>NC_080571.1:335490643-338453143 GCF_030247185.1 Malaya genurostris | reverse complement strand
CATAATCATAATCATAATCATAATCATAATCATAATCATAATCATAATCATAATCATAATCATAATCATAATCATAATCATAATCATAATCATAATCATAATCATAATCATAATCATAATCATAATCATAATCATAATCATAATCATAATCATAATCATAATCATAATCATAATCATAATCATAATCATAATCATAATCATAATCATAATCATAATCATAATCATAATCATAATCATAATCATAATCATAATCATAATCATAATCATAATCATAATCATAATCATAATCATAATCATAATCATAATCATAATCATAATCATAATCATAATCATAATCATAATCATAATCATAATCATAATCATAATCATAATCATAATCATAATCATAATCATAATCATAATCATAATCATAATCATAATCATAATCATAATCATAATCATAATCATAATCATAATCATAATCATAATCATAATCATAATCATAATCATAATCATAATCATAATCATAATCATAATCATAATCATAATCATAATCATAATCATAATCATAATCATAATCATAATCATAATCATAATCATAATCATAATCATAATCATAATCATAATCATAATCATAATCATAATCATAATCATAATCATAATCATAATCATAATCATAATCATAATCATAATCATAATCATAATCATAATCATAATCATAATCATAATCA
The DNA here is from genome assembly GCF_030247185.1 of Malaya genurostris. Lineage (NCBI taxonomy): Eukaryota > Metazoa > Arthropoda > Insecta > Diptera > Culicidae > Malaya > Malaya genurostris. The sequence continues at coordinate 338,452,433 of NC_080571.1, read as the reverse complement.
TAATCATAATCATAATCATAATCATAATCATAATCATAATCATAATCATAATCATAATCATAATCATAATCATAATCATAATCATAATCATAATCATAATCATAATCATAATCATAATCATAATCATAATCATAATCATAATCATAATCATAATCATAATCATAATCATAATCATAATCATAATCATAATCATAATCATAATCATAATCATAATCATAATCATAATCATAATCATAATCATAATCATAATCATAATCATAATCATAATCATAATCATAATCATAATCATAATCATAATCATAATCATAATCATAATCATAATCATAATCATAATCATAATCATAATCATAATCATAATCATAATCATAATCATAATCATAATCATAATCATAATCATAATCATAATCATAATCATAATCATAATCATAATCATAATCATAATCATAATCATAATCATAATCATAATCATAATCATAATCATAATCATAATCATAATCATAATCATAATCATAATCATAATCATAATCATAATCATAATCATAATCATAATCATAATCATAATCATAATCATAATCATAATCATAATCATAATCATAATCATAATCATAATCATAATCATAATCATAATCATAATCATAATCATAATCATAATCATAATCATAATCATAATCATAATCATAATCATAATCATAATCATAATCATAATCATAATCATAATCATAATCATAATCATAATCATAATCATAATCATAATCATAATCATAATCATAATCATAATCATAATCATAATCATAATCATAATCATAATCATAATCATAATCATAATCATAATCATAATCATAATCATAATCATAATCATAATCATAATCATAATCATAATCATAATCATAATCATAATCATAATCATAATCATAATCATAATCATAATCATAATCATAATCATAATCATAATCATAATCATAATCATAATCATAATCATAATCATAATCATAATCATAATCATAATCATAATCATAATCATAATCATAATCATAATCATAATCATAATCATAATCATAATCATAATCATAATCATAATCATAATCATAATCATAATCATAATCATAATCATAATCATAATCATAATCATAATCATAATCATAATCATAATCATAATCATAATCATAATCATAATCATAATCATAATCATAATCATAATCATAATCATAATCATAATCATAATCATAATCATAATCATAATCATAATCATAATCATAATCATAATCATAATCATAATCATAATCATAATCATAATCATAATCATAATCATAATCATAATCATAATCATAATCATAATCATAATCATAATCATAATCATAATCATAATCATAATCATAATCATAATCATAATCATAATCATAATCATAATCATAATCATAATCATAATCATAATCATAATCATAATCATAATCATAATCATAATCATAATCATAATCATAATCATAATCATAATCATAATCATAATCATAATCATAATCATAATCATAATCATAATCATAATCATAATCATAATCATAATCATAATCATAATCATAATCATAATCATAATCATAATCATAATCATAATCATAATCATAATCATAATCATAATCATAATCATAATCATAATCATAATCATAATCATAATCATAATCATAATCATAATCATAATCATAATCATAATCATAATCATAATCATAATCATAATCATAATCATAATCATAATCATAATCATAATCATAATCATAATCATAATCATAATCATAATCATAATCATAATCATAATCATAATCATAATCATAATCATAATCATAATCATAATCATAATCATAATCATAATCATAATCATAATCATAATCATAATCATAATCATAATCATAATCATAATCATAATCATAATCATAATCATAATCATAATCATAATCATAATCATAATCATAATCATAATCATAATCATAATCATAATCATAATCATAATCATAATCATAATCATAATCATAATCATAATCATAATCATAATCATAATCATAATCATAATCATAATCATAATCATAATCATAATCATAATCATAATCATAATCATAATCATAATCATAATCATAATCATAATCATAATCATAATCATAATCATAATCATAATCATAATCATAATCATAATCATAATCATAATCATAATCATAATCATAATCATAATCATAATCATAATCATAATCATAATCATAATCATAATCATAATCATAATCATAATCATAATCATAATCATAATCATAATCATAATCATAATCATAATCATAATCATAATCATAATCATAATCATAATCATAATCATAATCATAATCATAATCATAATCATAATCATAATCATAATCATAATCATAATCATAATCATAATCATAATCATAATCATAATCATAATCATAATCATAATCATAATCATAATCATAATCATAATCATAATCATAATCATAATCATAATCATAATCATAATCATAATCATAATCATAATCATAATCATAATCATAATCATAATCATAATCATAATCATAATCATAATCATAATCATAATCATAATCATAATCATAATCATAATCATAATCATAATCATAATCATAATCATAATCATAATCATAATCATAATCATAATCATAATCATAATCATAATCATAATCATAATCATAATCATAATCATAATCATAATCATAATCATAATCATAATCATAATCATAATCATAATCATAATCATAATCATAATCATAATCATAATCATAATCATAATCATAATCATAATCATAATCATAATCATAATCATAATCATAATCATAATCATAATCATAATCATAATCATAATCATAATCATAATCATAATCATAATCATAATCATAATCATAATCATAATCATAATCATAATCATAATCATAATCATAATCATAAATCATAATCATAATCATAATCATAAATCATAATCATAATCATAATCATAATCATAATCATAATCATAATCATAATCATAATCATAATCATAATCATAATCATAATCATAATCATAATCATAATCATAATCATAATCATAATCATAATCATAATCATAATCATAATCATAATCATAATCATAATCATAATCATAATCATAATCATAATCATAATCATAATCATAATCATAATCATAATCATAATCATAATCATAATCATAATCATAATCATAATCATAATCATAATCATAATCATAATCATAATCATAATCATAATCATAATCATAATCATAATCATAATCATAATCATAATCATAATCATAATCATAATCATAATCATAATCATAATCATAATCATAATCATAATCATAATCATAATCATAATCATAATCATAATCATAATCATAATCATAATCATAATCATAATCATAATCATAATCATAATCATAATCATAATCATAATCATAATCATAATCATAATCATAATCATAATCATAATCATAATCATAATCATAATCATAATCATAATCATAATCATAATCATAATCATAATCATAATCATAATCATAATCATAATCATAATCATAATCATAATCATAATCATAATCATAATCATAATCATAATCATAATCATAATCATAATCATAATCATAATCATAATCATAATCATAATCATAATCATAATCATAATCATAATCATAATCATAATCATAATCATAATCATAATCATAATCATAATCATAATCATAATCATAATCATAATCATAATCATAATCATAATCATAATCATAATCATAATCATAATCATAATCATAATCATAATCATAATCATAATCATAATCATAATCATAATCATAATCATAATCATAATCATAATCATAATCATAATCATAATCATAATCATAATCATAATCATAATCATAATCATAATCATAATCATAATCATAATCATAATCATAATCATAATCATAATCATAATCATAATCATAATCATAATCATAATCATAATCATAATCATAATCATAATCATAATCATAATCATAATCATAATCATAATCATAATCATAATCATAATCATAATCATAATCATAATCATAATCATAATCATAATCATAATCATAATCATAATCATAATCATAATCATAATCATAATCATAATCATAATCATAATCATAATCATAATCATAATCATAATCATAATCATAATCATAATCATAATCATAATCATAATCATAATCATAATCATAATCATAATCATAATCATAATCATAATCATAATCATAATCATAATCATAATCATAATCATAATCATAATCATAATCATAATCATAATCATAATCATAATCATAATCATAATCATAATCATAATCATAATCATAATCATAATCATAATCATAATCAGAATCAGAATCAGAATCAGAATCAGAATCAGAATCAGAATCAGAATCAGAATCAGAATCAGAATCAGAATCAGAATCAGAATCAGAATCAGAATCAGAATCAGAATCAGAATCAGAATCAGAATCAGAATCAGAATCAGAATCAGAATCAGAATCAGAATCAGAATCAGAATCAGAATCAGAATCAGAATCAGAATCAGAATCAGAATCAGAATCAGAATCAGAATCAGAATCAGAATCAGAATCAGAATCAGAATCAGAATCAGAATCAGAATCAGAATCAGAATCAGAATCAGAATCAGAATCAGAATCAGAATCAGAATCAGAATCAGAATCAGAATCAGAATCAGAATCAGAATCAGAATCAGAATCAGAATCAGAATCAGAATCAGAATCAGAATCAGAATCAGAATCAGAATCAGAATCAGAATCAGAATCAGAATCAGAATCAGAATCAGAATCAGAATCAGAATCAGAATCAGAATCAGAATCAGAATCAGAATCAGAATCAGAATCAGAATCAGAATCAGAATCAGAATCAGAATCAGAATCAGAATCAGAATCAGAATCAGAATCAGAATCAGAATCAGAATCAGAATCAGAATCAGAATCAGAATCAGAATCAGAATCAGAATCAGAATCAGAATCAGAATCAGAATCAGAATCAGAATCAGAATCAGAATCAGAATCAGAATCAGAATCAGAATCAGAATCAGAATCAGAATCAGAATCAGAATCAGAATCAGAATCAGAATCAGAATCAGAATCAGAATCAGAATCAGAATCAGAATCAGAATCAGAATCAGAATCAGAATCAGAATCAGAATCAGAATCAGAATCAGAATCAGAATCAGAATCAGAATCAGAATCAGAATCAGAATCAGAATCAGAATCAGAATCAGAATCAGAATCAGAATCAGAATCAGAATCAGAATCAGAATCAGAATCAGAATCAGAATCAGAATCAGAATCAGAATCAGAATCAGAATCAGAATCAGAATCAGAATCAGAATCAGAATCAGAATCAGAATCAGAATCAGAATCAGAATCAGAATCAGAATCAGAATCAGAATCAGAATCAGAATCAGAATCAGAATCAGAATCAGAATCAGAATCAGAATCATATAATCATAATCATAATCAGAATCATAATCATAATCATAATCATAATCATATAATCATAATCATAATCATAATCATAATCATATAATCATAATCATAATCATAATCATAATCATAATCATAATCATAATCATAATCATAATCATAATCATAATCATAATCATAATCATAATCATAATCATAATCATAATCATAATCATAATCATAATCATAATCATAATCATAATCATAATCATAATCATAATCATAATCATAATCATAATCATAATCATAATCATAATCATAATCATAATCATAATCATAATCATAATCATAATCATAATCATAATCATAATCATAATCATAATCATAATCATAATCATAATCATAATCATAATCATAATCATAATCATAATCATAATCATAATCATAATCATAATCATAATCATAATCATAATCATAATCATAATCATAATCATAATCATAATCATAATCATAATCATAATCATAATCATAATCATAATCATAATCATAATCATAATCATAATCATAATCATATAATCATAATCATAATCATAATCATAATCATATAATCATAATCATAATCATAATCATAATCATAATCATATAATCATAATCATAATCATAATCATAATCATAATCATATAATCATAATCATAATCATAATCATAATCATAATCATAATCATAATCATAATCATAATCATAATCATAATCATAATCATAATCATAATCATAATCATAATCATAATCATAATCATAATCATAATCATAATCATAATCATAATCATAATCATAATCATAATCATAATCATAATCATAATCATAATCATAATCATAATCATAATCATAATCATAATCATAATCATAATCATAATCATAATCATAATCATAATCATAATCATAATCATAATCATAATCATAATCATAATCATAATCATAATCATAATCATAATCATAATCATAATCATAATCATAATCATAATCATAATCATAATCATAATCATAATCATAATCATAATCATAATCATAATCATAATCATAATCATAATCATAATCATAATCATAATCATAATCATAATCATAATCATAATCATAATCATAATCATAATCATAATCATAATCATAATCATAATCATAATCATAATCATAATCATAATCATAATCATAATCATAATCATAATCATAATCATAATCATAATCATAATCATAATCATAATCATAATCATAATCATAATCATAATCATAATCATAATCATAATCATAATCATAATCATAATCATAATCATAATCATAATCATAATCATAATCATAATCATAATCATAATCATAATCATAATCATAATCATAATCATAATCATAATCATAATCATAATCATAATCATAATCATAATCATAATCATAATCATAATCATAATCATAATCATAATCATAATCATAATCATAATCATAATCATAATCATAATCATAATCATAATCATAATCATAATCATAATCATAATCATAATCATAATCATAATCATAATCATAATCATAATCATAATCATAATCATAATCATAATCATAATCATAATCATAATCATAATCATAATCATAATCATAATCATAATCATAATCATAATCATAATCATAATCATAATCATAATCATAATAATAATAATAATAATAATAATAATAATAATAGTAATAATAATAATAATAATAATAATAATAATAATACTCAGCACGTTGAATAGTAGCCATGTGATCATTGAGTTTGCTATGTCCAGTCAGAGCTCTGACCAGAATACTGCAATGATGCTTGGAAAAATACAGTAGACACTTTGACATTTCAGATTTAAATCTGGTAGAAATGCTTTTGTCTGAGCGCAAGTTTGCGAGCTGCGCCAGTAGCTGGCATGTTTGGATGCAGCCCAAGAACGAATCTTGTGCTTTATCCAACTAGTTGAAAGTGGTAAAGCTGGTTCAGGACCAACGAAATCATTCGTTTCACCAGCTCTAGCCAACTCATCAAATAATAATAATAATAATCATATTGTGGCTGTCATTTCCGACCCTAAAAAAATCATTGGTTTAGTTATCCTAGGAGAAACAGAAAAATCAAAACGTCGTTATACAGAATAAGGGTGCATAAGATATTTTCGGAGTATTATCAATGAATGCTAGTGTATGTTTCTTTAGGAATAAGAAGGAAACACTAATGATGAATACTTCAGTAATTCAGTTATATGAGCCGTTACACAAAACTCTGTGTTTATCTTTCAATTTTCGTTAGTTATTAAAATTCATTGCCTTCGCCGACAGTATATATATAAATCTAAAACCAATTTCTTTATTCCACAATGGTAATGTAATGAAACCCTAAAGTTTCCTGCAAAGGTAATCCCAACAACGCAATCGTATGTACTAGTACCATTTCATTGAGGCAGCCGAAATAGTGCGAGCGCACTATGAACCACAGCTCGTCTCCAGAAACAGCCGGTTTATTGCTTCAAGAGACATTGATGAGACAGCCGGCTTGCGACAGCCCTTCGTAACAGTAATTCCCTAAAAATCAAAGGATGTCTTCGATTTTCTAAGGCTGTCCCCGTAACATTTTATGCGAATGAGCGAACATAAAGAAACAGGATACAAACAGCCCGTTCAGTTTGACTACTCTCCGGATAGAATACTCTCATCAAACTGGTGAGTAGAAACTGTCTCAGTGACAGCATTCATTTAGGCATGCAAGCGCTGTTGCCATTACAGTTCGGCATATGCTTGCACACATATTGTAGACTGGGCTTTCGACTTTGCGGTCCGACAGTTCATGCTATCTCGTGGCGGATGTCATTGAAAAGCAGTACTGCTGGGAAGCCTGGTTATGACACTACGCCCTCGCGCATTTTTCGTGAAATTCTCGGTTAATTTTTCAAAAGGGTGTATAAACAAGTGACAGTTTCTCTTTAATCACTCTCTCTTTCGATTATTGTGATGTGATTAAAAAGATTTTCTTTGATATCACTATTCTGTTTGAAAGTCGAAAGTTTCGGGTATCATTTCATGCAAAGAGTTGAGTGATAAACGTGGAAACCGCTTGGTAATTAGTAGAATAGAAAGAGAAACTGTCACTTGCTTATATGCCCTTTTGAAAAATTACCCGAGAATTGACTGCGGTTTCAGCGACTACACTGCTAAAAATCAACACTTTTTTAAAATGTGTTTCCATAAATACATTTCATATTTCTAGAAGCACTAAAAATCAAGTATCGCTTCGTTTGAGAATTAGAAACTTAGCGCATAAATGTAAAGTGTGTCATCATAGGACATGTGCAATTGTCTTTACATTCAATTCTTAAGTGTGGACATGTCGATATCGAATGATTTGAACATGAGACCAAAGTGTGTAGCTTTATGACATGAGTCAATGCCACAATATGTTAGTTTGAAGTGTCACCATATTGATGTATATATGTCTTCTTAATAGTATTTATTTGTTCAAACAAATGCGGCAATTTGAAGTGTCAAACATAAAATAAAAATTTGAACAAGATGGTAGAAAGAAACATTAAGAATCGATTTGATCTAATTTTCCATCACCTGTTCTAGAAATTGTTCACACAGTAAGTGCAATCATTTAATTGCAGATGAATTTTTATGAAAAACGTTTCAGCAAGTTACAGCTTCTCTTTGTATAGTCTATCATTCAAACTCTTTGTATGAAAACTTAAGTTATCGTCTGAGTATTGCAAAATTGGTGAAGGAATTATAATCGTACCGTAGCGATCGGAGGAGAAAGTAAAAAAAGTAAAAGGCTGAAACAGCCTTTTTAATAAATCACCAGAATTTGTTCTGTTCATATTTCTATGATTCACAAAATATTTGTGTTTTCAGGTAATGGAATTGCAAATTATTTTAATCTATTTATTCAAATGATGATATTTAAATAACAAGTTTTCATGCATTCAACATGAGGAATATTCTGCATAAGAATTGATTGTAAAATCCGTTTAAATTTACGTATTCTAATTAGTTTATGGGTACTTGTCTGAAAATTCGACTCTATGTGTCAAGCCATTTGAAACTAAAGTGTCATGTATTTATAATCATATAATTTATAGCCCGGGTTGGCGGTTCAATGCATAGGGCGCTGGTCTTACAAGCCAGTTGCCGTAAGTTAGAGCCCCGAGCTGGAACTATTCTCAGTATCAGTAGGATCGTTGTACCAGCCATGCAATGATTCTGTAGGCTATGCATTGGCTGCAAAGTCTGTTGAAACAGAAAGGGCAAATTCCACAAAAGGAATGTAATGCAAAGATTTGCGTTATATTTATAACCAAGCTGCTGTTTGATATAGGGAATGAAAGTTTATTATTTATAGATTTCAATGTGATTTCACTTGAATAGGATTTGAAATGATTTACACCTAGGACAGGACCTGACAACTGTTAATCCACTTCGAGAGCTATTTTCGGATCAGCTCGTGATTGGTTGAAATTGACATAAGCAAGTACAAGTTGATGAAATTATTTGGTTTTATCGGATGCTCCTTATAAAATAACTAGTTTCAATAAGATTTAGGAATAGGAATAGGAAGTTCAATTTGTTATTAAGTCCTGTCAATGTGGAAAGTATACGAGTACATTTGAAAATCACTGAATGATACAAAGAGAAAGCCTGAAATCACGAAGTGTAATATGGACGAGAATATTGATTATGTTAGCTGTACTTGAGAATAGCACCTAATTTTTGTAAACTTCTATTTATTAGTATTTATCTCAAATTGAATACATTGGATACTTTAGTGCAAAAATTAATTACCCAAAAATGTGCTTTAGAAAAATTTTATCAAACTGTTTCAACTAAAAGTTTTCTTTAAAACAAGCATCTGATTAAAATAAATTCAGAGCTCTATTTTTGACTGATATGACATTTGTCTAAGTGTTTTCGAATGATAACTAATCGCATAAGGGGAGAAGCTTTTCAGAATGAATCATTATCTCTGTTGGTAATCGCGAGAAATGTATTATTTATAACAGGGAGCAACCGGAATAAGAAGAGAAATATTTTTCTGAAAAATGAAGCCAGTTGTCTTGTCCTGTCCTAGATTTACACTTGCAATTGAAATGTCAAAGAAAATGCGGCAAAATCAAGTGTAAAACACTTTAGGCCAATGTGTCGATTTTTATCAGTGTAAGGCTGAGGACAGCGCTGCCAACATTCCTGATTTAACTGGCAAATGCCAGATTTCCCGAATAAAAAATATTGTAGAAAAACAATACGATTTGTTGTTACAAAACCTTTCACAATTTTGCTTTGACCATTGACAAATATTTTAATGTATTGTTATACACTATTCAATTGATTGTGAACATGCTTTTTACAATAGAATGTATAGGTTGTTAAGTATCGTAACAATTCAAATCATAAAATTTTCTCATACATGTTTCCTTGGAAAACAATCAAATGTACAGTTTGCATATTGTTTGAAACACCCCGTGTACAATAAAATCAATTGTAGAATCGAAGAAACAATATATTGAATCGTTGGAAATGAAAAAAAGTCTTGTCAAGATACAATAAAATGTGTAGTAACCGATAGATCCAATTGTGAATCGATTATTTATGCTGTAAAATTAATGATTTCACAGAGATTTCATCAGATATTTACGGTTTTGGCGGCAGGTAATGAGACCTTTGTTTTTATGCTCACTAAAAATGAAGTCCGATCACAATTTCCTTGTACGTAGAGCTAGAGGCAGACAAATCCAGATAAATATTTAAGCTAGAGACAGATTTTTGAAAAAATAACATGACAGCACCATTTATTTTATCATTGTCAAAAATAACCCTGCTCGAAAGCATGGTTCTCCGACAGTGAACAAATCCTGCGAAAACATTCTAATTTCAGACCTTTAGTAAAAATTTCTTCCGTGTGATTTTTTTTTATACTTTCAGTCTAAGAAAGTACCCCCATAAAAATGCCAACTCACTGTCAAACGAAGTAAGTTCATCTCGAAGTTCTTCTTATGTCGGCTGCATTGCAATTATTATACCAATAAATATGTTTTTATTTTCAGTGCAAAATAAACCCGAATAACTTTCCATCCGTTAAACTTTGAAATGTGCGGAAGTATTAGTTAAATTTAACTAGTCGTGCAGAAATAACTACTCGACTGTCAAATTTTAACTAAACGTTAAAATAGTTCTCGAGGTGCTCCACGGCCTAAGACAAATCTGTGAGTAATTTTCTCGTCTCATTTACTATTTTCAGTAGTAAAAAGTTCGAATAACGAAAATAAATGCCTTTGCCGTCCATTTCTTGCAATTTAAGTATCGCCCTGTTCGTTGGCTTGGAACACGGAGGGCGAAACATACCTTTACAAATAGAATGACAGTTTCGCCCTTTATAGTTCTTTGCATTACTAAGATTGAGATTTTTGTTGAATCGGAGTTTTAGGATTTTTTTTATTAGTTTGAACGAATTATATATTTATATGAATATGATATATGAACGTGAAAAGCTCTCGTTTGACGCCAAACTAAAATCCAGACTCAAACAGAAACCTTGGACTTTGGAAATTCACTTATTTATCAATTGTCTTTCAAAAGGTCGATTTCAAACGGTCAAAAGCTACCGCCTGAGACTACCGGGCATCTCGTCTAACCCCTTTAAAATCCATCGAATTGCCGGAATACCTGGCATCAGTTGGCTAAGGTTCCAATTTTGGCATCGTATCTTAATTAAACCATGCATTCGATACAGTACAGTGCGGCAGTTGCACTACAAAAACAAGTAGGCGACGGATTTTACAGCATTCTCGATGGCCTACTTTGACCCAGCCAAGTTGACCAAGCCGTGTGTGTGTGCTTAGTGGGAGTGTGATTGTGCAGAAGTTCAAAATCGTATTTGGCACTGGCACAAACTGAAGGGGGGGCACCGTTGTCAATATCAGCAGTGTTTGACAGCCATGGGGTTGTTTTTTTTTACGATCGAAATATGAATGGCTGCAACGAATGTTTTTGGCTTGTCCACTCTCGAATCAGAATTCAGGTTCGCTGTTGAGAAGTGCATACCGTGTTGTCGATTGTGTGTGTATGTCCTATATACTAAACTGAATCTATGAGCAAACACGATACAAGCAGGTTGTGATATAATAAGTAGGATATCGACCATTTGTAATGCCGTGAGTTTAGTTGTGTAATTGAATTTAAAATTTTGTTATGATCCATCCAACAGCTGAAAATAGATTTTAAAAAATATTCTCATTTTACGTGGACTTATCACGTCATAACTATGATTGCTTTAGATGACTTGCTGAGCTTTCCCATTCTGTATGGTTGCATCAGTGCGGTAAAATTTCATTTTCGAATGAAATTATTTGATGAAAATGAAATTTCTGGTTTTTCACTGTCAGTATATTTCCTAATCATTCTTACAGTACGACAAAGTTTCACCAAGATTCACGGACGATGAAAAGCAAAGCAAAGTCTTGGCATTACATTCATTTCGTGGAATTTGGCCTTTCTGTTTCAACAGACTTCGCAGCCGATTTTTAGTGTACAGAATCATTGCATGGCTAGTACTATGGATCCTACTGACACTAAGAATCCTTCCAGGTCGGAGCTCGAACATACGACAGCTGGCTTGTAAGACGATGAAAACAAGATTTAATTTAAAAAAATTGTTTGTCATGATGGTTTCAATATTGAAATTTTTTTTTTGTTATTTTTTCGAAACAAAGTAAACCACTTTTGAATCCTATTTAGGTGATTCCTTTCTTCTCAATAGGATCGATATAGTTGGTCGATATTTACATTAGTAGGATCGCACACATAACAAATTATGTAAAGCTTCCTATCCAATGGAAAATCATTTGCTAGCTAAAAATCTTCTCTATCCAAAGTATAACTCATCGGATGAAACAAATGTAGCAAAAACAGAACTAACCTACTTAGACAAAACCATGGACATCTTCAACGCATTGGTAGTTATTTATACGATTTATATTAGTAATCCATTTTTAGAAACAAAGAACACATCATAACTATGATCAGTACTTAAACACGTCACCATCATCTGGTATCACATAACAATTATCAAGTCACAGAAAAATAACTCTCTTCAATTGTAAGATCTTTTCTCTCCAAACGGAATTGCTGCCGAGTGAGGAATGCATCTGAAGTGGTAATTCTAATTTGAAGCGCAAAATTATATAGTAAAAAGATAATAGATAAGAAAATCATAAAATTTTTCATAGAAATCTCTAAAATTTTATGGAAATATTTTCACTTGATTCATAAATCTTTGTCCTGAAAATCTGAAGTGCTTTTTCCTCAGTGTACTATTTTCACTCCACCTTTGAGCAGGGATGCCAGGTCTGCAGATTTGTCTCTAAGACAAGACCTGACAACTGGCTTCTTATTCTTCCTTCCGAATCATCCTTTTCGTCATTTTCTTCGCCCTGTGGAATCTAAGACAAGACCTGACATCTGGGGGGGCTGCTTTTGTTCCAAAATGGACCAGTTTCTGATTGGCTGATTTTGATGTTGCTACCTGCACATTGTGAAAAGAAAAAAATTTTGCAGGGTACGCGAGCAATGATGCCAAGTATAAAGAAAATCAGAAAACAAATTTATTGAAAAATATAATTTTAGCTCACCAATGAAAATGAAAATTTTCGGAGAATGTTTCACTTTTTTTCAATTTCATTGGTAATAAATGTTTATAGTGGCAGGACTGTGTAATTACAATAGGCATCAAGCCGTTTTTCTTTTTAGTGAATTAAAGTATAACCAAAAAAGATTTGTTAAATTAGTGTAAACTCAAAAGTATGTTTAGTTTTACTAGAAGAATGAACTGTTGTCTTCCACAACAACGATTATTAAAAGTGTCATTACTAAAAAGTAATGACACTTTTAATGATCGTGTAAGGTTTGCGAGTTTAGTAATGACACGAGTAATGATGAAATTCCGGATTTTCCAGCATTACCAACATTATTTCTTCTTCTTATTTTGTGTGTGGAAGTGCTGAATATCGTCAGTTGTATTAGATGAGAAAATTTGACAACCTTGAAGTAAACATACTCTTCAGAACTGTACGTGAAAAAAAAAGTGGAAATGACAAACCTTAACGTTTCAATGGCAAATTAAATTTATTTTCATCCAGACGAAGATAAAGAATATTGCTAATATTCTTTAATTGCTGAGGGAAAGTTATTCTTGTTACAAGCCCCGTGCTGGAATAGTTACAAATACTCATCATTAATAATGAACGTGTAATGCTAAAAAGTAATGATGTACAGTAATGCAGTAATGACGAGCGTGTGAGCAGATGGGTCATTACTTAGTAATGACACTTTTAATGATCGTGTTAGGGCCGCTAATTAGAGTTGTTCCACTTTTTCTGCAGATGAGTAGGATCTTGCTAATTTTTGAGTAACTATTTTCAAGCGTGTGGCTGCGCAGTGCTGCTATTCAGAGATGCCAGATATTTTCATAGAAAATCTGTATTCTTTGTATAAAAAATCTGTATTAATCTGTATTCAGTAATAAAATGATTCTTACAACAAAATGATGATGAAAGATGTTATTCCAATAGATTGTGGTTGTAGGATGGTAGATTCAATCAGCCAATTCAACGACGAAGTTTCATAGTTTTTTTTTTATCCACAATTGAATTGCAATTCCATATATTTATCTCGTTTGAAATTGATGACTTTATAATTTGACATGGAATTTCAACGCCCAATATGCAACGTCAAGTCGGTTCATACAACTCTCAGTTTGACAGTAAAGTTTCATGATGCCATTACTTCCTTAAATAAAGTACTGTCTCTGAGCGTATCCATAAAATCATCTTTTCTGTTAGTTTTCCATTCATTTGGCTTCTCCAATATATGTTTTCACTCAGTCTTTGAAAAAAAAATGAATATCAGTTCAAATTGGTTTCAAATTATAATATAAATGGATTGCACAGATTTTCATATTAATTTTTGATTTGTCCGTTAATTGATAGACTTTTATATCGTCACTGGGATCGAATACTAAAAGATAGCCCAGACAGAAAAGTTAAATTTGTTCTTTCTTACTTTTTGTGACATCTGTATAAATCTGCATAAAATTTAGAAAATCTGTATAAAATCTGTACTCTGTATTAAATCTGTATGCGCATGTAAAAATCTGTATAATACAGATAAATCTGTATAAATGGCATCTCTGCTGCTATTTTGGCGCGCACGAATTTGACATTTCCACCCATCTGACACCTGCATGTGAGCACCAGCCATTTGAAAATATACCGATTACGTTGAGCCCCTCGCGTTTCGAGCCCCAAACACTGCGATGTTTTGATACTCATCGCGACTCTCAAATTGTAAAAATTATCTCCACTTGATGTCCCAAAACACTGTCTGCTGTATTTTAGGTAAACCGACAAGTTATTGGGAGAGAGTCGACAAAAAATTCACTAATTTTCGTGCACTAAACAAGGTAAACGCGTATAACAAATGTATTACTGTTTGATTGTTTACGTTGCAATCAGCTGATTTTGAAGTTTCGATTTTGATCTCTTCAAGATGGCGTCGTGACAGGGAGCCGGACATTTCCATTTCTACACGCTCTTTGAACATAACTCATGGTTTGAGTTGCGATTACTCAAATTCATAAACTGGAACAATATGAGTATGGATTTGAGTAAAATAAACTCGTTGCCATGAGTAGGGATGTCGGAAATTATGAATTATTCGATTATTTAATAATCGAGTATAATTTTGAAACTAATCGATTGAAATTTATTCGATTATCTGGGTTGGGATTTTTTTGATTATTCGATTCGCTCAATAATCGAATATTAGTTTTTAGTTAATCGTTTAAATATTACTCGATTATTTGGGTTATTAATCGATTGCTCGATTAATCGATCGATATTACGACATCCCTAGCCATGCGTTCTTTCGCATTTATTCATACATTAGAGTAGGCGTTGGGTTTTTTAACATTTGAGTGAAAAAAATACTTCTTGCAGTTCAGTGCGTTTTCATTCTCGGAATATTTTTATCGAAATAAAGAATGCAGGAATGAAATAAAGAATGCAGGTCGTTTTCCATTGCCGTTTCTAGATCCGGTTTTGAAAACATGAATCAACGTCAATCATAGATGTTTTGTGGTTTCAATTATGCTTAGTGAAAAGCGCAACATAAGAGTAAATTCAGCAGCTAGAAGTTCTATATGGAAGATGTATAATAGAGAAGAAACTAGAACAAACGTATCCCCAGCAAGCCGTTCTAGTTTTATTTTTTTTCGACCAGTTCTTCTGTCAAATTTAAAACTGGTCTACGATGTCGTTCTATTTTTTTGTATATTAGAAACACGAGTAACACACTGCTGGGGCTGCCAGTTTTTCTTGTTATAAAATTCAGATTTAAATTTTGTAACTGGCATAAATTATGCATCTAGAACTAGAACACTACTGAATATGCCCTAAGGATATCAAAATAATTAAATTTTTACTCCAAACCGTTCAAAAGGAAACGGTTTTAAATCACTATTTTGCGCATTCAAACGAAAGAAGAATAACTTTGTATATGAATATTAACGAAGAACAATTTCTTCATTTTGAAAGCAAGGAACTCAAATTTTGAGTTGAGCTTACTAAAATTTTGAACAAAATATTTTTTTCTTATTTTGAGTAAAAATCACTCAACTTTTGACAATTTCGTCCCTTAACGCAAAAATGAGTAGATAGGTGGTAACTCAAGTTTAGAGAACGTGCACTTTTTATGAATTTGGGTGATGTGTCACTCAATTTTGAGAGTGTAGGTCCGAGATTCGATCCAGCAGACCCTGTCAGCTTAAAGCGAAATCAATCTTCAGTTCAACAACGCCATCGCACGGCATTACATTCAACATATCATGTCAATTGTATGGGTGCGCAGCCCTGCTATTTTGGCGCGCACGAATTTGACATTTCTCTCCCCTACTTCTATGTATGAGATTCGATGCGGACTCACCTGAGGGCGTCATGTTCACAAAAAAGGATGTTACCAATGATTTGTTCGGGAAATGTGAGAGCTGGATATCTTGTTAATATGATGTGTTTGGAATTATGAAAAAAAAACACACTTCATCCAACGTTTATAGCGACTAATCCGACTCGTACAAAAAAAAACTTACCAACCAATTCAAATGCTGAAACCGAATCCGTGTCGATCTAGGTCTAGTAATGTAAACGGGAGTAAATAAATAAAGTGTTTATCCTTCCAACATTTGCACTGCACCGTCGCCAGGGGTTACCGCTCAACGGTACAGGTTGTTTATTACTCCACGTCCGGAAGAACGAACTGCTGGGGGTGTTTGACAACTCTCCTTTTTTTAGTTTTTTCAAGAAAAATATTACCTGAATATTTTTTTAACTCTGCACAGAAAGACCGATATCAGCATTTTGGCGAAAAAATTAGTTGATTTTCTGATTTTAGTTAGTTATTTTTTGAGCAACTTCTTACTTTTGCTAATTTAGATTTTTTAATTCTAATTCCCTTAATAATAATAAAATATTTGTTGAAATGGCTATTTTTTTAGTTGAATTCACCAATTAAACGTGCTGTCATTTCTTAGCTAAGGCACACTTCATATCCATTCAACTAATTTTTTAGTTGAACTAGAGAAATAAAACGTTGTTTTCAACCTACATAAATGGTTGAATTGGCTTCTGCAATTTGCCGCTATATGGCGCTCTGTCACCGAAATAACGTTAACACCGTAATGACTACTAGCCACTAGATGGCACACTACCAAATACAAATTATAATACGGAATAGTTCGACAAATTTTCAAGGACATATTTTGCATCGTGCGGTACACTGGCATGATACATTGTCAGAGTGACAATGTACTTTAACGAGTTTTCTATAAAACTAGCAACACTGAAGGGTAAGAACAAGTTCACCATAGTTACTGTTTATTATAGTAAAAATAAATAAACAAACAGTTTTCATCTGATAATCAAGATCACAAGCGAAATGTAAGTTAAACAATAATCTAGAATGGTTAAGCCACCATGCATATACTACTAGCTGGATTGATATTTGTAGATTCGTGGGTGTTTGCGTTCATTTTTCGTCTTTTGTGCTAGTGCAGGTGATATTTAGACTGATTGTTGCAGTTTAATACAGCAACGATAAACATAAACAAACAAGTTTGTTTTGCACCGTAGCAACTAGCATAAAGCGTTGCCAGAAACGATCTCCTTCCACCTTTTCAAACTATCGCAGTGAAAAGGAATAATTTGCTAGGCTTACTTGTTCAGGCTATGAACCAAACATTGACGGTTCGTTTGTATGGGACTTAGGGGTATTATTATTTGTATTTGACACTACTACCGAAAAAATTTCAGTCGCGGTTATCTTTTCTATATTGGCAGGTATAAATACGATGTTGTATTGAAAAAAAAAGACACAAACGAAACATAAACTTCTTTTTAAAAAATTTTCTTCTAAATCGCTGTTTTCTTCATTTGATTTTGCGAAATCGTCTCACTCACTGAACACTTTAAGCACTCGGATATCAAAAATCGAATACAAGTAGTACACCGGACGGCGTGGCCCGGAACATTCGAAACTCACTTCACTGTTCCGCGTAAAAACATTATTACACACAATCGCTTCAAATGCGCAAAAATTCTGAATAAATACACTTTCCACTAACAGTTTACGTCATTTTTACATATCGGTTTAGAAATTTATATATGGATATATCGTAAAACATGCGAAAAACTTCTAAACAATTTGCAAGCAGTTTCAACAAGACTGTTCTTTTTTAGCCTTTTAATGGATTGTTTTGCTTTGACACTTCTCATGAATTTTTGGCTAATAAACTTTCTAATAAAACCATTTTCATTTTTGTTTTCTTTGCGCTGTCCTTCAGAATTGATGGCGATAGATAAATAGAAACAAATTTTCGGATTTTAATAACAAAATTAGTTGTCAATGAGAATTTCGTGTTGGATTGTGTCCAGAATATTCGCCAACTAAACTCATTCTCTAAAAATAAGATTTTTTTAGCAAAGTAAATTCTCAATTTTAACAAATTTTATAGTTATTTTGGAAATTTTGTTATTAAAATCAACTAATTCAAAAACAGTAATACGAATTAGGCGCAAAGCTAATTTCGGTCGTTCCGTGTGGGTACAGCTATACCATAGAGTAGCGTGGCATTCGATTTTAACGTTAACTTATTTTTCTTATGTCCAAAATTAAATTAAATTTAAATCTAATAACATTCTTCACTTTTTTTCAGATTCTACCACGTTCTCCAATCTAAGGTAAGCGGAAAATTTTATTCTTTCGAATTTCGAACCGATTTCAATCAACTGAACGAGAGTACATACTTATTTTGCGACAATCGTCCAACCGTAATGGATCGTGGGATCATCTTCAACCGCTTGTCCGATAGCGGTAACAGTTAATAAGGGCACATGCTTTCTCGTGTTCCCTCGTTCCGTCGCTGGCTGCCTTGCCAGTGTGGTATGACCAGATCATTCATCCATTTACGGAATGGAGTGCTACCGATCATCGATGATCATACGCGTGTGTGAGAAAATGCCACTCGTCGTCGTCGAAGCGAAGAAAAATTGTCAACAATTAAAGTACAGCTAGTACGGGGCCACATCATTGAGCTGACCCAATCCAATTTGGCCCATTGTCTGAAACTATGCGGCGTAGTAGGCTAGGCCAGCAACGACCCATCCTCATGCAATCCGGTGATCATTTTGGATAAGTGGAATTGAATTGTGGTCCATTTCCTGCACTTTCCTCTCTCTCTCTCTCTCTCTCTCTCTCTCTCTCTCTCTCTCTCTCTGATGAAGGCGGATAGCTTCGTGCAACAATAACCCGGTAATCGATTCGGATTATTTACCTGATTTGAGCAATTTGGGTTTTGGCATTCGCAAAGGGACCGCAATAGCCGTTGCTTCAATTTTAAATGGCTCTCTCTCTGCGGATGACGAGCATAATGAGGTGGCCTACTTTGATTTCGCACTCAGTACAAAGTTTGTTCATTAGTGCGGTTTGCTAGAGTACAATTCCCTTCTAAATAGACGAAAAAAAATACTTTGCTTCATGATTTATACGATCTTCCTATTTCATGGGTGATTGATATATTCCCGGCACCTGAGCAGGCAAGCATGGCAAAATTAAACTAAACAAAACAAACATCATCCAGGTGCATATCCTGGATATCTAATATGACAGAAAGTTTCACCTTCAACGACAAACACACGTGCACACTGCCGTGGTGTTTGTTGACCCAACACGGTGCTTCTTTATGTGGTTAAGGTGTGCCACACAACAAGGAAATCGATCGATTAGCCGACACACGGATGAGTCCACCCGGAAACGGATGGAATGAACAGAAGTTGGAGTCAATTTTCTTCAGCTGTGACGTCTTTGTGTGTGTGGACGGTTACCGAGACTTTTCATTCAATTGTTTGCCTCCAAATATGTGCATGAAAATTGACGCAAATTCAAAAAATATTTCTATCTGTGTATTCAAAGTCCACGTTATCTCATAATTTTATTTATTTAAAGAAAAATAACTTCGGAATTCAGCCAACCCAGCCAGAAAGTTTTTTAATTTGTTTATTTCGTGAAAAAATCGCTTAAATTGACTCAACGAGAAACGCAATCGGGACAGGTAAATGATCGAAATATCGTAAGTAAAAATTTGCGAAAAATACATTAATGAGGCTAAATTGAAGCATATTTTGTTTCCTATCGTTCGTATGGTAAAGACGTTTGAGAAATTTTGTACCCCTGTTTCGGTTTGGGTATTTTGAAAAAAAAGAGAATTATTGACAACATCTCACTACAAAGAGATTGGATGAAAGCTTGTAAACAAATTTGCATGGTTTTGAAATTCTTCAACGGCTGTAAAATCTTTTTTTCTCCATAATCTGAATTGAGCCAATGGATTTTCAATAGAATAGTATCTATTAAAATCTAAAATAGATACGAACTAAACGGGAGTTCGTAAATCGAGGTAGTTCGTAAAAAAATCTAACGTTATTTGGTTATCTGGTAATGAATGTGAAAACCCCAAATCATAGAAAACTCCAAGTTTCCTTATACGAGAATGTTTCAAAATTGGAAAAACAGTATTTGGAGTTTTTTTTCCCAAAAAAAAAAGTTGTTTGAGATTCGAAACTATAAAATTTTATAAGAAATCGCCGCTGTTTCGTACAGTGCTGACGTGGGAAATACACGGTGGGGTTGCTGGTATATATCGTGAGCAAAATCGCATGAGAAACAATGAATCAAAATAGTAACAAATTGGGTTTATTGCCGAAATGACTGCATAATGCGTAGAAAAAATCGAAAAGTGTTAGGAAAAATTCATTTTCCGCACTATTGTAGATTGTATTGTATTTACGGAAATGTCAAAAACTTATATCTCGTGAATATTAGTTGTTGAAGGAAAGTAGCTTTGTTCAAACATAGTATTTTTCAAACGAGCCTAGGCTCTGTAAAATTGGTTAAGACATAACACTATTGTTTTCCGGGGCTCCGATCAGAAGTAGCTTATATCAGTAATTTATTTCTATTCTTTCTATAAAGGAAGACGAAACGCTCATACAATTTCGAAATGTATCGAAAGCCCACTGAGATCAATCAGCAAAAAATATTCCTAGTTTCTATGTGTCGGTTTTACATCATCTGCACGGAAAAGCCAGCGATCGCAAAACAACTAAAATATTAGTTGTTTTTCTGATTTTGATTGGTTAAAATTTGGTACAACTAATCGACTGTTGTTTTAACTAATCTGTTATTTTTTATTTATCGTGCTGGAAGCTTAGCAACGACACCCAACAAGTAATGAAACGTTTCAGTTGAGCAATGCCAAACACCCTGAGCGAACAATGAAACGTTTCAATGAGATGTCACTCGTGCAATTGAGCAAAGACACAATCCCAGCAAAGTTACTTGTCTCAGTTGTTTCAACCAACTATACAGTTATTTGAACTTGCAATTGAACGCCAATTGCAATAAATATTTTTTACTGTTAGCCTCTTCGGGGGCAGCTAATCATTCACTGCTTGAACAACGAAATTTTACCTAATTAATCTTTATCACTAAACTCACAAAGGATATGGAAATGAACCAAAAGATTACAATTCTCAAAAGGGAACTCAATAGAAAAATGGTCACAGGGAATTAGGAAATTTTTCCTTCACTTGCAGAATGGCTCGCTGGTAAACCTAATGCTACAGATACACTTTCAAGAAAATACAAATAGTACCACTTCACTTTAGCAGCAAATTTTTAAGCGTTAAGCGGTTTTAATAACATTGACATGAACTGTCCTAGTATACATTACTCTCAGATGAAATTAAAACATTTATACTGTAGGAATATCTATTTAACACATAGAAAACTTGTTTTACAATTAACTGTTATATTCTTCTGCATACTTTTACTTACATAAAACGACCACTACGTAACTAACATAAATGACGTTCATTTACCGTTGAAAATTCTCAATATGAAACGCTTCTGGTGAAATGAAGAGGTTTTTTGTTCTGCCTTTTACTGTCTTCGTTCTCCGCCAAGTGACAGTATTTGAATACAACAATTTCGGTTACCTGGATGGTTATGTCAAAATCAACAGATATGTTAGTTAAATCAACAACATTTTAGTTGAAACAACCAGGACGTGAAACAACAATTGCAATATTGTAATTTTGTGATCTGCGGGTTCTCCGTGTGCTTTGTGCGAAGATTCGTTCAACTCAAACGGCTACACTTTGGCGCGCACTCCCCTGGCACTGAACTTCAACTTACATTATGATTCAGAAGTCAGTTCCAGAATGCTACTTTCGGAGATCTTCTGTTCCAGAATTGAAGTCCTTAAGGCCATCGTCCAAGTACCATGAGCGCGGGTGGTTTTAAGAAATTTTCAATGAAAATTTTGTAAAATTTGCCAAAACCAAAAACATACAGACCTTTGAAAAACTTTTATCTATCTGCAGGCTAAAAATGACTGGAAAAATAGCTCAGAAAAATTAGTGTTTTTGTGATCTTTCAGAATTATTTGTACACATTCAAAATGAAGCGGATTTTCTTCAGTTCATTCAAAAAATTATCTTGTTCTGTGGAAAACTTAGAAAACTAAAAAAAAAACTAACATAATTTCGTTTATGAATTAAATTAGCATCGTTGAAAAATAATTTGTATATTATTTAGTACTTCCAAATCGTGAATTCCATGAAAAGCGTGAAAAGCTTCTCCAAAAATGTGTCTGAATGTAATTCTTGTAGCCAGCATGAAGTTTATTCGAAAGAAAAATTGTCATGTGATTGCATTATTTTCCCAAACATTTGTGAAAGATCACAAAAACACTCATTTTTTCAGAGTTATTTTTCCAGTCATTTTCAGCCTGCAGATAGATAAAAGTTTTTCAAAGGTCTGTATGTTTTTGGTTTTGGCCAATTTTTCATCGAAACGTTCCTAAAACCATTTGGGGTGCTTTAAGGCTCTATACAACGCAGAAGGTCTGTTTAACTTGCTCAGAGCTGCCAGATCTGCAGATTTCGGTACCTAGTGCTGCACACATTTTTTTTTCGCCACTTTAAGCGAAGAAGCAAAAGATATAAAACTATTTCTCAACTGGACTCGAAATTATTCCTACCGTTAATTATTGTTAGTAGACGGCCTATCCTGGCTGCCGATTTACGAATCCGTAAGCACCGAAAATATTGTTGAAATACTCCAAAATGAAACTCAGACTATTTTCTCAGAGATGGTTAGCCTTTTATCGCCATCTAAAGCGACAAAGTGAAAAAGTCTTTTCAACATGATTCAAAACTGTTCCAGTTTGTGGTTCATATTTGTTACTGATCATACGAACCAACTTCGGCTATTCCGGTCCTCGAAATTAGACTTCGGAAGTATTAGAAATAGTGGTCTAAAACTAAAAAAAAAATGTTTCCAAGGAGTTTTTTGCTTTTTACACAAGGCAGTCATCTTGGGCCACTGATATTTCTACTTTAATTCAACGACGTGTACTTTGCATTAAAAGGTCCACGATAATCTTTTGCTGACGACCTAAAGTTATTCCAAATTATCAAGACTCTTGAAGATACCTTTTTTCTTCAAAGTGAACTTGAAATTTTTTTGGAGTGATGTGAAATTAATAGAATGACGCTAAATATCAGCAAATGCTCGATTATCACGTTCACACAAAAAAAGCCTCTCTCATGTACATATACCTTATGATAAAAAAAAGAACCGGAATTTTCATTTCAATTCCCGCGCTTGTCCAATCGGTAAACTTTTATTATCTCAACGTTGGCAACACTTTTATACACATTCTGTCAAACTTTGACGCATATCGTACGATTAGTTTTTGTTTGGCGTCTATACAAAGAAGTTGAAAAATTTTCGTGTGGCGATTTTTCAAATGGATGAAAATTTAGAACAACGTGCGTGCATCAAATTTTGTGTTGCAAATGGATTTAAGTGTTCCGAAACGTTGAAAATGTTAGAAAAGGCCTTTGGTGAATCGTGTCTAGTAAAAACACAGGCATACGAGTGGTATAAACGCTTCAAAGGTGGCCGTACAAGCTTGGATCATGATGAGATCCCTGGCCGCCCAACAACATCTGTTACTGAAGAAAACATTGAATCGGCGAAGCAAATCTTGTTGCAAAATCGTTCTGTACCGATTAGAGAGATTGCTGTGTGGTTGGGCATCTCTTATGGATCAGCCGAACACATTTTCACTGATGTTTTGGGTTTAAAACGCGTCGCTTCTCGGTTGGTGCCAAAAAAGCTGAATTTCATTCAAAAACAGCGTCGTGTTGATGTGACCAAAGAGATGATTTCCAATGCAGATAGTGATCCCACATTCATCGAATGCATCATAACAGGTGATGAGGTGTGGATCTATGAATATGACGTCGAAACCGCACAACAATCGACCGAATGGCGCTTCGAAGGCGAGCCGTTGTTCTAAATTTTCATCCATTATAGAAATCGCCACCCGAAAATTTTTCAACTTCTTTGTATAGACGCCAAACAAAAACTAATCGTACGATATGCGTCAAAATTTGACAGAATGTTGTGTTGCCAACGTTGAGAGAACAAAAGTTTACTGATTGGACAAGCGCGGGAATTTTAAAATGAAAATTCCGGTTCTTTTTTGATCATAAGGTAAACTCAAGATAAGCTGATCTGCGATTTTACATGTGTCATTTGAATCCTCACTAAACTCGGGTCACCGCTAGTTTCAGTTAAATTATCATTTACATCAAAACAACAAGTGTCTTATCATAAAATATATAAAATCTTCTCTAATCGCTGTTTATAAAATGAATAAGTTTGTACGTTCTCTGTCTTGAAAATTGTTCTGATATAAAATCGTTTATTTTGTCCAGATTTATATCTTGAGGTTGTTCGTATCCAAAAGTGGTCTTTTAAGTAACTTTGAAATCATCATAATTGACTTTCAGTTAAAGGATATTTTCAAAAACTTTGAAATGAAAAATTAGAGTAAGTTTGTAATTTGTCGCTGTTTAGTGCATCCACCATCAACTTTATTTTTGCATTTATTATGGATACCTTAGAATTATTTCATTTTTAATGTAATCGTGCTCGGTCGTGTCTTGCAAAGTCAAAGTCTTGGCATTACATCCCTTTTGTGGAATTTTGCCTTTCTGTTTCAACAGACTTCGAAGCCGATTCTTAGTGTACAGAATCATTGCATGGCTAGTACTATGGATCCTACTGACACTAAGAATCCTTCCAGGTCGGGGCTCGAACATCCGACAACTGGCTTGTAAGACCAGCGTCCTATGCATTGAACCGCCAACCCGGGACGTGTCTTGCACACAACCCTTTAATTTTTTACTCGCCAAGTCAGTTTAGCGTATCATACTGTATACAGAAATATAGACACACTTGCTAACTGTAGATTTTTTTGGATATACAGACTTTTGCAACCCTGTCTGCAGATATTTAAAATTTTTACCTGATATCTCCGATCTTGCTGTTGGTGGAACCCACATTATCAGATCCGAATGGATTCCGAATCAATTCCGAATCGGCGAGAAATTTTCATTCGGAATTCCATGTGGAAATCATGTGGAATTCCGAATCAATTCCAACTCCAGTGCAACAACCGATTCGGAATGAATTTCGCCTGCAACTGGTTGATTCCGAAATCTGTTGGAATTGAGTGAGAAGATGCGGACTCAATTGTCAATTCGTCTTCTTCTTCTACTTTTCCGATTTTGTACGTTTTCATGCTGATTTTCAGTTTATTTTTAAATGAAAACATTACATAACTGAATATACAAATTTAAATCTTCATGTTCTTCGGATTTACAGAACTAGTAAATAACCAGTTCTTATTAGAATTCCAACATAAACTGTTGAAATTCGCTGGAATTTAACAATACGGCCTACCTTAGTCAGCATCATCATTGTAGTGAAATGGCTTAAGGCGTGAAATTTTATACTAACATGTTCATAAAATGAGCGAATATTCAATGACATTTACAATGTCACTGTCAATCGGGTTGATCGAGCAGCCAACTCAGGCGGAAATTCTAGCACTGAACCGATCGAGCACTGAAAAATCATGCAGTCCAATGCAGTAAGAATCCATTACGCATTCCATCATTTCGATATTGTGGGAAGGTTCTCACCACGACGTACAGTACTGTCTAACGCAAAAGAAGAAATGATCGATTTTCGACTATGGTTTAATCGTTTTATACTCGTCCGGTTGAACATCGGAACTGAGACTACCTCAAAACCGTCGGGCGATCCGAGTCAATAAATGAGTTGGTGGCTTATAAGATACTCAAACCAAATACAAATAATAATACCTCTAGGTCTCATACAAACTGATCGTTATTATTTGTTTCATCAAATCATCACGTTGGCCTAGCTCATTCCTCTGTTTTATCATAACAGAGTATAAATCAAAAAAATATAACATATCTGGCAACGCAACATTGAAGTTGCTACGAGACGGAAATAGTTTGTTTGTTGTTTTCCATTATTTTACTAACGTACCTACCAAACTCATATTACACTTCATACGGTTGGAAACGAAGAATACCAAAACAACCTATCTGAGACCACAATTCTTGTAACGTCTTCTAGTGGTGTCCCTGATGGATGAAAAATTAATACTTGCAGAGAGTAAATAATCAATAAGTTTTCCAATTAACTCTTACTTTCTGTTTCTCAAAATCTGTATCTTTTCTGTCACCAGTAGAAGAACACTTTGTGATGATAGAACTGAAACTTTTCCACTACTGCTTGAAATGTGAAATACCATTTTTTGTGATTACGGGGTATATCGAGCCGATTCGTTCACATATATTGATACTAACGCATATTTATTCAGGAAAAGATAATCATTAAGCAATATTGTACATGTAGAGTGCATTATGCATCAATTGCAAATGTTTGATAGAGTGTAACGAATATAGTCGAATCAATTAAATCTTCGGTAATATGCGGTGAAATAAGAAACGCTGCGAGAATCTATTCGGCTTATCTTTATTTGATCAGCAACAGCAATTAGCGAATTGAAGATTTCTAACACATACAACGAGAAAATGTCAGCAATTAACACTGATACATTTAAAAAAATAGTGATGAAACAAAGAAACGAATCCATCCTATCTCTTATTCCGTTCATCATTCTAATGGAATAAGGATTCCAATATATGGAAATTACACCTTCTCATTTTAGCTCAACAAATGACATATGGTTAGAAGTACAAATCTCATTTCATATTAGAATGTACGAATCGAAATTAAATGCAATCTATTGATTATGTAGTTAAATTTCTTTTCACCATATATAAATACAAATAACTAATATTGACTAACTTCTTCAACAATACCAAAGCCTCTACCTTAACCATCATAGCTTAACTTGGGATCATCACACGTATGACAGTCATGTTTCAAATTTTTACACTTGAAAGTCGCTTTTCAAATTATTAAATGTCTTTAATATCATTGGCTAGTGGAGGCATATCCAAGGCTTCCGATTGAGATCCTATGTAGATCGGAAACAGAAATGATTATTGGTCATGCCAGAATCAAACCACCTACCTTCTGATGCATCATTGGTTTCAAACAAATCTCAGCTTACGTTTAAAGCGATTTGTGAGCCTTGCAATTTTCGCTGAAAAAAGCTAAACAAATAAATTACTAATCGTTTCCAAGCAATAAGAAATAAAACGGATTTACCACATTAGAGTCAACTGAATCCTAACGCTGTGATCCTGAATAGAATTCAATATTCGCAATGTACATTCGTACATACACGTTACATTCTAATGCAGTTTTCTAAACTATAACTCAGCACAGTATTTTTTTTGTTTAAAGTAAGTCTTTTACGTTTGCGGAACCGACTACTAGTCGGTCAGTTGCTTTTACACCTCCACTGTTTATGGAAATAATAAACAGTAACTATGGTGAATTGAATTGTACCCTTCAGCATTGCCAGTTGTACAGAAAATTCTCTAGAGTACATTGTCACTCTAACAGTGTACCACATAACGCAAAATGTGTCCTCGAAAATTTGTCGGAGTATTCCGTATTATAATTTGTATTTGTTTAAATGGTCCGGTTTAGCCCCGGTCTCCTCTAAATAAAAAAAAGTCAGAACATCTAAAAAAAGTCAGAACTCTAAAGCCGAAGTCAGAACATCGTCCAATAGAAAAATCTGGGTGATTATGAAATACAAACTTTCTTAAGAGTTTTAAAAATATCCGATTGAAAATTAATTTTAGGAGATTTTTGTCTGTTGCATTCTGTTCGAGTTCAGTCCTTACTACCTGAAACAACTCTGATTTCATTTGATGTCTGTTGTCAAAATCAACCCTAGTTACCAGCAACTAAATTGTTACACAATTTATGCTGACTGCATGCTTGCTACCGCAACTTCGAAAAACTTGCCGGAAATGAAAGGCAGACAATATTACGAAGCAAACAAAAGTCGAAGAAATTTATTTGTGTTAACTTTTGCC
The DNA here is from genome assembly GCF_030247185.1 of Malaya genurostris. NCBI lineage: Eukaryota > Metazoa > Arthropoda > Insecta > Diptera > Culicidae > Malaya > Malaya genurostris. The sequence continues at coordinate 338,422,896 of NC_080571.1, read as the reverse complement.
ATCTTGTTTCCACTAATCATCCAATGGTCGAACCAACCAACACTGAAGGGGGGGACGGCATGCAAACAACACAGCCCGTTTTGATAGTTTGTGTCGGTGAAGCTTTCCTCGTTCTTCCAGCGTTTGAATTCTCACGGAGTCAGCTTGCTACGATTGCTGTGCGTCCACCGATTATCAGTTACGGCAAGAACTTGGAGGGAACTATTCTAATTATGGTCGCAGCAAGCTAATTGCGGTAACTATGAGAGAAAACAATGGCCCCTGTCTGATGATGGGTTATGTTTCTGGTGACGGTTGGAAGCTTTTACGTAATTATCTAACTCTCCTCGAAAACCATTCAGATTTCCCCATTATTGACACTTAACGCGTTGATAGAAAAGGAACAAACGGTGCTTGCCAGAAGTTTGCCTCTAGGACCCCATGTCAAATCGCACAAAGTCGGTGCAGATTTCAAACAGGAGCTCTATGATCTTGCATTTCGCTACGATAAAATGCCAATTTTCTTGGCAGCTTACCAAAACCCCAATCGATCAGGCAGGGTGAACGCGGTACGGGGAGAGGAACGACACCGGCCGAGATGTGTTCAAATAATAGTTGGATACTCGCCCGATAGGGGCAGGCTATCTATCTTATTTAAGTATTTTTATAGCGATAGAAAGAGATGCGAAGCGAGACGTTAAATGAGCGAGAAGCGAAGCAAAATTGAAAAATATATTTATAAATACGGTAAATATCGCCTGTGACGATCGGCCGATGTGGGACGGGTCGTTAGAGGGGTTGGGAGGGGAAACGGCAATATAATGACGGTCCGTTGTGGCATGAGATAAGCTTGCGGGGCAGTCCAGCCATTTAGACAATGCGGATATTTGTTGCTGTCGGTTGCAAGAAATGCTTGCTTGCTGGCTGCTTCTGTGGGTAAAAGTCTTCTCCTGCCATTACTACTGCCGCTTTTATTAACAGCAAATAGGAAGCAAATTCTTCAGACCCACCGTTCTCAGTGCGTTCTTGGCCGATCACACCGTCTCGTGTGAGGGTAGCTTCACCGAAGGAATTCAGTTAGCGTAATCGTGTGAAGATGATGCGGTAATTCTGGACAGAATTGTTCAGATAATGCGTTTGGAATTGATGGTAGGGTTGCAAAGCTGGCTGTCTTCCAGAAAGTTTCAAGCTATTCCATTGTTTGGGGTGGTATCTTCAAGCAGGTCTGAACAATCATTTATCTTACATTTGATTTGTGTTATCAGTGCTCCCTCGCTAAATCGAAACTAAAACAACAATCATAGAAAATTTCTATCGAATGACCAAACGGCCCAAAAGAACAATATTTGTTTATTTCGGCAAGCACCTACCGGATTAAACCACTCAATTCCTTCCCCAGTACGAAACGCCACAACCCACTCGATTTATGACTGCTGCAATCTATTGCAAGATATCATCTTTCTGTGTGTCGGTATGGATCGGAAATGTGGGAGCGACGCAGTAAAGGGTGAAGCAAACGACAGCAATCTCCAATCCAATGACCATTTCAAGCCGTTAGTTATCGTTATGTATCTTTCCACCCTATAGAAGAAGAAGAAGGAGCAGTTCGAAAATGTCTGATTTAATTCCACAGCTTACTATGTTAAAGCGCAATCGAATCGAATCCGATCGTCGGGAAGCGACCTGGAGGAGCCATTCTACGGTGAAGGTTGCAAAATGGTGATAACGTCTGTCGTCTGTTAGATGGCGGCTGATGATTGTCAACAGCCAGAGTCACATCTGACATGATAAAGCAACAATTTTTTATAAAACTGTTGTGCAAATATAACATATTTTTATTTCAAACAGCCGAACTCTTATTTGATTTGAAACATTCGGGTTTAAAACTACCGAAATACGGTTGGTTTCAACTGTTAGCTGTTTTGATCAGGGATGCCAGGTCATTTTTTCAAAAATCTGCCATTAAGCCAAAAACCTGTCTGTGAAAATCTGTGCACGTTAATAGCACCATAATAGCAGATCAAAATCACTTTGGTGAGCAAAAAAAAAAATAGATCGAAATCATTTTGGTGAGCAAAAAAAAAGGTCTCACTACCAACATGCTCTGTACTTTTTGGTGCTAAAGTGTACTCGATTTCAAAAATCTGTGAAAATCTGTGATTTATTTCAGAATCTGTGCCATTTTTAAGATCTGTGCAGAAAGTTGAAAATCTGTGAAACACAGATTAATCTGTGAACCTGGCATCCCTGGTTTTGATTGAAAACAGCCAATATTTGGGTTTGAAACAGTGTTGCCAGGTTGCCAGATTTTTCTCGCTTCGCCAGACACTCTAGCTAACCAGACCTTTTGCAAGATTTTTCAAAATTTTACCAGATTTTACAAATTTTCCCAGATTTTGTCAGATTTCCCAATTCTTTACGTGGTTTGGCCTCTATACGATAGGCGGTAAGACCTCTTGTTTTTTTTGCTCACTGAAAATGAAGGCCGGTCAAAATTTTCTTGTAGGGTAAGGGCTCCCTATTTCATCTCAGCTCCAATTTCCATCTCATTCATTCACCTCATTTCCCGGGTTGACGGTTCAATGCATGCACGGTCTTACAAGCCAGTTGTCATATGTTCGAGCCCCGACCTGGAAGGATTCTTAGTGTCAGTAGAATCAATAGTACTAGCCATGCAATGATTCTGTACACTAAGAATCGGCTGCGAAGTCTGTTGAAACAGAAAGGCCAAATTCCACAAAAGGAATGTAATGCCAAGACTTTGCTTTCATTCACCTCATAACTTTGAACATTAATCATATCTTTAAACGTACCTGAACAAAAGTGTGAAACGTTTTAAAACATTTATTCTAGGTTTTGCCACACTTTCCAATTGAAATAAATAGTTAAAAAACCTTCAACGATCGCTTTTTTCATTTAAAATAAACTCACTTTCGTCTGAAGTTTTACAATTCATCATGTATCAGAATATTTACTAATCGATTCGTCTCGAAACATGACCACTATTTCACATAAATACACCACTATGTTGGATGACTTTATAGTTAGTAATGTTCACTTTCCACTTGTTTATTAAACGATTAAAGACTTTTGAAATTACCTGATAAGCAATAAAAGCAATGAAAAATATGAGATGAAAATTTGCACTTAATTCACTTGATTGCGCTTTGTTTTCATCTCATTTCGTATCGCAAATTTTCTCATAATGTTGCATAAAAAAATTTTTTTTCTTTAAATTATCATCAGCAAGTATTTTTTGGTATCCGTGACATTAGTTTAATTATATCATGACACATATTTTCACGAATTGCTGAAAATGATCACAGATTTTCATAGATTCTGGAATAAATCACAGATTTTTTAAATCGATCACAGTTTAGCACCAAAAAGTACAGAGCGGTTGAGGAAAAAGGTACCGGGCGTGTTGGGAGTGAGACCTTGTTTTTTTTGCTCACCAAATTGATTTTGAACTGCTATTATGGTACGGAAAACGGGCACAGATTTTCACAGACAGATTTTTGGTTTGATCACAGATTTTTGGAAAAATGGCCTGGCATCCCTGCATAACACTGTTAAATGTGTGTGTTTCATCGGCTGTGCACAGAGATGCCAGATATTTTCATAGAAAATATGTATCTGCTCTATCTGTTTTCACTAATAAAATGAATCAAATTCAAATTCAAATCAAATTCAAATTGGTTTTAAATTTTGATATAAATGTTTATCAGTGTTCATCATAAAACATTTGCACAAAAGATTTTCATTTTAACATGTGATTTGTCCATTGATTAATAAACTTTTAAAGAAGTACTGCAATCAAATACTAATAGATACTCAGAGAGAAAAGTCTAACGTTTTACTTCTCACTTTTTATGAATCTTTACAAATCTGTATTAAATTTAGAAAATCTGTAATATGATTCATCGAACGCGAACGCAAAATACATACAATACAAATAAATCTGTATGAATGGCATCTCTGGTTCTGCATTTTATTTTTAGAAGGGGCTAATGCCTAAATAATAACAATTCTTTTTTTTTTGTTTTTTTTTAATTTCTCCAAATTAACTGCAGAGTAAAATTTTAAATTTGAAACGAAAGGTAATAAAACCGATCCAAAAAATGTTAAATGTCGAATTGATTCCAAACTGTTTTTTTTCAAATATCGTGTGTTGTGTTATAGTTGGCATTAGGCCCTTTTTAAGGAAAATTCTGACATTTTGAACCTGAGAGTGTAATAGTGCAATATTTTGGTTTTGATCTAAGACAAGACCTGACAACTGGCTTCTTATTCTTCCTTCCGAATCATCCTTCTCGTCATTTTGGCCCTGTGGGATAAATACCAACGCATCGGCTACAGTGTAGCCATATATACAGATTTTTAATAACTTGATGCTAAGAAAAAAATATTTATTTAATATAAATTTTTAGAACCGGATTTTGATTTGCAATAAACATGAAAAATGTTTAGGTGAATGCATTTTTTATTATATAATAACACTTAAAAACAATTAATTGAGCTTTGATGACAAAACACGAGATATCTAATGTTGAACGCATAACCGAATCCATTGTTGACGTATTACCGGATCTTTTGGAAACCGGAAAAAGTCAAGTTTGGATAGAAATGCTTAGTGCGACCACAGTGTGGAACACAGCATTTCATTCTTCTCGTAAAATTAAACACACTTTCGAGTTTATACTAATTTAACGAATCTTTTTTGGTTACACTTTAATTCACTAAAAAGAAAAACGGCTTGATGCTGATTTTAATTACACAGTGCTGCCATTATAAAAATTTATTACAAATGAGATTGAAAAAAGTGAGACATTCTCTGAAAATTTTCACTTTCATTGGTGAGCTAAAATTGTACATTTTAATAAACTTGTTTTCTGATTTTCTTTATATTTGGCAACATTGCTCACGTACCCTGCAAAAGTTTTTTCTTTTCACAATATCAAAATCAGCCAATCAGAAACTGGTCCATTTTGGAACAAAAGCAGCCCCCCCAGTTGTCAGGTCTTGTCTTAGGTTTTGATTGCTGTCGCCATTGCTAATTTATGGGATGAATAAAGGACCAACGATAGGATAAATATAAAACCTTTGAGATGAAATTAGGAGTACAGTAGTGAACATAGCAGAAGTGTTTTTAGCTGATATTTTAATTATTATTTTAATTTCCAAGGAATGTGAATCAATTCTCAATGTGGAGCAAGGCGATTTAAGCAGAAATATGAAAAAAATCGTAGTGATTTTGGTGGCTAAATCAGGCTTTTAGGGTAACGTCCTTACAAATGAGATGAAATAGGGAGCCCTTACCTAAGCCTTCAAGGAAGAGCTAGCGATTTTGTAAGAAGAAGAAAGGCTCTCTGAAGTCTATGAACGCCAACGCACAGTGGGAAAAAATCCGCATGAAAACCCGCAAGTAACTCATGAACTAATTGAGATAGGTTAACAAACTAAAGCGTTTTTATGTAAAAATGTCCAAGGAACTCAATGGAATGGTTTACAATGGCTGCACGAATCGCAATCCTGCTCGTTTTACCCCAAATGTACAGCAGTTTTGGAGTTTCCTGTAACATTTGCTTTGTAACTGGTAAAGAAGTCGAGTGCGGTATTCCGGAATAGCCTACTTTCGTGTAAAAAAGTCTGGAGAATCGATTAGAAGAATCCACACTGGCCGCACGAAACGTTTTGGTTGTTATTTTACCCCGATTCCCCCATTTTATGATATTTTATTGTAAATCGGTCTTAAATCATGGTAAAAATTATTGGAAGTTTTCTAAATCTATCTTATCCTATGTAAAAAAGTCTGCAGAATCGAATGCCAGAACTTATACTGGCCGAACGAAACGTTTTGATGACTATTTTACCCCAATTCCTCCAATAAGTGAAATTTTCATCTAAATCACCCATAAGTCTTAAGCGAACCACGTTGAAAGTATACGAAAACTATCTTATATTATGTAAAAAAAAGTCTGTAGAATCGAATGCCAGAACTTATACTGGCTGCACGAAACCCTTCTGGTGACTATTTTACCCTAATTCCTCTATTTCATGGAATCGTATTGTAAAACGTCCTTAAATCTTGGTAAAACTAATTGGAAGTTTACTAAATCTAGCTTATCTTATAGGAAAAAAGTCTGTAGAACCGAATGGAAGAATCTACACTGGCCGCACGAAACGTTCTGGTGACTATTTTACCGAGATTTTACGGACGATTTGCAATAAGATATCATGAAATGGAGGAAATGGTGTTTTTTCCCACTGTGCAACGATTTAGTGAAAGGTGGTGAGTCGTCCTTCTATCTTGATCCAGCTGATTTCTAGACGTGCAGAATAAAAAACGTATTCTACATTTATTAAAAAGTTGGCAGAATTCATTCAAAAAAGCTCAAAATACAAGATTATTCATCAAAATCGATATTGTCTCCTTCAAAGTACTCCCCATCGACTGCAACACACTTATGCCAATGCTTGATTCAATCTTCAATTTTTATGCTCTGTTTTCGGTATGGCAATTAGAGTCATCTGCTATTTTTCCATAATCTCATATCGGGTACTGAAACGCGTTCCACGGAGCGGCTTCTTTAGTCGATCGAATGGGAAAAAGTCGCAGGAAGCCAAATCTGGTGAATTTAGTGCTTATTGAATGGTTATTATTAGTTCCGTTTTTAGCCAAAGGTTCACGGGTAACGATGGCATTGTGTGACGGTGCGTTGTCGTGGTGCAAGATCCACGAGTTGTTTGCTCACAAATCTGGTCTTTTTCGACAAACTGCTTCACGCAAACGTCTCATAACTCTCAAATAATATGGCTGTTATTGACGGTCTGGCCTTGTGGAACGAATTCTCGATACACAACACCCTTGTAATCAATGAAAACTGAAAAATGTATGCTTTGTACTTTTTTGCCTAAACAAATTCAATAAAGCTTTTGACGTAGGACTACGTCTTTGTTTTGTATATAGAGATACAAATTCAAAATATGACAAATAGGTCAAATAGTGGTCAGGTTTTGATCATCTACTGTTAATTTTGAAGAGATTTTTGATTTCATTACTACTATTGCTTGGGAATATTTCTACTTGAATCAGGTGCGTACCCAGAAAAAAAAATTGGCGGTGTGGTTTCCTAATATAGGGGAAACCGGGGCTAAATTTAATTTTTAATAATTGGAAACCATTAAATGTTCAACTCGGCATTGTTACCTATTGTTACGTTTAGTTTGGGGTGGTTGTTTAATAATGTAAGTATTAAAATTAAGCAGTATAAGTTTAGGGTTGTTCGTAACTTTTTAGTAGTTTTTAGAGTCCAGTTTCAATATCTAGGCTTTGGATAAAATTTCAGAAGTCAAGTTCTGAATTGAGTTTGAAAATTCAGTTCAGAATTTAGGTTTAGCATCAGTTTAGGAATCCAGCTCCAGAATTCAATTCAGTTCGGTCTATCTTCAGGTCCAGAATACAGGTAAAGATTACGAGTTTGTCCAGAATTCAGTTCCATAGAATCGTTCCTTGAATTCATGTTCTTGATTTCTGTTCTTAAAATTACTACTAGAATTTGGTCCACGAATTTTGTTCTAGAATTCGGTTCCGACACGGAACGACCGAAATCAGCATTTTCGCGAAAAATTTAGTTGATTTGCTGATTTTAGTTAGTTATTTTTTGAGACAACTAAAAAATCTTATTTTTGCTAATTTAGATTTTTTATTCTCATTCCCTTAATAATAATAAAATATTTGTTGAAATGACTATTTTTTTAGTTGAATTCACAAATTAAACGTGCTGTCATTTCTTAGCTAAGGCACATTTCATTTCCATTCAACTAATTGTTAAGTTGAATTAAAGAAATAAAATGTTGTTTTCAACCAATATGAATGGTTGAATTGGCTTCTGCAATCTGCAGCTATATGGCGCCCTGTCACCGAAAAAACGCGAACACCGTAATGACTACTAGCCACTAGATGGCACACTACCGCCGAAAAAATTTCAGACGCGGTTGTCTTTTCTATATTGGCAGGTATAAATACGATGTTGTATTTAAGAAAAATACATAAACGAAACATAAACATCTTTTTGAATTTTTTTCTTCTAAATCACTGTTTTCTTCATTCTCACTGAAAACTTTTAGCACTCGGAAAACAAAAACCGAATACAAGTAGTACACCGGACGCGCAGCTCGGAAGGTTAGAAGATACAAAAAAACTTCATCACAATTAGAGTGAAACATTCGAAATTCACTTCACTGTTCCGCGTAAAAACATTATTACGCACAATCGCTTCAAGTGCGCACAAACTCTGAATAAATACGATTTCCTCTAACAGTTTACGACATTTTTACATATCGGTTTAGAAATTTAAATAAAGATATATCGAACACATGCGAAAAACATCAAAACAATTTTCAAGCAGTTTCAATAAGACTGTCCTTTTTAGCTTTTTAATGGATTGTTTTGCTTTGACACTTCTCATGAGTTTTTGGCTAATAAACTTGTTAATAAAACCGATTTCATTTTAGTTTTCTTCGTGCTGTCTTCAGTAATGATGGTGATAGATAAATAGAAACAAATTTTCTGATTTTAATAACAAAATTAGTTGTCAATGAGAATTTCGTGTTGGATTGAAATATTGCTGGTTTGTGTCCAGGATATTCACCAACTAAACACATTCTCTAAAAATAAGAGTTTTTTCAGCAAAGTAAATTCTCAATTTTAACTAATTTTATAGTTATTTTGGAAATTTTGTTGTTAAAATCAACTAATTCAAAAACAGTAATACGAATTAGGCGCAGAGTTAATTTCGGTCGTTCCGTGGAAATTCACTTCTAGAATTTATTTCTGTAATTCCGTTCCAGTTCGATAATCCAAGTCCAGACATCATTTACAGAATTTAGACCTAGAAATCAAATTGATTCTTGAATTCAGTTCTAAAATTTAGTTCTAGAAATTCTAGAATTCTAGAGTCCTACAATGAGTTTCAGAAATTCAGTTTCAGGATCTGGATTCTGGCACTGAACACTGCTCTCAAATTCAGGAAAGGATTACAGAAATAAGATCTGGAAGTGAATTCGGAGCTTTAATTCTAGACCTACGTTCGGAATTTTAAACCTAGGTCCAGAACCTAAATTTCAATTTTGTCAATTTAGTTCTGAACATGTCCGGGATTCTGGAAGTGAATTCTGAACCTGAAACCTGGACATGAATTCCAGAAAAAAAGTACTAGAACTGAATTCTGGAGCAGGATTCCTAAACTGAATTCTAAATATAGATTCTGCGGCTGAATTTCCAAACTGAATTCAAATTTTAAAGACTGTCCCAGAAAGTATGGACGCACTTTGATTTCGCTGTAAATAATTCACAAGTGTTAGATATTCAAATTTTATTCGATATACTGATAATATTAGACTACAACAAACGGAATATTATTCTCAACATTTGCTACTTAGCCATTGTCGACTAACTGGCGCACCTTCTTGCAAACGTTCCTCATTAAATTCCGTACAGACTTCTTGGCGACAAGTTTTGACACTTTTTACCAATCTTTTTCGAACTGTTGAATGGTTTCGGCTGCCGAGACATGTTTCCTAAGATGTGCCTTCGTTAATGCCCAAAATTCCTCAATTGGTCGAAGTTGTGGGCAATTTGGTAGATTCATGTCTTTTGGGACCAAAGTGACATTTTTGATAGTATACCATTCTACCGTTGATCGCGAGTAGTGACAAGAAGCAAGATCTGGCCAGGAGACAACAGGATCTTTGTGGCTTCGAATCATGGGTAGAAGTCGTTTTTGTAAACATTCCTTGATGTATATTTCGCTGTTCATTGAAGCAGTGGTGATGAAGGGTTTCGAAATCTTACCGCAGCTACAAATTGCTTGCCAGACCATAGTTTTCTTACCAAATTTTTCGACTTCCATCGATGTCTCGGACTGGTTTAACACTTGCCCTTCTCGCACCGTTTTATATTGTGGTCCCGGCAAGGATTTGTAATCGAGTTTCTCGTAGGTTTCGTCGTCAATGATTATGCAGTTCAAATTTCCAGCAAGAATCGTATTGTACAGCTTTCGAACCCTCGGCCTGATCGATGCTTCTTGTTTCGGACTACGTTTTGGTTGTTTCTGCTTCTTATAGGTTCGAAGATTCAAACGTTCTTTAGCACGAAGAACATTTGACTTCGAAGTGCCCACTTTTTTGGCCACATCCCGCACTGAAACCTCCTTCTTTTGCTCGAACGCCTTCGGTGTACGTTTATCCAACTGAGGGTTAGCAGGACCTTTTTTTTCGACCCGTTTTCGGTTTATCCTCAAAGGTGTTATCCTCACCGAACTTCCTGATTGCATTTCGCACGGCTTTTTCACTTATTCCTTCCTTTTTTTGCTATCTTTCTCAGTGACAGTCCGCGTTCTGTGCACCATTTGTACATAATTTTTCGACGTTGTACTGCTGAAAGTCCACGCATTTCGAAACAAACTAATGAAAACGAATAAACAACTGCACAAGTGGTTAGAGAAGAGTATAAACAACAGAACGGAACCATAAAAATTGACAGATTATGAACCATTGGGAAATGGCAGCGGTTTTTGGTTGCGTCCATACTTTCTGGGACAGTCTTTATCCAGAGCCTAGATCTTGAAACTGGGCTTCGAGCCTGGATGATTAGAGCCGTACGCTGCTTAATCAACTGTTCAGACTAGAATACTTCTGAAAATTCGCACAAAAAAGTTAGCTTTAAAACAGTTTTACCAGATATCTTGAAAATTTCTGACGTCCGGTACTCCCAGAGAATCGATTAAATATTATTCTTTTATATTTGTCTATTTGCCGTCATTCAGTGTCGACAGAGGCAGCAGTCATACATTAAAATTCTGACTATGTTTCCGTTAAAGTGTTTCTAAATCAATAAATCTTACGGTTCAGAGGTGAGAGTCCACAGTAACTGAGCGAGTAAATTATGCAAACCATCATTGATTTTTTTTTTTCAAAATCCGACATATTTCAACGTGTTTCCGAAGGTAAACCCCAATTTCAACGAATAAAACAAACACCTTTATTTATAAGGGAACCTCACGGTCGGTGCCAAAATAAAAAGTCGATACCTTTTTGTATTCTTTATTCCACTCCCAAATAAAATATGTAATAACAATCCAAAACGCAAAACCGGTAAGAACTGAGCCGAAGAATTCAACACACCAAAAATAGACACCGACAAAACAGGGTAGCAATCGATATTCGGCCCAGCAACGTCAAAGTTCAAAACCCTGGGTGGTTCCATGAAACCAAGGCGCGATGCTTGGTCACTGCTGGCGGGGAAGCAACGCGACGCGACGCGAATTTTTTCTTTCGAATCATCATTCAAAATCGTCCCAACCCAAGTCAAGGCCAGCTTGGATGCCACGGGCGATATCGAGCTCGTTGATTATCCCCATAAAACATACACCGGCCGGCACATACCGAAGGTGTTGTGTGTGGTACGGCTAGTGTCAATTAGCAAACGTCTAATTGGTGGTGAAACATGTCGATTCAGTTTGATTGAAGGATTGTGCAGTGTCGGTCTGTCTGTCTGTCTGTCTGTCTTTCGCGTTTGCAATAGGTACAACGAATTTAAAGCTATTTTGGTGGTGGTGAGTTTGCATAGACGGTTCTCGCAACATAATAAAGCACGTACCGGTACTCAAGTTTTTATAACCAATCAAAATATTTACTGTGCGAGTAAATTACTCATCTTCAAAGGCAGGTTGGTTCGAGGAAATCCGTGTCTCATTTTACATACATAGTTTTATTGGCTATATGAACTCTCTGTAGGCTCGCAGCGTACGAACTTCATGGACGTGACGCGACTTTTCGCATTTTCGCGTTGAACATGGGCCGGCTATTTGTGATGATTAGTTTACCAGTGCGTGGCAATAATCTTATTACCGCCGTGAGGTTTCTACACTATATAAGATCGGAGATGTCTGCGGCACACGGATTTTCCGTACACGCAGTTTTCACCAACAACCAACCGGGCGTCTGTGTGTACATTATCAAATTTGTTAACACTACACGAAATGGGAGGACGAATGAAATAATCACGCTTTTTATTATCCATGACCATTATAAGTGGTGAGTCAGTCTAGAGCATTACTGTTCATGATGCGAAACAGACCGGTGGACAGTTGTCTAACGTAAGGCGAAAATTGGTCGAAATTGTATACCATAAGTAATAAAGATTACAGATAATTTTGATCTCAATTTCAATTCCCTTCTGAGAAATCGAAATCGAAATTTTTCCCAGTGATTTCGACCATCGGACGAAATAAGCCTATTCAATGATTCGTATTCAGGCTCGTATACAAGGTGGGAGGGAGGTGGGAGCTTTGGACCACGTGATCGAGATCCTAACAATATGATACTAGATTTCGACTGACGTTGCTCGAATTTTCATAACAAACATAGGTAAATAAACCCATATACATTGCAATCATGAAAAAATTGAAACTGTGAATTATTGGTTGGGTATTTTCAATTACATTTATTCGGTTCAAGTACTGAAATGAAGAAAAATGTTTGTAATACTGCGGTTTTAAGTTTCCACAAAATTAATATGAACACGTTTCCACTCCATTTTAAACAGTAAAGATTTTTTTCAAGCGTGTTCTAGTACACAATTTATAGATAAATTTTTGAAATTATTATAAAAAAATTCTGTGTTTTTCATGTATTGTTGCAAGTCTAATACAATTACGTCATCCATATGTGTAGTTTTAATCAAAGACTTTTAGGTTCTGCAGCTTTCATTGTAGTATTTTCTAATATTTATTAGGAGATATTGCTTTAGCTTTAAGATACCAGAAGTAACCCATTCTTTGTAGTATTCATAATCTATTTAGGTACTAATGAAAAGTCAAATACGCTAATAGCACGAGATTGCGATGCTTTTGACATGTTCCAAATACTTTGAAGATGTTTGAACCAATTTTTCAATTTACTTGAGTTAGATATATTGGTAGAAACGTTATTCGCTCATTGTTATCAAGTTTTCAATTAATATGCTTTTTGAACAGTTCGACTTGTACATAATATGCCCAACACACAAAATATACAATGATATACAAAACAATGCATTAGAATAAAGATTATCAATACTAATATGTTTATGAAAATCTATGATGGTATCGATAACTACCTTTAAATAAAAAAGAAACGGCTTTCGACCATTTCTTATCGAGTTCAGTCGTTTACGAGCTCGATTGTTTTAGTTCCATAACGGCAAAACTTCTCGATAATTTAATACTTCTTCGAGCGGAGTCAAACGAAGCTCGATGATCGACTTCGAATCGAGAACCATAATACGAAACGTGGTCGATTCGATAAAATTTTGGTCGAATCGAGATACTTAATGCCACCTCAGGATTGAACTGTGGCCCTGGATTATGGTTTGGAGTTGAATTTTAGCATTGCATTCTGGAACTGAATTCTAGAATTATGGAATGAATTCTCGGTTAATTTTTCAAAAGGGCGTATAAGCAAGTGACAGTTTCTCTTTAATCACTCTCTCTTTCGATGATTGTGATGTGATTAAAAATATTTTCTTTGAAATCACTATTCTGTTTGAAAGTCGAAAGTTTCGGGTATCATTTTTAGCAAAGAGTTGAGCGATAAACGTGGAAACCGCTTGGTAATTAATAGAAGAGAAAGTAAACAAAGAGAAACTGTCACTTGCTTATACGCCCTTTTGAAAAATTTACCGAGAATTCTAAAATGCATTTTAGAACTAAATTCTGGAAATATAACTGAATTCTGACCTGAACCTAAATTTTAGTTGAAGAATTCAGTTTAAAAAATCAGATTCTTGTCCAGAACTCATTTCCGAAATGAAGTTCAAAAGTTCAGCTCTAGAATCAAGATCCTGATCTATTTCAGATTTCAGATTTCGGTGCCGAAATCCAGGATTTGAATCAAATACCTTAATTTAGTTTCAGTTTCAGAATTCTGAAACACAATTTTGGTCTTGGATTCTAGACGAGGAACTGTATTTTGGTTTTGGATTCTGGAAACGAAAAAAAACCTGGTGTTAGATTCTGAAACTAATTTTTAACTCTAGATTCTAGTCTAAACTGAACGAGTCAACGACACAGACTAGAATGAATGAAGCATCAAGTTTTTACCTTTATTTATAAAACATTAAAAAAATGTCTATTTTAAGCTCTTTACTACTGAAAACTCTGTCACAAATTGTTGATCATATCTCCGACGACGTGGAGAAAAAATTTCGTTGATACGTTCAATAAAACAGGAGATATTCACGATCGAAAACTTATAAATATTTTTTTAAAAGCCGCCCCATAATAAAGTAAGACGTATTCACGTCATAAAATAAGTATGTTTTGAAAACTCTTCTCTATAAATATGACGAATTTCGAGCCAAATCGAACAAATGTTGGCAGCATCCTTTCTGATTTGAATGAATCTTTCTGGACAAAAAGCCACTTTGCATACTATGTTTATCTAAAAATCCGGACTGTCTTTCAGAAAGGGTTCGTAGTGTCAGTAGAATCGTAGCACTAGCCATGCAATGATGCTGTACGCTTAGAATCGGCTTCGAAGTCTGTTGAAACAGAAAGGCCAAATTCCACGAAAGGAATGTAATGCCAAGACTTTGACTTCTAGTTGTTCCATCTGGAATGTTTTTACTGCAGTTTTTTTTAATATTTCCCCTATCAGAGCTAGAATTACTGTCGCGATTCATATTATTTTTTTTTAAATATATTTTATAGAAGCCGTAAGCCGAAGATTACTTAGGGCACTAATATCAATTGAATTCGATGACCTTCCCAATTTAGTCCCCAACTAAGGAAGTGTGTGTTGAACCCCTAATAATGAGCATTACTAGAGCGACTGAAGGTAGAATTCGCAGCGAAACGGCCTCTCATGGGGCAATAAAATGGATTGTTTTTTACAAGATAATGCACTGATGCACATCAGCACTGCAACCAAGGATGGCTTTTATCGTATTAAAGAACGCTCACCAGCAACTCTTCACACGATTGCATCAGTGCCATCAAAGAGAGACGGATATCATCGCAACAACAAAAACCCGGCATGGCTCATTTAACATAGAATAGACACCAGTGCGAGAGCGAATTTCTCTCGATGACATTTCTGAGAATCAAAGGTTAGCATGCAGCTGTGGGGATCCTCTCTGAAGCAACAAACGGTCGCTTATTCTCGTTTCGCAGACGATTCTATACAGGCAGTTGATAATTGCGATAGAATCATTTTACTATTGCCGCTTATTCTAACTATGTGCATATAACCTTTGTATAAGTTGTGCCTATGAAAATGTCTGTGAATGCTTCACACAAGGGTTTTGAAATATTGCAACCTAGTATGAGAATAATCAAGTTAAATCATCGATTCGATTTTCTGCGATAATTGTCAACTTGCGATTCTCTCGTGGGAAACTCCACACAGCAACGATCATTATCAGAATGTAAATTTTGTTAAGGGCCGTGAAATACTCAGACTATGAAGTGGAGCGAAGAAATGTAGAAAAATTCTCTCGCAGTTCATTCATTGAGAGACTCGAGTTCTTGTAGCATCTTCTACCGGATTGAAAATGTTGTATACAATATAGATAGCAATATAGCAGCTTATGTCAAATTTTCGGCAATCACCAACACTGATTGCAACATCAGCGATTTAGAGCTCAAAGTGCTTCCCCATCCTCCTTATTCGCCAGATTTGGTTCCTAAACCTAAAAAAAGGCTCATCAGTAAAAAAAAAAACTAGATGCCGCACAGGAGTATTCTGCAAGTCTTCCGGAATATTATTTTCTGGGTGGAACTAAAACAGTTTGAAAATTGCTGGAATAAGTGTATCGACCTAGAAGAAACACTACATCGTCCGGGGACGGGTATATCGTGATGGGTTAGTCGATGCCTTTCACGCAGCCCACCTGGGTTCGATTCCCAACCCCGCCCATAGGATCAGAATGCTTTTCTGGCCCGAAGAGGCGAATGTCGTTAAGGTTGAAACCTCTATAATTAAAACAAAAAAGGCTACATTGAATAAGACATTCAATAAATATAAAAGCCTTGGTATTATATTCCTTTTGTAGAATTCGACCTTCAGTTTCAACAGACTTTGCAGCCGATTCATAGCGTACAGAACCATTACATGGCTGATACTACGATCCTACTGACACTAAGAATTCAAATATAAGAAAGAGCTTTTATTTTCATTCTGAGGGAGATTACTTCCAACTCCACCTGGTAGTCAGGTCATTCCGATTACGAGACATTCATTACCCATCCGCATTTTTTAATAATTTTACCATCAGTTCGGAAAGTAGATGGTAAGAAACCTTTACCTTTATTTTCATGTCTGACAGTGACTCGAACGATGTAATTCTTAGATTCAACTCTTCCATTGGAGGGTAAAAAATTTAGTTACAAGAAGTTCTCTGCTTGCTCAAATGACCGTCGACACGTCTCCCCTTTCTACTGTTTCCATTCCTACCCAATGGTCTCTAACTAGTTCAATGTTACCTAATGGTCAAAATGTTCATTTAAACACACTGTCACAGTTCTTCTAACTGAATTAATAGAGATTCTTCACTGACACGCTCTTTTCACACTTTCAATTATTGATAATCGTTCTAATTAGTTAAATGATTGAGTGAATTGTTCTAGCTTTCGCTTTTTCAGTATTGAAATGCTGCGCTAAACTACGCGACAAACATAATCTACTGCACAATCAAATAAAGTGGAACTAACTAGAACCAAAGAAGCTCGGGATAACTTTCAAAAACTCCATCAATACAAAAAAAAACGTACGTTTCCAAAACAAAATGTGAGAGCGGGTTGTGGCATACTGCACTGAAACCGTCGTCCGACCACAAAAAAGGTACAAGTCATAAAGTTTCAAATATTTCGAAGAAATTTCGCTTAACTAGACCACAGTACTTCTCTATTGGGTGAAGTTCAAGGTATTTTGTTTGATTTACTGTTTTTGGCACGTATTTGACCACTCGTACCTTATACCATTCCAAGATGGTTTGCGCATAGTGACAAGAGGCCAAATCTTACCAAAAAAGAGCAGGAAAGCCGTTGTCCCTGATAGTTGGTGGCAATCGTTTGACGCGAAAGCTCCTTAGTACGGCTTTTTGAAGTGTAATTTTTCTTATCATGACAAGTACCGCAATTTTTTAAAATTTGTTCGTCTTCAGTCCTTGCTTTTGTGTGTGTATGATTTTGACTTTCTATCTTTACGAGCCATATTTTGAAGCAGAAAGAATGGGATTTTTCTCAATAATATCAATCACCTTCTTATCCATTTGTCGAAGGCATTCTATTTCGATTTGTTCCCCTTCCAACATTCCGATCTACAGTCAAGCGCAGGTCAAATGATTTTCAAACTAAAAACTCGATATTTTTCGGTTGTTTTAGTTTCTTGGCAAAGTCGTGTGCCGTTCTTCGCACAAAATGCCGTTCGTACAAAATATGTTTGTGCACTTCTACTTCATGCAACATCATTTTACTGAATATAACAAAAATGTATGCATGTTGTACAACGTCATAAAGTGGAGAGTTCAAACTGTTATATAAACATTTAGCGATCCGTGAAACAATTCAAAAAACTACACCGAATGAAAAGTGTTCGAAATTTAACATGGACAGGATTTTAGGTTTTCGTTTGAATGCTCGTTTGTACCAAAAGTCTAAGAAAACTTCAGTTTTGAGCTATTTGTATTTATCTCATATTTCTGAACGTTTTACCATGAATTGCTGATCACATTTCCAATACCATGCAGTAAAAATTATACTGTTACGCTAAGCATAGTAAGAGATATTCACGTTCAAAAACTCATCACTCTCAAAGAGGGTAAATTTTAAGCATGTGTCCCATAATAAGCTAAGATGTCTTCACGTTAAAACATATTACTATATAAAAAACATCGTAGATTTGAACTAAAAGTTCTCTCTGTTCGTCGTAGACAAATGTTTTGGCGTGGTTTATGAACCACGCTCAACTTTCAATCTAAATGAACTTCTTCCAGGTTCAATAAGCATATCAGCATTTTCACTCATTGCATTTGTCACAAGGGTAACAAATTGAACAGGTTTTTTTTTGTTGTTATAACACAAGCCACGAAACAAAAAGTAACTCAGCAAATTCCGAAGCAAAAGTTGCCACAACGCTTTTTCCCATCACCTTCAATGCAAGCGAAGAAAAGGGGATGACATTTTTTTTGTATAAAACCGAATCCGAGGTTGATGCGATTGACAGAATGGCTGACAGTTATTAATTATTTGCCCTGTTGAGTCAGGTCATGGAAAACAATGGCCCGTGCAGGATTTCTATTAGATATGGAACATGGCTTCGACGCTGGAAGAGAAATTGATAGAAAACCGCATTCTTCTGGTGAGCAGAATTAATTAACTTTTGAACACGACAAAGTTAGATAGTACAGCAGCAAAATGATGGGTCGTTCTGTTTTCAGCATGGGTAGTATTACATTAATTAGTATCCTATCAGAAACAGGTTTGAACGACTGTTGTTTTGATAGTAAAATTATTAATGTTTCTAAGAGAATAACTGGAATCATTCGAACCGCATTCTAGACTGCCTTGAACTCGATTTTAGCCAAATTCCCAGATATTTACGACGAACATTTTTTCGGAGGAGGTTTCAGAACATTTCCGTACGCATGGAAATATGTATATGATTACTTAAAATTTTTTTAGATAAAATCGTTTGTTGAAAATATGACGATAAATCACTCAAATATGACGAATTTTTATCGTAGTTGGCAAAATTTTCTTAGATTTGAATGAAACTTTTTGTCTTGAAGTGTCGCATTGAATAGTTCGTTTTTCCAAAGTTGATCTCGAATGTCTTTTAAAAAGGGTTAAACTTTTTTAACCATTTTCATTCAAATGGTTTACGAAAAATAAAAAAGTCTACACAGAAGTATTATGCTATTGATCACAAAATCAGTCAAATTTTCCAATAAAAATACTGAAAAAAATTCATATCGATTTCTGCACTGAAAAAGTAAAAAAACCTTACAATACATGTACGGCTGGTAGGGAACATAATAACCTATCTTGGGACAAAATTTCATTGAATTTTGAAGTTGTGTTCTTGTTTTGAAAATTGATTTTAAATTTTGAAAACCGATTTTTACAGTGCACAGTGGTTCAAAAGCGCAATTTCACGCTCTTAATTGATAACTCATAGGAGCGTGGTTTTTGAGGTACAGTATCTTCAGCAAAGTTGCTCAGAATGATAGACGCCATCTTTTGGCAAATTTTATTTATGTGATTAATCTCCCTAAAAGTGAGATAAACATTTTATTTTAGCTCAGGGCCAACATAGGGGTTAAGTTACTTCGACAAAGTTGTGCAGGAAGTTATTTTAAACAAGTTTGCTGAAGGTGCTATTCCCGTAACTTGAGTGTAATTCAAGATATAATGTATTTTCTGAAAAGGGTGTCCAAAATCCAGTTTTTGTAAGAAAACATATATATTTTCAATTTATATGAGTTTTTCATGTTATAAAAGTTTTTCATCTTTAAAAACTAAACAACTTTCTCGAACATACCATGCTGCTATCATTTCAGTTTAATGAAATAGAGCAATTTTTCATGTTTTTTTTAAATAAAATATGAACTAGTTTATTATCCAAAGGCGCAGGAAGGTGCAGATGAGACTACTTACATATTAAACTACTTCAAAAGAGCTTTCATACCGTGGTTGAATTACTCGTCTGCGATCGTCTGCAGGCGAGATATGTTCTTTTCAAATATCCTTGTCCTTGACATTTTCAATGATAAGGTTCATTGTATTTCAGATCAGATTTCAGTATATATTCGTTACCATGGTAACTCGTACAATAAATGATTTTTATGGACATCGAAGTCTACAAACAGAAAAGTTTAGTAATCATTACAGACGGTTTTTTAAAAGTGAGATAAGAAGCCACGACTTTGAAAAAAGGCAATTATCATGTCGAATTACGTTATGTCATTTTTTGGTAAGTTTTTTTCTATAGAAAAGCTTTGTATAACATGAAAAACTCATATAAATTGAAAATATATATGTTTTCTTACAAAAACTGGATTTTGGACACCCTTTTCAGAAAATACATTATATCTTGAATTACACTCAAGTTACGGGAATAGTACCTTCAGCAAACTTGTTTAAAATAACTTCCTGCACAACATTGTCGAAGTAACTTAACCCCTATGTTGGCCCTGAGCTAAAATAAAATGTTTATCTCACTTTTAGGGAGATTAATCACATAAATAAAATTTGCCAAAAGATGGCGTCTATCATTCTGAGCAACTTTGCTGAAGATACTGTACCTCAAAAACCACGCTCCTATGAGTTATCAATTAAGAGCGTGAAATTGCGCTTTTGAACCACTGTGCAGTGTAGTGTATTTTTCAAAAAATTGATCTAGACTATCTTTTGAAAAAGTCTAGACATTTTCACAATTTTTTTTGCAATTTACATAAAAATTGTTGTGCTGGTGATGTTCTCAAAATAAGTTTATTTTACGAATGAATATAATGAGAAAATTACTAATCGAATTTTGCACTGAACAAAACCGATCTTAAAAATTTTAAGTCAAATTTCAAAAAAAAAACGTCATTCTTCATTTGAATGAAATTTTGTCCCAACATAAATAATAATGTTCTCTACCAATTTTAAGATGGGCATTTTGAAGGGAAAAAAGTTTTTCTAACAAAAACTTTTTTCTATCCAGAACTAATACTTTCTGCAAATATCGGGCAACACTAGCAATAGAGTATTCGGTGAAATTTTCTCACAAATCGAGATTCGTTGGAGCCTTGGATGATTACTAAAAACTACACTTTTAGTAAAAATACACTGAACGAAGTTTCAATTATAGAGGTTTCAACCTTAACGACATTCGCCTCTTCGGGCCAGAAAAGCTTTCTGATCCTATGGCCGGGGTTGGGGATCGAACCCAGGTGGACTGCGTGAAAGCCATCGACTAACCCATCACGCTATACCCGTCCCCGGACGATGTAGTGTTTCTTCTAGGTCGATACACTTATTCCAGCAAGTTTCAAACTGTTTTAGTTCCACCCAAAAAATAATATTCCGGAAGACTTGCAGAATACTCCTGTGCGGCATCTAGTTTTTTTTTACTGATGAGCCTTTTTTGAGGTTTAGGAACCAAATCTGGCGAATAAGGAGGATGGGGAAGCACTTTGAGCTCTAAATCGCTGATGTTGCAATCAGTGTTGGCGATTGCCGAAAATTTGACAGAAGCTGCTATATTGCTATCTATATTGTATACAACATTTTCAATCCGGTAGAAGATGCTACAAGAACTCGAGTCTCTTAATGAATGAACTGCGAGAGAATTTTTCTACATTTCTTCGCTCCACTTCATACTCTGAGTATTTCACGGCCCTTAACAAAATTTACATTCTGATAATGACCGTTGCTGTGTGGAATTTCCCAAGAGAGAATCGCAAGTTGACAATTATCGCAGAAAATCGAATCGATGATTCAACTTGATTATTCTCATACTAGGTTGCAATATTTCAAAACCCTTGTGTGAAGCATTCACAGACTTTTTCATAGGCACAACTTATACAAAGGTTATATGCACATAGTTAGAATAAGCGGAAATAGTAAAATGGTTCTATCGCAATTATCAACTGCCTGTATAGAATCGTCTGCGAAACGAGAATAAGCGACCGTTTGTTGCTTCAGAGAGGATCCCCACAGCAGCATGCTAACCTTTGATTCTCAGAAATGTCATCGAGAGAAATTCGCTCTCGCACTGGTGTCTATTCTATGTTAAATGAGCCATGCCGGGTTTTTGTTGTTGCGATGATATCTGTCTCTCTTTGATGGCACTGATTCAATCGTGTGAAGAGTTGCTGGTGAGCGTTCTTTAATACGATAAAAGCCTTGGTTGCAGTGCTGATGTGCATCAGTGCATAATCCATTTTATTGCCCCATGGAGTTCTACACACACTTCCTTAGTTGTGAACTATATCGGAAAGGTCATCGAACTCAATTGAAATCAGTGTCCTAAGTAATCTTCGGCTCACGGCTTCTAGAAAATATAACTTTTTTGAAAAATAATATGAATCGCGACGGTAATTCTAGCTCTGATAGGGGAAATATTAAAAAAAACTGTAGTACAAACATTCCAGGTGGAACAACTAGAAACGCTGCAGTAAAAAAACAGTTTGCGTTAGCTGTTTTGTATTAAATTTCATGGACGGTGGACGAATTTGGAAGTTCTTGGCGCCCACGCGTCGGGAATTTTATGACTTCACGTATGATTTTTGACATTCCGCAAATCGACTGTACTTTGTAAACAATCAACATGGAAGCCGAAAAAAGGAAAAACATTGTGCACAGTTATTTGGAAAATCCATTGTGGTGTGCATCTAGGCTAGCTAAACAGATGAAATTGCCCAGAAATACCGTATGGCGCGTTATCAAACGGTATAAGGAAACATTGACAACGATTCGGAAGCCTCAAGCCAATCGTCAGAGTGGAACTGTCGACCGGAAACTGCGTGGTAAGATTTTGAAGACGATTAAGAGGAACCCTAATCTGTCGGACCGTGATTTGGCCAGAAAATTCGGTGCTGCCCATAGTACCGTGAGGAGAACTCGACTCCGGGAAGGAATCAAGTCGTATCGAGCTAGCAAACAGCTAAATCGGACCATAAAACAGAAAAGTGTGGTCAAAATTCGTGCTCGGAAACTATATGACCTGACCAAGTTCGACGGGTGTCTTCTGATGGACGATGAAACCTATGTCAAGGCTGACTTCGGGCAAATCCCAGGTCAAAAAATTTACTTGGCAACGGCTCGGGGGCATGTTCCAGCCAAATTTAAATTTATTTTTACCGAAAAATTTGCAAGAAAATTTATGATTTGGCAGGGCATTTGCAGCTGTGGCAAAAAAAAGGAAAGTTTTCGTTACAAATAAGACAATGACATCGGAACTATACCAAAAAGAGTGACTCCAAAAATGAATTTTGTCGTTCATTCGATCCCACGACCATCCCGTAATGTTTTGGCGAGATTTGGCAAGCTGTCATTACAGAAAAGTCGTTCAAGAATGGTATACAGAGAAAGGGGTCCAGTTTGTTCCGAAAAACCTTAACCCACTCAACTGCCCCCAGTTCCGCCCTATTGAGAAATACTGGGCAATCATGAAGAGGAGACTCAAGGCAAAGGGAAACGTTGTCAAAGACATCAATCGGATGACGACCTGGTGGAATAAGATAGCTAAAACGATGGACGAAGAAGGTGTGCGCCGCCTAATGAGCCGTGTTGCAGGAAAAATTCGAGGATTCCTTCGAAACCGTGACGAATAATTTTATCCGTATTTTTTCCTAAAAGTATAAAAAAAGATCTTGAATTCAATAATAAATAACTGAAATACAGGCAATTGTCTTTGTTCCAATTCTATCTGAAGCAAGCTTTAGTCCAGGATTCTGAACCCTAGGGCCCGACAAGTTTTGTGGATCTGAAACACTGAATCTCTAAACATGCGTTTTTAACCAGTATTCTGACAGAAATGTTCTGAACCTGAAGCAGAAATCTGCACTTGGATTCTAAGCATGGATTCGGATTCTAGACCTGGACCTAGTTTCTTCACCTGAACCAACTCTTTTTTTTTACTCTGATAATTCGACATGCGTCAGAATCGTGAACCTGGAACTTGATTCTGAACTTGGATCCTGAACCTGGATTCAGGAACAGAGCCTTGGGCTTCGATTCAAGGTCCAAATTTTGTAGACTTTAATTCTGGATCTGTACCTGCATTCTGGATAAAGATTCTGACCTTGGATCTGCATTCTGATTCTCTGTTTGGATACAGAATCTGGACATGAATGAAGTAACTTGACCTAACCTCTGAATATGAATTTGAGATCTGAGTGCAGAATCTGAACTCTGAGCCTAAATTCGGGACTTCGATCCTGGGTCAGAATTTTTAGTCTGAACCTGGATTCTGGAAAATAATTCTCAACTTGGACTTAGACTTTGGTTCTGGTCCTGATCCCGGATTTGGATTCAGGACCGGAACTCCTGACAGAGTTTTGGGAATCCAGAAACTAGATCCTGAACCTTGACTCATCACCTGAGGTCTGGACCTAGTTTTAGAACATGGACCAGGATTCTTGAGCGGAAATCGGGATGTAGCGAATTCTGGGCTTGAATTTTGTAGCTGCGTTCTAGACTTGAACTCCTGACAGGGATTCATAGATTTCCGTGAATTGAATTCTGAACATGGACCGGGACTTCAGTTTCGGACATGAATTCTTATCCCATACCTAGATACTGGATCTGAAGTCCTGGAGAAATTTTGGAGTTGAACATTATATTCTGATCCGGAAAGCAGGATTCTGGACCTTAAGGGCTGAGGCCACTAGGTCGCGTAAAACCACGTGGCTCGCTGTGCGTATTCCATTTCTCTCCATGCTCTCTCGCAAATGTTTAAAATGACTCTCGATGTGACCGGGAAAGTTTTGATGTTTTCGGTTACAAGTTTTGACTACATCACATAAAATCCAATAAACCAACCGTTTGTTTTGAAGCCTTCCTGAGCCGATTTTGTTTCTCTCTCATGTTTCGTTACGTTACTAGGGAACTGGAGCAGGAAAAAAATGGCGCCGCCATAGAAATCGACTTAGCTTCACAAAAATAACATTCACTTCATTTTTATCGCGGCAGCTATGCAATTCTTCCTTCAGAAAAAAAGACTTTCCCGACCGCTAAAGTCAAACAATCATTCTGAAATTTTCACAGAATAATCTAAACTAATTTTCTAAGAGTTTTTTCAGTTGGGTTTTTTTATATTCGTCACCGTTTCTGAGAAAATCAGATTTGAAGTGATAAAATAGCCCTTCAAAACGCCCTAAAACACACTCGCCTCAGCGCTTTATTCTGGATTTGAACAAGATTTAGGGCTCTAATTCGGAAAATTCATCAGAGATCCGAGGCATTCATCTGAATCATGAATGTGGACCTGGATTCTAATTCTGAATTCTGAACCTGTACCTGAATTTCCTTCAATGAAAGAAACCATTCCAGCAGTCTCATTTTCAATGTTTTACTGTCTCATTCGTAAATGACCGACACCAGAACAAACGAAGAGAGACGAAGCATTTTCGTTTCTCATCGAAAAAATGAGAGAGCATAATTGCCAACGTCACTCTTTCCTCTGTGACAAGACGAAACCAATCTAACGTCTTCAGGGAGCATCAGCAGAATTTCAATTCTCATTCTTTCATCGATGTATTGAAAATATGTGACGCTTGGCTATAAAAAGTGACTAAAATATGGCAAATCGAGATAATTACATCCCAGAACTTCTTTGGAAACCAAAACTACTACAAATTCGAGCACCAACAGTTAAAACTTATTGTGAAACCTTTTTCTGTCGTTTTCAATTCTCACAGCTTCGGTTGAATATCGACACTACATACTATGGGATTTTCACTGAAAACAGCAAATGACTGAAAGGGCAAATGAAAGAAAAAACTCAATTTTCAAACTACTGTTCCGCTTATTTTATTGACTGGACATGGATTTCGTTCTCATAGTTTGCAAGCGAAGCCGAAAGTGACAGTAATTTGTCATTTTCGTCTATCTTTCAGTCAATGAAAATGACTTTGATTAGCTCTGGTTAATTTTGAGTTTACTACCCACTAAAAATGAGCGATCACTTTGGGGATCACTACTCTAGAAGAATGAGTGAACAAGAGTTCTTCATTGAAGAATGATAGTTCTCTGTTATTTTCGATGGAAAATAGAAATAATCGAATACTTTGACGGTGTGTGTACACAGTAACTGGGCATTTTGAAAGATTTTAAGAATTTGATAGCAGTTTGATACATTTGCTTTTTTTTAAGAAAGTACACAAAAGAGAGCGATTACTAATGCACTCACTATTTTCGAATTTGTTTACTACAAAATATAATATTTTTTCCCGGAGAGAGAACGGTTAAACAAAACTAGTTCTATTGGTAGAACTATCAAGTTCAGAGCGGGTCTTGAAAACGAACGGCTTTACGCATATCTAATGTTATCAGGTAGAAATAATGTGACTCATTTTTGACGTGAATACGTCTTACTCTACTATGGGGTGCCTTTTCAAAATTTATCATATGGGTGAGTGATAAGTTTTTGATTGTCTATATCTCTTGTTTAATTTAACGTATCAACATATTTTTTTGTTACGTCATCGGAGATATGATCACCAATTTGTGATATAATTTTCAATAATATGAAATAACCACAAATAAGTCGAAATAAAAATTTGATGCTTCATTCATTTTATTCTGCTTAGTTGACTCGTTCAGTTCAGACCAGAATACAGATCCAGACTGCAATTCTAGAGTATAGTTTTGAAATTCAGTTCAGAATTCAAGACCAGATTTTTCTTTATAATTTCCAGAATGAGATCTAATATTCAGAATCGAGTTCCTGATTTTAAACCTGGATTCTAGATCAGAGATCATGATCTTGATTCTAGATATGGACTCTGGATCAAAATATATTTAAAAACTCAGATCTGAATATTTAAACAAAATGCTGGAAATTAAATTGAAGTTCAGACCAGATTTCAGTTGCATAATTCCGATCCGGAATTCAGACTTAGAGTGCAGAATGCAGAAACTCTGGACCGTCACACGGAGATCCAGGACCAGAGTTTAGATCCAAAACCCAGTTGTACTCCCAGAATTCAAAAAATGCATTCCATAATTCAATTCAAAAATGCAGATCTAGAACTCGGTTCCAAAATTCAGTTCCACAATTCTAGAAGTGTAACTGGATTGAGGAACTAAATTCTGAGGATTTTGGAAACAAAATTCCGAATCTGGATTCTAGATTCGAATTTGAAAACTAAATCCAGGACCGGAATTCTGTAACGAAAATTTAAAATGCATTTTCGAACCAAAATCCTAGTCTCGAATTCAGCTGCAAAACTAAGTTCCAGAACACAGGTTCAGTGATCAGTTCAACAATCCTGATCCAGAATTCAGTTCCCGAGTTCAGGTTCAGAATTCAGTTCCAGAATCTAGCATCAAAATTGAGTTTCTGAATTCAGATCCAGAGTTTAGTTCTAGCATTCGAATCCAGAACTCGGTTTCAAAATTACAGGTTCAGGTTCTTTAAAATCATTACATTACCCATCTGATTTTATTTTACTCTCGTTTGCTCAGTTTTTCTTTTGTGTGGTGGAAAATGTTTGTCGACAATAAGTCATACTTTAGTATAGATGCACTGTTGCGACTCTGGAAAGGGAAACAGTAAAAGTTGCGAAATTCACAGAAAGAATTAACTACTTCAAACGGTTATCTGTATTCGAAAATGTGAAAGAAGCAAGTCAGTTTTATTCGTATTCCCGTCCTCCAGTTAAGTGTCTGACATAACCCACCTGCCTTTTTGAGTGTACATTTCAATGTACAGTGAAATTCATGTTTTCGCACGCAATGGCGATGGATGGACATAATACTCGGTAGATTGGTAGTTTCCTATTCATGCATTGAAATATAGATGAGAAACAGCCGCCCAAGCTTGACGGCAAAGCTCTTTCATCGAGTCACACAGAATAAATTAATCAACGTATTCATACCGGAACGCAATCAAATTGAAAATTCAGTATCATCTAACTCATAAAACACACTGTGCTCAGTGAAATCAGCACGGCAAAAATAAATTGACCAGCTGTCAAAACCACTGTGCACGCAGGGCAGGCGCAGCGTCGCGTCACCAACGGTTTTTGCTTGAGATATGCTTGGGCACGCGAGTTGCGAATCGCAAGGCTTGCTGCGTTTGGTTTCAGCCTCGACCGTCGCACCACCGCTTTCGATACCAGGAAGAACGCTATCGACCACAATGAAATGCGAGAAGATATTGGACCAAATGAAGTCTACAAATGCACCGGGAAATTGCCTCCAGTGAAGAAAACCGATGCGATCCGATTCGTGTGTAAATGATATCTTCGCCGTCACTGCCACCGCCGCCGACGCCACCACCACCACCCCCAAAGGCGGCAGCAGCTTGTGGTCGTCGTTTGCGTTTGCGTCTTTGTAATTCCGTTTTCTACGTAATTTAATTTACAGTGCCATGCAGCAGGAAGATACACACGATATGCACTTTATGCTGCACACACAGACAGTATGTTGCATGCACGTCACATCCATCTTTTCGCGAAGGCATTGTCCGTGTTTCGTTCGACCCAGCTGTTGATCTTCGCTTCGGAGTAGATAGGAAATAGAAGGAAAAAAAAACTCTATACTCATCTAGGAGAGCTCTGGAGAAGGTCCTTCCAGCCGAGTGCCATCGAGTCAACCGCCCGAACTCCCCGGCCGAGAGGAAGCATGGCGGAATCGACGAGCGGTCCGAGCGCAGCACCGCCTCAAATTTATTACTGCTACATGCTGCCAAGCAAAGTGGGCAATGCCGCAAGGCAATGCAGCAGGAATGAAATGCTCTTCAATGCTACGAAACCAAATGGGAGGAAATGGGATAAAAGCGGCAGAGAAATTAAATTAACACAGAAATGCAGTAACCGGGAACCGACGACCGTGTGTATGTGGAATAAGTACAATTGATTCCAGTAGCTGAGTGTAGTTAGGAGAATGACGACCTCCGTTTTTTTTATTTCGCATCCGTTCGAGTTTTTGTGGGCTAAGGAACGGCGGTGGTGGCAACGACGACGACGACGACGAAGACTTCGAGTTCAAGTGGGCCGAACAACCAACAGATGGCTTCGGATTTGGCGTCGGCTTCGGCTTGGCAGTGATTTGATAGTGAACTCGAAGTCACTGCCCAGTAAAATGTTTCCCCCCCGAAGTTGGCCTAACAAGTGCTAAATTTATGCCTCACTGATGGTGGCCGATGATTGCCGGAGAGAAATCACATGACTCATTTGCTCGATTAAATGTTCCGATTGTCCCCCGGAAAGTATGCTGTGTTCCGATGGGTCACTGTTCCGACAAAGACGATTCGTGTCCAAATGATTGCTTGTTATTTTTGGGACACAAACTTACATTTTATTTTTCAAATAATGATCGGAAGGGAATTCCTATTAATAAATACAAACTTATTACCAGAATTTCTACCCCATTTTTGCATTATTCTACTAATTTTTGGGATCTTATTCAAATCAGAAAAATCTTACGAGAGTAGAAGTAAAAGTAAAGGTTGTATATTTGAAGAAGAGTCTACTTGCTCTAATTCAGCAACAAATGAGACACAGACCATCGACGGACCGGGCCAAACGAGTAAACCTAGACAGATGTGGTTTTTGCGAAGATCCTCTCCTAATTAGTCGTCGTCAAGGCTGGCTGGAAGTGTTTTTCATTCGCTCCTAGTGCCACGTGCGAAATATTTTTTCTTGTTTATTTTAACAGTTTTACTTTTATTTATAAATATAAAAAACTAGCTGACCCGTCGAACTTCGTCTCGCCCAAATAAGTTTATTCAAATTTATGTTTTCGGGCGGTATAATTATCAAACGACTATGTGGTTAACGTTTCTCGTCATTATTTTACTGATTACTTAACCGTCAATTCAGGCCCGTGCGCAGAAATCGTTCAAGAGAGGGTTGAAGGGATGATTCAAACGTATGACTGTTCAAGGGAGGCGTAAAAATTTTGAAGAAAAATTAAGTTATTCATGGACTTAATAATGAAAAATCTTCGCAGGGAGGGGGGGGGGGGGGGACGGGGGTGATGGTGGTAGCTGTGGAGATAACTATCGAGAATAGTCTGTAAAAGTTTTGAACCGATTGGTCAAGATTTACTTGACTTATGTTTCCGGCCAGCCTCTAAAACGTGGTTCTGAGATAAACGCGTTTAAAGTTTTCGGTGCTGTAAGATCGTATCTAATACTTGAAATTACGACGCCTAGAAATTTTTCCCGCTTGTCATCTTTTGAAATATTATTTTTAAAGACCATACATAACCTTTTGCAATGAAAAAATAATTCCGATTTTTTAAAAATTCTGCAGTGCATTAAATCGATAAAATGCTCACTAATCAGAATTTTGTATTGAGAAAATATACACCACAATGTTAGAGAGTTTCTTTCCTAGAGTTGCTCATTAGGCAGAGTATGTTATATTGACAATCTATTTTTAGCTCAAGTAGCCAAAAGCTCGTAAAAAAAAAAGATTTTGCTTAAGCAGCATTCGAAGCTAACGAATATCATTCAAAACAGCCTGTTTTTAAATAATTGTCCACACTTAAATGTTCACCCGACGCAACGAAACAAACATTAAAGCAGCTTCTTGGTCAGCAGTGAGCAAAGTTCGCTAAGAACTTGTTCTGTACGTTCAAGTTGCCAAAATATGCCACGCGTACTTTAAATCAGTTAGAAAATGAAACTTTTGGTTGGCTGAAGAGACTTCGCTTCAATTTTAATTTGATATTGATCTTACCAATTTGAACATTCTTCACAGAATATAAACTACCAGTCTCAATTCATTATGGCAATTTGGTGTAATCTAAATTTAGTCTAAATCATTTGAAAGCGAATGGCAAGGAAACTTTCTTAGTTTGACTTTATCGCTTCTACAGCACAATCTTTTCTTTGATTCATTCAATAATTTTCTGTATTATTTTTATCTGAGCTATCCAACAAGCCATAGATTGTTAATATCCGTCCATTTTTAACGGAGATATCGACATTTTTGTGTAAGCGACTTTTTCCCCTATTCCAGCAGTAGAAGTTTTGAGCGCTGTCTGGCAAACAAATGCTTGGGAGTAGCATAAAACACGATTTTTTATACTGTTACATACATTTGTTTCTAAGTACCCAAAAGACTGTGTACAGCATGATATTTTGCCTCGGACCGATTTTAGCACGGTTCGTTTTTGGCAACATAATCGTTCGAATATGCCATATGTAAACCAGATGATGGCAGAATTGTCGAGTTGAAAGCAATTCCATAATTATATTGATCTAAACTACTTACAGCAATAAATGCTGGAAGAACATAACACCCATATACCATTCGAATCAGTTCGTCGAGATCAGCAAATGCGTGTGTGACAAATAATTTCACTCAATTTTTTTCGGAGGTGACTCAACCGTTTTCTACAAACTCAGATTCATATAAAAAGTCGTATGCTCCCAAACAAGGTTCCTGAATTATGTTTGGTTCCGACCTCTGGTTCCAGATTCAAATTCTAAGATTCAAATGAAAAGTTTCTAGATTCTATAAAACATCTTCTTTTTCAGTCAGATCAAACTTCCGGTTTCGGAGATATAAGGTAATTAGTATAAAAATGTCTATTTCACATAAATTAATCAGGTTTATCGGGTTAGCAGATTTGGATAGTCGATAATTAAATGAACTTATTTCATTTTTGGTTGTATTCAGTTTTCGGCACCCAAACATTTAATTCGCACTACGATTCCTCAAAGATTTGCAAACATTTAGAAAAAACTACTAAGGTGAATTTGTCTGACTTCGGCTACACCGAATTTAGAATTTATATTTATACAAAAAAAGGAAAAACTGTTAAAATAAACAAGAAAAAATATTTCGCGCGCGGCACTAGGAGCGAATGAAAAACACTTCCAAACTTGACGACGACTAATTAGGAGAGGATCTTCGCAAAAACCACATCTGTCTAGGTTTGTTCGTTCGGCCCGGTCCGTCGATGGTCTGTGTCTCATTTGTTGCTGAATTTGAGCAAGTGAACTTTTCTTAAAATATACAACCTTTACTTTTACTTCTACTCTCGTAAGATTTTTCTGATTTGAATAAGATTTTAAAATTTGAAGACAGTTACTGGAGTCAAAGGACTACATCCCAAAAATTAAAGACTGTCCCAGAAAGTATGGACTTTCAGCAGAACAACGTCGATAAATTGTGTACAAATGGTGCACAGAACGCGGACTGTCACTGAGAAAGATTGCAAAAATGGAAGGAGTAAGTGAAAAAGCCGTGCGAAATGCAAGACCAAGGGTTCGAAACCTGTACAATACGATTCTTGCTGGAAATTTGAACTGCATAATCATGGACGACGAAACCTACGTGAAACTCGATTACAAATCCTTGTCGGGACCACAATATTATACGGTGCGAGAAGGGCAAGTGTTAAACCAGTCCGAGACATCGATTGAAGTCGAAAAATTTGGTAAGAAAGCTATGGTCTGGCATCCATTTGTAGCTGCGGCAAGATTTCGAAACCCTTCATCACCACTGCAGCAATGAACAGCGAAATATACATCAAGGAATGGTTACAAAAACGACTTCTACCCATGATTTGAAGCCACAAGGATCCTGTTGTCTTCTGGGCAGATCTTGCTTCTTGCCACTACTCGAAATCAACGGTAGAATGGTATACTACCAAAAATGTCACTTTCGTCCCAAAAGACATGAATCCACAAAATTGCCCACAACTTCGACCAATTGAGGAAACCATTCAACAGTTCGAAAAAAGATTGGAAAATAGTGTCAAAACTTGTCGCCAAGAAGTCTGTACGGAATTTAATGAGGAACATTCGCAAGAAGGTGCGCCAGCTAGTCTACAATGGCTAAGTAGCAAATGTTGATATTCTGTTGTTGTAGTCTAATATTATCAGTATATCGAATAAAATTTGAATATCTAACACTTGTGAATTATTTACACTGAGGTCTTTTTTTATGCGGTCTTTTTTTATGCGGTGTTTTTTTACGCGACTTTTTTTATGCGAATTTTCAGAGTTATGCGGTTTTTTTTTACGCGAAGTTTCAGAGTTATGCGGTTTTTTTTTATGCGAATTTTCAGAGTTATGCGGTTTGCCCTTCTGCGGTCTTTTTTTATGCGAAGTTTCAGAGTTATGCGGTTTTTTTTATGCGAATTTTCAGAGTTATGCGGTTTTTTTTATGCGAATTTTCAGAGTTATGCGGTTTTTTTTATGCGGTTTTTTTTTATGCGGTACGTAAATTCGCATAAAAAAAGACTTCAGTGTACATCGAAATCAAAGTGCGTCCATACTTTCTGGGACAGCCTTTAGTTGAGATTTTGAACGAAGGACGATATAATGACGTTTTGAAATAAAATTAGACACAATTTACAATACAATTTTTCTTGAATGATTGCAAGATTGAATAGCATAGTGTTTTGTGTCGAGTTGTTTTTAGCAACATAATTGTTAATTTTTCGACTGTGACAGTTGATTCAAACACAACAAAGAAAGGGATTGCAACATCGAAATGCATCTGGGAATGAAAAATGGATCTTCTATGATAACCCGTGCATTACGAGAAGAACGGCACGATGAAGTTATTTTCCTGCATGACAACGTTCGGCCTCATGTCGCAAAAGTCGTGAAAAAAATATTTGGAAATGCTCAAATGGGCTCATTTTGAATTGAACGTTCACCAACGGACGGTCGAAGATCGCAGTATCGGTTACGAAGTGCGGTAAATGGCCGCGAAGAAATCGTGATAATAGGTTATGCCGCACATCATTAAACTGACACATTTGTGCAAATAAATAGATTTTACGGCCGTTCGGGGCGGCGTCGGTACTCACTAGAATACAGTCGTTTTGTACGCTAATTGTACCCCAAGGGTGCCGGTGCCACTGGACGACAGGAGGGAAGACTGAGGTTCGGTCATAAATACAGGGATGATGGTTTCTGTAGGCCTGAACGCCTAGAACGCGATCGGAACCGGATTGTGCGGACTGTTCTGCGATTAATTAAAAGATATGACCGGCAGCAATCAACGCCAAACGATCGGGTCGCTAAAAATTGGTATCCTGCGGTATGATAATGGGAAGGATATGTGGAAAAAACATAATATTTACTGCGCACGGAATATGAATTCATTATGTTTCTGTTAATGTCGGGGCTGATTATAGAGGATAACTCCATTCACATCCTGTCGCTGATTGTATGTAAGTACAAAGATCGTACACAAATAATGTGTCGTATAATTGATTGCTGAGATTCTGAGATTTATTGCGAGCAGTTGATAAGTACTACCCTCTTCGGTTCTGCACCAGGACCAGGGACGGGTCAAGTTGTTTTCCTCTGATGAACCATTTATTTATAGACTAATGAACGGTAACTTGGTGGAGTGGAGTAGAAAGAACCGGCACTTTCAAAGCTTTTCGACGGCTCTCGAGCTAGATGACTCTTGTGAATTTTAGACACTATCGAGGAATGTTTGGCAACAGGATAGAGGATAGTTCGCAAAAAAAACCACTTACGATGCCGTTTTTCGTTAGTTTCCGATAACAAAGAACCAGGTCAAATCGATGCCCAATATGGAGGTACCTCAGAAAATGGTTGATTGTATGCTATCGCAGCTCTAGTCCACACACGGTTATGGTCAATTTAAAGAAAAGCACACACACACACAAACACACAATTCACCGGCTGCGTTTACTCTCTTTCGGCTGTTCTTCGCTGGTCGTACAATGGAAAGCATAATCATCAACTTAATTCAAGCAGGCCGTGACTAATTCTTTGTCTGGTCGTGAATTTATATGGCGTGTTGGTCAATTGAAATTCCGAAGTGAGTGTGAGAGAGAGAGAGATAGAGGACTCCACAATAGAGATTATCGTGATTAACGGAGCAAATCCTGGCAGTGATTCATTTGAAAATTTCATGGAATTGGTCGCCTGTAAATCAATATATGTTTGTTCGGTGGCCATGACATGGCCGTGTGTGTGTGTGTGTTTTTTAATTTCGCACGTTCGTGTACAATAGAAAAAAACAAGCCAGGCTGGGAAAATAAACTTCAGGTAAACAGACAGTGACCAAAAGGTGCGAAACATCGACTGAAAGTTTGCACCGCTTCGTGAAATCCCTTGCCGTCCTCCACGACGCAAGATCGAGAACCAAGTCGAAGTAACACAACACACATATTTGGTTTGTCGAGCAGGTCGTTGACCGGAATTCTGTTACTGCAAGCTCTTCGGTTGGGTGATCTTTCTCTGGCCTGACCTCCCCCCCCATCCACTGAACGCCTGAACCTATACGTTTAAAGTCAATAACAACAACAATAGCAGCTACGTGGCTTTTCCCGAGAGATAGTCATCTTCATTTAGGACGGTTGTTCTAATTGCTTACGTTACGCAAAATTGTGCTTTCCCCTCAATTCAATGGAACAAACCACGACCTTCAGTTGAGGCCAGAAGTGCGACACACATCATGCGAATTACATCACTGACGACAGCATCCATTTCCTGATTGATCCGTCAGAGTTGTGTCACGTTTCGACATTTACAGCATGCCATTTGACGTATCTATATTCAACATCCAACGAACATATGTGCATATGTCAGTCGGGGCCCGGGAGCAGTGATTATGCTGTCCTTTAATGAGCTTTGCTGAGCCAGCAAGCAGCAAGCAGAGAATAATTTACAAACTGCCAACTGACGTTTGCCGGCATCCATGTCTGATATCGAAGAAAATGTCATAGCTTGCCTTGATCGCAATCCGTATTGTTGTTTGGTGCCATGCAACGGAGAAGCTTCGTAATGTTCACAAATGGATATAAAGTGTTGTGACGCAACTGCATCGATATAGGAAAGTCAACAATGGAGAGAACAAATAATCATGATTCATACTATGGTAAATGAAACGATCAATAAATGAACACCAGTCAGTCACCATTGAGGTTGCAGTTGTTGGTGTGCTTTCGAAAATATGATGATTATGTTTTTTATATATTTTGTTATGTCGTGTTTCACACGCTAAACTTTCACACCCCGTTTGCTCGAACAGTCGAATTTTTCGTATTTTTCCACCTCGTGGCTACCAGAAACGATGACAACCGCAAAACGGGGTAACAACCAAACAAACAGCTGCTGGTGCTGCTGGCAATAGTTCCAAAAGGGTCGGTCTGACAGTGGCAGGCTATTCGGAATTCGTGACATTTAGAAGTTTGCTGCTGTTGATGAGGCGCATGTGAATCAAAAAACAAAAAAAAAAAAAACAATAGCCTCGGGGAAAAGGGAAAACCATTAATAGCAACAAAGAACACATTGACTGACTGAAGAAAGGGTGGTATCCGTTTGGTTCTCTGTTGAACAAAGTAAGCTATTTTTCTCGTATAAGCCGTATTTAGCCTGTTTTCCAAAAGCATGGCAAGCTAAGTTGAATCCTGTGAAATCGCATTACCCAAGCAAATAAAGATAAATTGGCGGAATCAATTCTCACACAGGGCCAACGTCTCCGTTTCACGCGTTGGCAAACGCAGAGAATGGCAGAACTAAAAGTGTAGAATTAATCATACGGTATTGCGACCAGTAGTGCATTAACAATTTCATTTTTTTTTGTTGTTGTTTTGCAACTAGTAATGAGCTATTTTATAGAAGTCAGAAAACGTTTGCCGGGTTTGACTAGGTAATAATAATAGT
The DNA here is from genome assembly GCF_030247185.1 of Malaya genurostris. Classification (NCBI taxonomy): domain Eukaryota; kingdom Metazoa; phylum Arthropoda; class Insecta; order Diptera; family Culicidae; genus Malaya; species Malaya genurostris. Next base: position 338,386,542 of record NC_080571.1, on the reverse strand, counting down.
AATTTGCAAATTCGCTACGATTCAAGACCGTCCTTCATGCCGGTATGAACTGTAATTGGATTCTGCAATAATTGCAAAGGTCTGTTTGTTCGGTGTGAGCCGTTGAAAGTGCGTCTTATTCGAACCTGGGCTTTGAAAATTGAAAAAGTTTTTAATCCACCTAGTGATGTAATGATGCCTTTCTCATATTACCTATATTTTCGGAAACATCACTAGAAGATTCTGTCAAGATTTTTTTCTTCGAACTTGAATAAAATCAAAAACTTTCTCTGGTATAAACTACCATCACCTTTTTAATTTGGAAACAGTTATGTTAAGTTAATATAGATTCAAATGTGGCAACCCTGCACGTTATACAAAATTGAACTAAGCAAGCTGTGCGCTAGGCGGTTGGGGTTTCTTCTTCTTCCATACCAGCACGTCCCGATGCGTACCGATATTGCATCAATTTGTATGACAGTTTCAAAGTTTTGATACTCATTGCCCTATAATTTCGGAACCGGAAGTCAGGAGTTGGATGAAATTACACAGTAACTTGTTGAAAACTAAGATCTTTAATTTGAATAATGATTTTTGAAAATCGGTTCAACCGTTGCTGATAAATCGAAGTGAGTTCGGGTTTTGAAGCTTTTCTTCACTATTATCGGTGCTTCCGATGAAATGGAAACCGATGTCTAGCAGTCCCGAAGTAGATTTATTTATCCCCTAACTAACAAATCTGCTGAATAGATAGATTTAGTAGTAATTTTTATGAAAACATGCACCTCGTTTCGCCATCGCTTGTGAAAAAGTTCGTTGAAAATTTTCGCTAATCGCTCAGTAATACCGGAATCGGAAGTCGGATCTGGATCAACTTTTCGAGGACTTTTTAAGGAATTTTAAGACCTTCTATTTGCTTCTTAGTTTGTAAAAGTCGGTAAAGAAATTTCCGAGAAAATTGAGAAAATTGAGTGCGCATTTGCACATATTGTCTTGTAATTCCGGAACCGGAAGTCGGATAAAGATAAAATTCAATAGCGATCTATGGGAAAGAATACTTTTCATTTGAATCTAAGTTTGTGAAAATCGGTCGCGCCATCTCTGAGAAAAGTGAGTGGCATTTTTTTTCAATTTTTTTGGTGCACATCACCCTGTAATTCCGGAACCGGAAGTCGGATCGCTCAATTTTCTCAGAGATGGCTGAACCGATTTTAACAAACTTATGCTCGTTTAAAAGCTACTGTTGGGTCATTGATCATGTTCAAAGATCAAAAGGCTGTGACTTTTGGTTCCGGAGATATGAGTGTATAAGTGACGTAACCGACAAAACACGTTGTTTTTCACCGCTATAATGTATATAAGAGTGCCGATATTTTTGGATCACCTATAATTTCGTAAAGCACTATTGTTCGAAAGTTTAAGCACCTCGAAAAAAGTCCTCATGCAAAATTTGAGCTGAATCGGACGTGGGTAAGGGGTGCTGCCCAGCGGTTAAAGTTTGAAAATTTTCGATCTTGAAAAAGCACCATAGGAGAGAGTACATGAAATTTCCGAAATCGAAAATTTTTTTAGATGCCAAAATATTAAAATTGCATGAAATGTCGAGATTTAGTATCATCTCAAAAAAAAATTTTTTTTTTAGAATCGACTTTTTGGGACTTAGAAAAATAAAGATATTTTTTCCAAGTCCCAGAAAATTCACGTTCGGAATGAAGATCAATTTATAAATTTATTTCAAGAATCATGGAACTGAACTCATGTTCAGAATGTAGGTTGCATGAATTGCAATTCGAATTGCTACCGCATCCGCTATGTTAACCAAATTTAGCCCCCTGTAACTAGTTTGTGTTCTTTAGATTCAAATAGAAGCTTGCTGAAAAGAGATTTGCATCCTATGGTGAGATAATCGCTGAAAATTAAGCTTTTTTTCCGAAGCTAAGGTGACATCGTGACATAGCAATGGTGTTGAGAATGTATGCATTGTATTGCTCTTATTTTACTATTACTGTTATTTTGTCTACAATTCCACTGGACATGCTTAGCATTTAAATCTCCTATTACGAAAAATTTCGGTCGATATCTTGTGAGTTTTTGTAAATCGCCTTTAAAGAAATTTAATCGCTCACCGGTGCATTGGAATGGCAAATATGCTCCAGCGATAAAATAAATTCCATGAATGGTTTCAACTTCGATTCCCAAGCTTTCAATAGCTTTAGTATTGAAAGATGGAAAAATTCGAGGTTTAATTTGCCGTTGGACAAAAATGGCAACTCCACCACCCATTCCAGGAAACCTGTCAAATCGATGAACCACATAATCTGGATTACTTTTCAATTTGACATTTGGTTTAAGAAAAGTTTCTGTCACAATGGCAATATGAATTTTGTGAACTTTGGGAAAATTATAAAATTCATCTACACTCGATTTTAAAGATCGAGCATTTCAATTTAAAATATTCAAATAATTATTTAACATCAGTGTTAAATTTTAAATTCATTATAATATTATTTGCAAATTGCCATCCGATTTGAAATGCTTAAAAAAGTGATGAAGTCGAATTCATCCGAATCCGAAAATTCATCCGATCATTTGAAAAAGTTGATTTTGTAGGTTGATCATTTTATTTTCAGTTGTATCGCCTAAATCGACTTCGTCTAAAGAAGCGAATGGCATTGAAGGAATATTGGTAGGTAGACTAGTGTAACTGCCATTAGAAGAAAATGATTTGTCCGATCTATCTATTATTAAATTGTTTTCGATAAAAGATGAACTGAAAGGCGTTCTTGTTTTTGATTATTTACATTAGAAGAATTAAGATGTAGTTGTCTACCTGTTACCAAAGCGTAACTGTCATTAGAAAATGTTTTCGTTAGACAACGAATTGGAAGGCGTACCTGTTTTTTGTTTTAAATTCGAAGAAATAAGTGTCTTAGAAGAATTAGGCGTGGCATTTTTTTTTTATTTTCATGTATGTTAGGTCGTTGGTTTGACTTGTTGTCTAAGCAAACGAGCGTTTAAATCTTTTTCCCTGACAGGACATTAAAAATAATTGGATTTATGATTTCCATTGCAATTTGAGCATGAAAATTTATCAGTGGTTTCATTCATAGAACAAACGTCTTTCGAATGAGATCTACCATAATTCAAACACCGTATATCCATATGACAATTTTTGGTTCCATAGCCGAAGCCTTGGCAACGACGACATTGCGTTAAGTTTGCAATACGATTTTGTCGTTTATAATGTTCCCAATGAATTTTAATGTGGGAAATGAAACGTACTTTTTATAAAGTTTTCAAATTGTTTACGTCACTTTGATTGAAGTGTATTAAGTAAAGTTAATGGGAAATTCCAGAGCGTGGTTTAGAAGTACCATTCGCTCTTTTTTCATAAGTATTATTTGGGAAGGGGCAAAACCAAGCAATTCTTTTAGTTCATTTTTAATTTCCTCAGTACTTTGATCATTTGATAAGCCTTTCAAGATAGCCTTGAAGGGTCTGCCTGATTTTGTATCATATAAATAAAATTTATGAAGTTTCTCGGACAAATATCGGACCAAGACTCGACATTCTCCTCTTCGTCCGATTTGAAATGAAACTTTTACTTCCGGGAGAAAAGTAGAAAGCTCAGTACGGAATGCTTTGAAGTCGGAAATTATCACCGTCACTGGAGGCGCGGATTGTTGTTTCTTCCTAGAACAACAAGCGTCTGTTTTGGGAATTTTTGAAGAATTTTCTTCTATGTCGCTACAATCGGATTCAGGAAGAATCTCGTAAATATTGTTAGACGGCATAGAATCAACGGAAGGAAAATCCGTCCGTTGTCTTTTATTTTTACATTCAGATTCTATGAGATCGTGAATGTTATTAGAAAAAAGATTGTGATTTATTCCGTATTGAATTATTTTTAGCCTTAGGCTTGTTACCTTTCGGCATTTTTGAAATGAATGAAATTTGAAATTAAATTAACTAGGCTAAATTAGTCTTCGATTAAACTCCTAGTTAGGAAAAGTCTTGATAAAGACTGATTTTGTGGTAGTCTTAATAAAGACTGATTAGTTCTAAGAATAGTTCTTTGAATAGTAAGCCTTCAAAAAGGTATATCACTCTTTGTATAGTTTTGAGAAAGGCTGACTAATTGTTAGTCTTTAAAAAGACTGTTAGTGATTCAGGTAGCCTTGAAAAAGACTGAAGCCTTGAATCAATGAATCTTTAGGTAGCCAGAAAAAAAATCCAGGAGCTAAGAGCTATACGCGTGCGGTGCGAACGACTGTTGGTTAAAAAATAGTTACTCGAAGTCATAGTACCGTATTACTCATTTTCAAATGAAATATGAAATCGTCAAAATGTTATTACCATCAATGATTAACTTGTAACCTAAATTTGAGTAATTTTTGGAGTGAATAAAGAGTTACTTTTTTTTCATGGGCTGTTCCACTTCTTCTGAATATGATCAGGATCTTATTCATTTTTGAGTAACTTTTTCTAGATGTGTAAGTACGATACTGCATATACATTCTTAAAATTAGTTGTTTTGCAGTTTTTCTTGCAATATGAAATGAAATGGGTGTAGTTGAAGTTGCCAATTTTTTTACATAGCACTATTTAGGACTATTGGAACAATTTCAATTCTGTTGTTTCACTAGTTTCAGTATTATCAATAATCAATCAAATTTGATTAATCGAAATAACTTCGGAATGCGGAAAAAAATTGCATCATCACTATGTTAACGGAAACCTATTCGATCACGATTCGAAGATTTTTTTTTTTTCATAAATACGTTTATTTCATAGGCAATATACATAAGTTTTTCTTCGCCGTGGCATCTACAATACATAGTACTTTAAACCTAATACATTTCAAATATCCTATTAGTATGTTGGTATTCATTAGTTAATCTAAACACTGTTTTTATCAAGCGAGTTGCTATTATAAATTACATTAAATGAAATACATTTATTTTGTACATGATCTTATAACTATTTCAGGTTTGTTTGTATCAGTTCATCATTTTTATTTAATATAAGATAGCTGGCTATTGGTTGAACTCATGGAAGAGAAAACAGTTTAACATAAAATAAAATTTAAATTGGAACTCCAATGGACTTAATGAAATAATAAAGAAGTTTCATGTAAGGAACGTCACGACAAGCAAGAATGTCGCGAACTGGGACATTGGATAGTCTCCCTTGGGTACGCAAGGAATTTATTAGTTGAGATCTGACATCACGATACTCCACGCATGTCCAAACAACATGGTCAATATCGCGGTAACCTTCGCCACAAGCACAATGATTAGTCTCGGAAAGTCCAATTCGAAGGAGATGTGCATCTAACGTGTAGTGATTGGACATGAGTCTGGACATCACACGAATGAAATCTCTACTCACATCCAATCCCCTGAACCATGCCTTTGTCGATATTTTAGGAATAATTGAGTGCATCCACCGACCCAGATCATCTTTATCCCAAGAAGCTTGCCAGCTGGCAAGTGTTCTTTGGCGAGACGCGCTATAGAATTCATTGAAAGCAATTGGTCTCTCATAAATTTCACCCTCAATAGCACCACGTTTGGCTAAAATATCGGCTCTTTCATTGCCTGGAATGGAGCAATGAGCCGGGACCCAAACTATTGTGATTTGATAATTATTATTCAATATGACGTTCAGGCACTGTTTTATTTTGCCCAAGAAAAAAGGTTCATTTTTGCCAGCAGCCTTTGAGCGAATGGCTTCAATTGCACTCAGACTATCTGTGAAAAGAAAATAATGGTTTGGAGATAATGTGACGATTACACTCAAACTATAATGAACTGCTGCTAACTCTGCTATATAAACAGATGCAGGTTCTTGAAGCCTAAAGGAGACCGAAACATTATTGTTGAACATACCAAACCCTGTCGCTTCTTCAATTCGCGATCCGTCCGTGTAAAACATTTTCTCAGAGTCGATATGCCTGAACTTACTTGTAAATATTTTTGGGATTTCCAACGAGCGAAGGTGTTCCGGAATTCCACGCACTTCGCGCTGCATGGATGTGTCGAAAAATAAAGTTGAGTCAGGGACATTTAGGAGGCTGACACGGATAGGAATATATCTTGAAGGGTTGATTTCCTGTGACATATGGTTAAAATATACAGTCATGAATCTTGTTTGAGATTGAAGCTCAACTATCCTTTCGAAGTTATTAATAACTAGGGGATTCAGTACCTCGCATCTTATTAGTAGTCGCGACGAAAGCTCCCAAAAACGATCCTTCAATGGAAGAACTCCCGCCAGAACTTCAAGACTCATTGTATGTGTCGAATGCATGCACCCTAAAGCAATTCGCAAACAACGATATTGAATTCGCTCTAATTTGATAATATGAGAGTTTGCAGCGGAACGAAAGCAAACGCATCCATATTCCATCACTGAAAGTATCGTTGTCTGATACAATTTTATTAGATCTTCCGGATGAGCACCCCACCAAGATCCGGTTATTGTTCGAAGAAAATTTACTCTTTGTTGGCATTTTGTTATCAGAAACCTAATGTGTCCTCCCCACGTGCATTTGGAATCAAACCACACCCCGAGGTATTTGAAAGTCAAAACCTGTTGGATCATTCTTCCCATCATATGAAGCTGAAGCTGCGCGGGATCATGCTTTCTTGAAAAGACGACCAGCTCTGTTTTCTCCGCAGAGAATTCGATACCCAGATGGACAGCCCAATCGGACAAGTTATCTAAGGTATCTTGCAATGGTTTTTGCAGATCAATAGCTTTGGGTCCAGTAACTGAAACTACGCCATCATCTGCCAATTGTCTTAGTGTACATGGGGATACTAGACAGCTGTCAATGTCATTCACGTAAAAATTATAGAGGAGCGGACTGAGGCAAGAGCCTTGCGGTAGGCCCATGTAGCTCATTCTGAATGTTACCAAATCGCCATGTGAAAAATGCATGCGTTTCTCTGACAAAAGGTTGTGCAAATAATTATTTATAACCGCTGGGAGTCCATGTTGGTGAAGCTTGTCTGAAAGAACATCAATGGAAACTGAATCAAATGCTCCTTTAATGTCTAGAAATACAGATGCCATTTGTTGCTTTTGAGCGAAGGCAATTTGGATGTCAGACGAAAGTAATGCAAGGCAATCATTCGTCCCTTTATTTCTACGGAAGCCAAACTGAGTATCTGACAACAAACCGTTCGTCTCGACCCAAGTGTCGAGACGTCGTAGAATAATTTTTTCGAACAATTTTCTGATGCAGGACAACATCGCGATGGGTCTATATGAGTTGTGATTGGAAGCTGGTTTCCCCGGCTTTTGAATGGCGATAACTTTCACTTGCCTCCAGTCAGGTGGAACAATATTTTGCTCAAGAAGCTTGTTGAACAATTCCAACAAACGTCTTTTTGCGAGGTCGGGCAGATTCTTCACCAAGTTGAATTTAATTCTGTCCAACCCAGGAGCGTTATTGTTACAAGACATGAGTGCTATGGAAAATTCCATCATTGAGAAGGGGCTATCAATGGAACCATTATTTGAAAAAGATTCCCTAATAATGCTACGCGTAGGAACAGAATCTGGACAAACTTTCCTCGCAAAATCAAATATCCATCGGTTCGAGTATTCCTCACTCTCATTTCCTACGTTACGATTCCTCATTCGTCTGGCCGTATTCCAAAGAGTGCTCATTGAGGTTTCTCTTGACAAACCTTCGACAAAATGTCTCCAATAGCTACATTTCTTGGCCCGAAGTATGCTCTTGTACTTGGTTTCTAAAGTCAAGAATTTTTCAAAATTCTGAGGAGTTCCTCCTCCTCGTTTTAAAAACGTCTTGAAGGCATTTTGTTTCGCGTGCTTAGCATCTGAGCACTCTTTGTCCCACCAAGGGTTTGGAGGCCTTCTTTTAGACGATGGACCAAGAAATCGTTTGGTTTGGGCTTGTTCTGCGGCCTCCAGAATCGAACAAACGAGGAAGTCATATTCTTCAAGTGGGGGGAGCTCTTCCATTGAAGTTAAGGCACTTGAAATATTACTTTGGTATTTAATCCAGTCAATATTTTTTGTCAAATCATATGGAATATTAACTGAATTAGCAATGCCTTTGTTACTGCTAATTGAGATGATGATTGGTAAATGATCGCTACCGTGTAAATCAGGAAATACTTTCCAGGTGCAATCTAGTCGAATTGAAGTCGAGCAGAGAGATAAATCTAATGCACTTGGACGTGCAGGAGGTCTTGGGATCCGTGTCATGCTACCCATATTTAGTACCGTCATGCTAAAATTGTCGCAAATATTATATATTAAGGATGATCTGCTATCATTGTAAACGGAACCCCACATCATTCCGTGCGAATTGAAATCTCCTAAAATCAAACGTGGAGCAGGAAGGGCTTCGACAATTTCATTAAGCTGTCGTTGTCCAACTTGAGCTCTTGGAGGAATATATACTGAAGCAATGCAAATGTCATTTCCTTTAATGTTTATTTGACAAGCAACAACTTCTATACTAGAAGTCGAAGGAATATTTAATCTATAAAAGGAATAACATTTCTTAATTCCTAAAAGCACTCCACCATACGGAGAGTCTCTATCGAGACGTATAATGTTAAAGTCATTAAAATTTAAGGCTGTGTTTGATGTAAGCCATGTTTCGCATAAAGCAAATACATCACATTTTTGACTATGCAACAAAACTTTAAATGAATCAAGTTTTGGCATGATGCTTCGACAATTCCACTGCAGAACAGTGATTGAATCATTTGCGGCGGATGATAAATTATCCATCAAATGATACAAAACCTGAAAGAACTGGCCATTGAGCTGATAACTGTTTCAAAAAAGTTCTAGCTATTGGAAGGAATGCCGTTATGATAGTCTGTAGAGGTTCAGAAATATTGAATGCTGCGAAAATCCATTCTACAATTTCCGAAAACTTAAGTAATCCTGTTGGTGAATGTGAAACGGAGCCCACTGGATTATTGTCTTTTCTTGAGCTAGTTCCTGGATTTGTTTGTGAATTTGACAAACCAGGAGGCACAGTTTTTGGTTTTAAATTTGGCTTTTTAGCTTTAACACGGGGATCTTTTTTTGAAGATGTAATTTTAGGTGTCTTTTTAGGTATTTTGTGGTTTGTTAATCTCCTCTTAACAGACCCTTGAGGAGTGACAAACGAGGTATCTTCACTATTTCCGTCGGAGTCAGATTCCTCTGGCTCCATAAGATTTGAAAAACCGTTTTCGGTTTCCAAGGGGGAGACATGTATGACCGTTTTAAGCATTTCTGCATATGTGCGCTTAGACCGTGCTTTTAAAGAAAGCTTCATTTTGTCTTTACGCAACTTAAATGCAGCGCATACTGAAAGATCATCATGAGGTCTCTCTCCACAATAAACACATTTTTCAACATCTTTATCGCAAAGATTATCCTTATGAGGCCCTTGACATTTGATACATTTGGACTTATTACTACAGTAAGTAGCTGTATGCCCGAATTTTTTACAGTTCGTGCAATTCATAACATGCGGTACGAAAAGCCGAACAGGAAGACGAATTTTATCGATATAGACATGGCTAGGCAACGCAGATCCGGCAAATGTTACACGAAACGAATCTGAGGGACGATACGACTTTTTTCCATCGACAATAGATGCTGAGTACAATTGCTTGCACTCGAGTATCTTAACTCCCTCAAGCATGGAGTTTTTAAAACGACCAACTCCATTTTTAAGTAAATCATCGGCCGTCAGACTTGCTTCGGTCACAACACCGTCAATTTCCACCTCCTTCGATGGAATGTAAACTCGATATTCAACAGAAAATAATTTACAGGTTACAATTTCGTTCGCCTGTTTCAAGTCGTTGACAACAACTCGAATTTTATCTCTATTAACTTTACATATTTCTTTAACTTCAGAGAAATGTGATGTCAAATCCTTGGTAATTTGCTTCAAATTTAAAATCTTTTCTTTTTTTCGAAGATAGACTATCCATGGCCCAGTGGTACCCTGTGGATAATGTTTAGCCCTCGGAGTATTTAAACTCTTACTAGTATCCGGAATCGGATTCGGATGATCTTCCATGAGATCATCCATTACATTAATTTTTTTTGTAAATTAATAATACCAAAATAAAAACTTATTTTTAGTAAAATTTCAGATATAAGAAATAAAAAATAAATTAAATTAAATCTACCTTGTAGCTGTCTCTGTTCCTTTATCGTGAAGAACGACGTGAAGCTCTTCCAACGGTTTCCAATTGGCAGTCTTCTGCTGTTTCCAATTGGCAGTCTTCTGTCGTTTACTGCTATCTCAGTTGCTCTGTCGTCGTTGTGAACACCACTGCACTTGCTGTGCTGCCTGTACCTGACCCCAGGTACAGTGCTTTTGCTCTTGGCGGCGATCAAATGCGATGCTTGCAGTGTAGCACCTCGCGATATATGCCGTCTCTTTTGATCCTACGCAGCGTACAAATTCTGGTACCTGGTAGATCAGCACTGGGTTGCTTTAGCACCTTTGTGCCTTTGCACCCCTTCGTCTTCGCACCTTTATGCGATGGCACCTCTGTGACTCGTCACTTCTATGCTCTCGCACCTCTGTGTTTCGATTCGAAGATGATGACTATAATAAAAATATGATCTTTTCAGTAAGGAATTACTTAGTTAACCTGGCGCCTATCAACTGCTAGTGATAGGAGGTTTTTTTCAGAAGGCTAAGACCCCTTTCAGCTTAATTCTTCAACAGATCTCATCAACTCAGACAATTGAAATAATTTTATCTCATGAACAATTAGCTATCGACTGTGTTTATCGTCTGATCTTCGTCATCGTCTCGTGACCCCTTGACAGTGATAGGATAAAGCTCTTGTAATTTGGAAGAAAATTTACACGACCAGTGTTTATAGAATTTAATAAACAATAAAGCGATTCGCATAGGCCTGCTGAAAATGCCAACCTCGTAACGTTGACAACGGGCAACGACTGGCTGGAGCCCGCTTCGTTCCGCCATTGACATTGTGCGTTGGCCCTGTATTGTGTCATATTTCACAGCCCTCACAGTCATGTTTACACACGGAACCGCGTGAAGTAATAACAATTTTCGCGTCTCCAGCCCGCAAAGAACAGATCTTGCACCATCGATAAGACCATTAACATCCACTTCGTGAGCATTTATTATTATTCTCATTACCTATGCGGCCTGTTCGGTTTCAATATCGCTGCGAAGCTGTCGAACACTAATTAGCCTATGGATAATACAGCGGGCACCAGCACTCGTGACGAAAATTTGCAATGCTTTACCGCACCGTGCTGGGTTTTGTTTCGCTAACAACTCTAATGTCATATGATTTGTGCCCAATTTAGTCTCTGCCAAGCTCTGACGCAAAAGTACGCAAATTTTCCCAGTTGCGGAGTAGAAAATTGCCTCCCCACGAGAGACTACTACTACTACTAAGTACTAGTAAATAATTGCGTGCTCAAACAAAGATGGGTTCAACCGCTGCTATCTAATTGGTCGGATTACCGCAGCGCTCCGCAGTATGAGTAGTGAATGCGCCAAGAGCAAAGTGCACTTCAATTAAGCCAACATCAATTAGGACGCGTTTTCCATCTCATTATTCGTGTGGTACTTATGTCGTTTGCGTCCATTAGATTATTATAGTATCTGAACAATTGTCAGAAGAAGTAAACAAAAAAAAAGTCTCTTTCGCACTTAATTCGGATGGGGAAAAAATTAGTCGGTTGCCTCGGGTCACGTAACAACAGGCCTCTCCTTCTGTCTCAGCTCCGAGTATCACTTTACAATGTTGCAAGATGATGGTGCTTCACGCCGACGGATGGATGAGTGATACGAACGAATGAGTGAGTGAGTGAGTGAGTGAGTGAGTGTGAGAAGCTCATCGGTATTTGGATTGGCATCCCGCGGGGCGATGGGCGAAGGCCTCTAATGTTTCGCAAATATTGATACCGAGTACCAGTGCTAAACAAACGCAGCGATGATTATACCGATGAAGTTAGCTAATGGAGAAACCATTATGCAAGCCAAGATGGCCCCGTTGTTTGGCAGACTGAATGGACCATCAATCAATCGGGGCTGACTGGAGGGCAATTAATTTGAAGGATTAATCTTAGACAGAAGGAAGGGCACCTAATTGATGCGCACTCCTTACCAGTAATGGTTTCGACCGTTTTGACTCGAGCTATCATAATTTGGTTTCAAGGAGCGTTGGATTAATTTATTTTAGGTTAGACATGCACTCAATTTGTGCTGCGGAATTCGTTTGTTCCGTTCGGTTAAGAACAGGATGTTTCTACTTGTTTGCACAGTTTTTTTTTGTAACTGACGGAACAGATCAAAAGAATCGCAGTAGGCGTGTGCATCGGACGTGAAAAATATTTGCTTATGTCACGTAATTTTTCGAAAATTAGTTTTTTCTCATTTTAATAGAAAATTTAATAATTGAAGTTTTTATGATTGTGATTCTATGCTAAGTGTGGAGACGTGTGATTCGAATTACGAAACCATTCAATTCTCAATACTATTTCCCAAGCAACTCTTGTTTATCAATCAGCGGAAAACAAGATGATACCAGTTGCACATTTCGCCAAGACCATCGTTACAACGCAACGTAAGTTTGTTGTATCTGACGGAGCAGACTAACACTAGTAGTACTACTACGTTTCTTTTAATCTCCGTAGTTTTTCAGCACGGAAAATCTAATTCTCTTAGTTCTACATGCTAATAAGTAAATTGTTTCCATTCTTTTATTTCGCTGAAAGGAGCTTTCCAGTGAAATAACTATGAGGTTATTGAAATTGATTTCATGTTATAATTAAAAATAAAATGATACGTTTTACTTCCAGTTTTGGACTATAAAACGCATGTTGATATGTAACAAATTAATTAACCAGTGGGTTCCTTGAATATGCCCCTTCGAAAACGTGCCTAATGTGGAGTGTTGTTGGAGCAACGGAAAGATTTTTTAAAACTGAGCAAATTTCCGGAAAAATATCAAAATTCGGAGAAATGTTTGTAGACTAAATGGATCGTTTGATGGAATGGTTTTCTGTGAAACGATTTTCGATAAAATGTGTGTAACGAGTGTGCAATAAATTGCAGCAGTTTAACAAATTGACTAGTAAATAAGCTTCCGGAACATTGTATACAAATATAAATGATAAATAACCTTATGGTATCGGAATTTATGTCCTTCAAGTTATTTTCGCCAGAAGAAAAATGAAAGAACAAGAATCATTGTGCATTTTGGATAAATAAACAAATATTTTGGAATCTCTACATTCAATGTTCCTGGATATTTATCGAAACAAGACTTTTTCGGGATTTCAGTGTAGGTAGGATTTTTGGATAACTTCGCTCAAATTGTTGTCTCTGTTCTGTTGTTGTTTTCATACATTTCCCAAAGAGTAACTGGTTTTCAAGTAAAAGTTTGAAAAATTCTCTTTTTCAACTCCATTATTTATTATTGAAGATTTGTCGAATTGTTATTTTTTTAACTGCATTTCTTAAATTGAGTTAATTTAGTTAATTGACTTGAGTTCATATTTCACTCGCAAGTATTTTTTTTTAGTCCTAAAGACTGTCCCAGACAGTATGGACGCAACCAAAATCCACTGCCATTTCGCAATGGTTCAGAATCTGTAAAGTTTTATGGCTGCGTCCTGTTGTTTACACTCTTCTCTAACCACTTGTGCAGTTGTTTATTCGTTTTCATTAGTTTGTTTCGAAATGCGTGGACTTTCAGCAGAACAACGTCGAAAAATTGTGTACAAATGGTGCACAGAACGCGGACTGTCACTGAGAAAGATAGCAAAAATGGAAGAAGTAAGTGAAAAAGCCGTGCGAAATGCAATCAGGAAGTTCGGTGAGGATAACACCTTTGAGGATAAACCGAAAACGGGTCGAAAAAAGGTCCTGCTAACCCTCAGTTGGATAAACATATACTGAAGGCGTTCGAGCAAAAGAAGGAGGTTTCAGTTCGGGATGTGGCCAAAAAAAGTGGGCACTTCGAAGTCAAATGTTCTTCGTGCTAAAGAACGTATGAATCTTCGAACCTATAAGAAGCAGAAACAACCAAAACGTAGTCCGAAACAAGAAGCATCGATCAGGCCGAGGGCTCGAAAGCTGTACAATACGATTCTTGCTGGAAATTTGAACTGCATAATCATGGACGACGAAACCTACGTGAAACGGTGCGAGAAGGGCAAGTGTTAAACCAGTCCGAGACATCGATTGAAGTCGAAAAATTTGGTAAGAAAGCTATGGTGTGGCATCCATTTGTAGCTGCGGTTAGATTTCGAAACCCTTCATCACCACTGCTTCAATGAACAGCGAAATATACATCAAGGAATGTTTACAAAAACGACTTCTACTAATGATTCGAAGCCACAAAGATCCTGTTTTATGCTGGCTAGATCTTGCTTCTTGCCACTACTCGAAATCAACGGTAGAATGGTGTACTACCAAACATGTCACTTTCGTCCTAAAAGACATGAATCCACCAAGTTGCCCACAACTACAGAATTTAATGAGGAACGTTTGCAAGAAGGTGCGCCAGCTAGTCTACAATGGCTAAGTAGCAAATGTTGAGAATAATATTCTGTTGTTGTAGTGTAATATTAGCAGTATATCGAATAAAATTTGAATATCTAACACTTGTGAATTACTTACAGCGAAATCAAAGTGCGTCCATACTTTCTGGGACAGTCTTTGGCCCTCTTTCTAGTGAACCGATTATAATTCATTCAGAAGTGCAGTTTAAAAACTCTCATTTTAGTTTCATTAATTTTTTTTCTGTTATCGTTGCCAATTTTCATAAACAGACTTGATTAACCAATCTATTTTCTTTTTCTTTGCAGGTTAGTTACACAATGAAGTTAAAGACATGATGTTATAAAAACTGATGAGAAATATTCAACTAATTGTTATACTGAGGTAAGTTCTCAGTAATTTAGGAAAAAATAGAATTTTTAAGCTTGTTGATTAGTTTGGTTTGACCTTAGGTCATTTTTCCGATTTAGTAAACCGGATGAACGGATGGGCGAATAAACACAATTCAGACGGTATTAAAATGAATTTTCGGAAAGAAAAATGACATGAATACATTGTTTAGTTTAGGGCCTTTTCAACTGAGTATTTTTTTTCTTCTTTTCATAAAGACAGAGTGTTCAAATCTCAAAATAGAAGAAAATGACGAAAACTAAATGTTACTTTCAGCTCCGCTTGCAAATTGTGACAATGTCATCCATATTCAGTCAACGAGAGAAGCGGAAGGGTAGTTTCAAAATTGTTTTCATTCTTTCCTTTATCTGGATCTTTATTCATTTTCGGTTGTCTGTGAAAATCGGATACTTTTCAGTATCGACATTAAACCGAAGCTTTGAGAATCGATAATGATAGAAAACCATTCACTATGCAAGGATAATTTTTTTAATATTACCATTTAATTCTGTTATAAGTATATCATGTCACTATACAAATTCACTATGTATCTCACAACACTATAAATCATGTATAATAAACGTCACATCACATATACGTATTTCGAATACAATTTATATTCATCTTCAGTGTATTAGCGGTTTTTTTAATTATTGAAAGAATGCTGCAATGTTGTTCCTTTTATATGAAACGGAAGTAGGTAGATTCCTACAACAGGTATAAATACCTCGAAAAAATTATCTAATTTGTTTAAGGTTGAAACGGGTTTCGAATGATCTCTTTGTTTGTCCACTGTACAACTTATCACAATGCACAGTGGTCCGGATCCACAATTTAGGGGGACAAAAACATTTGTGGCTTAGCCTTATACTTTAGAGCTATGATGTCTTCGGAACAAATGATCAGTGAAAGATAAGCCATATTTTGAAGCATATGGTATTAGGGTGGTTCTAATTATTAGGGTGATCCAAAAATTATTTTCCGTATGTGTTGAGATAGAGGACTGCATTCTTCGGCAAAATTGTAGGAAAACTTATGTCAAGCAACTTTGCTGAAAACACTATTGTAGTATCTCTAACGGTTTCAGGGTTACAGCTATTTTAATAGATCAACTTAGGGTGTTCCTAAAAAATCAGATTTTTTGCTCTAGCTTTCTTAATATTCACTTCTCGATTTTGGTGTCTTTGAATATCTTTTAGAGTTTATTGAAACCAATTTTTGCATGACTAGCGCATTCAGGTAGCGTTTTCTGAACCGAAGTTATGAGCAAAACTAGTTCAAAAACAGATCATTTTTTAAATGCTATATCTAACATTGGAGCAAACGAAAAAAAAATCGGTTTCTTTCATTTGATAGAAAATACTTTCGAGCATGTTTATAGAAAAAATGGCGGAGGAGATATTTTTTTAAATTTTTTAAATTGTGTTCAAACATTGGGTTTTTTCATTGAAAAATGCTCTTTCATGTAAGACATTTATTAGCTATACATATTAAAATAAGGTATTGCTGTCTTCTAGCGTGTTAAAATTAAAAATGTTAATTCAGCTGCATAATCGGGAAGATGGAGTACACTCACGTTGGTTGTTACTCTATTTGATAATGCTATTACAGGATCAAACGTTAATAGAAATCGTTTGAATACATTCTCTAGATTCACTAACTCTCTTGCGCTTCCTTACTGTACATACCAATAGGAATCAAAGCATGTTTTATAATTGCAGTCCCATGCACCAGAAGTTTATGCACGGTTGGCGACAGAGCATACCATCCATACAGCTCCACAAAACGAATTCTTGTTTGTTCAGTAAACTCCTGGAAACCAGGTACCGAAATCTTCACATTGCTATTTATCAACGTTAAGATTATAAAAAACCGTTCGAGTATATTTCCATTTAACTCGATGATTTGCGCTACTGTGTTATATTCTTTGAAAAATCTACGGGCCCAGATACCATCATTCGAGTTTCCGCCTCCAGGTAATGATTCACCAATGCCAGACCCTGTCTGCTTGGAGCGAAATCAATCTTCAGTATAGGAACGCCATCACACGGCATCACATTCAACATATCATGTGAATTGTGTGGGTGCGCAGTGCTGCTATTTTTGCGCGCAAGAATTTGACATTTCTCTTCTCTACTTCTATGTACGAGATTCGATGCGGACTCACCTGAGGGCACCGTGCTCGCAAAAAAGGATGTTGTCAATGATATATTCTGGAAATGTGAGAGCTGGATATCTTGTTAATATGATGTCTTTGCCAATACGTAACCCTAGCAGAGTTACCATATTCACAGATTTTTCTGTAAAACCACAGATTTTTTTTGCCTATTTTGCCACACAGATTCTGAGCACAGAATACAGATTTTATCAAAATTCGAAGATTTTTACAGATTTTTATGAATATTTCATAAAAATGGCAGATTTTCAAAAAAATTTCACAGATTTTCACAGATTATGACCGAAAATTTGCAACACAGACGTTACACAGATTTTTCAAATTGAAACTCAGATTTTAAAATGGGAACTCTGAACCCTAGCTGCTCTTTTAATGCCGTTAGTATGTTTGTCTCTTGCTCCTTGACATGCTAATTTTGTCGGGACATGCGCCATGTCGGTTTCTCAATGTGCAAACAATAACTCACTTTTAGCCAAAGTTCCATAGATCGAATCATTGCGTGTAGAGGCGAAATTCCAAATTGATATTTGTTTGGATTATTCTCATTTGTTTCAGTTCTTGAAAAATTCAGAGCTTTTCCTGAGCGCTTGCATATGTACCAAGCTTGGGAGCGTATGCCTGTTATGTCGTTTAACACTTTCGTATCGTTCAGGCAGAATACTAGCTTCGTTGATACAAATACTTTCCCCAGTACTGTGGGAGAAAGCTCTGCAATTTCTGCATTTACTTTGTCCACTTCCTGCTGTTATTTCCGTGTTTTCCTTTTGAAAGATTATTATTCTGGGCAGCAAAGGGAAACAGATGAAGGATAATTGTTGTTCCAGATTATCCAGCCTTCTTGCTCAACAATCAATCGCAAGAGAACCAAACAGATAGCAAATAATGTACAGTAAGGAAGCGCAAGAGAGTCGAAATAAATCAATTCGCAAGTATAGGCAGTTCCATCCGCAGAACTTCAAACGTTTAGTGAATCTAGAGGATGTATTCAAACGATTTCTTTGAACGTCTGATCCTGTAATAGCATTATCGAATAGAGTAACAACCAACATGAGTATACTCCATCTTCCCGATTATGCAGCTGAATTAAGATTTTTAATTTTAACACGCTAGAAGACAGCAATACCTTATTTTAATATGTATAGCTAATAAATGTCTTACATGAAAGAGCATTTTTCAATGAAAAAACCCAATGTTTGAACACAATTTAAACAATTTAAAAAAATATCTCCTCCGCCATTTTTTCTATAAACATGCTCGAAAGTATTTTCTATCAAATGAAAGAAACCGATTTTTTTTTTCGTTTGCTCCAATGTTAGATATAGCAGTTTAAAAATGATCTGTTTTTGAACTAGTTTTACTCATAACTTCGGTTCAGAAAACGCAACCTGAATGCGCTAGTCATGAAAAAATTGGTTTCAACAAACTCTAAAAGATATTCAAAGACTCCAAAATCGAGAAGTGAATATTAAGAAAGCTAGAGCAAAAAATCTGATTTTTTAGGAACACCCTAAGTTGATCTATTAAAATAGCTGTAACCCTAAAACCGTTAGAGATACTACAATAGTGTTTTCAGCAAAGTTGCTTGACATAAGTTTTCCTACAATTTTGCCGAAGAATGCAGTCCTCTATCTCAACACATACGGAAAATAATTTTTGGATCACCCTAATAATTAGATCCACCCTAATACCATATGCTTCAAAATATGGCTTATCTTTCACTGATCATTTGTTCCGAAGACATCATAGCTCTAAAGTATAAGGCTAAGCCACAAATGTTTTTGTCCCCCTAAATTGTGGATCCGGACCACTGTGCAATGGGAACATGAAATTTTGTATACCCCAGATTTTTTCAATTTGTCAGTAGGATCTTCAGTAGATCCTAGTAAAGTTTTCAACTGGTAGTTAGTACTACTGAACACTAAATCCAAGCCAAAGGGTTTTAATTTTGATTTAAGTGGATATACCATGTTAGAGTTGAAGTCTACCGATATTCTTTTCAAATTTTCTGATAGGGGGGTCAAAGTTGTAAGTGATAATTTTTTCAATGATCTTAATTTCTTATCGAGGATTGTTTGGATTGAGCGCTTGATGATGCAAAATATATCATCAACGTATCTCATATAAAAGGAACAACATTGCAGCATTCTTTCAATAATTAAAAAAACCGCTAATACACTGAAGATGAATATGAATTGTATTCGAAATACGTATATGTGCTGTGACGTTTATTATACATGATTTATAGTGTTGTGAGATACATAGTGAATTTGTATAGTGACGTGATATACTTATAACAAAATTAAATGGTAATATTAAAAAAATTATCCTTGTAAAATCATTCTGTTCAAACACTCTAACGAAAAGTTAACATTCACTATGATTATGCCTTTTGGTACTCGTATCTTAAATAGTTTTGGTTTTCAAAGAGTAACTTCGATTTATCATATTTTATACAATCTTCAAAAACAAAACTTCACAGATTTTAATTTCATCAGAATTGAAATTCGAATAAATTTACCTACAGACGATATTTTGGATTCGTCTGGTCGTAGGGAAACGTTGGGAAAACCAGTTCATTTTGCCTTGTCTTGTACAAGAGGAGTTGAAATTCTCTTCTACTCATAAATCTAAGCCTCCTACGATTTTTGAAGCTAAACTGCACCATCGTCGTTTTGTGCATGCCAAAAATCCAGCCTACTTGTGTTTATTTTTAGTTTCAGGTACGAAATTTTTCGTTCGTTTCAATTTGTGTTTGGGTTAAATCAAAACGAAATTTCAATTTTAAACAGTAAACTAGTTGTATGAAACAAACGACTCCACTTCCTATTGGTTTGGTCGAAATTCTTACCATTTTCACGAAAATTAATTTAATGATCAATTTCAACTTATATTTGGTTTGTACGGGAAAAACAACAACAATATTTCTGGATGTATTTGCTTTGATTAACTTACTATTTATTTGTTTCTTTAAATTTTTCATGCTGAAGCTTTGTTTTTAAAACTGATCATTAGAGTAATGCGGTCGATTTCCAGATTTCGCCCAAAAATGTGCCAAAGTACTATCCATAGACGGTCCTTTTGTGAGTTGGTTAACGTTCATCCTGAGCCTCGAAGTAATATACATCAAACGATTTTTGTTTTAGTCTTTGTTAAGACGTAAAGCCGTTTTAAGCTAGTTTTTAATATGATAAGTATCTAACGGGAAAAACAGATTGCAATAAAAAAACCGCGAGAATATTACCGTAGAAACAGGACTCGAACCCGTTGCCAACTCTCGACCGGGAAATTGTTTTGCCAAAACAAATGATGATTTAGCAAAGAATCCGCAGTTGCGTATATCAGATCGAACTTTTCATCATCAATAAAACGACGAAATTACTCAAAGCAATTGCTTGACACTATGGTACAAAATGGAAAATATTTTGTTTCGCGTTATTTATTCTAATTTTTATGATGTTGTAGTTGAAAATTGTGTTGAAGTTTGAGCGTGTCGGAATGATAATTTGATGAAAAGCATTAAAAATTTAAACTGGAAATGATACAGCTTCCTAATGTCATTTTAGATTCATTATCATTATTTTGAATACTATCTAATTTCATTTCATTGAAATATAATTATTAAATAATACAAATAAATATTCAATAAATATTAACAAATTAAATAATAATCAGTTTTCCTCAACTATAATATGTTGCTTAATTTGTAAATTTAGTCTGCACGGATTAAAATCTATTACCAGTACCATTATTTAAATATCATGAAAACATGAAACTTGCCTTCTCATGAGGTCATACATATTATTCATGATTTCATGAGTTAAATGGGTCATATCATGAACATTAACTCAACCCCTATGAAATTTTCATGATATAAATCATGTTGCTCATGAAATCATTAACAATACGTATGATCTCATGAAAAGACATGTTTCATAATTTGAATGATTTTTATCCGTATCCGGAGTTCTTATAAAATATAGATATTCGTTCGAAAATGCAAAACATTGCACATCCCTTGAGTACATCTTCCGTGTTTAATAAGAAATCTTTGAGTTGATGGAGTAAATCAGGATACTTAGTAACTAATTCATTAGCACGAGCTTTCAATTTATTAGGATAGATATTTTCAAAATAAACCGTCGAGCAATCTTTTTTGTATAGCTCATGATAAAAAAACAGTTATGACCGGCCAATTGTACACTTAAACTATCTACAATTCGATAGTAAATGTTTTTCTTCTCCAAATAAAGGTGTTCTTTAGTTTACTCGTGACTCGTCAGCTTAAATTCTCCAGGTTCTCTTATCAATTTATTCTTATTAATCTAATATTCTCTTATTAAAATTTTTAAATATCATTCAACAATGAACAAATTATTATTGCACTTAAGAATGAAAAAGTTGATTAAGAAATAAATTACATTCTATTTCATATAAAATTACTTGTAAAGTTATAAAAAATCAAAATCAATATTGAAAGAAAATTTTCTTTACATTTTGTCCGATATAAAGTTATGACTTTCTGAGAAATTTGCCCAGGCCTCACAGGCCTTGGCGTAAATCCAGCACTACCTTACATAATGGCCAAGCTCCTTACTCTTATCGGAAGAAGTTTTAGGAAACATAAAGAATTGTGCTATAACAATTTTTTTTGCTTGCTAGTTTATTATCATAGAAAAACAGTCATTCACAGATGGGACCATTAGTAGTATCTACCGTCCTTTATATTATTTTTTATTTAATTTTATCCTCTTTTTAAAATTACCACAAAAACAGTATCTTTACGTTTCGTCTTAGACTCGTCAGTGCAGAGCAGCTCAAATTGAACTGCTTACTGCAAACTTAAACTGTTCAATTTGGACCGCTAAGCAGACGTAAAGTTATTCCTATTTGCAACACACTTGTAATAAGCACCGAAGTGCTAAGTCTTTCCTGACGTGCCGAACGAAAACAAGTTTCGACTAATACTGGCCGATTCATATGGTCATTTAGGGGTTAACCTTATTTTGTGCTAGGGCACATAACCACAGTAAGCAGTTCAATTTGAACTGCTCTGCACTGACGAGTCTAAGACGAAACGTAAAGATAGTGAAATTGGTTATGTGCCCAAGCACAAAATAAGGTTAACCCCTAAAAAAATCACAAAAACAGGATAACAATTTCACCACTTGAAAAAATCAGCACCACTATTTTATATATTTCAACTCGAAAATTAAAGAATTCTCAATTCACACTATCAACAATTTGTTGAATTTGTATTTCTGTGGCCAACAATCTGTAATCTGTATTTACAGAATTACATTATCACAAATTTATCTGAGAAAGCTGTACAGTACAATTCTGTCTCGATCTACAGGCTTAGATTAATTGCTTTAGTGATTTTACTTTTCATCACTGTCAACGTGAAACAAAACGCAAGCAAAGGTTGGCGTGAAAATATAAACTAGCGAAAAACTACGAAGAACAGCTCTAGTACACAAAGCACAGTATTGTCAAAACATTGCTAAAATATAATTTGAGCATTTAGGGAGCTGTTGGTTCTTTAGAACTGAGACTGAACTTAACCGTGGAAAGGTCAAATGTGAAAACAAAAGTCTAGTTTTCGGTTATTTCAGAATAACTAATGATGTCAACACATTTGATGATTTCATTGATTTTGTTTTTTTTTCAAGTTTGATCAGGGAAATGCCATTATTTGTAATAGAAAAGAGTAATAGTAACTAATATTGGGCCGTTGCATGCCCCCTCGACATTGCTTCCAATGGGTTCCATGCAAACTTATTTTTTATCTAGGCGAAATATTTTTTCGAAAATAATTCATGGACAATTTTTGATACCCTGAAAAGAACCAGAGTTCGAGTGAAAATAGTGAACTTAAGTATACGATACTGTCGTCCGTGTCAGGGAAAAGCATGACAATGACTTGGAAAACTGGGAAGATTGGGCATTGGGTATGTTATCAGTTGTAATTTCGACCACTAATTTTTTATACAGAATTTTCAATTTGACTTAAGCGCGAACTACAGATTCTTTTTGTTTACTTTCCCTTTCAATGATTGTGGAATATTCCTGCATTTTTCGATAATTTCTTCAGTGCAGATAAAAAGATGATAGTGTTAGTTATTATTCTCGTCAAATAAAGAGGAGGATGGCTAAGATTGTATCATTTGCACTTATCACAAATACATAGTATTATCTGCACGAAGGTCTTTTTTTACGCACATAAAAAAACGCGTAACTTTGGAAATTTGCGTACAAAGAAACCGCAAAATTGAAGAAATTTGTTTTGGATGCCAAATGTCTTAGAAATGCATGAAACGGCGAGATCTGGTGTAACATAAAAAAATTTTTTTTGAAGAAAATCGATTCAGTGTCAGAGAGTTAATTTGAAAAAAATCGGGTCTACACCAGATCTAAACGTTCCATGTATTTCTAAGACATAACAAGTAAATCGGATTGCTTTGAAAATTTGCGTTAAAAAAACGCGTAAAAACGCGTAGCTTGGGAAATCCACGTTAAAAAAAGCTGCGTAACTTTCAAATTCGGGTAAAAACAAGCGCGTGCCTTCGGAAATCTGCGTAAAAAAGCCGCGTAAAAAAGACCTCTGTGTTGAATTGTTGTGAATATGTCCAAAAATCCGAAATAATGATATCGAAAATATGTTTAAAGACTGTCCCAGAAAGTATGGACGCAACCAAAAACCGCTGCCATTTCGCAATGGTTCAGAATCTGTCAATTTTTATGGCTGCGTCCTGTTGTTTACACTCTTCTCTAACCACTTGTGCAGTTGTTTATTCGTTTTCATTAGTTTGTTTCGAAAAGCGTGGACTTTCAGCAGAACAACGTCGAAAAATTGTGTACAAATGGTGCACAGAACGCGGACTGTCACTGAGAAAGATAGCAAAAATGAAAGGAGTAAGTGAAAAAGCCGTGCGAAATACAATCAGGAAGTTCGGTGAGGATAACACCTTTGAGGATAAACCGAAAACGGATCGAAAAAAAGGCCCTGCTAACCCTCAGTTGGATAAACGTATACTGAAGGCGTTCGAGCAAAAGAAGGAGTTTCAGTGTGGCCAAAAAAGTGGGCACTTCGAAGTCAAATGTTCTTCGTGCTAAAGAACGTTTGAATCTTCGAACCTAGAAGAAGCAGAAACAACCAAAACGTAGTCTGAAACAAGAAGCATCGATCAGGCCGAGGGTTCGAAAGCTGTACAATACGATTCTTGCTGGAAATTTGAATTGCATAATCATGGACGACGAAAACTACGTGAAACTCGATTACAAATCCTTGCCGGGACCACAATATTATACGGTGCGAGAAGGGCAAGTGTCAAACCAGTCCGAGACATCAATTGAAGTCGAAAATTTGGTAAGAAAGCTATGGTCTGGCAAGCAATTTGTAGCTGCGGTAAGATTTCAAAACCCTTCATCACCACTGCACCAATGAACAGCGAAATATACATCAAGGAATTTTAACAAAAACGACTTCTACCCCAGATCTTGCTTCTTGCCACTACTCGAAATCAACGGTAGAATGGTTTGAAAAAGATTGGAAAAAAGTGTCAAAACTTGTCGCCAAGAAGTCTGTACGGAATTTAATGAGGAACGTTTGCAAGAAGGTGCGCCAGCTAGTCTACAATGGCTAAGTAGCAAATGTTGAGAATAATATTCTGTTGTTGTAGTGTAATATTAGCAGTATATCGAATAAAATTAGAATATCTAACACTTGTGAATTATTTACAGCGAAATCAAAGTGCGTCCATACTTTCTGGGACAGTCTTTAGTTTTAAATCGCATCCTAA
Organism: Malaya genurostris; assembly: GCF_030247185.1. Lineage (NCBI taxonomy): Eukaryota > Metazoa > Arthropoda > Insecta > Diptera > Culicidae > Malaya > Malaya genurostris. The sequence continues at coordinate 338,361,644 of NC_080571.1, read as the reverse complement.
TTATTTTTTTCAGTAAATTTTTTTTTCAGGCCACTTTGTTCGTGGTTCATCTTATCATCGATTGTTTTTTCGTCGGTGTTGTGGGAGGTTTCCGTTTTCTTTTTGTTTTTCTTTTTGCTCGCAGTATTTGGCTCGTTGCTAGTCGCTGTAGATTTGTTGTACAGGATTTACGGTAGTGAGCAGGTTATTCACAAAACTGGCGTGTAATCAGCTGATTTTCGTAAGTAACCAGTGATTTGCAAGGGAACCTCCTGCCCTGACCAGAAATTACGTAAGATGGAATTGCCTTATATAGTTGCATATGTAACACTCGCACGCTATTTCGGGTTCAGTGGAGAAAATTCCTTAAACTCCCTTAAAGAACTTAAGAACCGTACCGCGACATATTTACTCGAACGTAAAGATCGCTGACGTGCTTGGAAAGGTTATGTACACAGGGATTTTGTATTTAACGGTATCAAACTTTTTTATTTATCGTCACTCCAACTTTCTAAAACATTTATTAGTTTACTTGTAACTTAACGTTTTCTATGATATAAAATGAAAAAAAAAGTACGGTAAAATAACTGAAAGTTATGAAAAATAAATTTTATTTTCGATTTCGATTTCGGAAGATTTTTTCTTCCAGTGTATATTTGTTTTAGAAAGTTCAATTGATTACCTACAACTACTTTTTAGACACGTTTTGTTGTAGAAGCTATAGATTTCTAGTTTGAAAATAATGTGGCTTAAAACACATACGCCCTTTTCCAAAATTAGTCTTGGGTGCAAAAAATTTCGATGTTTGACGTGGAATTGCTCATAACGTGAAAACGGTAGAATTAAATAAATCATACCGAGGACAAAGAAAGTGGATTATAATGTTACCAAAATATTTTCCATTAGTCATTAATGCAAATTATTTTGCTCTGGGTGACTCCGTAATGATTGACGCTGGTATTTGCTTGCAGGGGCCGTTTTTTCCTGCGCACCTGAATATTTTTAGCGCTAATAGAAAAGATTGCTGCCAAAAACTAGACAAAAATTCGACCCGATTCCGCCCTGTAAACCATTCCGTATCATTTCCAGTTCGTCCATGACTGGTGCAAACAGTTCATAGTCAATTTGCCTTCACAAATCACTTGAAAGCGCCGGGGCTTTCAAGTATGCTCCAGAATGGCTTGAATCCATTGTCTCGTTTAGTTCTCGCAAAATCGCAAGGAAGCGGAACCTGTCGGGAGCTTCTTCTAGCCGAATGGCATCATCGCACCCGAAGCCATGCTGACCGAGCCTCGGTGGAATGATTTCAATTCACGCATGTCATGCTCCTGCCTGCCAACGGTCGAACAAAAGGTTTAATGGCGGTTTCTTCACCGATTCTGCCTCTCTCTTGGCTCGTCTTTTTGACCATAAAAGCCACTATAATACGCCCATTTGGATTCAAATATCCCGCATTTATCCTGAGTCATGATCCATGCCATCATGCTTTTGCGAACACGGACTACAGAAACCGAACGAACCGAATCGATTGCAGCAGCTCATCTGTTGATTATTTACACACTGATGAGCAGATGACGATGGACCCTTTTTTTTTTGGTTGGGTAAATATTTACTCTGGCTGTCGGTCGTAATAATAATGAGCACTTCGCCAATCGATCGATCAGTCCGGAAATCCACTACGTAATCGGTGCAAATCTGAACAGTGTCAAGTTCAATGAATCGATGACTACTCGCACAATATTGTTACGATCCGGTGATTATGGTTAAAAATATTGCCGAGCCCGTACGGGCCTTTGGGGGTCTTCACCTGACTTGGCAACGGCCTAGCGCAGGTAGCCCACTAAAGAGTTACTGTCGGAGCCGTCCTTCGCCGTCGTCACCATCGTCGTCAACATCGCAGGTACCTGAAGAATCCGTGAACTTGAGAAGCCACCACACAAACGTCACATAAGTTTACGGCCGTAAGTGGCCGATAAATCGGCGTAAATTTTGCGCACCCGTGGTTTTAGACCGATCAACGGGCTGCTGCACCTTTTTCTTACTTGCTTCTCTAGGCTTTAGGCACGCAAAGATCGGGTGCGGCTTGTATGGCGGTTTTTTTGCTGCGGTCACGCGAAACTATAATGAGCAAAGCGCGTGCAAAAGGACGTTTGCTTGTTGTGTCACCTTTTTATACTAGAAATAGGCAGACGAGGCACTGCTAGAATACCGGACCGGACACACGACGGATGCCCTGCGGTTTGTGGCCGCACTTGCGGTTGCGGTCCAAGGTTGGGGTGAATTCTTCTCTAAGAGCTATCGTTTGCGGCAAACCTCGGAGAGGATTCTCAAATAGTAGCCATTTGTGGTGTTCTAGTAATTGCACGAAAATCGATTATCCAATGTTTGTTTTGGTTATCTTTCTCTGTTTCAAAATCAATAGTCGAGCACTTAAGATATTATCGGTAGTTTGTCGGTTCTTTAGAACTGAGACTGAACTTAACCGTGGAACGGTCAAATGTGAAAACAAAAGTCTAGTTTTCGGTTATTTCAGAATAACTAATGATGTCAACACATTTGATGATTTCATAGATTTTGTTTTTTCAAGTTTGATCAGTGAAATGCCATTATCTGTCATAGAAAATAGTCATAGTAATAGTAACTAATATTGGGCCGTTGCATGCCCCCTTGCTCACAGAGCTTGACAATGCTTTATTGCAGTGATTCAAAGTTTTAGTTTGTCTGATATCTTTAGTTTGTAATTTAAATACCTTTTTCATTCTGAAAGAATCAACGAATAAATTGAAATTTAACTTTCAAGTAATCCCGTAATTCGCAGTGTTGATTTAAAATATCACACTCAAATTTTGTGTTCCTGCAAAATCTACTGAACCGATTCTTTTCAAACGTGGAACAAACTTTCAAATAGTCGTTTTTAACCTCAAAGTTGGCGGAAAATTTATCGTTTTTCGCTTAAATATGTCAGGAACCGTACAAAACAAAAACAAAATAATAACTTGAGAACGACGTACTTTAAGTAAATTAAAGATTGTCCCAGAATGTATGGACGCAACCAAAAACCGCTGCCATTTCGCAATGGTTCAGAATCTGTCAATTTTTACGGCTGCGTCTTGTTGTTTGCACTCTTCTCTAACCACTTGTGCAGTTGTTTACCCGGTTTCATTAGTTTGTTTCGAAATGCGTGGACTTTCAGCAGAACAACGTCGAAAAATTGTGTTCAAATGGTGCACAGAACGCGAACTGTCACTGAGAAAGATAGCAAAAATGGAAGGTGTAAGTGAAATAGCCGTGCGAAATGCAATCAGGAAGCTCGGTGAGGATAACACCTTTGAGGATAAACCGAAAACGGGTCGAAAAAAGGTCCTGCTAACCCTCAGTTGGATAAACGTATACTGAAGGCGTTCGAGCAAAAGAAGGAAGAAGCATCGATCAGGCCGAGGGTTCGAAAGCTGTACAATACGATTCTTGCTGGAAATTTGAACTGCATAATCATGGACGACGAAACCTACGTGAAACTGGTTTTAAACCCTTGCCGGGACCACAATATTATACGGTGCGAGAAGGGCAAGTGTTAAACCAGTCCGAGTTATCGATTGAAGTCGAAAAATTTGGTAAGAAAGCTATGGTCTGGCAAACAATTTGTTGCTGCGGTAAGATTTCAAATCTCTTCATCACCACTGCTTCAATGAACAGCGAAATATACATCAAGGAATGTTTACAAAAACGACTTCTACCCATGATTCGAAGCCACAAGGATCCTGTTGGCTTCTGGCCAGATCTTCCTTCTTGCCACTACTCGAAATCAACGGTAGAATGGGATATTACCAAAAATGTCACATTCGTCCCAAAATACATGAATCCACCAAATTGCCCACAACTTCGACCAATTGAGGAATTTTGGGCATTAACTAAGGCACATCTTAGGTAACATGTCTCGGCAGCCGAAACCATTCAACAGTTCGAAAAAGATTGGAAAAAAGTGTCAAAACTTGTCGCCAAGAAGTCTGTACGGAATTTAATGAGGAACGTTCGCAAGAAGGTGCGCCAGCTAGTCAACAATTTCTAAGTAGCAAATATTGTAGGTTATTATCAGTATATCGAATAAAATTTGAATATCTAACACTTGTGAATTATTTACAGCGAAATCAAAGTTCGTCCATACTTTCTGGGACAGTCTTTATAGACAATAAAGTTGAAACGCGTTTTTCTCGAAAGCAAGTTTTGAAAGTCCGTGTCCATCGTCATTCGAAAACTGCTTCATCAATTTATTTCAAATTTTGCACACCCTTTCTACGTGTAAAATACTAGACCCCAACGTTTGCATTTTTGTTTTTTGTTACTTTGAGTTGATTTAACTTCTACAAAAGAGCAGATTTTTTTCGGGAAAAATCGCATTTTTGCCATTTTTGCCAGCCACCAAAATTTCACTGGTTTATCTATCAATATTTTTCCACGAAAAAATTACTGAATGTGGTTCGAATGAGACTTTGTATTATACAAAACATTTGAATTCATTTATTTTTGAACGAAAGCTCTAAATTAATTCGCAAAACAAGTGTTTTTTCCCCCCACCCCTTAATGAACCAGTTTTAAATCAACAAAAGGTTTTATAACCGCTGGGTAGAACAAAAATATCAGTGTTCGAAGTTGACGGAAATCAGCTTCGGAAAAGTTATAATAAGGCGAAAATAACAATATAATAACAATGTTATTAAAAGTTTAAAATTTCATTTAGAAATGTTGGTACCTTCCAACTACGGATGACTGCGGGAATAAGCTTCTCAACCCAGTATCAATATGCAGCGGGGGAGGTACGAGGGAGAGGTACGTTTCCGTGCAATTTGCAAGAGTGGGACCATTTTCGAAAGATTTAAATCATGAATTTACAAGCAGATTTTTGTGTTTTTTTTTCTTCGATAAACTTTTGTACGAGCTAAAAACTTTATGAGTCGAAACATTTCAATTGCATTAACGAGTTGTTTACTCCGACGTGTCTTCGGTTTACTGGAGTTTTTTTTGTTGTTGCACATTTTCTATAATCAGTGCTGGAAATTTAGCACTCGTTGCATGAATTGAATATCAGGTAATGTTTTTTTTGCCTTTCTCATATAGAAATGTCACTCCTTTTCCTTTCAGAGATGGCTTAACCGAATTTCACAAACTTAGATTCAAACGAAGATCGCATAGTCTGCAATTGAATTTCATCTTTTTTCGACTTCCGGTTCCGGAATGACAAGGCAATATGTGAAAATTTACAAGAAACTGCGCAATCAACTTTCTTGAAGATTTTTTAACCGGTTTTCACAAACTAAGATGCAAATAAAAGAACCCGAAAAGACAACCCGGATCTGACATCCGGTTTCGGATTTCAATTTCAATTTCATGAGTAATTTTTTTGCAAGTCATGGCGAAACGAGGGGAAAAGTTTCATAAAACTTACCGGTAAATTCTTCTAGTTGACAGATCTTGTTAGTTCGTGGATATATCAATCTACTTTGAGATTACTAGTCCCTGGTTTCCGGTTTCGAAAGCTCCAATAATAGTGAAGAAAAATTCCAAAACCGGGAATCACTTCGATTTCTCAGCAACGGTTAAACCAATTTTCAAAAATATTGATTCAAATTAAAGCTCTCATAGCATAAAAGATACTGTGCAATTCCGTCCCAGATCCGACTTCCGCTTCCGAAATTATAGAGCGATTAGTGTCAAAATTTTTGAAACCGTCATTCAAAATGACGATGCAAAACCGGTATGCAAAGAAATCTGTACCGCTTTTGCGAACGAAGCACATCTCGTGTATGGGAGAACGAAAACATACATTTTCAAAACGTTACCGAATTTTTCGACTATAATTACAAATTATTATATTGGTAATTATAATAAATATAAAAATCCAAACACAAAGCATGTTTCATTGAGTTTTTTGAAAATTATTACACTGAGGTCTCTTTTTACGCGTAAAAAACCGTGCAACAAAAACGCGTAACTTCGGAAATTCGCGTATAAAAACCGCGCAATTTCAGAAATCCGCGTAGAAAAAAACCGAAAGATCTGGTGTAATCTAAACATTTTTTTTAAAACAGAAAATTTTCTAGGAGTCAAAGAGTTATTTAAAAAAAGATCTCGAAGTTTCATGCATTTCTAAGACAAAGCAAGAGTACCAGGTTGTGCTAAGTGTAACAGATCGGCTGAAAAGTTCGTATCGTTTCTATGAGAGGGCGCCACTAGAATTAAATCCATACCATTTTCAGCTAGTACCAACCTTCAAAAGATACGTGTATAAATTTGACAGCTGTCTGATTATTAGTTTGTGAGATATTGCATTTTGTGTGAAGCTACTTTTGTTATTGTGAAAAAAAAGGAAAAAAAGGAATTTCGTGTGTTGATGAAACACTACTTTTTGATGAAAAAAAGTGCCGCCGATACCAAAAAATGGCTTGATGAGTGTTATCCAGACTCTGCACCGGGCGAAGCAACAATTCGTAAGTGGTTTGCAAAAGTTCGTACTGGTCATATGAGCACCGAAGGCGATGAACGCAGTGGACGTCCAAAAGAGGCTGTTACCGATGAAAACGTGAAAAAATCCACAAAATGATTTTCAATGACCGTAAAGTGAAGTTGATCGAGATAGCTGACACCCTAAAGATATCAAATGAACGTCGTCGATATATAACAATGGACGAAACATGGCTCCATCACTTCACTCCGGAGTCCAATCGACAGTCAGCTGAATGGACTGCACGCGATGAACCGAACCCAAAGCGTGGAAAGACTGAACAATCGGCCGGTAAGGTTATGGCGTCTGTATTTTGGGATTCGCATGATATAATTTTCATCGACTACCTTGAAAAGGGAAAAACCATCAACAGTGACTATTATATAGCGTTATTAGAGCGTTTGAAGGACAAAATTTAAAAAAAAGGCCTCATTTGAAGAAGAAAAAAGTTTTGTTTCATCAAGACAATGCACCGTGTCACAAGTCGATGAAAACCATGCTGAAATTGAACGAATTGGGCTTCGAATTGCTCCCTCATCCACCGTATTCTCCAGATTTGGCCCCCAGTGACTTTTTCCTGTTCTCAGACCTCAAGAGAATGCTCGCTGGTAAAAAAAATTAGAAGCAATGAAGAGGTAATCGCTGAAACTGAGGCCTATTTTGAGGCAAAGGACAAATCGTACTACAAAAATAGTATCGAAAAGTTGGAAGATCGCTATAATCGCTGTATCGCCTCTGATGGCAATAATGTTGAATAATAAAAACGAATTTTGGCAAAAAAATGTGTGCTTCTATTAAACGATACGAACTTTCCAGCCGAACTGTTACATGACTAATTTAAATTGTTTGAGGTTTCGAGTAGAACGAATTACATAAAAATGTTGGTTCACTTTTTATCTCTGGATGATTAAATTGTTTGTTTTTCTATTTATTCCTCACATGAAATAAAGTTTGTCATGGCTACTTTACTTGATAAATCATATTTTAGAGTAAGAAAAAAGAATCCAAAATTGTGTCTAATCAAAATTCAAATCCATCAATCGACAATCCATTTCCGATCCGTGTAAATCGACAGTGAAAAATTAACCCCCCCCCCCCCCCCCCCCTCCATAAGTGTCCCACAAACGGAAGCTAGCACATGCCTCACCCAATCGACCTCGAATGCAAGCCAATCAATCCGTTCCACCTAACCCTCGGTCGGCCCAATTCCCAGAGCAAGCACCATCAGACAATCTCATCGAGGCGCTACGAAGGTGCCATAAAATTAGTACGTGAAGGTTTGCAGTCGGCAATGCCGTTGCCTACGAAACCAGTGCCAACTTGGATCGGAATAAAAATCGAAACTCTTCCCGCATGAAACGATGAAACGATTCGCACCCGATTCACAGCGAAAGCACATTCGTTTCAGCCACTTATAATGAGTGAAAATAATAATAATAATCGTAATGAACTTTGCGCGGTTTTAATCGGTGTAATATTTTTTGCTGTTGAAATCATCCACTCTGCCAATCATCACGCACCACGTTTGAACTTGACACGGTTTGGAACGGAACGGAGATGGCGCTGGTGGCAAAATACGTACACTAATTGTAGGTTTTGTTTTGTGGTGGAACAATTGAATCGTCGGATAGTTAGATCATCATCCAACCATAGCCGAAGCGCTTAATTTTATGCAAATGTCGGTGAAAATTGTCGCTGAGTATTCAGTGCAATTTGTATCAAACCAACGGGTGTCAACGTGATGAGAAGTAGAGAGATGATCGTAGCGGAGTTTCCAGGTCAACAACTCAACTAATGGTCATGATGTAACATACCATCAAGTAATCGTGTAAAACTGATAATTAGAGTAGTAAATTTACTGTTCTTCGTGTGAACAAATTAATTATAAAACTCTAGATATTAATTTATAATAGACTCATGATCGTCCGACTGAAACACCGTACCGAAGGTAAATTTATGAGCAAACACTTTGAAGACCGATGAATTTGTATGTTTGACCCCACTGACATAACTTAAGTGAGTTTAATAGCGTCGGAATATTAATGGTTAGATCATATTTAATTTTAGCCACCCAACCTGGTGGTGTCTGGCCTTTGAACGAACAGAGAAAACAGTAAAACATACAACTGAGTATTGCAACAGAAAAAAAAACCAACATAGGTACGAGATGTTTCTCATCGACCGACGAGACCATCACATAACGATCTAGCATTAACATTACTCAAGGTCGATGGTCTATCTAATGAGCACTTCCCGGTGCTCATCTGCTTCGTATTATGACTCAGATCGCACAAATCTGCCACTGGGAGGGGGGAAAAAAAACAGCAACACCTGGTCAGAAGGATGACGCCTTTCGGACGGACGACGCGGATCATCGTCTCACGTTTCAATTAAACTGATGTGCTATTTCATAGTAAACCAACCCATCAGCATTCAGAAAGGGCTGATACCGTATAAATCGAGTTAAGGGGTCTCAACGCTGTCATGAGTTATGATCTCTAGGGACGGATCAGTGATGGATAGTTTGAGTCATACCTGCCTCGGATGCCACAGCGTTTCACGTGGCGTTGCGATTATCTCAAAGGAGCCTGCTGCTGGTAATTACCTGCAAGAAGAAAAGAGAATATAAATATTATAATAATTAATATTCATGGGGAAAAAGCTCATATCCATCAGGAAATTGGACAAGGATAAATTGAATTCAAATTGATGGTAGGTGATCGTAAAGATTGAGAGGCTCAAAGATACAAAAAAAAACTTTATATACGACGATTTAATTATATCTTAATTGGAAGCGTAATCTGATAAAGGTGAGAAGGATCGAACGGGGTGTGCAAAAGAAAAACTTTAGTTCACGCATTTTGCACGAGATACCATCGAATCGGAACTCAACAATTTAGAAAGATCGATCGGTTGCCACCATATGTGATGCAGAGCCGTCCTGAAATCAGTGATGTTTCTTGGGTGTTACGAAGTTGAAAATTGATAGATTGAAATCCGAAAACGTAAACAATCACTGTGGCTATGGTTAGCTTGAAATCACCGAACGACTAATTGTCCCTTCCAGAAGCTACTAACGGAATGTAATTCGGAATCCACATTTTCAACATTTCGAATCATAGGCATTTTTACCTTTTTCATATATATAAAAATAGGTATAGAATACGCTCAAACTTTAAAAAAAATTTCCGAGGCCCGGAGGGCCGAGTGTTATATGCCAATCGATTCAGCTCGACGAACTGAGCAAATGTCCGTGTGTGTCTGTATGTGTGTTGTCAACAAAGAGGTCGAGATCTCAGAGATGGCTGAACCGAACTTGATCAAACTAGTCGCAAATGAAAGGTATCCCCGTCACCCTGAATACTATTGAATTATTTTGAGATCGGATGTTTACCTTTTGAGTTATACGAAATTTTATGTCAAAATTTTCAGTTTTTTGACAATACCTGTCATAATTGACCATAAAAACAGAATATATTTCCTGAAAACCCTTACAATATGGATATTTTTGAAACGGGCTTGAAGAGCAGATGCTGGCAAACGATGTTTGAGCTCGGTTCGAAATTCAATATGGCGACTTCCGGTTAATCGATATTCCTAGAAAACCCTAACCTTAAGGGTATTTTCGGATGATGATTAGACATCAGAAAACGATGTTTCATCTCGTTTCGAAATTCAAACAAATGATGTTTGGGATCATTTCGAAATCCAAGATGGCGACTTCTGATTTATCATATTTCTTGAAAACTTTCACAACATGGATGCTTTCGGACATTCGAAGAGCAAATGCTGGAAAACGATGTTTAAACTTGTTTCGAAATTCAATATGACGATTTCTGGTTTATCGATATTTCTTGAAAACCCTTACCCATATTTTAAGTCGCCATCTTGAATTTCGAAATGACCCCAAACATCGTTTTTCAGCATCTATTTTTCAAATCCGTGCCGAATATATCCAAATGCATCAATTCCATGAGAAACTGATGTAAAATCTCTCAGAATTTCGTAACATTTGGAAGAATCGTTCTCCATCGAAAAATATCAGACCTGTATTTTTGCCTTTCTCTATGGAAAGGTATTAGAATTGCTGGAAAAACCGACTTTCGAACGGAGCCTCGGAGACCCATAGTGTTATATACCATTTGACTCAGTTCGACGAGATCGGAAAAAGTCTCTCTCTGTGTGTGTGTGTGTGTGTGTGTGTGTGTGTGTGTGTGTGTTTGTGTGCACTTTTCGAAGATATTAGAACGCGCTCAATTTTCTCAGAGATGGCTGAACCGATTTTAACAAACTTGGACTCGTTTGAAAGCTACTGTCGGACCATTAATCAAGTTCGAAGATGAAATGGCTGTGACTTTTGGTACCAGATATATGATGGTATATGTGACGTAACCGACAAAACACGTTGATTTTTACCGCTCTTATGTATATAAGGGTGCCAAAATTTTGGGATCACCTCTATTTTTTTTAAGCTCTAGTGCTCAAAAGTTTAAGCACCTCGAAAAAAGCCTTCATGCAAAATTTTACCTAAATCGGACATGCGTAAGGGGTGCTGCCCGGTGTTAAAGGTTTGACAATTTTCGATCTTGAAAAAACACCATAGGGGAGTACATGAAATTTCCAAAATCGAAAATTTTTTTTGATGCCAAAACTCTTAAAACTGCATAAAACATCAAAATTTAGTGTCATCTCAAAAAAAAATTTTTTTGAAAAAATCAACTCTCTGGGACTTAAAAAAATTAGAAGTCCCAAAAAGTCGATTTAAAAAAAAAAATTTTTTTTTCGAGGTGACACTAAATCTCGACGTTTCATGCAATTCTAAGCCTATTGGCATCAAAAATTTTTTTTCGATTTCGAAAATTTCATGTACTCCCCCCCATGGTGATTTTTCAAGATATATGAAAATTCCACTAAGTGGACTAAGAAGGCTTTTTTAGATTAGCATCACTGTTCTCATACAAATAGGCAACGCAAATGTCAAGCACTAGTTTGGAAAAATGATGCTGACTGTGTGACATAAACACTGAAGCATGCTTATGCTTTTATGAACTATTCGAATCAATCTGAATCAATTGGTGTCAAAATTAGTATCCGAAATTATTTAATAAACGTATGAAATATTAACTTTTCGTTTGAGTGTTTGAACAGAATGATTTTACAAGGATGAATTTTTTAATATTACCATTTATTTCTGTTATAATATTATATCACGTCACTATACAAATTCACTATGTATCTCACGACACTATAAATCTTGTATAATAAACGTCACATCACATATACGCATTTCGAATACAATTCATATTCTTCTTCAGTGTGATAGGTTTGTTTAGTTATAACTAAACTTATATTAAGATTTATAGTGTCGAGAGATACATAGTGAATTTGTATAGTGACGTGATATACTTATAACAGAATTAAATGGTGATATTAAAAAAATCATCCTAGTATGAAATATATTTTCATGAGACTGTTATGAAAGAAGAGAAAGGCATTATCACACCACTAGGTGGATTAAGAATGGTTTTTTTAATTGGTCATTAGTGTGACCATTTCCTTGTTATGGTAGGAAAAAAATCGATTATTTTCGTTTTTCTTCAAAAAATACATATTTTTTTAAATAATAACTTTTGAACCACTCGACCGATTCTGCTAATTATTTTGTCAAGAAATATCTGCAGTTTTTTGAGAAAATATGTGAATATTGCAAAGTTTGAATTTTGTGTTTAAGATCGTCATTTGTATACCATTTCAACGGCACATTGTTTGTGACCATATGAAAATTTGTGAAGATTCGAAAATTTCAAAAAATTTCATCTCAATAACAAAAAATAACGCACCGCTAATTTTTGCATATGTTATTTAAAAATGTTTTAGATTTCTGAAAAAATTCAGAAAGACTTAGTGATCATTGGTCGCAAACCATGAAAACCGTGGTTCAAAAGTTATGATTTAAAATGATTGTATTTTTTTAAGAAAATCGAAAAAAAATCGATTTTTCGATCCACTCTAACAAGAAAATGGTCGCCCTAATGGCAAAATGAAAATTACACGGGTCTAATATTTTTCGATGGAGAATGATTCTTATGAATATTACTATATCAGTATATCATGGAATTGCTAAATAAAAACTCTATGTGAAATACTAAACTAGAAAATTTCAAAATATTGTGAGTAAGAAATTGACCAATACCGACTAGGAAGCTCATGTAGCTACGAAAAATCGAAAAAAGTAAATAAGGCTAATATTTTTCGATGGAGAACGATTCTTCCAAATATTACGAAATTATGGGAACTCGTTATCTTGGATTTCGAATCGACCTTAAATATTGTCGAAAATACCCATATCAGAAGGGTTTTCAAGAAATATTAATATATCTTAAGTCGCCATCTTGTAACTCGTTATGATCCCAAATATAGTTTTTCGACACCTTTCCATCAAATCCGTTCCGAAAATACCCACATTGTAAGGGTTTCACGGAATATCAATTAACCCGCAGTCGTCATCTTGGATTTTGGAACGACTCCAAACATTCTTTTCCGGTTCTTACTCATCAAATCCATTCAAAAAATATCCTTATGAATAGGTTTTACAACGTTCACTGCGCAAACTTTTTTTTTTGCGAAATAAATTCCTAATAACGTAAACCTACTTTACAAATTAACTCGAGCTACGAACCCCCATTTTCGTTCGTAAATGATGGTTTCGGTGTACTCGAACAACGAGTTGAATCGATTCAGCGAGCTCCTTTTGGCAGATTTTTCAACAAGTTCCCATTGATTCTGTCTAACCTCGGAGCTTCATTGGCACATGACAAAATCGCAACTGAGAACACCACCATCGGTAACGGTGTTTCATTCGCATTCGTTGTCGTGACATTCATGTCCTATGGAACTGAAAAAAGGAATAGTTTTCTGGTGAAAATGAATATCCAATGGATTGAATATTGCTTTATTCCACAATCACAACTCACACATAGGCGTTCAAAATTTTACATCGACTAGCATCTGTAAATTGCAATAAGTAATTTAGGTACGACCTAAATATTCCAGAATCAATTTCTATTTTATTTATTTATTTATGGAGCAAGGGAAAAGCCCGATGGAGATGAAATTTGTTAATCTCTCTCTCCAGCAGGCATAAAACCTTCTCATTATTGGTAACAACAGATTACAATGATCCAACAGATACATTTGGACTTATCACTAACAGTTGAAACTAACAATTGAAACTAAATCTATAACCCTATAACTAGTTGATGACGCCAAGCCTTACATGGCAGTAATAGTACTCTTGCTTAAAAAGTGATTGAGAAGAAAAGAGTGGGAATAGTATACAAGGGTTGGTGGAGAAGGTGATAGACGAGCGTGGGCGTTGCTAGAATCAGCATGTAGATCTAATTAGTTATCGAAGAATGCATGGTGGAAGACAGAGAGAAAAAAAAGAGACGACCGGGTTAATTTCGGCGAGTGAATCTAGTTAGTTTCGAATGGAGAATGGTGGAGAGGAGTTGGGTTGAACGCAAATACAATAATGTATGTATGCATGTATGTGGAGCAGGGAAAAGCCCACTGGAGTTGAGTCTTTTTAAACCTTTGCCTCCAGCAGGCATAAAACCTCCTCATCTTTGTACTAATCTTTGATTCTTAAACTAACATGATAAGTGACTAAGAAACGATCGTTTGATTACATTTCGAGATACATGAAAATCGAAGACATTATATAAGTTAACGAATAAACGACACATACTAGTAAATGGTTCATTGAATCCATAGTTTGTTCTGGTGGAAGGTAATCTTAAAAAGGGGTGATAATGCAGACTACGACGATGAATGTCGAAATTAATTAATTGTAAGAGTTCGGGACAATCGATACGTGATTGTAACAAATCGGCTATGAAAACTGCTTTTGAGACATTCCTACGAACAGATAATAGATCCAAGCCAATAAGTTTACAGCGATCTTGGTAACTAGGTAGATTTGCAGGGTCGTTCCATGGTAGATTGCGTAGAGCAAACCGAACAAATTTTTGCTGGATTTGATAGTAAGGTGACCAAATAATAGCGCCATATTCAAGCGTCGAACGGACTAGTGCACAATATAATGCCTTAATGCAGTGTACATTGACAAAGTTTTTGGTTACGCGAAAAATAAATTCTAGAAGCTTTGAAGCCTTGGAAATTATATAATCAATGTGGTTTGGCATCAAGAATAATTCCTAAGTCCTTTACAAATAATTCGCGTTTCAGCACTTTTCCCGTAATGTTGTATTCGTATCTTATAAACGAGTGTTTGCGAGAGAAGGAAATAACAGAGCATTTTGAGGCGTTTAATGCCATTCTGTTTATCTGACACCAATTGGCGAATGAATAAAAACTGTGATTGTAGACATATTGTGTCTTCTTGAGATTTAACCTGGTGATATAGCTTGAAATCGTCAGCAAAGGATAGCTTACAGCATTTAATAAAAAAATTGAGATCATTAAGGTATAGTAAAAATATGAATGGTCCCAAATGACTGCCCTGGGGTACTCCAGAGCTAACGGCGAAGGGTGTCGTCGAACAGTTTCCAACTTTTACAGACATTTTGCGGCCAGTTAAATATGAATGGAGCCAGTTCAGTAAGGATCCATTGAAACCAAGCCTATCGAGTTTAGCTACTTATTTAATGATTTATCTTGTCGAAGGCTGCGGAGAAATCTGTATAGATTGCGTCAACTTGGAGACGTGCTTCAAGAGAACGGATGATAAAAGATGTGTAGGAGAGTAAATTCGTTGAAGTTGAACGATTGAGCATAAAACCATGCTGAATTTCGGAGATGTAGTTACTGCAATTGCGAGTGATAAAATCCAGGACAATAATTTCGAGTAACTTGGAAACTGCGCATAATGCCGCAATCCCACGATAATTGGAAGCGTCAGACTTATTTTCTTTCTTGAATACTCTTACTCACACTTACACTCCAATACTTAGCTCCTTTTTCGTTTAACTTCATGGTTCGGCTCATTTTGCTCGTAAACAATTGATTCGATACTCGGTACTCACTATCATCGGAAGGAAATCGCTTCACAGTTAGCAGCTTTCTCACGATTGTGCGAAATATTTCATGCTGATGATGCAGAAAAATTAACTGCCAGCCCACATCCCGACAAAATGGTCCCGATGAGTGTGCTTACAGTTGACTTGACCTCATATCGATCGATTGCCACCAATTTATACTGTTGGTGTGTGAGAAAAGCCTTCATGAATATGAAATTTCTTCCGTCACTGAAACGACACGAAATTGGCAATGCACGATGTAAACATTGGGGCATACTTGTTCGATATTTGCCAATTGCCGAATCAGATCACAGAACGAAATCCTGGAGTCCCGGAGTGATGTTTTACGACGACAATCGGAGTGGCGAGCAGGATCTCTGGAGACACCGACGCATAAGCGATTTTCCATGCTGCGGGGGTTGCTGAATTTTTTGGCACCAAACTGGTCACTAAACACTACCGGATGAATATTTCATAAGATATGGCATGCTCGACTGTAATATTAATATGCCTGCAGAATGAACTGGAATGTCATGCGGCTTGGATTTGCTGCAGTGATGGCCCGATGGAATTCTTTTAGAGGAGACATTTCCGAACAGTATTATTAATTTTGCAACAACTCTATTGAAGATATGAAATATATTTGTTTTGACGTAGAACTACGTGTTCGATTACTACTTTCAAAAGATTAATTGTTTCCAATTAAAATTCCTGCCGCAGGGTTTCCCGCCAAACACAACTGATTACTGCGAAGCTTCCTTGTGAACGATTTGCCGAAGCACAGACAGACGTAGCAAGTTCGAATGATTAAAACCAATAACAAACTGCAGCTAATTTGCCACAGCGGACAGCTAGCTTACGCAAGCCATTCTCGGAAACAATTTCTCAACCGTTGCGAGCTGGCGCCAGAGGATGTTCTCTTCTTCAATTGACTCTGTCAAACCATCGGAAAGCGATTTACCCCGTCCGTCCGCTTCCCACCCAAACCGAACACAGGCAACGCGAACGGTGCACCAGGTGTTATTTTCTATTTGAAACCGATCTGCACCATAATTCCAACTATCATGTTCACTTGGGCAGGCTATTTTTATTCGATCTATATTTAGAGCCCTCCGTCTGTCTTCCGATCTTCGCTGTTCACATCCAACATCGCTTGTCAGACCGACCGAACGACCGACGGACCCAAGGCAGAACAATCCTAAGAATCTGCAGGAGAATTAATTATATCGGGACAGTTTTATTATACTAGCAGCGGGAGGAGTGCATCGCCACCGACGCCACCCCGCTGGCTGGCTGTTCCAAGTGCTGCGAAAGGAACTTGCTTCGACTGCGGTTTGCGCGGTCCGATCCAGGAGGGATGGTAAACGTCTGCAAAACCAAATGTGGCCCGCGGTCGGTTGCAAGGGCTGCTACTTTGGCGCTGAGACAAACCAATAACCATGCCGACATTGCCAGCTTTGATATATTACTCCCGTACTCGGAAAACGATTTGTAATGATCGACCTAATCCAAACAGGCAGGCAAGCAAAGCGAGCAAACATCATCGCCAGGACAGGGCTTTCTTGGCTTCTGGTGCACTCCCGGCAGAGCTTGCTGCGATGCGAATGCCTTACATTACCTAGACTTGTTGATTGAATTAATAATGAAGAAAGTTACAACAGCGTGGAAGTGGAAGTGGAAAGTGGAAGCACGGATCGACGGGCTTTTTCTCCGCAAACAGAATTAAAAATCCGTTAACAAAGTTTACAAACGCCGGTTATGTGCTTTTGATTTTCTCTAAAACACGACATAATTACAGTAATTATTGCTACAAAGTTTCATGTACGAATCGGATAAAAACCAAATTTGACGATACATTTAATAAGTAAAGTTTACTTACATTGGATCAGTTATTAGAGGTTGATTGGTAAAACTCTCGGCACTTTTGCTTCACGCCATCCATTAAAGTTTGTACAAATGTATGCGGTAACTATTTCCATTTGTATTTACTACCAATGCACTTTATTCAGTCAATCTGAACTCACTGGTCACTGTTTTGTTTGTGCTGAATCAAATAGATTATATAAAATTGTCCTTATAATGTGTGGTTGTGTTTTATAGTTTAGTTGTTGTTTTTGTGATGAAAATGGTCGTAGATCTGGTTTTGTGATAGTGTAAATTGTGGTATGTGGTTCTTGTAATGGTCTGTATGGAATGTAGTGGTAATAACTGTAATAGTAATGTAATGACGTAATAATAGTATAGTAATAACAATAATAATAATATTTTAAATGGGTTTACCTGTTGGTTACTTGATGTTTTTTCGTAAATACTTATCTTATTTGCTATACTTCTCCGTAATTTATTCGTTTCTTTGTTTTTTAATATTTCTGGTATTCTTCTTTTCCAAGTTTAAGAGCTTCTCTTAGTTCGATTTTTCAGTTTTCTCAGTGTGAATTAATTTGAAATTAATAGAAATGTTGAGTTATTAATTATTTACACATGCAATTTACACATCCATATACATCTACTTATGCACGCAAACATACTCACACACGTACATACATACATGTACTCCACAAGCAAACATCGTAGCATTGAGCTACTGTTCCTATTCTAATAGATTCTGACTAGGGTTAATGTATCAATAATCATCTCATAAGTAGTTTCATCATGTTATTTTTAGCAATTGTTCGACTTTCAATTAATTCTTTGTGATCAAATCGAATACAATATCGGATTTGTGAAGCACTACCGCAGAAAAAGTAGCTCGAAAATTGTTCAATACTGTTGTTATAGCGACGCGAAAACTTGAAGCGAATGCTCCTAATTTCATCTTACTTTTGAAGTCAATCTATCGAACAGAGACAACAGATCTCACTCTAACTAATGGTATATGTATATGACTAATGGAGCTGAGATAAATGAGGGTACCGTTACCCGATCGTTAGTCCTGATCTAAAACGGTGGCCTTTAGTACCGTTCTTGCACACACTTCCTCTTACACTCCACTCCCAGATCATCTCACCCATCAGGTCTCGCATGAAAACGACACAACCTCACAAAATGAACTGGATGAACATCGTTTGACAGCTATCAGTGGTTTGCTCATTTGTTCAGTCTGTATTATTTTATCCTATTCTACAATATTCTATCTCATTCCACAGTATTCCATGGTACACAAACCACCAATAAACGTCAAATATGGACTCGGTTTACCGTTCGTTTGATGTCATCGTGTGAAACCCAATTGGGATACGTTCAATCGATTTAATTTCCACTTCACACTGGTAATAAGGTCCAGTAGTATGAAAATGAAACATAAAACAGAGCTCAGTTAAGTCCTACCGGCCTCTCCAAACCCCGGATGTTTGGAGCGTAATGCAATCAATATCTTATTCAAGTCGTTCCGTATTTCATTCCTTAAATTCAATAATTATGCTAAAGCTGTAACATATATCTATATTAAATTTTAACTGTAATTTATTGTATTTGATGATGTATGCAATGCCGTCAAGTCCACCAACCACGGGAGGGAGCTTCGGACTTTGTAATTTTAAACTTTAACTCATTGTAGACTTTGCCACAAAAAGCCACTTTGAATAATTCATTTTTTTTTTTAATTTTTGATCCAGGCAATTTTTTAACCATTTTTTTAATTGAATGTATCATATAGAAAGCTTAAATTCTAATGAAAGATCTTATAACCTCATACAAACCTACTGAATTTCATCTGGATAGGACTTCCGGTTCCGGAATTAAAGCCTTATTAGTATAAAAATTTCATTTTCAAGAGCCTGTTTTTATACATGACAAGGAAAAATCGAGCCAAATATATTCATATAATCCGTATAATTCCGGGAACCGGGGACTAGTAATCTCAAAGTAGATTGATATATCCACGAACTAACAAGATCCGTCAACTAGTAGAAGTTACCAGTTAGTTTTATGAAAATTTACCCCTCGTTTCGCCATGGCTTTTGAAAAAATACTCATGAAATTGAAATTGAAATCCGAAACCGGAGGTCAGATCCGGGTTGTCTTTCCGGGTTCTTTTATTTGTATCTTTGTTTGTGAAAACCGGTTAAAAAATCTTCAATAAAGTTGGGTGCGCATTTTCTTGTAAATTTTCACATATTGCCTTATAATTTCGGAACCGGAAGTCGAAAAAAGATGAAATTCAATAGCAGGCTATGGGATCTTCGTTTGAATATAAATTAAGCCATCTCTGAAAGGAAAAGGAGTGACATTTCTATATGAGAAAGGCAAAAAAAAACATTACCTGATATTCAATTCATTCAACGAGTGCTAAATTTCCAGCACTGATTATAGAAAATGTGCAACAACAACAAAAAACTCCAGTAAACCGAATACAAGTCAGAGTAAACAACTCGCTAATGCAATTGAAATGTTTCGACTCATAAAGTTTTTAGCTCGAACAAAAGTTTATCGAGAAAAAAAAACACTTAAATCTGCTTGTAAATTCATGATTTAAATCTTTCGAAAATGGTCCCACTGTTGCAAATTGCACGGAAACGTACCTCTCCCTCGTACCTCGTACCCGCTGCATATTGATACTGGGAGAGAAGCTTATTCCCGCAGTCATCCGTAGTGGAAGCAGCGATAGAATCACATAATCCTTCACAATCCACTTTTATTGGTGCTGGCGACAGCAAATGGTAAACTGCAAGTGCTTCGAACACTGGAAGATGCTCATTCCGTTTGTCGGATTTGTTGGTCGTCGTTCGGTCGGTCGGTCGCACAGTGGTTCGAATCAATGAAAACGTGGACATAAATCAGTAGCTGCCAAATCGTTCTTTTAATGCGTATAGTTGTTTATAAGAAATTATTCACAAATATTTACCGCGTAATTTGATTCTATCCCTAATTGTTCATGGCCTACTTTGACAAAAAATATAACCAAAACTTTTTTCTTCTACAAAGTTTTAGAACTATTGAAAATAATTTACTTTGTCAAATGTACCAAAAGTCTAGGTCGCACCGTTTCGGATATACAAAGCGTTTTTATGGCAACCCCCTTAAAATCAGTTTTTTTTATTTATAGCTTGTTTCGAGTTATTTTGTTATGCATCCTTTCTTTGGAATAATTGAAGAAAAGAAAAAATCCCATGTTTTTTGTTGAAGGTAGTGCATAGGTTTGTGGTTTTCTGGCAAAGTTATACAACAGTTTACCTTTTTTTTACCTACCATAAAACTTTACATCGAAGCGAAATATGCAACTTTATGCAGCTGATTTTTACAAAATTTATAGGAAAAGATATGCTCAATACTATGAAAAAATTCTAAGTGGAACTCGATGGAACTTTTTTTTTAGGTCATTCCAAAGTTAGTTTATTTTATAATAAGAATATCCTGAGTACTATTCGTGTGACTCATTTTCAGTATGGCCGTGCTGAAACCATGCATGATTAAAAAACGGAGGGCGGCACGCGTCTGCTATTTCTGTAACTCACTTTTGCAGTGAGCGTAGAGATGGGCAATTCGTTCTTGAGCTATTCCAGTGAATCGAATATTTAAAGTGAGCTGATAACTCACAGCTTTTTTTTTTAAAGAATCGCAGCTCACCAGTTCACCGCACTGGTAAGCAGGGATGCCAGGTTCAGAGATTAATCTGCAGGGTGGCAAGTGACCGGGAAAAAGTCGGGAATTTGGTTTTACCGGGAAAAAGTCGGGAACTTTAGTGCAAATCCGGGAAAAAATTTACTAGTCCTAATCTTAGTAACGATTTTCAGCATCTTGATTTTCCAGATACAACAAATGGAGTTCAGAACAAGTTTTGAAACTCCTTATTGTCCCTCACAGGTTCAATGGTGCACAATCCATTGAAAATGGAGCCAACACCTCCGCAATTTTAAATCAATAAGAGCTTTCTTAGTTGCCATCAATAACAGCACAATGAATGCTCATAATGAAAAATAAGGATAATTTGGATGCTTCTGCTGGATTTCTATTAAATCTCGACAAATATTAGAAAAGATCCCAAGTGCAAAAGACAGTTTCTCTTTGTTTATTTTTTAAAAAGCAAATCGAATGTTGATAGTTTCAGTCGTTATTCTATGCAAAGTGTAAGATAGAAGGATTGCCTATAGAACCGTAATAATCGAAAGAAAGAAGAGAAAGAGGAACTGTCATTTGCACTTAGAACCTTTTCTGGTGTTTATCTTCAAATTTCAGAATAAGTATGCATAGTGGTAAAAGTAACATCAGGTAATATGTTTAATATTTTTTTTAAAGAATTCTTAGGAGCCGTGTTTTTAGTTGCCAGCTAGTGATTCCACTAATTTCACCAAAATTTGTCGCAGTAATGTGAAATTGTGACAATACTTGTTGTTCAATAGGATTCACAAAATCGACAAAGCTGTCGACTTTCATTCTATCCACCGTTTGCAAGGAGTATTTGATTTCCTTCTTTGACAGCTGAAACTGATTTTTCAGAGTTCGAAAGAGCCTGTTCAGTGTCGATGATAAGATAATCAAATTTAGATAATCTCAGTCACTAGAGGCATAGATTGTTGTTGTTTTTCCAAAGTGACAAGCGTACATTTTAAGAATTCTAGAAGGATTTCGTTCTCTCGCCAAAACCCAACTCTGAAGGGATATCGTATATGTTGTTAGCAATGGTCCTCATGTGCACCACGTGCACTGCACAACTGATCAAACTGTCAACTCTGTTAGAACTTGTATGCACACATTCAGGAGAGGCTTCAGTGGCTTATGCTTATGGCAGTTGAAAACAAATTGCTGATATCATACCATATAAGCCGTGCTCAACCCGTGAATTTAGTCACGAGACGCCACTGGTTGTTAGAAGTAATCGGGTTTGAGGGAGGAATGTTGTTCTTTAGTTCATTCATTTTTAATTTTTAACCTTATACTATACCAGACTGAAAAAGTATTGGAATACACTAGTCCGCGACCGGTTCAAAAGAATTAGTTCTCTTCGAAGTTTGAGTTAATTAGAGTTCTTCATTGAAGAATGATAGCTTTTTATTCTTCTCAATAGAATACTCTTTCGAAACGTTTGCTGGTTTGAGGAATCTGGTAGAAATTCGCGTACTTTGAAAATATATACAAAAGAGAATGTTTATTGGTAGAACACATGCTAAAAGACTTCACTATTATTGAATCTGTTTACTACAAAATATAATTTATAGCTCTCATATTATTTTCGAAGAAACATACAAAATTTCAGAAAAACGAAAGAACGGTTCAATAGAACTAATTCTTTCGGTACAACTATCAAGTTTTCAACAGTTCTTTGAAATGAACGGTTTTGCCGATTTCTAGAATACACTCCTAATTTGCATAAGTTTTAAGAAGGACTGATTTTCCAGATAGCCTTTAAAAGACTGATTCAGTGGTAATCTTGAAAATGATTGAATAGTTCGAAAAATAATTATTTTAATTTTAATTGTAAGACTTTGAATTTATTTTTTCATCATTAGGCTTTCAAATAACTGATGATATTTCTGGAAAACTACAAAACATCACCAATAATCGTCGAATATGATGTGAAAGCTGCGCTTAAGAGCATTCTTTTGAAAAGCAAGAAGTTTAAATAAATTGTGTTGATTTTTCAAGAAAATTGCAAGAATTTTTATTCTTCATTCCTTCATGAAATCACTTTCATCACCGTGGGAGAGATATGTTTCTTGTTTTAATCCTATTGCTACATCGAAGTTACTGGCGAAGTAAAAGACAAAATAAAGATGGAATACATTGGACTGGAAGGTACTGTTAGTTCAGAAGATGAGCGTTTGGACAAGCTGTGGATAAGGGTTTTAATCGTAGTTCCAAGGAGATACCCGAAAAATAGTTGTTTCTCAACTCTCGATGTTTTTTAGACATGTTAAAAAACCGGGAATTTTGAGTCTCGCGCACCGGGAAAACCGGAAAAACCCGGGAAATTGAAATCGCTAATTCACTTGCCACCCTGAATCTGTGTTTAACAGATTTTCAACCTTTTGCACGGATTTCAAAAATGGCAC
Source organism: Malaya genurostris (assembly GCF_030247185.1). Lineage (NCBI taxonomy): Eukaryota > Metazoa > Arthropoda > Insecta > Diptera > Culicidae > Malaya > Malaya genurostris. Next base: position 338,338,140 of record NC_080571.1, on the reverse strand, counting down.
AGATTCTGAAAATAGTTACAGATTCTGAGATCGATCATAGATTTTTAATATTGATCACAGTTTAGCATCAAAAATTACAGAGCGATAGGCAATAGTGAGAGTTTTTGGATGGTCACAGATTTTTGAAAAAATGACCTGGCATCCCTACTGGTAAGGTGAAAACAAGCTACGAGCTGAACGGATCTTCGGCTCTTGAAGAGCGAGATATAAATGAGAAGAAATGTGTACATGAGCTTTTGTTAGTTCTTCCAAATGTGTATCTATCCTTCTTTAACAGATTGAATGAGCCATTATTGTCAATTAGAAATCTTACCTCTCACTCAGTAGGCTAAGGTACATTCAGGGATGCCACTTTTGCAGATATTCTCAAATATGACATAATAATAGTTAGTTCGTATAGCATTGTTCTTTGTGCATCAATGATTTCAATCACGCATATGAAAGAAAAACGGAGTAAGAATCTTAATGAGCTGATGAGCTGATACATTGAATCGATTCCATTTAGTGAGCTGTTCGGTTCGGAGCTGTTCACCGGTATGAGCTGCTTTGCACATCTCTAAGTGAGCACGTTCGAAAATGAAATCCATTTTTGCCTTTCTCACATAGAAAGGTTATGCAACCGACTTTTGATCCGAGGCCCGGACTTTTGATCCGAGGGCCATTCGACTCAGTTCGTCGAGTACGTAAAATGTCTGTGGTTGTGTGTGTGTGTGTATGTGCGTATGTGTGTATGTTACGTTTTTTGCACTAACTTTTCTCGGAGATGGCTGAACCGATTTTCACAAACTTAGATTCAAATGAAAGGTCTTGAGGTCCCATAATAAATTCCTGAATATTATTTGAATCCGACTTGCGGTTCGGGAGTTATGGGGTAAAATGCGCAAAAAAAAGAAAATATGTGTTCTAACTTTTCTCATAGATGGCGCGACCGATTTTCACAAACTTAGATTCAAATGTCCTGGGGTCCCATACGTAATTCCTGAATTTCATGCGGATCCGACTTCCGGATCCGGCAATATAGGGTAAAGGCCTCTAAAAGTTATTTATCATCTTGAGAAAAGATAATGATAAAGTATTTCGGACAGGGCGCTTGATAGTGCCGAGATCTTTCTTTTTTTTTTACAAAAAGTGATACCCAGGTATTACAGAAATTTATCTGAAAAATCTGTAAAAGACATATTAATCAGTGTATGTGGCAACCCTGCACGCTGCCATATTGCTATAGTCTCGTCTACTACACCCAGAAAATTTAGCCAGTTCAAAATAACGGAACAGTTAATGGAACAGTTTCAATCGAAGAATTCATTAAAACAAACTAAACTATTAGGAAAGGACAAATATCTTGTTTAATTTTTTCATGAAACAATGTTCACAGTTTCGAATCAGAGTTTCTGTTGTCACTATTACAATAAAATTAATCGTTCTGGTAAGCCCAGATTTAGTTAGTTTTACATTTTTTTTTCTCTCTGTGTACAAGTGCGAACGGTGTTTATTGTTGTCACGAGAGAAGGTTTTGATTGGAGATATTTCGGTAAAGTTTATTTTACGAAGAAAATGTACAAATTTTGAGAAAGTGATTTTCGAAACAATATTTTTCATTATCTTTGAGTAGTTACGACGACATTTGTTTTTTTTTAAAGATAATTACCATGGCTGAAAATGTGAAAAAAAAAACAAGCGCACGGCGTGGAGTAAGGAGCATCTCGATCAAGCGATTCGCTCTATCACTAACGAGCCAAATTTGAAAATACGACAAGCTGCAAGACAATTTGGCATCCCCGAGTCAACGCTACGAAAACATTTAGTAAGGCCTACAGATTGGAGAGGAGTGATGGGACGTAAACCGATTTTTTCTAAAGAGGATGAAAGCGAGCTTTCGCAACGTATTCTCGCAATGGCTGAAATGTACTATGGGATCACTCCTTCGAAACTACGGAGCGTCGTATTTGAATTCGCAGAAAAAAAGGAAATCAAACACACTTTCAACAAATCCCTTCAATTAGCGGGAAAATCGTGGATCCGTTTATTTTTGCGCAGACATCCAAACATCTCTCTGCGACAGCCTGAAGGAACAAGTTTGAATAGAATTGAAGCATTTAACAAGAAAGAAATTGATCAGTTTTTCTTCAATTTGCAATATGTTTACGCAAAATTTAACTTCAGCCCCCATCGACTGTACAACGTTGATGAAACGGGGATCACTACGATTCAAAGTAAATGTTCTCGTGTCTATGCAGAAAAAGGGAAAAAGCGTGTTGGAGCGATGACATCAGGAGAAAGAGGACGCAAAGTGACAGCAATATTTTGCATGAGCGCACTGGGTCATTTCATACCACCAATGATGATCTATCCCCGTATTCGAATGGACCCTAAATTGAAACACAATGGACCTGAAGAAGGCCTTTATAAATGCTCTAAAAATGGCTGGTCCAACAACGAACTTTTCTGCGAATGGCTAAAACATTTCATCAGGTACGTCAAACCAACAGCATATGATCCTGTTCTGTTAATCATGGACAGCCATTCAAGCCACGTATCCCTCGCTGCTTACGAAATCTGTAAAACTAACAATATAATAGTTGTCACTCTGCCGCCGCATACCTCTCATCTCACACAGCCTCTGGACGTCGCCTTTTTTGGTCCCTTCAAAAAAGCTCTGAGAGAAGAAAAGGAAATGTACCTATCTTCTCACCCCTTCGAGAGAATCACCGAACATTTTTTGGCAGAATTCCTCAATAAAGCATTTCAAGCAGTTGGCTGCATTGAAAAAGGTATCTCTGGATTCAAAGCCACAGGCATTTGGCCTTTGAACTTGAGAATTTTCGACCGTGAATTAACTGTAGCTAATCGAATAAATAAAGCCGCCGATGAAGTTAACATGTCTCTCGAATTGAAAGTCGACATAGAAACAATTACAGATGAATCCTTCGGTGAAGCCACCGTAAACGCCCAACCAAGTCAGACTGTCAAAGTTGAAATCCCTATTGACCAGACTAACGACAAAAACTCATCTTCAATTTTACAGTCAATTTTATCAACGCCAAAAAAATGCAACAATTCCACAGGTGTCAAGAGAAAGTCTCGTCCGAAGATGCAGTCAGAAATTTTCACCCTAACCCCTAAAAAGGAAAAATTGGAGCACGCTCTGAAAAAACGAATGAAACAAGAAGAAAGATCTGAAGAAAATAAAATCAAGAAGAAGTGGACTAAAAAAAAAGTGCAAATGAAAAAAGATGAGTTCCCTCCCAAACGAGGAAGAGGAAGACCAAAAAAAGTACGCAAAGTAATACAAGAGGACGAAGAAGCGCAAGAAAAATAAAACGAGAAGGGAATTCAAAACTGGTTGGGAAAAATCTAATTTTTGTACTTTTGTATTGTTATAGCATTAGAGGAAACTTTCATTTTTTTATGTGCTAAAAATAAATTAACTTACTTTGAGTTTCTTTGACTTATTGAGCTTTTCAATTTTGCATAAAATGTTTCATTTATTGAAATTTACACTTTGTTTGAATGGTAAATTGCCCCGAGTTCGACTTGAGATTTACGGAAAATTTTTTGTGCGCATTATTATGCACCACTGCGCACTGTTACCTTACCCTTGCGCACTATTAGGAACAAAACATGACTATTTTGTGGCTTTCATGGTCGAAAACGAAATTATAATTGTAATCTTTCATTTGAGGTTATTGTAAAGAAAGGTTTGAAGTTTCCGTAGACGTCTTTACCATCTTGGAAAAAGTAATATTTCATTTGTAATAATTAAAAAAGCTTAGGTGCGCACTAATCGCCACCTCTCCCCTACATGTACATGTACCCTATGGTCATTTTTCAAGATCCAAAATTTTCAAACCTTAACCGCGGGGCAGCACCCCTTTTACGCATGTCCGATTTAGCTCAAATTTTGCATGAGGACATTTTTCGATGTGCTTAAGCTTTTGAGCACTAGAGCTTAACGAAATTAGAGGTGATCCCAAGATATTGGCACCCTTATATGTATAAGAGCGGTAAAAATCAACATGTTTTGTCGGTTAAGTCTCTTATATCATCATATCTCTGAAACTAAAAGTCACAGCCTTTTGATCTTTGAACTTGATCAATGGCTTCACTTGACAGTAGCTTTCGAACGAGCCCAAGTTTGTTAAAATCGGTTCAGCCATCTCTGAGAAAATTGAGCGCGTATAAATATCTTCTAAAAGTGCACACACACATACACACACACACACACACACAGTATGTGTGTCCGTTCGAAAGTCAGTTTTTCCAGCAATTCTAATACCTTTCTATAGAGAAACTAGCTGACCCGTCGAACTTCGTCTCGCCCAAAAAATATTTGTTCGAATTTATGTTTCCGGAGAGCAGAACTGTCAAACGACTAAGTGGTTAACGTTTCTCTTCAATATTTTTCTGAATAATTAATCTTCAATCAATGGATTTCGACACACACAAAACAAGAGCCTTTTCAGCCGAAAAAAAAGAAACATCAACAAAAATCAATATGAAAATGTGATAAACTTCTGTTAAGTAAAAATAGAACATGAATCCGAGATCCCTCTCTAATGGCTTCGACATAATGGATATAAGCATTCTGAATAGTCCGTTTTTAAGGAATTACTCACATTTGAATCATTTAGGGGTTAGCCAAATTTTGTGCTAGGGCACATAACCGTTTTTATTATTTTTACGTTTCGTCTTTGACTCATCAGTGCAGAGCAGTTCAAATTGAACTGCTTAGTGCTAAACTCGGCAGTTCAATTTGAACCGCTAAGCAGACGTAAAGTTTCTGCTACTTACAGAACACTTTTTGTTTTGCAACGGAGTGCAATGTCTTTTCTGACGTGCCGAACGATTTGAATGTTCACCCGAAGAAATAGAATAAACTTTGAAGCAGTTCCTTGTACAGCTTTTAAGCAGCGAGAAAGTTCAAGTTGCTAAAAGGTGCCATGCGTACTTAAGAGCTCTAATAAAGTGGATATTTTTCATGTACTGTTGAACTTTTCTTTTGCTTGGAGAAACGACGCTTGAATTTTAATTTGATATTGATCTTACCAATTTGAACATTCTTCACATAATATGGAATATGAAAATTAAATATAACAGTCTCAATCCGTTATAGTAATCTTCTTGAACTATAAGTAATTATCAACTAATCATTGATATTTAGGGGTTTTTTGGGTTTGTGCAGAAAACCACATATTTTATTTTAGATGGTCGTCAAATGGTGAGATAACTAAGTCCTCACAAGTCCCTATCTCATGCCTCCCCGAGCGTCTATGATGACATTTGGTCAATAGAACGGCGTCGACTGGGTGCTATCGCCTTCTGCGTTAGTAGCAGAATGAGAGGGTGCGAAACGGCTTGCAGGTTGAAGCCCATCCTAAAGTGCAGTGTTTATCATAGTATATTACAACATATAATTCTGTTGTTTATTACATCATGTATTATTATTATTATTATTATTATTATTATTATTATTATTATTATTATTATTATTATTATTATTATTATTATTGTTATTATTATTATTATTATTATTGTTTTTATTATTATTATTATTATTATTATTATTATTATTATTATTATTATTAGAAGAGCGTAACTTACACTGCGACATTAACTGTTATATTGTATCATAGCATATTATTTCACATATTATCGTCTTACACTATTTTATGTTATTATATACTATGTTGTATAGTATTATACTGCATTGCATTATATCATATTATATTGTATTATATTATATTATATTTTATTATATTATATTGTATTCTATTATATTATGTTATATTGTATTGCATTATGTTGTATTATATTATATTATATTATAGGCTTTATTATGAGTAGTACTACGTACCTCTGCGCAAAATATAAATTTGTTTTCCTTATAAGTTATCATTTTTAAAGTAAATTTTAACTAAATATCAAGGTCGTCACAAGGTGAGCTTGGTGCTCACTGGTTCCTGTTTCATGCCTACACGTGTATCTGTGGTGACAATTGGTCGATGGAATGCGTTGATGGCAGAATGAGAGGATGAGAAATGACATATAAATTGAAGTAATATAATATCATAGCATATCGCAACATATCATTTTATTCATGCTATTATTTATTATATAATTCATTGTACTAAATTATGTTGTTTTTTATTATTATTTTCATTATTATATTTATTGTTATTATTATTAATTTGTCATCAATAATAATAACATATATTATTTTTATAGATGTGGATATTATTATTGTTATTAGAAGAGAAATATTCTACTTCCTGCAGTATTGCGAAGATAGAAGAGCATAACTGACACTCTACATTAACTGTTATTTTATATATTGATTTATAATATATTATATTGTATGACATTGTATTATATTATATTAAATTAAAATATATTATACTATATTATGTTATATTATATTATTTTGTAGTATTTAAGTATTATTATTATTATTATTAGTATTATTATTATTATTATTATTATTATTATTATTATTATTATTATTATTTTTATTACTATTAATATTATTAATAATATTATTAATAGTATTTCTATTGTTTCTATAAGTATTATTTTTATGATTATTATTATTATTATTACTATTGTTACCATTATTATAATCTTTATCATTATCAGCTACATTTTCATTTCCATACTAAACATTTCACTTTACACATATATTATTAAATTGTATCATATTATATTACGTCATATTTTGTGGTATTATATTATATTACATTGTACTATATTATACTATATTATGGTACAATGTTTGGTATTGTTTTATATAGTATTGTAATACATTTTTTTAATACACAATTGTAAGTGTATTATATTGCATTGTGATGTATTACATTTTTATATTTTATGCATAATAATATTTTGTAATATTCAGTGTCGTATAGTGACCAAACTATATTATAATATATTATGGTATATTTTACTATATTATGTCACATAACATTATGATATCATTATATTCATCATAAAATATTATAGTAGACTATAATACACTGTACCATACGATTTTGCACCGTTTTATACTATATTGTGTTTTATTGTATTATACTGCCGGAAATTATATTTAAGTGTATTATGTTACATTATATAATACTATGCTCAAGTACATTGTAAGGGAAGAGGGATGGGAGTGCATCAGGGTATCTTACAAGTGAATGACTGGATGAAGGAGTGAAATGTCAACCCGATTCACAGGGGAAAGCTGTGTGTTTTCCCCAGAAGGTCTGAAATGAGTAAGACGCACCCTTCTAACAAACAAACCATCAGGCAGGTTTAAGCTGGTACAGCGAATTCTTTTATTATATGGCCGGATGTTATTGCTGGAAGGCGCCGGGTCCTCAAAACCCATTTTGGCCTTCTTAACAGCAGTAATATGAAAGTTATCTGATAATCAAATTCGGATCTACTGTAAGTCTACCTGCATCCACTGGTAATGCCTTGAACTGATGGTGGCTTCACACATACATACATACATACATACATACAAAACCACATATTTTATTTTAGCTTTGTTCATGTTTCGCCTTCGGCTCATCAGTGCTTAAAGCAGTTCAAATTGAACTGCCATCTCCGCCTAACAGACGCAAAGTTTACACTATTTATGTAACGACTTTATTGATATTACACCGTCTGCTTAGCGGTTCAAATTGAACTGTTAGGCGGAGATGGCAGTTCAATTTGAACTGCTTTAAGCACTGATGAGCCGAGGGCGAAACGTGAATAAAGCTATTCATTGGTATCTAATTACCACTTATTGTGTGCGCTTAGTCTTACCTAAATCATTAGAAAGCAAAATCTCTTAATTTTACCTTAGTGCTTCTACAGCATAATCTTTTCATTGATTCAATTAAAATTTTTCTTAATTTTTGAGCTCGAGCCCGCGATGACTAATACTATTCATATGACTCCATTGAACACAATTCATCAACTGGTAAATGATGTCAGAAATTTTTCTCCTGCCAACAGTAGTTTTCTAGAACAGTCATATGCATCCGTGATCGAGTCATTTGATAAGCAATAATTTCGATACCCAATTGAGCACGTGGCTCGAAATGACGAATAACTCGTAGCGCGCCAAACGATTTTTTCTGCGATCTAGTTTTCTTTTCTTAGACGGCCCAACACTTATGCAATTCGTTATGCGCCAAACACCTATCGATGATCTAGCAATCATTGACGACTATTTTCAACGGAAAATTCCATTGTCTATACAAATCAACAATATGGATTTTTCCCACTTTTCCGGCAAGTTTTTCTAATTTTTGTGATGTACGAACCCGGTGGGGGTAAAAACTGATAAAACAAAAAAAGAATCATCTAAATCCGTCCATCCGTTCTTACGTGTTGCGATTACAAAGAATGATCTCTGCATTTTTATATATATAGACGCTAAACTGTTTTTAAAATAAAGTGAATATATCTCAAAAAATATTTTTTTCCATTGTTTATATCTTCAGCAAAAATACTTCATATGTATTGTTTTTCTTCAAAATAAGATAGAAAAAAAATTTTTTTTGTGAAAAAATTTTTTTTTTTCGAAATTGGTACTACCCCCTTAACAAGAATCAAGGTGCCACTTTCAAAAGAAGCGTAATATAATCTTGTAAAACTTCTTCGAAAACACGGTAGCTCTTAAAAATCAGTGAAAGTCAGTACAGACTTTTGACCGTCTTTTTCCAGTTTTGGACCTCTGTGGATCGACTGGGGGAAACGCGATGCACCATAAATAATGATCCTACAAACTCTTCGATGGCTCTTCCAGTGGCTGCCAAGTGCCAAGTACAAATGTGTGTGTGTGTTTGTGTCAGAAGTTGAAGGCATCCAATTAAAACTGGTGTAAACTGATATGTCCCGCGTTCTTGTATTTATTAATTGCTGTTAATTATGAGTTATCGCATTGCAAAACTAGGACTGCGGTGCGGCTTATCATCGTTTAGCCATCTTCGAAACATTTCTACGTCTTGGCATTAGCGTTTGCCAATGCAGAAGCATGAAACTTCATTAGCCAGCTATAGAAATGCCACTTCAAGCAGGCAGAACAGAACTTCTCTTTTCGCTGGGATGGAAAAAGGATGGAAGGAAGGAAGTCGCTTATCTGCTTGTTACCGGAGTGAGTGCTACTGACTGCCAGGAACTTGGACATTTTCCACTTCGAGAAACGATTGAGTCTCGCGGAACACGATAAGACGAAATCGCACAATTTTCCGACCAATTAAACTATTTGTGGTTCATTGTCGGAAGTTCCTAAGTGAGGGACTGGCTGCTGTCAGCGATCGCGTCTCTTCTTGTTTGTTGCTACAATGTCTACTACTGACCTTGCAATTGCAGTTTAACCATCGCGAGCCAAGCAAGTGCCAATAATGATGATGATAATGATGATGCCGGAGATTATCTCTGTCTGGATTGATGTGTACATTTGGAGAAGGGAGGGACTCACTTCAAGGTTGCTGTTGGTTTATGTTTTATAGGAGATGAAGGATGCGATGGAGCCTTCAGGGTGAGTTCTTTTTATGAATCAATAAATTAATATTGTCCTTTTCCGTTTTCGAGCGAGGAGGTACTTTTTCAACAGAGTGACTCTAAGAAAAAAGTGTCGACAATTTTAAATCTTGTTTTCCAAATATGAAATACTCATTTCCTGTCGACGAAAAAAGCCCGGTTCGATTTTTTAAGTCATTAACTCAGCAGGACGGCGGCTCTGCCCAAGATAAAGCAAAGCAAAACATTCCACTGGAATCGATTTGATGCAATGCAAACAAAACAGAAACAGAGTATGAGAACCATGGTTCTGGAAGTTGCTTTTTTTGCCTTTTAAGTCGTTGCCATCTCCATCTCCGTTTTCCAGGTCACAGTTAATAGGCAAATTCATTTTTTTGCGATTCGACAACTGTCTGACTGATAACACTGATCATAACCGATAGCACTCGTTATGAAAACAGTTAACTGCCGAAAGACCCGAAGCCAGAGCTTTCGGGTTAGAATTGATGGCAACCATTATAACACCTAACTAATTTTGAATTTACTAACTAGTTCCCACGGTTGCGGGTCGGTTGTGGAGTTCGGTTCGGTGCTAAAATGTGTATGTCTCCTTTTTATGATATATTTGCTCATTTCATGGGAGTAATTTTTTTTTTTTGGTATTTGCCGTTTGCAGAGAGTAAATCCAAGGCGTGTACGTCTATTTCCTCATTCGTTGTAACCGAAGCGTGACAAACGACGTTGATTCTCGAGAAGCAAAAAAATTAGAGGGTTGTATTCAAGACACGACCGAGCACAATAACATTAAAAATGGAACGTTCCTAGGGTCTTCATAATATATACAAAAATAAAGAGATGATGATACACTAAACTAAAAACTTTTTCTATCGACTAATTACAAACTTGCTCTAGTTTAAGCGCTTATTATTATTATATCGTTTATTTATACCCGGTTTATTTAAGCGCTTAGATTGTTGGCGAATGATAAAATTGACAATTAGTTTCTTTCTTGATAATTAATTATATTCATTCAGTAAAAACCATTCAAGCGAAGAGGTTGTGTTTCGATTGTACTGGCTCGTGAGTTAACGGCTGCTACCGAGACAATTCTAAGCTTCAGGTAGTTAAACTGCCCATAGCAAACGCAATATTCGGGGCGTTTCCCGACTGGAAAGCTAGCAACGAAGGCCATCCCGTTCATACGCACAGAGGTGTAGAGACACAGAGGTGCGAGAGCATAGAAGTGACGAGTCACAGAGGTGCCATCGCATAAAGGTGCGAAGACGAAGGGGTGCAAAGGCACAGAGGTGCTAAAGCAACCCAGTGCTGATCTACCAGGTACCAGAATTTGTACGCTGCGTAGGATCAAAAGAGACGGCATATATCGCGAGGTGCTACACTGCAAGCATCGCATTTGATCGCCACCAAGAGCAAAAGCACTGTACCTGGGGTCAGGTACAGCAAGTGCAGTGGTGTTCACAACGACGGCAGAGCAACTGAGATAGCAGTAAACGACAGAAGACTGCCAATTGGAAACAGCAAAAGACTGCCAATTGGAAATCGTTGGAAGAGCTTCACGTCGTTCTTCACGATAAAGGAACAGAGACATCAGCTACAAGGTAGATTTAATTTAATTTATTTTTTATTTCTTATATCTGAAATTTTACTAAACATAAGTTTTTATTTTGGTATTATTAATTTACAAAAAAAATTTAATGTAATGGATGATCTCATGGAAGATCATCCGAATCCGATTCCGGATACTAGTAAAAGTTTAAATACTCCGAGGGCTAAACATTATCCACAGGGTACCACTGGGCCATGGATAGTCTATCTTCGAAAAAAAGAAAAGATTTTAAACTTGATGCAAATTACAAAGGATTTGACATCACATTTCTCTGAAGTTAAAGAAATCTGTAAGGTTAATAGAGATAAAATTCGAGTTGTAGTTAACGACTTGAAACAGGCAAACGATATTGTAACCTGTAAATTATTTGCTATTGAATATCGAGTTTACATTCCATCGAAGGAGGTAGAAATTGACGGTGTTGTGACTGAAGCAAGTCTGACAGCAGATGATTTACTTAAAAATGGAGTTGGCCGTTTTAAAAACTCCATGCTTGAGGGAGTTAAGATACTCGAGTGCAAACAATTGTACTCAGCATCTATTGTCGATGGAAAAAAGTCTTATCGTCCCTCAGATTCGTTTCGCGTAACATTTGCCGGATCTGCATTGCCTAGCCATGTCTATATCGATAAAATTCGTCTTCCTGTTCGGCTTTTCGTACCGCATGTTATGAATTGCACGAACTGTAAAAAATTCGGACATACAGCTACTTACTGTAGTAATAAGTCCAAATGTATCAAATGTCAAGGGCCTCATAAGGATAATCTTTGCGATAAAGATGTTGAAAAATGTGTTTATTGTGGGGAAAGCCCTCATGATGATCTTTCAGTGTGCGCTGCATTTAAGCTGCGTAAAGACAAAATGAAGCTTTCTTTAAAAGCACGGTCTAAGCGCACATATGCAGAAATGCTCAAAACGGTCATACATGTCTCCCCTTTGGAAACCGAAAACGGTTTTTCAAATCTTGCGGAGCCAGAGGAATCTGACTCTGACGGAAATAGTGAAGATACCTCGTTTGTCACTCCTCAAGGGTCTGTTAAGAGGAGATTAACAAACCACAAAATACCAAAAAAGACACCTAAAATTATACCTTCAAAAAAAGATCCCCGTGTTAAAGCTAAAAAGCCAAATTTAAAACCAAAAACTGTGCCTCCTGGTTTGTCAAATTCACAAACCAATCCAGGAACTAGCTCAAGAAAAGACAATAATCCAGTGGGCTCCATTTCACATTCACCAACAGGATTACTGAAATTTTCGGAAATTGTAGAATGGATTTTCTCAGCATTCAATATATCTGAACCCTTAAAGACCCTCATAATGGCATTCCTTCCAATAGCTAGAACTTTTTTGAAACAGTTATCAGCTCAATGGCCAGCTCTTTCAGGTTTTGTATCATTTGATGGATAATTTATCATCCGCCGCAAATGATTCAATCACTGTCCTGCAGTGGAATTGTCGAAGCATCATGCCAAAACTTGATTCATTTAAAGTTTTGTTGCATAGTCAAAAATGTGATGTATTTGCTTTGTGCGAAACATGGCTTACATCAAACATAGCCTTAAATTTTAATGACTTTAACATTATACGTCTCGACAGAGACTCCCCGTATGGTGGAGTGCTTTTAGGAATTAAGAAATGTTATTCCTTTTATAGATTAAACATTCCTTCGACTTCTAGTATAGAAGTTGTTGCTTGTCAAATAAACATTAAAGGAAAGGACATTTGCATTGCTTCAGTATATATTCCTCCAAGAGCTCAAGTTGGACAACGACAGCTTAATGAAATTGTCGAAGCCCTTCCTGCTCCACGTTTGATTTTAGGAGATTTCAATTCGCACGGAATGATGTGGGGTTCCGTTTACAATGATAGCAGATCATCTCTAATATATAATATTTGCGACAATTTTAGCATGACGGTACTAAATATGGGTAGCATGACACGGATCCCAAGACCTCCTGCACGTCCAAGTGCATTAGATTTATCTCTTTGTTCGACTTCAATTCGACTAGATTGCACCTGGAAAGTATTTCCTGATTTACATGGTAGCGATCATTTACCAATCATCATCTCAATTAGCAGTAACAAAGGCATTGCTAATTCAGTTAATATTCCATATGATTTGACAAAAAATATTGACTGGATTAAATACCAAAGTAATATTTCAAGTGTCTTAACTTCAATGGAAGAGCTTCCCCCACTTGAAGAATATGACTTCCTCGTTTGTTCGATTCTGGAGGCCGCAGAACAAGCCCAAACCAAACGATTTCTTGGTCCATCGTCTAACAGAAGACCTCCAAATCCTTGGTGGGACAAAGAGTGCTCAGATGCTAAACACGCGAAACAAAATGCTTTCAAGACGTTTTTAAAACGAGGAGGAGGAACTCCTCAGAATTTTGAAAAATTCTTGGTTTTAGAAACCAAGTACAAGAACATACTTCGGGTTAAGAAATGCAGCTATTGGAGACATTTTGTGGAAGGTTTGTCAAGAGAAACCTCAATGAGCACTCTTTGGAATACGGCCAGACGAATGAGGAATCGTAACGTAGGAAATGAGAGTGAGGAGTACTCGAATCGATGGATATTTGATTTTGCGAGGAAAGTTTGTCCAGATTCCGTTCCTACGCATAGCATTGTTAGGGAGTCTTCTTCAAATGATGATTCCATTGATAGCCCCTTTTCAATGATGGAATTTTCCATAGCACTCATGTCTTGTAACAATAACGCTCCTGGATTGGACAGAATTAAATTCAACTTGGTGAAGAATCTGCCCGACCTCGCAAAAAGACGTTTGTTGGAATTGTTCAACAAGTTTCTTGAGCAAAATATTGTTCCACCTGACTGGAGACAAGTGAAAGTTATCGCCATTCAAAAGCCGGGGAAACCAGCTTCCAATCACAACTCATATAGACCCATTGCGATGTTGTCCTGCATCAGAAAATTGTTCGAAAAAATTATTCTACGATGTCTCGACACTTGGGTCGAGACGAACGGTTTGTTGTCAGATACTCAGTTTGGCTTCCGTAGAAATAAAGGGACGAATGATTGCCTTGCATTACTTTCGTCTGACATCCAAATTGCCTTCGCTCAAAAGCAACAAATGGCATCTGTATTTTTAGACATTAAAGGAGCATTTGATTCAGTTTCCATTGATGTTCTTTCAGACAAGCTCCACCAACATGGACTCCCAGCGGTTATAAATAATTATTTGCACAACCTTTTGTCAGAGAAACGCATGCATTTTTCACATGGCGATTTGGCAACAATCAGAATTAGCTACATGGGTCTCCCGCAAGGCTCATGCCTCAGTCCGCTCCTCTATAATTTTTACGTGAATGACATTGACAGCTGTCTAGTAACCCCATGTACACTAAGACAATTGGCAGATGATGGCGTGGTTTCAGTTACTGGATCCAAAGCTATTGATCTGCAAAAACCATTGCAAGATACCTTAGATAAATTGTCCGTTTGGGCTGTTCATCTTGGTATCGAATTCTCTGCGGAGAAAACAGAGCTGGTCGTCTTTTCAAGAAAGCATGATCCCGCGCAACATCAGCTTCATATGATGGGAAGAATAATCGAACAGGTTTTGACTTTCAAATACCTCGGGGTGTGGTTTGATTCCAAATGCACGTGGGGAGGACACATTAGGTATCTGATAACGAAATGCCAACAAAGAGTAAATTTTCTTCGAACAATAACAGGATCTTGGTGGGGTGCTCATCCGCAAGATCTAATAAAATTGTATCAGACAACGATACTTTCAGTGATGGAATATGGATGCGTTTGTTTTCGTTCCGCTGCAAATTCTCATATTATCAAACTTGAGCGAATTCAGTACCGTTGTTTGCGAATTGCTTTAGGCTGCATGCATTCGACACATACAATGAGTCTTGAAGTTCTGGCGGGAGTTCTTCCATTAAAAGATCGATTTTGGGAGCTTTCATCACGCCTGCTAATAAGATGTGATGTGCTGAATCCCATGGTAATTAATAATTTCGAACGACTAGTCGAGCTTCGTTCTCAAACAAAATTCATGACAGTATATTTTAACCATATGTCACAGGAAATCAACCCTTCAAGATATATTCCTATCCGTGTCAGCCTCCTAAATGTACCTGACTCAACTTTATTTTTCGACACATCCATGCAGCGCGAAGTGCGTGGAATCCCGGACCACCTACGCTCTATGGAAATCCCAAAAATATTTTCAAGTAAGTTCAGGCATATTAACTCTGAGAAAATGTTTTACACGGACGGATCGCGAATGGAAGAAGCGACAGGGTTTGGTATGTTCAACAATAATGTTTCGGCCTCATTCAAGCTTCAAGAACCTGCATCTGTTTATATAGCAGAGTTAGCAGCAGTTCATTATAGCTTGAATGTAATCGTCACATTATCTCCAAACCATTATTTCCTCTTCACAGATAGTCTGAGTGCAATTGAAGCCATTCGCTCAAACGCTGCTGGCAAAAATGAACCGTTTTTCTTGGGTAAAATAAAACAGTGTCTGAACGACATATTGAATAATAATTATCTAATCACAATAGTTTGGGTTCCGGCTCATTGCTCCATTCCAGGCAATGAAAGAGCCGATATTTTAGCCAAACGTGGTGCTATTGAGGGTGAAATTTATGAGAGACCGATTGCTTTCAACGAATTCTATAGCGCGTCTCGCCAAAGAACACTTGCCAGCTGGCAAGCTTCTTGGGATAAAGATGATCTGGGTCGGTGGATGCACTCAATTATTCCTAAAATATCGACAAAGGCATGGTTCAGGGGACTGGATGTGAGTAGAGATTTCATTCGTGTGATGTCCAGACTCATGTCCAATCACTACACGTTAGATGCACATCTCCTTCGAATTGGACTTTCCGAGACTAATCATTGTGCTTGCGGCGAAGGTTACCGCGATATTGACCATGTTGTTTGGACATGCGTGGAGTTTCGTGATGTCAGATCTCAACTAATAAATTCCTTGCGTACCCAAGGTAGACTATCCAATGTCCCAGTTCGCGACATTCTTGCTTGTCGTGACCTTCCATACATGAAACTTCTTTATCATTTCATTAAATCCATTGGAGTTCCAATTTAAATTTTATTTTATGTTAAACTGTTTTCTCTTCCATGAGTTCAACCAATAGCCAACTATAGGATATTGAATATAAGTGGTGAACTGATACAAACAATCCTGAAATAGTTATAAGATCATGTACAAAATAAATGTATTTTATTTAATGTAATTTAAAATAGCAACTCGCTTGATAAAAACAGTGTTTAGATTAACTAATGAGTACCAACATACTAATATGATATTCGAAATGTATTAGGTTTAAACTACTATGTATTGTGGATGCCACGGCGAAGAAAAACTTATGTATATTGCCTATGAAATAAACGTATTTATGAAAAAAAAAAAAAAAAATTAATTATATTCAATTTTGATCCCTTTCCACAATTTTTTACATTGTTAAGATTTTGAATAACGTCCTTTAACTAGAATTCAAAGTTACTTGAAAGCTCAATTTTAGATACAAACAACCTAAAGATTTAATCCTGAACAAATGAAACTGTTTTATTTTATGACAATAATCTTCGAGAAACGTACAAACTTATTAATTTTATAAACAGTTAATCGATCCAAGAGAAGATTTCATTTATTTTAACGAAAAAAGTTGTACCAGTTAGCTCAGTAATAGTGTAATTTTATTAATCCTTCTTCAAAATCGTCGATAATCTTCGGAAAGTGTCGGTAAATAATATGGCAACAATACGAGGAAGAAAAATGTGAAACAGTCCGCATAAAATATTTAGTTACTTACATTGATTTTCGCTTTGGCATATTAGGAATATACAAAATGGATACGCAACAAAATTCAGAAATTTTGTTCATATTGTAGCTTGATGTTATTAACACATGAATGAACATTGTCATAGTTACAACGCGTGTTTTGAAGCAAATAATAATTGAACTGAAACTGGCGGTTAACCAAATTCTACGAGGGTTGCTATTCAAACGATCAATTTGATACTATATGATATTGCATCTAATTGTACTGTATATGTGAGCCTGTGGAACTCATTTATACTACCAAACCGAGGAGGCCGCTTTTAGATAAGTTTCAGAATTTAATTTTGAATCTTTTGAAGCGTTTAATTCCTGGTGGGACAACAACTTGTTCAGTCACATATAATAAAGAAGAAGTTTCTATGATTATCATAATAACACAACTTTATACTGAATCCATTTTCGCGCCACCGTTTTGTTCGTATGGGAATGGAGATTTAAGTATGCAAACTGATCCGTTGACAAATTAAAACATTTTTAAGCTGACTATATTGAGGCTTTGGAATCATTTAAATGAGGAAAATCATTTAACAAATCATCGAGGAACAAGCGCTGCAAATTAGATCCGAAAAATCTTTGGCCGATAATTCTAAATTGGCCTGATAGTTACCAGAGAACCAAAATAAAACACTAAATTCAAACCAAGTTTCCAATGGTATGCAATTGAAATATTCAAATGACGTTTTCTCATAAGTTTAAGTTAAATGTTTCCGAATCGATTGGTTGTTGAATTATATAAATCCATCAACAGATGACTGAGGTATGAGCGTTCAAAATTATGGCAGAAAAATGTTAAGCGATTAGTTTTGCATGTTTTAATTTGACACCCAGCCTCGGGAAGCGAAGTGTAAGGCATTTTTAATGGCAAAATCGACCAACAATTTGCTAAATACATGGGATATTTCAAAAGAACCGATAACCACGCTGATTCGGTTCTTCAATGCTAGATGATATATAAGATATTCAAACGAACACGAAGCGGTGTTGTGCAGACAGCAGGAAATTTCACCAACACATAATGCAAAAGCGACAATCCAGCAAGTGAACGCATATACAATCCAGTCATCAGCTCACTGGACGAGCTACTTGTTTCATTCGCAGTCAAACATCAACTAGGCAAAGAAATATTGTGCAGCCTATATTTATAGATTTATCTTCATACTACGCAGAACGATGCGGTTTTTTATGCATGACGAAAAGCCTCCTATGTCGATCAAGAAGTTGACGTCATTTTGTACAACGGGGATTGGTGGATTGGATCGATTCCAACCATTTTTTCAATTGTATGCTATTGAAATACTGAAACGACGTCGTCATACATGTTTAAGTTAAAAGTTTCCGAATCGATTGGTTGTTAAATTATAACAATCCATCAACAAATGACCGAGTAATTAACGTTCAAAATTATGACACAAAAAGGTTACGCGGCTATTTTTGAAACTTTTAATTGACACCCGGCCCCGTATAGTGAAGAGTAAGGCATTTTTAATGCCAAAAAACGACGATTTGTTTGTCCCGAGATTCCCACTGCTACCGTGTTGCAGTGTTCAGTTGTGCGAATTATGCTAGTTTTTCGGAAAAGTTCAGTTATTTCTATGATGAACGAGAGCCATAAATCCTTTAAGAACTGTAAAAATGAAATGAGCTTCATTTTGAAGTTTTTGACCGGGTATTTCAGGAACCCGGGAACTGGAATTATTTGGCCAGAAACTGATGTAGCTTTCAAATAGGATTTCAATTTTGAGACAAATTTTGAAGAAATTTTCTCCTTCCTTAATTCGTCGTTCTAAATGACGAAGTGGAAACCAAACGTGCGTTTCGTGCATCCGGTGATAACACTATAAGACGTTTATTAATTAAGGAACAGCCTCTATACGACCAAAAAGTTACAGTTTGGTGTAGTGTTTTAAGCGGATATGGTGATTGGTCCCTATTTTCTCCAAGACGATTATGGAGCAACGAAAACTGATACCTATTGTTCGTGAAAATGGTTTGAATGGCAACTGGTTTCAACATGACGGTGCAACATGCCGTACAGCTCGACTAACAATCGATTTTTTACGACCATTGTTCCCCGGAATAAGAAATCAGAAATCAGAACTAATTGGCTGAAAGGACACGTTCCCCTAGTAATTTGGAGATTTGTGCCTTGCCGTGGCTTCTCATCATTTTCCTGTTGGGAAGGAAAGGAAAAATTACTGAGCGATCTGCAGGTGCTAAGTGCACATTGAATAAAACCTTCAACCCCCGGGAGAATTTAGAGATTTTACAAAAGCGACATCATTCTGCTTTCCTGGAAGAATTCGGAACGATTCGCAAGTATGAACAGGAGTAAATTCGGCACCCAATAAGGGATGCCAAACAAACTGCTAGAACCTTTTAGGGCAGAAACAAAAGAGACTCATTCACTCCAGAACGATGAACCCCTCTCACTATTGTTCCTTAGCATATTGGGTGAGAAACGATAGAGTACCCTTCCATTTTAGCTCCGCATACACAAACTCAACCATGTATGGAGAACCAAAAACCCGGATACGTCGATGCGTCAATGCGAGACAGTTACATATCAGATGCTATGCATATCGCACTTACACATATCACAAAAATAATAGTCAGCACGCTGAATAGCAGCCATGTGCTGGTTGATTGTGCAATGTCCAGTCAGATGAAATCTTAATGGCTGGTAAAATCCCAACTGCATCATCCATCGTATGAGGTCATGTCTCGTAGGATGAAGATGCAATAGTTACATCATCCTGCATTGAAAACTCAGATACCACAGTGAATTATGTAGCCATCTCAACAAGTTGTATCAAAAGCTTTTTGATTCATCAGGGTTCAAGAGAGATAAAAGAAATTATACTACACTTCGTTTGGCAGCGTAATGAACTAATGCTATAAACAACTAAATATTGTATGAGAGCAAATAAATAGAAATGAACTCACTATTGATGGCTTTGGCTCCACTGGAATTCTTTCATATTTTCTGTATATGCCTTCAATTAATCAGTCCAACTGTGACACGGAGTTTGAGCTCCGCAAGGCAAAGTCCACAAATGTTCCGTTTACGACTGCTTTTTTTGGGCTACTGTAGTTACTCAATCAGGCACGGAGATACACCTAGACTTGGGAGCTCCTGTACTAGTGGCCTTTTAAGAGTTGGAACAGGAAAAGAGTGGATAAATTCTCGGTTGAAATAATATCAATTTCAATTGGTGAACGAGCAGCCAAAAAGTGAAAATGGCTACTGATTTCTACAGGACGGTGCAACATGCCATACAGCTACGACCATTGTTCACAGGACGAGTCTTATCGAAAAATGGTGATTTTGACTGGTACCCAAGATCACCCGATTTGACCAGACTTTTTTTAAGAGTATGTTAGACCTTCCATTTGCAACTACGTTTGAAGAAATCGGCTCAGCCATATACAAGAAAAAAATGAATTCTTTTGAAATTTTTTTGCACATATCACTCTGAACTCCAGAACCGGAAGTCGGATCCGAATATGGAAAAGTATGGTCTTTCATATAAATCAAAGTGCCATCTCCGAAAAAATTAAATGCATATTTTTTGCACATACACACAGACATTTTGCGATCTCGATTCAAAAGTCGCTTTTCACAGTGATTGCATAGTCTTTGTAAAGGGTGATTTTTTAAGAGCTTGAGAACTTTTTTAAACAATAAAACGCATAAAATTTGCAAAATCTCATCGGTTCTTTATTTTAAACGTTAGATTGGTACATGACATTTACTTTTTGAAGATAATTTCATTTAAATGTTGACCGCGGCTGCGTCTTAGGTGGTCCATTCGGAAAATCCGCTTTTTTATCGACAAATTTTGTTCAGCGATGAGGCTCATTTCTGGTTGAATGGCTACGTAAATAAGCAAAATTGCCGCATTTGGAATGAAGAGCAACCAGAAGCCGTTCAAGAACTGCCCATGCATCCCGAAAAATGCACTGTTTGGTGTGGTTTGTACGCTGGTGGAATCATTGGACCGTATTTTTTCAAAGATGCTGTTGGACGCAACGTTACAGTGAATGGCGATCGCTATCGTTCGATGCTAACAAACTTTTTGTTGCCAAAAATGGAAGAACTGAACTTGGTTGACATGTGGTTTCAACAAGATGGCGCTACATGCTACACAGCTCGCGATTCTATGGCCATTTTGAGGGAAAACTTCGGAGAACAATTCATCTCAAGAAATGGACCGGTAAGTTGGCCACCAAGATCATGCGATTTGACGCCTTTAGACTATTTTTTGTGGGGCTACGTCAAGTCTAAAGTCTACAGAAATAAGCCAGTAACTATTCCAGCTTTGGAAGACAACATTTCCGAAGAAATTCGGGCTATTCCGGCCGAAATGCTCGAAAAAGTTGCCCAAAATTGGACTTTCCGAATGGACCACCTAAGACGCAGCCGCGGTCAACATTTAAATGAAATTATCTTCAAAAAGTAAATGTCATGTACCAATCTAACGTTTAAAATAAAGAACCGATGAGATTTTGCAAATTTTATGCGTTTTATTGTTTAAAAAAGTTCTCAAGCTCTTAAAAAATCACCCTTTATATGAGAAAGGAAATTAATAATGGTTTTATTGGTTTTGAACTATTCTCATTGTAGATCAATACAAATAGTATATAGCAGAACAAAAAGACTATGCGTGAAATTTCATTAGATTAGTCAAAAAAATTGACAGTCATTTGAATGTAGCTACTTATTTCATTTTTGAAAAAAATGGATTCAAAACTTCCTAAAATGGCTCCAATTATACCTCTCGAATCGCAAGTAAGTTGTTCACTTTCAAAATAAATTTTCTGAACCAATCCATGTCACTTCTGGTGTTCCACAAGGTTTCCACTTAGGCCCTCTCCTTTTTATTTTGTATGTTAATGACATTTCCTGCTTACTTCAACACGTAAAAGTACTTATTTATGCAGACTACATGAAGCTTTATATGGGCATAAGAGACGCCATCAGTCGGTGTTAAACAGTCGTTCGCACCGCACGCGCTCCTGGAATTTTTTTCTGGCTACCTAGAGTTTCATTGATTCAGGGCTTCAGTCTTTTTCAAGGCTACCTGAATAACTAACATTCTTTTTAAAGACTAACAATTAGTCAGCCTTTCTCAAGGCTATACAAAGAGTGATATTAGAGTGACTAAGAAATTAATCAGCCTTTTTTAAGGCTTGCTGTTCAAAGAACTATTCTTCAAACTAATCAGTCTTTATTAAGACTACCACAAAATCAGTCTTTATCAAGACTTTTCCAAACTAGGAATCTAATCGAAGACTAATTTAGTCTAGTTAATTTAATTTCAAATTTCATTCATTTCAAAATGCCTGCGTCCAACCGAAAAGGCATCAAGCCTAAGGCTAATAATAATTCAATACGGAATAAATCACAATCCGTTAGTCAACATTTTTCTAATAACATTCACGATCTTATAGAATCTGAATGTAAAAATAAAAGACAACGGACGGATTTCCCTTCCGTTGATTCTATGCCGTCTAACAATATTTACGAGATTCTTCCTGAATCCGATTGTAGCGACATAGAAGAAAATTCTTCAAAAATTCCCAAAATGGACGCTTGTCGTTCTGGGAAGAAACAACAATCTATGCCACCAGTGACGGTGATGATTTCCGACTTCAAAGGATTTCGTACCGAGTTTTCTACCTTTCTCCCGGAAGTAAAAGTCTCATTTCAAATCGGACGAAGAGGAGAATGTCGAGTCTTGGTTGATGGATTGGAAGATTACGAACGTCTTATTCGATATTTGTCCGAGAAACTTCATAAATTTTATTCATATGATATAAAATCAGACTTCAAGGCTGTCTTGAAAGGCTTATCAAATGATCAAAGTACTGATGAAATTAAAAATGAACTGAAAGAATTGCTTGGTTTTGCTCCTTCCCAAGTAATACTAATGAAAAATAGAGCAAATGGTACTTCTAAACCACGCTCTGGAATTCCCCATGAACTTTACCTAATACACTTCAATCGAAGTGATGTAAACAAATTGAAAACTTTAGAAAAAGTACGTTTTATTTCCCACATTAAAATTCATTGGGAACATTATAAACGGGATAATCGTATTGCAAACTTAACGCAATGTCGTCGTTGCCAAGACTTCGGCCATGGAACCAAAAATAGTCATATGGATATACGGTGTTTGAATTGTGGTAAATCGCATTCGAAAGACGTTTGTCCAATGAATGGAACCACTGATAAATTTTCATGTTCAAATTGCGATGGAAATCATAAATCCAATTATTTGAAATGTCCTGTCAGGGAAAAAAATTTAAACGCTCATTCGCTTAGACAACAAGTCAAATCAACGACCCTAAATTTACAGAACATAGCTGAAAATCAAAAAACCGTTACAAATGCCACGCCTTATTCTTCCAAGGCACTTATTTCTTCGAATTTAAAACAAAAAACAGGTACGCCTTCCTTTATTGACAGGTAGATCGCCCTCGTCGTCATCTTCTTCTAATGTCAGTTACGCTAGTGTAGCAGGTAGAAATCTACCATTTAATACTTCTAATGTAAATAATCAAAACACAGGAACGCCTTGCAGTTCATCTTCTAACGAAAACAATTTATTAATTGGTAGATAGGCCAAATGATATTCTTCTAATGGCAATATTCCTTCAATGCCATTCGCTTCTTTAGACGAAGTCGATTTAGGCGATATAACTGAAAATAAAATGATTTACCTACAAGATCAACTTTTTCAAATGATCATCCGAATGAATTCGACTTCATCACTTTTTGAAGCATTTCAAATCGGATGGCAATTTGCAAATAATATTATAATGAATTTAAAATTTAACAGTGATGTTAAATAATTATAATAATAATATTATTATATTTGAATATTTTAAATTGGAATGCTCGATCTTTGAAATCGAGTGAACATGAATTTTATAATTTTCTCAAAGTTCACAAAATTCATATTGCCATTGTGACATAAACTTTTCTTAAACCAAATCAGTTTTTGCAATGACTGAGCGGAAATATATATTGGAGAAGCCAAGTGAAAGAAAAACTAACAGAAAAGATGAATTTTTGGAAAAAGATACGCTCAGAGACAGGACTCGAACCTGCGTTCTTATGCATTCCGTGCATACGCGCTACCATTTCGCCACTCTGATCTTGCTTTAGCCACACTAAAACTCACAGACATGGTTACGTACATCGAACATGGTCTACATCCTGGCCGTCACCCGACCATGTAGACCATGTTCGATGTACGTTGCTAACCATGTCTGTGAGTTTTAGTGTGGCTAAAGCAAGATCAGAGTGGCGAAATGGTAGCGCGTATGCACGGAATGCACAAATACGCAAGTTCGAGTCCTGTCTCTGAGCGTATCGTTTTCCAAAAATTCATCTTTTCTGTTAGTTTTTCTTTCACTTGGCTTCTCCAATATATATTTCCGCTCAGTCATTGCAAAAACTGAACTTAGTCATGGCGGCTTTACGTCAAACTAAAAATTAATAAATCGTTAAACCAAATGTCAAATTGAAAAGAAATCCACATTATGTGATTCATAATTATTTTGTGGTTCGATACGAATAGTAAAACTGCAAGTCTGATAAACCTAGATGGATATGGTTTCTGCCAGGTAGTTTAAACAAACAAAAAATGCCGTAATTTTCCCGATGATGACACAATATTACATCTATTAACATGTAAAAAAAAATTATGTCTGTATCGTAAACTTTAGCTAAATTAACTGTGAAGTTAATGACTTATCTTTACATTATTTTGAATTGTAAATTTCAGTGAATTACGACACTTCTTTTATGTGCATCTATAGAGAAGTCCCGCAAGTTCCTTCTAGGGAACGGCTGTTACTTTAAAACTGAATTACCATAAATCACACGAATGGACGGGAAGAGTTGTGTTTAATGTAGCCAAAGCTGGAGGAGGTGCCTTGAATAGATGCAAACTTAGTTTTGCCCAATTCACCTAAAAATGTCTAATTTGGCAAGCAATTAGCTGCTACAGCAAAAAATATTATATACATTTAGAGGTTTTTGTTTTGAACAAAAAGTACATATTTCGTTTTGATTTTTTCGTGTTTCACCTTCGACTCGTCAGTGATTAAATTCTTCCTAGTGATGTAATGGCCCTATGACAACACATCACTCACTAAATCGTCCTGAATAAAAAAGAAAGACACTTTTTATTTGTTCAAAAGCCGATTTTATTCATCAATGTAATCTCCTTTATAAGCAATACTAGCATTCCAACGCTTTTCTAACTTCTTGATGCCGCACTTGTTGAAAAAATGTCTTTTGTCTTTGGCTTAACATTCAGCAATTGCTTCTTCATTTAAGTACATTACACCTTTTTACATTGAGTTCAAGTAAACTGTTTCCGTACCATGTGCTAAATAAATCAAATGGATTGTTTCTGCATCAATGGCGTCTCTTATGCCCATATAAAGCTTCATGTAGTCTGCATAAATAAGTACTTTTACGTGTTGAAGTAAGCAGGAAATGTCATTAACATACAAAATAAAAAGGAGAGGGCCTAAGTGGAAACCTTGTGGAACACCAGAAGTGACATGGATTGGTTCAGAAAATTTATTTTGAAAGTGAACAACTTACTTGCGATTCGAGAGGTATAATTGGAGCCATTTTAGGAAGTTTTGAATCCATTTTTTTCAAAAATGAAATAAGTAGCTACATTCAAATGACTGTCAATTTTTTTGACTAATCTAATGAAATTTCACGCATAGTCTTTTTGTTCTGCTATATACTATTTGTATTGATCTACAATGAGAATAGTTCAAAACCAATAAAACCATTATTAATTGCCTTTCTCATATACAAAGACTATGCAATCACTGTGAAAAGCGACTTTTGAATCGAGATCGCAAAATGTTTGTATGTATGTGCAAAAAATATGCATTTAATTTTTTCGGAGATGGCAGGACCGATTTTAACAAACTTTGATTTATATGAAAGACCATTCTTTCC
This sequence comes from Malaya genurostris, assembly GCF_030247185.1. NCBI lineage: Eukaryota > Metazoa > Arthropoda > Insecta > Diptera > Culicidae > Malaya > Malaya genurostris. The sequence goes on along the minus strand of NC_080571.1, from coordinate 338,312,175 downwards.
CATAGAACGCTTTTAAATTTTATCCGGATCCGACTTCCAGTTCTGGAGTTCAGAGTGATATGTGCAAAAAAAATTCAAAAGATGAGCACTCCATATTCTTGTAGATGGCTGAACCGATTTCTACAAACTTAGTTACCAAATGGAAGGTCTAATATACTCTTTAAAAAAGTCTGGTCAAATCGGGTGATCTCGGGGACCAGTCAAAATCACCATTTTTCGATAAGACATTGGAATACCTACATTTATTGTTGTCCTATTGGGAGTACAAATTAAATCGCTCCGGTTTCCTAAGATAGCTCTGCCTGTTATAAATATTAAACACTAACTTCTAATGTCGATAGTTTAAAAATGTTAGACATCTGTCATTACCTGTATCAGCTCATATTACTTCGAGTTAAAAAAAAAGTTTATCACTGTGTTATTTATGAGCAATTTTGTGTTAACTATGCAGCAATCGCGGGAAGATTCAATTTTCTGTATTAATTGGAAGAAAAGTGCCACTGTAGCGCACCAAATGCTTGTGGATGTTTACGGTGATAATCAGTTGAAGGATAAATCATGTACGAAATGGTTTTGACGTTTCAAGAATGGAGATTTCAGCGTAGGCCTTCGTCTTGAACAAACAAACAAATATGAAAAACAAACAGTTGGAGGCATGACTCGAGGAAGATCCGAGTCAAACGCAAGAGGAGCTTGTACAATCATTGGAACTGACTCAACAAGCAGTTCCTGTACGATTAAAATCCATGGGAATGATTCAAAAGCAAGGCAGTTGGTTGTCTTATGAAACTGAAACCGAGAGACATTGAAAGGTGATTTTTCACTTGCGAGCAGCTGATTCAAAGGTAGCAAAGAAAGCCGAAAAAGAAAACCTTTTATTTCGCTATACCCGGTCAATTGTCAATCAACACCAAAATAGAATATCTATGGTTCAAAGATCATGTTGTGCATCTGGTGGGATCAAAAAGATGTTGTGTACTTTGAGCTGCTACAACCAGGCGATACTATAACGGACGATCGGTAAAGGCTGCTATTGAAGCGTTCGAGCCAGTTCATTACGAGTAGAATGGTCGAAATACAAGCGAAGACATGACAAAGTTAATCTCCTACATGACAACGCTCGGCCTCAGGTCGCAAAAGTCGTGACAAATTATTAGGAAACGCTCAAGTGGGACATTTTGCCGCATCCGCCGTATTCTCCAGGCATTGCTCTTTCTGATTACTAGTTCGGTTTACTTCTTTCGCAGAAATCGAAAATTGACTTCAAACTTGGATCATCTCAAAAGACTAGACATATTTTCGAGATGGAATTCGAATATTACCTGAGAGGTGGAAAAAAGTAGTAACAAGTGATGGACGATATTCCGATTAATCTTTAATTGTTTTAAATACGTTTCTGACCTCAAAAAATGAATCGAATCAATTTGTACTCCCAATATAGGAATACAAGAATTTCTTATTTGAATTTAAAAAGCCTACAGTTTTCATCCGTCGAAATTTTAAATAAAATCTTTTGATACTTTTTAATTAATTCAGGATTCGAAGCGAAAACAAGTAGTTTTCATCATATCTTCTAGTGTTATTTTGCTATGACCTCATAAAAATCACATCTGTCTAGGTTTATTACTCTTTTCAGGTTCGCCCGTAATATAATTTTGATTTGCGGGATACGCTAAAATTTTAAAGTCGGTGGAAATAAGCCCATTTTGCGCACGAGAATGTGAATCAAGCTTTCTGATTGTGAATCAAAAAACCGAACACCGTGAATAAAAAAATTAAATTAAAACTATTCAAATACGATCTAGAATTGAATATAGTAATCTCGTTAGTAATTTCAGGTCAATTAAACTACTTTTCGATCCTGATAATATCGATAATTAGTGTATTTTTTTACACTTGGATGAATTTTGATACTATCGAACTTAATTCGTCAAGATAAAAATATTTAATTTCTATACAATTAGATTAAAATTAAAGGTTCGTCATCAATATCCAGTATTAAAAAATCTTTTAGATTTCAAACAACTCGTAGGTTAAATAGTGGGATGAAAGTGCATACGTTTAATTAATACAGCAAACGATTTTGAATCTGTTAGATAAAATACATAACATTCAAAATGTGGAATGAATCCCGCAGCCGAGGAAAACACGTAGAAAGTTTCCATGCAAAAATCCACACATTTGCTCTGAAAGTATCGGCTAAGGTTTTTATCCGGTTATCCCATTCAAGGTTTTGTTTCCGGTTGTTGCACTAAAAATGACTTTTAACGTTTTCTGCTCTGGAAAGTTCTAGTCCGGTTTAGGCACACAAAATAATAATTCGGTTTTCGTATTCAAAACTACTTAAAGGGGACAACCCGGCGAACGACTAAAATTAGGTTAAAGCCGGGTATAAATAAACGATATAAAAAAAACTTGAAGAGTTTCAACGATAAGTTGCACTTATTAGCTACTCATATAACGCTCAATCACTTTTTGAAATCTGCTATGTTTCAAACAGTGCACAGTGGAAAAAAACCAGGAAACCCGCAAAGAAATCGGGAACCATGGAAAAAAGCAACAAACAAGAGTGTTTCTTATGTAAAAATTCAATGGAATGGTTTTTAATGGCCGCACGAATCGCCATCCTACTCGTTTTACCCCAAATGCCCAGCAGTTTTAGGGTTTTCTGTAGTATTTTTCTGTAACTTGTAAAGAAATCGAGTGCGGTCTACTGGAATAGCTTGATTTTATGTAAAAATGTCTGGAGAATCGAATGGAAGAACCTACACTGGCCGCACGAAGCGTTTTGGTGGCTATTTTACCCCGTTTCCTCCATTTCATGATATCTTATTGTAAATCGTCCTTAAATCTCGGTAAACTTCCAATAAGTTTTACCGAGATTTAAGGACGATTTGCAATAAGATATCATAAAATGAAGAAATAAGGTAAAATAGTCACCAGAACGTTTCGTGCGGAAAGTGTAGATTCTTTCATTCGGTTCTGCAGACTTTTTTTTTATAAGATAAGCTAGATTTAGTGAACTTCCAATAAGTTTTGTTTTTGTTGCTCATTTGAATCACGATACAAAAATTTAAAATTTTGGTCGTCCATACCTCCAAAATGGAACATAGATTCAAAGTTTGATTGGTGTGTTTGAATTGACGTATCAAAATCCTGCACTCCTGTTACTTCTGTGTGTGATATAAAAACTGAATAGGGTAATATTAATCAACTGCATAGCGCGCACAAAGATTGGACTTGTTATTCTTATTATTACAAGTATTATTCAACGCAGCATGTATGTTAATATTATTAGCTGTTTTTAATGATGATATTATTCCACCACGACGGTATTGCTGAATAAATTTCAAATACATTACGACGCATGGAATTTCGATGCGATCGACGAAAAAAAAATCTCACCCAACGAGCCCAAAATTATTGATATCGGATTATCCATATCCGATAAAATTGAGTGATAATCAGCTTTGACGTTTACGTCACTTATACCATCATATCACCAGAGTGACAGCCATTTGAACTTCAAACCTGTTTAATGAACACAGAGTAGCATTGAAACGAGCCTAACTTTGTTGAAATATTGATTCCGAATCAGACAGTGATACTGATAACGATGAAGATATTTTTAAATTCGAAGTATGACCAAAATTTATCTTATCAAAAATAATTTGTTACAAAATTCATTATAATATTTACAATAAATCAGTGATATTAAAAGATAATACTAACTATTTTTATTTACTGTGAATCAAAAAATTTGCTTATTTCCGCCCCTGGTTTAATATCTATTGAAGTCAACCCGAAGAAGTTTCCGTGAAATCTTCTTTCTGAGGACAATAAAGCGCTCCAAATATGTTGAAGGAACATTATTGAAGGCACAAAACCTATAAGTTTTCCTTTCATTGTACTGCAAAGCAGACAAATTAAAGTGAAAAAGGCACATTCTATTTCATTCAAATTTTTTATTTGTATAAAATATTAGGTCAACATTTTCCTAAAAAAACATGTTTCAGTTTCAAAAGTTTTTCGAGGGTTAGCTTTGTAGATATTGTTCGTATTGTTTCACCAACTTTCCATCCTATTTAAACATAAAAATTTGTTATTTGATTCAACAAAGCGGATTGAAAAAAAAACTGCATCTTTTGTAGTTCAGAATTTGACATAAAATTTAGTCGTGGGTCATACGACTTGTTTCATATTTTGACGTTTCGTCCTCGACTCAGGAAGACATCATAAAGATTGTATTAACTTTACGTCTGCTTAGCAGTTTATGCTGAATCTTGAGGTGAGCCGAAGACCAAACTTAAAAATATGAATAAATTTCAATTATACTCTTAGCTCTTTTTCATGCTTGACATTCGATGTAATGATCCGAGACTACAATTTAGCTTATGATGATACTCAGGTTTTGTTTAGCCTGAACCAATCTAAAAAATAGATGTTCGTACTTCAAAAAAAAACAAAAAGGATTCCCATACTTCAGTTTTATCACCGTTTTTTCCACACACCGTTCGAAACATAACTCCATCTCAAAGTTATTAGCAAAAAAGTAATCACGATACGGTTGAAATTTTTGTACGTTTCCCATTTCGGTAAGACTCCTCCAGACCCGGTAGCATTTCTCCTCATGGAACGGTTTCCGCATCACAACGACGTAGATCTCTACTACATCGATTCGTCATACTGAATGATCAGCATTTTGAGGAACCACATAAAATTTGGATAAAACCCGGCTAAAAAGCGCAAACTGGCTGAGCCCAAGAGCAATTGACCTCGCTTGGCGCTACCGCCTCTTCTTCTCGGGAACGGCTCACCATTATTTGTGTGCGCTAGGATCATCCGTTCTCGTTGCTCGGGAAACCAAACCCGTCATCGTCGTCGTCGTCGTCGTCGTCGTCGTCGTCGTCACACGATAGCTTGCTGCGATGTCTATCGTAGTTGGCTTGTCTCCGGTTGTTAAATGAAGAATGTCAAAGTGGAAGGATGGACCCGTCGTAAAAAAAATGTTCAAATTTGTTGTCGATAATGTTATGTCCGATCATGCTTGGGGAGTGCGGGATTGTGTGAAGAGTGCGTAAACTATTATGACAACTATGTGTGAATTCTAACGGTGCCGAATTTATGACAGGATGATGGATTAACATTTTGACTAATCGATGCTTTCTTTCTGCCTTTCCATTACAGGTAATTGTTGTCGACCGGTGAAATCGCTTTGTTGATAACTCTCACATTCGGATGTGTGTGCGCTTTGTGGCGTCGTGCATTGGAGGTTGGTAAAATTGATTTTCGCCTACACATTTTTCTCTATGAATTGACATGTTTCTGTTCCGTTCAATGCGCGGTTTTCCGATACGACTGGTGGTGCTTCGCGAAGGCAGCCGTCACAAAATGGTCCAAATTACACAGTTTTTTCTCTCTCTCACCGGAGCAATAGCAATTTAACTCACGAACGCCGGTGGAATGCAAACAGAATAGCTCTAATTAGGCTTGCGTTATCTGCTAGACTGTTTTACCCAATCAGACCACACGCGAAACTTAAGAAAGTTTCGATACGGTAAATCAGTGGCGGGCGAGCTGCAAACTGGAAAAGTTTCTAACCAACAGAAGGTCATCGCTTCCAAAGATCTACAAATAATTTGCCGGCGAATTATCGCTAATGACAGGTTATTTCCGAACGCGCACACGAATAGACCGAAGCGCGTGCGACTCCTTGGCGACGGCAAACGCCACGCCGCCTTCGTTACTGGCGGGGAGAGACTTTTTTTTTCTGAAGAAACTACATGCAAACTTATGAAAAGGTAAAATCAGGGAAAAAAGGACACGACTAGAAAAATCCGACATTTGTTTTCCGCATCGATTTGCGCGAATAATCCCATATGTGTGACAGGAGGTCGTGGCCGTGGGAAATTATACTGCCTGTTCGGAACCGGGAACGGGTTGAAACGCGTAGCTTGGGCGTGTCGCTTGCGGGTAGCAAAACCCAACCGTAGGCCCAACTGCCGAGAGTGCATATTTTCAATTTTCCCATCCGGTTCGTTTACGCCCCCGGGGCGGTTTACACGATGGAAGTCAATGCGAACCAAGGAGCGTGTAATCGAATTAGGGTTCTTTGTAAGTTTTCGTGTTACGTGTTTTACTTTCGTGTTTCGACGAACGGCACTCATCTTGGTGGGAGCCCAACCAGCTATTTCCGCTTTGTGAATGCACCAGCAGTCCTATCTGATTATTTACATGAATTATTATGTTGGTCATTATCGTCGTGATGACGTCGTTTCGCTTTGACCTGATAACGGCGTGCCTGTTGGCGTTGTCAACGTTTCCCAGTGGTGTGGAATTTACACACCGGCGTATTGATTCTCTTCCCTCAATTCGAGGTCGTTCCACTTCGGACACGGTTGCTTGCTTTTGTTGTCCTGTGTTTCTTTTTGTCGTCCCCCGTGGGTTCACAATATGTGATCCAGGTGTAATTAATTATTGATCAAACATCGGAAGTGCTTGTAATCGGTTGTATTGTAGATGTGCTGTGCTGTAATACAAAGCGGTGGCTGTCGTAACTGGCTTTCCTGTTTAATTATACGGGGGAACAATAATTGGTCTTAATGAAGTCGGTACTGAGGTTTTTTTTATCTGTACAAAAATAATGATATTTTACCTAATCATTTGTACATCATGTAGTTGATTACCAGTTGCGTTTTTAAATTGGTGTACAGTCCCGAGACTAACAATGGAAACAACATTTTTTTTGCAAAATTTTTTTTTATTCACCAACACCTTTTAGAGTGATACTATGGTTCCAACGTTTTTCCAATTTTTCAATACCATGTTTATAAAAAAAATTATCTTTCGCTTCAAAATAAGCTTCAGTTTCAGCGATGACCTCCTCATTTGAGCCAAATCTTTTTCCTTGGAGCATTTTTTTAAGATCAGCAAAGAGCCAGTAGTCACTGGGGGCCAAATCTGGCGAGTATGGGGGGTAGGGAAGCAGATCGAAGCCCAATTCGTTCAATTTCGCCATTGTTTTCATCGACTTGTGGCAGGGTGCATTTTGTTCCATCGAAAGCAATCGCGGCACCCACTTGGAAAAAACCTTTTTCATGCTCAATTTTTCATGAAGGATAGTAAATACACTTCCATATGATATCTGTGTCATCTCAGCAATCTCACGGAGCTTCACTTTACGATCTTTCATTATAATTTTCGTCACTTCACTCACATTTTCCGGTGTAACGGCTTCCACAGGTCTACCCGAGCGTTCCGCGTCATTTGTGTCGGTACGACCACGTTTAAACTCGGCGAACCACCGACAAATCGTTGCTTTTGATGGACAAGAGTCCGGATAACGTTTTTTCAATCCATTGTTTCGCTTGCACGGTTTTTTCCCCCCTTTATAAAACAATATTTTATCAAAACACAAAACTCGGTTTTTTTCCATTTTTTAAACAAACTACAAAACGACTTTACTCCAACCTCGATAACTCAGCTGTTTCTGGTCGGATCGACCTTAAATTTTGACCCGTTTCAAGCAAAGGTTAGTACTCTAGAAAGACGTGGTTACTGGTTTACTACGAGCGCCATCTCTGCTTTAGACTCGAGACTTATTGATCCATGTGTTACGGTTGAAGTTTTGTTGAGGAAGTTTTTTCGTAGGTTTTGAACGGCGATTTCATGTCTCGTTCAATAACATACCTTCGTATGTGGCGATCGGAAAGAACAGATAGTATCTGCAGAAGATTTTGCACACGTACGAGATTTAAAATTGCTTAAAAATCTGTTTTCTTGATTCGCTTTAGCGAATTAAACCACATTCGAAGGAAATAAAATTTGTAGAGGAAGTTTTTAGGGATTGTTAAATTAGAAATGACTTATTAGAAATTCAATGTTTGTATTTACTGACTTGGCTCAAATTGTGCATATACATTTTTTCATGTCAGAAAGATAAATTTCGACATCGATTTACCAGTTTGATTTGGTATCTTCTTCAATGTGTCAAGTACATAGTTCGGGTCTTCGTAGCCTGGGGGTATTTCCCACGGACCCACACGGACCGAAGGATGCGTCCAACATAGATAATCTCCAACGCCATCTGAATGACTTGCTGACTGACTCAGGTGTACAACTTTGCTTCCGCCGTTTTCCGATAGGTGGCTGTACCGGCTGAGGCTGGTCAAAATACATAGATGATAATGCCTTTAAAGTGAGTGTGTACAGTGCCTAACGAATTGTCATCGCCGTTTCAGTGACAGTTGTTCTTGTTTTCGTATTATTCACGCTCGAAAATGTCTGTTTATGTGCCGAATTTGCGGGAAGTTTTACTTTTCTGTTACAATTCGAAAAAAAATGCAACTGAAGCGCATCGAATGCTCTCAGAAACTTACGGTGATGCTGCTCTGAGTAAAAGAACGTGTCGGGAGCGGTTTCAACGTTTTAAAAATGGTGATTTCGATGTCGAAGACAAACATGGTGGGGGGAAGAGAAAAAGGCGGGTGGGTAATGTCAGAGACATAACTGGATGTCGTGAATACGAAAACAACTGACATGATCCTAAACACTTCCGAATATCAACTAGTTGATCAATTGTATGAATTATGCAACCATTCCCCTTTTTCACATTTTTCGCAAAAAAAAGAAGGCTTCATTTGATCTCGATTCCTGTGAATTTCACACAGCGAAAAGTGCACAAGTCTAATCGAACTGTTCTAGATTTGCACTAAAATGAGGATATTTACCTACGATTTGCGAGCAAGAAATCCTAACAGTTCTTTAGAAAACTTTTAGAGCCATTAGAACGGTTGATTTTGTGTGATGCTCTCCACCGTTGTCCCCTTTTCGTTGTTTTTTTACCAATGCAAACGACTAGTAGCTGTGACGTAATTGCTCTTGTCGGAAGCGAAACTAGCTTTGCAAACGACACAAAACACATCTGCTCACAGTGGCGATAGAATCCAAACTGATCCAATTTTTGTTGAGAGGTTTTTTTTACGTGAGGTAAATTTTTGAAAGGCATCCCACAGTAAAGTAAGTCGTATTCACGTGAAAAAAAAACCTTCAAAGATGAACAACTAGAAGCATTGCTTGATGAAGATTCGTGCCAAACCCAAGAAAAGCTTGCCGAATCGTTGGGAGTGTGTTAGCAAGCCATTTCAAAACGTCTCTAGGCCATGGGCATGATTCAGAAAGAAGGAAACTGGGTTCCGTACGAGTTGAAACCGAGGGACATCGAGCGCCGTCTATTTGTATGTGAGCAACTGCTTCAAAGACGAAATCGTAAGGGGTTTTTACATCGAATCGTAACCGGTGATGAAAAGTGGGTTCGATACGATAATCCTAAACGCAGAAAATCATGGGGAAAGCCCGGGTATGCTACTTTGTTATGATTTGTATTTGGTGGAATCAGCTCGGTGTGATTTACTACGAGCTCTTAAAACCAACTGGCAACTGATGCGCCTTAGTCGCGCGCTAAAAGAAAAGCGGCCACAATATCAAGAGCGACATGACAAAATCATCCTCCAACACGACAATGCTCGGCCTCACGTCGCAAAAGTGGTCAAAAAGTACCTGGAAACGCCGAAATGGGAAGTCTTGCCCCACCCACCGTATTCCCCAGATGTCGCCCCTTCTGACTACGACGTATTCCGTTCGATGGTACACGGCTTGGCAGATCAACATTTTCAATCCTTCGAAGAGTTGAAAAAATGGATTGCTTCATGGATAGCGTCAAAAGAGGACTCCTTTTTTCGAGCCGGGATCCGAAAATTGCCGGAAAGATGGGAGAAAGTTGTCACTAGCGACGGACAATACTTTGAATAATACATCTGTAAGCACTTTTTCGCATGATTAATTTTTGAAAAAACGGTGGAAGCAAAGTTGTACACCTGATATATTCAATTCACCGGCCACTGCAGATCGACAGCGGAAAGCTGGACTTTCGAGAACCCGCGGCCCCGATACGCCATTACTTAATGATATTATTCTAGTTTTATGTTAGTGGTTAATTAAAATTAAAAAATACCCTTGGCCTCTTAGAGCTTAAACTCTCCATCCTATACAGATTTCTCCGCAGCCTTCGACAAGATAAATCATCAAATAACAGTTGCCAAGCTCGATAGGCTTGGTTTCAATGGATCCTTACTGAACTGGCTCCATTCATATTGAACTGGCCGCAAAATGTCTGTAAAAATTGGAAACTGCTCGACGACACCCTTCGCCGTTAGCTCTGGAGTTCCCTAGGGCAGTTATTTGGGACCATCTATATTTTTACTATACCTTGATGATCTCAATTTTTGCTGAAATGCTGTAAGCTGTCCTTTGCTGATGATTTCAAGCTATATCACCAGGTTAAATCTCAAGAAGACACAATATTTCTACAATCACAGCTTGATTCATTCGTTAATCGGTGTCAAATCAACAGAATGGCATTAAACGCATCAAAATGCTCTGTTATTTCTTTCTCTCGCAAACACTTGTTTAGAAGATACGAGTACAAAATTTTACGGGAAAGGTGCTGAAACGCGAATAGTTTGTAAAGGACTTAGGAATTATTCTTGATACCAAGTTAAACTTAAAAAATACATTGATTATGTAATTTCCAAGCTTTTAGGATTTATTGTTCGCGTAACTAAGAACTTTGTCAATGGGGACGGGTATAGCGTGATGGGATAGTCGTTGCCTTTCACGCAACCCACCTGGAATCGATTTCCAACCCCGAACATAAGAGTCAGAAAGATGTCAATGTACACTGCCTTAAGCCATGGAACGACCCTGCTAATCTATCTAGCTACCAAGATCGCTTTTTCAAAAATTTCAAAAGCAATTTTTCAATGGATTCAATGAACTATTTACTAGTTTGTGACGTTGCAGATTAGGGAAAATTGTAATTCGGTGTCTAGGAATATGCTGCTTTTATTATCGGCAAAATCCGCTCTTGAAATTGATTTGTTGTTGTGCTGATTAAAAAGATTTTAACCTTGAAGGCGTTCGCTTCTTCGAACCTGCAAAACTTTCCCACCCCATTTGCGGCGTAGGGAGTCGAACCCAGACGGGCTGCATGAAAGCCATCGACTAACCAATCACGCTATACCCGTCCTCTGAAATGGATTATTCCTTTCATCGAATACACCTTTTTTTAACCTTGTATACCTTTTATTTGATTTTAAGATTGGGGAATTTTTTTTCAAATATCACCCTGTTTATTTCTTATTCTTTTTATATTGCCAAACAAATTGCTTGCCAGACCACTTAAACTGAACATGTTTCCGATCACACAGATTTAACTCACAATAAAACACAGAATCAGTAGAATTTCGTTATTAAGAGGGGTAAAAAGTAGCCCTCTTAAGAAAGAAAAAAAAAGCTTTATTTTATTCAGTTCAGTTTTAGGTCCAGCCTTTTTCCAATTTTTGATCCCGCCCGAAGAGTATTTCCCGGAAGGTCGGCCAAATACTCCTCCTCGACATAGGTGATCTCCTCGCGCGATATGAATTAAATTTTTTGATGAGCCTCTCAAAGTTTGCGAATGGATAATAGTTCGAGGGAGCCAAATGAGACGAATAAGAAGGATGTGAATGCTCTTGCTTTTTTCTTATTCTTTTTATTTATTTTTTTTCCTTACCACACTCCCCCGCATCAAAAAGATTCAATTTGGATCCCCCTGGTAGTGAACACAACTAGTCTCAGCAGAAAACAAGAAACAAATATACACCGGCAATTATAATACTAGAAATACAAATTTAATTTTGAATCAAAGTCCGCTGTGATTCTATTTATTCATGCTTTGATTTGCAACGTATTATTGACATAAGAGATCCACAATTTAATTACTGCGCTATATTCGAAGGGAAGTGCAAATATATTAGGAAATTAATTACTAAAATGAAATACTGTTGACGATAAATACATTACAAAACAAAAAAAAACTACATTAGCTAAATATCTCGTTCGGTCTGTGCTTAAAATGAATGCTGTTGAATCCTAAAATTATTAATTTTAAATATGGTATGAATCTGATGTCTCGGCGCATTATTTTGTAGAATCATTTTTTTTGGTTCGTATAATGTAAGACCGTTTCGTCCAGATTCCAGTCGAAATTTCTGTCGATATTTTCTACACACTGCTGTACGACATAATAAATGAATCCTGTTTGGTATAACGAGCATATTAGAAACCTAAGAAATTGAAAACAAAAAGCTCATAAAAAGTACAAAAAGAAAATAATAGTGACAATTCATCGAATTACATACACATATGTGACCAACTAAGTTTAGCAATTGATACTTCATTCGAAGAGTATAACTCAAGAACTGAACAGGAAATAAAGTCTTGCCAAAAAAAAATGTTATGTTATGTTATGTTAGAAACAAATTGAAATCAGAAAACTTTCCGTCAAGAATGTATCTACAGGAAAAAATTGGTAATAACTCACAAGAAATTTGTAATCTTTTCGCTAATTTTTTTCAACAAATCTACACGAAGTTTTCTGAAGATGACCGCGATCGTGAATTTTTTAATTCCTTTCCAGAGTTTACTGATGATATTAATGTAAATCAAATCGAAGTGCTAGACATAATAGATGCCCTAAACAAATTGGATGTCTCTAAAAGTGCCGGACCTGATGGGATTCCACCAATATTTATGAAAAAAATAGCATAAGATCTTACAACCCCTTCGTGCTGGCTATTTAATAATTCGCTTCAGTCTGGAATTTTTCCAGATAGGTGGAAAAACTCTTTCCTTATACTAATTTTCAAAAATGGGAAAAAAGCAGACATATGCAACTATCGGGGGATTGCTATTCTTTCTTGCATTCCGAAGCTTTTTAAAGCGATCGTGAATGACAAACTGTTTAGTCAAATAAAAAATAGAATTACTCACATGCAACATGGATTTTTCAAAGGACGTTCCACTACTACTAATTTACTTGAATTCGTCCACTATACCCTGACCGCTATGGACAAGGGAAATTACATTGAAGCTCTTTATACAGATTTCAGCAAAGCATTCGATCGTGTTGACATACCCATGCTTAGGTTCAAATTACAGAAATTGGGAATCTTACCAGGTCTTCTTAAATGGTTGGAATCTTATCTAACAAATCGTCAACAAATTGTAAAATTTAAGGGTAAAAAGTCGAGCCTCATTCACGTCAGTACCGGGGTCCCCCAGGGATCTCATTTAGGTCCTCTTTTATTTATCTTGTTTGTTAACGACATTTCCATTGTTTAAAAAAAATAAATAAAAATTCTAATATACGCAGACGATATAAAACTATTTTTAGAAATAGAGAAAAGTGAGGATGCCAAGGTTTATCAAGAAGAAATTCTTTCTTTTTATACATGGTGTAACAAAAGTCTTCTTCAACTAAATGTGAAAAAAATGCAGTAGAATAACAGTCAGTAAAAAACGAAATAAACCTGACTTGATACTTACTCTTGGAAGTCAAACATTTAAAAAATGCGAAAGAATTAGTGACTAAGGAATAATACTAGATTCTAAAATGAATTGTTGGCCATTATAATACAATCATAAACAGAGCAAATAACATGCTAGGATTCATAAAACGATTTTGTTACTGTTTTCACGATCCGTATACAATTAAAACATTATACATTGCCTATGTTCGGTCAGTACTAGAATACTGTAGCTTAGTTTGGTCACCTTGCTTAATCACATGGGAAGATCGAATTGAATCAGTTCAAAAACAATTTTTGTTATTTGCACTTCGTAAATTAGGTTGGACAAGACTTCCTCTTCCATCCTATAAAGCTCGCTGTATGCTGATCAGTATTCAAACATTAAAATAACGCAGAGAATTTTCAATGGTCTCATTTGTAAATGACATTGTCTCGAATCGCATAGATTCCAGTCAACTCCTGTCCAAACTAAATGTTTTACATACCATCTCGTCCTTTAAGAAATTGAAATATGTTTATTACAAACCACCAGCGAACAAACTGTCGATTTCACTATGTCAGTAAAACAAACTAAAACAACTAAATATTCCAGTTCTATTCGGTAAGCTAATTATTATTATTAACGCATAACTCATACTAAATTATACATTATTTTGTGATCAATTTAGAATAGTTTACTAATTTAAGACGATTATTGTAACTATCCTTGTGGTCTACTTTTGATTGACGACAAATAAATAAATAGATTTCATACATCATCAATAGTCCAGCCTATTCCGCGTCGGCAGGGCCTAACACGCTTCCGAAGTGCGCTTGCGTTCGTCAACATGCGTGTTTTTTTTTTCAATAAAGTTTTCTATTCAGGCCTTTTCGCGTACCAACTTTACGTGGACGGTTGGCTTATATTTTAGTATACTGATTGCAAGTTGTTCACAAAACTAACAAGTAGCCAGCTGATTTTCATAGGTAATCAGCGTTTTACACGGATGTGTGTCATCTGATCGCAAATGATGTAAGATGGAATTGGCTTACGTAGTTTCATACGTACCACTCGCACGTCATTCCGGATATCAGGAAAAAAAATCCGCAATACTTCCCTTTCGATGGAAAGAATTTTACCGTACTGCGACATATTTTCCCGAAGCTGGTCTGCGAGGGAAGGTCATGTACGCGTACTTCTATGATATTGTCCACCATGCACACAGGGATTTTGTATTTAATATTATCATACTCAACGCTGTGCACCTCATTGTGAACTGAAGGGAATGCAATTGCATCTTTTTCACGTTTAAACATAATGTACACACTTTGCATTCGTTTTACCTTTTTTTATAAATATAAACCGAGTGTCATATACCTATCGATTCAACTCGACGAACTGAGCAAATGTACGTGTGTGTATGTGTGTGTGTGTCTGTATGTGTTTTGTCAACAAAGAGGTCGAGATCTCAGAGATGGCTGAATCGAATTTGATCAAACTAGTCGCAAATGAAAGGTATCCCCGTCACCCGGAACGCTATTGAATGGTTTTGAGATAGGATATTTACTTTTTGAGTTATACAAAGTTTTATGTCAAAATTTTCAGTTTTTTGACAGTATCTGTCACATTTGACCTTGAAAACAGAATATATTTCCAGACTTAGATTCCGCACGGTAATACCTAATCAACAAGCCATAGATTGTTAAAATCCGTTCATTTTTAAAGGAGATATCGAAATTTTTGTGTAAGCGACTTTTTTCCCTATTCCATCAGTAGAAATTTTGAGCGCTGGGGAGCAACATAAAACACGATTTTTTATTCTGTTACATACATTTGTTTCTAAGTACCCAACAGACTGTGTACAGCATGATATTTTGTCTCGGACCGATTTTAGCACGGTTCGTTTTTGGCAACATAATCGTTCGAATATGACATATATAAACCAGATGATGGCAGATTTTTTTTTATTATATTGTTTTAAACTACTTACAGCAATTAATGCTGGAAGAACATAACATCCATATACCATTCGAATCAGTTCATCGAGATCAGCAAATGCGTGTGTGACAAATAATTTCACTCAATTTTCTCGGAAAATTTCTTTTCTACAAATTCAGATTCATACGAAAAGTCGTATGCTCCCAAACAAAGTTCCTGCATTATGTTTGGTTCCGACCTCTGGTTTCGGAACTACAGGATGATATATGAAACGAAGTCGAAATTGTGTAACTCATTCTTCTCGTAGATGGCTGAACCGATCTAAGATTCAAATGAAATCTAAGATTCATCTAAGATTCAAATGAAAAGTCTTAATATCCTATAAAACATCTTGCTCTTTAGTCGGTTTCGGAGATACAGGGTGATTAGTATAAAAATGTCTATTTCACATAAATAATCAGGTTTATCGGGTTAGCAGATTTGGATAGTCGATAACCGAATAAACTTATTTCATTCCTCAAAGATGTCTACATTGATTTTCAAACATTTTTGAAAACAAATGTAAACTATACAGCTACTCAGTTGATTTTGTCTGACTTCGGCTACACCGAATTTCGAATTCCGGTTCCAGTATCGAATCGTTTCTCAAAGCTCAATCATTTTCTCAAAAAAAGCCAAATCGAATTTCAAAAACAAAATTTAAAATTAAAATAAATCCAATTTTATCCAATTCTGACTTTCGATTCTGGAATTGTAGGATGATGAATTTTTAAAATTCAAAGCGATATAGAAGATGACAATCCCGAAAAGCTTTAAAGTTGGACTCAAAAATATTGAAATTTATTCGTCAAGTCAATTCATGGCCATACGAATCGGTTTGGGTTATGCTGGTTCCTGAATACAGGCTCTGGAAGTACCTTAAATTACCGTAAACTCTAAAGTGGAACTTACTTCGACATATTATGGAATGCTTAATCGATTATTACATTTTTAGATTCAAATTCGATCCGTTTTGCAGTTTCGACATTACAGAGTAATGAGTGATTAAAATCGCAAATTGCAACTTAGAACGACGGACATTAGAATAATGTCATGACAACAGAAACACCGAAGAATATTCATGCAAAAAACACATGCGGATTGATAAAAAAAGCTATCATCTCACTGCTAGATGGATTAAGCACGTTTTTTAATTAAGAATTCAATTTCGTTTGCTACTGGTCTAACTTTGCAGCGCTTGAAATAAATAGAAATTAAATTCGGTCTTGTAAGCCAAGTTTCAGGTTTTGTTAAATCGTATTTGCCCATTTCGTACACTCTATTGTTCACTACTCTGTATTGTCTTTGTTTCTGTCGTCTCGACTGGAAGCAATTTTCGACTGTGTCGGATGAGATGCGAGTACGAACTAAATAAGCGTGGTTGCAAAAGTAAGAATTATTTTTTCACGATTTTCAATTCACGCACAAAATATACTGGATCGTAGCAAGCTATGTTAACTGTGAGGAATTTTGTTAGCGACTTGTAGCACAACGTTTTTACATGACGGTTGAAACTTTTGTCACATGAGCTGTTGAAAGTCTGACAAAATATAATTCACTGTAGATGACTAAACATGTCCAATAGGGTGGGACAAAATATCGATTTGAGCTCCACCAAACTTTCCCTGGTCCTTTTGGGTCCCATAAGCACCATGCAAAATTTTAGCTCGATCGGAGAAACTATATTTTCGCACCCGAGGTTTAAAGTTTGTATTAGATTTAGTATGGAGAAATTCACTTTTTACAAAAAAATCGGCTGGAGATCAACCTACGAACTCTAAAAATCAGTGCATGTGCTATTTTCGTAGGAAATTTAACGAGGAACAAAACGCAAAACAATCCGACGTTTGTAGAAAAAGTTATTAAAGGAAAACCGGCACAAGGTCCGAACAATGTCTCATTCCTTAATATATCTAGCACCACTGCTACTAGTGACAGTAATATGATGTGACTTCCTTTTAATGTGCTATAACGGTTGATCGGAGTTGTTTGATATCTTCACGATACTTTCTCAGTGGAGAGTGAAGATTATTTTTAAGTGACAAACCATGCTTCAAACTTTACCGTAAAGACACAAAAAAGTCATGTAAATTATGTTTTTGTTTACATAAAATAGTACCGTTTATATTTTCTAAACTTTAAGAGATAGGGAGTTAATATCTTCGGCAAAGTTATTAGATTTAAGTTTATCTAAAATATTGTAGAAGATTCGAAAAACCTATTTCTTCAAATTAAACAGTTAAAATTTTTCTGTGTCTATACAGTGAGTTTTGGAACATGGTTTGTCACTTAAAAATAATCCTCATACTCAGCTGAGTAACTTTTGTGAAGACATCAAACAACTCAAATCAACCGTTATAGCATAATAAAAAAGGCGGGTGGGTTATGTCAGAGACATAACTAGATGTCGTGAATACGAAAACAACTGACATGGTCCTTAATACTTCCGAATACCAATTAGTTGATCAAATGTATGAATTATGCAAGCATTCCCCTTTTTCACATTTTTCGTAAAAACAAAGAAGGCTTCACTTGATCTCGATTACTGTGAATTTCACACAGCGAAAAGTGCACAAATC
This sequence comes from Malaya genurostris, assembly GCF_030247185.1. NCBI lineage: Eukaryota > Metazoa > Arthropoda > Insecta > Diptera > Culicidae > Malaya > Malaya genurostris. Next base: position 338,294,230 of record NC_080571.1, on the reverse strand, counting down.
TAACCAAACTGTTCTAGATTTGCACTAAACTGAGGATATTTACCTTCGATTTGCGAGCAAGAAATCCTAATAGTTCTTTAGAAAATTTTTAGAGCCATTAGAATGACTGATTTTGTTTGATGCTCCCCACCGTTGTCCTCTTTTCGTTGTTTTTTTCACCAATGCAAACAACTAGCAGCTGTGACGTAAATGCTCTTGTCGGAAGCGAAACTAGCTTTGCTAACGACACACAATACATCTGCTAGCAGTGGCGATAGAATCTTAACTGATTTAATTTTGGTTAAGAGGTTTCTTTTTACGTGATTTCATTTGTAGCTTTTTCACCAATGGGCGGTCCTAATGGCTATAAAAATAGCCGCATACAGAATTTTAATGTCGATTATTTCATTTCGGATTTGCATTTCATTGAAAGAAACTATCCGGATGCTGTACGGGATTCATTCCTGCTTTTCAGAAGGACCAAATGGTGGAACTCACTACGATATTAAACACTGTTCGGAACATTTTCTCGAACGATTTGTTGTACAGCAGCAGATATTTTGTTCTCTTCCTCAGAACGCGTTCTGATTGGCTGGAGTTGACATGAGTCAAATGAGACAGGTTTTTCAATAGTGTACTATTGAAATACTTCAATGCTTTTGCTATACACGTTTAAGTTGAAAAATTTCGATTCTATTGGTAGTTAGATTATATAAATCCTTCCACAGATCACTGAGCTATGAGCTTTCAAAATACGAGAAAGGCAAACGCGCCTTATGAATTATTCTCTTTGATACTCGTTTATACCAAACATTTCAGAACAGTTTAATTTTGAATTATTTGAGATTATGTCACACAACTGAAAATTTTGTCATAAAATTGTGATCATATTTTCGATGGCATGTAGTAAAAATTATGTTGATTCGTTAGATACAACAAGAGATATTCACGATCAAAAACTTATCACTCTCTCAGAGGGTAAATTTTGAAAAGGCACCCCATAGTAAAATAAGTCGTATTCACGACAAAAAAGCAAAATCATATTACCTCCACTAGCAGCAGTGGTGCTAGATATATTAAGGAGTGAGCCATTGTTCGGACCTTGAGTCGGTTTTCCTTTAATAACTTTTTCTACAAACGTCGGATTGTTTTGCGAACTTCTAAAGTGTTCTTCCTTGTTAAATTTCCTACCAAAATAATACATGCACTGATTTTTAGAATTCATAGGTTGATCTCCAGCCGATTTTTTTTGTAAAATGAATTTCTCCATACTAAATCCCATACAAACTTTAAACCTCGGGCGTGAAAATATAGTTTCTCCGATCGAGCTAAAATTTTTGTATGGTGCTTATGGAACCAATGAAACAATGTTTAAATAAAATTTTGTTTGTATTTCACGTTCCTCACTGCGTTACTCTCAACAGTTGGCAACGCGTGTTTCGAATGGTTTCGAATGTCCTCACTTAGTTCATTCGCACCATCTACTGACTGAGGTTTTTAGCATTTAAAATGCAACTACATAAACTTTTTCAACCGTAATCTGCTTGCAGCGTTCGTTGGATGCGAACATTTTTCGTAGTGCACTTACGTACCTTTTGAGCTCGGTACGAATTCTTCTCCTAAAAAAAATTAGGTCGCCATATGCACGCGTCATTTGCACAACTCAATCTGGTTGGCTCGGTAGTGTCTTTGCCGAAATGTTAATCGTTGATCTTTCTGTACCTTTACTTGCTTTACCTTTTCATAATCTCCGAACGGCCCTGAATGGGTTAAGGTCACGCGTGTGTGTGTGTTTGTAACGAAATTGGCTCTTTTTCTCTTGTTTCGCCTGGCTGACCTACTGATTTATTCATGTGAGAACTCTCGGTGCACTTACACTGCATTTTCGAGCTCATAAATATGCAACCGTGCTAAGTTTCTCGAAGGAAAATTCTACGCTGCCTATATGAAAAAAAAGGTAGCATTTTAATAACATGGTTAGAAGTTTGCTCGTTTGCCTTCGAACCATGCAGCATGCCATGATTAAAGTCGATTCGCGACTCATTGCGATCGCCTGCTTGGATCGACTCTGGATTGACTCTTTCTCGCATAACAACGTAATCATCTGTCGATTCGTGCGAATCCGAATAAACGGTAGATGCTATCGGTAATTACCATTTCCGCCATTTTTTCACAATCAAGATATTTATTTATTCGCATCACTTAAATCGAGCGACACAATTCACCAAGAGATGGTCAATCATCCGAATGGCCATCGGTCGGATGAAGCAACCGGTGGCGAGTTAACGGTAAACCGTAGCCTGAATCACAGTCCGATGGATGACACTCGGTTCCGGACGTTAAGTCATCCCAGCTTTCCAGGTATTTGCACCCCATTACCTAATTATAAGTCATTTTTTAGTTCTCCAGTACTTTCCGCCAACTGTCGACCGTCACCACAGCCAAATAGACCGCAAATCGGGCGGTCAGGGTAATACGCGATCAGGCTCATTAGAATGCAACCGTACCGAGTCGTGGTTCGTGTGTTGGCATTAGCTATTAACTGTTAGAAGCACAATCGATATTCTGTTCTTCCGAGCTTCCACTTGGGTACCGAAATTCCGAAACAGTGAAGTGATGTGATGTGGTCAGTGGGTCAGGCAGGATGGGATTGAGGGAGGTCACGCGCCATCGGAACCTCGATAATGAGAACTTGTCACGCCAGCTCCGGTAAATCGCTGTCGCCAGTGTTGACGTCAAACTTATTAGCGTACTGGTATTAATTTTCCATCGAGGAGGAGCGGTCATGTGGGAAAGACGGTTGTAAGTGCCGGCTCTACACAAAATAAACCAGTATGTAGAACATTCGAATCTTGCGTGGCGCTGCCTCAACTGGCTGTGGGCGGAATGGGCTTGAGACACAGTGGTAAGCGGAAAAGAGGGTCAAATTTCGGGTAAATTTCCATCCAAACATGCAAATGCATTGAAGTCGATCTCATGTACGATGTAGAACATGATGTAGCAGAGTAGACAATTACCAAACTATCTTTATGGTTATTCTCTGAATTCTATTACCGAATGGCTTGAAACGTTTCCAGTTATTTAGTAATGGACCGCATTATGGTATTACGTTTGGAAATCGCAATGTATTCATATTTCCAGACCAGACCCAAGGTTTTACTTTTCATATTGAACTGTCAAGTTATTCCCATTGATTTAAATAAAAATTTTCGAAAAGAAAATATATCTCGATCGTATAGTGTTAATTGCAAGAGAGAGAGGCTTTCTATCCATTGAGGTTGCACATTTGTTGGTTCACAGGTTGTATCTTGGTCCATTTTTTTGGGGTTTTTCGTAATTAATGTTAGTTATAGTAAATCTGTCTTGTTATATTTTCATTTCATTTGATGATTTATTTGTTGGCGATTATTTTTTTTTGCTTCAGTGTTCATTTTTAGTTCGATACACGCATTTCTGCGTGATTTCAATTTTTCAATCCCATCTAAAAGGAAGTTTGAGCGAGCTGATTTTTTTTTATTGATAAACCATATTTTGAACATGCGAACCAACACAAATTCTTAGGAGCTAAATCGGGTGAATAAGGTGGATAGGTAAGCGAATGAAGCCCTAATAGACTGGAGTAAATTGGACTGGACTGGACTAGACTGGACTAGACTGGACTAGACTGGACTAGACTGGACTAGACTGGACTAGACTGGACTAGACTGGACTAGACTGGACTAGACTGGACTAGACTGGACTAGACTGGACTAGACTGGACTAGACTGGACTAGACTAGACTAGACTGGACTAGACTAAACTAGGACTAGACTATGACTAGACTGGACTAGACTATGACTAGACCAGGACTAGACTAGGACTAAACTAGGACTAGACTATGACTAGACCAGGACTAAACTAGGACTAGACTAGGACTAGACTAGGACTAGACTAGGACTAGACTAGGACTAGACTAGGACTAGACTAGGACTAGACTAGGACTAGACTAGGACTAGACTAGGACTAGACTAGGACTAGACTAGGACTAGACTAGGACTAGACTAGGACTAGACTAGGACTAGACTAGGACTAGACTAGAACTAGACTAGGACTAGACTAGGACTAGACTAGGACTAGACTAGGACTAGACTAGGACTAGACTAGGACTAGACTAGGACTAGACTAGGACTAGACTAGGACTAGACTAGGACTAGACTAGGACTAGACTAGGACTAGACTAGGACTAGACTAGGACTAGACTAGGACTAGACTAGGACTAGACTAGGACTAGACTAGAACTAGACTAGGACTAGACTAGGACTAGACTAGGACTAGACTAGGACTAGACTAGGACTAGACTAGGACTAGACTAGGACTAGACTAGGACTAGACTAGGACTAGACTAGGACTTCGTTCCTTTGTTCTTTCGTTCTTTCGTTCTTTTGTTCTTTCGTTCTTTCGTTCTTTCGTTCATTCGTTCTTTCGTTCTTTCGTTCTTTCGTTCTTTCGTTCTTTCGTTCTTTCGTTCTTTCGTTCTTTCGTTCTTTCGTTCTTTCGTTCTTTCGTTCTTTCGTTCTTTCGTTCTTTCGTTCTTTCGTTCTTTCGTTCTTTCGTTCTTTCGTTCTTTCGTTCTTTCGTTCTTTCGTTCTTTCGTTCTTTCGTTCTTTCGTTCTTTCGTTCTTTCGTTCTTTCGTTCTTTCGTTCTTTCGTTCTTTCGTTCTTTCGTTCTTTCGTTCTTTCGTTCTTTCGTTCTTTCGTTCTTTCGTTCTTTCGTTCTTTCGTTCTTTCGTTCTTTCGTTCTTTCGTTCTTTCGTTCTTTCGTTCTTTCGTTCTTTCGTTCTTTCGTTCTTTCGTTCTTTCGTTCTTTCGTTCTTTCGTTCTTTCGTTCTTTCGTTCTTTCGTTCTTTCGTTCTTTCGTTCTTTCGTTCTTTCGTTCTTTCGTTCTTTCGTTCTTTCGTTCTTTCGTTCTTTCGTTCTTTCGTTCTTTCGTTCTTTCGTTCTTTCGTTCTTTCGTTCTTTCGTTCTTTCGTTCTTTCGTTCTTTCGTTCTTTCGTTCTTTCGTTCTTTCGTTCTTTCGTTCTTTCGTTCTTTCGTTCTTTCGTTCTTTCGTTCTTTCGTTCTTTCGTTCTTTCGTTCTTTCGTTCTTTCGTTCTTTCGTTCTTTCGTTCTTTCGTTCTTTCGTTCTTTCGTTCTTTCGTTCTTTCGTTCTTTCGTTCTTTCATTCTTTCGTTTTTTTAGTTTTCGCCTTTCTTTCAGAAAATCACTGCATCACTTGCAATCACTGTGAAAACCGACTTTTTAATCGAGGTTCGGAGGGTTGAATGCCATATACGATTCGACCATACAACTGTGTGTGTCCGTCCGTGTGTGTATATGTGTGTATGTATGTAACAAAAATATGCACTCACTTTTCTAGGAGATGGCAGAAACGATTTTCACAAACTAAGATTCAAATTAAAGGTCTCATGGTTCCATAGCCTGGCATTTAATTTTATCCCGATCCGACCTCCGGTTCCGGAGATATAGGATGATATGCACCAAAAAAATGTAGAAAAGATGCACTCACTTTTCTAGGAGATGGCTGAACCGAATTTTCCGAAACTTAGATTCAAATGGAAGGTCTAATGGTGCCATAGCCTTCTATTGAATTTCAATTCGATCCGACTTCCGGTTCCAGAGTTACATGGTAATATGTGAAAATTAGAGAAAAAATGTGCACTCAATTTTCTCTGAAAAGGCTTAACCGATTTTCACAAACTAAGATTTAAATTAAAGGTCTTATAGTATCCTAAAAATTTCTAGTACATATCATCCGGATCCGACTTTCGGTTCCGGAACTAAAGCGTTATAAGTGGAAAATTACCGATTTCATTATTATTTTTTCACGAACGATGGTCTAAAACAGATAGAAATCCCATAAAACTGTCTAATAAATTTATCTAGTTTGCAGAGCTTGTTAGTTTGTGGGCATAAAAACTTGATTCGGCACTACTGGTCCCCCCTTTTCCTGTTCCGGAAGCACCGAAAGTGGTGAAGAAAAACTCCAATAATAGAACTCACTTCGATTTCTATGCGAAGCTTGAGCCGATTATTACAAATCTGGATTTGAATTGAAGCTCATACTATCTTTAAAACTACAGTAAAATTTCATCCAGATTCGACTTCCGGTTTCGCAGTTATAGGGCGACGAGTGTCAAAGTTTTCAAATCGCCATATAGATTGACAAGACAATATGTACAACACCGAAGGAAGAAGAAAACACCACACGAACGATGCGTGCTTTGTTTCTTCACGCTATGAAGAAATCGAAACGGTTACGGATGTCTCCTACTGTTGTGTGATATTGGTAAAAAACGGTGCTGCCGTTGATAACAATTTGAGCTATTCTACACTGAAAATAGGGGGTAGTGTCTAAACGATGAAAAAAATCATAATTTTTGCGAATTTTTCTCAGAATTATAGTTCAACAAAATAAATTCAAATGTTTTGCATGATGAAAAGAATCATTCGAACAATATTTCGTAGTTTTTTCGTGGAAAAATATTGAGAAATAAGTCGACGAAGAAGTATTTTCGAGAACGCTTCTTAAAAATCATGATTTGCGGTGTCCACTGTATCTCAGCTCAGACCAATCAGAAGTGAACAAATGAACGCAGCATAGTTAGAGTAGAAGTTTTCCTAGACCCCAACGTTTCTGTTTGATTTTTTTAAAATTTTTTAAATTTTTGGTGGTTGTTCAAAGTGAAAACGACGATTTTTCACGAAAAACTCCGCCATTTTGTGGCTGTTAAACCTTCCTAAAGTAACAAACAACGAAAAGAGGAACGTTGGGGTCTGGTTTTTTATATGTAGAAAGTGTGCAAAATTTGAAAAAAATTGGTGCAGTAGTTTTTGAATGACGATGAACACGGACTTTCAAAACCTGCTTTCGAGGAAAACGCGTTTAAAGTTTTTTTTATATAAAATCAATGGAAACAATTAATTACTCCAGGGAGCCCGTAGGATCCAGCATTTTCAAAAAATCATATTTTTTTTTTTTAATAATTTATTATAACAAAACATTTCAAGAAGCTCTTGCTTCTTCGTAGAATGAGATAGCCATAGATAAAGGTCCATAACTTCCAGAGTTTCGTTCCAATAAGCTTGAAAATTTCACAGAAAATTCTTGAAATGTTTTACTATAAGAAAATTTAAAGAAAATAATAAATGATTTTTCAAAAGTGTTAGACCCTACCCGCCCCTTAAGAAATTGCTTACGCGGTCATCTCTAATGGAGTATGTCTACACAATCTTTCAGCACTTATAATGATTTAATTCAATTTGAATGAATTTTCTCATTTTCGAAAAAGTTTTTAAAACTTTTGCAGTGGTTATTTTTTTATAGAATGCGCAAACGATTTTCTACAACTCTTTCTCCGTCATTATTTGTGCACAATTAACAGTTTCCGTGTCACAACTAATTTAGTAAAGTGCATGGCGTGAAAAGTTTCATCCAAATCGAAGTAAATGAGGTCTGATGACTTGTTACCTATAGTTCGAATCGCTCTACTACGGTAATGTTTTCCCATTAAAACTGCAACCACGATACGAAGTATGAATAATCGCTGCAACCTTAAAAGCGTTGGTTGTTTAGAGGCTTGACTTACATTCAATTATGAGTTTATTGAACTGCTGTTATGGTGCACTACCGGTTCAAATTGAACCATTGCGAACCAAGGAGTCGAATGTGTGGTGTAAAAAATTGATACGTAAAAGCGCTGTTCTCATAAAAGCACGGCTGTATCAATCTGTTCTAATCACATATTCAATTAAAAAATTCATCATAGATGAATGAGTTTCATAAAGTTGTTAGGGGTGGAATCATATTTCCACCTCGTTACTGAATCCAACCTTTGATTAACATTTTATGTCTACTTACAAGCTACTCCATAAGTTGGTCACGTATCTTTTTTTTCAATTACGAAAAAACAGCTCATTCTGCGTTATAAATTGCAGCTGGTTGCTTTTCTCACTGCCTCTAACAAGTAGCTACTTCCATCAAACAGTCGATTCTCACAAATGAGATATGTGAAACATGATCGTCGAAGTAAGCCGATAAATCTGTTAATTTCCATTATGAGGTGTAAATCGACGCATGAGTCGAACCGAGTGAAACCGTGCTCGTTCGTGGCCTACTGAGTTTTTTTTTGGGAGAATAGTTTTCATTCCTTTTACTTCGGTATGGGATTGCTCCAGTTCTTAGCACTCCAACGCAGGAATGCTCGGACCGATGCTGAAGCCGCATTAGTCGAGGTGTCAGCATGGACACCCTGTTCAGAAGCGCCATTATCTACCTGCGGTGCATGCATATTAATGTGAAATATGTCTTGCATTTACCTACGTGCTCATAACCGCAACAATGCTTATAGAATAACGACGATGGCGACAGAGTGATGCAGCTGTTTTTGTTATGAACCTGTCGCTAGCTACTATTTCGTTCGAGAGCAATTGTCGAGCGACAAAACACCGGGAGTGTAATTTCAACACCTCGTGGCACGGGGCTGCTCTAATGAATCATCTGACTGCTGTCGTGTGCTTAGCGCAAAGATCGCTTCGGAATCGGTCGGGAGGAACAGTCCGGTAGCGGCATGCCATGCGATCAGAAGTATCAGGGTGAGTTCTACCGCACAGTAATTGGCAGGCCGTTTGAGCTAATTAGCGGTTTTATGCCGTTCACTCTGTCGAACGTGAAAGCAATTGATTTTTTTTTTATTGCGTGGCTTTGATGGGTTGCCCGATTAGTTCGTTTAGATAAACAACTTGTCATGCAGTTTACGTTTACGTCAGTATCGGTGCTCGGGGCTCCGAAGAGCTGAGAGCTGAGTGTTGCTGCATAATTGATTCCTGGTCGGAATTTATAGTTTAGCATAGTGGAGAACTAATTGATCCAAAGGATTCCCCCTTTTTAATGTTACTACATACATTGCACTTACATGTTCTTCATCACCAGTAAAAAAGTATCATAACTGATGAGAGCTAGATCTCTTTTAATTCGTTACATATATGTGAAATTCTACTACTATAAATCTATGGAACTGCTCTGCTATTGAGAAACTGACATTTCTGGAAGTAAACAAAGTTTCAATGAATTTGATCTGAAGCTTCCACATGTTTACTATTTCCAAAATCATGAATTGTTGGTACAAATTACAAGACAAATTTATAACATAGGATATGTTGGACATGTTTTTCTGGATTCTAAACCGGGTTCCTGTTGCCCACTAGTGGGCATTAGCTCATTTTCAGTGGGTAGTAAACTCAAAATTGTTAATAGGTGGGTAATGAGTTGCAAATAGTGGGCTTCGATACTTAAAAAATCTTTTTGAGAAAGGTCCTGTGTGGAATGTATTCATGACCAGTTTATATAGACATTTGGGAAATATATCACTGTGCAAAACAATTCCATTCCAATCTATCAGTTGCAAAAATGATGTTGTTAGTGCATCATTCAATTCTTGTGGTATTTGTGAGAAAGAATTTCAGAATTCTGAATTCAGATCCAGACTAAGAATTCCGGTCCCGAATCCAGAGTCCCGATTTTAGGTTCAGAATTCAGATTCTGCACTCAGATCACAAATCCATGTTCAGAGATTCGGTCAAGTTACTCAATTCTGGTCCAGGTTCTGAGTTCCAATTATAGTACGGAATCCTGGTCTTGAATTCAGATGTTGGCTTAGAATCCATGTACAGAATCCAGGTCCAGATTCCGAATCCAAATAAAGAATTCTGTATCAGATTCAGAATACAGAATCAGAATCCAAGGTCAGAATGCAGGTTCAGAACACAGATCCAGAAAGCAGATCCTTAATTAGGTATGTTTCAAAATTTTGGCCCAGAGTCCAAGTCCACAGTTAGCTTCAGGTTCAGATCAAAGTCAGGATCTAGTTGCAGGTTCTGGTCCATTCCCAGTATCTCTGTCAATTTAAAAAAAAATTGCTTGGAATCCCGAATCCTGATGCAAATTTAGACCCGAAACCTTAATCGAGAGTTCAAGTCAAGAAATTAGGCTCACGTCTAGAATCCAAATCCAGAATCTCTGTCAGAATTCTGGTTCAAAAAAGGTAAAACCATGTGCAGATTCAGTATTCAGATCCTTGTCGGATATTCAACTCCAAGGCCCTAGTTCAGAGTCTCTGTCTATAATTTAGATTCATGTTTAGAATTGAGGAATTTTAGAGAACTCAGGTCCAGAATCCAATTCAGGCTCACAGTTCAAGTGCAAAATAGATTCAAAGTTTAGTTTCGGAAACTCTGCCACAAGTTCAGAAAACAGAATTCTGGTGCAGAATCCAGGTCCAGAATCTAGGTTAAGGTCTCTGTCGGGAGTTCAGATTCACAATCTAACTCCAGGTCTAAAATCCAGATCCATGTTCCGAATATAAGTACTGAATTCTGCTTCAAGTTCGCAATCCATATTCGGATAAGAGATTCTTTATCAAGAAACCAGGTTCAGATTCAGTATCCTGATCCAGAAACCTTGTTCGATAGTTTAGTATCCGAATCCAGTGCTTAGGACCAGAATCCAGATCTAGATATCGCTTAGTTATTACTGGGTGAGAGGACGTGGAAGTTTTTCTAACAATCATAGAACCAAATACTGGCATGCACAGCTTTATCATCAAAATTTCAAGAAAACACGCCTAGTGCAGAACTTTTTTCCATTACCCAACGAAACGACGCACAGTGGTTCGAATCAATAAAAACGTGAACATAAATCAGTAGCTACCACCAAACCGTTCTTTTAATGCATAGTTGTTGCTTTTAAGAAATTATTTACAAATATATACCGCGTAATTTGAGTCTATTCCTAATTGTTCATGGCCTACATTGACAAAAAAACCTGTTTTAATCCACCTAGTGGTGTAATGATGCCTTTCTCATGTACATATAATATTGTGGTATTCTATTCAAAAATTTTCTCTTCGATTTTTGAAAGAAACCAAAAGATTGTTTATGCATAACATACAGAATAAAACAGTGCTTTGATTGCGTAAGCCATAAGAGAACGAAATGGGTTCACTATTATATGCACTTCCAGCACCGGAACCCGAGAATCGGTATAGTCAAAGTCGGTTCGTACGGCCACCAACTAACATGACACACAAACTCTTCTAGTACGCACTCTATAACTCCGGATTCGGAAATCGGATCCGGATGAAATTCAGGAATTCCGTATGGGACCGGGAGACCTTTCATTTGAATATTAGTTTGTGGAAATCGGTCAAACCATCGCTAAGAAAAGTGAGTGAGAACCATTTTGGTATATATGACCACTATTTCCGGTATTTTCGGAACCGGATACCGGGAACAAGGATAGCCAGAATCGGTTTGTTTAGTTGCCTACTGATAATGACTATCGATTTGTGTAGTTTTGAGACCAGTTTAGAAAAATTTTTACGTGTTTTGTTTCGCCGGTTTAAGTGACGGTGTACAATATTGAACACACTTTACCCTATAATTCCGGAACCGGAAGTCGGATCCAGATGAAATTCAGGAATTCCGTATGGGACCACGAGACCTATCATTTGAATCCTAGTTTGTCAAAATCGGTTCAGCCATCTCCGAGAAAACCTAGTGAGATTATTTGACACATACACACACACATACATACACACACACATACAGACATTGCTCAGCTCGATGAACTGAGTCGAATGGTATATGACACTTGGCCCTCCGGGCCAATTTTCACTAGTCGGTTTTTCAAGTGATTGCATAACCTTTCTATATGAGAAAGGCAAAAAGAGATAGAAATATTTTCTTATACAAAGTTTTAGAACTATTGAAAATAATTTACTTTGTCAAATATACCAAAAGTCTAGATCTCACCGTTTCGGATATACAAAGCGTTTTCATGCCAACCCCCCTAAAATCAGTTTTTTATTCATAACTTGTTTAGAGTTATTTTTTTAAGCATACTTTGTTTGGAATAATTGAAGAAAATTAAAAATTTGCATATATTTGTTGAAGGTAGTGCATAGGTTTGTTGTTTCCTGGAAAAATTATACAACATTTTTCCTTTTTTTACCTATGATAAAACCTTACAACGAAGCGAAATATGCAACTTTATGCAGCTGATTTTTACAAAATTTATAGGAGAAGATGTGCCCAAAACTAAAAAAAAAATCTAAATGAAACTCGATGGAACTTTTTTTGGCCTTTTTAAAGTTAGTTTTAGTTATTGAATTATGACAACCCCCTTAAAGCTAGTTTTCTAATCATAACTTGTTTCAAGTTAGTTTTTTATACATACTTTATTTGGAATAATTGTAGAAAATATAAAATCCCATAATTTTGTAGAAGGTAATGCATAGGTTTATTCTTTTCTGGAAAAGTTTTACATCATTTTACCTATTTTTACCTTGGAAACCTTGTACTGAAGCGAAATATGCAACTTAATGCAGCAAACTTTGACAATACTTATAGGAAAATATATTCCCAATACAATTTATTTTCCAATAAGAAGTACTATTCGTGTGACTTATTTTCACTATGGTCATGCTGAAACCATGAATGGTTAAGAAACGAAGGGCGTCACGCTTCTGCTATTTCTGTAACTCACTTTTGCAGTGAGCGTAGAGATGTGCAATTCGCTCCTGAGCTATTCCAGTGAATTGAATCTTTAAAGTGAGCTGATAGCTCACAGCTCTTTTTAAAAGAACCGCAGCTCACCAGTTCACCGCACTGGTGAGTAGGGATGCCAGGTTCACAGATTAATCTGTGTTTCACAGATTTTCAACCTTTTGCACAAGTTTAAAAAATTGCACAGATTTTCACAGATTTCTGAAATTCACAGATTTACAGAGATTTTGAAATCGATCATAGATTTTTAAAATTGATCACAGTTTAGCACCAAAAATTACAGAGCGGTAGGAAATCGTGAGAGTTTTTGGATGGCGACAGATTTTTGAAAAAATGAACTGGTAAGGTAGAAACAAGTTACGAGTTGAACGGATCTTCGACTCTTGAAGAGCGAGTTATAAATGAGAAGAAATGTGTACATGAGCTTTTGTTTGTTCTTCCAAATGTGTATCTATCCTTCTCTAACAGATTGAATGAGCCATTATTGTCAATAAGAAATCTTACCTCTCACTCAGTAGGCTAAGGTACATTCAGGGATGCCACTTTTGCAGATATTCTCAAATATGACATAATAATAATTCGCAAACGAGTTAGTTCGCATAGAATTGTTCTTTGTGCATCAATGAATTCAACCATGCATATGAAAGAAAAACGGAGTAAGAATCTTAATGAGCTTCTGAGCTGATACATTGAATCGATTCCCTTTAGTGAGCTGATCGGTTCGGAGCTGCTCACCGGTATGAGCTGTTTCGCACATCTCTAAGTAGGCGTCGCACGATCAACATATCGTCTTAAAAAACGTGTTGCTTCGCGATAACTCAATTTATTTACACGTTTAAAAATAAAATCTCTTCGTGAAGGTTTGTACTTTTACAATACTTTTTCATATTTTGTTTGGAAATTTTTTTTTTATATGTGTTGAACTTTTGATATTTTTTCGGAATTTCAATATTTTAAACCAACTTTGAAAAGGCCTAAAAATTGCATCGAGTTCCACTTATATTTTTTCTAATATTGTTAATTGTCGAAAAGTAAACAAAACAAAGATCACAAAAATTTGCTTGAGTTGCGCGTTCAGGCATGAGCTTGCTTGTCTATGCGTGTTTACGCGCACTTTGTAGTAGATACTTAGGTGATAGAGGGAGATTCTACGTAGATAAATACAAAAAAACTGTTTTAAAATAAAGTGAAGAAATCTCAAAAAATAATTTTTTTACATTATTTATATCTTCAGCAAAAATACTTCAAATGTGTTTTTCTTCAAAATGAGATAGAAAACCAAATTTTTTTTGTGAAAAAAAAATTTTTTTTTTGAAATCGGTACTACCCTTTTAACAAAAATTAAAGTGCCACTTTCAAAAGAAGCGTAATATAACCTTGTAAAACTTCTTCGAAGATACGTTAGCTCTTAAAAATCATAGAAAGTCAGTACAGACTTTTGACCGTCTTTTTCCACTTTTGGACCACTGTGCGACGGTGGTTTTGTTGTTGTTTTGCTTACCCAATGTTTGACGGAAGGTCGCTTAATTTTTACCGCGTTGGGGTTGGGAAGCCATTTATTTTTTTGATGATTTCTATCTATTATATATTTAAATCTCGAGTCAACTGCAAAAAAGTTGATTGTCGCAGAATTTTAATTTTTTTTCTGCTTAGTGGGCAGTAGAACGAATAATACATCACTGTTCTAAACTAATCTCTTTCTATTACAATAAATAGGGTAATGAAACTCATTTTTCATTCGTGTTCGGTTCATCTAGTATTTATTAAAACGAATCGCTTGTAGTTTGAAAATTGGATGTTCTCAAGTTTTATGAATGTTTAACATGCCAAGCCAATTATGGCTTGGCTCAATAATTAACAAACAGCTGTAGTAGATAAGAAAGAAGAAGAATAAAAAAACCTAAACACAAAAGTCAATCCCATCAACGAAACATTTCTCATGAACATGATTCTTTATTGTGTGATAATCTTGGCCGGTATGTCTGCGTGTTTTTTGTTGTTGTTGTTGTTGTTTTCGCAAATTGACGTTCCTGGTCTCAATCTTTCACAGCATCCACACCGTGTGTACCAGTTGCATTATCCGATTTCGAGTCCCCCATATCTGATGTGCCGATGTGCAGGAGGCCGCCAGAGGCCAGATCAAAATCTGTCAAATAACGGCAAAACACGACGATATAAAAAAACTGTTTACGCACAAAAATGTAGCAAATGATTCGTGGTTGACTGGTTGCCGAGTTGTAGGAGAACGGGCGGGGAAACGCCTGTGTGAACTACGAATCGGTCTGCAACAGAAGAAATTGGTTCCGCGCTTCCAGCGGTTGGAAGAAGAACGAGATCAGGTCGATTACCAGTCTCGAGATGATTCGGTTTTGCATTGTTTTGATTTGTTCTTCTTCATTTTCCCCAGCACATTTGCAGGTCGCTTGCTGATTAGGATAGCAACCGTTGCCGGGCTAATGGAAACCAAATTAATTGATGGCCTGCTGCGATCGGAAATTAACCGGTCCGCCGATTTAAAGTATCGTAAAAAAAGACTGTTGAAAACAGAGGTTAATTCAGTGGTGGAGTGAGTTAATTACATTTGGAGGACAAACTGCAGCCTAATGTGGCAGGTGATTTCAAATGGAACATATGGGCCCTGTGATATCACGTGAAGTGTGACTATAATGACTGGTGAACACGCCAAACAACCACGCATTCAGTGAGTTAGCTATCCGCAAGAACTTTCGCTTCTAGGCACGCGATTCTACTGTTTACCGGGCAAGTCACAGTGATGAACATATGTCTTCTGCTGAGGTATACGTGGAAAAAGTACACACACACGCAAAACAAAACAAAACTGCAACGCGTTTGAAACAATCAGTTAATTAGTTATTTCGAACCAGGATATAATGAACTGATACGTTGTGTTATAGAATCTGAATGTAACTACTTCCAATTACAAAGTAATTGCTTCAAACTAAAATACGATTATTATTCATTATTTTCTCAAGAAAACGGTTAACTAAAATTTTTACCTAATAAGTTTTCTTCGTGTACAATTCACTCGTGCATGCTTTGGGCGTTACCCGGGGGTTGTGGTCACGGACACGCAAACGCGTGTCTGTTCATGCGTATCATAAAAATCCGTTGGCAATAAATAGGTGAAAAAGTTTGCTAAATTATACCCCTTTAGGGGGCGTTTTAGCGAATAAACTGTTGCGTAGTCAATGCAAAATCGATGCCTGCGGTATTGCTAAAATCATCGCATTATTCGCATCTGGCGATGGAAAGTACTATCATTGTACTTGAGCTATTATAGAACAACTTTTTTGCGGAGTTAGCGAACAAAAATTGACATAGGACTACGCTTCGTTTTTTTTAGGAACTGGTACGCCGTCAGAGTAGGCTTTAAAAAAGAACACAACAAGACATGGTTTTGAGCTTATGGCTCACTTCGAAAAACTTTTCTGATTTTATATGAAGAGTTGCAAATACAACATAGAAGGCCTGTGCGCAGGGGGGAGGAGGATTTGGGGGTTTTATCCTCCATGGAAGATTTTTCAACATTAAGTTCCATGAACAATAGAGTACTTTTTATATAAAAGAGAAAATAACTGTACTTTTGATGTGGAACACATCTTTATTTTCTATATAGGGGTGCAAATCAGAAACTTAAGGAAAAATACTCGTAGAAATGTGGTCAGGTTTTAAACACTTTCAGCTCAGTGTATTTTGTATCAATTATTTATATTATTACATCATTTGATTGGAAATATTTCTACGATACGTATTTTAAATTATGAATGATTGAAATTTTGATTAGTAGCGAGCAGTATCTTGTTTTGTCTGCTCAAAATCTCCGGCATATCCGATTTTCCTGCCATAGACGACGGTTTTGAAGGAGTAAACTATATAACAAAGGGAAAGCATCGCTCTGATTGGTCAATCGATGCAAAAGGGAAGCTTTTGGAAGCACGCGAATCTATAAATAGATGCGAAATTATAGCTAACGATTTAGTTCTACGCGTAGCATGCTAGAGGTAGGTTGTTTCTAGAAAGCAAGACAAAAAGTGCCATAAAACGATTTGCAGCTTTAATTGGTATGCTCTGATCTTGTGTCATGCAAGTTCGGATGAAATTCCATGTTATGTCGTTTCGCCTGAGAAATTGACAACTACCCAGGGTTAATTTGGAGTGCTTAAGAATAATTTCTAATTTATATAAGATGAATTCAATTGATAATGAGAAAAAGTTTATCGCTTCAACCGAAATCGCAGAACGGTAGTAATGGTAGAGAAACGCTATAAAAATAACTGCTTGCATACAAAACTTGAACACAAGCTTGGCGAAGAGAAGCTTAAATATTAAAATCGTATAGCAAGTATGTACAAAGATATAATTGCATACATTTGGGATATTGGTGTAATTTCGTCGGCTGTAAAACAAAAACAAATCAAGACAAACAATGTTCGGCGTTCAGGAATCAGGAATCAGAACAAATTGGCTCAAATGGCACGTTCCCCTTGATACTTGGAGATTTGTGCCTTGCCATCAATTTTGTTTTTAGCATCATTTTCCCGATATATAAGAGGGAAGGATTGAAGGGAAATGGTAAGGTTTGGATTAGGAGGATGGGGAAAATTGACGACACAAAAACACAAAAAAGCAGAAGTAAATTCTGCACCCCTAAGGGATGCTGAACAATCTGCTGGGGATCACATTTAGTGGAAGCAGAAGTAAATTCTGAACCTCTACGAGGTCCCGAACAGTCTGCTGTAAAACCTATTTAGGTTTGTTACTATGTGCGTTCTTTCTGATGAAGCACAGTTAATAAAACCTCCAAACCCCGAGAGGTTTAAGAGATCTTACAAAAGCGACACCATTCTGCACTCCCGGAAGAATGCAGAACGATTCGCAGTATGTACGAGCAGAAGTAAATTCGGTACCCCCCAAAGGATGCCAAACAATCTGCTAAACCCTATTTAAGGTGAATACAGAAGGGATTCATTGACTCCAGGAAGAACGATGAACCCTTCTGACTATAGCTCCTTACCACATTGGGTGAGAAACGAGAGAATATCCTTCAATTTTAGCTCCGCATACACAGACTCAACCATGTATGGAGAACCAAAAACCCGGATACGTAGCTGCGTCAATGCGGGACAATTACATATGAGATGATATGAAGTACCATAATCGCATTCACACAAATCACACGAATAATACTCAGCACGTTGAATAGTAGCCATGTGATAATTGAGTTTGCAATGTCCAGTCAGAGCTCTGACCAGAATACTGCAATGTTGCTTGGAGAAATGCAGTAGACACTTTGACATTTTCAGATTTAAATCTGGTAGAAATGCTTTTGTCTGAGCGCAAGTTTGCAAGCTGCGCCAGTAGCTGGCATGTTTGGATGCAGCCCAAGAACAAATCTTGTGCTTTACCCAACTAGTTGAAAGTGGTAAAGCTGGTTCAGGACCAACGAAATCAACGAGTTCGACATGCGATCACTAGATTCGATCGTGAACCTTTCGAACTGAGTGCTTTTAAGGCTGCCTGACTGTCGTTTACCACAGATCCTCTGCTGAAGTGCCGATTGTATTCCACACAGAGTCGCGTAGATTTCTGCTTGGCACACAGTACAGTATCTACTAGGTGAATGAGACTGCTCCAGCCTCATTTCACGACAGTAGACACCAGCACCAGCACGACCATTCAACAGAGAACCGTCCGTATAACAAACTATGTGTTCATCAAGTTGTCGTTCCAAATAACCAGTCAACCATTCCTCACGAAGAGGATAGCTCACATTGAATGTTTTGAAAGGAAAACTGCATGTGAGAGTTAGGTCACTAGGAGCGAGTAAATACTCATCCCACGTAACCATTTGAGACCACAAGCGAGTGTGGCTGGTAGCACAATCTAATGGGTTACTGTTCCAAAGCCCTGTAACCTTAAGACGGTATGCACAAGATAATGCTTCTTGTTTCAGGAACACATGTAGTGGTTTAATGCACAGTAGCGCCTCTAGAGCAACAGTAGGAGTTGTCATGAATGCTCCTGTCATCGCCATTAGGACCATTCTTTGGAGATGATTTAGCTTTGACTGAACTGTCGTGACTTCTCCTTTCTACTCCTTCGGCGTTGGTTCCTAATCAACATCAATATAAGCAGACTCTCGTGCGATTGCGGATTCAAAAGTGTGACGATTGATTGAACTGTTTGATTGTAAATTATTAGAATTTTTTGTTGCCATGTTCCACATCAATGGCTCGAACAACCCAATCTGGCTGATCCTTACTTCACTATGGGATGCCTTTTCAAAATTAACTCTCTTAGAGAGTGATAAGTTTTTGATCGTGAATATCTCTTGTTGTATCTAACGAATCAACATAAGTTTTGCTACATGCCATCGGAAATATGATCACAATTTCATGATAAAATATTCTGTTGTGTGATATAATCTCAAATAATTCAAAATTAAACTTTTCTGAAATGTTTGGTATAAACGAGTATCAAAGAGGATAATTTATAAGGCGCGTTTGTCTTTCTCGTATTTCTAAAGCTCATAGCTCAGTGATCTGTGGAAGGATTTAAATAATCTAACTACCAATAGAATCGAAATTTTTCAACTGAAGCGTGTATAGAGAAGGCATTGAAGTATTTCAATAGTACACTATTGAAAAACCTGTCTCATTTGACTCATGTCAACACCAGCCAATCAGCCAAACGCGTTCTGAGCAAGAGAACAAAATATTTGCTACTGTACAACAAATCGTCGAGGAAAATGTTCCGAACAGTGTTTAATATCGTACTGAGTTCCACAATTTGGTCCTTCTGAAAGGCAGGAATGAATCCCGTACGGCATCCGGATAGTTTCTTTCAATGAAATTCAAATACGAAATGAAATAATCGAAATTTAAATTCAATATGCTGCTATTTTTATAGCCGTTAGGACCGCCCATTAGTGAAAAAGCTACAGACGAGATCACGTAAAAAAAACCTCTTAACAAAAATTGGATCAGTTTGGATTCTATCGCCACTGCGAGCAGATGTATTTTGTGTCGTTTGCAAAGCTAGTTTTGCTTCCGACAAGAGCGATTCGTCACAGCTGCTAGTCGTTTGTATTGGAGAAAAAACAAAGAAAAGAAGACAAAGGTGGGGAGCATCACACAAAATCAGTCGTTCTAGTGGCTCTAAAAGTTTTCTTATTAGGATTTCCTGCTCTCAAATCGAAGGTAAAATCCTCAGTTTAGTGCAAATCTAGAACTGTTTGATTAGATTTGTGCACTTTTCGCTGTGTGAAATTCACAGTAATCTAGATCAGGTGAAGCCTTCTTTGTTTTTGCGAAAAATGTGATAAAGGGGAATGCTTGCATAATTTATACAATTGATCAACTAATTGAAATTCGTAAGAGTTAAGGAACATGTCAGTTGTTTTCGTATTTACGACATCCAGCTATGTCTCTGACATTACCCACCCGCCTTTTTTACCCGGGTTCATCTTCCGGACTTGCAGAATTACCGTGTGTCGAATTTTTCAAATCTCCGATTTTCATAGATACATAAATTCTGACGCAAAGATATAAACTAAATCTGAAAATTGGTCTCAAAACTATTCCAATCTGTAGGGCTTGTTAATGAATAGCCCAGTAAAATTACGTCGCCTACAGGTCTCCAGCTTCGGAAGCACCGAAAGTAATGCTTGAAAACTCCAGATTTCTGCTTTCGGTTTCACAGGGTGATAAGTTCTAAAAGTTACAAAGAAAAACTATTCCAATTAGAAGGACTGCGGTTCGTCGGTTACCAAACCAATTTTAGAATACATGGTGTTGTTTGGCTTGAAAATTGTTTCGTAATAATTAGTAGACCAATTTCAGCATATCTGATTGGCGTTGAAGGATACAGTTTAATAGCATGTTGTTAAATCTTTTTTTATCCAGATCAAGTATCCAGACTTTAGTAAAATTTATTTTTGTATTTTCCCTAAAGTATAATACATTTCACAGTTAGATATATGTTCGTGAATAAGGCTTTATTACACCACTAGGTGCATTTGAACTGAGTTTTTTTTAATCTTGTTGCAATCCTTTGTTTACCATAATGATTACTGATATTACTGCATCAATACCGTATGATGCACTAAAACATTCAAATTATTTTTCACACTAGTGGTAAAAAATACAAACTGAACTCGTAGCACGACACCAATTTTGGCCACCCCCAATTCATCAATGGCACGTAGAACCAACTTTCAAATGGCTTCGATTATGCAGTCCATTCTAAATGCATCGCCTACTGTGTCGTCAGAAGTTTCACAGACCTTTTAACCGTAGAGGAGTAGCAGAGGAGGTTTTCCCGTCCGGTCCAGTCAGCCAGCTTCGGAAAGCTCGCTCGGTCACCATAAACACATCTACTACGTAATTAGCTACTGAAATTGAACAACGAACGCGTGCTAAACCAGTTTTCTCGGTGGAACCTCGTGAGCTAATTTCTGTGTGTGTTTTGAATGCGGCGGCGTTCGTACTAGGAATGGAACACTTTTATAGTGATTAAATCGTGTGCTCCCCCTCCCTGAAGCGATACCGCATTTACATAAGTTGGATTGGACGAGATGTTTATCTAGAGAAACATGTAAAATTGACCGTGTCTTTCGTCGTTTTCGATGTTTAAATTAAAAACAATTCTTCGGAAACCTGAATCAGGTGAGTTATTAGTGTTTTCTGGTGGAGATTATTGCACGTACTTCAATGTTCAATCTTGCTTTAATTTTCTGGTGGTCTACTGCAATGAAATAATTCATCCAAATCACCCCCAATTGTTGGTAGGAAAACTCATCCGGAACAATTTCCCGACCAGGCACACGACCAAAACGGTTTGGGTAAATTCAAATTGTAATCCTCTTGCGTTAGTCAGATGTAATTTCGCACCGTTCGTTGGTTGTGTGCTGCTTCGATTCAATCCGGGCAGGCTTGAGGCTCGCACAGAAAAGCTATCCTATTATTTGGAACTAGAACGACGAATCTTTCCGGGCTACCGGTGTTCGGTCAAACTGCTCAATACCCAGTTCCGTGTTATTCCACAGTGAGTGAACGGGAGAATGAGAAGCAATTGGTCCATAAATTACAAACGAATGCCAGACTGTGGGGCGAAATTCGAACCCTCACGACAAACGACGCTGGGTTTCCCCTTATTTCCACTTTTAATTACGAATGTATTACGTGAAAATGGACACATGGCCTGGCAAAACTTGTTCCGATACGAGGGAAACATCCCTCGCAATTGTTTTCAATACACCGAGGCAAAGTTCTGTGCATAAGATTTTAGCTGGATGAATAAAAATGATTGCAATTTGTTTTTTTTTTCTGTTTGAGTGTAAATTTTTCATTCAGTGAATCTGAAATTGAGGGGATTCACGTTTTTTTTTCTTCTGTGTTGGTCCTTGGCAAATATCCCTTTTAAACCCGCGGCTTCCCACACCTAGCTATTACCTTTTTCAAACATAGACTGAAATTGCAATGACATGGTCTGGTGACGATGCAGATTGAACTATTTGATCGTTTTCTGGTGCTGCTGAATCCACTTGCAGTTCATTCTTGTCTGATGGAAAATCGTTCCCTTTGCAAAATATTGCTCTGTTTGATGGTAAGCCGGGTGGATTTTTTTTAGAATTTTGTCATTTCGGTTCAGGTGCCGTAACATTTGAGTTGGCAATTTACGTTAATCTAAGGCGAACTATAATAATAGATAGAATAATAGATATTTACATTTTTCGACTCTGTTTTATTATCATAGTTATTGCGTGTTATTTGTCTCTTGTTTTATTATTATTTTTCATAAATCCTGTCAAATATGGCACTGTGTAGATTCCACTCCAAGATCGTTTGAGTATCGTGGAGGGTTGTTCGAATACATCACTTGAAATAGACAATCAGTCATTAGGTGTTTTCAAGTTGGACAATCTAGAGGCTGTATTCATAAGCAATGATTACTGAAACAATCATTTAACTCGAATTTTCTTCAGATCCAATCATTCGCGCCGGTATTTTGAACTACTTGCTAGATTTCGAGGAATAGTAGTATCAACTCGTTTCGATTAATTTAATCATTTTTTTATATCTCTAACCTAAATCGTTCGGAAACGATCGTTTGGGGTACGTAAAGACTGTCCCAGAAAGTATGGACGCACTTTGATTTCGCTGTGAATAATTCACAAGTGTTAGATATTCAAATTTTATTCGATATACTGATAATATTAGACTACAACAACAAAAATTAATCTCAACATTTTCTACCTAGCCATTGTAGACTAGCTGGCGCACCTTCTTGCGAACGTTCCTCATTAAATTCCGTACAGACTTCTTGGCGACAAGTTTTGATACTTTTTTCCAATCGTTTTCGAACTGTTGAATGGTTTCGGCTGCCGAGACATGTTTCCTAAGATTTGCCTTCGTTAATGCCCAAAATTCTTCAATTGGTCGAAGTTGTAGGCAATTTGGTGGATTCATGTCTACTTGGACGATAGTGACATTTTTGGTAGTATACCACTCTACCGTTGATTTCGAGTAGTGGCAAGAAGCAAGATCTGGCCAGAAGACAAACATTCCTTGATGTATATTTCTCTGTTCATTGAAGCAGTGGTGATGAAGAGTTTCGAAATCTTACCGCAGCTACAAATTGCTTGCCAGACCATAGCTTTCTTACCAATTTTTTCGACTTCAATCGTGTCTCGGACTGGTTTAACACTTGCCCTTCTCGCACCGTATAATATTGTGGTCCCGACAAGGATTTGTAATCGAGTTTCACGTAGGTTTCTATCGGAATCCGTTTTGGTTGTTTCTGCTTCTTATAGGTTCGAAGATTCAAACATTCTTCAGCACGAAGAACATTTGACTTCGAAGTGCCCACTTTTTTGGCCACATCCCGAACTGAAACCTCCTTCTTTTGCTCGAACGCCTTCAGTGTACGTTTATCCAACTGAGGGTTAGCAGGACCTTTTTTCGACCCGTTTTCGGTTTATCCTCAAAGGTGTTATCCTCACCGAACTTCCTGATTGCATTTCGCACGGCTTTTTCACTTACTCCTTCCATTTTTGCTATCTTTCTCAGTGGCAGTCCGCGTTCTGTGCACCATTTGTACACCATTAGAGTTAGAGAAGAGTGTAAACAAAAGGACGCAGCCATAAAAAGTCTTTACTAACAAACACCTAGTAGTTTGAATGCATGATATTGGGTTCAGAAGTAAAAGTTTTTCGTTTCAAATGAAAAAGTGCCACTGGTAGATTTCGGGCAACAATGTCCGATTTCATGATTCACTTTGTTAACTTGTCGCACTCATGTCGGTGTTGCTTTATTTAGAAGGCTTGATTTGATTCAATTAAACATCATTTGTTGTGAGAAATCCGCGTAAAAACGCGTTACTTCGGAAATCTGCGTCAAACAACCGCAAAAGTTAAAAAAAAATATTTTATGCCGAGTGTCTTAGAAATGCATGAAACGCCCAGGAAATTTGCAAAATATCGACTTTGTGACTTGGAAAAATTTTGAGATTTCCGAAATCGAAAATTTTTGTTTGATGCCAAATGTCTAAGAAATGCATGAAACATCGAGATATGGTGTAATCAAAGACATTTCTAAGAAAACCGGATAGCATTGAAAATTCGTGTAACTTTGGAAATTCACATAATAACTATCGCATTTAAAAACCCGCAATACCTCAGTGTAATTTAAGAATTGAAATGCATCAATGAAGTGGCTTGTCGTAATCGATTTGAATGGTATAAAACTATAATTTCAATGTTGATGACCTGTAATGATCCTTTTTGCAATCAAAGCATTTGAAGTTTTCATGAGGATTCCCACCAGATGTAAAACACATGCCATTTTTTGCGTCTCAAAAAAGCATTGGAGCTTAACCGGCAGGTTGAAAATTGAGGGCCGTTAGAGTTGAAGCCAAGAGCCATAGCTGCCACTGAAGAATTTTTTGCAATTCGCAATTCGAAAATCACGATAAAAACAAACATTAAATCTATTATGTTGAGCTAATCGACGTCAAAATGAACTCACGATAATCAGGCCTTGTTAGGCATATGGTGTAATCAGTGTCCTATAATACGAATCGCTTTCAAGTGTTCAAACTATCTAATCGCTATACTGTCGAGTCCAACAAATTCAATTGAAGAAAGCCGGGTCCGAATAAAACACCAGAGCGAGTGCGTAATTTTTCATCATGACAACGCTCGGTCGCATAATGCGTTTCCGGTCAATAACTATTTGTACTGATTATGGGTAGAAAATTCTACCCTATCTGCTATATTGATTTAAGCTGACGCCATCCAACTGTCAATTATTTTATTTGATAATATATTCATTAGGGTACACCGCTTTCGACTACCACTCGATCAATGCAGAGCGCACTTCATAGTATAAAAAGATTATTTTTGCCTTTCTTATATAGAAAGGTTATGGAATCACTTGCACCAGTGAAAATTGGCCAAGTGTCATATACCATTCGACTCAGTTCATCGAGCTGAGCTGTGTGTGTGTGTGTGTGTGTGTGTGTGTGTGTGTGTGTGTGTGTGTGTGTGTGTGTTTTTTTTACAAGGTGAAATACCTTATGTACTTTCCCAGCTCACGCGCTCAGTAGTTGTCAAGCTACCGCTATTGTGAACCAGCGAGTGGGACTGGCTGGCCCTTACCCACTAAAACACCTTGGACATCTTGCCTTGATCCCCCCGAAACTAAGCTAAGCTCAATACTTCGGGGGAGGCTGTGCTCATGCACTTCTTCGTTTGGGAGAAAATAAGCTCCTGTGTTTCTCTCTTTATTCATCTCGGATGTGCTCATGCACTTCTTCGTTTGAGAGAAAATGTGCTCCTGCGTTTCTCTCTTTATCCATCTCGATCCACCTTTAGCGCCTCGACGACCCAATGTTTTCCCTTTTACGCCACGCGGGACACCCAAAGGAGTGCCGAGGTCGGCTTCGCGATTCCGGTTTGGAGCATGGCTTCCGGTTCGCTGGTGCCCCGACGACTCGAATCGGTGTTGTGGCGGCTACTCGACTAGTCCCCGGTGATGGATCTAGTCTACACCGACAGAGAGTTCCCCGACTATGGAAGTTCTCCCGTAACCGACGTTTTCGATACTCGTATACTTACGATGCATGACGTGGTCTACTCATCTTGTCCTCGACGACGGATCAAGACTACACCGACGAAGGAAGTTCTCTCGATCCGACGCTCACTCGCTGATCCCTTTTCCATATTCGCTGCAACTCCGAGAGTATCTGTGTTACCACTTTGTTTACTGCATTCCACGTGCCTTCTTCACGACACATTTCCTCAGATATATTATCCACCCTTAGGGCAGGCATTTCCCTACGTACTTCCGCAAACCGGGGACAATCGAATATCACATGTTCAGGTGTTTCTTCAACATACTCACACTCCGGACAAAATGGAGACGCGGCGTGACCACACCGATGCAGATACTTCCGGAAACAACCATGACCAAATAGAAACTGCGTTAGGTAGAAGTTTACCTCTCCGCGTTGTCTATTCATCCACGGCGACAGATGTGGAATGAGCCGGTGAGTCCATCTACCTTTCTCCGTACTGTCCCACTCCTGCTGCCACTTCGCCATCGAATCGATTCGAACCATCGTTCGCACGTTTCTGGTGGTTCTACGCTGATAACACTCGATATCCTCCGCCAGGGTAATGCAGATTGGGATCATTCCGGCGATAACGCTGGCTACTTCCGACGATATTGTCCTGTAGGCGCTCGTGACTCGTATGACCATAAGCCGGAATGCTCTGTTGAGCTTTTCACGGTTCCTCTTCGTTTTCAATGCTGTTCCCAGGCAGGTTTTCAATGCTGTTCCATACCGTAGTATTGACGAAGATACACTAGCTAACATACGTCTTGTGCTGCTTTTCGGGCCACCGACATTTGGCATGATCCTCGTTATTGCATTTATCGCCTTCGCGGACTTCTCGCAGGTATAGTCGACATGGCAGTTAAAGTTCAACCGGTTGTCGATCATCACTCCGAGAAGTTTCAGAGCTCGCTTAGTTGAAATCGCATGTCCCCCTACATCTATCTCGATACGCTGGATCGACTTGCAGTTGCTCACCAACAACACTTCCGTTTTGTGGTGAGCTATTTGTAGCCTGACTCCGTTCATCCAGCCCTCAATCGTGCTTATCGTCTCTGTCACCGAGGCCTCTACTTCTTCGAGAGACTCGCCCATCACCGTTAACGATATGTCGTCCGCGAAGCCCACGATTTTCACTTTCCTGGGAAATTGCTGTGTCAAGACCCCATTGTACATAGCGTTCCAGAGAGTCGGACCGAGAATGAATCCCTGAGGGACGCCCGCCGTCACTCGCACTGACCTCTGTCCTTCGTTCGTATCGTACACCAGGATTCTATTGTGGAAATAGCTCTTTAGGATTCGGCAAACATAATCTGGGATCCGCATTCGGTGTAGTGCTGTGGCGATGGTCTCCCAGCTGGCACTGTTGAAAGCATTCTTCACGTCCACTGTAACCACGGCTCAGTATCGGTCACCTCTTCGCTTCTGTTTGGACGCCTTCTCAGCGCTCTCAAGCACTGTCCGGATTCAATCGTCGACACTCCTTGACGAAAACCGAACTGCATGTTCGACAATCCTCGTTCGCCTTCAGTGCATTTCATCAACCTGTTGAGAATAATTCTTTCCAGGAGTTTCCCAAGTGTGTCCAGCAGGCAAATAGGCCTATACGAGGCAGGATTACACGGTGGTTTACCTGGCTTCGGCAGCAACACCAGCTTCTGGATCTTCCACATGTCTGGGAAGTTGCCTTCGTTCAAGCACTTCTGTAACACAGTTCGGAACATGTCTGGATACGCCAGAACCGCGGTTTTCAACGCCACGTTTGGTATCCCATCCGGGCCTGGAGCTTTCTTGGCTTTCAGTCGCTTTGCGGCTTGTGTAAGCTCTTCGTTAGAAATTTGCCGATCAACAGAGTCGGCTTCTTCTTCGCCATACGGTGTTGGTGGCCAAGTAGTCGGGTCGTGCTTCGGGAAGAGACACTCCACGATCTCTTTCAACTTGTTCGGGCACATTTCAGCTACGATGGACGGACCCTTAATTTTCGCCACCACAACTCGATACGCGTCCCCCCAGGGATTGGCGTCTGCTTCTCGACACAGTCTCTTGTAGCAATTTGATTTGCTACGCTTAATCTCCCGTTTGAAAGCGGACCGGGCTTCCCGAAAAGCCGACTTGCGTTCCTCTATTTCTGTTTCTGTCCTTGCTCTCTGGGCCCGCCTCCTGGCTCTGAGGCAAGCAGCTCGTAACGTACTGAGCGTCCCGTTCCACCAGTAAGCTGGTCGGCGGCTATTCGTTGGTTCCGATTTTCGCAGCATTGTGGTGTCGCAAGCCATCACCATTCTTCTTTTCAGTTCGGTCGCATCGATATTATCGACGCCGCCGTCCGGTCGAAGTGCCTCAATAAAGAGGTCCTTGTTAAAGGTTTTCGTCTTCCACTTTCGCCCATCGGTAATGCTTCTCCGTGTCGCCACTGGGATTCGTTGGCCGATGCGATAGTGTATCGCTTGGTGATCGCTATGAGTGTATTCCTCGCTCACTTTCCAATTCATGTTTGCAGCCAGATTAGGACTGCAGAACGTGACGTCGATGATCGACTCTCTACCGTCTTTCCGAAATGTACTAACGGAGCCTTCATTACACAATCGTACTTCTAACTTTGCTAAAGCTTCCTGCAGAATATATCCTCTTGCATTGGTTACTCTGCTGCCCCATTCCACCGCCCAGGCATTGAAGTCTCCTCCTATGACTACTGGTTTTCGTCCGATTAGCTTATTGGTCAACTGTTCCAGCACCTGGCTAAACTGCTCCACTGTCCACCTCGGAGGGGTATAGCAACTGCATACAAAGACGCCGTTAATCTTAGCAATCACGAAGCCTTCACTTTCGCTCTCAACCACTTCCTGTATAGGGAATCTTCCCATGACGTGTATCGCGGCCATTCCTGTTCTATCTGACACCCAGTTGCCGTTATCAGGGGGAACTTGATACGGCTCTGAGATTATCGCAACATCGCACTTAGTTTCTGTCATTGACTGCCATAACAGTTGCTGTGCGGTATCACAATGATTCAGATTTATCTGGGTTATCTCCATTACTGTTGGCCCGCAGTCGCCCTCTTGTAAGCAGGGCACTTGAAGCTACCAGTCGGATGGTCATCTCCCTCCTCCGAAGTGCAAAGCATACACTTCGGTTTTTGCGTGCAGTCTCTCGCAATATGACCCATCCCTCCACATTTCCAGCACATTTTGGATCTGTCGGGGCCTTTACAAGCTCCTGCTCGATGTCCAAAGTCCAGACACTTGATGCATCTTTCCGCTCTCTTTTCCACTCGCGGTACAGCTTTCAGTAGACACCGCGACCATCCGATCGTTGTGTGTGTGTGTGTGTGTGTGTGTGTGTGTGTGTGTGTGTGTGTGTGTGTGTGTGTGTGTGTGTGTGTGTGTGTGTGTGTGTAATCTCACTAGGTTTTCTCGGAGATGGCCGAAGCGATTTTGACAAACTTAGATTCAAATGAAGGGTCTCATGGTCCCATATGGAATTTCTGAATTTCATCCGGATCCGACTTCCGGTTCCGGAGTTATAGTGTAAAGTGTGTTCAATATTGTATACCGTCACTTAAACTGGCAGAACAAAAACCGTAAAAAATGTTGTAAACTGGACTCAAAACCGTTATTCCCAATCTTAGGATCAAATGAATGGTCTCATGATCCTACCAAAAATTACTGCATATTTTCGGATACAACAGAAATTTAAATCGTCGTTTCAATATTTGAATAAAAATTAGTAGAGTTTGTATGTCATGTTAGTTGGTGGCCGTACGAACCGACTTCGATTATACTAGTTCTCGGATTCTGGTGACGGAAGTGCATATAATAGTGAACCCACTTCGTTTCCTTGACCTACGCGAGTAAAGCACTGTTTCATTCTGTATGTTATACACAAACAATCTCTTGGTTTCTTTCAAAAATCGAAGAGAAAAATTTTGAATAGAATCCCGATCAACAAGGGAGAACAAAATTGTATCTGGGGTTGTTTTGTTTTTCCTATCTAAACTAGTCATAATCTTGGCCTCGTTAATAGTTAAAATAACAAAAATTATAACTGAATTTAACCTAGGTGATAACAAAATTGTTACAAACCTTGATATCTAAATATCAATATTATATCTAAATTTGTTACAAATTTAGTACGAATTATCAGCTGTTATTACCCATTTTTTGGGGGGAAAGGCTTTACCGTGCAAATCTAAAAATAAATTTCGCGAAGTGAGATGAAATTGCATACCTTTAGGTGATTTGATTTGCCATAAAAAAAGTTATGCACGGTTAAGCGACTGGTTCCGAACCGGGAAGTTTTGAGTTGCCAACATACGCTACGATTGCATCAGGGCATGAGAACCAACTGATGTTGGAAGGTTATATTGGCATCATATAGTAACTAGTGTAAGTCCATATTACTACAGAAATAATCTATCGCTCTTCTCGCTCCCTCTTTCGTCGTTCCCTTCCAACCGGCATAGGAATGACAAAGGGGCTATTTTAGAACTATGAGCAAGCTTTCTTTTGGTACTGAAGAAAAGTTGTGAATGAACGGAAATGATTAAATTCAGTGAAACAAAACTACCTTATAGAATCTGAGGAAAATAACTAATGAATGATAGTTTTTCAGTTTTTTCTTCTTTGTACCAGTACTCAGTTCGCTCGTTAGTTGAAGTAGTGAATTGTCTGTACGTGTATGTGTGTCGATTGGTGGGCATATTTTGATTAACATGTGCACTTAATTTTCCCGGAGATGGCTGAATCGATTTTCGTAAATTTAGGTTGGAATAAAAATTTGTTTGAAAGACAGCAAAAAATCAGAAGTGTATATAACATCGATTCGAACAGCAAGTTTTTATGATTGATGATGAACCAATTGCCTATTAGTCACATTAGTTTGCGATATTCGCATCCAGAAGCCCAGCAATTAATGTTCAAAAACCATCAAAATTTAACTTCCATTCCGGTTTGATTGTTAGATATCTACTTAGATTGACTCACAGAATACCCGGTGAACGACCGCAACTAGGTTAAAACCGGGTATAAATAAACGATATAATAATAATAATGACTCACAGAAAAATGATTCAAATGAAAAATCTTATAATGCGGGTCGGTTGCTTCAAACTCTAATTGCAAATTTCGAATCCCATCTCGTGATCCCAAATTGGAAGTAATCAAAGTACTACGAAATGAGGCTATCATAAATTTATCAGATATGGATAGATTGAACTTTTCAAATCGAACGTATTATGGTGCGATAAATCGTTTTTGTCTGATTCACGACTCAGGCCCGTACCCAGGATGTCTTTTCGGGAGGGGCCCAATAATTAAAAATAATTTTACCGAAGATTGCTTATGTACCTAATTCTCGGTGTGCCTTTTACGGGTGTTAAACTTTTCCATTTGAACTGATGTTGCATTACATTTCATTACGTTTACTGTCTTGTAATTTATGTAACACATGTCTGAGGCCTTTTAAATAATTATATATCTGTTTTTGATTTCGGGAGGGGCCAGGGGCTAAGTTTAGAGGTTTTGAGCCCAGTTTAAATTTTGTTTTTCGTTTATTGCAGCGTCACTTTTGAAGACGTTTTGAAATTTTTGACACTTATCACTCTGTTTTTCCGGAAACAAAAATCGGTTACCGATAATCCACTTTTTCCAATATTTTTAGTCCAATTTTAAAGCTTTTGCCTTACCTTTCTTTGTTCGTTAGAGAAAAAGCGAAAAATCATCTTGAAGAATATTTATTTTCAATTTAAAATTAATATTTGAATAAAAACTTTACACAATTTAAGTAGGAATTACTTGAACGTTCTCACATTTAAAATTTAGGCCGTTATTTAGAAATTAGCAACTAGCAAAAGGTTATTTGGTGAAATTTTTCTACAAATTGAGATTTATTAAAATCTGGTACTACTTATACTACTTTCAAACTTAATCCATTCTGTATCTTGTAAAAAAATCTCAATCTATTATTCTTTTTCGTGGCCTCAGATTCTAGTCGCTATGATGGTAAAACGAAAAAAAAACATAGCTCCATTCACTGACATCGAATCGAATAATCTTGCTGTGTGTGACGACGCTCCTCACATCTGCGCCGTTACTGTCATGAATGTTGAAACATACACTGTTATTGTGAAGAGCATGAACCACAATCTCCAATTTGTGAGTATCATATATGCAAGATTTAATAGAATTTAATCAAGTGTTCTAATGATGGTAACATTGTAATAACCACAATAAACCACATCAACACACAGTTCCAGTTCCTCCCGGCGGTCGAGATTATCCTCGTTAGCTCATCTGCTCGACAAGCTTTTTGTTACACAATGCACATGCACACATCCACCGAGAGCTATAAAAACTAGCATAATCTGTCCCCAGCCGGTGACATTCTTTTTCATAAGCTAGCCGCCTGCTTGGATGTCGGCCGATGCACGTGTGCAGCGGAAAAAGCACTATTCGCCTACCTTGGTAGACAGGCAAGCAGGCAGGCAGGCACAGACAGGTTCCATTCTCATTACACATGACACTAATGGCTATCTCGTTACCCCTGGTTCTTACCTTTGCAGATCTTTGTAACTCCAACCGCCGATGACCTGGTAGTTTCATCACCTACTACATCATCACAATCATCATTAGCATAGGATGCTGCTGTGCGACTGGCTGACGGTTCTTCGCTGAAAGGCGCACATTGAAAACAGTGCGAGTGACTAACTGACTGACTGACGGTGTGTGTGTGCGTTTTTGGTGGCGAACAAAAGGAAGGCGGTAGATGCTAACATATCCGGGAACCGGCCTAAACCGATGCGCCCTCGAAGGGCCCTGCCAGCGCAGTAGGCTGAGCCAAACGGAGACGAGACTGTCTACTGATGGTGAGTACACCGTAAAAAACATTCGACATTTCATTCCTAATAGGGTTGTTCTTACATTTGTGTATTTTAAATAATTTTTACGACGTTTCGTGATTAAAACTTTGGTCACAGTATCTCGGGATTTTCGCATGATTTATCAGCTTGATTTAACATACTTTTTTCCAATTTCAAGAAATAAATTTCTTGAGAGTCAGACAATACTAAATTAGAAATTATCTCTAAAGACTGTCCTAGAATGTATGGACGCACTTTGATTTCGCTGTTAATAATTCACAAGTGTTAGTTATTCAAATTTTATTCGATATACTGATAATTTTAGACCACAACAACAGGATATTCTTCTCAACATTTGCTACTTAGCCATTGTAGACTAGCTGGCGCACCTTCTTGCGAACGTTCCTTATTAAATTCCGTACAGACTTCTTGGCGACAAGTTTTGACACTTTTTTCCAATCTCTTTTCGAACTGTTGAATGGTTTCGGCTGCCGAGAGATGTTTCCTAGGATGTGCCTTCGTTAATGCCAAAAATTCCTCAATTGGTCGAAGTTGTGGGCAATTTGATGGATTCATGTCTACTTGGACGATAGTGACATTTTTGGTAGTATACCACTTTACCGTTGATTTCGAGTAGTGGCAAGAAGCAAGATCTGGCCAGAAGACAACAGGATCCTTGTGGCTTCGAATCATGGGTAGAAGTGGTTTTTGTAAACATTCCTTGATGTATATTTCGCTGTTCATTGAAGCAGTGGTGATGAAGGGTTTCGAAATCCTACCGCAGCTACAAATTGCTTGCCAGACCATAGCTTTCTTACCAAATTTTTCGACTTCAATCGATGTCTCGGACTGGTTCAACTCTTTTCCCTTCTCGCACCGTATAATATTGTGGTCCCGGCAAGGATTTGTAATCGAGTTTCACGTAGGTTTCGTCGTCCATGATTATGCAGTTCAAATTTCCAACAAGAGTCGTATTGAACAGCTTTCGAACCCTCGGCATGATCGATGCTTCTTGTTTTGGACTACGTTTTGGTTGTTTCTGCTTCTTACAGGTTCAAAGATTCAAACGTTCTTTAGCACGAAGAACATCATGAATTGAAACCTCCTTCTTTTGCTCGAACGCCTTCAGTATACGTTTATCCAACTGAGAGTTAGCAGGACCTTTTTTCGACCCGTTTTCGGTTTATCGTCGAAAGTGTTATCCTCACCGAACTTCCTGATTGCATTTCGCACGGCTTTTTCGCTTACTCCTTCCATTTTAGCTATCTTTCTCAGTGACACTCCGCGTTCTGTGCACCATTTGTACACAATTTTTCGACGTTGTACTGCTGAAAGCCAACGCATTTCGAAATAAACTAATGAAAACGAATAAACAACTGCACAAGTGGTTAGAGAAAAGTGTAAACAACAAGACGCAGCCATGAAAATAGACAAATTTTGAACCATTGCGAAATGGCAGCGGTTTTTGATTGCGTTCATACTTTCTGCGACAGTCTTTTATACCTAAACCAACTAACATCAAGATCAGAAATACCTTCTGGTCTCAAGTTTCAAAGTTAATGTTCCATTCTTGAAGAATTCCTAGATTTTTCAAGATGAACGACCCGAAAACGATTGTTTCTCGCCACGGTGTGGGTGGGAGAATCACCAAATCGTTAAACCTTTTTTCACATGTTTGTCCTGCGGTGGCAATCACCCCTAGGCGAGACGATGAAAAACTAAACTCAAGACTGACGAAAATCGTTATTTTTAATTAGACTGAGGTCGGACGGCCGGCTAAACACAGTCCAGATCTGAAGAAAAATTAGTTCGTTCCGCTGGCTGCAACAGTCTGGCGTGTGTTAATAGTTTAATGAGGCGACCTCCAGAAACAATCGCGCATATTTCAGAGCTATAAAATAATTCCAATTCACTCTCGGTTGCGATAATCCACCACGGACAAATATGCATTCGTTTTCTGTGCCGAATCAAGTGGTTGAGTAATGGAATAGAGTCAGCCACGCTAAGTGGAGTAATGAAAAATGTTGTTATCGGTGCATTCCGGGTGCAATAAAAGTTAAACTACGGAAAAGTGGGAAATCAACACTGGAGCTGATCAAGATCCTTTCGATGGGAAAAGTGGCGCCTGAAAAGCTTGACCCGTGAAGGTGCATACCGATGTGAATCAAATTTTGTGCCTTATACAAATGAGTGATTGAAAACTGTTGATGAAATTTTCTAGATATGTAAACAAATTTGTAGTAAGGCGAGGCCAAGGCGAAGTCATGAATCATGATTCGTAAAATTTGAATACTTGTTGTGGAACGAATCAATATCCAATGCAAAGGTATAACAATTACAAATCTGTCCCACATTCAGCGGAACGAAGCGAACAACATAACAAAAGCGAATGACATAACAATAACAGAATCAAAAATCAGTGATCATGTCTTGTCCTCACTATTTACAATTGCACGTGACATACCTCGTGCGTCCATAGTTGTATCCAAAATCATAACATGAAACTGACGTTAGAGAAGTCGGAAAAACGGAAAAACGTTTCTCGTACACGTATCTTTGCACTGTAAACAGTAAGCGTGTATTATTTAGCTGGCCTATCAATATTGACAAATATCCAGTAAAAGCCACCCATCGCAATGATTTTCGAAACCAAATTTGACAGATGGAAGGTAGGATGATTAGATTTTATTTGATAATCATAATATTCTGTAGTTAAATTGATTTTCTAAATAACCAGATAAGGATATTCAGAATTAACACTGTATAAATACACATCAGTGCTTGTTAGATCGTTGCTAAATATTGATTGTTTATTTGTTCTGATGTCTATGTCATTTCGAGTCTGTTACGTGCTCAGAAAAAGTTCATTTTATCACTAAAGCTTCACAAAAGTAACAAGTTCGAATAGATGTAAACAATGTTTTATTAAATATGGTCAGTATCTAACGAAGAAAATAGATTGATAAATTGACATGCGAATGCAATTATGTACTGAAAACTGCGAAAATGTTACCGCAGAGACGGGGCTCGAACCCTGCTTTCATATATTGGCTGAGATTGTCACGTTATCGTTTTTTATACTTAATGTTTCGTCTTCGAATCGTCAGTACATAACAGTTTAAGTTAAACTGTTATGTTACCAAGCAGTTTAACATAAACTGTTGTCTACGTTCTGCACGACCGTTAAGACGTTGCACTTCGGAGCAAACAGAAAAAGTGTTCTGTATATTGCAGAAACTTTATGTCTGTTTAGCCGGTTTATGTTGAACTGCTTGGTAACATAATCGTTTAACGTGAACTGTTATGTACTTACGATTCGAAGACGAAAAAATATTGTTCCGTTACTAGACGAGCGAGATTATGGAACAATTGTAATTGAAATTTCATTATATTTTCCAATGAGACATATTCTTTCATTGCCAGTTTTGGAACACAACTTTCTGATAGAATCAAGATTTCAATAAATTAAATTAAAAAAATATTAACCAAGAACTGATAACGCATGTCTGAGTTCTGGGTCACAGATATCGACTAGGAAGTTCATTGGAATAAAAGATCGATTTCCGCAATGTAATTGCAAGACTTTGCTTTGAAGATGATGACGATGATGACGACTCATAATTTTCAACAATAAGTCTCTGATATCACCATTCTAATTGCCCGGAACCTCCAGTCCAAACCAGTCGCGTGTCTATAAATTATCACCGACTGAATTACCGACCAGACCGGGGCAAAAAAATGCATTTCAGTGATTCACAACATTCCTCTCTAACAGATCAGCGGCTTCGAATTCGACACATAAAACAGTAAACTGCAGTACAAACACAGACGAGACAGAACACAAACCTTAAATACGAAGGAATTTCGGTTCGTTGACCAGCCCAAAAGTATCTGTTTTTGAGTGTCATTGCAAGACAACAACAAAAATGAGAAAATACTTCAAGTTTAGTCGAAAGTTAAAACGTATTCCGTATTGTAGGAATTCGTTGAATTAATTCGAAATAAGCAATACAAATGAATGAAAAAATGTGTGACATTAAATCGTGAGAATTATACCCTCACGAGTTTGATTCACATAAATCACGCCGGGGCGATGACAATTTCTCATTCAAGATTGAATCTTTGGACGTGTTAACTACGTAGTTTCTAACTAGCATTTCTAATTGAACATGCACCGCTGGATGCCGTTCTGACAGTGCTCATCTATAAATCAGCAGTAAAATACCTAATTACGCGACAAGAAAATTTGATCAGCATAATTGCCATTTCTCGCCCACCGTGGAAACACACTTCACTTGAATGATCGAACAACGGGTGAGGCGCCAGATAATCAACTAACACCACCTCGTACTGCATTCGATATCACGAATCCAAACCCGCCACCACTCATATCCCACACCCCTCGTGTGTGTGTGTGTGTGTGTGTGTGTGTGTGTGTGGCCTTGTTGTCATTCATCAGGTGAAATTCAAGACGCTTTGCTAGCTAATCCATTTATCCAGCCATGCATCTATCCATTCAGTCATTCAGTCATTCACTAAGGTTCTCAGGTGCAATTCGAGTCCTGGGCTTTACCATTGGAGGGTGACAGGAACGAGTTGGGTTTGCATTCATGCATCACAGCTTTCTTATGGACTTTTTTTCATGTAACTTTTTAATAGAACATAGGAGAGATAGGTCTCATGTCGTGTAAACAAATATTGCATTGGAGAAACAAAACAAACAGATATTATTACGATTTATTTTTCAGTTTGTGTTAAAACACTAGATGCAGTCTCGAACTCAGTTAAATTATTAAATTCCGGTGCACGAACCATTCTTCTATTTTTAAGGTATGATTCAATAGAACTTCTTGAACTTTAAAATATTGTGCTTAATCGTGTTTCAGGTAACCAATATGCGCATTATTAGAGGCAGTAAAATCGCCTCTTATGGACACTCTGAAACAGCTATGCCTCATTTGTGATTGAATTCTGTCGTAACGTGACATTAGTACGTGCTTTTTGGTTATCTTGGAAGAGTGCGATTCCCGGAATGGGTAGTAAATCAGTCGACTTCACAAAATCCGATCTAAATAAATATTTGTAATCATTTATTCTGTACGAAAGGAGAAAACAGTTCGATTCAAGATTGACTTCTGAAAAGGGTGGATAAATCTGGAAAGAAAAGTTCACTCGATTTTCTCAGAAGCCGCCTAACCGATTTCCTCAAGCTTAGATTCAAATGAAATGGCCCAATAGTTCCATAGCCTGCTATTAAATATCATCAAGATCCGACTTCCGGGTTCAGAGTAAGGTGTTAAAATGTAAAAAAATAATGAAAAAAATGCACTCAGTTTTCTAAGAAACCTCTCAACAAATTCTTACCACAAGCTTAGATTCATATGACAGATCTTACTATCCCATAGTACCTTATTGAATTTGTTCCGATTTCTGGTTCCATTACATTATAGGCTGATAAATCGAAAAATTTTATTTCAAGAGCATGTTTCTATGCATGACATTGAAAAATCGAGCGAAATACTTTCAACTAGGCGGGTAGTTCCGACAGTCCGGCAGCTTCGGTTAGTTGATGACCAAATACATTGATACAGGATGAAGTGTGTTTGAATGCAAAATGAGTAATAAATCTTCTAAATTTAGCTCGAAACTGTTTCAACTTGTAGGTAATGCTAGTCGCTGGACCAACGAATCGATTGCGGCTATACTTAAAACCGAAGCTCAGTTCATTTTTTTCACAGATGCCCAGACCTATTTTCAAAAACTTAGGCTCGAATGGAAGGTCTTTGCCATTGAATTTAATTCGGATCCGATTTCCGGTTCCGTAACTACAAGAAAAGTGTGCTTTGAGATCCGAGCGATGATGTGAAAAGCGGAATAATGCTTCTAAATTTGGCTCAAAACTGTTTATTTATTTATTTGGAGCAGGAAAAAGCTTAATGGAGCTGAAATATAACAATCTCTCACTCCAGCAGGCATAAAACCCCCTCATCGTTTATATCAACAGATTACAACAATCCAATCCATCGGGTAAACGATACAGATTTTGCATTAAAACTAGAGAAGAGAAGAAATATATTTAAAAAAAGGGGGGGGGGGGGTTGAGGAGAAGGAGTGAGGGGTGAATGAGAGTTGACGAAAGAAACGGGGTAAAATCCGGCATGTAGATCTGATTAGTGGTCGAAAAAGATGGTGGAAGACGGATAAAGAGAAGAGGGCAAGCAAACGTGGTTAGAACCGAAGTAGAGATCTAATTAGTGTTCGAAAAGATGGGAGAGAACGATGAAGAGAGGAGAAGAGGAGATACAATAGGATTAGTTTCAACGAGCGAATTTATTAGTTTTCAACGGAGATGGCGGAGAGACGAAGGGGTGGTCGAGCGGAAAGATTTAACATTAGTACTAAAACTGCAAAAAAAAAATAATCATGGAATAATCGTTGTATCGCGTTACGAGAGATATGAAAATCAATTTCCTGTGAGCAACTATTGAATAAACGACACATACTGGAGAAGGGTTCAATGGATGAGAACGAAGACTTCGACGATAAACGTCAAAATTGGTCAATTGTAAGAGATCAGGACTGTCAACACGTGATTGAATTAGATCAGCAATGAAGATAGCCTTGCAAACGTTCCTACGTACAGACAGCAGATCTAGCTCGATAAGCCGACAGCGATCTTTGTAACTAGGAAGGTTGAATGGGTCCCTCCATTGTAGATTACGGAGTGCAAATCTAACAAATTTGCATTAAACACTTTCGACACGATCGATGTCGATTTGATAATGAGGCGAACAAACGATAGCTGCGTATTCTAATGTTGATCGAACTAGCGCATAATAAAGAGTCTTCAGGCAGTGTATATTGGTAAAGTTCTTAGTGATCCGAAATATGAAGCCTAAGAGTTTAGAAGCTTTCGACATTACATAATCGGCATGATTCTTGAAATCCAATTTGTGATCGAGAATAACACCTAAGTCCTTTACCGAGGATTAACGTTTTAGGACATTTTCCAAGAGATGATAGTCGTATGTAATTATTGAGCGTTTTCGGGAGAAAGATATAATGGAGCATTTGGAAGCGTTTAGTACCATCCTGCTATTGTGGCACCATTTGGCGAATATGTCAAACTGAGCTTGCAGAAAACGTGCATCTTCTAGTTCCTTTATAGGATGATATAGTTTGAAATGATAGTTTGAAACATTTCACGGAGAAGTTGAGATCATTGAAGTAGAGTAAAAATATGAACGGTCCTAAGTGACTTCCTTGAGGTACTCCAGAGCGAACAGTGAAAGGAAAAGCCCAGTCTGTCGAGTTTAGCAATTATTATTTGATGATTTATTTTATCGAACGCCGCTGAGAAATCTGTGTAGATAGCTTCAACCTGTAGATGCGATTGTAGAGATCGGATGATAAAAGATGTGTAAGCTACAAGGTTTGTAGATGCTGACCTCTTAGGCATGAAACCGTGTTGAGTTTCAGATATGTAGTCCTTGCATTGGTGAGTTATGAAATCGAGAATAACTATTTCAAATAACTTGGACACAGCACACAGTGAAGCTATTCCACGGTAGTTAGTAATATCGGATTTGTTACCTTTGATCAATGATCCGATAGTAGCTTTCAAACGAGTCTAAGTTTGTTGAAATCGGTTCAGCCATCTCCGAGAATCTTGCGCGGTAAAAAAACAAGGCGTTTTGTCGATTACGTCACTTTTACCATCATATCTACGGAAACAAAAGTCACAGCCATTTGATCTTCGAACTTGATCCATGGCCCGACAGTAGCATGAAACACGACAAAACGAACGAGACGTGCCGTAAGTCCACAGTACCAAATCATACTAACTACTATTCTGTATTTCTATGTGTCGGTTTTGCACGATACGCTTTGTGCGATGATTCGTTCAATTCATGCGGTTGAAATCGTGCGTGCCTTATTTTGACACTGAGAAAACACTGTTGCT
The DNA here is from genome assembly GCF_030247185.1 of Malaya genurostris. Classification (NCBI taxonomy): domain Eukaryota; kingdom Metazoa; phylum Arthropoda; class Insecta; order Diptera; family Culicidae; genus Malaya; species Malaya genurostris. The sequence continues at coordinate 338,253,698 of NC_080571.1, read as the reverse complement.
ACCTTAAATACAACAAGAGACATTCACGATTAAGTTCAACCCATTCTTGTAAAGGATAAATTTCGGAAAGGCGCCCTATAGTAAGGTAAGTCGCAGCAAAGTAGCACCATATCTCGACGTTTCGTGCATTTCTAAGACAAGACAAAACGCACAACGTCGGAACTTTGCATGAAAATAATTTCATAAATTTGCCAGCTCGCATTAACAAAAACGCCAAACTTTAAAAATTCGACTAAAAAGTGTCATAAAAATATTCATGACTGAACAGCAGTAGTTGAATCACGCACAAGTTCAGCACTATTTCAACTGTCGAGCTCTGGAACGTGTTCTACACATGTTCCGAAGTAGCGTAGTTGGTAGGTAGAGCGTATCCCCGGAAAAGGCGAAGAGTTAGGGTTCGAGTCCTACCTCAGACCAGTACTCATTCGAAAATTCAAATTTTTCATTGTTTAAATTAATTTTTTTTAATTGTTCTCTCTGTCTATTGCTCATTAGGTAGTGATGTGTATAACTAGATTATAGTTGCTTAGAATATTTATTTATGCGCTGAGAACACCTAATAATTTCATTGTTTTTCTACCTTCCATTTCGTCATCTTCACGTCAATTGGAACTACTGTGCAGTGACGCGTTCAAGACTAGAATGGTGTATCTCGAGAACGATTACTACTACTAGAAATATTGCGGACGGGTATAGCGCGATGGGTAAGTCGATACCTTTCACGCAGCCCGCCTAGGTTCGATTCCCAACCCCGTATATAGAGTCAAAAACTTTTTATGGCTAATCGAAACAAAAAATAATAGAAGGATCACAAAGAGTAATTTCATTGCTCTTAAACAGTAAAATTATATTATAGAGATTGAATGACTATTTTTTAGCATAAGCTTCAAATTATAAATCTTAAAATTACTTTAGTTGTTACTTCTTCACTTTTGAAACCAAACTAATGTTATTGAAAGTTCAAAAAAGTAAACTTTTTTTTCGGTATGTTCTCTTTACTGTTCTTAAAAAGCATATTAATTTATTTTTGCGAATAAAGATTCAGCCTTTTGATAAAATTTGGCATTCCGATAGTGAGGTTTTATGAAGTAGATAAAAAGAACTAAAGTGAAGGCAAGTGTTAAACCAGTCCGAGACATCGATTGAAGTCGAAAAATTTGGTAAGAAAGCTATGCTCTGGCAAGGAATTTGTGGCTGCGGTAAGAAACCCTTCATCATCACTGCTTCAATGAACAGCGAAATATACATCAAGGAATGTTTACAAAAACGACTTCTACCCATGATTCGAAGCCACAAGGATCCTGTTGTCTTCTGGCCAGATCTTGCTTCTTGCCACTACTCGAAATCAACGGTAGAATGATATATTACCAAAAATGTCACTTTCGTCCCAAAAGACATGAATCCACCAAATTGCCCACAACTTCGACCAATTGAGGAATTTTTGGCATTAACGAAGTCACATCTTAGGAAACATGTCTCGGCAGCCGAAGCCATTCAACAGTTCGAAAAAGATTGGAAAAAAAGTGTCAAAACTTGTCACCAAGAAGTCTGTACGGAATTTAATGAGGAACGTTCGCAAGAAGGTGCGCCAGCTAGTCTACAATGGCTAAGTAGCAAATGTTGAGAATAATATTCTGTTGTTGTAGTCTAATATTATCAGTATATCGAATTATATTTGAATATCTAACACTTGTGAATTATTTACGGCGAAATCAAAGTGCGTCCATACTTTCTGGGACAGTCTTTAATTGAAACACAGAATTAATTTCCACTTTTACAAGTACAAATAGCAATATGTAATTATGTTGTTATTTTTCGAAAACACTAATGGTTGAGGAATTTGCAAAGGGAACGAACACGTGAGCAAGCAGTCATATTAATTCTCCGCCTAGTTTCGTTTTCGTGCTGTATATCAGATGACCGATCAGAAAATCCCATGAATTAATTAATTAAATTCGCATCGCAGGGTTCTAATTTAACGAACAAACAGCCAATCATCATAATCATCATATCGCCATAAGACTCACCACAAACGAGTTGAGTCAATTCTCTATCGTCGCTCTTCAATTATTCACTTTGTGATTTTTTTTCTCATCGTTCCGTTTTTTTTTGTTTTCCTTCCCAGATTTGATCACCATCCTGTCGGATCGGATCGAAGCAAGTGGCCACGAGTACGAGTTCTCTCTATGCCTAGCAGCAGCGAGGGATCATTGCCACAGCAGCAGCAACCAAACAGCCAAAGCAAACGAAGACGGACGCCGCACGATGACGTGAATGAACTTGAACTGCGAAGCGACGAAACTGATTGGACCATTTTTACACAATCGACCACAAAAAAACAACAACAATAATCACCGACTCTACCTTGCGCTGTCCGGTAGAATTTCGCGTTACGGACCAGTGGACGGCAACCGGACCGGACTGTGACTTCCCAACTTCCCTGACGACGAAGCAGAAGCGAAGCTGAAACTAGTAGCGCACAATACTCCTCACCTTATGAAACAACTCAAGGACCAGAAGTTCAAACTCGTCAGAATGCTGACCCGAAGGAATTGGCTGCTGCGGTGCAGCATCCTGATCAATGTGGCCGTGCTGCTGTATCTCTGCAGCCATGTGCTGATCGGTGGTGGCAATTTTGCCCTCGGACCGGCCTACATCATCTCCGATGAGTCGATGATGAAGTCCCCGACGCAGTACCGTACGCACATTCCGACCCATCTGTCCCAGCAGCTGAGACAGGAGGAACGGGAAGCACTGATGCTGCAGCAGTTGGCACAATCCCAACAGCAACAGACAGGACACAGTAGCGTAGTGATGAAGATTCAGGAGAACGGGGTAAGCAGTTTTTAGATATAATTAATCTTGATTTGCAGTGATTACCGTCCGTGGTTCATTGACCTTCTTGTGGTTCGTGTGGGGAAAAGCCTAACAACAGTCAGGTTATGTTTGTTTGAAGAACATTTTTGGCGACAGCCGTCCGTCAACAAAGAGGAGGACAATGTTCTTCCCAAGCTAATATTTAATGAGTAATAATTCTATCTGCGGGCACACGAACAGTGCTGTGGTGCTCGAAAAACCAACGCGTACCACTTCCAGGAAGCAGGCAGTAATCATTCGGTCACCCATGGTTTATCACTGTAAATTATAATTTTCCCCAATTATTTTTTTTCCGAAAACTACTGCAACAGTTCGCTGACCACGCGATGGGGACAGTTTGGTAGAATATTTTGGATAGAGATTGTGCCAGGGTCTGGATGCATAAAATTTCATCCGTCGGACAAATGCTAATGACATTCGCCTCGACAGACCTGCATATCGAATTAGTATTCACTTTCGGGTGCCGCAATTCGTAGGTCTGAATCTGCATTTATTTTATGACGACTTCAATTATTGCTGGAACGGAATGCAAATTCGGTGCTGCTGCTGCTGTTGATGCAGTGACATCAGCCCTGGTGGACCGGACTTCACTCCCCCCCTTCCCCCAGCTTGTGGAGCTGGTTTCAACGATGGAACGATTTCAGAAGGATAATCATTATATTTATAATTGAGAACCACACAACGCTTCGTACGTGACTGGTGGCTTTCGAAGCAATAACTGTCAGTCGAAGTGGTGAAGTTTTTGCAAGAATTGCAACCTTTGATTGATTATATTCGTTAAGTGCAGCGATATTATCTTGTGATCGATGAATGCTTCGAGGCTTTGCTGTTTATTGTTTTAAATGTGAAAAAAAAAAATACCTGGCACTGAACTTTAGATTGCAAATTTAGCACGAATTTTGACATCACAGTTAAAATATACGACAGCCTCATATTTTCGCATGGCTTTACTCTTCGCTATATGGGGCCGGGGGTCAATGAAAAGTTTCAAAAATAGTCGCGTAACCTTTTTGTGTCATAATTTTGAACGTTAATAACTAGGCCATTTATTGATGGATAGTTATAATTTAACAACCAATTGATTCGCAAACTTTAAACTTAAACATGTATGGCAACGTCGTTTCAGTATTTCAATCGCATACTATTGAAAAAGTGGTTAGAATTGACCTATGTTTTCATCCACCAATCCCAGCTGACCAAATTGACGTCATTTTCTTGTTCGGCATAGGAGGCTTTGTGTCATGCATTAAAGCGCCGCATCATTCTGCGTAGTTCGAAGAGGAATCTATAAATATATGCTGCAAATCATTTCTTGATTTCAGTTGATGCTTGACTACGAATGAAACAAGTAGCTCGTCCAGTGAGGTGATGACTACATTGTATATACGTTCGCTTGTTGGATTTTCGCTTTTGCTAACTCACTGTACAAGGCTGGGTGTCAATTTAAAAATATGCAAAAATAACCGCGTAACCTTTTTCTGTCATAATTTTGAACACTTTGAACTAACAAATTCGTTCATGTATTAATAAAATCAAGTTACAATATGAACAAAATTAAGGAATTTGGTTGCGTAAGCATTGGTTACTTAATATGCAAAAGTGAAAATAAATCAAAGTAACAAATATGTTCTGCGGACTGTGTCACATATTTTCTGCCTTGTATTGCTGCCATTCTATTTTCAGACACTTTCCGAAGATTATCGACGCTTTTTAACGAAGTATCATTAAAATTACACTATTACTGAGTTTATTGGTTGACGGTTATTCAAATTTTTCACATCCAAATTTTTCGATCAAAATATTTTAAATCTTCTCTAATCTCTGTTTATAAAATAATTAAGTTTGTACGTTCTCTGTCTTGTAAATTATGATGATATAAAATCGTTTCATTTGTCTTGAGGTTGTTCGTATCCAAAATTGATCTTTTAAGTAACTTTGAAATCATCATAATTGACTTTCATTAAAAGGATATTTTCAAATGTAAAGATTTGTTGAAGGCATCAAAATAGAGTAGAATCAATTGTTCTGGAAGAATCTAATTGTCATTTCGATCATTCGCCAAAAATGTAAACACTAAGAGTAGAGCAAGTTTGTAAATTGTGACTTCTAGTGCATCCATCATCATCTTTATTTTTGTGTTTAGTATGGGTACCTTAGAATTATTTCATTTTTAATGTTATCGTGATCGGTCGTGTCTTGCATACAACCCTCTAATTTTTTTCCGATGATCTTTTATGCTTCAGTAGACATACATATTTTATTCTTAACTAGCTGAATGACCCGGCGTTGCTCGGAAATGTTCCGAGAAGAAAAGGCCGAACAAAATTCCCGAAGCTGTGCTACTTAGTGTAATACTCTGAGCTGTTTTATGTTGCTATTCAATCAATTTTACCTTACACTTCCAATGTTTGGGGCACTTGCTACACTACCATTCCCTTAAAAGTAACCCTATAATCTCCTTTGATGTAAAAGTAGTATCTGTATTTGTCAAGATGTATCGTTTCTTGTAGAATAAATTTTATATTGAACTCCCTTTTATTAGTGAACTTACTACAGCTCTCCTCCATGATAACCCTTATGACCACCTCTTAGTAGTGTACGAAGTATCTCTTCAAAAAATATCGATTAATTCGTTAAAATTAACAATAGTAGTACTAATTAATTCAAATTAACGATAGCAATACTATGTAGCACAATTTTGACATTCTTGCCCCTCTCTTATTTTATAAAAAAATCAAGATGAAAATTGATTTTCAAGATCCCCTTCTCCTAGTCTGAATCCGCCCCCCTATCTTGTTTGACGACGAATAAGAAAATGTTACAATAAACCTTTGTCATGAATATCTAAGTTTTTCGTGACCACCTCTGAATAGTAAAAAGTACCTGTACCAAGTAAAGCGATAATTTACTGAGTTGTAATGGAACTTTGCTCCGCCCCACACTCTCCCCACCTTAAAATCCAACCTAGTTAGGTTTGGCGAGTTTGAGTTGTTTTGGAGTTACGTTCGATTATATTAACAATTTGAACTTTGCTCCTCCCTTGGATAAAACCCTTACTTTATCCACCCCCTCCAACTCCCTTTTTAAAAATGCTCTTAGGATCATCTGAAGCGCTAATAATATCTCTACTCAGCTAGAAGTATCATTTTATTGCAAGTTCTATAAACTTCACATTAAACTTCCTTTTCTAGAGGCACTCGTTATATCCACCCCCCCACAAATATCCATAAAACCATATTTGAGATTTTTAAAATGTATGTATGGTTGTAAAAAGTATCAATTCTCTTTAAATAAGATAAATTTCGACATGGCCTCCTGAAGTTAAGAACGCTTGCTACACACTCTCTCCCCTAAGAATGTCCTAATGATCATCTCTGAACAGCAAGAAGTACATATGCCAAGTTTGATTGCAATACGTTCAGTAGTTTTGGAGTTATGCTGTTAAAAACATTACATCCCCCTTTTTAAAGGTCCAACCCCCACATAATCATACCTACGGAATGCAAAATGTTTCTATGGTTTTCAAAAAGTATCTATTTTTGTCAAATTAGATACATTTTTTCATGACCCCCCCTGTTAAGAACACTTGCTACGCTCCCTCCCCCACAAAAATACCCTTATGACCATCTCTTAAGAGCAATAAGTATCTGTACCAAGTTTGATAGCAATCCGTTAATTAGTTCCGGAGTTATTACATTACAAACATTACACCCCCCCTTTTTAAAGGCACTTGCTACATCCACCACCCATATAATCATATCTAATATATGCAAACTGTTTCTATGGTCTAAAAAGGTATCAATTCTCGTCAAATTAGACACATTTTTCCATGAAACCCCCTGTTAAGGACACTTACTACGCTCCCTTCCCCATTAAAATACCCTTATGATCTTCTCAGAAGAGCAAGAAGTATTTGTGCCAATTTTGGTGGCAATCCGTTCAATAGTTTCGGAATTGTGCCGTTACAAACATTACACCCCCCTTTTGAAAGCCACTTGCTACATCCACCCCCCGTAAAGTCATATCTAATGTATGCAAAATGTTTTTACGGTCTTCAAAACGTATCGATTATCGTCAAGTAATATGATTTTTTTCATGGCCCCCTCCTGTTAATTACACTTGCTACGCTCCCTCCCCTATAGAAACGCTCCCTAAACCATTTCTGAAATGCGAGTAGTACCTGTGCCAAGTTTGGTGGCAATCTGTTCAGTAGTTCCGAAGTTATGGCGTTACAAACATACAAACTTACATCCATTTTTATATATATAGATTAAACTTTCCGACTAAGATTCTACTATCACAAAATTATCTTGGTTGATTGTTTAAGTTTTAAATTATTAAATGAAAACTGTTTTCTTAGTAGATTATGGTTCGAAACTGTTTCAATTTCATTTTTGTATGTAACTTTTCTATCAAAATAAGCTCAAACTCCATGGCTACAAAGAGTGTCAAAACTATATAAAATTGAGATTGAAACCGGGTAAAAAAAACAACAATATTAATAATAATAATAATAAATACAATTGTACTGGATGACCGGAAAGAGAAAGTGCACGAGCATGTCATAGTTGAGCAGTATTCTGCAGATGAGAAAGATCTCCTGCCGCTGGATCCCACTCATACTTATTTAGTACTGAAAAGACGAACTCAAGCGCACTTCGAATACATGTTTGGCTGGATCGATTAACCAGAGCCAGAGAAATGATTACCCGACAATGGACTGAAGTAAAAACGAGCGCTTCCAAACGGCATGAGTGTCTCAAAGGAGGCTCAATTAGTCAATGGAGCGACTGAGGAACGAAATCGCTGTGAAATGGCCTTATCTGAAGCATATAAACGTCGCTACCACGGATAAAATAAACGGTTTAGGGTTCCAATTAATTGTCCGTCCACCTTGTTCACCTGATTTGGCTCCTTCGAACTATTTTCTGTTCCCAAACCTTTAGCCATCTCTGAGAAATATATGTATTGTAATGATTTATTAGGTAACATTGATTTCCTAATTGATTGATTGGGTTGTGTAAAGTATTGGGGAAAGTTACTCATTTAAATGCTATCTAAAACTTTGTAGTAGATACTTAGGTGATAGAGGTAGATTCTACGTAGCTTAATAAAAAGAACTGTTTTTATAATACAGCGAATATATTTCAAAAAATATTTTTTTTACATTAGTGTTTCAAATGTTTTTTTTCTTCAAAACGAGATAGAAAAGATCTTTGTTTTTGCAAAAAAAAATTATTTTTATTCGAAATTGGTACTACCCCCTTAACAAAAATTAAGGTGCCACTTTCAAAAGAAGCGTTATATAATCTTGTAAAACTTCTTCGAAGACACGTTTGCTCTTGAAAATCAGTGAAAGTCAGTACAGACTTTTGACCACTGTGCGACGCATAAATTTACCTGTGTCAGCACTTGAAAATATGTCAGATTGTATGAAAAATGGGTAAAAATGTAAAAATTAGTCGTATATATCGGTATTTGAAGACGTAAATTTTTACTTTTCTTGTGGGTGTGAACAACAAAGCCGCGGGCAATGACCAGTTACCAGGCGAGCTGCTCAAACATGGAGGAGAGGCACTGGCTAGAGCGCTGCACTGGATGGTTTCTAGGATTTGGGAGGAGGAGATATAAATCCGAGGGGCTCTGATATGATGGAATTTGTGAGCAGTACAAACCTGCACATAGTCAATGCAGGAAACCGTCCAACTTTTGCGAGATCTGGAAGAGAGGAGGTTTTGGACGTAACTCTCTGCTCTGATAGAATTGCGCATGAGTTGGTGAATTGGCTCGTCTCCGATGAGTTCGAACCTTCGTTGTCTGATCATAAGTACATATTCTTTGATCATTCTAACGTTAAATTTGATATTATCACATATCGTAATCCCAAATCTACAAACTGGGACCTCTATGAAGAGGGCTTGGCGACTAGATTTTACGGGTACCAACCAACAATTGAAACCCCAATTGATTTGGAAAATGTTGTCGACGAGACAAACTCACTCATAGTTGCAGCATATGAAGAGGCTTGTCCACTTCGGATTGTGCGAGCTGCTAGAGGAACTCCTTGGTGGAATGCTGAACTTGCTAGACTAAGGAAACTATGCAGAAGAGCTTGGAACCACCGACGCAGAAATGGGTCGGAGGCATTCGTGTCGGCTCGAAGGGCTTACAAAAATGCTCTTCGATCGTCTGAGCGAAGTGGTTGGAAAAGCCTCTGCACAAATGTCTCTAGTCTCAACGAGGCTAGCAGATTAAATAAGTTACTTTCGAAGTCTAAGGACTTTAATGTCAGTTTCTTAAGAACTTCAGATGGTGAACACTTGTCTGATGAAAGTGATGTACTTCACTGCCTTTTTAACACTCACTTTCCAGGATGTATGGATCCATCACCGACAGCTCTTCCCGAGACTTTTTCAGGTAGTTACGATTCTTGGGCCCTTGCTCGAAGCGTTGTGACGATTGAATCGGTCAAATGGGCAGTTGAGAGTTTTACTCCGTACAAGTCTCCTGGAAAGGTTGGAGTTTTCCCAGTGTTACTGCAGAAAGGGTATGAACATTTCAAACATGTTTTGAAGAAAATACTTACTTTTAGTCTTGCGACTGGATATATTCCAAGAGCCTGGCAGGAAATAATTTACTTTTCTTTACGTTTCGTCTTAGACTCGTCAGTGCAAAGCAGTTAAAATTGAACTGCTTATTGCAAACTTAAACAGTTCAACTTGAACCGCTAAGCAGACGTAAAGTTAATGCTATTTGCAAAACACATATATTTGGTACCGAAGTACCACGTCTTTCCTGACGTGCCGAACGAAAACGTTGTTTTCTGCTTATTCTGGCCGATGCAGGTATGGTCATTTAGGGGTTAGCCTATGTTTGTGCTTAGGGCACATAATCGTTTTTACTTTTCTTTACGTTTGCAATAAGCAGTTCAATTTTAACTGCTCTGCACTGACGAGTCTAAGACGAAACGTAAAGAAAAGTAAAAACGGTTATGTGCCCTAAACACAAACATAGGCTAACCCCTAAATGAGGAAATAATTGTCAAATTTATTCCCAAAGGCGGTCGCGACACTTATGAGGAAGCGCAGAGTTTCAGGCCTATCAGTCTAAGCTCATTTCTTCTTAAAACAGTGGAACGCATAGTAGATCACTATATCAGGAATGCATCCGCTACATGGAATGCAACATGCTTACCAGCGTGGAAAGTCCACTACAACGCTGTTACATGATGTTGTGTACAACATTGAAAAAGCTTTCTCACAAAAGCAATCTTGCTTGGGAGTTTTCCTAGATATTGAAGGTGCCTTTGATAACGTGTCTTTCAATTCAATTCTGGATGCAGCCCGTGGTCATGGCATACCTTCAAGTATCACAAATTGGATACACGCAATGCTTAGCAATCAACTTCTTTGATCATCGCTTCGGCAGGCCAGAGATTAGAAAGCTGAGTGTCTGTGGGTGTCCTCAAGGTGGTGTACTATCCCCACTTTTATGGAACCTAGTCGCTGATGGTTTGTTAAGGAAACTTAATAACCTTGGATTTCCGACTTATGGTTTTGCCGACGATTATCATATATTGATGACCGGTATAAGCATTAACACTCTCTTTGATTTATTGCAGCAAGCCCTGCGATCTGTTGAGCAATGGTGTTGTCAGGTTGGATTATCTGTAAATCCTGGCAAAACATCAATGGTGCTTTTCACTCATCGTAGGATAATCATAGAAGCTCGTCCATTACAGTTCTTCGGTACAGAGGTCACTGTGGTTGATCAAGTTAAATACGTCGGAGTTATTCTTGATTCAAAACTGAATTGGTCTGCTCACATTGACTTCAGGATTAAGAGGCTTGCATGGCTTTCGGCCAATGCAGACTAGCTTTTGGAAAATCATGGGGACTCAAACCCAGATATATTCATTGGATCTACACAACTATTGTTAGACCAATTTTAGCATATGGAAGTCTTGTATGGTGGCAGAAAGGAGAAGTCGCAACAGTTCAGTCAAAGCTAAATCATCTCCAAAGGATGGTCCTTATGGCGATGACAGGAGCATTCACGACAACTCCTACTGCTGCTCTAGAGGCGCTACTGTGCATTAAACCACTACATGTGTTCCTAAAACAAGAAGCATTATCTTGTGCATATCGTCTTAGGGTTACAGGGCTTTGGAACAGTAACCCATTAGATTGTGCTACCAGCCACACTCGCTTGTGGTCTCAAATGGTTACGTGGGATGAGTATTTACTCGCTTCTAGTGACCTAACTCTCACATGCAGTTTTCCTTTCAAAACATTCAATGTGAGCTATCCTCTTCTTGAGGAATGATTGTCTGGTTATTTGGAGCGACAACTTGATGAACACATAGTTTGTTATACGGACGGCTCTCTGTTGAATGGTCGTGCTGGTGCTGGTGTCTACTGTCGTGAAATGAGGCTGGAGCAGTCTCATTCACTTGGTAGATACTGTACTGTGTTCCAAGCAGAAATCTACGCGATTCTGTGTGGAGTACAATCGGCACTTCAGCAGAGGATCTGTGGTAAACGAATTTATTTTTGTTCCGACAGTCAGGCAGCCTTAAAAGCAATCAGTTCGAATGACTCACGGTCTAATCTAGTGATCGCATGTCGAACTCAAATCGAGGACCTCAGCATTTCAAATGCTGTTTACTTCTTATGGGTACCCGGCCATTCTGGTATTACTGGAAATGAATGGGCTGATGAGTTGGCTAGAGCTGGTGCAACGAATGATTTCGTTGGTCCTGAACCAGCTTTACCACTTTCAACTAGTTGGATAAAGCACAAGATTCGTTCTTGGGCTGCATTCAAACATGCCAGCTACTGGCGCAGCTTGCAAACTTGCGCTCAGACAAAAGCATTTCTACCAAATTTAAATCTGAAAATGTCAAAGTGTCTACTGCATTTCTCCAAGAATCATTGCAGTATTCTGGTCAGAGCTCTGACTGGACGTTGCAAACTCAATTATCACATGGCTACTATTCAACGTGCTGAGTATTATTCATGTGATTTGTGTGAATGCGATTATGGTACTTCATATCATCTCATATGTAACTGTCCCGCATTGACGCAGCTACGTATCTGGGTTTTTGGTTTTCCATACATGGTTGAGTCTGTGTATGCGGAGCGTAAATTGAAGGATATTCTCTCGTTTCTTACCCAATGTGGTAAGGAGCTATAGTCAGATGGGTTCATCGTTCTTCCTGGAGTGAACGAATCCTTTCTGTATTCACCTTAAATAGGGTTTAGCAGATTGTCTGGCATTCTTTAGGGGTACCGAATTTACTTCTGCTCGTACATACTGCGAATCGTTCTGCATTCTTCCGGGAGTGCAGAATGGTGTCGCTTTTGTAAGACCTCTAAATCCTCTCGGGGGTTGGAGGTTTTATTAACAGCAGACTGTTCGGGACCTCGTAGAGGTTCAGAATTTACTTCTGCTTCCACTAAATGTGATCCTCAGGAGATTGTTCAGCATCCCTTAGGGGTGCAGAATTTACTTCTGCTTTTATGTGTTTTTGTGTCGTCAATTTTTCCCATCCTCCTAGTCCAGCCCTTACCATTTTTTTTCAATACTTCCCTCTTATATATCGGGAAAATGATGCTAAAAACAAATTTTTGGCAAGGCACAAATCTCCAAATGTCATGGGGAACGTGCCATTTGAGCCAATTTGTACTGATTCCTGATTCCTGATTCTACCGCAGGAATGGATGGAAGGAGTGGTATGTCCAGTCTACAAAAAGGGCGATAAGCTAGACTGTTGCAATTACCGCGCAATCACATTGCTCAACGCCGCCTACAAGGTACTCTCCCAAATCCTTTGCCGTCGTCTGTCACCAATAACTAAGGAATTCGTAAAGCCGTACCAAGCGGAATTTACTGGGATTTTAGTCCGTACAACTTTCTGGCTTCGCTGACGATATTGATATTGTGACACGTAACCTTGAGAAGATGACGGAAACCTACATCGGACTGAAAGCTGCAGCTAGGCGTATCGTGTACGGCGTACAATGTAGGGATAATGGCATAGGAACAAATCTCTTCAGTGGGCAATCTAATTCCGCTACGGCTAACACCAACACACCAGAGAATTAAAATTGTCCGTACAGTTCGAACCGGTGTCCACAACAGATTACCTTGGGTAGGGTCTGATTGAGGATCGGATCGATAGACAAATTTTTGTGGTTCTCTCGGCGGTGCTCCAGAACGGATGGACGAAGTTCGATAGCGACTCGGAACGCTGAAACGAACTATACTCGATGGCGACAGGCTCAAAAGCAGCAACAATCGGAATTCTCACTCAAGCAGCGGATACCAAACCTCAAATGGTGTTCTTTCGGTGGCAGAAAAGAAATTCCAGGTTTAACTCTTTAATTTTATTTCGCGATGTTTACTGTACAATGGTTACAACAATAATGAATTTTAGTGCGTGAAACGATTTCTTATATACTATTTTTCAGTTCGGCGTGTGCATTCATTCAGCAAGGATTAAGCCCCACCCTCTTTCAATACAACAACACGAATTGCGTGTTAGCAGAGAATGCTTGTATGGGGAGACTTTCCTGTGCGGACATGAATGGACATGATCAATGCGTGTGAATTTTAGGGATCAGATACAAGCTATTGGATTAAATTTGAGTTCAGTGGGGAATATGGGAACGGGAATGTATGACAAAACAATCATTTTGGGAAAAGACAAGACATGAGTGATTTTTTCCCTGCATTATGCGTTCGGTATCGAACATATCGGACTGGTCATAAATGCGTAGAAATCAAAATACATGAGAGGAAGAGGCTTTAGAGAAGAAACACTACGCCTCCCACCTCGAATATTGATAGACGGTGACGATATCGAGGTGGTTGACGAGTTCGTGTATTTGGGCTCACTGGTGACCGCCGATAATGACACCAGCAGAGAAATTCATAGACGTATTTTGGCAGGGAATCGTGCGTACTTTGGACTCAGAAAAACCCTCCGATCGAGAAAAGTACGCCACCGCACGAAATGGACCATCGACAAAACGCTCATTAGACCGGTTGTTCTCTATGGCCACGAAAGATACTGAGGACCATCTATGGCGGAGTGCAGATGGAAGACGGAATGTGGAGACGGCGTATGAATCACGAATTGCAACAACAGCTAGGAGAACCACCCAGAATATGTTCTGTTGAATTTCTTTCCGTAGATATAGGACTGTAAAAGTGAATGCCGTAGTAACCGAGCACAGCGAAGCATGCTTGGGTTCCGTCTAGTCAATTAGACTGTCTCTTCATGTGTTTTCGTATGCAGGGTAGTTTAATTGGTAAAACAATTTCCCCGGTTAGGAGTTAGCAACGGGTTCGAGTCCCGTCTATGCGATAACATTTTCGTGGTTCTCATTACATTATTGTATTCGTATGTCAGTTTTCCAATCTGTTCTCCCCGTTAGATTCTGATCATATTTAAAACTAGCTCAAGGCGGCTCTACATCTTAACAAAGACTTAACACACAAATCGTTGAACGTCTTACGTTGCTCCAGCGGCACAGTTGTCACATGACACGTTCTTTCGAAAAAACAGGTGGTTACTGTTTTGTTTCCGGCTCATACGTATATATCCATGAGTCGTCACCTGTTACGAGCTTATATACAGGGTGATTTTTTAAGAGCTTGAGAACTTTTTTAAACAATAAAACGCATAAAATTTGCAAAATCTCATCGGTTCTTTATTTTAAACGTTAGATTGGTACATGACATTTACTTTTTGAAGATAATTTCATTTAAATGTTGACCGCGGCTGCGTCTTAGGTGGTCCATTCGGAAAGTCCAATTTTGGGCAACTTTTTCGAGCATTTCGGCCGGAATAGCCCGAATTTCTTCGGAAATGTTGTCTTCCAAAGCTGGAATAGTTACTGGCTTATTTCTGTAGACTTTAGACTTGACGTAGCCCCACAAAAATAGTCTAAAGGCGTCAAATCGCATGATCTTGGTGGCCAACTTACCGGTCCATTTCTTGAGATGAATTGTTCTCCGAAGTTTTCCCTCAAAATGGCCATAGAATCGCGAGCTGTGTGGCATGTAGCGCCATCTTGTTGAAACCACATGTCAACCAAGTTCAGTTCTTCCATTTTTGGCAACAAAAAGTTTGTTAGCATCGAACGATAGCGATCGCCATTCACTGTAACGTTGCGTCCAACAGCATCTTTGAAAAAATACGGTCCAATGATTCCACCAGCGTACAAACCACACCAAACAGTGCATTTTTCGGGATGCATGGGCAGTTCTTGAACGGCTTCTGGTTGCTCTTCACTCCAAATGCGGCAATTTTGCTTATTTACGTAGCCATTCAACCAGAAATGAGCCTCATCGCTGAACAAAATTTGTCGATAAAAAAGCGGACTTTCCGAATGGACCACCTAAGACGCAGCCGCGGTCAACATTTAAATGAAATTATCTTCAAAAAGTAAATGTCATGTACCAATCTAACGTTTAAAATAAAGAACCGATGAGATTTTGCAAATTTTATGCGTTTTATTGTTTAAAAAAGTTCTCAAGCTCTTAAAAAATCACCCTGTACATCGGGTGATACACCGCGATCGTATTTTTTAAACATTTCATTGAACCAATCGACACGAACCCCCTTTTTGAGCGATTGTCAAATTGTGCGTTCCAACAAATGGTGCGGATCCAACGAGAATAAACCTTTTTTACGGCCAGGTGTTCATGCAATATTAAATGCACGCGTCCTGAGTACGGTGTTAAAAAACATCAAACTTTACTTTGGTGTTGCCAAATTTTAGCTATTGACATTAGTGTGGCCAGGTTACCGCTCAATTTTCTCAGGGATGGTTGAATCGATTTCAGCTGTTAGGCGCTTTCTAAACCTACTATTGCGCCATTGACCAATTTTCAAGACCAGATGGCCTTCACTTTGTTAAATATTTATTTTATTACAGCCCACAATAAAATAAAAGAAAACATGATTGCTAGAAAAACGCGTTTATAAACACAATGGAACTTTGTTTTGTGGCCTAACATGCAATCTGCATCTATCGAATTCATCTAAAAATCATAATATGCGGTCCTTTTCAGGCACATCAATTCACTCTGAAACTCACTTATCAACATCAGAATCATATCCGAACGACAATCATTCCAATTGTTTTTGTGATGTAAAATACACATACCAAAAATGTACGAGTGTACTTCGTAATATTTCTTAAAATTTGTCCTTACGCTAATATATATACAGAGTGCAACCTGTTTTCAAGAAATGATGACCGTCTGCAATAGATCTAAACAGAGCCGGTGAAACATGTTAAGCCCAGGTGGGTAATTATTCGTACCGGGGAGAACGACCCACTATTTTGAAGTATTATTTAGTCGACTTTTAAATAATATTTTGTTTCGATATAACTTTGCATGAGACGCGTAAATTCGAAGCTTGAAGTGTTTTCGATAATTTGTTGTAATACTTAAAAATTGCGCATTTAAGGGTTAAATACAATATCAAACTACAAAATTTCTGCCAATATTTGTTTGGAATATTAAGTCACCAGTCTTTTAGGTTCCGTATAAACTTATTTGTGTTTGCAAATTTTTGAAATTATTTCTTTGAGAATTTTTCTCGCATGAATCGAAAGCAATGTCTTGGCATTACATTCCTTCTGTGAAATTTAGCTTTTCTGTTTCAACAGACTTCGCAGCCGATTCTTAACATACAGAATCATTTTATGGCTAGTACTACGATCCTACTGACACTATGAATCATTCCACGTCGGGGCTCGAACATATGACAACTGGTTTAAAAGACCAGCGCCGGATGCATTGAACCGGAAACCCGGGCGAATCGAACGGTGCACAAAATAAATCCACCCGCTGATGTGCATAGCACATTGGTAAAAAAGTCCCGGGACCGACTGAGATGACGTTTGTAATGTCAAACTATCATCATCGTTCAGAAGTTACTTTTTGATTTACGACAACTTGAAAAAAAAAAACGTATTCCGTTTATTGATAAAACATTGCTTCCGATAAGAAAAAAAACCGGGCAAGTCCAGCAATGGTTTAAGAAGTGTTACCCGCACTCAGAAGAAAAGCAAAGATTTGTGGTATTCTGATTTTAACGAACCCAAATTAAGCAGTCATCCGGTAAAAATGTGAGCAAGTTTTGATAATCGTTATGGATGAACACAAAATCAAAGTTCGACTAAACTGGACGTGCTTTTATGATCGTATGCGAAAATCTGAGTATGAAAAAAATCTTTTCCAAATAGGTGCCTCGTTCGCTCACAATCTATCGAAACATGGATCTATCTTTTTGCTCCGGAGTTGTTTCAACATTTAGACGGGGGAAACGCAACAGGTAGCTGCAACAAGTATGACGTCAGTTTTAGGATGCTCGAGGTATAATTAACGTCGACTATCTTGAAAAAAAAGTACCAACAAAAGTTTTTAGTTATTAATGCGTTCTTTAAGTTGAATTTGTTTCTTCAACTTTATTTACATAGACAAACTTCTCGCGTTCATAATAACTCTTTTTCCATTTTTGTTGTAATTTAAACCTTATCAGATTGATCTCCTTGAGTATTGAACTCTCTTCAGCATTAGGAAATTCTTGAATTATATACTGTAAAATGTCCTTATTACTTCTACCAGCAATCATTAAATCCGTTAGCTTTTTGTAAGACAAAGCACTTCCTGAAACCCAAGTAAACCATTAGTTTGTTAAAATGAGTACATTGTATTTATTCTAACCAAAACTCATTGTGCGTCGTTTTCCGGTTGTCACAGGCTATTCGGTACACAAGTGGATGAGAAAAAAGGCGTCTCGGTACGATTTGGATAAAAATATTTGCGTTTCACTAACTTGCATCAGCTTGTTTGAGCTTTGGTTGTCAAGATAATGAAAATTTCTGTTGATAGATTTATCATGGCCAACTGCTTCGGAATAACCATATTACACAGTGTCTCTGTTGCTTATGTAGCGTTTACACTTCTGCTGGCTGCCAGCATGCTGGTGTCAGTGTTCTGCCCTCTTAGGAAAAAAACGTTCAACGGTGGTCCTTCGTTGGTCCAATACGTTCAATCATTGGACCACCGTTTAACGTTTTTTCTTAAGAGGGCAGTACACTGACACCAGCATGCTGGCAACCAGCAGAAGTGTAAACGGGCCATTAAGGTCAACTGAATCAGTTATTTTGGTAATAAATTTATTAAAATTGTTCAGCAAAAAATCTATTTTCGGCTGTAGTTTTTGTGTGTCTCATTTGTCGAATGGACAATGTATGGAACACTTGTAGGGCTAACTTGATACTATTATTTTGCTAAAGGAAGTATGTTGATACGTTAAGGCGTTTAAGAGCTATGCAATGTTTTTGAGTTTTTTCAAGGTATTTTTGAGACTAATTTAAATGAGTTAAATAAAAAACACCCTCCCAATTTTCTCTTAAATGTTTACTTATATTATGAACTTTCAGTGGCCGCATAGGATACATTTTTATCGATCTGCCATCTAATGAATTTTGATATTTGAAGGTTGACTAGTTTTTGATGAAAAAACAATCATAACTTTTTACTGGTAGCTCATATGAAAAAGCTTTAGTCAGCAAAATTATGCGCAATAATTATTTCAACAACTCTTCTGAAGACAAGTTTTTCATAGAACGTTTCACAAAAAAGTTATAACAAAAAAATCGATTTTTCAGGAGCCACCCTACTCTTACCCGGGACAATTGATGTAACTCGGTCAAATGAAAAGCTAGAGAGGTGCTTTTTTCAGCAAAGTTGCTCAATATAAAATTTCCTACAACTTTATTGTACAATAAAATCGTTTTTGAGTTCAATTAAGAAAGTTAGATTTCAGATTTTAATATAAATAAGGACCACCCTAGTAATATTTTATATCAAAAGTAGCGCCGTTTGATAACAAACAACTTTTGTGAAGACACCAACTACAAAAAACTAATATTTAATAGTGAAAATATTTTTGTCACGTTAATTTCCCGTTTCAAACCATAGTGCAATGGTTTGAAAAAAAAACTGGGAGAATTAGACATTGTTCGTGGTTGAGTTGTAGATTTTCAAAACCTAACCACTGTCTATATGGTTTTACTTCTATATTTTGAATTTGTACCTCGGTATAGAAAACAAAGACGCAATCCTACGTCAAAAGATTTTGAGTGATATCATTTATGTGAAGATAAAGAATGGAAAGGCGAGACGTGACAAGGTTGATTTTAACAAGCAGAAACCTTTTACTAACTTAACTTTCGCAAGAGGAGTTGAACTTAAGCATCTCATCAATGCAAATCACTCGAGTCTCTGGTATGCCGGAAAGTACTGATAAAGGTCTTTTACCACTTCCTATCCGAACCGACAAAAGAATAGTTATCAGAAGTTGTTACTTTATACTTGCGGCTGCATTCTCGTACACAATTAATTCTTCACTATCTCTAATAGTGAAAAAGTAAAAATAGCATTATGGGTTTCCATCAGGTAGCGGTGAGTGCAGCGCTACTGAATACCGCTTACAACCTAGGCTAAACAGCCAGCACGCTGTGACTCTGGGCACATAAGCAATAGTTCGAACAAACCTTTCATTCTGATGTTTCAACTAGCTGTATAAAGATTGAGAAAAATAAGAAGAACTCAATGTGTATAAGAATGCTGTCGCAAGTAGAAACTGGCAACTTCTGGTAACTTTTCTTTTACCGGTTCGTATAGTAAATGGTGAAAGAGCTTTTTCGGTACACTCCGGCATACCAAAGACTCGAGTGATTTGCATTGATGAGATGCTTAATTTCGACCCCTTTGGTTGAAGGTAAAAGTTAAGTCACTGAAAGATTTCTGCTTGCTCAAATGACCATTGTCACGCCTCACCTTTTTGTTGTATATCTTCACATCCTTGCTCTACCTTGAGTACTAGCATTTTATAATTCTGATTTTATTTATTATTCTCAGTTACAATAAAACTATTTTTATTGTTATAAATGATACAAATATTACTATTATTTTTCGTTAGAAATTTCAGGTGGGTAATTACCCACCTTTGGAATTTTCTGGTGGGTAGTACTACCCACCGTACCCATCTCTTTCACCGGCCCTGGATCTAAATGACCAATAGAGAACCAGCAATATTGAAGTAGCTCATCTGTGAAAGAATTGCTACCACTGTAGCCGGCATCGTAGCAAGCGAGTAAGGACTATAAACGGGAAGCGGTATTTCATATGGGAAACATAGAACATTTTTGGCATTACTCGATTGGTAGACTGTTCGCAGTAATTTTGTCGGCAGTTGAAAATCCTACGTTTTCCTATAGAAGAAAAATTTGTTTTCTCAATAAATGATTAGACAATAACAAAAATTAACCAGTGGAAATGCTAGCGGAATATTGCACTACCGCAGAATCGCGTTTCAGTAAATGTAGCAATTATTGTTAACAAATAAAATTCGTAGATCATTGAAAACTATGCACGTTCGTGACGTAGAATCAACTTCTTATCTCGATTCTTTATTCATAGAAAAAACCCGACGACAATTTCTCGACTATCTGCTCAATTCGATATTCTAGAATTGTCCTTCTAGGGAATGACCCAGCCAACCTTCAGTCCTCACCAATTATTCATTTCAGAAACAGTTTACGGAGTCAAATTTACTTCCATAAATAACACCGAGAAAAACGGAGCACCGCTTACTATTCGACCAATTTTCATTTAAATATATAGTTCAAACTGGCCTGCTGCGACCGGCTGGCCGACGTTGGTCAATCGAAAGCCCGAACCAATGACGCGTGATGAAGGCAATTTAGTTTAATTCCTGTACCTTTTTGGCCGGCGGATTGGAATTGATGACTGCTGCTGTAATGGGGAGGTGGTTGCGGTGGATGGCAATGGAGATGGTTGGTGACCAATGCCACAACAACAAGCCCACCACCTCCTGTCGAAAGGTTTGTGGTACGAGGGGGGAAGGGGAGCTACGAAATTGATCTTGAATTTAATGCCCCCTGCTAGGTGCATAAGCGCATAATTGATTCATCTGATGCTGACTTATTTGACCTCCGGCATTGATTTAGTAATCCCTTCTGAATTGCATACTAGTTCAAGTTTTGATTGTTTGTTTTTCTTGTTTTCTTTCACATTGCAGATCAGCGTGCAAGAGGTGCCACCGCATCAGCAGCAGCAGCAACAACAACAGCAACAACAACTAAACCAACAGGACCAGCTGCTGCTGGAAGCTGGACGCGATGTAGATAACACTAATAATAACATAAACTTAGATGATAGACGATTCGATGTGCCAACCGAAACTAGTAACAGCAACAACAACAACAACAACAACAACAACATCAACAACAACAGCCCAAGCGGGTCGAACAAGGCTGCCGAAGTTCTGTACCAGGACGGAGTGGCCGCCAATGGCGCCGGAGCTGGTCTCCTCAATGCTAGTGATATCTTCTCGACCACAGCGTCTGTCGATCTCGATATGAAGCTACGGTAGGTAGCGATTCGACGAATGTCTTTATTAGTATTTTTCATGCTCGGTATTCTCGGCACAGGTCGTTGCTGAACTGTCACGATCGTGACTACGAGCCGTACATCGGTCAGCGGGGTGACTTCTGGGTGCTGAAGAACTACATCCGCGCCGAACACGGCGAGCTGCGTTGCCATGAAACCATCACCTACACCACACATGCCGACTATACGTTCCTCGATAATCTGATCCCACTGCTGGAAAGGTAGGTGATGCGGTCAAGATCAAGGTTTTTATTTAGTTGGTCAATCTTCACTTCGGGAAGCACCTCAGCGTTCATTGTCTCAAATGGTGGCCAACGACGATGAGGACGAGAAGTTTGTTATTGTCATTATCAGCCGATCGTTGCTTCCCGTGGTGTTTGGCTGTTTGCAATTGATGTTATCAAGTTTGTTTATAATTTATTCGTAATACGCTATTTACCGGCCAATTTGAATTCCAATCACTGTCACTGTTTGTTTGTATAATTTGGCGAGCAAGTTTATGTACTCATTGCTACTTACAGGTGGAACGCCCCGGTCAGTTTAGCGATGCACGCGCCCGGCACTGACTTTGTGCCCACCTTGAATGCAGTCCGGTATCTGCGAGACTGCCTACCAGAGAGTCATTTAGTTCGTCAGTTTGTCACGTTTCATATTTATTTTAGTAGTAAACATATTCCAAAAAACGTAAGTTCATTGGTTTTAATGATTGAAAATTCCACTAACATCCGTTTTTTTGCGGTAGGTTCCTAAGTACGAGAAAGTATTAGAACTTCCCAGCAACTGTACGGTGCCGCCACCGTACTTCAACGTGTCGAGCTCGCAGCTGTACAAGACGCAGAAGAAGCTGCTGTATCCGGTCAATGTGGGTCGGAACATTGCCCGGGATGCGGCGATGACCCACTTCATCCTAGCTAGTGATATCGAATTGTACCCGAATCCGGGTCTAGTACATAAGTTCTTAGAGATGATAGTTAGAAACGAGCCGGTGCTGCAACGTAAAAATCCCAGGTAATTACCGTTATGTTCAACATTTTCCGTGCTTTTCTAAAATAATGCTCACTCTTCCCGTAGGGTATTCCCACTGTCGATATTCGAGGTGGACAGCAGCTCGCCCGTCCCGAGGGACAAAACCGAGCTGCAGGAGCTTCTGCGCAACGGCAAGGCGATCCCATTCCACAAACGGGTCTGCTCCAGCTGTCACGGAGTGCCTAAATCGAAGGAATGGATTGCGGCCAACGAAACCGACGGTTAGTGGCGTTTCTGGTCGTATATCTAAACTCAACAGATTAATAATAATTCGAAAATTCATTTCTAGACCTGGGTGTGTTCCACATAGGTAAACGTGTGGGTTACTTCGTCCACTGGGAACCGATCTACATCGGTACTCATGCCGATCCCCACTACGACGAACGGTTGAGTTGGGAGGGCAAAAGTGATAAAATGACGCAGGTGAGTTTTACAAAGATCCTATCCTACTGTGTTAACAAGTACAGTTGTGTATAGCATGTATGAGAATTTGAAATACCTAAAAGTCGCTACTAAAAACTACAACAGACAGTTCAAAGGAATTGTTCGACCTATTGACCTTCGTTCGGAACATTCTTGTTATGGAAGAACACATGTTTATAGTGTCTTTTCTAGTATTGCAACTGTTTTCAACTTCAAGAGTAAGGTACCCGAGCAGAGTGTGAGATCAAATAGAAAACTTATTTTGATGTTGTGAGGTTCGCATTTATCGATTACTTAATTTGCTGTTGTTTTGGTTGTTTTAAGTGGCAAAAAATCAAAATCGAGAGCAAAAAGATATTCCAATGATATCAAACAGAAAACTATTTTTGCTAACGGCGAAAGCAAACAGAAATCTAAATAAGATATAGATTTTCTCAAGTTGATAGCAAAACTTGTTCTCAATTTGAAGTTATTGAAATTTGAATACATCATTGGTTTGTGGCATACATCTTTTAGACACATTTTGCGTTCGATGAGTCTTCATATTTTTCATCTTGTAGCAATGAAGAGATTATTCTGGATTGGGATGCTTGTTGGTGTGACGTTTTGGGGTAGCTTTCAGCAACTCAGTCAGTTCAAGGCAGGTGCATGCTCCGAAGCTTCGTTTACACAGGCCATACTTCCAGCAACGTAAAGAAGAGTGCAGTAGAGCTGTAGATGTGAAAAAGATAAAGAGAGCACTAAATTTGAGCATTGATAGATTTTAAGAAGTTGTAGATAAGAGTCATATAAGGAAGATTCCGAGTTGCCAAGACGTCGCGGACTGGTACGAATTCGCGAGCATAAGCTAAAAATAGATTGGGCAAAAGACTCGGTATAGTATACCTTTAAGCGATATTACTTGCAACAACAAAAAAAAAGGCGTCAAGCACCAACCTTTATAGAGAAACTGGGTTTCGAGCCTAGGTGTATTTTGGATTCCGAACTCTATGCGAATGCTATGGACTGTGACGTTGAGCTGTAATCATATCACAAGCAGTGTTGATTCACAAAGCTGTATACAGGTAGTTTTAGCCAATGTACACTCGTTTCGTCGCATCCGTCCCGTAACAATAGTGAATAGCACTGCGGCCATTCCAATGACATCGTAACATCAAATTGAGTTATTTAATTGATCTCACTCTACTCGAATATGTAATCGCCCTTTGAAATACGAATTTCGAGGCTCACAAGACCGAGCGCTCTAGAGTGAAGCCTTTTATAACAAAGGCACACTGAGGACGTGAATTAGGAATCGGGCAATAAGCAGTCCCAGATCATATTTTATTTCGATTCCAAAATAAATATCTTACTTATTTCGACTAATTGGAACAATGAACATAAATCCATTGTTTCAATTAGTAGTCCACGAACAGCATACTGACTAAGCAAGTTTTTAGTTCTTGTGTAGACTAAAAATTTGGGATCATTCGATGAAGATTAATTTCTTAACAAACATTAACATTAAGCAATTCATTTGCTTGCTTCAGATAGAATGGGTTAAACATAGATAATTCATGGAAATCTGATTGTTTGGGAAATAGGGTTTTCAAACTAGTTTTCTAAGTGTTCCAAATATTAATGCACAATCGCTGTACTATAGGAGCCCGTGTGCTAAAACATGATCCACCTCAAAACCAGAAATCTTCAAGGTTTTTTTCTGAGGAAAGTTGTTCGGGATGTCAAGGTCTACATTGTGAAGAATGTATTAGTTGGGAATTCATTTGCCATGCGCTTCTACAGCGCTCGAAAGACATATTACGATATTGTTCAGTAACATGATGATTTAGAACGTCGGTGATTGGAGTGAATAAAATTCTTTCATTTGGTGGCGCTAAAATGTAATTCAATATTCAAACTTTCTGTGACCGAAAATCATACAGATTAAGTAAAACGGTTTCTTTGGAAAAGTTTCTGAAAGTTCTAAGACCTATTATATCAATTAGTCATATAACTTGACGAGAATCGATACGTTTTGAAGACCATAGAAACATTTTGTATACCTTAGATATGACTATACGAGGGGTGGATGTAGCAAGTGCCTTTAAAAAGAGGGGTGTAATGTTTCTAACGGTATAACTCCGAAACTACTGAACGGATTGCTATTAAACTTGGCACAGATACTTCTTGCTCTTCAGAGATGATCATAACGGTATTTTTTATGGGAAGGGGTTCTATCAAGGGTCTTTAACAGGAGATCATGAAAAAGATTATCTCATTGGACGAGTATCGATACTTTTTGAAGACCATACTTAGTTTTTGTAAAACTCAAACATGCAAAGGCAAAATGTTTCGAGATTTACGAAATCGAAATTTTTTGACAGGTACCGATATTTATTACAACTAAGAGATGATCGTTAGGATATTTCTTCGCGTGAAAAGATAGCAAGCGTCTATTGAAGAAGTTCTCAGCTCAATTGTTTGTAAATATCGGAATAATTCCATAACAACTCAGTAAATTATCACCAAACTTGGCAGAGGTACTTTTTGCAATTCAGAGGTGGTAATAAAGCTATTTTTTTCTTGTCGAGATCAGATATTCATTGCACAGATGAACAAAAGGTTAAAGTTTGTAGCAAGTCCCTTTAAAAAAAGGTTTATGGTTAAATTTATCTTATTTGTCGACAAACGAGGCATGCCGGAGGATATAGACTAGGAGAAAAGAGTGTGGGAAATAAATTTTCATCCCCCCCTCTCTTTTTTGATGGGCACACATACTTTTTACACTTCTCAAAGGGCAGAGAGCTGTTGAAAGTTCACTAACAAAAGGGGAGTTCAATGTAAAATTAATTCGACGAGAAACGATACTTCTTGATTAATACAGATACTACCTTCACATCAAAATAGATTAAAGGGTTATTTCAAGGAAGGAGTGTAGCAAACATGGTAAGTATAAAGTGAATTGAACGGATTTCACGAAAAAATCGTACTTCTTGATTAGTACTGCATATTTCTAGCAACTAAGTGAGGGTCTCAAAAATATTCAGAAACGGCAGGGGGAATAAATATTCTTAACCAAGGGAGGTAAAATTGATCTGAATTGACCAAGAAATCATAAAATGAATGTGCATTTTTTTATGAAAATTTAGAAAACTGTCGTACCGAGCTGATGAAAATAAGTTTACAATAACATTTGAATTAACTGAATTGATTTTCTATAGAACGAAAATATTATCTAACGTAGTTATGAACAGCCTTTCGTTATCAAAAAATCATTATCACAATCTTGAGCAACTGTGAGGAAATAAGTTGTGTTTCACTACACTTTGAGTATTTCTATGGTCAGGACAATTTCTAAAAAAAAATTTGCGGCCTTGTCTTCATGAAACATTTTCGAGCAACGCCGGGTAATTCAGATAGTATGATATAAAGATGAGCGTATTAGTCAAAGGACTTGTTAGTCCACAGACAATAACGGTCAAAACTGTTATTTACAGTGTAGTTTAGTACAATCGAAAAGATGTTAATGAACACTTTCAAATTAGCGTATAAACGATCGATGAATCAAATAAATAAACTGGCAACTGGGCTGAACTCGGTCGTGGAGTTCTTTTGAGTAACGTATAAACTTCAGTCATGTGTCGTTTTACTCTACCGAAATCAAGCTATAATCTGTACTCCACGCTTGATTAGGAGCACGAGACTTTTAACAAAGATTCTCTGGATAATTTCCTTCTGCCGTTTTACACCTTTACATATTAAGGGTCTGATAAAAAACAACAACCGAAAATAATAGTCAGAACATTTAACATCTTTTTTCAACTAAACGCGAAAACTGTTAGAGAATCTGACATTGATATTTAATTTCATACCAAGTTCCTGACGAAGGTCAGCGAGATGAGAATGCCCAAGCCGCTATTAGTCCTCGAAAGAGAATGAGGGGTTTTGGCCGGATCTGGTGAAGGTCCAGTATCCCAGGAGATCGCTAAAGGCGATGAACTAGCTTTTTGTATCGGCTAGTGGAATTAATCCTATTTATTCCACAGTTATTAAGTTGTTGCTTTTAAATAATCATTTTGGAGTTTCCCAAAATTTTCGCCTCGCAAGTTTTTTTTATCCAAAAGTAACAGCAAAAGGATAACGTAATGTGATATCAATTGAAAAATTGATGACCTGAGATCAAATTAAGATTTCAATGTGATGTTGCTAACATAATAAGATTTCGATGTGCTCTCGTTTTGATGTTTGACTTTGCTCGGGATAGCTCACACTTAGCTGATCTTATCGAATGCAGATCTAATTTAGTTCTCGTAACGGACCTAATTTGCTTCGCCAGTTACAATGCAATGTAGAAATCCTTTTCGATTTTTTCGTAGCATTTGTAAAAAAGGCAGGTTCTATTAATACTGCTTGGAATTTGCCGAATTCGTCTCCTCCTCCTTTCCACCGTTATGTCGGTTTTCAGTATCTTAGAATCCATTCTTGAAACGATGAAATCACTCACATTCACATTCCCTCAATTAACACTTCAAGTACCGAGCTTTAAAAAAAGTTGGAACCACAATCTCGAGCTGTAATAGCTCAGCTGTTTCTCAACGAGTTTTGAATAAATTTGACACTCTCGAATTCCGTAAAGTTCGTGCATTGATTCAAAAACTTTATGGCTGCCGTTCGGTTAAGAAAATACAATCTTAACGTGCAAAATATGCCCTATCTGCATTCCTTTTTTTTTTGAAATTTGTTTACCTTTGGAAAGGTACTACTTCTAGTGGTCCACATAAAATAGAAGCATTTGTTTCAGAACCAAATATATGAAAAACATTTTTATTTATTTTCATTTCGATTATAATTTATTTTGGTCTATAGAGATATGCTACAGCTAGTTTTTAAAAATGGGGAACGATGGTCGTAACAATTTGATTGTTAGTCAAGCTGTATGGCATGTTGCACCGTCCTGTTGAAACTAGTAGCCGATCAAACCATTTTCACGAACATAGAGCATCAGAAAATCATTTATCATGGCTCGACAACGATCGCCATTAACAGTTTCCGTTGTTCCATCAGGGTCTTAGAACAAATAGGGACCAATCATCATATCCGCACAAACGCCACACCAAACTGTAACTTTTTGGTCCTATAGAGGCTGTTTCTCAACTAATTGAGGGTTTCCGGTGGCATAGAACTGACAGTTTTGCTTATTAACGCAAAAAAGTTATTGGGTTGCTCGATGATGCTACTTTAAATGACCCACCCTTTATATCTAAACTTTGAAAAAGGCATTAAGTTACTTTTTTATTGGAGTCCATTGATTTAAAGTTAATGTAAAAAGATTTTTCAATAAAAAATACAATATCATGAATACAGATGATAAATACATCAATAATAAGGATACAACTTCTGTATGGCAAATACGATTTGAAATTATCTATTCAATAATGAGCCCTGTGATGAATATATTTGATGAATTATGCCATGCTTGTGGAATATGGGTACGGTTTTTTTGTGCCTAAATTGTATGAAAAAATGTTACCATCGACTTCAAGTCGTGGACGGTGACTCAGGAAAACGCCAATGGGTTCCTTGGACATTTGTACTCGTGAAACTTTTTGAGTTTATTGCCATTTATTAACTTTTCTGCTGAATGAACTTTTGTGTAAACCAAACAAAAAAAAATTTTTAATTCACCTAGCGGTGTAATGATGCCTTTCTCATATCAATCATACTATCGTATAAAATATTGTAGTAGTCTTCAAAATAATTTTTGATTAACCGGAATCGGTTTTTTAGGCCGTGTACTGATAATAAGTGCCGATTGGATTTGATTCGACACTCGGCCCTCTGGGCCTGGGTTCAAAAGTCGATTTTCACAAAGATTGCATCAATTTTTCATATCAGAAAGGCAAAAAACAAACTTTTGCGTATTTCACGCTTACAGTTTTTTTGAGTTCTTGAAATCTTCGATCTCCAGCCTTTGGATTTAGGACACTTGGGCTTCTGAGCTCTTGAGCTCTTGTATTCCTGAGTTCTTGAATTCTTTGTATTCAAGAATTCTTGGACTTTTGGACTGTTGGACTTCTGAACTCCTGAACTCTTGAACTCTTGAACTCTCGAACTCTTGAACTCTTGAACTCCTGAACTCTTGAACTCTTGAACTCTCGAACTCTTGAACTCTTGAACTCTTGAACTCTTGAACTCTTGAACTCTTGAACTTTTGAACTTTTGAACTCTTGAACTCTTGAACTCTTGAACTCTTGAACTCTTGAACTCTTGAACTCTTGAACTCTTGAACTCTTGAACTCTTGAACTCTTGAACTCTTGAACTCTTGAACTCTTGAACTCTTGAACTCTTGAACTCTTGAACTCTCGAACTCTCGAACTCTCGAACTCTTGAACTCTTGAACTTTTGAACTCTTGAACTCTTGAACTCTTGAACTCTTGAATTCTTGAAAAAAAAGTTTGAGTTTAAAATTTAAATAAGCGACCAGTTAATTGTGTTTTCTTTCTTTCACTTCCAGGGCTACGCTCTCTGCGTGCTAGACTACGATTTCCACATTCTGGATAATGGGTTCCTGGTGCACAAACCGGGCATCAAGGTGCTCAAGAAGGACCCGAAGCGGGCGATGCTGGCGGCCAAAACGAACCAGCTGATCAAGAAGATCATCTACCCGGAACTGCAGGTCATGTACGGTACCCGGAAAGGCTGTGCTGTATAGTTGAAGGGGAAACCCACGACCCAATAGTATAAGGACCGTAGCGGTAAGCCTGATGAAAGCGGTGGTGGTGGCGGCAATGGCGGCGGCGACTGCGGTGATGTCACGAGTAAGGTGAGCGTCCGCCATAGTATCGGAAGTGGCCACAGCAGTAGCAGGGAGCTCGTTTTTAGTAATTTTGGTGGTGGTTTCGAACCGGATGGGTTGTCCGGGCCTTCGTCGCTGTTCTCGTCCTCACTGGCTACGTCTGGCGGTGGGTTTCTGTTGGGTTCCTTCCGGGAGCGACCACATGTCAGCAGTCGCCGGAAGAAGGGCAAACGGAAGGGGTACGTGCGACGAAGGTAAGAGCGATATTTTTTTTTTTCTACACGTGTAAGTGAATGAAAGTGAGTGTATGACCGCGAGCAGCACTTGTGAAGTGTGTTTTGAATGCAATAATAGTCGTTTTAAGGACACAATCAGAAGCGAACGGGAGGAATACTGCAAGGCTTAGGTTCATAAGCAGAAAAGTGATATAATGTATTGTCGTAACATACTCTTAGGGTTAGGCAAAGAAGATAAGAAGGGCTTTTTTTTCTATCGTCTCTATCGCATTAAAATTGGTGTGGACAAAGTTCATGTTTCGAGTTGGTACACACACTCACACACTCACACACACATTTCAATTAGGATCCAAAGCAAAGACATGTCGTTTGATTGTTGGAATCTTTAGGAAAGAGGCGGAACAACCGAAGCAAGATAGTGTTGGATATTTTTTAATCACTTTTACACTGAGAAGGAAAACAGAAAGATCAATACATTTAGAGAACGAAGACACTAACGCAAACGCAACATGAAAACAACTAAACACGAACACAAAACAGCTAATGACTAATAAAACGAAGTAATTTAAAAAAAACCTAGTGTTACCACTTAGTGATTCTTGTAGCATTACTTCGTAGAAACTAGCAGTCGTAAAAAAATCCTACCCCTAACTCAACTACTTCTTCGTTCCAACGCTAAATTTTCCATTAATTCATGATTCATCGCTCTGATTGTTGTGATACGAACCTCAAGATATTGTAAAACAATTGCATAGAAGCCTCATTATGTTGATAATGTATTGGCATTCGAAATGTTTTACAAGTCAATTCTCTCTCGCTGAAGTATCCAATCGAGTCAGAACGTGAAGCATGATAAATACTTTCGGTTTTCGAAACGCCAAAGTTCCTCTTCCCCTCCAACTATTTTCTTTTTCTCGAAGAGTGCCTTATTGTATTAAACACACAGAAAAAAAAAGATCAAATGAACTAAAAACGAGTGTTAAAACCTAACAAGAGAAAAAAGCATTTTCGTACTAGACCTTAGGAAGCTACCCATCACATTTGTCTCTCACCACTCTGAATGTCATTTAGTATCACTCTACGAAAGCAAATCGTCACAATGTCGGAAAAAAATCGGAATTGAATTCTATTTGTTTTACCTTTTTTTACATTTTATTTGTAAATAGAAACCAAAACGTATCCTCACAGCTCACAACTCTTGAGCGGTTAAGCTTAGATTTAGCATTATATTTTGCCAAGCTGGTGTATGACTAAATTTTGGAACAAGTAGAACATGTGCTCATTTTATTCGTAGGTTTTGTATTATATTATACTAGGTGAATACAATTTCGCTTTAATGAACAATTATCAAACATTATTTCCTCGTATTAGTAGTGCTCACAGGAGTCAATAGAGTTTACCATCACACGTGTTTCGGTGAACTTTTAGAATTTTAGTTAGTTGGAATTATTTTACCTTCCGTCTAGAGTCTCAACCAACACTGGCAACACTGTACATTTACTCTGGTAGGTCGTAAAAGCAAAGTTAGCATGGCAGAAACCGCAAAAACCGAAAATACGAACTATTGTAGTATCGTTTTAACAAAGACAAACCTCTGTAGAATATGTCATATCCTACAAAGTAACACAAACAATATGTTAGCTGAAAAAATTCCATAACTTATTTATTACTTTATCGAACGATGAAAAAACCCCCGGAGCATTTCCGTCATCTCTCTTTCCACGCATGAGAACAAAAATCCACACATCCACAATCGTTACCTAGCGTTAGGCGTCACCCGTATTCGTATTGAAATATTGGATCGTTTACCAATCGCCCGAACAACAACAACAAAAAAATAAAGTATAGGAATAAACCAATATCTGTGAGAATTGTGAGAAAAATCTAAACTCTACTGTTTGATCAACTAAGACCCAAAACGCCCAACTCTTTTTATGTGAGCGACTACCAACCAATCCAACCAACCAATAAATCAACCATGGAGAAATAAATGTATTGAAAAATAGATGCTTTTCGTTGATTATGCTGAAAAGAAAGTATGAGAAATCCATGCGTGTAACGGATCCAGATCGGAACTGCATGAACTGTTGAACACTTGCCAGCTTCTCAGTCCACGGATAGTCTCCGCCTTCTATCCCAACTTTATTTTTATTTTCATATGGGTCTGCAAATTCAGCAGTTTGCTTTCCTAAAAGAAGGGAACTTATTTCTCAAAAATTGTTAGTAAATTTTCCTATTGTTCTGAATTCCGACGGATCCGACTTCCGGTTCCTGATTCACCGTATTATGAGTGTTTGAAATTTCAAACCGTCGCACAGTGGTTCGAATCAATAAAAACGTGGACATAAATAAGTAGCTGCCAAACCGTTCTTTTAATGCATATAGTTGCTTTGAAGGAATTATTTACAAATATATACCGCGTAATTTGATCCTATCATTAATTGTTCATGGGCTACTTTGACAAAAAATGTAACCATAACTTTTTTGTCTGAAGAGATAGAAATTTTTTTTCTTCTACAAAGTTTTAGAACTATTAAAAATTATTTACTTTGTCAAATATACCAAAAGTGTAGGTCGCACCGTTTCGGATATACAAAGCGTTTTTATGGCAACCCCCTTAAAATCAGTTTTTTATTCATAAATTGTTTCGAGTTATTTTGTTATGCATACTTTGTTTGGAATAATTTTAGAATTTATAAAATCGCATATTTTTGTTGAAGGTAGTGCATAGGTTTGTTCTTTCCTGGCAAAGTTATGCAACATTTTACCTTTTTTTTACCTAGGATAAAACCTTGCACCGAAGCGAAATATGCAACTTTATGCAGCTGATTTTTACAAAATTTGTAGGAAAAGATGTGCCCAATATCATAAAAAAAAATCTAAGTGGAACTCGGTGGAACTTTTTTTTTAGGTCTTTTCAAAGTTAGTTTTAATTACTGAATTATGGCAACCCCCTTAAAACTAGTTTTCTAGTCATAACTTGTTTCGAGTTATTTTTTTATGCATACTTCGTTTGGAATAATTGTAGAAAATATAAAATTTCATAATTTTGTAGAAGCTAATGCATAAGTCTATGCTTTTCTGGAAAATTTATGCATAATTTTACTTTTCACCTAGAAAACCTTGTGCCGAAGCGAAATATGCAACTTAATGCCGCAAACTTTTATAATACTTATAGGAGAACATGTACCTTATCCAATTTATTTTCCAATGAGAATATCTTGAGTACTATTCGTGTGATTCATTTTCACTATGGCCATGCTGAAACCATGAATGGTTAAGAAACAGAGGGCGTCACGCGTCTGCTATTTCTGTAACTCACTTATGCAGTGAGCCTCGCCCGATCAACATCTCGTCTTAAAAATCGTGTTGCTTCGCGATAACTCAATTTATTTACACGTTTAAACATGGAATCTCTTCGTAAAGGTTTGTACTTTAACAATACTTTATCATATTTTGTCTAGAAAACATTTTTCCATTTTTTAAATATGTGTTGAAGTTTTGATAATTTTTCGGCCGTGAAAAAACGATGACAGATGTTTTTTGTAGACTCCTAGTAGCGTCTGACCCACTGATTTCGAATATTTATTACTAACCTATCAAAACTAGAAAGAAATTGTCACTGGAAGCAATTGATATGCTAGAACTTACAACAGAACAAGAAATTAGCGATACGGAAAACTCGGACGATAGCGTGACTGATACTGATTGATCGAATGCAATGCGACTAAGTGCCATATTGTAATGATTTATTAGGTAACATTAGTTACCTAGTTGATTGATTAGGTTGTGAAAAGTATTGGGAAAAGTTACTCATTTAAATGCTAACTTTGTAGTAGATACTTAGGTAATAGAGATAAATTCTATGTAGGTAAATCCAAAAAAACTGTTTTTAAAATAAAGCGAATATCTCAAAAAATATTTTTTTACATTATTCAAATCTTCAGCAAAAATACTTGAAATGTTTTTTTCTTTGAAATGAGATAGAAAAAATTAATTTTTCGTCAAAAACAAAAATATTTTTTTTCGAAATCGGTAATACCCCCTTAACAAAAATTAAGGTGCTACTTTCAAAAGAAGCGTTATATAATTTTGTAAAACTTCTTCGAAGACACGTTAACTCTTAAAAATCAGTGAAAGTACAGACTTTTGACCGTATTTTTCCAGTTTTGGACCACTGTGCGCCCTCTGTTTCTTAACCATTCATGGTTT
The DNA here is from genome assembly GCF_030247185.1 of Malaya genurostris. Classification (NCBI taxonomy): domain Eukaryota; kingdom Metazoa; phylum Arthropoda; class Insecta; order Diptera; family Culicidae; genus Malaya; species Malaya genurostris. The sequence goes on along the minus strand of NC_080571.1, from coordinate 338,219,641 downwards.
CAGCATGGCCATAGTGAAAATGAATCACACGAATAGTACTCAAGATATTCTCATTGGAAAATAAATTGGATAAGGTACATGTTCTCCTATAAGTATTATAAAAATTTGCTGCATTAAGTTGCATATTTCGCTTCGGCACAAGGTTTTCTAGGTAAAAAGTAAAATTATGCATAAATTTTCCAGAAAAGCATAAACTTATGCATTAGCTTCTACAAAGTTATGAAATTTTATATTTTCTACAATTATTCCAAACGAAGTATGCATAAAAAATAACTCGAAACAAGTTATGACTAGAAAACTAGTTTTAAGGGGGTTGTCATAATTCAGTAATTAAAACTAACTTTGAAAAGACCTAAAAAAAAAGTTCCACCGAGTTCCACTTAGATTTTTTTTTATGATATTGGGCACATCTTTTCCTACAAATTTTGTAAAAATCAGCTGCATAAAGTTGCATATTTCGCTTCGGTGCAAGGTTTTATCCTAGGTAAAAAAAAGGTAAAATGTTGCATAACTTTGCCAGGAAAGAACAAACCTATGCACTACCTTCAACAAAAATATGCGATTTTATAAATTCTAAAATTATTCCAAACAAAGTATGCATAACAAAATAACTCGAAACAATTTATGAATAAAAAACTGATTTTAAGGGGGTTGCCATAAAAACGCTTTGTATATCCGAAACGGTGCGACCTACACTTTTGGTATATTTGACAAAGTAAATAATTTTTAATAGTTCTAAAACTTTGTAGAAGAAAAAAAATTTCTATCTCTTCAGACAAAAAAGTTATGGTTACATTTTTTGTCAAAGTAGCCCATGAACAATTAATGATAGGATCAAATTACGCGGTATATATTTGTAAATAATTCCTTCAAAGCAACTATATGCATTAAAAGAACGGTTTGGCAGCTACTTATTTATGTCCACGTTTTTATTGATTCGAACCACTGTGCGTCGCACAGTGGTCCAAAACTGGAAAAAAGACGGTCAAAAGTCTGTACTGACTTTCACTGATTTTTAAGAGCTAACGTGTCTTCGAAGAAGTTTATATTACGCTTCTTTTGAAAGTGGCACCTTAATTTTTGTTAAGGAGGTAGTACCAATTTCGAAAAAAAAAATATTTTTCGCAAACTTTTTTTTCTCTCATTTGAAGAAAAAAACATTTGAAGATATAAATAATGCAAATAAAATATTTTTTGAGATATATTCACTTTATTTTAAAAACAGTTTTTATCTACGTAGAATCTACCTCTATTATCTAAATATCTACTACAAAGTGCGCGTAAACACGCATAAACAAGCTCATGCTTGCACGCGCAACTTAAGCAAATTGTTGGGATTTTGATTTTGTTTACTTTTTGACAATTAACAATATTATAAAAACGTGTTTAATCCACCTAGCAGTGAGATGATACCTATTTTTATCAATCCGCATGTGTTTTTTGCATGAATATTCTTCGGTGTTTAAGTTTTCATGACATTATTTTAATGACCGTTGTTTTAAGCGACAATTTGAGATTTTAATCACTCATTACTCTGTAATGTCGAAACTGCAAATCGGATCGAATTTGAATCTAATAGTGTGATTATCGATTAAACATACCATGATATATCGAAGTAAGTTCCACTCTAGAGTTTACGGTAATTTAAGGTACTTCCAGAGTCGGTATTCAGGAACCAGCATAACCCAAACCGATTCGTATGGCCATATGACGAATAAATTGCAACAGTTTTGAGTCCAACTTTGAAGCTTTTCGGGATTGTCATCTTCTATATCGGTTTGAATTTTAAAAATTCATCATCATGTAATTCGATAACCGGAAGTCATAATTTTATAAAATTAATTAATTTTTGCATATAAGTATGTTTTAATTTGAATTTTTGTTTCTGAAATTTGATTAGGCTTTTTTGAGAAAACGATTGAGCTTTGAGAAACGATTTTATACTGGAACCGGAATTCGAAAATCGGTATGGCCGAAGTCAGATAAATTCACCTGAGTAGCTATATAGTTTACATTTGTTTCAAAATAATTGAAAATCAGTTAAGATATCTTTGAGATATCATAGCAGGAATTAAATTTTTAGGTGCCTTCTGATCGACAACTGAATACCACTAAAACTGAAAAAAGTTAATTTTTTTATCGACTATCCAAATCTGCTAACCCGATAAACCTGATTAATTTATGTGGAATAGACATTTTTATGCTATCCCCGAAACCGGAAGTTGGATCTGACTGAAGAGCAAGATGTTTTAAAGAATCTTGAAACTTTTCATTTGCATCTTAGACGATTCTTAGATTTCATTTGAATCTTAGATTTGTTCAGCCATCTACGAGAAGAATGAGTTACACAATTTTGATTTCGTTTCATATATCATCCTGTAGTTCCGGAACCAGAGGTCGGAACCAAACATAATTCAGGAACTTTGTTTGGGAGCATACGACTTTTCGTATGAATCTGAATTTGTAGAAAAGAAATTTTCCGAGAAAATTAAGTGAAATTATTTGTCACACACGGATTTGCTGATCTCGACGAACTGATTCGAATGGTATATGGATGTAATGTTGTTCCAGCATTTATTGCTGTAAGTAGCTTAAAACAAAATAATTAAAAAAAATTCTGCCATCATCTGGTTTATATATGTCATATTCGAACGATTATGTTGCCAAAAACGAGCCGTGCTAAAATCGGTCCGAGGCTAAATGTCATGGAAAAGGATGCTGTACACAGTCTTTTTGGTACTTAGAAAGAATTGTATGTAACAGTATAAAAAATCGTGTTTTCCGTTGCTTCCAAGCATTTCTTTGTCATACAGCGCTCAAAACTCCTACTGCCGGAATGGAGGGAAAAGTCGTTTACACAAAAATTTCAATATCTCCGTTAAAAATGGACGGATTTTAACAATCTATGGCTTGTTGAGTAGGTATTATCGAGCGGAATCTAAGTCTGAAAACATATTCTGTTTTCAAGGTCAATTGTGACAGATACTGCCAAAAAACTGAAAATTTTGACATAAAACTTCGAATAACTCAAAAAGTAAACATCCGATCTCAAATCCATTCAATAGCGTTTTGGGTGACGGGGAGACCTTTCATTTGCGACTAGTTTGATCAAAATCGGTCCAGCCATCTCTGAGATCTCGACCTCTTAGTTGACAACACACATACAGACACACACACATACACACACACACACACACAGACATTTGCTCAGTTCGTCGAGCTGAATCGATTGGTATATGTCATTCGGCCCTCCGGGCCTCGGAAAAATTTTCTAAAGTTTGAGCGAATTCTATACCTATTTTTTATATATATATAAAAATAGGTAAAAATCTAAGTGGAACTCGATGCAATTCCTTTAGACCTTTCCAAAGTGAGTTTTAAATATTGAAAATCTGAAAAATTATCAAAAGTTCAACACAAATTAAAAAAATGGAAAAATGTTTTCCAATCAAAATATGAAAAAAGTATTGCAAAAGTACAAACCTTTACGAAGAGATTTCATTTTTAAACGTGTAAATAAATTGAGTTATCGCCAAGCAACACGTTTTTTAAGACGATATGTTGATCGTGCGACACTCACTTAGAGACGTGCGAAGCAGCTCATACCGGTGAGCAGCTCACTAAAGGGAATTGATTCAATGTATCAGCTCATCAGCTCATTAAGTTTCTTACTCCGTTTTTCTTTCATATGCTTGATTGAATTCATTGATGCACAAAGAACAATGCTATGCGAACTAACTTGTCTGCGAATTATTATTATGTCCTATTTGAGAATATCTGCAAAAGTGGCATCCCTGAATGTACCTTAGCCTACTGAGTGAGAGGTAAGATTTCTTATTGACAATAATGGCTAATTCAATCTGTTAAAGAAGAATTGATACACATTTGGAAGAACGAACAAAAACTCATGTACACATTTCTTCCCATTTATAACTCGCTCTTCAAGAGCCAAAGATCCGTTCAGCTCGTAGCTTGTTTTCACCTTACCAGTAGGGATGCGAGGTCATTTTTTCAAAAATCTGTGACCATCCAAAAACTCTCACTATTGCCTATCGCTCTGTAATTTTTGATGCTAAACTGTGATCAATATTAAAAATCTATGATCGATCTCAGAATCTGTGACTATTTTCCGAAATCTTTGAGAATCTGTGCCATTTTTGAAATCCGTGCAAAAGGTTGAAAATCTGTGAAACACAGATTAATCTCTGAACCTGGCATCCCTGTTTACCAGTGCTCTTTTAAAAAGAGCTGTGAGCTATCAGCTCACTTTAAATATTCAATTCAATGGAATAGCTCAGGAGCGAATTGCACATCTCTAAGCTCACTGCAAAAGTGAGTTACAGAAACAGCACACGCGTCTGCTGTTTCTGTAACTCACTTTTGCAGAAACGCCCTCCGTTTCTTAACCATTCATGGTTTCAGCATGACCATAGTGAAAATGAATCACACGAATAGTACTCAGGATATCCTCATTGGAAAATAAATTGTATTAGGAATATATTTTCCTATAAGTATCGTAAAAGTTTGCTGCATTAAGTTGCATATTTCGCTTCGGTACAAGGTTTCCTAGGTAAAAATAGGTAAAATGATGTAATGTAACTTTTACAGAAAAGAATAAACCTATGTATTACCTTCTACAAAATTATGGGATTTTATATTTTCTACAATTATTGAAAAAAAGAATGTATAAAAAACTAACTTTAAACAAGTTATGATAAGAAAACTAATTTTAAGGGGTTTGTCATAATTCAATAACTAAAACTAACTTTGAAAAGGCCTAAAAAAAGTTCCATCGAGTTCCATTTAGATTTTTTTTATAGTATTGAGCATATCTTTTCCTATAAATTTTGTAAAAATCAGCTGCATAAAGCTGCATATTTCGCTTCGGTGTAAGGTTTTATCATAGGTAAAAAAAGGTAAAATGATGTTTAACTTTGCCAGGAAACAAGAAACCTATGCATTACCTTCAACGAAAATATGGGATTTTTTATTTTCTTCGATTATTCCAAAGAAAGTATGTATTAAAAAATAACTCGAAATAAGTTATGAATAAAAAACTGATTTTAAGGGGGTTGCCATGAAAACGCTTTGTATATCCGAAACGGTGCGACCTAGACTTTTGGTATATTTGACAAAGTAAATTATTTTCAATAGTTCTAAAACTTTGTAGAAGAAAAAAATTTCTATCTTTTCAGAAAAAAAAGTTATGGTTATATTTTTTGTCAAAGTAGGCCATGAACAATTAGGGATAGAATCAAATTACGCGAAATATATTTGTAAATAATTTCTTAAAAGCAACTATATGCATTAAAAGAACGGTTTGGCAGCTACTGCTTTATGTCCACGTTTTTAATGATTCGAACCACTGTGCGACGGTGCGAAAAACTCTACGAGGAATATTGGTGGCAACCAAATGGATTTTACGCCGGATCCGGTAGTCTAATACATGCACACGCCGGCAGCTCAGTCATCGCCGACGAGGCAAAAAAAACGTACCAAGTAGCCCCGGACCGCCGCCCCGGCATAGTGCGAATAGACTTTTATCCGTGAGATCTTTGCAAAATCTGTTTGACGCGCAGATTTTGTGTGGAGATTTCACATGCATGCTTGATCCATGTGATTTGTCATTTCGAACACACTTGTGCCAGCGCTTGATCCAAATGGCCAATCTATTTGCAGCTTGCAGTTGTCTTCGTTTCGAAAAACAACCTCTTCGTTTGAATGCTTTTTACTGAATGAAACCCTGCACCTATGTTATCAGAACTAATTGGCTCAAGTGGCATGTTCCCCTAGTTATTTAGAGATTCGTGCCTTGCCGTAGCTTCTCATCAACTTCCTGATAAGAAGGAAAGGATAAAAGGAACATGGACGGGAATTGGGAATTGGGTGAGGTGGGAAAACAGCACAAAACATAAAGAAATAAATCGTCCTGCATTACCGAAAGGGTGATGAACGATCTGCAGGTGCCAAAATGCACGGTTAATAAAACCTCCAACCACCGAGAGGCCTTAGAGATTTTACAAAAGCGACACCATTCTGCATTTCCCGAAGAATGCATAACGATATCTTTCCGAATATGCACTTGAATTAATTTGACACTCTAGAAGACAAAAATACCTTATTTTCATATATAGCTAATAAATGACTTACATGATACGAATATTTTTCAATGAAAAACCCCAATTGTTATGAACATAATTTAAAAAAATTTTAAAAAATATCTTCTCAGCCTTTTTTTATAAACATGCTCGAAAATATTTTCTGTCAAATACAAGAAACAGATTTTTTTTCATTTGCCTCAATGTTAGATATAGCAGTTTAAAAATAACCTGTTTTTGAACTAGTTTTGCTCATAACTTCGGTTCAGAAAACGCTACCTGAATACGCCAGTCATTCAAAATTGGTTTTAACAAACTCTAAAAGATGTTCAAAGATACCTATACTTCCATCTAAAATACTAAAAAAATATATGTCATAAAATATAAAAGTTTTGATTTCATGTTGTTTGGCAAAATTTCGCTTTAATTTTTGAGTTATAAAAAAACATGTGAAAAAAAATGAAAAATTCATATATATTTATAAATTCATCGATTTTTTAAAGTTTTCTTCTGATAGTGCAAGAATGGTAGTTGAGCGAAAATTGTAGCTGGTATCGCTAGCAATCGAATGATGTGTAAAAATATATAAGTCAACGCTTTGAATTTCGAGATATTTACGATCATTGTAAAAAGTCTCATCTTTTCTTAGGTCATCTATCTACAGTTTTCATTACAACTTTGGGTAGACAACCCTATTTTTCGTTTTTTTCAGTGCATTTTTTTTCTGGAAGTATTACCTTTCCAATGGTGAACAAATTTTGAAGATCGGTTGACTAACAACAAAGTTATGACTTGGTAAAGTTGAAGGTCTCAATATCCGATTCGCGATGCAGGTGCCGCATGAATGCAGATAGGGCACATTTTGAGCTTGAAAAAAAAACTTGGAACGGGAAAAATCAGATTTTCATTAGTTTTTCCTAAAACATCATCAATAATGATATACTTAAAATAATCTACAAACTTCACAAAATTCGAGGGTGAAATATTTATCGAAATTGGCCAAGTAACAACTGAGCTATGATAGCTCAAAGTTACAGTTCCAACTTTTTTTTAGGCTTGGTATTAGGAGTGTTAATACGCGTTTCCCACGGCAGCGGAATTCAATTCACATATTGAGTGTTTTGCATTTTATCTAACAGATTCAAAGTCGTTTGCCGTATTAATTAAACATAAGCGCTTGCAACCCACAATTTATCCTACAACTTTTTTGAGACCTAAAAGATTCTGGAAAACTGGATATTTATGGCGAATTAAGCTCTATAATCAAAGTGTAAAAAATAACTTCAATTATCGTTATTATTTGAAAAGCATTTTAATATAATTAAAATTACTAACAGGATTACTATATTTAACTAGCTGACCCGTCGAACTTCGTTTCGCCTGAAATTATTTTTTTTAATTTGTGTTTTCAGACAGCAGAGTTGTCAAACGTTAATGCTTCTTTCCATTATTTTACTGATTCCTTGGCTTACAATAAATGAATTACGACAAATTCATATCCAACACATTAACTTCGTCCCGAAAAAGAAATATCATCAAGAATTATTGTGTTATCTAGAGCAACGAGGATCTACACGGCAGTGCAACGGAGATAGACAACAATTTCAAGGTAGAAGTTTTTTCTTTTCCTTTTGATTGAGTACTGTGTAGTGTTGGTTTCATTTTTTATTTTAAAGTTTGATTAAAAATTTTAATGTGATGGATGAATCCATGGACGTAAATCCTAGCATGAATCCGATACCCCCACGAACGAAAAAATATCAGGAGAGCTCTTCTGGGCCTTGGATAGTCTTTTTTAGACGTATATCAAAGCCATTAAACATTTACCAAATTTCTAAAGGTTTGACATCACGATACTCTTCAATCAAAGAGATCATAAAAGTAAATAACGATAAAATTCGTGTTGTGGTAAATAATTTGAAACACGCGAATGATATTGTCTCTTCGGAACATTTCATTAAAGAGTATAAAGTTTACATACCCTCCAAAGATGTCGAAATTGACGGTGTTGTTACCGAAGCGAGTCTTTCGGTAGATGATTTGCTCAAGCATGGTGTTGGTCGTTTCAAGAACTCTATGCTTGAGGGTGTGAAAATACTGGAGTGCAAACAACTGTACTCAGTAGTTTATGAAGAGGGAAAAAAAGTTTATCGCCCATCAGACTCGTTTCGAGTGACATTTGCCGGATCTGCGTTGCCGTCCCATGTCTATGTCGATAAAATTCGCCTCCCTGTTCGGCTTTTTGTTCCAAATGTAATGAATTGTACGAACTGCAAAAAATTCGGACACACAGCTACTTACTGTAGCAATAAACCAAAATGTATTAAGTGTGAAGGACCTCATAAAGATAATGATTGCAACAAGGAAATTGAAAAATGTATTTATTGTGGGGAAAGTCCTCATGAGGATATTTCAGTATGCACTGCATTTAAAGTGCACAAAGACAAAATTAAGCTTTCTTTAAAAGCACGGTCTAAGCGCACATATGCAGAAATGCTTAAAACGGTCATTGATGTCCCCCCTTTGGAAACCGAAAACGGGTTTTCAAATCTAGAGGAAACAGAGGACTCTGACTCTGACGAAAATAGTGAAGGTAATTCGTTTATCACTACCCAAGGGTCAGTTAAGAGAAAGAAGTCTTCTTCCAAATTACCAAAAAAGACACCTAAAGTTTCATCTTCAAAAAAAGATCCCCGTGTTAAACAAAAAAAGTCAAAACCAAAGACTGTGCCTCCTGGTTTGTCAAATTCACAAACCAATCCAGGATCTAGCACAGAAAAAGGTAATAATCCTGTGGGCTCCATTTCACAGCCACCAACAGGATTACTGAAGTTTTCGGAAATTGTTGAATGGATTTTCTCAGCATTCAATATATCTGAACCCTTAAAGACCCTCATAATGGCATTCCTTCCAATAGCTAGAACCTTTTTGAAGCAGTTATCAGCTCAATGGCCAATTGTCTCAGGTTTTGTATCTTTTGATGGATAATTTATCACCCGTCGCAAATGATACAATCACTGTCCTGCAGTGGAATTGTCGAAGCATCATGCCAAAACTTGATTCATTTAAAATATTATTGCATAGTCAAAAATGTGATGTATTTGCTTTATGCGAAACATGGCTTACTTCAAACATAGCTTTAAATTTTAATGATTTTAACATTATACGTCTCGATAGAGACTCTCCGTATGGTGGAGTGCTTTTGGGAATTAAGAAATGCTATTCCTTTTATAGATTAAACATCCCTTCAACTTCTAGTATAGAAGTTGTTGCTTGCCAAATAAACATTAAAGGCAAAGATATTTGCATAGCTTCGGTTTATATTCCTCCAAAAGCACAAGTTGGACAGCGACAGCTTAATGAAATGGTTGAAGCCCTTCCTGCTCCACGATTGATTCTGGGGGATTTAAATTCGCACGGTTTTATGTGGGGTTCCGTTTACAATGATAGCAGATCATCTTTAATACAAAACATTTGTGACAATTTTAGCATGACGGTATTAAATATGGGTAGCATGACACGGATCCCAAGACCTCCTGCACGCCCAAGTGCATTAGATCTATCTCTTTGCTCAACATCAATTCGACTAGATTGCACCTGGAAAATATTGCCTGATTTACACGGTAGCGATCATTTACCAATCATCATCTCAATTAGCTGTAACTAATGTATTGCTAATTCAGCTAGTATTCCATATGATTTGACAAAAAATATCGACTGGATTAAATACCAAAGTAGGATCTCTAGTATTTTGAATTCAATGGAAGAGCTCCCTCCACTTGAAGAATATGACTTCCTCATTTGTTCGATTCTGGAGGCAGCAGAACAATCCCAAACTAAACGCTTTCCTGGGCCAACGACTAACAGAAGGCCTCCCAACCCCTGGTGGGACAAAGAGTGCTCAGAGGCTAAACTCGCAAAACAAAATGCTTGCAAGACGTTTCTAAAACGGGGAGGAGGAACTCCTCAGAATTTTGAAAAACTTATGGTTTTAGAAACCAAGTACAAGAGCATACTTCGAGCCAAAAAATGTAGCTATTGGAGACATTTTGTCGAAGGTTTGTCAAGAGAAACCTCAATGAGCACTCTTTGGAACACGGCCAGACGAATGAGGAATCGTACCGTGGGCAATGAGAGTGATGAATACTCGAACCGATGGATATTTGACTTTGCTAGGAAAGTTTGCCCAGATTCTGTTCCTACGCAGAGCATTATACGGGAATCTCCTCCAAACAATGGTTTTATTAATAACCCATTTTCAATGATGGAATTTTCTATAGCACTCTTGTCTTGTAACAACAACGCTCCAGGGTTGGACAGAATTAAATTCAACTTGGTGAAGAATCTGCCCAACCTCGCAAAAAGACGTTTGTTGGAATTGTTCAACAAGTTTCTTGAGCAAAATATTGTTCCACCTGACTGGAGACAAGTGAAAGTTATCGCCATTCAAAAACCGGGGAAACCAGCTTCCAATCACAACTCATATAGACCCATTGCGATGTTGTCCTGCATCAGAAAATTGTTCGAAAAAATTATTCTACGACGTCTCGACACTTGGGTCGAGACGAACGGTTTGTTGTCAGATACTCAGTTTGGCTTCCGTAGAAATAAAGGGACGAATGATTGCCTTGCATTACTTTCGTCTGACATCCAAATTGCCTTCGCTCAAAAGCAACAAATGGCATCTGTATTTTTAGACATTAAAGGAGCATTTGATTCAGTTTCCATTGATGTTCTTTCAGACAAGCTCCACCAACATGGACTTCCAGCGGTTATAAATAATTATTTGCACAACCTTTTGTCAGAGAAGTGCATGTATTTTTCACATGGCGATTTGGCAACATTCAGAATTAGCTACATGGGTCTCCCGCAAGGCTCATGCCTCAGTCCGCTCCTCTATAATTTTTACGTGAATGACATTGACAGCTGTCTAGTAACCCCATGTACACTAAGGCAATTGGCAGATGATGGCGTGGTTTCAGTTACTGGGCCCAAAGCTATTGATCTGCATAAACCATTGCAAGATACCTTAGATAACTTGTCCGTTTGGGCTGTTCATCTTGGTATCGAATTCTCTGCGGAGAAAACAGAGCTGGTCGTCTTTTCAAGAAAGCATGATCCCGCGCAACATCAGCTTCATATGATGGGAAGAATAATCGAACAGGTTTTGACTTTCAAATACCTCGGGGTGTGGTTCGATTCCAAATGCACGTGGGGAGGACACATTAGGTATCTGATAACGAAATGCCAACAAAGAGTAAATTTTCTTCGAACAATAACAGGATCTTGGTGGGGTGCTCATCCGGAAGATCTAATAAAATTGTATCAAACAACGATACTTTCAGTGATGGAATATGGATGCGTTTGTTTTCGTTCCGCTGCAAACTCTCATATTATCAAACTTGAGCGAATTCAGTACCGTTGTTTGCGAATTGCCTTAGGCTGCATGCATTCGACACATACAATGAGTCTTGAAGTTCTGGCGGGAGTTCTTCCATTAAAAGATCGATTTTGGGAGCTTTCATCACGCCTGCTAATAAGATGTGAGGTGCTGAATCCCATGGTAATTAAAAATTTCGAACGACTAGTCGAGCTTCGATCTCAAACAAAATTCATGACAGTATATTTTAACCATATGTCACAGGAAATCAACCCTTCAAGATATATTCCTATCCGTGTCAGCCTCCTAAATGTCCCTGACTCAACTTTATTTTTCGATACATCCATGCAGCGCGAAGTGCGTGGAATCCCGGATCATCTACGTTCGACGGAAATCCCAAAAATATTTTCAAGTAAGTTCAGGCATATTGACTCTGAGAAAATGTTTTACACGGACGGATCGCGAATTGAAGAAGCGACAGGGTTTGGTATGTTCAACAATAATGTTTCGGCCTCATTTAGGCTTCAAGAACCTGCATCTGTTTATATAGCAGAGCTAGCAGCAGTTCATTATAGCTTGAATGTAATCGTCACATTATCTCCAAACCATTATTTCCTCTTCACAGATAGTCTGAGTGCAATTGAAGCCATTCGCTCAATCGCTGCTGGCAAAAATGAACCGTTTTTCTTGGGTAAAATAAAACAGTGTCTGAACGACATATTGAATAATAATTATCTAATCACTATAGTCTGGGTCCCGGCTCATTGCTCCATTCCAGGCAATGAAAGAGCCGATAATTTAGCCAAACGTGGTGCTATTGAGGGTGAAATTTATGAGCGACCGATTGCTTTCAACGAATTCTATAGCTCGTCTCGCCAAAGAACACTTGCCAGCTGGCAAGCTTCTTGGGATAGAGATGATCTGGGTCGGTGGATGCACTCAATTATTCCGAAAATATATACAAAGGCATGGTTCAGGGGACTGGATGTGAGTAGGGATTTCATTCGTGTGATGTCCAGACTTATGTCCAATCACTACACGTTAGATGCACATCTCCTTCGAATTGGGCTCTCCGAGACTAATCATTGTGCTTGCGGAGAAGGTTATCGGGATATTGATCATGTCGTTTGGACATGCGTGGAGTATCGTGATGTCAGATCTCAACTAATAAATTCTTTGCGTACCCAAGGTAGACTATCCAATATCCCAGTTCGAGACATTCTTGCTTGTCGTGACCTTTCATACATGAAACTTATTTATCATTTCATAAAGAAAACTGGAGTTTCAATTTAATAAAGGCCCCTTTCAAGACTTAGTTCTGATCCCAGCTGCGTCCATGAGTTCAACCAATAGCTAAATTAGAATAAAAATTATGTAATGATACAAACAAACTCGAAACAGTTTATGAAATTATCAACAAAATGTCTGAAAATAACAGCTTATTTTATAATTTATAGAAGTTAATCGTTTGGTTCAAATAATATTTCCGAGTAGATTTTATAATTAATGACGAGTTACCTAAGATGATATTTAAGCTATAAGAGAATATGTTTTAATAAATTCAAAACGTTGTTACTATGTTAGAATTAAATTAGGATAAGAATATTATGTAAAAGTGATGCTACGGCGAAGAAAAACTTATGTAAACTGCCTTAAGAAATAAACGTATTTATGGGAAAAAAAAAAGAATTATTGTGGATATGTTTAATGCTTTTCTTACGCCAAAAACTAAACAAATGCACCGATTGCCATCTCATCCTTCAAGTCAGTGTATTGAACAGAGATTATAGATCTCTCTCAAACTAAAGGTTTGACATATGGTATGATGGATTGGACTGAATCATATCTGAAAATTGGCGACTGCGTTACTCCATCATTCATCGTGAGCTCTGGCGTTCCTCAGGAAAGCCATCTAGGACCATTCATATTTCTGCTATATCTAAATGATCTAAATTTCGCATTGCAATGCATGAAGCTATCATTCGCCGACGATTTCAAGCTGTTTCATCTCATCAAAGATCTGAAAGACTCAAATCTCTTGCAGTCACAGTTGGATGTATTTTCTAACTGGTGCAACATCAACAGAATGGTTATGAACGCCTCTAAATGCTCCGTTATCTCCTTCTATCGTAAACGAACCACGATCATGTATGATTACACTATTTCGCAAGCTGTACTAAAACGGGAGACATCAATTAAGGATCTAGGAGTGTTATTGGATTCAAGACTTAGCCTCAAAGATCACATAGAATATACCCTCTCTAAGGCATTAAAGATGCTAGGTTTCATCTTTCGCATCTCAAAAAATTTCAATAACATATACTGCCTGAAATCGTTATATTGCACTCTAGTTCGCAAGTATGCTGTTGTCGTTGGGGCACCATATTATCAAACAGATAAGCTACGCATTGAAACTGTTCAGTACAAGTTCATTCGTTTTGCTTTGCGTCGCCTGGAGAGATCCATTTAATCTTCCAAGCTACGAAGATCGATGTAGGCTCGTACACTTCGATTTGCTATCTGTCCGCCGTGATACACAAAAAGCTGTTTTCGTCGCGGACCACATCCAATGTCGAATTGATAGTACAGATCTCCTACAACAGCTAAGTTTTGACATTCTTCGGCGTAATTTGCGGTTTAATCCCTTTCTCAGAATTCCTCGTGCTAGAACTAACTATGGCTTTAATGAACCGTTTTCGAGTATGTGCCGTGTATTCAATACTTGCTCTGATGAATTTGATTTCAATTTATCTCGTAACGCCACTATAACCCGTTTTCTCCAAATCTTTTCCCGCTAGTTTTATTAGGATAATTAGTCAATATGAATAGTTGTTAGTTAGCTTTGTAGTTTAAATAAGGGTAATTAAAGATTTCGTTATGTATCATTTGGTCAAATGTTATCTGTTGATACAAAAGATGAGAAGGTTTTATGCCTGTTGAAGAAGGAGAACCAAAATCTCAGCTCCAGCAGGCTTTTCCCTTGCTCCTAAACAAACAAATAAACAAATAAACGGATGGAAAAGAGATGACCAAGATAAATACTTTAAATTGATCCCACAAATTTCCAAAAGCAGTCCTCGGGGATTGTTGTTTGTCATTGGATGTTAAGATTTACTTGTACTGAAGACGTTTAAAAATTTAATAGCAGATCCTTAGGGATTATTGAAAGTAATAATTTGGTTTTGAACGGTTGTCCATAACCTGCTTCACCGCTAGTGATATTACTTAGTCGTGTTTGATGGATGTTCGTAGCATGATAATGACAGGATCAATTTTCAATTAACGAATTAGCGATAAAATGAAAAATTCTTGGACATTCGAAAGTTCAAATTACCCTTTTATTAAATATTGTGTCCATGGATTCGTTCAAGAATTGTATCAAAAGGCCTCTCATTCGTCGAGCCACCACATCGTTTTGCTTAGTATTCAGTCCTGAGAATCAATATTCTGTTCTAGCGGAGTGAACATGAGGAGTGATTATATAAGTGTTTTTCTTATCGTTAAAGCCAATGTATAAAACAGCAGATCTCACCACTAATGGTTCTTACATGCCACGATTTCTCCTTCAGATATGATATTCACGATTCCCATATGGTAATTCGTCAAATAATCCAAAATTCGGAAAATGAAATGATTTTACTTAAGCAGCTTACAAATGTCATGAATACCATCCGTTTTGAAGTAAACCACTCTTGAAAACTCACCCGAATCGGCTGAACAAACTTCAGCATGTTAAATGCAAGGAAAATATTTTCATCTGAACTCATTATTTCAACAGCAGAATCCTATCATTGATACGTAAAAATATCGTTACATAATTTTATTTGTTCAACTCACGCCCAGGATGGCCAACATAATTCATCTAACTTCATCTACTGGTAAATGACATTAGAACTTGTGCTTCTGTTTACGGTATAGCTAAAACAGTCATTTGGCAAGTAATGATTTTGATACCCTATTAAGCACGTGTTTCCGAATGACGAATCAATCATGCATGTAAAATCTCCACCCAAATCTACTCGTTGCGCGTCAAAAGATTCTTTCAACGATCTAGTATTCCTTTCTTCGACGGCCAAACACTTATGCAACTCGTTATGCGCCAAACACCTATCAATGATCTAGCAATCATTGGCGACTTTTTCAGTGGAAAATTCCATTGTCCATACAAAATAACTTTATTGGTTTTTCCCACTTTTCCGGTAAGTTTTCCTAATTTTTTTGATGTACGAACCCGGTGGGGGTAAAAACTGATCAAACAAAAAAAAAGCATCTCAATCCGTCCATCCGTTCTTACGTGATGCGATTACAAAGAATGATCTCTGCATTTTTATATATATAGATATATAGATTGTATATCATATTTGAATGGTTTTTTATGTATGACCACGCAAACAATTTTTAATGAATTTTAAGGTGGTGTTGAGTTCCCCATTTTTGAAAACCTGATCATTAACAATTGCGCCGTACGGCAAGGAAGGTAATTAAACGAGTCTTAGAAAACACAACTGCCAAAAATGTAAGGTTTAATATTCTTACAAAATTTTATAAATGTTATATTGTTATCGGGGACTTATCGGAGAGTTAAGTCACTTGAACCTCGTTCTTGGCTAAATGCGCTGAGACCGTACGAAACGTTGTACATTGATTTCTGCCGCGAACGAGTTTATGAGAGGCTTGCGCTTGGTTATCTTCTAAGAAAGAGAACAAATTTGTCTAAGCGCCATATGTATAGGGTCTGCTACTACTCCGTGTAATATACAGTTAGGGTAACAGAGGTATTTTGGCCCGCTTTAGGATCGATTTTATTTTGGCCCACTTTGTAAAAATATCCACCAAATGTTTTAATATCTTTGAAAAATCCTTCCGCAATAGGTAATTTAATGTGATTAGCTTCAAACTGATGCAACATGGGTTACCTAATGTCGTTTTCGTTTTTAAATTGCACTACACCGGTGTAGCGAAAGTTGCACCTAAACCGTTCGTTTTTACCAATTGCACTACACCAGTGCTACACTTTTTCAGCACCGATACCACTGGTGTAGCACTCATCAAAAGTTTGGTGTAGCTCTGTGCAATGGAATCGTTTATTGTAGTCAATGGTTACTGTTTATGTTTTCGTCATTTTTGTTCGTTTATTCATGCCTCAGTGTAGCACTGCACCGGTGTAGTGCAAATTAAAAACGAAAACGCCATAAGATCGATTGAATCCATATAGTTTGTTAGGTGGGCCAAAATATATGAAGTGGCCAAAATACCTCTGTTACCCTACCATAATTTAGGAAAAAAAATCAATTTTAGTTCTGTTGCCAAATTTCTTAATTCACGGTGTTCGGTTTTTTGATTCACAATCGGAAATCTTGATTCACATTTTCATGTGCAAAATGGGCTTATTTCCACCTCTGATACACACACACAGACATTTTGCGTATTCGACGAACTGAGTCGAATGGTATATGAACTCGGCCCTCCAGGCCTCGGTTCAAAAGTCGGGTTTTACAGTGATTACATAACCTTTCTATATGAGAAAGGCAAAAACACACCTACTTCGATTTCAACCTAAATATAATTGAATTGCAGGATGTTGATAAATTAGAAACTCCAATTAATTCTCCAATTAACCCTCAAATCGTGTCGGTTAGTTGTGGAACAGACCAGAAAAACAACGTGATCCAGTTATACAAATATGTGCATTCGGCATCACTCATTGACATGCATAAATTGGCTTCTCAATCGCATATAAATCGCTCTGTATAAACTGATTTTCTGCATGATCCCGAAACCAAACAGCAATGATTGTCACCCTCGGTTTTCGGTAATTGTTACTAGTAAACATTTCAAATGGGAAAACCGAGCAGATGGTAAGATAAGACTGATAAATGAATTATAATGGAGTGGATTGCTCTGAGAAATATAACTCAAATGCTTGAAACTGTAGTAGACTTGCATCTTTCGCTCATTCTGAAATTCATGAAAGATACCGAACTGTCGGAAAAAAATGTGATGAGTAAAACGCTAGACAACGGAACCCACAAACTTATATTGACTTCCCCACAAACAACAAACAACTTTTCGGGGTGCAAAACTGTGGCTTAAACTAGGACCACCGTCGCGCAGTAGATTTGATAGCGCTTATCAGTAGTAGCATTTCGATATAGAACGGGTTACATACCTGCCGAATGTGTTTAGTAATAGCAATCACCTCGAAAAAGTCTCATTGTGCTCTGAAATGCAGGCCACCAAACATTATTCATAGTCACACATTTTAACCGGTCGTAATTCGATTCTGCACTTCGAATCAGCGGTTTTTTCGCGGTAGGTCGTGAAATTGCCTAAATGCAAAAACAGTGAACCCGTGAGTGTTGTGAAGAGGCGTTCGATTCGTTGGATCACCCAAAAAAAAACCAAAGAAACGGTGAGTAGTTGTGATATTATTTTCTTTCGGATTTTTTTTTTATCTATTTGACTTATGGCTTTAGTGATAAATTAATTCAATTGTTATTGATTTATCAGGCTTTGGTGCGTTTATTCATGAGTCAGCTATTGGAAGCTAGGTCAGGTGATAGTAAAAATCCCCAGCGTTGCGATTCTACTGATGCTGCCGATCTTTGCTACAGCGAAAGGTTTTGTCACATTCACCGCCTCCCAAACCGATTATCATTGCTCGCAAACATCCCAGAATGGTACTTGATCTAGCCTCTTCCGCTACCATATTCCCGGTTAGCCAACTCGCTCCCAAGCTAGGGAAAAAGCAAAAAAAAAAACATTTTTACCATTAAACTGTATTCTTCAAATTTTTAACAACTCTATCCATACGTACTTCCAAACTGCCATCCAATATCGCTTGGTATATTTCAGCTCTCTCGAAAATCGATTACCCTTGCAGATCACCTGCTGAGAACACTGGCCCTGGTCTTGTGTCGAATAAACCGTTGCATCCATCGAGTTCAGTACCATCCGGGCGATGGCGTTGATTTCCCGCAGTCTCGCACCGTCCGATATCGGGAGTGATCTTGCCGTTCGTCTGCGGATCTCCACTTCCGCCGCACCGTCAATCTCTCCTCCGTCGACCGTCGGAATCATCATCATGTTGGCATCGGTTTTGGTCATTGTGATGCACATGATCACCTGTAGAATGAACATTCCGAAGGACAGAAAGGCCAACGTCGTCAGAGCAATATCGAACAGATCCCTCAGGCCGATTCCTTTGCCGACGCTCTTCTCTTCGATGTCGATCATCGGATGATAGTAGGAATAGTCTCCTCGGGCCGAATCGTAACTGGCTTCACCCAGCAGTAGCTCGTGCTGGTGGAAATCTTTGCTAAACGGGGCCTGGGGTCCATACACCGGATAAGGATTTTGATAAGAATTGAAACTACTGTGGTAACCAGGCTGAGGATCTGACTGCTGGACGGCGTAACCGGTTATGAACCCTTCATCAAAATAATCGTCCTCCGTAGCTCGTGGACTGTCTGTCCGGTGATGCAACGAGTTGTTGTTTACTGGTATGCTTTGGGAGAGATAGTTCCGGTGGATATCGTCTAGGGTACTGGTTCTGAAAATGTATTCAAGAGATTACGATTCAATTCCGATGAACTACGATTTTGAATCATACTTAGACAGCCAATCTTTGTATCCTGAAGAACCCTGGTCATAAAGCATTGAGTTTCGTACGTTAAGATAATCGTTTTCGGTCATCATTGGACTTGTTCCGGTTCGTTTTGAGAATTTGTCTGTCCGTGGCATTACTTCCGACATAAGTTGGTTGGCCAGAAACCCGTGGCATAGATAGCTATTTATCATTTTTCTAGAAGAAAATATTATATAAGAAGAAGGAAAAATTTGTCAATAACAATAATGTCTCCAGGTTTTGTTCAAATTAAACCAAAAAGTCTGCCATAGTTGTTATACTGCCAAGCAGATGTGCTCTAGTAATTTAATTTGAACTGCTCTGCACTGACGAGTCGAAGACGATTCATAACGATAACTGCGATTTGTTATTGCTTTAAGCAGTAATGAAAAATAAAATGTGATTTGAAATAAATAGTAACGGAAATAATAGTGTTCAAATTTGCCCCAGTGTCCCGCGGAAAAAAAAACTATCATTTTATCATTTATGTCTGCTGACTAGATTGTAATTCACGTTTGATGCTAAGCGATTGCTATGACGAAAAATTCAAATAGAAAAATGTTGAACTCGTTGCGTGCTTTTGTTTCACTGAAATGAAACCTACTGAGATTGGAACGATTCAAAAATCCTTTTTTAATAGGTTCATTACGTAATTGAACGAAGGCATACCGATGCTCCCAGCAGCCTTTGATCATAAATAAAATAAACCTAGATTCCCCAGTGTAATAGCACTGTAGATGAGCAACCCGTGACACCAAAAGCGCCGTCTGGTTTGGAATAGGTGCGTGAATGCTCCTGAAATGCATGTATGTACAAAGTTGCCTGCGCATTTAACACAACCACAGTAGTTAACGGGAAAAAGTACACCTGTTTAACACTTGAAGCGCTGTCAGTGTCACCGTACAGTGGGAAATCTAGGTTTACTCAATTTATGCTTTGATTAAATTAATAATGCGATAGGCAAGCTACCTGGTTTGGCGGTTCAGGGCATAGGGCGCTGGTCTTACAGGCCAGTTGTCGTATGTTCGAGTCCCGACCTGGAAGGTTTTCTAGTGTCAGTAGGATCGTACTACTAGCCATGTAATGACTACGACTGACTGTACGCTAAGAATCGGCTGCGACGTCTGTTGAAACAGAAAGGCCAAATTCCTCAAAAGGAATGTAATGCCAAGACTTTGCTTTACAAGCTACCAAATATAAATTGTAATGCGAAATGGTCCAATGAATTTTCATGAACAAGTTTTCCACTATGAGGAAAACTGTCAAGGCACACTGGTATATAATGATAGTGTACTTTAAACGATTTTTCAACACAACTGACAGAACTGAAAACCAGATTACTGTTCATTATTCTGTGAAACATTGAAATACAAATGTGCAATTCCATGCGGAATCGACTGGCAGTTGGCACGACCCCCTTCAATTTGCATGAAAATTTGCATGTGTGTTTGGTATAGCAAATTTAGTATTTTTCGCAGATTTGGAGATTTTTTTCACTCTAGCTGAATGTTTTAAATGGGCGTATGTGTTTTAAACCACATTTTTTTTAAACCATTATAATTCGAAATCTTATCCGGATCCGACTTCCAGTTCCGGAACTAAAGCGTGATAGGTGGAAAATTACCAATAATCATGAATATTTTTTCACGAACGAAGATCAAAATCAGGTTTTTTAGTCTTGGTATTACATTCCTGTAGCAGAATTTGACCTTCTGTTTCAACAGACTTCGCAACCGATTCAGAGTGTACTGAACCATTGCATGGCTGGTGCTACGATTCTACTGACACTACGAATCCTTCCAGGTCGCGGCTCGAACATACGACAACTGGTTTGTAAGACCAGTGCCTTATGAATGGAACCACCAACCCGGGACAAGTGTAATTCGCCTCAACGAGAGCTATTAACTGCAGTAAAAGTAATAAATATAACTTGTTCTTATGCTTACTGTATTGCACTTATCATACTATTTATTAAAATTTTTGTAGTACTAAACAAGCTTTCAATTTGTCGAATTTCGAAATGGTTCGTCTGTTAAGTAAAATTCAACAATTTAAAAAAGAAATAAATATCGAAATTTCAAATTTTGACTAAAAGTTTGAACTGTTTGCAAAACAGTTCACAGCAAGGAGCCGATCGCTTAGCACATGCACTTTAAATTCATAGACAATTTATAAAAATGACAATTTTCTTTCACGTTTCAACTTTCCCTGAGAAAAAAGTTAATGTGCAGATAATTTAAATGCAATGTCATGAACGCAATGAAAAAATTATCGCATCCAAAGTAACTTATAAAACACCGTTCATTTCATTTCAAGTTTGTTGATATGTTCTGTAGATCGCCTTCACAGAATTCGTGAAGATAAGCGTTTCAAAACTATTCATAACATTCAGGAGCAAAGTTAAATATTACTTTATACCTCTTGAAAGTGAAGACGATAGGTCTAAAAAAACGTGATTCTATATTATTTATAGGCGATACATATTTACTTTTGTCAGAAAATAAAACACAATAGGATATAAAAAAAGTTCACACCTCTATATGGGCATCATGCTCAAATGTTTTTGACATTTCATTTCTGGGTGCACGCTAAATGCAAACTATTAAACGTGACTGAACTAATAGCCGTTGTCGTCACGAGTTGGTGTTACTGTGATGTTTTTTCGATTTGTATTGGATTCGTTAAAGTGATCCATATTGATATATGATATATTTGATTACTCTCACCAGGACGCTCATTGATTGCCGATGCAATTGATATTATCTTCATTTCTACTGTCACTGCTTGATTACAATGTGACTAAATATTAATCAAACAGCATAAACATTGAATTATATTCGTCTACACCAATAAACTCCGGAGTGTGATGACATTTTGCAAAAACAATGAACTTGATCAAATCATGTTTTTATTAGTGCTCTCATTGATTTTTTTTTACTTCAACAGGGAATAGGAGAATGAGAGTGAACAAAAAAGTCTCCTGTTTTTTCATAAATACGTTTATTTGTTGTTAATTTCGTAACCTATTTTGAGTTTTTTATCAGCACATCATTTTTATTGAAATTTTTCTATTGGATGAACTAATGGACGCATTGGGAGTCAGAACTAACCCTCAAAAGGGTCAATTATTAAATTGATACTTCAATTGTCTTTATAAAATGATAAAGAAGTTTCATATAAAAAAGGTCACGACAAGCGAGTATGTCTCGAACTGGGACATTGGGTAGTCTACCTTGGGTACGCAAGGAATTTAACAGTTGAGATCTGACATCACGATACTCCAGGCATGTCCAAGCGGCATGATCAATATCGCGATAACCTTCGCCACAAGCACAATGATTAGTTTCGGAAAGTCCAATTCGAAGGAGATGTGCATCTAACGTGTAGTAATTGGACATGAGTCTGGACATCACACGAATGAAGTCCAGTCCCCTGAACCATGCCTTAGTCAATATTTTAGGAATAATTGAGTGCATCCACCGACCCAGATCAACTTTATCCCAAAAGTGTTCTATGGCGAGACGAGCTATAGAATTCGTTGAAAGCAATCGGTCTCTCATAAATATCACCCTCAATAGCACCACGTTTGGCTAAAATATCGGCTCTCTCATTGCCTGGAATGGAGCAATGAGCCGGGACCCAAACTATTGTGATTTGATAATTATTGTTCAATATGTCGTTCAGGCACTGTTTTATTTTGCCCAAGAAAAACGGTTCATTTTTGCCACCAGCGTTTGAACGAATGGCTTCAATTGCACTCAGACTATCTGTGAAGAGAAAATAATGGTTTGAAGATAATGTGACGATTACACTCAAACTGTAATGAACTTCTGCTAACAGATGCAGGTTCTTGAAGCCTAAATGAGGCCGAAACATTATTGTTGAACATACCAAACCCTGTCGCTTCTTCAATTCGCGATCCGTCCGTGTAAAGCATTTTCTCAGAGTCAATATGCCTGAACTTACTTGAAAATATTTTTTACTATTTCAGTCAATCTGGGATTCCACGCACTTCGGGCTGCATGGATGTGTCGAAAAATAAAGTTGAGTCAGGGGCCTAAAGCTACTCGCAAACACTGTACCTGTACCTAACAGCTATAGGCCTGGGGTGTCCTTTGCTGTATCAAGCATACGTCTCCACATAACTCGGTCCATGGCTGCTCGTCGCCAGCCACTCATCGCACGGATGCTTCTGAGATCACCCTCCACTTGATCGATCCACCTTGCTCGCTGCGCTCCTCTTCTTCTTGTACCAGTCGGATTAGATTCAAGAACCATTTTCGCTGGGCTGTCTTCCGACATCCTAGCCCTTGCTGCATTCTTCTCTTCGACCAACTGCTGACATTCGCCGTCAAACCAGTCATTTCCTCGATTCGATAACCTCGTACGTAGAACGGTTGCAGCAATGCTACTCACGGTGGACCTTATGTTCCTCCAGCCGTCTTCAAGAGTCGCCGAGCCAAGCTGCTCTTCCGTTGGTAGCACTAGCTCCAGTTGTTACGCGTATTCCTCTGCAGTACGAATGCTACGTAGCTGCTCGATATTTAGTCCCGTCGATAGTTTTGAGCGCATACGAACCGCGACAAGGTAGTGGTCAGTTATGTGAAGGTAGTATGACGTCGGAGAAGAATCGCCCATCGATGAGAACGTGGTCGATTTGATTTTCCGTATGTTGATCAGGTGATCTCCAGGTGGCTTTGTGGATATCTTTGCGGGGGAAGAAGGTGAGTCGAACTACCATTCCTCGGGAGGCTGCAAAGTTTACGCATCGTTGACCGTTGTCGTTTGTTACCGCGTGCAGGCTCTCCAGCCCGATCACGGGCCTGTACATTGCCTCCCGGCCTACCTGAGCATTCATGTCGCCGATGACGAGTTTTACATCCCGCCGTGGGCAGCTGTCGTAGGTTTGTTCCAGCTGGGCGTAGAATGCTTCCTTCTCGTCATCGGGTCTCGTCTCATGTGGGCAGTGCACGTTGATGATGCTGTAATTGAAGAAACGACCCCTTGATCTTTAATACGCACATTCTATCACTGATTGGCTGCCACCCAATCACGCGCTGGCGCATCTTGCCCAACACTACGAATCCCGTTCCTAGAACGTTGGTTGTGCCACAGCTTTGGTAGAAGGTAGCCGCTCGATGCCCACTTTTCCACACCTTCTGTCCCGTCCAACAAAGTTCCTGCAGTGCTACGACATCGAAGATATTAATTGTAGTACGCACAGGCACATTTATTTAGATTTGGATCTTCCAAATGATAATTTTCGGGAATAGTAATCCCTTTCCGGTAGTAAGGGGAACCTTCCCAATGGCTTTCGGAAAATCTAATTTTTGCTCTTCAAGAGGCGAACAGGTTTGCTCTCAGAGACTTTGCTCTTTGGTAGGTTCAAGTGTACATCCACAATCGAGAAGAGAGCGTCTCTTGGTCATGAAAAATAATTGTTATGGTTGGCGCTGAATGGCGGTTCTGTATTCTAAATGACGCTAGAATTGCATCTTCATGTATATCAATGATAATGATTACGGCGGCTTCCCATCGGATGTTTGTAGCAGTACAATACTAATCTAAAACTTAATCTAATTTAAAAAGTTTTCCCTAAAAAACCGCAAGAATTTAATGTTTCCATTAACTAATTATGCAATAAATTTTTACCAACTCCATCATGTTTTGGCGCCCCTGGATGTTGGCGCCCGAGGCGGTTGCCTCACTCACCTCACCCTAACTACGGCGCTGATCCTCAGTCTGTGCACGGTCGGTGTGCTTTAAATTTCAGTCTTTTGTTATTTCTTTGTTGCCGTTACCATGGTAACGATTTGCACATAAACATACGGCTACATAATGGTTTCGCAACGTCAAATAAACCAATTTTGAACTATTATTTAAAGGATAGCTGTGTCCAAAAATATGTTTGAATCGAGTGTCGGTAACTTATCATCTTTTGTAACCAGTTTCGAACATAAATAAACTTTGTTATAACAGTATTTGTTTTGAAATAGGCTCGAGGGGCTGGGGTCCACTAGGAAATTGATAGTACCTATTAGCTCTCTCCGGACAGTACTAGCCTAGATGCCGTGTGGAATCCGGCGGAAAAAATGAACCAAGAATAGATCCACTTGGTTCCTGCTTCCATGTCGTAGATGGCGACAATTGCAGGAGTTTCTTTTTCCTTTCAGTTATCAGATATTTTCAATGTTTCACTTCTGATTACTCTATTTTACTAAATAATCTCTTTGTTCAACCTACCAATTTCCGTCCAGCTTCGGAGAAAAGTTTTATTTGGAATGTTTTCTTCTTCCATGTTATTGATTGTCTTTCAGGATTATAAATTGAATGATAAAAATCAACTATTGCGCAAATCCGTTAACATTACAAAGTTAATAACAGAGATAACATATATCGGTATATTGAATATATAGTAAAAAAAAACACTTGATATTAATATTTCAAAAAATAAATTAATATTTTTCTCGGTAGCCGACTCCCCAGATCAACCAGTATAATTAAATAATAATTTTAGTAAATAATTAAAATAATAAAGCGGAAATAATAAAGAATCAAGACGCGCTTGAAATCTGTTAATTTAAAATGATTTCATAACAACTGCTTAGAATATGTCAATGCAATGAATCAACTATTTTGTCTAAATCCTATTCACTCGTTTATTTTGTATCACGTAATTTCATTTATAAAAAATAGGGAAGTTTTTATTCTTTACGCTCCTGGGACTTCAATATAGGATATTGTTGAAACGTTCACTCGAGAAGTCAGTGAGTTTAGTGGTGCATCTGAGCATCTTGAAGCCGGAACATACTGAATTGCGCGCGAATATTACCAATACTGAAATTTTTACTAACAAATACTCTTCTCCACACTTGTGGAGTGCGCAGTAGTATATGCGGCCTCTAGTAACAACAAGTGTTGGACTAACATCCCTTTCCATTCCTTAGACGATCTACGTTCGGGCCAGGCCAGCGCCGGTACTGATGAAGGAATTCTGGGATTACCAGAAGATGTACATAGAATTCCCATGTTGGATCATCTAGAAATTCCCTGTACAATTTCAGCTAATCCCGATCAGTAACGGAGTATCAACCAGGGGTGGTCGCTCAAGCTCGAGTTCAAGCTCAAGTTATGTCAAGTTAACATAGATTTAAATGTGGCAACCCTGAACGCTACACAAAATTGAACATAGCAGGCTGTGTGCTACACTCAAATAAAAATTCACGTTCGATTCACTTGAAAAATCACGTAAACTGGTTTCAAATGTCAAATTGAATAGTTTACGTGACGAAATTGAATGTTACACGAACATCCCCGAAAATGAACAGAGTCATCACATAAGATTTACGTGAATTGACCAAACGTCAAACAATCTACGTGAATTTCCAGTGTGAAAAACTGGGTTTTGAAAATGGCCCTCAAAGTGTGAGTAGTGTAAATATTTGCGAGAAATGTCATTTAATTACAATTTTTTACTACATCGACCGGACCATTCCAGTATAAAGTTTACATGTGTTCGACTGGACCTAGTGCCTGCGTGAGTCCGGAAGTGTGCCCGCTCCTGTCGAATGCTTGGTCCACAGAAAAACGAGTTCAGAATCGGTATGAAGCTAGAGAAGAAAGTAGTGTTGTGGGAGTTCTCGTATCTCGACTTCAGCTTCGGTTGGATGGCAGTGACAACAAAACGATTTCTGGAGGCTTGTCGAGGCGTCAAGCTCCCACGACGTTATTTGTTGCTTTTTATTTTCAGCCGTTAAAATTCTATGCTAATTTTCAGAAATCAATATTTTATTTTTCATGGCATTTTTCATTTCTTAGATTTATATAAAAATCTGAAACCTACCGTTTGACTTCAATCAGTATATAAAATAGTAATTCTCTGGTATCTAAATTTTATATGAACTGATAGGTAAATGTGATATGAGCAGTACATTATATTTTACCTATGAAACTCGTAGCTTTTACTGTATTCATTAAACAGTTTTTAAATGCCAGTCCATTAAAACCTACGGGAAAAGTAGGGTGGAAAATATTCACATAACTTTTCACGTAACTATAACATGATTATTATTTTGAGTGTAGTGTGAGCGATCAAGATCGAGCGCGCCCTTTACAAAACTGGAACCCTGCATGACAGCTACCGACGTCAGTATCTGATAAACAAGGCAATGGATCAAGACAGGCGAAGTTGTGAAGTTAACCACGCGTTTACAGGCCGATTTAATTTTTATATATATTATTATTTAAATATCGCGAATATTACTTAGCCTAACCTAACCTAACAGAGATAAGCCGAAACTGAATTCAGGCAATATCATTAGACGATTCATTGATTCTTAAAGGTAACATATATATTTGAAATGAGACGTAGAATATGCGTATTGAAATTTGAATCTCAATTAGGAGTCCGTCAAATGAACTGTTGATCGGCTAGGATTGTTCAATCACTTAGGAGACACTAAATGTAAGTTGTCAATTCACTACTCCGCTCAGTTGAACTAATGTTACACCTTCGCAGGATTTTAATAACTCGTCATCTATCGAAATAAACAGTTATAAAAACAGAACATCATTCTCCCGAGCGATCAATCCGCCACATCTTATTAAAATCATTTATCGACGATTCAAGAATGTCCGGTAAGGGTAAACAACTCAGCTCCAACCAAGGCGTCGGCCCCTTCGAAACCGATCACACTAGTGCAGACGGTAATCAATTACCACTCAAGACTGGAGCAGTACCGAAACAGCACACAGCTGGAAACTCAGCCGATACTACACCACCCGGCCAAAGCTGTAAGGTCTGTAGAAAAGCTGATACCGACCAAATGGTACAATGTGACGACTGCGACAAATGGTACCATTACGGATGCGCGAGAGTTGGAAGGGAAGTTGAAAATGAGAATGTTAAATGGAGCTGTGACAAATGCAACGACGCAAACGCACTCCTGCAACCAAACTCAACTACCAATCAATCTAGCTCCAAAAATGGTGCAGAAAAGCAGAGTGAGCCGTTGGTGATACAGAAATCCGTGAAGGTTCCGCTCATCACAGTTACAGGTCCAAGTTCAAAAGAAAGCAACTCACGCAGGTCGTATTCATCCAAAACGTCGTCGCGAAGATCAAGTAAAAAATTGATCGAATTGCAACTACAGCACCTGGAGGAGCAGCGAAAAATAGAAACGGAGTTCCTTGTTAAGAAATACAGTTTAATGGCCAATATCATTGAGGAGGAAGAAACCGTATGTGACACTGACAATGTTACCGATAGCGAGTCGGACTGGCTACGCAAAGCCTATTTGGAACGTAATGATAATGCTAACAAAAGGTGCCCTAGTCTCTCAAGAGAAAAGGAGGAAGACTCCATCTGCGACAGCGACCGGATTACCGAAAAGGTATCGGACTGGTTACGCAGAACTAATCTGGAATGTAACAAAAATGCTAACGCAAAGCGGATCTCTAAAAACCCAAAGGGCGGATTTACTAAGACATCACGTGCGGACGCCTCTGAAATACGACGCTGTACACGATACGACATAATCTCCCCCGCGATGAGCACGACATGGAAGCTTCTGGCATGTGTCTTTTGACTAGGAGCCAGTTGGCGGCTAGACAAGCCGTCTCGAAAGACCTGCCTATATTCGACGGACATCCCGAGAACTGGCCAGTTTTTGTGTCGTCCTTCAATCGATCAACTGAAATGTGTGGTTTTACAAACGAGGAGAACATACTACGGCTACAAAGGTGTCTAAAGGGAAGAGCATACGAAGCTGTTCGAAGCCAGTTATTGCACTCTTCAAATGTTGCCGATGTCATCTCCACTCTCAAGATGATTTGTGGACAACCAGAAGCAATAATCTACTCTATTATAGGGAAGGTTTCAGCGATGCCACCGATAAAGGCCGACAAGCTCGATACACTCGTCGACTTTGCTCTTGCGGTTAAGAATTTAACAACCACGATTGCTGCCTGTCATATGGAAGAATACCTCTGTAATATAACACTACTGCGTCAGCTAGTCGACAAACTACCAACGCTTCTGAGGCTTGAGTGGGGAACCCGTCTTCAAACAGTACGATATGCAAATCTAGCAGCGTTCAGTTCATGGCTGTACTCGAAAGCTGAAGGCGCGAGTAGAGTGATGCCGTTCACCATGTCTGATGCTAAATTAATGAAGGATGGTTCTAAAAGGGGGGCAGTTGTGAATGCACATCAGATTGATGCTACATCCGAAGACAATGAAGACGAGTGGCTGCCCCGTAAAACCGTCAACTCACATCTAGGAGTAATAGAAGCGAATAGATGTCCGGTATACAAAGGAGACTGTCCCGATCTAGGGAAGTGTGCACGGTTTCGAGAGCTCACATACGATTCAAGGTGGGCCTCTGTAAAGGAATTCGGATTCTGTCGACGGTGTTTGCGGCGGCATAGAGGAACTTGTAGATCGACAAAGTTGTGCGGCATCGAGGGTTGCACATTCAAACACCATGAACTTCTTCACAACATCAAAAAGGTACTCCCAATCAATCACTCTCGCGACATCGCACCGTGCCCGAGCTCCTATACAACTAACAATGTACACAGTGCTAACGAAGGTAAACCTCTATTTCGAATAATGCCCGTTGTTTTACATGGCCCCTCAGTAAGTGTTGCTACATTTGCACTGATAGACGACGGCTCATCCTTGACACACATGGATCAAGATTTAGCCAAGGAACTAGACGTTAAAGGGTCAGCTAATCCGTTGTGCCTGCGCTGGACAGGCGGCAAGACGCGCTACGAAAGAGACTCCGAAACGGTTAACGTACACGTGACCGGTACATGTGACAAAAATATCCTTCTCGAAGGGGTCCGCACCGTGAAAGAGCTACTCCTACCAATGCAATCCCTTAACTACTACGAACTTTCCGCTCGCTATCCTCATCTGCAAGGACTGCCAATTGAATCGTATGTAAACGCTAAACCCAGGATCCTGATTGGAGTTCAGCACGCACGCGTCGGAGCTGTACAGAAAAGCAAGGAAGGTAGAACAGAAGGACCGATAGCTATCAAGACCCGGCTAGGCTGGACAATATATGGAGGTGATTTCAGCAAATCTGATCATACTCCCCCCAGTGTCAACCTTCATATCTGCGACTGTAGTACAAACGATGAACAACTACATAGATTAATGAAAAAATATTTTTCTCTAGACAGCATGGGAATATCTCAGCCTAGCAAAATACTGTTATCAAACGACACGGAACGCTCCAAGATGCTGCTGAAAACAGGAACTCACTTACGCGGAAATCGGTATGAGACCGTACTTCTATGGAAGTCGAACGATGTGCGACTACCAGAGAGCAAATCTATGGCCTATCGAAGGTACCGGTGTTTAGAGAAACGTATGAACCGTGACACAAATCTCGCAGACACCCTCAACGCAAAAATTAGTGACTACTTAAAGCAGGGCTACATTCGTAAATTATCGTCAGAAGAACTAGTCACCGAACACCGAAGAATATGGTATCTCCCTGTTTTTCCGGTTACAAACCCAAATAAACCCGGAAAAATCCGAATCGTTTGGGATGCAGCTGCTGTCTCTCATGGTGTGTCATTAAATTCCGCCTTACTCAAAGGACCCGATCAACTGACATCCCTTGTCTCAGTTCTTCTTCAGTTTCGGGAAAACCGCGTGGCCATCTCAGGTGACATACGTGAAATGTTTCACCAAATAGATATGAATGAAGAAGATCAGCACTGCCAGAGATTTTTCTGGAACGACCGAACCAGTACAGAACCTTGCATATTTGTAATGTGTGTCATGACATTCGGGGCCCGCTGCTCACCTAGCAGCGCCCAATTTGTGAAAAATACAAACGCTCAGCGATTTGCTGATACGCTACCCGAGGCGGTAAACACGATCATCCATAAACATTATGTGGACGATATGCTTGCGAGCGTTGAAACTGTAGATGAAGCAATACGACTGTCAAAATCAGTACGACATATTCATCAAAGCGGAGGCTTCGAAATCCGTCATTGGAAAAGTAACAAGGAAACCGTCGTAGCTGCTCTGAATGAACGAGGTGTGAGCGAATCTGCGCTCGGGAAAGATCTGAATCTAGGAGAGAGCGACATAGAAAAAGTGCTTGGTCTATGGTGGTGCACGCGCACGGACACTTTCCAATTCAAGTTCTCGTGGGCGCGACATGACAGAGCTTTACTTACGGGAACACGTAGTCCGACCAAACGTGAAGTTTTACGGACGTTAATGGTCATATTCGACCCGCTAGGGTTTCTAGCACACTATCTCGTCTATCTCAAAACACTA
Source organism: Malaya genurostris (assembly GCF_030247185.1). Classification (NCBI taxonomy): domain Eukaryota; kingdom Metazoa; phylum Arthropoda; class Insecta; order Diptera; family Culicidae; genus Malaya; species Malaya genurostris. Next base: position 338,188,226 of record NC_080571.1, on the reverse strand, counting down.
TTGCAGGAAATCTGGCGCACCGGTACTGGATGGGATGAGAGCATCACGAAGGACTCTTTCGTCAAGTGGAGTACGTGGTTGAACCTTTTGCCTCAGGTGGAAACGGTCAGAATACCAAGATGCTACCGATCCGCTACGTCCATCAACAGTACTACTCAAGTCCAACTGCACACGTTTGTAGACGCCAGCGAAACGAGTTTTGGAGCCGTCGCATACCTGCGGTTCTACGACCAGACCAGAAATAATATTGAATGCGCCCTGTTGGGAGCAAAAACAAGGGTCGCCCCGCTAAAATACGTATCGATACCGAGACTAGAGCTACAAGCAGCTGTTTTAGGTAGCCGCATGGCAAAATCATTCATCGAAACGCTATCTATCACAATCGAGAGGCGTGTCTTCTGGACAGACTCGCGTGACGTAATGTGCTGGATTCAGTCTGACCACCGCCGCTACAGCCAGTTTGTTGCTTGCAGAGTTAGCGAAATACTGGAAACAACTGAAATAAACGAGTGGCGGTGGATCTCAACGCGTGAAAACGTCGCGGACGAAGCAACGAAATGGCAGTATCTACCAAACTTCAGTACTGAAAGTCGATGGTTTCGCGGCCCTCAGTTCCTTTGGTCCTCCGAAAAAGAGTGACCAGCCCGGCATTCTAAATCCAATACCACAAACACGGAAATTCGCCCCCATCTGCTTCTTCATGAAACCGCTTTACCATTGGTAAACTTTACAGAATTTTCCACCTGGAAACGCCTAATGAGAGTCGTTGCCTATATAACGCGATTTCCAACGAACACTCGGCTGAAAATTGCTGGCAAACCAGTACATAATGGTCCTCTCTTCCGAGATGAGCTCGCTCACGCTGAAACAGTAATTTATCGTCAAGTTCAAATGGATGCCTTCCCGGATGAGATCGCCATTCTACGCTCCTCTGGTTGTCGTAGTAAGAATATTCAAAAGACCAGTGAACTAAACAATCTAAATCCTACCCTTGATGCACACGGTATTCTAAGGATGCGTGGGCGCATTGACGCCTGCGAAGTAGCCTGCTTTGATTTCAAAAACCCAATAATCTTACCGAGACGGCATCCCGTGACTGAGTTGATAGTAGCGCACTACCATCAAAGGTTCCATCATCGAAATCATGAGACTGTAGTGAATGAGATACTTCAAAAGTATCGTATCGCACGTCTACGGGTAGTATGTAACACCGTTCGGAAGAATTGCCAACACTGTAAGATTGAAAGAGCCGTTCCTGTAGCCCCGGCGATGGGTAACTTGCCCGCCGCGCGGCTCGCTGCGTTTTCAAGACCGTTTTCATTTGTCGGAGTCGACTTCTTTGGGCCCATTTCAGTAACGGTAGGCCGAAGAAATGAAAAACGATGGGGCCTACTGGTGACTTGCTTAACAATACGTGCAATCCATCTCGAAGTCGCCTATTCAATGAGTACGAACTCATGCATTTTAGCTCTACGAAACTTTATGGCTAGAAGAGGGACTCCCAAAGAAATTTTCAGTGACCATGGAACGAATTTTCTAGGAGCAAGTCGCGAACTGCGCGAAGCGCTAGAAGCGGTTGACATGAATAAGATGATGGAAGAGTTCATAAGTACAGAAACAGCTTGGAAGTTCATCCCGCCGGCGAGCCCTCATATGGGTGGAAGCTGGGAGAGATTGATACAGACGGTAAAAAGGAATCTCAACGCAATAAATCCCCCAAATAAACTAAACGACGAGGAACTATTAAATGTTTTCATCGAAATCGAAAATATAGTGAATTCGAGACCACTGACACACGTGGCCATAGACGATCACAACAGTGAGGCACTTACACCGAACCATTTTTTGCTGGGCACATCTTCTGGCTTGAAACCAGGAACTGCACATGACGACAGCAGCATGTTCTTAAGACATGGATGGAAAACCTGTCAGGTTATCACCAACCACTTCTGGAAGAAATGGGTGACCGACTACCTACCCACCATTACTCGTCGCACTAAATGGTTTCTAAATACTAAACCCATAGAAAAGGGCGACATTGTCATCATAGTCGACCCAAAACATCCACGGAATAGCTGGCCGAAGGGACGCGTAATATCAACGGCGCGAAGCAAAGACGGTCAAGTGAGGTGGGCTACTGTACAAACAACATCTGGTATCTACGAGAGGCCAGCAGTCAAGCTGGCAGTCTTGGACATCGGGCGCGAAGAAAGTACGCCATGACCAGAAGTACGACGTACTCGGGGGGGAGTGTGAGCGATCAAGATCGAACACGCCCTTTACAAAACTGGAACCCTGCATGACAGCTACCGACGTCAGTATCTGATAAACAAGGCAATCGATCAAGACAGGCGAAGTTGTGAAGTTAACCACGCGTTTACAGGCCGATTTAATTTTTATATATACACCCGAACCTCCATTTACGTAACTTATATATGTATATATGTATTAATATACGTTCGCATGTGTGCAAATATTTGTATTTCCTAATACATATAAATATTGGTGAAGTAAAAGTGATCATTTATATGTATAAATATAAACACATATACGCAAACGAGTGAGTGTGTAAGCATACATACATACATATATAAGGTTCGTAAATGGAGGTTTGGGTGTATTATTATTTAAATATCGCGAAATAATACCGAATCACTTTAAGTTAAATACTGAAGACAGTAGTAAGTAATTGAAATGAAATATCTAGATCTATTACTATTCTTTAATTATGAATATTACTTAGCCTAACCTAACCTAACAGAGATAAGCCGAAACTGAATTCAGGCAATATCATTAGACGATTCATTGATTCTTAAAGGTAACATATATATTTGAAATGAGACGTAGAATATGCGTATTGAAATTTGAATCTCAATTAGGAGTCCGTCAAATGAACTGTTGATCGGTTAGGATTGTTCAATCACTTAGGAGACACTAAATGTAAGTTGTCAATTCACTACTCCGCTCAGTTGAACTAATGTTACACCTTCGCAGGATTTTAATAACTCGTCATCTATCGAAATAAACAGTTATAAAAACAGAACATCATTCTCCCGAGCGATCAATCCGCCACATGTAGGCTGGTGTTTTCTTCTTCCGTACCAGCACGGACCGATGCGTACCGATTTTGTAGAATTTTGTATGACAGTTTGAAAGTTTTGACACTCATCGCCATCTAGTTTCGGAACCGGACGTCGGATCTGGATGAAACTGCACAAAATCTTTTAAGACACTGAGAGCTTTAATTTGAATCATGATTTGTGAAAATCGGTTTAACCGTTGCTGAGAATGCCAAGTGAGTTCCGTTTTTGTAGCTTTTCTTCACTATTACCGGTACTTTCGAAAATAGAAACCGGGGACTAATAGTTCCAAAGTAGACTTATATATCGACTAACTGACGAGGTCTAGACAAACTAGATGAAATTACCAGTAAGTATAATAATAATTTGCAACTTGTTGCGCCATCATTTACACAAAAAATTATGAAAATGAAAAATTTCATTTATCGCGCTGTAATACCGGAACCGGAAGTCGGATCTGGATCAATTTTTCGAGGATTGTGATTGTGAAGATACCTTAAATCTCAAGCCGTGCACGGTTTTTTTCAGCACACCCAAATCAACTTGTTACCTGTGAAATTTCATCGTTGAAAAAGCTGTTCCGAAGGTTCCATCATCGTTGGTCAAATTCGTCCAAACAAATGGTGAACTGTCGTTCTGCGGATTTGGCTTACTTTGCCCCATTGGATTTTCGGGGCCTTCCAACATCAGAAAAGTAGCCGGCATCAGGCGTTCATCCAAAATGTCGTTCATATCGATAGCGAAAATGTTCGGCTCCATTCCTTTTCCGAAGCACTTTTCCACTGCAAAAACTAGCACCAACAGCACAAGCTCCATTCTGTGTCACTTTATCAGAGAATTCCGCACTGAATGCGACCGTTTATCACTGTGTACGGTAGCGTAATGAAGATGCAGTTACAGTTTGATGATCATTTGTGCAATGTAAAAGCTGTGCAGATTCAAGCGGTTGATTTTTCCAATTCGATGCATTTGTCTTCTGTCTTCGCTGTTTTACTTACTGTCAGCTTTGCGAAACAAAAAGTGCATGTTAACGGTTTCGTGTATGGATGGCTACATTTTACATAAAAAAATCGTTCTATTTATTATATTTTAGCTCCGCAGCTCAGCAAACCATACCAAAGAGAACATCATGAGTGTGAAAGGGAATGTAGCATATTCTCGGTTAAATGCAAATCGAACGCACCGGAAATCAACAATTCTGAGAATAGTACTACCTCTAGTCACCTTATCCTTCGTCCTGTTTTGCACCGTAGGATATTTTAGCTCCAAACGTACTCATCACGTGTACAGTCCTCACCCCAAACAGTATCCTGATGCGAAGTCATATGTCAATCAATCCCATTTGATGGAAGAATTGAGGTAAGTTCAGTGAGTTTAAGTTTTATTGGTGGCATTGTAAGGATCATGCTTGATTGAAAATAGATTTCTTCTCAATTGTAAATCCGTAGATAGCAGCTATCGGATTGAACAACACGGCAGTTTTTGGGTGTTGAAAAATTTTATCACTCCTGTCCGAGCGCAACCGGTCCGGTGCTATGAAACCATAACCTACACAACCCACGGAGATCACCGATATTTGGAGAACATCATTCCCCTGTTGGAGCGATGGAGGGCTCCGATCAGTGTCGCTATGTATGCACCAGGTATAGAGTTCGATATCGTCGTTGCCAAGCTTCGATTTCTCATGTTTTGTCACCAGCGGTCGGATCTGATCGACGAGTACGCCACGATACATCTTTACTTTGACTTTGATCAACTGCCAGCGAATACGGTATGTATTTTTAAGAAATGTAACAATGAATTGTCAGTCGAGAATAATGAAATTGATGTGTTTCTGAGCTGAGTCGAAACGAGACGTAATTTAGATAATAATCTAATAATAAGCTTGGTTTGGGAAACTGTCGAAAAGTATATCTTACAAATTTTTGTCAAGTAACCACTTCACCACTTCAAGATGGCATTGGAGAAAAATTGGCTCAAATAACACGTTCTTTATTATATTTCGAGGTTTTTGTCTTGCCATAAATTCGTATATTTTCATCATTATATTTAATAGGAAGTGGACGGAATAAAAAAGAGGAAAGGTTTGGAATATGAATAGAGGAAAATGGATGGCACAAGAAACATAGTAAGAGTAGTAGATTTTGCACCCGATATTGGCCAAATATGTTAGACTGGACGACAAAATGTTTTAGTTTGAAAAACTTCGTTTTCTCAAAAGCTCCCATTCTGCAATATATGGACTGTTGGGAATTTAATAATCAATCTTGGAACAAAATTTCAACAAAATCCAAATTGCCTTATTCTTGTATGATTAATGAATTTTAAATTATTAAAATTGATTTTTTTCAGAGTGGCACGCGTTTTGGAATTTGTTCAATATTTTTGACGTGAGCTATGCGGTGCCTCTCCCAAATTCACTTCGTACAAGATTGGGCATAACCTAATCGTGAATATCTCTTGATGTATTTAACGCAATAACAGAAAATTTTCTTCATACTATCGGCAATATGTTCAGCAATATAGGAGAAAATTTTTAGCAGTATAAGATAACCACAAATATTTCAAATTATACTTTTCTAAAATGTTTGGTATGAACAAGCATAGGGTGAAATTCAGTGCCAACAAAGGGCGCGAGAAATTTCAACTGCAGGAACGAATCATCGCACAAAGCGTAGCGTGCAAAACCAATACATGGAAATACGGAATATTTTAGTGAGTGCGCGCAGTAGGCTTACGGTACCAACGATGGTCCATTTAGTCTTTCAATTTGTAACCAATAATATTTAAAAATAACAGCTAAAAACACTTTTGACATGTTCACTATTCTGTTCCTAATTTCATCTCAATAGTATTTTGTTCATCCTATCATTGGTCCTATTCGATTCTGATAGCAATCAAAACAAAATATTGCACTATCACACTCTCAGGTTCAAAATGTCCGAATTCTTCTCTAAAAGGGCCTAAAGTCAACTATGAGACAACACATGATATTTTTAGAACCAGTTTAGAATCAATTCGACTCTTCAAAATTATTGGGTCGTTTCCGTTTTCGTTTTGTTTTACATCTAAAATTTTACTGTAAAGTTAATCTGGATTGGCCCTTTTAAAAATATGAAAATATCATATGCACAGACGATGAAACACACACACACTTAACAGCGTTATATTGACATATATCGGAACGAAACCAGTGCTACTAGATTTTCCATAATGGTTATTTCATTAGTATTTGACACGCACTTTCTAGTAATATTCGAAGCGGAAATAATTTTATTGAATTATAATTATCAATAATGTAATAAATAACTCAATAATTAAACTAATCTCACGGATACTAGAAAGTACTTGTTGATGGTAATTTGAAGCAGAAAACATTTTTTTCGTAATTTAGGGGTTTTGGTTGAAAACCCATTCTTGTGCTGGAGGCGCACATTACCGATTTCAACATTTCTTTACGTCATTTCGTCTTAGGGTGAAACCAGAGTGGGCGCGACACGCGACGCGAAGCGATGCGATCATTAAAGTTCTGTATTTCGTTCATTTGCACGTCTCAGCACGTGCACAGTTTTTCATGCGATGAACGTTTCCTAATTTATCTTTGGTTAGGACGATAATTTTATTGATATCGAAGCTCAAATCGGAGCAGATTTTCAACGGAATGCGCAAATGTTGGGAAGAGGTTTCGAAAATATTAGAAATTACTGGCAAGTACAGTTAATGAAAGTGCATTAAGTGAGTTTTGAGAATATTTCGGGATAAGAAGGACACTACTTCTGGAAATAGAGCTTCGAAAGTTGAAATTACTGGAGAAAAAAACATCGCCGCGTGAGAAAGATTTGCATTCTGCAAAAAATGCTACAACTTTGGATAGAGCTGCGGCAATTGACACTTCAGCATATAGATGGATTAACTAAGAATGGATGCATGATTTTGTTTGATTTTGATCGGAATGTTCTTTTCAATAAATAGGAATATAAATAAATGATTTTGTTGGGTTACTACTATCACTTTGATGCTCGCTATTATCTCTTACAGGGTCCGGCACTCGAAGTGTAACCAATTAAAAAGGTCATAAATTCAGTTTGGAAAATTACTTTTACTTGATTCAAAGTACAAAATGTGTAAAAATAATACAAAATTCAGAATCAATCCACTTTTGCTCGATATGACCACCTTTTGCCTTGACTATGGCCTTGAGACGGTCAAAAAACGAATCGCAAGCTGCCCGAATGTGACTTGCAGGTGTACAATAACTTTTTTCAGCGCCTCGAGACTGGTGTATCTTTTAGTTCGGACTTTGCTCTCCAAAATGGCCCAAAGAGAATAATCCATTGGATTCGAATCAGGTGAATTCGAGAGCCATTGTGTGGACGTGATGAAGTTCGGAACGTTGTTTTTCAGCCATTCTTGGTTCACTCGAGCTTTGTGAGACGGTGCCGAGTCCTGCTGAAACGTCCATGGTCTGCCACCGAAATGTTTGTCTGCCCACGGCTTCAAAGCAACCTCCAGAATACTTTCCCGATAATATGTCGCATTTACCTTGACGCCAGGCTCGAAGGTCTGAAGTTGGTTACACTTCGAGTGCCGGACCCTGTATTTGAAAGCTTTCGCGTTACGCATCGCGTCGCGCGTCACGCCCACTCTGGCTTCACCCTAAGACTCGTCAGTGCAAAGCAGTTCAATTTGAACTGCTCTGCACTGGTGAGTCTAAGACTAAACGTAAAGAAATGATTTTTTTTCAAGACATTATGAGAAAACTTGGCAATCTCGCGATAAGAAATGAGATTAATTTAAAATTTTTCATCTTATATTTTTGAGGCAGTGTGCCTTATTAAATCTATGGTTGAATTAAAAAGATCTCATATTTTTGAAGATTTTCATTGCTTACCGGGTAATTTTAGAAGTTCTCAATCGTTGATTGAACAAACGAAAAGTAAACATTACTAATCATGAAATCATCCTAAATCAATAGTAGTTTCATATAAAATAGTGTTCATGTTGTAAGACGAATCGATTAGTAAATATTCAGAAATATGTTATGACGAACTGTGATACATTAGACGAAAATGTTTCCTAAATTGAAAAAAAATTTATTTTTAAACGGAAAAGACGATCGCAGAAAGGTTTAAAACCATTTTTTATGGGAAAGTGTGACAAAAACCTCAATAAACATTTTAAAACATTTCACAGTTTGGTTCAGGTACGTTGAAGGATATGATTAATGTTCAAAGTTATGAGATGGAAATAGAAGCTCAGATGAAATAGGAAGCCGTTGCCCTATTTCATTCGTTTCGGGAATTTAATCATGAATGGACGCTGGCAAAGTTGGAGGAATAACCATCCCAATATTTGAGTAAAGACCAGCTATTAATGCATCCCAAAAAAGTCACTGTCTAGTGTGGATTGTGGGCCGGTGGCATTATTCGTGAAATACCGGCCGATATGTTGGAGAAAGTGTGCCAAAACTGGACCTTGCGCATGAACCATCTAAAGCGGAGCCACAGTAAACATTTACATGAAATCGTCTTCGAACATTAAATTATGTTGATCGTTCTATAGATTTCAATGAATATTTCATCAATTTTTTTAAATTTTTTGTGGTTTTTTGACGTAGGACTACGTATTTCATTGCAACACGTAAGTGTAACGAAATTACTCCAGATTCGATTTCTTAATAATTTTTCCCTGCTTGAGTATTTTCTCTAAATCTTTCACGAAATGAATGGAAAAAGGTGTATCGGTGATTGTTGTTAATACCACGTTTATCTCGAAAATATTTAAACATAGTGAAAAAATATGTCCAAACACGAAACATCACGGATCTATAAATAGGTCCTGTTACATGTTTGCTAGCTTTAGTCCGTGATAATCCATGAACGAAGGCACATCGAATACGCAGGCCTCCATCTACGTCAAGACTGTGGAACTATAGTCGGCCTTATTCAACTGTTACTTCAGTCAATGGCGAATATGAGGTTCCATTCCTCAAATCTAAACGCAGAAAAACAACAACTAGTTCTTCTGTGAGCTTATCTGCTGTTGGACTTTCGCAGTGTGAGTTTCGCTTCAAACAAGAGCGATTGCGTCATCCTGCTGCTGGTCGTTTGCATCGTAGAAAAAGAAAACGAAAAGTGAACAACGATTGGGAACGTTATACAAAATCAGCTACTGTAATGGCTCTAAATGTTATCTTAAGAACTATTAATATTGCTTTCCCTGCAATTCAAAGGTAAAAATCAACAGTTTTGTGCAAATCTAGAATAATTTTGTAGGTTGTGAACTTTTCGCTGTGCGAAATTCTTTCGAGAAAAATGTTCCGAACAGTGTTTAATATCGTAGAGAATTAAAAAATTTTATCCTCCTAATGCCAGAAATGAATCCCGTACAGCATTTTGATATATTCTTTCAATGATGTATGCAAATCCGAAATGAAATAATCGACATAAAATTCTATGTTTTGCTATGTTTGTGACCGTTGGGACCGCCCATTTGAGAACAAGCTGCAAACGAAATCACATAAAAAGAAACGTCTTAACCAAAATTTGTTCAGTTTGGAGTTAATCAGTAGTGCGAACAGAAGTGTTGCGGTTCTTCGACAAAGCCAATTTCGCTTCAAACAAGAGCGATTGCACCATACAGCTTCTGGTCGTTTGCATTGGAGGAAAACGAAAACGATAAGTGGACAATGATGGGGAACATTATATAAAATGTTATCTAAAGAACTATAAGGATATTTTTCTTTGCAAATCGAAGGTAAAAATCATCAGTTTAGTTCAAATCTATAATAATTTGATTAGCTTTGTGCACTTTTCGCTGTTCGTAATTCACACCAAACGAGTGCAAATAGAGCCAGGATTTGGCTGCTTCGCATTCGAAAAAATGCTTCGTTCTATATCGTAGAAAACATTATCGCCCCGAAAAATGAAAAATGATAATCCGAAATGGAGTAATCAACCTCATTATTCTATATGTTGTTATATTTGTAGCCGTTAGAACCGTTTTTTTTTAATTTAAATCGATTAGGTTCATCCTTCGCTCCGTTGGTAGTGGGGCTTTCGCTTCAAACAAGTGCGAAAAATTCTTAAAAGTATGAACACAGCGGTAGTATGACTATTGATTGAACGGTTTGATTGAAAATATTGATTATTTAAATTTTGCGCTACCTTGTTCCACATCAATTGCTCAAACAACCTAATGGGGCTGATTCTTGCAGTTTTTTGCAGTTTCTTCTCACAAATTCAGTTGACACGTGTATCAGGATTATCGTCTAAAATTTTGTCATGAATACGACCTACTTTACTATGAGGCGCCTATCCAAAATTTACCCTATACAAGAATGGGTAGAACTTAATCGTTGTATTTAACACAGCAACATAATTTTTTCTCCATATCATCGGAAATATAGCTAGCAAATCATCATAAAAATTTCAGCAGTATGAGGTAACCACAAAAAACTCAATATTGAAGTTTTCTAAAATGTTTGGTATGAACGAGCATTAAGATGAAATTCAGTACCAAAATAAGAGCGCATGAATTGAACGAATCATCGCACAAAGTGTATCATGCAAAACCGACCGTTGAACAGACACTAATCATGGATGGTTATAAACCATGAGTATTTTTATTTGACTAATATAAGGGAGACATATTTGAGCATGTTGTTTAGGACGGTCAATTTAGTCATTCAATTTATAATTAAAATGCTTTTATAATTGATATTTGATTCAAAAAGTAAATACCGAGGAGATTCTAAGAAATGGTTTTCTGCTGTAACCTTTTATTTTATAATTTATGACATACATGATACAATAATTTGTCAGATATGTTTTGATATCTGATAATACAAAAACACGAATATTTTGAGTTATAAACAGAAAATATCCTGTTGAATTTCACTTGTAAGTTAAGCACATCTTAAGCTCCTATCAGATATTCTTACAGTCCTTGTAAACACTTTCAAAGGCCGATTGTAGACTATCAATAAACCAGAACAAAAATAGTGATAGATTGTTGTTTTGCCCTCCACACTCCCTCGCACCAAAGAGCTCAACGTTCGGAGCCCCCTGGTAACGGACACATACAATCCTCAGCTTGGAAAAAAATAAAACTTTACAAAAAATACAGACTACAACGCGATGTTAACAAGCTGAGGGTATTACAATTAACGGTTATTACAAGCGAAGTAGGCAATAAACTATTGTTACAAAGCAAGAGCACCCAGTGGAATGTACGATTCTTTTTAAGGGGCTCCTTTAAATATTTTAAAAACTAATAATAATTTACAACAAAATTTATATGCATTTATTTGGAGCAGGAAAAAGCTCCCTTGAGCTGACTGTTATACCAGTACACTCTCAAAAGGGCACAAAAACCTCCTCATTTTTCGTTACGTATGTGGAATAATATGTGAATAAATGAAACTTTTAGTGTTAATTAATGAGTGAGTGGATAATAGATGAGTATGTAAACGAGTCAATGCATAAGTGAATGAAAGAATGAATGTATGAATAAGTTAATGGAAGAATTATGGATGAGTGAAAAGGAATGAGTAGTTTAGTAAATGCATGCGTTGGTAACACAGTTTGACATCCCTACAGGTAACATAGTATAATAGAATCTAATATGCATTACACGGCTGATACACTTAAACGATATAATCGGCTATCTTCGACTGAGCTCCTGGTTGGTACAGTGCTCTGTGAATGAATATGATCGTTTGCATATCTCTCAGTGCCAATATAGAAAAAATTCTGTGGCTGACGTTCGAGTGCAGCAAAACTGATGGGGTAACCTGAATATGGTTTTTTCACATCTATTTTGCAGAACCTGTATCTTTTTGAGTCTAGTTATAAGTAATTATAAGTTATTGAATGTGATAATGGGTACAGGCAAAATAGAAATACATCAAAGCTTTCCTTGTAACAAAGTCGCTAACCTTTCGCAGTGCACCTGACAATGAAGCAACTTTTTTTTCAAATACCTTTATATGGATATCCCAAGAGAGTGTTGAATCTAAATGTATGCCAAGATACTTAAAATAGTTGGCTTTTTCGATCACTGTCGAGCCCAGACATGGATTTGCATGATTTTGTAGTTTTTTTTCGTGGGGAATGAAACACCATGTTTTTTGTTTTTGGTAAATTCAAAGAAAGTAAGTTCGCATTAAAGTAATTCGATAATATTTGAAGGTCGTATTGAATCAACGAGATAACTGTATGTACGTCATTACACGGATAAAAAAGCGCAGTATCGTCAGCAAAAAACCTTGGTATTCCTTTTAATTTCAAATTTTCAATATCGTTGATAAAAAGTAAAAATAGTAAGGGTCCAATGTTACTGCCTTGGGGTACCCCCACATTGATTGGACGGTAGGAGCTACGAGCATTGCCGAGAGATACAAACTGTTTCCTGTTCGACAGGTAACTTTTAACAATGTCGTTAGCAACCCCCCTGATCCCATATCGATCTAGCTTCTGTAACAGAATCTTATGGTCCAGTGTATCAAACGCTTGTCTAAGATCTAAGAACAAGGCACCAACAACTTTCTTCGAATCAATTTCATCAACAAGACAATTCACCAATTCGGTAATAGCTGTGGTGGTGTTACATCCCGATCTAAACCCGTACTGGAATCTATACAGGACATTGTTAGAGTTGAAAAAGTTAAGCATTCTGTTCACCAACAGCTTTTCCAGGACCTTATTGAATACTGATAAGGTGGAAATCGGACGGTAATTGCAAGGGTCATAAATATTTCCGGACTTGAAAACAGGCACAACGCGAGCAATTTTTAAACAGTCGGGATAAATACCAGTGCTCAGAATTTTGTTGAAAGCTTGTGCCAAAATCCGTACAAAAGACCATGGATTGCTTCTCAAGAGTTTAACGGGAATATTGTCATACCCATTACATTTGCTAGCATCTAATTCATGTATTATGGAAATAACTTCATTTGTGAAGGCCGGACGAATGAAAATTGAGTTTGTTACACAGGTTACATTGTTGATCGGATTGATATTATTTGAGTTCGAAATTGCGTCTGCCGATGTTGTTCCAATGCTTGAAAAATATGCGTTGAATGCTTCGCATACTTCCAAATCACTGGTTGTCTTTGTATAATCAATAATGAGCTTAATTTGATCCTTAGGTTTCGTTGCTAGTTGCTGTAGATGAGCCTTGTTGTACATTGTTTGCAGTTGCTGGTTGGTTGGATGGTAAGATGTTAACTGCAGCTAATGTACTTTGTTCTATAGGGGATACGTTTCGTTGAAGGGGGGCTTCACTGTTGTTGGTGACTGTCACAGGTGTACTGGGGTTGCTTTGGGTTGGTGTGACGGAAGCACCGTTGTCCTTTGGTGTGGTTGTCTCCTTGTCCAGTTTATCACATGGCTTACCGTAGTGAACAGCTTTTTGGCAATATTGACATGTGGCCGTCTGATTGTCATAGGTAACAAGTGGTTTGCACGGGATTCTTGTATCCTGACCGAAAGTTACATAAGAAGGTATAGGCCTCTTCAAGCGCATGCGTATCAAACGTACTTCCACTTTTCTTTTGCGATAGAGAGAATCTCTCCGTATTGGGACATAATTTTGCGAGTATAAGGATCGATGACGCTTGAGGGAAGATTATGCACACGCACTTCTATAGCACTATCGTCCATATATACTGGAATGTTGTACTTAATGTTCTCTTGCTCCACATAGTGCACATTGTTATTGTCTTTTGCGAATTGAATTGCATCCAACTCTTTATAAAACTGGATATAAACAACATTATTCGTCTTATTGCATTGAAGTAAATGCACCCTTTTAATGTCAAGATGCATTTGCTCCTTAAGCAAATCTTCAAGTTCTCGTATCGAAGGTCGAATTTTGCTCTGCCTGAAGTCAACAACAATTGTGTTCTTTCGTGTCGGCGGTAGCTTTTGTTCGTTTGGTTCACTCATTTCGAGATCGTTCTATTGTTCACTACAAAATACTGTACTTGGTTTCTTCTGTCCCGAACGTAAGCGGTTTTGTTTTATCGACTGACTTGGATGAGATGTGAAACCGAACTGAGACAAGGTTGTTGTTTGGCATGTTCATGGGTATATTAGTATCTCCCATAATGTAACATGCCTTGTTATTTTTTGCATTTGAAAGCCATGTTTCCCACAGCTCAAGAAATCGACTCGAATCGAAAGCGGGATGCCTATAAATATTAATGATATCTGAGCTGTATCCGTTTTTGTTGATTTCAACATGGATTGTATGTAGGCCATCGACAACTTCATTTTTCAGTAAATTTAAATTTTGTTCTATTTTTTTTAACCAAGTTTCGCCAACGACGATTATATCAATAGTTGATTCGCATTGGGTCAAAAAGTATTTTATGTTATCAAATTCTTCCACTTTGTTCATCCCCCGTATATTCCATTGAAGTATTCTTAAGCATTTTTTATTGTTATCATTATAACGTGCATTAAAATCTTCTAAACTATCATGATAAATGTTAACTGTACTTTCCATTTCAAAGAGAGAGAAACAAAAATATCCCGAGGCTATGATAATGTTTTAACGGTTTTATTCGAGCAAATTACCATTTCTTTTCCTCTTAGGAGAAGGCAAAATGATAGAGACTGAGTTGTTCATCAGACGTGTAAACAATCGGCTTAAGTCATCTCTATTACGAATCATGTCGGGTTTCGAATTGTCGTCTTTCTTCACTTCACACCACTCCCCCTCTACCTGACCATATGTATTTAATATTGAGAGCTTCTTGAGCTTCCCTCAATTTTGATTCACGGTTTTTCAAAATGATTTGGTTAAATTTTTCACGGGTTTTTGGTTTTCACTTGGTCTGCCGGAGCGTTTAGCATCTTCACACCGATTTGAGTTTAAAATCCGAGATTAGTTTAAAATGAAATGACTTCTGGTTCATCGACAGCCATTAAAAGATCTAAATTCTATCCGCCTCACGACCAGTATCTGATATAAACATCATTTCTGTTCATCAGACAAAAAAAAAAATAATATAAAAAACCTTAAACTTTTTTACTTTTTAAAGGATTTTTGAAGTTTTGGAATTTATTATTTTAAAAGCGATTTAGTCCCTTCACTGCTCTTAAAAATAATGATGCAAGAAAATTTTTTTGAACATTTTGTTTACACTCGGAATTCTCAAAACGAAATGACTGCATTTAATGTTTCAACAATAAGTTTGCCTTTTACAGAGTTTATCCAAAGAATTCGCTCAAACTAATTTCCAGGAGGAGAATTGGCATCACTGGGAGTGCGATGCGGTATCCTGATACTGCTCTTTAAAAAAAGTATAATTTCAATGTGTTGTTTGATACGTATAGTTAAAAAATTGGTTGAAATAGTTATTTTGAGTGATAGTGTGGCAAGTGTGTGTTTAATAGCAAGAGTGCTATTTATTGAATAATATTGATCCGCGAAACTAAAGATACTCAAGCGGCGGAAACTGAGAATTTACCGCCCCAAAATTCAACGATGTTAACCTGTTAATCGATCGAAGTGCCATCTGCATGTCATTGACGGTGTTGTCGGATTTCTATGGAATGTGTGAAAGTTTACAAATCGATCGAGTCTTTCAGACTGAAGGTCTAGGGTTTGTACTGCAGAGAACCCATTCGCAAGTGTTTTTATTTTATTCTTTCAGTGGTCATGTTTCATCTTGCGTTGCTGACAGCAAAGCGAGCAGGAGAAAACGGATACTGGTGAGATCGTTCCTTGCAGATATTTTATATTTTTATCGCTTATTACATTTCTTTTGAGTATCGAAAATCAGGTTTTTGTTGAGATTATATTGTTTACCAAAAAATATCCGGATCTCTTTCCCTCCCTACTAACAAATCTCCTATCCCGTGATGCTCGTGGAGATACAGTGGTACCCGCGGTCTCTAGAAACAACGAGTATCGGACTAACGTTCCTCCCTTTCCCTCAGTAGCACAGCCTTTGGTCGTGGCCGGCGTCGTTATTGACCATTTTATGTAAAGTTTTGAATCAGTAGGTATGCACAGTGAGAATGATTCGCCTCTCCCAAGCATCATTTTATTGGTTTATTGTACATTTCCACTCATTCGGTCAATCACGAAGTGCAACTACGGGCGATCGACTTCAGCTCAGCTCAGAATTCGCTCAAACTAATTTCCAATTTTCCCCGAAATGTGAAAAAACGCGACGGTTTTTTCGTATTCACGTCATCCATTTATGTCTTTGACATTAGCCACCCGTCTTTTTTCGAAAGTATAATTTTTTAACTTTCTTTTGTGAATTACCAACTTGATTTTATGTTTGGTGCCTAACTATTCGCATATTCCATAAACCAAAACCTCAAGCTTTCGATTGATATTGGCAACTCGCCCGTAGAAGTTTACCTTTGTAATTACACTGTGGCACATTTTCGGTTTTTTGGACGATTTTAGATGATTCATTCAGAGTAAAGAATCAGGTGAGATCGGCTAAATTCTGGTTTCTAAGAGCATTTGTCGAAATGAGCAAGATAAATCTGGAATATTGGCAACTCTGGTTGGGCGAATTGAGAGAATATTTTACTCTGGCGTGCTGTAAGCCAAATAGAAATTGTGTGATCACGACGAACTGAATCGAATGGTATATGAAGCTCGGTTCTTTGAATCATGATTTTTCTTCATGATAATTATTTTTTCTTAATTACTTGACATCTTCCAATCCAAATTCCAGATCGACTTCTACAGTGACGCCGTCCAAGATCCCCTCGATTGTTCAAGTAGTACTGAAACCCAACTGACCGAAGTCGAGTACATCTCCAACCGTAGCTATCCGGTGAACGTTGGTCGTAACATCGCCCGAGATGCAGCCCAAACCCATTTCGTGTTGGCGAGCGATATCGAGCTCTACCCGAACCCGGACTTCGTCGAGATGTTTCTCCGTATGATCGTCGATCCGGACTATCGCTACACGTTGGGCATTCCCAGTGTCTATGTGCTGCCAATCTTCGAAGTAACTGAGAATTCTTCCATCCCAGAGGATAAGATCGATCTGTTGAGGATGATGAAACACGGTCAGGCTGTTAAATTTCACGAGAAGATTTGTGAAAGGTGTCACACCGTGCCGAACTATGCCGAGTGGCTGCAGGTAGTAAAAGCTGATCAAACCATGGACATTCTGAGTAGTACCGAAAAGAAGGATCCATTCCAGCTGTGGGAACCAATCTATGTCGGTACGAAGCTGGATCCTCCGTACGACGAGAGACTCTACTGGGAGGGAAAGTTCGATAAAATGACTCAGGTTCGTCGGTCGGTCTGGCATCGATGTCACTTGAATTTATTTGACTATTTTATTGTTCTGTTTTATTTTTCTATTACAGGGATATAGTATGTGTGTTCTAGGCTACAGTTTCCATGTGCTCGATAACGGTTTTTTGGTGCACAAACCGGGAATAAAAACTGTCAGTGAAGCTACTCGACCAGAGCTGGAGAAGAAACAGAGAGAATTGTTCGAGAAGACAATTCTTTCGGAGCTGGCAATTTTATACGGCTCTGATGATTCTTGCAAAATGTGATCGACGAATAAAATAAATTTTCTGATCAAAAATGAATAATTTACGGTGGTTAGTTCTGCTCAACTAATACTATTGTCTACACCCTAATTGAGTATTGCGGATAGTTTTATGTACAGGATTGTTCCGAAATGCAATCCTATATTGCGCATCCAGTCACATTTTCCACTCCATCGCAAGCGTTTATTAGCTCGTTGAAGGCATAATCCGGACCGCAGAAATTAACGCGGGGCCTGTCGTCGACACAAATGAAGTACTTTTGGCAATTGTCCGGAGCCCGGAAGAATCGGATCGGTGCAATTAATCCTTCTGCTTGTGGTGGACATTTGAAGCCCAGGTACGCATCCGCATCGCAATCCTCAACCAAATCGGGCCAATCGCACTGGTAGGTGGCACTGTTGAAGGCCAACCCGAGCGGACAGTCCAGCACGAAACCGACTCCGTTGTCACAGTTCATAAACTGACCGCAATGGCTTCGGTCACCAACTTTGAAGTAACCGAACTGATGCGGACACTGCTCGGTCGGTAGCGCCGGTTGAGTTCGGGGCCGACCGGTGCAGTCTACGTCGATTGGGTACTGGCACGGGTACGAAAAGGGACTGGCCTTTTCGTTGAACAATAGACCTTCGGGACAGAGTTTACGCTCCGGTATGCCTTCCTGGAATATGCAATATGAATTATCGGCGGGAAAATCACAAAAAAAAACCTAAATAGTGGCAATCTTACAATACATTCGATGTAGGCATCGCACTGGTCAGGAACTACGTAGCGGCCGTAGCTCTCCGGACATGTTTGGCTGTGCACTGGACAGGAAGAGAAAAAAAAGATAAAAATAATTGTTTTGTTATTATCAAAGCGAGAATCGTATTTCCGGTTTATAGCATTACTATATGACACAAGCAGGGATGCAAACTGCCTCCCCTTTTTTATTACTGTGGTCTGTTAACCCACATTTACATTTTCTATTATTCGTACTGTACCACGCTGCTGCATCCAAACTAAAATTCTATTACAGTAGGCATGCGAAGCAGTTTCGCGGTAAAAACTACCGCCGAAATCACCGCCGCTTGAGTTAGGTAGAAATTCTATCTTTCTAAATTTTACTGTCTCCTTGTTCGCGCTACTGTAGCTTAAAAAATGTAGCTCGCTACGAGCTTGAGCTTGAGCTTGAGCTTGAGCGACCACCCCTGGTTGCTACTCCGTTACTGATCGGGATTATCTGAAATTGTACAGGGAATTTCTAGATGATCCGACCTGGGACTGGTAAATCATCCTTCAATGTACATCTTCTGGTAACCCCAGAATTCATTGATTAATACCGGCGCCGGCCAGGACCGAACGTAGATCGTCTAAGGAATGGAGAGGGATGTTAGTCCAACACTTGTTGTTACTAGAGGCCGTATGTACTACTGCGCACTCCACAAGTGTCACGGGAGAAGGATATTTGTTAGTACAAATTTCAGTATTGGTATTATTTGCGCGCGACTCAGTATGTTCCGGTTTCGAGATGCTCGGATGCACCACTAAACTCACTGACCTCCCGAGTTAACGTTTCAACAACATCCTATATTGAAGTCCCGGCAAGTCTTGATTCACAGCTCGTTTTCAAAATTTCACAGCTCTTTATACATGAAATTACGTGATACAAAATAAACGAGTGAATAGGATTTAGATAAAATAGTTGATTTATTGCATTGACATATTCTAAACAGTTGTTATAAAATCATTTTAAATCACCAAATAAAGGTCAACAGATTTCACGCGCGTCTAGATTCTTTATTATTTCCACTTCATTATTTCAATTATTTATTAAAATTATTAATTGGTTATATTGGTTGATCTGGGCAGCCGGCTGCCGAGAAAAATATCGAAATCATGTGTTTTTATTATGTATTCAATATACCGATATATGTTATCTATGTTATTAACTTTGTAATATCAACGGAGTTGGCAAAAGTTGATTTTTATAATTCAATTTATAATCCTGAAAGACAATCAATAACATGGAAGAAGAAAACATTCCAAATAAAACTTTTCTTCGAAGCTAGACGCAAATTGATAGGTTGAATGAAGAGATCATTTAGTAAAATAGAGTAATCAGAAGTGAAACAATGAAAATATCTGATAACTGAAAGGGAAAAGAAACTCCTCCAATTGTCGCCTTTTACGACATGGAAGCAGGAACCCAGTGGATCTATTCTTGGTTCATTTTTTTCCGCCGGATTCCACACGGCATCTAGGCTGGTACTGTCCGGAGAGAGCTAATAGGTACAATCAATCTCCTAGTGGACCCCAGCCCCTCATAAAAAATGTAGCTCGATACGGTAGAAAAATGTACTTTACCGCGGTAGTTAACAGTGGTATCGAAGAACAGTAAGCGCAGTACATTGCCCATGTTCTTCGCTATTTCAAGGATGATTTTCGCTTATTCAGAATGTTTATAAAGTAGAATTGCTAATATCATTTATTAAACCCCGGTTGTAAGCTTTTGATCCTTGCAGGAGGTATTAATGGTTGGTGTTGCCAGAGTGTATTAATGAAGTATTTTTCTCGAACCAAAAATGTTTTGAAATAATTCAAACCGTGATGTGAACAAAATAATAAAATCAATTAGTATTTCTCGGACTGGAAATACTCGGAACTCTGCCTGTTAGAAGGTTTTGATAACATGTTAATGGATTAATCAGTGCGGTTCATTCCCATTAAAGACTGTCCCTGAAAGTATGGAC
Source organism: Malaya genurostris (assembly GCF_030247185.1). NCBI lineage: Eukaryota > Metazoa > Arthropoda > Insecta > Diptera > Culicidae > Malaya > Malaya genurostris. Next base: position 338,167,871 of record NC_080571.1, on the reverse strand, counting down.
GCAACCAAAAACCGCTGCCATTTCGCAATGGTTCAGAATCTGTCAATTTTTATGGCTGCTTCATGTTGTTTACACTCTTCTCTCTAACCACTTGTGCAGTTGTTTATTCGTTTTCATTAGTTTGTGTCGAAATGCGTGAACTTTCAGCAGAACAACGTCGAAAAATTGTGTACAAATGGTGCACAGAATGCGGACTGTCACTGAGAAAGATAGCAAAAATGGAAGGAGTAAGTGAAAAAGCCGCGCGAAATGCAATCAGGAAGTTCGGTGAATGGCAATCAAAACAGAACCACGATCAATTTATTTTTCATTGCCAAATTTTCAAGATATGGATGTTGACGAAATATGATCTCAACAGGATGGTGCCACTTGTCATACTACGGCCGAAACAATCGACTTATTGAAAGAACATTACAACGACAACATTATTTCGAAAAATTTCGACAACATTATTTCGATTATGATTTGAAAATTATGATTGATGATTTGAAAACCAATATTCCAACCAAACACGCCCTCAAATGCTTCAAAAAGTGGTCGAAAATTGGACCTCCAGAATGCCTTTGTGCAGAATAATCGTGGCGGCCATATTCCTGAAATCATAGATAAATGTTAAATGTCAAGAAATTGTCTACCAAATTACAAAAAATTGGCCATATCATAATTCGGCAAGTGTTTTATTTAAATATCAAATCAGCAAGCTCCCAAGAAAATATAAATGATAGAAATGAACAGAAAAAACAAAAAATAAAAACTATCTTGCAATTAGTTTGGATGAAATTATTTCATTTCTAATTGCTAAAAATAGAGTAATTAGTTAAATTCTGAATGAAATTTTATTCCACATATACCAAATTTGCGTAGCATTGCTCCTATTTTTAATTGTATTGTATTAAAATATTAAGTAATTGACACGCAATACATAAAATAATCATACTGTGTTTATTTATTATTCCGTTTACAATTGATTTCTAACTTCAAGATATCGTATCAAGTGGCGATCGCTTGGAGTAGTGTGTCAATCGTAGCTTAACCCACATGTCAGTACTGCTCAGATAGCAATCAGACACTTGTTCCTCATAAATGACACACTTGAGCATATTTGTTTCCATTCTGAAGCACAGTAAGGATCCCTTCTGGACACAATAACTGCGTCGATGGCACAACCAAAAGGACAGTCTAAAAATTGTGGTTTTTGCAGACACAACACCGTTTGTGTTAAGCGACTCACTCTTGAAATACGCGATCTCACTAACAAAAAAAGAACCTGTTGCTACAAATGGTTATTACAACTTTTAGACTAATCTTGCGAATAGTAACATAAAAACGAGTTTTCACGTTAAACTCAAATTTAGAGTAAGTGTTACTCATTATTATTGATGGTAACTACTCAAATTTTTGACGTTTCCATGTATCATTTGAAAATGAGTAACTAGTAGTCAAACTCTGAATAACTTTTTCTAAGCGTGTAGAAAAGAGTGCCTTCAGAATAGAGATGGTCGGGTATAGAAATTATTATACCCGAACCCGACCCGTACCCGAGTGATCAGCAAAAAAATTTACCCGTACCCGAAAAAAAATAAAAAATTTTACCCGTACCCGATTAAAAATTACCTGTACCCGTACCCGCCCCGAATGAGTAGTAAAAATTTTACCAAAATTCAGTATGGAAAAATTAAAGTGTTTTAGATATCGAACCGTATCAGGCTCTAGTTGGTAAGTAAAATACATTAAAATGCTTGTTTACTTTTAAAAATATAAATACACTGTGAAGCATGAATACAGGGTCCGCCATGTAACTTTTTTTTAAACATGCAATAAAACACAAACGGTTCATTCGATTTCGAAATTTATTTTTTTCATATTAAAGTACAATCCTTCCGGTTAATTGTGGAATATAATTTCATTCAAATGGCTGCCTCGGCTGGCCGTCACTCTCTGAGGATGCATCGGCTTCTCCACGATAACGTGCGGGTTTTCCATCCCCCAGATGCGACAATTTTGCTTATTAACAGACCCGCCGAGATGAAAATGCGCCTCATCCGAGAAGATGATTTTTTTGCACACATTTCGCAACATTACCATGATTTTCAAAGTAAAACCAAAGATAAATAATAAAGACATGTACGTGCATATAAATATTTTTAAAAAATGTGGTTCGTTCCCGGTACCTTCTGAAATGACCGCACTCACCACTTGGTGGAGCGCGAGATTAATTGCATTGTTATCATTTCAATCAAAGTGTGCCATAAAATCTCAATATATACAAATGAGCTACCGAATCGAAAGGGTTCTCACGGTTTGACATTTGCATTATGAATGTATGATGGGAACTCAGCAGTGCAACCAATTTATCACTATTGGTGCCAGTTTCACGGAGGACCGTAGATGTGCGCCAAAAAAAGTTCGTGACTGTCATGTCTGGAAATTCGTTTGTGGTGACACCACCCAGAAGTGAAGAATAAGAAGAACTTCTATGCAGATTTTCTGAAATAAATGTTCATGTTTTTATGGTAAAAATGCTAATGATTTATATGAAAATTTTGAAAATCTCCAACCAATATTTAAAATAACAGTTTTCTTGTATCTGAACGTGATATGAGTACTACACTACATTTTATATATAAATCAAAAAAATTTTACTGGATTGTGCATTAAACAGCTTTAAAATGGCAGTCCATTAAAACCTACGTGAAAAGTAGATTCCGACCGCAACATCTTAGAGCTAAGGCAGTGTGTCTTATTAAATATGTTATAAACAAAGTAGGGCGGGAAATATTCACATAACTTTTCACGTAACTATGATTGATCGCTTTTTTTAATGAAGAAAAAAAATGTTTTTTTTGGAAATGTCAAAACCCCTTGAATCAAATTGTTTATTTTTCGGAAGAACTGTTTTGCAATAAAAAATTCTCGTCAACGTGTAAAGATATTTATGTGAAGTACAAATGGTCGGGTAATCGATCAGAAAAAAAAATTTACCCGTACCCGACCCTTACCCGAGTGAGCAGTAAAATTTTTTACCCGTACCCGACCCGTACCCGATTGAAAATAAAAATTTTTACCCGTACCCGACCAAAAACCCGTCGGGTACGGGTACGGGTCGGGTTTCGGGTAAAATACCCGATACCCGACCATCTCTACTTCAGAAACATCTGCTGCCCTTCCTCTGGTCCCACGAAGGGAACACTCTGTTTGGCCGCATCTGGCATCGTGTCATTTCGCGAAACCCAGAGCCGTAGTGAGTGTTTCTGGTGCCCGAGTAAACTCAAAAACATTCGAATTCACCAATTTTTTAACGAACACTATGAAGACGAACACCTTATCTCATTTTTCGTAAGGTTATCCCAAGTGAAAGTTTTAATATAAGTAAATACATGAAGCAGTCTTGATTGTTACATCATTCTTCTCGCATTAAAACTGTAAACTGTCGTATAAATTCCATAGTAAGAATATCTTGAATTTTATTTATGACGTTGAGGCTTTCTCTGAATTAAAAAGAACGTGCGCATTCATTTTTATCATGAATGTATAGATAAAAATAGGGACTATAACTAATTGACTTGCGAAAGTCTGCATGATTTATAAAACACAAAATTTGTTTGTTGTTCATCGTCATTGCTGTATGAATAAGTTTCGTTGCGTCAAAACTTATACAGGTGTTGTGATAAAACATAACATGGAACATAAAAGCAAATTGAATTTACTTCTTGTCGTGAATATGACTTACCTACCTTTGCCCTGTACAAGAATGGGTAGAACTCGATTGTGAATATCTCTTGTAGTATTCAACGCAGTGATAGAATGTTTTCGCCATATCATTGCAAATATAATCAGCAAATTCTGATGAAATTTTCAGAAGTATAAGATAACCACAAATAACTCAAAATCAATAATAATTCATAGTTTTAGAGTTCGTAAAATAGAAGATGCCGGTTTTCGATTTGTATAAATTCTTTCAAATCGCTATACAAATTGTATTTTCGGGACGGGTTTGACAAGTAAATTATTGAAATTATTATTGTTTTAACTCCTGATTTCAATTTAGAAATCCTAAATGATTTGTTGTGGATTTTTCAATTCATGAATGAATTTGAACCTTGTATTGTATTTTAATCGATCTTGTAGCCTACACAACGCCATAATTTTATGCTTCCGCGTGTTTCGCCTTATAATTGTACCGTTTTGCAAGTAAAGTATTGAAAGCTTGCAAAAATTACACTATCAATCATTTAGTGCGTGCGATAATCGGATGTGTGGAAAAAGCATGTCACTTTTATTCGTACTTTCGTCATCCAGTTATGTGTCTGCCTTTATCCTCCCGACTTTTCGAAATCAATGCGTCGAGCATAAAATTTTCGTTAATGTGAACCCATTAAAGTCACTATTAGTGAAACTGTCATCCACAACACACACACACACATATTGACACAAAACTTTTTTTGTGGAAAAATTCAATCAACAACAATGTTTGAAAGCAATATTGAGAATTGTGCACTGTTTAATTCTCGATCATATCAGTCATTTTATTTTTGGTAAATTGCAATCCAGGTAAAAAACCAACAGTAAGACATGAGTGTTGCTAACTATTCAGTTCATGCAAAAAGTTTTTTTTAAAGCTTTAAAACTACTATATTACTTGTCAAAAGCGGACTATTTCAAATAGAAATTCTTCTGAAGACATGAAAGCTTCAAAATTAACCCCTGAACCACAAATAAAAAAACGCGTGTTTTTACATAATTGGGACCACTGAGAATATAGAAAAATTCTGAGCGATTATAAAGGGCAAGCTCTGAAAAACAGGGAAGGTTTTCAAAAACGACAAGGATTTGAAGAAGAAGAGGATTAAAATATGTAAGTAAAATGGCGCAAGTGTTGCACAGTATTTAATGGGTGGCGTTAACTTCATGGTGCGAAAAATTAAGCCTAGGAGACGAGGTCATAAAACATTATGTTTTTAGAAAAATGTATTGAACAAACTGATATTTCTCTTTTAAATTTCCGCTCAACGATAGCGACGCAAACTGCTTTCGTTTCGCTAAGAAAGTAAATTGCCTCCTCATATTGATTTTTGGTTATCATTTTCATTTGTCACATTTTTATCGCATGCAGTTTTTATTCTGTTTATGTATAGCTTATAGCCAAGACAAACACGTCTTCGTCGACTACTTGGAGTGGAGAACGGATTGATGAAAGAGAGTGCTTTTCCTTGAACACATCATACTTTAATATGTGACACCTCTGCGAAATCTGGCCGAGCTCACATCAATGTGGTTATGTCGCTTACATTACCAACCCGACGTTTTTTACGAATTTTTACGCTGTTTGCAAATACATAGACATAAATTTGCGTTGCGAAATTCGGCCTTCAGTTTCAACAGATTTCTCAGCCGATTCCTATACTATTGACACTAAGAATCATTCTTGGTTCGCTAATACGAGCAGAAGAATCATTCTAACCAACGATAAGAACTCAATCATAAGTGCAATAAATTAGTATTATTGATCATCCGAATTTCGGTTCAAATCGTCGAATGATTTATCAGACACTCATTTGCATATTTTCGTTCATTAGTCACTAGTTCTCACATTTAAAGGTCAAATAACACCAGAATCGCCAGCATCACTTCCTCGTTCCAGTCGCACAGCCACTGTTAATCTAAATATCAACAACAATTAGATCTTGGCAGATCAAATATCTCTTGGAGGCGGCAAACTTGATGGGAAAAGCCTATACACGTATCTTCATCCGAGATGAACAGAGCGTCAAGGTGAACCGCTCATCTTCATATCAAATTCACTGAAGCAGCGTGATCTGATCGTTAGCCAGTTACACGACCTTCGCAAAACCGTTGAATGAAACGATAAACGTGCCTAGGTTCACATCTCATCAATTTCAATTTCATTACGCATGGCCACTATGCAAATTTGAACTAATTTCAATGCTTTCGTAATCGTAATCAGTTGATAGGAATTCATCTCTTTTCGCACGTTGAATTGCTTAAAAACAAAACTATAATCATATTACCGTAAATGCCAAAGAACAGCGCTACGATGACAGTCGTAGTTATGGAAAGAATTCCGGTCGGTCTCATCCTTGAGATGATAATTATTCTTCTGCCCGGAATTGGGTTCTAAATCGAAAGTTGTTTTCTTCACTCAAACCGTTCTCACCGAAATCTGAAGTAAGACTGATCATTTGAACGATCGCAAACCCAAACGAGTCGAACTGTTGCACAGTATCACAGAAAAAATGTGTGATCTTTCACACGAGATCAACGCGGGGAGGGGATTCCACCTCCGCTTGAGGGTGGGTCACATCTCTGCATTCAGGCGACATACACGACGACATCGGGGATGTCGTCACATTGTCGGAATGACGCATGTCGCCTTAGTATTTTTCTAGAATCCGAACTCCTTATGGGAACAGTTCAGAGTTCATCTGATCCTTTCGGAACGGATCCTTGATCGGACCGTCCAGCAGAGATTACTAATTTGGTTGGTGAGACAAATAGGTCCGACCGTTGAGCATTTTATTCACGATGAGCACGCGTTTTGCAAACAATAAAATTCTACTGCTGCTCAACAATAAATATCACAGCGTGATTTATGTGGGATGTTATAACCCGACCGAAAGGTCATGAAGCGATCGTGCAAAATATGAATAAATTTTGATTTTTCATAGGTTCATAAAAGTATCAATGCATTCAATGAAATCCTCTGAATTGTGGTCTCGTGATAGATACTAGAAATTGTATCAAAAGTCATTTTTTTACATCTTATTGATCGGGACGGATGACATCTTCTAACTGGCGTGGAAGCAGAATGCGCCCGGTGAGAGAAAAAAAAAAAACTTTGAAATGCATCACGCGCTGAACTTCACGCTTGTTTGTCGTACAAACACGAAAAGGTGACTGCGACGACAGTACGGAATACTGTCGAACCTGTTTTTTACCGGTGGCTGACAGCACAATTATTTAGGCGCATAAATAATTGCAGCGTCTCCGTCTCCGGCGTAGATTCGAACTAAAATGAACGGAAATTTATTGTTTGTACTTCTTTGCATAGCTTTGACAGCTGAAAAAAAATGGCTTGATAGCGTCGCCTACTGCGATGGCGTCCTGCCGATAGGAACGATATTTTAATTGAAAATATCTCATCATGCTGCACTGCAAGTCTGTCAGACTCAACGTTGCAAGGTATATGAGGGTTGTTATTTATGTATTTAGCCTAAAAATGAAATCAGTATTATATTTGATCGGAAATTGTTCTATTGTTTTTCAGAATATTTCCCTAGATGATCCATCTTTTTCACTCTTCTTGAGGTACCACCAATACATGGTTCTTGAACGCTTCAACATCTACTTTAGCAGTATTAAACTGCTCTCCACGCAGTTTATTCTTCACGGAAGGGAACAAATAGAAGTCGTTAGGTGCTAAGTCAGGACTATGCAGTTTGTAGCCCATCAATTCGACGGTTTGGGTGCTCAAATATTCGGTTGTTTGAGCCGGATGTGTGAGAGCTTGCTTTTCCGTGACGAAGAATGATTTTGCGTCACTCGTTCGTTATCCTTATTTTCACGGAAAACTTCTGGCAAACAAATGATGGTATACCAATCAGATTTGACGGTCTTACGATACTCTAAAGTAGTGATTCCCAAAGTAGTTCCTACAGCCCATCAGTGGGCACTAGCTAATATTTAGTGGGTAATAAATTCCAAACTGTCAACATGTGGGCAAGGAGTCGCAAATAGTGAGCTTTGCTTCTCAAAAGGAATCTATCTGAGAAAGGCTCTGATCAAATGTATTCATTACTAGTTTATATAGATTTGTGAGAAACTTTTCAATAAATCATTGCTAATTACAATACAGGATCTAGCCAATCTATGAGTTGCAAACATGATGTGAATTATTCATTCATTGTGAGATTTCTAAGAAAAAACGTGCTTAATCCACCTAGGAGTAAGATGATACCTTTTTACCTTTTTTATAAATATTAAAAATAGGTATAGAATTCGCTCAAACTTTAGAAAATTTTCCGAGGTCCGGGGGGCCGAATGTCATATACCAATCGATTCAGCGCGACGAACTGAGCAAATGTCCGTGTGTGTATGTGTGTGTGTGTGTCTGTATGTGTGTTATCAACTAAGAGGTCGAGATCTCAGAGATGGCTGGACCGATTTCGATCAAACTAGTCGCAAATGAAAGGTCTTCCCGTCACCCAAAACGCTATTGAATGGTTTTGAGATCGGATGTTTACTTTTTTAGTTATACGAAGTTTTATGTCAAAATTTTCAGTTTTTTGACAGTATCTGTCACACTTGACCTTGAAAACAGAATATATTTTCAGACTTAGATTCCGCACGGTAATAGCTATCCAACAAGCCACAGATTGTTAAAATCCATCCATTTTTAACGGAGATATCGAAATTTTTGTATAAACGGCTTTTCCCATATTCCAGCAGTAGAAGTTTTAAGCGCTGTCTGGCACAGAAATGCTTGGGAGCAACATAAAACACGATTTTTTATACTGTTACATACTATTGTTTCTAAGTACCCAAACGACTGTGTACAGCATGATATTTTGCCTCGGACCGATTAACACCCATATACCATTCGAATCAGTTCGTCGAGATCAGCAAATGCGTGTGTGACAAATAATTTCACTCAATTTTTTTCGGAGATGACTTAACCGTTTTCTACAAACTCAGATTCATATGAAAAGTCGTATACTCCCAAACAAGGTTCCTGAATTATGTTTAGTTCCGACCTCTGGCTCCGGAACTACAGGATGAACGAAATTAAAACTGTGTAACTAATTAAAAAAATACGAAATTAAAACTGTGTAACTAATGTTTCTCGCAGATGGCTGATCCGATCTAAGATTCAAATGAAATCTAAGAATCATCTAAGATTCAAATGAAAAGTTTTAAGATTCTATAAAACATCTTGTTTTTCAGTCAGATCCAACTTCTGGTTTCGGAGATACAGGGTGATTAGTATAAAAATGTCTATTTCACATAAATTAATCAGGTTTATCGGGTTAGCAGATTAGGATAGTCGATAATTAAATGAACTTATTTCATTTTTGGTTGTATGCAGTTTTCGTTTCGGATGGCTTCCAAAAATTTAATTCGCACTACGATTCCTCAAAGATGTCTACACTTATTTTCAAACATTTTGAAACAACTACTCAGGTGAATTTATCTGACTTCGGCTACACCGAATTTCGAATTCCGGTTCCAGTATCGAATCGTTTCTCAAAGCTCAATCGTTTTCTCAAAAAAAAAAAGCCAAAACGAATTTCAGAAACAAAAGTTTAATTTAAAATAAATCCAATTTTATCCAATTCTGACTTCCGATTCTGGAATTGTAGGATGATGAATTTTTAAAACTCAAAGCGATATAGAAGATGACAATCCCGAAAAGCTTTAAAGTTGGACTCAAAAATATTGCAATTCATTCGTCATATGGCTATACGAATCGGTTTGGGTTATGCTAGTTCCTGAATACCGGCTCTGGAAGTACCGTGAATAATGATGAAAAACTCTAAAGTGGAACTTATTTCGACATCTTATGGAATGTTCAATCGATTGTCACACGTTAAGATTGAAATTCGATACGATATGCAGTTTTGACATTACAGAGTAATGAGTGATTAAAATCTCAAATTGCCACTTAAAACGACGGACATGAGAACAATGTCATAAATACTGAAACACCGAAGAATATTCATGCAAAAAACATATGCGGAATGATATAAAAGGTGTCATCTCACTGCTACGTGGATTAAGCACGTTTTTTTTATCATCCGCATGTGTTTTTTGCATGAATATTCTTCGGTGTTTTAGTTCTCATGACATTATTTTAATGACCGTCGTTTCAAGCGGCAATTTAAACCATTCAATAGTTGACAACACACGTACACACACGGACATTTGCTCAGTTCGTCAAGCTGAATCGATTGGTATATGACATTCGCCCTTCCGAGCCTCGGAAAATTTTTCTAAAGTTTGGGCGAATTCTATACCTATTTTTCATATATATAAAAAGGTAAAAAAATAGTGAGCAGATGAAAACATAAGGGGTACTATATACGATCAAAAATTTGTCAAACAAGAATGAGTGTAAATAGTTTAAACGATTTATTAAAAATTTAAATCATGTCTACACACAACAAAAAAAAACAATTTTAAATCTTACGAATGGTTATCGCAGTTTACGCAAAGTTTCGTGCAAGAACATGTGATATTGTGTGATTGTAGAACTCCATGACACGAAATCCATTGGAATATTAAAATACTGGTAGGAAAAGCGACGACTTGAACAACCGATTTGACACAACAAGCATTATGCTTACTGTTTAATTTTGATATTTGCTTCTCGGTTGTTCAGTTGTGGCATCAAAGCAAGAGTAGCAATGCGTCAAAATTTTGTTCGCACATCAAGGAAATTCCAGCTACTCGCACGCAAAGTAGTCAGTCGGTCATGCAAGCAGCTGGTGAGGTTTAATCACAAGGTACAGTAATATGAAAGCTCTATCAAGATTTACAGAACAGGAATACTATAGGGCAACTAACAATTCCGAATAGATTACCACTATTCAAGTTACGAGTTATTCTTGCTGTTTTAAAGTTAGCCATTGTGGTATCCTGAGTTATGTGATAACTACAATGAGATTGGCTATGTGGATGTTAGCGTGTAAACGGTCTGAACGGCAGTAAGTGGAAGACAGAGTGAGAGAGTCGAGGTTTGTGATGAGTCAAAGACATCATATTATCAATATATCAAGATCTCACATTTCACGATCAAATCACAGGTAACATCCTTTTTTGTGAGCATTTCGCCCTCAGGCGAATTCGCTTCGTATATTGTACAAACAAGTAGTTGAGAAAAATGTCAAACTCGTGCGCGCTAAATTGGCAGCACTGCGCACCCATACAATTGGCATGATATGTTCAATGTGGTCCCCTGCGATGGCATTGCTGAACTGAAAATTGATTTCGCTCCAAGCTGACAGGTAAAACGTTGTTCGTCGAATACCTTTCCATAATGCCAAGATGACAAATCCGGCCAAAACAGAACGCAAACAATTGTACTGCTTGACGAAAGGAAGCAAACGATTTTCCAAATGCATAAGTTTGTTGGTTGATAATTCCTCTTCGAGGCCATTAGAACAGATGACTCGGAGAAAATTATTCGCGAATTTCGACAGCTCAAACTATTGGAAAATTTCTCTTCCAGTCAGTCCTGTACCCAAAGGGGAGGCCCGAAGGGCCCAGGTCCCTCCCGACACCAAAAACAGGCATATAATTATTTAGCTGAGACATGTGTTACAGAAATAACAAGAAAATAAATGTAATACAATAATAGTTGCATTGGAAAAATTTAAAGTTTCTGTTGAAAACCCGTAAAAGGCACACCGACAATTAGATACACAAGCAGTCTTCAGTAACATAATTTTTTTTATTTTTGGGCCCCTCCCTAAACGAAATCCTGGCTACGGGCCTGCTTCCAGTGGCCCTATTGTCTGGGACATTTTTTTCAACTTGGAATGCGAAGGGCTAGGATTTTCACGGTGTGCGAGCATCATTTTGACGGTGACATACTTCACATTTTTGAAATGTGGTTTTTTAAATTGCTCACTATTGTCGAAAAGCGTAAAATCAATTTTCGCCACTATCGTTAGATGAATCGCCGTATAAACATTTTCTTTTGAAATAATGAACCTGAAATCTCTACGTGATGGCTCTCAATACTTCACAGGGAACTGACTGTTGAGTCGATGACTGACGTTTTATAAAAAGAGGGTTTATTCAATTAATTCGAATGCTTTTATAGCGACTGAAATCTGGCAACTCATTCGAGATTACCTTATTATCTTTTTACCGTATCATTTAAGCCGACTGAAAAGGTGCTATTTACATGTTACGAACTACTACAGAACCCCTAATACTACAGCAGATAAAATTGCTTTTGTGCTCCCTTAAGGGTCTAACACTTTTGAAAAATCATTTATTATTTTCTTTATATTTTCTTATAGTGAAACGTTTGAAGAATTTTCTGTGAAATTTTTAAGCCTATTGGAACGAAACTCTGGAAGTTATGGACATTTATCTATGGTTATCTCATTCTACGAACAAGCAAGAGCTCGGCGCAAAGGCCCAAGATTTCTACTTCGATTGACTTCAAAACTTGACAAAACATTCTTGAAATAATTCGTTACAATAAATTATGAAAGAAAAAAATATGTTTTTTTTGAAAATGTTAGACCCTACGGGCTCCCTGGAGTATTTGATTGTTTCCATTGATTTTATAGACAAAAACCTTTGAACGCGTTTTCCTCGAAAGCAGGTTTTGAAAGTCCGTGTCCATCGTCATTCAAAAACTACTGCACCAATTTTTTTCAAATTTTGCACACACTTTCTACATATAAAAAACCAGACCCCAACGTTTTCCTTTTCGCTGTTTGTTACTTTGGGAAGGTTTACCAGCTACAAAATGGTGGATTTTTTTTTTGTGAAAAATCGTAGTTTTCATTTTGAACCGCCACCAAAAATTTTAAAAATTAAAAAAAATCAAACAGAAACGTTGGGGTCTAAAAAAAACTTCTACTCTAACCATGTTGCGTTCATTTGTTCACTTCTGATTAGTCTGCGCTGAGATACAGTGGACATCGCAAATCATGATTTTTAAGAAGCGTCCTCAAAAATACCTCTTCTTATTTCTCCATGGAAAAATTACAAAATGTTCGAATGATGCTTTTTATTATACACAACATTTGAATTTATTTTGTTGAACGATAGTTCTGAAAATAATTCTTAAAAATGATGATTTTTTTCATCATTTAGACCCTACCCCCCCCCTTAAGTAACAATTCACAATCTTAGGAAAACAGCCATTGTACCAAAACTCAAAGCAGTTGTGCTGAGTGGGAATTCAAAAGAAAAATATCAGTTCATTTTTCTAATTGAAATTATTTTTTTTCCACGAAGATCTAGCAATAGTAGAGAAAACTACTTTTACGTTTTTCATCAATGGCTGGTTTTCTTAGATTGTAAGTAGAGCCCTGAAACATGATGGAAAAATTCCTTAAGTTGGTAATCAAATGTTCAGATACGATGTTTCAAATATTCTATTCAGATTTTCGTGGACTTATTCCTATTCTGAACATTTCAGATGGAAATACGAGATTTTATTCCGAATCATAGCTTGGGATTCTAGTTGTAATTTTATATGGCTTGTATACTCTATTGACTAATAATTTTACACCCTGTTCAAAATGCATCAGGACTTATTGAATAAAATTAATACTTCCTAAGCATTTCATTTGCATCTTTCACATTCTTCTTGATCTTTTAGAGTTCCTTTTTCGTCTTGCGCCGATAAATTTTGTTGGACCAGTTCGGAGGATTTATCTACTTTGGAACAAAGAACACCGAATTTCAGCATTCCTTTAATAAAATAAATAGTGATATGGTGCTAAATCCTACCAAAATAGTTTTTCTCTTGTACTGTACGAAAAACTTTATCTGATTTGGTCTTTATGAATGTTAAAAGACGGTGATGACGTCGAAGTGCTTGATGAATTCGTTTTTGCCTGTCTGCGAAATAAAATTTCTGCTCAGAACGACAGATGGAATTTCTCTGAATTAAAAAACGAACGAAGTTTAGAATATCTCCATTTATTAGAGACGACATCCAAACGAGAGATATTTGAGACCAAATTTACTTAGGTTTAATAAATACATCCTTATATTGAAAACTTACAGCTAAAATAGATAGTAAAGTTTCCGTGACAAAATATCCGCAACCCACAGTCAGTCACAGCCAAACAACTGACTAATCTGCATCAATTCGTCCCGGTGCTCATAACTCAGTCACTCAACCGAACCTAAACCGGTAACCGGACCAGCGATACTCTTATCATCACACAAAAACACAGTACGGAATTCCTTGGGGTAGGAAAAATAAATCAGCACTTCTCTCGCTTACATCAGAGCGGACGGTTCCACTGAACTAAACGCCACATCCTCGGCTGAATAGGACAACATATGATCCATCAGCAGTTGATCCTGCTGGTCCTGATCGATCATGATAATCACCTCCGACGAGGGATTGTCCGTGCGGATGGCGGCCGCTGCGGTGCAATGAATTTTCGAATGGATGGTCAGAGCTTCTTTCCGCAGAAACTTGGCATCACAAGCGTTGCAGGAGAAGAACTTATCGTCCCGGTGGACCCGTTCGTGGCGCAGCAATTTATCCTTACGTGAGAATCGCTTAGCGCACTGTTTGCACTCGAACGGTTTGTGATTGCTGTGGACGGCAGTCAGATGGCGGTCGAGTTCCCGTTTTCGAATGAACTTTTTATCGCACGTCTGACATCGATAATTCCGCACATCCGAGTGGATGAGCTGATGCGTGTGGAGGGTATTTTTCGAAAGAAACTTCTTCGGACACTTCTGACAGGAGAAAAATTTCGCCTGCAACGGCGAAGTGTTTGGCTGGTTCAGTGGGAGAGTGATGTTGGAGAAAGTGGAGATTGCCGAAATCGGAGCGGCATTCGGAATGCCCGGATCGTCTTCGGTTTGGGTGTGGTCGATTTCTTGGTAAGGATCCAAAGCGATCACCATGTTTTCCGCGTCGAACTCGGCCTGTGTCATCGAGGTGGTTCCAATCGGAATAGCCGTCGCCATGATCTGGGCGATTTGTTGCTGTTGCTGTTGCTGCAGCTGCTTGGCATAGCAAATGCGCTCGTGACTGAGAAGCTTGTCCTTACGAGCGTACGTGTTATTGCACTTGCTGCACGAGAATTGTTTCCCCAGGGACATGTGGATATTCTGATGCCGCACCAGATCTGCCTTGTTGGCAAACGACCTAAAATTGGAAATCTTCCGTGTGGTGAAATATTTTTTAGATAATCAAAAAATGTATACCTTGGACAAGTATTGCATATATGCGGCCTAAACCCCGAATGAATTCTCAAGTGTTTCGTCAGATTAGTGTTTCTCGAGAAGCTTTTCCCACATTCGTGACAGGCAAACGGACGAACGCCACTGTGCACGAATGTGTGCTTTTTCAGATCAGATCTTCGATGGAATCCCTTGTTGCACTGGATGCAAATGTACGGTCGATCGATTCCATGCACGTCTCGGATGTGTGTTATAAGTATACCTCGGTTAATTGTTTTGAACTCGCAAAATTGGCAAGCGTACGGTGCCAGTAAATCATGATCCTGCGTTTCGTGAACGTAACAAGCGTTAGACATGGCAAATGCCACATCACAGTACTTGCACATGTGAACCAGTTTCTTAAGTTTGCTGTCCTCCAACAGATCTTCCGACGAATCGTTCATGTTGGCCACCTTGACACTTTCGTCAGCCGTATCTTCTACCGGCGGAACGTCTGTATTTTCATCTTCGTCGGTGAACTCTTGCAAACTTTGGTTCGAGCTTTCGTAATCCTTTGTCGGATCGACAACAATCGTTTCTGCGGCGTCTTCCTCCTCCTCCTCGATCTCTCCATCGTACTCCAGTACAACTTCTTCCCGCTTCAAATTCGTCACTTCTGGCTGAAGTTCTACCTTTGTTTCGACTTCATCAGGATCATGCACGGCAATCAACTCTTGCAGTTTCTTCTCGTTTCGTATACAATTATCTCGAAAATCGGAACAACTTTCTGTTTGAAGCAGACAAAGCTGACAAATACGAGTTGGAAGAATGTCATTCTCATTAATCTGCAAAGACTCTTTTTATCAACGCAATCAACAAAACAAACCACGTCCTACCTGTACTTCGAAGAATCGAAAAATTTTAACATTAAGCGGTTCTTTGCCGGCTTCGTTGATACTTTCATTGAACACACTGATCAGTTCGGTTCCATCACGGCCAAGACAAAGCCGACAAAAGTCCAGATCCAGAACGGTAGCAGTTAGGCCATTATGCAGCGCGATCAGTTCCATCGGCAAAGTTGTCCTGACCTGGAAACCGTTCTATTCCGATCAACGATGTTGAAAAAACACGACATACGCAATGGAAATCGTTAGCGGAAAGTCTAACGGGTCGAGTATTTGTGGTTTGCCACTGCGACAGATTGAAGTTTCAACACGAACGGGAATACAGAAAACACAGTACCGCAAACCAGTGACTTTATCTGACGCACAAAGTAATCAAACCGCGAAATTACTATCGCAATGAAATTAAATGTACTGAAATCAGGTTTTGGTACAAATTTGTTTAGTAAATAAAAATCGATTGTTTTCAAAGATATCCCATCAAAGCGTTCAGTCAGAGAACTCCGAAGATGGAGAATGTTTGGTAGACGGAAAAACGATAAACGATAGTTCAACACTGGTAGATGGATTCTACTGTAAACGATATTTTAGAAGAGCTGGATTCTCAATAAAATACACGGAGAATATGCATGGAATCAATTCGTTATTTTACCAGAAGAAATATTTTTTTTTAAATGTTCAGGGTTTAAAAAGAGTTTTGGTTCGGTTTAGTAAGTTATTTCATGATTTTGAGGATCTAATATATTCAGATTATAAAATAATAATTATCAGATAGAGAACATGAACAACATAAACTTCACGCAGGAATATCCCGATTATTTAAAACAACAAAACGAATTGGCACATTGTCGCAAAGCTGATTTACCGGTAGCGACACCTGCCAATGAAAAATTGAATCAAGAACAGGAGGATTCTTTCGGAAATTTTCATATCAGCAGTAGTGATTTGGAACATTTTTATCGTTTATTCAAGAGTACAAATAGATATCAGCAATAAAAGTACACTCGGAGTAGAAGAAAATCGATTTCAAAGTGATTACTACTATTTTTTTTTAGTGTAAACTACGATTAAAAATGGAAAATTTTCAGGAATGTGTGAAATTGGGTAAGGTTAGGTTTTTTTTTCGGATCAACACTTTTTTAAACAGAAACCAGTGTAATGTTGATTTCTCGAGTACTAGAATGTTTAGCGATCGAGTACTACTTATTTTGGATACTTTATTTGTTATTTCCAGGCATTTGAAAAATGGTATCAAACCAAGTATAATGCTCTATTCTCAATAAACGGTAGAATTCGCACAATGAACTAAGATCAACATTACCACCTCAGAGTAAAAACTTTTTTTTCAACTTCTACTATGATTTTTCAAATGAATTTTCCCGTTTTCGTAAAAAATCGTTGAAAAGGTAGAGTAATTAGAAATTTTCCTACCGATTTGACAGCTCTTGCTGAAAGTATCATCTCTAAACAAGCAGTGCCTCTGCATTTCAGTTTTTCGACAATATGCCAATAGTTCACACTTAAAACCAATTCTCGAGCTCGGTAAAGTAAAATGTAATCAATATTATGATCTCCGAAATTCGTTCAAAATATTTACTGTTTTTTTGGCAAAGTGCATCTTTTTCCGAAATTTCGTATAACTTTTTGCTGAACTCATCAGTGAAAATATAAGTTAGCTTTTGTCGAATTCCGGCAAGGCAACTGTCATTTACGCTTTACATTTTTGCTTGGAAGGAAGCAGTTACTTTCTGATGCAATATTTTGCAGAAGTTTTCCGATGGCCACTCAAAAAATGGAGCATATTTTGAAAGTAGTCCAGAAGGAAGATGTGAGAATCTACTATCTTTTCAGTGAGTACAATAACTACAAATTGTTATTTATAGAAATCGTCTTCCATAGGCTGCTTTTACTGCCAAGAAGTTATTACGGGATGCCGAATTACGAGACGCCACGACTGGTAGTAATATCAGACGAATTTGATGAAGGTGATTGCTCCCTGGTCTGGAGAAATATCGAAATCCTTTTTGAAGAATCCAACCAACTCTTTTGCGATCGCTGCGCTGCCCGAGTGGCGAACTTTGAACTAAGCGATGGTGATAATTTTCAGATTTTGCTTGAAGATTCGAACAAAATGCAGGGTTTTTATTTTTTGGCATTAAAAATGCCTTACTCTTCACTATATGGGGCCGGGTGTCAATTAAAAGTTTCAAAAATAGTCGCGTAACCTTTTTGTGTCATAATTTTGAACGTTAATAACTCGGTCATTTGTTGATGGATTGTTATAATTTAACAACCAATCGATTCGGAAACTTTTAACTTAAACATGTATGACGACGTCGTTTCAGTATTTCAATAGCATACTATTGAAAAAATGGTTAGAATCGACCTATGTTTTCATCCACCAATCCCCGCTGTGCAAAATGACGTCAACTTCTTGTTCGGCATAGGAGGCTTTGCGTCATGCATAAAAAACACCGCAACGTTATGCGTAGTATGAAGAGAAATCTATAAATATAGGCTGCACAATATTTCTTTGCCTAGTTGATGTTTGACTGTGAATGAAACAAGTAGCTCGTCCAGTGAGCTGATGACTGGATTGTATATGCGTTCACTTGCTGGATTGTCGCTTTTGCATTATGTGTTGGTGAAATTTCCTGCTATCAGCGCAACACCGTTTTCGCTTGAGTATCTTATATATCATCCAGTATTGAAGAACCGAATTAGCGTGGTTACCGATTCTTTTGAAATATCCCTTGTATTCAGCAAATTTTTGGTCGATTTTGCCATTAAAAATGCCTTACACTTCGCTTCCCGAGGCTGGGTGTCAATTTAAAACATGCAAAACTAATCGCGTAACATTTTTCTGTCATAATTTTAAACGCTTATAACTTAGTCATTTGTTGATGGATTTATATAATTCAACAACCAATCGATTCAGAAACATTTAACTTAAACTTATGAGATGACGTTATTTGAACATTTCAATTGCATACCTCGATGATTTGTTAATGGATTATCCTAATTTAAATGATTCCAAAGCTTCAATATTGTAAGCTTGAAAATCTTTTAATTTGTCAACGGATCGGTTTGCATACTTAAATCTCCATTCCCATACGAACAAAACGGTGGCGCGAAAATGGATTCAGTATAAAGTTGTGTTATGATGATAATCATAGATACTTCTTCTTCATTATATGTGACTGAACAAGTTGTTGTCTCACCACGCGTTGTAACTATGACAATGTTCATTCATATGTTAATAACATCAAGTTACAATATTAACAAAATTTCGGAATTTTGTTGCGTATCCATTCCGTATATTCCTAATATGCCAAAGCGAAAATCAATGTAAGTAACTAAATATTTTATGCGGACTGTTTCACATGCTTCCTTCCTCGTATTGTTGCCATATTATTTACCGACATTTTCCGAAGATTATTGACGATTTTGAAGAAGGATTAATAAAATTACACTATTACTGAGTTTACGGGTACAACATCTTTCGTTAAAATAAATAAAATCTTTTCTTGGATCAATTAACTGTTTATAAAATTAATAAGTTTGTACGTTTCTCGAAAATTATTATCATAAAATAAAAGTTTTATTTGTTCAGGTTTAAATGTTTAGGTTGTTTGTATCTAAAATTGAGCTTTCGGGTAACTTTGAGTTCATCATAATTGACTTCTAGTTAAAGGACGTTATTCAAAAACTTAACAGTGTAAAATTTGTGGAAAGGGATCAAAATTGAATAGAATCAATAATCAAGAAAGATTCTAATTGTCAATTTTATCATTCGCTAACAATCTCAGCGCTTAAACTAGAGCAAGTTTGTAATTAGTCAATTGAATATATTTTTAGTCTAGTGTGTCATCATCATTATCATCTTTATTTTTGTATTAATTATGAAGACCCTAGAAACGTTTCATTTTTAATGTTATTGTGCTCGGTCGTATCTTGAATACAACCCTCTAATTTTTTTCTTATGAATCGAATACTAACATACAAAAAAGTGTGAAAATTTGATAAAAAAATTGATCATTAATGATTCAGTAACTTTCCGTGGTATGTTTGATTGATATTTACGGAGAAATCGTAACATGAAATACCAAATTCGAAGAAGTGAGGTTGGGTACTGTTTTCATATCTGAGATATTCTTTGTTTTTTGGGTTGGATTTTGAGATTAATTGATAAATTATGATCAAAAGTTTTATGACTAGTCTATTTACTCATGTTTTATCATCTAAATCAAATCTGTATGTGAATTGAAAATTTCAAATTTCATCCAAGGTTGTCAAGAGTATAGGACAATTTGAAATCATATGTTTGATGACAACACGTGAATAATCGTTTTTCTTACCCATATTTGTAAGGTTTTGCATCTACATTCTTTCAAACTCAAGTAAATTGAAAAATTCGTCAAAATTTCTCTAAATACATGGGATATGTCGAAACAATCACCATAACACTATCTCGTGGTGATCACGCTGATTGGATTGTTCAATTGGATAGCATATGTTCTGAATTTACTGTTTTTTGCATGACTTCTACTCTGTTTTGCGTGAAATGCAACCCAACAGATGAACTATTTTTATTTTTTTAACACTGTTTGTTTCAAAGTAGAGGTATTGAGTACTACCGGTAATAAATTCATTACTCTTCCTAATATTTTTTTGCATCTTTTGTATTTTGTTTACGTTCATACGAGAATAAAACGAAACCTTGACATTGCCATCGAATATTTATAATTCCGAAAAAATAGAACCGATTTCTTTTGTTCACTTTCAATAGCAGGAATCTCGGTAACTCATAAATTCCACTTGAACATACAGTAAAAGTTTTGCTGAATGTACAGTAAACTTTTTGCTGGCAATTTCTGTAATAAGTGACGTTTATCAAACTTGAGGTTGACGAGACTCCGCCATTTTATCTTTTGACGAGATGATTACCGAGTACTCGGCTGTGCAAGTCTCGGCAATTATTTTGTCGAGATTCAGCGAAAAAAAAAAGTGTGTTCCCCATCAAAATGATAAAAAAGTCGATTCAAACATAAATATTGGCACAATGACGCTGCAATCAAATGTAGGCGCTGCTTGTTTAGATATGATACATTCAGCAAGAGCTTTCCACTCGGTAGGAAAGTTTTTAAATACTTCACCTTTTTAACGATTTCTTATAAAAATGGCCAAATTCATTTAAAAAATCTTAGTAGAAGAGGAAGAAATAGTTTTCACTCTGAGGTGGTAATGTTGATCATAATTTATTGTGCGAAAACTACCGTTTATTTAGAAATGAGCATTACTCTTGGTTCAATACCATTTTTCAAATGCTCGGAAATAACAAATACAGCATCCAAAATAAATAGTACTCGATTGCTAAACATTCTAGTACTCGAGAAATTAACATTACACTGGTTTCTGTTTAAAAAAAATTTGGTCCTAATAAACCTAACCTTATCCAATTTCACACATTTCTGAAGATTTTCCATGTTTAATCGTAGTCCACACTAAAAAAAGTAGTAGTAATCACTTTGAAATCAATTTTCTTCTACTACTTCTAGTTTACTTTTATTGCTGAGTATTACTATTATTACTTGTACGATGGAATAAACGAAAAAATCGTTGCAAATTACTGCTGTCGATATGAAAATTTTCGGAGTATAACGCAAAAGTAATTTTACTTGACGTGCCATCTAAGTTTCATTATTTGAACCATTCTTAGGACGACGATTGAAGTTCACACGGGCTCTTACGGGGAATTCATATAATTGCAATTATATTGTAGAATTTTGGGATCTGATGCAAGAACTGTTCATTTGAAAATGTAAGAAAATTGTTTTCTTTTTTTTCGTGAAATCATTTTTGATTTTATAGATAGAAAGAAAAATATCGAGATCCGGAATTTGTTTCGGTTCGGCGGATGTTATTTCGAACGCTAGAGAAATAAATCAAAAGGCGGTACGGTCCTTCAAGTGTCATTTCATGATGCACGCGTCGAATAAAATCATTTGAAAATGATCAACATAACATTTTCTCACCTGCTAAAATTGGAACTAAAAATTTTCATAGTTTAAAACAGAATCTCGGGTGCTGCAAAAATAACAGGGGTGGAAAATGATATTTCTCGCACTAAAATTAACTTTTCGCTTGAACAAATTACGTTGTAAATAAGTTATAAATTATTTTACTAGTGGAAATTGAATTTCCCTTGTATTTTGACAGATACATCCTTGCACACGTACGCTTCTAGCTGTGAAACATAACGTTGGTCGCCCATAAGAAGAGAAATATTTTTCTGTAGAAAGAAGGCAGTGGTCTTGTCCTAGTCTGATAAACAATTGCTTTTATCGATTATTAAGCAGGAATAAAGGAACCACAGGAGAAACGTTTGCCTCTCCTAAAAAGTTCAGCAATCTTGACTGCATTAAACGATACAAATAAACGATATATATTATTGACAGCTTTACTATTTTTGGTTTACAAACTTATTCGGGAAACAAATTTTTACCGGGAAAATCACCCAAAGCTCTACATGAAATTTCTGTGCAAAAATTACTGAAATCTATAAAATTTTCTGAGTGTGTAACTTCGAGATTAACTTTCAATATAATTTTCTAATTTTTGATGCAAAAATGTGCGATTCAGCTAATTGCTGTGGTTAAAACATAAATTTTCGATTACCTTGTTCAAATGGACGTGAATAGTCGGTATATTTCATGGCTAAAAAAGATTATGCAAGCAGCATGAAAGCTAGATTTTCAACCAAGGCCATATACAATTCGACTCAGTTCGTTGAGCTTGCAAAATGTGCCAAGTAATCGTGACGCATTTCAACCCAACACTATTGCAGCTTGAAAAATTCTCGTAAACAAATTGATTAAATGCCATTGACAGGTCTCATAACTTTTTCTATGGAAACAATTTCAACTGTAGATTATAAATGTCATGAAGCAATAAGAGTACTGAAATAATGTTTTACAAAACAAAATTCAAATATTGAAAAAGATATTAATTATTCAAAGAAAATACATGCATATCAATATTAATACTTGTAGAGTCAAACTTCGCGACACTTTCGGACCAAAAATAGATTACTCGATCATTTACTTCGTAACCAGCAGTTTATTTAATTCCGTTCGATGCCGTGATTTCGTCACTCTTTTTAACTGATCGCATTTAAAACGTTTTTTGCTATCCAACCGGAACTTACCCCTTCCTCTTTTGTATTTGACATATCTAGTAATCTTTTTCATAAGCACGTATCTATACTCTACAATATCTACAGTAATGTTTTTCATAAGGACGTATCTATACTCTAAAATACTGTTTATGGCGCATTGTTTCTACATTACATGTTTTTATCGCTCCAGTCTGAATAAAACTTTTACTTTGATTGGATTTTAACCCTGGCTGTCTGATTTCGTAGCTCGCTAGTATCACCTGGAACTGTCAATGCACTTGATTCTTGCTATGGTTTGTTCAGAAATAAGAATGTTACTTTGTCACTTCAGTGGCATTATAGTGGTTTCACATTTCACATATGTATATATGCTACCAATACATAATTCCGAAGTAAATGAAGAGCCGTTGGTTTCCGTTGATAATATCACTTCTGCACTACCGACAAATAGGGTAAGGGCTCCCTATTTCATCTCATTTGTAAGGACGTCGCCTTCAAACCTCGATTAAGCCACTAAAATCACTATCACTATTTCATATTACTGCTTCATTCGCCTTGCTCCACATTGAGATTTGATTCACATTCCTTGGAAATTAAAATAATGTTCATAAAACAGCAAAAAAAAAACTCTTATGAAATGTTTACTACTCTGCTCCTAATTTCATCTCAATGGATTTTTATCCATCCTATCGTTGATCCTTTATTCATCCTATAAATTAGCAATGGCGACAGCAATCAAAACGAAATATTCCACTATTACACTCTCAGGTTCAAAATGTCAGAATTCTTCTTAAAAACGGCCTAATGCCAACTATGAGACAATATACGACATTTTTAGAACCAGTTTGAAATCATTTCAACGTTTAAAAATTTTTAACTCGTTTCCGTTACCCCTCGCTTTAAATTTTAAATTTGACTGAAAAGTTAATTTGATGAACTTTAAATAAAAACAAAACTGTGATTGTTACTATTTATTCATTAGCCCCTCTTATAACCAAGTGTAGAGCCAGAGATGCCATTTATACAGATTTATATGTATTGTATAGATTTTTGCGTTCGCATACTGGTTTAAATCAAAGTACCGATTTTGTAAAGATTTCCCAAATTTAATACAGATTTGTACAGGTTCATATAAAGAAAAAAGTAAAAAATTAGACTTTTCTCTCTGAGTATCTATTAGTATTTGATTGCAGTGATTCTTTAAAAGTTCATTAATCAACGGACAAATCACATGTTAAAGTGAAAATCTTTCATGTAGATAATTGATTATGAACACTGACAAACATTTATATTAAAATTTGGAACCAATTTGAACTATTTGAAGCCAGATACTTTCATAGAATATGTATTACGTTGCATAGAAAGTCTATATCTGGTCTAACTGTTTTCACTAATAAAATGATGTTAACAGATTTTATTAGTGAAAACAGATTTAACATCATTTTATTAGTGGAAACAGATAGACCAGATGTAGAGTTTCTATGCAACGTAATACATATTTTCTATGAAAATATCTGGCATCTCTGTGCACAGCCGATGAAACACACACACTTCACAGCGTTATGTTAACGTATAGCGGAATGAAACCAGTGCTACTAGATTTGCCACAATGGTTATTTCATTAGTATTTAATATGCTCTTCCTGGTAATATTCGAAGCCAAAACAGTTTAATTGAAATATTAATATCAATAATATAATTAAACTAATGTCACGGATACCAAAAAAAAAACTTTTTGATGAGATTTTGAAGAAGAAAAACAATTTTTGTTTTGTAACATTATGAGATAACTTGGCAACTTTGCGAAACCAAATGAGATGAAAACAAAGCGCAATCAAGTGAACTAAGTGAAAAACTTTCATCTCATATTTTTAAAGACTTTTATTGTTTGTCGGGTAGTTTTTGAAGTATTAAATCGTTAATTAAACAAGTAGCAAGTGAACATTACTAATTATGAAGTCATCCAGCATTCAATGGTAGTGTAATTGTGCGAAAAAGTGATCATGTTTTGAGACGAATCGATTAGTAGATAATCAGAAACATGACGAACTGTAAATCTTGAGACGAAAATGTGTCCTAAATTGAAAAGTGAGGTTATTTGAAATGAAAAAAACGATAACCGAAGAACTTAAAACCATTTATTTCAATAGGAAAGTGTGACAATAGCTTTTATAATTATTTTAAAACATTTCACAGTTTGGTTCAGGTAGGTTTTAAAATATTATTCATGTTCAAAGTAATGAGGTGAAGGGAAGAGATGGAAATAGGAGCTCAGATGAAATAGGGAGCCGTTACCCTATTGGTACATAAAGTTAAATTTAGACTAGTTTTCAATTATAGAACCAATCAACTTTTTATTCACAATGATGCTAAATAAGGAACAATGCTTCTAAATTTGGCTCAAAACAGTACTCTTCTTGTACTTAACGCAGTAACATATTTTTTCGTCATACCATCGAAAATGTGATCAGCAATTTATGATACAATTTTCAGTAGTATGAGATACCTAAAGTAATTAAAAATTCAAATTTTCTGAAATTTTTCAGTATAAACGTTGGAAAACTCATGACGCCTGTGTTGACCATTTTCTGTCAGTCGTCGAGCAAGCATATTATTTGGCTTATTACTAGGCCTACAATCAATGCTAAAAACAATGTTTGGGTGGGAATGAATAATACTTCTGTAGAAGTGACGCAAAAGTTCGATACGATTGCACCTATTTTCATCATATTCATCTTTAAACCAATGTATTAAACAGAACTGGCGAAACTTATTCGGATTATACTCTGGAACATAATTTTGAAACTTAATTTTGAAATTGAACTCAGAACCTGGATTCTGGTTTACCTGAATTTTGAAATTAATTCAAAGTTTAGAATTTAGCTTGAAAATTTAATTACTCGTTAGTAATGTCAGAACTTATCTCTCGCGTGAAGACCTTTATTTAATTTCATTTTGAATAGTTCGAACCTCGGTTGCTTGGATGAGCGTTTCGTTTCCTCAAAAGATGCGAAAGAAAGTTATCATTCCGATGCGATTTAAGTATTCTAGCCAAAATTGACTGTCAACAATGTTGTTTCATGTAAGAATCATTAACCACGACGAACGATGGCGGAGTGCGGGCAAGCATCATCATCATCGTCGCGTTATCATTGCCGGCGTCGACATCATCGATGCCGCCACCGCCATACGCTCGGTTATCACAAATTTGGCGGAATGAACTGATTATCGTCTATTGTTATTATTGCCAAATGAACGACAATTCGGGTATGTCTTAGAAGTTTCGAAAAGTGGCCTGACAGTCCGTATTAGACGTTTGCCAAGATAGAACCGAAACAGTTTATTACTTTTGTTTTGAACTTTGAACACTGAGCTGTCTAGGCCAGAATGACTGATTGCACAGTTTGTCAGTTTGCCGGTACGTTAGGTCAATCAATAAACGGGTGCTCCTAAACTGATTTTGTGAATTGCAGGATTAATCGTGCGATACTACCTTTACGCATGGCTCGTAGCAATCGGAATTTGGATCCTGTTGATTGTGGCTACCAAAGTAGGCGCAGATGGAAATAAATTCAAGTACTACGCAAAATATGGAATGATTTATTTTGCGACTCAGGCCTTTACTACACTCTATGTACCGATTTCGTTGCTAAGGCCACGGAATCCAGCAAATGCTCGGTAAAAATATGTTCAAATTTGATCCGATTTTGTTCTAATGTCCGGTGAAATTTTAGAATAATTTCAACCATCGTTTCGCACGCGTCATCACTTCTACCGATAACTTGGGAATTGCGAAATGCTGAAATTTTGAAGCAAGCCAAAGGAGCAGTAGTGATGGCCAATCATCAGTCGTCAATGGATATTTTGGGTAACGTATGAAATAAATAACTTCAAGGGTAATTCATCTAAATCCATTCAGAGGCTCTTATCGATAGCAGCGATAACAGTCAAACGAATTCAGCTACTGTCGAGCCTTAGAATGTTTGATTAGGTTCAATCGCAACCGCACAAGATAAGGTTTGGTTTTTAGTTAAAATGCACCTGAGAGGTACAAATTATGCAACGTATTTTGTCAACGTGCGTTGCAACTGCTGCTTGGCTGGAAGGTATTTCTTCCAACAAAAGTTGTGTAAAGATTTCAATGCATAGGCATTACAAGTTGCCATTAGTTTGCGCAAAAGATTGGTTTAATTTTTCCATATTTTTAATTTGTATCCTTATTTGCATAGAAAACAAAACGTAGTCCTACATCAAAAATACTTCATCCGTGCTGTGTTGTTTGGTGCTTTCTCATTCACGTCATAGCAATATTTAAGAAGTTAAGAATTGTTTTCCATTTCCGTTTCCAGGTGCTTTTCAAAACTGAAGTATTTGTTACTCACCAAAATTAAACCAATTATCGGATTGAAATTTCGTTTCTCACCTTTTCTTCTCTCCGCCAATTTTTTTTACAACCGATTTTATCAGTGTTCATCTTGTTTATTCACCAATTTTCTTCAAATTCATCCCTATTTCAATGGTTTTGGGAAGTTTGCGAAGTTCCGTCTTCACTTAAACTATCACTGACAGACAATTTGAACTTTTTAGCTATATTTTAAATTGACATATTTTGACGGTTCTTTCTACTATCAATTGGAGTAAAAATTGAATTGTTTTGATATCCTTATGTTGCGCTTTTCAGTAAGCATAATTGAAATCACAAAACATCAATGATTGACGTTGATTCATGTTTTTAAAACCGGATCTAGAAACGGCAAGGGAAAACGACGTATTCTTGCATTCTTTATTTCGATAAGAATATTCCGAGAATGAAAACGCACTGAACTGCAAGAAGTATTTTTTTCACTTAAATGTTTAAAAACTCAACGCTTACTCTAATATATGAATAAATGCGAGAGAACTTATGGCAACGAGTTTATTTTACTCAAATCCATACTCAAATTTTGAATTATTGTTCCAGTTTATGAATTTGAGTAATCGCAACTCAAATCATGAGTTATGTTCAAAGAGCGTGTAGATCCTCGGTATGAATAACTATGAAACTTGACAGATTATTTGATTGATTAATTTTACTGATACGGTATAGTAGATTTTTGGTGTCCCATTTTTATCGAATACATCCTTTACTTGTAGATAGTACTACGTTAGATACACTGGAATATTTACTTTCAAAACAGCTCTAGTAATTTCGTTTCTTAATTTTTTTCAGGTCTTATGACACTCTGGAGCACCCTGCGAAATGTTATTTCGATCGCCAAGAAGGAAATGGTTTACATTCTTCCTTTCGGTCCATCGGTTTGGCTGGCCGGAATAACCTTCATCAATCGTCAGAACCGTGTATCGGCCATGAAAACATTGGACGGCTGTAAGCGCGACATGATCGAGAAAGGTTACAAAATGTATCTCTACCCGGAGGGAACCAGATATCCGGAACGGGGTATGTTACCCTTCAAGAAGGGTGGTTTCCACACGGCCATACAGGCCGGTGTTCCCATCATTCCGGTGGTGTTCTCCCATATGTACTTCATCGAGTCGAAGAAGTATATTTTCAAACCGGGTCACGTAATTATCAACGTGTTGGAACCGATTCCTACCAAAGGGGTGAATAAGGATAATCTAGATGAATTGATTGAGCGGACCCGGACTGCTATGTTTAATGAATACGAGAAACTGTCGGCCGAAATGGATGCCAACCTAGCCGATCCAAGATGGCTACGAAGCAAATGCCCAAGGTTAACTATTTATGATGGCGATAAAAAGTCAAAGTAGGTTAATTTGTGATGGACGGGAATTCGCTTTGCTACTTCTGCCGTTTAAGTAGTCTTACCAATAATAATAATAATAAGGATTTGAAGCGGTTACAGATGATGGTTCAATTTAAGTTATATAGTTCTAGTAAGATGTTGAAATAAACGATTGAAATTTAATTGACTTTTTTAATTCAATTGCCAAGCCGTGTAACGAAACTGTTGTTCTTAAGAATTAAATTGAGAGTTACGCATGATCCTACCGAGGTAAGGTCAAATAAATGGAGAAATATAAATTTATAACATTTGTAGAACAGATTAAAGTAGACAACAAGTAAGCAGTATGTAGCTCCAAAACTTTGAACAGAAAACAGAATAGTAGATATAAGCAGTTGTAGCTCTTGTTCCACACAGTGTAAATCCTAAGAACAATCTTCCAAGTAATTCTTGGACCATGGAACATCACATATGGATTCACAGGGTTTCAGATCATATACAGATTATCCTACATACTTTTGTGTATGAACGTAGTTCGATTTTACCTTATGATAAAAAAAGAACCTGAATTTTATTAAAAAACGCAACATTTCAATTTTTAATAAATTTCTTTATTATCGCCTTCAAAGTACTCTCCTCCTGCGGCAATGCATGCCAATGCTTGATCCAATTTTCCATACAAGTTTTATAGGCCGCCGAAGGTATGGCCTTTAGTTCACGCAGCGAATTCTCTTTTATGGTCTCTATGGTCTCAAATGTTGATGTTGTTGGGCGGCCAGGAATCTCATCATGATCCAAGCTTGTACGACCACCTTTGAAGCGTTTATACCACTCGTATGCCTGTGTTTTTTCCTAGACACGATTCACCAAAGGCCTTTTCTAACATTTTCAACGTTTCGGAACACTTAAATACATTTGCAACACAAAATTTGATGCACGCACGTTGTTATAAATTTTCATCCATTATAGAAATCGCCACACGAAAATTTTTCAACTTCTTTGTATAGACGCCAGACAAAAACTAATCGTACGATATGCGTCAAAATTTGACAGAATGTGTATAAAAGTGTTGCCAACGTTGAGAGAATAAAAGTTTACCGATTGGACAAGCGTGAGAATTTTAAAACGAAAATTCCGGTTCTTTTTTTATCATAAGGTATATGTTAGTTATACTTAAATCAAATGAAATTTATCCTTATCTACGCGCGAAATCGAAATAACGAAATTTTCATTCAATTTACGTGGCTCGCGTAAATTAAATTGAAGTTCCTTTGCGCCGACATAATTGAAATTAGTTTACTTGGTCATCGACTATCGAGATCTGTAAATCAGAATAGTTTATTTTCCAATTTTAAGGAAATCGCTATTCAGCACATGGTTGCCTACGAAACTGACATTTTCAAACCATTTACCCTATATCTTCGGAGCTGGAAGTCGGATTCAAATGAAATTCAGATACTTTAAATGGGATCTGTCACTTGCATATGAGTTTGTGAAAATCGGTTCAGCCATTTCCAAAAAAATGGGGCGACAATTACACGCAGAACTCTTTTTATGCTTTTAAAATAATTTTGCTAAGTCGACTCTCTGGGACTTTCATGTATTTGCAAAATCTTAGACATCAGATTGTTTTTCCCTAAAGTTGATATTTCCAAAACAAGTGTATTAAGATAATACCTGATTTAGACGTTTCTAATGATGTTTTAAATGAATCTAGCGAACAAAAATTTTTTCTGAATTCTGAGTTTTTTAGGAATGAAGCATGAAAGATGATTTCAGTGTTTTTGTTACACATACGCGCTGTTCTCGGCGAACTCATTCGAACGGTAGGTGGTGCTGAGCGCACTTCGTCCGTGTCCCTTGCTGTCATTTTTTTTTCAAGTAGCGACTCGTCAACAATGCTATCGTTTTCCATCGGTTTATATCTCATTACTAACTTAAATTGTTTTGTAATCCTTTTCATCCACTGCATATTTTATGTCGTATGCACGTGAAAGTGACGGCATTGTAAGGGAACACGAATCCACAGGGAGACGCCCAGCGAGCCCACCAATTTTCTTACCGAACAGACTGTATTGAAGCTTATTTCAATGCTTACATGACCAACTAGGCATTTGTCCAATAGAATGCAAAAGTAAAAAAGAAGAACGAATTAGTTTGAGTAGATTAATTTTTCGAATATTAAAAGATGATTTCGCTGGAACGAACTTGCTGAAATTTAGATAGGGTAAGGGCTGTCCATTTCATCTCAGCTCCTATTTCCATCTCATGCCTTCACTTCATAACTTTGAACATTAATTATATCTTTAAACGTACCTGAACAAAACTGTGGAACGTTTTAAAACATTTATTCTAGGATTTGCACACTTTCCAATTGAAAAAGAATAGTTAAAAAACCATCAACGATCGCTTTTTTCATTTAAAAAAAACTCACTTTTTGATTTAGGATCCACTTTCGTCTGAAGTTTTACAATTCATCATGTTTCTGAATATTTACTAATCGATTCGTCTCAAAACATGATCAATATTTCACATAATTACACCACTATTCAATGTTGGATGACTTTATAGTTAGTGATGTTCACTTTCCACTTGTTTATTCAACGATTAAAGACTTCTGAAATTACCTGATAAGCAATAAAAGCAATGAAAAATATGAGATGAAAATTTGCACTTAATTCACTTGATTGCGCTTTGTTTTCATCTCATTTCGTACCGCAAGGTTGCCAAGTTTTCTCATAATGTTAAATAAAAATTTTTCTTCTTTAAATTATCATCAACAAGTATTTTTTGGTATCCGTGACATTAGTTTAATTATATCATTGATATTTATATATAAATAAAACTGTTTCGAATTCTAATATTACCAAATAGAGCGTGTTAAACACTAGTCAAATAACCATTGTGGCAAATCTAGCAGCACTGGTTTCTTTCCGCTATACGTCACCATAACACTGTTAAATGTGTGTGTTTCATCGGCTGTGCACAGAGATGCCAGATATTTTCATAGAAAATATGCATTATTTTGCATAGAAAGTTTATATCTGCTCTATCTGTTTTCACTAATAAAATGGTGTTAATCATAATCAATTATCTGCATAGAAGTTTTCCACTTTAACATGTGATTTGTCCGTTTATTAATAAACTTTTAAAGAATCACTGCAATCAAATACTAATAGACACTCAGAGAGAAAAGTCTAACGTTTTACTTCTCACTTTTTATGAACCTTTACAAATCTGTATTGAATTTAGAAAATCTGTAATCTGATTCAACGAACGCGAACGCAAAAATCTATACAGTACAGGTAAATCTGTATGAATGGCATCTCTGGTTCTACATTTTGTTTTTAGAAGGTCTAATGCCCTTGTTTCATAGTTGGCATTAGGCCCTTTTTAAGGAAAATTCTGACATTTTGAACCTGAGATTGCAATATTTTGGTTTTGATTGCTGTCGCCATTGCTAATTTATGGGATGAATAAAGAACCAACGATAGGATGAATACAAAGCCTTTGAGATGAAATTAGAAGCACAGTAGTGAACATATCAGAAGTGTTTTTAGCTGAATTTTTAATTATTATTTTAATTTCCAAGGAATGTGAATCAATTCCCAATGTTGAGCAAGGCGAATTAAACAGAAATATGAAAAAAAAAACGTAGTGGTTTTGGTTTTTAAGGTAACGTCCCTACGAATGAGATGAAATAGGGAGCCCTTACCCTAAGTATGTAAGAAAATTTCACGCACTACCACTACTATACTATTACAGGAGTATCTCTTTTCTCGATTTTGGTTGATTTTTTACTAAACTATTTCGTCGTTCAACATATATACTTAAAAATATTTATTTTTATATTTTCAAAGAGAAAAAGCTTACTTTTTACCCCCAAATTTACGCTAGGAGCACATACCCATTTTCAAACTTTGTTTTACGTTTCGTCTGTGACTTATCAGTGGGTAGCAGTTTATGTTGAACTGCTAGCGCGACCTGTACGACTAGCTAGACGAAACTTATATCGTCCGAGACATCTTTTTAGACATTACACATTTAGTATATTGTATTAGCAAAAGTGTTTTGCGATTAGCATTCACTTATGTTAACGGTTTATGTTGAGCCGCCAGGTCGCGCTAGCAGTTCAATATAAACTGCTACGCACTGATGAGTCAAAGACGAAACGTAAACCAAAGTTATTTTTATTTAATTTTCGAGAAAAAATCTTTCTTATTGATTTTTGTTAGTATCTAAAAATTCACAATTTCATTTCTTGGAAATGGCTGAACCGATTTTCAACAACTTTACGAACGATGCACATACCGTGCTTTGTTTAATTTAATACACAAAGCAAAGCAAAGTCTTGGCATTATATTGCTTTAATGGAATTTGGCCTTTCTGACAACAGATTCTTAGTGTACAGAATAATTGCATGGCTACTACTATGGATCCTACTGACACTAATGGCGTTTTTCATTAAAAAACACTGGTGGGGTGGATTGCTCTGGTTTTGCAGACCGGCTGCTCGGCCATCCATGGAAGTTGACCATCAATGTTAACTTCCCTCTCTGAGCAGCCTAGATAGCCGTGTAGTGTCGGTAGCGGTTTCCCAACTGGCTAAGAATAACGCTACGGTCCACCTGTACCGGTGGTATAAGTCCACCAAACAGGTAAGCCGTGTGGCATCCGGCGGAATTATTTTTTACCAAGAATTGATCCACTGGTTTCCTGTTCCATGTCGTAAAAGGCCACAAAAATAGGAACTCCTAAGTCAAGGTGTATTTCCGTGCCGATGGCTGAATGGCTGCAGGAGGTTAAACATTGCAGTTGTAAACGGAATATCTTGGGTTTTTCCCTTACTGGATACACGCAATGCTTAGCAATCAACTTCTTTGATCATCGCTTCGGCAGGCCAGAGATTAGAAAGCTGAGTGTCCGTGGTGGTGTACTATCCCCACTTTTATGGAACCTAGTCGCTGATGGTTTGTTAAGGAAACTAAATAACCTTGGATTTCCGACTTATGGTTTTGCCGACGATTATCATATATTGATGACCGGTATAAGCATTAACACTCTCTTTGATTTAATGCAGCAAGCCCTGCGATCTGTTGAACAATGGTGTTGTCAGGTTGGATTGTCTGTAAATCCGGGCAAAACATCAATGGTGCTTTTCACTCATCGTAGGATAATCATAGAAGCTCGTCCATTACAGTTCTTCGGTACAGAGGTCACTGTGGTTGATCAAGTTAAATACGTCGGAGTTATTCTTGATTCAAAACTGAATTGGTCTGCTCACATTGACTTCAGGATTAAGAGGCTTGCATGGCTTTCGGCCAATGCAGACTAGCTTTTGGAAAATCATGGGGACTCAAACCCAGATACATTCAATGGATCTACTCAACTATTGTTAGACCAATTTTAGCATATGGAAGTCTTGTATGGTGGCAGAAAGGAGAAGTCGCAACAGTTCAGTCAAAGCTAAATCATCTCCAAAGGATGGTCCTTATGGCGATGACAGGAACATTCACGACAACTCCTACAGCTGCTCTAGAGGCGCTACTGTGCATTAAACCACTTCATGTGTTCCTAAAACAAGAAGCATTACCTTGTGCATACCGTCTTAAGGTTACAGGGCTTTGGAACAGTAACCCATTAGATTATGCCACCAGCCACACTCGCTTGTGGTCTCAAATGGTTACGTGGGATCAGTATTTACTCGCTCCTAGTGACCTAACTCTCACATGCAGTTTTCCTTTCAAAACATTCAATGTGAGCTATCCTCTTCGTGAGGAATGGTTGTCTGGTTATTTGGAACGACAACTTGATGAACACATAGTTTGTTATACGGACGGCTCTCTGTTGAATGGTCGTGCTGGTGCTGGTGTCTACTGTCGTGAAATGAGGCTGGAGCAGTCTCATTCACTTGGTAGATACTGTACTGTGTTCCAAGCAGAAATCTACGCGATTCTGTGTGGAGTACAATCGGCACTTCAGCAGAGGATCTGTGGTAAACGAATTTATTTTTGTTCCGACAGTCAGGCAGCCTTAAAAGCAATCAGTTCGAATGACTCACGGTCTAATCTAGTGATCGCATGTCGAACTCAAATTGAAGACCTCAGCATTTCAAATGCTGCTTACTTCTTATGGGTACCGGCCATTCTGATATTAGTGGGAATGAATGGGCTGATAAATTGGCTAGAGCTGGTGCAACGAATGATTTCGTTGGTCCTGAACCAGCTTTACCACTTTCAACTAGTTGGATAAAGTACAAGAATTGTTCTTGGGCTGCATCCAAACATGCCAGCTACTGGCGCAGCTTGCAAACTTGCGCTCAGACAAAAGCATTTCTACCAGATTTAAATCTGAAAATGTCAAAGTGTCTACTGCATTTCTCCAAGCAGCATTGCAGTATTCTGGTCAGAGCTCTGACTGGACATTGCAAACTCAATTATCACATGGCTACTATTCAACGTGCTGAGTATTATTCGTGTGATTTGCGTGAATGCGATTATGGTACTTCATATCATCTGATATGTAACTGTACCGCATTGACGCAGCTACGTATCCGGGTTTTTGGTTCTCCATACATGGTTGAGTCTGTGTATGCGGAGCTAAAATTGAAGGATATTCTCTCGTTTATCACCCAATGTGGTAAGGAGCTATAGTCAGAAGGGTTCATCGTTCTTCCTGGAGTGAATGAATCCCTTCTGTATTCACTTTAAATAGGGTTTAGCAGATTGTTTGGCATCCTTTAGGGGGTACCGAATTTCTGCTGCTTCTGCTCGTACATACTGCGAATCGTTCTGCATTCTTCCAGGAGTGCAGAATGGTGTCGCTTCTGTAAGATCTCTAAATCCTCTCGGGGGTTGGAGGTTTTATTAACAGCAGACTGTTCGGGACCTCGTAGAGGTTCAGAATTTACTTCTGCTTCCACTAAATGTGATCCCCAGCAGATTGTTCAGCATCCCTTAGGGGTGCAGAATTTACTTCTGTTTTTATGTGTTCTTGTGTCGTCAATTTTTCCCATCCTCCTAGTCCAATTTCCTTTCAATCCTTCCCTCTTATATATCGGCAAAATGATGCTAAAGGCAAAAAGGCAAAATGATGGCAAGGCACAAATCTCCAAATATCAAGGGGAACGTGCCGTTTGAGCCAATTTGTTCTGATTTCTGATTCCCATAAGAACTATGCAAAATGTTAGCTCGATCGGAGAAATTATATTTTCGCGTCTGAGGATTAAAGTTTACATGGGGTTTAGCATGGGGAAATGGGATCTTTACCGCAAAACAATCCGACATGTGTAGAAAAAACTTTTAAAGTAAAATCGACATAAAGACTAAAAATGGCTCATTCCTTAATATAGCTAGCACAACTGCTGCTAGTAGTTGTAATATGCTTTGAATTTATTTTATTATGCTATAACGATTGATCTGAGGGTGTTAATGCCTTCACGATAGTTACTCAGCTTAGTATGAAGATTCTTTTTAAGTTACAAACCATGTTCCAAAACTTACTGCTTACTTGATAGCATAACAAGGCGAAAAGGTAAAAACCGTTCAAAAATTGCGTTTAAATACAGAACTGGGAGTACAAAGTTCTTTCTGTAATTATTGCTGTAAAAAGTTTGAATCGATCTATTTTTAGAAATGTTTTGAATTCGAGAATACTACCATGCTTATAATATCATACCACGTTATATTGAAGTGGTTGGTTATGTCACCAAAAACTAAAGTCATTAAAATAGGGTAAATTTTTCTTATAGTGTCAGCAGTACTACCCAAGTAACTGACAGAAGGTAAACGGAAACGAAGTATACCTAAGTACGAGAGTGCTTTGGTTTCATATTGTTCACACAATGTTACACTTCGTTGCCACTGGATATCACCCTATAAATATAGAATGTTATCTTTCGTTAGGCCGGCAAGCGGTAAAAGCTGAAAAATTTGCGAAACGCTTCGTCAGTCGTGATTTGCCCGTTGTGTAGAAAAGACTAGTCTCGTCTGGTAGTGCGGTTCACTTTTCCTACAGTCCTCCCACTGGTGCTGCGTGCTTCATAAATATGACGTAGACCATCACAATAGTAGTACACCGTCGG
This sequence comes from Malaya genurostris, assembly GCF_030247185.1. Taxonomy (NCBI): domain Eukaryota; kingdom Metazoa; phylum Arthropoda; class Insecta; order Diptera; family Culicidae; genus Malaya; species Malaya genurostris. Next base: position 338,131,074 of record NC_080571.1, on the reverse strand, counting down.
TACTCGGCAGTGGATTGGAAGCGCATGCGCCTGCCTACCGAATATATGTCAAACACGTATAGAAACCAGCCGGTTTGCGACAGGAAGTTGGTACGGTGTGAAATATTCAAACGCAAGAGGGAGATAGTTAAGGACCACAACGCGACAACGACGACGACGGCGACGGCGACGTCGGGTGCGGAAGTGACCAACGGTGGCGCATGGAGGAACTCGAATGTCAAAGCCAAAGGCAAACATTTTGTATCGAAAGCGGGACGAAAACTTCTTGGTTGATGTTTGTGTGTTTTGATTTTGGTGCATTGTGATGTTCATTGTTATCTTCGCAGCTTACAATACAGTGTTGATGGCAGCGGTGTGAACAGATTCCGCGTTTTAACGTTGTAACAAGCAGACAGGAGTTCGGAACCAGTAAAACAAAAATAAAACAATTGATTTTTAGTCCCTTCAAAAGTGCATCTAGGTCATAGTATATAAGAGTACAATGATTAAATGTAGTAACAAGTATATTGGCCAGTATTGGAAAAAATCAATGCGACAGTTCTAAATGCGACGGTCCCGGCGTTCTGCGGAATCGTTTTATTTCATCGCACTTACAGAGTACTCAATATTGATTCACGTGCTGCTGCAGACAACTGGAACGAGGTAGCAAGCCATGGATGCTATGATTGATATGATGAAGGTAAGTTCACTTTTATCACTTTAGTGCGTTTCCGTCATAATGTGTATATCAGAGTATCGATTCGCATTAGTAGGGTGGTTCAACATGTATTGCCGGGAATGCGTTACAAATCGTTTGGATGAAAAAAAATCTCCCCTCTACTCTTTCTATTCGTCAACGTTTAACATAATGCAAATTTTTCTATCACCTTTGTCTAGACACTCTTTCTTAGATTTTGTGAAATTTTGCATCTCGGAATGTCGCTATTTTCGTTCTGAGACAACTGACAACGTTCGAAAACAACTTTTATCTGAAAAACCCAATGCAAGCAAAAAACGAATATCAACCTATTGAGCTTTTGCATTTTGGTGTGATCTCGCTGTAGGAAAACTGAATCGCATTATACTCTGTAGCTGTTTCTTTTTTTTCGGAAATAATTTTCTGCTGACGAGACTTTCCACGACACCTGGAGATTGTTCAGCACTGTTAGGTATCTGAATAATGACGGATGTCCGATGCCGGGATGATTTTCCGCATCAAACTACAGATTAATTATCTTTACCCGGGTTAGCAATATTCTAGACCGTTTCCAAACAAACACCAGCATAACAAACCTGCTCCGGAATCCACCGTATCCATCGCTGGTCATAGTAATTAGATACTGCCACACGGAGAACCGAACAATCACAAACTTACTATATGGGAATAGCTGTTTTTTTGCATTGACTGATACAACTTACTTTTTTCCTTGGTAAATAAGATGAGCTCCAATTGTACTGAATAATTTTTTTAACAAAATGCAATAATTGTGCTTAAGAATAATTGGGAAAAAAAGGTCACTCAACATTCGATTGCTGTCGAAATGAAACTACAATAATCTTTTGATTTTTGTTTTGGAAAATGCAACATATTGAACATGATAATTATTAAGCATTTTCTCGTCTCTGTTAAGTACACAGATGCAGTTTATACGGATGTCACTGTAAATGGAAGAAAATTTGTGTGCGAATCGCAATCGGGTAACAGCTTGACAGTTCACATTGTTCTCAACGGTTACCAAAAATTTTGGTTGTCTGGTTTTGTCAAAACGATTTATTACATTTCAAAAGGGCGTTGTTATGATTTGAGTGAACATATATGTTAAGTGTTCAAAAACAACTTCCAATTTAGTCATTTCGTAAAAAAAATTAGCATCGTGAGTTTCTGTTGCATTAATTGCTGCGCACGGTTAAAATCTCTTGCGAGTTTTTCCATACAAAGTTTTAAGAAATAATCCACACATAGTTTTAATAGTATATTACGATGATTGTTCAATACTTTTGTGCCTAATATATTTTCGGATGTACCATTAAACGCACATGTAACATAGTTCAATACTCGGAATTACGCTGCCTTTTGTGATGAATAAATGTTTATCCGTTGTTTTACAAATTGTATCAATCTTTCGGCATAAGTAGGGCTACCACCTGCACGGGCCTAGAAGTAGCTGCCGGGCTGTTGGACTTACAAAAAATCTGCCGGCCCGCTGCACGATCGACGACTTTTAAAGTTTCACGCTTAACTATCGATCAGTACCCAATGGAAAATGGTGGATGATGAATTGGGAAAAAAAAAAAATAAAAGCGTTTAACTCAGAGATACGACTTGAACTGTCTAAACTTCTTCTGAATTTTTTTGAAACTGTTCTTATGAATTTTTCTAAAGTTGAACTTGAATACGACATTCGAAATTGTGATGTTGGAACTTTATATTCTACATTGCGTTCAGGTTCATCCTTTTTAAATTCGCATATCTCCATCTGACATTGATAGTATTGTACAGTAATGAGTAATGCAAGAAAATATTGTTGTTATAGTTTTCTAATACAATTTTGAAACGACATTGTCAGGCCTTCAAAATGATGTATATGGGTTTATTGTTTAATCTATCTACACTGAAGATAATCTGCACGTTGCTTTCGATAGTTTTACACTTGATTTTGTGCTATAAAATTACCCAGTTGAAATGCATATTCGAAACACCTGAAAATCTACCAGCGTGGCGCACAACTAATTCAACAGCAAAGCACGTTCATTGATCGTGTTTTACACATAGAAATCAATGAACCCTTCTCTCCGCAAACAATAACATTCTTTAATTAAATCAATGTTGTGTTTATTTATTTTGGGAAATTTTCTGTTTAATTTCGAACAACATCTGTTTAATTTCGAACAACATGGCATTCATAGGCGAAACACTTGAGTTTAAACATCATAATAAACTGGCTTCAACTGAATAATACTAGATTGCAACATTTTGATCACATAAAACCTTATGTTATGTTTTTCAGATGGTACTGTTTAATTTACTCAATAATAGAATGATATGGATCAGGGTTATTTCGCCGAAAGCCATTTCGCCGAAAGCCGTTTCACCGAAAGTCATTTCGCCGAAAGGGTTATTTCACCGAATGACATTTCGCCGAATGGATCACTTCGCCGAATGCCATTTCGCCGAATGTCATTTCGCCGGATGTCATTTCACCGAAAGGGTCATTTCGCCGAATCCTGAAATCGTCTTGAAATCGTAATTAGAATTGATTTAAATTAAAGACAAACGAAAGATGATAGCGTTAGTAAGCATCAAAGAAATTGCATAGGTGTATCTACCAGGCAAATGTAGATGGTATTTTCCGTTTATTAAGTGAAAATGAAAAAATACTAATGCGGCTACGCCACATCGTTTCAGTTCATGTGCTGTCCGACCTCACTACCGCTCGTTAGGATCTAACTAAAGTGAAGAAACCTAGCTTTGAGTAGACCGGGCAAACGAGGGCACTTCCGACGGCGGGTCGGCGGCCAACTCAGCCATCTCGGCTTCGGATATGTGACTGCGCCACATCAGTTATACAGGAGGAATAATAACACAAAAAAATAATTTGATGTATTCGAAATTACCCTTTCGGCGAAACGACTTTCGGCGAAACGACTTTCGGCGAAATGACTTTCGGCGAAATGACCTATTCGGCGAAACGACTTTCGGCGAAATGGCTTTCGGCAAAACGACTTTCGGCGAAATGACTTTCGGGGATATGACCCGCTCCCGAATGATATGCAGTATTCTAAAGTCTTTTTATTGTTTTACATATGGGAAAATTACAATATGTTCCTAATGCGAATAATGCTTATAGCTAACCTCGATAAAAAAATGTATAGATTCATTGCTTATTACAAATCATTTTCTTGAAACAAAAATTCGTATCTCTTTCTAAAATATAATGTATCCTTGCAATAATGTACTGTTACAGGTGGACCGTCAAATTCATCTAAAGGTTTTATGAAATATAAATGCGTGCGTTTCATTACCGTAAACGCTTGATAATGCTCATTAAACATACCACATTGCCACAATACACCAACAATGTACAAACATGATTTGGATTTAATTATTTCTTCAAATTCATATAGTTCAGTTACACCATTTCTCGTTATGGTTAGGAATAGACCACGCTTATAAACTGTACCGAAATGCTTGCAATGGTGGGTATATAAAACATCTAAGTCGAAATTCGTCAAATCAAAATAAATCAATTTCTGATAATAGTATCTTGCTTTCAAGTCAATTGCTGTAAAATTATTAGTGGTAGTATTTTTGAAAAAAATATTTTCACATAGATCGAAACTAAACGAGGCTTTAACTGCTATGGTGTAACAAATATTTTTTTCGAGATAAAGTCATGTGGGCGTATTGTATGAACTGTATGTGTTTCTCTCCTCTCCTCCTCTGGGAAGATAATAAGGATTCTGTAAAAAAGTTAAACTAATTAAATATAGAAATTGATACAGCTAGCTTTTAGTGTTGGGGTAATACCAGACTGAAGATCATTCTCGGTTGTTTTCGAGCGATTGACTAGGTGCCATTCAGCAACAATTCCAGCAAGTTCTAATTTACGAGCCTCGGATAAGGGTGCACCTTCCTTTCCAAGTTTTAATAATACTTGTCCCAAAATACTGCTTCTTAATGCATGTACTAAAATTGTAGGTGTCAGTTCTACAAGTTGCTGTTGCCGCAGTCCGTCTCCTTTTGGTAGACACAAAATATATAACAATAACGACTTTTTAAGCGGTCGCAAAACAAACATGATATTTAAATTCGTACAATGTACGAATAATAATCTTCATTGCAGTTAAGATGCATATTTCGGGAAACGAATGCGAAGACAATCCGGAAGTAGTTGGTACATCATCCAAAACAAAATCTTCTGTACTCTCAAGTTCAAAATCTATGGGAACGGTTTCTGATGAACGAGCAGCTGGTTCTGTTGCTTTCGCAGGTGACGAACCAGATTCCGGTGCTTCGAACGACGGAAATTCGTCTTTCTATCAGTAACGACACATTTGTAATATAACATACGGATTATTATTATTAGTATCTTTTACTCACCTCGAATATAATCGTGGTTGAATTTTCTGTCTCGTTTGATACCAATAGCGCTAACTGCGAATTGGCTAAAATGTGGGGAATCTACGTTCCATCATCTGGGTTAACATTTCGATCTAGAAAGATTGAGTTGTGAGATTAAAAAAATTGCTTACCCAAAAAAAATCTGCAAAATATGTTCCGGAAAACCGTATGATTCAAACTTTTCGAATGCAAGAGACTGTGGTGGTTTGTTTTCAGCCATTTTGATTCCATTAATCACAGGGTCCTTTTTGAATTATAGCACCATGATCCATAAAAACAAAGTGTATGGCACATGAATTTAAAAACAAAAGTATTCAAACTCCAAGTGTCAAGTGTATTTAAAATTGAATACACGTGTGCATTTGAATGGAACGTGCGGTCCATTTGAGAAAAATGTGTGCAACATATAGATTCGAATGTTGTCAATTTTAATATATTTCAAACTATCAGAGCATTTAGAAGTGGTGATTGTTGCATACGACACTCAAGATCCCATGTATTGAATTCTGTGTACATGCCAAAACTGTTGAATTGGATGTATTGAGTTCATATTAATTATGAGAAAAACACTTGAATATGAAGTGCTATACGCGTTTGAACGTTCAAATGCAGCCCGCACTTGGATTGAGCGTGAGGATTATTTTCAGTGTAGGGTTAAATTACCATTATTGTTTAGCATTTCTGCTTAATTCGCCTTTCTCAACATTGATAATCGATTCACACTGCTTGGAAATTAAACTTATATTCTAAAAACAGAAAAAAGACTTCTGAAATGTTCACTACTCCGTTCCTAATTTCATCTCAATGGATTTTGATTCATCATCCTATCGTTGGTATTCATTCTATTAATTTGCAATTACGATAACAATCAAAACAAAATATTGCACTATTACGCTCTAATGTTCAAAACAACAGAATTTTTTTTAAAAGGGCCTTATGCCAACTGTGAGACAAAACACGATGTTTTAAGAACTATTTTGGAATCAATACGACTTTTAAAACACCCGATGAAACACACACTTAAGGGCATATTCAGTAGTGCTCTAGTTCTAGATGCATAAATTATATCAGTTACATTTATATACATTTGTTTAAGTTTCATTATAGATCTTCCATATAAAACATCTAGCTGCTGAATTTGCTCTAACAGCGTTAAGTTGACATATATCAGAATGAACCCAGTGCTACTAGATTTCCCATAATGGTTATTTCATTAGTTGTTAAATGCACTTTCTTCTAATATTCAAGGCCGGAACAGTTTTATTGAAATGTAAATATCATTAATATAATTAAACTAAGGTCACGGATACCGTATGTTCGAGCCCCGATCTGGAAGGATTCTTAGTGTCAGTAGGATCCATAGTACTAGCCATGCAATGATTCTGTACACTAAGAATCGGCTGCGAAGTCTGTTGAAACAGAAAGGCCAAATTCAACCAAAGGAATGTAATGCCAAGACTTTGCTTTTGCCCGGATACCGAAAAAGTACTTGTTGACGGTAATTTGAAAAAGAAAAAAAAAATCATGACTTTTGAGAAAACTTGGCAACCTTGCGATACGAAACGAGAAGAAAACAAAGTGAAATCGTGCAAAATTTGAACTATATAATTTATGAAGATTTTCATTGTTTAGCGGGTAGTTACTGAAGTTTTCAATTAATTGAAGCCATCCAACATTGAAGAGTGGTGTAATTATGTGAAACATTGATCATGTTTTGATATGAATCAATTAGTAAATATTTAGAAACATGACGAATTGTAAAACTTGAAACAAAAAGGTTTCCTAAATTGGAAAATGTATTTATTTTTTAATGGTTAAAACTATCTTTGAAGGATTTAAAACAATTTTTCAATGCGAAGATGTGACAAAAACCTCAACAAACATTTCAAAACACTTCACAGTTTAATACAGACACGTTAAATGAAATGATTCATGTTCAAAGTTTTGAGATGAAGAAATGAGATCGAATTAGGAGCTCAGATGAAATAGGAAGCCGTTACGAAAGAAGTGACGGGAACGGAAATTTCGGTGCGTCCGACGCGCACGCCTGCTGCGATTATTTATATTACTCGAAAATAGAAAGATTAGGTTTTGCAAGAAGACGTCAAGAATGAACTCGTGATGAGTAAAGATTAGAGGTTAATTAGGTTTTTAGTCGTTATTGGTTTTACCTTGCTTTAATCGCGGCATCACAAATGATCTCAGCTTGACAGTTTAGTAAGACTGTTCACACTCAAGTTGTCTAACGAGGATGGATTATAAAAATCATTAAGGTAGGCAGTGACGATGTGAAACCTAATGTACTCCACACCTCTACTTTTATCAAATATTGAACAAAGTTACCTGGCGAGAATGTAAACTGTTTTAATGCCATGTCAAAATAATATGATTTGCTTTGGCGATAAAAAGCCTAATTTAGTGCTTTTAAATTAAACGGAATTTCGGTCAGTTTATTGATTTTTATTAATCAAAAACTCTTTCTTTGAGATTTATTAGAACTAAACTTATTAAAACTACTTAGATGGCTTAGATATGTTCAATTGATTCAATCAGGGTAGGTAGTTGTGAGAAAAACATAAATAATTACAAACAAGTCAATAGAGAGCTCCCATGTTACAGGATATAATTTTAATTATTCAGATTTCAGAGATTGCTTTCTATAAAACGATATATCGAATAATGTAAGTATAGAACTAGACCAACTAGATAAATGACGGATGGAATAAAACTTTCACGGGTTGGGGCAGAATTCCCTACCTTGCTCATTCTATACTCTTTTAATGTTTCGACGCAAAGTTATTGCCTCTTCTTGTCCCGACGACATCACGATAACGAACCGCTGTGACCAGCCCCCTGCTATGACGTCATGAAACTGTGGCCAGCATCATTCTGCAAAAACCAAAACAATGAAGAAGAATGACTAACAAAAAATTGGATATTACAAACTACTTGTTTATTCAGTACTCTTTACCGCACTTCCCCGCAAATTATCGATCAGAATATCATCACTACGATAAGGAAATTAAGATTTTACTCGATTTGAAATGCTCGAATGTTTGTTTAGCATACTCTGAGCGCTCTGATTGCCCACCAAATGCCCCAGATGTTGGCAACGATAGCACTTGCTGGAACGCCCTATCCTTGCCACCGGGCTGGCTGTGACCGACTGTGACGAAACTCCGTTGCCGGCTTAGTCCACGCGCGCTTGTGTTGAATAAAAATAGTGCAAGCGACTGTGCACAGAACGCAATTAATTTCTGCGATGTTTACTACTACTGCTGCAAAGGTCGGTCACCGGCACTGGCTAATTTTACACTCGGCCTACTATTGTTAACCTTTGGCGTCGACATTTTGTAACGAAACGCATGTGGAGACGCACGGTTACCTACTGTTTACTTTCAAATGACACCTCCAGTGTAACTCTAATCGTGATGGAGGCAAATGAACTTGACATACCATAGCTGTTGTTTTTGTTTTTGTTGTTGTTGTTGTCATTGTTGACAATTAAGAGAGTACATTCTCTTGATAGCTACTGCTACTGGTATGCTGCTATTTATTACAATCTGTCTCTCTTCCTGTATCATTCTGTAGGGTCGGTTTGAGTATTATTCATTTTTATATGAGTTTCGCTATGGTACTGAATGTGCCATGTTATGGATAACGGTTTCAAATCAATACATCGCGTATACGCCGAGTCACAATTATCGTGCTATCGGTCTGGCTAGAGTATAAAATAGACTTTCTATTTGCGTAATTTCAGTGGGGGCGAAATGGATCAAATAGTAATAGCAATAGTTAGTTTTGAATGGTTTCCAGGACAGAGTTAGTGCTAAAACCACAAAATATAGAGTAAGCCACCCAAATCGATTTTTATTGACGAAAAAATAGCATAATTAAAGTAAACAATTCAACGATTTATTATGTTGATAAAATTACCTAGAAATTTTTACCAACCAATGACTTACCCAAAAATTATTTGAAACAACCACATTTTAGCTCTAAAAAACCGAATTTTGTGAAGAAATTGCTCACAATGGTAAGCCTTGCGTTAAAATCCCAAAAACGCTATCGTCAACCAAAGTCAAAGACAAGGAAAGAGATTTACGATGTTTCTAGAACTGGAATCAGAAGTTTTACTGACCATTAGCAAATAAAACCTATTTATCGAGACAGTCTTGAAAATTTGCTATGTTTTTTCGTGGTTATTTTAAATGGTTTGAAATATTTAACAATCACTACTCTGTAAAACCTGAATTGGAAGTCGAATCTGGATAAATTTTAACAGACTTTTCACTTGAATCAAAGTTTATGAAAATCGGTTCAGCTATCTAACAAATAGAAAACAGCTACATTTAAGAGTTTTATTATCACAATTTCCGGTACTTTTAGAACCGCATACTGGGAACAGAAACAGCCAAAATCGATTCGTTTAGTTATTAATCAACAAGACCATATTGGAATTGTCTTTAGCACAGTTTAGTTTCTAACGATCCTCCCCTTTTCAATACTTTAACCGGGAATCAGATTCGGAGTAAATTAAACTGTCTGGATTGTGAGAACTTTAACTTGAGTCTAAGTTTATGGGAATCGGTTTTGTTTCGGAGAAATCGGCGTAAGTTCCATTTGAATGCTTTGGATCACTACTTCCGGTACCTCCGAAAAAAGATATCTGGTAATTTGTATACCTGAAGTAAGTTTGTTTGGTAATCAACTCAAAAAGATCTGCAAACAAGAAAAATTTATTGATTAATTTTACGAAATTCACTTCTGTTTACTTGGTCTATTTAGGTAAAAAAACCCTTAAGTGATTTTTTTTGTGTTTCCGGAACCAGAAGTAGAATTTGAATAAAAGTAGGATTTTATTTTGTGGAATCTTGATATATATCATTTGAATCTAATTTTATGAAAATCGGTTCAGATATCTTGGTTCATGCATCTTTATTTAATTTTAACACATATCACTCTGTAATTTCGGAACCGGAAGTCAGATCCACGTGAAATTCAAGAATATGTGATTTCAAGATCATTCGTTTGACTCTTAGTTTGTGAAAATCGAATAATAACAACAATAACAACAATAACAACAATAACAACAATAACAACAATAACAACAATAACAACAATAACAACAATAACAACAATAACAACAATAACAACAATAACAACAATAACAACAATAACAACAATAACAACAATAACAACAATAACAACAATAACAACAATAACAACAATAACAACAATAACAACAATAACAACAATAACAACAATAACAACAATAACAACAATAACAACAATAACAACAATAACAACAATAACAACAATAACAACAATAACAACAATAACAACAATAACAACAATAACAACAATAACAACAATAACAACAATAACAACAATAACAACAATAACAACAATAACAACAATAACAACAATAACAACAATAACAACAATAACAACAATAACAACAATAACAACAATAACAACAATAACAACAATAACAACAACAATAAAAACTATAGAGCAATTCCACGAGAAAAAGATATACCATCACTCAAAAATTCGTAATATTTAGTACATTGAAAAGTATTAGACCCGCATCTTTTCGTTTTGCCATTAGGGTGACCATTTCCATGTTAGGATGGATAAAAAAATCAATTTTTCCAATTTTTTTGAAAACTGACTTCTGTTGTTAATTTTATAATTTGATAACCACTGAACCGATTTTTTTCAGTTTTCGGATATGCTATCTAAAAATGCCAATAGCTGCTAAAGTTGAAGTTTTGAAGGTTTTCAGAAAAAGGTGCTATAATTTTTTTATTTGTTTTAAATACTTCTTCTTTTTGCCTTTCTCATATAGAAAGGTTATGCAATCACTTGAAAAACCGACTAGTGAAAACTGGCCCGTAGGGCCAAGTGTCATATACCATTCGACTCAGTTCATCGAGCTGAGCAATGTCTCTGTGTGTGTATGTGTCAAATAATCTCACTAGGTTTTCTCGGAGATGGCTGAACCGATTTTGAAAACTTAGATTCTTATGAAAGGTCTCGTGGTTCCATATGGAATTTCATCCGGATCCGACTTCCGGTTCCGGAGTTATAGGGTAAAGTGTGTTCAATATTGTACTCCGTCACTTAAACCTGCGAAACAAAAACCGTAAAAAATGTTGTAAACTGGACTCAAAACCGTTATTCCCAATCTTTGGCTCAAATGAAAGGTCTATGGTCCTACCAAAAATTACTGCATTTTTTTGGATACAACAAACATTTAAATCGTCATTTAGAGTGCGATGGCAAAATTGTATAAAATCTTCAAAATTTGTATAAAAACTAGTAGAGTTTGTACGTCATTTTAGTTGGTGGCCGTACGAACCGACTTTGATTATACCGGTTCTCGGGTTCCGGTGCCGGAAGTGCATATAATAGTGAACCCACTTCGTTTTCTTAAGGATGATCTAGGCAATCAAATCACTCAACGATTTTGTTTTAGGCTTTGTTAAGACGTAAAGCCGTCGTGAGTTAGTTTTAAGTATGATCAGTATCTAACAAGGAAAACAGATTGAAAAAAATAACAACTATGTCATGTAAAAACCGCAAAAATGTTACCGCAGAAACGGGACTCGAACCCGTAGCTAACTCCTAACCGGGGAAATTGTTTTGCCAGTAAAACTACCCTGCATATGAAAACAAAACAAGAGACAGCCCAATTGACTAGAAGAACCAACACACACTACATCATATGTCCATTTTCACTTCTACTTTGCCATCAGACGCTAATTTTTTCCACGGAATTTCTGAACAACAACAACAAATTACTTGAATATAGGTCTCGAAATTTTGTAGCCATCTAAATGATTAATTTAATGCCCTCCTAATGTTTTTATAAAGAAGTCTAAGAATAAGTCAATAATAAAGACTGTCCCAGAAAGTATGGACTCACTTTGATTTCGCTGTAAATAATTCACATGTGTTAGATATTCAAATTTTATTCGATATACTGATAATATTAGACTACAACAACAGAATATTATTCTCAACATTTGCTACTTAGCCATTGTAGACTAGCTGGCGCACCTTCTTGCGAACGTTCCTCATTAAATTCCGTACAGATTTCTTGGCGACAAGTTTTGACACTTTTTTCCAATCTATTTCGAACTGTTGAATGGTTTCGGCTGCCGAGACATGTTTCCAAAGATGTGCCTTCGTTAATTCCCAAAATTCCTCAATTGGTCGAAGTTGTGGGCAATTTGGTGGATTAATGTCTTTTGGGACGAAAGTGATATTTTTGGTAGTATACCATTCTACCGTTGATTTCGAGTAGTGGCAAGAAACAAGATCTGGCCAGAAGACAACAGGATCCTTGTGGCTTCGAATCATGGGTAGAAGTCGTTTTTTGTAAACATTCCTTGATGTATATTTCGCTGTTCATTGAAGCAGTGGTGATGAAGGGTTTCGAAATCTTACCGCAGCTACAAATTGCTTGTCAGACCATAGCTTTCTTACCAAATATTTCGACTTCAATCGATGTCTCGGACTGGTTCAACACTTGCCCTTCTCGCACCGTATAATATTGTGGTCCCGGCAAGGATTTGTAATCGAGTTTCACGTAGGTTTCGTCGTCCATGATTATGCAGTTAAAATTTCCAGCAAGAATCGTATTGTACAGATTTCGAACCCTCGGCCTGATCGATGCTTCTTGTTTCGGACTACGTTTTGGTTGTTTCTGCTTCTTATAGGTTTGAAGATTCAAACGTTCTTTAGCACGAAGAACATTTGACTTTGAAGTGCCCACTTTTTTGGTTACATCCCGAACTGAAATCTCCTTCTTTTGCTCGAACGCCTTCAGTAAACGTTTATCCAACTGAGGGTTAGCAGGACCTTGTTTTAGACCCTTTTCGGTTTATCCTTAAAGGTGTTATCCTCACCGAACTTCCTGATTGCATTTCGCACGGCGTTTTCACTTACTCCTTCCATTTTTGCTATCTTTCTCAGTGACAGTCCGCGTTCTGTGCACCATTTGTACACAATTTTTCGACGTTGTTCTGCTGGAAGTCCACGCATTTCGAAACAAACTAATGAAAACGAATAAACAATTGCACAAGTGGTTAGAGAAGAGTGTAAACAACAGGACACAGCCATAAAAATTGACAGATTCTGAACCATTGCGAAGTGGCAGCGGGTTTTGGTTGCGTCCAACATAAAAACTGTTTTGAATCAATTTGTCCTTCTATTAAAATTATCCGTTTTTGTTTTCTATTCTATCGTTCAGTTTTAAGTACTATATAAAACGGAATCAACTGAACATTGTTAGGATAAGGCGCTTTACAAAACAAACCTAGGTAAAATCTATGGTTTCAAATTTGTTGTCTAGTTCGCTTTGGTAGCTCGTTCAACGTAGTTGGTACAAGAAATTACTTTAGATCGGGACAGCAAACCCAACGGACAGAAGACACGATTACCAAGCTCAAACGTTATTGATTATAAAAGGTGTCACATTCGTGGTACGTTATATGGAAAAGAAACTACCAGTGCTGTAGAACTTCATTCAATACAATTGAAATCGAATGTTTGCGCACACTGACGAGCACTGTACTGCAGTAAACTTCACATTCTAACACACACCTTTCGCAGTCGAACCGAATGGGCATCATCCCGTCCTTCATTAATTTCTCTTTCTAACGAAGCTCAGTTTAACCACCGTCAGTTTATCTCTTGAAGTAACAAAATATCTCTCACAATTGGATGAGAGAGTGGCCTTCAAGTGAGGTTCATGTAAACATTCAAATTGGTTCAGGATAATGGATGAAAGGTAAACCAGTCATGATAACTAAAATATCAATTACAAAACAAATATAAATTAATTGTTCCCTCTTTCAAATTTTATTTTTTAATATTTCGAAACACATCTCAATACATTTCAAACAGTCAAAATTATCGATTTAAACTTGCTGGTGATAATTGAACACACAAATGAGAACCGCCACCCTCTATTTATCATTATGGTCGGAGAAAGTTTTGTGTTATCGAGTTGATATTTCTACCTATTCATTCGTACTTGCTCACTACCCACAGTGAAGACAAGGAAGACAATGAAACAGGTAAACTACTTGGCACTACAAACTGAGCAAATAAAACATCAAGTAACTAGGTACTGTTATTCAAATGACGATGAATTCTGGGAGCTTCATCAACAAAAGTTTCTATTTTACTTCTGAAGGGATATGCTGACAGTCAACGGCCAACGGTTTCAACTGAACGAAAGTTATAGTATTATAGTATTATAGTTATTCTTACTGGTACTACTGACGGAATGTCGCTGTACTGAGAGAGTTTGAGGCTTTTGATAGCTCATAGATCATAAAAATAACAAATTATTTTCGGAAAAAAAGTAAAAATTTGAAAATATTCGTGAGGTCCGGATTTAGTTAAAACATTGTCTATATTTAGCACTAGTTAGTGAGTTACCTAAAAATGAAACGGTAAAATGCACTTTTTTATTCTTGATGATAAATTGTTCGGCAAATTTCCATTACAATCTTTCAACCGTTAAAAAATTTTTCATCACCAAATAGAATGAGTAGGTTGTATTAACTGCCTGAAATAATATGTAATGGCACATCAATATATTATCCGTTGTCATTATCGAAACCAGTCAGTTCACGGTGCATTCACCTTTCCGAATTTTTCGATGCTCACAAAGTAGAACTTAAATGCCGTAACACCGACGGTTTTTTGTGCCCGGATTGAAACGAGTAGCACTTTTTTCTGTACTGAAAGAGGGGCATCATACCAGCGGAAGGCATAGATTTCATCTGAAATGGATTCACTCTGAGAGGAAATTAAAATATTTTGTTATGAAATTGTTATTGCCAATTAAAAATCGATAGTTATATACTCACAATTTGAGTCAATTTCGAACCAAAGAAGGAAAAAGCCCACATCTCGAAAGCAAGAATTTCACACAGTATCAATGTAGTAACGGCTCCCATATTTCCAAGGCTCTGTTGAAAGATTTTCTTGAAATTAGATACACCATTGCCAATCGACAGTTTACCATTGTGATATAAATAACCAGCAAACACCACACCAGAATACAGCCAAGAAATTGCGCCAACAAAATTGGACTAATCAGCTCTTCCAAAATCTCCGCGCATCTGTAAATCTCGGTAGCAAATTAATTAGCACCCAATTTGAAAACAAAACAAAGGCCCTGGGGAGTGCCGTTCTTACCTTAGGGCAAAGTAATGATGCTGAATAACTAAATCCACCTCCCGCTCCAGATCCGAGTCCCGAGCGGTTTCCCGTGGCAACCGATCCAGCAGCCGGATTCGTTTGACTACCAGTTCGAACATCAACGAAACATACTTCATTAGACTGTAGTAAACCGACGATTTGAGTGCTAGGAAAAAGGCACTCAGTAGAAAGATTGGCGCAATTAGTATCTCACAAATAACGTAATGCCAGACGTTGAACGGATCGAGGTAGGGCAATCTATAAAAGTTATTGATTTGGTTGATGCTCGGTAATTAATTAGTGCATAGTTCGTTCCGTACTTGTTTGGGCAATTGAAGCGAAATGGATTTGCTTGATCACTCCAGATGAAATATTTGTAGAATGTTAACAGGACTGGTATGACAATGTACACGGGAATGTTACCGCCGGTGTAGGCAAAGTAGAATCTACAAATATTCCGCACGAATTTGTTGGTGTTGATGACGGCATTTCGATAATCCTGTGGTTGATTTGGTTGGCAATCTTGGGAATAAAAAAGAAAACAGCTTTCATAATGACGGAAACAACTCTGACTAGCAAAAGTAATCATACGATATGCCAAAGACTTTTTCAGCATGTCCACCAGCAGCACCATCCTGGGCAGTTTCCACACGTACACGAAGAACACCGGATAGAGCATTGCCACGAAAACGAACTCGCCGAGATTTCTGACCAGGGACGGCACATCACTCGCATCCAGATAGACGATGAGGGGCACAAACCGGACACAGAAGTGAAACAGGAAAAATCCGTACAATCCGTAAACCCGCCGATGTTCGTCCCAGGCGTTGAATGCTTTTAGCCAGCGGATCACGACGGGAAAAACTTCTTCCAAACTGCCGAACATTATCAATTCTTTCAGAGACTTCATTTTTAGGGTTTTAAGCGGAACTAAATTCAGAGTGAAATCTTCGTCGAGCTTTAAATACTTTGTTTTTTTCGGAATCGTGGGAATTCCATCATGCAGACAACTTGCGTGTGCTATCCCAATTATTAGTTGAAGTCTTACACTATGATTAAGGGATAAACATGTTCGATTGATTAACATAATTGAATCTGTTGTCTATTGAATATTAGAGCTAAGAGTTTGTCATTCATAACGAATTTCTAATACACTGGTGATATGCTTGGTGATATTGCTAATGAACAATTTATTCGAAAATTTAAACTAATGGTTTATTCTTCATATTCTAAAAATTACGGGTATGTAGAACAAACTTTTCAAGGGCACTAATGTGGCAGCAAGGAGCACAAATGTGCTTTGATATCGTGTAGCATTAAATATGCTGGTAAGTGTTTTTAGTTGTAACTTCTTCATTTTCAAAAAGACGCTAATCGCGTTTACGTCGTGTACATTGTCACGAAATGATAGTGAAAATTGGAGACTGTACAATCTTACCATTCGCAGTTACCTCTGGGGTTCCTCAAGGAAGTCACCTTGAACCGTTTACATTTTTACCTTATATCAACGATCTAAATTTTTCGATCAAGTGTATGAAACTATCGTTCGACGATGATTTCAAATTATTTCACATCATCAAATTCACAGCTAACGCATAGCAGTTGAATAATTTGACTCATTGGAGTAATATCAACAAAATAAATTTGAACACCTTAAAATGCTCCGTCATCTCTTTTAGTCGCAAACAGTCTGTAGTCAGTTTCAATTATAACATTTCACAAACTGTTCTGGAACGTACATCGCCTGTGAAGGACCTTGGTGCCATCCGGGACTCTAAGTTAAATTTTATGGAGCGCATTGAGTTTACTATATCCAAAGCCTCCAAGCTACTAGGATTAATTTTCCGCTTTATTAATAATTCGATGCCGTACATTGCTTGGAAGCATTGGAAGATAATTCATTCAAAACACTTTGAAAATCCGTTTTCAGTAAAATTCAAATTATTTTCATCATAGCTAAATTGATAAAGAATAAATGTCACTCTCATTCCTTAATATTATTCGTTCGTTTACCCGTTTTATTCGGTTTTGTATGAAAATACTGTACTATGCAGTATCGATGGTTCACTGAAATATCGAATCAAGAAAGAGTCCGTATTGTGTTTGCTACATTATGGCACATATTTCACCCAAACCTCCGTTTACGTTAACTTTTTTTACGTTACCTCTTTTTACGACAAAAATCCCAAACAACGTAATCTTTTTTTACGTTGAAAATTAAAAATAACGCAAACTTTTTTAAAGAATCTACTTCGTAAAAAGAGGTTTCTGCATACAATGAAAATCGTTTCCATTTATATTTATATTCCATGGGAATTACTACAATATGGGTATTTTCGGAACGGGTTTGATGAGCAGATGTCGGAAAACGATGTTTGAGGTGGTTCTGAATTCCAAGATGGCGAATTCCGGTTCATTGATATTCTTTGAAAACCCTTACAATATGGGTATTTTAGGAGCTGGTTTAGTGCATATTGCGTAGAAAAATAATGTTTGAATATTACTGGATTGCTGGTCGTATCCTATATAGTACTAAATGGGAAAAGTCGCTTACAACAAATTATGTTGTGCCTCTAAAAATCATGTGATATACTGTGAGTCCAACTGTTCCACTCTGTACTCCAGAAAATGGAGGTTTGGGTGTATTTCCACCTTTACTTGAGAACTGATATTGAGCTACAGCCCCTTTTATGGCACAGTGAACCTTAAACGTCTCGAAAAAAACATGCAAATAAGTAGGCAAGCAGCATTAGTATTTAAAAGATTTGCACTGTGTGCAGTTCACGCAGAGCTCGAATTGATGCCGCGAAAAAAATTTCATCAATATGTTGCTGATTCTGCGCAGCCATTTCTAATGAAACGTCTGGGAAATATATTGCTATAATTGATAGATTTGCTTAAAATCTTTCATCTTAGTATTACAAGTAATAAGAAAAAAAGTCAGTTCGCTTTCACATCTCATCCAAGTCAGTCGATATAACAAAACCGCTTACGTTCGGGACGGAAGAAACCAAGTACAGTATTGTGTAGTGAACAATAGAACGATCTCGAAATGAGTGAACCAAACGAACAAAAGCTACCGCCGACACGAAAGAATACAATTATTGTTGACTTCAGACAGTGCAAAGTTCGACCTTCGATATGAGAACTTGAAGGTTTGCTTAAGGAGCAAATGCATCTTGACAGAAAAGTGGAAGAACTTTTTCCCCGGTATTCTAAATGACGTACGTTTATTACGCATACACTTGAAGAGGCCTATACCTTCTTATGTGATTTTCGGTCAAGATACAAGAATTCCGTGCAAATCACTTGTTACCTATGATAATAAGATGGCCACATGCCAATATTGCCAAAAAGCTGTTCACTACGGTAATCCATGTGATAAACTGGTAAGTAGACAACTACACCAAAGGACAACGGTGCTTCCTTCACACCAACCCCAAGCAACCCCAGTACACCTGTGACAGTCACCAACAACAATGAAGCATCCCCTTCAACGAAACTATCCAACGTATCCCCTATAGAACAAAGTACATCAGCTGCAGTTAACAACTTACCATCCAACAAAGACATCATATTAACAAGATATTCAGCTCTCACATTTCCCGAACAAATCATTGGCAACAACATTTTTTACGAGCATGGCGCCCTCAGGCGAGTCTGCATCGAATCTCGTACACAGAAGTAGGGGAGAGAAATGTCAAATTCGTGCGCGCCAAAATAGCAGCACTGCGCACCCATACAATTGACATGATATGTTGAATGTGACAACGTGCGATGGCGTTGCTGAACTGAAGATTGATTTCGCTACAAGCTGACAGGGTCTGCATCCAACCAACCAGCAACTGCAACCAATGTACGCAAAAAGGTCAGAATAAAAATTTTATTGTAAAAAAAGAAAGAAAAAAAGCGTAATAATCCCCCCAGTCTGGTTAGCTTTAATTTAAATAAAATCGTGCTCTTATTTCGCCGTTTGTAATAAAAATTAAAAATTTTTTAATTAACTATACACACTTATTTTTTTGCGTTGAATCTCGTCAAAATAATGCCGAGATTTTCACCATCGTTTACTCGGTAATCGTCTCGGAAAAAGATAAAATTGCGGACTCTCGGCAATCTCAAATTTGACAAACGATAGTTGTTTCCGAAATTGTCAGCAAAAACTTTACTGTCTGTTCGGCATAAGTTTTACTGAATGTTCGGTAAAAGCCACGAATTTAAATTTATGAATTAATTTATTTTTTATTAAATTGTAAACATTCAATTTCGAATCCAAATTCATTTATTTCTGTGTAAACATACATAAAATAAACATTACATTACTTTCGTTTTGAGGACGTATAATTGTTAAATATGCAATTTGGACTAAACATCGATTGTCAAATATGGTGGTATGTCGTTGAAGTTTTTCGACATATCTTATAAGGGGCTGTCCATAAAAGACGTCATGTTTTTTTTGGCAATTTGTGACTCCCCCCCACCATAAAAGACGTCACGTTTTTTTTTGGCAATTTGTGACTCCCCCCTCCCCCCTTTGTCAAATATTGTCACAGCAGCAAAGACCCCCCACCACCCCTAAGTCACATGTCACGAATTCAAAATAAATAAAATTCATCTCAATACATACTCAACATGTATGACAAACCATACAAATATGAGGGCAAAATCGATTTATTATATGCTGTCATTAGATTAAAACCTGTTTTAATCCACCTAGAGGTGTAATGATGCTTTTCTCATGTACATCTAATATTGTGGTATTCTATTCGAAAAAATTCTCTTCGAGTTTTGAAAGAAACCAAGAGATTGTTTATGCATAACATAAAGAATAAAAGAGTGCTTTGATTGCGTAAGCCATCCTTAAGAAAACGAAATAAGATCACTATTATATGCACTTTCCGGAATCCGGAACCGGATACCGGAAACCAGGATAGCCGGAAACAGTTTATTTAGTTGCCTACTGATAATGACTATCGATTTGTATAGTTTTGAGACCAGTTTAGAAATTTTTTTACGTTTTTTGTTTCGCCGGTTTAAGTGACGGTGTACAATATTGAACACACTTTACCCTATAACTCCGGAACCGGAAGTCGGATCCGGACGAAATTCAGGAATTCCGTATGGGACCACGAGACCTTTCATTTGAATCCTAGTCAAAATCAGTTCAGCTATCTCCGAGAAAACCTAGTGAGATTATTTGACACATACACACACACACAGACATTGCTCAGCTCGATGAACTGAGTCGAATGGTATATGACACTTGCCCCTCCGGGCTAATTTTCACTGGTCGGTTTTTCAAGTGATTGCATAACCTTTCTATATGAGAAAGGCAAAAATATCTCCAAAACTACAAAACCATCGAAATTGTTTTATTAATATAAATAATAATAATTTAACAAAAGTATTTGATTGGAATTGATGAAACATTTAAATCATCTGTTTTAATTCTCCTAGGAGTACACAGATATATTATTTCTTTAGCTAAGGAATAATATTTCCTTAGTGTAGCATACAGGGCTGAAAAAATAAAGTTCAAAATCTCATCAAATCGAGATCACTGCCGAAGAAGATCGCTTGTGATCTTTCCCAATAAAGATCACTTCTGCTCGGTGATCAGTGATCTTTAAATCACATCGATCAAAATCGGTACGGATCTTCCGTCACACAAACTCGTAGTGATTTTGAGCTAAAATGCTTATTGATTCATGTAAGTTCAATGATTGGATAATTCAATCAGCTTTGAAATTGGTGGAAGAAAATCACATATGATCAAGATAAGACATGACATAATCTACGTCTGAAATCGTTGATCCCCCGTTGAGGGGTGTGAAAATTAGTAATAACAGCAATTCTACAGGAATTTATACCTAAGGATTACGCGTGTCAATGAGCCTTTTCCAAAATCATGGAACATTGTCAATTTTGTATCTTTGGGAAATGCTCGTTTAACACTCTTTATCAACAGAGTTGGGGAAAATACCGGTTTATGTAGTTCCGTAACGGTTTACGTAGTTTCATAATATATTCTCGTTCGATGCATCCCTTGTTCGATTTCGCCACCGTTGTTTCATTCGCAATAAAATGAATACTAGATTAAGAGAAAAAAATGCTAGATGAAAATTTGACAGCATTCTCTACGCAATAGCAATGCTCCCTGCAAAATTAGTTTAGAAAAACATTTCACACCACATAGTAATTAGAGCGACAAAAGACTTTGTTTTACTTCCAGCTGGTTAATGCTGGTAATGATCTTTATGATGATGCACTATTTTGATTAAACTCAATAAAACGCTTTTTGACATGACATTGACATTTATGGAAGTAACAGGAGCACAGGGTTTGAGCACACAGCAGGCGCTGCGTTTGAAAGGCGCGTTTGAATTGCCCTAGCAAAACTTGCACTCCCCTCGGGTGAATAGTAAACGAAAATCAAAATAATAACAAAAATTACCATCATATCTTGTCTTGATGTTCTTGTGCTGTCATAGCAATACTTCATATTTTCTTGATATTTAATCGAAGGAATCTTCTTGATAGATCAGACAAAATCTATTTAGCATCAAGATTTGTTATTATATCTTATTTCGTTATTGATGAGACTTACCAATTTCATTAAGTACAATTGATCCAGTGGTTCCTTTTTCATATGGAATACAATTGAATAAACTGCATCAGAATAAGATAAGAGAAATTCTTATTCTCAAAGCTAGAAAATAAAATCACTGCAAAATTCATCTTTTATAAATGTTTTGCTCTTGCTTTAATGTTACAATGGCAGAATATTATATTTTGTAGCTATTTTCTCATGCAGACTTTGCAATGATTTTTGATATTTTAACTCTTATTTCAAACTAAATAATGTTATTTTCTGTCATTGAGATGTTTGGTTTAAATAATTGGTTTGCAAATCACTTCTACCCGGGCTGTTACTTCTGTGTATGATATTCAAGCTAAACAGGATAAATTAATCAGCTGCTTGACATGCTTTATGATTGAACATGTTTTCTTATCATTATAATTATTGATAATCACAACATATAATATTGATAATCACAACATATATCCGCCAATATGGTATTGCTGAATGAATTTTAAACATATCAAGAAGCATGAAATTTCGATGCGACCGACCAAAACAACTTTTTGAAATTCTTTCATTCTATGTGTGGTTTATATTCAACATCTGCTTACTACCTATCATAAGATTTCCGAAAGTTAAAAAATTCATGATTCCAACTCATATACATTGACTAAAATTGTCAATGCATAACTTAAGTTAAACCGTTTGAAGGTATCTTATTTTTACTTATAAAGGGTGATTTTTTAAGAGCTTGAGAACTTTTTTAAACAATAAAACGCATAAAATTTGCAAAATCTCATCGGTTCTTTATTTTAAACGTTAGATTGGTACATGACATTTACTTTTTGAAGATAATTTCATTTAAATGTTGACCGCGGCTGCGTCTTAGGTGGTCCATTCGGAAAATCCGCTTTTTTATCGACAAATTTTGTTCAGCGATGAGGCTCATTTCTGGTTGAATGGCTACGTGAATAAGCAAAATTGCCGCATTTGGAGTGAAGAGCAACCAGAAGCCGTTCAAGAACTGCCCATGCATCCCGAAAAATGCACTGTTTGGTGTGGTTTGTACGCTGGTGGAATCATTGGACCGTATTTTTTCAAAGATGCTGTTGGACGCAACGTTACAGTGAATGGCGATCGCTATCGTTCGATGCTAACAAACTTTTTGTTGCCAAAAATGGAAGAACTGAACTTGGTAGACATGTGGTTTCAACAAGATGGCGCTACATGCCACACAGCTCGCGATTCTATGGCCATTTTGAGGGAAAACTTCGGAGAACAATTCATCTCAAGAAATGGACCGGTAAGTTGGCCACCAAGATCATGCGATTTGACGCCTTTAGACTATTTTTTGTGGGGCTACGTCAAGTCTAAAGTCTACAGAAATAAGCCAGTAACTATTCCAGCTTTGGAAGACAACATTTCCGAAGAAATTCGGGCTATTCCGGCCGAAATGCTCGAAAAAGTTGCCCAAAATTGGACTTTCCGAATGGACCACCTAAGACGCAGCCGCGGTCAACATTTAAATGAAATTATCTTCAAAAAGTAAATGTCATGTACCAATCTAACGTTTAAAATAAAGAACCGATGAGATTTTGCAAATTTTATGCGTTTTATTGTTTAAAAAAGTTCTCAAGCTCTTAAAAAATCACCCTTTATTAGGCAAAATTTATTAATTTCGTTAATTTACTTGCCCCTCCGTGCACTTTTGCTGATCACAACAGAAGTGATTTCCTGAATCATTCATTTCTCGAATTATAAGAAGAAGCTTTTACATCAACAAATCCACGTTTTCCTATATAATGTAAACATTTATTGTGGAGATTTTTTTAGGAAATAGGCCAAAGCAGTAATATAATTAGGTATTTCAAAAATGCGCTCATTGAAAATATTTGACGTCACATTTCAACAACCCTCCCCCTTCCCCCTGTCACAAAAGGTCACGTTTTGTGAAACACCCCCCTCCCCCTTGCGGCGTGACGTCTTTTATGGACAGCCCCTAACGACTTCCCTGCAGTGAAAGCAGGATCTGGAAGAAGCTTTCTATAAATAATTAACAATAAGTTGTAGTTATTACACTTACTGAATAGATCGTAGATTTTAAGGTCTTTTTTGTTGAACTAATTCCTTATTTTCTAATGACCACCGGAAAATTTCTCCGAAGTATTTCGTTAGATAATAACTGCGTAGTGCCAAACGAAAATGTGAAACGTAAATGACATTTGTTCAGCCGAAATTCAGGAAAGCTAACTCATTTGTTGATTTCGGGATAATTGGTAAATCTTGAGCTTGAGTTTGAGCTTGACCGACCACCCCTGGTTGCTACTCCGTTACTGATCGGGATTAGCTGAATTTGTACAGGGAATTTCTAGATGATCCGACCTGGGACTGGTAAATCATCATCCTTCCTGGTAACTCCAGAATTCATTGATCAGTACCGGCACCGGCCAGGCCCGAAAGTAGATCGTCTAAGGAATGGTAAGGGATGTTAGTCCAACACTTGTTGTTACTAGAGGCCGTATATACTACTGCGCACTTCACTCCAGTGCCACGGGAGAAGGATATTTGTTAGTATAAATTTCAGTAATGGTAGTATTCGCGCGCGAGCTAGTATGTTTCGGTTTAAAATGCTCGGATGCACCACTAAACTCACTGACTTCCCGAGTGAACGTTTCAACAATATCCGACACTGAATTCCCGGGAAGTCGTAATTTACAGTTCTTATTCGTGAAAACTAAAAGACAATTTGAAATACTATCGCGTAACGAATAAAAACTTTCCTATTGTTTCTAATTTTAATTATCGGCTACAAAATAAACGAGTGAATAGTGTTTAGACAAAATAATTGATTCATTGTAGTGACATATTCTAAAAAGTTTTTGTAAAATCATTTCAAATCACCAGGCAAAGGTCAATAAATTTCACGCGTGACTTGATTGTTTATTATTTCTGCTTCATTATTTAATTATTTATTAAAATTATTAATTGGTTATATTGGCTGATCTGGGCAGCCGGCTACCGAGAAAAAATCATTAATTTTTCAAACGAACAAGTTTTTTTTACTATTTATGGAATATGCCGATATATGTTATCTCTGTTAATAACTTTGTAATAGTAATGGATTTTCACAATAGTTGATTTTTATCATTCAATTTATAATCTTGAAAGACATGCACTGACATGGAAGAAGAAAACATACTTTCTTCGAAGCTAACCGGAAATTGATAAGTTGAATGGAGTTGAACAAAGAGATAGTTTAGTAAAATGGTGTAATCAAATGTGAAACTGAATCTGAAAGGAAAAAGTAACTCCTGCAATTGTCGCCTTTTACGACATGGAAGCAGGAACCCAGTGGATCTATTTTTGGCTAATTTTTTCCGCCGGATTCCACACGGCATCTAGGCTGGTACTGTCCGGATGAAGATAGTATGTACTATCAATCTCCTAGTGGATCCCAGCCCTTGTTTGGGATAATTGGCCAATCTCGGCAAAAAGATGCACTTTGCCAAAAAATCAGTAAATCTACTAAACGAATCTCGGTAATCAGGATATTGATTACTGAGCAATCAGTGTGTGTTGTCGATCTGTGTTGGTGGTTCATACAAAAATTCATATAACTGGACATGAATCGTTACGTTTTGTACTGACCCGAATGCCACAAAGATGGTAAAGTGTCATTATTTAAAATAAAAAAATAAATAAAAAAATTACGTTTTGAAGACCATAGAAACTTTTTTGCACAACTTAGGTATAATTTTAAGGGTATTCGTGGGGAATGGGTGTAGTAAGTGTCTCTATAAAGAGGGGGGGGGGGGGGGGGGGGGTTATAATGTTTGTAACGGCATATCTCCGGAAAATTTGATTTCGGAAATGGCAATTCATGCATTTCTAAGATATTTCGCAACAAAAAGTTTTTCTCTTCAGTTTTGAGTTTTTTTTGCGCGGATTACCGAAGTTTTTTTCGCGTGGTTTCTTCACGCGGCCTATTGCCTGACACTAACCCTCTTTTTTTGTTCTCTCCTTGCATTGGGGGTCGATGAGAATTAGTAAGTGGAAATCATGAACTGTTGAGTTTGTGCGATTGACGATTGTGAGAACGCAGGTTTGAATCCTGCTCGAGTGAATATATTTTGTCCAATAGTTTCTACATGATGTCAAGAGGTTGTTTCGTTCTCAAGCTATCACTGTTATTCAGGCAATCGGAAAAAGGTTAGACTTACTGTCTGTCGTATGAAGTTTAAAGTATATATATAATTGTGGCCCTATTGAATCTTATCTGATTATTAAAAAAAAATATTATTTGAATATTGGAATCTATTACTAACTCCAATCCTATTGCTTCCCCATCGTTCCAGGATGGCTCCATGATACTGCTGCAATTCATCGTGGCGTCCATTTTACTTAGTCTGGTATGGCCAACGTACAAATACTACGCGAAAATTATGGCAATAATGACGGTTTCGTCTATGGTCCTGATAGTGCCGATACCATTATTTCTACTTAGACCTCGGCGGCCTTTGAATGCCTTGTAAGTATAGAAGCTCCCACGTTTTGGATTGGATTGTGATTTTGTTTTTTCATTCGATTCTCGTTCGTTTCAGAGTACCAGGAATGGTGGCCTGTGAGTTTATCCGGTGGCTCGGCGTGGAGTACGAAATTCGTGGTACCGAAAATATTAACGTGAAAAACGGCGGGGTTGCACTCATCAATCACCAAAGTGCGATCGACATCGTCCGTAAGTTCGTCTGATTGGTCTGATTTACAGTACTAATACGATTAATTGCCATAAATTGACTTTCCAGTACTCGCCCGACTTCTCCGTGAATTCCGTAACATTGTACCGGTGGTTAAAAAGGAAATTTTCTATGCACTACCTTTCGGAATTGGATCCTACCTGGTGGGAGTGGTATTCATCGATCGTAAAAACACTGCCTCGGCAATGAATGTGATGAAACGCGAGGCCGTGGCCATAAATCGGGATAATGTAAGTCCAATCAAGATCCAGTTAAGGGCGTTAATCGAAAATTTCGTTCTGTTCCAGCTTAAACTGGCAATCTTCCCGGAGGGAACCCGGCACGATCGAGACACACTACTGCCCTTCAAAAAAGGGTCATTTCATGTGGCAGTGGACTCACAGGCGATAATCCAACCGATAGTCGTCTCCAAGTATGCCTTCATCGATCACAAGAAGAAACGCTTCGGCCGAGGACGAGTTGTAATTCAAATTTTGCCGGAAATATCGACCGTCGGTAAAGGCAAAGACGACATCCACGAGCTGGTGGAACTCTGCCAGAACACGATGCAGGCACAATTTGATGCGTTGAATGCGGAATGCAAGCAGTACTGCCAGATGTAGAGGGATCGAAGGCAGACTAATACATAGAAAACGAGCGAATTGATATAGTGATTAGATAAAATAACAAGAAAGCTTATGATTAGGATAGTTACGCACCAGGGGTTATGCACGTTTATCATAGTAATTCGTCAAAGTATAACAAAACAGATACGTTGAAATAAGCACAGTGAAACTTTGCAGTATCTAATATCTAGTCTAAATTAGTGAAATCTAAAGTATGACCATTGAAATTCAGGTTAATTAATCAAAATAAGAAATAAGTTTAGAGAAAACATTTAAAAGTTAGTGACTGTTAATCCTTCGGAAGGACGACTGTGCATTTTAAGAAACAACAATCGAACTCTTTCTCAACCTTTTCGTATATGAGGAACCTTCTCTTGTTACGCTTTTTCATCGACTTAACTCATTATCGAACGTAAGTTACAATTACGGTTTCGTGAATAATAAACTCGAGTTTCCAATAATTTCTGACGATAGTTACGGTGTGCTTAATTCTGTGAATTCGGTCCTCCGTTACAAATCGGTAACGTAGGTAGAAAACAAATTTCGAAATAGGGCTTGATCTATTTCGAAATTTGTTTTCTCGAAGTTGGATGTACCAAGACTGTGTTCATGTTAAACCATGTACCTTCTGATCAAAATTGACTGGTCGGACTGGTCCATTTAAATTTCTTTGATCTAGACGGAACAGAATCATTTTTTCGAACAATTTCCGAATACGGGAAAGCATAGCAATCGGCCGATACGAATTGTGATCGGAGGCTGGTTTCCCTGGTTTTTGAATGGCGATAGCTCTTACTTGTCTCCAGTCATGTGGGACAATATTATCCTCAAGAAACTTATTGAATAAATTCAATAAGCGTCTTTTGGCAGAATCAGGCAAATTTTTCAACAAATTGAATTTGATTTTGTCTAAACTCGGAGCTTTATTGTTACATGACAAGAGCGCAAGTGAGAACTCTACCATCGAAAACGGTGTTTCGTTTGTATTTGATGTCGCGGCGCGAGAGATCTTCTGGTCCGGAGCAGAGTCTGGGCATACTTTTTTAGCGATATCGAATATCCAGCGGTTAGAATATTCCTCGCTTTCGTTCGTGCGGTTTTGGTTGCGCATTCGTCGGGCTGTGCTCCAAAGAGTGCTCATCGATGTTTCTTTTGTTAATCCATCAACAAACCGGCGCCAGTAACCGCGTTTTTTTTGCTTTAATTAAGTTCTTCATTTGCGTGTCTAACGTTACGTAATTATGGTAATTATCAGGTGTTCCATTGGCTCTAAACTGTTTGAACGCTGAGGTTCTTTCCGCGTTCAGTGATGAGCACTCTTTGTCCCACCACGGATTGGGAGGACGGATGTTAGTTTTCGCGCCGGGTACACGTTTCGTCTGAGCTTGAATCGCGGAGTCGAGAATCAAGCCAGCCAAAAACGTTTACTCTTCCTCCGGAGGAAGTTCTTGAGTTGTTTCCAGTTTCTCAGACATCGAATTTGCGTAATATTTCCAATCAATATTTCGTGTGAGGTCATACGAAACATTGATTGTCTCCGATGGTCTTAATTCGCTGGCGATTGAAATCACAATAGGTAGATGATCGCTACCGTGGGGATCAGAGATTACCTCCCACTTGCAATCCAACCGTAGCGATGTCGAGCAAAGGGATAAATCCAGCGCACTTGGTCTTGCTGGTGGTGCAGGAATCCGTGTCATTTCTCCCGTATTCAATATTGTCATATTGAAGTTGTCGTAAATATCATGGATCATAGCTGATCTATTATCGTCGTGAAGACAGCCCCATCTCGTACCGTGTGAGTTGAAGTCTCCTAAAACCAACGTCAGTGCGGGAAGGAGCTCTATGATATCACTGAGCCGCTGATGCCCAACCGAGGCTCTTGGGAGAATGTAGATGAAAGCAATACAACTACTTCAATGCCTGATATCGAGGGGAGGTTAATTTTATAGAAGGAATATCACTTTTTGATTCCCAAAAGTACTTCTCCATAGGGGGTTTCACGATCCAAACGAATAATATTAAAATTGTGGAAGTTGAGAGATATTTCAGAAGTTAACCAAGTTTCGCACAATGCAAATGCATCGCAATTCATGGTATATAATAGATGTTTGAAGGAATCAATTTTTGGGATTATACTTCTGCAATTCCATTGTAAAACAGTGATCAAATCTTTGACCTCAATGGATAAATTAGCCATCGAAGGATACGATCGCTGAAAGAAAGGGCCGTTTTCCTATC
Organism: Malaya genurostris; assembly: GCF_030247185.1. Lineage (NCBI taxonomy): Eukaryota > Metazoa > Arthropoda > Insecta > Diptera > Culicidae > Malaya > Malaya genurostris. The sequence continues at coordinate 338,101,563 of NC_080571.1, read as the reverse complement.
ACTTATGGTGAGCTTAGCATCAAGCTTATCGCACAGAACTTTAACTAGGTTAGAATTTCACCCTTCGAACGTCTTAATCGCGAACGATAAACGAGCTCAATAATCCGCCGGTTTCAATTCCTGGATGATGACGATCTCATATAGATGAAACGACAAATCTTCCTCGACCATTCGGTTGAAAGAAGGACAAGAAATTTGAAGAGCAGCACGTGCGCGGGCTATTCACAAGAGCTGATCGAACTCGTTCAGAATTCACTGGTGTTCGGACAGTACGGACGTGGCCCGGGGGTTTCATTTTGGTCACAGAACCTGTTTAAAAAATTTCATCCACAGTTTCAAAGTATTTCGCGAAGGCACCGGCATTTTCAGTTTTAATTTAAAAAGGTTTTATTTTAAATCACGAATAGTTTTCATGTACGACTGATTCTTCAAAAATGAGTTTAAAAAAAACGCGATGAGCGACACTTCAGTACTCCATGATGAAAACCTACTAGACGAAAATAAATCTTCATTCTTCTACTTTACGATGCCGTATTCGTTTTCTCTCTCCCTTGTATGGTTCCAGTGTAACCAGAAAATAAAATGTGTCAGGTTCCTTTGCGCAACCCTGTATAAGGTGATGAATGATACAAATTTCTTACCAGGTTCCGGAAGTACCGAAAATTGTGGTGCAATATTCCCAAACGGAGCTCACTCCGATTTATCAGAGATTAAAATTTAGATTCAAATGAACGGTGTTATGGTCATATTTTTGAAGAATCCCTCAATAATATATATGCATACTGGCGGACCCCTGCGAACTTCGTAGCGCAATAAAATTAGATTAAATATAAATAAATCAAAACTACTTTCAATGAATTTTAATTGCTACAGAAAAAAAACAGTGGTTCCCAACCTTTTATATCGCGGCCCACATGTTTTGGGAACAGCTGCACCGTGATAGACAACATTTTCTTGTTTCTCCATTTTGGGAAAAAATATATAAAACCGAACTCATAATTCATGACATTAATTCCTAACGATTGCCCTAGAGATTTATTGACGGTAACAGAATAGCTAAACGAATGGGAAATTGTTGTTTAAATATAAATAAAGACTGTCCCAGAAAGTATGGACGCACTTTGATTTCGCTGTAAATAACTCACAAGTGTTAGATATTCAAATTTTATTCGATATACTGATAATATTAGACTACAACAACAGAATATTATTCTCAACATTTGCTACTTAGCCATTGTAGACTAGCTGGCGCACCTTCTTGCGAACGTTCCTCATTAAATTCCATACAGACTTCTTGGCGACAAGTTTTGACATTTTTTTCCAATCTATTTCGAACATTGTTTGTTGAATGGTTTCGGCTGCCGAGACATGTTTCCTAAGATATGCCTTCGTTAATACCCAAAATTCCTCAATTGGTCGGAGTTGTGGGCAATTTGGTGGATTCATGTCTTTTGGGACGAAAGTGACATTTTTGGTAGTATACCATTCTACCGTTGATTTCGAGTAGTGGCAAGAAGCACGATCTGGTCAGAAGACAACAGGATCCTTATGGCTTCGAATCATGGGTAGAAGTCGTTTTTGTAAACATTCCTTGATGTATATTTCGCTGTTCATTGAAGCAGTGGCGATGAAGGGTTTCGAAATCTTACCGCAGCTACAAATTGCTTGCCAGACCATAACTTTCTTACCAAATTTTTCGACTTCAATCGATGTCTCGGATTGGTTTAACTCTTTTCCCTTCTCGCACCGTATAATATTGTGGTCCCGGTAAGGATTTGTAATCGAGTTTCACGTAGGTTTCGTCTTCCATGATTATGCAGTTCAAATTTCCAGCAAGAATCGTATTGTACAGCTTTAGAACCCTCGGCATGATCGATGTTTCTGCTTCTTATAGGTTCGAAGATTCAAACGTTCTTTTGCACGAAAAACATTTGACTTTGATGTGCCCACTTTTTTGGCCACATCCCGAACTGAATCTCCTTCTTTTGCTCGAACGCCTTCAGTATACTTTTATCCAACTGAGGGTTAGCAGGACCTTTTTTTCTACCCGTTTTCGCTTTATCCTCAAAGGTGTTATCCTCACCGAACTTCCTGATTGCAGTACTATCGTCGCGGGTACGAGAAATGCAAACACGCGTCATCAATACTCGCTGACACCATGCATTTAAGAAAAAAATTTTTTTTTGAATTATTTGTGGTTATGCCATACAACTGAAAATTTTATCATTACTTGCCTGTCATATTTCCGATGGCATGTAGCAAAAATTATGTTGATACGTTAGATACAACAAGAGATATTCACCAAGGGTTTCCAACAAGCCGCAAAGGTAATAATCCAGGATTACTCTTATTTTTTGCAAGTAATCCAGCAATCGGTGGATTACATTAGGAATCCAAAAGTAATCATTAGCAATTGAAAGTAGGTGTGGCATCTGTATTCTGCGTATCTTTCAGTATAGCCTCACTTGTTTCACACGGTAAAGAGATTACACCACCGAAAAATTTACTATCGTTGATCTGAGTTTTCTAAAAAAGCTCTTGTTGCATTGATTGTTTTGAAACGGGGGTAAAAATATCTCCGGACAGTTATTCTGACGACAATACATTATAATTTTAATCATTCCACGCCCATTTGATTCGATGCAGAAATATGAATTGTTTGTGACGAAAAAATCGGTAACGGTCAAACTCATATCTACCAGCCAATCATACCAAAACCTGAAGCAATATATGGCATACCACATAGGAAATATTCTTTCATCAGCTGTTAGATGAAACTTGTTGAACGAAGATAAAGTGTATCGTAGTACTTTCAGGAATAAAACAGTGCCCTCACTTTGATAAATATGTTTTTTTCAACGCCTCGAACACTTTTGGATGGATTTGCTTGTGAACTATTTTGAAATTCATGCAATCCATATCCGTAATTGGGCAGATTCGAGTCAAACTTGGAAATTTTTTTTTGTTTCTTCTTGCAGCTTCTCTCTAAATGCCGGCATGAAGTTTCAAATACACCTAACCCTGTAAATCCAGAACCGGAAGTCGGATCCAGACAAAATTCAATAACAGATTAGGAGACTATAAGATCTTTCATTTGAGTAAAAGTTTGTGAAAATTTAATTGTTTCTCAGAATATGAGGTGAGTTTTTTTACTAGACATTAGAAAGTGTACAGTGAGATCAGCGCATTGTGAAGTGTTGAGAATTATAAATGTTTGAATAATGTGTATTGTAAATGTTCTAGAAAAAAGTTTTTTTTGTGAAAAAGTACGGGAGATGTGTATCGCGAAGCATGGAATTCCGATACATGCCATTTCAAATGCAGTTCAATCCATTGAAATCCTTTCATTTTTCATTCAAAATTACACATCGGTAGCTAAAATTCGTATCTGCACCGTGCATTTGGTTCTTTAACACGGTTGGAAACATGTGCACATGTGGGCTCTGATACCAATGAACTTACTTTTAGATTCAAATCCGAGCTTAAGTTTTCGTTTTCTTTACCGCGTGCACGGGCTTTTATGCACATGTTTTTTTATTCAATAATATAATATAATTTTGAGGCACACTGCTTAAGCTCTAAAATGCCAAGAGTATTTTCTAATCTTAATTGACCACTAACTTAAAACTAGAATAATATCATTAGGTAATGGCGTATCAGGGTCGCGGATTCTCGAAAATCCAGCTGGCGATTGGCAGTGGCCGGTTAATTGAATGTAGCAAGTCAGTCAGATGGCGTTGGAGAATATCTATATTGTAAGCATCATTCGGTCCGTGTGGGTCCGCGGGAAACCGAGGGCCCGGCGGGTGGCCCGCATGCTGGTCATCGACTGGAGCGGTCTTCCGTGGGCGGTGATGATGATATTGCCGAAGAGAATGAAAGGGAAGTAAATATTGTGGAAAATGTGGTAAAAAGGGGTTGTGGGAACAAAATGTCTGAAAACGACAGAGAGCTAATTAGTTGTTATAGAGATGGTGAAGAGACAGGGAAGGGGGAACGAAAAAGTTTGTGACAAAAAAAGATCTTGTTAGTTCCAATGAATGGTGGACAGGGACGGGGATCGAGAGAATCGGGCGGATGTTAGAGTCGAACCTGTGGGTGGAGATTATACTTTCTGAGCGAGGTATAACACATTACACTCAATGCGTTCAAGGTACTGGTATATGAGAAGCATACATAAACTATCCCGACTCGCCAACATATCCCGAACCGGAACCTCAGGCGGTCTACCTCGGGCCCTAAGGGATTCCAATAGCTTCGACCTGGCGTCACGATACTCTACGCACGACCACACGACATGCTCGATGTCCTGATAACCGTAGCCAGAGGTACAGAGACCGCTCTCCGCGAGCCCAACACACCGGAGATGTGCGTTGAAAGTGTAGTGATTTGACATAAGCCGAGACATAACACGAATGAAATCGCGACTCACGTTCATCCCCCTGTACCAAGGTTTCGTCGATACCCTAGGCGACGACACGACCTGCCACTATCTATCAAAACTGTATCGTAAATTTAACTACCCTCAGTAACTGGAAATGTCAAATCGAAAACTGGCAGCACAAGTGGATATATTATTGATTTTGAATAACAGTCACCATAACCTTGGATACTGCATATCGAAGGCAAGATGAATGTAAACAAAATACATTTCAGATCGATTATTATATTACGGAACATTTTAATGGATTTACTTGCCTCGAGCGTAATGTAAAAATTGAAAAGTATGAGTTATGTCTTTTATAAAGCCAAGTTCAAAATTCAGGTCTTAGGGACATTGGGATGCATAATTCACTGCTGACATGAAACCGTTGTGTGATAACAGCTCAGCGCAAACCAACGAGGAAGACATGGAAATGACCGACAACGAGCTGAGCGAGGCTAGTACTCTGCGATACCCAGAGATGCCAGGTAAAAATTTCAAATATCTGCAGACAGGGTTTCAAAAGTCTGTAAATGTGAAAAAAAATCTGCAGTCAGCAAGCATGCTCGCTGGCAGCAATTTCTCTATTAAGTATGACACGCAAAACTGACTTGGTGAGCAAAAAAAAAGGTCGCGGTAATTTCAAAAGTCTGTAAATTTGGACGAAAGTCTGCGAAAAACTCGATTTTCAAAAATCGTCAAAAGTCTGCACAACAAAAAATGTCTGCAGCACTACACCCGAAATCTGCAAATTTACTGACAAATCTGCAGATCTGGCATCTCTGGCGATACCTACATAACGTACGGTAAAATGATTTCTTTGTGGAATTCCACTAGTACAGAGTCCGGCACTCGAAGTGTAACCAATTAAAAAGGCCATAAATTCAGTTTGGAAAATTACTTTTACTTAATTCAAAGTACAAAATGTGTAAAAATAATACAAAATTCAGAATCAATTCACTTTTGCTCGATATGACCACCTTTTGCCTTGACTATGGCCTTGAGACGGTCAAAAAACGAATCGCAAGCTGCCCGACTGTGACTTGCAGGTGTATTTTGGCCCACTCGCGGACAATAACTTTTTTCAGCGCCTCGAGACTGGTGTATCTTTTAGTTCGGACTTTGCTCTCCAAAATGGCCCAAAGAGAATAATCCATTGGATTCGCATCTGGTGAATTCGAGAGCCATTGTGTGGACGCGATGAAGTTCGGAACGTTGTTTTTCAGCCATTCTTGGTTCACTCGAGCTTTGTGAGACGGTGCCGAGTCCTGCTGAAACATCCATGGTCTGCCACCGAAATGTTTGTCTGCCCACGGCTTCAAAGCAACCTCCAGAATACTTTCCCGATAATATGTCGCATTTACCTTGACGCCAGGCTCGAAGGTCTGAAGTTGGTTACACTTCGAGTGCCGGACCCTGTAATCCTCGAATAGTGGCCAACAATGTGAAATACTGTTTCCACTGCTGCGCAATCAACCGACACAAAACAATTTTGACACCGGCTTATTACACCGATACTACTGTAATGGTCATTGTTTCAATAAATACATATACCGGCCACAAGAGCGAGAAAAACTGCATCTTGGCAAGTTTTCCGTTACTGGAGGAAAGGTAAGATCGAATAGTGATTTTTATTTTTGGCTCTTTCTTTGGCAGCTCTCGAAAGTGACAGTATGATAAAACTACGGAAGATCTACAAATGAAATTGGGTGCAGGCAATTTAGTGACGATTTGTTATGAATCCTAACATCACGACAACAATTCCCTATCCGATTACTTCGGATTCTGAGTATTTATACATATAGTTTAATCAATAAATGCAGGGGCTGGGGTCCACTAGGAGATTGATAGTACCTATTAGCTCTCTCCGGACTGTACCAGCCTAGATGCCGTGTGGAATCCGGCGGAAAAAAAATGAACCAAGAATAGATCCACTGGGTTCCTGCTTCCATGTCGTAAAAGGCGACAATTGCAGGAGTTTCTTTTTCCTTTCAGTTATCAGATATTTTCAATGTTTTACTTCTGATTACTCTATTTTACTAAATCATCTCTTCATTCAACCTAACAATTTCCGTCTAGCTTCGTAGAAAAGTTTTATTAGGAATGATTTCTTCTTCCATGTTATTGATCGTCTTTCAGGATTATAAAATGAATGATAAAAATCAACCATTGCGCAAATCCGTTTATATTACAAAGTTAATAACAGAGATGACATGTATCGGTATATTGAATACATAGTAAAAAACACTTGATATTAATATTTCAAACAGTAAATTAATATTTTTCTCGGTAGCCGGCTGCCCAGATCAACTAATATAACCAATTAATAATTTTAATAAATAATTAAAATAATAAAGCGGAAATAATAAAGAATCAAGACGCGTGTGAAATCTGTTGACCTTTGTTTGGTGATTTAAAATGATTTTATAATAACTGTTTAGAATATTTCAATGCAATGAATCAACTTTTTTGTCTAAATCCTATTCGCTCGTTTATTTTGTATCACGTAGTTTCATTTATAAAAACGTGCTTAATCCACCTAGCAGTGAGATGATACCTTTTTTTTATCAATCCGAATGTGTTTTTTTTGCATGACTAAAAAAAAACGCGAAAGGTAGATGCATAAACGAGTGACTGCATACTCGACAGCCGGCTGTCCGGAGTTTTGTCAATTTCGGAGATTGACTGTTTCGTGCATTATATTGCCAGCACATAGTAACACATAAAACGATAATACTTTAAAACATTCTTGGTAGCCGGCTATCCAGAGCAATAAACACATGATACTATTATTAAAACATTTACTAACTAAGTATCCTCTCCTGTGATGCATGTAGGAATGCAGAGGATTCCTCGGTTCTTAGTAGCAACATGCATCGAACTAACAATCCTTTCCCTCCCAAGTAGATCTGCATTCGGACGTGGCCGGCGTCGGTATTGATCAGCATGCATGGTTCAATACAGTTTGCACAGTGTGAAACAATGTGTTATTCCCAAACATGTTACTTCAAAAAATCATTTTGCAACCTCAATTGGTCCAGATCAATAACGGAGTAGCAACACACGGGCGGTCTCTAATGCTAATGCTAACGCTAATATAGTTTAATCAATAAATGCATATTTATGATGTTTCATCCATAGTTTCGATTAAATTCCGAAAATCGAGTTCATTTAAATGCATTTCTGCTTAATTTGGACAAAGTTTAACACTAATCGAACTATTCCACCGCTTTCAAAACATGTTTATTTGTTTTGGGGTTCCTTGGTAACTAGTCCATAGCAACTTAAACAGTGTTGCTCGAGAAGATTATTTTTATCATTTACAAGGGGTCGCTAGATTTGTGGTAACTGGCGGTAAATCGTTAGCGAACAGTTTTAATGCTGATTTTTCTTCGGAGTGCCTGGTCGTGTCGTCGCCCTAGGGATAATGGAATGTAGCCATCGCCTTAGTTTGCCATTTCTCCATGAAGTTTGCCGACTTTCGAAAGTTTTCTGATGAGAGATACTAAAAAAATTCATTGAAGCAGATTGGTTTTTCATAAATACCTCCTTCTAATGCTCCCACCTTAGCCAATGAGTCTGCCTTTTCAATTCCCGGAATGAAACAATGCGAAGGGACCCAGATTAACGATATTGCATTGTTCGCAAGTGTTCCCTTATTTTCCCCAGGAAATATGGTGGATACTTTCCTGGTTTCATTGCCCGGAGAGCTTATATTGAGCTTAGACTGTCCGTGACAATGAAGTAACATGGTCTTTGGGCAAGGCTTCAATGATCTCGAGGGTGTACTGAATAGCAGTTAAGTCTGCGACGTAAACTGACGACGGATCACTGAGTTTGTAAGACGCGTTGATGTTCTATATGCATGTGTTGTGTTTTGTTTATCCGTACGAGCACATGTGCATATGCTAGTTCAGTTTGAATATTTTAATCCTGCTGACAGAAGTCTTATTCGGATGAAATAAAGGAATTTTGTATGAACTTCCCTTTAAACCTTAATATGTGAAAGTAATTCAAACTATGGCTGCGAAAAGTGTGTCCAATTTCAAAATTTCGACCACTTTTTCCGATGCTTCCGGAATCGAAAGTTTGGGACTAATATAGCCGAAGTCGGTTCGTTTGGACTTCAACTGACAAGGCCTGTCGATTAGAATTGATTTAAGCCATGTTTCAATTTTTTCCGTGCTTTGCATCGCTGCTCCACACAACAATTCACCATTATTCGGGAAGTAGGATCCGGACAACACTTCAGAAGCTTTGTATGGGTTCAGAAGACATTTCATTTGAATCTAAGTTAGTGAAAATCGTCCATCTCCGAGAACAGTCAAACGTTACTTATTACTAAGCCTTTCTCTATGAGAATTATTGGAATGATTTGTGAAATTCAATAAGTCGATGAATTTTAAAACTGTTTCAAAGTTCTGCCAGAGAAGAGCAGGAATCAGAATTAATTCGTTCAAGTGTCTCGTTCTCTTGTACAAAGTTCAACCAAAGGGGTTTCAAAATTGTTCAAGTTGGATTGTTGCAACGCTATATTGAATAAATGGTTCTACGTGGGACCTGCACGGAACCGATGTTCTGAAACAAGTTTTTTATTGTTTCCACAGGGTTGTGGGAATTTTTCATACAACAAACAAAAATGGAAACAATCGGAAAATGTGAAAAAGTTATATTTTGTGTTTTGAGCTTTTTTAGAAAAATTTAATATTAGAGGGACGAATATAGCTTGATGGGTTAGTCGATGCCTTTCACGCAACCCTCCTGGGTTCGATTCCCAACCCCGCTTTTCTGGCGCGGAGAGATGAATGACCTTAAGGTTAAAACCTTTATAATTGAAACAAAAAAAGTATATTGACGTAATCCTCTTTTGAAATATTGTATATTGAAAGTAATGCAGTAATTCCGGAAGAAATAATACCATAAACAAGAAGTAATCCCAAGTAATCAGATTTCAAAAGTAATCGAGTAATCCAGAAATAATCAGGGTAATAATGTAAGTAATCGAAGTAATCCACTTCAAGACTGAAAAGTAATCCAGGCTGTTGGAAACCCTTGATATTCACAATATAAAACTGATCACTCGAGCAGACGGTAAATTTTGAAAAAGCGCCCCATTGTAAAGCAAGATGTATTCACGTAAAAAATTAAAACTGCCACGAATGGCAACCCTGGCCGACGGTTAATGCTCACTGTTTTCTTCTCTTCAACATGCTGATTTCGAAAGGTTATGTTGTGTGAGTTCATGCTTACTCGTTATCAGTAGTAAGCAGACGCGAGCTTTCGTGATGACGCTAAAGTGGCCGCTAAACAAAACCACTGCCGTCACCGCAGTTTAGCGGCAGTCGGCGGTGAAACAAGTCACGGAAACTACGCGCGGTATTCCTAGTTCCCATTGGGAAACCGTCAGTTGCAACTGAGGGCTCTGCTCCTGTTGAATAATTAAAATTATTACACCGACCCTTTTGAAAATTGATTCGATTTAGAACATTCGGAAGCCACTGTTCTCCCTCGAGTTTCGCGTGTTAGCAATATCCTGATAGCCAGCCCACCTTTCGGAGTTCTTGAATCGTGTATTCAACAGTGTCTGTGTGTTGTTGGGTGGTTGGAAAGAGAGCCAGGAAGACCGAAGGAAAACTTCGCAAGCTTTCGCTCACCGGATAACTCCAACGGGAAAGCAGCGTGGCAAGTGCTGCTGGCACGTGCAGCATCTAGCGATTCGAGTGAGAGCTCGCAATTCTCGGTGTGGCATATGTTGGACGGTTTTAGTTCGATTTATTGTGCAATCTTTGGACGATTGCCGTGCGGAGTGCAGCGAGTGTCAAAGTGTCTGATCATAGTACGATCGAGAACCAGAGCGCTAAAAATAGTCACAGTCGTTTCGTTGGCACAGACGGGCGAAAAGGGGCAAACACAATCGAATTAAATGTGGAGACCAAATTAGGTCCAATTTAGTTGTGCCGCTTGTTGTACTGCTGCTGCTGCTGCTGTTGCTGCCTCCCGAGAAGTGGCACGAAACAGCTGGAAAAGGTAAATTGATAGCCCGGTGCTGGCGGTGGTGGTTTAGGGAAACGAGAAGGGTTCTCCGTACTTCTTCTCGATTGGACGCTGAGAATGTTATCAACCGAGGACAAACAACGCCGAGGCTAGCCGAAGCGAGATGAGATGAGAAGTGCCTGTGTATGTCTGTGTGTCGCTTGATTTGTTTTTATGTTTGTGAAAAGCTCAAACACTCCTGGCATGCTGTGATGTGGTTGTTTTTTTTTCCGGATGTGCTACCTGCTAAAAAAAATTAAATAAACAGCGATTCAATTATGTAAAAGCTATTCGATAATCATTACAAGAATTGGTTCTAAATTATGTGACAATGCTTGTACAAAGTTGTAATTCAATGCTAGCCAATGCCATCAAATTAACAAACCGGAACTACACGATTCGGCTTTTATTGTTTGTTAAATTAGCACCGTCAGGTCAAAATGCCGTGTGCAGTTATCAACGGCCTTCCTGGTTAAACCAAGCAGATTATCAGCTTTCAGCTTCTTTTTTTTGTTGAAATTTGTATCTCACCTGAAAATAAGTCGAAGTGATTCTTCGGGTTATCTAACTGAGGGCCGTTCAATGTTAATAGGAATTTAGAATTGGTTCCAGTATCTATATTACTGATATCGGATCTAAAGTGTTATTTTGTTAGTTGTCATGGTGAAATTGGTCAAATTTTGAATCAAATTCCAAACAGCCATGTGCGCCTACTTGTGACTAGACTGCTTGCTCCGATAATCGCAGTAAACAGGCCTAGTAACGGTCGTGACCTTCTATGGCAACCGTATCACTATCACGATGCAGCTCCGGGCAATTGCTGCAAGTTTTATCAATATTTATTGATTATCCCCTATTATTATTCGTTCGTCATGTATCATAACTGATTAATAACCGTCGTACGCAGTGTGGACAATATGACTTCTAGTTGTTTGTAATTGATTCAATCGTGTGCTTACGGTAAATGTTAACGAACCTTATGTTGACGTTTTTCATAACGAACCTCATACTCTAACCTTGAATGTAGCTAGGAAGTAAATAAATGTCGGTAATTCGTTGAATGTTTCGAATGTTTTCGATTAGGCTAATCGTACACATCAGTAAAACATACGCGTGCCTGAACGAATAGGATTAAAATAGGTACGATTACCTTGCGTAATCATACGCTAATCAACGATCGGAGTCGTTGATGAAGCACAGGCACGCAATCACTTTTCGGAGCTTGGCTGGTCATGGAAAAGTCGGGTGACGAGTCGGTGCTATCTGCATGACACTAATTCACCTCACAGAAAAAACCGGCGGTCATCGCTTCTGGTTGCGGAAGGATGTTTAAATCAGGGGTGGAAATAACCAAATTTTTTGATTCACAGTGAATAAAAATAATCAGTTTAATAACGATTTTGAAACTAATGATTTTTTAATGTGGAACACATTTTTGTTTTCTATATAGTGGTGCAAACTAGAAACTCAAGAAAAATACACGTAAAAATGTGGTCAGGTTTTGAACAATTACAGCTCAGTCAATTTTGTATCAATTATTAATATCATGTCACCATTTGATTGGAAATATTTCTACGTACTGATTTGAATGTTCATAGCCATGTATTTTTAATTGTATATCATTGAAATGTTGAATAATAACTAGCAGTGTCCTATTTTGTCAGCAAAAAATCTCCGGCATACCGGATTTCCCTGCCATAGTCGACGGTTTTGAAGGAGTAAGCGATATATCAAAGGGAAAGCAGCGCTCTGATTGGTCAATCGACGCAAAAGCGAAGCTGTTGGAAGTACGCGAATCTATAAATATAAGCAAAATTATAGCTAACGTTTCAGTCCTACACGTAGCTTGCTAGAAGTAGGTTGTTGCTAGACAGCAAGACAAAAAGTGCCATAAAACGATTTGAAGCTGATCTTGTGTCATGAAAGATTGGATGAAATCCCATGTTATGTCGTTTCGCCTATTGACATTGACAACTACCCCAGGGTAAATTTTGAGTCCATAAGATTAATTTCTTATTTATATAAGATGAACTCGATTGATAATGAGAAAAAGTTTATCGCATCAACCGAAATCGCAGAATGGTAGTAATGGTAGAGAAACGCTATAAAAATAACTACTTGCATACAAAACTTGAACACAAGCTTGGCGAAAAGAAGCTTAAATATCGATATCTGTATCGCAAGCATGTACAAAGTTATAATTGCATACATTTGGGCTATTGATGTAATTTCGTCGGCTAAAAAAGCAAATACAAATCATGACAAATATAGTCTATATTCTGGGTTCGGTTTTGGTTTTGGTTCATAATAAAGACTAAGCAGACTCTCGTGCATTTGCGGATTCAAAAGTGTGACGATTAATTGAAAATGTCGATCGTTAGAAATTTTGGTTGCCTTGTTCCACATCAATGGCTCGAACAACCCCATGGGGCTGATCCTTGTAGTTTTATGAGATAAATTTGGATTTTACTTGGAGTTTAAAAATGTCTTCATCGTTATCAGTGTCACTGTTTGATTCGAAATCAACATTTCAATAAAGTTAGGCTCGTTCTAATGCTACTTTGTGTTCATAAAACAGGTTTGAATTTCAAATGGTTGTCTCTGACGGTTCCGGTAATATAATGGTATAAGCGACATAAACGTCAAAACTGATTACCGCTCAATTTTCTCGGATATGGATTATCCGATATCAAAAATTTTAGGCTCGTTGGGTGAGTTTATTTCGACGGTCGCATCGAAATTCCATGTTTCGCGTTGTATTTGAAATTTATTCAGTAATACCGTTGTGATGGAGTAATATCATTAGCAAAACATGTCCAACCACAAAACGTGCTACGCAGCTGATTGATATCACCCTTTTTAGCTTGATTATCATACACAGAAGTAACAGGAATGCATGTTTTGCTACGGCAGCTCAAACGCACTATCCAAACGCGTAAAGTTTAAGAATTGAACTGCAGGACCTTTTACAAATGAGTATCGCATTTTTTAAAAATATATTCATTATTCTGTTTATATATTCGACATAGAAGTTAATTTGAAATGTGTGATATCAGTTTTGAAGATTTATAATCTTTTTGTATTCATTTATATGCCAGTTTTAAATTAGTTTGTGTAGTTTTCTGATCCGGAGAGGTGAATAACCATGAGCCTCATAATTCTGGAATTGCAGAATCGGAAGTTGGATCTGAATAAAATTCAATTCATAATAACTTTGTTTTGAGTCTGAAAAAAAACAGCGACCTAATACACATATTCAAGTGACAAGAATGAAACATTTATTTCCAAAGCTTTTTATCAAAAAATCTCTGTATGTGATACTGTTTGAAACATATCAGATTACTAAAAGTAAACGGCTGATAAGAGCCATTTTTAGTTGAAACCTCCTTAAGTAGTTTCGAATACGAAAACCGAATTAATACTTTATATGTCAAAAACGGACTTGAACTTTCCAGAACAGGAAACGTTTAAAGCCATTTTTGAGTGCAAGAACCGGGCAAAGAGTTCTCTGAATGGGATAACCGGATAAAATCATAGCCGGTACTTTCAGAGCAAATGCGTTGGTTTTGACATGGAAATTTTTCTTGCATGGAAATTTGTCTTCTCTCAGCGCAATAAAAAAACGCGTATACATAAGGTCTGCTGCTACTCTGTGCAATATACAGTTTTCAAAATTTAAAAATAATCGCAATTTTTGTTTTGTAACCCAATTTTTCAATTCACGATGTTCAGTTTTTTGATTCACAATTGGAAATCTTGATTCACATTTTCGTGCGCAAAATGAGCCTATTTCCACCTCTGGTTTAAATAGTGCGATATTGTTGTCGATAGTCGAGAATGTATTTTTTATGTAAGTGAGAACGTGTTGATAATGCTGTTTGAAGAGTGTTCTGTTAGATGCGATTCTGCTCTTTCCTTTGGTTAAGCTCTATTGTGAAACACTTCTTCGGAAACTACAGCTTTCCTCATGTTTAACAAATTTTCCACTTTCAAACAAAAACATTTTGTCTTCTTTTGAGCCCAAGAAGAGAACGAACCAATTTTCAACTCCCTCGACTTAAATGAGTCGTATTCCGGTAAACGTACTCTGCATGGGTAGCCTGACGCTAACAGAATTGGGTTATATAGCGGGTGGGGAAACATTTCTAATCCATCATTATCCAAATATTTTCTACGATGTATTAATTTTAGCTTAGTTTTCACTTATATCAGTATCGAATGAAACAAGGAGGATGGGTAATGTCAGAGACATAATGGGAAGATGTGAATACAAACAAAACTGACATGCCTCGTTCGCTCTTCCGAATATCAATAATGGTTTGTATTAGTTGATCGATTGTGTGAATTCAGCAACTTGTACTGTATCGCCTACAGAATTTGTACCTGCAGATCGTTCAGCATCCTTTAGAGAATGCAGAACGATTTGTTCCTTTATGTTGTGTGCTGTTTTCCCATTTCACCCACTTCACAATTCCCTTCCATGTTCCTTTTATCTTTCCCTTCCCATCACGAAATTGATGAGATGCAACGGCAAGACACAAATATCCACTTGAGCCAATTAATTCTGATTTCTGATCTCGCAAGAGAACACCTCTCACACAATCACCAATTGAATTCCACATTGTATTTGCCAGACTGACATTGTAAGCAACTTTTTTATCAAAGACGCAAAATATGACCGATCGTAGTCTTGATGAAAAAATACGGATTCGTCGGTGGTCCCATATTCTGAGCATACTCTCATCATCACCCGTTTCAAACGAATAAATTTAGATAGATTCAATGTTCGTTTGATGTTTTGGTCACTCGGAACCACACACAAAAAAAATTGATTTTACAGGTGACTTAATCTCTCATGCGATGTAATTCATAAATACCTAATTTGTCAAATGATGGAAAATCTCATTTGTAATGACTTAATGTTAGATTAGCATAAATTTTACAGGTTTCGACTGTAACTTCTATTCTGCTAGCAGGTGCGACTATATGCATTGAAATGCACCTTTTACCAACCAAGTAGATGTGTGCTTCTGTGGCTCAGTAAATTAACAGACGTACATTGTGATCCAATGATTCTGGGTTCAAGTCGCGCGGCGGTCGCAATCAGTATTCGTTTTTTTTATTTCAATTAGTTGCATGTCATGGAATGAGCAACTTTTGTTATGAGCAACTTTTGTGGTCAGATTTGACTTTGATCTCCGAAATCAACAGGTTATTTCATCATGTGCAAAACACTGGCAACGTACTGCTAGACCCGATAATGAATATAATTTTTTTTATATATTCAGCAATTCCATGAGAAACTGATATACGATCTCTAAGAATTTTCTAATATTTGGGGGAATCATTCTCCATCGAAAAATATTATACCCGTATTTTTTAGTTATGCCATTAGGGTGACCATTTCCTTCTTAGGGTGGATCAAAAAATCGGTTTTGCTAAATTTTGGATATGTTGTCAATAAATGCCTACAGTTTTTAGGAAAAATATGCGAATATTGTAAAATTTAAGTTTTGTGTTTGAAAACAGTCAATTGTATAACTTTTCAATGGTTTTCATGGTTTGCAACATTTATATTTTTTTTCTGAAAGCTGAAATTTCAAATTTTCGTAGTTTCCGTGTTTTTTTCGATTTTCTTTTAAAAGATGATGTTGCTGAAAAAACTTTTGAATCACTCGACCGATTCCACTAATTTGTAGTAACTATCAAATTTTTATTTCTCTTTGAAAGCTTAAACATTTTTACATAACAAATCCAATAATTAGCGGAGCGTTTTATGTTTGTTTTTGAGATAAAATTTTCTGCAATTTTCAAGTCTTCGTTGTTTGCGACCATTTTCCTCCATTTATATATTTCGATTATAATATGAACACATTCTTACCTCTTTTAGATTGTAAAACAGTCCTATTGGTCTACCTACCATGAAATTAGTTGACGTTCTAAAATACAAAACTCCAACTTTATAATATTCACATATTTTTCCCAAAAGCTGCAGACATTTTTTGTTAAAAAATCCACAAATCAGTGGTTCAAATGTTATAAATTTATTAACAATTTCGTTTTAATTAAAAATCGAAAAAAATACGAAAACTTTAAATTTTCAAAAAATTATAACTCAAGAACAAAATATAACGCATCGCTAATTTTTGGTAATGTTGTGTAAAATTGTTTCAGTTCTCAGAAAAAAATATAAAATGACATAATGTCCATTGGTCGCAAATCATGAAAACCGTTAAATATTTATACTATTGATTTTTTCGAACACAAAACTTCAATTTTACAATATTCGCTAAAATTTTCCTAAAAACTATTCCTAACGTTTATTAACAACATATCCCAAATTTAGCAGAACCGGCTGAGTGTTTCAAAAGTTATGGTTTTTAAAAAAGTTTTTTTTTTAAGAAAATCGAAAATAGTCGATTTTTTTATCCATTCTATCAAGGTCACCCTAGAGACAAAATTAAAAAAATTCTGGTGGGGACGGGTATAGCGTGATGGGTAAGTCGATGCCATTTCACGCAGCCCACCTGGGTTCGATTCTCAACCCCGCATATAGGGTCAGAAAATTTTTCTGGACCGAAGAGGCGAATGACCTTTAAAATTGAAACCTCTATAATCGAAAAAAAAAGAAAAATACGGGTCTAATATTTTTCGTTGGAGAACGAACATTTGTTTTGTGACAGACATTTTTTGCAACTAATGATAAATCATGACAATGTTTGTTTTGAATGCTAAACGTTGGTTTGAAGCTGTAAGAAATTATACTTATTGCGGTGCGATGCAAATTGGTCCTTACTCAGTCATACGTATCTTTTTTCCACTGAATTTTATTTGACTTTGAATTTCGCTCAAGTTGAAATAAATTCTGACCTTTTCTTCATTGAACGGGTTTTTCTAAATTTTCTGTGAAAATTTAGTTGATGCGTAAAATTTTTCGTTCCTCAAAAACCACCAATTCGAGAAAATATTTTTCTGTTAGTTTATAGAAAATCGCACAATCGAGAAGCTCTTCTAATTTCTACTTTTAATTTATGCTTCGCTTATTCCAACGTTTTTTATTTCTATCAGAATGGTTTAAAAATTTTGATCATCCGCCTCTCGGATCAGAAAAACTTTTTTAATCATATGTGCGGATAAGTAAATAGATCCGAGATAGGTACACAGAAAAAAATAATGAATTTTACAGGTGACAGAATTCTACAAACGATATAATTCACAACTACAAAATTTTTAAAATGACGCAATATTTCATTCACACAGAATTTTACATGCTCCGAGTGTAATTTGCACTCGGCTACCAAGTGCCGCTGTATGGATTTATATTTATCAATTATTCAATGAACAGAAAAGAGCTCTGCGGTCCAGTCGAGTAACCGATGTACTTGTGATCTGATGTTTCTCGGTTCAAGTCGCGCTGCTGCTATCGATTTTTTGTTTTTTATTTCATTCGAATTCAAGACATGTAATTTTCAAATCACACAATTTTCCATATTCTTGAATATAAATTTGTATGAAATACGACGCTCCATTTATGTGCATCTTATAAGATGTAAAATCACAAGATTTTTTTGAACTGTGTAGCGTCTTTTAGTAAAATCAGCTCGGGATTCACAATCAGTGAATGTGGTTTTCAAACGATTCTACATAGAAAGAAATTATGAATTTTACAGGTGACATAATTCTTCAAACGATACAATTCATAACTACTTAACTTCTCAAATGACACAATATTCCATTCGTATACAGAAATTTACTGGCTCCGAGTGTAATTTGCACTCGGCTAGCAAGTGAGACTGTATGAATTTATATGCACGATTTACCAGCCAAGCAGATATGTGCTTCTATGGCTCAGTCGACTAACTGGTGTGCTTTGTGATCTAATGCTTTTCGGTTCAAGTCGCGTTGTTGATGTCGATCTTTTGATTTTTATTCCTTTCGTTTTAAAGCCATGTAATTTTCAAACCACACAATTTTACATGTTCTTGAAAATAAATTTGTGTAAAATATGACGCTCCATTTGTGTGCATCTGATAAGATGTAAAATAACAAGAATTTTTCGAACTGTGTAAAGCTTGTTTCAGATAGAATTGGAACAAAGACAATTGCCTGTATTTCAGTTATTTATTATTGTATTCAAGATCTTTTTTTTTATACAAATGTAGCGTTTTCTTCATACTTTTAAGAAAAAATACGGATAAAATTATTCGTCACGGTTTTGAAGGAATTCTCGATTTTTTCCTGTAACACGGCTCAGTAGGCGGCGCACACCTTCTTCGTCCATCGTTTTAGCTATCTTATTCCACCAGGTCGTCATCTGATTGATGTCTTTGACAACGTTTCCCTTTGCCTTGAGTCTCCTCTTCATGATTGCCCAGTATTTCTCAATAGAGCGGAACTGGGGGCAGTTGGGTGGGTTAAGATTTTTCGGAACAAACTGGACCCCTTTCTCTGCATACCATTCTTGAACGATTTTGCTGTAATGACAGCTTGCCAAATCTGGCCAAAACATTACGGGATGGTCGTGGAATCGAATGAACGGCAAAATTTGTTTTTGGAGACACTCTTTTTGGTATAGTTCCGATGTCACTGTCTTATTTGTAACGAAAACTTCCGTTTTTTTGCCACAGCTGCAAATGCCCTGCCAAATCATAAACTTTCTTGCAAATTTGTCGGCAAAAACAAATTTAAATTTGGCTGGAACATCCCCCCGAGCCGTTGCCAAGTAAAATTTTTGACTTGGGATTTTCACGAAGTCAGCCTTGACATAGGTTTCATCGTCCATGAGAAGGCTTGGTCAGCACCTGGTCATATAGTTTCCGAGCACGAATTTTGACCACACTATTCAGTTTTATGATCCGATTTGGCTGTTTGCTAGCTCGATACGACTTTATTCTTTCCCGGAGTTGAGTTCTCCTCACGGTACTATGGGCAGCACCGAATTTTCTGGCCAAATCACGGTCCGACAGATTAGGTTTCCTCTTAATCGTCTTCAAAATCTTACCACGCAGTTTCCGGTCGACAGTTCCACTCCGAAGATTGGCTTGAGGCTTCCGAATCGTCGCCAATGTTTCCTTATACCGTTTGATAACACGCCATAAGGTATTTCTGGACAATTTCAGCTGTTTAGCTAGCCTAGATACAAACCACAATGGATTTTCCAAATGACTGTGCACAATTTTTTCACTTCTTTCGGCTTCCATGTTGATTGTTTACAAAGTACAGTCGATTTGCGGAATGTCAAAAATGATGACGCTCCATTTATGTGCATCTTATAAGATGTAAAATCACAAGATTTTTTTGAACTGTGTAGCGTCTTTTAGTAAAATCAGCTCGGGATTCACAATCAGTGAATGTGGTTTTCAAACGATTCTACATAGAAAGAAATTATGAATTTTACAGGTGACATAATTCTTCAAACGATACAATTCATAACTACTTAACTTCTCAAATGACACAATATTCCATTCGTATACAGAAATTTACTGGCTCCGAGTGTAATTTGCACTCGGCTAGCAAGTGAGACTGTATGAATTTATATGCACGATTTACCAGCCAAGCAGATATGTGCTTCTATGGCTCAGTCGACTAACTGGTGTGCTTTGTGATCTAATGCTTTTCGGTTCAAGTCGCGTTGTTGATGTCGATCTTTTGATTTTTATTCCTTTCGTTTTAAAGCCATGTAATTTTCAAACCACACAATTTTACATGTTCTTGAAAATAAATTTGTGTAAAATATGACGCTCCATTTGTGTGCATCTGATAAGATGTAAAATAACAAGAATTTTTCGAACTGTGTAAAGCTTGTTTCAGATAGAATTGGAACAAAGACAATTGCCTGTATTTCAGTTATTTATTATTGTATTCAAGATCTTTTTTTTTATACAAATGTAGCGTTTTCTTCATACTTTTAAGAAAAAATACGGATAAAATTATTCGTCACGGTTTTGAAGGAATTCTCGATTTTTTCCTGTAACACGGCTCAGTAGGCGGCGCACACCTTCTTCGTCCATCGTTTTAGCTATCTTATTCCACCAGGTCGTCATCTGATTGATGTCTTTGACAACGTTTCCCTTTGCCTTGAGTCTCCTCTTCATGATTGCCCAGTATTTCTCAATAGAGCGGAACTGGGGGCAGTTGGGTGGGTTAAGATTTTTCGGAACAAACTGGACCCCTTTCTCTGCATACCATTCTTGAACGATTTTGCTGTAATGACAGCTTGCCAAATCTGGCCAAAACATTACGGGATGGTCGTGGAATCGAATGAACGGCAAAATTTGTTTTTGGAGACACTCTTTTTGGTATAGTTCCGATGTCACTGTCTTATTTGTAACGAAAACTTCCGTTTTTTTGCCACAGCTGCAAATGCCCTGCCAAATCATAAACTTTCTTGCAAATTTGTCGGCAAAAACAAATTTAAATTTGGCTGGAACATCCCCCCGAGCCGTTGCCAAGTAAAATTTTTGACTTGGGATTTTCACGAAGTCAGCCTTGACATAGGTTTCATCGTCCATGAGAAGACTTGGTCAGCACCTGGTCATATAGTTTCCGAGCACGAATTTTGACCACACTATTCAGTTTTATGATCCGATTTGGCTGTTTGCTAGCTCGATACGACTTTATTCTTTCCCGGAGTTGAGTTCTCCTCACGGTACTATGGGCAGCACCGAATTTTCTGGCCAAATCACGGTCCGACAGATTAGGTTTCCTCTTAATCGTCTTCAAAATCTTACCACGCAGTTTCCGGTCGACAGTTCCACTCCGAAGATTGGCTTGAGGCTTCCGAATCGTCGCCAATGTTTCCTTATACCGTTTGATAACACGCCATAAGGTATTTCTGGACAATTTCAGCTGTTTAGCTAGCCTAGATACAAACCACAATGGATTTTCCAAATGACTGTGCACAATTTTTTCACTTCTTTCGGCTTCCATGTTGATTGTTTACAAAGTACAGTCGATTTGCGGAATGTCAAAAATGATACGCGAAGCTGACAAAATTCCCGACACGTGGGCGCCATGAACTTCCAAATCCGTCCACCAGGAGCGCCACAATAAAAGCGAAAGAGTGTTCCAATTCTAAATGACGCAAGCTTTATATAATACGTACATTACAAATTGTCACAAGCTCTGCAATATTCGGTAGATATTATATTTGCTCGTAAAAGCCATTTTGTCATTTTTCTCTCGCATTGAAAATAGCTTCAATTTAATTTTGGATTTCAAACAATTCTCTGTATTGGACATGAAATTAAAGTATTTAGTTTCGATAATAAAAATTCATAAAAAAGTCCTGAGCTTCTAACAAATAATCGAAAAAAAGTTCTCCATGGCAGTCATCGGAAAATATTATATTTCTACTAGTTTCAATAATGAAGCTTAGGTAGTGCACCTGTTAATGATGATGATGATGGTAGAATGTTGGATGAACAAATCCCGAAAAAAACATGTGGATCGATAACTGGAGCTGCGGATGTCAACCAAATTTCTGTATCATGTTTTATGAGTACCAACCTCCAAAGAATACCTGTCAAAATTTTATAATATTCTGATTTTTAGTAGGCGAGTGACAGTGATTTAAGTGACGCTGGATTAAAATCTATTTTGTGTATTTATTTATTATTGCTTTTTAGATAAAAAAGAAAAAAACCTCTTCCAAATACACCCTGGGCCGCCGAATGGGGAGAGGGAAATGGAGTCCGAGCCCGGACTTTTTCAGGTGGCTCGGAAATTCGAACATTTAAACTTGTTTTTTCATTCTTCATAACAAAACATAATTTTAAAAATCGAAACCAATTTGGCTTGCGAAACATTTTGTTAAAATAATGTATTTAAAATTCTCTTGTTACGAAATATTATTCAATTGTCATGTTTAGGGGCCCGTAATATTGCAATCCCCCCAGGTCCGAATTTTCTCTCGGCCCTGAATACACCTAATGGTGTGCTGATGCCTTCCTTTTATTATACAGTCTCATTAAATCATATTTTTTTATTAGAATAATATCAAATTTATTCAGATTGATTCGGGTAGTTAACAAACGTATCAATAATTATACATTAAAACTTGGATTTGTCGGTTATGTCACTTATACGATTATACCTCCGGAGCCGGAAACGATAGGTATTTTAGCTTCAAATTTTCAAATTTCAATTAACTGATAGAAGGTTTCAAATCAACCTAAGAAAAAATCTAAAATAATTAAAAAAAATCATTGCAAGGCTTGAAAAGAGCTATTTGGACTGCTGAACACTTCGGCTGATGTTTTAATCCACCTCAAAAATATTGCTCAGATTATTATAAATATTGCCAAAAGATTCATAAAAAAATTAGTTAAACCCTGAACAATAACTAGATATTTCAGTTCGCTCTCACATCTCATCCAAGTCAGTCGATAAAACAAAACCGCTTACATTCGGGACGAAAGAAACCAAGTACAGTATTGTGTAGTGAACAATAGAACGACCTTGAAAATGAGTGAACCAAAATTCGACCTTCGATACGAGAACTTGAAGGTTTGCTTAAGGAGCAAATGCATCTTGACATGAAACGTGTGCATTTACTTCAATGCAATAAGACAAATTATGTTGTTTACATCCAGTTTTATAAAGAGTTGGATGCAATTAAATTCGCAGAAGACAATAATAATGTGCATTATGTGGAGCACGAGAACATAAAGTACAACATTCCAGTATATATGGAAGATAGTGCTATAGAAGTGCGTGTGCATGATCTTCCCTCAAGCGTCATCGATCCTTATATTCGCAAAACTATGTCCCAATACGGAGAGATTCTCTCTATCGAAAAAGAAAAGTGGAAGAACTTTTTCCCCGGTATTCTAAATGGCGTACGTTTGTTACGAATGCGCTTGAAAAGGCCTATACCTTCTTATGTAACTTTCGATCAGGATACAAGAATCCTGTGCAAATCACTTGTTACCTATGACAATCAGATGGCCACATGTCAATATTGCCAAAAAGCTGTTCACTACGGTAAGCCATGTGATAAACTGGACAAGGAGACAACTACACCAAAGGACAACGGTGCTTCCTTCACACCAACCACAAGCAACCCCAGTACACCTGTGACAGTGACCAACAACAGTGAAGCATCCCCTTCAACGAATCCATCCAACGTAACCCCTATAGAACAAAGTACACCAGCTGCAGTTAACAGCTTACCATCCAACCAACCAGCAACTGCAAACAATGTACAACAAGGCGCATCTACAGCAACTAGCAACGAAATCAACAACAACAACAACACCACGGCGATGGAGGACGAGACGAACCAAACTGCCCCTCAATCCTCGCAGGAGGGAAATGGAAAAAGGGTGACAACGAGATCTAATACAAAAAAAATTATCTAAAAACTCAGCTCAATCTGCCACGTAAAGCTTGTACGCAAATAGGCCTGAATAAAAATATCTTTTATAAAAAAAACTAGATATTTGTAATTGTCTTCCCTTTTCGCATCGTAATTCGAAATGCCCTTTTGAAATTTAAAACACACTTTTCGGATGCCAAGAAAAAAAAACAACAGCGACCATAAAATCTTGCATTTAAGCTCAAGTTTGTGAAACCGGACCGGACCGGAACCGGACGTCGGATCGGAATAAAATTCAATAGTGTTCTCTGGGAAAGTATGACCTTTCATTTGAATATCGGTCCAGCCATTGTTGAAGAAATCAAGTGCCTATTTTTGTCACATACACACAGGCATTTTACCATCATCTTCGAAATGATTCTAATGGTATATAAAACACGGTTCAAAAGCCGCTTTTTACAGTGATTGTATATTGTCCTCTCGCAATTGCATGAATTGGGCTTCGAATTGCTACCGCGCCCACCATATTCACTGGATATGGCCCCCAGCAAGTACTACCGATTTGAAGATCTGACATAATGCTCCAAGGAAGAAGATTTTACTTCAACGGGGAAACCAACGCTGAAGTAAACGCTTATTTCGAGCCAACAGATTAAGTATTGGAATATTAGAGAAGCAGTGGAGTGCCAGGTGTCACATACCATTATTCCTTGAAATTGAACAATGCTTCTAGTTTGGAAAGTTTAGTTGATGATCAAGGTATACTGGTCTCCGATTTTCCCTCCAGAAGCACTGGAAGCAGTAGTCAGAAAAACTCTGGCAAGAAACTCACATCGGTTTTCTAGAAATTGCATTTTAATGAAAGCTTTTATTGTTCTAAAGACAGACTGCTTTAGAATTTTATCGCGATCCGACTTTCCGTACCTGAATTACAGACAATACAGAAGGGAGGTGAATTCTAGATGAAATCTTTTAAACTGGTCTCAAAACTATTCCAATTTGTAACTTGTGTTAGTTAGATGAATCTTACGGTAGGAGAATTTTTTTAAGGGAGAAAGTGCGGCTCTTTACATGAATCCTTCCATTCATTCATCATAACATCATTACATGGAAATAGCAGAGAAAAAATAGCAGAGTAGAAGACGTTAAAACGCTCTTCTGATTCGAAATTTTGCTACAATAATTATTGGAATTGTATTTTCACCCAACGGAAAAACATTCTAACCCACTGTACTGCACCTTGCTCTTATTATTGTGGTAAAATTCAAATCACTGATAGCGATTGAACGAGTTTAGTGGTCCGATAACGATAGCTTATCGGCTAATCGGGGCTGGGATTTTGGATCCGTAGAAACGTGAGAGCTTTCTCGAGCGGATTCTTATCAGCAGCTTACGAACCAATTTCGTACTCGCCGGGTAGTGAAAAGTTACATAAATGTTTCGCAGTTGCATGTTGCATACGTATGTGAATTGTTTAGACGATTCCGTACGGATTGTAATGATTGTGACTCCACTGAGTATAACCAATATGGTATACCTATTTACTTCTCGGGTTCTAATGATGCATTGTTAAACCAGTAAGTAGCACTTAAGTTTGCATAAATTGAAATTTGAAGTAATTTCGGACGCTATTATTTCAGAAGATAATCATTCTTAAACTTGTTTGTTTATGTTTATCGTTGCTGTATTAAACTGCAACAATCAGTCTAAATATCACCGGCACTAGCACAAAAGATGAAAAATGAACACAAACACCCACGAATCTACAAATATCAATACAGCTAGTAGTATATTCATGGTGGCTTAACCATTCTAGATTATTGTTTAACTAACATTTCGCTTGTGATCTTGATTATCAGATAAAAACTGTTTGTTTATTTATTTTTTTTATTTGCTAGTTTTATAGAAAACTAGTTAAAGAACATTGTCACTCTGACAGTGTATCATGACAGTGTACCGCACGATGCAAAATGTGTCCTTGAAAATTTGTCGAAGTATTCCGTATTATAATTTGTATTTGGTTAGAGTTCGACTGGTAGAGCTGTCAAATTTTGTCTGCTGACTCATGGGTTACTATGATTGATGCTGCATGGGTAGTTTTGTCAGTGCGGGTGAAGGTAAACCCATGAAAAAGCTGAAATTTTCGTCCATTTTTTTAATGTAAACGTTACTGCTGTTATAGCGTCGCGAAAACTCGAAGCGAATGCAATTATTTCCATTTTACCTTAAAAGATAACCTATCGAACAGAGACAGCAGCTCTTACTCTAACTAATGGTTTTCGTATATGAGATGACTACTGGAGCTGATATGACTATCGGGGCAGCTGTACCATACTATTACCAAAGATAAACTCAAGATTACAATGTCCCATACGATTCATTAAAAAATGTTGGGTCCAGTAATCGAGAACCAGCTGGTTAAAAAATAATGTAATTTTATTGACCCTCCGTTAATAAGCGTCGACTAGTTCCGATAAAATGCCATGGAAACAATACAAGTTAGAAAGGAAGCAAATATATTTTTACATTCAGCACATAATGATTTCTTGCCACAACTGACTTTAATGTTGCATGGATGAGGCAATAACAAACTAAATAAATTCTAGGCAATGCTTATAGGTCGTTTTTACTTTCTTACTGTAAGAATCACTGGATATAAGGCAAAATTGCTCAATACCGTTCTTACTGTAACTTGATATTTTTCCAAACATAAACAGTCATTGCCATAGTTACGACGCATCTAGAGAACAGACGCGTATTGTTTTGCTTCAAAAGACTGAAACTGACAGTGAACCGAGCTCATCGAGTGGTCATATTCGAATAATACATAAGAAATCGCAGACTACTTATCTTGAGTTTATCTTTGCTATTAGTAGACTAACATAACACTATCTTCGTAGCAAATTGTCTAAATAGTGGCTAGTGGAAATGGATTTATTGTTAATCAAAATATTCCCCTAGATGATCAATACGCTTCTTGAGGTACCTCCAAAACATGGTTTTTGAACGCTTCAACAGCTTCTTTAGGAGTATTGAATCGCTCTCTACGCAGTTTCTTCCTTGCGGAAGGGAACAAATAGAAATTGTTAGGAGCCAAGCCAGGACTATACGGCGGTTGGTCCATCAATTCAACGTTTTGGGTACTCAAATATTCGGTTGTTTGAGCCGATGTATGAGAGCTTGCATAATCGCGATTTTGCGCCTTGCATTTGTTTTTCTTATTTCATGAAAAACTTCTGGAAAACAAAAGGTAGTATACCAAGCAGAATTGACGGTCTTATGATCCTCTAAAGTAACGATAGCGATATGTCCGTTTATACCGAAAAAACAAGCCACCATTTTCTTTGAAGCACATCGATTGAATTTTTCTAGCTTTTCTTTGCACCAATCGACACGAGTCTTTTTTTTCTACGATTGTCAAATTATGTGGGATCCAACGTGAATAAATTTTTTGCACAGCTAAATGTTCATGCAACATAACATATAATCTTGTCACACTAATGCCGAAGCCGGGCTCCATTTTACGGTTCGTCACATAGCGATCTTGCATTATCACATTTTTCCCAACATCGATGTTTTCTGGAAAAACAACTTATTTTGGACGACCTACTTTGAATTCATCGGTAACGGAACAACGATCACGATTTAATTCGTTATACCATTTTTTTTTACAGTCGCATAGCATGATGCTATATTGCCAAAACTCGAACTAAGTTGATTGAAGCACTTTTGTCTTGATAATCCCCGATGAAAATCGTAATAAATCATTGCCCGAATATGTTCACAAATCAATTCCATTTTTTTGCTGAGGTAAAATTTTCAACTCACTGTAAACAAAACAAATAGCGCTCAAATGACAGAATATTTTGAAGATGGTTAAAAGTGTCAAACTTTACTATGGAAACGTTTAATCCACCGGGCAACACTTATGTCGTTTTCGCTTGATGCCAAACCTAACCCAGTTTCCACCCTAACTGCTGTCAAACCGTTTGTTTGAAGTAAGTTTCAACATTGTTGAACTGAAAATCGAGTCAGTTTCGAATATCAGGTTTGCTCAGATCCCCGTCGCTAAGTGCGAAATCAACACAGTTTCGTTAAAAGTGTTTGTTTGATGACACTACCCTGGGTCAGTATCAGTTTTCTCAAGCGAAAACGACATTAGTGTTGCCATAAGTAACAACCTACGTATGAAGATGTCAAACATCGTAAACGATTGCTGTGATGGAGATGGACTGGTTGCTGATGGTCGCGGAATGTGGAGACACGTGGTAACTAACCCAGGATAGTTTCGCAACGGTAGTGTGAGCAAATCCGATATAAGAATCAGGTTTGAAACTGGCTCGAATTCGTTTCAATGACGTTGAAACTAAGTTCGAAACTGGCTTCAAGTAAACGGTTTGACAGTAGCTAGGGTAGAAACTGGGTTAGGTCTGGCATCAAGCGAAACCGAAATAAGAATCTCAAAAGGATCACTTAGGTCGGAATCGTAGCCAGTATCCGAAATTTGAATCTACTGTCGTTTTCGCTTGAGAAAACTGAAATTAATCCAGGGTAGTTTCATCAAAACGACATACCTAATGTCTGCAGTACTAACAGAATTTCTAAACAAACAAGCAGTAGGCTGCGCCTTTGTTTTGTTATGACTAATATTTGTTTGTGCGTGTAGAATTTCAATCATTTTTGAAGAGTTTATATTTTTACATTTGAGTTCCCGTAACAAGCTTCAACAATAACCAAGCATCGCTAAGCTATTTTCCGATTTATGACTTTCCAGATGACCACGACCAACAGCGAGCTGCTGGGGCTTGCCTTCATGGCATTTTTCATAATCACGTTTTCATCCACCGCCCGCTACTATGTGAAGTTCCTGTGTTTCATCGTCCTGTCGATGGTGTGTGCCGTCGGACCGATTCCCTTCATGTTGCTGCGGCCTCGAGACTATCGGAATGCCTTGTAAGTACACCGGTGCCAATGAAACTCAACTCAATTCAACTCCATTCAACCAAAATGACTTCATTCGATACAATCCGGGAAAGAATTTCACAGCAATAGAAGGCAATCAATTCGGCTTATCACGCTTTTATTTTCTTCCTGCATTCATGGGTGGGTTGGTAATTTGATTGAGCCGAGATAATTAAAGCCATTTATTTCCAATGTTTACCAGCGAACGAACTGAGAAGCAACAGTTCCCACTTTGCTACGTCGATTGTTCATTGTTCCGAATTGGTTCGGAAAATGTTTGCCATAAATAATTGACCACGCGTCCTTCGGTCAACGTCCTCCCACCGCAAAACGGTTCAGTTTTCCCTGTGTCCTGTAGTTCCGTTCGTCGTGTGCGTGTCGAAACTATCAAGCCATGAATTATCGGATTTATAAGCAATGACAGTTTTATGAGCTTTCTTACACCAGTGTTCATATTTTGTTTGTGTTTTTTGTTTGTAGACTCCCCGCTTATCTCTGTACAAAGTTTGGGGCAATGCTCGGAGTGTCGTTCGAAGTCCGTGGAAAGGAAAACATTCACCGACAGCATGGTGGAGTGGTGCTAATGAATCACCAAAGTGCGTTGGATCTCATCGGTGAGTAGTTCGGCTACAGCCGGGTGGGGGATTTAGTTTCCACAATGCTTATCTTGATTGTTCAAATTCAAATATTCAGTGCTGGCCTACTTGTGGCCCATAATCGGCCGGGCGACGGTCGTGGCGAAACGGGAAGTGCTGTACATGATCCCATTCGGAACGGCAAGCTGGCTGTGGGGTACGCTTTTCATCGATCGCAATAACCGAAAGTCAGCGAAAAATATAATCAATAAAGAGTCGAAAGCTATCAACGAGAAGCAGGTATGTGAGGTTGGTATTTAGAATTAAAATATGCTTCTAATCGAGCTTTTTTTTTATTTCCAGGCAAAAATCCTGTTTTTCCCCGAAGGAACTCGAGGCGGTGGAGACAACTTGTTGCCGTTCAAAAAAGGATCGTTTCACGTTGCCATCGAATCGCAAGGCTTCATTCAACCGGTGGTGATTTCCAAGTATCATTTTCTCAATTCGAAGGCGAAAATTTTCAATCGAGGTAAAATCAGACAGGTCAACTTTGATCGAAATAAATACCGATGCCATTTGCTTTTAGGAAAGAACATCATAAAAATTCTACCGGAAATATCCTGTGCTGGTATGACCAAGGACGACATGCAGCCTCTAATGGATCGGGTCTATCAGCTGATGCAGACCGAGTACGAAGCTCTCAGTGATGAATCGCTGGCGATTAATAATCTTAGCAAAAGCCTCTAAGGGTACTGGGGATGTGAAATTAAAAGCAACAAATCAACACTTGAATGGCATTCATTATTTGGCTTGGGTTTGAATATTTGCTCCCTTATGGTCTGTACATTTGCAAAGTTAATGAGTGCAAATAAAAATGCTTTCCATCGTTTGCGCTTCTATCAAAAGCAGAACCGAGTTTATTGAAAAGAGCTCGTTCACAAATTAAAATTACCAGCACAAAAGCGACTGAGAGAGACTGTTGAAGTAATTAATCTTCCTCGCCCACCAAAAAATTATAACGAAAACAAGAAAGGCCAGCGCGTCCGGAAATTTTCTCCTGAATGTTAATGAGTTATCAGATTAAAGAAATGGGATATACTTTTTTTTAGCTGTCGTAATTAGGGTTTAGTTGAAGAATGCTCGGTTTTGCAACTGAGTTTGGAGAGAAAAAAATATATTGAACACAAAGCTAACGTGTCTTAAGCGAACAATAAAAGAATTATTTATGTACGAGAGTTTGAATTGTTTTAACAGAAAAAGAAATCTGCATAGAAAACAAACCAATAAACAACGTGAAGTTTGAGTGAGACTAGAGATTGATTGGTTAACGAAGACGATTTGGTTAACGAAGACCTCAGTGTTGGATAACAATTTGTTTCAAGGGGACAGCTTTTATGTAAATAGACAAATGAAGCAGCTGAAGTAGTCATAGTTAATAAAATGAAAAGCTTTAGAGTGTGGAGATTTTATAATGAGAATATTATATGCTTTTGTGATATAAAATGAATAACAACCGAATCATGCAAATATATTTTAATCTACGATCGTAACCGTCTTCACTATGCTTCGAAAAGTCAACCCGATGTAAGGATCAACCATATTCTTTTTTCATTTGAATTTTGCATTTTTTGGAGGAACAGGTTAAATTTTTATCCGGTTTTGGCAACCAACTTTTTTGTCTGTTTCTTGCAAAAAAAGATATTTTCAGATGAGTTTGTCAATGCAAAGTTTTTGCAAACATAAATACTAATACAAACTAGCTTCAGCCGTTCAATTGTAACAACAGAATCTTGTATTTTTCAAATAATTTCTTTAGTGCAGATCGAAAGTTGGTGGTTTCAGTCATTATTATGTGTAAAGACTTAGAGGGAAGCATTGTCGATAGTAGCCGTTATTGTCGATAGAGAAACTAAACAAAAATAAATTGTCTTTTCTACACACTTAAATTTTATTGCCGAATCGAGACGAAATAATTGCCGAGATTCGCACAGCACACAGTACTTGGTAATCGTCTCGCAAAATGTATAATTACAGAGAATCTCGGCAATCGGGAATTTGGTAACTGTCAATTATTGCCGAGCTTGTCAGTAGCAATTTTGCTATTAGCTCGGCAAAAGCGATCGGGACTGAATCATGGATTGAAAATCAACGTTTCATGCTAGAATTTGATGATTACGTATTCCTATGGAGAACCAATTAAATTATTCTCTGGGAAAAGTATCATCTGAAAGCTACAATAATAAAAGTTCTCTAGTGAAACATTCTCTCAGTTCAATAAAACTTACTCGCCTTATATGCCGGGTTGGAAATCGATCACCGGTAGGCAGTGTGAAGGGCAATTGTCTTACTCATTTATAAAGTGTATGCCCCTATGGTAAATAGTGCCATTTTTTATCAAATGGGCCACTACCCGCAAATGTCTTTATACCCTCTCATTTTGGTTTTACCACAGTAGACACTCAGCATCCAAGCTCCATCCATGGAATGTAACATAATTTTTTAAAGTATTTATCTACATATTAATTTTATGATTGAGTTTCACATGTTTCTAGTCTAATTTTGTGTTTTCATTAGCATTAGTATTAGATACCTCTACTCTTCTATTGATCAGAACCAATTAAACTGTGCAAAATGTTTTTCTGATACAACTTACTGGGAAATAGTACGTAGTTTTGATCAATACCGGCGCCGGCCACATCCGAATGCATATCTGCTTAGGAAAGAAGCATTGTTAGTTCAATACATTTTGTTACTAGAAACCGTGGAATCCTCTGCATTTCCACATGCATCACTGGAAGGGGTTGTTTGTTAGTAAATATTTGAACAATATTATCATGTGTTTATTGCTCTGGGTAACCGGCAACCGAGTATATGTAGCAGCTTTATCGCGTTTTGTATTAATATGTGCTTCCTATTAAAATACGGAATTTTATTCGAGACTCATGAAACTCCTGACAGCCGGCTGTCGGGAGATTTATTGTGTTCTGTTTTTTTTTTCAATAGACACTGGCAAGATATCAATCGAATAACAACGCCTTACGCAATACGACGTAATGTCGATATCTACTCCCTAACCAAAATAATAAAATACCAAATATATCCTCCTAGCAGTCTAAACTATATTTACATACGTCCTTGTTAAGTACGGTCTCAAGAATCTGCACGGGTATAAACTTCACGTGCGCGTCTTAAATTTAGATAGCGTTTAACCCTCTAGCCCGATTTTTAGTAAGAAGAAATATAATAGGACATTGAAAATAAGAAATATGTACAATATCTCTAAGGAACGATCCTTTTTCTCCTATTCACATTGTTGTAAACAACGCGAGATGACACACCATTGCTGGAAAAATAAAATGCTGCAAACCAATTTTTAATTTTCAACTTGAATCACACAATTAACCTATAAATTTTTACACATTCCATATAAATCTGATAACATAAACCTGATAACACCGACAATGATATACAGATGGAGCTTCGATCGGTTGACATTGTTCAATTTTGGGCGGTAAGTTCACAGTATTCGTTACTTTCACATTCTTTAGTATCCCAAATCAGCAACATTCAACGAATAACTGTTATGACTTTTCACTAAACAACATACGCTTGCCAAAGCTGCACCATTCAAAATAACTGCTTCGTCAAAAAAAATTACTATAAGTTGTGCCCTTTTGTGGAGCATTCAAATACATCTTCATAGACACAACTTATATGCACACAGTTAGAATAAGCGGCAATAGTAAAATGATTCTATCGCAATTATCCACTGCCGGTGTAAAATCGGATCGCAAAACGAGAATGAACGACCGTTGCTTCAGAGAGAATCCCCACAGCAGCGAGCAAACCTTTGATTATCAGACAGGTCATCGAGAGAAATTCGCTCTCGCACTGGTGTCTATTCTATGTTAAATGAACCATGCCGGTTTTTGTTGCTGCGATGATATCCGTCTGTCTTTGATGATACTGATTGAATCGTTTGAAGAGTTTCTATGGAGCGTTCTTTGATACGATAGAAGCCATCCTTGCTTGTGACACAGACAATTAAAGTAGTTTCACATAGCTTTTCACCTAGTTATGAAGTTCATCACAACCTACACAATGAACAAACCGACGACACGACCTGCCACTCGTCTATCGAAACTGTATCGCAAATTTAACTACCCCTCAGTAACTGGAGATGTCAAAACGAAATCGGCTGAAAAACTATTGAAACTGGCAACACAATTTGATGAATTATTGATTTTGAATAACAATTACCATAACCTTGGTTACTGCATATTAAAGACTTAAACAATGTAAACAAAACGAACTGCCTCGAATGGAAGATCCTTATTTCGCAGTAAGTTGAAAGTTCTCCAGCATCATCACATGCCAGATCGATGAATCGATTAGACTATTAGATAGAGGCTTCCGTTGAGGCTGGCTGGAGCTTGAACATACAAAAAATGGCATTTAAGAGCAACAGAATCAGGTTTCCATATTTGACCAACATCTTTTGTATTGAGTACTTTTAATGCGTTGTCGGTATCACGTATCGTTTAAATATCCGTCGAAGCTTGTTAAATAGTTTAACGTAACCAGACTTAGATCTATGACGACTATCTGCTACGTAAATGAGTTTTTAAAAGATGGTGAAGTTTGCAGTCATTAAATCCGTCAGAGCTTCACTGTCAAACTGGTATATCAGCTTTACTCAACCAGCAAATCAAAGATACTTAAAAAATTGAACTTTAATTTTATTCTATTTCAGAATCGATTTTCATATGAAAGCACGGATACACTTATATACAGAATTCTTATATGTTTCTTTCTAATGACTTTCTGAAATAAATCTATTTCATTTGTTAGCCAAATCTTAATATATTCGCCGCTTCGGATTTTTTTGTCTCGTTGCCAATCAGCATACATGTTGTGAGACAATACGCCGTCGTATTGTGGACATTCGAGTAACTCCTCTCTTCAACTCTCAATGATTAGAAGGCCTTCGCAAAGTGCTTGTAAAATTTGATGAACATTGATTTTGTTTCTTAGGATATGGGATCTGATCGAAATTTTAGGTTTTGAAAAGAACGTTGTAACATTTACTGGATGTCCTACACGAACTTCATCGGAGAATATCTCCTATAAATTTACAATTCGTTCCAGTTATACATCAACTATTTAACCTTGCTCTTGTGCTGGGTAATTCTGTAATGGAATAAATAAAAATGTTCACTACGATCGGAAATATACATATACGATTAATAATAACTTATAAGCTAAATGAACATTGCTTAAGCTAGGATTCGTTAGTTGACTAGAAAGAGGCCACGTGTAAGAAGACTAAATTTGTTGGGAACGGGTATAGCGTGATGAGTAAGTCGATTCCCAACCCCCGCACATAGGGTCAAAAACTTCTGGCCCGAAGAGGTGAATGATCGATCACAATGTTAAAACCTCTATAATAGAAAAAAGACTAAGTTTGTAAGGAAAAAATGTGTGAATTAAATGCATATTGAATAAGGAAATATATTTTCAGCTTCAAGCTGCTGCTAACACAGCTACTCTAAAGATTAGTCTAATTGGCTCGTTCTGAACAGGAGACGATCAGAGATTGCCATATTTCGCACAAAACTAGCCCAGCTGTGAAATCTATTCAAATTCCGCGATCTTATGTTATCTTATTGTTAAAGCGTCTAACTTCGTCATATTTCATAATATCATTTCCGCCAAAAGTTTCAAACATCTGTGGGTAGTTTAGACGATAATGTTGAATGAAGGAGGGACGGTTATATTCTTTGGTTGTAAGTTTTAAAATCTATGTCTTCAAACGACCACGACAAGTCAAGTTGAACGTCGCCAGGGGACCCAGCCATCGACGGATGGCTTGAGGCGCCACATACAGCTTTCAAGAGATCCAGTGATTTCGTTTTTACAATACCAGAATTTCTTTCTCTGCCTGCCAAAAGCATATTTTTGTCTTCAAATTTTGTATTTTGTCTCATGATACCTTCAAAAAAATTCTTGATATTTTTTTTTAATTGAGAGCTGATGGCACAAATTTAAATCTATAGAACAGTTTTCAAAACTTCCTGAAATGGTTTGTTTATTTATTATGGAGCTCCTTGGTAACTAGCTCATAGCAACTCAAACAGTGTTGCAGAAGAATTTTTTTTTATCATTATCAAGGGGTCGCTATATTTTTGGTAACTGACGGTAAATCGCTCACGAATAACTTTTATTCCGATTTTTCTTCGGAGTGCCTGGTCGTGTCGTCGAACAAACCCTCAAGTTGTTAAATTTGACAAAGATAAATAGCTAGGCTACGGTGAGTCATCTAATACCAAAATCAAAGTCAGCCTTGACGTTGTTCTCTTGCTCATACTAGCCGTCGTCAAGAACGGACATGCGGTCAGCGATGCCGTAGATTGACATTTTTCTCGGAAGCTCTCGCGGTGAAAATCCATAGATCCGTAGAAAATGTTCGAAAATTTCTGTAGATCTGACATCGCTGTATGCCGTCACTCACGACTTAAATACGATCCAGACGGTCCGTCACCATCCGTCACGGTCAATCTCCGTCACTGTCGCCGTCAAAATTTGTTAAAAGCGTTCTTCCGTCACCGTCGCGGAACGTCTTGACAACCGGTACGTGTGGACGTTCCGATGACGAAAGTATTAAACTAATTTTCACGGACGCTGACGTTTCGGTGACGATGCCGGAAGGAGACGGACCATTTGTATCGTACTTTAGAACGAATCTATTTAATCAGAAGATATTTAAAGCTCCACAATAATAATATCAAAAGAGAGCAACTGTAATGACAGTTATACAACGAATCATAAACCATGATAGGTAATACTGTGTCATCACCGAAGAAATTACGTCAATCGTGAATTTCGTTTTTTCTAAGAGTGTACCTACACACTTACAAATTTTTACATCTTATTAGATGCACATAAATGGAGCGTCGCAGCTCACGCATATTTACGTGGAAGAACATTTAATATTATGTCTAAAACTCCATACATGAAATTCATTGAAATAAAAAATAAAGGATATTGAGAGCAACCGCCGCGACTTGAACCGATAATCATTGGATCGCAAGTACGTCTGTTAATCGACCGAGCCACAGAAGCATGCATCTGCTTGGCCGGTAAAAGGTGCATTTAAATTCATACAGTCGCACCTGCTAGTAGAACGCAAGTTACAGTCGAAAAAAGTAAAATTCAAGCTCATCTAACATTTAGTCATTACAAATAAAATTTTCCGTCATTTGACAAATTAGGTATTTATGAATTACATCGTATGAGGAATTAAGTCACCTGTAAAATTCAAATTTTTTTAGAGTGTACACGGAGAACCCTTCGATCATAAAATTGCGATATCGCAGTTTTTGATTTTTGCGATAGTTGATTTAACTAATTTCTTTTTTATTCAACCAATATGGTTTTTGATTTGCATATATTCAAGTAGTTGAAAAATATGTTGTTTTGAATGCTGTCAAATGCCGGAGACAGTTGAAAGTAAAACAATAATTGCAATGCAAAATCAACAACTTTTTTAGTTGAAATCTGTTCGCGTCGCTTCAAAATGTCAATGAAAACAACATCGATGGTTAAAGCGTTTGGTGAAATTGTGTTCATTCGATTTGAGAAATTTATGATAACAAGTGTTTATCTAACAGCGGTCTTGTGATAAAGTTAACCTTGTTTAAGATGTGAAAGATTTGGCGACAAATTAGAAAATGTTAATCAGGTAAGCGCAAAAATTTTTTGCTTCAAATTCGATCATTGATTTACTTCCAGCAGACTGTTTTACTTCCAGTTTTTTGATACCGATGATGATGTTCATGCATTAGCAATAAAACGCTTTTTGACATGAATTTAATTTATAACAGTAACAGGAGCGAAGGGTTTCAAACACACAGAAGGCGCTGCAATTGAATGGCGCGTTTGAATTGCGTCGCAAAATTCCAATTCCCAGCGGTTGATGCACCCAAGCTCATATAAATTGACTAAAATTATCAGTGAATAACTTTAGTTCAACCGTTTGAAGGCATCATCTTTCAATACTCATTTTTTTTCGCTGTCAATACTCATGTCTAAAACAAATAGAACCGATTTATTTTTCAACTAACAGAATTTTGTTTCAATAACATCACCAGTTATTTCAATTAAAATATTTGTTGAAATTGAAAGGTATGTGTCCTCACTAATTGACAGCATTTATTTTTTCAAACAGTTAAATTAGTTGTTTCAACCATCGTTTCTGCTAATCGAAAAACAAAAATGACAGTTTAGTTAAAACAACAATCGATTAGTTGTACCAATTTTTAACCAATCGAATTCAGAAAATCAACTAATATTCTGGTTGAAATGGGATCGCGGGTGGTTCCGTGTACTTCGAAAAAACCCTATGATTTTACATCTTTTTACAAACACATAAATGGAGCGTCGCAGTTGATGAAAATTTACGTGTAAAAACATTTAATATTGTGTCTAAAATTCCATGACATGAAATTCATTGAAATTAAAAAAAGAATACTTAAAGCAACCGCTGCGCGACTTGAACCGAAAACCATTCGATCGCAAAGTACGTCTGTGAATTGACTGAGCTACAGAAGCACACATCTGCTTGGCTGGTAAAGGGGGTATTTGAATTCATAAAGTCGCACCTGCTAGCAGAATGCAAGTTACAGTTGAAACCTGTAAAATTCAAGCTTATCTAACATAAAGTCATTACAAATGAAATTTTCCGTCACTGGATTAGATCATTATGAATCACATCGAATGAGGGGTTAAGTCACCTGTAAAATTTATATTTTATTGGTGTTTTTTATATCAGTTCTATCAATCACCTCATATACGATGACGATTTGTTAGAGTGAGATCTGCCATCTTTGCGATGCTGTATTGCGTGGAACAAAGTTGTGATTCTACTAATGAGATGACTATTGGTAAGGAAAAGTGGGGAATTTCGAGCCACACTTTTATTCTGACTGATAACTCACTTAAAATCGTAATTTTTCAAAACTGAAGAAATAAAGTATATTTTATTTGGTTCTAATTGCCGCATAATGTCTACTGACCGGTATCAGTAGCATAGTGTGGTGAGAATCTACACTTGCTACACGACCATATTCAATAAAACAATTTTTTAGTATAAATAGTATTCATGCACAATGATTTTTAAGATCTTTAACTGCTTGGTTTTTTGGTAAAAATGTCGAAAAATCAATAATTTTTATATCTCAAAAATCACATGATTACCATGGAGAGCACAAAATACATCTAATTTGATCGACTGCTAATAAAAAACCTGTTTTAATCCTCTTAGTAGTGTAATGATGCCTTTCTCATATTACTCATTACATAATTAATAAAACCGTGAAATTCGCAAAAACAACTGTTTATTGAATAGAAATAGGATAAATTGTTCGGATCTAATCTCACAAACTCTATAAAACCTGTTTACCCTGTAGTTCAGGAACCGAAAGTGGTATCCACAACAAATTAAGGAATTCCGTATGAAACTGTAAGACTTTTCTTTTGAACCTATAAGTTTGTGAAAATCGATTTGGCCATCTCCAAGAAAAGTAAGTGAGATCCTTTTTGCAGTTTTTGATCACTATTTCCAATTCTTCCGAAACCGGATTCAGATAAACGGAATAGCCGAAGTTGTTTCGTTTACTACCAACAAATATGACCTACAAATTGGAACAGTTTTGAACGTAGTTAAACCTATACTTACTATCTCATGCTTTATTTCGATTAAACCAATTAAACGAAATCTAACAAACGAAACGAACCTGCGTTTCTGTTACTTCTGCATATGTAAGTCAAGCTAAACAGCATAAAACATGTAATAGAATTATTATTTTTATTATTTTATTATTATTATTATTATTATTATTATTATTATTGACATCACTACACAACGTGTACGAAATAGAACAAAGCACGCCTTGTTCGTTTTGTGTTTTCTTCTTCTTTCGGTGTTGTACATATTGTCACTCTATATGGCGATTTGAAAACTTTGACACTCATCGCCCTGTAACTGCGGAACCGGATCCGGATGAAATTTCACAGTAGCTTTAAAGACAGTATGAACTTTAATTCAAACCAAGATTTGTGAAAATCGGTTCAAGCATCGCAGAGAAATCGAAGTCAATTTAGTTTTAGGAGTTTTTCTTCTCCACTTTCGGTGCTCTCGGAACAGGAAAAGAGGGGACCAGTAGCGCCGAATTAAGTTTTCATGCCGACAAACTAACAAGCTCTTCAAACTAGAAGAATTTATCAGACAGTTTTATGGGATTTGTACCTGTTTTTAACCATCGCTCGTGGAAAAATACAAATAAAATTGGTAATTTTCCACTTATCACGCTTTAGCTTCGGAACCTGAAGTCGGATCTAGATAAAATGTTCTAGAAATTTTTAGGATATTTTAAGACCTTTCATTTGAAAAGTGAGTGCATATTTTTGTTACATACACACACATACACACACACACACGGACGGACGGACGGACACACACACACAGACATTTGCTCAGTTTGTCGAGCTGAGTCGAATGGTATATGGCATTCGGCCCTCCGGGCCTCGGTTAAAAAGTCGATTTTCACAGTGATTGCATAGCCTTTCTATATGAGAAAGGCAAAAATTAGTTAAAACTGAAAAACTACGAAGACGCAGGTTTTGTATAGACCGTCGTCATACAATGACAAATAAGACTAATGGTTCGAATTTCCCCATGGTTCAAAATTCCTCACATTTCTTTTAATAAAGCCCTATTTTTTAAGTAGTAGATTACCAAACATCAAAAGGCCGATAATGTGTGGCCATGGCTAGCAAGGAATGGCTAGCAAGGCTTCATAAAATCCCTCTAACGTTTGCATTGAAAAAGAAAATGGACAAAAATGGCCGATTTTTCAAGGGTTCACGAATCTACCCATGCAGCATCAATTATAGTAACCCATGAGTCAGCAGACGAAATTCGACAGCTCTATCAGTCGAACTCTAATTGTGATTGCAAAAACAGTGAACCAACTCCGTTCAAAAGAGTGTGCGTTTGAAGAACGGAGCCACGCCGCGCCGAAAACGGACATCGTGTGGCACTTTGTGGACGCCGGATACGTCCGTTCCGGCATATACAACATCTTGGCACTATTAGATTCGTATTATTCGTATTTTACTACCCTCACAAAGGAAGTGAGATCCGAATTTTGAAGTTCATTTCACACACCAAGTACCCCAAGAAGGTGCTGATGTGGTTGATAATCAGAAAAAGGGGATGACAAAGCCACTCTTCTGTTGCTCCGGACTGACCGTGAACCGAAAAAAGTCTGTTTTTTCAATGCAAATGTTACTGTTAAGCATGCAAAAAAACTTAAAAAGTCAGACTGATAATCTTGCTGTAAAGCATCGCTGTATGTAGTCAAATGTCGAGTTGGCATTTTGTCTTAATAATGTGCCATTTATTTCCAGAACTCCGTAGTTTCGGCAATTCTATTTAAAGTTTCTCATTTCAATTATAGAGGCTTTATCATCTTAGGTCATTCGCCTCTTCGGGTCTTCTTTCTGACCCTATGTGCGGAGTTGGGAATCGAACCCAAGCGGGCTGCATGAAACTAGCAAATTTTGTTTTTAATTTAAAATATCCAAAAATCTTTCTGAAATAAGAAAATAACAATACATATCTTCACACAGAAAATAATTAACATTAGTTTTTGGGGAGTTTTCACGTAAATTCATTTTTTGGATATTCTTCTAAATGTCTCCATATCATGTGGGAATCCGATATATGTTATGGGATGTACACTCAATCTTCAAAACATTCAAACAAGAAAAATGGCAAATTTGGAACAAATTACGTTTTGTCCCGGTTTAATAATTGTACATTAGATTTTCTCCCAAAAACTATTATTACTTTAAAATTTATTGAGCTTTGTCCGCTAGAACAACCAAATTGTTAGGAATCCCAGCCCGTACCCAGAATTTTATTTCGGGAAGGGCCCACAGATAAAAAAAAAAGTTACTGAAGATTACCTAGCTCTTCGTATGTCTTTTACCGGTGTTTTCAACTTTTCCACTGAAACTGTCATTATGGAGTATTCAAATAAAATTTGTGAGTGTGCCCGAAAGGATGTTATTGTATTATATTTCTTTACGTTTACTGTCCTGCTATTTCTGTATCACATCTAAGCCTAAGACCTTCTAAATATTGAT
Source organism: Malaya genurostris (assembly GCF_030247185.1). NCBI lineage: Eukaryota > Metazoa > Arthropoda > Insecta > Diptera > Culicidae > Malaya > Malaya genurostris. The sequence goes on along the minus strand of NC_080571.1, from coordinate 338,060,042 downwards.
ATAGCACAACAATCCACAAAATTTGTGATGATATACTACCTTGATCAAAAAGTTCCCGGAATTTATCCAGAAAATTAAAAATACAAGGTTATTCATCATAGTCGATATTGTCCTTTTCAAAGTACTCCCAATCAACTGCAACACACTAATGTCAGCGCTTGAACCTAGTAATATATTGGGGACCCCGCACATGATCAGAGTGTTTTTCTAGCCCAAAATGTCGAATGATTTTAAGGTTAAAACTTCTATAATCGGAACAAAAAAATCCATAGTGCCTTTACCCAGGCGTTGACTCAGATAGGCCTCAGAAAACTTCGTGAACTAATATTTTAAGTATTTTTATTATTATTGTCATTTTTTTTTCAACCCAGCTTCATCCTCCATTTTACGTGGTTTTAACTCTGTTCTGATTCGTAGGGCCCGTACCTGCGTGCGTGCTGCGTACTCTCAAAACTTCTACCTCACGGTGTAATCAACAGCCCCATAATATTTCTCAAACTTTTTTTCGTTTCTGTTTCTGATTTCGGGCTCCCTTTCTGGGTACGTTACAAGACGAGCTAAACAATTCAGTGCAAGAAAAACGTGTTCCACTTAAACGCAAATTGCTATCAAAAATAACGAGACAAAGAGAGAGAGAGAGAGAGAGATGAATTCGAATTTAAGTCTCAATTTTGACTATTGGATGTTCTAAAACAGAAGAAGGGAACACTATTTCAACAAAGAACTAGATTGATAATGGAGCGCAACCAAAACAAGGACATTGCTAAAAGCGTTTATTCTGCATACCCCTCGTATCGACATTTGTGACAGCAGTGAAATCGAATAGCAGGCCATTTTCATACGTTAAAAAAATCACGTGCCGCTTGTTCACAAACAAAACAATCCCGTTAACTCAGTCGTCGGCGAAAACAAAACAAAAATCTGGGCAACGAAAATGCCTTTGCCGGTAGCCGTGTGTCGAATATGTCTGTCGAGGGACGAGCTTCAAGTGTCCATCTTCGGTGAGTACGCGCGGAAGCACAAGATTCTGGTCAAGATTCGTGTCTGTCTACCGATTTCCGTTGACCGGAATGACAACCACTCGAAAACGATTTGTCATAACTGCGTGACCCGGCTGGACCAGTACTACGACTACTACTGCAACTCGCTGACCAGCCAGCGCGTCCAGGAGGATGGTGAAGCTTCCTTCCGGGACTACTTTCGGAAGAAAGTAGATCAACGATTCACGGCCGCAGTCGAACGTCGCGAACGACAGAAGATGATTGAGGCTCAGGAAAGAATCGTTCCGGCCCCGTCGGTGGCCGAGTCGATCCGGCGTACACAGGATGCTCTGTTAACCCAATCACCGAAATTGAAATCATTCAGCAACGGGACGTTTGTGATTGCCGCGAGAAGCCCGGGACCGGAACCGTCAACAAGTTTTTTGGATTTGAAAAGAGGTCACCGCAGGAGAAAGAATGGTTTTCCAATGAAATTCGAGCATGGCTGCCACGGAAAACATGGTCGAACTTCACCGATCCTGTTTGATGATGTCGTTTAAGGTTGAATTATGTAGACATTTGCAAATAAATCTTTTTTTAACTTAAGTCCGTGCCAGAGCTACTGCAATATTTTTGTTTTGTTTTCGTAAGCATTTGCAATATTTCAAAATTTGAAAATGACTTTCGGCTATTCCGTGGAGAGAAAAAGTACAGTGAAGCGTTCCTATAAGTAGATTAACTGTCCGCATCTAATTATGACTGAATGATGATTTAGCAGATTGAAGAAGTTTTTCCGAAACTCTACCGTTCATAGGCAGGATTAACTCTACTGGTTTTGAGTGAAGGGCATTTTTCGGTTAGACTTTCTATAATTTATCGTGCACCTTCCGGACAAGGCGGAAGGAGGGTTGATTGGTTTCACTCTGACCAACTGAATGCTGTAGTAAATTGGAATTCTTGCAAGACATGGTTGAACCTTTGTTCGGCTGCGGAATCTCCCCTCCAATAGAAATAGTTTGTTCGACTTATTCTAGCTTTATCATTGCATACTTTTGTGGTATTGGCATCAAACATTTCCCAATGTACTGGAAAATATCCATCTGGATCCTAAGTTTTGTTTGAGTTTTCCCCGTCCACACTCACAATAAAAATACCTGCTCCGAAATCTTCTTTACAAGATCAAACCTCACCCGGTCTGTAGAAGCCTTCGGTCGAATGATAAACGTTTCAAACCTCACATTGCGTATCATGCTTTGTGTCTCCCCTATCAGGTGACTCGGATACGGAACGAAACGAGCAGGGCTTTATTACGGATTCTCGAGAGGTATTATCACTCGCCCTTTGCCTTTATCCAACAGTTTTCTTTTGCTTGGGAGATTTGATGACTTTTGTGGTGGATGAAAAAGTCAAAATGTTTGCCAAGTACTCCTTCCACAACCGTACCGGTTCGGGTTCAGGTTGACAGCCTCACCCGTGCTGTTATTATTTTTTAAACTTTCTTATCCCGTTGGTAATCATATGTGTGAATGTAGCCGAAAATCGATGTTGGGAATTTACAATGTGACACTGACAATGGCAACTTTATTATTTTTTTTTTCAAATATGAAAATTTTTACTTTTGAAGCTTTAGAATCCATTGCGTTCAACTTTTGAATATCTCTATTCGTTTGGGGCTTTCTCTCAGTAATCGAGGAGACCAACTGATTAGAAAAACATTAAAGAATAAAACAGTGAAGTTAAAATTTGCGAAAACAGTAATCACACAGACGGGACTCGTACTTAAAACTTCTCCTCCGTGAGGAAATCGGTTTTGCCAATTAAACTACTCTGCATGTGAAACACACGAAGGAACAGTTCAACCCAACATAGCAAATCAAGCATTTTCAACCCCGCAATAATTTTCTATTTAATCTGCCTAATACCTCTTAATCGACGACACGACCAGGCACTCCGAAGAAAACTCGAAATAAAAAGTGTCTGTGAGTGATTTTCCGTCAGTTACCACAAATATAGCGGCCCCTTGATAATGATAAAGTTATTCTTTTTAGGCAACACTGTTCTGGTTGCTATGCGTTATTTGTCAAGGAACCGCAATTATAGGAATAAACAAACAAACTGGAAAACTATCCCGTTCCATTGCCACGAAAATGCAAGAAAAAAAGGATTAATTTCGGAATACAGGGAGCTATGCTCTTGTGTGCAGCCACATATTTCCAAATCTGTTGCAATAAAATGGACACAAGACGAAACTGAATTTATTATAATAATAATCAAGTAAAATTACCTTTTTGTAAAACTCGAAAAAAAAAACGTGGAGCAGGATGTTTATTTCGTTTATTATGCATTCAATTAAGACCAAAAACATTATTTCGTAACACTAGAAGAACCCTTACAGAAGTTAAAATCAATGGGAAAAGAACGATAATGAAATTGCTGCGTTCTGTGATGTCGATTTGAAACACCAGTATTAAATTTAAGCTATTTTTAAAGATCCTTCATGCATTGAGTCAGCAACAATAAAATGCATTTATTTATGTTATTTCTCTGCTAAATCATGCTAAAAAGCTTGATTGTTTTCCATGAAGATCTTTGTTGGAGATGCGTTTCAAGTCTTTTCAAGAGAATTTTCCAAGAATTATCCAGATGTCATACTAAAACTATTCTACAATTATCAGAAGTCATAAAACAAAAGTTTGTCTCAATGGCGCGAAAAAATAGTAATGCTTATGATACGATCTTAGAAGAAATTCTTAGTCGCACAATTTGAAGATTTTATGAAAACTATGCTAAAGTTTCAATTCATGTTTGATTTTTTCTAATGGTGTGAGATGCTGATGTAGTTGATTGGTAACTGCTTTGGTATCAAATTTCCGGTGCATACAATTACTGGTGGTGCAAATAAAATAATATAACATATCGGTATCGCAAAAACATAGCGCTTCACTTAACTTTTAAGGGCCGATCCTTTTTTTAGGCACAGTAGTAAAATGCGCGACTGGTATATAATGATTCGGAGTTAGTTTTGTTTATCTATATAAACATGTTTTTGAATAACAGTATCCAAGTTATCTGTTATTCGAAATCAATAATTTATCAAATCGAGTTGCCAGTTTTAACAAATTTTCAAGTAATTTCGTTCTGACATTTCGAGTTACTGAGGGGTAGTCAGATTTGCGATACAGTTTTAATAGACGAGTGACAGGTCGTGTCGTCTTCTTAATCCTTAAGATGATGTTAGTTGTTGATCAGTTCTAGTTTGGTTACAAATAGTATTCTTACCAGAAGTTCAACTAACGATATTTTCATTAGCACATTATTAAATACTTATCATTTTGACTATGTTGAAAATATATTAGGTACCTTTTTGGCAACACTGTTTTTGACAGATCACGCGTGAATCGTATTTTGTGTCATCGTTGTCAAACTTGTTCAGTTTGGTCTATGGTTTAATCCCAAATCGCTGTTTGGTCTGTAATTTAATCATGAATGGACGCTGGCAAAGTTGGAGAAAGATTCACTTTTTTTTATCGAAAAATTGTGTTCAGCGACGAAGCTCATTTCTGGTTGAATGGATACGTCTACAAGCCAAATTGCTGCATCTGAAGTGAAAACCAGCCAGGAGCATTGCAAGAACTATCAATGCATCCCAAAAAAGCCCCTGTTTGGTGTGGATTAAACATTAAATTAGACTGATCATATTTAAAACTAGCTGTTTTGGTAGAGATCCTTTGATTTAATTTTTTCAAATTCTTTTATTTTTGTTGTCTGACTTTTCGGAACTTCTGGTTTTATTTGCTGCTATTTGACGATTTTTCTTATTTTTATGCTTGTCACAGTGTGTTATTCTACTCTTCTGAAGATTGTTTTTCGCTAGCTGCTTTTATTTCATACTAATTTCGTGTATTTACTTGATAATTCTGATCTGCTCAGTGATTGCAAAGCGGGAAAATTCCAAAATATTTTTATTCAAAAAATTTAAATTTATAAAGAGTGATTTATTAAGAGGTATAGGAATTGATTTTCTCTCACAGAATCTCGTTCGCGCATTTATGTACTGCCTCAGAAACGAATGTACAACGCTTCGTACGTACGAGGTTTGAGTGCTCCAGTCGCATGAGAATAGGCATTACAACCTGTGCTAATTAACCCTCCGATAAGTCCCCGTTCATAATATAACATACTTTTAAGAATATTAAACCCTACATTTTTGGCAGTTGTGTTTTCTGACACTTGTTTAATTATTTTCTTGGCGTACTGCGCAATTGTTGATAATTAGGTTTTCAAAAACGGGGAAAAATATCTAAAACTGATCAATCAGTCTAAAGCTTTTTAATCTACTTTTTCAAAATCCTGGTGCGATCTTGCTCAACACCAAATTATTCAAAATTGTTTGCGTGGTCATACATAAAAAGCAATTAAATATGATCTACAATTAAATAGAGTAATCACGTTAGTAATTTTAATTACAATAAACTACTTTTCAAACCTGATAATATGGATAATAAAAGTAATTTTTGACACTTCAATAAATTTTGATTCCAAAAAATGCTGTAATAGACATGTGTTATCGAACTTAATTCGTCAAGATAGAAATATCTGATTTCTATACAATTAGACTAAATTGGAAGGTTCGTCATCAATATCCAGTAATCAAAAATCTTTTAAATCTAAAACAACTTGTTGGTTAAATAGTAGCGCATACGCATCGATTGCATCAGCTGCTGGTCGTTTGCATTGGTAGAGAAAAAACGAGAAACGAAAAGTGAAAATTATTATATCAAATCAGCCGTTCTAATGGCTCTAAACGTTATCTAAAGAACTATTAAGAATAAGAAGAGCAAAGCGAAGGTAAAAATCATCTGTTTAGTGAAAATCCAAAATAATTTGATTTACTACGTGCACTTTTCGCTGTGCGAAAATCGTTCGAGAAAAATGTTCCGAACTGTGCTAAATATCGTAGAGAATTACACAATTTGGTCCTTCTAAAAGGCAGAAATGAGTCCTGTACAGCATCTTGATAGTTCCTTTCAATGAAATATGCAAATCCGAAAAGAGATAATCGACGTCAAAAATCGTTGAAAATTTTAGTTGTGAAAAGGGGGAAAGTTTCGCAATTCACACAATCGTTTAACTATCAATTCGAATTCGAAAATATAAAGAAATCGGGTCAGTTTTATTCGTATTCACGACATCCAGTTATGTCTCTGACATTATAAATCCGCACTTTTTAGTTGAATTGTTGAATTGGCTTCTGCAATTTGCAGCTATATGGCACACTGTCACCGAAAAAACCTTAACACCGTCATGACTACTAGCCACTAGAAGACACACTACTACGAAAACGAAAAGAATTTTTCAGTCTCGGTTGTCTTTTCTATATTGGCAGGTATAAATACGATGTTATATTGGAGAAAAAGACATAAACGAAACATAAACTTCTTTTTGAAAATTTTTCTTCTAAATGGCCTCCCGTTGAACGATTGATTGGACTTGCATTGGACCAATGATCCAACGTATTGGACCAACGAAGGACCACCGTTGAACGCTTTTGCCTTTCTCATATAGAAAGGCTATGCAATCACTTGAAAAACCGACTGAAACTAACATAATAACCTTAGGAAAAACTGGAATCGCTGATGCTGTACAATATTCGAAAGATAAAGTGATGTTCAAACTTGGTAGGCATTTTCAATGTTATATATGATTAATTTAATTCAGGTGCCTGTCTAGGGTAAATTTTTAGTTTTGCTGCAATCTGAAGTAATATCTATTATTTGATTCTACAGAGCAAAGCAACATTAATGTATTGAGCCAAACAGAGTTGGATATTACTAGCAGTATAAACGTCAGCTACCATAGAAAATGAATGATTTCTAATTATCTATTCTTTTTCTGCTTTCCTACTACACATTTAAAGGGACATACATATTGCATCATGTGTTGTGGGGCATACCACTAATTTGTTGTGAGGAATATTATACGGTTGCTGGGGCATTATGCCTACGGCAAGCGAAAATGTGTTTAGGAAAATGTGTTTGTATCAATCAATTCTCATCACTTCTACCGAAATCATTGAAAATTATGTTCCTCGGACGTATTCCAAAGAAATACATACATTCTCGAAGAAAATATATCAGTACATTTAGAAATATCTCAATGTTTTCTTAAGGGTGGCATATTATAACACTTTACCCTACTAATATTGCAGGATTTTGCCATAACCACGATAAAGTGTAAAAATGTTTTGTGAATTTACATTTATTTTCATGCACATATTTGGAACAGGTAATTGAATGGAAAGTTACATTACAAAACTAAGCGATTTGTAAATATACAGCCTTGTTCAAAGAAAAAGTAAATGCATTTCAATGTAATTTTACATCAATCATGGTTTTAAATCAGATTTTCGTTTCAACTGATGTCCGTTTAATAGTACTATTGGTTTACATGTCGTTTAAGTTTCATCTTTTCTTGCTGTGTAAGTCGCCATTTTGGGTTTCGGGTTCGCACTCATTCTTGTGAAATTGCTTGTATTTTAAAATCGTTATTGCTAACCAGCATAGTTTAGTGTGAGACGAATTGGTTTCATGTAAAAGTTCCAAAATATTATTCTAATTCAGTAGTTCTGTTTATATATCTATCAGTGCATGGCGACTCCTACACTTATTTCTAACGAGGGATCATATATCACTTTAAATTTCAATTTTCTTCCGGAGAGGTTGGCCTTTTCGACGGTTCTTCTTCTTCACTTCTGGTGGCGTCACCTCACTTGAGATAACGCCGATTGATGGCACAGCGATTCAGCTATATTGCCAGTTAGTTTTCGTTTATAGTCCAATGGACCTTTTTTCACTGGACTACAAGTCGCTATGTGACAACGTGGAGTCACCGAAGTACGGATGAAAATCCTTTCTTTCTCGCGAAATACTCGAATTTTCACCGCACTAATACGATACGACGTGTTCACTCGTTGAAGGTTTCACCGGAAGTGCTTTTCGACGGTTAGATCCTATAAAATCACAATTTACAACAATGAACATAAAAACGTGCTTGCTATAAACTGCAAATTTTGATTAAATTTGCTCCCATCGAGTAAAAGTGATATTCATTACAGCAACCACTGTTCGAAAACCGCTGAGTTAGCTGTCATTCGAGAACGTGCCCCTCTATAAATACTCTTCTCCACGAAATACCATGTATAAGCGCGAGAATGAGTGACCGTTTTCGCTCTCTTGCTCAGATCATCGAGACTGTTCGGAATGCTCACATTTACGAAGCATACTTTCCTCAATTCCTGATAGTTGTCCGTTTGGCTTCTGGCTGCATGGTCGTAGGAATATATTTTTCATTATGTTCTGATATGTTTTTGCATTCGGTGATCCTGCTGATTCGCGTATGGAAGCTTTCGCACGGTGATTTTCCCCGTGACATATGGTACTGGATGTCTGGTTTCAAGGCCTTGGAAAATCCGGTCACCATCATCATCACCAGTATCATCATCAGCACGTTCGCATGACGAAGAACCGTGGCAACGAGATTTTTACTCTCGGACCGTTTCGGGAGCAAAAATTGTCACGTCACTTACAGATACGCAACCGGACAGATCGACACCGGCGGACACAAACGCACGGGACCGCAACGAGAGGTTTATGGTATTTGCGCTGATTCGAAGCATGAAATCGGATTTGGGAAATGCAGAATGAGAAATTGATTGGCTTATTGTGATTGTAGCAAGGTTTATCTCGTTGTCATGCATAACATATGAGGCGGTGGTTGAATTCTTTTGTTTGTGCCAGTCCGATCGGCCGGACGAGTTCGTACTGGGATTGAAATGCGTGGGTTGTTGCCGGAGCAGATTATTTCCTGTTTATGCCGCCAAATATAAGCAAATAACGAGCGATTGTTTAATTGTTGAAAATAAAATGCATGATATGATGGATACTTCCAAGTAGTATTCAATTCGACGTAAACATGTCAAAAGGGCCTGAGAGCAATTGATAGGTTCTCTTGATTTACTTTCTATTTCGATTATATATGTGTTATTGTACAAATATTTCACGTAATTAAAATTTGTTTTGAGCACAGCAAACATTATAAGCGTCTATTTGCTTCCGTATTCGGTACAAAAAGAACGTGCTGCTATTACACACACATGACATTTGTCGGAATGACGCTATCTGTTTTCTGTCAAAAGTTCGCGAACAGAATTTCATCGCATAAGCCCTGTGTTTGAATTGAAGTATTTCCGGAAGGGAATACTGGCATCCAGTGCGGTAAAATTTCATTTTCAATCGAATAATATAAGATGAAAATAAAAATGTATGGCCGCTGACCGTCAGCATATCCCTACTAATTCATTTAACTTTTGCTGCCAGTTTCAAGTGAAGCTCCCGGAATTCATCGTCAGTTGATTAATCGTACCTAGTCATTTGAAGTTTTGCTTGCTCAGTCTCGAGTGCCAAGTAGTGTAGCTCCTTCATTGCCTTCGCTCTTGGTAGTGAGCAAGTTCGAACGAATAGAATTATAAATGGAGTAAAGTATTAAAGTCTTTCATCTATTATCTTGAACCAATTCGAATGTTTACATGAACCTCATTTGAAGGCCGCTCTCACACTATTGAAAGAGATATTTTGTTACTTCAAGAGATCAACTGACGGTGGCTAAACTGAGTCTCGATTGAAGCGAAACGAGTGATGAACTGAATGCTGCCCGTTCGGGCCGTCAGCAAACATTGTGTGTGTCAGAGAGTGAAGTTTACTGTGTTCCCTCATTCCGTTTCAATTGAATTGAATGAAGTTTTACAGCACTGCTGGCATCTACAAGTGTTATGGTTGAAAGTTGTCATGTTTCATAAGAGTAGATAATTCAAATCCTACAAGCCAGCCGGTAAATGTTCGAGCGCCGATCTGAAGGCATTCTTGAGAAAACTGAAGCTAACCCAGGGTAGTTTCATCAAACATACACTTTTCACAAAAATGAGTTGGGTTCGCATTTAGCAACGATTTTCAGTTTAACCACGTTGAAACTAGGTTCGAAACTGGTTTCAAACAAACGGTTTGACAGCAGTTAGGGTTAGGTTTGGCATCCAGCGACATTAGTATCAATGAGATCGTAGCAACCTTCTGATATGATATATCTGATTCCTTCTCGAAAATGTCATACGCATTATATAATATTTTGAATTTAGAGAATCAAACATTTGGCTAGTAAATGGAAGAAAGGATACTTTGACTAGTTTCTATGAGTTATGAACAGTTTTTAACATTGACAAATAGTGAAAACCTGAATACCAAAAATTCAGGTTTTGAAATTGTAGTCAGTTTTCTGAATGTAACTGCAAATGCAATATTATATAAACGTTTAATCGACATGATAATGTAGTATGCATCATTAACTGATATCAAAGAAGTTATGTTTTGTTATGCAGATCACTCTTGTGACATATAAACTACACTCAATGCAGTATAAACTACTCGTTTCAAACGACCACTTTACTCAACCGCCAGAAGCACTACAATGCAACAAATTCGCTGTCAGTAATCTAAATTGCATCGGTAAAGATTAAAACTTTCCCTTTCCCTTTCGAACGTGACGCGAACTACCTTCGAACGTTGGAAGAACCATCACAAATGTTACCGTGGCACGACAGGTCTTAATTATTTAATTAATTATGTATGGCCGGTGGTGTGGCACAGGAATCCCACTTGCACGAGGAATGCGGAAGGATAGAGAACCTTTCCTCTCGGTGATCATAAAAAGTAAAAAAAAAAAACTCGGAAAGTAATTTGGAATTCCAGAGAGGCTCGACATACCGGCAGTAATTGTGCCGCATTTATCAAAGCAAGGAAAGGAGCTGGAGTGAGCAATCGAACCGCATAATTAGTAATTGTTGTGCTAATGCTGAAGCATAATGTAAAGGACCGCTTTTTTTTCTACATTTGTTTTATGTGGCCCAACTGAAACTTTTCCACCCAGGAAAAATTTTTCTGCTGACCAAAATTACCAACGCGTTCCTAACGATCCTTTGTCATTTTTCATCCCTTCCTGCGGGACGAAGAAAATGGCCGAGAAAATGAATGGCTTATAATTTGTTTAATTCGACACCTGGTGCTGTGTCGTCCTGAAGGTTTTTTTTTGTGTTGTACAACCTCTCTCACATTTTTCCTTAAGTAGATGGGTGCTGTTGCTAATTTACTATTGAAGTGTGCTTGTCAGTTGACAGTCGAGTGAAATGTCGTTCGAGAGTCAAATAATGATAAACAAGAACGAATAACTTTCAAGTCACGAACATGAAATAGACCGTTCACTTGCAGTGAGACGAGTTCAGCAAGATGAGATCTTCAAAACCCCTTCGTATATCTCCGGATCTCCAGAAATGGAAGCAAAGATTGTGTTGATCCGATGGTTGTTAACAGTTTATGGGAACTTCTCACTCAATTAGGTAGGACTGCTACACCAGTTATTTCAGCTTCACTTATAATCCCATACATGAACATCGTTGATTTGAGAGAAATATATCGATACCCCGACTGCAATACAATTTATTATTTGTAGGTCTAGTAATATGTAATTAATAAGGTGGCTCGAATAAAGGTATTGATAGAAACACATGGCTTGCATGTTATTAGTAACCAAAACGATATAGAAGTTCTTTGCTATGACGACAAACTCGATAAATAAACAATCTTTGATTCAATGAAAACTAGATCGAATAATATGACGATAATAAGCACGTATTTTTTTTAGTTCGCTCAAGCAAAACTCATCTCACGAACACTAAAGTACGCACTAAGTCTTCACCGCTATTGTTGGAAGCAATAGTGGCCCTTACACGATCATTAAAAGTGTCATTACTAAGTAATGACACTTCTGCTCAAACGCTCGTCATTACTGCATTACTGCACATCATTACTTTTTAGCATTACACGTTCATTATTAATGATGAGTATTTGTAACTACTCCAGCAATAGCAATATTTTTATTTTCGTTTAGCTGAAAATAAATTTGATTTGCCATTGAAACGTTAAGGTTAATGAAATATTAACAATTTAAATCTACACTTTGTCATTTTTTCGCGTATAGTTCTAAAGATATTCATCACTTCCACAAAAAAAATAAGAAGAAGAAATAATGTTGGTAATGATGGAAAATCCACAATTCCATCATTACTGAACTCGTAGACCTTACACGATCATTAAAAGTGCCATTCCTTTTTAGTAATGACACTTTTAATGATCGTGTAAGGGCCGCTAATAAAAAAACTGTTGTTTTTTTTTCCAAACTATCTTCTCTGTATGCTTTGTTTCTCTGTTCTATTTGCTTTAATTTTCGCCGTCAGTTCTGCACGCTCAGTGGACATAACTCAAAGTTTGAGTTCCGGGTACTCAAATTCATAAACTAAAGCAATCTGTCAACATTTGATTTCTGATTTGATTAATATTAACTCAACGTATGAGTTCTTTCATATTTACTCATGCGTTATAGAGTAAGCGTTGAGTTTTCAAATATTTGAGTGAAAAAAAAATCTAGCCGTCGCGTTGTTCTTATTTGTGGTCAAGAAAATAAAATATCAGTAGAAGAAAATGGATCAAGCTGCAATCAAGTTGGATACTGAAACATTTAACAAATTGAACGGTGAGTTTTGCTTAATTAATTTATTCAAAATAACCTATTTGAAAAGCTCAAAAAATCAACGACAACTTCCTATCCCTGATGAGTGATGCAGATCTACAAGATATAGGAATAATTGAGAAGGGTCCTCGGATGATTTTAAGAGACATTATAAACCATATAAACGCAAATACGCCTGGTGTAGATCGCCAAGAGTCAAACTCTAAAGTTGACACTTTGGCTAACGACGTTCGAGAGCTTTTGGAAGCGGACATGAAATTCCAATTCAAAATTCTCCCTACATTCTCGATCCAATGTAGCCAATCTTTCCGAAAAACGCAATGAATCGTCTTATCCAGATAGCATGTATACCATTGGAGAAAAGAATCGTAGAAAGGAAATGTAAGTACATTTCCCTAAAGTAAGCTCAATAATTTTGGAAATCGAAATAAATCAACTTCATTAGTTCTCATTTTAAAAATAGTTTATTAGTCATCTACTTATTTTAAACTTATATAAAATACATCACTATCCGATTCTTCAAGTTGAAACAACGGTGCGAATAGTGTCCTCATTTACCACAGACTGCGTAATATAATAAAGGAGTTACCACACTTGCGCAAATTTAACAGAACGAAACTTGGAATTTTAAATGTACCTACCGATATCCTGCAACAAACAAAGATGTTGAAAATTAAGGAGACGTTAACCTCAGAAGCAAAACAAATTGCCGAAGATATGGCCAAATGCTTTCCGATGAATCAACTTTTTTTGAAAGAGAAGAAATGTGTTCGTGAGATTTTCGGTATGTTTCCTCACTTCCGCTCCTACCACGTAATTTTGGAAAGGTCTAAAAAATGTTTTTATTATTTCATGTTTTCATTTACCATGTAAAAACTCAAACTTCATGCCACAAACACTCCTTACGATTACTCTTGTGCTTTATTGGTCGTAATATGTAAGCTAAACGGACGGGACAATGACGATTTTTGACCACGGTTCCCCTTTTATACGCAGTCAGTTGAAGATATGTGCCTGAATACCTCAAAATCGTCGTCCTTTAGCGAAAAAGCCAAGCAAAAGTAAAGAGTTTTCTGCGTTGTTTTAAAATATTCAGAAAACTTAATTTTCGAGTTGTTTGTGGTTATCTCACACTGTTGAAAATATTATTCTAAATTCCTGATCATATTTTTGATGAAATGGCGAAAGAATTATGTCGCTGCCCTTAATACAAGTCGAGATATTCACGATTAAGTTCTGCCCATTCTTCCATATGGCTAATTTTGAATAGGCACCCCATAGTAAAGTAAGTCGTATTCACGACAAAATAGATAACACTGATTCCTGGCTGTAAATTCCAAATCATATAATTCAAAATATTTTCAGGCCTGTGTGACAAGTAGGATTTAGAACTAAAGTCATATTATATCCCGACATTGCCTTTATAATCATATATTGTCTATTTTGCAAATGTATGTCTATTCATGAGTGTGAGTTCTCGTGATCGGTCTGGTGCACAACCCTGTAATTTTTAAATTTGATTATCCGATATTTAATAAATTCTTTCCATTGAAAACGTATGTCGCCTAAACCATATTCTGCCACTTCTGAAAAATTTCATAATATTTTTATTCTTTTTTTTTCAAACAATCCTATTCATGTGCCTATCCTTCAGTTCTTTGTTTCGGGAGTCTTTGTAAACAGTAGCTCTACGAACGCAATCTAGTTTTAATTTAAACATATTGAATACATTAGCGAGAGATTAAATTTCTAATTCCACTGGACGGGTCCCCGGTCATGCCCTACACGTTTTCGGACAATTGCCAGTCCATGAAATGAAATTATCACGTGTTAGGAAACTGTACACTCAGGCGCTCAAATATTTGCTAGCACCAGCCAACCGAGGGGACGCAAAGTATCTAAAAGTTAATTTGATTACAATATTATGAATAAAATTATTTCATGAAGTTGACACAATCCCACCGAAAATGTCATCTATCCCTTTATTAGGAGTGCTCAACCTCAACTGGAGAAGGGAAAAGGACGCTTCTAGTCGGCGGCAGCACGAGGACCTTTTATCTCTTTATTAAAACTGTTGAGTTTTTAGCTACCAGCCGGACCACATTTCCGGCCGAGCTCCCACAACCTTCGAAACAGTGTGAATGTGCCGGACGAGTTGTACCAGTGCTCTCGACTTTATGAAATATGGTTACGGGGCTGGGGGTGTGTGATCCGTACTCCGCATGGCATGTTATTTTCCCTTCTTCCCATACGACTGGATAGGACATTGGCTTCCCATTTCGGGCACACGAAATAAAACCTACAGGATACCGAACACAGAGATCAATACGATAAAAAGTTTGATGCCGTTAGTCGTGGGGAGGCGAATTGCTTTTGGATATTTATTTTGTTGCTTTTGGGGAGATGAAAAATTTGTTAATATGTTGACATTTACCCGGTGAAACACGACAACGCAACTGATGAGGATATCTTTTTTTTGCAGATCGCAGAATTCTTTTTCTTCCGCTTCAGCTCCCATTTCCAATGGTCAAACTTGTGTGCGTTCTTTTTTATCTCGCACGAAGGCGGACATGGAGCACGGGTACCAAATTTCATGACTGATTGAAAAGCAATCATAGATAATTCAATTTGTCAGCATCCCGTCGACTATTGGGAAAGTGGAAAACGGAAAATCATTTAGTAAATTGATATCGCTGTGATTGCGAACGATGAGAGCTTTCGAGTTTGTTGATTTCGGTTTGATTGAGTTTTACGAAAGTTTACTAAGTTTTACTTAGAATAGTTCATAATTGTCAATCTAATATTAGATATGGCAAGCAAAATGGCTACGTAAAATCTATGGAGAGCTAAATAATAGTTGGTCATATTATCTTTAAATTTAAGCTCCAGTGATCGATGTACTGTACCAGCTATCTGTAATCGTTCAATGTTCGTGTTTTTTTTAAATGCCAACGAATAAATAAATGCACTACAATACCGAATATGAAATAATTGAATAAACCAGATTCTCCAGATTAAATAATTGTCCCAGGTAGGTGTCCGGCGGTAAAATTATAGGTAAATTTAGTATGTATACTCATGAATGTAGCTAAAGCGCACTAAAAATGGTCAAGTTTTTTTAATTACAGTATCAAAAATTGGCGCAACCGATGTACCCAAAACTATCGACGCTCGGAGAAAACGCTTTTCCCGGATGCATTTCAAATTTAAAAAATCAACATTTTAGGTGTCTTCCAAATTTGGCTACCTTTCGGATAGGTTTGAATTCCTTCAGTTTCGAAATTTTTCTGACTTGCTTATCTCTGTACTACTCACAGTTATAGAGAAAAAAATATCAGCCCAGCTCATCACTATTAAAGCCCGGGAGTCAGTTTGCTTCACCCAATAAACCAATCAATCAAAATAAAGCAGAATGACGTTGCTAACTCATTCCCAAAATATCTAGTGATATTTCAATACATTATACAAGTTATTGATTGGCCAACCATTCCGCTCTGACCCAAGCCATATTTTAGCCCAGTTTTCACAGTTTTGCTAATCTTCTTCTAAAAAAGTTTTGCTAATCTTGTTCTAAAAAAGGTTTTGAAATCAACTTTTTCATCAGATCATCCAAGCTTAATTTTAGCACTTGAAATAAAACTATTTAATTGGGTTTTCCGTAGTAAGTCGTACTTATCTAATTCATTCAAATAAATTTCCCGAAACTAATACACAAATTCGCTGTCGATAGAATTGGTATGAACGAAACGAAAATGGCGGGTGGGTAATATCAGAGACATAACTGGAGGAAGTGAATACGAATAAAACGGACATGCTTCTTTCACACTTCCGAATATCAATAATCGTTAGTATTAGTTGATTGATTGTGTGTATTTGGCAACTTTTACTGTTTCGTTTCCGGAATTATAACGATGCATCTAAATCGAAGTATGACTTATTGACGACAAACATATTCTACCATACAAATAATGCATACTTAGTGGAGGAGTTACATAGTTCTTTGAGAACGTTTAATGGTTCTAAAAAGAATCGATTTGTGCGAAGTGATGTAAACAATTTGAAAACTTTAGAAAAAGTACGTTTCATTTCCCACATTAAAATTCATTGGGAACATTATAAACGGCATAATCGTATTGCAAACTTAACGCAATGTCGTCGTTGCCAAGGCTTCGGCCATGGAACCAAAAATTGTCCTATGGATATACGGTGTTTGAATTGTGGTAAATCGCATTCTAAAGGCGTTTGTCCAATGAATGAAACCACTGATAAATTTTCATGTTCAAATTGCGATGAAAATCATAAATCCAATTATTTGAAATGTCCTGTCAGGGAAAAAATTTTAAACGCTCGTTCGCTTAAACAACACGTCAAATCAACGACCTTAAATTTACAGAAAATACCTGAAAATCAAAAAACCGTTACAAATGCCACGCCTAATTCTTCTAAGGCACTTATTTCTTCGAATTTAAAACAAAAACAGGTTCAATTCGTCTTCTAACTAAAACAATTTATTGACAGGTAGATCGACCTCGTCATTATCTTCTTCTAATGTCAGTTACGCTAGTGTAACAGGTAGAAATCTATCACTTAATTCTTCTAATGTAAATAATCAAAACACAGGAACGCCTTGCAGTTCATCTTACAACGAAAACAATTTATTAATAGGTTGATCGGCCAAATCATCTTCTTCTAATGGCAGTTCTAATGGCAGTCTACCTACAAATATTCCTTCAATGCCATTCGCTTCTTTAAACGAAGTCGATTTAGGCGATATAACTGAAAATAAAATACCTACAAGAAAATAATTCAATGATCATCCGAATGAATTCAACTTCATCACTTTTTGAAGCATTTCAAATCGGATGGCAATTTGCAAATAATATTAGAATAAATTTAAAATTCAACAGTGATGTTAAATAATTATTTGAATATTTTAAATTGGAATGCTCGATCTTTAAAATCGAGTGAAGATAAATTTTATAATTATGTGGTTCATCGATTTGACAGGTTTACTGGAATGGGTGGTGGAGTTGCCATTTTTGTCCAACGGCAAATTAAACATCGAATTTTACCTTCTTTCAATACTAAAGTTATTGAAAGCTTGGGAATCGAAGTTGAAACCATTCATGGAATTTATTTTATCGCTGGAGCATATTTGCCATTCCAATGCACCGGCGAACAATTAAATTTCTTTAAAGGCGATTTGTACAAACTCACAAGATATCGACCGAAATTTTTCGTAATAGGGGACTTAAATGCTAAGCATGTCCAGTGGAATTGTAGGCAAAATAACAGTAATGGAAAAAAATTTATAATCAACTCTCAGCTGGTTACATCACAGTTCTTCATCCCAGTAATCCCACTTGTTTCTCTTCCGTTAAAAACCCGTCTACAACGGATCAAGTTCACATTTGTAGTGAACCGATTACACATGCTGACTTTAACTCAGATAATCTTCCTGCATCATTCAGACTTTCCAACGAAGCTTTAATTAATCCAATTAGTTCTATTTTCAACTATCATAGAGCTAATTGGTTGGATTACAGATCTCACATTGAAAATCATGTGGACCATGAAACTGTTTTAGAAAATTTTGCGGACATCGGGGAATTGATTATTTGAATCATTACATTATCGAGGCTAGAAATCTTTCAGTTTCCAAAGCTCAAACTAAATGAAATTCTCCTATCATCGATGACAATCTACAACTGCTGATTCGGTTGAAGAATGTTCGTCGACGACAATATCAACGTTCTCTTGATCCTGCTATGGAAAAAAGAGTTAAGGATTTACAAAAAGAAATTAAACATAGATTTACTCTTTTGCGAAATGAAAATTTCGCTAAAGAAGTTGAACAAATTAAACCATATTCTAAACCTTTCTAAGGTTCTTAAGAAACCTCAGAAACCAATTCCTGCTCTCAAGGAAGGAAATCAAATACTTCTTACGAATGGCGAAAAAGCTCAAAAACTTGCTCAGCAGTTCGAGAGTGGCCACAATTTTAATTTGAACGTTGTGAGTCCTATTGAAAATGAAGTATTATCACAAGATGACATTACTGAGACGAATTTTGATGAAATTTAATCAATTATTAGGAAACTTAAAAACATGAAAGCTCCTGGAAATGATGGAATCTTTAATATTCTTATTAAAAATCTTCCCGATGTTGCCTTGTTTTTCATTAGATTACTTCCCAAAAAGATGGAAAAACGCTAAAGTAATTCCTATCCTCAAACCTGATTTTCAGTGATTATCTGTCAAAATGGAAAATTAAACCAAATGCAGCAAAAACGCAATTAATTATCTTTCCTCATAAGCCAAGAGGTTTTTTTCTGAAACCAAACAATAATCACGCTCTCAAATTGAATGGCTTGTAAAAAAAAGATACTTAGGTTTAAACGTATGACAAAAAACTCACTTTCAAGGATCACATTGAAGGAATCCAGGCAAAGTGTAATAAATATATTAAATGTTTATATCTTATAAACAGAAATTCTAAGCTCTGTCTAAAAAACAAATTGTTAATTTATAAACAAATTTTCAGACCAGCCATGCTTTATGCGGTACCAATTTGGTCAAGCTGTTGTTCCACCAGGAAGAAAACGCTTCAAAGGATTCAGAATAAAATTCTGAAAATGATTCTGAAGCGTCCTCCCTGGTTTAGTACAAATGAGTTACACAGACTCACAAATATAGAACCATTAGATGCAATGTCACATAATATTATAAGCAAATTCCGACAAAAATCGATGCAATCTTCAATTGGATCGATTCGCTCTCTGTAGTTAGTAATTTAATATATAAGTTCCTTTTCCCCATTACACAATACAAGTAGGTTTAGAATTTTCCCTACACAAAAATTTCTGAATTGCGGAAGCAAATGATGTCCTCATGGTAATAACCAAATCATATATATAATAGGGCTGAAAAGTCACCACTGGTGACTGAACACCCAACTTAAACCTCAACAATTTAAATTTAACTCATATTGCAATGAATAGTTGTTTAAAAAAAAAGAATCGATTTGTGAAATTTATCCGATGTTTACAAAAGCTGTGTACTTTTTACCATCATTGATTTTTAAAAATCAGAATCTGAACTCTGGGCCTGGATTAAGGAACTGATTTAAAGAACTAAATTCGGAACCCGGGACTGGCTCCAAATTAAGAAAAAAGAAGTTATGTACGTTTAGCACACATCAATTACTCTGGCGGTGCCAAACCCTCAGAAGGTAACAACACAGATTAGTGAACAAAGGGACGTTATCACGCTATTACGGACGATATCAAGCTCTGTAAAATTAACTAGACCTCCAGCGAAAGAAGTTAAAATCTTACGAAAGCAACAAATGTATTTCAATGTAAAGAGTGTATTAGAGGTACAACTGAACGAAATCAGTTGCTCAGACTTCATCTAGTGTTGATTCGATTAAAAATGACATGCACAGTGTCGAGTGTTATGGCGCCAAATACAAATTGGTTACTAAGATTAACATTCGAAGTGAGTTAGTCTTTTCAGTTCAAAAACAATACGCAAACATTGATTGTGTTAATAAAATGAGCCTTAACTAGTATTGTCTCGTCCTGCATAATCAATGATGATCCAATAGTATCAAGCAACAATGAAAGGAAAATCCCATAAAATTTATAGCCCCTTATTTACCGGTATGAGAGTTGTGCATGACCTGATTCGCAATCCGATGGACAAGAAGAGTACCTGTAAAAACGGTTCTCTTCAAAATATGCACTTAAAATACCCCACGGACAGGTCAATTAAATGCAACATGGACTGCCCGCCAGAGCGAAGTTTATACGGAACTCTGGCATCGACTCCGTGCTCAGTTTCAGTTCAGTCCACACGGCATCATTTGTGAGCTGGGATGACTAATCGAATAGGGTAACCCCCTAGTAGCTGTTTAACCTGGATGGAAAGGAACACGATTCGCTATCGGCTGGGGAATGACTTCGGCTATCGCTGGCAAGAGACTGCAGAACACAAAAGGTGATATTTTATCGACTTCCCCGCTGATTGGGCCGAGAGCGGCGCTGTCTAGACAAAATTTATTTAGTGACAAAGTCTGATCCTGTCCCTTTCAGGTCGGAAGATTTATGGTGAGATGGAGGCTTTACCGATGTATGCTCGAAAGAATGGCCACAGTCGGGGATTATGGGAAATCAATGATTCTCGGAGAAGAGGTTGGAAGTCAATTCGATGTTGTGTCGATGGTCCCTTGCTCGATAGATCACAGTGGAATTGGGTATTGCAGTCATATTGGATGGGCATAAATCTAAACCTAAGGAAAGAAATTCACCTAGCAGATCTCCTACAACTACCTCTTTCATATATTATCTTTTAAATCTACGGTTGTCAACTCGCGTGTATAAAGAATATGTAATTGTCAAGCTTAACTGGAATGAAAGAATTATCCTTTCCTTGTTTTTCAGAGAAACTCTTATCCATATG
Organism: Malaya genurostris; assembly: GCF_030247185.1. Taxonomy (NCBI): domain Eukaryota; kingdom Metazoa; phylum Arthropoda; class Insecta; order Diptera; family Culicidae; genus Malaya; species Malaya genurostris. The sequence goes on along the minus strand of NC_080571.1, from coordinate 338,038,968 downwards.
CCTTGTCTGCCAAGAATATTTCAACAAATATCAGCATCTTCATCCGGAACGGAGCACAACCACACATAAATTAGAGTCCATGTAATTGAATTAAAAGTTGTAATCCGACCGCCAGTCAGTCGCTGCCTGAGGAAAGTGATTCCTAGCGAAACAATCCCTTTCTCTAAACCCCGAAAAGTGTAGGCCTTCGTGTGTGATTCTTCCTCGGCAAGGATGCTACCTCCCTCCTATGTGGAATCCAATTCCCGCATTGCGTAGCTCATATCGCACCGAGTAAGCACGAAACGTAATTAACCAGACGAATTCAGTTCACCTACTTTTTCCGGGGCTGGGGTGGGATGGGGCTCTGTTACTACACTTTCACCGATCTCTTTAGCAGCACTCTGAACGGCGATGGTTCCAACCTTTGGCTTCGACATGGGGCGAGAGTCCATTAAACCACATAGGAGAAGGCATAAACGTCATTTCTCGACAGTTTGTAAGAGCGCCTCTTCAGCTTTACGATTATGTGGCTGCGTGTTCAATTATCTTATTTGCAACACGTATCCGATGATGAGTATTGTTGTAGAATCCGAGTGGGTCGGTCGGAGGTATGCCTTACTGTGAATCATTTGTTTTGCGGTTTCCGAGAGCCGTTTGCTGTGTAAGCAAAATCCTTTGCAGCTGATTTCAATTCGGTTGTACTGCATTTTGGTTACAGCTGCGGTATTCGGAATTTAGTTATGTTTAATAGAATAAAACTTAATGAAACAGGGAATAACACAGGCGGCTTGATTAAAACATTTGTGTGATGTAATGCAATGTAAATTGTCGTAGTTTGTTGTGTAAATACGAGCACCAACCTCTTCTATCGAGCCCATAGAAGAAAAATCTTTCGGCATGGTTTTCTACTAAAAAGGGTCTTTCTCTATCATATTCTGCGGACAATAGTGAGCCCACCTACGCGAAACTATCACTTTCATAAACGTTGTCTTCGAAGCATCACTCTAGTTCAGCCTTCAGTCCGATGCATGCCACTGTCATCACATCAAAGTTTCGTGTTACAATAACAACTTGATGGATAAACAACTGAATAAATAAATAAAAAGAAGAAAAAAAAACGGGCATGAAAGCACTGTAATTCTTTTCGAAACTTATAAGGGATTCATCGCTGTTCAAAATTTCCATAGGACATTTCGAAAAATCGCATAAGAAAATTACGGTAAAGGAACCTGATAAATAAAAACTTTAGTAAGATAATGTTAAAATGGCTTTTGTTTGCTGAACTTTTTCAAAATTGCACTGTTCTAAATAATTTGTTTGTTTGTGGGTTTCTAATGTTCGTAGGTCCACCATACAACTTTTGTTTTTTGAAAACGATTTTTACAATAGAAAATTCGTTCCTAAAATTTGAACGGAGGAGCAATGCTCCCAATAAACACACGCGACGCGAAGCGATGCGATACGAACATTAAAGGATCTGAGTTTCGTTCATTTGTTTCCAGAAATAAATCAACATGTATTCCAGAGTAAATACGAGGCGTTGCATAAAGAACAAGCGATTTTCGGTGCGACAAACAACGAAGCAGTGCGTGCTCAGTGTTTTATGCGACTAACGAGCGAACAAAGGTTTCCTTATTTTTCGTTATGGTGGAAGAAGATAATTTGGTTGATATCGAAGCTCTAATCGAATCAGTTTTTCAGAATCAGTGCGCTTTGAAATCAACAATCTCGCAACTATGGATCTGGGTTCCTTGTAAACAAGTGTTGGAAAGAGGTTTCGAAAACATTAGAAATTACTGGAAATCACAATCAATAAAAATGCATTAAATAAGTTTTAAGAATATTTCGAGTTATCTCGGTGAAAAAAGTCTATACTTTTTTTTAACAATTTCTAGATGAAAATGCTAAGAAAATGGAAACATTTAGGCGATACTTTTGGTCGGGAATCGGGGAATCTAAAGACTTATGTACTTTACAACGGCAACGACATAATTAAAACCGTCGAAGAAGGGTCATTTGAAATGGGATCTAGTCAGACATTCGAGCTAGCAAAGTCATTCAGTGTCCAATCAGTTGCTATTTAATTACGTCTTGAAGAAAGAAAGTAGAAGAGAATTCCGAAAAGAATAACCCATCGGCAAAAAAAAGTCCTGGCGTTACATTCCTTTTGTGGAATTTGGCCTTTCTGTTTCAACAGACTTCGCAGCCGATTCTTAGTGTACAGAATCATTGCATGGCTAGTACTATGGATCCTACTGACACTAAGAATCCTTCCAGGTCGGGGCTCGAACATACGACAACTGGTTTGTAAGACCAGCGTCCTATGCATTGAACCGCCAACCCGGGACCAATCGGCACTACTTCTAGAAATAGAGTTTCGGAAGTTAAAACTACTAGAGAAAAAAAACATCGCAGATTTGCCTTCTGCAAAAAAAACTACAATTTTGGATAAAGCTGCAGCAGTTGACACTACAGCATGTAGGTGGATTAAATAAGAGTGGATCCAATCAAGACGATTTCACATTAATCAGAAATTCCTTTCCAATTAATATGAACATAAAAAAATTATACTGTTTTGTTACTACTGTACAAATCACTTTGACTCTAAGAAATATGAGTAAAAAATAAAATCGGCTCAAAAAGGCTGCCAAACAAGCGTCAGCTTTATTGGATTTTATGTGATGTAGTCAAACTTGTAACCGAAAATATCAAAACTTTCTTGGCCACTCGGCCACATCGAGAATCATTATGCACATGTTAGAACACATATTTTCTTTTTTTTTGCACATTCTACCTCATAACTCCCGAACCGGAAGTCGGATCCAAATAATATTCAGGATTTTTTTATGGGACCTGAAGACCTTTCATTTGAATCTAAGTTTGTGAAAATCGGTTCAGCCATCTCTGAGAAAAGTTAGTGCACTTATTTTCACAATTTTTTGCACATTTTACTCCATAATTCCGGAACCGGAAGTCGGATCCAAATAATATTCAGGAATTTTGTATGAAACCACAAAACCTTTCATTTGAATCTAAGTTTGTGAAAATCGGTTCAGCCATCTCCGAGAAAAGTTAGTGCAAAAAACGTTACATACACACACATACACACACACACACACACACACAGACATTTTGCGTACTCGACGAACTGAGTCGAATGGTATATGACACTCGACCCTCCGGGTCTCGGTTCAAAAGTCGGTTTTCACAGTGATTGCATAACCTTTCTATATGAGAAAGGCAAAAATTAACTCAATAACACATGGATCAATAAGTCCCGAGACTAACAATGGAAACCACATTTTTTGCACCTTTTAGGGTGATACAATGGTTCCAACGTTTTTCCAATTTTTCAATATCATGTTTATAAAAAAATTTATCTTTCGCTTCAAAATAAGCTTCAGTTTCAGCGATGACCTCCTCATTTAAGCCAAATTGTTTTCCCTGGAGCATTTTTTTAAGATCAGCAAAGAGCCAGTGGGGGTGGGGAAACATATCAAAGCCCAATTCGTTCAATTTCGCCATTGTTTTTATCGACTTGTGGCAGGGTGCATTTTGTTCCACCGAAAGCAATCGCGGCACCCACTTGGAAAAAACCTTTTTCATGATCAATTTTTCATGAAGGATAGTAAATACACTTCCATATGATATCTGTGTCATCTCAGCAATCTCACGGAGCTTCACTTTACGATCTTTCATTATAATTTTCGTCACTTCACTCACATTTTCAGGTGTAACAGCTTCCACAGATCTACCCGAGCGTTCCTTGTCATTTGAGTCGGTACGACCACGTTTAAACTCGGCGAACCACCGACAAATCGTTGCTTTTGATGGACAAGAGTCCGGATAACATTTTTCAATCCATTGTTTCGCTTGCACGGTGTTTTGACCCATTAAAAAACAATGTTCTATAAAAACACGAAACTCGGTTTTTTTTTTCATTTTTTAAACAAACTACAAAACGACTTTACTCCAACCTCGATAACTCAGCTGTTTCTGGTCGGATCGACTTAAAATTTTGACCCGTTTCAAGCAAAGGTTAGTACTCTAGAAAGACGTGGTTACTGGTTTACTACGAGCGCCATCTCTGCTTTAGTCTCGGGACTTATTGATCCATGTGTTAACTTTCAGTAGGAAAATGGAAACCCATTCTGTAGACATATTTTCAGGAAATGAAATAGTAGAAAAAGTAAAATTGTACGAGATTTAGATGTAATCTTGTACTCCAAACTAACATTTGTGGAACATTACAATACAATAGAATGCTGGGCTTTATCAAGGGCTTCAGTTATAATTTTCAAGGCCCATATACTATAAAATTGTAATATAGTACACACATCTCACCCATTTTTTAATATTGCAGCCTAGTATGGAATGCATTTCGTAAATTAAACTGGACAGCATTTCCTCTACCATCATATGAAGTACGCTGCATGCTCATCAATATACAAATGCTTAAATAACGCCGCAACTTTGCAATGCTTTATTTCATTTCATTTTTATAAAGTCATACTAGAACAAATTATGCAAAATACAGTCAATCGAATAATGCGCCATTACAATCAATACTGTGAACATCTTGACCTTACTATGTCAAAAAATCAAATGCAATCTCAGCTTTGTCGTAGAAATAATGCGTAATATGTAAGTGAACATTGTAAACAATTTATATGTAGTCTACATTTGCTTGACGAAATAAAAATTGTATCTAATTCCAGTCTCACAGTAATTCAAATTTATTTTGAAAAAATACTTTGATCGAAGTTTTTTTATGCATTCGAAATACTTGAAAAACCCAGAAAGTCAATTAAAAATATTATCAAGGTAACACAAAATATTGACATTTAATGTATTTCTAAGACATCTGTCATCAATGTAACATTTTCAATTTTGACCATAAAATTCGTTTTATGGTTAGCTTGGTATTTTTCTTATTAGTAATTATAATAACATCTCTTAACTCTATAATGTAATAATGTTGAAGTCGTTCCAGGGTTCTGTGGGAAACCATACACTCAAATAAAAATTCACGTTCGATTCACTTGAAAAATCACGTAGAATGGTTTCAAGTGTCAAATTGAATATTTTACGTGACGAAAATGAATGTTATACGAACATCCCCTAAAATGAATAGAGTCATCACATAAGGTTTACGTGAATTGACCAAACGTCAAACAATCTACGTGAATTTCCAGTGTGAAAAACTCGATTTTGAAAATGGTGAGCAGTGGCCCACGAAGTGTAAGTAGTGCAAATATTTGCGAGAAAAGTTATTTAATTACAATTTTTACTCCATCGACCGGACAATTCCAGTATGAAAGTTTCCATGTGTTCAACTGGACCGAGTGCCTGCGTGAGTCCGGAAGTTTACCCGCTCCTGCCGAATGCTTCAAACAGGCCGTCGGTATGAAGCTAGAGACACTGGAACCATGTAATGCGACTTCAACCTGCATCGGTAGTGTTGTGGGAGTTCTTGGATCTCGACTTCGGCTTCGGTTGGATGGCAGTGAAAACATAAACGATTTCTGGAGGCTTGTCGATTTGAGATACCACGACGTTATTAGTTGCTTTTTAAGCCATTGGAATTATATGACAATTTTCTGAAATAAATGTTTTATATTTCATGGCATTTTTCATTTCATAAAATTATATAAAAATCTGGAATCTCCCTTTTGACTTCAACCAATATATAAAATAGTAATTTTCTGGTATCTAAATTTGATATGAACTGATAGATAAATGTGATATGAACAGTACATTACATTTTACCTATGAAACACGTAACTTTTACTGGATTATGCATTAAACAGCTTTTAAATGCCAGTCCATTAAAACCTACGTGAAAAGTAGGGTGGAAAATATTCACATAACTTTTCACGTAACTATAATATGATTATTATTTTGAGTGTATTTTGACACCTTCAAACTCACACTGTTTCACACACACATTCACATCCATATGTTCGCAATGCAACGCCTACTTCTTTTTTCTTAAGCTAGAATTTCAATAATGAAATGAAATTCTAATCAGAGTACAACTTAAACCGACCATATTTGATCGAAAAATCAATCCGTCGTACTTCAGCACAAACAAGAGTCCAGCATCTTTATTCTCGACTCTCCTGGTCAGCTGCCGTTATTGGAGTGTCGTCACGTTCCGACCGGTTCCGCAATAAAAATGATGAAGAGCGCAACAATGTCGCAAATTCCGTAGGGATTTACTGTCCGTGCCGTGAGGAGGGCGGAAAAATCAGTAGCAGTAGCATCTGCGACTGTTGAAAAAGAAACGAACTACGTGACAGTTTTCTTTAATGAACTTGTGAAATTTTCTCATAAAATAGCAGGAAGCTGTTTTTTTCTGTTCGTTATCCCTTACAAGTAGAGTGGTGTGTTTACATCCGCCCGATGCGATCTTTTGATAAACATTGATGATGAGTAAATTTATTCACGCATCTCCTAATGGAAGAAGCAATACCATTATCGAGATGTATAAGGTTTCACATTCCCATTAACAAGTTACAAACTTGCACACTAAAACTAATAAATATCGATTCCGAATGTGGCATCATTGTAAATAGAAAAAGTTGGCCTGTTCCAAAACTCTCAAACCGAACGGTCCCTCATTTGTGGGGCTTCCTCCTGTCAAGATTCCGCTGACCAGCGGTGGCAGTCGTGCAATCGGCTGGAAAGGATTTCCACAATGACGAAAATAGCTTACGACGAGACAGTGTCCGGCCTGGGCAGACATCCTTCCCATTCCGCCATTCGTCCCTTGAATCGACTTCGTGTGTGCTTAATTTTATTTATTGTCTGGCAGATGATTGGGAGCCTCGCGGAAGGAGAGCTGTCTCGTGCGTTTGAGCACACACTGAATCATCGCCGGGTTGGTTTGCCGTGGAGAAAACCCGTCAGCACTGATGTGACCTGCGGTTGCTGGTTTGGTAAAAATTTGGTGTCTAGCTTCCAGTACCCGGTGGTGGTTGTCGGGGCGAGTCATGTTAATTTCATTTTCCGCCAGAATAAATCCTTGATTCCTACGTGCTTCTTTTGTTGCCCACGTGCTGCAGTTCCGATGATTAATGGCGAGGACGTGGCTTGAACAAATTTGGGTCGATGCGAAGTCCCGCATCCGACAGCCATGTGGCCATCGCTGTTTATGTTTCCGAGTACAGTGGATAAGACGTACGGTCATAAAAAGCGAAATGAAAAGATACTTAATTCAGTAACGAGACTTGGGAAGAAAGGTTTTTTTTTCTTCTCCCGCATGAGAAACATTATTATTTTCGACACATTGCATGCTTGCGAGCTAGAAACGTGTCTCCAACATGACAGATCAGACATTTATATGAAGCATGAAAGCTCTGGTACAATTTTAAACCTCCAAACAATTTTTACACTAGTACTTAAAATAATGTAATAATCTTCTACCAAATTCTTTACTCATATTTTTAGCAAATTTGGAATATATTGCAGTCTATAAATTTTTATTTCCACTATAATTCCGTAATTCGGTTTGGTTTGGTCCAAAAGAACAAAGTTAATTCACATTACCATCAACAGATGGTCCCACCTTCGTACAACTAATTGGCCATACCATGAAGCATCTTTGCACTCCATTCTTTAGACGCATATACGAAAATGTCCCCTCGAAAGTACACACTTCCTGATTACAAACAGACGACGGAACAAAGTGCGTAAATGATGGAACCATCTCACATTCCTTGGAACCCAGCCCGCAGTAGAATGTTGTTGCTGGTAAGTTGACAGTGTTATGCTGCAGAAACATGAAATCCGACCATTTAATTCCCCGTGACATATGGGCGGCTGATTGGCATCCTGAAAGAAACATCCGGTTTCGTACCTCCTGGCAGTGGTGCGTGTTTCCGGACGTAACACGACGGGAATGGTTCAACGAAGGGAGTATTTCTTATCTTCTCCGGTTGGTGTCGAGGAACAAACATAAAAAATATCGACGGCTTCGATACTTCTCCATGGGAGATTCTAAGTAGGCTTGCTAGGGTTAACGACCATGCGTTCCTATTGCGATTTTGTTTGAATGTTACTATGGAAACAAGAGTGGAATGGTATAAACATAATTTCTGTGATTGGATCAAACAACATTGAGCCTCAACAGTACGTTTGCATTTTTTTTATGAATCCCAGAGTAAAGATTTGTGAATAGTGGCATCCGACTCTTGTGTTAAAGAGCAAATAAAGAGTCTAGTTATAAAACCATAAATGAATAAAGTTTGACCGGCTTTTGTTGAAATAATACTTATTTAAAGTGGACTTCAACATCGCCGGCAATATTTACAGTTATACTCTTTTAATATCTAAACAGGGTATTCCGGTATAAACGGGGTACTTTAGAAGACGTTAGAAATATGATCAGTTTTTCTTCTTTTTTTCAGGAAAATATAGTCGAAGGTAGAAGTTTAGGTCTGATACATACAAATTGTATATCAAACTAGCTGACCCGTCGAACTTCGTCTCGCCCAAAAAATAATTGTTCGAATTTATGGTTATGGATAGCAGAATTGTCAACCTATGACTATGTGGTTAACGTTTTTCTCAATTATCTTAACTTAACCTACTATCAACGAAATTCGGCACACATTCGCTTTAGCCCAAAACAGGAAATATCACAAAAAATTAGTTTGAAATTCTTCTGTTAAGCAAAAATTGAACAAATTCACAGATTTCTATTCTGAACAGTCCGTTTTTTTAGGAACAGGTACTACGTTAATGTTCGCCCGACAGAACAACAAACTTTGAAGCAGTTTCTTATACACAAAAAAATTCTATTTTTATGTTCGGTAATAATTTTTGCGGCAACGATCTGTAAAATATTATTTTTACTGAAAGATACTTAAAATTTATTCAACTTACGGTCATCTATCTACGGAACTACTGAATATAGGAAAATCCTATGTAAAAGTTACGATACATTTACTGACACGGTCTGTGAACTCTGAAAAGTTATTTCTCTTGATGAACTCAGTTGAATACGTTTTTCCAATATTCGGAAAATTTATAAAAATAATGAAAAATTTCAGTAATCATAACTAAAATATTCAGCAGAAATACAGATCTGTCAAATAACATCATTTTCGGACGTAAATCTGTGAAAATGTGTAGAGCAAAAAATAGTGGTGCAAATTTATTGCTGTGCACAAAATAGATAATACTAATTCCTGGCGGTAAGTTTTCATTGAGTGAATATATTTAAAAAGCCTTCTACAACTGTTTTATTTTCAACTGTTTGAAAGTCAGTTTTTAAGCAGCGAGAAAATTTTTTCAGAATCTGTTCTGTACGTTCAAGTTATCAAAAAGCGTACCATGCGTACTTTAGAGCTCTAATATTTAGTGGATATTTTCAGGTACTGCGGAACTTTTGATTGCTTGGAAACGACGCTTAAATTTTATTTATTAATCTTACCAGCTCGATCATTCTTCACAGAATATGCAACATGAAACGACAGTCTCAATATTCTTTATGGTAATCATCTTGAACATTGATATCTAATAGTCACTTACTGTGTGCGCTTAGTCTAAGTCGCTTAGTCTAAATCATTAGAATGAAAAAATGGCTAGGAAAATCTCTTACTTTGACCTTAGAGCTTCTACAGTACAATCTTTTCATTTATTCATTGAAAAAATTTCTGATTTGTTAATCTTGCCCCCATGATGACCAATACTATTTATCTGACTCCATTGAACACAATTCATCAACGGGTAAATGATATCAGAACTTTTTCTCAAGCAACAATTTTGATACCCAATTAAGCACGCGGTTCGACGTAATGACGAATCACATCACATCAAGTATGCATGTGAAATCTTCACACAATACAACTCGTAGCGCGCCAAACGATTTTTTCAATGATCTAGTATTCTTTTCTTCGACGGCCAAACACTCGTTGGAACACGTTGCGCGCCAAACATCAATCGTAGATCTAGCAATCATTGGCGACTTTTTCAGTGGAAAATTCCATTGTCCATACCAAATAACTTTATTTGTTTTTCCCACTTTTCCGGTAAGTTTTCCTAATTTTTTTGATGTACGAACCCGGTGGGGGTAAAAACTGATCAAACAAAATAAAAATCATCTCATTCCGTCCATCCGTTCTTACGTGATGCGATTACAAAGAATGATCTCTGCATTTTTATATATATAGATAACAATGCACAGTGGTCCCAAAACGGGAGATTAGCATGACAAAAATATTTTCACTATTAAATATCAGTTTTTAGTAGTTGGTGTCTTCACAAAAGTTGTTTTTAATCAAATGGCGCTCCTTTTGATGAAAATGTTACTTTAGATTGAAATCTAAAATCTAACTTTCTTAATTGAGCTCAAAAATGATTTTGTTGTACAATAAAGTTGTAGGAAATTTTATTTTGAGCAACTTTGCTGAAAAAAGCACCTCTCTAGCTTTTCATTCGATCGAGTTACATCAATTTTCCCGAATAAAAGTAGTGTGGCTCCTGAAAACTGACTTTTTTTGTTCTAACTTTTTTGTGAAACGTTCTACGGAAAAGTTGTCTTCAGAAGAGTTGTTGTACTAATCATTGCGCATAATTTTGCTCAACTAAGCTTTTTCATATGAGCTACCAGTAAAAAGTTATAATTGTTTTTTCATCAAAAACTAGTCAAGCTTCAAATATCAATATTCATTAGATGCCAGATCGATAAAAATGTATCCTATGCGGTTCCTGAAAGGTCATAATATAAGTAAAAATTTAAGAGAAAATTGGAAGGGTGTTATTTTTTTTAGCTTATTTAAATTAGTTTTAAAAATACCTTCAAAAAACTCAAAAACATTGCATAACTCTTAAACGCCTTAACGTATAAACATACTTCCTTTGGCAAAATGATAGTATCAAATTAGTTCTACAAGTGTTCCATGTCCTTCCGAGAAATGAGACAAACAAAAACTACAGCTGAAAATAGATTTTTTGTAAGTCAAAACACTTCCTGAAACCCAAAAAAATCTTTAGTTTGTTAAAATGAGTAATGTTTATTCGAACCAAAACTCATTGTGCGTCGTTTTCCGGTTTTTACAGGCTATTCGGTACACAAGTGGATGGAAAAGAAGGGCCAGTGTCATAGGCGTCTCAGCACGATGTGGATGAAAATATTTGCACTTAACTAACTTGCACCAATTTGTTGGAATGGTTGTCGAGATTATGAAAATTTCTGTTCATACATTTATCATGGCCAACTGGTTCGAAATAACCATATTACACAGTATCTCTAATCCTCAGTTGCTCAAACTCAATTGAAGTAGTTATTTTTATAATATATAATTAAAATTGTTCTACAATCTTTTTTTGGGCGATAGTTTTTGTGTGTTTCATTTCTCGGAAGGACAATGTATGTATGAGTTAGCATCAGATTGCAATTCTAAGCCGTATTTACAGCTTTTTTTTTGACTGTGTATATCGAGAAATATTCCATATATTTGAAGTTGTTTGGTTCAGTGTACTGATTGGGAAAACTGTCATATGTGCATTGAAAAAATTGTAGTGTATTAGTAAACTTTTTTGCCACCGCACTTTACTGTGATGTCCCTCGTGAATCGCAAGAGTGATCCTTATTGATATATAGTATATTTGACCACTCTGAATGGGATATCATATAGGTATACAACATGGAATGAAAAGTCCCGATTCTAACAAAGTCGATTTTTTACCGTGAACACTTTTTTATTCATCAGTATAATCTCTCCATCTAGAGCGATACATTTAACTCATTGGTCATCCAACATGTTGATGCTCTTAAAAAAAAGATTCGTCTATGTCTATGTTTTTAAATTGGCCTTCGTTTCTGCAATGACCTCAGCATTCGACGAAAATTTCATTCCCTGGAGAAACCTTTTCAAGTTTGGAAATAGATAATAGTCGCTGGGGGTGGGGTCTGGAGAATATGGGGCAAATCTTTCAATTTCACCGTTGCTTTTATGCATGAATGCGGTGGTGCGTCTTTTTCCGTCGCTTGATGAAAACTAAAATTCGTTTGAGCTGTTATTCATACACTAGTGGAAAGATTGTCATAAAATTTGGTTTTGGGCCATCTAGAAGCTTGTTCTCAACAAAAAAATATTCACGGTTCGAAACTATTGAAGTCTTTTCTGTGGTAGGCACGGGACTTTTCATTGTATGTAGTATTTATCCTTCTTTCTATAATTTTCATGTGATACAATTATAATAAATTTCAAACAATACTGGGAATTAAATAACCTTCAAGGCCGCAAACTGAGATCCTCTCTAGGAAGCAGAAAAGCCCTGACAAGCGACTGCGAAAATGTCCGTAAAGATACTCGGTACGGACATAACGAGCGACATTTGGCCATTCGACCGCCTCTTGCGGATTGCTTGCAAACACAAGACTAAATCAGATACCGGAGGAGGGTCCACTTAAAATTTTCACCGCTCGCAACAAGCTCAAGGAGAGAGATGTTCGAGTGATCTTCCGGTGGTGGAAGGAAGAATAAACACAATGGCAACCAGAGTCGTCCCAAAAATGGGCACGGCCACTATCACACCATCAGCAAGCCTTGACTTTTGCTCCAGTGCGAACGGCCGACTGCTTTGGACTCAGTTTAAATTTAATGGAAAATCTTAATGGGTCAACACGCGCTTCGGGTTTGGTATCGCAGTAGGCTCCTCGAAAGCTCGATTCCGGCATCACCGGCAAAGGATAGAGCGGTTTGCCGGCTCTCTCGTTATAAATTTGCTGAATGGCTGAGGTCGGCAAGGAAGGGCGTTGGATGATGGCATTTGTTTGGCGCTTATCCGGAAAATCGGGCCTGATGGCGGTCGTCGCATGCCGTACAAAGCCTCGTCGAGGAGATAATAGCATAAACAGCGGCGGCGGCGGCGGTCGGATCGAAAGCTATCGCCGTAACTTCCTCTCTGTATCACCGTCTTTCTTCCTTGGTACGACCGGTATCTTTCCGCACTCTGATGCTGGATTAGGCGACTGGAGTGGGACGTAATGAATAAGTTTTTAAATTGAAAATCGATACAAATGTAATTTTTCTTGATGATTACAGTACGGAAGTGAGGTGAGGTTTGTTTGTTGCGATGACAGTAAAGTGATCGAAAAACATGTCGGAATGTGGTAGCCAACTTTTGCATAATGACTTGAAGTAACTATGAAACAGGCCAAAAAAAAATAGGCAATAGAGGAACCCACATATATATGCAAATTAGAATAATGTTTCCTTGTTGCAAATCTTCGTCGGTCGGACCGACCTGCTTAGGGGGAGAACTCTAAATGGGCAAGTCTAGTCGAGTTGGGCATCGTAAAGAACATGCTGTGCGGAGTTTTCTTGAGGGAATGTGAAGGAAACAGAACCTTCTAAGTAGCTCCATTTTTATCCCACACCGAACGGAATGGTGCAAGCTGGGAGCGGACGATATTTCACCATTACCATAAAGCCGTTCCATGAGATTTTCAACTGTCCCGCTTTCCAGGTTTAATGGTAAGGTCTAAGTCCTTTCGATTGAATCGATTTTTTTGGGGATTTTTGCTTCAGCCAAAATGCCGATTGCTTTAAGAGCGATTCGAGCGCAGGAAGCAATTTTTTCGCACAACTTACTTTTATTTTTCTAGCTCACATTTGCAGAATTGTGAATCGATTTTGCTGCAGCATACCATCTGTTTTTCTTCTGTTTTCTGAATGGTGCTCAGCAGTCATCAGCAGGACGCTGGAAGAGCAAAAAAAATAACGATACAACGTTGTAGCAATTTTGTGAGGAAATATACAACGGAAACATGTTTGCTCTGTGTCTGCTTATCATGGAACAGTTTGTCTTCCAACTGCAATGCTTCCATTCATAAACATAAAAAGCTTAGTTTTATGCATTCACTTTCCCCGTGATGTGCCGGTTCGGTTCGGTTCGGTTCCGTAGTCCAGGAAGCTCTATTTCAGTAGATTTCTTCCCTCGGGCAATGATTCTAGATATCAATATTTTTGTGAGATGGAATATAGCAAAATAGCTTCTTAAATTAGAGTGAAGGCAAAACGAATCGTTTTTAGATATAGATACGGTATCGCTGATTGCATTGAAAAGAAAATAAGCTTTTTGAAGTGAAATTGGCTTCTGGGCTTTCGATGATGCTGTTAGTTTATAAAGAGCGCGTTTCATTTGACATATACGAATAGCCCTGCGGTTTTGACGTGACATGATTAAACTGCTGATCGTGTAGCTTAGACTGCTACAGCTCGTCTATCCTGATATTACTGTTGCCCTCAACATTCCGTTTAACATACATATCTTTCATCTAAGCCCTACACATCACGTTTTGTCAACTTTTCTACCTTTACACAAAATCATAACCTTTATTCTAGATACTCTTCATCTTCATAATCTTCCAAATGACCCCCCCGTTCCCGATGATCAAATGGAGACTTCCCTTGACTATAAAAAGTCTCGCATAAAGAGCTATCCGGATGGGCTCGCACTACCGGCCGGTCCTTATGCGGTCTATTTCCGGACCAAATCGAAAGAAAAAAAATTAAATATTTTAAAAATATCGCGGGACCTGTCCTCGCGATACAATACTATAAAAAGTTTTGATAAGATACGTCCAGACAAGCTCAGGGTCCTGTTTACCAGTTCAAAACAGGCTAATGAGCTCGTTCAAAATGATCCTTTTACGCGGGAGTACCGCGTCTACGTGCCAGCTCGTGAAGTCGAAATCGACGGTGTGGTCACCGATTCGAGTTTGACTTGCGAGGATATTCTTAAGTACGGGGCGGGTTGTTTTAAAGACCCCTCACTTAAGAATGTCAAGATACTGGATTGCAAGCGATTGCATTCAGTATCGATCGCCGGGGATGGAACAAAGTCCTATCCCCAATCAGACTCTTATCGTGTGACCTTCGCCGGTTCTGCTTTGCCCAACTACATCCTCTTGGACCGGGTTCGTTTGCCTGTTCGCCTATTCGTACCCCGAGTAATGAACTGTACTAATTGCAAACAACTGGGGCATACAGCTACCCATTGCAGCAATAAGCCACGTTGTGCTAACTGTGGGGAAGCTCATGCGGACGGCTCTTGCGGTAAGGATGCTGAAAAGTGTCTCTACTGTAAGGAGGGTCCGCATGACCTCTCTGATTGTCCCGCTTACAAACTGCGAGGTGATCGAATGAAGCGTTCCCTAAAGGAGCACTCCAAGCGTTCTTTCGCAGAGATGCTTAAAAGTGCCACCCCTCCTAAACAGACAACGAACCCATATGCCTGCTTGTCAACTGACGAGAGCGATTCTGACGACCCTTTGGAAGGTCCATCTTCGGCGGTCCCTCATAGCTGTAGGAAAAGAATAAATAAATCCTCTCATAAGCTACCTAGTAAGGGTTCGAAGGTGTCTTCCGAAGGGCTTCGAAAAGTTACAGCTAACGGGAATCGGGACACAACACCGAAGCAAAAAGCTCCTGGTCTCGGAAAACTCAATTCCGAGATGGAATTCCCACGACTTCCCGGGACTACAAAATCCCCAAGCGTCCCAGAAAATCTACCAGAGAACCAACTAGGTGCTGGACTTATCAAGTTCTCTGATGTTGTGGACTGGATTTTTACAACTTTCAATATTTCAGACCCTCTTAGAAGCATTTTAATTGCTTTCATGCCAACAGTAAAAACATATTTGAAGCAGTTGACTGCAAATTGGCCCCTTCTCTCAGCGATTGTATCCTTCGATGGCTAAATCATCCACCGAGGTCACGGATCTAATCACTGTTTTACAGTGGAATTGCAGAAGTATCATCCCAAAAATAGATTCTTTTAAATTTCTAGTAATTAATCTGAAATGTGACGCATTTGCATTGTGCGAAACTTGGCTAACTTCTGAAATATCCTTAAACTTCCACGATTTTAACATTATTCGCCTGGATCGAGATGTTCCCTATGGAGGAGTACTTTTAGGGATCAAAAAGTGCTATTCTTTTTATCGAATTAACCTCCCCTCGATACCAGGTATTGAAGTTGTCGCATGTCATGTTACAATCAAAGGTAAGGACCTTTGTATTGCTTCCATCTACATTCCCCCTAGAGCCTTGGTTGGGCATCGGCGGCTCAGTAATATCATAGAGCTCCTTCCCGCACCGACGTTGGTTTTAGGAGACTTTAACTCACACGGTACGGGATGGGGCTGTCTTCACGACGATAACAGATCAGCTATGATCCATGATATTTGCGACAACTTCAATATGACAATCTTGAATACGGGAGAAATGACACGGATTCCTGCACCACCAGCAAGACCAAGTGCGCTGGATTTATCCCTTTGCTCGACATCGCTACGGTTGGATTGCACGTGGGAGGTAATTCCTGATCCCCACGGTAGTGATCATCTACCGATCGTAATATCAATCACCAGCGGCTTAAAACCATCGAAGACAATCAATGTTTCGTATGACCTCACACGAAATATTGATTGGAATAGCTATGCGACCTCGATATCTGAGAAACTTGAAAGAACTCTACAACTTCCTCCGGAGGAAGAGTACACGTTTTTGGCTGGCTTGATTCTCGATACTGCGATTCAAGCTCAGACGAAACGTGTACCCGGCGCAAAAACTAACATCCGTCCTCCCAACCCGTGGTGGGACAAAGAGTGCACAAATTTAAACGCGGAGAGAGCCTCCGCGTATAAAAAATTCAGAAAAAATGGAACACCTGATAATTACCGGAATTACGCGGCGTTAGACGTTAAAACTAAGAACTTGATTAGAGCCAAGAAACGCGGTTACTGGCGTCGGTTTATAGACGGCTTAACGAAAGAAACATCTATGAGCACTCTTTGGAACACAGCCCGACGAATGCGCAATCATAACACCACGAATGAAAGCGAGGAATACTCCAACCGCTGGATATTCGATTTCGCTAAAAAAGTATGCCCAGACTCTGTTCCGGAACAGAAGATCACCCGCGCCGCGACACCAAATACAAACGAATCACCGTTTTCGATGGTAGAGCTTTCACTTGCACTTTTGTCATGTAACAATAAAGCCCCGGGATTAGACAGAATAAAATTCAACTTGTTGAAAAATCTGCCTGACCCCGCCAAAAGGCGCTTGCTGAATTTATTCAACAAGTTCCTCACGGGTAATATTGTCCCACACGACTGGAGACAAGTCAGAGTTATCGCCATCCAAAAACCAGGGAAACCAGCCTCCGATCACAATTCGTATCGGCCGATTGCTATGCTTTCCTGTATCCGGAAATTGTTCGAAAAAATGATTCTGTTTCGTCTAGACAATTGGGTCGAAACTAATGGTTTACTTTCAGATACACAATTTGGTTTCCGCAGGGGCAAAGGAACGAACGATTGTCTTGCGTTGCTCTCAACAGAAATTCAAATGGCATTTGCTCGTAAAGAACAAATGGCGTCAGTTTTCCTAGACATTAAGGGGGCTTTTGACTCAGTTTCTATAAATATCCTATCTGAGAAGTTGCATCAGCATGGTCTTTCGCCAGTTTTGAACAACTTTTTACATAATCTATTGTCTGAGAAACACATGTACTTTGCGCATGGTGATTTATCGACAATACGATTCAGCTACATGGGTCTTCCTCAGGGCTCATGCTTAAGCCCCCTTTTATACAATTTTTACGTAAGTAATATCGATGAATGTATCAACACATCTTGCACGCTAAGACAACTTGCCGACGACAGCGTTGTGTCTATTATAGGACCCAAAGCTGCCGATCTCCAAGGACCATTACAAGATACCCTCGACAACTTATCATCATGGGCTCTTCAAATGGGTATCGAGTTCTCTACGGAGAAAACTGAGCTGGTTGTATTTTCGAGGAAGCGAGAACCAGCACAATTACAGCTTCAACTAGGGGGTGAAACCATAGCTCAGGCCTTCACATTTAAATATCTCGGGGTCTGGTTCGACTCCAAAGGCACCTGGGGATGTCACATTAGGTATCTGAAACAAAAATGCCAGCAGAGAATCAACTTTCTTCGTACAATAACCGGATCATGGTGGGGTGCCCACCCAGGAGACCTGATCAGGTTGTATCAAACAACGATATTGTCCGTGATGGAATACGGATGCTTCTGCTTCCGATCAGTGGCGAACACTCATTTCATCAAGCTGGAAAGAATTCAGTATCGTTGTTTGCGTATTGCCTTGGGTTGCATGCAATCGACTCATACGATGAGCCTCGAAGTGCTGGCAGGCGTTCTTCCACTGAAAAACCGGTTCTGGGATCTCTCATATCGTTTGCTCATTCGATGCGACATTTTGAATCCTCTGGTGATTGAAAACTTCGAAAGGTTAGTTGAGCTTAACTCTCAAACCCGTTTTATGTCCTTGTATTTTGATTACATGGCTCAGAATATTAATCCTTCTTCGTTTGTTTCCAACCGTGCTCATTTCTTGGATACTTCTGATTCTACTGTGTTTTTCGACACATCCATGAGAGAAGAAATTCGTGGAATTCCGGATCACGTGCGCCCTCAAGTGGCCCCAAATATTTTTTATAATAAATTTAGAACAGTCAACTGTGAAAAGGTGTTTTACACTGACGGATCAAACATCAACGAGTCCACAGGCTTCGGCATCTTCAATCAAAACATCACCGCTTCTTACAAACTCAGTGATCCGGCTTCAGTTTACGTCGCAGAATTAGCTGCTATTCAGTACACCCTCGAGATCATTGAAACCATGCCCAAAGACCATTACTTCATTGTCACGGACAGTCTAAGTTCAATAGAAGCTCTCCGGGCAATGAAGCCAGGAAAGTATCCCCCATATTTCCTGGGGAAAATACGGGAACATTTGAGAACTTTATCTGAACGGTCTTATTTAATATCGTTAGTCTGGGTCCCTTCGCATTGTTCCATTCCGGGCAATGAAAAGGCAGACTTATTGGCTAAAGTGGGCGCATTGGAAGGTGATATTTATGAAAGACCAATCTGCTTCAATGAATTTTTCAGTATTTCTCGTCAGAAAACTCTCGAAAGTTGGCAAACTTCATGGACGAATGACGAACTGGGACGATGGCTACACTCCATTATCCCTAAGGTATCGACGAAACCTTGGTTCAAGGGGATGAACATGAGTCGTGATTTCATTCGCGTTATGTCACGGCTCATGTCAAATCACTATACATTCAACGCACATCTCCGGCGTATCGGGATCGTGGAGAACGGGCTCTGCACCTGTGGCGACGGTTATCAGGACATCGAGCATGTCGTGTGGTCGTGCGTAGAGTATCGTGACGCCAGGTCGAAGCTACTGGAATCCCTCAGGGCCCGAGGTAGACCGCCTGAGGTGCCGGTTCGGGATGTGTTGGCGAGTCGGGATAGTTCATATATGCTTCTCATATACCAGTACCTCAAACACATTGATATACAAGTGTAATGTGTTATTCCTCGCTCAGAAAATATAATCTCCACCTACAGGTTCGACACTAACATCCGCCCGATTCTCTCGATCCCCGTCCCTGTTCACCATCTTCATTGGAATTAACAAGATCTTTTTTTTTGTCACTAACTTTTTCGTTCCCCTTTCCCTGTTTTTTCACCATCTCGATGGCAACTAATTAGATCTCTGTCGTTTTCAAACATTTTGTTCCCACACCCCTTTTTTACCCCGTTTCCCACAATATTTACTTCTTTTTTTCATTCTCTTCCGTAACATCACCATCACCGGAAGACCGCTCCAGTCAATGACCAGCATGCGGACCACCCGCCGGGCCTTCGTAGCCTGGGGGTGTTTCCCGCGGACCCTCACGGACCGAAGAATGCGGCCAACATAGAAAATTACCATCGCCATCTGGAATCATCTCATCCTAAATTCAATTCACCGGCCACTACCGATCGCCAGATACTATATTACATAATGATACTACTCTAGTTTTAAGTTAGACGATAATTAAGATTAGTAAATACCCTTGGCATCTTAGAGCTTAAGCAGTGTGCCTTAATATTATATTATATTATTGAATAAAAAAAAAAAAAATAATCTTCCAAATCGGACTCTTCGTCGTACTCAACGGATTCATACACTCCTGGATCTGAAATTTGTGAATCTCCTTCATCTGAACTTTTTTGATACAAACGCATATTACTGGGATCGAAAATACCCTCGAATTTACGATTTGTAACTTGAAACCCATCAATATCCGAAATTATGTATCGATTACGATCCAATACCTTTTTGACGACATATGGCCCTTTAAACTTGGGACTCAACTTGTTGTTATCTCCCACCTTTTTAACGGTCCGAATTGAAACGAGATCACCTTCGCAGTTACGAATGTTCGCATATCATACCGATTTTTATTGTATTCTTGCATGTTAAGAATGTTACGCGCTGCTGCCTTCCTTAATACAGTTGAATCACGATCAAATTTCTCATTCAACTCATCAACGTAAGCTGTCAGATCTTCCGAAACAGTTCGTTTTTGGACTATACCAAACAGTAATCGTGAAGGTATATCGCCAATCGATCGACTAAATGTATTGTTTAGCAAATATTCCGCCTCAACTAAAACTGTATCCCAGTCCTGTGCACGTTCTTCAACTAATTTACTAATTAATGGAATCAATGTTCGATTGTACCGTTCTATCTGTCCATTTGCTTGCGGACACGCGGTAGCTACTAGTTGGTGTCGAACACCGTTATCCTTTACAAAAGACGCGAATTGCTTTGAAGTGAACGCCGTTCCCCTGTCCGTTACTAAAACTTCGGGCACCGAATACGCAGAATGATACGATTTTAAATGTTTGATTACTTCGCGAGAATTTGTTGTCTTTGTTGCATACAGCTTCAAAAACTTCGTGAACGCGTCAACGACCGCAAAAATGTGTACGTTTTTTCCTTTGGTCATATTTAACGGTCCTATATGGTCTGCATGAATTGTATGAAAAGGAATGCTTATTTTATCAACGATTAGCAGATGCCCATCTACCTTTCTTAATTTTGGATTGAATGCGATACACGTGATACACGTTGAAATGTGTTCTTTGAGTTTTGATTGCATTTGCGGAAACCAATATGATCGTTTTATTAATTCACTTACTTTGTCTATACCGAAATGTCCCAAACTGTTGTGGTATTTAAACATCACTGATTTGTCCATACTTTCCGGAACGTACAACAACAAACGGTGTTTATATTTCCTAAACAACAAATTATCTCTAACTTCGTATAATTTACATTCGCGATGCTCATTCTCTGATTTAATTTTCGACACGTTCGAGTCCCGTATTTGGTTTACGTAGAGTGCGTTTTGAAATAACGAATCGGATTCCTGATCGATTACATAACTGTACATTCGTGACAATGCATCCACGTGCTGCATCTTTGTACCCACTTGGTGTTCGATTTCATAGTCGAACTGATCTAAAAACAAAGGCCAGTGCGCAATTTTTGAATTGACATCCTTTTTCGCTAACGTCGCTTTTAAAGAATTAAAGTCGGTAACTATTTTAAACGGAATTCCAAAAAGATAAACCCGAAACCGTTTAACGCTGTACACGATTGCCAAAGACTCAAGCTCAACCGAATGTAAAATCGTTTCTGTCGCAGTTGTTTTACGCGAAAAAAACATTACTGGATGGAATTGATTATCTACTAACTGTCGCTGCATCAGTATCCCACCGAAACCACTAGCTGACGCATCTGTATGTAGCTGTGTTTCTAACGCTGGTGAATAAATGCTCAATACAGGCTTCGAGATCAAGGCTTCTTTTAGTCTCTCGAACGCTTCGTAATGTCGTGACTCAAACTTGAACTCTCTTTCGTGGTTATGCATCAATTCATACATTGGATTTGCAATTTGGTTATACTGGTAAATAAACTTCCGGAAATAACTCGTCATGCCGAGAAATCTTTGTAAACGTTTTTCGTTTGTCGGCACCGGAAATTTTTCAACATTTTCGATGTGCTGATTACACGGGCGGATCTGATTATAAGATACTTCGTAACCGAGAAACACAACACTTTCTTTTAAAAAACTGCACTTCTTGATATTCAATTGAATGTGATTGTTCGACAACACCCTAAAAGCTCTTTTCAATAAATCCAAATGCTCTTCGATAGTTGTTGTACTTATTAAAATATCATCGATAAATACTACAATCTCACCGCTTTTAATAAATGGATCCAAAACCTTAGAAACGTATAGCGAAAATATTGCAGGTGAGTTCGCGTAACCAAACGGTAATTTATTGAATTCGTACTGACCGCTTTCCGTAATGAACGACGTATATTTTCTTGAATTTTTCTGCGATGTCGACATGATAGAAGCCATTCTTCATATCGAGTAAACTGAAATATTTGCGTCCCTGTAATCTACTTATCTGATCTTCAATTATGGGCAGCGGATAATGATTTCGTTCAACAAGTCTGTTTAACGGTTTATAGTAGACACAGAGTCGATATTCGCCGTTTTTCTTTCGTGTTAATACTACCCGGCTTGTATAAGGCGATTCGCTCGTCCACAAACAATGATTCTACTACGCCGTCAAAAACATCTTGCATCGCTTTAACATCGAAGCTGGACTTTGAACTTCGATCGCGCTTAAAGATCAATCCGTGTATATCGTTTTCATCGAAGAATGATCGACCCAATATCATGCCCACTTTCATCGTACTATCTGCGACTACTGTTAGATTAACTACAAAATCGTCTGCCCTAATTTTTGCCCTGGTAGAGTACGACCCTAATATATCAATATGGGAATCATTCACGCCTACCAAATCTTCATCGCGTTTAGTGTAATACATTTTTTCGTTTGTAATATAATGTTTCTTGATGAGACTCACCGGACATCCAGAATCAGCAAGTGTCTCAATGACCCGTACTTTGTCTTCAATGACAAGCTCGACTGGTAGTAACGATTGCTTGTTGACCTCCAAAAATTTTTCTACATCGCTGCTTCTGCTGCCCTTTACAATGTTAATGGGGTACGCCGAGTTGTTGTTATTTACCGTTGACTTTGATTCAGTCGCCTCATTGATCGATTTTCCAACTTGATCGTTGCGTCGCTTAAAACAGTTTTCCTCACTGTGACCAACTTTACTGCACAAGGTACAACGGGGACGACGTTGGGGGTGCGGATAATTTACCGATATATGTCCAGAACCGTGACAGTTGTAACACTCATATCTAGGGTTCCGCTTAAACTGGCAATTACCTTCGATATTCGAACGGGTTTCCTCGTGTCTCTTCTTTCCGGCTTCAGCGACACTAACTTTCATGGCAGTTGTTTTCGTCGAATAGTTCCGTCGTTTACACATCTCCTGATTCGACTCGCAATAACGAATATGTTCAAGAAGTTCATAAATTGTTCCGTATTTTCCCGTATTTATATTCCCGTAGAGCGGATCATACGACAATCCACTGATGACATATTTTATAATCGCCGAATTGCTCAAATTTGCTTTTTGTCCCAGAGCTTTCATCCTGAACAAATAATTGTCATACAATTCCCTTCCGTCTTTCACGCTTTTAGCTAACCGTCGATGTACATCAGCCTCATCTTCTTGATCCGGGAAAGCAATACGAATCTTCGTCTTAAAATCGTCCCAAACCGAAATCGTCGATCGTTCGCCAAGGTACCATTGTTACGCTGCACCCGAAATGCGGCAAGCCGAGTACAATAATGTCGTTTTCGATGTCCACGAGTATAACACACGATAGTAATCTATTGTTTGGAGCCAATCCGTTAAACCACTTCCTTCGCTGAACAATGGAATCAGCTGTTTTAATTATCTGGATGAAAATATCGCTCGCCACGTGATTGAGATTGTAATTTGCTTTCTTCTATTTCTTCCTCCTCTTCGTCCATGATATTTCTGTTTCCCTTTCGTCGTGGCATTTTCGCTTGGTCGCAAAAGATAGAACTCACTATTTTCAAGCGGTGCTAGAGCTATGTCACCCGTTTTCGCTGGTCGACACTAACTTCACACGCGGTTTATGATGAACTTCTTATGCTCGAACCCAGTTTTCCACTTGAACGATCGATATTCGCTACAATGAAATTACGCATTTCAGGCTAATCAAAACACGTAACGTTAATCGGACTAGGCTTTATCCCACTTCTGAAAAAGTTGTGGCAGTGTTTCGGATCGATCACATTATTATTTACGACAAGATACAAATGCATGTCTTTATTGCTCGAGGTTTTACTTACAAGTGAAGTTATGAACTATCTCTCTCTCCCTTTCTTCCTTCAGTCTTCGTGTCCAACGGAAAAGGATTAACGCACAAAAGGGCGCGTTTCATTTGACATATACTAATAGCCCTGCGGTTTTGACGTGACATGATTAAACTGTTGATCGTGTAGCTTAGACTGCTACAGTATTGAAGGCCCGGGTTGACGGTTCAATGCATAGGACGCTGGTCTTACAAACCAGCTGTCGTATGTTCGAGCCCCGACCTGGAAGGATTCTTAGTGTCAGTAGGATCCATAGTACTAGCCATGCAATGATTCTGTACGCTAAGAATCGGCTGCGAAGTCTGTTGAAACAGAAAGGCCAAATTCCACGGAAGGAATGTAATGCCAAGACTTTGCTTTGGTATTGAAGGCTAACGGTACAGAAATGTTACGTTTCTCAACGATTGGTTCCTCATGAATGACACAAATCAACGACAATCCACATAAATTTTTATGGAACCCTTCAGCGGTTAAACAAAAACAAAACACGTATGAGGAAGTAGCTAACAATTACCATAAAAATCAACACACGAAAATCGTATTGTCAGCAACTATCATTAGAACATTCCGTGCATGTCGCAGCAATAGTTTTTCCCCTTCCCAATTCGAAGTGCAATCCCTCCAGGGTCCCCACGGAACAGAGTGAAACTAAAACCGGCGGAGTTGGCATATTTATTTTCTAGGTGCGCTTAACTTTGTCACTGGTTTGACTCCTGCAAACAGCTCACACTTACACACACACATACACCCACATGCACGCGGAGAATGAAGCAATTTACGATCCAACCGGTTTCCGAAATCAGTACTGTATTCCACATTGCATTTGTCGCTTAAATATCCTATCACGGAAGCTCCGGTCGGCCGGCCGCTCCCGGTGAAATCTATGTTTATTCGATATCCATTAGAAGTAAATATGAAATTATCTGTCCATAAAATCAGTCAACTACGAAATTGGCCCCCGACGTCAACCTTTCCGGCATTGGTTCGGGGTTTGAGAAAGTCATCGGTCACAGCCGGCGTTTGGTGCGGTGGAATGCCGGACATGGTCCAGTTGGCGGCTGCAGTGACATCCGTGATGCGGAAAGTGTCGAACCGGAATGCCCGTCAGGACCATTTCCTGGTAATTAATTTATCCTCAACGCAGCTGTTGGAATGCTAATTGGCGCCCATTTGCAGATTGGACTTTGATGTGTTGTTTATTGGTCACTGTTTTGGGGGAAAGGGCGACTTTTCTCAGTCAGTCCGTTGTATGTGAGCTTACATGGAATAGCACTTGTTAGCTCATAATGATGCAGTTGTGAGCAGTTTGATTGCAACGTATTCAAATTTTATTGCCATATTACAACGTTTCAGGTCGTTTGTTGCACTTCAACATTTGCATAATCATTGCATGAAACGGGGTATATTCCGTATCTCGAGCTCAAATAAACCGTTCCCAACATTAATAGTTGTTTTCGTGTTCACAACCATTCATACTAGTTGTATTTAAGGAATTATGTGATGTTGAAAATATATCTTATCTTACACAATTAGTGAGTCTGGTGCCAAAATGTTTACGTCACTATTTTGTCAGTTTGTTCGACTAATCAATACCCAGCAGTTCTACTAAAACTCATTTCAAAGGTACAGGGATGCCAGGTCATTTTTTCAAAAATCTGTGATCGAAATCAATTTGCAAAATAAAAAAGGTCTCACTACCAACACGCTCTGTACCTTTTCCCTCAACCACTGTGTACTTTTTGGTGCTAGACTGTGCTCGATTTCAAAAATCTGTGAAAGTCTGTGATTTATTCCAGAATCTGTGAAAATCTGTGTCATTTTTAAAATCTGTGCAGAAAATTGAAAATTTGTAAAACACAGATTAATCTGTGAACCTGGCAACCCTGCTAAGGTACAGGGTGGTAGGGTAACGGCTCCCTATTTCATCTGAGCTCCTATTTCCATCTCATCCCTACACCTCATTACTTTGAACATGAATAATATTTTACAACCTACCTGAACCAAACTGTGAAATGTTTTAAAATGATTATAAAAGCTATTGTCACACTTTTCCATTGAAAGATATGGTTTTAAATTCTTCGGTGATCGTTTTTTTTTCATTTAAAATAAACTCACTTTTCAATTTAGGACACATTTTCATCGGAAGATTTACAGTTCGTCATGTTTCTGAATTTCTACTAATCGATTCATCTCAAAACATGATCACTATTTCGCACAATTACACTACCATTGAATGCTGGATTACTTCATAATTAGTAATGTTCACTTGCCGCTTGTATAGTTAATTATTTTAAAAACTTCAAAAATTACCCTACAAGCAATAAAAGTGTTCAAACATATGAGATGAAAGTTTTTCACTTAGTTCACTTGATTGTGCTTTGTTTTCATCTCATTTGGTTTCGCAAAGTTGCCAATTTATCTCATAATGTTACAAAACAAAAATTGTTTTTCTTCTTTAAATTATCATCAAACAGTATGTTTTTGGTATCCGTGACATTAGTTTAATTATATTATTGATATTAATATTTCAATAAAACTGTTTCGGCTTCGAATATTACCAGAAAGAGCGTGTTAAATACTATTGAAATAACCATTGTAGCAAATCTAGTAGCACTGGTTTCATTCCGCTATACGTCAACATAACGCTGTTAAGTGTGTGTGTGTGTTTCATCGGCTGTGCACAGAGATGCCAGATGTTTTCATAGAAAATATGTATTACTACATAAAAAGTCTATATCTGCTCTATCTGTTTTCACTAATAAAATGATGTTTAACGTGTTTTTTTTTTCACTAATTTCCACTTTAACGTGTGATTTGTCCGTTGAATAATAAACTTTTAAAGAATCACTGAAATCAAATAATAATAGATACTCAAAGAGAAAAGTCTAATTTCTAATTCTCACTTTTTATGAACCTGTACTAATCTGTATTAAATTTAGGAAATCTGTATAAAATCTGAACTTTGATTTAAATCAGTATGCGAACGCAAAAATCTATACAATACATATAAATCTGTATAAAAGGCATCTCTGATTCTGCATTTTGTTTTAAGAAGGGCTAATGCCTAAATAGTAACAATTTCTCTTTTTGGTTTTATTTATAGTTCACCAAATTAACTTTAATTTTTATACGTTAAAATGATTTCAAACTGATTCTAAAAATATCGTGTGTTGTCTTATAGTTGACATTAGGCCGTTTTTAAGAAGAATTCTGACATTTTGAACCTGAGAGTGTAATAGTGGAATATTTTGGTTTTGATTGCTGTCGCCATTGCTAATTTATAGGATGAATAAGGGACCAACGATAGGATGGATAAAAATCCTTTGAGTTGAAATTAGGAGCAGAGTAGTGAACACATTATAAGTGTTTTTAGCTGTTTTATGAATTTTAGTTAAATTTTCAAGAATTGTGAATCAATTCTCAACTTTGAGCAAGGCAAATGAAGCAGTAATATGAAACAGTTATAATGATTTTAGTGGCTAAAGCGGGGGTTTGAGGCGACGTCCTTACAAATGAGATGAAATAGGGGCCCTTACCCTATACGATTAATCACAGTGAAATTAAATCCTGTTTAAATCCACCGAGTGGTGAAATGATGCCATGAACATTTTTATTACTCTGAGGTTCTTCAAATCTGTTCCTCAATATTCAAGAAAATAACACGTCTTTTGATTGTTCATCATATTTGTGGTAACCAACAAATTGGAATAGTTCTGAGAACAGAAGATTCACAAGATTTCGCCCTTTATTGCGTCACTCAGATGATGATTTGTAACTTTTGTACTCCGGAATGTCGGATCAGGATAAAATTCAATAGTAGTAGTCTACGGGATTATGAAACTTTTGATTGGAATCAGTTAGATTCGCTATTTGACGAATTTCACGCTAGCTCGAACAAAGGTTTGCTGTACATGAAGATTTTGTCACAAAAATTAACTTTGCATACTTTGTTTTTCCAGAAATGATCTGGACTGTCTTTTGAAAAGGGATAAACTTTTTTTACCAATTTTTTTTTCAAATCAAAAATTTAAAATCGATTAAGCTTGAGCGACTACTCCTGGTTGCTACTCCGTTACTGATCGGGATTAACTGAAATTGTACAGAGAATTTCTAGATGATCCGACCTCGGACTGGCAAATCATCCTTCAATGTACATCTTCTGGTAACCCCTTGAACAGTACCGGTGCCGGCCAGGCCCGAATGTAGATCATTTAAGGAATGGGAAGGGATGTTAGTCCAACACTTGTTTTTACTAGAGGCCGTATATACTACTGCGCAACAGTGCTGTAAAACTTCATTTAATACAATTGAAATCGAATGTGTGCACACACTGACGATCACTCTACTGCAGAAAACTTCACATTCTTTCACACAATCTTCGCTGTCGCAGCGAATGGGCATTATTCCGTCCTTCATTCGTTTCTCTTTCTACAGAAGCTCAGCTTAAACGCCGTCAGTTTATCTCTTGGAGTAACAAAATATATTTAATAATTCAATGAGACAGCGGCCTTCAAGTGAGGTTCATGTAAACATTCACTCTTACCAGCCGCTACCTAATTTTGGGTCAAAACCTTCCCAAAATCAAAAATGCATCTCCCCAATAACGAGTGATGACCTCAAAATTAGGTAAATGTAAGTTTAGTACAAGTGTTATGCCATAACAAAGCACGCTACCCATTTTAACCGATCAACTCAAAGTTTGAGTAGATAACGACCTAATTTTGGGTAGCTTACAGAAGAGCTTGATAATGAGTGGTTTCTTCTTAAAAACGTGTTTAATCCACCTAGCAGTGAGATGATACCTTTTTTTTACCAATCTGCATGTGTTTTTTGCATGAATATTCTTCGGTGTTTAAGTTTTCATGACATTATTTTAATGACCGTCGTTTTAAGCGACAATTTGAGATTTTAATCACTCATTACTCTGTAATGTCGAAACTGCAAATCGGATCGAATTTAAATCTAGAAGTGTGATAATCGATTAAAGATGCCATGATATGTAAGTTCCACTTTAGAGTTTACGGTAATTTAGGGTACTTCCAGAGCCGGTATTCAGGAACCAGCATAACCCAAACCGATTCGTATGGCCTTATGACGAATAAATTACAACAGTTTTGAGTCCAACTTTGAAGCTTTTCGGGATTGTCATCTTCTATTCGGTTTGAATTTTAGAAATTCATCATCATGTAATTCGAGAATCGGAAAAAATAATTGGATAAAATTAAATAATTTTTGTATGTATGTATAAAATTAAATTATTTTGTATGTAAGTTTATTTTAATTTGAATTTTTCTTTCTGAAATTTGATTAGGCTTTTTTTTAAGAAAACGATTGAGCTTTGAAAAACGATTTTATACTGGAACCGGAAATCTAAAATCGGTATGGCCGAAGTCAAATAAATTCACCTGAGTAGCTGTATAGTTTACATTTGTTTCAAAATATTTGAAAATCAGTGAAGACATCTTTGAGAAATCATAGCACGAATTAAATTTTTAGGTGCCTTCTGAATCGACAAAACGTTGATTTTTTTATTCGGCTATCCAAATCTGCTAACCCGATAAACCTGATTAATTTATGTGGAATAGACATTTTTATACCAATCACCCTGTATCTCCGAAACCGGAAGTTGGATCTGACTGAAGAGCAAGATATTTTATAGAATCTTGAAACTTTTCATTTGAATCTTAGATGATTCTTAGATTTCATTTGAATCTTAGATCGGTTCAGACATCTACGAGAAGAATGAGTTACACAATTTTGATTTCGTTTCACATATCATCCTGTAGTTCCGGAACCAGAGGTCAGAACCAAACATAATTCAGGAACTTTGTTTGGGAGCATACGACTTTTCGTATGAATCTGAATTTGTAGAAAAAAATTTTTCCGAGAAAATTGAGTGAAATTATTTGTCACACACGCATTTGCTGATCTCGACGAACTGATTCGAATGGTATATGGATGTTATGTTCTTCCAGCATTTATTGCTGTAAGTAGTTTAAAACAATATAATTAAAAAAAAATCTGCCATCATCTGGTTTATATATGTCATATTCGAACGATTATGTTGCCAAAAACGAACCGTGCTAAAATCGGTCCGAGGCAAAACTTCTTGAAATAGTATGCTGTACACAGTCTTTTTGGTACTTAGAAACAATTGTATGTAACCGTATAAAAAATCGTGTTTTATGTTGCTTCCAAGCATTTCTTTGCCAGACAGCGCTCAAAACTCCTACTGCTGGAATAGGGGGAAAAGTCGTTTACACAATAATTTCGATATCTCCGTTAAAAATGGACGGATTTTAACAATCTATGGCTTGTTGGATAGGTAATATCGTGCGGAATCTAAGTCTGAAAACATATTCTGTTTTCAAGGTCAATTGTGATAGATACTGTCAAAAAACTGAAAATTTTGACATAAAACTTCGTATAACTCAAAAAGTAAACATCCGATCTCAAAACCATTCAATAGCATTTTGGGTGACGGGGAGACCTTTCATTTGCGACTAGTTTGATCAAAATCGGCCCAGCCATCTCTGAGATCTCGACCTCTTAGTTGACAACACACATACAGACACACACACATACACACACACACACACACACACACACACACAGACATTTGCTCAGTTCGTCGAGCTGAATCGATTGGTATATGTCATTCGGCCCTCCGGGCCTCGGAAAAATTTTCGAAAGTTTGAGCGAATTCTATACCTATTTTTAATATAAAGGGTGATTTTTTAAGAGCTTGAGAACTTTTTTAAACAATAAAACGCATAAAATTTGCAAAATCTCATCGGTTCTTTATTTTAAACGTTAGATTGGTACATGACATTTGCTTTTTGAAGATAATTTCATTTAAATGTTGACCGCGGCTGCGTCTTAGGTGGTCCATTCGGAAAATCCTCTTTTTTATCGACAAATTTTGTTCAGCGATGAGGCTCATTTCTGGTTGAATGGCTACGTAAATAAGCAAAATTGCCGCATTTGGAGTGAAGAGCAACCAGAAGCCGTTCAAGAACTGCCCATGCATCCCGAAAAATGCACTGTTTGGTGTGGTTTGTACGCTGGTGGAATCATTGGACCGTATTTTTTCAAAGATGCTGTAGGACGCAACGTTACAGTGAATGGCGATCGCTATCGTTCGATGCTAACAAACTTTTTGTTGCCAAAAATGGAAGAACTGAACTTGGTAGACATGTGGTTTCAACAAGATGGCGCTACATGCCACACAGCTCGCGATTCTATGGCCATTTTGAGGGAAAACTTCGGAGAACAATTCATCTCAAGAAATGGACCGGTAAGTTTACCACCAAGATCATGCGATTTGACGCCTTTAGACTATTTTTTGTGGGGCTACGTCAAGTCTAAAGTCTACAGAAATAAGCCAGTAACTATTCCAGCTTTGGAAGACAACATTTCCGAAGAAATTCGGGCTATTCCGGCCGAAATGCTCGAAAAAGTTGCCCAAAATTGGACTTTCCGAATGGACCACCTAAGACGCAGCCGCGGTCAACATTTAAATGAAATTATCTTCAAAAAGTAAATGTCATGTACCAATCTAACGTTTAAAATAAAGAACCGATAAGATTTTGCAAATTTTATGCGTTTTATTGTTTAAAAAAGTTCTCAAGCTCTTAAAAAATCACCCTTTATATAAAAAAAGGTAAAAAAAGGTAGAAATGATTTTCAGTGTTCGAATTGGTTCAAGATAATAGATGAAAGGTAAACCAATAATGATAACTGAAATATCAATTACCAAATAAACATAAATTTATTAATTAATAGAATTGGAGTTTTCATTTTTAATATTTCGAAACACATCTCAATGCATGTCTTTTCACAATTTTACGTAACGTTTATATATGTTACCAATGCACAACACTGCACAATGTTACCAGTGTTGTTTTCGAATGATTCGATGTAAGTAAAAGACTAATTTTCCTCGGTAATCCATTTTACTTCTATACTACCGACACATACTGTTAAATAAAGGTAAACTTAGACTAGCTTTAAATCATAGAACTACTCCACTTTTTATCAATACCAAGGCATTGAAGAAGTTTTACGGCACTGCTGCGCACTCCACAAGTGCCACGGGAGAAGGATATTTCTTAGTATAAATTTCAGTAATGGTAGTACTCGTGTGCGACTTAGTATTTTCCGGATTTTCGATTTACAAAGAAGCAATCTTCATAGTTCTTTAGGTAACATTTAGAGTCATTAGAAGGGCTGATTTTGCATAATGTTTCACATTATTGTCCATTTTTCGTTATATTTTGCTTCAATGCAACCGACCACCAACAGGATTATGTAATCGATCTTCTTCGAAGGGAAACTGGCTCTGTGACCTGAGCGTTTGAGGTTTTATACAACGCTTAAGGTCTGCTCTCATTACTGGCGACTGCTCCACCAGACGATTGCAGTCCAAATGAAAGCACGACCTAAGAGCAAATTCAGCAGATAGAAGTTCTATATGGAAGATCTATAATAGAGCAGAAACTGGAACAAACACCGTTTCAGTTTTATTAATTCGACCAGTTCTTCTGTCAAATTTAAAACTGGTCTACGATGCCGTTCTATTTTTTTGTATATTTGAAACACGAGTAAAACACTGCTGGGGCTGCCAGTTTTTCTTGTTATAAAATTCAGATTTAAATTTTGTAACTAACTGACATAAATTTTGCATCTAGAACTAGTACACTACTGAATATGCCCTAAGCGTTTGAGGCTTTATACCACGCAAAAGGTCTGCTTTCATTGCCAACTGCTCTACCTGACGACTGAAGTCCAAATGAGAGCATGACCTGAGCGTTTGAGGTTTTTAACCACGCAGAAGGCGCACTCTCCGAAGCTCCTGGTTGATTAAATCATTCCCACGACGTCTGCTTCCATCCAACACACAAGAAGAAATGATCGATTTTTGACCACGGTTCCCCTTTTATATGCTGTCGGTTGAAAATATGTGCCTGGCTACCTCAAAATCGTCGTCCTTGCGCGAAAAACCCAAGCGAAAGTAAAGAGTTTTCCGCGTTGTTTTCAAGTTTTAAGAACACTTTTTTTTCCATAAATACGTTTATTTCTTAAGGCAGTTTACATAAGTTTTTCTTCGCCGTAGCATCACTTTTACATAAAATTCTTATCCTAATATAATTCTAAAATAGTCACAACGATTTAAATTTATTAAAACATATTCCTCTTATTACTTAAATATCATCTTAGGTAATTCGTCATTAATTATGAAATCTACTCGGTAATATTATTTGAACTAAACGATTAACTTCTATAAATTATAAAATAAGCTGTTATTTTCAGACATTTTGTTGATAATTTCATAAACTAATTAGAGTTTGTTTGTATCATTGCATAATTTCTATTCTAATTTATCTATTGGTTGAACTCATGGACGCAGCTGGAATCAGAACTAAGTCTTAAAAGGGGCCTTTATTCAATTGAAACTCCAATTTTCTTTATGAAATGATGAAGAAGTTTCATGTATGGAAGGTCACGACAAGTAAGAATGTCTCTAACTGGGACATTGGATAGTCTACCTTGGGTACGCAAAGAATTTATTAGTTGAGATCTGACATCACGATACTCCACGCATGTTCAAACGACATGATCAATATCCCGATAACCTTCGCCACAAGCCCAATGATTAGTCTCGGAGAGCCCAATTCGAAGGAGATGTGCGTCTAACGTGTAGTGATTGGACATGAGTCTGGACATCACATGAATGAAGTCCCTACTCACATCCAGTCCCCTGAACCAAGCCTTTGTCGATATTTTCGGAATAATTGAGTGCATCCACCGACCCAGATCATCTTTATCCCAAGAGCTTGCTAGCTGGCAAGTGTCTCGATCCGTCTGTGTAAAACATTTTCTCAGAGTCAATATGCCTGAATTTACTTGTTAATATTTTTGGGATTTTCATCGAGCGTAGGTGATCCGGGATTCCACGCACTTCGCGCTGCATGGATGTGTCGAAAAATAGAGTTGGGTCAGGGACATTTAGGAGGGTGTCACGGATAGGAATATATCTTGAAGGGTTGATTTCCTGTGACATATGGTTAAAATATACTGTCATGAATTTTGTTTGAGATCGAAGCTCGACTAGTCGTTCGAAATTATTAATTACCATGGGATTCAGCACCTCACATCTTATTAGCAGGCGTGATGAAAGCTCATGTTTGTGGTTATCTCACACTGTTCACAATATTACCCTAAATTCCTGATCATATTTTTGATGAAATAGTGAAAGAATTATGTTGCTGCCATTATTACAAGTTGAGATATTCACGATTAAGTTCTGCCCATTCTTCCATATGGCTAATTTTCAAAAAGCACCCCATTGTAAAGTAAGTCGTATTCACGACAAAAAATGCCAGCTAAATATTGATTCATCAATTCAAAATGTTTAACCTTGGTGGGTAATAGAAAGAATAATGTATCTAATGTGGGCATTCGATCAAAAAAGTTTGGGAAACACTGCAATAAACAGTAATACTTCGTTGTCCTCATAAGGCAGGAAAAGATTTCACCCAGGTATGAAGTGAAAAGGTGTTTGAGGTAAGTTGACAAGGGATACGGGGAAGGGGTTGTATGTTAAAGCAAAGTGATAGAAAACCACAGTTCCAGGAATTCTACATCCAGACATTTCCAGGTGTGGAGTTCAGTATACTCCCAATAAGACTTCCGTCGCGCCTGTCATTAACAGTGACGGTTGCTAATAGAGTTATCTGGCTTGTTCTTCCTGTCGTCTGGTGGAATTTTCAAAACAAGATAAATTCTAATGCATTATCGTCCTTCTGTTTCTCGTCTCCGTGATTTGCTCCTTAGAATATGAAAAGAGAAAAGCGCTTTTTCACGACGAAATGCCCTCCATCTAAAGCACCTATCGAAAAACAAGAAAAAATACGGTTTTACGGATTGCAAAAAAATGGTAAACATCTAGTTCACGAGGGCAGAAACAAAAAACAAAAAAACACTCCATAAATTGCATCAGCGCCTACTGTGCGTAAACTTCCGACCGAACACTTAATCAACCTGACTTGCAACGTCGAAAAGGCGCGCGAAACTTACTGGGTCTGTTTTTTCTTCTGTTCAACGCCGACCTCGTCCTCGTCCTCGTCGTCGTCGCTGTTCGCTTTTTGAACACGGATGAATAATTTATGGCCGGTTGAGGTTAATGTTTTCCATTCCCATCAGAGTCCTGTTGTAGAGATTTTTTTTTTTGCTGTTGTTGTAAATTTCGCTTTAGTTGCGGGAGGGTTTCCTTTTCATTTTATCTACAAACAAGAAGGTTGATGTTCTTCACGAGCTCTGCCTTGTGTCAGTTTGTTTGGTTTCGTTTTTTTTTGTGTGTGGCGGTTGGGAAGTGGTGAATATGCGACAATGCTATGCTGCTGTCAGAACTTCCAAATGAGTACTTTTAGGTGATATCGTTAGAAAAGTTAGTGTTTCAACTTATGACATTATTTTGGATAATTTGCTGTAGGAATAATTTAAGTTTCTGCCTTTTTAATTGAATCCGTCATCTAAATCAGGATTTATTATTTGCCTCTGATTTGAATCTACCAATACTAGCTATTCAACAGCTTTCAACCTTCTCAAAAACATAACTTTCTCACTGATAATGAATTGAAAACGAAATTAATTACACCTAACTTCTCAACAAATACTGGAAGGTGTTATTTTCTGTGATAGCAGAGCACAACGAAAGTGCTCAAATTAAGCAATAAATTCCAACCCGAAATTCCACACATTGGCGGAAACCCTCTCCGAAACCATCTCTGAATTTGCTACCTTAAAAATGAACAAATTCTTGTATAAAATTTTAATTACTTTCACGGGTAAGCTTCCGGTGCGTGTTGCTATCAAAAGCTACCGCTGCTGCTATCTTTCGAAACTTACAACCTTGTAGCAATTCAAGCATTTGGCAGAGATTCAAGCGCAGCTACTTTCACCGATTTTTTTTGTGGGGTGATAAAAAACCGAACCGGGCTTCTTCCAAGTTCCAACCACCCCAGTGTCTACCCCATTCGACGGATTGTGGGACGACGGAATGGCAGACTGGTAAACCATCACCACCCTCACCCAAGAGCTCAGGAAGGACAGGCAAATGGAGGCCGCCAAAAAGAACAAGCTTGAGTTGAGATAATTGTCTTTCGGGTTGTTGCAAGCGTTTAATCTAATAAAAGTTGGTGCAGTAAATGCGAACAAGAAAGGGTGAGAGAGGGATGGAAAAAATCTCGAGCGTCTGCTTGTTGTGCTTCGGTCGAGGGTATGAGCATTTGTTAGCATTTTCCATTTACTGGAAAATTTTTCAGTGAATGAATTTCTTCGACCCATTTGTTTGCGGATCTGTTTGCCTTCCCCGACTGATATTGGGGACATCGAAGCAATTTGTCAGTCTTTGTACCTTGCACTTGAATTAATTTATGCGCTTCCTGGGCGGATGTTATTTAGTCTGTCGATGGGGATGGTCTGATTCTTTTATCACATGCCAATACTACACAGTCGAAAATCGATGCGATATTTATTTTTGATCAACTCTACCCGTACCTCGTGCCTGGAGGACATTTTCCTCTAATGTAAACACGATTTTACCCTAATTGCTTTATTTTCGATATAATGTAAACATAATTGCATACATTTGTTTAGGAAAAATCCACCGCTTGCTACTACAAACCTTCTCCATCCAATCGTAATGTGCTATAATGTAGAGTAATTCATACTGCCGGCGGCGGCGCCTACTATTGTTGAGCTTTTGATTTATTCTACTACATGGAAAATTCAAACACGAAGCGATAGCAGCAAAGGACACCAAGGTACACTACTATGCAGCAGCACGTTCCTAATGAACAGGAGACTAGTTTATTGTTACTGTGGCAGTTTGGCTCTCTCTTCATGTTTGCTTTCTCCCCGAGCGCAGTCCCAAAAACATACAACTCTTCACGACTCCAAACATGAATATTTAAACGCCACTTGGTCCCTTCAGGATAAATTATTTGGACTATTGAACGGTGGCTGGTTCCGATCGAATCCGGGAGTGAGGCTTAGTTTTTCGGGTAACAACATCAGGTGCATGTTTTTTTTGTTTTCGTTGCCTCAGGGACTCGATGGCTGAGTGAATGAGTATTTTCACGATAGATGAAAATTGTGCTGTAAAACCGAGTGCACCCCGGAGGATGGTACTTTGACCAATTCGACGAATTTGATGTTCGAGAAGAAAAAAAAAAGATCATTCATTACCGTTTGGCAACGATGAAGGTTATTTGACTAATGGATTCAGACGATGATTCGTAGCATGGAAAACTATGGTGTTCTGATAGTTAGTTAGCTATACGGATATGACATTCCGGTTTTCAATTCGGGTAAATTATCCAAACTTTCGTTAAAGGGAAACGACTAAGATTAAACTCATCGATTAAAATACATCAGCGTTTTAGTTTTTGTTTTAGTACACTGTTAACTAGTTTCAAGCAACATTCTTACACTAGAAATCTACATACAATTTGAAGCGTCCCATTTTATTCGATCGCAGTCTTCATAGTTTGATCAATATGAAGACTGCGATCGAATAAAATGGGACGCTTCAAATTGTATGTAGATTTCTAGTGTAAGAATGTTGCTTGAAACTAATTAACAGTGTACTGCTTAAGACATAACTCCATAAAAATTGGTCAAGAGACGTGGAACCGGTTATGTTATTAACTTTGCATCCATCATTTTTGCGTTCCTCATACAGAAACAAGATTCTAGCACACATATCGCTATCAATGAATTAGTAGATAATACTAGCTGACCCGTCGAACTTCGTCTCGCCCAAAACTCAAAAATAATTGATCGAATTTATGTGTTCGGAGAGCTTGACAATTCAAACGACTAAGTGGTTAACGTTTCTCTCCAATATTTTTCTGATTACTTACCCTACAATCAACGGAATTCGACACACATTCGCTTTAACTAAAAAAAAAGAAACATCACCATAATTAATGTGAAAATGTGAAATGCTTCTATTAAGTAAAAATAGAGCAAATGAACAGACTGTCATCTCAGGATGTATTTATAATTTGTTTTTAGCCCAAGTAACCGAAAGTTCGTAAAAAACAGATTTGACTAGAGCTGTATACAAAGCATTCTGAACAGTCCGTTTGTGAGGAATTACCCATACTTTAATGTTCATCCGACGCAACATAACAAACTTTGAAGCAGTTCCTTGTACAGCTTTTAAGCATCGAGAAAGTTTTCTCAGAATTTGTTATGTACGTTCAAGTTTTCAAAAAGTGCCACGAGTACTTTAGAGCTCTGATAAAATGTATATTTTTAGGTACTAAGGAACTTTTGGTGACTTGGAGAGACTACTTACATTTTAAGTTGATATTGATCTTATCAATTTGAATATTCTTTTCAGTAAGGAAGGCTTTTAACGTATCAAAAAACGCTCTCTAGCAACTAGTCACACGAATCAATCAGTGCCATATAAGAGAGAGAGACAGATATCACCCCAGCAACAAAAAACCGGTTGGTTTATTTAGCATAGAATGGACACCAGTGCGAGCACAAATTTCTCTCGATGACCCGTCTGAGCATCACGGGTTAGCACGCTGCTTTGGGGATTCGCTCTGAAGCGACATACGGTCGCTCATTTCCGTTTTGCGATCCGATTCTATAAGGTCAGGGGATAATTACGATACAATCATTTTACTATTGCTGCTTATTCTAACTATGTGCATATATTCTTTGTATAAGTTGTGCCTATGAAAATGCCTGTGAATACTCCACACAAGGGTTTTGAAATATTGTAACCCAGTATGAGAATCATCATGTTGAATCATCGATTCGATTTTCTGCGATAATTGTCAACTTGCGATTCTCTCTTGGTAAATTCCACACAGCGGCGATCATTGCTATTTTAGTAAGGACCGCGAAATACTCAGAGTATGAGGTGGAGCGAAGAAATGTAGAAAAATTCTCTCACGGTACATGCATTGAGAGGCAGCGAATTAATGTACCAGAATGACGATGTTGTATACAATGTAGAGAAATATCGAGCCGCTCTCTGCCAAATTATCGGCAATCACCAACACTGCTTCTCAGAATATGAAATAGTGTCGAATATTGATATCTAATTACCACTTATTCTGTGCATATGAAAGCAAAATGCAAGAAACATTCGACCTTAACGCTTCTACAGCAGAATCTATTCATTGATTCACTATAACCAATATTATTCTTCTAACTTCATTACATACAATCCAACTGGTGAACGGTATCAGAACGTATTCTTCTGCCTACAGCGGTATTTCTAGAACAGTGATATAGATTCCGCCAGTCATTTGTGTCGTTTTCGCTTGATGCCAAACCTAATCCAGTTTTCACCCTAACTGCTGTGAAATAGTTTGTTTGAAACCAGTTTGGAACCTACTTTCAATGTAATTGAACCGACGACACGACCTGCCACTCGCCTATAAAAACTGTATCGTAAATTTAACTACCCCTCAGTAACTTGTAATTAAAAAAAAAGTCTCTTGGAAATTGTTGGAAACTGGCAACGAAGACTAAACAAGTTTTGTTTTCGAATAACAGTAACCTTCACCGTGGTCACCAGTTTCGATAATGAAAACAACGTGAATAATTTCGCTTAACAGGTCAGCTTTAAATAATTTCTTTTTTCGGTCCAATTGAGTTTCTTCAGGTAGAATTTGTTAACATCTTTCGCATTTGATTCTCTGATGTTTAGTACGGTTATTATTTTCAGCATTACGCAGCGAGAATGTTATGGCTATCCTACAGGGCGAGTTAATAGACTAAACACCGCGGTACTTTGAGTTAATCAACATACGCGTCTTCGTACTATTCGAAGGCTTTATCAGAATCACCAAAGACGTGAATTGATAGAACTGTTTTATCGAGAAATGAAAGATACCGAAACAGGAACCGAAGTATTTAGATATCATTTGACTTACCTTACAGTTCAGGTACAGTACAGCTAGTGCAGTAAAATTCTACGAAAATCCAAAGCCATTGTATGTTTCCTGACTTAAAATTATGAATAACTGTAGATACACAACATTGCATGTTTGAGGGCGAATTACTCAAAGATTCTTTTACTTAAGTCTTACTATCTCTATAATCTCATCGGATTTTTTGGAAATTGGCTGAAAGATAGACTGTGAAATATCAGTTTCGTTCAAGCTTATTTTTAATAGAAAATTTTGTTCAGCCATATTTTCGAATACGATTTTAATTTCATATTTCATGTAATATGAAAAGTCATAAACGATAAATCAACTTCGAATCTTCGTGGATTTTCGTCATCCGCCAAATTTTTGAGACAAATGCTATGGACCATCTCAAAGTCACTCCAGGTGCTCAGATTAGTGGATGGTGTATTAAGAAGTTTTGGGTGATGCAGTTGGAATCTATCTTTATTATATTTTTTCTAGAATCGGAATTTGGTATAGATGAGTATTGATTTTCTCAACAAACGCAGAGCAAATCCCCGTATGACAGCCACGGTTGTGGTCATTGTTATTGTACTTTTCTACTAATCCGGCCAAGGATGCATAAGGATTCATTCAGCTACTGTAAGATAGTGTCGAAGGATGGTTTTCTGATTTCTAGTATCGGAAGCTGGTGCAAAAATTTAACTGAAACTGAATAAAAGTTTTCAATTGCTAGTTTTGTGGGTTTATCCGAGACTGAAATACATCAACTAACTTTTTTCAAACAGTTTAGAATAATGGATATTAATTTTTGGGTTAATGGAACTGCAAAACAGTTTTTTATTTACATTGATGTGATTCCTTAGCAACTAATTCATAGCAACAAGAACAGTGTTGCCAATTATTTTTATCATTGGGAAGGGGTCGCTTAATTTCTGGTAACTAGCGGTGAATCGTTAACCAACACATTTTATAGCAATGTTTGTTCGGAGTTCCTGGTCGTGTCGTCGATTGAACTGTAAATCCAACTCAGTTTCGTGAAAAGTATTTTCTTGATGAAACTACCCTGAGTCAGTTCCAGTTTTACCAAGTGAAAACGACATTAGTAAGCAATAATTTTGATACCCAATTAAGCACGTGGCTCGAAAGTACGAATCACATCAATCAAGTACGCATGTGAAATCTCCACAGAAAACAACGCGTTGCGCGTCAAAAGATTTTCTAACGATTTAGTATTCTTTTCTTCGACGGCCTACGTTGGCAGGGCCGGTGAAAGAGGTGGGTACGGTGGGTAGCATTACCCACCCGAAAATTCCAAAGGTGGGACCCACCTGAAATTTCGAACAAAAAACAATTGAAATATTAGCATTATTCATTATAATAAGAATATTTTTATTTTAATTCGGAATAATAAATAAAATCAAAATTATAGAATGATAGTTCTCAAGGTAGAGCAAAAATGTAAAGATATACCGCAGAAAAGTGAGACGTGACAAGGGTCATTTGAGGAAACAGAAATCTTTTAGTAACTTAACTTTTCCCTTCCAGCAAAGGAGCCGAGCTTAAGCATCTCATCAATGCGAATCACTCGGGTCTCTGATATACCGGAAAATACCGATAAAGGTCTTTTACTCTTTACATTCCGAACCGGCAAAAGAAGAATGCAGTAGTAAGTAGAAAGCAACAACTTTTGGTAGCTTTGCCGGAATAGTAAATAGTAGAAGACCTTTATCGGAATTTTCGGGCAGATGTTTAAGGTCGACTCCTCTTGTAAAAAGTGAAAGTTAAGTTACTAAAAGATTTCAGCATGATGAAATGAACCTTGTCACATCTCACCTTCTATATCTTCACATGAAGAAAATCACTCATCTTTTGACGTAGGACTACGTTTTTTTTATTCAATAATATAATATAATTTTAAGGTACACTGCTTAAGCTCTAAGATGTCAAGTGTATTTTCTAATCGCAATTATCAGGAATCAGGAATCAGAACAAATTGGCTCAAATGGCACGTTCCCCTTGATATTTGGAGATTTGTGCCTTGCCATCAATTTGTTTTTAGCATCATTTTCCCGATATATAAGAGGGAAGGATTGAAAGGAAATGGTAAGGGTTGGACTAGGAGGATGGGAAAAATTGACGACACAAAAACACATAAAAGCAGAAGTAAATTCTGCACCCCTAAGGGATGCTGAACAATCTGCTGAGGATCACATTTAGTGGAAGCAGAAGGAAATTCTGAACCTCTACGAGGTCCCGAACAGTCTGCTGTTAATAAAACCTCCAACCCCCGAGAGGATTTAGAGATCTTACAAAAGCGACACCATTCTCG
Source organism: Malaya genurostris (assembly GCF_030247185.1). Taxonomy (NCBI): domain Eukaryota; kingdom Metazoa; phylum Arthropoda; class Insecta; order Diptera; family Culicidae; genus Malaya; species Malaya genurostris. The sequence goes on along the minus strand of NC_080571.1, from coordinate 337,996,511 downwards.
GAAGAATGCAGAACGACTCGCAGTATGTACGAGCAGAAGTAAATTCGGCACCCCCCAAAGGATGCCAAACAATCTGCTAAACCCTATTTAAGGTGAATACAGAAGGGATTCATTCACTCCAGGAAGAACGATGAACCCTTCTGACTATAGCTCCTTACCACATTGGGTGAGAAACGAGAGAATATCCTTCAATTTTAGCTCCGCATACACAGACTCAACCATGTATGGAGAACCAAAAACCCGGATACGTAGCTGCGTCAATGCGGGACAGTTACATATCAGATGATATGAAGTACCATAATCGCATTCACACAAATCACACGAATAATACTCAGCACGTTGAATAGTAGCCATGTGATAAGTGAGTTTGCAATGTCCAGTCAGAGCTCTGACCAGAATACTGCAATGATACTTGGAGAAATGCAGTAGACACTTTGACATTTTCAGATTTAAATCTGGTAGAAATGCTTTTGTCTGAGCGCAAGTTTGCAAGCTGCGCCAGTAAGACGGTATGCACAAGATAATGCTTCTTGTTTTAGGAACACATGTAGTGGTTTAATGCACAGTAGCGCCTCTAGAGCAGCATTAGGAGTTGTCGTGAATGCTCCTGTCATCGCCATTAAGACCATCCTTTGGAGATGATTTAGCTTCGACTGAACTGTCGCGACTTCTCCTTTCTGCCACCATACAAGACAACCTAAGACCTGCTAAAATTGGTCTAACGATAGTTGTGTAGATCCAATGAATATATCTGGGTTTGAGTCCCCATGATTTTCTAAAAGCTCGTCTGCATTGGCCGAAAGCCATGCAAGCTCCTTCAATCCTGAAGTCAATGTGAGCAGACCAATTCAGTTTTGAGTCAAGAATAACCCCGACGTATTTAACTTGATCGACCACAGTGACCTCTGAACCAAAGAACTGCAACGGACGAGCTCCTGTAATTATCCTACGATGAGTGAAAAGCACCATTGATGTTTTGCCCGGATTTACAGATAATCCAACCTGACAACACCATTGTTCAACAGATCGCAGGGCTTGCTGCATTAAATCAAAGAGAGTGTTAATGCTTATACCGGTCATCAATATATGATAATCGTCGGCAAAACCATAAGTCGAAAATCCAAGGTTATTAAGTTTCCTTAACAAACCATCACCGACTAGGTTCCATAAAAGTGGGGATAGTACACCACCTTGAGGACACCCACAGACACTCAGCTTTCTAATCTCTGCTTGCCGAAGCGATGAACAAAGAAGTCGATTGCTAAGCATTGCGTGTATCCAGTAAGGGAAAAACCCAAGATATTCCGTTCACGACTGCAATGTTTAACCTCCTGCAGCCATTCAGCCATCGGTACGGAAATACACCTTGACTTAGGAGTTCCTATTTTTGTGGCCTTTTACGACATGGAACAGGAAACCAGTGGATCAATTCTTGGTAAAAAATAATTCCGCCGGATGCCACACGGCTTACCTGTTTGGTGGACTTATACCACCGGTACAGGTGGACCGTAGCGTTATTCTTAGCCAGTTGGGAAACCGCTACCGACACTACACGGCTATCTAGGCTGCTCAGAGAGGGAAAGTTGACATTGATGGTCAACTTCCATGGATGGCCGAGCAGCCTGTAAGGTAACCGGCAAAAGAAGAATGCAGTAGTAAGTAGAAAGCAACAACTTTTGGTAGCTTTGCCGGAATAGTAAATAGTAGAAGACCTTTATCGGAATTTTCGGGCAGATGTTTAAGGTCGACTCCTCTTGTAAAAAGTGAAAGTTAAGTTACTAAAAGATTTCAGCATGATGAAATGAACCTTGTCACATCTCACCTTCTATATCTTCACATGAAGAAAATCACTCATCTTTTGACGTAGGACTACGTTTTTTTTATTCAATAATATAATATAATTTTAAGGTACACTGCTTAAGCTCTAAGATGTCAAGTGTATTTTCTAATCGCAATTAACCACTGACTTAAAACTAGAATAGTATCATTAGGAAATGTCACAACGGGGTCGCGGATTCTCGAAAATTCAACTTTCAGGTGGCGATCAGCAGTGGCCGGTGAATTGAATATAGCATGAGTGTCTTCCAGATGGCGTTGCTAAATATCTATGGTAGGCGCATCATTTGGTCCATGTGGGTCCGTGGGAAACAACCCCAGGCTACGAAGACTCGGCGGGTGGCCCGCAGCCTGGTCATCGACTGGAGCGGTTCTCCGTTGCCGGTGATGGTGATGTTACTGAAGAAAATGAAAGAGAAGTAAATATTGTGAAAACCGAGGTAAAAAGGGGATGTGGGAACAGCATGTCTAAATACGACAGAGATCTAATTAGTTGCTATCGAAATGGCGAAGAGACGAAGAAGAACGAAAAAGTTAGTGACAAAAAAAAAGATCTTATTAGTTCCAATAAAGATGGTGGACATGGACGGGGATCGAGAGAATCGAGCTGATGACTACGTTTTTGTTTTCTATACCGGTGTGCAAACCCAAAATACTGAGAACCGTACAAACAGTGCTCAAGTTTTGAACATCCATATCTCAATCATTTTTAATTAATTTTCCATATCATTTCATAAACTGTATATCTATAAAATCATATTTCAGATAATTGGTGATCGCAACTGTCGTGTCAAAACATTAACCTAAACAGGTATTCAAAAAAAAAACAAGCTTTTAGTTAACAGAATAACATCCAACTGAATAACCTAAGTCATGCATATTCGAATGACCACAAATTTACAATGTGACTTAGGAAGCTAGGTTTGCTATACTTATTTAAATGTGACCATCCAAATTAGGCATCGGAACATGCGGTGAATTAGTATCTATCCAAGATCGCTCTTGGACATTGATTGTGATTAGGGACATATTCGCAATAAGTCAAGTTAAATTAGAAATAGGTTAGAATCAATCAGCGTTTTACAATGAAAACCTAGTCACTATTGTCGTGATTTTTCTTGAAATTCTGATATCTTTTTTTATCCTTTCAATTTTCAGGAGGAAAATGCACCCGTTCTTTATAGAATTCGTCGAGTCAATCCTGTCATTTTTTTTCTTTCTGCTTCCAGACTACTTAGATTGAGATTTGTCTGTATCGCAATAATTACCGTTGTTTTATAGAATTTAGACTACAATCTATAAATATGCCTAAACTACATTGCGTCATTTAGTAAAACAATAAAATTATTGTTTACAATATTATTTGAGTTGTAATTGGATTACTAAGTAATTCAATTATTATAATATTTATTTCACGATGTATATTTTTTTTAATTCTCTTTTGTGGCTGGATTATTCTACCACAGCAACTTCAGTTAGTAACGAAAATCTCTGTCATGATTTCTTCTAACAAATACATACAAGTTCACGGTTTTGATTGAATTTCTGCGTTTCAATGAGTGTGCTTTTAAGAAAACCACTCATACAAACCAAGATTCTGTATCGAATAAACTTGAACTCTGTGGGGTTCAGAAAAGAAGTAAAAGTTGCTAACACGTCGTTCAAACAGTCCAGGAACTAACCAGAGAAACATAATTTCGTGTGCAGGCATATTTTTTATTCATCAACATTATCATCTTCAAATGACATACAATCGTTCTAGCACTTTTCCTTATTTTTCAATACCATCCTTATAGAATGATTTGTCACTGGTCTAAACATCGGCTTCCTTTGCGGCGATGACTGTCTTATTCGAGCCAAAAATTTTTCGCTGGCGTGTCTTTTTCTGATCCGCAAAGGACAAGCAATCGCTGGGGGCTAGGTAACTGTGAACAAGGTGGATGAGGAAACCGATCGCAGCCCAATTCGTTTATTTTTTTTCATTGTTTTCATTGACTTATGGCACGGTGCATTGTCTTGGTTAACGACGAATCACTTTTGATGGTACTTTCCTGTTCAAGATAGTCGATGTTAATTATACCTCGAACATCTAAAAAACGTATGCCATGATTGTTCCAGCTACCTGTTACGTTTTCAGATGGCGTTCCCAGTCTGAATGCTGGTATGACTCCGGATAAAAATAGTAGATCCATGTTTCGTCCACTGTTTCATACCAACGCATTTTCATCAATGAATTAGTAACGTCACTTATATGTCGATAGATTCAGTGCTCGTGGTGCTATTGATGTTAAATGTTCTTTGAAGGTTGGTACTTTGAATTGAAAACAAAAATTGGTAACTAGAACTGTGAACTAGTGGTACTAGATTTCGACTGACGCTGCTCGAACTGTCATAACCAGAGATGCCGTTTATACAGATTTATCTGTATTATACAGATTTTTACATGCGCATACAGATTTAATACAGAGTACAAATTTCTTACAGATTTCTTAAATTTAATACAGATTTATACAGATTTCACCAAAAGTATTAAGGAAAAAATTAAACTATCTATTAGTATTTGATTGCAATGACGAGATAAACGTTTAGGAATCAACGTACAAATCACTTTTTAAAATATATATTTTTTGTGCAGATATTTAATGAAGAACACTGAATTCCATTTATATTAAAATTTGTTACTAAATTGAACTTAAAAGTTAGACAATTCTTGGCATCATGAAACATTATTGCCAGACTGACAGTTGTATTACCTGACTCGACGTTGCATATTGGGTTTTGGAAATCCATCTTAACTTATGAAGTGAACATTTTCAAATTAGACAAGTATATGGCACCATAATTCAATTGTTGTTGATAGGAAAAAACTATAAAATTTCGTCGATGAATATAATATAAGATATAAAATTTAATCTACAAAAAAAAATGAAATTGATTCTACCTATAACCGTAATCTATTGGAATAACACCTTTTAACATAATTGTATTGTAGAAATTTCATTTTTTAAGCGAATACAGATAAATATAGATATTTTATACGAATCAATACAGATTTTCTATGAAAATATCTGGCATCTCTGGTCATAACATACATAGGTAAACAAACCCATATACATTGCAATCATGAAAAAAATTAAACTGAATTATTGTTCGAGTATTTTCGATTCATTCATTTATTCAGTTCAAGTACTGAAAAGAAGCAAACTGTTTGTAATACTGCGGTTTTAAGTTGCCGCACGAAATTAACACGAACACATTTCTGAAATTTAAATCAAGAAGCAGATTCGTTTCCACTCCATTTGAAAACGTAAAGAATTTTTTCAAGCGTGTTCTTGTACACAATTTATCGATGAACTTTTGAAATTATAATATAAAAATATTCTGTATTTTTCATGTATTGTTTCAAGTCTAATACAATTTACGTCATCCATATGTGTAGTTTTAATCAAAGGCTTTTAGGTTTTGCAGCTTTCTTTGTAGTATTTTATCATATTTATTAGGAGATATTGCTTTAGCTAATATACCAGGAGCAACCCATTCTTTGTAGTCTTCATAATCTATTTAGGTACTATTGAAGAGTCAAATACACGCTAATAGCACGAGATTGTGATGCTTTTGGTATATTCTAAATACTTTCAAGGTGTTTGGACAAATTTTTCAATTTGCTTGAGTTAGATATATGGGTAAAAACATTATTTGCTCATTGTTATCGAGCGAATAAGCTTTTTCCTACAATCCGTTTGAGCGACGTTTTCATTCCACAGGATTCAGAAATTTTATTACAAACTACAGTTACTGGGCATAGGTTAGTTTCGACTTACTTTTGTTATTTTAAGTAAACACCACGCAGTAAACAGTTCGACTTGTACATAATATGCCAAACACACAAAATATATACAACGATATACAAAACAATGCATTAAAATAAAGATTATCAATACTAATATGTTTATGAAAATCTAAGATGTTATCGAAAACTATCTAAATAAAAAAAAAACGTATTCGAAAACTCATAGTCGATAGTAATAAGGCTTTCGACCATTTCTTATCGAGTTCAGTCGTTTACGAGCTCGATTGTTTTGGTTCCATAATGCCAAAACTTCTCGATAATCTAATACTTCTTCGAGTGAAGTCGAACGAAGCTCGATGATCGACTTCGAATCGAGAACCATAATACGAAACGTGGTCGATTCGATAAAATTTCAGTCGAATCGAGATACATAATGCCACCCCAGGTTAAACCTTAGATGCGAAATTTTGTTTTAAAACTTAGTACCAAAAACTCTTCAAACTTCTAATTCACACGTTTCATGAAAAGTTTTATAGAATCAATATTTTATTTAAAAAAAACGACTAAAGTGCAGAGTGATAAATATTGGGATAAATATCATTTCCATTAAAATAGAGAAATACTTCAAAATAGTAGGTCGTTCTCCGCAGTATGAAAAATTACCCACCTGGGTTTAACATGTTTCGCCGGCCCTGTACGTTGGAGTGCCACAGGGTAGCAATAAGAGACCACTATTATTTCTTTTGTATATTGATATCGGCAGCCTACAACTCACGGGAACCCGCTCTATTTTATCCTCTATCAATGGACAACGATTTAGTTATTTTAGATTAATATTATAGAACAAATTCGTCGTCCTTCAATCTCATAAAAATTATTTATATGATTGTCCGTTCTCTAAGAAATATAATACCAGTGCACCATCATCCTTACTCGGGACATTATATCATTGAAAAAGTGGACTATTTCAAATATTTCGGTATATGTTTCGACCCCACGTTAACCTGAATTCACCATATTAACACATGGATCAATAAGTCCCGAGACTAAAGCAGAGATGGCGCTCGTAGTAAACCAGTAAACACGTCTTTCTACAGTACTAACCTTTGCTTGAAACGGGTCAAAATTTTAAGTCGATCCGACCAGAAACAGCTGAGTTACCGAGGTTGGAGTAAAGTCGTTTTGTAGTTTGTTTAAAAAATGGAAAAAACCGAGTTTCGTGTTTTGATAAAACATTGTTTTTAATGGGTAAAAACACCATGCAAGCGAAACAATGGATTGAAAAATGTTATCCGGACTCTTGTCCATCAAAAGCAATGATTTGTCGGTGGTTCGCCGAGTTTAAACGTGGTCGTACCGACACAAATGACGCGGAACGCTCGGGTAGACCTGTGGAAGCCGTTACACCGGAAAATGTGAGTGAAGTGACAAAAATTATAATGAAAGATCGTAAAGTGAAGCTCCGTGAGATTGCTGAGATGACACAGATATCATATGGAAGTGTATTTACTATCCTTCATGAAGCATTGAGCATGAAAAAGGTTTTTTCCAAGTGGGTGCCGCGATTGCTTTCGATGGAACAAAAACAGCAACGAGTCGATGATTCAGAAAGCAGTTTATCGCTATTTACTCGCAACAAAAAAGATTTCTTGCGTCGTTACGTGACCATGGACGAAACATGGATACATCACTACACTCCAGAGTCGAAGCGGCAGTCATCTGAGTGGCGCACAGCTGGCGAAAGCCGTCCGAAGCGTCCGAAAACGCAGCAGTCAGCTGACAAAGTCATGGCGTCAGTTATTTGGGATACGCATGGCGTGATTTTCTTTGACTACCTCGAAAAAGGTAAATCGATCAACAGTGATTATTGTATTGACTTACTGGTGCGTTTGAAGGAGGAAATCGCAAAAAAACGACCGCACATGCAGAGAAAAAAAAATCCTTTTTCATCAAGACAATGCACCCTGCCACAAGTCGATGAAAACAATGGCGAAATTGAACGAATTGGGCTTTGATCTGCTTCCCCACCCCCCATACTCGCCAGATTTAGCCCCCAGTGACTACTGGCTCTTTGCTGATCTTAAAAAACTGCTCCAGGGAAAAAGATTTGGCTCAAATGAGGAGGTCATCGCTGAAACTGAAGCTTATTTTGAAGCGAAAGATAAATTTTTTTATAAACATGGTATTGAAAAATTGGAAAAACGTCGGAACAATTGTATCACCCTAAAAGGTTTATGTTGATGAATAAAAAAAAAAATTTGCAAAAAAAATGTTTCCATTGTTAGTCTCGGGACTTATTGATCCATGTGTTAGATCTATTGAAGGGCACGAGGCGTCCTACTGCGGTATTTGGTGGAGAGCCAAGTCTTATGTTTCCCAGTGTGTTCTCCTAAACTTTTATTTTGCTTACATCCATTCACAGCTCAACTATTTGGAGTCGGTATGAAGACGCACCGCTAGGTCTCTTCTACAAAAAATACAAACTCTACAAAACAGGTGTTTCGAAATAATCTTCAATAAACCTATGAGCAATTCCAGAAATGCTTAGCAGATCATCAGACTCGACCTTCTCCGATTTGGATGAAACTTTGCACATGGCTTCAGTATGGAAAACCATAAGTTTTGAACCGATGGAGAGGTCAATCCGAATCACGACTGATTTTAAAATAGGGCGTATGTATTTTTGCATTTCACAAAAATTGCCTCGTTCAAATCGTTGTAACTCGGAAACCGTTAATTGTACAAAAATAGCGTTCATGTAGAAGTTGTAGGGAATCGATTGGACACTTTAAAAAAAAATATACACTGAAAAAAAATTTTAATTATTTTTTCTCAATAATTGCAAAATAATTCGAAAAAGTTAAATAAAAAAAATCAGGGTTTTAATTTTTTTTTTTGAAAATTTTTATTTTAAAGCTGTTATTAAAACCTACAAATTGATAGCTATCCCATCCATGCCTTTTGAAAAATGAAAAAGTTACAAATGAAACAGTTTACGTTTAAGTTTTTTTCTTCGACAGATGAGTTCGTTTTTCCTCGATTTTTGCGTTCAAGAGATCTGACAATACTATGCAGTACTCGCTATTGATAGTCGATGAAAATTACACCACTTGCGCAAAGTACTAATCTTCTATAATCTTTCCAGCTGACTTTGGACGTAGTTCACCGGTTGCAATCTACTAAGATAATGATCTTGTTGATCCATGTTTGATCCATTGTCATATATCCATGCAAAAAAAAAGATTTATTACTTGTATACATGGTATACTGCTCCGAATCATCCACATATTGTTGTTTTTGATCAACTGTGAGTATACGCGGCAGTCACTTCGAACAGAGCTTTCTTATGGTTAAATGTTCATGCATAATTGTAAACACACTGCCTTCTGATATCTTTACGGCTTCAGCCATTCCACGCAATTTCAATTTTCGATTAGATATGATTGTGGTCTTTTTTTATGTTTTCCTGAGTAACCAAGTAAGGTGTAATGGACAACCAGAACGCTGACCATCATCAGTGTCTGTACGACCACGTTTGAATTCAGCAAACCAATAACAAATGGTTTTTTTTTTTTTCGATAGAGCAGAGTCTGGATAACACTTTCAAAGCCATTACAGAGATTGTACAGTATTTTCTCCATCAAGAAGCAATAATAAATTAGCACACGAAATTGTTTTGAAGATGATAAAAGAAGCTGTCACTTTTTTCTGACAAATCAAAATGTCATAAAATTTCACACATAGTCTTCCGAAAGTTGGTACTTCATGGCCATCTGCGTGTCAGTCACACGAGTTATTATGTTATTGCTATATTATTTTGCGATTTAAATGCGTATTGAGCATTCATAGCTGAACGTTAGTTACTAGTTTAACATAAAACCGGTAGCTAAAAATCATTTCCCATGCCTTGCGATGATATTCCTGTGCGACACAAAAGCTTGAATGGAAAGTCTTCAGATCAAACACTTGGAAGGCATCCGTTATCGGTGTCTTCCTGATTTTATCCGGTGAAATTCTACTCATGACAAAAGGAAGAAATTTTTCTCGGTAAGTGAAGCTACTGAGTACAAAAATCACATTGTGTAAGGTTATTTGTGAAATATGTACGCAATAATTTCTCTTTTATGTTTTCCCGTCGTTTTCCTCTCACATGAGTACATTTCATCATCCCATGCGACTCATAAAAGACTGGTTTTCCCTTACCTTTGGTGGCATAAACAAGTGAACAAAGACTCGAACTTTTTATGTTGATAATGATTATGACGACGACGGTGATGATGATGATGGGGATGATTATGATGATGATGTTGATACTGGGAACGGTTATGGGGATTCACCGACATTGACTCGCAAAACAAGGTGTATGCATGATCTTTATCCTACTCATAACTGCTCGTGACAAAACAGGTCGGATAGAGAGGCTAAGGGGCTCGAGTTATGTTAATCACTTTCTAAAAGTATCTGAGCCGTACAACGCAGAGCAGCCGTCAGCACGTAAAAATCTGCTTAAGAAGTCGACTCGATTCCTGGAAACACCGTTAACATTCTCCTGGTTACAGGCTACTGAGATTCGTTAGTCTAAGGGCCAAAGTCGGAGCACACGAGTCCAAATCCTACCTTTTTCGGTGGATTTCATCCAACCAAAATCCGATTTTCGTTGGCTTACTTTATTTTCCGCCCTGGATTATTCCAACCGAGAGACGCTTCGAAGGACGATTATTAAAGAGTCAATTGAATTTAACGGTGTCTGGTAGCAACGCTAAAAGCACGAATACGTTTGTGTCAAGGGCCTGTTTTGGCTATAATCGCAGCAGATCAAAAGACGATTAACCATACTCTATGCGAGAAGATAGATAAACGAAAGGGAAAACTATCCTTCCGGTGGAGCTGAGCTAACAACGGTAATAATCATAAAAGTTAAATGGTATGAATTTAAAAGGTTCAAACACTACTAGTCGCTTCATCGTCCTCAGCTAATCGGATCTTACAATTTTCTCTTGGTAGCGGTGAAAGCTCATTATAATGCAGTAAAAAAAAATACTATCGCAGCAACCCGTTTCCATATTCCACTTGTCCACGTTTGCAAACACAGCAGGCGGAAAGCTGTTGCAACAGCAATCAATGGTCATTGGAGTTCAGCCCACTTGGACGGGCAGACGACTGTTTGATTAAACAAACTCGCAGTGAGGACAGACTTGTGGCACCAGCTGAGTCATGACAATTTCCACCGTAAACAGAAACTGTGTCGATGAATCCCGTAAACGGATGGATAAGTGTTTTTGTGTATGTGTGTGTATGTTTCGGTGTCGAGGAGATGTAATTGAACGTATCATCGGGATTGGATGGATTTTCTACTCCTGATAAATCACACTTACCATGTTATGGCGAGCACAATAGAGTTGAGTTACCACATCATTAGTTATTCGGTATTGTCTAGACGAATTGTAATGATCACTTAAACACGTATTTACATAAAGCAGTTTGTCACCGTCATGCCACCTAGAGTGATTAGAGAAGTTTTAAAAACTGCTCTCGCAAAACAATTCCTAGGGTTAATGTTCATTAACTAATTCATCTAACATATTTGATGTCACCCATCGCTGATTTCGTTTTCCTTGATTGCTTTACACTATATGAAGATAGTTTTTATTTAACCAGCAGCAAGAGTCTTGGACATCGATAATTTTTAGTATCCTGCACTTTGAATATAACTAAACTGAAATCATAGTCGGTGTTGAACAGTCGTTCGCACCGCACGCGTATAGCTGTTGGCTCCTGGAAATTTTTTCTGGCTAGCTAGAGTTTTATTGATTCAAGGCTTCAGTCTTTCTTAAGGCTACCTGAATCACTAACAGTCTTTTTAAAGACTAACAATTAGTCTGCCTTTCTCAAGGCTATACAAAAAGCGATATTCTAATATAATCAGTCTTTTTCAAGACTAAGAAATAAATCAGCCTTTTTTAAGGCTAGCTATTCAACGAACTATTCGTCGAACTAATCAGTCTATATCAAGACATTCCCAAACTAGGAGTCTAATTTTAGCCTGGTTAATTTAATTTCAAATTTCATTCATTTCAAAAATGCCTGCGTCCAACCGGAAAGGCAACAAGCCTAAGGCTAAAAATAATTCAATACGGAATAAATCACAATCCGTTATTCAACATTTTTCTAATAACATTCACGATCTTATAGAATCTGAATGTAAAAATAAAAGACAACGGACGGATTTCCCTTCCGTTGATTCTATGCCGTCTAACAATATTTACGAGATTCTTCCTGAATACGATTGTAGCGACATATAAGAAAATTCTTCAAAAATTCTCAAAATGGACGCTTGTCGTTCTGGGAAGAAACATCAATCTATGCCACCAGTGACGGTGATGATTTCCGACTTCAAAGCATTCCGTACTGAGCTTTCTACTTTTCTCCCGGAAGTAAAAGTCTCATTTCAAATCGGACGAAGAGGAGAATGTCGAGTTTTGGTTGATGGATTGGAAGATTACGAACGTCTTATCCGATATTTGTCCGAGAAACTTCATAAATTTTATTGATATGATATAAAATCAGACAGACCCTTCAAGGCTGTCTTGAAAGGCTTATTAAATGATCAAAGTACTGCTGAAATTAAAAATGAACTAAAATAATTGTTTGGTTTTGCCCCTACCCAAGTAATACTTATGAAAAAAAGAGCGAATGGTGCTTCTAAGCCACGCTCTGGAATTTCCCATGAACTTTACCTAATACACTTCAATCGAAGTGATGTAAACAATTTGAAAACTTTAGCAAAAGTACGTTTCATTTCCCACATTAAAATTCATTGGGAACATTATGAACCAAAAATTGTCATATGGATATACGGTGTTTGAATTATGGTAAATCGCATTCGAAAGACGTTTGTCCAATGAATGAAACCACTGCTAAATTTTCATGTTCAAATTGCGATGGAAATCATAAATCCAATTATTTGAAATGTCCTGTCAGGGAAAAAATTTTAAACACTCGTTCGCTTAGACAACAAGTCAAATCAACGACCTTAAATTTACAGAACATACCTGAAAATAAAAAAAAACCGTTACAAATGCCACGCCTAATTATTCTAAAGCACTTATTTCTTCGAATTTTAAACGAAAAACACGTACGCCTTCCGATTCGTCTTCTAACGAAAACAATTTATTGTCGTCATCATCTTCTTCTAATGACAGTTACGCTTTGATAACAGGTAGAAAACTACCACTTAATTCTTTTAATGTAAGTAATCAAAACACAGGAACGCCTTGCAGTTCATATTCTCACGAAAACAATTGATTAATAGATTAATAGTAGATCGGCCTAATCATCTTCTTCTAATGGCAGTTACACTAGTGTAACAGGTAGAAATCTACCTACCAATATTCATTCAATGCCATTCGCTTCCTTAAACGAAGTCGATTTAGGCGATATAACGGAAAATAAAATGATCTACCTACAAGATCAACTTTTTCGAATGATCATCCGAATGAATTCGACTTCATCACATTTTGAAGCTTTTCAAATTTGCAAACAATATTATAATGAATTTAAAATTTAACAGTGATGTTGCATAATTATTTGAATATTTTAAATTGGAATGCTCGATCTTTAAAATCGAGTGAAGATAAATTTTATAATTATGTGGTTCATCGATTTGACAGGTTTACTGGAATTGGTGGTGGAGTTGCCATTTTTGTCCAACGGCAAATTAAACATCGAATTTTACCTTCTTTCAATACTAAAGTTATTGAAAGCTTGGGAATCGAAGTTGAAACCATTCATGGAATTTATTTCATCGCTGGAGCATATTTGCCATGCTAATGCACCGGCGAACAATTAAATTTCTTTAAAGGCGATTTGCAAAAACTTACAAGATATCGACCGAGATTTTTCTTAATAGGGGACTTAAATGCTAAGCATGTCCAGTGGAATTGTAGGCAAAATAACATTATTGGAAAAATAATTCATAATCAACTCTTTGCTGTTACTTTACAGTTCTTCATCCCAGTAATCCGACTTGTTTCTCTTCCGTGAAAAAACCCGTCTACAGTTGATCTGGTTCTAACCGATCAAAGTCACATTTGTAGTTAACCGATTACACATGCTGACTTTGACTCAGATCATCTTCCCGCATCATTCAGACTTTCCAACGAAGCATTAATTAATCCAATAATCATAGAGCTAATTTGTTGGATTACAAATCTCACATTGAAAATCATGTGGATCATGAAACTATTTTCGAAAATTCTGCGGACATCGACACAAAAATAGATAATTTGAATCATTACAATTTTTCAGTTCCGAATTTTTCAGATTGTTTCGGTTAGTTCAGAAAAGTATGACTCACCGCTTACGTCTCATATTCGACATCATTCTCGAACCCAAAAGTATCAGCAATATCATATTTGAATTTAATCATTGATTACATTCTGTAGAAAAGTAAAAAGTGCCGATAGAAAAAAAAAACGCGTTTTGTTGTTACGTTACTTATGCCATTACATCTGCAGAATCGGAAGTGACAGTCAATTGATCTTCGAACTTTTTTACCTTTTTTTATATATATATAAAAAATAGGTATAGAATTCGCTCAAACTTTCGAAAATTTTTCCGAGGCCCGGAGGGCCGAATGACATATACCAATCGATTCAGCTCGACGAACTGAGAAAATGTCTGTGTGTGTGTGTGTGTGTTGTCAACTAAGAGGTCGAGATCTCAGAGATGGCTGGACCGATTTTGATCAAACTAGTCGCAAATGAAAGGTCTCTCCGTCACCCAAAACGCTATTGAATGGTTTTGAGATCGGATGTTTACTTTTTGAGTTATACGGAGTTTTATGTCAAAATTTTCAGTTTTTTGACAATATCTGTCACAATTGACCTTGAAAACAGAATATGTTTTCAGACTTAGATTCCGCACGATAATACCTATCCAACAAGCCATAGATTGTTAAAATCCGTCCATTTTTAACGGAGATATCGAAATTTTTGTGTAAACGACTTTTCCCCCTATTCCAGCAGTAGGAGTTTTGAGCGCTGTATGACAAAGCAATGCTTGGGAGCAACGGAAAACACGATTTTTTATTCTGTTACATACAATTGTTTCTAGGTATCAAAAAGACTGTGTACAGCATCCTTTTTCATGACATTTAGCCTCGGACCGATTTTAGCACGGCTCGTTTTTGGCAACATAAACGTTCGAATATGACATATGTAAACCAGATGATGGCAAAATTATATTGTTTAAATTATATTGTTTTAACTACTTACAGCGATAAATGCTGGAAGAACATAACATCCATATACCATTCGAATCAGTTCGTCGAGATCAGCAAATGCGTGTGTGACAAATAATTTCACTCAATTTTCTCGGAAAAATTTTTTTCTACAAATTCAGATTCATACGAAAAGTCGTATGCTCCCAAACAAAGTTCCTGAATTATGTTTGGTTCTGACCTCTGGTTCCGGAACTACAGGATGATATGTGAAACGAAATCAAAATTGTGTAACTCATTCTTCTCGTAGATGTCTGAACCGATCTAAGATTCAAATGAAATCTAAGAATCATCTAAGATTCAAATGAAAAGTTTCAAGATTCTATAAAATATCTTGCTCTTCAGTCAGATCCAACTTTCGGTTTCGGAGATACAGGGTGATTGGTATAAAAATGTCTATTTCACATAAATTAATCAGGTTTATCGGGTTAGCAGATTTGGATAGTCGATAACCAAATAAACTTTTTTCAGTTTTAGTGGTATTCAGTTTTCGATTCAGAAGGCACATAAAAATTTATTTCGTGCTATGATTTCTCAAAGATGTCTACACTGATTTTCAAACATTTTGAAACAAATGTAAACTATACAGCTACTCAGGTGAATTTATCTGACTTCGGTCATACCGTTATTATAATTCCGATTCCGATATAGAATCGTTTCTCAAAGCTCAATCGTTTTTTTTAATAAAGCCTAATCGAATTTCAGAAACAAAAATTCAAATTAAAATAAACTTATAGTCCCATACAAAATTAATTAATTTTATCCAATTATGACTTCCGATTCTCGAATTACATGATGATGAATTTTTAAAATTCAAAGCGATATAGAAGATGACAATCCCGAAAAGCTTCAAAGTTGGACTCAAAACTGTTGCAATTTATTCGTCATATGGCTATACGAATCGGTTTGGGTTATGCTGGTTCCTGAATACCGGCTCTGGAAGTATCTTAAATTACCGTAAACTCTAAAGTGGAACTTACTTCGATATATCATGGTATGTTTAATCGATAATCACACTATTAGATTCAAATTCGATCCGATTTGCAGTTTCGACATTACAGAGTAATGAGTGATTAAAATCTCAAATTGTCGCTTAAAACGACGGTCATTAAAATAATGTCATGAAAACTTAAACACTGAAGAATATTCATGCAAAAAACACATGCGGATTGATAAAAAAAGGTATCATCTCACTGCTAGGTGGATAAAACACGTTTTTTAATAACTATTTATTGGAATATGAGTTAAAATTAAATTATTAAGATTTCAATTGGGTGTTCAGACACAAGTGGTGACTTTTCAGCCCTATTGAATACATGATTTGGTTATTACCATTAAGACATCATTTGCTTTCGCAGTTCTGTAATTTGTGTGTAGGGAAAATTCTAAACCTACTTGTATTGTGTAATGGGGAAAAGGAACTTCTATACTAACTTACTAACTAATACAGAGAGCGAATCGATTCAATTGAAGATTGCATCGATTTTTGTCGGAATTTTCTTATAATATTATGTGACATTACATCTAATGGTTCTATATTTGTAAGTCTGTGTAACTCATTTGTACTAAACCAGGGAGGACGCTTCAGAATCATTTTCAGAATTTTATTCTGAATCCTTTGAAGCGTTTTCTTTTTCTTGACCAAATTGGTACTGCATAAAGCATGGCTGGTCTGAAAATTTGTTTATAAATTAACAATTTGTTTTTTAGACAGAGCTTAAAATTTCTGTTTATAAGAGGATATAAACATTTAATATATTTATTACACTTTGCCTGGATTCCTTCAATGTGATCCTTGTTAAACCTAAGTATTTAGCTTGATCAGACCATGTCAATTCCAAGCCATTCAATTTGAGAATGTGATTATTGTTTGATTTAAGAAAAGAAGCTCTTGGCTTATGAGGAAAGATTGATCTTCGAACTTGATTCACAACACAATAGTAGCTTTCAAACGAGCCGCAGCTTATGGAGATCAGTTAAGCCATCGTCGATAAAAGTTAGCGTATCCAGAAAAGTGCGGTTTGTCGTTTACCTCATTTCAATTTTTCTGGATTATTAGTTTGAAAAATCGTTGAAAAAATTGTCTCAATTCGTTAAACTATTCTAAGGAATCTTTCACACTTTCACTTTCGTCTTCAAAAAAAAAAAACGTTACAAATAACGATTTTTTAAATGATATTTTTAAACAATCTAATGAGACAAACAAGACCAGCGGTCAGCGGGATTCATCAAAATACTACAAACAACAACACAGTCGAAAACCGTTTGCGGTCGAAACAACAGAAACAAAGACAATACAGTGCAGTGAACAATAGAGTGTACGGAATGGTCAAATACGATTTAACAAAGCCTGAAACTTGGCCTACAAGACCAAATTCAATTTGTATAGATTACAAGCGTTGCAAAGTTAGACCAGCAGCAAATGAAATTGAAATCTTACTTAAAGAACGAATGCATCTAGACGCTAATAATGTAAGTGAGATTCAATTTAACAAAGCGTCTAACTGTGTGTACATTATGTTTAAACCTGTGGGTGGACACAATAGTCGGTGAGATATTGGTAATTTTAATTGACTTCTTTTGGATTTTATGCTGAAACCTAGCTTTTCATTCTTGATTTCATAGGCTAGAGCGAATTCTTGACCTTATCTACCCAAATCTCCAACAACGCGACACCTAAGGAAGAGAATAATGAGTCGTCGTCCTTCCGGAAAGTAGGTAAAGCATCGACATTTCCTCTTATCCTTCTTTCTGAGCGTGTATGGGGGTCTTACCATATACTTTGTGCCACAAATTCATGTCCTGCAGTATGTTCCAATGATTGTAATGATTTAAATACTTTTGATTAAATTTAGTAATTAAATAGTAAATATCTCGCTTACTTGTGATTCTAGAAAGGATAGATTTTTTTCATTCAACAAACAACACCGTAGTATGCATGATTGATGACCAACAGGTCATTCTACTTCAATTTTCATCCCCGGGATCGATCCAAACCACACCAAATGGATCGCTTGAGTGACGCAATGTTCGTCCATTATCTCCAACCGCCAGTCATGCCAGCCACTTGCCCTCGTAACACGAAGGTTGGGGAAACTTTTTGATCCAACGTGAAACCAAATTGCTCCAGTCATGAGCAGAATTCTGATACATTTCAGCGGGAAGCGTACATGCATAGTAACAACAACCGCAAGAAATCCCACAAGCATTTACGAACGGGTACCCAGCTCTTTGTCGCTTCCTGGCCACGACGCACCAAGAATACGGGATGTTCGGGAGCTTTTTGACAATCGTTCGAAGGGAAAGCCTTCTGGGTGGGAAACGGAACTTTTTATATTCTTTCTCGCCGTGAAGCAATTTGAGGAGATGGATAACAATTTCACCCTTCGCTTTTCTTGGAAGGATTCATTCATTCATCTCGGGGGGATATTGCGAGTGGTTCTTTAACACATCTGCGGTTTTTCTCCTGGCCAAGGATTGGAGTTGTGTGAGGATTAAAAATGGGCTTATAGTCAATAAACGGGGAATGATGAGTCTCGCGATGACGATTTACTTTTTGAATGGAAATATATATATTTGAAACCGAGTGGAAATATTATTTCTTATGGTATTTTTATACTTCATTCCCGAACATTATTGTTTGCTGTTTATGGCATTTTTGTCGTAAATGGGGCTTATCAGAAATATGGTGAAAGAGTTGTTGAAGAAAAGTTATGGAATCACTATTGAAACCGAGTTTTGTACCGAGGTGCTAGGTGTCGAAATCATGATTTTTTATCTTTCTTCTGTTTTCTCAAAATTAAATTTAAAAGGAAGGTACAATGATCTCACAGAACCCTACTGTATTTTATCTGGATTTTGAAATTTAAATCTGCTTCTAAAAGAATATGTAAATAACAATCGTTTTTTTCTGTGTATTAAATTTCTCTACTATCCTTAAGCAATTCGTATAACGTAATTAGTAACTAACCTGTTCCCGCATTCCTTTACTATTTTGCATTATTGATTCTTCAGTATGAGTCTGTTGGGTTTGTATGTTTCGGTATTTGCATATGCATAGTACCAGTTTAATAACCTTCAATAATTTGCATTAATGAGGATACCGAATGGCATTTGCATTCTCTTAGGAATCGACATACCCACTATAAAAACCCACCCAAATTCCCCCTTTTAGCGATGTTGATCTTTCCACCCGAACCGGAATTTGTTGCCTTTCACATTCGATTTGTTTACTACCATGGAACATATTCGGTTTCCCCTTCGCCAACACCCAAGAACCTTCCCGAACGGAACGAAAACTCAAAGATGCATCGTGTGCACCCCCCCGTGTTCGGAAGCTCCTTCGGGTCGGTTCCGGAATTGAAATCGACCTTCGCCGTTTACGGCCTAATAAAATATTTACCCCGAAGAGGGTGTGCAACGTCAACTAATAAAAATTTATTGGTTCGAGCCCAACGCCCGTGCGCGGCACACAAACAAATATGCGAACAACATTTTACATTTCTTCCAGCAGCCCGTAATGCAAGCAGATACATACTTTCACCCTTCCGTACGGAACGGAACTTCCTTGGGCCAAACATCGTCCATTTAGCGAGTAAATTTTCTTCTTCCGCCAGCAAACACTGACAGACTGTTGAAATGCTGTCGGTAAGGTGACAGCTCTGACAGTGTAGTGGTTTGCATCATGGATAAAGCAAATAACTCAAAATTTGATGCTGTGTAAAATTGAGCGCATGGCACTTCTTCGTTTTGAAAAGGGGAAACGAAGCAAACTGACAGTGTTTGCAATGAGTGTCTGCTGGCTCGATACTAGAAAATAATTGACAATTTTTATCCCAGATGGAGCATTTCGAAATTACTGTGCGTTGAAGTCCAACAAAAAACATTTAAAATATTTCGATATTTTTCGCATTTCTCATATTCATTTCATAAAAAATTTGCGCTCAAACAGAATTTTAGTGAAACTAAAAGAAAATTGTCGGAATATCGAGAGACATTGCATTTTTGAAAAAATGCAGTAGATTTGAATTAACTCTCACATGCTGCAAGGTAAAGGGTGGGAGATCTTTTTCTAAAAATATTCAAAATAAAATTCAACGCGAAATTCTGAAAGAGAAAACTGAAAAAATGTTTAGCATTCTGAACGTGAAAACTTTGGAATGTTATAATCTTCATTTAAATTTAGCGAAACAATATCCTCAAGGTTTCGAAATTTTCCTACGCCAAGGTAAATTTGCAGAACATTGCGAATCTGAGCACAAACAAATTCTTCTTCACAAATTCGAAAATTTACGTTGCAAAAATTCCACACGCCGACCCCCAAAACCTCCGATACAGTTTTTAGAAGACTTCCTAATCAATCGTTCATCTCAGAATTTTACCAACGAACAAACAAAACTTCTTAATCTTGGGTTAAATTATGCAATTTCTTTTAAAGTAAACCTCGAACAAGTTATTATAGACGGCCTAAATAACTGTAATCTTTCTCTTTCTCAAATTAATGATGCCAGAACTATTGTAGCTGATATCATTAAAAATACTTAATTGAAAAATCAACAAAATATGGGTGATAAAGAACTAGTAAAACAATTGCGGGAAAAGCCTGTATTTTATGTTAAGGCTGATAAGGGAAACAAAGTGGTAATTATGGACAAAGCAGATTATGGCAATCTGATAACCCAAAAAATCAATGACGGCCCATATAGGAAACAAAGAGCCAACCCCCTTCCAGATATTATTAAAAAAGTAGATAAAACTCTTCATGAATGCAACCCAAACTTCGATATCAATCTCAGTAGTCTCAAAGTTTCTACTCCCTCTTTATAAAAAATAAAAGGACTACCAAAGGCTCATAAACCTGATAACGAAATATGGAAAATCATTTCTTCAGTAGGGGCCCCAACTCAAAAATCTTCAAATGGCTAGTAAAAAAATTCCAATCTATGTCAAAAAAATTCTTCAGTAAATCAGTTCCTAACACACAGGTATTCGCTACTCAACTTCAAAATTCAGGCGAAATCGAAGATGACGAAATGATGGTATCTTTCGATGGAACCGCCTTATTCCCAAGTGCCTCAGTGAAGGACTCAATCAATCTGTTGGAAGATTGGTTACTTCAACAAAATAGTAGTAGTTCATGGAAATGCAAAGTACGGTATTACCCTTTTCTAACCCGGCTTTGCATGGATGTAAATTATTTCAAATTCAGAGGGGAATTTTATAAACAATTACAAGGGGCACCAATGGCAAACCTTGAAGAACTTTTAAATAAGCAGAGATAATTACCTAATCGCTGGTGGAGATACGTAGATGATATATTTTGCATCATCAAACGCAACGATTTATCGAACCTCTTAGAAATAATTAATAATTTACATAAAAATATTAAATTCACCTATGAGAAAGAGAAAGACAACAGTTTACCTGTCTTGGATATTCTTATTGTCCGGGAGGCAAAATCCTTAACTTTCGAAATATATAGGAAACCGACCAATACGAACCGTGTCATACCAAATACTTCTAATCATTCCCACCAACACAAAATGGCAGCTTTCCACCATATGATTCATAGAATGCTATCCTTGCCCCTTAGAAAAGATGCTGCGATAAAAGAGAAAAACTTTATTTTCTAAATTGGAAAGTTCAATGGATATCCAGAGTATACAATTCAAACCATCTTCGATAAAAAAATTAAGACTGTTGAAAAAACAATCACTTACGACTTTGACCCCCCCCCCCCCCCTTCTGAAAATTTTAAAAGAACATCGGTGGACTTCAATCGAAACATTTCACAGCCACTAAAATCAAAACTAAAAAAACGTGCTTAATCCACCTATCAGTGAGATGATACCTTTTTTTATCAATCCGCATGTGTTTTTTCATGAATATTCTTCGGTTTTCATGACATTATTTTAATGACCGTCGTTTTAAGCTGCAATTTGACATTTTAATCACTCATTACTCTATCTAAAAAGGTTACAATCGATTAAACTTTTCATGATATGTCGAAGTTAGTTCCACTTTAGAATTTACGGTAATTTAAGGTACTTCCAGAGCCGGTATTCAGGAACCAGCATAAACCAAACCGATTCGTATGGCCATATGACGAATAAATTGCAATAGTTTTGAGTCTAACTTTCAAGCTTTTCGGGATTATCATCTTCTATATCGGTTTGAATTTTAAAAATTCATCCTCCTGTAATTCCAGAATCGGAAGTCAGCATTGAATAAAATTAATTAATTTTGTGTGGGACTATAAGTTTATTTTAATTTGAATGTTTTTCTGAAATTCGATTTGGCTTTATTTGAGAAAACGATTGAGCTTTGAGAAACGATTCGATACTGGAGCCGGAATTCGAAAATCGGTATAGCCGAAGTCAGACAAATTCACCTGAGTAGTTTACATTTGTTTTAATATGTTTAAAAATCAGTATAGACATCTTTGAGAAATCGTAGTACGAGATAAATTGTTGGGTGCCTTCCGAATCGAAAACTGAATACCACTAAAACTGAAATAAGTTTATTTGGTTGTCGACTATTCAAATCAGCAAATCTTAGATGATTCTTAGATATCATTTGAATCTTAGATCGGTTCAGCCATCTACGAGGAAAATAAGTTACACAATTTTAATTTCGTTTCACATATCATCCTGTAGTTCCGGAACCAGAAGTCGGATCCAAACATAATTCAGGAACCTTGTTTAGGAGCATACGAATTTTCATATGAATCTGAGTTTGTAGAAAACGGTTGAGTCATCTTCGAAAATAAGGTAAAAAATTAAGTGAAATTATTTGTCACATACGCATCTGCTGATCTCGACGAACTGATTCAAATGGTAACTATACGTTAATCATTTAAGTAGTTATTTGCGAAGAAGATTCTGTGCACTAGCAAATAGGCCAAAATCTTTTTGATAGCGTACTACCAGATAGGCGCCGTCCAAGAAAATCTCGCACTACCAGATAGGCGTTATTTTTTTCTCTTCCTCTCTCCCTTTCTCCGAAAACAACGCACTACCTGATAGACGCTGTTTTCATTCTACTTATTTAAACTACATGAGTAAAAGGCTAGCAGAAGTCCTGTTCGCGAATCGACTGATTAATAGCGACGACGAACATAGTGACGATAGCGAGAACTCAGAACAAAATTCCCACATTCCAATAAAAAATTTGGATCTTTCATTTGACCTTACATTACAAGAAAAGGCTGAAATGACAGATCAAAACGAATTTTTGCAGCAACTTGCTAGCCAAATGAACGCGTTGACGCAATCAATCAACACGATGACTGCTAAACAAACGCAATATGAGAACATGCTAGCGACGATGAACACTAAAATAGATAACAATAGCTCCACACAGGACACTTTTTATCCTCCACCAATATCCACAGTTAACCAAAAGGACCTATTCAGGATCCCCGACCCTATTAAGTCCATCCCAGCTTATGATGGTAACCGTAGGCAACTAAATTCTTGGCTAACCACTGCCGAGAATACACTCAACATTTTTAGACCTATCGTTAACGAACAGGTATTCCAAATATATTTACAAGCAGTTAGCAATAAAATAGAGGGTAAGGCAAAAGACATTTTATGCCTCGCCGGAAACCCGACATCTTTCGAAGAAATCAAGGAAATACTAACCAATGCCATAGGTGACAGACAAGAATTATCTACTTACAAGAGCCAGTTATGGCAAAATAAAATGACTGAAAACACAAGCGTACATAAATACTATCAACGGACTAAAGACCTCATCCAAAATATCAAAACACTCTCAAAACAAAACGAAAAATATCGCATACACTGGGACGCAATTAACAGCTTCATAGAAGAGGACGCACTCGCAGCCTTTATTGCCGGCCTTCTCGAACCATACTTTGGTTATGCACAGGCTGCGCGCCCAAAAGATCTGGAAGATGCATACGCCTTCCTGTGCAAATTTAGAAGCAAAGAAATAACGGCGAATAATATGAACCAGCCGAAATTCGTAAAATCAAACCCCAACAGACAAAACCCAAATGATAAACCTAATTTTAACAAACAAACTTCTAACGACAAGCCGGAACCGAAAAAACCTTTCTACAACCAACAACCACCCACCATACCCATGGACGTAGATCCATCGATCAGGAGTAGACTCACTTTGAACAAGAAAGCGATTAATAATAGTGAAACGGTAGCCGATTCCGACAACTCGGAGCAGTCAGACGAAGAGGAGGAAAATGAAGTAAATTTTTGGCTAACAACTCAGAACATCCCCGAAACATGAATTACCTCCCATATTTAGAAACACAACATAAAATAAAATTGCTTTTAGATACAGGAGCTAATGAGAATATCATTAAACCGGGAATAATCCCCAACACAAAAAAAAACCAAAAATACAAGCGTGAAAAATATCACTGGTACGCACATCATCAATCGCAAAGGAGAAGTCAACTTACTTGGTTTTGACATCCCCAAACAAATCTATTTCGAAGCAAATTTTCACAATTTTTTTGACGGAATCATTGGCTCAGAATTCTTCGCTAAAACAAATACTGTAATTGACTACAAAACAGAAACAATATCGATAGCAGGTCACACGATACCTTATTGCAAATATTACCCACTGAAGAAAAGTTTCAACCATATAATAACTCTTCCAAGCAACAGAAATGGAGACTGGTTTGTCCCGAAACCTACAAAACTATGCAAAAACATACTCGTCGAACCTGGCTTATACCAATCAAAAAATAAACTTACTTCTCTTCTTGTCAGAACAAACAGTCCCAAAAAACCACAATTACCACTTAAGAAAATTCAAATCAAAGTCAACAACTTCGAAACACATGATTTCTTTTCGCAAAAAACAGAAAACTCACCCAAATTTAAAGATAACCTGAAAACCTTAATTCGAACCGACCATCTTTCTAACCTAGAGAAAACCGAACTACTACAGGTACTCACCGATCATCATAATGTCATATTAAAAGAAGACGAAAAACTGACCTCGACAACCAAAATAAAGCATAAGATCCAAACAACTAACGACAGACCAATCTATACTAAAACCTATCGCTATCCGCACATCCATAAAGAAACCGTTAAAGAACAAATTCAAGAAATGTTCGAGAACGGAATAATAACACACTCAAACTCACCGTGGAACGCTCCTATATGGATTGTACCGAAAAAAACCGATGCGTCAGGCAAAAAGAAGTTTCGCGTAGTTATAGACTACAGGAAACTGAACGAAGTAACAATAGACGACAAACACCCTATACCACAAATCGAAGATATACTCGACAATTTAGGACATTCACAATATTTCACCACTATCGACCTAAAATCAGGATTCCACCAAATCGAAATGGACGATGAATCGAGACAAAAAACGGCATTTAGTACCGATCTCGGACACTACGAATTCTGGCGGATGCCGTTCGGCCTCAAAAATGCTCCGGCAACTTTTCAAAGGGCCATGAACGCCATCTTAGGAGAACTAATCGGCAAAATCTGTTATGTATACCTAGACGACGTAATCGTTTTCGGCAGGGACCTAAAAGATCATTTAAAAAATCTGAAAAACGTATTGGAAAGATTGGAGAACGCTAATCTCAAAATACAACTCGACAAATGCGAATTTCTCCAAAGAAATTGTGAATTTCTCGGACACATAATAACTCCCGACGGTATAAAACCCAACATAGAAAAAATTAAAGAAATACAAAATTGGCAATTGCCAACTTCAGAAAAACAAATCAAACAATTCCTAGGACTTTTAGGCTACTACAGGAAATTTATAAAAGATTACGCAAAACTTACAAAACCCATGACCAGTGGTGGTAAATTGCGAACCGAACGCCGATGCTTCTGCAAATTTTCTCAAAAATGTTCACCGAGCGTAAGCATGCGATAGGTTCGAAAACTATTCCCTCGTTTAATGCGAAGGTGTTCTGTGCTCGGTGTTCGGCGAAGCAATCTGTTTCGAACCGTTCGGTTGACGGACCATCGGCGAGGGTCGAGTAAACTGCGTTCGATACGACGGTTTGTTGATTTCAATTCTCGCATCCTGGTTTTTAAATTATCAATGCACACGTGATCAGCACAAAAAAAATTGTTTTGTTCGATTGATAAATCGATCAATAGCAATTCAAATGGTATTATTTTGGACATTATCAGTGTGCGTGGGGTGGCTCGATATGGAAAATAGTAAGTTTTGGATCTTTTGAAAATTTTATGGTTTTGGTTATAGAATCTATAATAATAATAAGAATTGAATATTTTGGAACATTTCAGCAATCGTAGAGTGGCTCAATATAAAAAGGGATTTTTTTTTACTCTTGCAAATTCGATGTTTAATGAACTGGTGAGTCAATAGCAAAGAAAATTAGGTAATTTCAGGTATTTTCAACGAGCGTATTTAAATTTGATGTTCTATTGATTGTTGAATCGATAGAAGTTCAACTTGGATAATTTAAGACATTTTCAGAGAGCATAGAGTGGCGAAATTTGAAATTTGGATTTTTTTTACTAATTCGATGATTATTGAATAGTAAAAAATATTTGGAAATTATCTGCCACCGTAGGGTTTTTCTATTTGAAAAATTGTACATTTTTTGACTAATACCAATTCGATGGTTTGTTGATTGTTGGATCAATAGCAGTTCGAAATGAATAATTTTGGGCATTTTCGGTGAGTGTAGGATGGCGCAATATGAAAACTTGTAAGTATTTTGACTTTTGCTGATAAAATGTTTCATTTAATAGTGAATTAATACCAATTACAAATTGCTCATTTTTGAGATTTTTAGGGATCATAGGATGGTTCTATCTGTATAATGGTGAAGTTTTTGACTAATGTCAATTCTATGCTCTAATGATTGATGAATTAATAGCAGTTCAAATTAGATGATTTTCATGATGATGATAAGAACATTTTCAGCGATCGGTGGGGGGGGGGGGGGGGGGGGGTTTAATATAAAAATTTGAAAATATTTTGATTTTTGGTATTTTAATGTTCAATAGATGAGCGAATCAGTAGCAGGTAGAATTAGATGATTATGGACGTTTCTAGCGAGCGAGCGACGTTTATTAATTTTGGATATTCTCAGCGAGCGCTGGATGGCTTAATATAGAAATTGTAATTTTTAAACTATTAACAATTTCATGCCAGCGGTAAAGCGGGAACCGAGCACCAATGCTTTATACATATTTGTTTAGAAATGTTTTCCTATCAAAAATATGCAAAAGCTGTTCATTCGGTTTATGGTAAAGTTCGCTTGCTGTTCGGCGGAGCAATATGTACCAAACCATTCAGTTGGCAGACCATCGGCGAAAGTCAATTGAGCTTTATTCGATGCGTAGTTTTATTATTTATGGTTCGATGAAATGCCTACCTACAGCATCAAAAGTAAATTCTATTTCAGTTGATGAGCAAAGCAATAGCGCATTAAAAATTACAATCAAAATCACAGGCACTTCGACGATTTGCATGTTTAAATCCGATGGTTCACCACCACTACTATTTATATATTAATCAATACAGCATCCGATTTGGAAAAATAGTTCACAATTTCTCATATAAAGCTGCCTTACCACCGAAAAAAATGTTTAAAATTCTAATATTACAATTGCTATCTATTAAACATTAAATTAGCAAAAGGTAAAGTATTCCCAAATTTTTATATTAAGCCATTCCACGCCCACAAGATATGTATAAAATTATTCTATTCGAATTTAATTCATTCATCAATCAATATAGCATCGGATCTGCAAATTCAAATACTAACATTTTTCAAATAGAACCACACTACGCTCGCTGTAAATTGGAAATCCTATTGGAACTGCTATTGATTCATCAATTAATAGGACATTGAATCGACATTAGTCAAAAATTTTAAAATTTTCCAAATAGCACCACGCTACGCTCGTCGAAAATGTCCAAAATTATCAAATTTACATTGCTCTTGATTCACTATTAAATGGAACATGAAATCAGCAAAAGTCTAAATAAATGCAAATTTTCATATTGCACCACCCTACGTTCGATAAAAATGTAAAAAATTATTTCCAGAATCAACAGACCATCGAATTAGTCTAAGATACAATTTTTGTCGATTTTTCAAATAGAACCACCCTACGGTCGCTGAAAATGTCCAAAATTGTTAAATTTTAATTGCTTTTGAATCAATATTTAATAAAACATCAAATTAGTAAAAATCAAAAAATTTACAAATTTTCATATTGCGCCACCCCTGCTAGCTGAAAATGTAAAAAATTATCCAATTCGAACTGCTATTTATTCACTAATCAATAGAGCATCGAAATGAGATTAGTCAAAAAAATTTCTATTTTCCATATACCGGCACCCAACGCTCGTTGGAAATGCTCAAAATTACTCAATTTTAATTGCTATTGACTCACCAATTTATTCAATATCGAATTTGCAAAAGTTAAAACATTTTCAATTTATCATATTGAGCCACCCTACGCTCGCTGGATATGTACAAAATTACCATACTCTGCTAAGCTACCCAAAAACTGAAACGTCCAGCCGCAGCTGACAAAGTTCGGTTCATCCGAATCAGCAGCCTATAGTACTCGAATCGGAAGTTCATGAACATACTAGTAACGATAGGCTCACAAACAAAAGCATCGGTTCTGTCACCATCAGCATCGCTTCTTGGTTCGGCGATGCTTGCTCGAACGATGGTATCGGCAAATTCATACTCGCGATGGTGGTTCGCTTTTTGGTTCGGAACGAACACGTTTTGCGTGTTCGGAATCGATGCTTTACCACCACTGCCCATGACCCAATACTTAAAAAAAGAAAAAACACTAAATGCTAACGACCCACAATTCATAGAAACTTTCGAAAAATGCAAAAAAATCCTAGTAGGCGACCCCATACTCAGATACCCCGACTTCACCAAACCCTTCATTTTGACGACCGACGCGTCTAATTACGCATTGGGCGCTGTATTATCCCAAATACACGAACAAAAAGACCATCCCATTGCTTTCGCATCCCGTACGTTAAATAAACACGAAATCAACTATTCCACGACAGAAAAAGAAGCGCTAGCCATAATTTGGGCCGTAGAAAAATTCAAACCGTATTTATACGGAAACAAATTCACTCTCATAACGAATCATAAACCTTTGATTTTTATAAACAATTCGACCAAAAACCAGAAAATAATCCGCTGGAGATTAGACCTAGAAAACTACGACTACGACGTAGTATACAGAACAGGTAAAACAAACGTCGTTGCCGACGCGTTAAGCCGAAAGATCGACGTCAATGCAAACGAAACAGACGAAACTTCAAGCCTCTCAGACTCCCAAATCAACAACCCACCCTGTTCCTTGCCAGACACCTCACACTCCGCTGATACGTCCGACGACTTCTACATCCACTGTACCGAAAGACCCATCAATAACTTCAGAAACCAATTAATATTCCGAGAAGCTACCTTCAATTCAGACATCACCGAACAAATTTTTCCAAACTATAGAAGAACAATTATCTGCCGTGGTTCTTTTAACCATGAAACCATTACAGACGCTCTGAAAACATATCATAACGGAAGGCAGACAGCCATACAAGCCCCAGAAAATATGTTGCAAATGATTCAGGACGTGTATAGAGAACATTTCTCAAACTCTAACTCCCACTTTGTCATAACACAAAATACAGTAGAGGACGTGACCGTAGAAGAGAGACAAGATCAAATTATAAAAAGAGAGCACGAACGTGCCCACCGTGGCATACAAGAAGTGGAGAACCAGATAAAACGATCTTTCTTCTTCCCTAATATAACAAAAAAAATTCGGAAATTTATAAATTCATGCATACTCTGCGCGCAACATAAATACGAAAGACGACCATACAACATCAAAATATCACCCAGGCCAATAGAAACAGCTCCTTTCCATAGGGTCCATATGGACATCTTTGGCATTGACAAGCACAACTACTTATCCCTAATATGCGCTTTCTCGAAACACCTCTATCTTATCGAAATCCCAACTCGAAACGTTGTAGACATCCAAAACGCACTATCCCAATATTTCCTACATTTTGGCACACCTAAACTGCTAATTTGTGATCACGAAGCCTCATTTACGAGCATCCAAATCAAAAGTTTTCTAGGTGAACTCGGAATTCAAATACAATTCGCCTCTTCATCAGAATCCAATGGCCAAGTCGAAAAGACTCACAGCACAAAAATCGAGATGTTCAACACAAACAAACATAAATTCCCCGAACTCAATTCTCCAGAAATCATTGCACTTGTCGTAGCTCTATACAACGAAACCATACACTCAGCTACCTCATATACACCTAATGAAATTATCTTCAACCAAACGAATACAATACACCCACGCAACATAACACAAGCCGCCCAGAATATATTCTCCAAAACCCGAAACCACCTAAAAAGAAGTCAAATAAACATGACCAAATACAACGACACAAAAGAACACCCCCCAGAAATTAAATTAAATGATGATGTTTTTATAAAAAAGATCACTAGAAAGAAAACTGACCCCAGATTTACAGAATCAAAATGTTTAAGTAACAACGAAAAAACAATTGCAATTAAACGAAACGTTAAAAGGAACAATAGCAAATTAAAACGGACAAGAAACAAGAGATAACTCCACTAATATTTTCCTTTCTCGTTTTAGGAACCATTGATACAATAAAAAAAATATATAGAAAATAAAGAGACGTACTACAAAACCGGCCACTGAAAGCAGCCTACACTAACCAAAATACCAGCATTCTTTTCTTTTCAGCTCAACAAAAAAAAAACCCTAGTATCAAATTTTTCTCTCTCCCTTCATTCAATACCAAAATGCAAATTATAACTATCTTATTTTTAGTAACAGGAACATTATGTCAGAACCTAGGAATCACAGACTTGAACGAGAAGCCTATCTTGATGTTGAAACTAAGAAAATGCAGGATCCAAATAGGGAACACTCAAATTATACATCCTATAAACTTAACAAATCTAGAAATTACTATTCAAACATTGACCAACATAGCATACAAAAAGATCTCAGATAACAACACTCTGAAAAACATAGCAAAACATAAGATTAGAAATACATATAGTAACTTCTATCAGATCAGACCAGAAACAAACCACAGATTCAAGAGATGGGACACACTAGGGAGTACATGGAAATGGATCGCCGGCAACCCGGATGCAGAGGACTTAAGGATAATCAACACAACGCTGAACAAACTAATAGACGAAAATAATAGGCAGTACACGGTCAACGAGCAACTGGGTCAAAGAATTCAACAATTAACAAACGCTATAAATAGCATAGCAGAAAACTACCACTCCAACCAGCTAGTTCTCACCGAACTAGATACAATTACGCTAATCTTGAACGTAGACACAATAAACAAAATACTACTAGACATCCAGGACGCGATACTATTATCGAAAGCTGCAACAGCCAACAGTAAAATGTTATCATTCAAAGAAGTTAACACCATCAAACAAATACTACAAAACCAAGGAGTCACAGTAGACATCCCAGATGAAGCGCTTACCTATGTTACACCCAAAATAGCTACTAGCAAGGACACACTTTTGTAAATCCTACATATTCCAAAACTACAGGAAAAGGAATCGGACATAATCCGTATTTTCGCATTAAACTACAACAACACAGTTATCAAAAACCATCCAATTCACCTCATCAAACA
This sequence comes from Malaya genurostris, assembly GCF_030247185.1. Taxonomy (NCBI): domain Eukaryota; kingdom Metazoa; phylum Arthropoda; class Insecta; order Diptera; family Culicidae; genus Malaya; species Malaya genurostris. The sequence continues at coordinate 337,964,883 of NC_080571.1, read as the reverse complement.
TGGAAAAGAACTTTTTACAACAAGCAAACCAGAAGACTACGTTCAACGAAGCACATTCATCGAAAAGTTCCAAGACAATTGCATTTATCCCATTATCAACGGAATGCAAAGCCACTGTATAACCAAAACCGAATCCGGTACCGAAGCAAAACTCATCGGAAACAACCAGCTTCTAATTACGAATGCTAAAAACAACGAGCTAAAATCCGACTGTGGTCCAGACAACAGACCATTAAAAGGAAATCTCCTAATAACATTCTCAAACTGTACCATAATAATTATGAATAAACAATTCACAACAAACGAAATCTTCGAAGAACCACAAGTTATGCAAGGCGCTCTACACAACCTACTTATGAATCATCAACTGTTCGACAATCATGACATTGACGAGATCGATAATAGAACACTGCTGAACCGCAAACAAATTCAGCATGTTTATTTAAAGCAGTATGATAATAAGATCTGGACATGGAGTCTATCAGGAGGATTGTCTCTAACGACAATATTGTTAATAGCCTTAAGTGCCTTCATAATTCGTTCCTACAAACGTTCAAAAGATCGTTGGAAAAATCACCACAAGACAACTCATAAACCCAATAATTCCCAAACCATTACAAATTCTAGAAACCCATGCTCAAGTGCCGAGGACGCCACTTTTTCACCCCCCGGAGGAGTTATGGACTAAATTCATGCAAACTAAGCATCTCACGCACTTGCCAACAGACGACGTGGCGTGAGACAGGAAACAACGTAAGCACTATCCCGGTTAGCAACGAAACCAGAGACCCGGCATATTAACTGCATCATCAGCACCCTTGGTCCCAACAGGTTAGGTTAGCGGCAGGTAGCTTAGGCAGTTTTCAATTAGTCTTTTATCAGAAGTGTACAAAGAAGGTTCTTTTGTTAATAATAATAATAAAATAAGTTTTTCAAAACTCGCTCCCGCGAACCAAGAACGTAATTATATGGGTGTTTTGTTCTTCCTGCATTTATAGCTGTAAGCAGTTTAAATCAATATAATTATGAAATTGTTCAGAATTCGGAAGTACTGCCATCTTTCCAATATGTCATATTCGAACGATTATGTTGCCAAAAACGAACCGTGCTAAAATTGGTCCGAGGCAAAATGTCATGAAAAATAATGCTGTTCTAGGAACAGTCTTGTTGGTACTTAGAAACTATTGTATGTAACAGTATAAAAAATCGTGTTTTACGTTGCTCCCAAGCCTTTCTTTGCCATACAGCGCTCAGAACTTCTACTGCTGGAATATGGGGGAAAAGTCGCTTACACAAAAAATTCGATATCTCCCTTAAAAATGGACGGATTTTAACAATCTATGGCTTGTTGGATAGCTATTACCGTGCGGAATCTAAGTCTGAAAACATATTCTGTTTTCAAGGTCAATTGTGACAGACACTGTCAAAAAACTGAAAATTTTGACATAAAACTTCGTATAACTCAAACAGTAAACATCCGATCTCAAAACCATTCAATAGCGTTCTGGGTGACGGGGAGACCTTTCATTTGCGACTAGTTTGATCAAAATCGGTCCAGCCATCTCTGAGATCTCGACCTCTTAGTTGACAACACACATACGGACACACACATACACACACACACACACACACACAGACATTTGCTCAGTTCGTCGAGCTGAATCGATTGGTATATGACATTCGGCCCTCCGGGCCTCGGAAAATTTTTCGAAAGTTTGAGCGAATTCTATACCTATTTTTTATATATATAAAAAAAGGTAAAAAGGCGGGTGGGTAATGTCAGAGACATAACTGGATGTCGTGAATACGAAAACAACTGAAATGTTCCTTAACACTTCCGAATATCAATTAGTTGATCAATTGTAGGAATTATGCAAGCATTCCCATTTTCCACATTTTTCGCAATAACAAAGAAGGCTTCACTTGATCTAGATTACTGTGAATTTCACACAGCGAAAAGTGCAAAAATCAAATCAAACAGTTCTAGATTTGCACTAAACTGAGGATATTTACCTTCGATTTGCGAGCAAGAAATCCTAATAGTTCTTTAGAAAACTTCTAGAGCCATTAGAACGGCTGATTTCGTGTAATGCTCTCCGCCGTTGCTTTTTCACCAATGCAAATGACTGGCAGCTGTGACGTAATCGCTCTTGTCGGAAGCAAAACTAGCTTTGCAAACGACCAGATTTCGTTTGTAGCATTTTCACTAATGGGCGGTCCTAACGGCTATAAAAATAGCCGCATACAGAATTTTAATGTCGATTATTTCATTTCGGATTTGCATTTCATTGAAAGAAACTATCCGGATGCTGTACGGGATTCATTCCTGCCTTTCAGAAGGATCAAATTGTGGAACTCACTACGATATTAAACACTGTTCGGAACATTTTCTCGAACGATTTGCTGTACAGCAGCAGATATTTTGTTCTCTTCCTCAGAACGCGTTCTGATTGGCTGGTGTTGACATGGGTCAAATGAAACAGGTTTTTCCATAGTGTACTATTGAAATACTTCAATGCTTTTTCTATACACGTTTAAGTTGAAAAGTTTCGATTCTATTGGTAGTTAGATTATGTAAATCCTTTCACAGATAACTGAGCTACGAGCTTTCAAAATACGACAAAGGCAAACGCGCCTTATGAATTATCTTTGATCTCTTTGATACTCGTTTATATCAAACATTTCAGAAAAGTTTAATTTTGAATTATATGAGATTATGTCATACAACTGAATATTTTATCATAAAATTGTGATCATATTTCCGATGGCATGTAGCAAAAATTATGTTGATTCGTTAGATACATCAAGAGATATTCACGATCAAAAACTTATCACTCTCTCAGAGGGAAAAATTTTGAAAAGGCGCCCCATAGTAAAGTAAGTCGTATTCACGACAAAAGATTTGGTTTAGATTTAGAATTCAGCAGTATGAACTACCAATCGAAAACTCTACTAGGTTCTACAAATGATCCTACAGAGAATTTGAAAAAGTCTGCACTCCAAAAAATTTTGAATTTTACAGGTGACTTAGTCCGTCATACGATGTAATTCATAAAGACCTAATTTGTCAAATGACGGAAAATTTTATTTGTAATGACTTAATGTTAGATGAGCTTGAATTTTACTGGTTTCGACTGTAACTTGCGTTCTGCTGGCAGGTGCGACTGTATGAATTTAAATGCACCTTTTACCAGCCAAGCAGATGCATGCTTCTGTGGCTCAGTCGATTAACAGACGTACTTGCGATCCAATGATTCTTGGTTCAAGTCGCGGCGGTTGCTATCAGTATTCTATTTTTTTTTTATTTCAATGAATTTCATTTCATGGAGTTTTAGACACAATATTAAATGTTCTTCCACGTAAATTTGCGTGAACTGCGACGCTCCATTTATGTGCATCTAATAAGATGTAAAATCACAGGGTTTTTTTTTAAGTGTGTGGGGTATACAAAATCTCATTGCGATAAAATATACATCGGACAAACAAAGAGAACACTAGACATTCGTTTCAAGGAACATATCTCAGAAATAGCGAAAGCATCCAAAGAATTTGGGAAAGGGACTACCACATCACTTCAAGTCAAAAGTAGCAGAACATGCCTTTTTTGAAGATCATGAACTCACTTCTAATGACATAAAAATCTTAAGACAAATTTCCAATCCATGGAAATTAGATTCAGCAGAAAGTTTAGAAATATTCAAAAATAACTCCATCTCTTTATTAAACCGAGACCAAGGGAATAGATCTTCTTGGCTTTTCCTGTTACTACCCATATCCAAGATAAAAACAAACATAGAAAACACTTAACTCTTCCAGGTTACTTTACTTACTTTACTATGGGCGCCTTTTCAAAATTAGCCATATGGAAGAATGGGCAGAACTTAATCGTGAATATCTCGACGTGTATTAATGATAGCAACATAATTCTTTCACCATTTCATCAAAAATATGATCAGGAATTTAGTATAATATTTTGAACAGTATGAGATAACCACAAACAACTCAAAAATTAAGTTTTCTGAAAATTTCAAAACAACGCGGAAAACTCTTTACTTTCGCTTGGGTTTTTCGCGCAAGGACGACGATTTTTAGGTAGTCAGGCACATATCTACAACTGAACGTTATAAAAGGGGAACCGTGGTCGAAAATCGATCATTTCTTCTTGTGCGTTGGATGAAAATAGACGTCGGGGCGAGAAGTCGGATTCAAACAGCGGCATCGGAGAGCGCACCTTCTGCGTGGTTAAAAAAAACCTCAAACGCTCAGGTCGTAGTTCTCGTTTGCCTTCCGGTCGTCAAGGAGAAAAGACGTATTAAACCAGTTTCGCATCATTTGCACTGCGAGCGGATGTGTTGCGGTTTGTACGCAAAGCTAGTTTCAACTCAAACAAGAGCAATTGCATCATACAACAGAGCTGTTGGTCGTTTGCATTGGAGAGAAAGAAAACGAAAAACGAAAAGTGGACTAAATATAAAATCAGCCGTTCGAATGGCACTAAATGTTATCTAAAGAACTATTAAGATTACTTTTTTCCAAATCGAAGATAGAAATCATCAGTTTAATGAAAATCCAAAATAATTTGATTTGCTTCGTGCACTTTTCGCTGTGCGAAAATCGTTCGAGAAAAATGTTCCGAGCTGTGCTAAATATCGTTGAGAATTCCACAATTTGGTGCTTCTAAAAGTCAGAAACGAATCCTGTACAGCATCTTGATAGTTTCTTTTAATGAAATATGCAAATCCGAAATGAAATAATCGTCGTCAAAAATCGTTGAAAATTTTAGTAATGAAAAGGGGGAAAGTTTCGCAATTCACACAATCGATCAACTATCGAAAATTTTCAAACTTTAACCGCTGAGCAGCACCCCTTATCCATGTCCGATTTAGCTCACATTTTGCATGAGGACTTTTTCCGAGGTGCTTAAACTTTTGAACAATAGCGCTTTACGAAATTAGAGGTGATCCCAAAATATTGACACCCTTATATACATTAGAGCGGTAAAAAACAACGTGTTTTGTCGGTTATGTCACTTATACAATCATATCTCCGGAACCAAAAGTCACAGCCATTTGATCTTTGAACTTGATCAATGACCTGACAGTAGCTTTCAAACGAACATAAGTTTGTTAAGATCGGTTCAGCCATCTCTGAGAAAATTGAGCGCGTGAAAATATCTTCGAAAAGTGCACACACACAGACGATCCGATCTCGTCGAACTGAGTCGAATGGTATATAACACTATGGGCCTCCGAGCCTCCGTTCAAAAGTCGGTTTTTCCAACAATTCTAATACCTTTCTATAGAGAAAGGCAAAAATACTAATTTTATTGTAATAAAAGATAGTGAATAAACGTATTTTTAATTAAAACATTATAAAGATAGGTAAAGAAAGTTTTTGTTTCTTTAAATTCTACTTTTAATGAGTTTTCCAATTTGTTATACTCCAATTTCTTAAAATTTTCGTATGCAAATTGTCAATACAGATTGTTAATCTTTTGACGCAGATTTAAAGGTTTTTTGTCACGAATAGTACAGTTTTTCTACTCTACCGAGTCTACCGAGAATTCTTTCTTTAACACAATTGGATACGAGAAATAAAGCGAATATAAACATTGTATGAACTCATTAATACTTTTTAAAATAAGTTATTTGAACAGGAATTTATCATAATATTTCGGTTAGCGAATCCGAAACTACGAGGAAGGTATGACAGAAATATAGGTGCAGTGAAAACGCATATTCTTTTGTACAACCCGACAGTTTCACACTCATTACTATCATCATTACAATAACTAATACCTTATTGTTCTCACTTTGTCTAGTGTGTATGCAACTAATTATGGATGAACTGATCCTTTGGTCAATAATAATGTTTCAGCCGATGAGTAATCTGCTTATTGTTGAGAGATTTGATACCTCATTGAAACGGAAGTTTTATATAATTCAATATGTACGAGGTCTGTTCAAAAAGTACCCGGAATTCTCATTTTTCTAAAAAAATATTTATTCGTCTACATCTATATGGTCCCCTTCAAAGTAATCCCCCCTAGATATAATACACTTATGCCAGCTTTTTTTCCAGTCTTCGAAACACCCCTGATAGTCACTTTTTGTAATGCTCTGTAGCACTCTCAGCGATTCTGCCTTTATCTCTTCAATCGATGAAAAACGCTGTCCTTTCATGGGTCTCTTCAACTTTGGGAACAGGAAAAAATCACACGGAGCGATATCTGGTGAATAAGGAGGTTGAGGCATGATTCTTGTCTTGTTTTTAGCCAAAAAATCACGAATAAGCAACGATGAATTCAGCAGTTTTGGAACGAATTTTGCTGCCACTCAAAATAGCCACTCATGCCAAAAAATAGAAAAAAATATGATGGCATGAGCCAACTGATATGCCAACTTCATCAGCAACTTCTCTAATAGTGATTCGGCGATCATCCATAATCATTTTTTTCACTTTTCCCACATTTTCATCGATTATTGACGTGCTGGGTCGACCGGAGCGTTCGTCGTCTTCAACGTCTTCGCAGCCATCTTGGAAACGCTTATACCACTCGTAAACACTCGTTTCTTTCATAGCAGACTCACCGTAGGCTCTCTGTAACATTTCGCACACTTGGTTACACTTTATTTCATTTTTCACGCAAAATTTAATACAAATTCTTTGACTCTTCAATTCTTCCATTGTTTAAACTAACAAAAATCGCCGAGCTAAAAAAAAACACGTCTACACCAGCCGCTACAAGACAGAATGTAAACAATGAATACAGCTGAAAATTTCACCATACATTAGGGACATATGTACCAACACAATAAAAAAAAATTTTGACCACCGGACTCTCCAGACGCGCGCAATTAAAAAATTCCGGGAACTTTTTGAACAGACCTCGTATATATATATATATATATATATATATATATATATATATATATATATATATATATATATATATATATATATATATATATATATATATATATATATATATATATATATATATATATATATATATATATATATATATATATATATATATATATATATTTCAATCCATAAAATGTGGATAGATGATGTCAATGATATAACTGGACAACGAGAATACGAATAAAATTTATATGATTCAGTCACACCTTTAAAAAATGATAATCGTTCGTATTGGTGGTTTGTTTTTGTGAATTTTGCAACATTTACTATTTCGCTTCCAGAATTAGCACGAAAAGGAAGTAGTAGATTTTATACTAAAGTTTTACTTGTTGACAACAAACAAATGTAGATTTACATGAAAGCTTTGCACAGTTCTATGGTAATGTTTTAAATATTCTAAAATTAATTGATTTGTTCCATTTTTTTACAACTGTTGAATACTTTTTGTCACCATTCATTTATCTTCACCAGAACCTTAATTTAGAACCAGGATTCAGGAACTGTAATTGAATTCAAGGAACCTGGGACATGCTCAGAAGATTACCTAAAAGAAAACTCAAGATTGTGAACTGCAGAAGTGTTCATATATACACTGATTTCGCCTATTTCAACTGTTTTACAACTTAAATGGTTGAACTTCAATTTCGAATAAGTACATATTAGTTTTGAAAAACCTATCTGAGTATTTTTAAACGTTAAAATCCGTATAGAACCATTGAATGCGAGAGCAGTACTTGAGTTTTATAATTTATTAGTCGTTTAAAACATCTTTATTCCTAAGACCAGACAAAAAAACTTTGAATATAAAAAAACCGGATAATTGCTTATCCGTTTTTTCCGAAGCAAATCGTGTTTATCCATTTTTTGTAATTAAAGTTTTTGGTTGGCTGTTTCCGGATAAAAAAATTTGTTCCGAAAAAATAATGGAAAAGTGTTTATTCGGTTTATTTTCACTTGATTTTATTCTAATCCTCTCAATAAAGATAAAAATCCAAGTCCATATTTTGCATTAAATTTTGTTTTTCGGTTTTGTAGCACCTCAAACGAGATTCCTAAACTCACTTGTTATTCACAGATTTCATAAACCAATTCTTTGCAAGCATTAAACACTATTATAGAGGGGAATGTTTTGAAATTGAACATTGAATCTTAATGCAGTGTAATGACTATTTCTATAAAAATGTTTCATCAAAATTTTCTGCACTTGAATTTGCATTTCCACGAAACTAATTCCACCGATAAACTGCCTTCAATAGAATAGATCAGTAGAAGAATGTTCGCTGTCATGACAATCCCGTCAACTGCTGTCAAACCGTCTCGTCATCTCGTGATCCGCCAATCCGAGTAGGCAATGCGTAAACACGTAAATTACCAGCGCAAACAATCCATCATTATTACTCCATTACACTTTTCCGTCGCCACCCGAATGCTGTCAAATATTGTTCTTTTCTCGCTCGACTGTATCATCATAGAATCCGATAGCGGAAAATTTTGACATGCCTTAAAATGTCCGCCCCCTCGGAGTCGATTTACGCATTCAACAAAATATTGATCACTCGGAGAATATTTGTCACGGGGCCACGGAATCACGAATGAAGCGTGTCATAACGCGGTATTCAAGCGATTTTAATGGGGTGAAAAAAATCAACCCCATCTGAACTGGAAGGAGCGTATTGTGTTAGACAGTGCGTGGGTGGTTCATCACAGAGATTGAACCGAGTGGCAAAGTGGTATCGAAAACAACAAAATGTTTCGCGAGGGAAAGGTGGAAAGTGTCGGAAGATGAAATTTCCCTACTCCCAGCGGAGCACAGTTCAAACCCTCGTCTCGGGAAGGTTCAGTTCCAGGGGACTGACTGATGGGATCGATGAGGAATCTGGTCGGTATTGGAAGAGAGGGAGGGGGAGAGTTCAAAAATGTCAATAATTTTCACACCCTTGTTCGACAGGGCGTTAGGATCTAATATTAGCTGAGTAGAAAAAGTTTTCGGAGGCAAGCAGCTTCTGGGGGAAATTTTCACTGACTGTGAAGTGCTTGTTTTTCGATAGCAGTTCTAAGAAACCGAAAATTGAGAAACTGGGTAGAAATTTACTGACAATTAGGCTGCAAACCGTTTTTATGATTTTATGCAAGCTTGTAGATAAAATTTTTAATAGTTATTGAACCATTTATGTTACAAGAAATGGCAAGGGGAAGCGAAACACTTCTGTTTTATTTTATTGTGGCAATTTTTCTTAATCATAGCAGAAAGTTTTGCGATCGCTTTGAAAGTAAACTTTCGTTTGAAATTGGAGGACCACGGCTTATATTTTATCCGTTTATAAAATTGATGGAATCCAAATCTTCGCTATAACTTATTTTATACGTTTTTCTTACAGAGGTTATAGCTCGGTGTCGGATCAACAAAACTTTCTCGGAAATTGAACCCAGACAGGCTGCGAAAATGATGATTGTCTTATCCATCACGCCATGCCATGTCCCTCTTACCGTGAATTTCTTATCTAATAACACAATTTTGTTCTCATTTTTATAAGAGTGCTTTTTAGCTTCACTGCAGTTAAAAAAAATCAACAAAATTCGCATCGACTGTGACGAGCTATAACCAAATCTGGGTAAGTGACAGTGCAAAACGGCACTCAAAAAACTTTTCGAATGCCTTAATTCTCTCCATCGGTAAAATCCTCCGAAACATAACTGGATGAAGCCCTTGAAAAGTTTCCCAGTTTATTGCGGAAACGCCGCAGGCACATCAAAATTGCGTTTGCAAGTTTGAGAAGCATATTTTATCGCTTCTTATGCGACACTTTTGATGCTTTCGCACACAAATGCAGTCAATTCGCCTTGCTTCGGAACCAAGTTGAGCCATCGAGGTGTTACACATTTTACTACCGAGTGGCCCCCCTCTTTTAAAGACGCTGCACACCAGCTTTACTACCGTCCCACCTGGTATCAGCGATCCTAGTAGCCTGTGGAGACGTTGTCTGTTTACCTTTTTTTACCCTGGCAACGAAGGAGGATTGAACAGTCTTCAAATAGGTAGAGAAAATCTATGACTTTTTTCGACGAGTTTCTTTTTTCCGTCTGCTTATTCACGCTCAAGGGAAAAATGACAATCTTGCATTTTGCAAAGGAGCAGACCAAAGCATTAAAAGTAATTTATTTTAGCTTTTTATGACTTTTTGGTTGCTGTTCGTACCTGAATCGGTCGGTTGATGGTTCCGGTAGTTTACCGCAAGCGGGGTGCTGGTCTAATTCTCAATAAGAGCTTTATTCGTGTTTATTGCCTTTATCCCGGATAGAGCTGTGCGCCGATCAAAATTGTCAACATCGGCGGCTGAAACGTCTTTTTGACCAGCGGCGGCGGCGAATCGGCGTGACGCTATTTCCTGAAAACATCGGCGGCGGAGGCGGCGCGATTCGGCGTAATCAATTATAAACATATTAAAAATTTTAATATTGATTCACACAGGACAATTTCTCTATTTTATTGTTTTGGCGACCTACAATCAAAGATCCTAATGTTTATGTGATCCATTAAAGCCAACGTAGTGAATAGAGATGGTAAATGGTTTCGAATGCATCGAATTAGAGGAGAAATTGAGATGAATATAAGTGCGATTATTTGGAGATGGTTGACTATTGTTTAAATAAATATTTCATTCATATACAAAGGGTTTTTTTTATTATGAGCAAGAAATATGAAGTTTTATTCGGAACTATTTTTCAAATCGCTTTTTACTTAGTTGATAATTATCATGTATAAAAATCGTTTTATCAACTCAAAAAATAAGCATATCTTTTTCGTACGTATGTAATTAACATAAAATCGATTTGGCGCTCAAATTCATTCAGATATATAAAATAATATCAAATTTACAAATTCAAATATTAATTACTTCATATTTGTAACGATTTCTTATAAAAAGGGGTAAATTCATTTGAAAAGTCATAGTAGAAGTAGAAAAACATGTTTTTACTTTGAGTTGGTAACATTGATCTTAATTTATTGTGCGAAAACTAACGTTTATTTAGAATGGAGCATGCAACTTTGTTCAATACCATTTTTCAAATGCCCGGAAATAACAAAAAAAGTATCCAAAATAAATGGTACTCGATCACAAAATAAATGGTACTCGATCACTAAACATTCTAGTACCTGAGAAATTAACACTACACATGGTCAATCCGCATGTGTTTTATGCATGAATATTTTTCGGTGTTTAAGTTTTCATGACATTATTCTAATGTCAGTCGTTTTAAGTGGCAATTTGAGATTTTAATCACTCATTACTCTGTAATGTCGAAACTGCAAATCGGATCGAATTTGAATCTAAAAGTGTAACAATCGATTAAACATGCCGATATTCAGGAACCAGCATAACCCAAACCGATTCGTATGGCCATATGACGAATAAATTGCAATAATTTTGAGTCCAACTTTGAAACTTTTCGGGATTGTCATCTTCTATATCGTTTTGAATTTTAAAAATTCATCATACTACAATTCGAGAATCGGAAGTCAGAATTGGATAAAATTGGATTTATTTTAATTTCAACTTTTGTTTCTGAAATTCGATTAGGCTTTTTTTGAGAAAACCACTGAGCTTTAAGAAATGGAATTCTAAAATCGGTATGGCCGAAGTCACATAAATTCACCTGAGTAGCTGTAGTTTACATAGACATTTTTATACTAATCACCCTGTATCTCCAAAACCGGAAGTTGGATTTGACTGAAAAACAAGATGTTTTATAGAATCTTAGAACTTTTCATTTGAATCTTAGATGATTCTTAGGTTTCATTTGAATCTTAGATCGGTTCAGCCATCTACGAGAAAAATGAGTTACACAGTTTTAATCTCGTTCCACATACCATCCTGTAGTTCCGGAACCAGAGGTCGGAACCAAACATAATTCAGGAACCTTGTTTGGTAGTATACGACTTTTCATATGAATCTGAGCTTGTAGAAAACGGTTGAGAGTCATCCCCGAAAAAAATTAAGTGAAATTATTTGTCACACACGCATTTACTGATCTCGACGAACTGATTCGAATGGTATATGGCTGTTATGTTTTTCCATTATTTATTGCTGTAAATAGTTTAAATCAATATAATTATGGAATTCCTTCAACTTGAAAATTCTGCCATCATCTGGTTTTCATATGTCATATTCGATCGATTATGTTGCCAAAAACGAACCGTGCTAAAATCGGTCCGAGGCAAAATATCATGCTGTACACAGTCTTTTGGGAACTTAGAAATAAATGTATGTAACAGTATAAAAAATCTTGTTTTTATGTTGCTCCCAAGCATTTCTTTGCCAGACAGCGCTCAAAACCTTTCAAATAAAGACAGAAAATAGACTTTGAATCAAATGACATTGGCTTCGGTTGACATCGGTAGTACTGATTTTCAGTATAAGTAGGAGGAAAGTAACTGTACTGTAATTTTCAATGAATTTTCATGAAAACTGTAAACAATTTTCCACATTGATAAAATCATTTTTTCGGCTTATGTAATATTATCGGCGGCACGATTAAAATGTGATAACCGGCGCGCTGATCATCTTTTTCTTAAATTGGCGGCGTGTCGAAATTATCGGCGGCGGCGGCGTGGCGCGGCGGCGCACAGCTCTAATCCCGGAGCGTTTCCGGGATGAGTGGTAATGGTGGAAAATGCTTTGCGGTGGAAGTTCGGAGGGCCGAGTTTCATATACCAATCAATTCAGCTCGACGAACTGAGCAAATGTCCGTGTGTGTGTCTGTATGTGTGTTGTCAACTAAAAGGTCGAGATCTCAGAGATGGCTGGACCGATTTTGATCACTAGTCGCAAATGAAAGGTCTCCCCGTCACCCAGAACTCTATTGAATGGTTTTGAGATCGGATGCTTACTTTTTGAGTTATACGAAGTTTTATGTTTTTTGACAGTATCTGTCACAATTGACCTTGAAAACAGAATATATTTTCAGACTTAGATTGCGCACGGTAATACCTATCCAACAAGCCACAGATTGTTAAAATCCGTCCATTTTTAACGGAGATATCGAAATTTTTGTGTAAGGGACTTTCTCCCCTATTCCAGCAGTAGAAGTTTTGAGCGCTGTATGATAAAGCAATGCTTGGGAGTAACGTGAAACACAATTTTTTATACTGTTACTTACAATTGTACCAAAAAGACTGTGTACAGCATCCTTTTTCATGACATTTTACCTCGGACCAATTTTAGCACGGCTCGTTTTTGGCAACATAATCGTTCGAGTATGACATATAAACTAGATGATGGCAACATTTTCAAGTTGAAAGTAATTCCATAATTATTTTGATTTAAACTTGATTTAAACTACAGTAATAAATGCTGGAAGAACATACCACCCATATACCATTCGACTCAGTTCATCGAGATCAGCAAATGCGTGTGTGACAAATAATTTCACTTGATTTTCTCGGAGATGACTCAACCGTTTTTTACAAACTCAGATTCATATGAAAAGTAGTATAGTCCCAAACAAGGTTCCTGAATTACGTTTGGATCCGACTTCTGATTGCGGAACCACAGGATGATATGTGAAACGAAATTAAAATAATGCAACTCATTTTGCTCGTAAAATCCTGAATCGATCTTAGATTCGAATGAAATCTAAGGACCATCTATGATTCAAATGAGAGGTCTTAAAATCCTATAAAACATCAGATACAACTTCCGGTTTAGGAGATACAGGGTGATTAGTATTAAAATGTCCATTTCACATAAATTAATCAGGTTTATCGGGTTGGCAGATTTGGATAGTCGATTACCAAATAAAATGCAGATACTTCGGTTACACCGATTTTAGAATTCCGGTTCCAGTATCGAATAGTTTCTCAAAGCTCAATCATTTTCTCAAAAAGGCCAAATCGAACTTCAAAAACAAAAATTCAAATTAAAGGACTTAAGGTCCAATACAAAATTGGTGAATTTTATCTGATTCTGGAATTACAGATGATGAGTTTTTAATATTCATACCGATATAGAAGATGTAAATTGTTTGGCGTATTAATTTATGGCCATACGAATCATTTTGGGTTATGCTAGTGAATACCGGCTTTGGAAGTATTATGGTAAATTAGTGATGGGCAATACGGCTCATTTCAATGAGCGGCTCTGAACCGAACGCTCTTTCGTAAGAGCCGATTCAATTGAACGGCTCATTGGCTCTTTTTCAATAAACGTCAATGTGGAGAAACAGTTCGAGAGAGTGAGTGTGAGAACCACGGAAATGCATGAGCGGTATGCGCGATCTAAAATTGTGTTTCACAGCTAGAGGTGTCCGTGTGCGAGGAAGCGGGATATTGAAATAAATAAGATTTCTTTGAAAATTCACTGCTGAATAAATGTTCCTATGTATTTTTGACAGCTTCATTAGAAAACATCATCGTTTAACCACAACCAAAGACATCATATTAACAAGATATCCAGCTCTCACATTTCCCGAACAAATCTTTGGCAACATCCTTTTTTACGACCATGGCGCCCTCAGGCGAGTCCGCATCGAATCACGTACATAGAAGTAGGTGAGAGAAATGTCAAATTCGTACGCGCCAAAATAGCAGCACTGCGCATCCATACAATTGACATGATATGTTGAATAAGACGCCGTGCGATGGCGTTGCTAAACTGAAGATTGAGATCGCTCCAAGCTGACAGGGTGCTCCAAGCTGACAGGGTCTGCCACAACGCAAACAAATTTGGACGTACACAGGCACACAGATTCTCAAATTTGAAACTCTGCTTGAGAGCCGCGGTTCAATTTTGAAGAGCCGTGGTTCGTTCGCTCATTGCTACGAGTTGGTTCAAATGAACTATAGATAAAGACGAAAAAATCTAAAGTGGAACTTACTTCGACATCGATTGTCACACGTTAAGATTGAAATTCAATACGATTTGCAGTTTCGACATCACAGGGTAAAAAGTGATTAGAATCTTAATTTGCCGTTTAAAATGACGATGATTAAAATAATGTCAAGAAAACTGAAACACCGAAGAATTGTCTTCACTGAAATCTGTTTAACTTCTTTCAAAATCGCAATTTTTAGCAATTTTAGTTTTACTTTGACATTTTCCATACTTCAGAGAGTATAAATTAACTAAGGACATCTAAAAAGATGGAGAATCAAAATAAGATCGTTTTCATGGGGTTTCCCGAAGTGATGTGTTGTATGTGGACTTATTTTTTGTCTTTATATGATAAACTTATGCAGATTTTTTAATTATATTTAATTGAATTTTCAACTTCTGCGGAAGGTATCACCTGCATAAAAATAGTTGTTTAACGCTTCGCTCGAACATTGCGCGTTTTAGTTTTCAATTTCACGCGTTTTAGTTTTCGTCTTCGCGTGGATTTCGCGCGTTTTGATTTTTCGTAACAACCCTGCATGTGACATTTTAAACTTTCGAGCACTTATTATGCTGTTTCGGAAGCCGGATTCGAGTGAAACTGTATAGAATGCTATGAAACTATGAGACCTTTGTATTGAATCAGTTCTTACATTTGTGTCAATTACTTTACATGCTTAAAAATAGTTACTCAAAATTGAGTAAGATCCCACTCATCTACAGAAAAAGTGAAACAACTCTAATTTAGAGTAACTCCTTAATTACTCAAATTTGAGTTCTTCCACTGAAATGAATGTTTGGGTAAAATCTACTCATTATCTGAGTAATGCTTTATTTGTACATGTGCCAAAAATAGAGTAATTAGCATTCAAATTTTGAGTAAAATTCTATTTCAAATTGATTAAATTAAATTTAATTAATTGTAGCATTTACGTTAAATATAAATACAGTATGTATAACTCAAGACGAACCGCAAATTGTGTTATTACTACTAATAATTTACATTTTTTTATCTCTGGAAGCTTTTTTTACTTCTACCTCTGGATCTGAGACATCCCTCCGTAAATTTGCAGCGAATTCACTAATTTTTTAAGTGATTTCTGCCAAGGAAAGTTATGATTTAAATAACATTGGATTTGTTATTCACGATAAGTAACGTTTCAGGCTTTTAAATTTTGGTATAGTGAACCACACTCGGAGCACACGAAAGGTTGGTCTGATTTCCAACTGAAATTCAAATTATGGCTCTTTCAATTCTTTCGCGTGTCCATGAATTATCATGCCACAACCTTTTTAATATGGCTCGAAAACCCTAAAAACGTACTCCTTATTCTAGATTTCAAAATTATTTATAAATCTTTACCTGGCAATTTCCTCGCCGATGTAGCGTCAATCTCATCAAATATTTTCTGCATTGGATTATTGCAGCCATAGAAATTTCCACAAAATTACCAACGAAGTTAACCACAGATACGTAATTTGAGCAATAGAAAATAGGGAAAGATATAACAAAATTGTTCGTTCGATTATTCGACGGTTCGCTGAAATAGTGATCCTAAAATTCGATACGTAAAACGCAAATTTAGAGTAAAAATTACTCATAATAATCACGGGTAACTACTCAAATTTTGACGTTTCCATGTATCATTAGAAAATGAGTAACTAGTACTCAAAATCTGAGTAACTTTTTCTAAGCGTGTAGTGATCTCGAAGAAATCCTGCAAAATTTGTAAACTGGCAGAGCTTACGTCTTCGTTCGGAACGTTCGGTGTAAAACAAAAAGTGTTTTGCATATAGCATTTACTTCACGTCTGCTTAGCGGTTTATATTGGAATTTAATGCATTATCGAGTCTAAGGGTAAAGCCAAAGAGTCATTTTTCTGCTGAACTTGAGTGGGCGAAGCTCTGCCGCGCGACTCCGTGTGATATGTCTAATTTCGCATCGCTTCGCTTCGCGTCACTTGTCGCTTTTTCTCTGGCTTCACCCTAAGACGAAACGTGAGGAAAAGTATCAACTCTTAGCTAATTTGTCATTTGAGCGTTTAGTAAAATAATTTCACTGGAATAATAATTTGATTTGAAATTCATTTTCATGCTTTTTCGTCAAATAGAATATCGAAGATTATACTCATAATCGCTAAAATTTTCAATGACAAGCTCGTGATAAACAATCAGGCAATGGATTTCTGACCTAATTATATATCACTCGGGAAAAGTTGTGATAAAACGAGTTTCCACAGTATGCCCGGGAATGATTTAACTGATATATTTAGTAATATCGATTCAGCAATCTTCTAAAGTTCATACACTGAAAAAACTTTTTAAGGAAAGATATTGGAGTTTATTGTTAATATCAAGCTTAAAAAGTAGATGCGGAACGACAATTTTAAATGATTTTTTTTTCTAGCAAATCCCTCGTCATGTGCACACCGTTTGCTCTGAGAAAATACCCACCAGCACGTCTCATCCCGGAAGGACAGTGTTTGTAGCAGAAAAAAGGGATCCCCCCCCCATTGAAACGAACTCCACTTCACCGGGGTTCTTTGAACAAACTTTGAATATTGTGTTTATTACTTCAAGTCTCGGGTGGCATTCCTTCGTCTTGGCACAACACAACATAGACTCTCTGTCTGTCTCTCTCTCACACACACACGGACTGTTACGTGAACTTATGTGCGTCTTGGGTTGGCCCCGTTCGGTTGTGGAAATATGATAGCATCGTTGTTTCCCCCCCAGCATCCGGACCGACGGAAAATCAATAAGCATTCAATACACGGTTTCGGTTGTCAACTTGTTCCAAACAACTTTTTTTTAAATGAACTTCGCCCAGCTTGGCCCCGGCGGATGAGGTTGAAGGTGAGTAGGACGTGTTCGCATGGCCCTTAGCTGCGTTACCTTGGAGCGGTTTTATCACCTTGTTGGGATGCTTAGTAATAACAAATGAAACCGTCATCGGAAGGAAGGAAGGACGGAAGGTTTATTTAGAACTCAAACCATATTGTAAGGTATGAATTACAAATAGATCCATACTGTCGGGGTTTTTTTTTACAGCATCGGTAATGATGTCACGGTTCAGTGTTTACAGCTTCGAAGGAAAGCTGTAAACATCATGTGTTAACGTTTGATACATCACCGGTGTTACAGAGTATGATGATTGACCTTTCGGTGGTCCACGTTTCGCTTTCGCACTGACGGACCAGTGTCATCGGATAGAGTTGCATTGGAATGAACGGAAACCTCGGCACAGGTGGAAGGATAATGGGGAAAAATAATTCCAAATGGCGAAAATAGTTTTGGCCACCAGAAGCAATCGAAACATATAAAAAGCATTGCGGTCCAACCGAAAGACATCATTCGCTTGAGATCATCTTACCGGCCAAGTTCAGTTCGAAAATCACTGGAGCGTGATTCGTTCAACGGAAGCATCCAACATGAAGGTAAGCAAACTCTTGCATTTATCTGTGCGAAATGACAAATTGCCTCATTCCGTCATTATCTCGACAGGCGTTCGTAGTGTTGTCTATGGCTTTGGCCATTGCCTCGTGTGCGGCAGTCGATGAATCTTCCAAGAAGGAGAAACGGGGCCTCTGGGATGAGGGATCCGAGCACGAGAGTTTCGACTTGGATAACCACCACGACCATCATGAGATCAAACACGTATCGACCACCATCACCAAAAATGTGCCCGTTCCATACCCGGTTGAGGTTGAGAAGCACGTTCCGGTTCCGGTGAAGGTCCCATATCCAGTCACAGTCGAAAAGAAGGTTCCAGTGTACGTGGAAAAGAAGGTGCCCATCTACGTCGAGAAGAAGGTACCGGTCCATATCGATCGCCCAGTTCCTTATCCAGTTGAAGTCAAGGTCCCAGTCGTCCACAAGGAATACGTCGAAGTGCCGAAACCGTACGCAGTTCATGTTGAGAAGCCCGTTCCAGTGTACGTCAAGAAGCCGGTGTACATCGAGAAGCACGTGCCAGTGACCGTGCACATTAAGGAACACAAGAAGCACTGGGGACTGTTCTAAGCGAAGATCATTATTTTGTATTCACCTAAGGGAATAAACTGTTGATACTGTAAATAGTTGAAAGATTGCGAAGTTTCACTTCTCTAATATCCCGCATCAGCTCCTATTATCGGTTTAAGCTCACCCTTCAACCCGCAGAAATGACAACTAGCTAGCAAATGCCCCTAAAACGAGCTGGAATATCATTTCCATAAAATTATACTGCTTAATTTCGTGAGCAACCGTGTTTTCATCGCAGCTCAATGTCTAATGGCACATATCGTAACATTAACTTATCCCATATGCTCCTCAACCGAGGATTGCATATTGCCTCTCTAATATGTATGAATGGGTGAGCTCCGGCAGGACTTCTTCGGCGAGCAGCACACGAAACAGTGACATCGTCAAGGACCGACCGACCGACCCGGCAATGGTTTTTGGTAGTACGTATAGTAAAGCTTCAACTGAAATGAAAATTTATGATTACGACATTCGTCGTCGTCGTCGTCGAGCGGTGAGCGGATGAGCTTTCGCTTTCCATTGAATGCTGTATGTGGAACATCTCGGTGCTCGGTCGACCGACGCCGCCGGGTGGCATAACTGCGAATTACAGGACGACCGAAGAAATAGGTCTAGAGACTGAAACTAGAGCGTGGTAAGTCGTCGCGGTAGGCGGTGCAAAATTGTGAAATGCGCGGGCTAAAGAAAAACAAAAACACGATGTCACCGAGTCCTGTCTGTTCGGCGGTTCACGTTGCGAGACAAACATGAACCGCATCCAATAGGCGATGAATGGAGGAATGAACGTAGTTCAAGTCGGCTGGGGTAGGTTTTTCAGGGGAAATGAATGGGAATGCTTCGCCACTAGCATTCGGATGAACGTTTTTGATAGGTCGGTGTGGAAATTCTGTATGTCAGTTACTGTAAACTTGGGAAAGTAAGCCTTCTTCGAAGGCTTGTCGTTCAGTTGGCATTCAGACGATGCTCTGGATGGATCCAACAACATATATTGAAGAGGTTTAGTCTGGAATATATTGTTTCGTAGTTCGAAGACTTGTTATTAACTCAAAATGATGACTGGAAGTAGCAGGAATCTACAAGTTCTTGTGTTTAAAATTGTAATTTGCGATGATCAAAATTAAACAGCCGAATGTTTGTTTTGTGTTGAGTTAGAACAATTTTGAACCCAAACAGAATTCTTTTGTCATACGAGTGAAGAATATACGAATATATCCAAGTTATACTAAACTAAAACTGTATAATAATACATATTAGGAACATGCTTTCGTTCAGTTTTATATAAATAGAAAGAACGAACAAGAGTAGTCCTTTGAAAATCACAAATGAAGGATTGGATTTTAAGAATCATATTTTAAGAATTATATGATAATAATCTGACTAAATGGGATCAAAACATGATATTAGCCTTTGGATGAAAGCGAACGCTGGAACTTTCATGTACAATCAAGAAAAACGCAATGGGTGTACAAGTATGTTAACAACATTTGGATAGGGGACTTTCTGAATCGCACCATTTCCTTTCAATTGATGATAATGTCATCGACATGATTGGCAAAAAGTAGGCATTTTAGCGTAACATCACAGGAGCCTTCAGAGTTGTGTTTCGTCACATCTAGAGCAGTTGGATTGGAAGAACGATTTTCCAAGATTGCGAGTCCTGCCATTAAGATTTTTTATCGCAAATTTTCGTAATGATTATTTTCACTCATCAGTAGTTTTCTATAGTGTGTCTTTCGTTGAGTACTGATAAAATTCTAAATTGTTATTTTGGCTACTATACGTTAAAGCGTACAAAGAGTAGGGGAAGGTGTTCGGTTGCCGGCAGTGTTCTATTGCCGACAACCCACCGTAGCTTTTGACAGAAAGCAGATAGCGTGATTCCGACAAATGTCATGTGTGTGTGTAACGCAGTACGTTCTTTTTGTGCCGAATACTAAAGCAAACAGACGCTTGTACTTTTTGCTGAACTCAAAACAAATTTTAATTGCATAAAAAACAACATAAAAGTTTTTATGACTTTTTTATAGTTTCACAAATTGAAAAGCATCAATCGAAAAGGTGAGTGGATTGCATACTTATGAGGTTAAATCGATCTATTTCGTGGTTTAATACCAGATGCTATCAAAATACATCAATTCAATACATACAATCATATAAGTAAAAACTTTGGTTCTCTGGTTCTGTTGGCCATGCACAGTGGTTTGAATCGACAAAAACGTGAACTTAATTCTCTAGCTGCTTAACCGTTGAACCGATATACATAATTCCTTTGGAGAACTCATTCACAAAAATATACCTCGTGATTTGATCACAATAAAACATGTGCAAAGCCTACTACGATAAAAATTCATTTCAACAACTTTTTTCCCTTAAGAGATAGAAAAACGATGTTTTCGACAAAGTCTAACGCATAAAGTTTAGGATGTATGAAGCATTTTCGTTTGAAACCACTTAAAATCAATTTTTTGTACATAACTTTTTTCGCAAATATTTTCAGTGTCTACTATGTTCGAGACAATTACTAAAAACATAAAATTACACATTTTTGTTGAAGACTGTGCACGGTTTGGCCTTTTCCCTAAAAAGTTATTTAACATTTAACTTTTATATACTGCTTTTTTGACCATTTTCTTAGTAAAAACGTACATTAATAAAATTGTTTATCTTCATATCACGCGCTTTTGTGATATCGATTGATAAGTTACCTTTAGGCAACAACTTTTGCAAGAAATCGCAGTTGAGGTATAAAAAATAGAACATTAGTTTTAACACCAGACGAAAGAGAAGACTTTTCACTATAGCTTTCTATTATGACTTACTCTCAGCGAGTACCGAGTCTTTCGGAATTCCTCTTCAAAGTAAATGTTGATGGGTGTCTTATTGACCGTTATCATAAAAAAATCGCAAGATATTACCGACTTCAGTAGAAAATGTAATAGAATTGCAATAAGACAACAGATTAGTAACAAATTCCCTAAAACCAATCAAACTTGTTTTTGTTGGTTATTATTCTTTATTCTTAGTCTGTGCACGTTTTTATACTCAAGTTCAGGCATTTCTCTTTTAAAAAAAAGTCTAGACTCATAGTTTACATAATTTGATCTGATACTTTACCGTGTACGCCTCTATGTAAAGTTGAACCACTCACGCATTTTATTGTAATATTATTATCGATCAAAAGCTCCAGCATTTGTATTATCAACCAACTCTTTTGTGTTCTTAAAATTAATATGCAGCGCTGCTTTCACCAACACCAACAGTGCATATTTGGAGCAAGAAATTTAATAT
Source organism: Malaya genurostris (assembly GCF_030247185.1). Lineage (NCBI taxonomy): Eukaryota > Metazoa > Arthropoda > Insecta > Diptera > Culicidae > Malaya > Malaya genurostris. The sequence goes on along the minus strand of NC_080571.1, from coordinate 337,942,774 downwards.
AAAGTTACTTCACTGTTCGGAACATTTTTCAATATACTTTAAAAGTTAAACTAATCGTCAATATAGATAAACGGTCATATAACGGTTCACAACGAGAATGGGTTTGAATCGAATTTTTCATTCAACTGATGTCCATTTCATAGTACTATTTATTTAGAAATCGTGAGAATTTCATTATTTTTTTCAGTGTACGGTAGAATGACATGATTCGTAGAATGACACGATTTTACAAAAAGGATTCAGCCTTTCAAGCAGGCTACACTTACACATTCCAACACATAAAAATTAATTTCAGAAGCATTAAACTTAAACGATGTTTTTAGGCGTACTGGTAATGGTGTAAGATAACATTCTTGAAATGAATTGGATTGGCATTAAAAGAACGGATAAGGAATATTCTATTAAAAGAATAAGTGAAACTTTTTGAAATTTAATGAGCCCGTTAATATGCTTTGTTAGTTCGATCAATTGCATACAAGAATGCATCAAGAAATTATATCCAATCATTACACTATTGCACCAAAGCTACAGTAACGACCGATTCCAATTTTTGAACATTTCCCACAAAGCTCCTTTTAATAAACCAAAAATAGTCGTTTTAGTTAATGTTTTTGCTAAGAAAATATTCAAAAAAGCCCTCTATATTTTGTTGTCTCATTCACACAATCTAAAAGGGCCACGCTATACACTTCGTAACTTTATATTACTTGATTTAAACTTTCCAAAAAGTATATGTATGTCCCTTTTGGTCTGCGACCCTGCTTCCTATTAGTAGTTAAAGTTAGTGTATATAAAAATTTAAATGTTAAATAACTTTTTAAGGAAAAGGCCAAATCGTGCACAGTCTTCAACAAAAATGTGTAATATTACGTTTTTAGTAATTGTTTCGAACATAGTAGACACTGAAAATATTTGCGAAAAAAGTTATGTACAAAAAATTGATTTTAAGTGGTTTCAAACGAAAATGCTTCATACATCCTAAACTTTATGCGTTAGATATATAGCTTCTTCGGCAAAGTTTTTTCTCGTTGGAAGTTCTAAAACTTTGTCGAAGACATCGTTTTTCTATCTCTTAAGGGAAAAAAGTTGTTGAAATGAATTTTTATCGTAGTAGGCTTTGCACATTTTATATTGTGATCAAATCACGAGGTATATTTTTGTGAATGAGTTCTATAAAGGAACTTCACGTTTTTGTCGATTCAAACCACTGTGCCATGGCGACCTCAAACAAATCGTCCAGCTAAGGAAAATGAACCTTAATGCACTGATTAATGCGATTAAACGATCCTTAGTGGATAAGAAGCCAAAAAATTTGACTGCAGCAACGTATTCAATCCCGCGAAGCCGGTGGAAGACCGGCCAAATCAACACCAAGGGCGCCACCATCCAAAACATTGGCCAAGAGAGCCAAGGCGAAGTCACCACCAGACAGTGAAGACTTTTGTCCAAAACGCCTCCGAAAAGAAAAAATTCAGTTTTATCTTTGAATAATTGCAGTCTTTACTTATATTTTTCCATTTTTAGCGAAATTTCTTGGGATGCCGGTAGCCGAACACCTTCTTCGAAGTGACTAAAATTTATCACTTTACTAAATTGATAGTAAAGTTTGTTCAATCGATTGAATCAACTTATTTCTTTATTCAGTTGTTAGCTAAGGACATTAGCTTTCCATTTATGTATATATGTCCGCATAATGTTCACTTAGTGAGAAGTTATAAACTTAAAAGAAAAAAGTGCCGGTAAGCGAACATTCTCCCCAAATAAATTCACTTTGAATTAGGTTTGTAGCTGTTCGCATGCGATATAACACCACATCTTCAGCCGTAAGATAAAACCCATGTAAACCGGTAGTCCACAAATGATGTAGTACTCTAAGTACTACTGAAATACTACAAAATCTGAGAAGAAGAGGAAAATAAATGACGGCACAATTATCAAATAGCCCCAAAAAAGTGGTGCTACACCCTATGTAAAATTTTAGCTAATTTAGAAATGGATGAGTGGTGTTCCACCACGGTCAAAGTTTGAAGATTTTCGCTCTGGAAAATTCATCAATCATCGAAAAAAAGCGGGTGGCTAATGTCAGAGACTTAACCGAATTGACATGGATACGAGTAACATTGGCTCGCTGAACATGAAACTGTGTCCTTATAAAGAACAATATCAAATCCGGCGAACGACAAATACATGTTAAATTTGGTGTTGAATGAAAGACAAGTAATATCAATGCACTATCAAAAATATTGAATATTTATACTAGAGTTATTTTAGACAGAGCTGAGATAGCTCTATTTTCCGAACTGTATTCCGAATAAGATAAAACAATCTGGTAGGTGCATTTGATTCTAAATCAATTTCAAACTCACAATGAATTCCGATTCAAATGCCAGACAACTTAAGTGCGCAGCGGTATTCTTAAATACAGCGCTCACATCAAGCTCTGACGACTTCCACTGCTGCACACTGGAAACGCGAATCGTTATTTAAAAGTGTTCTTCCAATGAAGTTCCTTTGCACAAATCTGCTGCTCGCTCCATTCCATTTTGTGTATTTTTGCTAAATACCCTGCTCTCACAGTTCCTCGGCACAATTATGCTGCTCACTTCATTCCGAAAGCGTGTTGTCTTCGGTGTTGCTCTCCCGGACGTCTTGCTTCGGCTACCGTTGCACAGGAAATAACGGGAAAAATTGAATGTTCATGTTTTATATTCATACAGTTATACAGCAGCACTAATATTTTGTTCTTTTCCTCCTGACATGGGTCAAATCAGACTTCCATCGTTTGTTCCAATAATTGTTCAAGTTCAAAAATTTCAAATTTACTGCTAGCTAGATTAAATAAATCTCTCTATAGTTTACTGAGCTATAAGCTTTCAAAGTTATGACACATAATCTAGAATAGAAATGAAATATCGCTTACTATCTCAAAGCCGTCGTCGCAGGTACGAGAAAGGCAAACATGCATTTATACCAAACATACCAAAGTTTTGAGTTATTTGTGATTATCTAATACCACTTACAATATTATCAGAATTTGCGGTTTATATTTCATATGGCATGTAGAAATCATTGTATTGATACGTTAGATATGAAAAGAGATATTCACGATTAAGTTCTACCCGGTCTTGTGCAGAGGAAATGTTGGAACAGGCGCCCGATAGTAACATAAAGTAAGACGTAGTCACGTTAAAAACAACCTCATTTTTCGATGACAATGTGAACTTTTCGTTTTAAGACTATTTATCATTAAGTTGACATAATGTAAGTTTTTTCTTTATATTATTCTTTAGAATAATGAAAAGAGTATCAGAGAACATGATTTTAGTTTAAATTCAAGTTCCACGAAAAAATGTTCCTTAAATAAAGATTTTGGAATACACAATCGAGCGTATTGGGCCGCTGCTCATGAATAAAAAGAAGGAATCAGCTACAGCTCTGAAATGTGCCGTTTCATTTGGAAAACGTAAGAACTTGGAGAATCAGTACAAAAAAAAAGGATAAGTTTCAAATATAAAATCAAATTTCGCTTCAAATATTTTTTATATTAATTTCTACATGCATGATATTATACATAATAAATTACGATATTATTTCTAAAAAATATCTGAATTTGTGAAAAATACCACTTTATTGGAAAAACACATTAATGCGGTCCGTTGTTTGGTCAAAAATGCATTTATTTCAAATAAAAAAAAGAGTTTAACGATTAATCAAAGTATCGTCCATCGCTAGTTACTACTTTTTCTCACCTTTCAGACAATTTTCGAATTCCATCTCGAAAACATGTCTCGTCTTTTAATATGATCCAAGTTTGAAGTCTATTTTAGATTTCTGCGAAAGAAGTAAACCGATGACCTGCCAGATTATGCTGCCACCCGTCGGAACAACCTGTAATCAGAATGAGCAATGTCAAGAGAATACGGCGGGCGCGGCAAAATGTCCCACTTGAGCGTTTCCAAATATTTTTTCACTACTTTTGCGACATGAGGCCGACCGTTGTCATGTCATGGGAATAACTTTATCATGTCTTTGTTTGTATTCCCATGGATTTCTACCGTACAGAAACTGCTTGTTGAGTTACTTCCAATGATTTTGCAAGCTCTTCTTGAGTTTGACTTGGATCTTCATCGAGTAATGCTTCCAACTGTTTGTCTTCGAACTATTTTTGGTTGTCCAGAGCGAGGCCTGTCTTCAACGCTGAAATCTACATTCCCTACGTGATTTATCAGTTGGAGCATTATCACCATAAACATCCACAAGCATTTATGCATCCAATTGAAACAAAAAACTAAAACTTTCCGTAAATGTTGCTTAGCTAACTCAAATTTGCTCATAATAAACACAGTAGAAACAAGATTTTTTTAATAATAAACTCGAAGCAACATGCGAATATTAATCACAGATGTCTAGTTTCTTGACACTATCGACATCAGTTGTTAGTGTTCAATAATCATAACTAACAGAGCCATCTTTTAAAAACGTACCAAACTAATTTTGACTCCCAAGATTTATTTTTTTTCTTCACAAGAAAAGTTTTATCAGATAAAACAACAATTATAAGGATTTATTCATTTTAGTTGGTTTGATATAAAGTCGCCATAACTACGCGCTACCATTTCGGTAGGAAGATGAGGGAGGTGTCATCGGCAAACAGTGAAAGTACGCCATCACCCAGAAGTGCCGGAATATCTGACTTAAAAATGTTGAACAATATTGGGCCAAGGATACTGCCTTGAGGAACACCAGCGGGAACATTAAATTTATTTGAGAGCTATCGTCCGATCAGTCTCCTATCTGTCAAGCAGAAGTTTTGAAGTCTCTGTTAACAACTTATGTTAACAGAGACTTCAAAACTTCTGCTTGACAGATAGGAGACTGATCGGACGATAGCTCTTCGATAGTGCTTGAACGGAAGAATAGATATGGAGCGAGAAGACTAGTGTTTGTTGTCTGATGAACAGAAAGGATGATTGGATATATGATACCAGTCGTGAGGCGGCTAGGATTCAGACCATGTTCGATGTACGCTTTACCATACCCAGTCGTGTGATAGAGCCGTGTCTATCACAAAGCTTAGGGTGACGAAATGGTAGCGCGTATGCACTCTGAGCGTATCTTTTTCCAAAAAATCATCTTTTCTGTGAGTTTCTCATTCATTTGGCTTCTTAAAATATATGCTTCCACTCAGTCATTGCTAAAACTGAACATATATAAATTCAATTTTGATAGTTGTGACCACAATGCACCCGCCAATGATTGTAAAATTTTGCAACCTTTTCTTCTCGCGACATGAGCGCCTTCAATGAAAATATCTCAGATCCTTCAGGAACAACAGATATCAGACGGCATTAGACCCGTACCGCGCTGTCGGGAATCGATATTTATATTTCTTCCGCAAACGAATGAATGAATGGTAGGCCCAAGTGCAATAAAAATCTCGTTTTAACGGTACTTGAAATTTCGCTGGGGCAAGGATGTTTTTTTTCGGAAGCTTGAAATGGCTTCCCGCACTCTGCCTCCGCTACCAATTCGGTATCGATGTGCGCTAGCCTTCGAGTAGAGGGTGGAAAAAGGTAATCCTGTTTTGATAGGATGCTTCTGCAGAGAGCACATGATGAGATTAAATTTAACTTTAATGGTTATGATGATTTAACGAAAAATTGCGATGACTGGACGAAATTGCTTGGTTGGCATCGTTGTCATCGCCGTTGAGTGCATGCTGGGTATAAACATTTGGACAAGGGCTTACCAGTTCGATGGCGTAGTCGGATTAGAGGTGTAATTCCTTTTTCCTTTTCAACAGGTGATTCAATTTCCATTGAAAAGGCATCCTTCCTAATGGAATACGAACTTTTGCCCTGAAGTGGTTATGATCATCGTACTTTCATTCATCAAACCTTTTCACCACCGCCGTCAATGGAACTAGGATGATATATTGCAGTGGTGGCAGACATCTGACAGACGGAGACTGACATAAATTATTCTTACTAACATTGCAGTTGAGCAATAAATCTCAAGCTAAGTCAATCCGATTCCGTTTTGTTTTCTAGCGTAAGTACCTGTCTGCACGGACTTCGTGTTTAGGCGATGTGTTGAACAGAAAATTCCGTCACCCAAACTCGGGATTTCCCCAAAATCGCTAAACGTTCGAATTGAAATGTCGTAGTGCTACTTCAAGGATGAGTTATTCCAAGTGCTTTGCAAAAAGTACTCACTAAATTGAAAAGGAATATCGTCTCGGCTTCGTCCCCCCTCTGTCTTTCTCGGACCCCCTGCATACATATAAATTTCAATAAATTAATCTTTCAAAATTAGCAATTCACCCTTCGTTTACTTTATTCACGACTGGCCCGGGGAGTCCCGCAGAACTCAGTGGGGCACCCACCCTTTCGAAAACATAAAATTCCCATTACAGGCTGCAAGGGTTGACGTTTCGGGGTGAGTCCCGGGGCCCAACTGTTTCGCATATTTATGCATAAAGCATAAATTTACCACCGCGCCAACCCCGGCCACGATTTGCTTCTTCATCGGTCATGCCGGTTGTCGAATCAACGGCAGCGCCCCACATTGCCCGTTCGGAATACCGAATGAGAGAACCGAAGAAATTTCGAAGTAACGAAACGTACCTTGCTAATTTCGCCACAGCCACCGACCGTGCCCGGCCGAGGCTAGGCACAACATGATGTTTTTTGCGCACCGACTCCCCTTCGATTCGGAAAGAAAATTTGTAATTTAAAATTGGGAAAACATTTCCGGAAGCGGCAGACTCGGCACTTGAGGTCGTCTCTGCTGTTTGTAAAAAAAGTAATTTTACAAGAGGACTATCCGAGGGCGATTACTAGATACCTGCTTGTTCCGAAGGTGGGGAATGATTGATTATTACTTTTTTTTAACGAGCCAATCTGGTTTAGAGGGACAAGATGTTGGTAGAATCGTTACGAAAGTGTGACGATAGTTATTTTAAACGACACGTCGACCACAATTGAAATTTTATATTCTAGCTAATAATTACCATCTTAATTTCAACGATGTCAAACTAACTAGAGATTTAAATAGGGGAAAAATTTAAAAATCTCAGAACTATAGTACCCAAGGCAGAGCAAGGATGTGAAGCTAAAGAGCGGAGTGGTGAGATCACAAGATGATTTTAAGTAAGCAGAAAGCTTCTAGTAACTAAACGTTTACCTGCTACCAGAGGAGTCGAACTTATGCCCCAAGTAACAATTTTTGTTACGCTAGCTTGTTTGTGACTAGTTTGCAACCAGATATTTGAGTGATTGTTACTAACATCTAACCACTTGCATGACTCAAAAAGCGCAATTTCTACTAGTTGTTAAGTCGGCTAAAAATAAGTTGTCGTTACGTTGTAATGCCATACTGAAATAATTTATCTTTTCATAACTTGAAAATAACTTGTTCTCAAGTAAACTAGTTGAAACTTAGTCACCATCTACATTATAAACATTGAATAAATCCAGAATACTTTTCTATCATCAATAAAAAAGCAGAAGAGTACTTTAAATCACAAACTTGATACAAGGTACAAATTTCACAACGATCCAAAAACTGTCGAGCGGAATTCAATTTTACTTAACTGTTTTTTATGCGCCTCAATCAAAATCTGTTTATAAAGATATAAAAAATAAACAATAAAATATCCCTATGGTCAGAATGCTCAAAATTATTCCAAGTAGAGTGATTTCTCATCATTTTAAATTCATATATCATGAGAATTATAATATTATCACAATCGATGTTCAATCCCTATATTATTTTCTTCGTGTTTATGACAGTGCATAGAACAAAAATGACTATTCTGCCTTTCACAATTTTCGGCAAAAAGTAGTTTTGAAAAAAGTAATATCCTGGTTATATTTACGTTTCATACACTTCTTGAGACTCCATATTTTGTTCGCCATATTCAAGCCAAGAAAGGTTGTTTTGTTTGCATTTTCGTTATCATAACGTTGGGAAAACCTACCGATAACTATCTGAATCAATGAAGAAATTATGTTATAATCTTAAAATATTTAAGTTATTGCTATATCAATTCACAGTAACGATTCACATATACGTTAACGTATTTATAATGGTTTCACTACGGAAAATAAACCTTTTTTCAACTAGTAGCTAAAAACATAGCTGTGATTAAAGATATGTTAGAATCAAGTAACGATAACTTACAAATGATAGTTAGTTCAATGTTTATGTTATGAAGAAATACTATCGTCACCTTGTTTTAACCAGTATAACATAAAAAAACATGTTCGTGCTCTTGTTGCAACACAGTTGGGCTAAGTGGTATCAAAACTAGTTACGGGTTGCTACTATTGAAGTCAAATAAACTTATTTTCAACTAGTAGCTAGAAGCATAGATGTGATTAAAGATATGTTTGGATTAAGTAACGATAGCTTATAAATTATATTTAATTCAATATGACACAAAGATGTTATGATTGGAAACCTAAATAACTATTTCGCAACTAGTTATGTTATGATGAAACATTGCTGTCACCATGTTTTAACCAGTATAACATAAAAAACATATTCGTGCTCTTGTTTCAACATAGTTTGGACTTTGTCATATCAGAACTAGTTGCGAATTGCTACTTGGGGCATCACATCAATGCAAATCGTACGAGTTTCTGGTGTACCGAAAAGTGAAGGTCTTTTCCCAATAACTATCCGAACTTTTGAAAGTAACATTCTACCCGAGACGGATTTTCACAGAATGGTCAACTACTACAAACACTGAATTGACTGCAATCATTCGCATTTATTCTTCTCTACAATCTCATTTCCGAAAACTTAAAACTGACCCCAATGCTTCTTGTGCTCCTTGATGTGAACGGTCACTGGAACCGACTTTTCAACATAGACCGGTTTGCTGACGTACACTGGGTAGGGTTTCTCAACATGAACTGCGTACGGTTTTGGCACTTCGACGTATTCCTTCTGGACGACTGGGACCTTCACTTCGACTGGGTACGGAACTGGACGATCAACGTGAACGGGGACCTTCTTCTCAACGTAGACTGGAACTTTCTTTTCCACGACCACTGGAACCTTCTTTTCGACCGTGACTGGGTATGGGACCTTCACCGGAACCGGGACGTGCTTCTCAACCTCAACCGGATACGGGACGTGAACGTTCTTGGTCTTGATAATGGTTTTATGATCGTAGTGATCATCGTAATGATGATCGTATCCGATGTCATCGTGATCGTTGCTCAATTCCCAGAGGCCTCGTTTTTCCTTTTTGCTGGTGGAATCGTCGACTGCCGCACAGGATGCAACGGCCAGAGCCATGGACAACACTACGAACGCCTATCAGAAAAGTAAAGTAAAAAATGTCAAATTATTTGGTTTATGGTTCAGTGGCCACCGTTTGTTACCTTCATGTTGGTTACTACCGATTTCTTAAAGAAGTGAACACTTCACCGATGAGATGATTGCAAGCGAATGATAACTTTTCGATGCTCCGACTGTGGTTTTTATACGGTTTCAAGTAAAGGAAAATCTGTTTTGTTTTGTTCCGATAAAGTTAATTAGCTCGATCGATGTATTTGTTGCGTATTGGACGAAGGTCAGTTTAATTTTCTACTAAAAGCTGGAGGCTGTTTCTCCTTGCATCACGTTTCTTTTTAACTTTGGTATCTTTTGGATATTTAAGCAGGCTTATTTCAACGAAATCAGTATTTGCCTAGACGTTCCGAATTTGCGCAATTATTGGAATGCCGTATAATAATAACAATTACTTTCAAGTATTTTGTGAATATTTTTTAAAACTTAATCTGAAGTGAATTGAAGAGATTCAGAATTTTTAGACACTCCGAAACTTTAAAATTTCATGACCTAGAGAATTAGAAGCTAATAAAAGTTTTAATTTTAGATATCAAGATATCGAGGTTTTGAACGCATGCAATGTTCATAAGAGTTCTGAAACTTCGAATTCTATGCGTGCGCATATTTTGAGTTAAGCTAAACGTGACAAGAATAATCTCCTTTCATGCCATCAAAAGTATGATCTGTGGGATTGGTAATCGACCCCAAGTAGGCTGTGTGAAAGGAATCGACTTGCATTAGTGGAAAAAAGTTATTAAGGTCTGAGGCCACTAGGTCGCGTATAACCACGTGGCTCGTTCTGCGTATTACGTTTTCCTCAATGCTTTCTCTCAAATGTGCAAAATGACTCTCGATGTGGCCGGGTGGCCAAGAAAGTTTCGATATATTCGGTTACAAGTTTGACTACATCACATGAAATCCAATAAAGCTACCGCTTGTTTGGCAGCCTTGCTGAGCCGATTTTATTTCTCTCTCATGTTTCGTTACGTTACCAGGATACAAGAGCAGAAAAAATGGTGCCGCCATAAAACCTTTACAAAAATAACATTCACTTGATTTTTATCGCGACAACATAGGGTAAGGGCTCCCTATTTCATCTCAACTCCAATTTCCATCTCATTCCTTCACCTCATAACTTTGAACATTAATCATATCTTTAAACTTACCTGAACAAAACTGGGGAACGTTTTAAAACATCTATTCTAGGTTTTACCACTCTTTCCAATAGAAAAAAAATAGTTAAAAAACCTTCAACGATCGCTTTTTTCATTTAAAATAAACTCACTTTTTGATTTAGGAACCACTTTCGTCCGAAGTTTTACAATTCGTCATGTTAAATAAAAAAAAATATTTTTCTTCTTTAAATTATCATCAACAAGTATTTTTTTGGTATCCGTGACATAAGTTTAATTATATCATTGATATTTATATATAAATAAAACTGTTTCGGAATCTAATATTACCTAATATTTGCGTGTTAAATACTAATCAAATAACCATTGTGGCAAATCTAGTAGCACTGGTTTCTTTCCGCTATACGTCACCATAACACTGTTAAATGTGCGTATTTCAACGGCTGTGCACAGAGATGCCAGATATTTTCATAGAAAATATGTATCAGCTCTATCTGTTTTCACTAATAAAATGAATCAAATTCAAATTCAAATTGATAGATATTCAATGAACAAGTTGAAAGACGGCGTTTTCAGCTAAGTAATTCTTCCTTCAGAAAAAAAACTTTCCCGACCGCTAAAGTCAATGAATCATTCTGAAATTTTCACAGAATAATCTAATTTTTTAAGAGATTGTCAGTTGGGTTTTTTGATATTCGTCACCGTTTCTGAGAAAATCAGATTTGAAGCGAGAAAATAGCCCTCTTTTTTTTTTTTTTTTTTTTTTTTTTTTTTTTTTTTTTTTACAAGGTGAAATGCATTTACGCACGGAGTGTGGGACTCTCCACAGGACTACCCAACTGTTGATTGGAACTACCCACTAAAACACCTTGGATCTCCAACCCTACCTCCCCGGCACCACCGCTAGGTATTACTTCGGGGTGGAAGGCTATTGGTGCTCACAGCACCCTCCCCAGATTTATGCAGAATGGGGATCAGCATCCTGCTCTCAAGGGATCGACCAGTTGGATGACGAGGTCGGTCCAGTGATGCCGGCTGGAGGGTAACTTCCGGTTCACTGGCGCCTCGACGACCCAAAACTGATGCTACGTCGCGGAACTACTCGACTAGTCTCCGCCGAAAGATCTAGTCTACACCGACGGAGGGTTCCCCGACGAGGGAAGTCCTCCCGAACCGACGCTTACGGTACGCGTCTACGACCCGACCGAAAGGATGCCTAAGTCGATCCAATGATTCCGGTTGGAGCGTGGCTTCCGGTTCACTGGCGCTCAGACGATCCTATCGGTATCACGCGACGATCTACTCATCTAGTCCCCGACAAAGGATCTAGGCTACTCCGACGGAGATTTCCCCGGCGAAGGAGAATCTCCCGACACCGAGTCTCTTACACCACACGGGACACCCGATGGAGTGCCGAGGTCGGTCCTGCGATTCCGGTTGGAGCATGGCTTCCGGTTCGCTGGCGCCTCGACGACTCGAATCGGTGTTGTGGCGGCTACTCGACTAGCCCCCGCCGAAGGATCTAGCCTACACCGACGGAGAGTTCCCCGACGAAGGAGGCCCTCCCGAAACCGACGCTTCGATTCCCGTCAACGCCCGACCGAGAGGATGCCTGGGTCGGTCCAGTGATTCCGGTTGGAGGAAAGCTTCCGGTTCACTGGCGCCCTGACGATCCTAGCGGTATTACACCACGATTTACTCGTCTAGTCCCCGACGAAGGATCTAGACTACTCCGACGGAGATTTCCCCGGCGAAGGAGAATCTCCCGACACCGAGTCTCTTACACCACACGGGACACCCGATGGAGTGCCGAGGTCGGTCCCGCGATTCCGGTTGGAGCATGGCTTCCGGTTCGCTGGCGCCTCGACGACTCGAATCGGTGTTGTGGCGGCTACTCGACTAGCCCCCGCCGAAGGATCTAGCCTACACCGACGGAGAGTTCCCCGACGAAGGAGGCCCTCCCGAAACCGACGCCTTCGATACCCGTCAACGCCCGACCGAGAGGATGCCTGGGTCGATCCAGTGATTCCGGTTGGAGGAAAGCTTCCGGTTCACTGGCGCCCCGACGATCCTAACAGTTTTACGTACTACTCGTCTAGTCCCCGACGATGGATCTAGACTACTCCGACGAAGAGCTTCCCGACGAAGAAGGTTCTCCCGGACCGACGTTTATTCGCTGATCCCTCTTGAGCCTGCTACGGTACGCGGCTGACCTGTTGTTGATCCGCACTCCATTTCCGCTGCAATATTCCCGCAATTTGGGATGCCGCGGTCGACACTGCGTTCCAGTTCTCTACGCAGTGGCACATTCTCTGGATCAGGTTTTCCGGTGTGGTGTCCCTGCCGCATGCCTCCAGTAGCTCACTCCTTTGAGCCGCGAAACGGGAACATGCGAACAAGACGTGTTCAGCCGTCTCGATCTCGTCTGGGCAGCCAGGACATACAGGGGATGTCGCGTGGCCGAACCTGTGGAGGTACCATCTGAAGCACCCGTGCCCTGTGAGGAACTGCGTCAGGCCGAAGTTCACTTCTCCGTGAGGTCTATCTAACCAGCTCGAGATCCTAGGTATGAGCCGATGTGTCCACCTGCCCTTGGTTGAGCTGTCCCACTCTTGTTGCCATCTGCGTAGAGAAGCGGCTTTGGAGGCCCTACGGGCGTTCCTGTCTCCTCGCATGCTGTAGCGCTCCGCGTCTTCCTTCACTATCAGACTGATAGGCATCATGCTTGCAACCACGCAGGCCGCATCCCTCGATACAGTGCGGTATGCACTGATTACGCGAAGACACATCAGTCTATGCGTACTCTCCAGCATCTGTGCGTTGCGTTCCACATTCAGTGCCGACGCCCATACCGGGCTGCCGTACCTGAGGATCGAAACTGCCACTCCTGCCAGTAACCTTCGTTTACTGGAGCGCACAGGCGAGCTGTTGGCCATCAAACGAGAGAGCGCCGCGATCGCTGTTGATGCGCGCTTGCAGGCGTATTCAACGTGCTTGCTGAAACTGAGTTTGTCGTCAAGCATCACACCCAATTGCTTCAGTGATCTCTTGGAGGGGATCACGCAGTCTCCGGCATGTACCAGCGCCTCCTGTTCCGATTTGCGGTTATTTACCACCATCACTTCTGTTTTGTGGTGCGCGAGTTGCAGTTTCCTGCTACGCAGCCAGTCCTCCACCAAGCAGATTGAGTGTGATGCACTCAGTTCGACCTCTTCGATGGATTCGCCGTAGACTGTCAGCGTGACGTCGTCCGCGAACCCGACTATCTTGACACCCGGAGGGAGCCTCAACCTCAGTACTCCATCGTACATTATATTCCACAGGATCGGGCCCAAGATAGATCCCTGTGGTACTCCAGCCGTGATTGGAGTGCTACGTGTGCCTTCGTCGGTCTCATAGAGCAATACTCGGTTCTGGAAGTAGCTTTCCAGAATCTTGTACAGCCCTTCCGGTACTCCTAGTCGAAGTAGGGAATCAGCAATGTCTGCCCAGCAAGCACTATTGAACGCGTTCTTGACGTCTAGCGTTACTACCGCACAGTAGCGGATCCCTCGTCGTTTGCGCTGTATAGCTACCTCCGCCGTGGTTACCACCGATGTTATGGCGTCCACCGTCGACCTGCCTCTGCGGAACCCGTACTGTTGACCGGACAGTCCTCCTGCCTCCTCTATGAAGGGGGCTAGCCTGTTGAGGATGATTTTCTCAAGGAGCTTACCCACAGTGTCTATCAGACAGATTGGTCTATACGCCGAAGGATCGCCTGGGGGTTTCCCAGGTTTCGGTAATAGTACCAACCTTTGTCTTTTCCAAATGTCTGGGAACATACGCTCGTCCAGACATCTCTGTATGACCTCCCTGAACATGTCCGGTTTAGTCATTATAGCCGCCTTTAGAGCCACGTTCGGGATACCGTCTGGCCCCGGGGCTTTCTTTGTATCGAGCGATCTCGCCGCAGTGAGCAACTCCTCGTTCGTCACCTTTACGACTTCATTCGCTGGTAGCGGAGCTGGCTGCCAGGGGGACGTGTCGTGGTGGGGAAAGAGGACCGTTATGATCTCCTTCAACCTCGCCGGACTACGTTCAGGGGGTGCTAGCGCCCCTCTCGTTTTGGCCATCACCATCCTGTAGGCATCGCCCCATGGGTTGGAGTTGGCTCCCTCGCATAGCTTGTCGAAACAGGCTCTTTTGCTTGCGCTGATGGCCTTGTTTAGTGCTAGCTTCGCCGCTTTGAACGCCGTGTTCCTCTCCATCCTCATCTCCGCTGATCGAGCTCTTTGCATCCTTCTTCTAGCCCTGAGGCAGGATGCGCGAAGGCGTGCAATTTGCTCGTTCCACCAGTAGACCGGTGGTCTATTGGTCCTCGGTTGAGCCTTTCTAGGCATGGTCGCGTCACACGCCCGTGACAAGATAGCGACCAACTCGTCCCCTCTCAGGTTCGCGTTGTGCTCCTCTAATTCGAGGGCAGCGCAAAACGTTTCGCGGTCGAAGTTAGCCACCTTCCACGCAAGAGTTTTGGGAGTATTACTCCTCCTTGTGTTTCTCGCCAATTGGCCGATCGTGTAGCGAATGGCTAGATGGTCGCTATGGGTGTAGCCATCATCAACTCTCCAATTAAGATCTCCAGCTAGGCCGGGACTACAGAAAGTCAGGTCGATAAACGACTCGACTCCGTTCCGCTGGAAGGTACTTTTCAGTCCATCATTCGCTAACATGACGTCCAACTTGGCGAGGGCCTCCAGTAACGTCTGTCCTCTCCTATTGGTGAAGCGGCTGCCCCAAGCCGTTGCCCAGGCATTGAAGTCTCCGGCTATCACCACCGGCTTCCGACTCACCAGGTCTGCGGTCAACATGTCGACCATCCGAGTGAACTGGTCTATTGACCATCTCGGTGGTGCGTAGCAGCTACAATAGTAAACTCCGTTTACCTTAGCTATGGCTACTCCCTCCGCTTGTGTTTTCACCACCTCTTGCACTGGGTATCGACCAGTCGTCAAGATCGCCACCGTCTTGGCTTCGTCAGACACCCAGTTCCCGTTATCTACCGGTGTGTGATAGGGATCCGAAAGAATCGCGACATCAATGCCCCATTCCGTCACTGACTGGTGCAGCAATTGCTGGCCAGCTGCACAGTGATTAAGGTTCAGCTGTATTACTTGCATGCTGATTTACTCCCTCCACTTGTTGAGCAAGTAGGTCCGCCCATGACGTGGTTTGTGGCCTTCTTCTTGCTCGCGCATAGCATGCAACGTGGCGTTCTTTCGCATGCATACGCCTTGTGCCCCTCGCCGCCGCAACGCTTGCAGAGGTTGCTCCGGTCTGGGCCTTTGCAATTCCACGACTTGTGGCCAGGTTCGAAACACCTGAAGCACATGTCGACCACCGGCGGTTGGTAAGCGGTCACTGGGCATACCGACCATCCGACCTTTAGCCTGCCCACTTTGAGGACCTTATTGGCATCCGTGGCCGATAGCTTAAATGTAGCTATCTGGGTGCCCTGTGGTCCTTTCCTCATGCGGATGGATTCCCGTGAGACATCCACACCTCCTTGCTCCTTGATGGCCATGGCAAGTTCTTCTGCGGTGGCGATTTCGTCCAACCGTTTGCACTGGAGTGCAACCTCGTTACGCAGGGCTCTAACTTCGGCCGTATCGCCCAGGACTTGTTGGGCAAGCGCAACAAGCTCCGTTCCGCCCTGAGCTCCCTTTTTAAGCTCGAGCAGCATCTCTCCCGTCTTCGTACGACGAATGCTGCGAACCTCTTTGCCAAGCTCAGCAAGCTTTGCCTCGCTCCGCATGGCCTTGAGCACATCGGCGTACTTTTCTTTGTCGGCCTTAACCAACAAAGCCTCTCCTTTGTCCCTAGCCTTCCTCGCGGGAATGGGCCCGGCCTCTTTTGGGACCTTTTTCTTTTTGGCGACCTTCACCCATGGATTCTCGCCGGGTTCGCTTACATGGCTCGGATCCGGGGTTCGAGTGCCGAGGTTTGGGTTGAGCCCTCTAAATCACCATAAAACACACATTGGCCTCAGCCCTTTGGAGGCGGATAGGGTCTGAATCTTTTGAATTTTGTTTTGTTTTTTTTTCTTTATATTTTCCTAAATTAAACATGTCAAGACTATTCTGTGAAATTTTTAAACCCATTGGTACAAAACTCTGGAAGTTATGGGCCTTTACCTTTGCTTGTCTCATACTGCAAAGAAGGCAGGAGCTCGGCGCACTGACTTAAGATTTATACTTCGATTGACTTATGGCGTTTTTCATTGAAAAACACTGGTGGCGTGGATTGCTCTGGTTTTGCACTTTCGAGCAGAAATGGCAATGAAACACCGTCAGAATGTTACATTTCTGCTCGAAAGTGCAAAACCAGAGCAATCCACGCCACCAGTGTTTTTCAATGAAAAACGGCATTAAAAACTTGACCGAACATTCTTGAAATGTTTTATTATAACAAAATACAACAGCGAACAAATGGTTTTTTGACAGTGTTAGACAGTACGGGCCCCCTAAAACAACAAAATGAGATACAGTGGATACCGCAAATCATGATTTCTGAGAAGCGTCCTCAAAAACACTCCTTCATCGCCTTAAAGACTGTCCCAGAAAGTATGGACGCACTTTGATTTCTCTGTAAATAATTCACAAGTGTTGGACATTCAAACTTTATTCGATATACTGATAATATTAGACTACAACAACAGAATATTATTCTCAACATTTGCTACTTAGCCATTGTAGACTAGCTGGCGCGCCTTCTTGCGAACGTTCCTCATTAAATTCCGTACAGACTTCTTGGCGACAAGTTTTGACACTTTTTTCCAATCTTTTTCGAACTGTTGAATGGTTTCGACTGCCGAGGCATGTTTCCTGAGATGTGCCTTTTTCCGGCTGCTCGGCCATCCATGGAAGTTGACCATCAATGTTAACTTCCCTCTCTGAGCAGCCTAGATAGCCGTGTAGTGTCGGTAGCGGTTTCCCAACTGGCTAAGAATAACGCTACGATCCACCTGTACCGGTGGTATAAGTCCACCAAACAGGTAAGCCGTGTGGCATCCGGCGGAATTATTTTTTACCAAGAATTGATCCACTGGTTTCCTATTCCATGTCGTAAAAGGCCACAAAAATAGGAACTCCTAAGTCAAGGTGTATTTCCGTGCCGATGGCTGAATGGCTGCAGGAGGTTAAACATTGCAGTCGTGAACGGAATATCTTGGGTTTTTCCCTTACTGGATACACCAGAGATTAGAAAGCTGAGTGTCTGTGGGTGTCCTCAAGGTGGTGTACTATCCCCACTTTTATGGAACCTAGTCGCTGATAGTTTGTTAAGGAAACTTAATAACCTTGGATTTCCGACTTATGGTTTTGCCGACGATTATCATATATTGATGACCGGTATAAGCATTAACACTCTCTTTGATTTAATGCAGCAAGCCCTGCGATCTGTTGAACAATGGTGTTGTCAGGTTTGGATTATCTGTAAATCCGGGCAAAACATCAATGGTGCTTTTCACTCATCGTAGGATAATTACAGGAGCTCGTCCGTTGCAGTTCTTTGGTTCAGGGGTCACTGTGGTCGATCAAGTTAAATACGTCGGGGTTATTCTTGACTCAAAACTGAATTGGTCTGCTCACATTGATTTCAGGATTAAAAGAGCTTGCATGGCTTTCGGCCAATGCAGACGAGCTTTTGGAAAATCATGGGGACTCAAACCCAGATATATTCATTGGATCTACACAACTATCGTTAGACCAATTTTAGCATATGGATGTCTTGTATGGTGGCAGAAAGGAGAAGTCGCGACAGTTCAGTCAAAGCTAAATCATCTCCAAAGGATGGTCCTAATGGCGATGACAGGAGCATTCACGACAACTCCTACTGCTGCTCTAGAGGCGCTACTGTGCATTAAACCACTACATGTGTTCCTAAAACAAGAAGCATTATCTTGTGCATACCGTCTTAGGGTTACAGGGCTTTGGAACAGTAACCCATTAGAATATGCTACCAGTCACACTCGCTTGTGGTCTCAAATGGTTCCGTGGGATGAGTATTTACTCGCTCCTAGTGACCTAACTCTCACATGCAGTTTTCCTTTTAAAACATTCAATGTGAGCTATCCTCTTCGTTAGGAATGATTGTCTGGTTGTCTGGAACGACAACTTGATGAACACATAGTTTGTTTTACGGACGGTTCTCTGTTGAATGGTCGTGCTGGTGCTGGTATCTACTGTCGTGAAATAGGCTGGAGCAGTCTCATTCACTTGGTAGATACTGTACTGTGTTCCAAGCAGAAATCTACGCAATTCTGTGTGGAGTACAATCGGCACTTCAGCAGAGGATCTGTGGTAAACGTATTTATTTTTGTTCCGACAGTCAGGCAGCCTTAAAAGCACTCAGTTCGAATGACTCACGGTCGAATCTAGTGATCGCATGTCGAACTCAAATTGAAGACCTCAGCATTTCAAATGCTGTTTACTTCTTATGGGTACCCGGCCATTCTGGTATTACTGGAAATGAATGGGCTGATGAGTTGGCTAGAGCTGGTGCAACGAATGATTTCGTTGGTCCTGAACCAGCTTTACCACTTTCAACTAGTTGGATAAAGCACAAGATACGTTCTTGGGCTGCATCCAAACATGCCAGCTACTGGCGCAGCTTGCAAACTTGCGCTCAGACAAAAGCATTTCTACCAGATTTAGATCTGAAAATGTCAAAGTGTCTACTGCATTTCTCCAAGTATCATTGATGTGTTCTGGTCAGAGCTCTGACTGGACATTGCAAACTCAATTATCACATGGCTACTATTCAACGTGCTGAGTATTATTCGTGTGATTTGTGTGAATGCGATTATGGTACCTTATATCATCTGATATGTAACTGTCCCGCATTGACGCAACTACGTATCCGGGTTTTTGGTTCTCCATACATGGTTGAGTCTGTGTATGCGGAGCTAAAATTGAAGGATATTCTCTCGTTTCTCACCCAATGTGGTAAGGAGCTATAGTCAGAAGGGTTCATCGTTCTTCCTGGAGTGAATGAATCCCTTCTGTATTCACCTTAAATAGGGTTTGGCAGATTGTTTGGCATCCTCTGGGGGGTACCGAATTTACTTCTGCTCGTAGTCGTTCTGCATTCTTCCGGGAGTGCAGAATGGTGTCGCTTTTGTAAGATCTCTAAATCCTCTCGGGGGTTGGAGGTTTTATTAACAGCAGACTGTTCGGGACCTCGTAGAGGTTCAGAATTTCCTTCTGCTTCCACTAAATGTGATCCTCAGCAGATTGTTCAGCATCCCTTATGGGTGCAGAATTTACTTCTGCTTTTATGTGTTTTTGTGTCGTCAATTTTTCCCATCCTCCTAGTCCAACCCTTACCATTTCCTTTCAATCCTTCCCTCTTATATATCGGGAAAATGATGTTAAAAACAAATTGATGGCAAGGCACAAATCTCCAAATATCAAGGGGAACGTGCCATTTGAGCCAATTTGTTCTGATTCCTGTGGGCAATATTTTGGATTCATGTTTTTTGGGACGAAAGTGACATTTTTGGTAGTATACCATTCTACCGTTGATTTCGAATAGTGGCAAGAAGCAAGATCTGGCCAAAAGACAACAAGATCCTTGTGGCCTCGAATCATGGGTAGAAGTCGATTTTGTAAACATTTCTTGATGTATATTTCGCTGTTTATTGAAGCAGTGGTGATGAAGGGTTTCGAAATCTTACCGCAGCTACAAATTGCTTGCCAGACCATAGCTTTCTTACCGAATTTTTCGACTTCAATCGATGTCTCGGACTGGTTTAACACTTTCCCTTCTCGCACCGTATAATATTGTGGTCCCAGCAAGGATTTGTAATCGAGTTTCACGTAGGTTTCGTCGTCCATGATTATGCAGTTCAAATTCCCAGCAAGAATCGTATTGTACAGCTTTCGAACACTCGGCCTGATCGATGCTTCTTGTTTCGAACTACGTTTTGGATGTTTCTGCTTCTTATAGGTTCGAAGATTCAAACGTTCTATAGCACGAAGAACATTTGACTTCGAAGTGCCCACTTTTTTGGCCACATCCCGCACTGAAACCTCCTTCTTTTGCTCGAACGCCTTCGGTGTACGTTTATCCTCAAAGGTGTTATCCTCACCGAACTTCCTGATTGCATTTCGCACGGCTTTTTCACTTACTCCTTCCATTTTTGCTATCTTTCTCAGTGACCTGCACCATTTGTACACAATTTTTCGACGTTGTTCTGCTGAAAGTCCACGCATTTCGAAACAAACTAATGAAAACAAATAGACAACTGCACAAGTGGTTAGAGAAGAGTGTAAACAGCAGGACGCAGCCATAAAAATTGACAGATTCTGAACCATTGCGAAATGGCAGCGATTTTGGTTGCATACATACTTTCTGGGACAGTCTTTACTGCGAGAATTCGCTAATAATTGTATGAAACTAGTGATCCCCTGCGCACTTCGTAGCGCGATAATATTAGATAAGATTTAAATAAAACAGAGTTACTTTCCACTTTCGTTAAAATCATATTGGCCTTGCCATTTTAGGTAAAAATATGTTAAACCAATGGTTTGGTGAAACGCAAACAAGAAACGCACAATTGTCCATATGAAAAAGATGGATACTCCAAATTATTACCCTTGAGCTTTATTGATACTATCATAGCATTATTTATTGATTTATGATAGCAAAAGCCAATTGTATGGTAAATTGACGTTCAACTTCAAATGGTATAAGTACAGAAATATTGCCTGGATAACATTTGCTTTGTATCACTTCAATATCAAACTATTTATGTGTGCACTTGTTCATGTACTTTCTGTACCTGTACCTGTACTCGTTCATGTACCTGCTGTGCTTGTTCCTGTTCTTTCTATACTTTTATTTTATATGAACATTTTGTACTACACTAAGATAATTTTTTTATATTACCATTTAATTCTGTTATAAGTAACATATCGGCTGAAAAGTTCGTATCGTTTCTATGAGAGGGCGCCACTAGAATTAAATCCATACCATTTTCAGTTAGTACCAACCTTCAAAAGATACGTCTATAATTTTGACAACTGTCTGATTAATAGTTTGTGAGATATTGCATTTTGAGTGAAACTACTTTTGTTATTGTGAAAAAAATGGAAAAAACCTGTTTTAATCCACCTAGTGGTGTAATGATGCCTTTCTCATATCAATCATACTATCATATATAATACTGTGGTATTCTTCAAAATTATTTTTCTTCGATTCTTAAAAGAATAATCGAAATAGATTTGTTTGACCGTCTACTGATAAAAACTATCAATTGGAAAAGATTTGGGGTCGATTTAGAAAACTTTTTACGGTTTTTCGTTCTTTTCAGTGATGGTATAAAATTTTTAGCACACTTTACCATATATTTCCGGATCCGGAAGTCGGATCCGGATAAAATTCAGAAATTACGTATGGGACCACAGGAACTTTCATTTGAATCTAAGTTTGTGAAAATCGATTCAGCCATCTCTGAGAAAAGTTAGAACACATATTTTTATTTTTTTTTGCACATTTTACCCCATAAAGTTAGTGCAAAAAACGTTACATACACACATACGCACATATACACACACACAAACACACACATACACACACAGACATTTTGCGTACTCGACGAACTGAGTCGAATGGTCACAGTTTTCACAGTGATTGCATAACCAAAAAAGGCGAAAAAAAAATTTTTCTTCGATTCTTAAAAGAATAACCGAAATCGGTTTGTTTGACCGTCTACTGATAAAAACCATCAAATTGGAAAAGATTTGAGGTCGATTTAGAAAAAATTTTAAGGTTTTTCCCCATTTTCAGTGATGGTGTACAATTTTTAACACACTTTAAACTATATTTCCGGATCCGGAAGTCGGATCCGCATGAAATTCAGGAATAACGCATCGGACCACAGGACCTTTCATTTGAACCTAAGTTTGTGAAAATCGGTCGCGCCATCTATGAGAAAAGTTAAAACACATATTTTCTTTTTTTTGCACATTTTACCCCATAACTCCCGAACCGGAAGTCGGATCCAAATAATATTCAGGAATTTTGTATGGGACCTCAAGACCTTTCATTTGAATCTAAGTTTGTGAAAATCGATTCAGCCATCTCTGAGAAAAGTTAGTGCACTTATTTTCACAATTTTTTGCACATTTTACCCCATAATTCCGGAACCGGAAGTCGGATCCAAATAATATTCAGGAATTTTGTATGGGACCACAAAACCTTTCATTTGAATCTAAGTTTGTGAAAATCGGTTCAGCCATCGCCGAGAAAAGTTAGTGCAAAAAAACGTTACATACACACACACACACACACACACACACACACACATACACACACAGACATTTTGCGTACTCGACAAACTGAGTCGAATGGTGTATGACACTCGGCCCTCCGGGCCTCGGTTCGAAAGTCGGTTTTCACAGTGATTGCATAACCTTTCTATATGAGAAAGGCAAAAAGGAATTTCGTGTGTTGATGAAACACTACTTTTTGATGAAAAAAAGTGCCGCCGATACCAAAAAATGGTTTGATGAGTGTTATCCAGACTCTGCATCGGGCGAAGCAACAATTCGTAAGTGGTTTGCAAAATTTCGTAATGGTCATATGAGCACCGAAGACGATGAACGCAGTGGACGTCCAAAAGAGGCTGTTACCGATGAAAACGTGAAAAAAACCCCCAAAATGATTTTCAATGACCGTAAAGTGAAGTTGATCGAGATAGCTGACACCCTAAAGATATCAAAGGAACGTGTTGGACATATTATTCACGAATATTTGGATATGAGAAAGCTTTGTGCAAAATGGGTGCCGTGTGAGCTCACAATCGATCAAAATCAACAACGAATTGATGATTCTGAGCAGTGTTTGGAGCTGTTATATCGAAATAAAACCGATTTTTTTCGTCGATATATAACAATGGACGAAACATGGCTCCATCACTTCACTCCGGAGTCCAATCGACAGTCAGCTCAGTGGACTGCACGCGATGAACCGAACCCAAAGCGTGGAAAGACTCAACAATCGGCCGGTAAGGTTATGGCGTCTGTATTTTGGGATTCGCATGGTATAATTTTTATCGACTCCCTTGAAAAGGGAAAAACCATCAACAGTGACTATTATATAGCGTTACTAGCTGAATTACCCGGCGTTGCTTGGAAATGTTTCGTGAAGGGAAGGCCGAAAAAAATTCTCGAAGTTGTCCTGCTTAGTGAAATACTCTTGTATTGAAACATAACTTAGACGGCAACTCGATTGAACAATACTCCGTCCATGTTCAGATTGCGAATGATCAGTGTCCCATCTCAGATCTCACAATAATCATAATTTTCATGGTATTCTCGACAAACTGAGTCAGTTTTATATTTGAACCCTTTTGTGATTTTCGTATTTATTCTTCGCTTTATCAGGTTTTTTAAATTATCTGCGAGTGTTCTAATACTCCATGTACCTGTACTTACCATTTCTGTATTTGTTTCTGCACTTTCTGTACCCACTGCTTTTTGCACCAGTTATTTTCTGTGCTTGTTCCCGTTCTTTCTGTTATTGTTCTTGTACTTTCTGCACTTGCTACTGTACACACTTAGGAAATTTCGCAGAATTCGGCAATTTTTTAACGGATTTTCAACAGCTGAACGTTCGGTTATCAGTTCGGTAATTGAATTGATTACCGATCGTTTGGTTATTGCTGAATTGTCAAACAACTACCGTAAACTGTAAACCAAATGGATCTAACGAATGGTTCAGTAATTTTTTTGAGTTTGTTTACTTTTAATTAAAGTTATAAATTTGAATGGATTTTCGGATTTCATAAAACATCATACATTTTAAACTTACGATAAGGTTTTTCGGATTTGGATATTTTTCTTAGAAACGAGTGAAGAAAATACGAAACAGTACGGTGCACTATATATCCACGAAAAAAGATAAAAAATGTCTAGAAATATAAATAAACTTCATTTCCCGGTTGACCGGAATTATGAGCACCACCCACCAGCACCAGTCCACCAGAAATTACTCTCGAACGAAATGTATTGGCAGCAAGTGGACATAGTGATATGAAATTATTTTCTACCTATAAGTAAACAAAAAGCTTTTAGTAGTTCTAATGTTTCAAAAACTTGTACCTCATTCCATTTGACGAACCCTTCAAGATATTTTTTAGTTTTATTAAAAAAAGATACCTACTTACTGAAAATTTTAGTAATTGCTTGACAGTTAGTTTTCACGACAATCAATATTTACAGAAGTTCGGTTATTGGAAGAATAATTTACCACACGGACGGTATGGTTTTTACCGTACTCGGCGTCTATTCAGATTTACCGTATGAATTGTATATCCATTTACAGAATTCTGCAATAAAATCTCACGTGAAACTGGTTGTCTGGTAAAAATTTGCCTAATTGTTGTAAACCGAAATTCATCTTCCGAAATATCGGTAATTTCCACTGATTATCGAAAGTTTTTGTCAAAAAATTACCGAACAACGGAATCGAATCTTAGTGTGTACTTTCTGTACATGTTTCTTCTGTTCTTGTCCCTGTAATTTCTGTTCTTAATCCTGCAGTTTCTGTACTTGTTCCTGTATATGTTGCAGTATTTCCTATATTTGTTTCTGTACTTTCTGAACTTGCTCCTATGCTTTCTGTATTTTCTTAGAGGTGCGTTTACTTCTCCTACTCAGCAGGATAATCTTCCAACATCCGGCGAAATCGTTGATTATAATCCAATCAAACTTGTTATTGATCAATTGACACCACACTAACAATGCATGACTTCTCTTTCTATCGAATATGACAGATCGTATTTGAACGAATTTAAACACATTTCAAACTATAATAAATTTAATTAGTGGATGAAACCTCCGTATTCGCGGAAGTCAAAGCAATTGTACTATGAATTAAATCCTGTCCTCTCCAGAAAAAAGTGCGACTATCCAAAGGGTGAAAAACAAAGGAAATTTTTTTTTCGATTGCAGAAGTCCATCGAAATCGCGTTCGCCCAGATACTCCAAGTACTTCATTAGAGAAAAGAAGTGGAAAACGGTCACGGCATACTTCGTTTTTCGTTGTCGCGTCTCCCACCGGGTTCGGGTGAAACCTTCACAGCCCACTGCGATCGCAAGGTGCAAATCCCATACCCTCCATAGTTCCTGCGGGAATTCCTTCATCACCGTAGAGCTAGACTATTTATATTACGGGCAAACCGTGGCATACCGACAGGCCGTGTAAAATATTCCTACACGAAAAATGCTGAAATGAGAAGCCAACATTTTAAACGTTTTTCATTAGTCGCCGGGTCTGGCTGGGAAGGTCACCTGGTGTCTGCGGGTGACAGTGGGGAAAAACAATAACGCATTGCGGAATCGTCGTCTCCGTTGTTGTCGTCGTCGTCGTCGTCGTCGTCATCATCGGTCTTTACCGGGTTTATCCGGGTTTTTCGGTGGGTGCGGCGCAGTGAAACAATGCCGATGTGTGGTCTTTTGTTGTGCGGTGTTTGTGGGAGTTTTATTTACTTTTTTCAGTCCGAGGGAAAGGAAACGAATGAATGTTTCTACATATCCCGTTCACGTGAATACTTTTTCCCCCTTCTGAGGAAAAAAGGGAGCTAAAGGTTCAGGTTCAGGAATGCATATGTTTATGGAAAATTATGATGATGTTATTTGTTCATGGCGATGCCAAGTAGAATGTGCTAGCGAAATGCGGAATTTCCGAACAAACGAGTCCAGTTAAGAATCCATTTGGATAACCGCAAATGATATTTATGGCTTTATTATGGAAGTATTTTGAAGGTTAGACTATTGGTTTGGTGGACTCTAGCAGTGCTGTTGAGTAAGAGAAAAATATCGATTTCACCACAAAAACATGAGGGAGGGCGAAAATCTCCCGTGGAAATTATTATCAATCACTTCATCATCCTGGCGAAACTCGCTACCAGTCAGAGAGCCAAAATAGTATTTTCATGTTCTCACTTTCCTCCATTCGGCAACTGTGTGTCCTTTCGGAAGCTACAAGCTAACGCGTCCAGTGAGTGTGTGTGTGGTGAGTGAGCGGCCCCGTCAGACATGTCATCGCGTCAGGATTTCAGCGAATGGCCGTAGACAGGCGGAAATGATGGATGGATTACGACTTTCCCGTTCAATTGGATGCTTTTCATCTATGCGATATCATTTTTTTCGCTGTTCATTCATTTTTTGTCGTAGATCGGAATATCCGCCACATGTTCTTTTCACCGCAAATGAAGAGAAGTGCTTTTAGAACCTGTCGAAAAAAAAAAGAACGGAAAATCACATTCCCATGTGTCATGGATGACCAAAAATGTTTGTCTGGCAAAAGGGAGCCGGCTGAAAAACCGAGGTAAAGTACATAAATTACGATTAAGAGCCGGTCATGCTTTGGTATTCCATCAAATTTACGGAAGTGCGTTTTGATCACCCATCATCGAAAGCTTTTATTGGATCAAAAGATTATTAAATTGATATTGAAATCATATCTTCTTTGATACACTTTCAATTTAATTCAAAGCTGTGCTCGAGTCCCTTGAATTTGACCCAAATAGTAGCGAGACTAAATGGCACATCGTTGATCAAACGACAAAAATCTTCGCCAATTTTCGATTCACTCTCAAGACGGTAGGCACGAAACTGTGACAGGGGCAGACGACCCCAAAGCCATAAATATTCATCAGAAAGAAAGCCGGCTCCCGGAAGGTGCATGGTTCGTTGGGTTTTGTTTATGCTTTCTGGACCAAAAAAAATGTTTAA
Source organism: Malaya genurostris (assembly GCF_030247185.1). Classification (NCBI taxonomy): domain Eukaryota; kingdom Metazoa; phylum Arthropoda; class Insecta; order Diptera; family Culicidae; genus Malaya; species Malaya genurostris. The sequence continues at coordinate 337,915,515 of NC_080571.1, read as the reverse complement.
TCAGCTACTGGGATGAGATAAAATACTAGCACTGGAGTTCGACTTTTACACGCAGATCGAAAGGACAATCAGAGAAAAAAAATCCTCAATAAATTATGGCACGACGTGAAGCATTGGAAAACGTAATCCTGGGCTGCTCCAAAGTTGGACGGTGCTGTTGTATTTTTTTTTATTAAATAAACATTTATTGGTTTTTGGGCGAATAAAAGATTCCAATATTCGACTACTCATATATCATTCGATTTTCAACTTGACCGTTGAAAAGTACGGATGAGTGAATGTATGTTGAAACATATCTACGGTAGCTCCGGCAACGGAGTTTTGGGTAAGGACTTCGTAAAATTGCACATTACCAAAAAAAAAGATGCAGTACTCGGAGCTATTTCGAAAACCAAAATTATCCCGAAATCAGGACAAAAACAAATGTGCAAGAAGATTGGCAAATGCACTCACATTGATTTTTCAAAGGACATTTCAAACGGTTTTAAAGTTGTGGATTGATGCGTAAGAATGACCTTTTTTTGCTCGGTGGGTCTCGTCAAGGGCCCCCTGAGACCTTTGTAAAAGCGGCTCTGGATCAGAGCCTAGGAGATTCCTAGTGTTTTTTACCATTGCATTATACTTAGCTCGACGATATCGGAGGATGTCGGTGATGTACGAGATTCTGTCAATAAAGATTGTGAAGGAAAACAAATCTTCCAAACGCAAATCCTGCACCGAGACAAATTATCATTTTCACATTACATGGTACGAGTATTATTATAAATTTGCCCTGTTGACATTTTTATTATTAACTGTAATTTGTGTTAATATATTAGCAACCACTGCACTATGGTTTGAAACGGAAAATTAGCGTGACAAAAATATTTTCACTATTAAATATAAGTTTATTGTAATTGGTGTCTTGTTTGTTATCAAATGGCGCTCCGTTTGATATAAAATATTACTAGGGTGGTCCTTATTTAGATTGAAATCTGTAATCTAACTTTCTTAATTGAACTCAAAAACGATTTTATCGTACAATAAAGTTGTAGGAAATTTTATTTTGAGCAACTTTTCTGAAAAAGCACCTCTCTAGCTTTTCATTTGACCAAAAATTAAAGCAAGTGTCTCATTCCGGTTGGTTCAGGTCCAGTGCTCAGTTCCAGTTCTAGTATATAGAATTCAACTTTGAATCAATTGCTGGACGTTCGCAGAGCCAGTTTCGTTTCAAAAAAGAGCATAGCCATACGATACAACTCCAGGCACTCAAGCAATAGTTTCGGACAAATCTTCCATTCCGGTGTTATAACTAATCGTATAGAGATGAGAAAGTATCAACACAATGAAACACATTGTGTGAGAAACCGTCGTGGGCAGAATGTGACAACTTCTCGTAACTTTACTTTTGCCGGTTCGGACAGTAAATGGCAAACGACCTTTGCCTTTACTTTCTGACATATCAGAGATTCGGATGACTCGTATCGCTAAGATGCCTAAATTAGACTCCTCTGGTAGAAGGTAAAAGTTTAGATACGAGAAACCTTCTGCTTACTTAAAAGACCCTTGTCTCGTCTCACTTTTCCGCACTTTATTCTTCACATCCTTGCTCTTCCTTGAGTACTATGGCTCTATAATTTCATATTCTTTGTCCTCTTATAATTTCTAGTTTAGAAAATCTATTTTTACGTTTTCTTGTAGTTTAACAATTCAAAAATGTTGTCTCAAAATTCCAAATCAATTGAATGATTCAGTGTGAATTACCAGAAATATTTTTTGCTCACTATTTGGGGAAAAGAATTTAAACGCGTTATTCTAAAAACCAATTTTTCGAAGTCCGTGAACACGACCCTGCAAAATCTACTGAACCGATTCTTTTCACACTTGGACCGTACTACTCCCAGCGTTTTTGAAATTTTTCCATTTTCATTTTACGGTAGTTTTTCACCTCCAAATTGACGAACAATTTTGCATGAGATCGCGTTTTTTGCCTATGTATGCTACGAACTGTTAAAAAATTAAAATAATTACTTGTGAACGACGGGGGGTGGGGAGGGGAAGGGGGTTAGAAATAACACGCACTTCAAGTAATTTTAAAAACATGTCAAAAATGTCAAAAATGTCAAAAATGTCAAAAATGTCAAAAATGTCAAAAATGTCAAAAATGTCAAAAATGTCAAAAATGTCAAAAATGTCAAAAATGTCAAAAATGTCAAAAATGTCAAAAATGTCAAAAATGTCAAAAATGTCAAAAATGTCAAAAATGTCAAAAATGTCAAAAATGTCAAAAATGTCAAAAATGTCAAAAATGTCAAAAATGTCAAAAATGTCAAAAATGTCAAAAATGTCAAAAATGTCAAAAATGTCAAAAATGTCAAAAATGTCAAAAATGTCAAAAATGTCAAAAATGTCAAAAATGTCAAAAATGTCAAAAATGTCAAAAATGTCAAAAATGTCAAAAATGTCAAAAATGTCAAAAATGTCAAAAATGTCAAAAATGTCAAAAATGTCAAAAATGTCAAAAATGTCAAAAATGTCAAAAAAATGTCAAAAATGTCAAAAATGTCAAAAATGTCAAAAATGTCAAAAATATCAAAATGTCAAAAATAAATGTCAAAAATATCAAAAATGTCAAAAATGTCAAAAATGTCAAAAATGTCAAAAATGTCAAAAATGTCAAAAATGTCAAAAATGTCAAAAATGTCAAAAATGTCAAAAATGTCAAAAATGTCAAAAATGTCAAAAATGTCAAAAATGTCAAAAATGTCAAAAATGTCAAAAATGTCAAAAATGTCAAAAATGTCAAAAATGTCAAAAATGTCAAAAATGTCAAAAATGTCAAAAATGTCAAAAATGTCAAAAATGTCAAAAATGTCAAAATATCAAAAATGTTAAAAATGTCAAAAATACTAAAAATACTAAAAATGTCAAAAATATCAACTCAGTTCAGCATCCAAGATGGTGACTTCCGGTATATTGATAGTCCTTAAAAACTTCCAGTTTATTGATATATCTTGAAACTGCTGAGTAGATAGCAATTAACCAGCACGAAATTCGGAGTAACATCAAATATTATTTTTCGGCACTTAGTCATCAAATTCTATCCGGAAAAAACAAATTGTAAAGGTTTTCAAGGAATATCAATAGTCACCTGCTCGGATCTTGAAACTACCTCGACCTTGCCTCAGCGCTCACAGGAACCACTCTACGTTATGTGATCGTATATTATCACGTTCGAGCCAAGGATCCCCTGCGGAATGCGGCCGGCCGGGTGTTAACCCTCTGCGATCGGCGATTGATCGTCCGGTCCTATGCTCTCACAAGGTGAACGATGTGTCTCAAAGTAGGCGAGAACTATACGCTAAACCTAAACACCCTCAATGAACCCAATAAACTATATCTTACTGAACCAGCTTACACGCTTTTCGTTTCGAACTATTTTTCTGCTTTTCGTTTCTGTTTGATTATTTTGTTACTTTGAACGACCACATCTTTATATTGATCAATAAGAAATATCTAGCGAATTAGCCATTTTGCTGTGTGCATTCCTTAGTGTACATTGTTGTCGTCTATAGCGAATTTGATTACATTACACTCATCATAGAAGTGAAATGAAAACAGCAATATTCGTTTTGTTCAGTTGAAGCAAATGTACTTGCATTAGATCGAGGTGTAACTGTTCCATAAACAACGTTTTAAGTGTTTGAGGTAAATATCGAAGGTGATTCTACTTGCAGTTCACGGCAATTCGCCCCTTTTATTCGTTAGGTTCGCTCTCATTTTTGTTATTCTGGCCCTTGGCAATGAATAGTGTCGACCGACTCGGAGGGAGATGTGAAAGCGAACTTAAGTACTGCAGCTCTTATGAAAGGAATCTTTCTCTAATTATTTCATATGTTTGATCGTTTACTATTGATGAACCAACAAACACCAAGTTATAAAATGTTCAAATTCTCAATGAAAACGATTTTTTTATTTCAATAAATGTTTTCTGTTGCTTAGTTCTCCCAGTAATTTTCAAATATAACAAGTTCTCGTTAAAATTCGGAAGGCCCGAAGCGATGTTGCAGTAACAGTTTTTGATAGAGGTACATTACGCAAACAACACATACAGCGATCACGATTCATATTCATGAGAAAAGAGACATCGTTTCTTTTATTTAAAGTTTAGTTTTTCAATGAAGAATATTCAACATTTCTATTAAGTTGTGTGAGATTTTCTTACATAAACCCAACCAGATGAAAATTCGTTGAGATAATTATGGAGCATCGTTAATATTACACTACCAATCTTAAATTATCATCCACCGTTCCATTTCTGGAAGCTAAAGCAGGATTACACCTCCACCGACCAGAACAAGGCTCACAGTGTGTCATACAAGTGCACTTCTCGTAATTAAATCTAGTCTTAGACATAATGAAAATCCTCCGTATTAATTACATCAGCGGTAATTCTTCCCGGGAACAGAAGCCATTGCCAGTGCCACGCCTGACGGAGATAGGGGTTATAATCCGCTTGTGCACTCACATCCGAGGACAAACAAACCCGAAATTCTTCAGTTCGTGCTAGCGAAACTGGCATGGTGCCATCCGACAATCGTCTTCAAGTGCTCGCTTGGAGGGACTCGAGAAAAGGTAATTTTCACCTTGCACCGACTTGATCACCCACCCGAACTGGCTGGCTGCTGGCAGAACAAATTGCTTTAAACGCCAAAAGAGGGATTATCCCATAACTGAGTAAACTTTCTTGCGGAGGTCGGTTTCTGTGGATTGGTTCGTGCATGGTGAGAAGGTTAATGCTTAATTTTCCCATCCGGAAACAACAACATAGCGAAAACCACGAAACTGTATCCGCTTACTGGAGCTGGTGATTTACGGACACTTTTTCCACTCTTTTTCGGTCAACAAGTCCCTCGGTTGTTATTAAATCTCTTTCGTCGTTCGCGAAGTGTTCGGAAGTGTTGTCTGCTTTTGGGCTCTGCTTCTAATCGCCAAACACATTTAAAAGGGATTTAACTGTTGGGCGATGTGTGAAAAGTCACTGCTTCTTATGTGAAAGGTGGTCTGAAATGCTCTCTGCGACTACATGAATGTTTTGGTGTACTATGCTATGCTACAGGCCCAAAAACATTAGTTTTATTTATTTATTTAGATTTATGTCGAATTTTCAAATTGATATATATTTTATATAGATTTTAAAATATCCAAACCTAATTGAAAATTTGTATGCCGAAATGTCATGAAATGTCGATTTTTAAAGTGGATGAATTTTTGTCTCATGAAAGGTAATAATTGTTGTAAGGAATGAACTCCTTACAAAAAATCTTACCCAGATGAAGTAGAACCAGTACTGATACTTTTGCAAGTATCGGGCAACTAGCGGTTGAGTAAGATTAAGAGATTCCCTCACAAATTAAATTCATTGGTTTTCCTTCATTCTATCACTTTTCATTTGACTTAAGATTGTTGCTGGTCGTTTGAATTGAAGCAAAATACACCGTAAAGTGAACAAGAGCGGAGAAACGTACACAAACCTGCGTTCGCTAGAAGTAAGGCGTGGATATATTTTATATGTAAACACTAATAATTGGTAAGAGGCAATTCAATACATAGTGATTAGCTGTAAATGTTTTGTGGGCACTTTTCGTTCTGATTTTCCTCCGAAGTTCTTGGTCGTGTCGTCGTCCCCTCCCGTGGTTGATGGGCTTGACGGTATTGCAAACATCATCAGATACGATTAATTATTGTTTCAATTTAATATAAATATGTGTTATAACTTTTAGTTTAATTATTGAGTTCATTGAGTGAGGCATGAAACGGTTTGAATAAGATGTTGATTGCAATACGCTCCAACATCCGGAGTTGGAGAGGCCGGTAGGGCTTAACTGAGTTCTTTTTTATGTTTCATTTTCATACTACCGGCCCTTATTACCGGTGTGAAGTGGAAATTAAGCGAAATGAACGTACCCCAGTCAGATTTCACACGATAACGGAATAGTTGAATGGTGAATTAAGTTCATCTTTGACGTTTATTCTGTGAGGTTTGTTGTGCTCGTGTGGGATCTGATGGATGAGGTGATATGTGAGTGAAGTATAAGTGAAGTGAAATGCAAGAACGGTAATAAAGGCCACCGTTTCAGCTCAGGACTAACGATCGACCAATAAAAGAGATAGAAAATGGGTGACGGCACCCCCATTCATCTCAAATCCATTAGTCATTTCATATATGAAAACCATTGGTTAGATCGAGATCTGTTGTGTCTGTTCGATAGATTGACTTCGAGAGTGAGATGAGGTTAGGAGTATTTCGCGTCGCTATAACAGCGATATCGTACATTTTCTGAACTACTTTTATGCGGTATTGCTTATCAGAGATGAAGCAAAGATTTTGTATTTGATTTCATCACAATTCATTTATTGAAAGTCGAGTAATCGGTAGAATAATATGGTGACTCTATTAATGAAATGACTATTGGCACAATGAATTTAGCTAAAATCTATTAGAATAGATATATGTATGTATAAATAAAATACAGATTAACCTGTATATATGGCAACCCTGTTTCGCATAGCATATTTTCACACGATACACGATATACCAAACATTTCAGAAAAGTTTAATTTTGAACTATTTGAGATTATATCACACAACTGAAAATTTTATCATAAAATTGTGATCATATTTCCGATGGTATGTAGCAAGATCTATGTTGATTCATTAGATACAACAGGAGATATTCACGATCAAAAACTTATCACTCTCTCAGAGGGTAAATTTTAAAAGGCGCCCCATAGTAAAGTAAGTCGTATTCACGACGAAAAACCCGCTTAACTTCGGCAATCCACGTAAAAAACCGCATAACTTCGAAAATCCTCGTAAAAAAAAAACGCGTAATTCGGAAATCCGCGTAAAAACAGCTTCAAACTAAAGACAAATAAAAAAAATTATGCCAAATATCATAGAAGTGCAGGAACGTCCAGATCTGGTGTAATCTCGAAAAATTTTTTTTTGTGTAAATAAACTTTGGGACATAGAAAAATTTCGAGACTTCCAAAATCGAAATTTTTTTTGAAGCCGAAAAAAAAACCGCGTAACTTTGGAAATCCGCATAAAAAATCCGCGTAAAAAGAGACCCCAGTGTATTCGATTTCGAGTGTTTTTACCTTTTTCTATAAATATAGAAAATAGGTATAGGATTCGCTCAAACTTTAGAAAAAAAAATCTTAGGCCGAGTTAAATATTTCAATCGACTCAGCTCTTCGGCGTGCACACTCTTACTTACGCTGTTCCTAATAAATACTCGCACTTTTGCTCCCACTCGTACTGGACAATAACAAAAAAACAATGATAAAGCATGTTTTATGCAGCAGTTTCAAAAATATCCATACTTAACTTGAATTTCATACACAGAGGTAACAGGAGCACAGTACTCGGCTAGAAAGAACACAAACAAGCTTTCAAACCAGCCCGGTGGCAAGAATAGAGCGTCCTACCAAGTGCTATTGTAGCCAACATTTCGGACGTTCGGCGAGCGATCAGACATAATTTGAAATAGAGCGAGCTGACTCGCAGCAGTAACAGGGCTGGCAATAATCAACTCAGTACTTCATCATCACCGAGTTCAGCTCACCTGGAAATCGGTTTCAAAAGCATCGCTGAACGAGTTGAGTAACTGGGTAACCATCTGTATAGAGAAAACATCGTCTCAACATCGTAGTGCCAAACAATCAGCAGATGAGCGCTGAGTGCACATCAAATATTAGAACCCACTGAGAGACGATTTTTGAGTTGTGATTTGATGTGTTTGTACATCAACACATTGAATCAGATTCTTATGACACTGTCTCGCTTGTATTTCCCATCCACCAGAGTTGCCATGGGCGGCCACCGTTCGAATCGATGCCATTTCAATCCAATTCTCAAGACATGTTCTCGTATGCTGGCAAACGCATTCGGTTTTAGTAGCCAGTTGTGTTTAACTCGAGACATGAAATTCGCTACTATTCGACTTTTGTTTTCGTACATTAATTCACGTGCTCGTTTTGAGTACCAGCAAAAACAAAACCGAAAATCTGGGTTGTGTTGGCAGCTCTGTGGTTTAAGCATACACTCACCGATGTAGCTCGGTACGATGATGCCAAACTCAGTACTCCATTTTTAAAACTAGGAATGAAAGTTAAATGCTATGAAATCAAAACTGAGAACCACCAATACCATCATAATTTGATGTCAGCGGTGCTCTGTATAGATGAGTGTGTTTGTTTAGATCAGCGATGATTTTGATCTTTATCATCATTTTACGGATTGCATCGTAAATCATGAGGTGAGCTGATGAATAGAAAAAATCGAATCTTATGAGTGAGTTTTTGCCACTCTTGAGCAGTAACCAACTCGCAGTAAGTGTTTACTCCTACTGACTCTCACTCATCGTATCCAAAAGAAAACACCGCTCGTGTTTAAAAAGTCACTCACGACTCATAAGCGTGCGCGGAGTAGTGCGATTGAGATAGAATACGCCTCGCACTCGCTCGAGAATGTGCTGCATGCACTGAGTTCTCGCTCTATTAGCAACACTGCCCGAATTCACGTTCCACGTTACATCCGATCTACAATACCTGAGTTTTCATAAAAATGCACCTTGATTGTATGATTTCGTCAATTCAGATCAATGTTGATAATACTTATTCCCCCTCTCTTCTGTGAATATTTTTGTGAACCTCACTTAGTTGCGAGAAATATGCTGTACTCGTAATGAAGTACCAATTTTTGTAAAATCCGACCAATTTTCCCTTACACATACACCTTTGGTACATGTGCCAAACTTGGTAGAGATTCGTTTAGTTGTAGTTATGCTGAGACTTACATACACTCGCGTTCATAGGCAGATAAAGATTATTTTCCCTTACTCTTTGAATTCCCCGGCAAAATAGAACTAGATCTTTTAAAATTATTTAAAGAAAATTGCGTTGCATTCAAATTAACAACAGCAATACTTTCTACTACGACTTTGAAATTCTTGCCACTTTCTTGTTTCACAAAAACTGGGAGATGAAAATTCATTTTCGAAAATCCCTCCTAGTCTAAATGTCGATTCTCTTCAAATTATATAAATTTCTTCATTGACCCCCTCCCCCCATGTTAAGGACACTTGCTACACATTCGTTCTTTTGAAAATTCCATAATGATCATCTCCGAAGAGCAAGAAGTATATGTGCCAAATTTGATAGCAATACGTTCATTAGTTTCGGAGTTATGCCGTTACTAACATTACACTCTCTTTTTAGAGGCACGTACTACATCCACCCCACACGAATACCCTTATAATCATATTTAAATTGCGCAAAAATTATCTATGATCTTCAGAAAGTACCGATTCTTATCGAATTAAATAAATTTTTGCATGACCCCTGCTAAGGACACTTGTTACGCTCCCTTCCCCATAAAAATACCCTTACAACTATCTCTGAAGAGCAAAAAGCATCTGCCAAGTGTGATAGCAATCCGTTCAGTAGTTTCGGAGTTATGCCGTTTCATCCCCTTTTTACAGGCTACATCCACCCCCATATATATCATATATAGGGTATGGAAAATCTTTGCATGTTCTTTAAAAATTATCGATTCTAGTCAAATTTTAGGGATTTATTCATGACTCCCCCTGTTAATGATATTTGCTACGCTTTCTACCCTATAAAAATACTTTTATGATTATTTCTAAAGAGCATGGAATCTGTGCCGTTTTATAACAACATAGTAACATATAACATTATTTATTACACTCCTTTTTTTGAAGCACTTACTACACCCTTCCTCCATCGAATATCCTTATAATCATATCTAAGTTGTGCAAAAAGTATCTATGGTCTTCAAAAAGTTCCGATTCTTGACAAATTAGATAATTTTTTAAATAACCACCCTCGTTAAGGACACTTGCTACGCTCCCTTCCTCCATAAAAAAATCCTAACCATATCTAAAGAGCAAGAAGAACATGTGGCAAGTTTGATAGCAATCCGTTAAGTAATTTCGGAGTTATTCCATTTCGAACACTACACTCTATTTTTAAAGACACTTGCTACATCCATCCCCCATATAATCATACCTAAGGTATGCGAAATGTTTCTAAGGTCTTTAAAAAATATCGATTTTCGTCAAGATATATGAATTTTTTTCATAACACCCCTGTTGATAACACTTGCTACGCTCCCTCTCCCATAAAAATATTCTTATAACTATCTCTAAAGAGCAAGAAGTATTTGTGCCAGGTTCGATAGCAATCGATACGGTACTTAGAGAGTTATGGCGTTACAAACATTACACCCCCCTATTTAAAGACACTTGCTACATCCAACCCCGTATAGTCATACCTTAGGTATGCAAAATGATTCTGTGGTCTTCAAAACGTATCGATTCTCGTCAAGTTATATGAATTATTTGTTGAACCCCTTTCCCCCCCCCCCCCCCCCCCTTGATGACACTTGCTACGCTCCCTCCCCCCATGGACATATTCTTAGAACCATCTCTGAAGAGCAAGAAGCATATATATATATATATATATATATATATATATATATATATATATATATATATATATATATATATATATATATATATATATATATATATATATATATATATATATATATATATATATATATATATATATATATATATATAATAATCTGTATCGTCGATACATTTCAGACCAGACCATTGCAATTGTCTCGTACTGAAATTTCGAGAAGAATCAGATATCTTCGAACTTCATAGCTTCAATAAAAATAAACTACAGCAAATTAAAAAGGAATTGTTTCAAGTTTGGAATATATAGTTGTAGAAAAGTAGCTGTTTAATGTAACTAATCTGTACTGTAATGTAGGTGCATCGCTTCAAACTCTATTAGTGAAAAAGGAGAAAGCTTGCTCAATTCATACAATCAATCAACTAACTGATATTCGGAAAAGTGATAGGAGCGTGCCAGTTTTTTCGTATTCACGACATCCAGTTATGTCTCTGACATTACCCACCCGCCTTTTTTTGCCCGTCAGTGTTCTCAAACATTTCTATAATTTACTATTGATCAGCCGTAATTGAAGGTGTTCAAACGATTGGGGGAAAACCCAGTGCTGTCGGATTTTGAAATCGCCGAGAAGGATTTCACTCTAAAACATAATCATTAAGTTGTACAATGGGATTCGTACGAAACACGAAGGATGCATCCTCGTGGATCACAAAATGTACTTGAAAATGGGCAGCTTCCCTGATAAAAGCTCAATAAACCCATTAGTTATTGTGGAGTTCCTAGCAAGCTCAAATCCGTTTTTCCGAAAAATTCGCTAGAAAGTTTGTGATCAGAAAAACTATTTACAAAAGCGGATAAGAAACACAAGCAAGACCATGGAATAACAAATTTTTCTAGTAGTCTTTGTCTTCCGAACATTAAAGCTCGCAATGAACCTGGCACATTGACCAGAGATAACCTAGACAGAAGTAAAATATTGTACTGCGTTTCTCTCCACCGAAGAATTTGAAACAATCTAACACCATTGAATATATAAAGTAGATAGATGTCTTGAACGCACCGCACTGGAACGGTTACTCTTAAACATACACTTCTCATGCACATCAATTCCGATTGTTCTTAGCATCATTGGAAGATTGTGGTAGCTTCTAATTCGATGAACAGAGCCATTTTGATAGCAGCTACCAAGATTCTCGGATCACCAGTGTGCTATGACGATAAAATATCATTTCTAGTTTGGATTCGATTGTAAAGAGGCTTTCAAGTTAAACAAGAGTTTCCTTGTATGTTATTTGAAATCAGACTCCACCGAAACAGAGCAACAAACTAAACTGAACTAAGGGAACAAGTCGACTCTCTAATGGGTTCTCTCAACAACACTTTCCGGAAGCCATGCACCGACAAAACCACATCATTGCATGAATCCCGATTCGAATGGAATGGGTGGCCGGATACTGGAAAAGTACTTATTTCTTACTCGTCTCGAATAGCACTTGAGTATCGAATACCGTTGCATTTCAGTTCCGAGGAGATGAAACAATTTCCTTTGCACGATTTCTACATGCTTGCGGTGCCGGTAAGTACTCTTCGATTCTTATCAATCTTTTGTGGAGCTACTTCATACAGTGCTCCACATTCCAGTTCACATGTAAGAAACGTACGTTTGGCCCTTCCTCGATTCCGACCTTTTTGTTGTTTCACACATGGTTCGGAAAAACCGCAAGAAAAGAGGTACTCAAAAGTAATATCACCCGGGCGCTGCTGATGCTATCTATCAGCTCTCGAAAATCTCTTCACATCCTTTGCCGGACGAAAAACTCATCTCTTCCACACGGGTTCATCTCCAACAGGCTGTGAAAGCGGGTAGCTTTCCCTTCACCTGTTTCCAACGAATCTTCTCATTGTTGTTGTCAATATTGCGAGTGTGGATTTTCCCGTGCAAGCGGAGAGGTCATTGATGCGTTTCGGTTTGCTGATGAAATTCGTAACCAGGAACTGTCTTTCCGGGTCGGACACAAGAAGGAAGAAAATATCATCTTGTCAGCTGACATTCCTTTGTTAGACCGGTCTTGGTGGTGTGGAAACCAACACAGTTTTCTTCGCTTATCTTTAGAAATTCTACTCTACCCGTGCCCCAGAAAAAAAAGGTGACTATTGTCGTAGGAAAAATAAAAATATACCAATATACTAAAAAGATTGAGTTTAATAAAAAAATATGACCTAGCTATTATTTAGAGAAATATTTTCTTGGCTACTAAACCCTAAATTTTCTAACTAGAATTGTCAGAATTTCTGTAATGGTTCAACCATTTCAAGATGCCCCAGATAGAACGAAAGAAAACGTTCCCCTTTCTGTCACTTTTGTATTATCTCCAGCGGGAAGGTTTGTTCACGAAACGATATCAATTGACTTTCCTTAGTCGTGTTGTTGTCGTTGATTCCTTCAATGCGAGGGGAGATTTTTTTTCGACAGCCAGCCAAAAATCAAAACCTAATTAGCCACGATAACAAGCTCCCATCGGAAGCTATAGAAACAGATTCGTCGATTGCTTCCGGTCATTTTTGTTAGCCGTCGCTCGATACATCTGTTGATTCTGAGGGTTTCTGAAGGGCTAAGGAGATTCAAAGTAAACACATAATAAATGCTATACCGACCATGCGTTAGATTTTCACAGATATTCGATCCTTCTCCTTTATTGATTCAACGACTGCCACCTCCAGATCCTTCAGCTTCCGCAAAAACGTGTCGATTGACAAATATTTGACTGAAAATTACAATTTGATTAAATCGATTGGTGACATTCATCATGTAGGACGTTGTTCCTCAAACCATGACCATGATGATGACCAGCCGCAGTTGTGTTTACCAGACTCATCCTCTCCGATCCTGTTGGCAAATATTCTACCCTTCTAGCCAATGGCAGACAGGCCGACGGACAGACAATCGACATCGATTGAAAACGGAAACTGTTTCCCGGTAACACGAAATTCAATCAAAACCAGTCTGAAATCCGGTTACTCATTTGCCAACTGACAGTTGCACCATCGTGCGTGTTTTGTCTCGACGCGGAGCGAACTACGACGATATGTCAGCAAACTTCCAACGGTAACTACGTACGGCACACAAATCAAATACATGTTTCCGACTGGAGGTAAAGTTTGGCAGTTCGCTTGTTACTGGTCCGTGCTGTTTAAAAGTTTCAGCGATATACGGGAATCTGTACCGGATTGTGACAAAAAAAAAACTATTTTCGTCTCGTACTGATTTCCATTCCATAGCCTACTGTGACTTTTCAGACTGGTGGGACTTCGTCATTGCGTTTCACTCGTTTATAAAAAAAACTGTACCATCTGTACATTTGCGTACCCCTCAGCAATTGGTACTGTCAAAACGAAGTCGTTTAGAATAAAAAAATTTCTTGTTAAAAGCTAGAAACATAGTCCAAAACTACTTTTTTTTAAATAACAGTCTCCATAACATTGGTTAAAAAATTAATTCAGATTGGTTCGGTTAGTTAATCGGCAATAATGCATTTGAACTTGATAACGACGACACGGCCTGCCACTCGTTTATCAAATCTGTAAATGTAACTAAATTTGGGTTTCACGCAACGGTTTATTTTATTGAAATAGTGACACAAGAAATTTTGGTTTAATATAGCAAATATTGTTGCTAGAAACAACAAAACTAGACACTTAATTTTTTTTAGTTCATTAGTTTGTTTCAATTAATATTTTGATAAAAATAACCAACATTTTACTTGTGCGTTTCTGTTAACTTGTTGGTTAACAATTTCATAGTAAATTAAACTTGAAAAATCAGTTTAACTTTAGGGCAATTCCAGAAATGCTTAGCAGATCATCAGACTCGACCTTCTCCGATTTGGATGAAACTTTGCACATGGCTTCAGTATGTCAAACCATAAGTTTTGAACCAATAGGGCGTATGTGTTTTTGCATTTCACAAAAATTGCCTTTTTCAAATCGTTGTAACTCGGAAACCGTTAATTGTACCAAAATGGCCTTCAGGAAGAAGTTGTAGGGAATCGATTGGGCACACTTGAAAAAAAAATACACTGAAAAAAATTTTTGATTTTTTTTCTCAATAATTACAAAATAATCCGAGAAAGTTAAATAAAAAAATGTCTGGGTTTAATTTTTTTTTGATAATTTTTTTTAAAGCTGTTATTAAAACCTACAGATCAATGGCTATCCCATCCGTGCCTTTTGAAAAATGAAGAAGTTACAGCTAAAACAGCTCTTGTCACTATTTCAACAAAATAAATCGTTGCGTGAAACCAAAATTAAGTTATTCTTACAATATTTTTTTCTGCATGTAAGAATATCCTTATTACCATCTCTGAAGAGTAAGAAGTATCTGTTCCAAGTTTGATAGCAATCCGTTCAGTAGTATCGGAGTTATTCTGTTACAAACATTACACCCCCATATCAAAAACACTTGCTACATCCGCCCCCATATTATCATATCTTTGGTATGCAAAATGTTTCTATGATCTTCAAAACGTATCAATTGTTGTCAAATTATATGAATGTCCCCTCATGTTAATGATACTTGCTACGCTCCCTCCACAATAAAAATATCCTATTAGCAAGAAGTACCTGTGCCTGTAAATACTTTTTTCAATCATATGCAATTTAGTCGTCCGCACAAGAAACTTGTATCTTCATATGATAACATTGGACACTAAGGCAACTGTTATTTGAAATCAACAATTGTTGGCCTTTGTTGCCAGTTTCAATAAATTTTCAAGCGATTGTATTTTGACTTTACCAGTTACTGAGGGGTAGTTAAATTTGCGATACAGTTTTGATACACGAGTGGCAGGTCGTGTCGTCGGTAGCAAATAATTTTTGTAGACCATAGATATTTTCTGCGCAACTTAGATATGATTATAGGAATATTCGTATGGGGTGGATGTAGTAAGGGCCTCTAAAAAAAAGGTGTAACTGATGTACAAAGTGTAACATTGTACTTGCGATTTCGATATTTAAGCTTTTCTTCGCCAAGCTTGTGTTCAAGTTTTGTATGAAATCAGTTATTTTTATAGCGGTTAGTTTCTCTACCGTTCTGCGATTTCGGTTGAAGCGATAAACTTTTTCTCATTATCAATCGAGTTCATCTTATATAAATTAGAAATTAATCTTAAGCACTCAAAATTTATCCTAGGGTAGTTGTCAATGTCATGGAACATGGAATTTCATCCGAGCTTGCATGACACAAGATCAGAGCATACCAATTGAAGCTTCAAATCGTTTTATAGAACTTTTTGTCTTGCTGTCTAGCAACAACCTACCTCTAGCATGCTACGAGTAGGACTGAAAAGTTAGCTTTAATTTTGTTTCTATTTATAGATTCGCGTGCTTCCAACAGCTTCGCTTTTGCATATATTGACCTTTATCGGTACTTTCCGGCATACCAGAGACTCGAGTGATTTGCATTGATTAGATGCTTAAGTTCAACTTCTTTTGCGAAAGTTAAGTTAGTAAAACCTATCCTTGTCACATCTTGCCTTTCCATTCTTTATCTTCACATAAATGAAATCACTCAAAATCTTTTGACATAGGATTGCGTCTTTGTTTTCTATACCAGGGTACAAATTCATAATATAGAAGTAAAACCATATAGACAGTGGTTAGGTTTTGAACATCTACAACTCAACCACGAACAATGTCTAATTCTCCCTGTTTTTCAAACCATTGTCTTTCCTCTAATTGATATGACGGTTTCGTATACATAAGTTCACGATTTCCATATGATTTCTGCTCTTCAATGAGTGCGTTCGCATTTGAGAAAACCAAATTCAGTGTCGAATCGACTTGCACTCTGTGCGGTTCGATACTGCCGTAGAGAAGGTTGCTTCCACATCATCCAAAAAGTTCAGGGAACTAGAAAAACAACATTTCTTAAGCAAAATTTCTTCTTTAATTATCTAAATTTTTATATCATACATATAGAATGATTTGTCCATGGCCTTAAAATAGGCTTCAGTTGCGGCGATGACTCTCTCAGATCATCAAATGACCAGTAGTGACTAGGTTATTGAGAATATGGTGGGTGAAGAAACAGATCGGTGCCCAATACGTTCAATTTGGCCATTATTTTCATTGACTTGTGGCACGGTGCATTGTCTTGGTTAAAGATGATTTTTTCTGCTTCATACGACGCCGTTTTTTATGATTCCATACTTCAAACGCATTAATAACTAAAAACTTTTGTTGGTACTTCCTTTTCATGATAGTCGACGTTAATTATACCTCGAGCATCTAAAAACTGATGCCATACTTGTTGCAGCTACCTGGTGCGTTTTCCCCGTCTAAATGTTGAAACAACACCGGAGAAAAAGGATTGATCCATGTTTCGTCCACTGTTTCATACCAACTCAAGAAATCCTTTTTATTGCGACTAAACAGTGACGATTGTTGATGCGCTGTTGCTTTGGATATATTGTGAGCGAACGAGGCACCTATTTGGAAAAGATTTTTTTCATGCTGAGATTTTCGCATACGATCATAAATGCACTTCCAGTTCAGCCGGACTTTGATTTTGTGTTCATCCATAACGATTATCAAAACTTGCTCACATTTTTTCCGGATGACTGCTTAATTTGGTCACGTTAAAATCAGAATACCACAAATCTTTGTTTTGTGCGGGTAACACTTCTTAAACCATTGCCCGGTTTTTCCTTATAGGAAGCAATGTTTTATCAATAAACGGAATTCGTTATTTTTAAGTTTTCGTAAATCAAAAAGTAACGTCACTTATATGTCAGTAAGTTTAGTGATTGTGAAAATTTGATACTTGTCTGCTGAACAATGATGATAGTTTGACATTACAAACGTCATCTTAGTCGATCCCGGAACTTTTTTTTAACAATGTGCTATACATATCAACGGCTGGATTTGTTTTGTGCACCGATCGATTCACCCGGATTTGCGGTTCAATGCATACGGCGCTAGTCTTATAAGCCAGTTGTCATATGTTCGAACCCCGACATTTCTAGGTAACATAAACACCAAGAATTTTTATTTCATTAAAATCGCCATCAGAGAATACTCTCATCAGGCGGGGAGGTCGTTTTCGGCTCGTATTCTTGGTGCAAGTCTTTTTCGAACAAATTTTCATTGTTACAACATACAATCGATTTTCCGTGAATTTGTAGAGATTGAACAACCACTTTGCCGTGAAGAAATAGTTTCAGAACTGATACCATTTTATTATTTACCTGCAGCAAACCCATGTTCTGTTCCGCAAACTGTTTGTTTATTTGTATTGGGAATCCTTGGCAACTAGTTCGAAGCAACTAAACAGTGTTGCTCGAAAAGATAGTTTTTATCAAATACGAGGGATCGCTCAATTTTTGGTAACTGATGGTAAATCATCAATGGACACTTTTCGAACCAATTTTTGTTCAGAGTGTCTGGTCGTGTCGTCGTTGCTACCCTCCCTCCCCTATAAAAAAGCCCAATATTTCATCCATTATTCGGCAAAAATTTGAGTTTTTCTTATATAATATGAACTTCTCACTAAAACTGACAGAAAATGTTGACAGCGGCACTTTAATACCTTGATAACATACATTTCTTACTGTTTGAATACGAAAATAATAACAAAACGGGCTATCATGGCAAGCAATGATAACTAAATAAACTATAGTTATGATATTGGTTTTCTCTTCCCTTATGATCGAGGAATCCAACACGGTTACGTGAAAAGTGTTTGTTTGATGAAACTATTCTGTGTCAGTTTTAGTTTTCTCAACAGAAAACGACATAAATCACTTGGAAAATGTTTATAAACGGCAACACAATCTGAAAAATTGTTGATTTAGACTATCAGTAACCGTAACCCTGGTTTCCTTTGTATACCGCGGATGAGCTTTCGGCTGATTTCCTATCTTTAACATTTCAAGATTCTTCCTTTGTATCCAAAATGTCGGAAATCCTTTATTGTTTTCTACTAATTATTGTATTGTATCCATAATGAGCATTATGGTCTACAAACCTACAAAAATTTTCCTTTGTTGATATGCTGTCTCCATCATTCAAACAAAGATAAACTCAAGATAGAGTGGTCTGCGATTTTTAATGTATCATTTGAATAGGACCCCTCGATGAGTTTGGTTCACTGTCAGTTTCAGTCTTTTGAAGCAATACAACAAGCATCTGATCGCTAGATGCGTCGTAACTATGACAATGATTGTTTATGTTTGAAAAAATATCAAGTTACGATATTGAACAAATTTGCTTCATATTCAGTGATTCTTACAATAAACTACTTAGAACCATTGCCTAGAATTTATTTAGTTTGCTATTGCCTCATTCAATGAAGCATTAAAGTCAGTTGAGGTAAAAATATTATGTGCTTAATGTAAACTTATGTTTGCTTCCTTCCTAACTTGTATTGTATTGTCTCCTCATGTGGAAAAAACTGCTCAAAACTGTTTGTAGATCTGGTCTTGTCTTGCCCAGTTTGATACAGTGGTCTAAATTTTCAGATTCATACTTCCATTTCTTAAAGATGGCCCTAAATTTGTAGGAAGAACAAATCTCATGGTACCATAGTTTGCTATTGCACAGAAAGAAATATTTAAATTTACACGACATGTAAATCATTAGTAACATGGAATAGACATGGGCTGAATCGAAAATTTGATTGAAAACCATCCTCGATGCAAAACTAAATTGAAATTTCTATCAATAGAACTGTATCTTTCAATTTAACGCTTAGTTCTGCCATTAAATTATATTGAAACGTACAAAAGTCTGAAGTAAATTTATGTTTAATTGTCTGTTCCAAATATGTGCATGAAAATAAATGTAAATTCACAAAATATTCCGCCTTCTGGTTTCGGTGTTCTGGTGATCAAATTTGTATACAGTCAATTGAAGTGACAATGAAAAACGCAAAACAATCTTCTAAACCTGACTGAAAGCTGTTTCAATTTTCAGGGAATGTTAGTTGAAGGCCAGGCGAATCGATTTCGGTTACATCGGTATCCTGTTTGCGCTTCCGGAAGTATCGGAAGTAGAGGTCAAAAACTCAAAAGTAGAACTGGTTCAAAAAGAAATGAGGAAAGAATCGTTACACCTGTAAGTTTATTAAAACAGTTGTTTTGTTTAGAGTCGATACTAAGCTACTTTAGCTTCGAGCGAATACGTCAAACTATTCCTATCTATCAAATTTAGAACAACGGCAAAGTGAAGGTATAGCAAGCTTTCTGATGCTAACACATACAATAATTTCAGTTTATTTGTGGGTTTAAAATAAGTATCTTCTCAGTTTTATTTCGAGAAGCTTGAAACAATTCGTAAAAATCATCATAGTTAGAAAAAATATCACATTTCGAGGAGCCGGAGGAAGAGAAACCGGTGTGATAATCAACTTTCCGGCACCTGTCACTTAACTACTCACCCAAGCAAATACCTAAACACTAAGGAACGGGTGAAACGAAACAATCCGGTTGCCCTATTCTTTGGCAGTTTATGACAGTAGTGGGAAGCACTAAACTGCATCTGGTGCAATGTTGTCATGGCCAGCTTAGACTGTATACATAAACGAAATCCGGTGCGGATTTGTCGAACGAAATCGAATTAATGAAGCCAATGCCCACAAGGGAAGCTTTTTGTCGTGCCCGGTTTCGTACCGTACACGGACATAGTGGATGTCCTTTCATATACACTTTCGTCGGATTCTGTCTGCGACAGACATGGGGTTTGGTTCGTCTAATGCACAAGCTCGGTCGAAACACTGGGCTGTAGCAATTCTTGCTGAAAAGCCACTCGGAGAAAGAGGAAATCCCAAGTCCAAGCTACCTTGAAAGGCCTTAACTTTGTTAGGTAAAACAAACCACGAACTAGGCTCTCATGGCTCCTGGCTGATGATCCTTCCGGCTTGCGGTCGACAAGGCTCGAGGACACTTTCCACTATCTGATGACCCTTCTTCGTGTCTGCTGCAACATTTCTACCCATCTCACTTTCGCTGGCACTTGTCCGCTAGTTGAACAAAAAAAAACAAAAAACGGTCCTGTAGGCGCGACATCAGACTGTGCAAGGCAAGGCGGGCGATAGTCAAGCCGTGATAAACGAGTAATTTGTTCGCTATTGACATGAATGGATGGACTGGATTACGAGTTTTAAACGCCTATATGAATATGGTATCCGCAAAAAGGGAGGCCTCGCACGAGGACCGTACCTGTCAGGAGTGTCCCGGTCACCATCGTGGTGGACACTCACTCTTACCCGTAGCAGTAGTAGTGGAAGGAGGTGTTTCGTGCCATCATTGGACATGGCATAAAGCAAACCGGCGACGGATAGAGTCAATCTCCCCTTTTTCGGTTAATTCCGATTCGATGTCCCTTTTGTAGGACGGGAAGATGAAGTTGTAGTGAGGCGGAAAAGAGCTTCCAGTAATCGAATAATCTGATACACGTAATAACCCTTTGTCAGCTCGGAAATTCAACGCGGATATTGCAGATTTAACACCCTTCTTCTCGGAGGGTAATTTATTGCCTTTAAACCCCGGGGATAAGTCATGTACAAATTAAGGTGTCAGCTCGGCAGTAACTCAGCGCATTTTGAATGCAGTAGCGATTAAAAAGTAATCTGGTATTTATAGTTTAAGAATGGTTTTAAAATTTGGGAATTATATGTTTAATTTAGACTAACCATTTAATCAATGAAAGATACTTTATAAGGAAAACCAGTTAAAGTCCAAAATGACCTTCGTACAACACACAATCGAACCAAAAGAGAATCTGTACTTCACCATGCGTGTCCAACGAAAAAATTATCTTCTACTTGTAACCATATAAAAGCCACTGTCTGCGCATCGAAACGATATCATTCACTTGCAATCATCACATCAGTAAAGTGTCCATTTTAGCAAATCGGCAGGCACCAACATGAAGGTAACAAACTGTGACCACTGAACCATAAATCGAATCTTTCGATATCATTTCCATAAATTTTCTGGTAGGCATTCGTAGTATTGTCCATGGCTCTGGCCATCGCATCCTGTGCGGCAGTCGACGATTCCACCAGCAAAAAGGAAAAACGAGGCCTCTGGGATCTGAGTCACGATCACGATAACATCGGATACGATCATCATTACGATAATCATTACGATAATCACTACGATCACTACGACCACAAAACCGTAACCAAGACTATCACCAAGAACGTTCACGTCCCGTATCCGGTTGAGGTTGAGAAGCACGTCCCGGTTCCGGTGAAGGTCCCATACCCAGTTCCAGTTGAGAAGAAGGTTCCAGTGGTCGTGGAAAAGAAGGTTCCAATCTACGTAGAGAAGAAAGTTCCCGTTCACGTTGATCGTCCAGTTCCATATCCAGTTGAAGTAAAGGTTCCAGTTGTCCAGAAGGAATACGTCGAAGTGCCAAAACCGTACGCAGTTCATGTTGAGAAACCCGTTCCGGTGTACGTCAGCAAGCCGGTGTACGTCGAGAAGCAAGTTCCAGTGACCGTTCACATCAAGGAGCACAAGAAGCATTGGGGTCTGTTTTAAGGTGTACAAAATGTGCTTGTTTTACTGAATAAAAGCGAATGATTGTTCAGAACTCTGTTATAGATTATGTTCATCTGATGTATCACATAACCTTTTTAATCACAAATAAGGCGAGCTAAAGCATCTTATCACTGTAAATTTTTTGAGTCTCCGGCATGCTTAAACACAAAATTATAATAGAATTTTAACTGCACACTAATAATCGGCTGCGAGGTCTGTTGGAACATAATTGTTAAATTTCACAAAAGGAATGAAACAGGTGTTTTTTTTTGGGAGGTTTGTTTTTGCCTTTCTCTGTAGAAAGGTATTAGAATTGCTGGAAAAACCGACTTTCGAACGGAGCATCGGAGACCCATAGTGTTATATACCATTCGACTCAGTTCGACGAAAAAAATGTCTGTGTGTATGTGTACACTTTTAGAAGATATTTGAACGCGCTCAATTTTCTCAGAGATGGCTGAACCGATTTTAACAAACTTGGACTCGTTTGAAAGGAACTATCAGGCCATTGATCATGTTCAAAGATCAAATGGCTGTGACTTTTGGTTCCGGAGATATGATGGTATAAGTGACGAAACCGACAAAACGCGTTGTATTTTTATGCGCTCAATTTTCTCAGAGATGACTGAACCGATTTTAACAAAATTGAGCTCGTTTGAAAGCTACTGTCGGGCCATTGATCAAGTTCAAAGATCAAATGGTTCCAGAGATATGATGGTAGAAGTGACGTAACCGACAAAACACGTTGATTTCTACTGCTCTTATACATATAAGGGTGTCAATATTTTGGGATCACCTCTAATTTCGTAAAGCGCTATTGTTCAAAAGTTTAAGCACCTCGAGAAAAGTCCTTATGCAAAATTTGAGGTAAATCAGACATGGGTAAAGGGTGCTGCCCAGCGGTAAAAGTTTGAAAATTTTCGATCTTGAAAAAGTACCATAGGGCTACATGCAGGGATGCAAACTGCTTCCCCTTCTTTATTACTATAGTCTTCTAACCCACATTTACATTTTCTATTATTCGTACTGTACCACGCTGCTGCATCCAAACTAAAATTCTATTACAGAAGGCATGCGAACCAGTATCGCGTTAAAAACTTCTGCCGAAATCACCGCCGCTTGAGGTAGGTAGAAATTCTATCTTTCTAAATTTTACTGTCTCCTTGTTCGCGCTACTGTAGCACAAAAAATGTAGCTCGCTACGGTAGAAAAATGTACTTTGCCGCTGTAGAAAAAAGTACATTAGTGCGATAGAAAAATGTACTTTACCGCGGTAGTTAACAGTGGTATGGAACAGTAAGCGCAGCACATTGCCTATATTCTTCGCTATTTCAAAGATGATTTTCGCTTATTCAGAATGTTTATAAAGTAGTATTGCTAATATCATTTATTTAACCCCGGTGTTAAGTAATGTCATTGCTAAAACCTTGAACATCCCTAATTAGTACAACACTATAACAGTACTCATCTCACTTGATCACACATCAATGTATTATCTCTCCTTATCACTTATTTACTTGATCGCACAACAGAATAGGCTTTTTTCATTCCTCGTTTCTCGTGTTCGGTGCAGATGATAAAACCAGTATACTATTGCTAGACCAGATCAGACGAAATAAAATACTCGATATCTTCGCATCAAATCTTTGTATCGTTAAGATAATAGACAGAGCAAATAAACCACGAGTTTCCGTTCCTACACTTTGACCGACCAATTATTAGAACGAAATCCAACACCAAATGGTCCTTCGAGCCGGATGCGAAGATCTTGTTGGCGGTCTAGTGTAAAGTATACGTTTGTTCGCGATACCACGTGTTAAAGTGCAAATCGTCAAATCGTATGTAAGATAGCAGTCACAGTACGATTCAGTGTCAGATAGTGCGCGTTAAAATAATTCGCCAATGCACAATTTGTGATTTACGGAACAATTTTACAATAGCAAGAAGTAGATTATAAATACTTGCTAATTCACAGTGAAAACCCGCTTAGTTCGGAAAATTTAGTGCATGTGATCGTGAAATCTTCACCTTTGGCCCAAGAGAGCGTGCAACCGCGTGGCTGAGTCAGCGTGCTTGCGAATTGGCTTGGCTTATCTTAACAATGGAGTCGCGGACAATAGAGGGTGGAACAAAAGGATAGTCCACGAGGTGAACAACGTGACCAAACACGCGGTCAAACATTGTAAGTAGGAAGCGAGTTGAAGAACTAACACGATTTACCAAATATTATTATATCGGAAATTGGAAATTAAATTATTGGATTTGAGATTTGAGCGCGAATTTGAATGTGTGCTCCTAGTAGCTAACACGTGGTGGTGGAATATTGGTTAGAACCTTACAACCATTCCGTTTGCGGTGCTTGGTTCCATACTTAGCCCTTAGTAGGTCAAACTTCGACTCGTTTTCGACGAGTTTTCCTGAATTTTTGGCCGCAACTTATGAGATTTGTGCACTGCGATAGCTAAGCTACAAAATGGCACTCAGTTTAAGAGCACTCTGCAAGCAGGAACGTTTCTACTTAGACACGATGCAGAATCTGTTAGATTTTGTTCAAAATTATAACATGATTCGAGATAAAGAGCAACTCCCGGTGTGGCGAGAAAGATTGGAGGAAACGTTTGATAAATTTCAAGGTAACCGTTTGCAGATGGATCTGTTAGAGGAGGATGGTCACTATCTTGATGACACCTCGATGGAAGGAGCCAGAGATATCGAAAGTGTACTTGAAACGGGACTTAAAACAGATGCTAGCCGTGCAGCAAGAGATCAATTCGAGCTGAACTATGTGAGGTGTAAAAGTTTTCTTCTTGCTGCAGAACGTACTGCTAACCCTACCCAATTAAATAATGTTCCAATTCAACCTACAAATTTTCGTAATTCTGACCAATACAGTTCAAGAGTTAAACTCCCAGAAGTGAAACTCCCTTTGTTTGATGGCTCTCTTACTGAGTGGCTTACGTTTCGAGACACATTTAAAAGTTTAATCGACTCTAACCCTCAGCTGTCGGATATCGACAAGTTTTCTTACCTGTTTGCTTCACACTCAAAGGAAGCCGAACGTGTTGTCGAGTCTATTGAAATAACTTCAGCGAATTACTCCGTCGCTTGGGAATTACTGAAACGCCGTTATGATAATAAAAAACTAGTGGTAAAAACCTACCTCGATTCGCTTTTCTCCGTTGAACCAATGAAGCGGGAATGCTATGATTCGCTCGCTCGACTTATAGATGAATTTGAACGAAATCTAAGGATGATTGAAAAAATGGGGATAGACATCAACGGTTGGAGCATACTGTTGGCTCACATAGTTTGCTCACGTCTCGACCCATCCACGTTAAGGCAATGGGAAAATCATAATCAATCTACCGAAGCACCCGAATACCATGAACTTATCGAATTTTTGCGTCGTCATAGTACTATGTTCTCTGCCATGGCGTAATCCGTCAGAGCTTCCACCATACATTGAGCGCTGTCGTTTGCTCAACATGGACACACTAGACAAACGACGAAATATACTCAGAGCAGTATTTATAGCGAAATTGCTGAATGGAGAAATTGATGCTCCTGAAATTCTCTCGCAAATATGTATTAATGTCCCTCCAAGAACGCTAAGAGCGCGGAATTTCTTGCGACTCGACTTACGAAGAACGGAATATGGCCAGAACGAACCGATTAGAGCAATGTGCAATGTTTTCAATAGTGTGTACGACCTTTTTGACTTTTGTGTATCTAGTGTTGTTTTCAAGAATAGGCTTAAGAGACTCTGATAGAATATAAGTTGAACTTAATTATTTTTTAGCACTGGACAATGTTTGTATTCGTTAGACTAATGTTTTTGAATTGTAACTATGTAAACAAATATGTAAAATGTTAAAAAAGATGATGGGTTTTTACGCGCATTTGATGAATTTCAAATGGGCTTTTCCCACTCCACCAAAAACTCCATTGAGATCAATCCAGGTCAGATGGAAAGAAATAGATAAATGAATAAATAAATAAATAAATGTTGCAGTCTATCACTCCAGGAAAATCTCGACCCTCTAAGCCTTCCCGTACCTCTTACTCACCAGAAAACAATCGATTACCGAAGACAAGATTTGGCAGCGTTCATTCTATTATCAACTCGACGTGTAAATCCTGCCCTTTCTGCATGCAGTCAGCTCATTCACCATTTAAATGTGACGCATTTCGGAATTCCCCAGTTCAGCAGAGATACGAGTTAGTGAAAAGGAAATCTTTATGCATAAATTGTCTTTCTCCCGAACATCAAATAAAGAACTGTTCGTCCAGTGCATGTCGTGTTTGTGGTCAAAAGCACCACACGATGTTACACCATCAAGCTAGCAGTCGCAATCCAAATCAAAGCCAGCCTTCTAAAGCACCTACAAATCCACCTGTCGCGAATCAAACTCAGTCTCAACCTCAGAACAGTCGAAACCCGCAAATTGTTTCGAATCAGACTTCCTCGCAAACCATTCCTACGGATGCTCCCCGTGCATCAACATCGTCATCACTCAGCCATTGCTCCACCTCCTTGGTTGCCAATGTTCGTCAAATTCCGTCGACTGTGTTACTGCAGACAGCTTTAGTTAAAACTTTCAACCCTGCTGGAAACGTTTTGTGGGCTAGAGTGTTGCTCGATCCCGCATCGCAGCTGAATGTCGTCTCAGAACGATTCATACAACGTCTATCAGTTCGAAAGCAAAAAGATCATCGTGTTATTGGAGGAATTGGCGTTTCTTCTCACTCCGTCGTTGTTCGTATTCAGTCTCACTATACCGAATTTAGTGCCGACCTCAAATTCCATATTTTGAATGAAATAACTCGTAAACTTCCCTCAAATGCTGTTGATACTTCCGAATGGATCTGGCCGACGGATATCATTCTTGCTGATCCAAAATTCCACGAACCTGCACATATCGACATGATCATCGGAATGGAGATTTATTACGATCTACTCCTTGACGGGCTAATTCGTTTGGGTCCTGAAAAACCGGTGTTGCAACAAACTGCCCTGGGCTGGGTAGTCTCAGGAAAGGTGGGAGTTCTTCCACCAAGTCAATCGAATACAAGTATCGTTCATATATGTAGCTCAGAAGCCCTCGATGATCAATTAGCGATGTTTTGGGAGTTAGAGTCCTGTCCATCTTCAAGCATCATGTCTGTCGAAGAAACAGAGTGTGAGAGACATTTTGCGGCTACCACTAGTCGAGATAGTACAGGGCGTTTTGTGGTAGTACTTCCAAAGAAAGCATCCGTTCTTTCTCAACTCGGAAATTCTTATGAGATTGCGAAACGTCGATTTCTTTCATTGGAGCGTCGATTGCATGTCAATCCAAATCTACGATCGTCATATGCGGCGTTTATCGAGGAATATCGCAACCTGAAACATATGCATGAAGTCACAGATTCACAGACAAGTTCGAGCACATCATATTATCTTCCGCATCATTGTGTTGTGCGTCCTGATAGCATCACCACAAAACTACGTGTTGTATTTGATGCATCATGCACTACAGACACCGGTGTTTCATTGAATGATGCTCTGATGGTAGGACCGGTGGTTCAGGAAGATCTCATTTCCATCATCTTACGTTTTCGAACACACCGGTACGCTATAATTGCGGACATCGAGAAAATGTATCGGCAAGTATTGGTCCACCCATCTGATCACTTACTTCAACGGATACTCTGGCGGGATGAGCCGTCCGAACCGATTAAGAGCTACGAGTTGACAACAGTCACGTACGGAACTTGTGCTGCGCCATATCTTGCTACAAAATGTCTCCAAGAGCTTTCCAAACTTGGCCAGATATCGTATCCTGCGGCCGCTCAAATGATTGCTAAGGATTTTTACATGGACGACCTGATTAGTGGGGCTAACAATATCGAAGAAGGAAAGACTCTTTGTTCACAACTTCTAAAACTTCTTCAATCTGCAGGATTCCGTTTGAGAAAATGGTCGTCGAATTGTCCAGAAATCTTAGCTCACATCCCTGCAGAATTTCGTGATAAACGCAGCATATTTGATTTACACTCATCGGAAACCGTGAAAACACTTGGGCTCAAGTGGGAGCCAGCTTCAGATATGTTTTTATTTCAAGCGCCGAAGTGGAATAAAGAGGCAATCATTACAAAACGAATTGCTCTTTCCGATGCTGCGCGTCTCTACGACCCCTTAGGACTGGTTGGCCCGGTAATTGTACTCGCCAAAATGTTCATGCAGGACTTGTGGAGAAATCAAAAATCTTGGGACGAACCGTTAGAAGATGATCACCAAACTCGCTGGCTACAGTTCCGTAATGAATTGATCGCACTAGAAACACTTGCTGTTCCTCGTTGGGTTATATCGATGCCTGAAATCAGTATCATCGAGTTGCATGGATTTTGCGATGCCTCCGAAAAGGCATATGGTGCGTGCATCTATATGCGATCTGTTTCCGCCAATGGAGATATAGCTGTTCGACTTCTCACGTCGAAATCGAAAGTCGCCCCTCTCGGCGATAGTAAAAGGGATAAAAGGATTTGCTTGCCTCGCTTAGAACTCTCTTCGGCACTACTTCTCAGTCACCTTTATCAGAAGGTTAAGGATAGTTTGAAATCGAACATAAAGAGCTTCTTTTGGTCTGACTCCATGATTGTCCTACATTGGCTATCAGCAAACCCTTCCCGGTGGAAGACCTTTGTTGCCAATCGTGTCTCCGAAATCCAGCACATTACGAAGCAAGGAGTTTGGTCCCATGTTCCTGGAATTGAAAACCCAGCTGACATTATTTCCCGCGGCATGCTGCCCAGTCAATTGAAGGAAACTACTGCATGGTGGGAAGGACCAGTCTGGCTCAGTCAAACTGAACGATTTAGACCTCCTCTTGTTCGAACAAACGGGGAAAGTTTCGCAGCAAATCTTCTGGAAGAAAAATCAATAATTTTTGCAGTACAATCGAAGAAACCGAATTACATCTTCAATCTACGATCATCTTTCTATGATCTGATTCGTCTTGTGGCAAATTTATTGCGATTCTATCATAATTGCATGCCAAAAAACCGTTCAATTCGGCGAACCAGTTTTCTGCAAACCACCGAACTTAACGAAGCCTTAAATGTGCTTGTTCGAATTGCTCAGATGGAATCATTTAATGGCGAGATTCGAAGTCTATCTGCTAGTGCACAAGTAAAGTCAAACTCTAAATTGAAGTCGCTGACACCAATCTTCCAAGATAAGATCTTACGAGTTGGAGGTCGACTCAAACACGCTCTTGTTCCTGACGACCGAAAACATCCTATTATTCTGTCACCTGAGCATCCGCTTACAGAGTTAAGTATGGTCCATTACCACGAGAAGCTATTGCATGCTGGCCCTCAACTTTTGATCGCAGCAGTACGAGAAAAGTTCTGGTCTTTACGAGCACGTAACTTGGCTCGAAAGATAGTGCACCGATGTGTGAAATGTTTTCGCTGCAAGCCGACAATCCTCGAGCAACTGATGGGCGATTTACCTGCCGAACGAGTGACTCCAAGTTTTCCGTTTTCGAGAACTGGTATTGACCTTTGTGGACCATTGTCCTATCGAATCTGCGGAAGAAAATCGATCCCAACCAAGAGCTATGTTTCGATTTTTGTGTGTCTGGTGACAAAGGCAGTACATTTGGAGTTGGTGGCAGATCTTTCTACCAACGCATTTTTATCAGCTTTAAAGCGATTTGTAGCACGTCGTGGCAAACCAACTGTAATCGAATGCGATAATGCGAAAAACTTCGTTGGAGCATCGCGTGAATTATCCGATCTCTACAAGTTATACAACTCCCAACAGCACCAGCACATTGTACTTTCGCAATGCAGCCAAGAAAATATACAATTTAAATTCATCCCACCGCGTTCTCCAAACTTTGGGGGGCTCTGGGAAGCGGCCGTGAAATCTTTCAAAAAACATTTAAAGGCTTCGATCGGTACATCTGTGCTGTATAAAGACGACTTAGAGACACTTATTACACAAATTGAAAGCTGCTTAAACTCAAGGCCGCTAACCCCTCTGTCATCGGATCCGGACGACTTAGACATACTTACACCAGGGCATTTTCTTATTCATCGTCCACTTACTGCAATTGCGGAGCCCTCCTATGAAGATATTCCGACAAACCGACTTGATCGATACCAGCAGAATCAGGAAATACTTCGGCGTATCTGGAAGCGTTGGAGCACCGATTATCTATCGGGGTTGCTTCCACGTACAAAATGGACCCGTCAACGGGATAATCTATCTATCGGAACGATGGTGCTTGTGAAGGAGGACAATCTTCCTCGTCTAAGGTGGCGTCAAAACCAAAGAAGGTGAATTTCGGCGCGCAATATCCAACATCTGCGTGCTACCCGTTAGACAACCCGAGACTATTGCATGTGATGATCTACCGTCCAATACGTAACTATTTTGAGTTAAATTGCCGTTCCGGCAGCGCATGTGCATGATTTAGTTATAAGCCTATACTAATGCCTTTGTTTGTTTTCAACTGAGCACCATCACCGAATGCCTCGTTTAACCGAGAGAACAATCCCTACATATGATGGATTTCATCAGGCGCCCAAATATTTTCTGTGAGGTGAGTTGTTCCGGTTTTACACTTTCTATCATTGGATACTACATCAATTCTCCGCTTCGAGGTATAACTATTTGCGCAACTTCTCCCACGATGGTGGAGGCCGTTCTTCAGAATCTCGACAATACCAGGACGAGGACGAATTCAGCAACGAAAACATCCACTCCAGGATATCTTCAGTCGAGTCACGCGAGACTATCAAACCAAGGATGACAGCCAACCATTCAACAACCAAAATAAACACGCCTAATACCCCTCGGATTGGTTCTTCAGAACGCTGAACAAGGCAAACAGTGATATAAAAAATTAAATTAGATGCATGTAATATTATATTAGTGATAGGAATAGGTTGAAAAGTTACCTTTTCAACGGTGGCCGGCTATGTTAAGTAATGTCATTGCTAAAACCTTGAACATCCCTAATTAGTACAACACTATAACAGTACTCATCTCACTTGATCACACATCAATGTATTATCTCTCCTTATCACTTATTTACTTGATCGCACAACAGAATAGGCTTTTTTCATTCCTCGTTTCTCGTGTTCGGTGCAGATGATAAAACCAGTATACTATTGCTAGACCAGATCAGACGAAATAAAATACTCGATATCTTCGCATCAAATCTTTGTATCGTTAAGATAATAGACAGAGCAAATAAACCACGAGTTTCCGTTCCTACACTTTGACCGACCAATTATTAGAACGAAATCCAACACCCGGTTTTAAGCTTTTGATCGTTGACAGGAGGAATTAATGGTTGGGTTTGCCAGAGAGTATTAATGAATTATTTTTCTCGAACAAAAAATGTTGTGAAGTAAAATTATTAAGTTGCAGAATTATTCATGTATTTCAAATAAAGAAATTATGTAATCGCTGTGAGAATCAACTTTTGAATAGAGACTCGTAGGGCCGAGAGTTTTATACCGTTTGAATCAGTTCACTTAGTTCGCATAGTGACTGTGTGACTCAATTCGACTTTACTGGTTCCGGAAAGTAGTGGGCGAAAGATATTGTTGAAATGGTTTGATCGATTCTCACTAACTTCGTATCAAATTGAAAGACTAGTTCCGAAAAGATATATTTATACGTGTAAAATAATTCAAACCGTGATATGAAAAAAATAATAAAATCAATTAATATTTCGATCGAAATGTATGAAAAATTCACTCGGAATGGAAATACTCGAAACTGTCTGCCTGTTAGAAGGTTTTGTTATTTTAAGAACAAATTAACGGATTACTGAGTGCGGTTCACAATAAAATATAATCAATAATTAAACACAGTACTAAAGAAACAAATTAGAATAGTAACTTAAACTGCCATAGTTAGATTCATTATACACTATTTGTACTATTGTCAATCATATGATTTAAAACAAATTTATTTCCATTGATATGATCGCCGTCTTGCTATTCCCGTCAGCTGATTGTTCATTTATATTATTTTTCCAAAGGTGTCGCATTAGAAAGAGAAAAGTTGGTGCTTCGCGTTCTCTCTGACAGGAACCTAAGGACCACCTGAAAAGTGTTGACTTATGACCACTACCGTTTTTTACACTTTTTAATCTGTTACGCACTAAACTCAGAATTGAGTCGAAATCGGTTATATCAATCGAAAGCTTCCCAAAAAACAAATGCACCTAGTGTTATAAAATATCTAGTATATTTACATGCCTAGAGTTACTTCAGTAAACTCGAAGAAAATTAAATCTCTGATACACAAATAATTTCAACTGCACTGACTCTGTCAAACGGAAACTTTTATGATAATTGTTAGGTTAGCTTAGATAGAGCTAACACCCACGCTATATCTGAGAAACGCTGGAATGGCGACTTAGCCCACAGTGGGAAGTTTGAGCCACCCTCCCCTAATAAGGAAAAATCGGTAAAATATTGCTGACTTTCGAACAGCTCAACAATAAGATCAGTAAAAAGTATCATTTACCGATCGATCGGTAGAGCTGAGCTGAGACTCATTTCTTCATAATTTATACTGAATTATTTATCACTCCATACTGAAGTTTGAGGACATTTACATAACAATTGTAAATACACGATATTGGTAAGCTATAGAGCATTAATGTCAGGTGATTACGTTCCACCGTACTTTGAATCCTGCACGGAACGACCGAAATTAGCCCTGCGCCTAATTCGTATTACTGTTTTTGAATTAGTTGATTTTAACAACAAAATTTCCAAAATAACTATAAAATTAGTTAAAATTGAGAATTTACTGTGCTGAAAAAAATGTGTTTAGTTGGCGAATATTCTGGACACAAACCAGCAATATTTCAATCCAGTACGAAATTCTCATTGACAACAAATTTTGTTATTGAAATCAGAAAATTTGTTTCTATTTATCTATCACCATCATTACTGAAGGACAGGACAAAGAAAACAAAAATGAAATTGGTTTTATTAACAAGTTTATTAGCTAAAAACTCATGAGAAGTGTCAAAGCAAAAAAATCCATTAAAAAGCTAAAAGGGACAGTCTTGTTGAAACTGCTTGCAAATTGTTTCGATGTTTTTCGCATGTGTTGCGATATACCCATATATAAATTTCTAAACCGATATGTAAAAATGACGTAAACTGTTAGTGGAAAGTGTATTTATTCAGAATTTGTGCGCATTTAAAGCGTTTGTGCGTAATAATGTTTTTACGGGGAACAGTGAAGTGAGTTTCGAATATTGCACTCTAATTGTATATGTACGCTGCCCGGTGTACTACTTGTATTCGGTTTTTGTTTTCCGAGTGCTCAAAGTTTTCAGTGAGATAGTCAATTTCGCGAAGTCGAATGAAGAAAACAGCAATTGAGAAGAAAATTTTTCAAAAAGAAGTTTATGTTTCGCTTATGTCTTTTTCTCCAATACAACATCGTATTTATACCTGCCAATATAGAAAAGATAATCGTGACTGACATTTTTTTCGGTAGTCGTGTGCCATCTAGTGGCTAGTAGTCATTACGGTGTTAACGTTTTTTCGGTGACAGAGCGCCATATAGCTGCAACTGGCAGAAACCAATTTAACCATTTATGATGGTTGAAAACAACGTTTTTTTTTATCTAATTCAACTAAAAAATTAGTTGAATGGATATGAAGCGTGCCTTAGCTAAGATTGGTGAATTCAACTAAAAAAAGTAGCCATTTCAACAAATATTTTATTGTTATTAAGGGAATTAGAATTAAAAAATCTAAACTAGCAAAAGTAAGATTTTTTTAGTTGTCTCAAAAAATAACTAACTAAAATCAGAAAATCAACTAATTTTTTCGCCAAAATGCTGATTTCGGTCTTTCCGTGTGTGAAATTTAATTACAGTATTAGTGGCTCTGTTCTGACTAGAGTTAACCAGGTGAGCGATTTAGGAGTATTGTTGGATGAAAAACTGACCTTTGATTCACATCGATCACTGATTATTTCAAAAGCATCACGTCAATTGGGATTCATTTCAAAAATCGCTAAGGACTTTAAAGATCCTCATTGCCTGAAGGCATCATATTGCTCACTCGTTAGACCTATTCTTGAGAACGCTTCATCAGTTTGGTTACCGTATCAGCTCTCGTGGTGCATGCGAATTGAACGAGTTCAAAAGCGGTTTGTTCGTTTAGCATTACGGAATTTACCGTGGAGAGATCCTTCGAATCTACCACCATATCCGGATAGATGTCAACTAATCGGAATCGAATCGCTGTTACGTCGCCGTAAAATACAACAGGCAGTAGTTATTGCAAAACTGATCAACGAAGAAATCGATGCACCGGAAATGCGATCCGAAATTAATTTTCGAGCACCGAACAGAACCCTGCGGAATGGCACTCTACTTCAGCAAAGATTTCATAGAACTAGTTTTGGATGTAATGAACCGATAACCGCTACCATTAGATCATTCACTGCTGTAGAAGATCTTTTTGAGTTTGGTGAATCATCCAGCCGCTTCGCTAGTAAAGTCAAACGATCTTCTGTGTTTTGATATTTTTTCTAGTCTTTAATTTTTGTTTTTAATTAAATTATGTGTATTTTGTTTTTAATAATGTTATGTGACTATTAGTTTTAGATGTATTGTGATAATTATTATGTGTTGTTTTCTTTAAAAGATGGTGGTTTTTGCGCCCCATATTTTATGTTCAACTCAAATGGGTTTTTCTCCACCCATATCCATGTAGATTTCGTATCCGATGGATATTACACTAATAAATAAATAAATAAATAAATAAATAAATTACTGCTATTTTGGTCGGTTTGGATTAAAACCTGGTAAAATATCATCTTTGGTCCCACAAAATCGTTTTCGAAAAAACATTAGGCTTACTGCCCAAAACATGGAAAATATTTAGATATCGAAGACTATATCTTTCTGAAATCGTTATTAGCTTTTCAATTTCAGTAAATTATGTAATTATCCGAAATTTATTAGTAAAACAAAAGTTTACCATTTGTATTTTTATCCTCATGTTTACCGGAATCAATTAAAATTCAACGCAGCTTTTATAGATTTTACGATGAATTATTCTTTTGCTTGGGATTTACTAAAAAAAAAGTTTTCTGACGAAAAATGATTTCCACTTCGAGTCACTAAAATTCTAAACGTAACGAAATACTTAACGATTTCTTTAAACTAGACATTTGATTTTTCTAGTTGGGAAAGAGTTGTACAAGCAATACTGAACGTTCAATAAAAATACATCTTTAAAGATAGTAACATCGACATAAGGTTCGAAGAGGAATTCAAATTCCTTCTTGTCCTTATTTGATTAAACCTAGCTTCTATTGGGTTGTAAACACAGCCTAAATATATTGTATGCATGGCTAGATTACAGGAAAAGGCTTCTGTGTTTCCGTTGAAGAGACTTAAAAAAGTTCTTTGAAGAATCCCTTAGAAATGCATACGTTTGAAATAAAGATATAACTAGAAATAAAAATGCAAGGAAAAAATGAAATTGCCCGCTTCAGAAAACTTGATTTTATTTCTGAGTAGGGTAACGGTACCTTTTTGAGTCCCAAAAAGTCGATTTTTTCAAAATAAAATTTTTTTCGAGATGACACTAAATCTCTACGTTTCATGTAATTCTAAGACTTTCGGCATCAAATTTTTTTTTTCGATTTATAAAATTTCATGTACTCCCCCCTGTGGTGATTTTTCAAAATATATGAAAATTTCACTAAGTGGACTAAGAAGGATTTTTTTTAGATTAGCATCACTCTTCTCATACAAATAGTCAACACAAATTTCAAGCACTAGGTTGGAAAAATGATGCCGACTGTGTGACATAAACTTTGAAGAATGCTTTTGTGAGCTACTCTAATCAATCTGAATCAATTGGTGTCAAAATAAGTATCCAAAATTATTTAATAAAAGTAATAAATATATTTTCATGAGACCGTTATGAAAGAGGAGAAAGGATTTATCACACCACTACTAGGTGTATTAAGAAGGGTTTTTTTGATGTGCAACACATCTTTATTTTCTATATAGGGATGCAAATTAGAAACTCAAGGAAAAATACACGTGGAAATGCGGTCACGTTTTAAAGACTTATAGCTCAATCTATTTTGCATCAATTTTTAATATTATTTCATCCTCTGATTGGAAATATTTCTATTTTTTTCATAAATACGTTTATTTCTTAAGGCAGTTTACATAAGTTTTTCTTCGCCGTAGCATCACTTTTCCATAATATTCTTATCCTAATTTAATTCTAACATAGTCACAACGATTTGAATTTATTAAAACATATTCCTCTTATTACTAAAATATCATCTTAGGTAACTCGTCATTAATTATGAAATCTACTCGGAAATATTATTTGAACCAAACGATTAACTCCTATAAATTATAAAATAAGCTGTTATTGTTGTTTTATTGACGTTTTGTTGATAATTTCATGGTTGAACTCATGATAAGTTGAACTCATGGACGCAGCTGGGATCAGAGCTAAGTCTTAAAAGGGGCCTTTATTAAATTGAAACTCCAATTTTCTTTATGAAATGATAAATAAGTTTCATGTATGAAAGGTCACGACAAGCAAGAATGTCTCGAACTGGGATATTGGATAGTCTACCTTGGGTACGCAAAGAATTTATTAGTTGAGATCTGACATCACGATACTCCACGCATGTCCAAACGACATGATCAATATCCCGATAACCTTCTCCGCAAGCACAATGATTAGTCTCGGAGAACCCAATTCGAAGGAGATGTGCATCTAACGTGTAGTGATTGGACATGAGTCTGGACATCACACGAATGAAATCCCTACTCACATCCAGTCCCCTGAACCATGCCTTTGTCGATATTTTCGGAATAATTGAGTGCATCCACCGACCCAGATCATCTTTATCCCAAGAAGCTTGCCAGCTGGCAAGTGTTCTTTGGCGAGACGAGCTCTAGAATTCGTTGAAAGCAATCGGTCTCTCATAAATTTCACCCTCAATAGCACCACGCTTGGCTAAAATATCGGCTCTTTCATTGCCAGGAATGGAGCAATGAGCCGGGACCCAGACTATAGTGATTAGATAATTATTGTTCAATATGTCGTTCAGGTACTGTTTTATTTTGCCCAGGAAAAAACGGTCCAGTCTTGCCAGTCATGTTTGAGCGAATGGCTTCAATTGCACTCAGACTATCTGTGAAGAGGAAATAATGGTTTGGAGATAATGTGACGATTACACTCAAACTATAATGAACTGCTGCTAGCTCTGCTATATAAACAGATGCAGGTTCTTGAAGCCTAAATGAGGCCGAAACATTATTGTTGAACATACCAAACCATGTCGCTTCTTCAATTCGCGATCCGTCCGTGTAAAACATTTTCTCAGAGTCAATATGGCTGAACTTACTTGAAAATATTTTTGGGATTTCCGTCGAGCGTAGATGATCCGGGATTCCACGCACTTCGCGCTGCATGGATGTATCGAAAAATAAAGTTGAGTCAGGGGCACTTAGGATGCTGACACGGATAGGAATATATTGAAGGGTTGATTTCCTGTGACATATGGTTAGAATACAGGGTCCGGTACTCGAAGTGTAACCAACTTCAGACCGCTCGCGCAGCTGACGCACGGGCATCAGCTCTCTAGAAATTTGCTAAATGACAGTTCGGAGTTGTATTGTTTACAAGCGCAAGAAAGCATTTTGCCAAAAGTGAACGCGAAAAAATAATCTTGACTTGAGAGAGCGAAGGAGTTGCTTCGTTTGGC
Organism: Malaya genurostris; assembly: GCF_030247185.1. NCBI lineage: Eukaryota > Metazoa > Arthropoda > Insecta > Diptera > Culicidae > Malaya > Malaya genurostris. The sequence continues at coordinate 337,877,685 of NC_080571.1, read as the reverse complement.
CGAAAGCGGTCAATTTCCGAACATTGTATTTTCTGACGAGAAATTTTTTCCAATTGAGCAATTCGTAAACTCTCAAAACGATAGGGTTTACTTGACCGATCGTTCATACGAGAATTTGAGTCATCGATTGGCCACCAGGAGGCAGCACCCGCAACAGATAATGGTTTGGGCCACTGTAACCGCAGATGGGCGCTCTCCAATCGTTTTCATCGAGCCTGGCGTCAAGGTAAATGCGACATATTATCGGGAAAGTATTCTGGAGGTTGCTATGAAGCCGTGGGCAGACAAACATTTCGGTGGCAGACCATGGACTTTTCAGCAGGACTCGGCACCGTCTCACAAAGCTCGAGTGAACCAAGAAAAACAACGTTCCGAACTTCATCACGTCCACACAATGGCTCTCGAATTCACCAGATGCGAATCCAATGGATTATTCTCTTTGGGCCATTTTGGAGAGCAAAGTCCGAACTAAAAGATACACCAGTCTCGAGGCGCTGAAAAAAGTTATTGTCCGCGAGTGGGCCAAAATACCTGCAAGTCACATTCGGCCAAACGAAGCAACTCCTTCGCTCTCTCAAGTCATCAAGTCAAGGCAAAAGGTGGTCATATCGAGCAAAAGTGAATTGATTCTGAATTTTGTATTATTTTTACACATTTTGTACTTTGAATTAAGTAAAAGTAATTTTCCAAACTGAATTTATGGCCTTTTTAATTGGTTACACTTCGAGTGCCGGACCCTGTATACTGTCATGAATTTTGTTTGAGATCGAAGCTCGACAAGTCGTTCGAAATTTTTAATTACCATGGGATTCAGCACCTCACATCTTATTAGCAGGCGTGATGAAAGCTCCCAAAATCGATCTTTTAATGGAAGAACTCCCGCCAGAACTTCAAGACTCATTGTATGTGTCGAATGCATGCACCCTAAAGCAATTCGCAAACAACGATACTGAATTCGCTCCAGTTTGATAATATGAGAGTTTGCAGCGGAACGAAAGCAAACGCATCCATATTCCATCACTGAAAGTATCGTTGTCTGATACAATTTTATTAGATCTTCCGGATGAGCACCCCACCAAGATCCTGTTATTGTTCGAAGAAAATTTACTCTTTGTTGGCATTTCGTTATCAGATACCTAATGTGTCCTCCCCACGTGCATTTGGAATCGAACCACACCCCGAGGTATTTAAAAGTTAAAACCTGTTGGATCATTCTTTCCATCATATGGAGCTGAAGCTGCGCGGGATCATACTTTCTTGAAAAGACGACTGTTCTTCCGCAGGGAATTCGATACCAAGATGAACAGCCCAAACGGACAAGTTATCTAAGGTATCTTGCAATGGTTTATGCAGATCAATAGCTTTGGGTCCAGTAACTGAAACCACGCCATCATCTGCCAATTGTCTTAGTGTACATGGGGTTACGAGACAGCTGTCAATGTCATTCACGTAAAAATTATAGAGAAGCGGACTGAGGCATGAGCCTTGCGGGAGACCCATGTAGCTAATTCTGAATGTTGCCAAATCGCCATGTGAAAAATGCATGCGTTTCTCTGACAAAAGGTTGTGCAAATAATTATTTATAACCGCTGCGAGTCCATGTTGGTGGAGCATGTCTGAAAGAACATCAATGGAAACTGAATCAAATGCTCCTTTAATGTCTAAAGGATTCAGATGCCATTTGTTGCTTTTGAGCGAAGGCAATTTGGATGTCAGACGAAAGCAATGCAAGGCAATCATTCGTCCCTTTATTTCTACGGAAGCCAAACTGAGTATCTGACAACAAACCGTTCGTCTCGACCCAAGTGTCGAGACGTCGCAGAATAATTTTTTCGAACAATTTTCTGATGCAGGACAACATCGCAATGGGTCTATATGAGTTGTGATTGGAAGCTGGTTTCCCCGGCTTTTGAATGGCGATAACTTTCACTTGTCTCCAGTCAGGCGGAACAATATTTTGCTCAAGAAACTTGTTGAACAATTCCAACAAACGTCTTTTTGCGAGGTCGGGCAGATTCTTCACCAAATTGAATTTAATTCTGTCCAACCCAGGAGCGTTATTGTTACAAGACAAGAGTGCTATGAAAAATTCCATCATTGAAAATGGGTTATTAATAAAACCATTATTTGGAGGAGATTCCCGTATAATGCTCTGCGTAGGAACAGAATCTGGGCAAACTTTCCTAGCAAAGTCAAATATCCATCGGTTCGAGTATTCATCACTCTCATTGCCCACGTTACGATTCCTCATTCGTCTGGCCGTATTCCAAAGAGTGCTCATTGAGGTTTCTCTTGACAAACCTTCCACAAAATGTCTCCAATAGCTACATATTTTGGCTCGAAGTATGCTCTTGTATTTGGTTTCTAAAACCATAAGTTTTTCAAAATTCTGAGGAGTTCCTCCTCCTCGTTTTAGAAACGTCTTGCAAGCATTTTGTTTTGCGAGTTTAGCCTCTAAGCACTCTTTGTCCCACCAGGGGTTGGGAGGCCTTCTGTTAGTCGTTGGCCCAGGAAAGCGTTTAGTTTGGGATTGTTCTGCTGCCTCCAGAATCGAACAAATGAGGAAGTCATATTATTCAAGTGGAGGGAGCTCTTCCATTGAATTCAAAATACTAGAGATACTACTTTGGTATTTAATCCAGTCGATATTTTTTGTCAAATCATATGGAATACTAGCTGAATTAGCAATACATTTGTTACAGCTAATTGAGATGATGATTGGTAAATGATCGCTACCGTGTAAATCAGGCAATATTTTCCAGTTGCAATCTAGTCGAATTGATGTTGAGCAAAGAGATAGATCTAATGCACTTGGGCGTGCAGGAGGTCTTGGGATCCGTGTCATGCTACCCATATTTAATACCGTCATGCTAAAATCGTCACAAATGTTTTGTATTAAAGATGATCTGCTATCATTGTAAACGGAACCCCACATCATTCCGTGCGAATTTAAATCCCCCAGAATCAATCGTGGAGCAGGAAAGAAATATTTCTATGTTTCGATTTGAATGTATCAAGCCACGTATTTTCAATTATAAATGATTGAAATTTTTATTAGTAGTGAGCAGTGTCCTATTTTGTCTGCTAAACATCTCCGGCATATCGAATATCCCTGCCATAGACGACGGTTTTGAAGGAGTAAGCGATATATCAAAGGGAAAGCATCGCTCTGATTGGTCAATCTATGTAAAAGCGAAGCTGTTGGAAGCACGCGAATCTATAAATAGAAACAAAATTAAAGCTAACGTTTCAGTCCTGCTAGAGGTAGGTTGTTGCTAGACAGCAAGACAAAAAGTGCTATAAAACGATTTGAAGCTTCGATTTGTATGCTCTGACCTTGTGTCATGCAAGCTCGGATGAAATTCCATGTTATGTCGTTTCACCTGAGAAATTGACAACTACCCCAGGGTAAATTTTGAGTGCCTAAGATTAATTTCTAATTTATATGAGATAAACACGATTGATAATGAGAAAAAGTTCATCGCTTTAGCCGAAATCGCAGAATGGTAGAGGAACTAACCGCTATAAAAATAACTGCTTTCATACAAAACTTGAACACAAGCTTGGCGAAAAAAAGCTTAAATATCGAAATCGCAAGTATGTACAATGATATAATTGCATACATTTGGGATATTGGTGTAATTTCGTCGGCTCTAATACAAAGCAAGACAAACGATGTTCGGTGTTGGTTCATAATCAAGATCAATCTAAGGAGACTCTCGTGATTGAACTTTTTGATTGTAGATCATTAGAAATTTTGGTTGCATTGTTCCACATCAATGGCTAGGACAACTCCATAGGGCTGATCCTTGTAGTTTTCAATTGGGATTACTCTATTGTCTGAAAGTTGTTTTGACAGTGTACAGTGACGTCTCTACTTAGTATTGTTTGGCAAATCATCATGAATAGTTTAACTCCAGAAAAAAAGCAAAATTGCTGTAATTTGAACAAAGATAATCCAAACGCCGTTCAACAATTACAAATGCATCCCGATAAATGTTCTGTTTGGTGCGGTTAATGGGAAGGTGGAATCATCGGTCCTTTTTTTTAAATGAGGAAGGACGACGCGTTACCCCCAAGTAGCAATCCGCAACTAGTTCTGATGCGAGTAAGTCCAAACTATGTTGCAACAAGAGCACGAACATGTTTTTTATGTTATGCTGGTTGAAACAAGGTGACGGCAGTCTTTCTTTATAACATAAACATTGAACTAGCTATCATTTGTAAGTTATCGTTACTTGATTCTAACATATCTTTAATCACAGCTATGGTTTTGCCTACTAGTTGAAAAAAAGTTGCGAAACCATTACCAATGCTTAAGCGTATATGTAAATGTTTACTTTTGAGGATTGATGTGGTTTCCACAACAATTATTATTAATTTTTCTCACACATTACTTGGCAATTTTATTGTAGAACAAATCTGCAAATTATGCGATGCTAAAATCATATAAAACTTTGGAAATCTATAACAATTTAACGGTAGACATTAATTATAGTTTTATTATTGTTTATGCTTCTGATTGAAAATGTTCTTTTGAAACTAACTAGAATTAACATTAGTGAAAAGAATTAATAAATAACTAGCAACATAAGCCGCATCCTCGCTGCAACCTTCACCTAATAAGAATCAGTCGATTAAAAATTATTCAACCTATGATTTTGCTCGTTTAGGTCCGTAACGCCACGAAAAGAGATGTGAAATGATCCAAATTGGCGGAACGAGGATTATGAAATTTACCGGCTTCGCTTTCGATCTGATGCCGGCTGGGTCCAAATCGCACACAGAAGAACTAAATAAAAACGGTAGCTTGCCAGTAGCAGGTCATCATTCGCTTTTGATCATCACAACGTTTTAGTCCGGTTCAGTTCAATCGTGGGAGCACTCAACATGAAGGTAACCAGTGGACTATGGCCAAAAACTTTAATTAACCAATTTTTCTAACTCTTCACAGGCGTTCGTAGTATTGTCGATGGTTCTAGCCATTGTCTCCTGCACGGTAGTCGACGATTCTTCCAAGAAAGAAAAACGTGGTCTCTGGGAGCTGAGTAACGATCATGACGACCTCGGATACGATCACAAAACCATCACCAAAACTATCACCAAGAACGTGCCCGTTCCATACCCGGTTGAAGTTGAGAAGCACGTTCCGGTTCCGGTGAAGGTTCCATATCCAGTCACCGTCGAAAAGAAGGTTCCAGTGGTCGTGGAAAAGAAGGTTCCAATCTACGTAGAGAAGAAGGTTCCCGTACACGTCGATCGTCCAGTTCCATATCCAGTAGAAGTCACGGTCCCAGTCGTCCAGAAGGAATACGTCGAAGTGCCGAAACCGTACGCAGTTCATGTTGAGAAACCCTACCCAGTGTACGTCAAAAAGCCGGTGTACATTGAAAAACCTGTTCCAGTGACTGTGCACATCAAGGAACACAAAAAACACTTCTTCGGTTTATTTTAGTAGAATACTGTAAGCGAAGTACCTTTAAGAGTTAACTAATTGATGAACAAAAGCCAATAGGCGATGTTTTCCTTACCCGAAATGTTCAGTTTTTTATCCAATGACATCCTAATTATAAGAAGCTTTTGTCCTGGGAGTAGCCTAATTAGAACATTTCCAGGACATTCGGAGAGCCTTCGGCGTTCGTAGCTCGGCAACAACCGCAAGCTGCATCACACTAACCTAATTAACATGCAAATGAATTGTCCCTTCTGTCGCAAAAGCAAACGGCCACCGGGGGATCGGATTTCTTGTTGTCGACGACCGACGCCGAACGACCAAACTGGCGATTCATTGGAAAGCAATTTTCAACCTGACTGAATCGGAAAGTAGCTCGCTTCTCTCCCTACTTGAACGCGAAAAAGGAAAAAAAAGTACGATAATGAGGCTAGAAAGTAATTATGTCTTAAATAAATTATCTGGCAAAGCGGGAGTCGTACTTCCGAAGAGTGCGAACAAAACGGCGTTGTCGGATTTCCCCTTCGAAGCGTCGGAACACAGCACCCGTGACAGTGATATGAACCCTACGAAAGAAGACGACGACAAGCGCTCTTCGGATCCTCAGAGAGGGTGTTTGGAGTACATTCCTTTTTCCTTTGCCACCCCATCCGGGCCTCGGATCGCTGAGGAATTTCGGCTACTGGGGTTCCTACTTCATCAAAAAGTGATTTCAATTCTGTCATCGGCAGCACTTCCGCTGGTTGCTCTCTCAGCATGTTATTCTGTAATCGAGAACGATATAAATTTTATTGCTGTTCTGTTTGAAGATTGCAGCAAATGGTGACCCCACTCATGCCTCATCACACTATCTCTTAGTGAGGGATCCCAGATATAGGGATCCGACAACTCTTCCTGAGCGAAGGGTTTCGTCTAATACTAAGAAAGGTTTGTTTGCATCCCTACACATCCCTTCTTAAAATAAACACAGATTCCCCTTCAATTTGATGATAGGAATTTGATTTCGACCACGATCTGAACGCCAATGTTTGAATAGGCATACCGAGCAATGATGGTTCACCGAATTGTGAGAATCACGCATACCTTTCTTCGGTCGCACAGCACGGGGGGAAGCAAAATTGCGTTTGGCAGGAGGTTGTAAAATCAACATTGCCTCGCTCTGATTGAAAGTAACCCTCCTCCCTCCCCAGGTTTCCTCATCTTCTCGTACATCGAGAGCGAGGGAATTCGACAACTCACTGCAAAGGAACGAAATGTTTTATTGAAAAGTTTCCTGCGAAGTTCGACAAAAACTCCTACCAGCAGTCCAGAGCAGGGTTCAGGATTGCTTGATAACGGATCTAATTTATGAAAATAGCTCCAATTCAACTCTGTTCTAAGACAAATTACCATCAACCATTTTGATGCAGGTACTTGCCCTGACTGACGGGGATTGATTGTGGCGGCATTCGCCAGAATTCGGCCGGTTTTTTGAGTTACCTTTCCACGGACAAAAAATGGGTCAGTGATTATTCACGCGTGGGTGTCGTGATTAGCATCATAATGCTATTATTTGGAAAAGTTTTTCTTCTCCGGTGTTTGCCGGGAATTATGACAACGGGTTTTCCGTCCGGGCCACCGGGGATCGGAACGGGGTTTTGGTTGGGTTTAATTAATTATTTGTCGCTGCTGTGTCCCATGCCGCCTTGGTGGATTTTTGTCGTGGGAAAGAAAATGTTCATGCAATTGAGTTCTTAAATTTGAGAAAAAATATCATAAGTAGACATCAACACAGAGTAGAAGATTTCAGAAGATTTCAGAAGATTTCAGAAGATTTCAGAAGATTTCAGAAGATTTCAGAAGATTTCAGAAGATTTCAGAAGATTTCAGAAGATTTCAGAAGATTTCAGAAGATTTCAGAAGATTTCAGAAGATTTCAGAAGATTTCAGAAGATTTCAGAAGATTTCAGAAGATTTCAGAAGATTTCAGAAGATTTCAGAAGATTTCAGAAGATTTCAGAAGATTTCAGAAGATTTCAGAAGATTTTTGAAGATTTCAGAAGATTTCAGAAGATTTCAGAAGATTTCAGAAGATTTCAGAAGATTTCAGAAGATTTCAGAAGATTTCAGAAGATTTCAGAAGATTTCAGAAGATTTCAGAAGATTTCAGAAGATTTCAGAAGATTTCAGAAGATTTCAGAAGATTTCAGAAGATTTCAGAAGATTTCAGAAGATTTCAGAAGATTTCAGAAGATTTCAGAAGATTTTAGAAGATTTCAAAAGATTTCAGAAGATTTCAGAAGATTTCAGAAGATTTCAGAAGATTTCAGAAGATTTCAGAAGATTTCAGAAGATTTCAGAAGATTTCAGAAGATTTCAGAAGATTTCAGAAGATTTCAGAAGATTTTAGAAGATTTCAAAAGATTTCAGAAGAATTCCGGAAATATCAGAAGGTATAAGATGATCCTCACTAATTTATAATGATTTCAGAATTCGAAAAACTGTTGAAAATCTTTTAATTTCAAGACTGCTATTGAATTTTTTAATTTGAGGAAACACTTGAAACGCTCAATTTTTCCGTCAAAATGGTTAAAAAGTTATGAATTGTATCAGAGAATCGGAGTTACTGGAATTTACAAAAAACTTCGATGTTATGGATATCGCAACAATCAAACCAAAAAGTAAAATTTCATGTTTTTTTTTTAAATTATTCCAGAGTTCTAACAATCAATAAAACTATCGAAACGTTTTGAGCGATTTTAACTTTAACCGAAACATTCCAGGTGTTTTTGAAACATTATAAAAATCTTCAAAATGTTTCTGGATATTGAAGAAAAGTATGAAATATGTGGGACAATGTTAATATTAAAAATTTTAAGGATTTTCGGTAAAATTCCAAAGCTTGAAATTTTTTTGTAAACTTCATAAGATTTCTGAGGATTCACCAAAAATTTAGAAGATTTTCGAAAATATTTTGAAACTATTGAAAAGGTTAGAGGATTTAGAAATATTTCGAAGGCTTTAATAGATTCCAGCACAGATTTTTCAAAATTCATAAGAAGATCTGCAATGTTTTAGAAAATTTCCAAAAAGGTTTGGAGTACATTTCAACAATATTTTGGGTATCGTTACAAACCCGTATATGTTTGAAAATAAATCCTAATAAGTATCGTAATCAAAAGCATTTGTTGCCCAATTGTGAATATTAGAAAAATTCAAAACAATTTGTCAATATTCTATAAATTTGAATATATATTCTGTAACATAAAGAATTTTCTTTATATATAACGGAAAAGTTCTTTTTTTACTAAATTTAGAACATTTGCTCCCCCCGGCGAACTGCCGAAATGTTAAGCAAAGTCTTGGCAATACATTTTTGTTTGTAGACTTTGACCTTTCTGTTTCAACAGACTTCGCAGCCGATTCATAGCGTACAGGATCATTGCATGGTTAGTACTAACTACGATCCTACTGACACTAAGAATCCTTCCAGGTCGGGGCTCGAACATACAACCACTGGCTTGTAAGACCAGTGTTCTATGCATTGAACCACCAACCCGGGACCGAAAAGGTTAAAGTCGGGGTGAAATAAACGATATAAAAACGTGCTTAATCTACCTAGCAGTGAGATGATTTTTTATCAAAACATGTGTTTTTTGCGTGAATATTCTTCGTTGTGCTTAGTTTTCATGAAATTATTTTAATGACCGTCGTTTTAAATTAATTTTAATTCAAACTTTGGAACTGCAACACGAATCGTAGATAGAAATTGTATGAATCCTTAAAATTATTTCTTTCAATCTAAACGTGTGACAATCGATTAAGCATTCTATGAGATGTAAAAGTGAGTTTCTCTATAAAGTTTTCATCATTATTTATGATACTTCCAGGAATGGTATTCAGAGACCAGCATAATCAAAAATAGTTTGTATCTCCCTGAATTAGTATGACGAATAAATTGAAACAGCTCGAGCCCAACTTTGAAGATTTTTAGGTATCGTCATCTTCTATCACGGTTTGAATTTCAAACACTCTTCACCCTGTAATTTTAAAATTGGAAGTCGAAATCGGATAAAATTCATAAATTTTGTATGGGACCATAAGTTTACTTTAATCTGAATTTTTGTTCAATCAATTGGTTTTGGCCTTCTTTTAGCTTCTTTATTCCCGATACTTTCGGAAATGGAGTTCGAAAATCGGTAAAGCCGAACTCAGTTAAATTAGAAATTTTTCAAAATCAGTGTAGCCATCTTCAAAAAATCTTAGTGCGTTTCACATAACCGACCTTCCCGGATCAAAAACCGAGTACCGGTAGAACTGAAATAAGTTTATTTGGTCGTCGACTCTCAAAATGTGTAAACCCGATGAACCCGTTGAATTTTTTGTAAAATTTTTACACTAATCACTATGTATCTTCTGAACCGGAAGTCGGATCTGATTAAAAACAAGTAGTTTTTATGGAACCTTAAGACCTTTTATATAATTGTTAGATGGACGAAATCGGTTTAGCCATTTACTAGCGAAATGAGTGACATTATTTAAACTTCAATACATATATCATCCTGTAGTTCTGAGACCAGAAGTCAGATCCAAATGAAATTGGGAGCATAGAATTGTTTATATGAGTCTAAGTTTGTAGAAATCGGTTAAGCCATCGCCAAAAAAATTATTGAAATTATTTTTCAAAAACAAATTTATTTAACTCTTGTGTTCTTCCAGCAATTATTGTTGCAAGCAGTTTAAATCAATATAAACATGAGATTGTCTTCTATTTAGTCACCGCAACTTCGTTAGATTTTGTTGTTTTTTGATACTTTTCGGTGAGTAACTAACCGAAAAGTATCAAAAAACAACAAAATCTAAACATGAGATTGTTTTGAATTTGAAAATACTGCCTATGTCATGTTCAAACGATTATGTTGCCAAAAACGAACCGTGCTAAAATCGAAACGTCACTGAAAAGGGTGCTGTGCACAGTCTTTTAGGTGCTAAGAAACAACTGCATAAAACAGTATTGAAAATCGTATTTCACTTTTCTCGGAACGGATTTTCCAATCTATGACTTGTTCTATAGCTATAACCGTGCGGAATCTAAATCTAAAACCATATTCTGTTTTCAAGGTCAATTGTGGCAGATATTGTCAAAAATCATTGTGGCAGATATTGTCAATTTTGACATAAAACTTTGTATAACTCCAAAAGTAAGCATCCAATCACAAAACCATTCAACAACGTTCAGGGTGACGGAAATACCTTTTATTTGCGACTAGTTTGATCAAAATCTGTCCAGTCATCTCTGAGATCTCGTCCTCTTTGTTGACAACACACACACTGGTGTTGTTGCCGAAGCCAGTTAAACCACCGGGTAATCCTGCCTCGTATAGGCCTATTTGCCTGCTGGACACACTTGGGAAACTCCTGGAAAGAATTCATTCTTGCACGGAAGGCGAACGAGGATTGTCGAACATGCAGTTCGGTTTTCGTCAAGAAGTGTCGACGATTGATGCAATCCGGACAGTGCTTGAGAGCGCTGAGAAGGCGTCCAAACAGAAGCGAAGAGGTGACCGATACTGCGCCGTGGTTACAGTGGACGTGAAGAATGTTTTCAACAGTGCCAGCTGGGAGGCCATCGCCACAGCACTACACCGAATGCGGGTCCCAGATTATGTTTGCCGAATCCTAAAGAGCTACCTCTACAATAGAATCCTGGTGTACAATACGAACGAAGGACAGAGGTCAGTGCGAGTGACGACGGGCGTCCCTCAGGGATCCATTCTTGGTCCGACTCTCTGGAACGCTATGTACAATGGGGTCTTGACACAGCAACTTCCCAGGAAAGTGAAAATCGTGGGCTTCGCGGACGACGTATCGTTAACGGTGATGGGTGAGTCTCTCGAAGAAGTAGAGGCCTCGGTGACAGAGACGATAAGCACGATTTAGGGCTGGATGAACGGAGTTAAGCTACAATTAGCTCACCACAAAACGGAAGTGTTGTTGGTGAGCAACTGCAAGTCGATCCAGCGTATCGAGATGGGGGACATGCGATTTCAACTAAGCGAGCTCTGAAACTTCTCGGAGTGATGATCGACAGCCGGTTGAAGAGGAACCGTGAAAAGCTGAACAGAGCATTCCGGCTTATGGTCGTACGAGTCACGAGCGCCTACAGGACAATATCGTCGGAAGCAGCAAGCGTTATCGCCGGAATGATCTCAATCTGCATCACCCTGGCGGAGGATATCGAGTGTTATCAGCGTAGAACCACCAGAAACGTGCGAACGATGGTTCGAATCGATTCGATGGCGAAGTAGCAGCAGGAGTGGGACAGTTCGGAGAAAGGTAGATGGACTCACCGACTGATGATGAATAGATGAATAGACAACGCGGAGAGGTAAACTTCTACCTAACGCAGTTTCTATCTGGTCATGGTTGTTTCCGGAAGTATCTCCATCGGTGTGGTCAAGCCGCGTCTCCATTTTGTCCGGAGTGTGAGTATGTTGAAGAAACACCTGATTTTCGATTGTCCCCTGTTTGCGGAAGTACGTAGGGAAATGCCTGCCCTAAGGGTGGATAATATATCCGAGAAAATGTGTCGTGAAGAAGGCACGTGGAATGCAGTAAACAAAGTGGTAACACAGATACTCTCGGAGTTGCAGCGAATATGGAGAAGGGATCAGCGAGTAAGCGTCGGATCGAGAGAACTTCCTTCGTCAGGGAACTCTTCGTCGGTGTAGTCTTGATACGTCGTCGGGGACAAGATGAGTAGACCACTTCATAGCATCGTAAGGATCGTCGTGGAACCGGACGCCATCTTCCAACCGGAACCACTGGACCTACCTTGGCATCCTTTCGGTCGGGTCGTACACGGGTATCGAAAACGTCGGTTTCGGGAGAACTTCCATCGTCGGGGAACTCTCTGTCGGTGTAGACTAGATCCATCACCGGGGACTAGTCGAGTAGACGCCACAACACCGATTCGAGTCGTCGGGGCATCAGCGAACCGGAAGCCATGCTCCAACCGGAATCGCGAAGCAGACCTCGACACTCTTTCGGGTGTCCCGCGTGGCGTAAAAGGGGAAACTCTCCGTCGGTGTAGGCTAGATCCATGGTCGGGAATCAGTCGAGTAGTGTGGCGCGACGTAGCGGAATTGGGTCGTCGAGGCGCCAAAGGTGGATCGAGATGGATAAAGAGAGAAACGCAGGAGCTCATTTTCTCCCAAACGAAGAAGTGCATGAGCACAGCCCGCCTCGAAGTATAGAGCATAGCTTAGTTCCGGGGGGATCGAGGCAAGATGTCCAAGGTGTTTTAGTGGGTAAGGTTCAGCCAGTCCCACTCGCTGGTTCACAATATCGGTAGCTTGACAACTACCGAGCGCGTGAGCTGGGAAAGTACATATAGTATTTCACCTTGTAATTTTGAACCCACTTCACTCTGTAATACCCGAATCGAAAGTCGAATTTGTTCTGAGCCAAATTTAGAATAATTTTCCGTATATAGCATCGTCGCTCTAAATGATGACATGTGATTTGGAACACACTTTACCCGTTAATTTCGGAAGCAGATGTCGGATCGAAACGAAAATCAACACCATAAGATCTTTAACATGGTGCCACCAAAACGGTATTTGAGTAAACATTGTTCTAGCATCAATCATCATTACTTTTGTCGAACAGTCGTTCGCACCGCACGCGTATAGCTCTTGGCTCCTGGAATTTTTTTCTGGCTACCTAGAGTTTCATTGATTCAAGGCTTCAGTCTTTTTCAAGGCTACCTGAATCACTAACTAAGTGACTAAGTGATACAAAGAGTGATATTAGAGTGACTAAGAAATTAATCAGCCTTTTTTAAGGCTAGCTAGGAGTCTAATCGAAGACTAATTTAGCCTAGTTAATTTAATTTAAAATTTCATTAATTTCAAAAATGCCTGCGTCCAACCGGAAAGGCAACAAGCCTAAGGCTAAAAATAATTCAATACGGAATAAATCACAATCCGTTATTCAACATTTTTCTAATAACATTCACGATCTTATAGAATCTGAATGTAAAAATAAAAGACAACGGACGGATTTCCCTTCCGTTGATCCTATGCCGTCTAACAATATTTACGAGATTCTTCCTGAATCCGATTGTAGCGACATAGAAGAAAATTCTTCAAAAATTCCCAAAATGGACGCTTGTCGTTCTGGGAAGAAACATCAATCTATGCCACCAGTGACGGTGATGATTTCCGACTTCAAAGCATTCCGTACTAAGCTTTCTACTTTTCTCCCGGAAGTAAAAGTCTCATTTCAAATCGGACGAAGAGGAGAATGTCGAGTCTTGGTGGATGGATTGGAAGATTACGAACGTCTTATTCGATATTTGTCCGAAAAACTTCATAAATTTTATTCATATGATATAAAATCAGACAGACCCTTCAAGGCTGTCTTGAAAGGATTATCAAATGATCAAAGTATTGATGAAATTAAAAATGAACTAAAAGAATTGCTTGGTTTTGCCCCTTCCCAAGTAATACTTATGAAAAAAAGAGCGAATGGTACTTCTAAACCACGCTCTGGAATTTCCCATGAACTTTACCTAATACACTTCAATCGAAGTGATGTAAACAATTTGAAAACTTTAGAAAAAGTACGTTTCATTTCCCACATTAAAATTCATTGGGAACATTATAAACGGCATAATCGTATTGCTAACTTAACGCAATGTCGTCGTTGCCAAGGCTTCGGTCATGGAACCAAAAATTGTCATATGGATATACGGTGTTTGAATTGTGGTAAATCGCATTCGAAAGACGTTTGTCCAATGAATGAAACCACTGATAAATTTTCATGTTCAAATTGCAATGGAAATCAAAAATCCAATTATTTGAAATGTCCTGTCAGGGAAAAAATTTTAAACGCTCGTTCGCTTCGACAACAAGTCAAATCAACGACCTTAAATTTACAGAATATACCTGAAAATTCTTCTAAGGCACCTGCCAATTCGTCTTCTAACGAAAACAATTTATTGACAGGTAGATCGACCTCGTCATCATCTTTTTCTAATGTCAGTTATGCTGGTATATTAGGTAGAAATCTATCTCCTATTTCTTCTAATGTAAATAATCAAAACACAGGACCGCCTTGCAGTTCTTCTTCTAACGAAAACAATTTATTAATAGGTAGACCGGCCAAATCATCTTCTTCTAATGGCAGTCTACCTACAAATATTCCTTCAATGCCATTCGCTTCTTTAAATGAAGTCGATTTAGGCGATATAACTGAAAATAAAATGATCTACCTACAAGATCAACTTTTTCAAATGATCATCCAAATGAATTCGACTTCATCACTTTTTGAAGCATTTCAAATCGGATGGAAATTTGCAAATAATATTATAATGAATTTAAAATTTAACAGTGATGTTAAATAATTATTTGAATATTTTAAATTGGAATGCTCGATCTTTGAAATCGAGTGAAGATGAATTTTATAATTTTCTCAAAGTTCACAAAATTCATATTGCCATTGTGACAGAAACTTTTCTTAAACCAAATGTAAAATTGAAAAGTAATCCACATTATGTGGTTCATCGATTTGAAAGGTTTACTGGAATTGGTGGTGGAGTTGCCATTTTTGTCAAACGGCAAATTAAACATCGAATTTTACCTTCTTTCAATACTAAAGTTATTGAAAGCTTGGGAATCGAAGTTGAAACCATTCATGGAATTTATTTCATCGCTGGAGCATATTTGCCATTCCAATGCACCGGCGAACAATTAAATTTCTTTAAAGGCGATTTGCAAAAACTTACAAGATATCGATCGAAATTGTTCGTAATAGGGGACCTAAATGCTAAGCATGTCCAGTGGAATTGTAGGCAAAATAACAGTAATGGTAAAATACTTCATAATCAACTCTCAGCTGGTTACTTTACAGTTCTTCATCCCAGTAATCCTACTTGTTTCTCTTCCGTGAAAAACCCGTCTACAATTGATCTGGTTCTAACAGATCAAAGTCACATTTGTAGTGAACCGATTACTCATGCTGATTTTGACTCAGATCATCTTCCTGTAACATTCAGACTTTCCAACGAAGCTATAATTAATCCAATTAGTTCTATTTTCAACTATCATAGAGCTAATTGGTTGGATTACAGATCTCACATTGAAAATCATGTGGATCATGAAACTATTTTAGAAAATTCTGCGGACATCGACACAGCAATTGATAATTTGAATCATTATATTATCGAAGCTAGAAATCTTTCAGTTCCCAAAGCTCAAACTAAATTAAATTCTCCTATCATCGATGACAATCTTCAACTGCTCATTCGGTTGAAGAATGTTCGTCGACGACAATATCAACGTTCTCGTGATCCTGCTATGAAAAACATAGTTAAGGATTTACAAAAAGAAATTAAACATAGATTTACTCTTTTGCGAAATGAAAATTTCGCTAAAGAAGTTGAACAAATTAAACCATATTCTAAACCTTTCTGGAAACTTTCTAAGGTTCTTAAGAAACCTCAGAAACCAATTCCTGCTCTCAAGGAAGGAAATCAAATACTTCTTACAAATGGTGAAAAAGCTCAAAAACTTGCTCAGCAGTTCGAGAGTGTCCACAATTTTAATTTAAACGTTGTGAGTCCTATTGAAAATGAAGTCTCACTGAAGTATGATCATATTTCAACCCAAGTGTTATCACACGATGACATTATTGAGACGAATTTTGATGAAATTAAATCAATTATTAGGAAACTCAAAAACATGAAGGCTCCTGGTAATGATGGAATTTTTAATATTCTTATTAAAAATCTTCCCGATGTTGCCTTGAGACTCCTGGTTAAAATTTTCAACAAGTGTTTTTCATTAGCTTACTTCCCAAAAAGATGGAAAAACGCTAAAGTAATTCCTATCCTAAAACCTGATAAAAACCCAGCAGAAACATCAAGTTATCGCCCAATTAGTTTACTTTCTTCTATCAGTAAACTTTTTGAAAAAATTATCTTGTTAAGAATGATGACTCATATAAATGAGAATTCAATTTTTTTACCAGAGCAGTTTGGATTTCGTCATGAACATTCAACTACTCATCAACTTGTCAGAGTAACGAACATGATAAAATCAAATAAATCTTCTGGGTTATCCACTGGAGTTGCTTTTCTAGACATAGAAAAAGCATTCGACAGTGTTTGGCACAAAGGTTTAATAGCAAAAATGTCTGATTTCCAGTTTCCTATTTATTTGATCAAAATGATTCAAAATTATTTAACTGATTGTACTCTTCAGGTTAGCTATCAGAATTGTAAATCTGAATTGCTACCCGTACGAGCCGGTGTTCCGCAGGGTTCGAGTGTAGCTCCAATCTTGTATAATATTTTCACTTCTGATCTTCCAAATCTACCCGTTGGTTGTCAGAAATCGCTATTCTGTGACGACACAAGTCTGTTAGCCACAGGTAGAAATCTAAGAGTGATCTGCAGTCGCCTACAAAGAAGTTTAAATATTTTCAGTGATTATCTGTCAAAATGGAAAATTAAACCAAATGCAGCCAAAAAGCAATTAATTATCTTTCCTCACAAGCCAAGAGCTTCTTTTCTAAAACCAAACAATAATCACATTCTCAAATTGAATGGCTTGGAATTGACATGGTCTGATCAAGCTAAATACTTAGGTTTAACGTATGACAAAAAACTCACTTTCAAGGATCACATTGAAGGAATCCAGGCAAAGTGTAATAAATATATTAAATGTTTATATCCTCTTATAAACAGAAATTCTAAGCTCTGTCTAAAAAACAAATTGTTAATTTATAAACAAATTTTCAGACCAGCCATGCTTTATGCGGTACCAATTTGGTCAAGCTGTTGTTCCACCAGGAAGAAAACGCTTCAAAGGATTCAGAATAAAATTCTGAAAATGATTCTGAAGCGTCCTCCCTGGTTTAGTACAAATGAGTTACACAGACTCACAAATATAGAACCATTAGATGTAATGTCACATAATATTATAAGCAAATTCCGACAAAAATCGATGCAATCTTCAATTGAATCGATTCGCTCTCTGTATTAGTTAGTAAGTTAGTATATAAGTTCCTTTTCCCCATTACACAATACAAGTAGGTTTAGAATTTTCCCTACACAAAAAACTCAGAATTGCGGAAGCAAATGATGTCTTCATGGTAATAACCAAATCATATATATATATAACAGGGCTGAAAAGTCACCACTTGTGGCTGAACACCCAATTTAAATCTTAATAATTTAATTTTAACTCATATTCCAATAAATAGTTATTAAAAAAAAAAAAAAAAAAAAAATCCTTACTTTTGCACGAGTACGATGTCCAATTGTTTTCGAGTATACTATGAACGCTGTCCGGATAAAAAGAGTTTCATCGGTCTTTCTAGCAGCGACTTTCCATATTTGATTTGCTATCACACAACATGGACTCTACCCTGCTGTTGGCTAAATCAGATTTCAACGATTCTGGTAGACTGCTGTGGAAAACTGACTTTTTCCGACCTTCATCTCATCAAACGCAGTATGGACAAAACAATCCATTCGATATTGGCAGTCGACATTTCAGTAGCGTTTACTACTGTGGGCAAAAAATAATAAGACTTTGTTCATAATTTCAAAATTCTTTATTCATTCTTCAAAATCTATTTCGCCCCCCTCAAACTAATCCCCTCCGGCCCCAATACACTTGTGCTAACGTTTTTTTCCAATCCTCGAAAGAGTTGTTAAAAGCAATTCCCGGAGTAGCCTTGGAAGCGCGTAGCGATTCAGGTTTGATGTCTTCAATTTACTCAGAACGGTTGTCCCGGAGTCACACGAAACTAAATCAGGCGAATACGGTGGTTGCAGAACAATATTGGTTGAATTTGAGCGAAAAAATCACGAAGAATTAATGCAGTATGCGATGGTACAGTATCGTGGGGCAAAAACCAACAGTTTTCGGCTCATAATTCTGGCCTCTTTTTTCGAAAAGATTCGCAAAAATGAAGCAGAAAACTCAAAAAAGTGTTCCTTGTTGACAGTTTGGCCGGTCGGAAAGAATTCGGAGTACATCGTCTACAACGATAATCTAAGAAAACTGCCGTCCCGAACGTGGTTCGTCGTCTACGCTTTCTCGACCTTCTTTAAACAACTTGTACCAATCAAAAACATTCCCTCGTGACATACAATTATCACCGAAGGCCTTTTTGCAGCATTCTGAACCTTTCGGCACCAGAAATTCGAATGGATGGACGAATTTACATGATTCTTTTATTGTTTCATCAGTTTTTACCCCCACCGCGTTCGTAAACTTGCAGGAAAAGTGGGAAAAATCCATTAAGTTGTTTTGTATGGACAATGGAATTTTCCACTGAAAAAGTCGGCAATGATTGCTAGATCATCGATTGGTGTTTGGCGCATAACCCCGCATATGCATGGCTGTCAGACGGCTGACTAAACGCTGCCAGCTGGTAAAATATAGCTGGCAGACATTCTGGTGACCGACTGCCTCACCGCTGGCAGTTATACAACTCAAACGATACAACCGTATCCACCAGAATTTTTCCACATTGAAATCTTTAACATTTTCAGCGAAGGTGAGAAGATGAAAACGCTCGGCTAACTTAGATACAGGCGACATTGTTTTGTCAAATAGGATTTGACAACCGTCACTGAATCAATTTTGGTAGCCGTCTGGTGGCCATGGCTGCCCAGGTAGCCAAAACGCTATGCGGGACGAGTTGCATAAGTATTTGGCCACCGAAGAAAGGAATACTAGATCGTTGAAAGAATCTTTTGGCGCGCAACGAGTTGTTTTGTGTAAAGTTTTCACATGCATACTTGATTCATGAGATTCGTCATTCTGAGCCACGTGCTTAATTTGGTATGAACATTACTGCTTGCCAAATGACTCAATGACGGAATGCATGACTGTACTAGAAAACCGCTGTAGACAGGAGAAAATGTTCTGATATCATTTACCGGTTGATAAATTGTGTTCAATAGATTCAGATGAATAGTATTGGTCATCGCGAGCGCGAGTTGAACAAATCAGAATGCGCTAAGGTCAAACTAAGAGATTTTCCGTGCATTTTTCTTTATAATGGTTTAGATAATACTAAGCGCACACAATAGGTGGCGGTTATATATCAATGTTCAAGATGATTACCATAACAAATTGAGACTTCCATTTTATATATCATGTTCTGTGAAGAATGTTCAAATCGGTAAGATCAATATCAAATTAAAATTTAAGCGTCGTCTCTCCAAGTAATCAAAAGTTCCACAAAACAAGTTTTGAGAAAACTTTCTCGCTGCTTAAAAGTGTATAAGGAACTGGTTCAAAGTTTGTGCTGTCGGGTGAACATTCACGAATGAGTAATTCCTTAAAAATGAACTGTTCAGAATGCTCTGTATTCAGCTTGAGCTAAATCTTTTTTTACGAACTTTTGGTTACTAAATACAAATACAAATTGTAAATATATCGTACTCTATCGAATGAACAACTCTAGAAGAGAAACTCTTCAACATTGTTTCGAGTTTATCAAAACAAAATTCTGGTTAGTTAGCATTTTTATCGATTATCGAAAGCAAGAATCACATCTGGAAGAGAAAACGTGACACCTTATATCCTTTATGTCGAAGCCATTAAGTGGGGTCTCTGTTCAGTGCATTAATTCAAAAGACAAGATAACAATCTGTGGATTTGCTCAATTTTTGCTCAACAGAAGTATTTCATATGTTCACATTTGATTTTTGGTGATAATTCTTTTTTCAGCGAATGTGTGTCGAATTTCGTGGATGGTAGGTTTAGTAATTAGTTTAACAATTCTGCTGTCCGAAAACATAAACTAAAATAATAATTTTTGAACAAAACGAAGTTCGACGGGTCAGCTAGTCGACGGGTCAGCTAGTACTGAATACAAATAACTATTTTGACGTGCCTAGACCAAGAAAAAAAATTCGACGAATAAGGTATCCGCGTAAAATATAATTAGAAAGTCTTACTACTTTTTGCTCACAGTAGTATAACCACTTAGATTTTAACATTAGTAAGAACACTTTCAATAGATGAATAGAAGTAGAGTTAGAATTAGATTGAGTCTGTGCGATATTTTTTTAATCGAAGACGATGAATAAATAAACAGATAAAACGTGAGTTCAACTAACAAAACACGCACAATTTAAGAATTTAATGGTTGGTTCAAAGGGCTTTATTCGTGTTTTTAAAAAGAGTCGTGAAATTGATTTTTTTACTCATCACATGTAGTAGCGGAACCGGATGTCAGATACGGATCGAATTCAATTCAAAATGGTTGAAATCGGGTAAAATAAATGATAGAAAAAAGTGGCCTTTTACATAAAAATAAATTTGTAAAAAAATTTATCGTGTTAGCTGCTGGCCATTAGAATTGACTTTAGCTTTGTATCTGTCCCAAGATTTTGGTTTCTGGTAGTACCTGATACAATGGAACTCACTTCGTTTTCTCAGAGATGACTACACCGATCTAAAAACTGTGCCAATGTGCAAGTTTAGCTAATTGATGCCCAAACAAATTGTTAGGATTCTCTCTAGAGAATTTCGAAGAATACAACAATATTGTACATAACAATATGAGTGATATAAAAACAGATTAATTATCAATCCTCAGCACTAGATCTTAAAACTAAGCTAGATATCCCAACCTTCAAGCAAACAAAACGGAACAAACCAATTACAGATTATTGAGCAATTAATGATTCCATTTATTCAATTTGTGTTCAACAATTCTAAAATCACATTTTCAAATTCTAAAACAGACCCCAATGCTTCTTGTGCTCCTTGACATGCACGGTCACTGGAACTTGCTTCTCGACGTACACCGGCTTGCTGACGTACACCGGAACGGGCTTCTCAACATGAACTGCGTATGGTTTTGGCACTTCGACGTATTCCTTCTGGACAACTGGGACCTTGACTTCTACTGGATAAGGAACTGGACGATCAACATGGACGGGAACTTTCTTCTCGACGTAGACAGGGACATTTTTCTCCACATAAACTGGAACCTTCTTCTCAACTGGAACTGGATATGGAACCTTCACCGGAACTGGAACGTGCTTCTCAACCTCAACCGGATACGGGACGTGAACGTTCTTGGTGATGGTCTTGGTTACGGTTTTGTGGTCGTAGTGATCGTAGTGATTATCGTAATGATTATCGTAATGATGATCGTATCCGATGTTATCGTGATCGTGACTCAGATCCCAGAGGCCTCGTTTTTCCTTCTTGCTGGTGGAATCGTCGACTGCCGCACAGGATGCGATGGCCAGAGCCATGGACAACACAATGAACGCCTATGAAACCGTCGAAAAATAGTAATGTAATTTGCTAATTGGGTACTGATCGAGTGGTCACAGTTTGTTACCTTCATGTTGGTAGCTACCGTCTGATTGAACGTAATCGATGAGATGATCGCAAGCGACTGATAACTTTCGGTTGACCGAACTGTGGCTTTTATACGGTTTGAGTCAACAAGCTCCAAAAGCGAACGACGAATTGGAAAATCCTCATTTATTTCTGCTTCACGACAGTTTCGAATTATCGTGTTTCCATTTGACAAAATTCAAGGTGGAGGTGATGTCGATTCGGATAAGGCCAATAACAAAATTGGTGGTTTTGCATGTCCATAGCAGCTGCTCTCCTGCTGGGTGCCTTCGAAGCAGATAACCAACTCGCGAGGCCACGAAAAGGGATAACCGAAAACCACCGATTCCACGTGCGGTTTGGTTGCTGCGGAATGTGAGGGAAGCCTGGGATGCTCCTGCCGTTCCGATCTGGCTGACTGAAAGGATGGATGCGGTTGGAGTCGTTGAATCAACAATTTTCCCGTCAAGAGGAAGATGTAATTTGTTCTTTGGTTTTCCTGACAAAAGCCAGGGGGAGAAAAGAAGCTGCAGTTATTTTTCGCCGGAATCAAGGTTTGGGGAAAATGTTCTGCAGCCCCGAAAAAAGGTCGCTATAATTGGATCTGAAAGGGATGAGTGTAATAATAGATATGAAATTTGTATTTAATAAAGCCATTTTCGGCACTCGAGCATACGGGGAACCGCCGTCAAGAAACAGGGAAACAATCTGCCGCAATGCAAACTGCGGATGATGAGAACGGTTTTCGGATGGGGCAGTGGCAATTTCACCGAATCAAAACTTTCCGGGAAAATGAGGGGGGAGGGAGAGGAAAGCAAATTTATTCCTGGCCGCCGCAGGGTTGCGATCCACGATGAGGCATGCTTTTATCGCTTTGAAAATAAATGTAGTCGTCTGGCTTTAGGCTTTACTTTCTCCCGACAAATGCCAGAAGCAGCAGCAACAGCGACTGTGTTTCAGAGAGTTTGCTGTTTGTTGCTGGCCCGCATCTATCAGATCGGCTTTGATGATGGTTTTTCTATACATATGTAATGAGATAGGCGCAAACTCCTGCTTGCCCTGGTTTGTACGGTGATTTAATCGAGTTTAGTAAGTATAAAATTTCCACTAGGGCAGAGGTTAATCGAATGGAATAGGCAAGAAAGTGTCGTTAATCGTAATTTTTCAGTACACTTCACTTTTCTTACTCAAAAGACAAAAGTTTCAATCCTCGAAGGTCGCAAAATCTTAAACACTTGCCGGTGATTTGCCTGGTAATAAGAAATAAACGAAACGATTCCATTATCGCAAAGATGCGAACTTCCAAGCTGAAGAAGAGTTTGTAGAGCCATTAGCCAAATCATCACACCCGTACTGAAATGACACGAGGTACGCTAAAGATTGGAACCCATTTTCGAGAGTTTTTATCCTTTTTTCCTCCGCGTGAAAGCAAGTTGGGATGAAAATTGTTATCAGTTTAGCGGAAAATTAGTTTCCTTATTTTGGCACAATCTGTGCTTATCTTAGCTTTTTCGCTACGAACGAAGAACATCTACTTCCTGTTTATCGAAGAAAGATTTTTTCCAACCCCAATTCCGAGGCTTTGGATAGCACCTAAATGAAAGTCGAGAGAATTTCGTAACTTTAACCCACGCGGCGTGATGTTGGCGGAATTGGATACGGTCTGTTAGTTGCTATCATCTGAACTTTAAACGCAAGACGACCTTCACCCTGTAACAGCAAAAACAGATTAAATCGGCTAGGCTGGAAAATGTTTCGCTTGAAATCGTTGTCGTTTTCATCCGTATAAAAACCATCGGCAGACTTACGGAAAGATATCACTTGCTTGCGATCATCTAACCGGTTAAGTGTGCAGTTCAATCAGACGAAGGCATCCAACATGAAGGTAACGAACGGTGATCATATAATCTGTAATAATTCGACATATAATTTTTGACTTCTTTCCATAATTGCTCTCGCAGGCGTTCATTGTATTGTCCATGGCTCTGGCCATCGCATCCTGTGCGGCAGTCGACGATTCCACCAGCAAGAAGGAAAAGCGAGGCCTCTGGGATCTGAGTCACGATCACGATAGCATCGGATACGATCACCACTACGACAATCACTACGATCACTACGACCACAAAACCGTAACCAAGACCATCACCAAGAACGTTCACGTCCCGTATCCGATTGAGGTTGAGAAGCACGTTCCAGTTCCAGTGAAGGTCCCATACCCAGTCACGGTCGAGAAGAAGGTTCCAGTTTATGTGGAGAAAAATGTCCCTGTCTACGTCGAGAAGAAAGTTCCCGTCCACGTTGATCGTCCAGTTCCATATCCAGTAGAAGTCAAGGTCCCAGTTGTCCAGAAGGAATACGTCGAAGTGCCAAAACCGTACGCAGTTCATGTTGAGAAGCCCGTTCCGGTGTACGTCAGCAAACCGGTGTACGTCGAGAAGCAAGTTCCAGTGACCGTTCACATCAAGGAACACAAGAAGCATTGGGGTCTGTTTTAGGATGTGGAAAAAGTTATGTTATGATTAATGAACTGAATAAATATAGAACGATTTGGAAAAGTTATCTGCATTGCGTTTCTAATTAATATTTGACACAACAGAATATAAACAGAAGAAACAACATGAACAGATTAAATAGAACAAACAGAATAAACAGAATAAACAGAATAAACAGAATAAACAGAATAAACAGAATAAACAGAATAAACAGAATAAACAGAATAAACAGAATAAACAGAATAAACAGAATAAACAGAATAAACAGAATAAACAGAATAAACAGAATAAACAGAATAAACAGAATAAACAGAATAAACAGAATAAACAGAATAAACAGAATAAACAGAATAAACAGAATAAACAGAATAAACAGAATAAACAGAATAAACAGAATAAACAGAATAAACAGAATAAACAGAATAAACAGAATAAACAGAATAAACAGAATAAACAGAATAAACAGAATAAACAGAATAAACAGAATAAACAGAATAAACAGAATAAACAGAATAAACAGAATAAACAGAATAAACAGAATAAACAGAATAAACAGAATAAACAGAATAAACAGAATAAACAGAATAAACAGAATAAACAGAATAAACAGAATAAACAGAATAAACAGAATAAACAGAATAAACAGAATAAACAGAATAAACAGAATAAACAGAATAAACAGAATAAACAGAATAAACAGAATAAACAGAATAAACAGAATAAACAGAATAAACAGAATAAACAGAATAAACAGAATAAACAGAATAAACAGAATAAACAGAATAAACAGAATAAACAGAATAAACAGAATAAACAGAATAAACAGAATAAACAGAATAAACAGAATAAACAGAATAAACAGAATAAACAGAATAAACAGAACAAACAGAATAAACAGAATAAACAGAATAAACAGAATAAACAGAATAAACAGAATAAACAGAATAAACAGAATAAACAGAATAAACAGAATAAACAGAATAAACAGAATTAACAGAATAAACAGAATAAACAGAATAAACCGAATAAACAGAATAAACAGAATAAACAGAAAATAAACAGAACAAACCGAATAAACAGTTTGTACGAAGAAGGCGGGTTTAACTGTTCAAAGAAATTCCGGCTATGCTGGTTCTCGGTTTCTGATTCTGGATGCACTGGAAATAAAATGTAAAATAATTTCTAAACTTACCTTAAAACTGTTCCAGTCGGTAGTCATTGACAGTAGACGGCCAAACATTAATTTGGCTTTCCTTGTTCTTGGGTTTTTGATGAACGACCGAACATTGTAGCCATAGACTCAAAAATGGATTCCAGTCACTTTTCTCGATTATACCGGCTCCCAGATTTCGGTTTCGGAAATGCCTCTTTTCGTTACCTCAGAGATAAGTACTGTTTCACTCTGTAGGTTATACTAGTTTAGAAATGGGCAATTCGCTCCTGAGCTGTTCCAGTGAATCGAATCATTGAAGTGAGCTGACAGCTCACAGCTCTTTTCAAACGAACCGCAGCTCACCAGCTCACTCATTTGCTACCCAGTTCACTGCGTTATGACAAAGGAAACACGCTACGAGCTGATCGGATCTTCGGCTCTTTAAGAGATTCAATTTAGTCGACATCAATTAAAGATAAGTTAATTCGCATTGCATTCATTGCATCATTGCAAATCAATGATTCAATTTCGATCATGCATATGAAAGAAAACCGCTGCTTAAGAAAAACTAAAAGAGCTGATGAGCTGATACATCGAATCGATTCACTTTGGTGAGCTGATCGGTTCGGAGCTGTTCACCAAAATGAGCTGTTTTGCACGCCTCTATACTAGTTTATGGACAAACCTTTTTGTTCTTTTAAAAACAAAGACAATTATTTTGCAGAATAGCACACATTAATATATGAGAATATGTGAGATATGAGAAGGCATCAATTACACCTAGTGATGGGCGCCCGCTCGCGAGCCGTTCATTTGAACCGACTCGTAGCAATGAGCGAACGAACCACGGCTCTTCAAAATTGAACCGCGGCTCTCAAGCAGAGTTGCCATTTTAAAATCTGCGTTTCAACTTGGAAAATCTGTGTGCCTGTGTACGTCCAAATTTGTTTGCGTTGTGGTTAAACGATGATGTTTTCTAATGAAGCTGTCAAAAATACATAGGAACATTTATTCAGCAGTGAATTTTCAAAGAATTCTGTCGTAATAGGAGAAGAAAAATAGATTTTTTTTCCAAATGGAATTTCAACTTATTTATTTCAATATCCCGCTTCCTCGCACACGGACACCTCTAGTTGTAAGACACAATTTTAGATCGCACATACCGCTCATGTATTTCCGTGGCTCTCACACTCACTCTCTCGAACCGTTTCTCCACATTGACGTTTATTAAAAAAGAGCCAATGAGCCGTTCAATTGAACCGGCTCTTACGAAAGAGCGTTCGGTTCAGAGCCGCTCATTGAAATGAGCCGTATTGCCCATCACTAATTTTTGCCCAAAAAAATGCAGATTTAAATGTGGCAACCCTGATCATTACACCACTAGGTGGAATAATACAGTTTTTTTACTAAACGAATAATACAAAGAAACCGACAACACTGACACTTAACTTCAAGAATCGTATTCGTTTACTGGCCGAACACGACTCTACAAAAAAATATTGGTAAGTTGTGATTTTATGCTGAAAGAAAAAGAATCACGCTTCGAACGAACAACTGAGAATGTGGAAATCAAACGATGTTTTACTCTAGCGATGTTTAAGTTTCTGGAGTAAAAAAAAATGATGAAGTCACCAGGGTTACCATATTCACTGATTTTCCTGTAAAACTACAGATTTTTCCTTCATTTTCGGTACACAAATTCTGTGTCATTTTTTAATTCAACTATTCACAGTAGATTCGTTGACCGTGATATCGCACAAATAGACCTTGTGATCAGTGATGCCACTTTTCGTAGAAGTCAAATCCGTAGATATGGTTCCAAGTGTACTTATACTAGTACACTTCCATAAACTTAACAGCTTTTGGCTCAGATCCACAAAAGCAGTCTTCCAATAATGACAGATCGATGGCTAATAGAAGCATGATTACAATTTTTATTGAACAAGCAAAAAAAAATATGCAGACGATGTAACAATATTCAATTATTTTCCTTTGAAATCAAGAGATATAATGCTAGATCAGGAGATTTCTGGTAAAATAATGCTAAATCCGTAGATTTCATATGATTCATTCGTAGATCCGTAGAAAAGACAGAAATCCGTAGATCTACGGATAAATCCCTGAGGTTGACATCACTGCTTGTGATGTCATGAATTTTCCTCCCAGTAATAACAACATCGCTAGTGCTAGCGTTAGATCTACACGTTCTTAGTTATCTTTAAGAAAATTTATTTTATTTCCTTACATCATTCTAGGTTATTGCAATTGAATTTATCAAATTCGACTAGTTCAAATTTGGAATGTTAGTTCCAAACTAATCGATTAAATATGAATTGATCATTTAGGCTAAATCGATTAATCGCTGCAGTCGTGTTAGTGATGGGCAATACGGTTTATTTCTGAGCCGAACGCTCTTTCGTAAGAGCCGGTTCAATTGAACGGCTCAATGGCTTTTTTTCAATAAACGTCAATATGGAGAAGCAGTTCGAGAGAGTGAGTGTGAAAGCCACGGAGATACATGAGCGGTATTTGGGCAATCTAAAGTTGTGTTTTACATTCCATTTGGAAAAAAATTATGTTTCTTTTCCTATTACAACAGAACTTTTCCAAAATACACTGGAGAGTGAATGTTCCTATGTACACGCAGAGAAATTGAGCATGTTTAAAATAACAAATCGATTAGTAGATTTTTGAACTTGATTTCTGTTTATTTCAAGCTAGATCATGATTGTTACAAACCAATTTCTCCCATCAACATTAAAAATAATCTCTGTTTAATTTGAATCAAAATTTAGGTATAACCAAATGAGAAGTATATTTGTTTCGGCTGAGTTTATTGTTGAAATGAACTAACTGTTTATTACATGTCAACCAAAGTTGAGTTAATGTTATCAGCCATGTCCTTGTTGATTTAACCGTTGTGCACTCGAAAAAAAAAACACCTTTAACCACCCGAATGGGTACCCGGGTACCCATTTTTTTAAATCGCTGTAAGTTGAGCATTTTTCAACCGATTGAAGTAATTTTAGCACTGTTGGATTCAGGAACTTAAGCTCTTTGGGATTGGTACCCATAAAGATGGACATGGTGCTCCTGGTTCCCAGGAACCCGGATATCCTAAATGAGTTCCGACATCGAGGCATTTATACACGGATTTCACGTATTTTTGTAATCTTATCTAAGAATTGCTATATGAAATCAAGTGCTATGCTGAGTTGTTATGTTTATATATTTCAGGGGGCATCCGTTATGTACGTAACATAAAATTTTGAATTTTTCTACCACTCCTTTCCCCCTTTGTCGAGCATTTCTCAATCTTTTCACCATGTATTGTCACGTATTTTTGAAACCTCTCCCCCCTAAACGCGTGACGTACTTTATGTATGTTCCCTTATATACTTCACTTTCTTATCTTCAGTTTGAAAATTATTATGTACTTCAGGCCTATTGCGAGGAGCACGCAATACAATTTTTAATTCTGGCAACAAACATTTCGAAACATCACGAAGTTACTTCCCAAACAGTTTCGTTCTCATTTATATTTCCTTTTTTTCGTTCTATGAGAGTAAGTCCAGAATAGGCCAACTACCCTTTAGATGACGTCATTTTTCTACAAAAGGTTCATTTTGGTACGGCCTTTCTCAAATAGCTGGTTTGGAAAAGTTTCAAATTAGTAAATGACATTTATGGTGGAAAACACAAGTGTCGGAACATTCTACGGAAATCCGGATTAACGGGAACCAGAAGAACCTACTACAGCAATATACACGGCCATCGAAAAGTGGATAAATTTCTGAATTTACCCGTACTGAAAAAATTCAAATCGGATGGAATTTGCCTTAGTTACAAGCATTTTTATTTGTGGGTACCCGGGTACCCATTCGGGTGTTTACGTAATAAAAAAAATTTGAGCCCCCCCATTCGACCCCCCTTACTGTAAAATGAAAAGTCAAAGCATGAGAAGTTATGGTCCAACTAGTTCTTGGAATTGACCGAATTG
Organism: Malaya genurostris; assembly: GCF_030247185.1. Classification (NCBI taxonomy): domain Eukaryota; kingdom Metazoa; phylum Arthropoda; class Insecta; order Diptera; family Culicidae; genus Malaya; species Malaya genurostris. Next base: position 337,848,224 of record NC_080571.1, on the reverse strand, counting down.
CAGAATCTTAGTTTAAACCTAACTCAGAAATTTCTTATTTTGAAATTCGAAAAGGTACCCGGGTACCCATTCGAGTGCATAAGGGTTAATTCAGCTATATCTTCAAAACAGGAAAATAATTTGGTTCGATTTATCTATGATCATATTTGTGTTAAGATACAACTAATTTTACCGTTTAAATGAACCGTAATAGTTTTATTTCTTGTGAACCAGAGAATTTTTTTCCCGCGCGAATAAACCAGGGCATTCTTTTTTCGCGGATAAAGGTAAGCGCGTTTCATAAGTAAAATTTTATCTGCTTATTCATTCTCGTTTAAGGTTTTCAACAATTCAAGTGTACATTCTCTTCACAAAAAACCGGACTGATGGAACACCTAACCGTTGGATGTTATAAAAATCGGAAAACCTTGATTATGGTATGTGAATTCGTTCGTTCATCAACAAAACTCCTAAATATCTTGAAAAATTCATAATTGAAAAAAAAATTGTTTTTCAGGAATTTTATAACGAATATAAATCGAAATAAAAGTTGTATCAAAAATTACCTTGTAAATCTTTTTATTCTTAAAAACGAACAAAAATGTATGATTTCAACAATCAAAAACGTTAGTTGAAATAGCTAAATTTAAGGTAATTTATTTCAACTAAAAAGTTTGTTACTTTAAAGCGCAACATTTCTTAACTTTATCGAAAGTTCGTTCATTCATAACAAATGTTTCAAATTGAATTCACTGTGAAATTGTTTGTCAAAAAAATGACAAGAACGCACAAGAGAAATATTTGTTGTTTTTATCAAAATGTCGCTTGAAACAAACTAACCCACTGAGTAAAATTGATTATCATGTTTTGTAGTTTCAAGCAGCAATGTTTTCTATATCAAACCAGATTTTCTTTTGTCACTATTTTAACAAAAAAATCGTTGCGAGAAACCCAAATTTGGTTATATTTACAATTTTTTTCTCTGCGTGTATTTTGACAGCTTTATTGGAAAACATCATCGTTTAAACAACAACGCAAGCTACATGTCGAACCGTCGTTAGAAGGCCACGGTTGTCAAATTTGGGCGGCAGCACGGATGAACCACGGTTCGCAGCTTGGCTAGCTTTTCATGTTGAGAGTCAAGGCTCTTCTTGAGAGCCGCGGTTCAATTTTGAAGAGCCGTGGTTCGTTCGCTCATTGCTACGAGTCGGTTTAAATGAACGGCTCGTGAGCGCTCGCCCATCACTAAGTCGTGTAAATTTCATTTTTTCCCTATGTTTGAAACAGCGATGCCAACCTTACGGATTCATCTGTAGATCTACGGATTTCTGTCATTTCTACGGATCTACGGATGAATCATATGAAATCTACGGATTTAGCATTAATTTACCAGAAATCTCCAGATCTAGCATTATCTATCTATCTATATCTATATATATAAAAATTCAGAGATCATTCTTTGTAATCGCATCACGTAAGAACGGATGGACGGATTGAGATGATTTTTTTTTTGTTTGATCAGTTTTTACCCCCACCGGGTTCGTACATCAAAAAATTAGGAAAACTTGCCGGAAAAGTAGGAAAAATCCATAAAGTTTTTTTGTATGGACAATGGAATTTTCCGTTGAAAAAGTCGTCAATGATTGCTAGATCATCGATAGGTGTTTGGCGCCTAACGAGTTGCATAAGCGTCGAAAAAAAGAATACTAGATCGTTGAAAAAATCGTTTGGCGCGCAACGAATAGTTTTGTGTGGAGATTTCACATGCATACTTGATTCATATTATTTGTCATTTCGAGCCACGTGCTTAATTGGATATCAAAATTATTGCTTGCCAAATGACTCAATCTCGGAATGCATATGACTGTTCTAGAAAACCGATGTAGGCAGGAGAAAAAGTTCTGATATCGTTTACCAGTTGATGGATTGTGTGTAATGGAGTTAGATAAATAATATTGGTCATCGCGAGCGCGAGTTTAACAAATCAGAAAATTTTTGATTTGATCAATGAAAAGATTTTTCTGTGGAAGCGCTAATGTCTACTTAATAAATTTTTCATGCTTTCTAACGATTTAGCGCACATAACAAGTGGCCATTAGATATCAATGTTCAATATGATTATCATAATGGATTTATACTGCCATTTTATATTTCATATTCTGGGAAGAATGTTCAAATTGGCAAGCTCAATATCAAATTAAAATTTAAGCGACGTCTCTCTAAGCAACCAAAAGTTCTACAGTACCTGACAGGCCCGTGTGGAGTTTCAAGAGAGGGTTCAAGGGAGGGTTCAAAAGAAAGGGGGTTCAAGAGGGGGGGGGGGGGGGGTGCTGGTTTCAAGAAGGACGGAGATTCAAGGGTGGGGAAGGCGCACAAATTTGAAGGAAAAGTCGTTATTTGCACTTTTATATAATAGTTACTCTATTGTTCAGGGATGGAGTAGGGGGTGGGGTGGGTGGATGTAGTTGTTAAAACCCCTAAACCCCCCCCCCCCCCGGCGCACGGGCCTGATACCTGAACAATATCTCACTTTTTAGAGCCCTAAAGTACGCATGGCACTTTTTGGCAACTTGAATATACAGAACAAGTTCTGAGAAAACTTTCTCGCTGCTTAAAAACTATACAAGGAACTGCTTCAAAGTTTATTCTGTTGCGTCGGGTGAACATTCAAGTATGAGTAATTCCTTAAAACGGACTGTTCAGAATGCTTGTATGTATGTGTTAAGTTTATCAATACAAAATTCTGGTTAGTGAGCTTTTTTATCCATCACCGAAAGCAAGAATCACATCTGGAAGAGAAAGCGTGGCACCTTATATATTCATTATGTTGAAGCCATTAGAGAGAGATTCTTTATTAACTCAAAGGATAAGATGACAATCTGTGCATTTGCTCAATTTTTTTCTTAACAGAAGTATTTCATATTCCGTTGATTGTAGGATAAGTGATCAGAAAAATAATGGAACTAAACGTTAACTACTTAGTCGTTTGACAATTCTGTTGTCCGAAAACATAAATTCGAACAAATAATTTTTCGGAGAGACGAAGTTCGGCGGGTCAGCTAGTATCTCTATATATCAATGGAAAATAATTAAATATTGTTATATCATCTCCATTTTTTTTTTGCTCGTCCGATTAGAATAGTAATAATGCATCTATAAGCCACCGATCAGTCATTGTTGGAAGCCTGCCTTTGTAGATTGAAGCATAAAGCTGTTCAGTTTATTTAAATGCACTTGAAAATAAATCTACGGATTTGACCTCAAGGCAAAGTGGCATCACTGGTTTGAAATGTATCTGAATTTTTAGATAGCGACTTCAGGTATATTGGCATTCCTCAAAACCCTTACAATAACGGGTTAAGAGATATCGGGAGGGATGTTTGAGGTGGTTCTGAGTCCCTTATATGTGGAATTTCGCATTTATTTGGGGCACTTGTTCAGCAATTTCAACAGTCTTGATAATCTGATTTCACTGGTATTTTAGTATTTTTTTACTAAATCCGACCATGATTCAGATCTGCCGCCGATTTTATACTACTGATTAAAAAATGTAAATGCCTACTAATGAAAACCGTTCCGAAAATATGCATATTGTGAAGATATTCGAGCAGTTCGCGTAATATCGATACATATTGTAAGGGTTTTCAAGGAATATATATCAACCGGAAGTCACCATCTTAGAATTCAGAACCACCTCAAACATCGTTTTCCAACATCTACTCATCAAACCCGTTTCGAAAATACCCATATTCTGATGGTTTGTAACGAATATCGATGAACCGGAAGTCGCCATCTTGGAAATTGATACGACCTAGAATATCCTTTTCCTGCAAATACTAATAAATTTTGTTCCATAGTTATCCAGTATATTATCCAATAATATACATACTTAGGGAAAACTTTTTTTACGTTGAAAATTCCAAATAAAGTAAACTTTTTTTACATCATAATTCGATTTACGAAGTCCCGATTATTACGTAAATTTGAGGTTTTGGTGTACCATAAGAGTATCAGGATTTCATTCAAATCCAACTCCCAGTTACAGAGGTAGGGTGCTTGGAGAAAATGTACAGTATTTTCTCATATGACGAATAGCGAATTTTTTAAATTGGCTCAAACAAATTTCCATTTTGCAGATAATGATAATGATCTAATAAAAAAACTGCAGAATTTTATCCAAGCCCTACTCCTAGTTCTAAGGTTACAAGATGATATGTTTTTCAAATTTCACATCGTCATAGAAAATCGAGAAAAAAAAATCTCTTAAAATGGGCTCTAAACTATTCAAATTTTGCAGGATTCTCAGAGTTACGAGGTTTTTTTATACGAAGTTTCAGAGTTATGCGGTTTTTTAAGCGAATTTTCAAAGTTATGCGGTTTATTTATGCGGTACGTAAAATCGTATAAAAAAGACTTTAGTGTAGTGTTGAAAATTCTTTAAAATGGAGTTCTTATCATTTTCTCATATATGACTAAAAAGGTTTTCGGTAGCTTAAATTTAAATGTATGTTAGCCTATGAATGTAGTAGTATTATGTACAAGAAATCTTAAACATTTTCAATCTGTAGTATTTTGATGAATTCTGCTGTAATATATAGGAAAAAAATGAAGAATATGAGAAAGGCAACAAATTTTGCAATTACACACAGTTTCTGGCATTATCCGCCCGCCAATTATTTGCATAACCAACAATTAAGATTTTTTAAATACATCTTATATCACGGATTTATGTCAGCTAGTTATTTTCTGCAAAATCAAAAAAAAAATGTGGCGCTATTTTATATTACATGGAGAGGACGCGATAATCCTGAAAATAACAAAGGATATCTCCAGGAAATACAAGAAATGGAAAGGCTGTAACAGTCATTTATGAAAAAAAAATCTTAAAAATCACTATTTTATTTATCTTTAACAGATAAACGTAGGATAAAATAAAAAAAAATGTACCTTTTTAAGTATTTCTAGAATAAGCATTTGAAGTCAAGCCCCATTTTTCTATAATTGCTTTAGTGTTCTCGCTTATAGCAATATTTTGTCGTGAATTAAACTTACTTTACTATGGGGCGCCTTTTCAAAATTTACCCTCTGGAGAGTGGTAAGTTTTTGATCGTAAGTATAACTTGTTGTATCTAACGTATCAACATAATTTTTGCTGCATGCCATCGGAAATATGATCATCAATTTATGATGATATTTTCAGTTGTTTGACATAATCACAAATAGTTCAAAATTAGAGTTTTCTAAAATATTTCGTAACAACGAGTATTAAAGAAGAAAACTCATAACGCAGGAAGTGAAGCAAATGCATCATTCCGGTTGGTTCTGGTCCAGAGCTCAGTTCCAGTATAAAGAACTCTGTTCAGTATTGAATTAATTGCACGACATTCGCAGAGCCAGTTTCCCTTCTAAGAAAAACGATTGAGTCATCCAGCTGCTGGTCGTTTGCATTGAAGCGAAATACAACGAAAAGTGAACAACGGTGGGAAGCATTATGCCAAATCAGCCCTTTTAATGGCTTCTAAATGTTATCCAAAAGACCTATTAGAATTACTTATTTGTTGCAATATGCGAATCGGAAGTGAATATAAACAGTTTAGTGAAGGTTTACAGTCTGATAGATTCAAATTAGAAAATTTTCGCATTTTTTCTCGGCTGTTTATTAATTGGATTTCGTGTATATTGGTTTGAATGCATTTTGTTGACTTCAGAGTGTGCAAGTGGCGTCAGACATTGATTATTCTTTAAATTTGCATTGAATTAGAGGATTTTTTTTTTGCATGATATTGAATAAAGAATTTTTTTAAAGTATAATATTTTAGTAAACATTAATTTCGAGTTAGTTGTGGATTTCTTATACTACTGGAGATTCTGTCACGAATTGCTTATCATATCTTCGATAACGAGGAGAACAAATCATGTTGACACGCTAAATAAAACAAGAGATATTCACGGTCCAAAACTTGTCACTCTTCCATATGATAAATTTTGTAAAGGCGCCCCAAAAATTTGCTACTTCATTCATTATTGCCTGTGTAGTTGACTCTTTCAGCTCATACCAGAATTCAGGTTCAGAATCCTATTCAAGAGTTCAGTTCTGAAATTCAGCTTCAGAATCCTAAATCAGATTTTATTTTTCATTTCCAGAATTCAGATCAAAAATTCCGTTTTCCATCCTGAATCCAACGCCGGAAACGAGTTTTAGAATTCAGGCACTGAAACCAACTTTGGAACTGAGACCAAGATCTTAATTCCAGACCTGGACTCTGGAACTAATTTTCGGAAATGAGGAAACGAGGTTCAGATCAAAATTCAGTTCCTAAATTCCTGTCCGGAATTAAGATTTAGAATTCAATTACAGAATTCAGGACCAAAATTCTGAAACCGAAGAGAAATCTAGGATTTCAGAAATCATATTCAAAATTCAGTTGTATTTCCACAATTCAGCTCTGAAATGCATTCCAAAATCCAGCTTCAGAGTTCAGTTCTAGAAGGTAGATCTAGAATTTGATATAACAAATTAAGAACTAGGTTCTGGAGATTTTGGAACTAAACTCGGGATAAGAATTCTAGACCCAAATCTCGACGGTAAGTTTTAGATCCAAATTTGAAGACTGTATCCTGGACTGAAAATCTGTAACTAAAATCCAACTACAAACCAGAATCCAGATCAAGAATCAGTGCTAGAATTCAGATTTGGACTTCGGTAGCGAAACAGAAACCTCTTTCAGAATTCACTTCCAGAACACAGATTTAATGACCAGCTCTACAACCCAGACTTAGTTTCCGAGGTATGGTTCAGAGTTCAGTTCCAGAATCAAGCATCAAAATTGAGTTTCAGAATTCAGGTCCAAAATTTAGCACTAGTATACGACTAAAAAAGTTGGTTTTAGAATTACAGATTAAAAATTCAAATTTTTAACATTAAAAAACCCGAACCATCCATTTTATTCGTATTCACGTCCTCCAGTTATGTCTCTGCCATTACCCTTTCGGCCTTTTTTTTTAATTTATATTTCATTAATTTAACTGGTTTGAATTCGAATCCAAATAGGCTATGAGATAGATGATCCATCCATCTTATTCAACTGTACTTCTTATAAAATGCAGTCTTCACCGAAAAACAATCCTCATAAATAGGCCAATACTGCAGTTGACCAATATTACGGTTCAAATCACTTCGGTAGAAGGGTTTTCAGATAAAATGAAACAACAAAATTGGCAAACGAAACTAGCTCTCGTCCGACGAAGCAAGTCCGAATCCAAATGAGAATAGAAACAACACCTCAAAAAGGCATTTACTGCTGAAGTAGTCAGCCGATGGAATTTTCCACTTGAGAAGCCACCAAAATGATTACGGTCGGACCGAAACCGTTGCCTAGGAATGTGTGATTTCCCACAAGGGCCTACTGTGTTTGTCGTTGTGTAAGCATTGTCTATCGCCCACTAGGGGACTTTATCCCGAAACACATTTCGGGACATGATCTGCATGAACATGAACTGAATTTCTTCAGTTCGTTTAGGACTCGGCTTCGCTGTAGGAGAAACAGAAAACCCTTTTCACGTAGCCCAGGCAGATTGTCTTGCTTACTCAAACGCATCGGTGATAAATTTTCCGGTAACTGACCGCAACGTGTGCGCCCGCAAAGACCATTCTCCAGATCAAGGGCTCTTGAAAGCGAAATTTTACCATAAACTGGAATCACCACTCAAGTGCCCGTACACAAATTGCCTCTAAGCTGGTCCAGCAAAATAACTGTAACATTTTCGATGGTAAACATCCATAAAATATTTATGGCATATTCCGGACGGTCGCATTCATCCGCCAGCAATATTATGTGCATTATTCAGATTAATTTCGCTGCGATGGACAGTGCGTGAAAGTTGGAACCGTGCACCGGCTGCATTCAGGCACCAAGCGTAACACGCCGGAACACACAGGAATCCGAGTCGGAAATTTGATTTACGAGGGTGGCATAAGAATGTATCATTTCCCGGCCATTTCCGACTTGACATATTCATCATACATATTCATCCACAACAGGATTGATGGGAGAAGATCCTTACGAGAACTGGGGAAAGTTGTGGATCGGAACAACGGTGGTGTTTCGGCAGAGTGGGAGCTGGTGGAGTCTTTGTTTTCCTTTCGCTTTGCTTTGGGCGATCCCCCAAGTGAAAAATAACTTCTGACGGGAGGAAAACGTACGGAAAACACCAACACAAGAACGTATTTGTCGCGTAGAAAGTTTTATGATTTATATAAAAATGTCACTTCTGTTGTTCGCATAGTGGTTTCTTCCTGCGACACGGAGGGAAGACATTTGCTGGTAGCAAAAATAGGAAAATTGAGAAATCTAGTATTCAAGGAATCTAGGAATCAAGGAATCAAGGAATCAAGGAATCAAGGAATCAAGGAATCAAGGAATCAAGGAATCAAGGAATCAAGGAATCAAGGAATCAAGGAATCAAGGAATCAAGGAATCAAGGAATCAAGGAATCAAGGAATCAAGGAATCAAGGAATCAAGGAATCAAGGAATCAAGGAATCAAGGAATCAAGGAATCAAGGAATCAAGGAATCAAGGAATCAAGGAATCAAGGAATCAAGGAATCAATGAATCAAGAAATCAAGGAATCAAGGAACCAAGGAAACAAGGAATCAAGGAATCAAGGAATCAAGGAATCAAGGAATCAAGGAATCAAGGAATCAAGGAATCAAGGAATCAAGGAATAAAGGAATCAAGGAACCAAGCAATCAAGGAATCAAGGAATCAAGGAATCAAGGAATCAAGGAATCAAGGAATCAAGGAATCAAGGAATCAAGGAATCAAGAAATCAAGGAATCAAGGAATCAAGGAATCAAGGAATCAAGGAATCAAGGAATCAAGGAATCAAGGAATCAAAGAATCAAGGAATCAAGGAATCAAGGAATCAAGGAATCAAGGAATCAAGGAATCAAGGAATCAAGGAATCAAGGAATCAAGGAATCAAGGAATCAAGGAATCAAGGAATCAAGGAATCAAGGAATCAATGAATCAAGAAATCAAGGAATCAAGGAATCAAGGAAACAAGGAAACAAGGAATCAAGGAATCAAGGAATCAAGGAATCAAGGAATCAAGGAACCAAGCAATCAAGGAATCAAGGAATCAAGGAATCAAGGAATCAAGGAATCAAGGAATCAAGGAATCAAGGAATCAAGGAATCAAGGAATCAAGGAATCAAGGAATCAAGGAATCAAGGAATCAAGGAATCAAGGAACCAAGCAATCAAGGAATCAAGGAATCAAGGAATCAAGGAATCAAGGAATCAAGGAATCAAGGAATCAAGGAATCAAGGAATCAAGGAATCAAGGAATCAAGGAATCAAGGAATCAAGGAATCAAGGAATCAAGGAATCAAGGAATCAAGGAATCAAGGAACCAAGCAATCAAGGAATCAAGGAATCAAGGAATCAAGGAATCAAGGAATCAAGGAATCAAGGAATCAAGGAATCAAGGAATCAAGGAATCAAGGAATCAAGGAATCAAGGAATCAAGGAATCAAGGAATCAAGGAATCAAGGAATCAAGGAATCAAGGAATCAAGGAATCAAGGAATCAAGGAATCAAGGAATCAAGGAATCAAGGAATCAGGGAATCAAGGAATCAGAAAATCAAGGAATCAAGGAATCAAGGAATCAAAGAATAGAGTAATCATGGAATCAAGGAATCAAGAGAATCGAGAATTAAAGAAATAAATTCAAATACAAAAATACAAAAAATACAAAAAATACAATAAATACAAGAAGTACAATAAATACAAAAAAAAACAACAAATACAAAATAAAAACAAAATATACAAAAAATACAAAAAAATACAAAAAAATTCAAAAAATACAATAAATACAAAAAATACAAGAAATTCAATAAATACAAAAAATACAAAAAATACAAAAAATACAAAAAATACAAAAAATACAAAAAATACAAAAAATACAAAAAATACAAAAAATACAAAAAATACAAAAAATACAAAAAATACAAAAAATACAAAAAATACAAAAAATACAAAAAATACAAAAAATACAAAAAATACAAAAAATACAAAAAATACAAAAAATACAAAAAATACAAAAAATACAAAAAATACAAAAAATACAAAAAATACAAAAAATACAAAAAATACAAAAAATACAAAATATACAAAAAATACAAAAAATACAAAAAATACAAAAAATACAAAAAATACAAAAAATACAAAAAATACAAAAAATACAAAAAATACAAAAAATACAAAAAATACAAAAAATACAAAAAATACAAAAAATACAAAAAATACAAAAAATACAAAAAATACAAAAAATACAAAAAATACAAAAAATACAAAAAATACAAAAAATACAAAAAATACAAAAAATACAAAAAATACAAAAAATACAAAAAATACAAAAAATACAAAAAATACAAAAAATACAAAAAATACAAAAAATACAAAAAATACAAAAAATACAAAAAATACAAAAAATACAAAAAATACAAAAAATACAAAAAATACATAAAATACATAAAATACATAAAATACAAAAAATACAAAAAATACAAAAAAATACAAAAAATACAAAAAATACAAAAAATACGAAAAATACAAAAAATACAAAAAACACAAAAAATACAAAAAATACAAAAAATACAAACAATACAAATAATACTAAAAATACAAAAAATACAATAAATACAAAAAATACAAGAAATTCAAAGAATACAAAAAATACAAAAAATACAAAAAATACAAAAAATACAAAAAATACAAAAAATACAAAAAATACAAAAAAATTCAAAAAATACAAAAAATACAAAAAATACAAAAAATACAAAAAATACAAAAAATACAAAAAATACAAAAAATACAAAAAATACAAAAAATACAAAAAATACAAAAAATACTAAATATACAAAAAATACAAAAAATACAAAAAATACAAAAAATACAAAAAATACAAAAAATACAAAAAATACAAAAAATTAAAAAAATACAAAAAATACGAATAATACAAAATATTCAAAATATACAAAAAAAAAACAAAAAATACAAAAAATACAAAAAATACAAAAAATACAAAAAATACAAAAAATACAAAAAATACAAAAAATACAAAAAATACAAAAAATACAGAAAATACAAAAAATACAAAAAATTAAAAAAATACAAAAAAATTCAAAAAATACAATAAATACAAAAAATACAAAAAATACAAAAAATACAAAAAATACAAAAAATACAAAAAATACAAAAAATACAAAAAATACAAAAAATACAAAAAATACAAAAAATACAAAAAATACAAAAAATACAAAAAATACAAAAAATACAAAAAATACAAAAAATACAAAAAATACAAAAAATACAAAAAATACAAAAAATACAAAAAATACAAAAAATACAAAAAATACAAAAAATACAAAAAATACAAAAAATACAAAAAATACAAAAAATACAAAAAATACAAAAAATACAAAAAATACAAAAAATACAAAAAATACAAAAAATACAAAAAATACAAAAAATACAAACAATACAAAAAATACAAAAAATACAAAAAAAAAACAAAAAAAATACAAAATATGCAAAAAAATACAAAAAAAAAACAAAAAAAAAACAAAAAAATATAAAAAATACAAAAAATACAAAAAATACAAAAAAATACAAAAAATTCAAAAAATACAAAAAATATAAAAAATACAAAGAATACAAAAAATACAAAAAATACAAAAAAATACAAAAAATACAAAAAATACAAAAAATACAAAAAATACAAAAAATACAAAAAATACAAAAAATACAAAAAATACAAAAAATACAAAAAATACAAAAAAACAAAAAATACAAAAATACAAAAATACAAAATATACAAAAAATACAAAATATACAATAAATACAAAATATACAATAAATACAAAAAATACAAAATATACACAAAATACAAAAAAAAAAAGTATTTTGAGAATCGAGAATTAAATAGATAAATTAGGAGTATTTCTGGGATTTTATTGTATTTTCTCTATTTTTTGTGTTTTCTGAATTTTCTGTATTTTTTGTTTTTTTTTTATAATTTTAGTATTTTTGTTATTTTTGGTATTATTTGTATATTGTGTATTTTTTGTATTTTTGTATTTTGTTGCATTTTTTGTATTTTTTGTATTTTTTGTATTTTTTGTATTTTTTGTATTTTTTGTATTTTTTGTTTTTTTTTGTATTTTTTGTATTTTTTGTATTTTTTGTATTTTTTGTATTTTTTGTATTTTTTGTATTTTTTGTATTTTTTGTATTTTTTGTATTTTTTGTATTTTTTGTATTTTTTGTATTTTTTGTATTTTTTGTATTTTTTGTATTTTTTGTATTTTTTGTATTTTTTGTTTTTTTTTTTTTGTATTTTTTGTATTTATTGTATTTTCTGTATTTTCTGTATTTTCTCTATTTTCTGTATTTTTGGTATTTTTTCTTTTTTTGGTATTTTTACTATATTGGTAGTTTTGGTATTTTTGGTATTATTAGTATTCCATGTTATTCTATGCTAGTTGATATTTTGGCTTTTTTATGCTTTGCAGTTCGCTTTTTTCGCTAGTTTTCAGCGAGTAAATTCTCTCCGTTCCGTACTACTGTCTGTAATGCTTTCGATTCCCAGTTGGATTCCTACTACATCGTGATAACGGCCATAATAAAACCCACATTAGCGCAAATGTTTACGATTTCTCCGACCGCCGGTTGCCAATCTGTCGCACTGCTCCGAACGCAAGTTTGTTCCTTCCAGCAAAGCCGTTGACATCGCAAATCACTGCTTGCCAGACTTGAGCCGACAGCAAACTACATTTCATATGTTCAAAAGGAACTCACGTGAGCCCATGTTGAGCCTGTTGGAGCGGGGGTCGAATCCGGTAGTAAAAAATTGCACCCCAGAGTGGTTTGTTGAATTGTTTGCGGAAAAGTCCTTTCGGCTTTGGGCGGTTTATCACTAATGCGTGGTTGCTGGTTTTAGGGAATTAATGATTGGGTGTTTGCCGTCCCTTCCGCCGACTTTGCCACGGAAATCCAGCCAGGAAGCTTCGGTTTCTGGCTGTGTGAGATTTTATGATAAATGTAATTCATTACAAACTATGATTTCGGATTCGAGTTTGACTTTTCTAGGGTCAAAGATAAGTTTTATGGTGTCGAATTTGTTTCCTGCTCGTGCTTGCGTTCCCCGGAAAGGGGATGAATGATTATGTTTCCTGTGAATTTATAGTCCTTGTTAGAAAAGTGGGGCTTCGCGAGGGGAATTTAATTACCCAGCTATTTGTGTCGCTCGATAAAGACTGCCGAGTGTATCGAAACATGCAGTGATAATTTCCATATTAAAGTTTGACGAAACTTTTCCAACCGAACCAAGCGAGATGCTTTCAGTTCCGGTGGGGAGGAGAAAACATCTTAATTTCTCTTCCGTGTTGGAAAACTGTGGCACGAGACTGGTTGGTAGCTTAGCTTATTAAATATTTAAACGATATTCCTGCATCCACATCGGTTCTCACAGCACAGCACATCTCCTACGGCCAAGCATGGCACATAATCAAACCCTTCTCCTGCAACACAAAAAGTGAGCACAAAATGAGCATAAAATGTGTAAACATTTAACATTATGACTTTTCACCCGGGCAGATGGGGTTCTGTTGAAAGGCGGCTTATTTCTTGCATATTAGCTCGTTCAGCCCGAAATTAATAATGCTTTTAGAGTGTGTTCATTTGGCATCGTTATGTGACGTTTTTTTCTCGGAAAAGTTTTTCTAACATGCTTTTATCACATAGTAGGTTGAGTGCTTTTATACTTTCTTGGTTTCACCAGCGAGCTCAAGTTTATTTTTTAGAAAATCACATGTCACATATTTCCTCTGAAGGACTGCAAACGACCTTAACCTTAAGTAAGTCGAGTCACCAAATTTCAAAGCGATAATCGCACAAGGTGAAAAAAAATCAATGCACACGCATCAGCAGTTATGAAATTTCTTGTCTGTAATCGTTACCGATTTTCCCAAAAGAGACAATTCGAGGCATATAAAAGCCACCGTCAAATCAAAAGATATCATTCGCTTGCGATCATCTTACCAGCTAAGTGCACAATTCCATCCGACGGCAAAATCTAACATGAAGGTAACAAAGTGTGACAACTGCGCTCATCAACCATAACAATTGATAATTCTTTTTCGTAGGCGTTCATTGTGTTGTCCATGGCTCTGGCCATTGCATCCTGTGCGGCAGTCGACGATTCCACCAGCAAGAAGGAAAAACGAGGCCTCTGGGAATTGAGCAACGATCACGATGACATCGGGTACGATCATCATTACGATGATCACTACGATCACAAAACCATTATCAAGACCAAGAACGTTCACGTCCCATACCCGGTTGAGGTTGAGAAGCACGTCCCGGTTCCGGTGAAGGTCCCATACCCAGTTCCAGTTGAGAAGAAGGTTCCAGTTTATGTGGAGAAAAATGTACCCGTCTACGTCGAGAAGAAAGTTCCCGTCCACGTTGATCGTCCAGTTCCGTACCCAGTTGAAGTGAAGGTCCCAGTTGTCCAGAAGGAATACGTCGAAGTGCCAAAACCGTACGCAGTTCATGTTGAGAAACCCGTTCCGGTGTACGTCAGCAAGCCGGTGTATGTCGAGAAGCCTGTTCCAGTGACCGTTCACATCAAGGAGCACAAGAAACATTGGGGTCTGTTCTAAGTACTGCGATGTACTGGGAGAATGTGACGTTGTGATAGTTGAATTGAATAAATGAGACGAAATGTTAATAATGCAATCATTTTTATTTGTTTTTTTTTTGTTCTTTTGATGTGGAACACATCTTTATTAGGGGTGCAAATCACAAGCTACACGTAGAAATGTGGTCAGGTTTTAAACACTTACAGCTCAGTCTATTTTGTATCAATTATTAATATTATTTCATCATTTGATAGGAAATATTTCTACGTTTCGATTTGACTGTATCAAGCCACCTATTTTCAATTATATTTGATTGAAATTTTGATTCGAAGCGAGCAGTGTCCTATTTTGTCTGCTAAAAATCTCCGGCATATCGGATTTCCCTGCCATAGACGACGGTTTTGAAAGAGTAAGCAATGTATCAAAGAGAGAGCGACGCTCTGATTGGTCAATCGATGCAAAAGCAAAGCTGTTGGAAGCACGCGAATCTATAAATAGAAGCGAAATTATAGCTAACGTTTCAGTCCTACTCGAGGTAGAGCTAGAGCTAGAGGTAGGTTGTTGCTAGACAGCAAGACAAAAACGTGCCATAAAACGATTTGAAGCTTTAAGGGCTGAGGCCAGTTGTTAGCGTGAAACCGTGTTGCTCGCTGTGCGTATTATATTTCTCTCCATGCTCTCTCGTAAATGTGTAAAATGACTCTCGATGTGGCCGGGTGGCCAAGAAAGTTTTGATATTTTCGGTTACAAGTTTGACTACATCACATAAAATCCAATAAAGCTACCGCTTGTTTGGCAGCCTTGCTGAGCCGATTTTATTTCTCTCTCATGTTTCGTTACGTTACCAGGGAACTAAAATGGCGCCGACATAGAAATCGACTTACCTCCACAAAAATAAATTTCACTTAATTTTCATCGCGACAACATATATATTTTTATGCACTAATCGCATCTAAACTAAATTATCTTGACATTGTCAGAATAGCTTTTCGATCCATGCTTTTGAAGGCGAGTTTTGCAATGAACAAGTTGAAAGTTTCCATTTTCAGCTATGCAACTCTTCCTTCAGAAAAAAGACTTTCCTAACCGCTAAAGTCAAACAATCATTCTAAAATTTTCACAGAATAATCTAAACTAAATTTCTAAGAGATTGTCTGTTGGGTTTTTTTATACTCGTCACCGTTTCTGAGAAAATCAGATTTGAAGCGTGGAAATAGCCCTTTAAAACGCCCTAAAACACACTGGCCTCAGCCCTTAATTGGTATGCTCTGATTTTGTGTCATGCAAGCTCGGAATTCCATGGTATGTCGTTTCCCCATGAGAAATTGACAACTACCCCTGGATAAATTTTGAGTGCTTAAGATTAATTTCTAATTTATATTAGATAAACTCGATTGATAATGAGAAATAGTTTATCGCTTTAACCGAAATCGCAGAATGGTAGAGAAACTTAACGCTAAAAAACTGCTTGCATAAAAAACTTGAACACAAGCTTGGCGAAGAGAAGCTTAATTATCGAAATCGCAAGTATGTACAAAGATATAATTACATATATTTGGGATAATGGTGTAATTTCGTCGGTTATAAAACAAATGCAAATCAAGACAAATGATGTTCGGTGTTGGTTCGGATTGATTGAACTTTTTGATTGTAGATCATTAGAAATTTGGGTTGCCATGTTCCACATCAACGGCTCGAACAACCCCATGGGGCTGATCCTTGTAGTTTTTTGAAGGGGCTGGGGTCTACTAGGACTGAGGTTGGCAACCTACGGTTCGCAAACTACCTTTGGGCTCTTCAGTTCCATGCGCAAGTTTGATTAATTATATAAAAGAAATACCTTAAATTCGGTCTGAATGACTTAGTGAGGATTTGGAATTTATTTCCAAGTCTTAGCCATTCCTACTCGCTTTTCACCGAGCATCCCATCACTGCCCATACTTGCATATCAGTCCCATATGGAAAATCGGCATGTCGAGAAAAAGACGATTAAAATTTTATTTTCGAAATTTTTGATTTATTGTGCTACCTAAGGCTAAATCATGGTATTATTACATAAAATATCAGTGATACACTTTTGCTATTCCAATGATGCAACAAATAAAATTATTAAAATTTGCACTGAATGGGACTGATATGCGGGTACTTTGCATATGGGACAGACATGAGTGGATATTTTTTTCACATTTTACTGAACAAACCCTCAACTTTTATTGCATTTTCTGAGAGTATATTGAGAATAGATTTCATTCCTCAAGCTAACTCAAAATTAGCGAAAATCGATATGGGACTGATATGCGAGTATGGGCAGATCAGGAGGCCATGAATTTTGTTATAAAGATTTTCAGTCGCATCTTGTCAAAAGCACTCCACCAGTAGGTATAACTATAAACAATTTTGGAACGAAATGAAGGCTCGGTACGACGGCTTTCCAATATTACGATTTTGGAACGATTTGCTTTGTGACTACGTTTAAGTAACGTAACTCAATGAATAAAAGTATTTATCACCTTAAATTAGAAACCGGCAAATAATTGTAATACCCTTTGGCATCTTAGAGCTTAAGCAGTGTGCCCTAAAATTATATTATATTATTGAACAAAAAAAATTGATTGCAAACATTTTACTTAACATGCCATGAAAATATTACAGAATTCGACAATTTTTCCATTATTTATTCGATCATTTTTTGCCTTTGTAACGTTTTTCGGCACTAACTTTTCTCGGGGATGGCTGAACCGATTTTCTCTAACCTAGATTCAAATGAAAGGTCTTGTGGTCCCATACAAAATTCCTGAATATTATTCGGATCCGACTTCCAGTTCCGGAATTATGGGGTAAAATGTGCAAAAAATTGTGAAAACAAGTGCACCAACTTTTTTCGGAGATGACAGATGACGACAGTACCGTAAAGTGGTAGGTTTTTTGCTATTTTCCCGTTTCAAATTAAATTTTCTTGGAAACGGTGCAGAATATAGAAAAACCCACCTGACAATGCCTTCGAAATTTAGTTGAGAATATTCTGTGAAATTTTCAGAATGATTCATTAAGTTTAGCGGTCGTGTTGTATTTTTTCTGACTGAAGAACTGCTGAAAATTGGAACGCTCGGAAATGCATACCCCTACTTGTTCATCGAATATCTCGGCTTTGAAGGCTTGTATCATAAATCTACCGTGACAAAGTCTAGATAATTTAGTTTAGATGCGATTAGTACATAAAAACATATATGTTATCGCGATAAAAATAAAGTCTTGTATTTTTCTGTGAAACAAAGTCAGTTTCAATGCATCTACCATTTTTTTCGCTTTGGTTTCCTGATTGCATTCTGAAACAGGAGAGAGAAATAAAATTGGCTCAACAAGGCTGCCAAACACACATACATTAAATCTTTGTGAAAGTTGAATATTTTTTCATTGTTCATTGGAATCCATGTAATGTCCAACCCATACGATAGATTAACGTGATAAAACTTCTCATCAAAATAATAAAATGTATGCTGGCAACCCGGTACAGTTTGCTCATATACGAGAGAGTACAAGAGAAATACGATGCGCAAAGGGAATTGAGCGAGCCACGTGGTCGATTTGAAACTCAACACGCGACCCTCTGTCCTCAGACCTCAATGTGATACTGTGCATTGCCCAAATACTTGTAAATCAATTTTATCCTAATTTCTATGCTAACTTATTATTCAGAAGACGTAAATCTAGATATTATTTTTCAATAAGTGAAATTCACATTTCCGAATATTAAATAAACTGAAAAAAATTCCACTTTATTCGTTTCGCTTCAATTTCACCATGATGTGATATCTATAATATTAGTCTATACACTTGTCTACAATCTGTTACATTTCATGCAACGTAATTTTCATATTGACAAAACATCTTTCTCTGATTGCCAACTGTAGTTTACGCCATGACCAATTGAATTTGAAAAGTTTCTCATGTAACTTTCACTTGCCGGCTATACTTTATGATATAATGGTTTTCGGTTCAAGTCCCAGATAATACTGTTTTTACTTTGTTTTTTTATTTCATTGAATTTCATGTCATGTTGTTCTCAAATCAGACATATAGACTGTGTACTGTCTAATCATTCTCATAAGAAAACTCTTACGGTTTTGATAATTCTTCATACCTTGCATACAACCTTCTGTTTCCACAAAAACTAATCGTTTAGCTCAGTTAGGAGGTGGAGCAGGACCACATTTAAATTCATTGTTTTCGAAAACACCATTCAAAAAGGGTGATTTGCAAACCAAAGAAACATCTGAAATAAATTAACTCCATTGAGGGATGGTTTACTGGATACTTAGTGCTCATACTTGCATATCAGTTCCATATGGAAAATCGGCATTTTGAAAAATAGACGATTCAAATTTTATTTTCGAATATATAGTATTTCACATATGGGACAGACAAGAGTTGATATTTTTTTCTCATTTTACTGAACAATCCCAAAATTTGTATTGCAAATTCTGAAAGTATACTAAGGATAGCCATCATCCATCCAGCTAACTGAAAGTTGACGATATTCGAATTGATATGCGAGTATGAACGGTATATTAACTGACAGTACCTTTCGGTGCACACTTTACTTTTCCACCTGCTTCCAAGCAAATGCAACGTTCCGTTTCCGATGCTATGATCTGGCCTGCTTCGATGCAGGGGTATTCACCTTCCGGTTCCGGTAGTAATTCTAAGATAGGCGATACGGGGGTTTAAGAACTAATTGAGTTTTAAATGAAGCAACAACATACCGATTTGTGGAAGAAAAAGTATAATTGTCAGTAATAGAAATTTCAACGAGCGAGTCCAGATCATGATGTTTGTTGTAATGAACTTTAGCGAAGTATTGTTCTTGATTTTAGAAGTTCGAAACGTGAATATGCCTACTTTATCATCGTTGATAATTGATTTTCTTGTGAATAAATTAAACTTTTAGTCATGGTTGTTGAAGATTCGTTGAGGCAAATGTATCCAAATCAGTAAAACCGTCCTAGCCTTGCACTGAAAAGTGTATTTTTTTATGTGAGATGAGAATCTCTTGTTTGAGTGAGTGAGCGTAGTTGTTTTGATTGAATTATTTCGCATGAGGGTAGAACTTAATTCAATGTGCTATTCTTTGCAACGAAAATTCAAACTGCTGTATGAGAATGCGCTTAAAAACTGTAGATTGACAGTACAAAATGTCAATGATTTGTGTACGATGTGCTACTACATAATTCACTTGCCAATGCATGGAGAGTCAAAAAGAGCTGAATATCCTTGGGTATCCCCCATGCGATCCCAAATAATGGTACAAAATCCTCACTCGATACGTTTGTTTTTCTTGTTAAAGACTGCCTTAGCTCTAAGATGCCACTCGACACGCTGCTAACAATAAGAAATTGGCATTTCCACTCTTACTGTTCCATGCGTTTCTATTGCGGAAGTCATTATGGATTTAATGAACAGTTTCGCAAAAACAAGATCGGGGTAATCCGATACGAATTCTCATCTAATAACAATCAGCAATATAAGCTAACAAATGGCCGATATCCTCTTCATTTTCCTTCTCACTTCATAGAATTCTCTTGGACAAACTTCAGTGCTACGGCATCAGGGGCATCGCGAATTCTATTATCAGTAGCTACTTGACAAACAGAAAACAATTCGTGTCCATCGAGGGCGACTGTAGCAATCTTACTACCATAAACATTGAAGTGCCACAGGGTAGCAATATAGGACCACTATTATTTCTTTTGTATATTAATGATATAGGTAACGTGCAACTCACAGGGACTCCGCGGTTATTTACCGACGACACAGCTCTATTTTATCCTAACAATGACATCAATGCTATTAAAAACTCATTGGAGAGCGATTTAAGTATTTTAGATCAATATTTTAGTGTAAATTTATTCTCTTGAAATCTTATAAAAACTAAATATTTGATTTTCTGGTCCACAAGGAAAATACTACCAATCCATCGTCATTCTTAATTGGGACATTATATTATTGAAAAAGTGGACTGTTTCAAATATTTGGGTGTATATTTTGACCCCACGTTAACCTGGATTCATCATATTAAATCTATTGAAAAACATGTGGCATCCTACTGCGGTATTTTGTGGAGGGTCAAGTCATATGTTCCTAAGCGTGCACTTCTAAACTTGTATTTTGCTTACATCCATTCACAGCTCATTTATTTGGTATCGGTGTGGGGTCGCGCCGCTAGCTCTCTTCTAAAAAAAATTCAAACTCTACAAAACAGGTGTCTCAAAATCATCTTCAATAAACCCCTGCTGTTTTCAATCTTATTGTTATATTCCGATAATACTTATAACATCTTACCTCTAGCAAACTTATGTGATGTTCAAACATTACTATTCGTTCATGATATCTTTAGAGGGCTATTTTCACGCTTTAAATCTGATTTTCTCAGAAACGGTGACGAATATCAAAAAACCCAACTGACAATCTCTTAGAAAATTAGTTTAGATTATTCTGTGAAAAATTCAGAATGATTGTTTGACTTTAGCGGTCGGGAATCAAAACTTTCTTGGCTACTCGGCCACATCGAGAGTTATTTTGCACATTTGCGAGAGAGCATTGAGGGAAACGTAATACGCAGAGCGAGCCACGTGGTTTTACGCGACCTAATGGCCTCAGCCCTTAAAACCTGTGAGCATCAGAGTTCCAGGGTCAAAAGTTTAACCTCAAGCGTCCCAGAGTCCCAGAGTCCCAGAGTCCCAGAGTTCAGAGTTTCGAATTTGTCCCGGGTTAACGATTAAATGAATATTCTAGGAATGATTTTTTCAGAATTTTTCAAAATATATTTTATGTGAGAAAAATGTTGAAAATATTCATTTTTTTTCAATCGCACTTACAAATTGGGTACCACTCTAGATTTTACATCAAAAATAAATCATTTATGAGTACTTCCTTTTCGACGATTAACAATTTAACAAAACAAGCTATACGACTATGTGTAAAAAAAAAGAATCGATTCGTTTATTGCTATTCAATTTCGTTCGTTAATTTCGTTCCTGACTCCATTCATCCCGAATAAAAACTGCAGAAATAAGTGCCTTTTCAGAATATTATTACCAAAAACAAACATTTCATTCCACCAGACAAAAACTATCTTCAGGAGACGTCCGTCTGTCAAATACCATCGACATCCAACACAAGACATGACACGATAAAGTTACCAGACGGACACGACCATAAAAAGATCATCCAGGAGACTTCAGATTCGGTAGAATTAAATAAAGTCAAGCCAGGGCCGGAAACAGAAATCTCATAACGGAACCAACACATAAGAACAAGTGAAGGTAATTAATTATGTTGCCAGTTTTATTTGTTCGTGTAATTTTCCCACCTTCCGGGTAGAGTCACGATAGGCAAGATGCACAAATGAGAGAAGTTTTCCTATCTTTCCTTTCATTCATTCGCTCTTTCTCTTCTTCTCACCTAATGAAAGAACTCGGTGGGAAAGGGTGATGATGCTGAAACGGTTACCAGTAGGATCTGAGCGTGGATAAAAATATCCTTCAACTCGTCCCGTTACCGTGAAAAGTTAAGTCGTTTAAACCCAAAATACGAAACGGGAGCTGTGGGCGTGCCAAATCAACTGGAAAAGTCAGCGAGGGATGAAAAGTTTACAGTCATAAATAACTCGCACCCTGAGCTCAAGCTCGGAAAGTTTTAAAACAGTGAAACAGAACCAGTAATGAGACATTTTTAGCGAAAAAAAAATACGAGCTAAAAGATATTTGTTCAAAAAACAATATCTGTTAGTTACTGATACAACTGATTTATTTGGCGAAAATGTCGTGTGTTGAAGTTTTACTTTTGTTTCGAGTTAGCACTGACTTCGTAGACAATCGTGCATAGCAACCGTAACACTCTGGTAAGAAACTTCTCGTCAGACACTTTTTTTTATCTTCTTCGTCCTTTGCCTTGGGCTTTCTATTGCTTTCACGTCAGCTTTCCAGAAGTGGAGCCGTCAAGGGGTAGTAGAAGAAGAACTGTTGCACTCGAAGCACAATTTGGCATTAGAACGTAAATATTGAATGAAAGATTTTCCTCTGTTGTTTAGGAACCCGAACCCACTGCCACACCCCCCTGGGAGCATGGCCTTCTTCGATGTGATCCTTAGCGACGACCACCGGCGGAGATTATTTCGTGTCCAGAGCCTTAGTGAACATTTGTTTGTTTTGTTGTTTTTTTTCATCTGGATAGCCGGAAGGGGATTCCAACTTCGCATCATGTTCAATCAAAGATGAAGAAAACGACGACGCACATTGATATGATTGGATATAGAAATGTATGTCGGCATGGGGCACCGTAATGCCGTAAATGTGTTTCGTTTATTGTTTTTCCATTTGTTGTTATTCAATCAACCTGATGCAGGAAATTGTGTTGACAGCAAACGCACAGTTCAAACGAAGGGAAGAGAAACTTGATTAACTGCCGGGCGGCAGAGGTCGTATGATATCTGAAAACTTTTCGTTCTTCTTACCTGAAGTCCAAATATTGCTTTTACTCTCCACTTGAAACAAGTATTTAATTATTAAACATTTTCAGAAGTATCAACATCATGTAAATGCTTTTGCAAGTGAAATAATTGGAAGAAATTTGATTGAAAGCTATCCTGATCAAAGTAAGCGATGCAGTTTATAAATGCTTAGCCAAGTCGCTATTCGTTTCTCGAAAATTACCTTTTTGTATTTTTCATTAGTCCAAGATCTTGCTGAAACATCCATTTATCAACACTTTGATTAGGGGAAGCAACAGGACGATGTCATAATCAAGAAATAGTTTTCCCTACCTTCGCTTTGATTACAATTATTCGTTCCATTCGGCAATGACTTTTGCATGGTGCGAATGGTTTCAGCATGATTGTCCTTCACCATAAAATAAACATGTTTTAATCAACCGCATCTCCCATTTCAGAACCTCTTCGTCCACCCCCCCACTCCCCACGCCTGTTGTAAACATATGCTGCTCCACATGAAAAAGGATCCCTCGGTGTCAGAATCGACTGACCGGCCGGGTCACCACTACACTTGTATTGTACTGACAGATCTCCCGGTTGGAATCTAAGGACGATGTGAGGTTTTCCGCAACCACACACTGTCTGGCCATCGGTTCGTGGGCTAAACCCGGGGAGGAGGAAATGGTGTCATTAGCATTCGTTTGTCCGTGATGAAGGCCATTCTGGATGTGTTCCACCCGCCGGTGTGGAGCAACGGTTGATGCATATCACAGGCAAATTAAACACATTCTGTGAAAGTGTCATGTGGCCGGAATTTGGTTAGATTTCTGAGGAAGGAAGAGGAAGGTAAAGGATTTAGGAGAACATTGTTCCGGTAATTTTGTCAACGATTAGTTTCTAGTGGCGTGTAGCAGTCAATGGTTCCACCGACCAGACTTGCATGTAATATGCATATAATGACACAATGATGGACGCTATTTTAATTCGTTGTTGGTTCGCAGATTTGACAATGGGTTTCGCAACTGTGGAAGGTAAAGCCAGAAATTAATGTTCTAAGTTGTTGGAAATAATTTTGAACTTTGCGCATAACGTTGCATTTTGAAATTTTGATTAAGTTTACAAGCAAAATAGTTATGTCAGAGACATAACTGGATGTCGTGAATACGAAAACAACCGACATGTTCCTTAACACTTCCGAATATCAATTAGTTGATCGATTGTATGAATTATGCAAGCATTCCCCTTTTTCACATTTTTCGCAAAAACAAAGATCACATCTCGATTACTGTGAATTTCACACACACAATACATCTGCTCGCAGTGGCGATAGAATCCAAACTGATCCAATTTTTGTTAGGAGGTTTCTTTTTACGTGATTTCGTTTGAAGCTTTTTCACTAATAAGCGGTCCTAACGGCTATAACAATAGGAGCATACAGAATTTTAATGTCGAATATTTCACTTCGCATTAGCATAATTTATTGAAAGAAACTATCAGGATGCTGTACGGGATTCATTGCTGCCTTTCAGAAGGTCCAAATTGTGGAACTCACTACGATATTAAGCACTGTTCGGAACATTTTTCTCGAACAATTCTGATTGGCTGGTGTTGGCATGGGTCAAATGAGACAGGTTTCTCAATAGTGTACTATTGAAATACTTCAATGCTGTTGCTATATACGTTTAAGTTGAAAAATTTCGATTCTATTGGTACACGCAAAGATTGAAATCAGCTTTTTGGCGAAAAAATTAGTTGATTTGCTGATTTTAGTTAGTTATTTTTTAGGACAACTAAAAAATTCTTATATTTGCTAATTCAGATTTGTTATTTTTGAAACCCTTAATAATGATAAATAGTTGGTTGAATTTGCTAATTTTTCAGTTGATTTTGCAACGTTTACATGCTGTCATTTCTTAGCAAAGACACGCTCCACTTTCATTCAACTAATATTTATAGCAAAATCAGCAAAACTATGGGTGTTTTTTACAAATAATTATTAATGATTTCAGTAAAAAATGTTGTTGAATTAAGTGATATTGTTGTTAATTTCAATGAAAATTGACAGTTAATAATAACAATAAACCTTCTTGAGTTAAGTAAAATATATACTGATTCCAACTAATACGAACTGTTAATTTTATCTACAGCCAAAACGAGTCCAATTAATTAATTTATTTTAATTGGAATTGTCAGTTGATTTGATCAATAAACTTTCTTGAGTTTAATAAATTTATTTCTGTTTATAATGTGAATAATTGATTTTGCACTATAAACTAATAGCTGCTTTCCTAAGTTTGTAAAAGGCCTCTTAACAAAAGAAACAATACATATGGGTACGGTCCTGATTATAACTCATTTGATCTAATTTGTTGAATTCTTATGCACTGTAAAAATGATTTGCTTCTCCAAACAACATTTTGTTTGTTCATTATAAACTCTCACTTACAATCACGAAGCATAATTACAAACGATCTGCTTTGGTTAGGCACTGAATGTAATGAATGGCCAATGAAAATGTCTTACCATTTCGAATAGTAGCTCTTTGATTCATGTGTCTTACTCTATTGTTGTAGATGCTGCTTGTAACATCACGGTCACCACTACACTTGTATTGTACTGACAGATCTCCCGGTTCGAGTCTAAGGACGATGTGAGGTTTTCCGCAACCACACACTGTCTGGCCATCGGTTCGTGGGCTAAACCCGGGGAGGAGGAAATGGTGTCATTCCTTATTCCTTATTCCTTATTCCTTATTCCTTATTCCTTATTCCTTATTCCTTATTCCTTATTCCTTATTCCTTATTCCTTATTCCTTATTCCTTATTCCTTATTCCTTATTCCTTATTCCTTATTCCTTATTCCTTATTCCTTATTCCTTATTCCTTATTCCTTATTCCTTATTCCTTATTCCTTATTCCTTATTCCTTATTCCTTATTCCTTATTCCTTATTCCTTATTCCTTATTCCTTATTCCTTATTCCTTATTCCTTATTCCTTATTCCTTATTCCTTATTCCTTATTCCTTATTCCTTATTCCTTATTCCTTATTCCTTATTCCTTATTCCTTATTCCTTATTCCTTATTCCTTATTCCTTATTCCTTATTCCTTATTCCTTATTCCTTATTCCTTATTCCTTATTCCTTATTCCTTATTCCTTATTCCTTATTCCTTATTCCTTATTCCTTATTCCTTATTCCTTATTCCTTATTCCTTATTCCTTATTCCTTATTCCTTATTCCTTATTCCTTATTCCTTATTCCTTATTCCTTATTCCTTATTCCTTATTCCTTATTCCTTATTCCTTATTCCTTATTCCTTATTCCTTATTCCTTATTCCTTATTCCTTATTCCTTATTCCTTATTCCTTATTCCTTATTCCTTATTCCTTATTCCTTATTCCTTATTCCTTATTCCTTATTCCTTATTCCTTATTCCTTATTCCTTATTCCTTATTCCTTATTCCTTATTCCTTATTCCTTATTCCTTATTCCTTATTCCTTATTCCTTATTCCTTATTCCTTATTCCTTATTCCTTATTCCTTATTCCTTATTCCTTATTCCTTATTCCTTATTCCTTATTCCTTATTCCTTATTCCTTATTCCTTATTCCTTATTCCTTATTCCTTATTCCTTATTCCTTATTCCTTATTCCTTATTCCTTATTCCTTATTCCTTATTCCTTATTCCTTATTCCTTATTCCTTATTCCTTATTCCTTATTCCTTATTCCTTATTCCTTATTCCTTATTCCTTATTCCTTATTCCTTATTCCTTATTCCTTATTCCTTATTCCTTATTCCTTATTCCTTATTCCTTATTCCTTATTCCTTATTCCTTATTCCTTATTCCTTATTCCTTATTCCTTATTCCTTATTCCTTATTCCTTATTCCTTATTCCTTATTCCTTATTCCTTATTCCTTATTTCTTATTCCTTATTCCTTATTCCTTATTCCTTATTCCTTATTCCTTATTCCTTATTCCTTATTCCTTATTCCTTATTCCTTATTCCTTATTCCTTATTCCTTATTCCTTATTCCTTATTCCTTATTCCTTATTCCTTATTCCTTATTCCTTATTCCTTATTCCTTATTCCTTATTCCTTATTCCTTATTCCTTATTCCTTATTCCTTATTCCTTATTCCTTATTCCTTATTCCTTATTCCTTATTCCTTATTCCTTATTCCTTATTCCTTATTCCTTATGTCTTGTGTCTTGTGTCTTGTGTCTTGTGTCTTGTGTCTTGTGTCTTGTGTCTTGTGTCTTGTGTCTTGTGTCTTGTGTCTTGTGTCTAATTTCCATGTTTTTAAACTTGATTTGCTTCCATGTTATTTTTATTTACAGGTTTCCAAAATTTTAAGTTAATGATTTGTTCTTTAACTTAAAATTTAATGTTATTTATGCCATGGTTGTTCTTAATTATCTTTTTTGTCATACTTGTCCAAGCTTTTTAAATTGATAATCCGAGCAACGGATTGAACCTCTCAATTTACCTAGCGATTTTCTGCCTAATACCAATGAACTTAGAACTAAATTGAAAATACCTTTATTTCCTTTGATGGCAGCAGATTTCAATGTTCGTGCGATTTTCCCTAATTGAAACGGAAAAGAATTCCCAAGGTCACATCTGATGATCATTACGGGTAAGAAGCGAAACGTTTTGGCATGATTGAAACCCCCCACTCGAACATGCTTTTGATTAAAACTCGCCACCAGTTACAAGACCAAGCCAAGCCGAGCCGCCGACGATGGACAAAGTTTGCCGTGTTGATCCATAAATTAGTCACGGTGGTGACATTCGAACCCGAAAAAGTTCCAACGCATCTCTCGCAAAACCCATACACTTCCGTACTTCCTCGTGTTCCGTACGCTATTAGCCCAAAGCTCGGAACACAATACATCCCAACAAACAACAAGCAAACTCACGTCCTGTGCATTTATCTCATTTCGTAGACATACTGGCAACGAGTGAGATATTTCGGTCGGTTTATGTGCACTCTGCTCCTCCGGGTCGTCATGATTGAGAGAACGTTTACAGGCGGGCCTCATTTGCCGGTTCGTCCGACCGACCAGATGTCCGTTGTAACACGAATCAGTTTCAGTACCTGGGGCAGCGGCAGCGAGGAGATGAAGCAGGGGAATAATTTAGGTTTGGCTGCTGTTTTAATGTTTGTTTGGTAGTGTCTTTCACTGGTTAACCTTAGGTTCGATCCGGGCAGATGCCGGAAGAGTCCTGGGGCCACAAACCACAAACTGCTGCAGTTCTTGCTACGGTCGTATCGGAATATGGAGCGCCTGAATGATGGGGTCATGGGTAGGAAGGGGAGGGGGCAGGACAAACATAAACAACGTCCTTTGCGGTGTGGCTGCTATACCAATATGAAGTGGATTCTCCAAACAGCAAACTGGGAGTTCCAGCCAAGTGTTTGACACGGTCGGTTGGCTAGGTTGAATCTCTGACCCTGAATACTCGACTCGACCCTGCCCGCATCGGAACAGTGTCCAGTCTGCTGATGGGCCGCTCGTTTGCTGGTTGAGCTATGTTGGTTAATAAATTTTCATGCGATTGTTCATCAATAGAAGGAACAGTCACTTCGAGACGAAGCATTTTGAGCTGCTGCTGCTGCTGCTGCTGCTGAGATTGGTTCTCCACTGTCACAGTGACTGAAATAAATCTCCATTCTACTGTCTGGTCCCGTGACTATTATTGCCTGTACCGTGTTTGATTAGTGGATTCGTTTTTCCTTGTTCGGTCAGATTATGGCTTGAAAGATCGAATACAGGAGTGCAGTTACGGTGCGGTAGCTAGCAAAATTGCTTCCCTAATCAGTTTTCGTAAACTACATTAGAACAGTGATTTACAAACGTGTTCTTTTGTACCCCCGCTCTGCAAAGTAAATAGAGACAAATTCACAGTTAATCGTTTATTTCTTCAATTAGATATTTTCTGTTTCATTCAGACACGTTGTAAAAAAAATCGAAAACTTGAATACACTAAAATTTTTTGAAAACACACTTTTAAGAGAGGCGCTTCTGATGTCACGGGTTACTAAATATCAATATTATTACACTGGACCATCTTGGTGTAATTGATTTGATTCAACATTGATCAAAGTAAAAGAAATAATAGGACCAGCAGAAAAGTTTAAGACACACTCAATTAAAAGTTCACATTTGAATTACTAAAAATTTCACGTAAACTGGTTTTGAGCGTTAATGTGAATATTTCAACCGACAAAGATGAGTATTATGTTAACATCTCCGGATAAGGGGAAAACCATCATCTGCGATGGGGAAATGATGATCAGAAAAAGTTAATTCCATTATCACTCGCAAAAAATCAGTTCACGAGATTTCCTCAAAAAAAATTAGTGACTGAAAAACTCACTTCCGAAACATGCATTCATGAAACAAGCATACACAAAACTCTGAACCTTGAAGTTCACGATCGAATTTTTGTGTCCCGAGACTTGATGACGAATTTTCACCCACAGCAATATCGCTAAAGAGATAATCAAAAGGGATAAGATAATCTTCGATGATATTTCGATACTACGCTTCAGTTCGACACCGAAGTGATTCGTTCATGATTTAATTATAATATATTCATCAATAGAAACTTTTATTGATCCACTTATGAACTGAGCATTTTTTACATTTCAACCACCCTACGCTCACTGAACATTTTAGAAAGGTTCAGTTTTTGTACATCGGTGAATTTAATCATCACGTGTTCCGTAGAGGGTTGAGATATAGTAACAGTTCGGCTAAAAAGTTCGTATCGTTTAATAGAAACACACATTTTTTTGCCAAAATTCGTTTTTATTATTCAACATAATTGCCATCAGAGGCGATACAGCGATTATAGCGATCTTCCAACTTTTCGATACCATTTTTGTAGTACGATTTGTCCTTTGCCTCAAAATAGGCCTCAGTTTCAGCGATTACCTCTTCATTGCTTCTAAATTTTTTACCAGCGAGCATTCTCTTGAGGTCTGAGAACAGGAAAAAGTCACTGGGGGCCAAATCTGGAGAATACGGTGGATGAGGGAGCAATTCGAAGCCCAATTCGTTCAATTTCAGCATGGTTTTCATCGACTTGTGACACGGTGCATTGTCTTGATAAAACAAAATTTTTTTCTTCTTCAAATGAGGCCGCTTTTTTTTAAATATCGTCCTTCAAACGCTCTAATAACGCTATATAATAGTCACTGTTGATGGTTTTTCCCTTTTCAAGGTAGTCGATGAAAATTATACCATGCGAATCCCAAAATACAGACGCCATAACCTTACCGGCCGATTGTTGAGTCTTTCCACGCTTTGGGTTCGGTTCATCGCGTGCAGTCCACTCAGCTGACTGTCGATTGGACTCCGGAGTGAAGTGATGGAGCCATGTTTCGTCCATTGTTATATATCGACGAAAAAAATCGGTTTTATTTCGATATAACAGCTTCAAACACTGCTCAGAATCATCAATTCGTTGTTGTTTTTGATCGATTGTGAGCTCACGCGGCACCCATTTTGCACAAAGCTTTCTCATATCCAAATATTCGTGAATAATATGTCCAACACGTTCCTTTGATATCTTTAGGGTGTCAGCTATCTCGATCAACTTCACTTTACGGTCATTGAAAATCATTTTGTGGATTTTTTTCACGTTTTCATCGCCAACAGCCTCTTTTGGACGTCCACTGCGTTCATCGTCTTCGGTGCTCATATGACCAGTACGAAATTTTGCAAACCACTTACGAATTGTTGCTTCGCCCGGTAAAGAGTCTGGATAACACTCATCAAGCCATTTTTTGGTATCGGCGGCACTTTTTTTCATCAAAAAGTAGTGTTTCATCAACACACGAAATTCCTTTTTTTCCTTTCTTTCACAATAACAAAAGTAGCTTCACTCAAAATGCAATATCTCACAAACTAATAATCAGACAGCTGTCGAATTTATACACGTATCTTTTGAAGGTTGGTACTAACTGAAAATGGTATGGATTTAATTCTAGTGGTGCCCTCTCATAGAAACAATACGAACTTTTCAGCCGTTAACATAACCTTTTCAAATTGTAAACAGTTATGTCAAGTTAATAAAAATTATTTCTTTATTTTGCATCGTTGCACTACATGATTAAAAACTCTTTACCCTATAGTTCTGAAACCGGAAATCGGACCCGGATGAAATTAAACAACAACCTATGGGACCATAGGAACTTTTATTTGAGCCTGTTTGTGAGAATCTATCAAATCATCTCTGAGAAAATTGAGTCAGTCTCGTTTTACAGTTTTTGACTTCTATTTCCGGTACTTCTAGAACCAGTATAACCGAAGTCGGTTCGTTTAGTAAGTTACTAATAACGTCTACAAACTGAATCAGTTTAGAGTCAAATCTAGAAGAATTTTACTCCTTTTCGCATCGTCGCTCTGAATTACGGTGTGTAATTTTAGACTTACTACTTTACTTTAAACTACTTTACTTTTTTCAGTTTCTTCCATCCAACCTGAATTGGTCTTCATAAAATAAAGTGCAGATGGGGAAAAGTTTCAACTATCAGATCTAATCGTATCCATGTCAAACCACCCACTGATATGTATTTCTCAAATGATCGAATTCTCTTTCCTTGACAAGAATGGAATTCCAAATATAGCTGAAAGGAGCAAAGTTAGATAAATTGACGCAATATCCATTTACATTCGACACTCAGCGTCAGCTCGATACAAAACCATTATCGTAAACCCGGTGCTCCTGCCATTGATCCATAAATTGTCTGGTAGCTTGTGGTTTTATTTTTTGTCACTTCAAACTAGTCATTCGGACGGATAGTTTATGAATTCGAAAACTCTCTCTCTCTCCTCTCTGCTTCGGTTGCCTTCGGTAGAGTACCATGAATTTTCTTCGCCGGCCAATAGTTTGGACAAGGAGTATGACATCGTTGAATGAAGTGAAGCAAACATACACCAAACCAAAAAAAACGTGACCACACGAACAACGTTACTCCGAATATTAACTACCGATGGTAGCATGTTGTTGGACATCGTTATTTTGAATGGCAAAAGTTGTGGTTTTTTGTGAAAATTGAACTACGGCAGAGCGTCGTTTGACGAAGCACCCGCTACCCACCCAAAACAAGTGTGTGATGCATTATTTAAAGTCCACCTAACAAGCTAGCAAATTACGGTTCACAACGACTGACACCGCACCATCAAGGGTCAAATCCGACCAAACAAGCTTGTTAAGGTGGCTTGCTAGGATCCCACCAAAATAAATGTGCTTTTACCGAACAATACGCAAATACATCAACGCCTGCTCGGATCCATAACAAGGCTGTTCCACCATCACCGCACAGGATGCTTCTTGCCCGCTTGCTCTAATAAGGTTCAAAAAGGTTCCGCCCTCGCTTAGTTTGCGGAACTCATCGTCGTCGTCGTCGTAGTCGTCGTCGGCTGGCTGTTAACCGACGGTTATCGTTATTGTTGTTATTACGTGCGTGTGTTTATTGTAATCTCGTAACCAGGCGAAACCATTATCTTCCGTTGCTTCTACGGTTCCGTCTTCACTACTGCCTCGAGGCTCGCGGTCATGCTTCACCACACGTTTATCGCGGGATGTTCGCGCTCGAAACTTTGGCTTCCATCGGGGCCGGGATGGGGTCGGTCCAACTAGCATGAAAAATGGTCACCGCGTTTTCATCTCACGTCGCCGCTGCGCTCGCCACTAAAGAATAGTCTAAAGCTCACAGACAGATGGGTAGCAGCTGATGGTTTCGGAATAACGACGTGGTACTTGTTCCGTTGCAGTTCATACTGCTCCTCGCGGTCGTTACCGGGCGACCAAGGAAAGAAACAATAACGAGAAAGGAAAGCCACCGAGCCACGATAAATCGTGCTTTTGCGGTGGCAACTAAGTGGCGAAGGGCTGCTGTTAGCCGAGTTGTAGTCGAAACTGGCATGGAATGGACTCGAAATAACTTTATCAATTTGCTGTTTAGTTCTGAGGGTAAGTTAAATATTCTATGCTATGTTTGTTCGTGCACGGATCTCAAAAACCTGATTCGATTTGCTTAGTAAAACGAATCTAGTTGATAAACTAAATCGCTGCAAACAATCGTTAATATTTACACAGACAGAAGCGAATTGAAAACGAGCTGGAAACATTATTCTTCTAAATTGGAACTAATTGAAACGAAAGTGGTTTGAATGTGGATTAAATTAAAACGGTTTTCGGTCACTAGAATTATGTGCATCGACACTGTCTGAATGACATTAAATTTAGACAAATTACATTTCTTTTGTAGAATTTGATCTTCTGTTCTAACAGACTTCGCTGCCAATCCATAGCGTGCCTAACCTTTACATGGCTGGTGCTACGACTCTACTGACACTAAAAATCCTTCCAAATCTGGGACTCGAAAACATAAGGTAGTAATAACAGTGCTCTATGCCTGGAACTGCCAGTATGGTATTTTCCGAAAAAACGATGATCGAAATTACATTGATATCCAAAGCTTATGATTCTGTCAATATTCTTCTGATGTTATCATATAGGTTCATATAATGGATCTGAAATGTTGCTATCAGAAAATTATGTTTCAGTTATTTTACTTTCGGTAACTTTTATTCGCGTTTTTAAATAATTTACAAGAACACTCATCATTGAAGATTTTCAAACTAGATAGATAGACCAGAAGTTTGAATTTTGGAACGACTTCAAACATCGTTTTTTGGTATCCGCTCGTCAAACTCGTTCATAAGTTAGTCAACCAGTTTCATACTCTTGCGGTGAAGGATTAAAAAGAATAATTACAGACCGCAAGCCACCATTTTGGAAATTTCGCGTTTTCAAAAAAGAGCCTTTTTTCAACAGCCTATACTGTAAAACCTAATAAAGATACAAAAATTCTTCCAAGACATGAAACGTGCGCCTTTTCCTCACCTTTCAAATAAGCGATTTCATAAAGCAACCTTAATTTAATGAAAAAAGTTAAAAATAATAAACAAACTAGTATCCGAACATATTTAATAAAAGTAATAAAATATAGTAATATAGTAATAGTAATAAAAAATAATAAAAGTAAAAAAATGGTAATAAAAATTATTAAAAGAAATATATTTTCATGAGACTGTTATGAAAGAAGAGAAAGGCATTATCATTATCACACCACTAGGTGGATTAAGAAGAGGGTTTTTTCATGCAAACGACGTCGATGCAATTACTTTTGTTTGAAGCGAAACTCATACTGCGAATGTCCAACCGGAGATATGCTCACAGAAAAACTAGTTGTTGTTTTGCTGCGTTTAGGCTTGAGGAACGGAACCTCATATTTGTCATTGACTGAACTGCCAATACTCGACAATATTGAGTTAGCTTGAGGAATGCAATCCATCCTCAATATACTCTCAGAAATTGCTATAAAAGTTGAGGGTTTGTTCAGTAAAATGTGAAAAAAATATCAACTAATGTCTGTCCCATATGCAAAGTACCCGCATATCAGTCCCATTCAGTGCAAATTTCAATAATTTCATTTGTTGCAATATTGGAATAACAAAAGTGTATTACCGATATTTCATGTAATAATGCCATGATTTAGCATTAGGTAGCATAATAAATAAAAAAAATTGAAAACAAAATTTTAATCGTCTTTTTCTCGACATGCCGATTTTCCATATGGGACTGATATGCAAGTATGGGCAGTGAAGCACCAGCTGAATAATGCCGAGTTATGGGTGTAGTTCCACCAAATACAAATTATAATACGGAATACTTCGACAAATTTTCAAGGACACATTTTGCATCGTGCGGTACACTGTCATGATACACCGTCAGAGTGATAATGTACTTTAACGAGTTTTCTATAAATCTAGCAACACTGATGGTTAAGAACAAGTTCACCATAGTTACTGTTTATTATAGTGAAAAATAAATAAACAAACAGTTTTTATCTGATCTGATCAAAATCACAAGCGACATGTAAGTTAAACAATAATCTAGAATGGTTAAGCCACCATGAATATACTACTAGCTGTTTTTGTAGATTCGTGGGTGTTTGAGTTCATTTTTCATCTTTTGTGCTAGTGCCGGTGATATTTAGACTGATTGTTGCAGTTTAATACGGCAACGATAAACATAAACAAACAAGTTTGTTTTGCACCGTAGCAACTAGCATAAAGCGTTGCCAGAAACGATCTCCTTCCACATTTTCAAACTATCGCAATGAATGGGAGTAATTTGCTAGGCTTACTTGTTCAGGCTGTGAACCAAACATTGGCGGTTCGTTTGTATGGGACTTAGGAGTATTATTATTTGTATTTGGTTCCACTGTTTTGGCGTAGATGGCAGCCTGCGCTCTCGATGTGCCTCCGTTCAAGCTAGCTAACGTGCAACAGGGTATATTTATAGATTCGGTTGATTTTTATCTTACGTGTTTGGACCTATTTGTTCACTATTTAAACAATGTATACATAATAAACATGATGTTAATAACAATCTTACACCTTCTTCCATTCGTTCCGTGAAAGAATTAGAGAAAATACTCAGACAAGGAAAAACATTAAGAAATCAAATTTCGTTACACTTTCGTGTCGTAAAATTTTAAAACCCAGGTAAGCATAGTAAAGAAAGACGTAGTACTACGTCAAAAAAAAATACTTTGTGGTCAGCTGTGGCATGCCTCCAAACACAAAAACCATGCATTTTTGGTCCATCTCTCCCCACCGTGCATCTGAAAAACCTCATCGCAAATTTTCGTAAGAATCGAAGCAGTTCTCATAAAGTGCGTACCTCTACGACGCAAAGAGATGGTAGTCGGATTGGGCTAGATGTAGTGAGTAAGAACCGCATGATCAAGCACTTCCCACTGGAAACTTCTCAGCGTGTCACAAACGCCTTTCGATTTATGCGATGATGCATTGTCCATCTGTTTCGCTATAACGTGTATAGCTTTCTCCCTTGTAGAACTTAAAGATTTTGTTTTGAATTCGTTCAAAAAGTATTTCAATTCTCGACGTTTTAACTTGACCTATAATTCATTAGGATTTTTTGTTGTATGCAACAAATAAGTGAATAAATAAACAAGCGAAAAATAATGGTCACCAGCAGGGTTGCTGAAATTCGCCTCACGCAACTCATTAACGTTCACCGCCTGCGAACGATTCAAGAACGGAGACAGCAAAGCATGTAATGCCGGACGAGGCAAAAGCTAAGCTTAATATGTGACTGCCTGAGCGACTCGCAAGAGAGAACAGATCTTGCTTTTTCATGCTGGTTGCTATTCCGCCGTGAGCCATTCTCTACCATTTCAAGAGCAGGTATCATCAGGCACGAATAGCGCTTACATTGAGTCAATTTTTGACTCATTGCGAGTCAAAATGCCAGCAATCATGAATGCAAGTGTACGAAAAAAATTGAACACAAAAATTAGCGATGCGATGGAAGCAATTTTTTATTTTGCTTAGTTTAATTGTCTCGTAGATATTGCCCTGATAAAAAGTGTGCGATGAACATAACAAATTAGCTTGGAAAACTTTAAACGTAATATCATTACTTATTATTGGAAGATGGCGAAACGATTGGGTTGGATAAAAATTAAACTGATAAATAAAACTGATAATCCACTTCAAAACGTCGTTTAAAATCGTATACTAATGTACATATAATGTACTTCCTACTGCAATAAAACTAATGAAAACAGTTCATGCAGAATTCACCGAATACTATTCTCACGTTCGTACTCCGTGCTGTTGAAATTTTGCGGCAAGTAATGGCAGATAGATTTTAAAAAAGCTGGAGTTGAATCACCTGAGGACAATCACTTTTGTAAAGTGAAAATTTTGCAGTTTATATGGCTTATATAAGAAATAAAATAAAAGGAATTATTTTCCACATATAACTGTAGCAACACTTTTGATTCTCTTTCGGGTTGGTTTGATATTTATTTTATTTGTGATTTTGAAAATGGACTGAAATATCTACAGTGATATTTTTTAAAATCACATATGATTATGAATGATCAATTCCAATACGCAATATCAATATGCAATGCAAATAGAGTGACAAAAATATATTCTGAATATTGATTATAGAGGCAAGTCTAATCTTTTAATTCCAGGGATGATTTATTTTCTCATGTTTTTATTATATTAAACACAATTTAACGCTTCTTCGCATAGATTTGATTTATAGAAGTAATAGGAGTGCAGGGTTTTCCACAACGTTTGAACCTACTAAGACGCTATGTAACTGCTTGCTTCTGCAAAAATCAAAGCAATTAAGAAGAATGGCTAACAAAGAAATAGTCATTACTAACTAAATACTCATTCAGCATCTTTTACCATACATCTAAGCAAATTATCGATTAGAATAACTGTACTACGATCAGGAAATTAAGACTTTTAAATTAAGAATCACGGTTGTGGGTCCGGCCAACTGCCACAGGATGTCGAAGCATTTTGTAAAACGCAACATAAAATTGGAGGAATAGATGTTCCATTGAAATTTACTTTTGCATTTTTGTATCGCCTTATTAACTTAGTCCTATTTTAATGCATTCATTAAATTTTTGCATTTATTATTATCATTTTGGAGTTTCACAAAACTTTTGCCTCGTAAGTTTTTTTCCAAAAGCAAACAGCAAAATAATATCGTAATGTGATACCAGTTGAGAAATTGATGGCCTGAAATCAAATTATTATTATTATTATTATATCGTTTATTTATCCCCGGTTTTAACCTAATCAAATCAAATTAAGATTACAACCTGATATTGCTGTCAAAAATGTATTGAAAATAAAATGTTCTACAATTGACTCTCGAAGTGATCGGTTTAGCTTTTTTTTTAAAAAAGAACCTCCGCTAGAAGAAATTGTAAATTCAATTTCATAACATTTTACAATATTCATATTACAGAGGAAACGATTTCAATTTGAAAAATAATACAATCCGCGTGGTTTATCGATTTGTCAGATAGTGCGATTTAGAACTTTTGTTACTCATATCACACATTCAGTTTTGAAACTACTCATTGTATTATTTACCTTAAAACTATGTTGAGCAAAAAATTTTTACGTGAATACTTCAAGGATCACATACAAAGAGTCCAAATGAAATATAATTCTGGTATCACATAATCAGGAGATAGTAGGGGAATATACGATCAAGAAAAAAAATTATGCATTTAATTCCACTTTATTTAACGTCACTAATGTCACGAGACAGATAATGTTGTTGTGTTTGATTGTATGATACTTGATTTTTAGATATTTATTTCGTTATTG
Organism: Malaya genurostris; assembly: GCF_030247185.1. NCBI lineage: Eukaryota > Metazoa > Arthropoda > Insecta > Diptera > Culicidae > Malaya > Malaya genurostris. The sequence goes on along the minus strand of NC_080571.1, from coordinate 337,809,784 downwards.
GAAACTGCGGAAGGTCTTCATTGCACGATTATCCATGGCACAGTTTCCAACAAATAACTGTAGAGAGTTTGTTTGTTGTTGATAATAATAGAAATATCATTCTTTAGTAAAATCTTATGTTGGCCTCCAAATTAGTGCCTTATACAAAATTATAGAAGTTCTATTTCGGTTTTAGTTTCTATTATATTGTAGCTCTAACGCCCTGTATATTGAATGTGACGGAATTATTTGGTGTTTATGGTTCTTCTAGAATTTGTACGAACTGATAGTGTTTATCATCAAAGTTGGTCTCAATCTTTTTGGTAGTTGACTTGGTTCGACACAACTTGTCTCGAAGTCAATACAAATACTATTAGTTTATTATGAATGATTAACATGAAATTAAAAGCAATCATCACATATGTTTATAATTATTAAGGTAACGATCGTCGAATGGCTTTGTAATCGGTATATAAATAGTTTCACGATAATGAGAAACAATAATAATTGACAAAAACTTGGGACTATTACTTCTCAGGCATAATAAACAACCCTACATTCGACCGAATGAAAAATACCAATTTGGCATTTCGAATGAGGTATAATTTGTTTGGAAAAGTCGAACTCGATCGAAACACAAAATGAATTTATTATAGAACTACGGAATAGGAGTGAAAGTTACATATTTACGACACACAAAAACGCTCCATTAATTACCCTTTTACAGTTTGATGGTTAATCAATAACATATTCTGGCAGGTATCAAAGTTGTCCCTAACGCTACAAATCACGATTGAAGTATAGCAAACACCGAAGAAATGTGCAGTGAAGACAATTCAAAAAGATTCGATATCTTTCTTATAAGCTTCATTTAGGAATAAAATTTTATCCTGGGCGCCATACATCACAGAGAACGAATCACCGTGAGTAGAAAATTCGACTCAACTCGAGTCATCAGCACCACTGAATAGCTTTCTACATAAACGCTTCGAAACGAACTCACTGCGAGCCAACAAAGTGCATGTATGATCCCTCTCAGCAGGCCGTTCAATTTTGTTGATTTTTGAGCGCTTGTTGAACGACATATTGCACGAAATATTCGTTCAATTTGCTGGAACGGTTTGTTGTTGTTTTTTCTCTTGCAAAAATAGTGTGAAAATTAAGTGTTACCTTTACATAGAAAGAAAATTTGTTGTTATTCTACGTGAAGTAGAAGTATTGTGCAGGTATGTATTGTTAGTTTAAACAAATAAGTGGAAAAAACTTCAGAAATTCTGCAGTAAAACTAGTCCAACGGGGCTCCAACTCCTCATGTTAAAAATGGCTCAACAATGGACCTCTGTCTGCCGGGTTTGTTGAACGAAAAAAATGGCATTCGGTTCAACGGTCTGTTTCAAAATCGGCAAACGAAGGACCCGTGGTGGCCTCCCGTTGAACGATTGATTGGACTTTCATTGGACCAATGATTCAACATATTGGACCAATGAAGGACCACCGTTGAACGTTTTTTTCTAAGTGGGATGCGTACTTGCTTTGCCAAGCGGTACAATTCTCTGAGTGGAAGGAAAGAATGAATGAAGCAGACACGGAATATATAAAAACTGCTCGCCGCACGGGTAGAGCATCGCCGGTGAAAAGAATAATTCACGAATATTGTTTCATTGATAGGATCAGCAACACCAGTGAGAAACTGTGATTCTACGATCTACTTTCTAGAACACAAACGCAGTCTTACGAAACCAAATGTGAATTTTGAGACCTCTAAAACCGCAACCGGTCCTTTATGGGAAAATAACGCGAAGAACTTATTTGGAAAATCAGATGTTGTAATAGGTTTTGTATTATACCTCTGAGACTTTATATACTGCGCGAATACAGTCTGACTACAGTCTCGCGGTTATGTCTCAGACATTAGTTACTCCTATTTTTTTTTTCAAATGATCGCCCTTGGTTTGCTTACTAATTACATTCAAAATAATCACGAGTAATGCACCCAGCTCAAACTGTCAAACCTAATTAAAGCATTTCCCAGTCGATTCACAAAGTTTGCCCGCAATCATATTTCCTTTTACTCGAAATCTATCTCAATATTCAGACAGAAGAGCACAACACTGTAATTAAATTGGCAAATTTGCATATTTATTCAAACAGAAAACATGGCAGAGCCGAACTACTCAAAGCTTTCCGAGCACGTTTCGAATGAATGTCGCAGTGACAGTTAAAACAAAGCACGACGATGCTCGAAGCCGATGTTTTCGTTGACGATGATGATGACGATAGCGACGACCAACGAATTACCAATCAACTGACCAACCCGTGGATTCGAATGCGGCTAGTAAACTGGATAGATAAGGAAATCACTTTGGCCCATTAGGAACAATTAGATTATCTTATTATCTTAATTTCATCTTACATGTACTTTGGGATGCCTCCGAAATACTGGAAATTCTAAACGGTTAGTGAAGTTTATTACAGGTGACCACCAAAGACGTTTTGAGCTGCGGTTGGATTCCCTAAATTATGAGACTTCGAAAAGAATTTCGAGTTCAAAACGGTGTCTTCGTGAATGACTAACTAATCTGATCAGAGCATTACTCATGAGCTAGCCTGTTGGGTGTTTCGAAGGAATCCATTCGGGTAGTTGAGGGATGCACCAAAAAATCTAAAAGCTAGATCTAAGCTCATCTGAAGTTGAACACTGAAATTGAGAAGTTGTAGTGCAGTATAGCATTTTCCTCGGTCAATCGTGAATGTCTATGTCATCTAACGAACCAAACATAAGGTATAATTTTTTTGCGTCCGTGTTCTTTTTTGACACTCGACACAACACGCGCGAATCAACTAATCAGCAGTGGTTCGAAGGTGGTCTTTCAATTTTTCGTTTCCCACCAACAATCAATCAGCGCGAGGCAACCCAAGAAACAAAGCTTCAAAACCATCCGGACGTTTTCATCATCGTATTCACGTGAAGCACCCCGATAGAATTTCTGATAGAAATCGATTCGCCCCGAAGGACGACCACCTCGAGCAGCTGCCGGACTGAAAACGAAAGTTGGAAGTTTTCATATCGGATGTGGACCAAATGAATTGCAATCAATTTTCTCCGGACCGGACTGGTGGGTGAGTGGCGATGAAAGGTTCAACGTGGCACAGTGAATTTTTATGAGAACTACATTCGTCTTGGAACGTTTCGCTTTCATTGCCACTGTCGAGTTGAGGCTGCCAAGTTTGTAGAGTTACTGATGGCTTAATAAAATTTATTCGTTTTCATAATATTTTTTGCACAGTTTATGAATAGTTAATTGTTTCTTAGGGCAAATCTTAGAACTTCTGTTTATAAGAAAAAATATAAAAATTTCCTATTTACATTTTTTCTTAATTCTGGATTCTACGACAATGTCGATTGCTCAATTGAGCAAAATTGAAGCCAGTTGGATTGATTGATTAATTGATTGATGTACTACTCCGTTGTAGTGACAGCGAGCCAAATCAAACCAAAAGTATAATAGTCCATTGTGAGCATTTATTCACGGAAGAATACACTTATACCGTTTTCGTTTTTGAATCTACACACGGTTGACTATGACTACATTCTCGAGTTGCTTATATATAGGTATGGGTTTCTCATATTTATGGATATCCATGGCTACTGTTTTTTAACGACTACAGCATGTTAGCAAACCAGCATGTTATGAATCAATTATTTTCTCCAATGCTAATTCAATATTATCTAACCATAATGGTGTATTTTGGGAGATTTCTATTCTCACAGAATCGCAAAGCAAAATATTTAATTTATAATCTTTACGAGATGACGTTCCTTACATTGGTGACAGTTGGTTTACCCACATTCAACAATTACTTCAACTTGGCGTGCGAGTAGCTCGAATTTTCGAGATACCCGAGCAAGATTCCAACATATTTCTCCGCTTTTGCCGCTACCAATTTCACAAGAAAATATTTTTTTTTTTGTTTCAATTATAGAGGTTTTAACACCTTAAGGTCATTCGCCTCTTCGGACCAGAAAATTTTTCTGGGCCTATGTGCGGGGTTGGGAATCGAACCCAGGTGGGCTGCGTGATAGGCATCGACGATCCCATCACGCTGTACCCGTACCCTCACAAGAGAATATGATAAAACTAAACATTCATCTTCGTAATTTTTTAAAATGCTCAGAAAAAATGCGATGAATTTCAATTTTTTAAACCCCGAGCAGAATATTTTTTTACCTCACATGCATAACAAAGCAACTAAAAAAACGAACACAAAAATGGAACAATTGAATCAAACAAACCAGCCCTTTTTCTTGATTTCTTCGTCATTTAAGTCAGTAGGTTGTTCGATTCCCGTATGAATAAATCAACACCACCCAATTCTTGTTTTATTGCTTGGCAATTATAATCGCAAATCAGGCGCTCAGTTTCTCACTCGAGCCACGCGTCTCCGCGGTGATTCAGAACAGCTGGCTTCGAAACAAAGGCACATAATTCAGGTCCAGGAATGATAAATTGAAGTATGCAAAAACATGATTCAATTAACGGCTTTCATTGTTTTCGATTGGCAGATCAGTATTAAATTTATGCGTTAATTCTTCATCACAAGCTGCGGTACTTGCAGAGAAAAGAACTCTGGTAGATGATGATACAAACACTTCCGATTGGTGTCAGATGTCGCGTTCATCGGTTGGTATTTTATAACGAAGGCGAAAAACGATTAGCCAAACGAAAAATTCACCTCACCGTGTTGAATAACGCGAATATTTATTGGTTCCCAGCTGCTCGCGAAAAAAGGTTGTTGTCTTGACTACGATTTAAGTGGGACAAAAAATGTGTCTTTGGTGGTGGGAATAAAAGTAGCTCTATATTCGTGTAGATTTGGAAGCTTCAACCGTATAGTTGATTAGAAAAATATCTGTTTTAATCTATCTAGTGGTGTACTGATGCTTTTCTTATACTTAGAAAAAACATCGAAACCTTTCCATTGATGCTTGAATGGAAAAGTTCGAAAGTTTGAAAAACAATGATGATCAGTGTACCGGTGTTTTGATTGAAAAACGTTATTTGAATTCTAAAATGACGATTCTTAATTTAGACCACGGGTTCCCAAAGTGGTCGATATAGACCCCTTGGGGTCGATATCCTTTTTGCGGGGTTCGACGTAAACGAAAACTGACTATGGGGGTCGACGAGGTCTAGAAATCGACCCCCTATTGTTTGGTATAAGTTGTTATTTGAAATATTCATGCTAAAAAAGTTGTGATTATTTCACCATCCGCAGAAATTGGTAAGTATTTTACATCAATATTAAAAAAGCAAGAAATTAAATTTTCAAAGCAATTTGTGAATAGGGGTCTGTGACCTAAGTTAATTTTAGTAAAGGGGTCCATGAGAATTCACGGTGGCGTAACAGCTTTCACTTGAATTTAATCATGTGGAAATCGGTCCAGTCATAATAAAATGAAGTGATTTCCATGTTGGAGTTTTTGACCACCAATTCCGGTAGTATCGAAACCGGAATTCGGGGACCAGTATAGCAAAAGTCGATTTGTTCGGCTGTCAAGTAACAAGACCTGCAAACTAGATAAATTTAATGACTATTTTCATGAAATTTTCTATGCTTTACATCCTCTCATTCGAAAATACTCTAGAATTGGAAGTTTTTTCACTCGTTATCCTGTAAATCCAGAACCGGGAGTCGGATTCTAAATTTATCATTCTTGTGGCATTCAAACATCTGGCGACATGTTTTTTTTTCAGTCTCGTCGTACATATTCGAGAGCATTCAACAAGCAAAATTTTATATGAATGATGAAAGCTCGGCTCAAAAGTTGACATTTACAACCAAAAATAAGCTTATGATTCTACGAGATATCCACTCAATTTTTAATGTGATGGTGTTGACAAATGGCCACGGTCATAGCACTTCGTTTTCGTAAGAAAAAAGAGTGTCCACTGGGAGTCATTTGTTAGTCCCAATCAATAGTTTAACGAAAGGTGAATTCAGGATTTAAGTTTGTCGTTAAGCCTTACTAAAAGTACTGTTAAACCGGTTTTGGATCGGAATCTGCCGTTCGGCTCAGCTCGAAGAGATACGAATTATTACTATATGTATTTAAGCGTCAGCACCTCTCAAAGGTTTTTCTATGTGCCCAATATTCTCGGAAATGACTGAACCACAGATAACAGATATCACAGATAACAGATATACAGGCTCGAACAAAAATATTCAAAATCCTGTGTAAAGTTCAAATTTGCTATACGTTGGAAACACTTTTGCCACCTACTCGACTGTTCGCCGCGATCTTTCAAAACGTTCCACCACGTTCCGGAACGATAACAAAATCCTCCTGCCAGTTATTGAAATATTCCAACTACAACAATTTTAACACTTATTACACGATTTCCATAAGTGTTAAAGACAATTTTATTACCATGTCGCATAAATCACACGAGAATTCGATCGGAATAAAACAAAAATAAACTTGTCATTTTAACCAACAGCAAAACAAAAATCTAGCGAGAAGCGAATGTTGCACCCAAAGTTGTGTCTCACGTGAAAGCGGCACCCAAATAGTGGTGGCATCTCGTGTCGATCGTGGTGACATCTGCAAGTGTTCGCCATGTTGATTGAGCAAATTTTACACACAGTTCATATGTGAGCCTGTATATCTGTTATCTGTGGTTTAACGAAAGGTGCATTCAGGATTTAAGTTTGTCGTTAAGCCTTACTAAAACTACTGTTAAACCGGTTTTGGATCGGAATCTGCCGTTCGGCTCAGCTCGAAGAGATACGAATAATTACTATATGTATTTAAGCGTCAGCACCTCTCAAAGGTTTTTCTATGTGCCCAATATTCTCGAAAATGACTGAACCAATTTCAACAATGTGGTTTGAAAGCTACTATTGGCTCGCTTTTCAAGTTTCAACGGCAAATGACCGATTAACCTCAGTTTTTTCTATCCGATCAATTTTTTTGCAGAATTGCTGATTTTTTTGTGTAATTTTTGTGTAAGCGTTAGAGCACACTTTTGAACAATTGTTTCAGAAATTAACTCAAAGAAGTAAATGCAATTAAATCATTTTACTTCGCTTAGAATTTTCGCAAGCGAGGCAATCCCAGAAGCTCACAGCAAAAAAGTAACGAAATCCAGATCGATTTGAATGAATTTTATGCGTGAACTTTCCTCAAACTTGACTATTGGTTATGAAAATTGAAGAAATTACCAAACAAAGTTTTTGCATTACATCCATTTGGTGGAATTCGGCCTTCAATATATTTCGTAGCCGATTCTTTGCGAACAGAACCATTGCTGGGCTAGCAATGCGATCCCATTGACACTAAGAATCCTTTCTGGTCGGGGCTCAAACATACGGTATTTGCAAATCTTCAAGATACTAATGAAAAATCGTCGCTTGAATTCTAGAATATGATTTTAAGGATTATAAGTAAGACCTTGCAAGTTTTTTTTTTAATATCTCCACACGATCGACAATTTTAATCAGCATATTCAATTGAAATACACACTAGCTCGTTTCCATGTGATCATAAGCCCAGACGCTTTAGCTTTGTCTTGCTAGATTTCCGCATCAGTCTACAATTCCTTAAATTGTTCAACGCATTTCGGTGAATCTCTGACCAAATTTATTAATTCCTTCATCGTTCCAATAAATGTTCTTGCCAATAAAGCTCTTTCATTTGAATCTTGGAAAATTATCGGACTGGATGTTTCTGAGGGGGGGAAGTGGTGCCATCATGACACATTTGACTACTGTTCCAACTAACGGTATATTCGAAATGACAGTTGAAATGATTCTAGAACTTAATTTGAATGTCATGTATGTTTATCTGTGCTATGAACTTATGAACCAAGTAAAAATCAGTTCCATTGAGGCTGTGAACCATTTCGGGAATGATTTTAACTTTTTGTTTAAATTTGACATTTCGATAGTGATCTACTACTAGTACTATCTGCCGGGCCTGGCTATAAGTAATTGTAAATTTGTTACGTTGAAAATTTATTACCTGTTTTACATGTGCAAACAGTGCCGTAATAATGATGAGGCAAGTGAGCCGATCGCCTCGGGCGCCAACATCTAGGGTGCCAAAACATGATGAAATTGGTCAAGATTTGTTGCACGATTAGTTTATCAAACAATTGTTTTCTTACAAATTTCTCCGGCAAAATCTTTAATGTCATCTCAAACACCATTGTTTTGTAAATAAATTTTTTGTTATTATACTAAAAAAGGTAAAAAAAAGGTATTATACCTATACTGGCTACTGGCGCTTCCATAAAATGTTTTATGCAAAACACAAAAAGATATGATTTGATTACACAAATCCACTCCAATTTAGTTTCGAAACAGCAATTAGCGGTTAGCGTTCGGTTAAACTTTTTGTGCAATTGGTTTCGATGTGGTTGATTCGCAACATTAAACTCTGTTTGAAAGAACTAGAGAGCGCTGAAGTTTGCGACCAATTGCGTCGTTTAACCAACCTCTAAAAAATGACCTCTAGCTCCGCACCTACAACAGGAACACCAACAACAGCACTCGTTCACCGCAAACGATGCATTATTTAAGTTAGGTAAAAAGGGCCGAAGATATGTCATTTTGAAATTTTGGGTTCACTTAAAGTCCGATTTTGGGGTTTTGGGCTCGCCCGCATTTAACGAGTTCGCAAAAAGTTCACCTATAAGACATGTCAAAGGAAAATTGTTCCTAGCTTCCTAACTATACGTCGGACAGAGATGTGTTATATGTATGAAATGTAGAGAAAAAGTATATCTTTCCAACGGTGCAGGAACTAGGAAAAAAGTTATGACCAATTGCGTTCAACCAACTGTAAAATCCTGCTCAAATCAAAAAATCTATCTATCTATTCTCTATCTCTATCTGCCCGTTTTCTATTGTATCTCTATCTGCTGTTCTATTCTATCTATCTATCTCTCTTCTAAGTATCAATTGGCACATTGTCGCAAAGCTGAATTCCCTGTCCGGTAGCGACCAGACACCAACAGATGAACAGGTGTAGACTTAAAGCAGATGGAACCAAACCAAACCAGGAGGATTCTTTCGAAAATTTTCATATCTCGGCAGTATCCAGTGATAGTGATTTGCTGCTGCAAACGATTGCTTTTGTCTCGTTCAATTTGTTCAATACTTCCAAAAAGTAGATATCAGCAATCACATTCTGCAATCTGCAAAAGGGATGCGAGAACCAGCCAGCCAGCAGATCCTTTCATACGCGTGCGGGATTTTGTTTGTTTGTTTCTTTGTTAAAATCATCATCATTTAGATGTATGTTTGTGTCATTCGTTTTAGACATTTCTTTCACATGAATTTTTTAGGGATTTTTTTCAACTAGTTTTATTTCGATTTTTCGATCCATTTTCTTAAAAAAATTGGCAATTACGCTTTCACAATAACCAGCTTAGAGAGCCAGCCAGCCAGCCCCCGTATTAAATCAAATAAATTTTCTAAATAAAAAAAGAAGAACGCCCAATTCAAGATCGCTCGCACAAGTTTTGACACAACGAAGTTGAAGCTGAAAAAAAAATGCTCTCGTTGCGAAGACCTGCATGATTAGTGAAAATAATTATTTTTTTTTGTTATTCGACTACATTTTATACCAAAATTACGATGAATTATTAATTTTTTTTTTAAATCATGCAGACTCATGCAAAAAGCGCCTTTAATTCATTGTCAGCAATAAGTTATAATTATATTCAGGGAAATGCTTAAAGTCGTAAATAAAATTTATACTGTGGATATTCACCCGAATAAATTTAATGTTGATCGTAAATGAATGTTTTAAAACTTTCTTGAATTTGGAATGTTTCGAAGTAGATTTAACGCAGTTTTATGCTGATTCTTCATTTTGTTTTGTGAACCTTATGAAGAATTATCCGCTTGGCTGGAATATGATCATAAAATGGTTTTCAGTAAGCTTCTGTGGAGTTTATAGTTCCAATGCGAGATTTATGATGTAATACTCAAGACTGCTACTAGACAGTGCAGTGGCGTATTTAGGCGACAAATCTTATTTTGCCCCGGTTGCCAAAGTTGTTTTCGTATTCACGACATCCAGTTATGTCTCTGATCCATTACCCACCCGCCTTTGTCTTTGACAACCTTTCCTATTGCCTTGAGTCTCCTCTTCATGATTGCCCAGTATTTCTCTATAGGGCGGAACTGGGGGCAGTTGGGTGGGTTAAGGTTTTTCGGAACAAACTGAACCCCTTTCTCTGCATACCATTCTTGAACGACTTTGCTGTAATGACAGCTTGCCAAATCTGGCCAAAACATTGCGGGATGGTCGTGGGATCGAATGAACGGCAAAATTCGTTTTTGGAGGCACTCATTTTGGTATAGTTTCGATGTCATTGTCTTATATGTACCGAAAACTTTCGTTTTTTTTGCCACAGCTGCAAATGCCCTGCCATATCATAAATTTTCTTGCAAATTTCTCGGCAAAAACAAATTTAAATTTGGCTGGAACATCCCACCGAGCCGTTGCCAAGTAAAATTATTGACATGGGATGTGCCCGAAGTCAGCCTTGACATAAGTTTCATCGTCCATCATAAGACACCCGTCGAACTTGGTCAGCACCTGGTCATATAGTTTCCGAGAACGAATTTTGACCACACTATTCTGTTTTATGGTGCGATTTGGCTGTTTGCTAGCTCGATATGATATCCTTCCCGGAGTCGAGTTCTTCTCACAGTACTATGGGCAGCACCGAATTTTCTGGCCAAATTTTCACGGTCCGACAGATTAGGATTCCTCTTAATCGTCTTCAAAATCCTACCACGCAGTTTCCGGTCGACAGTTCCACTCCGACGATTTGCTTGAGGCTTCCGAATCGTCGTCAATATTTCCTTATACCGTTCGATAACGTGCCATACGATATTTCTGGGTAATTTCAGTTAATGCAGACCACAATGGATTTTCCAAATAACTGTGCACGATTTTTTCCCTTCTTTCGGCTTCCATGTTGATTGTTTACAAAGTACAGTCGATTTGCGGAATGTCAAAAATCATACGTGAAGTTGACAAAATTCCGGACACGTGGGCGCCAAGAACTTCCAAATCCGTCCACCAGGAGCGCCACAATATGAGCAAAAATTTGTTCCAATTCTAAATGAAGCAAGCTTTATATCTGCCAAATCCATTCGAAGTAACGAGCTGTCTAAAATTGCGCGCAGATCAATACATAATCTGTTTCAAAATGGGTTCAGTCTTGAATTGGCCTCTCGTTGGACGAATCATTGTACGGCCACTGGGCCAACGGTCCACCGTAGACCCGATCCTCCATTACGAACACGTGGTAGATTACTGCAAATAGTCGTTTACTACCCTGTAAGAAAGAAACGTCCAACGGAATTGATGAACGTTCAATAAATCGTTCTACGGGAGGCCGCTAATTTTGTAACAGATCATTGAATCGAGCGCCAATAGTTATACAATTTTTAACACTACCCCAGTAACCAATAAGCACATACTAATACCGTATTATGATAGCAAATAATCGCTAATTAGCATTCCAATCGCACTTGAGACTGAATTAGGGTGGACTTTGGTAAAATATACGGCTATCCATAGATAATGCTTATTTATGGCTGGTGTGCATTCTGAAAGCTGAATTCTGATTTATTTACAACAGATGAGCCTACAGATTGCAGATATAGAGCTACGAGTATTTTGGGTGCTCATAAAAGGCTATTTTAATGCCATTATTAGTGCTTACTGGTTACCATATAAACCTGTAGAATACTTCTACTTCGGGTAGAGTTTGTTTGTTTAAATGAATAAAATACCAAATTTTCACACTAGTTTTGTAGACAAAAAGAACAAAGAACCGTTCCAGTAAATTGAACGAGTATTTACAAGTCGAAAATTCCATAGTCCAAAGAGAGGTTATTATTTGCAGTTAAGCCCTTTGGTCGTGGGACTATCGAATTACTTTTTGTCGTGAATACTTGACTATGGGGCGCCTTTTCAAAATTAGCCATATGGAAGAATGGGCAGAACTTAATCTTGAATATCTCGACTTGTATTAATGGCAGCAACACCATTCTTTCACTATTTCATCAAAAATATTATCAGGAATTTAGGATTATATTTTGAACAGTGTGAGATAACCACAAACATCTCAAAAATTAAGTTTTCTTAAAATTTGAAAACAACGCGGAAAACTGCTCACTTTCGCTTGGGGTATTCGCGTAAGGACGACGATTTTGAGGTAGTCAGGCACATATCTTCAACTTAACGTTACAAAAGGGGAACCGTGGTCGAAAATCTTTCATTTCTTCTTGTGCGTTGGATGAAAGCAGGCGTCGGGGCGAGAAGACGAATCCAAACAGCGGCATCGCAGAGCGCACCTTTTGCGTGGTTAAAAACCTCAAACGCTTAGGTCGTAGTTCTCATTTGACTTCCGGTCGTCAAGGCGAGAAGACGCATTAAACCAGTTTCGCATCATTTTTCACTACGAGCGGATGTGTCGGTTTGTACGCAAAGCTAGTTTCAATTCAAGCAAAAACGATTGCATCAGCTGCCGGTCGTTTGCATTGGAGAGAGAGAAAACGAGAAACGAAAAGTGGACAACATTTTATAAAATCAGCCGTTCTAATGGCTCTAAATGTTATCTAAAGAACTATTAAGATTACTTTTTTGCAAATCGAAGGTAAAAATCATCAGTTTAGTGAAAATCCAAAATAATTTGATTTGTTTCGTGCAATTTTCGCTGTGCGAAAAACGTTAGAGAAAAATGTTCCGAACTGTGCTAAATATCATAGAGAATTCCACAATTTGATACTTCTTAAAGGCAGAAGTGAATCCTGTACAGCATCTTGATAGTTTCTTTCAATGAAATATGCAAATCGGAAATGAGATATTCGACGTCAAAAATCGTTAAAAATCCAGTTATGTCTCTGAAATTACACACCCGTACTTTTTGAGCGGGCAGACTTACAACTGATACATTGAAGAAGGTTGCATAGCACACCGAAATACTGGTATAATACTGCGACTGTCTGTGTCTATCTCGTGTTATTGGTGGCTTAATAGTAAAGACTTTTAAAATATAACGGGTGGCAATTAAAATTTTTGAATTTCTTTCTCAAGCTGTCAAAAAAGACAAACGTACTTGGAGAAGATTTGATTTATTGAAATTAAAGATATTTTGAAACAATACGTTGTTTTTACACAGTCGTAAAACTAGTTTGAAATTTTAAGAATACACATGTCAGTGCCAATCTGCGAAAGAAACAATCCCATCGAATTCATTTAATTTCATATTAAATTACGTATTCTTGTGTGCATTGAACTTGAACTGGTGAAGCACGGATATACGAATGTTTGTTCAAATCGGAGAAAGGGGTTCAAGAATAATGGTCTTCAGTCTCCCCTGAAAAAGCAAAATAAAAATTCACCATTCATAGCAAGATTCCACAAACAAACAAAAAAAAAACAAGGCACGGGCAACGTGTTCTTGTTTAACCACGAGGATGGGGGCCAGCATCATATTTGTGTTCTTTGTTTTTTAGCTTTATAGGAAAACCCTTACCACAAAAGTTAATGTCGTCTGCTGGTAAAATTATGGCCGCTGCCAAAAACATGCGGTTGTTGTCGGTGCAATTGGCAGCAGCATTAATGCAATCATTGTTTTATTCAGAACTGTAGCTCACGGTTCCAAACGGAAGCTGTTACCAGCCTCCAAGGTATGCAAGCACTCCGCGCTTCAAATCACTCAGTGGGCACTCATTTTCGCATCCATTGAACGAACTTCTCCTTTTTTTCAGTTCCATGGCAACGTGACACCCCGCGAGTTTCACCGACTGCTTCAACTTGAATCGGCTTGTGATGTTGCTTACGACGCCGATCCCATCTACGATGTTGCTCGGATTGGCAAACTGTGAATGTACGACGAAACAAAACAAACATGACTTTGACAAGCGTTCGGAGTTGCTGTACAAAACGCCGGTCTTCATCACGCCGGTGGAGCACCCGTGGCAGTGTATTTCTGACTCATCGGGTGAAAGGTACCGGAATGGTGGCGTAAGCTGCTGGATGTTGTCACGACAGGCCGGTGTTATGGGTTTTGCGATTTTATTAGTTCATTACATCTGCTGTGACACTGTTTGATGGAGATGTTGTCGTCTGGTGTTCAGGTTTGGATATGCGGATTTTGAAACGAGCTATTCTAACATTTGAGTCTATGTCGCTTAGCCGACCTAGTTTAATATCGAGACGAACTATGTTATTACACGATCGAAGTCCACTTAGATACTGTCTATTCGCACCTGAAACGAGAAGATGGAACTGGCAAATATAGAAGAATTAATCAAAAGAAAAAATAACAGTTAAGTTTCAACCTTAATAATAATCCTAAACTTAAAAGTGCACAAAGAAATAATTGCCCAACACTTTTGAAGCAATAAAATCTAAAATTCAAAACTTCTAGCCCGTGGAAGTCGGTGAGAGTAAGATAAGACGTGAAACGAAAAACAAAATAATCAATTACTTAATTCAACTCCTCTTTCATGTTACAGAGCTGGTTCGTGCCTTTCAAGTTTAAGCGACCGTTGGAACTGCGCTCATTAAGCGTACCAATCTCCATCGGATTAGGCTGATGTATTGCAAATTTATGGGTCAGAGGCGTTGAACAACAATCATCAATGCGATTACACGCGTTTCACCCGATGTTTGGGCTGACAACTCTTGGGTACTAAATTCCCGATGAGAAACACGCCTTTTCTCTTTGACGTGCTTTGCAACATTTTGTGTGGTAAATGCAAAGATTTAGAGTAGAGTAGAATGCTTTATGATAAATATTCACTGCTGAATCATTAACTTTTCAGTACCAATCAGAGATGTCAGATATTTTGATTGAAAATCTGTATTTCTCTGCATAAAAATTCTGTGTTTATCTGTATTCACTAATAAAATGAAATTCCTACAATAAAAAAATGTTATTTCAATAGATTATGGTTATACAAGAACAGATTCAATGAGTATTCATCCTTCATATCCTCGTAAGTCCTTGTCGTGCGCACAGTCGGCATTTGCTAGTTGGTGCCCCGTTTGTTGGAGTGTTCGTTAATTGGGTATTCGTTAGTTGGAACATGGTCCAATTAAGAAACACTGCGATGTCAAAATTTATTTTTAAAAGTATATTGACGTTTGAACGTCATTTTGATGAAGAGGATAAATCGTATTTTTTTACATTTTCTTTTAATTTAACCTTTTAAAAATATTGTGTCAAAATTTCAAATCAATCGGATCCATACTATGGTAGTTTTTCACCTCAAAATTGGCGGAAAATCGCGTTTTTTGCTTAAATATGCCACGAATTGTTAAAAAATCAAAATAATAACTTCAGAACGACGCAGGGGGAAGCAATAATTCGTACTTTAAGTAAATTTAAGAACATTTTTGATATCTGATAATTCTACGCCAAGTTATCGTGTTCATCGCGCAACGTGATTCTCAAAAGAGGTTTTGGGGAATGGTCTGCTACCGCCTTATATTCAATATTAATATACGCAAAAATTATAGGGAGTTGAGTGTCAAAACATTCGAATCGTCATGACGATGCAAAACTAGTACGCGACGGTATGTGCGGCTTTGCTCAGTTCGCAGCATGCTTCGTTCAATTTCGTATAGCGTGCAGGGTTGCCATATTAAAATTTATATTTTTCTGGTGAAAAAATGTAAATTTTCTAATTCTTTTATTCAATTTGTACTTACTTGTTAGTGTTATAACGATGCTTTTCTATAAAAGTACATTTTTTGCCTTTCTTATATAGAAAGTTTATGCAATCTCTTGAAAAATTGACTAGAATTGGCAAAAAGGCTAAGTTTGTTATTGTTAAAAAATTATCAAAATTGTTAAAAAATTATCACATAGAGCAATATAGGAATCTAGTATCAATTGCGGAAACAATTACAAACAATGCAATATTTCCTTAAACTATCTTTCGGAATGGGTAAAAATTTCGCATTCGTAAAACTTTTGAGTGAAAAGTAAACCTTCAGCTTCGTTAATACTGAAATATATTTAGATATTGATGCAAAACGAGGTTATGTAATCAATTTTCTTAATCGAAATAATTGGTTTAAACAACTACTGTGGGGAACAAACGACCAGGCCTATTATTACAGTACAGAGGCAACAAGAAAAATTAACATTATCAATCTTTACGCCATTTCGAATGCGAAAAAGTAAGATTTATTCTCAAGTGAAACATTTAAATAAATGGACTGAAATTCTAATTAAAAGAAATCAATGTTTTTCCCCTGAGCAATTCCAGGAAGGAGTAGACGAAAAAGTGACAAAATCAGAATCGACATCCTGTCTGCCATCTAGACTGTGTTTATTTTTTTCATTTACCAACAGAGTTGCCATTCATACAGAATTACCTGTAATGTATTGATTTGTATACGTCTATGCGAATTTCATGCAGGATACAGATTTAATACATATTGTCAAAACTATATGCAGAATTGTGCCTACTTCTCATCCTTCAACGCAATACAAAATCGAACCCGTTTTGTTACAATATTTACTTACTTCTGGTCTGCCGCCACTTAATTTCGGGTGAAAATTACCAACACAATCAAAAATACTCTAGATGAACAATGTTGAGAAAAATAAATGGTTACCTTCCAACATCGCTAAAAAAGTTAAATATATTATCAACGTAATCCAATAATTTATTGTGACGATTCATTTTCAAATATTATGATGCAATCAGGCATCCCTGCAAGCAGCTGATCGGTGTTGACAAACGAGGGGTGTACCGATAGTAAATAGTTCGCGCAGTACAATATAGGTGGAACTAGTGCATCACGAAAAATTATTTTTATAAGAATTTACTCATACTGTCATTTCTGTTAGTCTGTGATATCATGTCAACTGTTTGGGTGCGCAGTGCTTCTATTCTGGCGTGCACGAATTTGACATTTCTCTCCCCTATTTCTATGTACGAGATTCGATGCGGACTCGCCTGAGGGCGCCATACTCGCGAAAAAGAATATTGCCAATAGTTTGTTCGGGAAATGTGAGAACTGGATATCTTGTTAATATGATGTCTTTGCCAATAGGTAATTTTAATAAAGTAAAGTAATGTTCTCTTGAGCATTGCACTTGCAAATGAAAATAAAATGAGATAAAACACAGATAACAGATATACAGGCTCGAACAAAATTTTTCAAAATTCTGTGTAAAATTCAAATTTGCTATACGTTGGAAACACTATTGCCACCTACTCGACTGTTCGCCGCGATTTTTCAAAACGTTCCACTACGTTCCGGAACGATAACAAAATCCTCCTGCATGTTGTAGAAATATTCCAACTACAACAATTTTAACACTTATCATACGATTTCCCTAAGTGTTAAAGACAATTTTATTTCCATGTCGCATAAATCACACGAGAATTCGATCGGAATAAAACCAAAAAAACTTGTCATTTTAACCAACAGCAAAACAAAAATCTAGCCTGAAGTGAATGTTGCACCCAAAGTTGTGTCTCAAGTGAAAGCGGCACCCAAATAGTGGTGGCACCTCGTGTCGATCGTGGTGACATCTGCAAGTGTTCGCCATGCTGATTGAAAAAATTTTACACACAGTTCATATGTGAGCCTGTATATCTGTTATCTGTGGATAAAATTTAGATTAAATAAAAAAAATTGCCATTGAAACATTGGCGACTGAGAACTTGACGTGATATTTGTCACTTTCGCATCTTCGACCATTCGTTTTGGTTAGAGTGACGACAGCTGTTCGTTTGGAACAGAGATGCCAAATAATTTAATAGAAAATCTGTATCTCCTTCTATTCAAAATCTGTATTTATCTGTATTCCCAACTAAAACGAAATTTTCGCAATAATAAAATCATTTCACGATTGAAGATGAATATTAGTAGATATCTGCAATCTTTTTGGATATTTTCTCCTTCAATTATTACCATCAGCAATCCCTTCCTTTAAGCAGAATTCTTTGAGTTATTGAGTCGACATGGCATTTCAGTGCCTAATCTGCGAATTCAAGTCAGGCCATAGTTTCTTAGTTTGGTAGTGAGGTTTCATTCAATCATTGCATCGATTTGCAGTTCAAATCTAAGTTCCATATCTTGATATACCAGATGTGTAAGTTCAAAGTGTCGTTTTGTTGTCAACATAAATAGCGGATAAAATCTGTTCGTTTTTTATGCTTGGACCAAATACATGTTTTTTTTTTTGTTTACGTGATTTCGAGAAAAAAAATTGCTTTTATTTTGTGTTAACCATGTCGAATTTCGAACAAAATAAAAGCATTTGTGTGGCAAGATATGATTTATTGTTCAATTTAGTGAAAAAGGTACCGAGTTCTTGTTGAGACTTATGGGGATCTTGTTGCAACTGTCAAAACTTATGAGCTCTGGTTCCAACGATTCAAAGCAGGTTATTTTTATATTATTGATATAGAACTTTAAAATCGACCACAAATATATGTAGATGACGAGCTACAATTATTATTGGACTAAAATGTTACAAAAATTTAAAAAAAAACTATGGCCGAACATTTAAATTTCATCCGACAAGCTATTTCTGATAGTCTAAGAGCCTTGGGAAAACTTTAAAATGGTTTGTAAATGGGTTCCACAGAAACAGAATGAACATGCAGGAAAACCAGAGCGAAATGCTCCTTTCACGCTTTGAAAGAAAACTCCATCGGATTGTAACTGTCGACGAAAAATAAGTATATTTTGGAAACCGTAACGCAGAAATCATGGATAACGCCAGGACAAACATTAACTTCGAGCAGACCCTGTCAGCTTGGAGCGAAGTCAATCTTCAGTTCAGCAACGCCATCGCACGGCATCACATTCAACATATCATGTCAATTGTATGGGTGCGCAACCCTGCTATTTTGGCGCGCACGAATTTGACATTTTTCTCCCCTACTTCTATGTATAAGATTCGATGCGGGCTCGCCTGGGGGCGACATGCTCGCAAAAAAGAATGTTGCCAATGATTTGTTCGGGAAATGTGAGAGCTGGATATCTTGTTAATATGATGTCTTTGCTTCGAGTTAATGATCGAAAAGTTTTGAGAAAAAGATAACGTGAAGTGTCTGAACAATTAATACCGTTCGCTACAGGTAAAATGAAAATACTTCAAATAAAAAACAATTCGCCATCGTTTTTGAAAAACTAGATTATTTTTTCAAGAAAAAGACGTTTTCAATTTTAGTAATTAAATCAAATTTTGTTCTTTGGTCACGAAACTTATCTTATCTAAAGAAAAAAATCGTACTCTTCATGAAATCTGCATAAATCTTAATTCTGTATAAAATCTGTATGTGTGAGAAAAATCTGTATAATACAGATAAATCTGTATAAATGGCATCTCTGGTTTGGAATGACAGCTTTGTTCCTACACGCTTAAAAATAGTTACTCAAAAATGAGTAAGATCTCACTCATCTACAGAAAAAGTGGAACAACTCTAATTTAGAGTAACTCCGAAGTTACTCAAATTTGAGTTCTTCCACTGGAAACGATATTTGGGTAAAATCTACTCATTTACTGAGTAATACTTTATTCGTACATGTACAAAAATAGAGTAACTATCACTCAAATTTTGTGTGAAATTTTATTTCACATATACCAAATTTGCAAAAAAAATCCTCCTTTTCTGAGTGTATTGTATTAAAATGATAAATAATTGAACTCAATACTATATCAAGTGGTGGTCGCTTGGAGTAGTGTGTTATGCTCAGGCACCAATCATACACTTATTCCTCATAAATGACATTTGAGCATATTCGTTTCCATTCTAAAGCACAACACGAAGCTGATCATTCCGGTTTTTGCAGACACAACACCGTTTGTGTTGATCGACTCACCCTCGAAATACGCGTCTCACTAACAAAAAATACAACCTGTTGCTACAAATGGTTATTACAACTTTTAGACTTATCGCGAATGCGAATAGTAACTATAAAACGAGATTTTGCGTTAAACTCAAATTTAGAGTAGGAGTTACTCAAAATCATTGATGATAACTACTCAATTTTTGACGTTTCCATGTATCATTTGAAAATGAGTAACTAGTACTCAAACTTTGAGTAACTTTTTCTAAGCGTGTACCCAGCAAATGACCTGTTAAATCTCGGTTAATTTCTCTTTGTTTACTTTTCTTCTATTAATTGCCAAGCGGTTTCCACGTTTATCACTCAACTCTTTGCATGAATTGATACCCGAAACTTTAGACTTTCAAACAGAATAGTGATATCAAATAAATTATTTTTAATCACATCACAATAATCGAAAGAGAAAGTGATTAAAGAGAAACTGTCACTTGCTTATACGCCCTAATGAAAAATCAACCGAGAAATACAATGTAAAGTTAACGAAACTAGCAACATTTCAGTTTAAATTGTTGCAATATTACGGATGAGTTGTCGTCACTCTGATTTAAGGCGCTCTACTTTTGGTAGTTAGAAGTAGAGAAATGAACCTGAAACAAAGTTTGTTAACAAGAAAACGTTTAATTCGATCTCATATAAGAGGCGTGCAAAACAGCTCATTGTGGTGAACAGCTCCGAACCGATCAGCTCACCAAAATGAATCGATTCGATGTATCAGCTCATCAGCTCTTTCAGTTTGAACTTAAGATTCATTTCGTGCGCCGTTTTTCTTATGCACCGGTTTTCTTCCATATGCGAAATTGAATCATTTATTTTTAATGATGCAATGAATGCAATGCGAATTAATTTATCTTTAATTGATGTCGACTAAATCGAATCTCTTAAAGAACGACATATTGAACTATAATTATCAAATCTTTATAGTCTGGGTCCCGGCTCATTGCTTCATTCCATGCAATGAAAGAGCCGATATTTTAGCCAAACGTGATGCTATTAAGGGTGAAATTTATGAGAGACTGATTACTTTCAACGAATTCTATAGCTCGTCTCGCCAAAGAACACTTGCCAGCTGGCAAGCTTCTTGGGATAAAGATGATTTGGGTCGGTGGATGCATTCAATTATTCCTAAAATATCGACAAAGGCATGGTTCAGAGGACTGGATGTGAGCAGAGATGGCATTTCACCAGAGTGATACACGCTAGAGTCAGATTTTTGCCACACCGAGGATGAAAAAAACGAAGCATCGCACAAAGAGGAAAGCGCACTTCTTCTCAGTGTCGAATAGACAGCATTTGAGTGTGTGCTTGTGGTTAAAGCAGCTGGCGCGAGTGAAACACATTCTCTTCGCATGAATCGCTCACACGCGCTCTCGTCTAAATACACCCAAGTGACCACTGGCGCGTGATGGTGAGCGAACACTTCTGTGAACTTCAATTAATAGAGAGTAGATCTGGCCTTGCTATGAAAAATTTGCAAGGAAAACCGAAAATTTTACGATAAATTGTTTCATTTTGCTGATTTTGCGTGTGCACGCTTCATATACGAAAACCATACAGCAGAGTGCTCACCGGCGTGTACACCTCTGTGAAAGTATCTGCATACACCTCAGAGAATTTATTAGCTAATGCTCTAGCACTTTGGTGCGATTCAGTGGAAGAGGTAAAAGGAAATAAACAAACGCACTCATGATGCGTGCACACTTTACACAACAGTGGTGTATAAATGTGAAAGAGAAGAGCTCTCGTTGAAGTTGTCAGTGCGAGGGGAGAAATTTTGCTTGCTCTTCGTCACACAGAGGAGATAGACATCTCTGGATGTGAGTAGGGATTTCATTCGTATGATGTCCAGACTAATGTCCAATTACTACACGTTAGATGCACATCTCCTTCGAATTAGACTTTCCGAGACTAATCATTGTGCTTGTGGCGAAGGTTATCGCGATATTGATCATGTCGTTCGAACATGCGTGGAGTATCGTGATGTCAGATCTCAACTAATAAATTCCTTGCGTACCCAAGGTAGACTATCCAATGTCCCAGTTCGCGACATTCTTGCTTATCGTGACCTTCCTTACATGAAACTTCTTTATCATTTCATTAAGTCCATTGGAGTTCCAATTTAAATTTTATTTTATGTTAGACTCCTTTCTCTTCCATGAGTTCAACCAATAACCAGATATCTTATATTGAATAAAAGTGATGAACTGATACAAACAAAACTGAAATAGTTATAAGATCATGTACAAAATAAATGTATTTTATTTAATGTAATTTGTAATAGCAACTCGCTTGATAAAAACAGTGTTTAGATTAAGTAATGAATACCAACATACTTACATACATTTATGAAAAAAACCATGCCTTGAAAAATTGTAACTGTTCGTGCTTCGTGCAGATGACGCCTGGCGTAATGGCGACTGGTGACGCTGCCGGAACGACGCGAGTGACGCGCCGGCGGCAACGGCAACGGCGGGAAGGCGACTCGTAACAGGACTCGTGTGCGATATGGCCGAATTAAAGATGCGGAGGGTGGCGCGGCTGGACGGAAGCTTCCGATTTTCTTTGTTTTGCGAGAGCGGACGTAGCGTCACAAGTGGCGCACGTTTTCCCGGGAAGGTCCTACACGACAGCCAACGTGCTCTGGATGGCCTTCGCGTACTAAGCTTCCGCTGCTGACCACCTCAGAACGGAATGAACTTCAGACCAGGCAACTCGGTTCGCAATTAACAACGTACAGCCCGAGTGCCTGCTCTCGAATACACAAGCGGTAATTGGTGGCCGCAGTGAGAATTTCGCTACGAAATATGCGAACTTGCCAACCACTCCGTTTGACTACCAAAATGGCGGGCCTTGGCGTTGCACACGAGCATCGGGGATTCTCCGTCACGCGTAGAGAATAGATAGTCCGCCGGTCCAAGAACTTCAGCCCAATATAAACCGCCCGTTGGAAGAGCGGTGCTGTGTTACTTTAGTTACTTTATAAATCCAAAAGTTAGTCTATACGTTACCTTTGTTCACTGGAATTCGAATACACTCACGATTAGTCGCTATGCAGACCGATTCCGGTCTCAAGGAACTGAATTAATGCAAAATTAAAACAAAAACTTATTAATATCTCACTTAACCTCTTCACTGTATTCTCTTTCACTGCTACCTTTTAAGTTTCTATAAAAATTACTTAGCTCTTACTAAGAGTTACACTACACTTCCAGAACATCTGGATGCCAGCCGCTTCGTAAACGAAATGAGCGAGTCTATCGGATTTCTTACGCAAGAAACCTTCAACCGACGCTTTACTGCGACGGACTTTGCAGGTAATCGCGAAAATTTGGCATGGCGGTTATTTACTCACTTCATCGAGCTGTTCATTTGAGATTATTCATCAGCGTGATTCATCACCAATAGCCAAGACCCAAACCATTACGAGACTTACCCAAGACATCAATCCTCTATGGTTTGCTACCAAGTATGTTCAAGGGAGAGGATTATTTTCCCCACTATCCTTAATGCAAAATATTACTTCAAAATAATTTATTATTATTATTATTAATTAATATATACAAGAGCGACAATTATTTTGAGCCAGATCGGTGCAAAAGTACAAACCGTTACAAAATGCTGCGCACGGAATAATCAACCTAGACGTGTCTTCAAATAATATGGATTGCCACAAGCTTTTGTAGAGGCTCCATTCCAATACAACTCGACCCTCGGTCCATTGAACACCGTTCGGTTAAAATAACCCAATGAATGTTAGTTGCCGTTGCTTAAGGGGCACTTCAAACTTTACAGTTTACAACAAAAACGTCCATTGTGGTAAAACACAAGAGCAGTTTTTTAGCTGTCAGTATGCTTGGTTCATTATTCTATATAAACTGATATTTTGTTTCCCTAAAATTTCATCAAGCAGTAGAGTAGAAAATAGCTTTTTCTTCTTACAAATAACTGTTGACTTACGTTGACTAGGCGCCTCCATCATCACGCTTGAATAAATGCTTTATGCTCGGAGGATTTATCATGGGGAGCTATCTTGTCACTGAATTTCTCTTTGGATTAAACAATCACCATCCGGAAAACCAGTTCCAATCTAAAGTAGCATTCTGACACTGATGTTCACAAAAGAAAGATTCTGTCCTTCGTTGTGATGCATCATCCGAACATAGAAAAACCGTCCTGACACTACAATCAGATTCCCAAACAACAATCAGACTAATTAATTACATTTCTCGGAAGCAAAAAGCTACAAATGTAACACCCAGTATTTCAATGTATCATTCCGACCGAAAGCTTTCCCAGTCCCCCGTCGCCTCGAGAGGGGAATGACCCCAGACGACGATGTCAAATTAACGCAGACACATTCCGATCACTTTATTTACACAATCATTTATCATATGAGTAGCCTTTTCTGCACCAGTACGGATCCAACTGCAACAGTCTGATTCCAAGTATGACGACGAGTTTGCACGAGTATCTGCATCTGTCCGTTGCAGTCATTCCGATCCGAAACCGAGACGACCGAGCTGACGCTCAACAGCTGTTGGTGTGCTTTTGCATCCCTGTTCTGTCGAGCGTGCAGTTTTTCCGGAGGCTGATGGAATCGATAAAACAACTACCAAGTCACCAGTCCCTGGCTGGCTGGCATCACCTCTACCTCCCACTACGGAACGACAGTTGATTCGAGGAGTGGATATGCTCTTCACTCGAGTGCCAATGGGAAGCCAATTGTCTAGGCAGGAAATCGATTACGATGCAAAAAGCTGTTCTGCTGCTCTCTGTTCGATTAACTGTTCGGGAACCAAAGTTTTATGAAGCAGATGCTGGGTGTGTTTGAGGCGGAAATTTTCAATTTAGTATTGTCTTTTGGGGTGTTAACTTTCGTTCGAAGCTTCAAAGTTATGCAAATCGCCAAGAAAATCAATTACTCTGAGCTGTTTTGTTTGCTCTTTTGATAATTGGTTTAAATGTTGTTAACGATTAATCTATATTCAAATTGAACTTGGCGAAAGAGAATACGAAGTGTCTGGTCTTGTATCGGTTCATAAAATTAGCGAATAGGACTTATTTCGTTTTTATAATAACTACATTCTAGTCTGATTTTTCTTAATTAGAATTGAAACTGTGGAACGTGTGTAGAAAAATAAAAACAAATCTGAGACAGCCAACAATAGTGAAGCTCTAGTTTTTGTTATGTTCCACGTCAAAACGATTATTTTTTTTTTAATTTGAGCAGCTGGCAGCATTTCGTTCATGCCCGGCCAATAAATCTCCCGACCAGTTCCACCGGCAAACACCGTGACGGAAGTGTTGCACTTCAACGGCCAACTCGAGCGAGTTCCATTCCCGGCACTCCAAATTAGGTGCGAAACGAGGAAAAAATCATAAAAACTAAAACAAGTTATGCGTGCACATAAATTGTCTAAATTTAACCATGATGACGGCCATAATTTATGTCCGCACTCCACGATACTTTCGATACACTACCACCGGATTCGATGAGGTGCCTTGCAGCATGGACCAGCATGACAGGCTGATGTTGTTTGGCCAAGTGTTTTTCGATTCGTTTGCGCATCTCCTTCCGAACACATGTTGCTCCAATGCTGAAGACGCAACGTTCTCGTTCTCGCCACAAACAAAAAATGATATCTACTCGTCACGTGACGATGGTGGCGCCTTCTTCTGCTGCATCCAAGCAAGCCAAATTTGCGTGGCTGCTTGGATGTGGGAAGACCATCGCAAAACTTGATACTTTGTCTTGGCAACGACGTTGTCGTTAATATGAAAATCGAATTGACATCTAAGCAAAGATAAACTCAAGATTACGAAGTATCATAAAAGCCTATGAAGCTTTTTAGGTCACGGTTCGTGAACCGATGATCTGTTCCAGAATATCTGTTGAACCCTCAGTGTTTAAGGTTCAATCGACGACGTTCAATGATAATGCTGGTATTCATGATAACCTGTTTATTATTTACAAATAAAACTAACTAAAAAGGAAAACAGCAAAACATGGGTCGCAGTTGTTAGGGACTCAGTACAATTTTTAAAATTTCCTGACATTTCAAAACTGTCAGTAATCATGCAATATCAATTATTACTTATGTATGCAACTTCCCACAAGAATTTAAAGCGTTGATATATGGACCACATTTCGTAACTCGCCTGAGTTACTTTCTAGAGCAGATCACTCCAAAACAGATTTGTTCAAGACATTTCCCAATATCCAGTTTCAAGAGTCCCCATGATCCTTCCAAAGAGTGAGTACAGCATGCACTCAAATATACTAATTAGGAGCATTCTCTAACATAATCAAGCGTTGTCATAAAAGAAGTTTTTCATTTCATTACAGATTAAAAACCATATCCGTATCAACGGTATCTACCAGTGATGGAGATAATTCAGTGCTCGGCACGCAAGAAATCGAACTTCTAGATAGTGACGAAAATGAAGGTCGCCTTTGTCTTGGATTGAATGTTACGTTTGTCATCTCAGTTACGATCAGTGTTGGTGATTGCCGAAAATTTCACAGAAGCTGCTATATTGCTATCTATATTGTATACAACATTTTCAATCCGGTAGAAGATGCTACAAGAACTCGAGTCTCTCAATGCATGAACCGCGAGAGAAATGTTCTACATTCCTTCGCTCCACTTCATACTCTGAGTATTTTTCGGCCCTTAAAAAAATTACAGTCTGATAATGATCGTTGCTGTGTGGAATTTCCCAAGAGAGAATCGCAAGTTGACAATTATCGCAGAAAATCAAGTCGATGATTCAACTTGATGATTCTCATACTAGGTTGCAATATTTCAAAAACCTTGTGTGGAGCATTCACAGACATTTTCGTAGACACAACTTATACAAAGGTTATATGCACATAGTTAGAATAAGCGGCATTAGTAAAATGATTCTATCGCAATTATCGCACTGCCCATATAGAATCGAATCGCGAAACGAGAATAAGCGACCGTTTGTTGCTTCAGAGAAGATCCCCACAGCGGCGTGCCAACCTTTGATTCTCAGAAATGTCATCGAGAGAAATTCGCTCTCGCACTGGTGTCGATTCTATGTCAAATGAGCCATGCCGGGTTTTTGTTGTTGCGATGATTTCCGTTTCTCTTTGCTGGCACTGATTCAATCGTGTGAAGAGTTGCCAGTGAACGTTCTTTGATACGATAAAAGCCATCCTTAGTTACGATAGTTAACAGTTCTATATCCTACAAGGAAACACACATTTGACGAATTTCAACCAAATAATGAACGTGATACCAGACCAATTCTGTACCAGAACGTGAGACCAGATGATCACAAAATTCTGTTTACCGAAAGTGAGAAGTTATATAACAACTTTCTTTGAATGAAATGCAATATCCTTCAAAAGGAACAACATATTAAGAGGGAGGACAAACGAAGACTACATTGGAACTTTAAAAAATATCAAATGCGAACAATTAATCAAAAATTCGAGAAAATAACATCTTCAAGATTTTAAAATGATCGAATCATCGAAGCTATTTGAAGCAATCCATTATTGAAGGAAAAATTATAAAAATAGACAAGTCAAATTTTCAAGCTAATTGGAAAAAAAACTCTGGAAGTTGTGGGCCTTTATCTTTCCTTATCCTTATACAGCAAAGAAGCAAGAGTTCTGCTTCGATTGACTTGCAAATTTGACAAAGTATTCTTGGAATGTTTTATTATAAGAAAATGCAAGGAAAAACTATGATTTTACGAAAATGTTAGACTCTACGCGCTCCCTCCTTTCCGCTTCCTTCGATTCTAGAGACAATAAACTTTAAACGTTTAAACGTTTTTCTCGAAAGCAGGTTTTGAAAGTCCGTGTCCATCGTCATTTAAGAAATACTTCACCTCTTTTTTCAAATTTTGCACACATTTTCTACATGTAAATTACTCCCTTTCTTTGTTTGTTACCTTTGGAGGGTTTCACAGCTACAAAATGGCGGATTTTTACGTGAAATATCGTAATTTTGTTCTTAAACAACCACCAAAAATATAAAAAAATTAAAAAATCAAACAGAAAGACACCCGATCAAATGCACATAACAAAATTATAGCAAAATTATTTTAACAGTTGTTATTTTTATCTAAATGTCATATGTTGAATTATCTGTACAGTATATTTGTCGGTTTATAATAACGCACAATATCAATATTATAACACAGTTTATAACAATTACTTTCAACGTATACTATTAAAGTCAAATATTCATTATAGTTTATCGTCTTGACATCTTACATGGAAAGATGGGATAAAACGCACCTTGAGGTAAACAAACATATCGCTTTTTTCTTAAATACGACAAAATTATTCAAAATATTGACGCAAATTACTGAATACTGAGGTTATGTTAGGAAACAGCTGATTCCACAAAAAAAATTTCTTGAAACATGTATATGTTACTTACAGTTTTGTTTCAATATAGATCAGATATTTGAATTACAATTAGTTACTCTACACTTATGCCAACTGAGTAAAATTATATAAATTTCGAGAAGAGCTACACTCTGCCATTGGTTCCTAAGATTTGAGTATGAATTATCGAATTAAAGAATAATCGTGAATAATTCTTACATTTAACAAATGAACTCGCTTAAAAAATGTTCACCTATCTTTAATATAAAAACAACATATTTTAGTGATGAATTTATGTGTATCGTTCGATTTGTCTTTTTATTGCATTATTATAGTGCAATTGGTAGTCTTTTTACAATTTTCGGAACCCGGGACCGTTTAGAACGAAGCAAATTTATTTGTTCATCAATATAGATTGACCTATTACACCCAAACCTCTATTTACGTTATAATCGGGAGTTAGTAAATCGAATAATGACGTAAAAAAGTTTACGTTATTTGGAATTTTCAACGTAAAAAAAGTTTTTCTTATGTAATTGTATTATTGAGCATGTATAATATAATGAATAATTTTGGAACGAAAATCATCAGTATTTGTAGGAAAAGGATGTTCTAAATAGCTTCAAAATATCCAAGATGGCGACTGCCGGTTCATTGAAATGTCATAAAAACCCTTACAATATGGGTGTTTTTGGAACAGAATTGATGAGAAGATGTCGTCAAACGGTGTTTAAAGAGGTTCTGAAATCTACGATGGCCACTTTGATATTCCTTGAAAACCCTTACGGTATGGGTATTTTCGGAACGGGACTGATGAGTAGATGTCGGAAAATGATGTTTAAGGTGGTTCTGAAATCCAAGATGGCGATTTGGAATACAAGATAGAGACTTCCGGTTTATTGTTATTCCTTAAAACCCCTTACAATATGTGCATTTCCGGAACTGGATTAATAGTTTTCATGGTATATTAAGAGCAATTCCAATATTTCAAGCTCGGTTTCTTCATTGAAAATAGGTACCATGAGCAAATTTCTAGCTTTCTGTCGGGATGAAGTGAATATAGTAAAATACATAGGAGATTGGAAAGCAGAATAGAGGGAGATAGAGAGATAAATAATAAACGAGGTTCAAGAACAATGAAATCGACGTGCGTTTTGCGATTAGCTTTAAAGAATCAAGATCCGTTCAATTTCGTGTCAGGTGGTTGTTTCACTAACTCTTACCACTTCATCGAAGTTTTCCGACATCTACTCATAACACCCGATCTGAAAATATCAAAATTGTTACGGTTTTTAAAAGGTATCAATAAACCGGAAGTCACCATCTTGGAATTAAGAATCATTTTAAACATTCGACATCTACATATCCAATGCGTTCCAAAAATACCCATACTGTAAGGGTTTTTATGAAATTTCAATGAACTGGGAGTCGTTATCTTGGATTTCAGAACCACTAGTAACATCATTTTCCGACATCTACTCTCCAAACTCTTTCCAAAGATACATATATTGTAGTAGTTTTCATGGAATATAAATGAGCCGCAAATCCTTTTCCTTGTATGTAAAAACCTCTTTTACGAAGTAGGTTCGTAAATAAAGTTTACGTTATTTGGAATTGGCTTCGTAAAAAATGTTAATGTTATTTGGGATTTACTTCGTAAAAAGAGTTACGTAAAAAGAGGTAACGTAAAAAAAGTAAAAACAGGTTTGGGTGTAATCCAAAACAATAAGACTTGAATTGAAAATTTCACGTTTGTCACTATAGAACAATTTTGTAGTCATCACTGTAAGTCTCGAATTAGAAAATTAACTGGAAACTTGGAAACTTTTGGTTGGTGGCTATTTCCACAGATTTCACAAATCCGTTATTCCGTAACCGGAAATCGAGGCCGTATAACATTCAGCAGCTACTAATCATGGTCTATGCAACAGTTGATATTTCGTATATGTCGATTTAGTCAACTACATAAAAATTATGTGCACATTCTTGTCTCACTCACTCGATTCATATATCGAATGTTAGGTTGGTTTTCGTAGTGACGGCATTGCTTTTTCGTATAAGAAAGGTAGTGCTAATCTAAAACAAAATGATCAAACTAATCCCATATGAATCTAATGTGTATTGTATTCAAAATAATTTCCGTTTGTTTCGACTGATTTAAAGCCATATAAAATTTTCACTAAGTCATATAAAATATATTTTTATACATAGGCAAACATTAATTCTATGTACATCCCGTTTCACATCTATATAACATGCACAACAATTGGATTTAGAAAATTGATTGAATTGATCAAATATGCACTAACATGTTATTAGTGGTATTACAGTTCATTTAATCTCTTCCGTTGCTAAAAGATCCTCCTTTAGTTTTGAACTGCCACTTTTATATTTAGTAGAGTAAATTTCATCATTATCGTAAGGGACTGTATAATTACTTTCACTGCTACGAGTACAAATAAGAACAAAAATTAGAATGATTACCTATTTTCCTGTATCAATAAAATCATTCAGTTCCAGGAATAGCCTGTGAGAAATATTCAGCACTCTATTTAGACAAAGTAGCTATTTTAGTCAATCTATTGCTAGTCTATTGCTGATATTTCCATCCACTCATAGGTAACCTTCACAGTCTCGTGTACTCGAAGTGTGAGTTGACAATCGCAATCTTCCCGGTTGAAATTTGGTTCTGATTGCCGGATGCTTTTTTTTATTTCAAGCAACCGTTTGAAGTTTTGAACCGTTCGCGCAGAGGCCATGTGCCACAGGCCGATATGTGCAAGGACACCAACGGGAATCTTCTCACGAACCACTGTGAGGTGATCGAGAGGTGACGGCCGTATTTCGACGAGCACCTCAATGGCGATGTGGCGGAATACGAAAGTGGCGGCGCGGTAACGAACTTGGGAACGCGTGCGGAGGACGATAGACTGCCGGTTCCAGACCTCAAAGAAGTGGAGGAGGTAGTAAGCGGCTTGAAAAATAATAAGGCTGCTGGCGTTAACCAACTACTTTCTGTTTCAACAGACTTCGCAGCCGATTCTTAGTATACAGAATCATTGTATGGCTAGTACTATGGATCCTACTGACACTAAGAATCCTTCCATCTCGGGGCTCGAACATACGACAACTGGCTTGTAAAGACCAGCGTCCTATGCATTGAACCGCCAACCCAGGACACTACCAAGCGAGCTACTAAAACACGGTGGTAATGCATTAGTGAAAGCACTGCACTGGGTCGTTAACAAGATCTGGGAGGACGATATTTTACCGGAGGAATGGATGGAGGGAATCGTGTGTCCCATCTACAAAAAGGGCGATAAGCTGGATTGCTGCAATACCGCGCGATAACTCTGCTGAACGCCGCCTACAAGGTACTCTCCCAAATCCTATGCCGTCGACTACCACCGGATAAAGGGTGCATCCGGAACAAGTTAAAGTTAACTATTCGGAAAATAAAACAAAATCAGGAAACCAATGGTTGGTTGAATAGTTTTTAAGTATTTATTTCTTTCTACATCGTCACTTATAAAACACATTCTTGAAATTGGTGGTTTTAGTACTCATAATATGAGAAAGGAAAAAAATGAGCATTTAGAACATTGCCCATCAGTTTTTCCAAGCTCTATCTAAAATATACGATTATTTACCCAATTTGTTAATTATTATTCGCTATGCGAGTTAGGAAATTCCTAGAAATTTTGTAGAAACTATAGAATCTACGCATACACTGCCAAGAAAAAGATGTATAAATGATTTTTTTTTGTTTTGATTATAGAGGTTTTAACATTGTGGTCATTCACCTCTTCGGGCTAGAAAAGTTTTCTGACCCTATGGGCGGGGTTGGGAACCGAACCCTGGTGGGCAGCGTGAAAGGTATCGACTTACCCATCACGCTATACCCGTTCCCCATGTATAAAAGGTGTACCGAGAATTAGCTACATAAGGAATCTTCAGTAACATAATGTTCATTATAGTTCAAGATCGTGTTGTACCTGGACTTGTATAAACACTGCGCAACTCTTATTCGTTTAATTGAAATTTTTATCATTGAACTACATTGATGTGTTCCTCATGCAAACTACCATTTGCTGTTACTTTGGGATGGACTCCAGTTTAATATTGCTTGGAAAGGTGTGTAGGGTCTTACGAAAGTCTTTGATTTCACTGTCGTTTGATTTCACTGACGGTATTGATATTGTGCCACGTAATTTAGTGATGAAAGCGAACATCGAACTGAAAGCCGAAGCTAGGTGGATCGGACCGGCTGTAAATAAATACAAATATACTATTTATTAGATACTTGAAAATAGGAGAAACGTGAATGTTTCGGAGAATGACGAATACAAATCATGTAAAAGACAAATTTAAGAATTATATGCGGAAGGTGAGTATGAGCAATAAAACGATGATGTGCATACTGTAAATGAAAGGTCAAACCGAAAATCCAGTAACGAAACCCGGAAATGGATTTATTCGTAGAAGCTTGGCACCCACAAAGAGAATTTGTTCTTTTTTATTTTTGTTGCTTCAGATGCAACATGGGTTCTAGACTGGTTCAGTCCGGAGAAAGATAATAGTGCTATCAATTTCCCTGTGGACCTCAGTCCTCAGTGCTTGAATACAAATCGTACCAGAAGAGCAAGTTTGCCAAGGATGGAGTGTGAATTTTTTTTCGTGGCATCGCGAAACACCATAAAGTTTGTCTTATCTCCTGCATTGTTCGTTGATACACTCGTGCTTGGTGGAACGGACAGACCGCTGGACGCGATATCGAGAGGAAATGACTGTCGTAATAAAGCAAAACTTAGTTCCACCACCTGAGTTGTCTAAGGAGGCCATGAAATCATGATAACAAAAACTTCGCAGCTGCAGTAATATTGACAGAGAAAAGGATTGCTTGGATGAATGACTTTTCTCTGAAATTTTCCCTTGAGACTAACGGGGAACGAAGGCTTTACGTAACAAGAGCAAACGTCAAATTTGTGATTTTCCATTAAAGTAGTAATGGATTTAAATCACGACGCATCGAAAGATCAATAGATGATGTGAACCGCCAATTTCGAAACCACAAATCAATGCAGATCGATTTCACGCTGCGGTGGCGTAGAAAAAAATGAATACCCGTAAAATGAAACGTTTTTCCCGTTTAAACCATTTCCCTGTTTGCCTTTTCGAAGATTGATTTTCTCGCTCATCGCATCATAAAATTGATTACATCAAAACCACGTTTCGGTGATTCGTCCTAATTGCAGTCGCGGCTTTGCATCATCCCAGACCGGAGTCGCAGACACGTTCTGCCCATTCTTCGCCGGTCATTGTCATCGTCGGAACCGCAAAGCAAAGCTGAAACGAGAAGGACTCTTCAGAAAGGAAGAGACGAGATAAGAAGTGGTGGCGGTGTTGTTTTTTCTTGCACAGCTCTACAGGGAGCAGGAATGACCAATCCGAGGCAGGAATTCGTTAGCTTATCAGGTCACCACAGATTGATATGAATCTCCTGTGGTTTGTTGTCTCGGGCGGCTGAATGTGGGCTACTTCCGTTTCATCCTCACAGACGGTAAAGGCTCCGGTCATTGTTGAATAGAAGGTGAAGGATACCAACTAAATAAACTTCCGAATGGCAGCATCGAAATGATTTGTTTAATAATTCTGTGATGAATAGAAACTAGATTTCCCCTATGTTATATGCTTCAAGCATGATTAATAAAATAGTTATACCATCGAGTTTCATATTCATCCATGTATAAACTTACAACTCTGCAATTAATGCAAGTTCAGACTGGAGTATCTCTCGGTAGTACCGGGTTCTGCAATTTGTTTTAATGATAAATTGCATCATTGCAAGCGAGAACCGTTCCTGTTTGTACTGCTGACGGTGGAAATTCCCTGCATGAGCCACAGAAAACTGACATGTCATGACGGAGAAATCCAGACACGAAAGCCCTCGTGGGAAGTGTAAACTTTCCTTTGCCGAGGCAACATGAGAGTTGCTGCCTATGCAAAGTCGTTGCAAATAGCAAAACTGAGAACAAGGTACATTTTGAATGAATTCGTTTTTCATTTTTAATGTTTGTTTTATGGCAAAATAAAACTTTGACTCTTATTTAGCCGCATACGTTCCGAGAAAATCTAACGTAATCTCGAGTCTAGGCTATGAAATCTAATTCGAGTTATTCTTTTTCGCCGTAGGATTTACCTCTTGAACTATCCTTGCCTAGCAGAAAAAAAAATACCGGTCTGCTAGACTTATGAATTTTTTTTCCGGATTGCCGAGTTCCTCGGAGGTTTTAAGCTTCAACTTTCCGAGAAACACTTTTATACTCAGAATGACTTTTTGCAATCATTTTATCAATATCATTCAACTTTCTGAGTTTATTGACATGATGCTAAATTTATCTAAACTGAAATTGTTCTCTATCAAACGCTTCTTGAGATTTGCTGTTCCTTGTTCGATGAACGATGCGGAAAGTACAAATTTAACTACATTCCACCGTGTGGCGCTCTCAGTCACCCGATTAGATTTTTTTTAGGTTTTGACATCAGCCATTGATATTCTATCAAATTTTCAGCTTGATATTTGATCATTTGTAAAAATTACGCTGTGTTGAGCGTATCTGCGATTGTGCGTGTCCTCGATTTTACACAATTTTCAAAATAGAATTGAATTGCAGCAACGAGTTTGCCATAAATTTTGCGTTAAAAACGGTGCAACGTTTCAGAAGTGGCCGTGAGTCTGTGAATGATGATGAGAGAAGCGGATGGCCATCGAGATCGAAAAACGACGAAAACATCAACAAAATCACAGAATGGATGACCGTAGATCGCAAATTAGAGAACCGAGGCTCGGCAGAGGAGTTATGAGACGTTTGCGTGAAATTGCACCACGTTCTGAGTTAGTGCAATCAATTTTGGAATATATAATCACTATTTCCGGAGCTTCCGGAAATCGGATATCGGGAACCAGGATAGCCAAAATCGATATGTTTGGTTGTCTACCGATAATAGCTACCGATTGGAATAGTTTCAAGGCCAGATTAGAAATTGTTTTACGTTGTTTGTTTCGCCGCTTTCAGTGACGATATCGAACTTTAAACACATTTTACCCTATAATTCCGGAACCGGAAGTCAGTCCGGATGAAATTTGGGAGTTTTATTTGAGATTGTTAAAATCGATCACGCCATCTCTGAAAAAAGTGAGGAAGTGATTTAAAATAGGAATTTTGTCACTAATCACCCTGTAATTACAAGACTTTTCGTTTGAATCTAAGTTCATGAAAATCGGTTCAGCCATCTCCGAGAAAAGTAAGTGCAAATAAATGTTACGTGCATACATTCACACATACAGACATTTTTCGTACTTGACGAACTGAGTCGAATGGTATATGACACTCGACCCTCCGAGCCTCGGTTCAAAAGTCGGTTTTCACAGTGCGGAGAGGTAGGGATAGGAGTCACTGGACAAGAGGCTAAGAGCCACACTGGGGCCTGAATTACGCATTGTCTTCTAGGGGAAAGGTCACTTTAAAAAATTTGTTTTAGTTTTGTTCTATAGAATCAAGTTCTAGTGTAAGAAAGACCAAGTTTGACCAAGATCATGAAATTTGATTAGGCTGTAACCTCTTCATTTTCAAAATGATACGAATTGCATTAAGGTCAAGTGTTGATTTCAATTACAAGGTTTGAAATGAAAATATTGATAATATTTAATTCTATTTAACTTTTGCGGTAATTTATTGAACTTTTCTTACCAATGTTCCTTTTTAGTGTCCTTTCGATCTTCTACAACTTCTATTCGCGCACTTTCTTGGATAAATAGTTACTGATTTAAAGTTAAAAATCATTCTTGGGTCGAGTTGACTACACTAGCTGTAGAAAAAAGGCCTTTTCATTTGCGAAGCATTATCCTAATCGAAGTAAGTCGATCCTGATTTTCTCACCATTTCTGTAGTTTATTTCTGGAACTGCTCAGCAAAATACAATCATTTTTCTCTGAGTAGATATCAAATTATGAACCACGTGTCAACTGTTATTATCGTCAAAATCACTAATTATTTGGATACAACTTTTACGCTGTTTGATGGCGTTTTACTTGCTGCCGCTCCAACAGCAGTCAAACTCTTCTGAGTTTGAAGCCAGTTTCGAACCTAATTTAAACGCAATTGAGCCGAAAGTTACAAGCTTAATTTTCATATCGGGATAGCTCAAACCACCACTGTTCAGTTAAACACTTTGAGTCAGTGTCAGAATTCTCTAGCGAAATCAAAATTATTTAATCTTTTTGCCGAGCTCTACGTGATTCTTCACATTCATTCGCAACTGACAGCAAAAAAAAATCAGTCTGATGTCTTGCAACATTTTTGTTTTCGTCGTGCCGAATATGAACATGTAGTGCAACACTTAAGTGGTTTATGTCTGGACTATTGCACATTGATGTATAACAACGCTTAATCCGTACGAAATACGCGAAGCTTTCACAACGCCATATTTGCATGGGTTAATTGCATTCTAATTGTACAACATAAAAATATGCTTTTTTCCAAGGACGTTAATTAAAGTTTCGCACAATTAGGTTAAACGTTGTTCACAGTCTAAGCGAGTTTCACTCGAATAACACATGTGATAGAAGTGCTCAATTCAAGATGCGGAATCTTTGAGTTACAATATAAATATGCTAAAATTAATGCTTGATACAGAAATCTAAAACAAAAGAACGTAAAGTTTTCCTTTATAAATAACATTATTGATCCATTGTGTATAACAATGAATTCATATGACTTTATTCCAACATATCTCTATTAAGGGGTGGGTAGGGTCTAATACTTTTGAAAAATCATTTATTGTATTCTTTATATTTTCTTATAGTAAAACATTTCAAGACTATTCTGTGAAATTTTCAAGAATATTGGATCATAACTCTGGAAGTTATGGACCTTTATATATGGCTATCTCATTCTGCGAAGAAGCAAGAGCTCGGCGCACAGGCCCAAGATTTCTACTTCGATAGACTTCAAAACTTGACAAAACATTCTTGAAATGCTTCATTATAATAAATTATAAAAAACAAAATAGGATTGTTTGAAAATGTTAGACCCTACGGGCTCCCTGGAGTAATAAATTGTTTCCATTGATTTCACAGACAAAAAAACTTTAAACGCGTTTTTCTCGAAAGCAGGTTTTAAAAGTCCGTGTTCATCGTCATTCAAAAACTACTGCACCATTTTTTTCAAATTTTGCACACACTTTCTACATATAAAAAACCCGACCCCAACGTTGTTACTTTGTTACTTTGAGGAGGTTTAACAACTACAAAATGGCGGATTTTTTCGTGAAAAATCGTAGTTTTCACTTTGAACAACCACCAAAACTTTGAAAAATTTAAAAAAAATCAAACAGAAACATTGAGGTCTAGAAAAACTTCTACTCTAACTATGCTGCGTTCATTTGTTCACTTCTGATTAGTTTGCGCTGAGATACAGTGGACACTGCAAATCATGATTTTTAGGAAGCGTCCTCAAAAATACCTCTTTACCGACTTATTTCTCAATATTCTTCCACGAAAAAATTACAAAATGTTGTTCGAATGATGCTTTTTATTATGCAAAATATTTGAATTTATTTTGTTGAACGATATTTCTGGAAAAAATTAGCAAAAATGAATTTCATCGTTTAGGCCCCGTTTATTGGCACGAGATCGACCTCGTCATCATCTTCTTCTAATGACAGTTACGCTTTTGTAACAGGTAGACAACTACCACTTAATTCTTCTAATGTAAATAATCAAAACACAGGAACGCCTTCCAGTTCATCTTCTAACGAACACAATTTACTAATAGGTAGATCGGCCAAATCACCTTCTTCTAATGGTAGTTACACTAGTGCAAAAGGTAGAAATCTACGTACCAATATTCCTTCAATGCCATTTGCTTCTTTAAACGAGGTCGATTTAGGCGATATAACGGAAAATAAAAAGATCTACTTACAAGATCAACTTTTTCAAATGATCATCCGAATGCATTCGACTTCATCACTTTTTGAAGCATTTCAAATCGGATGGCAATTTGCAAATAATATTATAATGAATTTAAAATTTAACAGTGATGTTAAATAATTATTTGAATATTTTAAATTGGAATGTTCGATCTTTGAAATCGAGTGAAGATGAATTTTATAATTTTCTCAAAGTTCACAAAATCCATATTGCCATTGTGACAGAAACTTTTCTTATACCAAATACCAAATTGAAAAGTAATCCACATTATGTGATTCATCGATTTGACAGGTTTACTGGAATAAGTGGTGGTGGAGTTGCCAGTTTTGTCCAAAGGCAAATTAAACATCGAATTTTACGTTCTGTCCAGTGAAGTTGTAGGCAAAATAACCGTAATGGAAAAGTACTTCATAATCAACTCTCTGCTGGTTACTTCACAGTCCTTTATCCCAGTAATCCGACTTGTTTCTCTTCCGTGAAAATCCCGTCTACAATTGATCTGGTTCTAACAGATCAAAGTCACATTTGTAGTGAACCGATTACACATGCTGACTTTGACTCAGATCATCTTCCTGTAACAATCAGACTTTCCAACGAAGCTATACAAGGTGAGATGAAAAAACTGCAACCAACTTCAGACTGCCATTCAGTAAAAACCATTCAAGCGAAGAGGTTGTGTTTCGATTGTACTGGCTCGTGAGTTAACGGCTGCTACCGAGACAATTCTAAGCTT
Organism: Malaya genurostris; assembly: GCF_030247185.1. NCBI lineage: Eukaryota > Metazoa > Arthropoda > Insecta > Diptera > Culicidae > Malaya > Malaya genurostris. Next base: position 337,770,792 of record NC_080571.1, on the reverse strand, counting down.
CAGGTAGTTAAACTGCCCATAGCAAACGCAATATTCGGGGCGTTTCCCGACTGGAAAGCTAGCAACGAAGGCCATCCCGTTCATACGCACAGAGGTGTAGAGACACAGAGGTGCGAGAGCATAGAAGTGACGAGTCACAGAGGTGCCATCGCATAAAGGTGCGAAGACGAAGGGGTGCAAAGGCACAGAGGTGCTAAAGCAACCCAGTGCTGATCTACCAGGTACCAGAATTTGTACGCTGCGTAGGATCAAAAGAGACGGCATATATCGCGAGGTGCTACACTGCAAGCATCGCATTTGATCGCCACCAAGAGCAAAAGCACTGTACCTGGGGTCAGGTACAGCAAGTGCAGTGGTGTTCACAACGACGGCAGAGCAACTGAGATAGCAGTAAACGACAGAAGACTGCCAATTGGAAACAGCAAAAGACTGCCAATTGGAAATCGTTGGAAGAGCTTCACGTCGTTCTTCACGATAAAGGAACAGAGACATCAGCTACAAGGTAGATTTAATTTAATTTATTTTTTATTTCTTATATCTGAAATTTTACTAAACATAAGTTTTTATTTTGGTATTATTAATTTACAAAAAAAATTTAATGTAATGGATGATCTCATGGAAGATCATCCGAATCCGATTCCGGATACTAGTAAAAGTTTAAATACTCCGAGGGCTAAACATTATCCACAGGGTACCACTGGGCCATGGATAGTCTATCTTCGAAAAAAAGAAAAGATTTTAAACTTGATGCAAATTACAAAGGATTTGACATCACATTTCTCTGAAGTTAAAGAAATCTGTAAGGTTAATAGAGATAAAATTCGAGTTGTAGTTAACGACTTGAAACAGGCAAACGATATTGTAACCTGTAAATTATTTGCTATTGAATATCGAGTTTACATTCCATCGAAGGAGGTAGAAATTGACGGTGTTGTGACTGAAGCAAGTCTGACAGCAGATGATTTACTTAAAAATGGAGTTGGCCGTTTTAAAAACTCCATGCTTGAGGGAGTTAAGATACTCGAGTGCAAACAATTGTACTCAGCATCTATTGTCGATGGAAAAAAGTCTTATCGTCCCTCAGATTCGTTTCGCGTAACATTTGCCGGATCTGCATTGCCTAGCCATGTCTATATCGATAAAATTCGTCTTCCTGTTCGGCTTTTCGTACCGCATGTTATGAATTGCACGAACTGTAAAAAATTCGGACATACAGCTACTTACTGTAGTAATAAGTCCAAATGTATCAAATGTCAAGGGCCTCATAAGGATAATCTTTGCGATAAAGATGTTGAAAAATGTGTTTATTGTGGGGAAAGCCCTCATGATGATCTTTCAGTGTGCGCTGCATTTAAGCTGCGTAAAGACAAAATGAAGCTTTCTTTAAAAGCACGGTCTAAGCGCACATATGCAGAAATGCTCAAAACGGTCATACATGTCTCCCCTTTGGAAACCGAAAACGGTTTTTCAAATCTTGCGGAGCCAGAGGAATCTGACTCTGACGGAAATAGTGAAGATACCTCGTTTGTCACTCCTCAAGGGTCTGTTAAGAGGAGATTAACAAACCACAAAATACCAAAAAAGACACCTAAAATTATACCTTCAAAAAAAGATCCCCGTGTTAAAGCTAAAAAGCCAAATTTAAAACCAAAAACTGTGCCTCCTGGTTTGTCAAATTCACAAACCAATCCAGGAACTAGCTCAAGAAAAGACAATAATCCAGTGGGCTCCATTTCACATTCACCAACAGGATTACTGAAATTTTCGGAAATTGTAGAATGGATTTTCGCTGCATTCAATATTTCTGAACCTCTAAAGACCATCATAACAGCATTCCTTCCAATAGCTAGAACTTTTTTGAAACAGTTATCAGCTCAATGGCCAGCTCTTTCAGGTTTTGTATCATTTGATGGATAATTTATCATCCGCCGCAAATGATTCAATCACTGTCCTGCAGTGGAATTGTCGAAGCATCATGCCAAAACTTGATTCATTTAAAGTTTTGTTGCATAGTCAAAAATGTGATGTATTTGCTTTGTGCGAAACATGGCTTACATCAAACATAGCCTTAAATTTTAATGACTTTAACATTATACGTCTCGACAGAGACTCCCCGTATGGTGGAGTGCTTTTAGGAATTAAGAAATGTTATTCCTTTTATAGATTAAACATCCCTTCAACTTCTAGTATAGAAGTTGTTGCTTGCCAAATAAACATTAAAGGCAAAGATATTTGCATAGCTTCGGTTTATATTCCTCCAAAAGCACAAGTTGGACAGCGACAGCTTAATGAAATGGTTGAAGCCCTTCCTGCTCCACGATTGATTCTGGGGGATTTAAATTCGCACGGAATGATGTGGGGTTCCGTTTACAATGATAGCAGATCATCTTTAATACAAAACATTTGTGACAATTTTAGCATGACGGTATTAAATATGGGTAGCATGACACGGATCCCAAGACCTCCTGCACGCCCAAGTGCATTAGATCTATCTCTTTGCTCAACATCAATTCGACTAGATTGCACCTGGAAAATATTGCCTGATTTACACGGTAGCGATCATTTACCAATCATCATCTCAATTAGCTGTAACAAATGTATTGCTAATTCAGCTAGTATTCCATATGATTTGACAAAAAATATCGACTGGATTAAATACCAAAGTAGTATCTCTAGTATTTTGAATTCAATGGAAGAGCTCCCTCCACTTGAAGAATATGACTTCCTCATTTGTTCGATTCTGGAGGCAGCAGAACAATCCCAAACTAAACGCTTTCCTGGGCCAACGACTAACAGAAGGCCTCCCAACCCCTGGTGGGACAAAGAGTGCTCAGAGGCTAAACTCGCAAAACAAAATGCTTGCAAGACGTTTCTAAAACGGGGAGGAGGAACTCCTCAGAATTTTGAAAAACTTATGGCTTTAGAAACCAAGTACAAGAGCATACTTCGAGCCAAAAAATGTAGCTATTGGAGACATTTTGTCGAAGGTTTGTCAAGAGAAACTCCAATGAGCACTCTTTGGAATACGGCCAGACGAATGAGGAATCGTAACGTGGGCAATGAGAGTGATGAATACTCGAACCGATGGATATTTGACTTTGCTAGGAAAGTTTGCCCAGATTCTGTTCCTACGCAGAGCATTATACGGGAATCTCCTCCAAATAATGGTTTTATTAATAACCCATTTTCAATGATGGAATTTTCTATAGCACTCTTGTCTTGTAACAATAACGCCCCTGGGTTGGACAGAATTAAATTCAACTTGGTGAAGAATCTGCCCGACCTCGCAAAAAGACGTTTGTTGGAATTGTTCAACAAGTTTCTTGAGCAAAATATTGTTCCACCTGACTGGAGACAAGTGAAAGTTATCGCCATTCAAAAGCCGGGGAAACCAGCTTCCAATCACAACTCATATAGACCCATTGCGATGTTGTCCTGCATCAGAAAATTGTTCGAAAAAATTATTCTACGACGTCTCGACACTTGGGTCGAGACGAACGGTTTGTTGTCAGATACTCAGTTTGGCTTCCGTAGAAATAAAGGGACGAATGATTGCCTTGCATTACTTTCGTCTGACATCCAAATTGCCTTCGCTCAAAAGCAACAAATGGCATCTGTATTTTTAGACATTAAAGGAGCATTTGATTCAGTTTCCATTGATGTTCTTTCAGACAAGCTCCACCAACATGGACTCCCAGCGGTTATAAATAATTATTTGCACAACCTTTTGTCAGAGAAACGCATGCATTTTTCACATGGCGATTTGGCAACAATCAGAATTAGCTACATGGGTCTCCCGCAAGGCTCATGCCTCAGTCCGCTCCTCTATAATTTTTACGTGAATGACATTGACAGCTGTCTAGTAACCCCATGTACACTAAGACAATTGGCAGATGATGGCGTGGTTTCAGTTACTGGATCCAAAGCTATTGATCTGCAAAAACCATTGCAAGATACCTTAGATAAATTGTCCGTTTGGGCTGTTCATCTTGGTATCGAATTCTCTGCGGAGAAAACAGAGCTGGTCGTCTTTTCAAAAAAGCATGATCCCGCGCAACTTCAGCTTCATATGATGGGAAGAATAATCGAACAGGTTTTGACTTTCAAATACCTCGGGGTGTGGTTTGATTCCAAATGCACGTGGGGAGGACACATTAGGTATCTGATAACGAAATGCCAACAAAGAGTAAATTTTCTTCGAACAATAACAGGGTCTTGGTGGGGTGCTCATCCGCAAGATCTAATAAAATTGTATCAGACAACGATACTTTCAGTGATGGAATATGGATGCGTTTGTTTTCGTTCCGCTGCAAATTCTCATATTATCAAACTTGAGCGAATTCAGTACCGTTGTTTGCGAATTGCTTTAGGCTGCATGCATTCGACACATACAATGAGTCTTGAAGTTCTGGCGGGAGTTCTTCCATTAAAAGATCGATTTTGGGAGCTTTCATCACGCCTGCTAATAAGATGTGATGTGCTGAATCCCATGGTAATTAATAATTTCGAACGACTAGTCGAGCTTCGATCTCAAACAAAATTCATGACAGTATATTTTAACCATATGTCACAGGAAATCAACCCTTCAAGATATATTCCTATCCGTGTCAGCCTCCTAAATGTACCTGACTCAACTTTATTTTTCGACACATCCATGCAGCGCGAAGTGCGTGGAATCCCGGACCACCTACGCTCTATGGAAATCCCAAAAATATTTTCAAGTAAGTTCAGGCATATTAACTCTGAGAAAATGTTTTACACGGACGGATCGCGAATGGAAGAAGCGACAGGGTTTGGTATGTTCAACAATAATGTTTCGGCCTCATTCAAGCTTCAAGAACCTGCATCTGTTTATATAGCAGAGTTAGCAGCAGTTCATTATAGCTTGAATGTAATCGTCACATTATCTCCAAACCATTATTTCCTCTTCACAGATAGTCTGAGTGCAATTGAAGCCATTCGCTCAAACGCTGCTGGCAAAAATGAACCGTTTTTCTTGGGTAAAATAAAACAGTGTCTGAACGACATATTGAATAATAATTATCTAATCACAATAGTTTGGGTTCCGGCTCATTGCTCCATTCCAGGCAATGAAAGAGCCGATATTTTAGCCAAACGTGGTGCTATTGAGGGTGAAATTTATGAGAGACCGATTGCTTTCAACGAATTCTATAGCGCGTCTCGCCAAAGAACACTTGCCAGCTGGCAAGCTTCTTGGGATAAAGATGATCTGGGTCGGTGGATGCACTCAATTATTCCTAAAATATCGACAAAGGCATGGTTCAGGGGACTGGATGTGAGTAGAGATTTCATTCGTGTGATGTCCAGACTCATGTCCAATCACTACACGTTAGATGCACATCTCCTTCGAATTGGACTTTCCGAGACTAATCATTGTGCTTGCGGCGAAGGTTACCGCGATATTGACCATGTTGTTTGGACATGCGTGGAGTTTCGTGATGTCAGATCTCAACTAATAAATTCCTTGCGTACCCAAGGTAGACTATCCAATGTCCCAGTTCGCGACATTCTTGCTTGTCGTGACCTTCCATACATGAAACTTCTTTATCATTTCATTAAATCCATTGGAGTTCCAATTTAAATTTTATTTTATGTTAAACTGTTTTCTCTTCCATGAGTTCAACCAATAGCCAACTATAGGATATTGAATATAAGTGGTGAACTGATACAAACAATCCTGAAATAGTTATAAGATCATGTACAAAATAAATGTATTTTATTTAATGTAATTTAAAATAGCAACTCGCTTGATAAAAACAGTGTTTAGATTAACTAATGAGTACCAACATACTAATATGATATTCGAAATGTATTAGGTTTAAACTACTATGTATTGTGGATGCCACGGCGAAGAAAAACTTATGTATATTGCCTATGAAATAAACGTATTTATGAAAAAAAAAAAAAAAACTTCAGACTGCTGTCATTTCTAAACCGCTCGTCCCACAGCTGTCAGATTTATTCTAGTGACAGCTCATTATATTATTTACAAGCGCACAAAAGCATTTTGGTGGGAATTTTTCAGAAAAAAAGTTATTTGTGATGGAATTCAAGTGTGATAGTGTGATTGCTTTGCATTTGGCTGGAAAACCACAAGTGGCTATCGTTAGAGCCCTCCAGCATTTAAAAGTGAATAAATCTTTTGTGTCTCGTACCATCGCTCGTTACCGTGATACTGGTAGCGTAGCCCGACGTCAAGGAAGTGGACGAAAAAAAACAGCAACATCGGCAGAAATGGTTCGAAAAGTGAAGAAGCGAATTGAACGAAATCCGCGTCGCAGTGGCCGAAAAATGGCTCGTGAGCTGAACATATCGCAATATGCCATTCGGCAAATATTGAAAAATGAGCTTGGACTAAAGCCATTGAAGTTCCAAAAAGTGCAAGATCTTACTGATGCGCAAAAAAAAGTTAGACTCGAAAAAGCTAAAGAGTTGCTTCGCTTGGCCGAAAGTGGTGAACTGCCGAATTTGGTTTTCTCCGATGAGAAACCATTCGTTATCCAGCAGTTTGTAAACAAACAAAATGATCGTGTTTACTTGCCAGAGAGGTCAGCTGAAAATTTGCAACTTCGGTTGGCCACCAGAACTCAAAAGCCGGCCATGGTGATGGTGTGGGCCGCCATAACAGCCGATGGTCGCTCGCCGCTCGTATTCATCGACCGTGGGGTCAAAATAAATGCGCAAATCTATCGCGAAAATATTTTGGAGGGAGTTCTGAAGCCCTGGGCACGCAAACATTTCGGCCGCAGACCTTGGACATTCCAACAGGACTCAGCACCATCGCACTCAGCACGCGCCACCCAAGAATGGTTAAGAAATGAGGTTCCTCGCTTCATTTCCACCGCACAATGGCCACCAAAATCTCCGGATGCCAATCCGTTGGACTATTGTGCCTGGGGTATTTTGGAAAGCAAGGTTGGCACTAAAAAATACCAAAGTGTCGATCATCTCAAGCAAGCGCTTCGCCGAGAATGGGACAAAATACCGCAGAGCCACTTTCGGGCAGCGTGTGATGGTTTCATTGGCCGTTTGAAGGCCATAGTTCGTGCCAAAGGTGGCCAATTCGAACAAATCTAAACCGATTCTCAAATTTGATGTTATTTCCGACATTTTTTGCTTTCATTCAATAAAATTTAAAAAAAAAATGAAAAAATTATGGCGTTTTACTTTGTTGCAGTTTTTTCATCTCACCTTGTAATTACTATTAAACTATTCATGAGCTGTAAAAAATCGCTTTTTTGGAAAATCGTGACCTCACTGAGATTAGTTTTATGCAATAAATTTCTATTGACAGATCCGTCAAACCAGTAGAAGATTGTGTATCATATTTTTGCAGTACAGTGTCTATTGGAAATGATTTGCATCTCCCTGGGTTTATATGCAGATTTGAAACTTTTAACCCCCTACACGTTCTTCGTTCTGATTGTTCATTGTTCACTCATTTGGTCACTTACAAAATATAACTATAAATTCTCACTTCAGATCAACTATTTTTAAATAAACAATTAACACTTCGAAAAGACCCTGTGATTTTATATCTTATAAGTTGCACATAAATGGAATGTCGTTTTTCACACAAATTTACGTACAATAATATTTAATATTGCGTGATTTGAAAACACCTTGACAGAAAATCTATTGAAATAAAAAAAAAAGTAATACTGATAGCGACCGTCACGACTTGAATCACAAATTAGGTCACATCTTGTTGGCATCGAAATAGCCAAATGTAAATTACAGTCGTAATCAGTTGAAATCTTGCTAATCCAACATTTAGTCATTATAAATGAAATTTTCCGTCATTTTACAAATTAGGTCTTCATCAATTGCACCATTTGAAGGATTAGGTCACCTGCAGAATTAATTTTTTAATTGAGTGTGAAGTTCTTAGCTATTTCGAACCTTCGGTAATACACCGTGTTTTAGCTTATCACAAAATCCGATCAATTTTACGAGCAAGACTGGATTTCAGTACACCAGTTCGAATCGGGTAATAGGTGTTAATTTACTTATTATGCTAACCTCTATCGACAGTCAAATGCTATTTGTCGAAATGAAGTATTGCCTAGTAATTTTACTACTACCGACGCTTGGAGGTAAAAAATATTATCGTTAAGTTTCAATCAATGACATAACATCGAGCAAAACTTCATTACAGCCGCCAACAATGCCCAGCAGCTTTTGGAGATCGAAGCACAAACCTTCTGGTTTGATGCTTCGGCTGCGGTGCGTTTTCTACTGCATACTCGCTTGAATCCGACGCATCCTCAATCGTTGAAATGGGATTCGACGGAATCGGTTAAACAGTCTTTCTTCAACGAAAAGCATCCGACTCGTTTCACCATCCACGGCTATATCGGAGATTACGATTCGGCAGTGAACGAACTTGTCGTGGCCGAGTACCTCAAAGTGGGCGAGTTCAACATGATCGTTGTGGATTGGGGCGAAGGATCCCAGAGTTTTTTCTACCCCCTTGTAAGAAACCGAGTTGAAGCTGTGGGTCGGACAGTTTCGGATATGATTGATACCCTTCGGAAAGCGTATGATATATCTCTCACCAATGTCACTCTCATTGGGCACAGCCTCGGAGCTCACATTGCCGGAGCAGCAGGCAAAGCTCAAAATGGCAAAATTGGCACCATCTTCGGCTTGGATCCTGCCGGTTGGCTTTTCGAAGTAGACGGTTCGGATACTCTGAGCGCAAATGATGCTGGATATGTGGAAATCATTCACACCAGTAACCTAATTGGTTGTGTTGCCGTCCTAGGCCATGCAGATTTCTACGTGAATGAGGGCTACTGGCAACCCGGCTGTATCGATGTGCCAACCTGTTCCCACAGTAGGGCGGTTGAGCTGTTTGCCGAATCAATATCCAGCAGCAAAGGCTTCTGGGCTGACGGTGGTGCTTCGGTTCGCATGGGAGGTGAACCGTCAAACCAGGGAAAGCAGGTTAGGGGAGTTTTTATGGTTGAAACCGACAGTTCACCTCCCTATGCCTTGGGCCCGTAGGGCTCACGGTGATTTGTTTTTGTGGATCTATATTTCGGTTAATCATGTTTTAAGTTGATTGAATAGTAATTTGTTTATTTTATCTCTAAATGAAAAAAGCAGCTTAATCATTTTGTATTTCTTTAAGGGGCAATTTACAATCTTATACTATTATATCGATTTTGATTGGTTCTTTTCGGCAAGCATTAACTGAGAGAGACGAAAGATAGGAAATGAAAAGACGAATAGGTATGCTAGATTGAATCAGTTATAAATTTAGAACGGAAAAGCTAGCCTAGGCAGGCTCATATAAGCATGATCAGAAGAAAGAAATGAATTCTATTTTACCTTCTACTTGAGGGGGTCGAACATTAAATTCGAGTCCCCAAGTGTGGTCATGTAACAAGTGTAATTCTTCACCACACTATGCTACTGACACCGGATATATAAGCCTAGAATACCAATCCGTTTTTTTCATTTCCTATCTTTCGTCTCTCTCAGTTAATGCTTGCCGAAAAGAACCAATCAAAATCGATATAGTAGACATTATGCGGCAATTAAACTCAATTAACAAATCTTATACTATGTTCACACTATGAGTTGAAACATGTTATAACTTCGATTGCATGTTTTAAGCGAAATAACATGTTTTCCCATAGCATTTTTTTTCCTATATAAAAACGTCACACTAAAACATGTTTGCCTCAAATAACACGATATAATCGTCAGGCAAGCACAACCCTCTCAGAACTTTTCATCATTTTTGACTATGTCAATTGACAAGCTTGCATCGAACCCGTTTTTTAATCAAAGTAGCCATGTAATCATCATAGAAGAAATCATTCAAATCTGTTTCTATGTGAAGTGGGAAAAAATGGAGGAAATATACTCTTTCTCTAGGACGTTGAAACGAAAGGTTTCGTCATTATTTTTGAACATCTAAAGGCAGATGCTCCAATAACAAAAAATGACACATTGACACCACATATGTTTTTTTGAAAGCATATGATTAGAGGGTAAGGTTCTGTAAGAAAAAATCATATTATTGAATGAAATGAAAGAAAACGCAGCACAAGTGCTTAACTTCTGTGACATAGACATGTTTGCACTTTGTTTTTAATCAATTTCAATAACAAACAGTATGTCATGCGTGTAACGTATTCCGAGTGTGGACAGTACTTTATATTACTTTCGATAATACGTGTTATTTTCTGATAGTGTTAACATAGTATTAGGAAAACAGCCATTGCACAGTGGGGAAAAAACTTTACGCGACTTTACTCAATAATTTCATGAAAACCTAAGCAAATATTTTCAAAGTTCGTATTTCTTATGCAAAAATTATCGTAGAATCGATTGGTGATAGTTAGAAGATTCACAAAATCGGCCATCGAGTCCGTTTTACTCTAATTACTCTTATTTTCTTCGAAGACTAACTGTGAAACTCTGAAAAAAAAAATGAATTCAACTAATCGGAAGCTACTCCTGACATGTTCATAAGTTCGATTGTTATTAATAAAATTGACCGCAAATAACTGTATTCTGTTTTACCCCAAATCATCTTCTTCTATGAATTCACAGGAAAAAAAGTTCTACTGATTGGTGTTTGGACCAATTATGGTTAAACAAGGCATTTCTATGTTTCGCATATAACCTAAAAAAAAAGTTAACAGATAGTTTCCACGATCGCATGCATCGTGGTACATCGTTTCACCCCAATTTCCCCCAAAAAATATAATTTTATGTTCAATTCAGGTTTACAATCCCGAAGCAGATCCAATATGACCTATCAATATTAGTCCATATTGCGTAGAAAACTTCAGAGATCCAAGTACACACAATAGAATGACAGTTCTTGAGCTTGAGCGACCACCCCTGCTTGCTACTCCGTTACTGATCGGGATTAGCTGAAATTGTACAGAGAGTTTCTAGATGATCCGACCTGGGACTGGAAAATCATCCTTCAATGTACATCTTCTGGTAACCCCAGAATTCATTGATCAGTACCGGCGCCCGCCAGGCCCAAATGTAGATCGTCTAAGGAATGGGAAGGGATGTTAGTCCAACACTTGTTGTTACTAGAGGCCGTATATACTACTGCGCACTCCACTCCAGTGTCACGGGAGAAGGATATTTCTTAGTAAGAATTTCAGTATTGGTATCATTCGCGCGCGACTCAGTATGTTCCGGTTTCAAGATGCTCGGATGCATCACTAAACTCACTGACTTCTCGAGTGAAAGTTTCAACAATATTCTACTTTGAAGTCCCGAGAATTCTTGATTATTCGAGGAAACTGAAGAAACATTTGCAATACTATCGCGTAAAGAATACAAACTTCCCTATTTTTTAAATGGAATTACCTGCTACAAAATAAACGAGTGAATAGGATTTAGACAAAATAGTTGATTCATTGCATTGACATATTCTAAACAGTTGTTATAAAATCATTTTAAATCACCAAATCAGGTCAACAGATTTCATGCGATTTTTTTTATAAATTATTAATTGGTTATATTGGTTGATCTGTTTTTGGGAACACTGTTCAATTTGAGTTTGTTGTGATTTTCGGTCCGTATTTTATGCGTTTTTAAGTTGTTTCTACGTAATCGTTTCGCTTAAGTTTTTGATGAGTGATTGACCGTTTGCTGTCTGAACCGGTTTATAGTGTTGTTTTTGGCCGTCAGCTGTAAATCGGATAGTGATTTGCATTCTTTCGTTCTGTGCCTAGTGCTATACGCTGTGCTGCGATTTGAACAATAAGCAACCGACTCGATCAAGCTCCCCGCATACCCCTGTTCTGTGTGAAGCCTAGTTAAAGGCGCTTTCCTGCCGTTGAGATAAGCATGGAGAAGAATTGTGCCAAGTGCTGCCAGGTTATCACCGGCATCGACTCAGTTGTCTGTCGTGGATACTGCGGTCGTATGTTTCCTATGGCATGTTCTGGTGTCTCCCGTGCTCTTTTGGGCTATTTCACTACGCATCGTAAAAATCTCTTTTGGATGTGTGATGACTGTGCGAATTTATTCGAGAATTCACATCTTCGATCTATTACAAAAGCGGCAGATGAAAAGTCTCCATTGATGTCACTCACGGAAGCAATAAACGGCCTACAAAGCGAGATCAAATCGTTGTCCAAGCCAACACCACAAGCACCTAAACCGTTCAATCGGCCCTGGCCATCCTCTGAATATCGTCGTCCAGCCAAGAGGCCTCGCGGACCTGATCTCGAAGGTTTTGCGTGTCAAACCGGGTCGAAACAAATAGGGGAAAGTGTCGTTTGTGTTCCAGTGTGTGAACAACCAATTGATAAATTTTGGTTGTATTTGTCACGCATTCGCCCGGATGTCACCAACAATGACATTTCCGCTATGGTACGTGCCAATTTGGGAATGACTCAGGATCCAGTGGTAGTCAAGTTGGTTGCCAAAGGTTCTGACATTAGCAACATGACGTTTGTCTCGTTTAAAGTTGGCCTCGATCCTGCTTTGGAATCCGTTGCTTTGGATCCAGCAACTTGGCCACAAGGTATATATTTTCGAGAATTCGAGGAAAAGTCTACTCAAAAATTTCGGAACCTTACTCCTGCGAATTCGTCTCCAACGCCTACATTAACGGAAGTAACGGACGTAGCTGTCCAGCAATAACTGATTGCAGAACACTGGGACGCACTGTTGATGGCAATGTGGAAGCCTCCGACCCCTCCGACCCAGTCCTGCCGCCGCAGCCAGCGTTCTTCAGTCGTCCCGGTCCTGCGGGCGGATGTGGTGAAGGGGGCTTCCAAACTTTCCACCTTGGCAAGTATTCGTCAATTTCTAGTTTTGCTTGTGCTGATCATCAGACGTCCCGGTCCTGTGTGCGAGATCGGTGATGAGGTCTTCCAACCCGCCACCGCCGGCAAGTATACAAAACGTTTGGACAATACCGGCATTGACTTCTTTCCTGCTTCCAGCCCGCAATCGGTTCTATTGTATTACCAAAACGTCGGCGGTATGAATACATGCCTGACCGATTACTTACTGGCTTGTTCGGATGAATGTTTTGATATTATCGCGTTAACGGAAACTTGGCTGAGTGATAGTACCCTCTCTACGCAAGCATTTGGCACCAATTATGAAGTTTTCCGTGGCGATCGTAACCCATGCAACAGTTCGAAGAGTTTCGGTGGTGGCGTGCTCGTTGCTATTCACCGCCGCTTGAAAGGACGGCTAATTATTAGCGCATCTGGGAGTTGTGTCGAGCAGGTATGGGTGCAAATTAAACTGAGCGACTGTTCGTTGTTTCTCTGTGTGGTTTATATTCCACCGAATCGGACTCGCGATTTATCATTGATTGACTCGCATATTCAGTCATTAGAAGATGTCATTGCTGCCCATATGCATCCGGCAGATGAAATACTTATCGTCGGTGATTTCAACTTTCCAAGCCTGAAATGGCTCACAGCTTCCGATGGTTTTCTGTTTGCAGATCCAATGCATTCCTCGTTTCACGCTGGTATTATCAACTTGCTTGACCGGTACAGTTTTAATTTACTGCGTCAAGTAAATCACGTTAAAAATGAGCACAATAGAATCCTCGATCTATGTTTTTCAAGCAACTCGGACTGTGCACCTAAAATCAGCGCAGCACCCTCTCCTCTTGTGAAGTCCGTTAGGCATCATCCTCCTCTGCACATTGAGCTTGAATGGAATCGATCGTTGAACAATTGCAAGATATCTCACATCGTCAGATATAATTTTAAAAGAGCTGACCACAATAGTATTATTGCATTTCTTACAAGCATTGACTGGAGTGAAATTCTTGACAATGGCGATGTTAATCTTGCAGCTCAAACATTTTCCAACGTTCTGATGTATGCTATTGACCAATATGTCCCTAAACAAATTAGTAAGCCACCCGAACAAGTACCGTGGCAAACCGTAGAACTACGACGACTGAAAAGTTTAAAAAGGACAGCACTAAAGAAATATTCTAAGAACGGAGTTTTGTTGCTCCGGCGAAACTACGTAGAAATCAACAAAGTTTACAAAAAGACAGCTGAACGTTGCTATGCCAACTATTTACGCTGTGTACAGAGGAGATTAAAGTCTAATCCAATATCATTCTGGAAGCACGTTAACGAACAAAGGAAGGAGTCAGATCTTCCTTCATCTATGTTTTACAATGAACAGACAAGTTCTAGCATGCAGGAAATTTGCGAAATGTTCATGAAAAAATTCTCTGAGATATTTTCTAGAGAAATCTTAGCACCTTCCCAAATCACCCAGGCGGCACTTAACGTTCCCGTTTTGGGACAGTCAATGAATTCAATGAACTTAAGCGCAAGTTCCGTAAAAACAGCAATCGCAAAAATGAAGTCTTCATACTCTGCTGGACCCGACGGTATCCCGGCAGTTATTTTGAAGCGATGCTCTAGTGGTATTATAGTACCTCTATGTCTTCTGTTCCGACTGTCACTCATGACTGGAGTATTTCCTGATATCTGGAAATCTGCTTATATGTTTCCTGTGCACAAAAAAGGAGACAAGAAGAACGTCGACAATTACCGTGGTATCACCGCTCTTAGCGCCATTCCTAAATTGTTTGAGCTTATCGTTTTGGAACCTATTTTTAATCACTGCAAGCAGTACATCGTTGAAACTCAACACGGGTTCATGCCGAAACGCTCAACGGCCACTAACTTACTAACTTTCACGACGTTTATAACGGATGCTATGTCTAAAGGTCATCAAACGGACGTTGTCTACACGGATCTCTCTGCTGCTTTTGATAAAATTAATCACGCTATCACAATTGCCAAATTGGACAGACTGGGCTTCGGTTCCAACATTCTTCGGTGGATTCAATCGTATCTTTGCAATCGACGGCTGGCGGTTAAGATCAATGAAAATGTTTCCAAGGAGTTTTTTGCTTTTTCTGGTATTCCACAAGGCAGTCATCTCGGACCACTGATATTTCTACTGTATTTCAACGACGTGAACTTTTCATTGAAAGGTGCACGATTATCTTTCGCGGACGACCTAAAGTTATTCCAAATTATCAAGACTCTTGAAGATGCCTGTCTCCTTCAAAGTGAGCTTGAAATTTTCTCCGAGTGGTGTGAAATTAATAAAATGTCGCTAAATATCAGCAAATGCTCGATTATCACCTTCACACGAAAAAAAACACCAATTCGTTTCAATTATTGTCTTCGAGGATCAGTGATTGATAGAGTCAATTGTGTCAAAGATCTTGGCGTTCTTCTCGACGAACAATTGAATTACAAGCAGCATATTTCGTACATCGTGGCAAAAGCTTCTCGTTGTCTAGGATTTGTCATGAGAACAGCCAAGCAATTCACAGATATATATTGTTTGAAATCTCTCTACTGCTCGCTTGTACGGTCAACACTCGAATATTGTTCGTCAGTATGGAACCCTCACTTTCATAATGGAGCTTTAAGACTTGAATCAATACAGCGCAGATTCGTTCGTTTCGCTCTTCGTCGTTTGCCCTGGAATAACCCTCACCAGCTGCCTAGTTATGAAAGCCGTGCCATGCTCATCGGACTCGATACTCTACAAGTACGCCGAGATCTGTTCCGTGCAATGCTGATTGCCGATATTTTGACGAACAATATTGATTGCCCTGCACTACTTAGTGAAATCAACATCAACGTTCGTTCTAGAGCTCTTCGCAACAACAACCTCCTCAGAATGCCTCTACGTCGTACTAACTACGGAATCAACGGTGCCGTTATTGGATTGCAGCGAACCTTCAATGGCGTATCGATGGGATTCGATTTCCATTTTCCTCGTAGCAGAATAAAAGCGAATTTTTTGAATATTCTTAGAAATAATCATTAGGACTTTAGTTTGTCTGTTGATTAAAATATATAAATAAATAAATAAATAAATAAATCTGGGCAGCCGGCTACCGAGAAAAATATTAATTTATTGTTTGAAATATTAATATCAAGTGTTTTTTTACTATGTATTCAATAAACCGATATATGTTATCTTTGTTATTAACTTTGTAATATCAACGGATTTGCGCATTAGTTGATTTTTATCATTCAATTTACAATCCTGAAAGATAATCAATAACATGGAAGAAGAAAACATTCCAAATAAAATTTTTCTCCGAAGCTAGACGGAAATTGATAGGTTGAATGAAGAGATAATTTAGTAAAATAGAGTAATCGGAAGTGAAACATTGAAAATATCTTTAACTGAAAGGAAAAAGAAACTTGTGCAATTGTCGCCTTTTACGACATGGAAGAAGGAACCCAGTGGGTCTATTCTTGGTTCATTTTTATCCGCCGGATTCGACACGGCATCTAGGCTGGTACTGTCCGGAGAGAACTAATAAGTTCTATCAATCTCCTAGTGAACCCCAGCCCCTACACAATAGAATGACAGTATCAGCCCGTTTAATTCTATTTCGTATTTCGATAGGAGGCTGATTTCGGTTGATGAAAACCGATTGATGTTACGAAGAAAGGCCTAACAGTGAAATTACAAATAGATTCAACGACCGCACGAATCATGACATACAGTTTTTTTAATTGAGCCTTTTGATAAATATTGATCTACTAATCCGGAAGAAGATCCAAAACTATTAATATTGGTCCATATTACGTAGAAAACTTCAGTGATCCAAATACACATACCATATTTCTGCTGCCGATCAAAGAGACAGTATAGCAATTTTCTTTTATTCTTAGTCACATTCGCACCATTTTCAAAATGTGCAATGCGAAATTTTAACTATCGCTTTAAGCTAGTTGCGGTCGTTCACCGGGTTTGTATCAGAATAAGAGAAGGGGAGGGGGGTGGGGAGGAAACGGGGTGATGGGAGTTGGGGGTTGTCTATGTAAATTACAATTTTTTATAATACATGTCATATTTAAGTAGTTCAGGAGCGAAATTTTAAGACTCAGTTAAAGGATAAACTGGGATAAAACGGTACAACATGATTCGTGCGGCCATCGAATCTATTTGGAATCTTATTTTTAGGTCTTCCTTCGTAATATCAAACGATTCCCATCAACCGTAATACGACTTTTGATATAAATTGGGGTAAAACGGGATAAACATACTAGTACTGTTATTCCCATTGTATTTAATTGGATTACAGATGTTTTGTACGTAATATGAACCAATATTGATAGATCGTATTGGATCTGCTTTTGGATTGTAGATCATATTTCAACTGAATATTATAACTGAAAAAGAAATGGGGTAAAACGGTACAACGAGTTGGCTGCTCTTATAAAAGCTACACAATTAAAAAAAATCCTGTGATTTTACATCTTATTAGATGCACATAAATGGAGCGTCGCAGCTCACGCACATTTTCGTGGAAGAACATTTAATGTTGTGCCTAAAATTCCATGACATGATATTCATTGAAATAAAAAAAAAGAATACTGATAGCGACCGCCGCGACTTGAACCAAGAATCTTCGGATCGCAAGTACGTTTGTTAATCGACTGAGCCACAGAAGCATGCATCTGCTTGGCTGGTAAAAGGTGCATTTAAATTCATACAGGCGCACCTGCTAGCAGAACGCAAGTTACAGTCGAAACCAGTAAAATTCAAGCTCATCTAACAGTTAGTCATTACCAATAAAATTTTCCGTCATTTGACATACTAGGTCTTTATGAATTACATCGTATGACGGATTAAGTCACCTGTAAAATTCAAATTTTTTTCGAGTGTATATGCAATCGATTTGTTAGACTTTTTTTTACATCAGAAGCACTCTATTCGCTCTTCTGCAAGTACTTTGGTTTTATGTTACATAATTAAGCTTGAATACAGTGCAGTACAAAAAGGGAACTTGGGTTAAAATGAACTTGAAAGCGTTTCGTTCGGTCGTTCTGAATACGTGGAATCGATTTCACTGACCATTTTACACCAAAAAAGTGCTTTGTGGTCAGCTGTATCATGCCTCCGAAAAAATCGTCGCATTTTTCCCCACTGTGCATTGTTGCAAAACGCAAAAGCAGTTTTCGTCGCGTTCGTTGAGCGGTAATCCAAAAAAAGAAATACCAGTGTATTTAGTACGATTGTTTCCCAAGATTGTAAGTAAAATCTTAAATTTGGTAAATACACTGAAGTGGAATCAGATGCAGAATGTAGGTCCCGACTGTGGTTCACTAATTTCCAGTTCAACAACCCTTGCAGAGCTTTAAAACCCGGCGGAAGCTTTGGTTTGGAAGCTTGCAAGAAAGGGATCCACTTGAGCTCCCTCTTCTCTGTTATCTAGCGGTTTAATTGAAAATTACTGCATTCTCTGAAGTGTACTGGAATCAGTTGAAGAATTCGTATTTGATTGACGAAATGCGTCGTAAAGTGAGACTAACTGATCGATTGTCGCATTAGTTTATAGCATACGGTATCAAATACTAATCTTTTATCTAAGATTTTCAAATTTACCACCGATGGAACTGGAAGGAATCACTCCGTTTAGCGAAACCACGTATTACCTTCTCAAGTTGTAATTGAAAGAGGCCGATATCAGTCGTTGCTAACTCTCGTTCGTGGTCAAGGATTGCTGCGCTAAATATTGGTAGACGCACGTGCTGACGCTGACGTAGCTGTCAAGTACAAATTCCTTCAGACATGATTTGTATATATATATTTTGTCATCTATGTTTGTGATAGAGATGGGCAAAACAGTTCATTTCAAAGAACCGTTCAGTGATGCAGAGTTCTATTGAAAGAACTAGTTCGTTCGTTCCTTTCATAGTTAGTTTGCTTGTTGAATTACTAACCTAGATCTCAACTAGCAAAAAAATAAGGCTACCGTTCTCAAAACAAGAACTATTGGTCATTCATTCTTTCAACAGAACTAGTTCTTTTGAACCGTTTGCGAACGAATTTCTCATCTCTCCTATTTGCACGCACTAAATAAGATTATCTGTAACAATTAAAAAAATCTTCTCAACTCCCAGATACAAACTTACATTTATTCCAACCAAGATTTCGATCTCGGTTGCAACAGAAGCCATGCACCATTTATCGTATTGTTATCGATTCTCACCATCCAACCACGACCGCAATTGTTTTTACATTCAGCTAACAGCAGGAAGGCAGGAGTTTGGTGTTTTTTTTCAGTTTCTTTCACGGATCAACTTCTTCCGGATCAAGCTCAAATTGTAGCCAGAAAAAGGTTACAGCGGTCACAGACCAACAGCTACGTCAACAGCAACGGTAACTGCTGAGGAAGGAGAATACTAACCGGCAGCTTGTCGCAGCATCTTCATCACGATTTTCCCAGAATCGTGAGCCATCGGTGGCACAAGTCACACCACATCGTACCGTAGATTTCGAAGAACAATTCTTATTTCCATACAATCATCCATGGGCTAATCGGATTTGACCGTGATCGAGAGATTTGTTGCTTCTCAACTGTGTTATCGGGCAAGTAGTGAACATTTGACATGGCACTTCGGTGTGTTTGCTTGACACCTGGTGTTCCTATCACACACAAAGTGACATTTTGAAAAAACTATCGAAATTTGACTGCTGACTTGAATCTTGAAAGACAAGAAAATAATACCAAATAAAACTTTTCTCAGAAGCTACCCGGAAATTGATAAGAGATCATACTGTCGAAAAATGATGAGGAAATATTTGTTGAATGAAGAGATAATTTAGTAATCAGAAGAAAAATCTGACGATTGATAGAAAAAAAAACTCCTGCCATGGTGTCCTTTTACGGAAGCAGAAACTCAGTGGCTCTATTTTCGGTAAATTTTTTTCCACACGGCAGCTGGGCTGGTCCTGTCCGGTAAAAGATAAAAGGTACTATGAATCTCCTAGTGGACTCCAGCCCCTTTTCGAATTTGTGTCAGTGAATTAAAATAAAACGCGTTCGAGAAAACTATTATCCAGTGGCTGTGGTTTATTTGTCGATCTCCTACGTGCTCCGTCAACACCGAACCAACGCCAATATCGATAGTCAATTGACCTGATGCCTCTTTGAAGGGCCGCCGAGAGGGCAGGGAGAAAGGGAAGCCTGATTTTTTTCAGGGAGCTCAGAAATTTGAAGATTCAAACAAAATGTTTTTTCATTCTTCATTTCGAATTATGAATCAAAATATCAAAAATCAAAACAAATTTGGCTTGTGAATTATTTTGTTAAAATAATGTAAAAATCTTTTGATCGCAATTTTTTATTCCCGTAATACGGCAGTCTCCCCGAGTCCGATTTTTCTCTCGGCAGCCCTGCCTCTTTGAAGCAAGCTTTGTGCTTTTCTGGTACTGAAAACAGGTAATTCTTCAAAAACCAACATGCAGCAAAATCTTCGCATTCTAGGGAACTTTGCACTTGACCTTTCATAGTGTGAAAGAATTTCAACAATTAGGTTGAAACTGTCTTCCATTGAAATGCTAGTTTCAGAATTATCATAATTCGCATCATGGGAAGTCGGGCTTTTTTTTCTTTCGTAAGCCCCGCTTTATTGACTGTTAACATGTAATGACGTAGTATTTAAAGAGAACATTTTTTTCATTCTAGTTGCTCCAGTATTTATTCAATAACTAGCTGACCCGTCGAACTTCGTCTCGCCCGTTTTTTTTTTTAATTTATGTTTTCGGACAGTAGAATTGTCAAACGTTATGCTGTTAATGTATCTTTCCATTATTTTACTGATTACTTGGCTGCGATGAATTCATAAAAAAAATCGTCAATATGTTAAAAGCTTTTGTTACGCAAAAATAAAGCGAATGCACCGCGAATCACCTTTTGAGTCAGTGCATCGAATAGCGATTGTTGATCTCTCTCAGACTATGGTTTCGACATATGGAATAAAAAGTGAAGCAAAAATAACTGAGATGACTACTTTAAATTGATTAGAACAAATTTACAAAAGCTCCCCTCGCGACTTGTTTTTCGTCACTTCTCGCTAGTCTGGTGATATTATTTAATCGTGTTTGATGAATGTTCGTAGCGTGACAATCACAGGAAAAAATTTCCATTAACAATTTAGCGATAAAACTTAATTTTTACTTTTAATGTATGACTTCTCAGTCATACATTAAAAGTAAAAATTAAGTTTTATCGCTAAATTGTCAGTCAGTCAGTAACTATTTAGTAAACTTTTAACATATCAGAGACTCGGATGTTTCGCATCGCTAAGTTCGACTCCTCTGGTAGACGGTAAAAGTTTAGATGCGAGAAATCTTCTTCTTACTTAAATGAACCTTGTTACGTCGAATTTTCCGCACTTTATCTTCAAATCCTTATTCCTCCTTGAGTACTATGGTTAGTTTGATATTGTTAAAAAATCGAATGATAAAATGAGTAATTCTTGGACATTTGAAAGTTCAAGTTACCATTCTTTTAAATATTGTATCCATTAACTTTTACATGAACACTGCATTCGTTTAATAGTTTTATCAATAGTCATCTCATTAGTCAACACCACATAATTTTGTTTAGTACCCCACCTACAATTAATGAATGGTGGAGTTCGGCACTGAGAATCTATATCAGAAAGTTTTATATGAAAATAATGTGCAGCCCTTCTGTTATAGAGGAGTGAAGATGAGGAGTGATTGTACCAGTATTCAGCTTTTCGTTCGAATTAATGCATAAAATCTCACAACTAATGGTTTTCAATCCACCAGAATTTACCCGACGCGAATGAACTTCAGCATGCTAAATTCAAAGCAAACCTCTATGATTGATCTCATTATTTAAACAGCAGCATCTTATCATTGATTCGTACAAAAATCGGGTGATTTGTTCAACTCACGCCTACGATGGTCAACAATAAACAACTAACTGATTACATTGCACACAATGCATCTTCTGGTAAACAGTATCAGAACTTTTGATCATGTTTACGGTATAGCTAGAACACTCATATGCGTTCCATCATTGAATCATTTGACAATTAATAATGTTGATACCCAATTAAGCACGTGGCTCGAAATGACGAACCACATGAATTCACACAAAACAACTCGTTGCGCACCAAAAGATTCTTTCAACGATCTAGTATTCCTTTCTTCGACGGCCAAACACTTATGCAACTCGTTATGCGCCAAACACCTATCGATGATCTAGCAATCATTGGCGACTTTTTCAGTGGAAAATTCCATTGTCCATACAAAATAAATTTATTGGTTTTTCCCACTTTTCCGGTAAGTTTTCCTGATTTTTTTGATGTACGAACCCGGTGGGGGTAAAAACTGATCAAACAAAAAAAAAAGCATCTCAATCCGTCCATCCGTTCTTACGTGATGCGATTACAAAGAATGATCTCTGCATTTTTATATATATAGATTTATTTATTTAATCATTTATTTAGTTATTTATTTACTTATTGATTTATAATTTCATTTATTTATATATTTATTTATTCATTTATTTTCGGATACTCGAATTTATTTCCGGATATAATGAACCGATAGCCGCTTGTATTCGAACGTCCATTGTTCACTTTGTTAGTAAAACTAAACGTTGTGCCATTATGTTTTGATAATGTTTTACAATTTTTTTTTGTTTTTTAGTATGTATTTAGCCGTTTTAAGATTCTTATTATTGTAGTTGTTTTGTTCCTGTAACTGATTTAAAAGATGGTGATTTTTACGCCCGTATGAAAATGACAAACAAGACTCAACTCAAATGGGCTTTTCCCACCCTATCTGTCTATTTGAATTCGTTTATCCGATGGACATAAACGGAAATAAATCAACACAAATAAATTTATTTATTTATTTATTTATTTACCTATTTGTCTATTTATTTATTCACTTAATAACACACTTATTTATTCATTTATTTAAGTATTTATTTATTTTTACTTATTTATTTTTATTTATTTATTTATTTATTTATTTATTTATTTATTTATTAATTTTTTATTTATTTATTTATTTATTTATTTATTTATTTATTTATTTATTTATTTATTTATTTATTTATTTATTTATTTATTTATTTATTTATTTATTTATTTATTTATTTATTTATTTATTTATTTATTTATTTATTTATTTATCTATTTATTTGTTTATTTATTTATTTATTTATTTATTTAGGAGCTGGAAAAGTCCGCTTGAGGTTAAATTCACGATCTCTCGCTCCAGTAGGCATAAAACCTCCTCAACTTTTTATATCAGCAGATTACAAAACTCCAGTTAATACATTGCTTAATACTAAAGGTTTAATACTAAGTAAAATTATGCATCCTGGCGAGGGTCAAGAGTGGCTACGTTGAAGTTGAAGACCGCCTTCTGCTGTCCGTGTGGGTCCGCGGGAAACACCCCCAAGGCACGAAAACTCGGAGAGCGGTGAATAGAAGTAACACAGGAGAAAAGGAGAGAGAACGAGAGAACTGAATGTTACAGTAAATGGCATTGCGAAACGGTTCGAAAGGGGAGAAGAGTATTAATTCATTTTCATTCGTTTTTTTGCTGACGTTTGCTTCACCTTATTTCAATGTTGACTGTTGAAAATAATGCAATTTACACGATATGTAAATTAGTAGTACTACGGAACAGACATCAGTTGCTTTGAAAATTTGATTGACCCATCGTCGATGTAGAACTAAGTCGGAATGCATATATTTTTCAATGAATGAGGCTGTAGATCATAATTAACGCTAACTTTTGCTGTATTGAAAAGTAAAGAGCTGTGCATTAATTTTATATTCATTTCTATGAATGTTTGATGTCAATAAATCGTACTTCAGTATAGGTATATCATTTCAATGCTGGAAGCAAAGAAGTTAAAGCTGGTACATCAATCATTTAATGAAATCGATGCTTGGATACACTCAATTCTTATTATGTGATTTTTCATACAGTTTTTGCGACTTTTTAATTATGCGCTTTTTCGAAGTAATGCAGTATTTTTAAAGTGAAATTATAATGTTTTTATATGCAAATTTTAAAAATTATGGGGTATTTTGTTTAGAAAATTTTCTGCTATGCAGATTGTTTTAAGTGAATTTTAAATAATTTGCGGATTTCTTTCCTTGAAATAAACGAAACGTCAATATCTGGTACTCGACTCGAAAAATTATTTTAAAGTTGACTCTCAGGAACTTTGGATTTTTTTGCCGCAGGACTACGTCTTTCTTTACTATGCTCACCTGAATGCATTTTCAAAATTTCACAACACGAAAGTGTAACGAAATTACTCTAGGTTTGATTTCTTAATAACTTCCTCCCTTTCTGAATATTTGCTCTACTTATTTCACGAAACGAATAGAAGAAGGTGTAAAATTGTTGTTAATATCGCGTTTGTGACATAAACATTGTTTAAACCAATGTTGCACATGTTCATTCATCCTTCTTTGGTGCGATATATGTTTCTATTACTCACACCCGTCTCGAACAACGTTGAACTATTCACTGCACGAAAGAAATAAGGGTGAAAATGAATAAGCAATAATCGTAGAGAACCCGAATCTACTAATACATTCTTCGCTGCTGGTATAGATCGTGCATGTTCGTTTCATACATTCGTTTGTCATTCGTCCATTTACTTTACTCTTCGAATTGATTCCATTGTTCGCGAAGCATTCTTCATCTAATAAATTCATCATATCTCGTGAGTGCTGGGATACGGTTCATCACACACACATAAGACTATGGTGCCAATACAGAGGAAAACGACTTAATTTGTTGATCGCTGCATGAATATTCGTTCCACATTCGCGTTAAGTCGTTCGGGGGTATGTTAAATGCAAATAACAACTGCAAAGAATATATCTTCATGCGAACAACGTGCGTCGGCTTCGTCCGCACCCAAATATACGAACAAGTCCGAATACCAGAGCGATTATTGAACAAAGGCGAAGGGAAGCGAACGATGATCATTGGCGTTCGTTACATTCTTGATATTCGAGCAACATTGGTTTAAACAGTAAAAAATAGGTCCAAACACGAAACATCCAAATAAACCGATTCTTTAAATAGACCTTGTTGCACGTTTGCTAGCTTCAGTCTATGATAATCCATGAACTGAGACGCATCGAATGTGTAGGTTTCATATACTTCAAGACAATGGAACTACAGCAAGCATTATTCAACTGGTGGTTCAGTCGATGTTCGAATATGAGGTTCCGTTTCTCAAGACTAAACGCAGAAAAATAAAAAAAGGTTGTTCTGTAAGCATATCTGCTGTTGGACGCTCGCAGTGTGAGTTTCGCTTCAAACAAGAGCGATTGCGTCATCTAGCTGCTGGTCGTTTGCATTGGAAAAAAAGAAAAAGAAAAGTGGACTACGATGGGGTACATTATACAAAATCAGCCGTTCTAATGGCTCTAAATGTCATCTAAAGAACTATAAAGATTAAAAAATATTTGGGGTTTGAGTGGTTAGTGGAAGTAAGCTAAACCGTTGAAAAAATGAAAGTTCCATTTAAATCCACATAATAACAATGTAATAGTAACAGACAGATACTAGTATTTCAAGCAAACAAACAGATAGTTTATAAGTATGTTTGAAGGACATTTGCTGTGCTGTTTCTTGTATAGTAGTGTAGTGTTTTGAAGTACTTGGTATGAATCTATCCGTATTGGTCGGCTTCCTATACATTTCAAAAGAAATTTTAAAAAGAATTTCAGTAGATTTCAAGCCAGATAAAGGAAATTTAAGAAAATCCGGAATATATCAAATCTCGTGTTCACAAAATATGTTGGACAGACGCAGAGGACTTTGGAAATTCGTTTCAAAGAGCACATCGCAGAAATAGCGAAAGCCTCCAAAGAATTTGAAAAGAGTTCACAATGCCATTTTAAATCAAAAGTAGCAGAACATGTATTTACCGATCAACTCTATACAAATGACATAAAAATTTTAATACGAATTTCCAAACCATGGAAATTGGACGCAGCCGAAAGTTTAAAAATATATAAAAACAATTCAATTTCTTTATTGAATCATGACCAAGGCAACAAATATTCCTAGCTATTCAAGTTGCTACCTACACATGAAAAATAAATGAGTATAGGAAGTATAGAAACAGTCACCACCTGTCAGTGATTAAATTACCTAAAAAAAGTAATATCACAGCAATTTTTTTTTTCAAACAGACTTCTAAACTGATACTTTGAAGATGTGTGCAAATAACATTCGAAATACCAGTACCTGTCTGTCACTATTACATTAGTATTGTAAAAAAATGGTTAAAATGCTTTATAGTGGAATTTAAGAGAATTCTCATTTTTTCAAAAACGGTGCATAAAAATGCCTTCTTTGCGAATCGAAGGTTAAAATCATCAGTTTAGTGCAAATCTAGAAAAATTTGATGAGCATTGTGCACTTTTCGCAGTGCGAAATTCGCACCAAACGAGCGTTAATAAAGCTAGCATTTGGTTGAATTGCGTTCGAGAAATTTGTTCCGAACAGTTATAATCGAACAGTGTAGAAAATTCCACATTGTTTGTCCCTCTGAAAGCCGGAAATGAGTACAGCAATTTCATAGTTTCTTTCACTCAAACATTGAGAAGTGTGAAATATTGAAATATATGAGCAATTGTTCGGCTTGTGTTACGATTATATTTATGCAATGATTTTTTCTAGGCCAAGGCTCAAACTTACAACTGACTTGTAATGGCACCCTACTTCCTGGAATACAAACGAAATCATCCGTAGTCAAATAACCTTTTCAGGGTGGCATTAGAGCCAATAATGGTCCTTTTCAGGACTCATTATTGGCTCTCGCATTACCTACTCATTTTTTTATTGAACTAATTTTGAAAATTTAGGTAGATGCAAAAATTTTCAGATTAGTGGGAGAACCTTGTTAAAACCGGGTTAAGCGGTCTGCGAGAAAACTGACTTCAAATATGTTCGTTACTTAAACACAAACACTTTCGGACCTCGACCTGCATTATTTTTAAATGCATGGCATATGGTTTGCTGTGCCTAATTCAAACATACATCTCCATATTAGTTTTGTTTGAAAGCTTTTCTTTAGCTTTCCGAAAAGGACAAATCGCATGAATTGAACGACTCGCAATGCTGTATAAGAATCAATTCCCTGGTATCAAGGCTTCCAAACTTAATCGACGCTCTCTGTAAGTATAAGTGTGCCATGATGAATTTGAATGAACGCTCCACCAGCGTGGTTGTGGACAGAAAAAAGCTCTCGTTTTTTGACAAGACAAGATTCATTCACTGCCGGCCGATGTTTCCAGTTTCATCGGTGGTCGAAGCGTTGTTTGGAGCGGACCGCAGACTCGCGCCGAAATGCGGTTGTTCAGTGTTTATGTTTACTACGGAGTGCGTTGAACCTTATTAGTACAAAATAAAACGCAGCAAAACAGAGCAGAGATAGTTTTCCCACTACGATCCATTTCTGTGGACGAATCGTAACCTCTCCGCAATGGGTGCCGTGGGTGAGCGGCTGATGGATTCAATTTCGAGTGACCCATAAAAACGACGACAGCATTGCGGTACCTTCGGGAATGGGAAAATGGTTGGTTCAAATTAGCTTGTGGCTAAACGTTTATCAATTTGTTTTGAATACAAAGGTCGTTAAATTGGAACCAACGTTGAATTGAGGAACTGAGTTACGCTGTTTTTTATTTCTTTTAGTTCAAATAAACAATGGAATCTCGTCGATCATGAAAACCAAACGTAGTATCCTCGGCAAATGCCGATAAATGCGTAATTCTTGTCAGTGATTTAATTAGTCAAATACGAACGTTCGTTGCTTTTGGTTCCTATTTCTGTTTATACTCCCGCCGCCAGTATTAATGCAAAAATAAAGTTCAATTCAGCTGACGAGGTTGAGTTATTGACAGTTTTCATGATTGTTTATTTTCTTCTTTCAGTTTACGAGAAGCGAGACTCGCTCACGTGAGCTAATCGAACAAAATGCCAATGTTATTTAGTTAATCTAGTGAGAGTTTTTCGATTGTAGAAATGCTTTTACGAAAAAGTTCGCGAACATGCGAGTAGGAATGCCAGATTTAAAAAAGAACGAATTTCATGTTTGCGATTTTGGGGAACTCTAAGCTTCGGACAAAATGAGTATTGGTCTGATTTTCAAATCAATCATGTCTCAGATAGATATCTATAAAAACGTAGTGCAATTTACATGTGAAATAAAGCAACTAGGTTGTCTATGCCATGAAATGAATGTTACACCTTTTGAAGCTACAGCAGCAAGAAGTCGTAAACTAAAGAGTTTACACCCAAACCTCCGTTTACGAACACTTTTTATACGTTACCTCTTTTTACGTAACACATAATTCATAATTCATTTTTCTAATGAATCCAAACCAAACAAGAAGAGGTTCTACAATCGAGATTATGTTTAAACGGAAATAAATGCAAGCGATAGTTTCTAACAGCTGGACGAACTGAAAACACAATAGTAGCTCTTTTTACACAAAGAAAGTCTGACATATTGCAAATTCTGATCGCACTAAACGATACTGACTAATCCAGTGGCATCAACAAACTGCACCGTACGCTAAGCTAAACAAATGACGGCGCAAAATGAAGTGCATTTCATGAATTTATAGTTGCAATTGAGACGAGTGCATCGGTGCAGTGATAAGGTTGCTGAAGTGACAGGCAATCAGATAATCAAATGCACTCGGTCATCGTCGTTTCCCAGTTGTCGGTCAGCAGTTCGAGTAGAAAAATGTCTTGTGATAAATTGGTTAATCTCAGTATTTTCGACCTGGAGGAGCTAGAATCGGTACTTCGAAGGTATGGAGATCGCTTCGAAATTTGGTACAGAACAGTTCAAAATTATTTAAACTGGCTTCGAGTTGACCCAGATATTGTGGATTTGCAAATCATCAGCCTCAATGGAAACTGGAGAAACGATGGAACATTCGTCATTATTGTAAGCTGTTTTGATATATTAGATATATTTTTAAAATGAGACAAACATTGAAAATTTCTAGGATTGTTCGTATATCTACTTACACAACTTCAAAGAAAACAATGATTCTTTGGAACGCATCTTGCACTTGCTGAGTTGGAAACGCAGCTACTTTATTTGCATGTTTCCGGAAAGGCTCAAGCAACCGATTTTAAACACATTTCGTGAGCTGCAAATTGAGATAGCTCTATTTACGGATGACGTCATCTACTATTTACCCGCGAATGCCGCTGAATGTTTGGAACTTGATATCCCCGAAGGTTATCGATTAGGTTCTCTTGAAAGAAAGCACGTAAAACAGATCAACGCCGAGTGGGAATTTAGCTCAGGAACGGAAAGCGAACGTTTTATCGATCGGCTGATCATGTCCGAGTGCAACGTCACCATTGGCTTGTTCAACGAGTCCAATCACCAATTAGTCGGTTGGTGTTTGCAGTCTCCATCGGGAGAACTTAGTCTTCTGAGTGTTGATCGCCAACATCGTAGAAAAGGATTTGGATCATTACTGGTTACGGCTTTTGCCAAACAAATTGCCGCTGCTGGACTGGGAAGCTATGCATGCGTGCTTTTGTCGAATCACCCTTCTCGAAAAGTGTTCTCCAGTCTAGGATTCTATGAAAAGGAAAACGTTCATTGGATCCTCAGTAAACCGAAACAAAATATGAGTCATTGAATAAACGAGGTCAGTTCTGCTACTTGAGCGATCGCGTCGTTAATCATAGAAATTATTTTCGACGGTAGTCAAATCGGTTAGACACAATTGCCCCGTTGAATTGCCCTCCAAGGTCTCATCTACGGTGTTGAATTATATTCCAACCGATTGAGTAATCAAACTTAGTTATTCGGCTCAATCAACTCGATCGGTTTTGCTTAGCATTGAATTCTGTGCGCGAAACAAAACTACTGCCGAAAAGGCCTTTGGCGACTCACGTTACGACCGAGTCTGGCGCCGTCGTCATTTTCGATTATCGTCGCCCCTTCTCAAATTCTCAAATTTCAAGCAAAGACGCCGTTTCTGCAACTATAATAACCTTTCTTGCTTCGATCCATCTAGAACTAATTTGTTTTGAGCGGCCTATATTCTAATTGCTAGTGGCTAGCTTCTGATTCCGTTGGAAATCAAGTGCGGGTCGGAGTAAAAAAATGTGTCTTTCATTTTTGTGCGAGTTCCGTCGCTGTATATGAATGACAAAGTATGCTAATTAGGAGGTGAAAAGACCTCGAATTCATTTTTCTAACAATATAATCCAATCCAATCCAATCCAATCCAATCCAATCCAATCCAATCCAATCCAATCCAATCCAATCCAATCCAATCCAATCCAATCCAATCCAATCCAATCCAATCCAATCCAATCCAATCCAATCCAATCCAATCCAATCCAATCCAATCCAATCCAATCCAATCCAATCCAATCCAATCCAATCCAATCCAATCCAATCCAATCCAATCCAATCCAATCCAATCCAATCCAATCCAATCCAATCCAATCCAATCCAATCCAATCCAATCCAATCCAATCCAATCCAATCCAATCCAATCCAATCCAATCCAATCCAATCCAATCCAATCCAATCCAATCCAATCCAATCCAATCCAATCCAATCCAATCCAATCCAATCCAATCCAATCCAATCCAATCCAATCCAATCCAATCCAATCCAATCCAATCCAATCCAATCCAATCCAATCCAATCCAATCCAATCCAATCCAATCCAATCCAATCCAATCCAATCCAATCCAATCCAATCCAATCCAATCCAATCCAATCCAATCCAATCCAATCCAATCCAATCCAATCCAATCCAATCCAATCCAATCCAATCCAATCCAATCCAATCCAATCCAATCCAATCCAATCCAATCCAATCCAATCCAATCCAATCCAATCCAATCCAATCCAATCCAATCCAATCCAATCCAATCCAATCCAATCCAATCCAATCCAATCCAATCCAATCCAATCCAATCCAATCCAATCCAATCCAATCCAATCCAATCCAATCCAATCCAATCCAATCCAATCCAATCCAATCCAATCCAATCCAATCCAATCCAATCCAATCCAATCCAATCCAATCCAATCCAATCCAATCCAATCCAATCCAATCCAATCCAATCCAATCCAATCCAATCCAATCCAATCCAATCCAATCCAATCCAATCCAATCCAATCCAATCCAATCCAATCCAATCCAATCCAATCCAATCCAATCCAATCCAATCCAATCCAATCCAATCCAATCCAATCCAATCCAATCCAATCCAATCCAATCCAATCCAATCCAATCCAATCCAATCCAATCCAATCCAATCCAATCCAATCCAATCCAATCCAATCCAATCCAATCCAATCCAATCCAATCCAATCCAATCCAATCCAATCCAATCCAATCCAATCCAATCCAATCCAATCCAATCCAATCCAATCCAATCCAATCCAATCCAATCCAATCCAATCCAATCCAATCCAATCCAATCCAATCCAATCCAATCCAATCCAATCCAATCCAATCCAATCCAATCCAATCCAATCCAATCCAATCCAATCCAATCCAATCCAATCCAATCCAATCCAATCCAATCCAATCCAATCCAATCCAATCCAATCCAATCCAATCCAATCCAATCCAATCCAATCCAATCCAATCCAATCCAATCCAATCCAATCCAATCCAATCCAATCCAATCCAATCCAATCCAATCCAATCCAATCCAATCCAATCCAATCCAATCCAATCCAATCCAATCCAATCCAATCCAATCCAATCCAATCCAATCCAATCCAATCCAATCCAATCCAATCCAATCCAATCCAATCCAATCCAATCCATTCCAATCCAATCCAATCCAATCCAATCCAATCCAATCCAATCCAATCCAATCCAATCCAATCCAATCCAATCCAATCCAATCCAATCCAATCCAATCCAATCCAATCCAATCCAATCCAATCCAATCCAATCCAATCCAATCCAATCCAATCCAATCCAATCCAATCCAATCCAATCCAATCCAATCCAATCCATTAAATAAGTTTTGGTGATAAAGATGTGCACGACTGTGTTTATCACATTAGTTAGTATTTGGTTCTATGGTTGTTAGAAAAACTCCCAAGTCCTCTCACCCAGTAATAACTAAGCGATATCTAGATCTGGATTCTGGTCCTGAACATCGGATTAGAATACTGAATATGAACTTGGATTTTTGAAAGAAATTCTTTATCCGAATATGGATTCTGAACTTGAAGTAGAATTCAGTACTTATATTCGGAACATGGATCTGGATTCTAGACCTGGAGTTAGATTGTGAATTCTGAACTTCTGACAGATTTTCCTAAACTTTGAACCTATTTTGCACTTGAACTGTGAGCCTGAATTGGATTCTGAACCTAAGCTCTCTGAGATTCCTCAATTCTAAACTTGAACCTAAATTATTGACAGCGATTCTAAACCTAGATCAGGATTCTAAACCATGACCCTGGAGTTGGATATCCGACAAGATTTCTGGATCGAAAAACTGAATCTGGACATGGTTTTCTGACAGAGATTCTGAACCTGAGGCAAAAATCTACACTTGGATACTGAGCATGGATTTGGATTCTAGACCTGAACCTGATATCTTGGCTTGAACTCTCGATTAAGGGTTCGGGTCTAAATCTGGAGCTGGATTCAGCGTTCCAAACAAGATTTTTACTCAAAAAATTTCACAGAGATACTGGGAACAAGGATGGCTTTTATCGTATCAAAGAACGTTCGCTGGCAACTCTTCACCGATTGAATCAGTGCCATCAAAGAGAGTTGGAAATAATCGCAACAACAAAAAACCCGGCATGGCTCATTTAACATAGAATCGACACCAGTGCGAGAGCGAATTTCTCTCGATGACATTTCTGAGAATCAAAGGTTAGCACGCTGCTGTGGAGATCCTCTCTGAAGCAACAAACGGTCGCTTATTCTCGTTTCGCGATCCGATTCTATACAGGCAGTTGATAATTGCGATAGAATCCTTTTACTATTACCGCTTATTCTAACTATGTGCATATAATCTTTGTATAAGTTGTGTCTATGAAAATGTCTGTGAATGCTCCACACAAGGGTTTTGAAATATTGCAACCTAGTATGAGAATCATCAAGTCGAGTCATCGATTCGATTTTCTGCGATAATTGTCAACTTGCGATTCTCTCTTGGTAAATTCCACACAGCGGCGATCATTATCAGACTGCAATTTTTTTTAAGGGCCGAGAAATACTCAGAGTATGAAGTGAAGCGAAGGAATGTAGAAAAATTCTCTCGCGATTCATGCATTGAGAGACTTGAGTTCTTGTAGCATCTTCTACCGGATTGAAAATGTTGTATACAATATAGATAGCAATATAGCAGCTTCTGTGAAATTTTCGGCAATCACCAACACTGACTGGGAATGCACCAGAATCGTGAAACTGGAACTTGATCCTGATTTTGGATTTTGAACCTGAAGCTGAATTCAGAAACATAACTCAGGACTTAGATTCTGGGACAAAATTTGGAGCATGACTAAGGACCTGGTTTCTGGATCTCAGTCCTGGACCTGTAGAATCTTTATTCTGAAACTGGTAAAAAAATTCTTTATTTGGATTCTGAATCTGGACCTGGATTCTGCACATGGATTCCAGACCAGGATTTCTTACTATAATTGGAACTCAGAACCTGGACCTGGAATTGAGTAACTTGACCTATCAGAACAAATTGGCTCAAATGGCACGTTCCCCTTGATATTTGGAGATTTGTGCCTTGCCATCAATTTGTTTTTAGCATCATTTTCCCGATATATAAGAGGGAAGGATTGAAAGGAAATGGTAAGGGTTGGACTAGGAGGATGGGAAAAATTGACGACACAAAAACACATAAAAGCAGAAGTAAATTCTGCACCCCTAAGGGATGCTGAACAATCTGCTGAGGATCACATTTAGTGGAAGCAGAAGTAAATTCTGAACCTCTACGAGGTCCCGAACAGTCTGCTGTTAATAAAACCTCCAACCCCCGAGAGGATTTAGAGATCTTACAAAAGCGACACCATTCTGAACTCCCGGAAGAATGCAGAACGATTCGCAGTATGTACGAGCAGAAGTAAATTCGGCACCCCCTAAAGGATGCCAAACAATCTGCTAAACCCCATTTAAGGTGAATACAGAAGGGATTCATTCACTCCAGGAAGAACGATGAACCCTTCTGACTATAGCTCCTTACCACATTGGGTGATAAACGAGAGAATATCCTTCAATTTTAGCTCCGCATACACAGACTCAACCATGTATGGAGAACCAAAAACCCGGATACGTAGCTGCGTCAATGCGGTACAGTTACATATCAGATGATATAAAGTTCCATAATCGCATTCACACAAATCACACGAACAATACTCAGCTCGTTGAATAGTAGCCATGTGATAATTGAGTTTGCAATGTCCAGTCAGAGCTCTGACCAGAATACTGCAATGTTGCTTGGAGAAATGCAGTAGACACTTTGACATTTTCAGATTTAAATCTGGTAGAAATGATTTTGTCTGAGCACAAGTTTGCAAGCTGCGCCAGTAGCTGGCATGTTTGGATGCAGCCCAAGAACGAATCTTGTGCTTTATCCAACTAGTTGAAAGTGGTAAAGCTGGTTCAGGACCAACGAAATCATTCGTTGCACCAGCTCTAGCCAACTCATCAGCCCATTCATTTCCAGTAATACCAGAATGGCCGGGTACCAATAAGAAGTAAACAGCATTTGAAATGCTGAGGTCTTCAATTTGAGTTCGACATGCGATCACTAGATTCGACCGTGAGTCATTCGAAATGAGTGCTTTTAAGGCTGCCTGACTGTCGGAACAAAAATAAATTCGTTTACCACAGATCCTCTGCTGAAGCGCCGATTGTACTCCACACAGAATCGCGTAGATTTCTGCTTGGAACACAGTACAGTATCTACCAAGTGAATGAGACTGCTCCAGACTCATTTCACGACAGTAGACACCAGCACCAGCACGACCATTCAACAGAGAACCGTCCGTATAACAAACTATGTGTTCATCAAGTTGTCGTTCCAGACAACCAGACAACCATTCCTTACGAAGAGGATTGCTCACATGGAATGTTTTGAAAGGAAAACTGCATGTGAGAGTTAGGTCATTAGGAGCGAGTAAATACTCATCCCATGTAACCATTTGAGACCACAAGCGAGTGTGGCTGGTAGCATAATCTAATGGGTTACTGTTCCAAAGCCCTGTAACCTTAAGACGGTATGCACAAGATAATGCTTCTTGTTTTAGGAACACATGTAGTGGTTTAATGCACAGTAGCGCCTCTAGAGCAGCAGTAGGAGTTGTCGTGAATGCTCCTGTCATCGCCATTAGGACCATCCTTTGGAGATGATTTAGCTTTGACTGAACTGTCGCGACTTCTCCTTTCTGCCACCATACAAGACAACCATATGCTAAAATTGGTCTAACAATAGTTGTGTAGATCCAATGAATATATCTGGGTTTGAGTCCCCATGATTTTCCAAAAGCTCGTCTGCATTGGCCGAAAGCCATGCAAGCTCTTTTAATCCTGAAGTCAATGTGAGCAGACCGATTCAGTTTTGAGTCGAGAATAACCCCGACGTATTTAACTTGATCGACCACAGTAACCTCTGAACCAAAGAACTGCAACGGACGAGCTCCTGTAATTATCCTACGATGAGTGAAAAGCACCATTGATGTTTTGCCCGGATTTACAAATAATCCAACCTGACAGGGCTTGCTGCAATAAATCAAAGAGAGTGTTAATGCTTATACCGGTCATCAATATATGATAATCGTCGGCAAAACCATAAGTCGGAAATCCAAGGTTATTAAGTTTCCTTAACAAACCATCAGCGACTAGGTTCCATAAAAGTGGGGATAGTACACCACCTTGAGGACACCCACAGACACTCAGCTTTCTAATCTCTGGCCTGCCGAAGCGATGATCAAAGAAGTTGATTGCTAAGCATTGCGTGTATCCAATTTGTGATACTTGAAGGTATGCCATGACCACGGGCTGCTTCCAGAATTGAATTGAAAGACACGTTATCAAAGGCACCTTCAATATCTAGGAAAACTCCCAAGCAAGATTGCTTTTGTGAGAAAGCTTTTTCAATGTTGTACACAACATCATGTAACAGGGTTGTAGTGGACTTTCCAAGCTGGTAAGCATGTTGCATTCCATGTAGCGGTTGCACGCCCAGACTAACATTCCTGATATAGTGATCGACTATGCGTTCCACTGTTTTAAGAAGAAATGAGCTAAGACTGATAGGCCTGAAACTCTTCGCTTGCTCATAAGTGTCGCGACCGCCTTTGGGAATAAATTTGACAATTATTTCCTGCCAGGCTCTTGGAATATATCCAGTCGCAAGACTAAAAGTAAGTATTTTCTTCAAAACATGTTTGAAATGTTCATACCCTTTCTGCAGTAACACTGGGAAAACTCCATCCTTTCCAGGAGATTTGTACGGAGCAAAACTCTCAACTGCCCATTTGACCGATTCAATCGTCACAACGCTTCGAGCAAGGGCCCAAGAATCGTAACTACCTGAAAAAGTCCAGACCAGGATTTCTTACTATAATTGGAACTCAGAACCTGGACCTGGAATTGAGTAACTTGACCTAACCTCTGAACATGAATTTGTGATCTGAGTGCAGAATCTGAATTCAGAACCTAAAATCGGGACTACGATTCTGAGCCAGAATTCTTGGTCTGGATCTGAATTCTGGAATTGGACTCAAATTCTGGGCCCAAATTATTGACTGAAATTGTTCACCTGAACCTGAATTCTGCATCTGGATTCTGGAATTTAATTTTCAACCTAGACTTGGACTGACCCCGGATCAGCTCCTGACAGAGTTTTTGAAATTGAAACTAGATTATGAACTTCGACTCTTCACCTGAATTCTGGACTAGAATTCTGGACTTCGTTTCAAAACATGGACCTGGCTTCTCGAGCGAAAATCGGGATCCGGATTTTAGGCATGCGTTTTGGACCTGGATTATAGACCTGAACTCCTGACGGGAATACATAGGTTCTCGTGTGTTTTGGACATAAGTTCTGATCCCAGGCCTAGATTCTGGGTCTGAATTCCTGACAGGATCTGAACCTAAATTTTGAACCGGGAAGCAGGTTTCTGGGTTTGAATTCCGAACATGAATCTGACTTCAGGATTCTGAACACGATTTTGGACTCGAACTCTGAAAATCATGCTGACCATCTGGATTCTGAAAGTGGACTTGATTACCATACCATACATCAATTATTGTCCCTGATACAGGTTTTTGGAAAAAAAAAATACTTGGCAACTGTGCATCTTATCCGTTTCCATCTCAACTAATCTTATCCCCACTGAATCCGATTTATTCTCATCCAAGTCAGTTCAATCTCATACAATTTCATCCAATTAATTCAAATCCCATCCACACTGATTCCCACCGAACCCAAGTCTCAATTTAAAGATAACGGGTGTTTTTATGAGGTTTGTTTTTTAAATAGGGATTACTCTATTGAAAGTTGTTTTGACAGTGTAAAGTGACGTTTCTACTCAGTTTTGTTTTGCAAATCATCATGAATAGGTTAAATCCAGAACAACGCTTCCAAATCATGGAAATTTATCTTGAAAAGCAGTATTCAATTAAAACTGTTTATGTAGCACTTCGTGAATTTTATGGTGCACATAATCGTCCGTCTGAGAACACCATAATTACCAAATTTCGGTCCACATTCACTCTTTTAGATGCCAAGTCATCGACAAGAATGAGAAGAGTGCGTACAGAAGAAAATGTTGGCTGATTTAATCATCGGTCCTTATTTCTTTAACAAATGAGGAATAACGACGCGTTATCGTGAATGAAAATCAATACAGAATCAAAATTAATTAACTTTTGTTGCCAAATCTTCTGTATATGGATGAGGACGAAATGTGGTTTCAACAGGATGGTACCACTTGTCATACTGCGGCCGGAACAATTGACTTGTTGCAAGAACATTTCAACGGCAACATTATTTCGAGAAATGGACCGGTGAATTGGCCTCCGCGTTCGTGTGATTTGACGCCAGTCGTTTTTTTTTTTTTAGAGATACGTGAAGTCATTGGTTTATGTGGATAAACCAGCAACGATTGATGCTTTGGAAACCAATCTTCAACGCAACATTGCCGAAATACGCCCCAAAATGCTTGAAAAACTGGTCGAAAATTAGACCTTTAGAATGACTTTTGTGAAAAATAGTCGAGACAACCATATGCCCGAGATTAGATCTAAATGTTAAATGCCAAGAAATTATCTACCAAATAAAAAAAATTAACCATTTCGTAATTTGGCACATATTTTAATTAAATTTCAAATCCGAAAGCTCTTAAAAAACACCCTTTATAAAAAAAATTAGAAACTTTCGAAACTCTCCAGCAAAATGAGTTGAACGGCGCATGAACGCCTCACATTTATAATAGTTCTACAATGGACTGCTGTCTGTTGAATTCGTATGGCAGGTTTCAAAAATGGCAAACGTAAATTTCGAATTGGGCCACGATTTGACCAAACGAATTACTTCAGTTTGACCACAGATAACAGATATACAGGCTCACATATGAACTTTGTGTAAAATTTGCTCAATCAGCATGGCGAACACTTGCAGATGTCACCACGATCGACACGAGGTGCCACCACTATTTGGGTGCCGGTTTCACTTGAGACACAACTTTGGGTGCAACATTCACTTCTCGCTAGATTTTTGTTTTGCTGTTGGTTAAAATGACAAGTTTATTTTTGTTTTATTCCGATCGAATTCTCGTGTGATTTATGCGACATGCTAATTAAATTGTCTTTAACACTTAGGGAAATCGTGTGATAAGTGTTAAAATTTTTGTAGTTGAAATATTTCTACAACAGGCAGGGGGATTTTGTTATCGTTCCGGAACGTAGTGGAACGTAGTGGAACGTTCTGAAAGATCGCGGCGATCAGTCGAATAGGTGGCAATAGTATTTTCAACGTATAGCAATTTGAAATTTACACAGAATTTTGAAAAATTTTGTTCGAGCCTGTATATCTGTTATCTGTGTCTATACTCAGTATTGTTTGGCAAATCATCATTAATAGGTAAAGTCCAGAACAACACTTTCAAACCGTGGAAATTTATTTCCAAAATCAGTGTTCAATTAAATTGTTTACAGAGCACTTCGTGAATTTAATGGTGCAATTAATCGTCCGGCTATGACCTCCATAAAGAACGTAATTACCAAATTTCGCTCTACATTCACTCTTTTTTAATGTCAAGCCATCGACAGGAATGAGAAGAGTCCATACAGAGGAAAATGTTGCTGTCGTTCACGCCAGTGTCGAAGAAAACGATTGGTCCTCGTGTTCAAGAAGTTGAATTTAATTCATCGTCTTTATGGAAAATTTTACGTAAAAATTTGATTTTACTGCCATACAAAATTCAATTGCTGCAAGAATTAAAGCCACACGACCATCGTATGCGCGTGAATTCGCCGTGAAAATCTGACCTCCAGAATGACTTTTGTGAAAAATAGTCGTGGCCGCCATATGCCGGAAATCATATTTAAGTGTTAAATTCAAAGAAATTATCTACCAAATAACAAATAAATGCCCATTCATAATTTGACATGTGTTTTATTTAAATTTCAAATCAGCAAACTCTTAAAAAACAGTCTTTATTAATTATAAGAAACTTTCGAAACTCTCCAGCAAAATGAGTTCAACGTAATTGTCGAATTCGTATGATGTATTTCAAAACTGGCAAACGTAAATTTTGAATTGGGCCACGTTTTGACCAAACGAATTACTTCAGTTTGACACTATTTTCTTACAGAGTATTGACGCTGTGATGTGCAGCGCACCAGCGGCGAATAGCAAATACAGTCTTTTTCCATAAAAATCTAGCCATGCTTTGCGGTTTGTGACTTCGCTATACTGAAAGTGCTATATTCGAAATTCGCTGATTTTCATATCCGATTGCAATCAATCCAACAGCAATGTCCAATCAACGATAAATTTAGATCCCATACAGGACCCGTTTTCAAGGAATTTTTGGTCGCTGTAGCTTCTGGGAGGCAATTTTGTACCAGTGATTCAATTTGTTTTTGAAATTTTTCAATTGGTGCGATTGTTGCGAGTTATTTATTTTCAATGTTTATAAATGATTTTTTCATTGCAAAATCCTTGTCCGGTTTTTGCACTCAATGTTTTGTCCGGGAATTCCGTTCAAGAATACTTGAACTGGTTTTCCAACCTGAGTTGCACCGTTCCGCAACATTCAGTTGATTTTTTTTTAATTATTGGAGACAAAATAGAAACCTTTCAATCCAGAGAGAGTTTTGTAAGCCCGGTTACTTACAAGCCATACGAATTGGAATGCTTTTGGGTCCAGTGATTACATTAAAGCTAGCTTCATTTAGAATTGGAACAAACTTTTGCTCATATTGTGGCGCTCCTGGTGGACGGATTTGGAAGTTCTTGGCGCCCCCTTGACTTTTGATATTCCGCAAATCGACTGTACTTTGTAAACAATGGAAGCTGAAGCTGAAAGAAGGGAAAAAATTGTGCACAGTTATTTGGAAAATCCATAGTGGTCTCCATCAAACGGTATAAGGAAACATTGACGACGATTCGGAAGTCTCAAACCAATCGTCGGAGTGGAACTGTCGATCGGAAACTGAGTGGTAAGATTTTGAAGACAATTAAGAAGAATCCTAATCTGTCGGACCGTGATTTGGCCAGAAAATTTTCCATAGTACCGTGAGGAGAACTCGACTCCGGGAAGGAATCAAGTCGTATTGAGCTAGCAAACAGCCAAATCGTACCATAAAACAGAATAGTGTGGTCAAAATTCGTGCTCGGAAACTATATGACCAGGTGCTGACCAAGTTCGACGGGTGTCTTCTGATGAACGATGGAACCTATGTCAAGGCTGACTTCGGGCAAATCCCACGTTAAAAATTTTACTTCGCAACGGCTAGGGGGGATGTTTCAGCCAAATTTAAATTTGTTTTTACCGACAAATTTGCAAGAAAATTTATGATTTGGCAAAGCATTTGCAGCTGTGGCAAAAAACAGTTTTCGTTACAAATGAAACAATGACATCGGAATTATTCCAAAAAGAGTGTCTCCAAAAACGAATTTTGTCGTTCATTCGATCCCACGACCATCCCGTAATGTTTTTGGCCAGCTTTCATTACAGCAAAGTCGTTCAAGAATGGTATGCAGAGAAAGGGGCCCAGTTTGTTCCGAAAAACCTTAACCCACCAAACTGCCCCCAGTTCCACCCTATTGAGAAATACTGGCCAATCGTGAAAAGGAGACTCAAGGCAAAGGGAAAGGTTGTCAAAGACATCAATCAGATGAATGATGGTGGAATCAGATAGCTAAAACGATGGACTTAAAAGGTGTGCGCCGCCTAATGAGCCGTGTTACAGGAAAAATTCGAGAATTCTCTCGAAACTGTGACGAATAATTTTATCCGTATTTTTTCTTGAAAGTATGAAGAAAACGCTATATTTGTATAAAAATAGATCTTGAATTCAATAATAAATAACTGAAATACAGGCAATTGTCTTTGTTCCAATTCTCTCTGAAGCAAGCTTTAGAATCCTCGTATTGAATAAGATGGTTTGAGATTCTTAAAATTCCAGAAGTAAGATGAAATTCAACTGTAATTGACCAGCTATCACTGAAAAATCAAAGTGGGATCCCCGCTTAAACCAATGCATACGAAACCAAATTCCTTAGTTTTGTTCATATTGTAGCTTAATATAATACCTTATGATAAAAAAAGAACCGGAATTTTCATTTTAAAATTCCCGCGCTTGTCCAATCGGCAAACTTTTATTCTCTCAACTTTGGCAACACTTTTATACACATTCTGTCAAATTTTGACGCATATCGTACGATTAGTTTTTGTTTGGCGTCTGTACAAAGAAGTTGAAAAATTTTCGTGTGGCGATTTTTATAATGGATGAAAATTCAGAACAACGTGCGTGCATCAAATTTTGTGTTGCAAATGGATTTAAGTGTTCCGAAACGTTGAAAATGTTAGAAAAGTCCTTTAGTGAATCGTGTCTAGGAAAAACACAAGCATACGAGTGGTATAAACGCTTCAAAGGTGGTCGTACAAGCTTGGATCATGATGAGATCCCTGGCTGCCCAACAACATCTGTTACTGAAGAAAACATTGAATCGGCGAAGTAAATCGTGTTGCAAAATCGTTCAGTACCGATTAGAGAGATTGCTGTGTTGTTGGGCATCTCTTATGGATCAGCCGAACACATTTTAACTGATGTTTTGGGTTTGAAACGCGTCGCTTCTCGGCTGGTGCCAAAAAAGCTGAATTTCACGATAATGCGCCGGCTCACATAGCGTTGGTTGTGTCGCAGTTTTTGGCCAAAAACTCAACCAATATCATCAACCAAGCACCGTACTCTCCAGATATGGCCCAGTGTGACTTTTTACTCTTCCCCAGACTCAAATTGCCATTGCGGGGAACGCGTTTTGAGAACATAGAGACCATAAAAGAGAATTCACTGCGCGAACTAAAGGCCATACCTTCGGCGGCCTATAAAACTTGTATGGAAAATTGGATCAAGCGTTGGCATGCATGTATTGCCGCAGGAGGAGAGTACTTTGAAGGCGATAATAAAGAAATTTATTAAAAATTGAAATTTTACGTTTTACCTTTTTTATATATATAAAAAATAGGTATAGAATTCGCTCAAACTTTCGAAAAATTTTCCGAGGCCCGGAGGGCCGAATGTCATATACCAATCGATTCAGCTCGACGAACTGAGCAAATGTCTGTGTATGTGTGTGTGTGTGTATGTGTGTGTGTCTGTATGTGTGTTGTCAACTAAGAGGTCGAGATCTCAGAGATGGCTGGACCGATTTTGATCAAACTAGTCGCAAATGAAAGGTTTCCCCGTCACCCAGAACGCTATTGAATGGTTTTGAGATCGGATGTTTACTTTTTGAGTTATACGAAGTTTTATGTCAAAATTTTCAGTTTTTTGACAGTATCTGTCACAATTGACCTTGAAAACAGAATATGTTTTCAGACTTAGATTCCGCACGGTAATAGCTATCCAACAAGCCATAGATTGTTAAAATCCGTCCATTTTTAACGGAGATATCGAATTTTTTGTGTAAAAAAAGTTCCCCCATATTCCAGCAGTAGAAGTTCTGAGCGCTGTATGGCAAAGAAAGGC
This sequence comes from Malaya genurostris, assembly GCF_030247185.1. Taxonomy (NCBI): domain Eukaryota; kingdom Metazoa; phylum Arthropoda; class Insecta; order Diptera; family Culicidae; genus Malaya; species Malaya genurostris. Next base: position 337,727,680 of record NC_080571.1, on the reverse strand, counting down.
TTGGGAGCAACGTAAAGCACGATTTTTTATACTGTTACATACAATAGTTTCTAAGTACCAAAAAGACTGTGAACAGCATTATTTTTCATGACATTTTGCCTCGGACCAATTTTAGCACGGTTCGTTTTTGGCAACATAATCGTTCGAATATGACATATTGGAAAGATGGCAGTACTTCCGAATTCTGAACAATTTCATAATTATATTGATTTAAACTGCTTACAGCAATAAATGCTGGAAGAACAAAACACCCATATACCATTTGAATCAGTTCGTCGAGATCAGCAAATGCGTATGTGACAAATAATTTCACTCAATTTTTTACCTTATTTTCGAAGATGACTCAACCGTTTTCTATAAACTCAGATTCATATGAAAATTCGTATGCTCCTAAACAAGGTTCCTGAATTATGTTTGGATCCGACTTCTGGTTCCGGAACTACAGGATGATATGTGAAACGAAATTAAAATTGTGTAACTTATTTTCCTCGTAGATGGCTGAACCGATCTAAGATTCAAATGATATCTAAGAATCATCTAAGATTTGCTGATTTGAATAGTCGACAACCAAATAAACTTATTTCAGTTTTAGTGGTATTTAGTTTTCGATTCGGAAGGCACCCAACAATTTATCTCGTACTACGATTTCTCAAAGATGTCTATACTGATTTTTAAACATATTGAAACAAATGTAAACTAATCAGGTGAATTTGTCTGACTTCGGCTACACCGATTTTCGAATTCCGGCTCCAGTATCGAATCGTTTCTCAAAGCTCAATCGTTTTCTCAAATAAAGACAAATCGAATTTCAGAAAAACATTCAAATTAAAATAAACTTATAGTCCCACACAAAATTAATTAATTTTATTCAATGCTGACTTCCGATTCTGGAATTACAGGAGGATGAATTTTTAAAATTCAAACCGATATAGAAGATGATAATCCCGAAAAGCTTGAAAGTTGGACTCAAAACTATTGCAATTTATTCGTCATATGGCCATACAAATCGGTTTGGTTTATGCTGGTTCCTGAATACCGGCTCTGGAAGTACCTTAAATTACCGTAAATTCTAAAGTGGAACTCACTTCGACATATCATGAAAAGTTTAATCGATTGTAACCTTTTTAGATAGAGTAATGAGTGATTAAAATGTCAAATTCCAGCTTAAAACGACGGTCATTAAAATAATGTCATGAAAACCGAAGAATATTCATGAAAAAAACACATGCGGATTGATAAAAAAAGGTATCATCTCACTGATAGGTGGATTAAGCACGTTTTTTAATAAAATTTCGGTTCTTTTTTGATCATAAGGTAAGTACATGAAGGAATATTGTCATAGTTACAACGCATGTAGTGATAAGACGCTTGTTGTTTTGATGCAAATGACAATTGAACTGAAACTGACGGTGAACCAAGTTCAGTGAGGGGTCCTATTCGAATGATACATGTAAAATTGCAGATCAGCTTATTTTGAGTTTATTTTTGTTATTATGTGATATTGCATCTAATAATTGTATACATATATGTGAGCCAGTGCAACTCGTTCACCGGTTTGTTCGTATATGAATAAAGATTTCAGTATGCACACGACCCGTTGACAAGTTTAAACATTTTAAGCGTACAATATTGAAGCTTTCGAATCAAGTTAAATGAGATAAATTTGTCAACAAATCACCGAGACAAGCGCTTAAAATTGGGTTCGAAAAATCTATTTGGCCTGCTAGTTACCGAAGAATCAAAATGAACAGTTAACTGGTATTCAATATACTCAAGTAAACACAGTATCGAGCATATATTTATAGGTTCCCTGTTTTGCGATAGTTCATACGGACGAGAGAATGACATCATTATAGCAAACTGTTACTGGCTCGTGAAACAATAGGTCAATTCAAACCAATTTTTCAATGGTATACTATTGAAGTACTAAAACAATGTTGCCATACATGTTTAATTTAAATGTTTCCGAATCGATTGGTTGTTAAATTTGATCAATCCATCAACAAATGACTGAGTTATTATCGTTAAAAATTGTGACAGAAAAAGTTAGCGCGGCTGTCTATGAAATTTTTTATTCACATCCGGTCCGGTATAGTGAAGAGTAAAGCATTTTCAATGCTAGAACGAGCCACCCTTTTTTATTGAAGTACTTCGAACGCGAACAACTTTTGTTGGATCTGGTTCTACTTGGAACACCCATACAGTCATTTGCTGTTTAGTTCGCTCTCATATGAGTAAATGTTAAGATGTTTTACACCAAAATTGAAGCACCACGATTGAATTCGTTATAACAGTTTTTTTTACAGTCGCATATGATGATGCTAACATACACAACCAAAGTCAAACTAAGTAGATTGAAGCACTCTTGTTTAAATAATCCACGACGAAAATATCATTGATGATATAAATCGTGATAAATCAATGCACGAAAATGTTTACGATTCAATTCCATTTTTTTACTGAGGTAAATTTTCAGCTCACTATAAACAAAACAAATAACAGAATGTTCTAAATATGGGAATTTTCACAAATTTTATGATGAAAAGGTCAAATCCACCGGGTAGCACTTAGTGTTGCGAGTACCAAATAACAGTTCGGCTGAAAAGTTCGCATCGTTTAATAGAAACACGCATTTTTTTGCCAAAATTCGTTTTTATTATTAAACATAATTGCCATCAGAGGCGATACAGCGATTATAGCGGTCTTCCAACTTTTCGATACCATTTTTGTAGTACGATTTGTCCTTTGCCTCAAAATAGGCCTCAGTTTCAGCGATTACCTCTTCATTGCTTCTAAATTTTTTACCAGCGAGCATTCTCTTGAGGTCTGAGAACAGGAAAAAGTCACTGGGGGCCAAATCTGGAGAATACGGTGGATGAGGGAGCAATTCGAAGCCCAATTCGTTCAATTTCAGCATGATTTTCATCGACTTGTGACACGGTGCATCGTCTTGATGAAACAAAACTTTTTTCTTCTTCAAATGAGGCCGTTTTTTTGGAATTTCGTCCTTCAAACGCTCTAATAACGCTATATAATAGTCACTGTTGATGGTTTTTCCCTTTTCAAGGTAGTCGATGAAAATTATACCATGCGAATCCCAAAATACAGACGCCATAACCTTACCGGCCGATTGTTGAGTCTTTCCACGCTTTGGGTTCGGTTCATCGCGTGCAGTCCACTCAGCTGACTGTCGATTGGACTCCGGAGTGAAGTGATGGAGCCATGTTTCGTCCATTGTTATATATCGACGAAAAAAATCGGTTTTATTTCGATATAACAGCTCCAAACACTGCTCAGAATCATCAATTCGTTGTTGTTTTTGATCGATGGTGAGCTCACGCGGCACCTATTTTGCATAAAGCTTTCTCATATCCAAATATTCGTGAATAATATGTCCAACACGTTCCTTTGATATCTTTAGGGTGTCAGCTATCTCGATCAACTTCACTTTACGGTCATTGAAAATCATTTTGTGGATTTTTTTCACGTTTTCATCGGTAACAGCCACTTTTGGACGTCCACTGCGTTCATCGTCTTCGGTGCTCATATGACCAGTACGAAATTTTGCAAACCACTTACGAATTGTTGCTTCGCCCGGTAAAGAGTCTGGATAACACTCATCAAGCCATTTTTTGGTATCGGCGGCACTTTTTTTCATCAAAAAGTAGTGTTTCATCAACACACGAAATTCCTTTTTTCCATTTTTTCACAATAACAAAAGTAGCTTCACTCAAAATGCAATATCTCACAAACTAATAATCAGACAGCTGTCAAATTTATACACGTATCTTTTGAAGGTTTTTTACTAACTGAAAATGGTATGGATTTAATTCTAGTGGCGCCCTCTCATAGAAACGATACGAACTTTTCAGCCGATCTGTTACATAAGTATCAACCTACGTATAACTCTTGTGAAGGAATGCGTGATTGTGTGGAATGCACAGGAAACTTTCTTTTCAGGTTTTGAGAGCATTTCTCCACTTACATAAATATAAATATATATTCATATGAAATGCACTTATGACGTTATTGTCTAATTCTTGAAAAATTGTTATAGTCGGGTCTCCAGATGTATAGAATTTGGTCACTTGGTATTTAGTTTATACTCAAATACCAAAACTGTGGTCAGTATCTGTTGACCACCTTCATTTGACTGATTTCTATTCAATTCCCCCATTTTCCCCAAAACCAAACCATGTGGCTACCGACAATCAATTTACAAATTCGGAAAACCGTGAAAACCAATCATTTATCACGGTCAAACAAGCGAAACCAGTCTTCATACCTCGGGCAAAATTTGATGTTTCCGCATATGGACTTGATGGCCAATGGACTGATGCTGCCGCATACTGCCCGGGGTTGTGATGGCGGTGAAAATTTGCTCCCCTTAGATACGCACTCAAAAACATTCTGAAAATGAAAGGGGAGACGGGCGAAACCCACCATGCGTGTTAGTGAATTAATATTCTTCCGAATCGCGTTCGCTCAATTGTTATGATTGTTTTGAGGATAATAATTGATTGCTAGTGGGTGCAACCGGACTGGATGTTGTTTTGTCCAGTTTGTACTGGTTTCAATTGTTTCATCTGAAACTGTATTTTGGTTAAACAACATACGTTAAATAAAGTTACACAAGTGTACCATAATAGTGAAGTTTAGTAGCAGAATCGTGTTAGTTATAGAAATCGTGCAGAGAAATTTACGTATTGAAAGTGGATTTGACGAATTTATTTCTGAAAACAACGGATGCAGCAATATTTAAAGTAGTATTTTACTAACGGATTTGTAGAAAAGATATAGAGAGGTAAAACTTGAAAAAGTGTCTCGATTCCGAGTACCAATATGTATCAAAACCTTCAAAACAGAAGCCTTTTCGGAATCGGCACAGTGTTCCTCGAATACCAGAGAGATCATCGATGGCATGGAGAAAGCATGGAGTTGTTACGCTTAGCACAACTATCTAAAAAAAAATTTCGCTCTCCCAGATGGAAAATTTTGAAAAAACACACTAATTTTTGTGAACTGTAATTCAATGAACCGATTGTCATCAGTTTTGACTCAAACGATAAATCTTTTAGTTCCATAGGCTGGTAATGTATTTTTATCTGGATCCAACTTCCATTCTTGCAATTATACTATAACTAGTCGCAACAAATTGAATCGCAAAAAGATTGAAGTACTGAATGCCGAAAAATACGTCTTACAAGATTCAAGGCAGCTACCAAGTTTCAGTTTTAATATCGACATGCAAGAAAAGGAGGTTGCCGAATATTTTTGTATGAAGAAATCAAAAGTAGCAGAAGAAAATACTGTGTATGGCTGATCATTTGTAGCTGTGATAGGAAAAAACCTAAGTTTTGTTACCGAGTCTTATGTCATTTTCAAGTTATGTTTTACCATGTGAAGAAATTGTACTTCAGAACTCGGGCACTATCAATGATTATTAAATTATGGTCTTCTTCGATGTAACCGTCTTATTTTCAAATGTAGCCGTGAAAGACTCTGTAATATGAGCATTTAACGCTAAATCTCCTCACACATTTCAGACCATGTAATATGAATATTCAAGACTAATCCTTTCTCACACTCCAGACCACACGCACTTGACAAAATCCCGTAAAAACACCATTCCACGAAAACCTAGAAACCTACATAAAACAAATACATTACCTACATGGAGGCAACTAAAATATCAACACTTGCACTTCACGCTGACCCAAAGATAGGAACGACGTAGACATAAATTTCGACTGCAGAAACAAGGAAGCATCAAGTTTCAAATTGTTATATCATCACCGAACACACAAAATAAACATGACCTACTTCCCCTTTTTTAAGCCCCTCATGTCCACAATTGAATACCAACCAGCACGACCTAGAATAACAATAACTCAAGACCGCACACTAACTCAAACCGACACTCACGAGAATAACCCAACATGCTATCGCCCGCTCCTCTGCGTATCACACCCGCTCACTCTCATCAAAAAGCTTATTTCCTCTCGTACTCACAAAGTATACAATGGCCGACTCGATACAACTAGTCCCATTGGTTAAACCCGACTTACACTGCGCTCCTCCCCCATAGATTCTCATCAATTGTAAAAAAAAAAGAGAAAACCAATTAGCTAGACTACGAGAGGATAGGATATAAATTAAGGAACTGATAAAATAAAGAGGTCACAACTTAATCCGTAATCTATTATTTGTAAAACTCGATCATCTGTTAGTAGATTGGTTTTTCAATAATAAAACAGTTGCTTATGGAGAAACCAAACGAGATTTTTTAAATAAATATAATTGAATCAACCAGTTTTTGAAGACCATTAACAACATTCGCAAGAACATCAAATTCACTTGTGCAGGAGAAAATAGTAACAGCTTACATTTCTTAGGTATTCTCAGGTGAATAAAATGGCAGCTATTTCGCATATGATTCATCGAGTGCTAACCGTGCCCCTGGGAAAAAATACTGTGTTTAAAGTAGAAAAATTCATCTTTTGCATTGAATATTCTTGATAAAAAGAAAGACTTTAAAAAACAATCACTTACTACTATGACCCAACCATAAGAAAATCTAAAAATAATATTAGTATAACTCAGTCATTTGTATGGCAACGTCGTTTCAGTATTTCAATAGTATACCATTGAAAAATCGGTTTGAATTGGCCTATGTTTTCACGAGCCAATCACAGCTTGTCATAATTATGTCATCGTCGATGTCGCTCTGGACAGAACGAACTATCGCACAAAAAGAAATCTATACACTCATGCACCGACTTACACTTAGCTCAACAAACGCTTGACTGTGGGCTAGGCAAGTAGTTTGACTCTGGAGCGAGGGGATGACAAAACTAAATGTTACATTCATTGGCTCGCTTTGCACTGTTTGCAGTGTGTGGATGCCATTTTCCATCAGCCCACCGTGTTCGCTTGAGTATATTGAATACCAATTAGCTGTTGATTTTGATCTCCGATAACTAGCAGGCCAATTTAGAACTAACAACGATAGATTTTTCGGACCCGATTTAAAGTGCTTGTATCTCGGTGGTTTACTAATGGATTTACCACAATTAATTTCATTCGAAAGCATTACTTAAATATTGAACGTTTGAAAACGAATTGATTTGTCGACGTGGTCGTGTCCACACTGGAGTCTCAATTTACGAGCGAAACGGTGGAATCCAAATGGATTCAGTTATGAGCTGTAATATGAAGAGATTTTTTATCCTGAAAACGACCTCCAAATTTGTGAATTCGGCGAACAAGTTGTTTCAAATTGTGTGGTCGGTTTTTCACAAGCTTCATCTTCATTTGAGCCCAAACATTCTAAGTTGGATTGGCATCGGGCGACTGAGAGGGCCAATCCAAGATCACGACACCATTTTGCTCTTTTGCCCATTCATCACGTTTTTGCACATGTTTTTCACTCTACATCGGTTTTTGCTAAGTACTTAGAAATTATTCGCGATCAAATGTCTGCGAACAGTTCCATACGTAATATTTAAACCCTTTTTAGACCATTTTGAAGCACTTTCGCGCAATACACCTGGAACTTCCAGGTCTAGAATTCAGCTCCCGATACTGAACCCAGTTCAACAATCAAGGATTATGTTACAGATTTCAAGTCAAATGGAGAATGTAATGGAGTTCTTGTGTTTTTCTCAACGTATTAATTTAATTCAAATATGATCAGTAATTTGTGATAGAATTTACAGTAGTATGAGATAATCGCATGTAACTCGAAATCAAATCTAAAATAATTGCTGAGAAAAATATGTAAAAATTTAGTACTTTATTCATTCTAGCTTGCGTAGTTAACTCGTTCAGTTCCACAATCCAGATCTGAAATTCTCTTTTCTCATTCAGATTACAAGGTCAGAATCGAGTTCCAAAGCTCTGGAACTGAAACCAAGTTTCAGAACTCAAATCTGAGCCTGGGATTTTGGAACCGAAATTTGAAACTGAGGTCAGGATTTTGATTCTAGACCCGGACCATGGAACTAACTTTCGGAAATGAATTTTGAGCTTCTACAACTGACCAGAATTCAGTTCCAAAATTCCAGCCCAGATTTCGGTTTCCGAAATAAGGTTCAAAATTTTGAAACTGAATTTTGCTATCTGAAGCTCTGAAGTTTAAGATCGAAATCCAGGACCAGAATTAAGATTCAATTTTTTTATTTCCAGAATTCAACTTCAGAATCATTCCAGAATCCAACCTCAGCTACAGAGCATAGGTTCAAAGATCAGTTGAACTATCTATTTTTCTATTACATGGGTTTGAACATAAAGACTGTCCCAGAAAGTATGGACGTTGCTTCCGCTTCCATTTCGCAATGGTTCAGAATCTGTCAATTTTTATGGCTGCGTCCTGTTGTTTACACTCTTCTCTAACCACTTGTGCAGTTGTTTATTCGTTTTCATTAGTTTGTTTCGAAATGCGTGGACTTTCATCAGAACAACGTCGAAAAATTGTGTACAAATGGTGCACAGAACGCGGACTGTCACTGAGAAAGATAGCAAAAACGAAAGGAGTAAGTGGAAAAGCCGTGCGAAATGCAATCAGGAAGTTTGGTGAGGATAACACCTTTGAGGATAAACCGAAAACGGGTCGAAAAAAAGGTCCTGCTAACCCTCAGTTGAATAAACGTATACTGAAAGCGTTCGAGCAAAAGAAGGAGGTTTCAGTTCGGGATGTGGCCAAAAAAGTGGGCACTTCGAAGTCAAATGTTCTTTGCGCTAAAGAACGTTTGAATCTTCAAACCTATAAGAACCAGAAACAACCGAAACGTAGTCCGAAACAAGAAGCATCGATCAGGCCGAGGGTTCGTGAATTTGAACTGGATGACGAAACCTACGTCAAACTCGATTACAAATCCTTGTCGGGACCACAATATTATACGGTGCGAGAAGGGCAAGTGTTAAACCAGTCCGAGACATCGATTGAAGTCGAAAAATTTGGTAAGAAAGCTATGGTCTGGTAAGCAATTTGTAGCTGCGGTAAGATTTCGAAACCCTTCATCACCACTGCTTCAATGAACAGCGAAATATACATCACGGAATGTTTACAAAAACGACTTCTACCCTTGATCTTAGGAAACATGTCTCGGCAGCCGAAACCATTCAACAGTTCGAAAAAGATTGGAAAAAAGTGTCAAAACTTGTCGCCAAGAAGTCTGTACGGAATTTAATGAGGAACGTTCGCAAGAAGGTGCGCCAGCTAGTCTACAATGGCTAAGTCGCAATTGTTGAGACTAATATTCTGTTGTTGTAGTCAAATATTATCAGTATATCGAATAAAATTTGAATGTCTAACACTTGTGAATTATTTACAGCGAAATCAAAGTGCGTCCATACTTTCTGGGACAGTCTTTAAATTTACATGAAATACGACGCTCCATTTATGTGCATCTTATAAAATATAAAATTACAAGATTTTTTCGAAATGCATTTCAATTTCCAGTAAATATGAAGAATAAACAAACATTGGAAATGCATTAACATTCCAAGTTACTACCTTTTAATAACTTTGGAAAAATGAGTTATCTGTGAAAAAACATAAATGATTTGCCGTCTCCGAGACAGCTCCGTACTTTCCTTTCAGCGGACTTAGAACTGATAGTAACGGACGGAATACTAGTATCTGTGTCTGTCACTATCTCGGGGGCTCTGCTAAAACATAAACTGTCCGAATCTAATACTATGTACACACTATTAGTTAAAACGAGTTTTAATTATGATCTCATGTTTTAAGCGAAATAACATGTTTTACTTTTGCGTTATTTCATATTCAGAAACGTCACATTAAAACATGTTTTCCCGAAATAACATGATATAATTGTCAGTAAAGCACAACCCTGCTAGCATTTTCCTTCACTTTTCGACTATGTCAATTGACAAGCTGTTCAACAACGGCAGTTTTCCATCAAAGTAGCCATGCAATCATAATAAAACAAAACTGAAAACTGGTACCAACGTTGCCAGGTATACCGATTTCTCGGTATTTATACAGATTTTTGACCTCTATACCACCATACAGATATGTACTCCCAAAATACCGATAATTCACGGATTACACAGATAAGTACCGATTTTGGTTTTTAGCTTGAATAGACATGAGAAAAGGTTGTCGTGGGACCTTTTTTTGCCCATCTCTTGGTGACATTTTCTACTACTTATGTAGAAGAGATTCTGATACCGATATAATACAGATAGATTTTTGCGCCGAATACAGATTTTCGGAAAATGACCTGGCAACGCAGATAGGTACAACCATTTTTCTTCGTGTAAACAGTGCGATTTTAACTTTATATTACTATCGTTAAAACATGTTATTTTCGGCCGGTGTGAACATAGTATAATACTATGTTCACACTATTAGTTAAAACGATTTTAACTATGATTTCATGTTTTAAGCGAAATAACATGTTTTAGTTTGCGTTATTTGATATTTGAAACGTCACATTAAAACATGCTTTTCCCAAATAACATGATATAAGTGTCAGTCAAACATAACCCTGCTAGCACTTTCCGTCACTTTCCGACTATGTCAATTGACAAGCTGTTCGACAACAACAGTTTTTCATCAAAGTAGCCATGTAATAATAGTAAAACAAAACTGGAACCTGGTACAATCATTTTTGTTTTTGTTTTTTGTATTAAGAGATGACATTTTTGGTCATTCGTTACTCAAAAATATTTATTTCCGGATATTTTCAATGCACTTTTTTCTTTTACACCTCCGATCACGGATTGAACACCAGTACAAATCATAAACTTGGAGCACTGAATAGTTGAATAAAAATGAAAATGCAAAACAAGTGCTTAATTTCTTCGGTGTAGGCATTTTTGCAGCTTGTTCCTAAACAAACTCAATAACGCCTTTTTTGCTTGGTGCCAAACCTAACCCAGTTTCCACCAACCCGTGAACAACTTGACAGCTCCCATACATCGAGAGTATAGGTAAAAGTTTTGGTTCTCTGGTTCCACAATGACGTCGTAAATAGAATAACATTTGGAAATAACGTATCTGTTTTTCGACAATCTGCGGTTTAAATTTTTATATTTAAATAAGTAAAATAAATTTTGCTTGCATTTCGTGACACTAATAAAATAATTATGATGATAAATTACTATGGTTTAGTATAAATATAATTTTTCTTTTTTCATCAATAGAAGGTTTAAAAATAGTTTAACACATTCCAATGAACAATGAACGTGAAGTAATGTATTCTACTGAATCTCAAATAACAATACTACTAATTTGCAAACCAAGCTTAGCTTGATTCCCTTATCTTCATATAAAGCTCCTTTCTGTCAGGTTGTGTATGGGTTGGTTTCCACCCTAACTTCTATCAAATCGTTTGTTCGAAGCCAGTTACGAACCTAGTTCGAACGTTGTTGAACTGAAACTCGGGTCAGTCGAACCTGATTTTAATATCAATTTTGCCCAAACCCCCGTTGCTAAGTGCGAACCCAACACAGTTTCGTGAAAAGTGTTTGGTAGATTAAACTACCCTGGGTCAGTTTCAGTGGTGTGAACAGTGCGGTTTTAACTTCATATAACTATCGTTCAAACATATTATTTTAGTATAGTATAAACATAGTATAAACAACAAGCTAATATATCGAAGATTTCCGAAAAGTGTGGAATAAATTGGAAAATAGGTGAATAATAATAAAAAATTGTTATTGAAGTCAAATATTTAGCTTGGAATCATACTGATGACTATTGATGATTTATGTTTAAAATTGCACAATATAAATTTGTGTGAAATACGAGGCTCCATTTATATAAGATGTAAAATCAACACTGGCAGAAACGATTCATAGAAACCAGTTCGAGAAAAACTACCGCTTCCCGAAGGTGCCAAAACTAAACTTTTCTCCACAGCAATGTTTTCAATGAAAAACGACATATTTGAATCTTGTATCTGCTGTTGACAAAACACTTGAAACGACACTCCTGGGTAAGCAAAAGAACAGACCTTGCACCGTATTGCCTGAATAACCGACTTGTTGTACGAGTTGAATTAGGTAATGGAATTATTCTACCAAAAGTACAAAATCTGGCGACAACTTTGATAACATGAGCTTGAAAATTATTCCGAACAAATCCGTGTCTTGAACTCACTCGCTTTACGCCTTCTGTGACATGTAGAATTCCTAGAATTCGCGTAAGAAGCATGAAGTGTCTGTCTTTATTATTATGCAAATTTTATGTATTTTTAAATAAGCTCTTCAGCACTCTTTCTATCTTAGTTCAACAAAAAAAAAAAAACGGTGGATGAGCAAAGAAAAAGAAACGAATTTCTGATTGGTGCCCGAGACTTGCTCCTTCCACTGTAACATTTTTCATCGTAATCTGGAATAATACTAGTTCATAAAAGTGTGCTCTGCAATTCATCTCGATTCTAATTACACTTTGGGGATTCAAACCATATCCCGGCAACCCCATTTTCATTCATGTAATTAAAAGGTGTGCAATAAATTTGGACATTTTATTACTTACTTTTGCTCTCACTGCTCGGACCGGGTTTTCCCGCTTGTGAAAGTTACTTACCTCACCATGTTTCCGGTAGAAATATCCCACGTTGCAGTATCTTTTCGGGTGCCCACACTCTCGGAACCGTTTCCGTTTTACACTTTCCCGCCCGTCCACGAAGCCCCACATTGGTGGAAACACAGAGCAAAGATGTAGCAGCAAAACACGAAAGATTAAACCGTACACCAGAGGATTAAAGATTTTCAACAGAAAGCCAACCGAGTGTTAGAATGTGGCCCCCCTCACTCCTGGTCGAAATCCACATGCAAGAAGAAAATACATTCGAACAGACGAAGCTTGCCGCTTGGTTGGCCTCCAAACCCTGTGTGTTTTTTGTATTTTTTTTTATCTCGGGGGTAGAAAGGGGGATCATCGTTCCTTCATTTGTTGTCGGCTGGAAAAAAAAAGGAACACCACCAAAGGGAATATCCGGAACATTCACAGATCGCACTCAGTCACATTCATTTTGAGACAAAATCCTTCCCTAGCGGGATGGTGGCGATGTTGTTGCTCCTTCCTGGAGATGGTGGCGATGCTGGTGGAAATGTGGGTGGTGGGAATTCAAAAATGCACGATTTAAGTCAATGTCGGCTGTGTGTGCTTTTCTTTTTCAATCGGGTAAATCGAACAGGAAGGTACGGAAAACAGGATGGTAGGAAAATACTGTCAGATCTTTAATGTTATGCGAAGAATATTATCGTAAAAAGCACGTGCTGCTCAGTCGACACGAGTGCAGAAATTTGATTGATTGTTATCGGTATGAGAGCTTTGAAAATTTCTCAATTTTGGAAATGGTTATTGAGTCAATTCTGTACAACATGAACATGCATGCTGGTTATGATAGCTAATGATGTCCACTAATTTCCTGATTTGTTCAAACATAAAAATTCTAAACAACATCTAATAAACATAAACCAATGAGTCGATGAAATAATTATAAAGCAATAAAGCAATAAAGCAATAAAGCAATAAAGCAATAAAGCAATAAAGCAATAAAGCAATAAAGCAATAAAGCAATAAAGCAATAAAGCAATAAAGCAATGAGGCAATAAAGGAATAAGGCAATAAAACAATAGAGCAATAAAGCAATAAAGCAATAGAGAAATAAAGCAATAAAGCAATAAAGCAATAAAGCAATAAAGCAATAAAACAATAAAGCAATAAAACAATAAAGCAATAAAGCAATAAAGCAATAAAGCAATAAAGCAATAAAGCAATAAAGCAATAAAGCAATAAAGCAATAAAGCAATAAAGCAATAAAGCAATAAAGCAATAAAGCAATAAAGCAATAAAGCAATAAAGCAATAAAGCAATAAAGCAATAAAGCAATAAAGCAATAAAGCAATAAAGCAATAAAGCAATAAAGCAATAAAGCAATAAAGCAATAAAGCAATAAAGCAATAAAGCAATAAAGCAATAAAGCAATAAAGCAATAAAGCAATAAAGCAATAAAGCAATAAAGCAATAAAGCAATAAAGCAATAAAGCAATCAAGCAATCAAGCAATAAAGCAATAAAGCAATAAAGCAATAAAGCAATGAGTCAATAAAGGAATAAGGCAATAAAACAATAGAGCAATAAAGCAATAAAGCAATAGAGAAATAAAGCAATAAAGCAATAAAGCAATAAAGCAATAAAACAATAAAGCAATAAAGCAATAAAGCAATAAAGCAATAAAGCAATAAAGCAATAAAGCAATAAAGCAATAAAGCAATAAAGCAATAAAGCAATAAAGCAATAAAGCAATAAAGCAATAAAGCAATAAAGCAATAAAGCAATAAAGCAATAAAGCAATCAAGCAATCAAGCAATCAAGCAATCAAGTAATCAAGCAATAAAGCAATAAAGCAATAAAGCAATAAAGCAATGAAGCAATGAAGCAATAAAGTAATAAAGCAATAAAGCAATAAAGCAATAAAGCAATAAAGCAATAAAGCAATAAAGCAATAAAGCAATAAAGCAATAAAGCAATAAAGCAATAAAGCAATAAAGCAATAAAGCAGTAAAGCAATAAAGCAATAAAGCAATAAAGCAATAAAGCAATAAAGCAATAAAGCAATAAAGCAATAAAGCAATAAAGCAATAAAGCAATAAAGCAATAAAGCAATAAAGCAATAAAGCAATAAAGCAATAAAGCAATAAAGCAATAAAGCAATAAAGCAATAAAGCAGTAAAGCAATAAAGCAATAAAGCAATAAAGCAATAAAGCAATAAAGCAATAAAGCAATAAAGCAATAAAGCAATAAAGCAATAAAGCAATAAAGCAATAAAGCAATCAAGCAATCAAGCAATCAAGCAATCAAGCAATAAAGCAATAAAGCAATAAAGCAATAAAGCAATAAAGCAATAAAGCAATGAAGCAATAAAGCAATAAAGCAATAAAGCAATAAAGCAATAAAGCAATAAAGCAATAAAGCAATAAAGCAATAAAGCAATAAAGCAATAAAGCAATAAAGCAATAAAGCAATAAAGCAATAAAGCAATAAAGCAATAAAGCAATAAAGCAATAAAGCAATAAAGCAATAAAGCAATAAAACAATAAACAAATAAACTAATGGAAAAATGAACTGAAAAAAAGTATATGAAAAATATTACCGAATGAAATAGCGTAATGAAAATTTGCAAAAAAAAGTAAAAATTTATCTTTTCTAAACTGTTTTTCTTGTTAGATGCTGATTAAATCAAACAATATCAAGACTGTCCTTTCTAATTTGTTTTCATATGTTTATATTGGAATTAAACTTGCTTCATTCGCGAAGTGATATTCGGGTAAGGAAGATGCTAGACTTATTTTCCGTCATTAGGTGAAGAATATTTTGCTTGCCGTGAGTTCTCACGGAGCAAAATTCTTATATAAATGAAAAATAACAGACAATATAGTACACTACCCGTAGCTAGGATTCATCACCTAAACGCCAGTATCTACCACACAAGAGAACTCCCAACAAACCATTGAAAAAAAGAAAGCATGCACGAGGTATTGCACGTGCTGAGTAACGTGAGATGGAATGTTTGTGTTTTCCTCGATGTATGTTTCTTGAAAAAATCGAAAGTACCCAATCCTCCTGCAATTTAAGACTTAAATTTTTACTCTGGAGATTGATTTGCGCCGCTCTGATTATTTGAGTTCTTTTCATTTCTTCTTAGCACTGATCATACCACTAATAGACGACATCAAAAGTCGCAGGGCTCTGATTACTTGGGACAATACAATCGTTCGAATCATTTGCAATCATCATTACTTGTGCCAGTCTCTGTGGAAACCCAAATTTAAAATAATAATAATAATAATAATAATAATATTAATAATATTAATAATAATAATGATAATAATGATAATACCAAATTTAGATTTGAGTGCGGAATGCCGAATTTCTCATGCCATTCTCATCAGTTCGTCGAAATCACAAAATGTGAATGTATTTATTAGTACTTAATTACTAAATTTTTGTTGCAGATGACTGATTCGATCATATGGTTTTATGGTCCCATAGAATGCTATTGAATTTCGTTTAAAAATTGAAAATTGTTTGTGCCTAAAAATGCCAATAATATGCATACATTTCTTGATTTCTTGAAAACCGATTTTATGAAACGAAAGTATGCATTCGACTTAATTGGCGTAAGAAGCAACAATTATTTTTTTAAATAATTGGCAGATTTTCCTAACTGTTGAGGGCCTACACCATCCACTTTGATTTAAAGAATCCCCGGTTTCTGATACTAGAAGTACCGGAAATAATGATCGAACGACATTGAAATGGAGCTCACTTCGATTTCTTCAACATGACTGATCCGGTTTTCACGAGCTTATATCTAATAAATATTATAATATTCTCATTGTTCTCTAGTTGACTGATATTTGTTTTCCGGATGCGACATTCGATTCCTGAATTACCAGGTCCTTATATCTTCTAACAGTCTTAGAAGAGACGATGCTAAAAACACACGAGATCTTCAAAACTGGTTCAAAGTTAATCTAATGTGCGGATCTTTCAAGTTTAATGCCAAATAACCTCATTTGGATACATCGGTCTTCAGATTCCACTTCTGGAGATATCGAATGTGGAGTTCAAAATATTTAAAAATGGGAACTATATCGATATATCATATTTAATGATTAATTGTTAATGAATATATTTGATTTCCGGTTCCAGCATTACAGGTTGATTACTATTTGGAATAGTCGAATTCTTCTGAGTTGTGAAGGAAAACAATAACGTTTGCATGGACACAAATTAATAAGAAAAAGTTTTAAAGTTTTGGAGCTTTCGTACGTGTTTTCGCTTCGTCGCTATGACAGTTTCAGTTTTCTGGAACCAGAAGCCGGATCAAGATAAAATCCAGCTGAAATTTTGGCGACCATAAGAACTTTCCTTTGAATTCGAGATCCTAGTTTTTTTCATGATCAGTCATCTAGAAGAAAAGTAGGCGATAATTTTAGTCATTTTTCGATCAAGACAAACTTATTCGAATTATTAAATTTTGTATGAAAAAGAAACGTTAAAAGTCTTCTAAATTGGGCTTAAAAAGCTGTCTCGATTTGTGTCACATCGGTTATACCCATCTCTAGTTTTCGGTTCCAGAAGTACCGGTAATAGTGGTTAAAAAGTGACTGAACCCATCACTGATTCGTACGAAAACAGTCACTGCTCTCAATTCTAGCGTAGAATCAAACCTTATAAAGCGGGCTGTGTGTTAAAAGGCTGTCACTGCTTGGTTTTCGGGCTGTGAGTGTTTCTCGTAATTGAAGTAGGGGAAAATGAGTTCGACACAGTTGGAGTATTCAAGACAACAACCTAACAGAATTGCTTTCGTTTATTTACTGAAGAGGGCCATTAGGAACACCACGGTGGTTTAGTTTAGAAAACGGTTCGCTTCAATTTGTGGAGGAATTTTCTTTTCGTAATTCAATTGTTAAAACCATGCAAAGGTTTTCATGGTATGAACGAATACAAATCATACGGAATGTTCTGATCAAATTTCGTGGACATGCTCTGAATTATAGACTCAACAAGTCAATGATGACAGTGTAATTTTTTCTATACAACTGACAACCTACCGGAGAAACGGTTTACGTTAATAAAACATTACCTACTACTATTATTCGTTTCTGTATTGGGTAGGTACTTTTGCAGTGTAAATTAACCGGAAAATCATCTCTCTGTTACCTATCATTTGCATTGGAATTTTGAAACATACTGAATTTATCAAACCATAACTCCAGTAACTTTAAACTAAAAAAATTCGTCAAGTTCCTTTAATGAAGACGAATTGATTTATAATAGTTTAATACAATTTATTGCTCGCAAATTAATTTATTTAATTGAAGACATCAAAGAATTATTCAATAATGTTTCAATTGAATAATCAATGCATATGGAGGCTTCGAAATAAAACTCGCACGCTCGACTTCTTATGAATTTCATACGAAACAGCAGTGGTGCCAGAGAGCTATGTTTCCTAAACGGAGCTGTTTCCTAAACGGAGAACTTCCTAGTGGAAACTTCGAAGAAGACAGATTTTTTCATTCATATGCCCGTTGAAAATATAATGATCGTCACATTTATTAGCATTTACAGAATGCATGTTTTCTGCTGATTGGTATACAAGCTTATAAATAATTTTGAGAATCGATACCAGTTTAACTCAAACTGAACCCTTTACAGCATGATAGTCATAATTGCTGGCCTCTCCCACCTCCATCGTTCACTGGGAAGGATAAAGCATAAGGAGGAGAAATGTTAATGCTTCACCTAGTTTCCGAGAGGACGACGATTCATAATTTCCTTCCATAGGTGTCGCGGAGTTGGAGATTTGAGTTCGTATGAGGTCTAGGATTCTCCTTAAGCTAGCGAAACGACCATGGTATAAAATGGAACCAGGAAAGGAAAGTTGAGTTTCATCATAAACTTGCTAACAAAATTAAGTGCAAATTAGAACAATCTCGTCGACTACACCATTGCTGTTAAATCGGGAGTCTGATCTTCATGATCACTAGTTCTTTGTTGTCACCAATTTAACACACAGAAGTTCGCTAATGGTAGAAGGACTTCATGAGCCAGTCTATATGAGAATACAACACAGGTTTTGCAATTCGAATCACACTACTTCACTCCAGGGCTTGCAAATTGAAGCAATGAATATTAACAAAAGACTTTCACCCTCTGTGCTATTCACACATATTCGTTTGGGTCGGGTCGAATTTACAGTACAACCCAAGCAAAGAGAGCTGCTTCGTTCGTTCATTAGTTCATGGAAATGTGCACCAACTGATGACTATGCTTCATGAGGTTAGCATTTGATGAATGGTTCTAATATTGAAGATGCCTTTGAGAAAACTAGATTCACAACTTTTATTTCCGATGAATAATAATTTAAAGAACATTGCTTTTAGTGTTTCTATGATATATACACAGTGTAAACTCCCAATACACAAATTGATCGTTTTGAAAATGGGCTCAGATGCGAAATTTTTGCTATACAATGTTTGAAATATTCATGAAATGTGATCAAATTTGGTCTTGGAGTACAAATATTATGTTCAAAAATGTTTTCTATGAACCTACACTGAAAAAACACCGCAAACGTTGCCTGCATGACCTTGCTTCGCATCTTGTCGCACGCCGTGAAACGAAGGTCTTCATTCTCGTACAGTACTAACGAGAGCGAACGCTTCATTTCATTGCATTTCCATGGATTGCTAAGTTCAAATGTTAACTGAGACTGAGAGCACAGAAAATGTATATCAGGGAACTGGTCTGCTCAGTAGAATATACTCTCACGCATCCAGTTTCTCTCTAATATAGGTCTCTCATTCATTAATGTCAAGCAAAGTGCTCAAAGTGGGAGTTTTTTTTGCTGCTTCGTTCGTTTGAGAATTCACAATACAAGCCCTGCTCCCCACGAAAGATAAACTAAAACTCACATTTACTTAGCATAGAATAACAATCACTAAGACTTTAATTATAATATGTTTTATTAAAACGAGAAAAAGCAAAATTTCGATAAATTTTAACAATTAAAAAAATTGATTATTTAGGGGTTTGGCTAAAAGACGTTTTTGTGTAATGGACACAAAGAATGTGTTTCGGATTTTGGAGAAAAATACAGAAACATTCCGAATATAAGATCTGTTCTGAATACTAGAGATTGAAACAAGTTGAAACAATAAATGTTTAATTTTGTAAAGCCTTGTAAACTCATGAGATGTTTTAGAGTATGATAAAACTTTCATTTAAGGCGTGTGATGAATATTTCTGACAATTTTGAAAGTTTTCAAGAAACTGTAAATGACTACAGAAAAAAATTGAATAATTCACAACTCAAGTATTCTGAAGTCTTTTCTGTTCGGTTTTATAACGAATTTTCGGCGTCTTATGTGTTTTTCTGATGATTTTATTTTGATGCCAACTGTTTTGGAAAAGCAAGCATAGTCGGAAAAAAATTCAAAACAATCTACTGAAGTTTCTAATTGAAATCATTTTTTTTAATATTGTCGGATGTCGTTTCTCTTTATTTTATTTTTTTTATCTGTTTGAAGCAGTGAAAATTTCACTGGAGCTGAGCTATTATCAAATTTTCAACTCTATCTCCAGCAGGCGTAAGACCTGTTATCTTTTGTACCAACAGATTATAAATATCCAAATTACATTAGTTACTGTTTCAAACAGAATCATCCCTATCGCTAATACTAGCAGTAACATTAATAACTAAAGCTGAGCTGAGCTGAAGTAGATCGCCCGTAGTTGCATTTCGTGATTGACCGACCGAACTGACTAGTAAGGATTGATATTTGCAATTTGGATGATGAACCTATAGAGTAAGGAAAAAGGATTTCAAAACACCTTTATTCTTAACCCTAAAACGCTCTCTGGGGTATCCCAGCAAAACGAAGGGGAGGGAGGATATTTAAGATCAAATCAACACTATGAATGTATTTCTATTGAGCAAAACCAAAACAAATTTTCTGTGAAAAGAAAACACCTAGTTCCATTCAATGCCTAGACCCGCTCCTACTTCCACCCCAACGGAAATAGATTTCCGATAGCAAAGTAGACGCAGTGAGAGAGAGAGTCTCATCTCAAAATATGATGCTATTAATTTCTTTTCGTGTTTTCCCCCTCATCAACACGTTCCTTGCGGACTGACGACAGACTTGCACTGTAATGAAAATACAATCGTCTTAGCGCGCAGATTACAGACCAGATCCTATTTTATGGTCGTTGCATATGTTCGATTCACATCGCCGGTAATCCTCGAATGCTTATCATTTCCCTCCTGGTGAAAGTTGGAACTGCGTTGTCGCAGTTTTATTCAAGTAATACTGTTGGACCGTATTTTCATGGAATGCTTTTGGGCTAACTCTCGCGATATCGTTGTTGCACAGTTGACATAATCGCGACTGTCTCATGAACTTTTTGTCGCATGACTCGATTCAATATCGAATGAATTGAATGCGCGCGCAAAAGCGTCATTCTTCCCCTTCTTAGAGTAAACGATTGGGGAACTGAATTTCGAGCTTAGCGTAAAATGAACTCGAATGAGGAGAAGTGCGCGAAAATATTTCTATTTCAATTGGTTTCCTGTTTCGAAAATTCCTGCTTAAAGATACGCTCTATCGACTATTAGAACTAGATTTAGAGATCATCAATTCATTTTGACACGCATCCTAATGCATTTAAAATGAAACTAGTGTTGAAGTCAACAATCTGCAACGATGATACTCGGTGTTCTCAACAATTAACTATGTTTTACTTTGCCTTTCTTATAAAGACCTGAACTGAACTGAAGACCGCTATAACTAATGTGTAATAATTTGAACATTTGCAAAGATCTACAAAATAGTGACATTTATAATCAATTCAAGGAAATTGAAGTTTATTGCATTGTCATTTATTGAAAAACAAACCTTAAAATCCATTATGACTGAAATCACTCAGTTTTTTTCGAAATTGGAAGTCTTATTAAAATAAAATTCAGGTATTTAGTATGACAAAAATTTGGGCCTTGGGTCACATATCGAGTTTTCCAGTGATTGCATAGCCTTTATATATAAGAAGGACTAGCTGACCCGTCGAACTTCGTCTCGCCTGAAATTATTTTTTTAAATTTATGTTTTCGGACAGCAGAGTTGTCAAACGGTAATATTTCTTTCCATTATTTTACTGATTACTTGGCTTACAATAAACGAATTACGACAAATTCATATCCAACACATTAACTTCGTCCCGAAGAAGAAATATCATCAAGAATTATTGTGGATATATTCAGTGCTTTTGTTACGCAAAAACTAAACAAATGCACCGTTTGCCATCTCATCCTTCGAGTCAGTGTATTGGACAGAGATTGTAGATCTCTCTCAAACTAAAGATTTGACATGTGGGATGATGGATTGGATTGAATCATATCTGACTGGTCGTAGTATGACCGTGAGAATTGGCGACTGCGTTACTCCATCATTCATCGTGAGCTCAGGTGTTCCTCAGGGAAGCCATCTAGGACCATTCATATTTCTGCTATATCTAAATGATCTGAATTTCGCATTGCAATGCATGAAGCTATCATTCGCCGACGATTTCAAACTCTTTCATCTCATCAAATATCTGAAAGACTCAAACTTCTTGCAGTCACAGTTGGATGTATTTTCTAACTGATGCAACGTCAACAGAATGGTTATTAACGCCTTCAAATGCTTCGTTATCTCCTTCTCTCGTAAACGAACCACGATCATGTATGATTACACTATTTCGCAAGCTGTACTAAAACGGGAGACATCAATTAAGGATCTAGGAGTGTTATTGGATTCAAAGATCACATAGAATATACCCTCTCTAAAGCATTAAAGAGGCTAGGATTCATCTTTCGCATCTCAAAAAATTTCAATAACATATACTGCCTGAAATCGTTATATTGCGCTCTAGTTCGCGAGTATGCTGCTGTTGTTTGGGCACCATATTACCAAACTGATAAGCTGCGCATTGAAACTGTTCAGCGCAAGTTTATTCGTTTTGCTTTGCGTCGCCTGCCCTGGAGAGATCCATTGAATCTCCCAAGCTACGAAAATCGATGTAGGCTCGTACACCTCGATTTGCTAACTGTCCGCCGTGATACACTGAAAGCTGTTTTCGTCGCGGAACTCATCCAATCTCGAATTGATTGTTCAGATCTCCTACAACAGCTAAGTTTTGACATTTCATCAGCGTAATTTGCGGTTTAATCCCTTTCTCAGAATTCCTCGTGCTAGAACTAACTATGGCTTTAATGAACCGTTTTCGAGTATGTGTCGCGTATTCAATACTTGCTCTGATGAATTTAATTTCAATTTATCTCGTAACACCATTAAAACCCGTTTTCTCCAAATCTTTTCCCGTTAGTTTTATTAGGATAATTAGTCAATATGAATAGTTGTTAATTAGCTTTGTAGTTTAAATGAGGGTAATTAAAGATTTCGTTACGTATCATTTGGTCAAATGTTATTTGTTGATTCAAAAGATGAGAATGTTTTATGCCTGCTGGAGAAGGAGAACCAAAATCTCAGCTCCAGCAGGCTTTTCCCTTGCTCCTAAATAAACAAATAAATAAATTAACAGATGGATGAAAAAGAGATGACCAAGATAAATACTTTAAATTGACCTCACAAATTTCCAAAAGCAGCCCTCGGCGATTGTTGTTTATCATTGAATATTAAGACTTATTTGTACTGAAGACGTTTAAAATTTAATAGCAAATCCTTAGGGATTATCGAAAGTAATAAACTAATTTTGAACGGTTGTCCATAACCTACTTCACCGCTAGTGATATTACATAGTCGTGTTTGATGAATGTTCATAGCAGGATAATGACAGGATCAATTTTCGATTAACGAATTAGCGATAAAATGAAAAATACTTGGACATTCGAAATTTCAAATTACCCTTTTATTAATTATTGTGTCCATTAACTTTGACATGAACGCTGGATTCGTTCAAGAATTGTATCGAAAGGCCTCTCATTCGTCGAGCCACCACATTGTTTTGCTTAGTATTCAGTCCTGAGAATCAATATTCTGTTCTAGCGGAGTGAACATGAGGAGTGATTATACCAGTATTCATCTTATCGTTAAAGCCAATGTATAAAACAGCAGATCTCACAACTGATGGTTCTTACATGCCACGATTTCTCCTTCAGATATGATATTCACGATTCGCATCCTAAGCAAACCGTTTTGAAGTAAACCACTCTTGAAAACTCACTCGAATCGGCTGAACAAACGTCAGCATGCTAAATGCAAGGAAAATATTGTCATCTGAAGTCATTATTTCAACAGCAGAATCCTATTATTGATACGTAAAAAAATCGTTACATAATTTGATTTGTTCAACTCACGCCCACGATGGCCAACATAATTCATCTAACTACATCTACTGGTAAATGACATTAGAACTTGTGTTTCTGTTTACGGTATAGCTAAAACAGTCATTTGGCAAGTAATGATTTTGATACCCTATTAAGCACGTGTTTCCAAATGACGAATCAATCATGCTTGTAAAATCTCCACCCAAATCTACTCGTTGCGCGCCAAACGATTTTTCAAAGATCTAGTATTCTTTTCTTCAACGGCAAAATATTGAGCATCTCCTTGCGCGCCAAACATCAATTGTAGATCTAGCAATCATTGGCGACTTTTTCAGTGGAAAATTCCATTGTCCATACAAAATAACTTTATTGATTTTTCCCACTTTTCCGGTAAGTTTTCCTAATTTTTTTGATGTACGAACCGGTGGGGATAAAAACTGATCAAACGAAAAAAAAAGCATCTCAATCCGTCCATCCGTTCTTACGTGATGCGATTACAAAGAATGATCTCTGCATTTTTATATATATAGATAAAAAGATTTTCGTTTAAAAAATAACCACATTTTTGGGATGCAAAACATCGAAGGAAACCAATCAAAAGTTATGATATGATATTAGAAGTCTAGCTCTCCTTGAGATAGCATCGGGAAATTGTGGTTTCGGGAGTTTCGTGAAGATCGTAATTCCACTACCGATGAAGCTCGCAACTGGTTTCAGAAGTACCGGAAATAGTGAGCACATACTCCAGGATGGAACTCACTCGCTTTTCTCAAAGATTGTTGGACAAATTTTCACAAACACCGGCTCAAACCTGCGTTCAAAGTACGATGCAAAAATCTTCTAAAGTTGACACCTGCAATAGTAAAACTCACTTTGTTTCATCTGAGATTGCTTAATTGGTCTAAGAACTGTTTAGTTTTGTAGGATATACAAAGTAATTGATGAACAACCAAACTTTATTAAATAAAAACTTTTAGGTTTCATTTTCACAAAAATCAAAAAGAGTATTTTGAAGAATCCATGTGAATATGCTGCATTTCCACTCGAAACCCCGTTTTGATTCACCTAGTGCTGTAATGATGCCTTTCTCATATCGATCATATTCTCATACACAAATATGTAGTATTCAATTCAAAATATTTCTTTTCGATTCTTGAAAGAAACCAAGAAGATTGTTTGTGCTTTAACTAGAATTAACCTACAGAATAAAACAGTGCTTTGATTGCTTAGGTCGTCTTGAAGAAAACGAAGGTACTTCCAGCACCGAAAACCGATTTATATAAAAAATTACGGTTTTTGTTTCGCCGTTTTAAGCAACGGTATTAAATTTTCAATGCACTTTACCCTATAAATCCGGAACCGAAAGTCGGATCCGGAAGAAATTTACAAATTCCGTTTGGGGGGGGGGGGGGGAAGGGGGCCTTTTAAGACCTAAGTTTGTGAAAATCGGTCAAACCTGACCGCTTTTCAACACTTAGAGCTCAGTCAATTTTGTTTCGATTTATAATAATGTTTCAGTCTCACTACTGCCACTTTGAAAGAAATTACAGACCAAAAACTTAATGATGGTTTTAATAAGTTTGTCATTCAATTTCCCTTCGTCAACCAAGACGTCGGGACATACTCGACGTATACTAAGGTTTACAAACATTGGCATTTGCAAGAATCTTTTAGGGTTGGAAGCGCAAGATACACAACAATATTTGAGGAAATCGCCTTTTGTACTACAGCGAACGTGCACGCAAATATTTATACGTAGCTAGCTTATACATTACGTGTATAAACGTAATGTAAAATATTGTACGAGTTTCTGTTTCGAACATATGAATCAGATAACACTAACCGCTATGGAAAATTAGTTTCATTACTAATCATCATAATTTTATAAATTATGTGAAATTTATGGATACACTTCAGTGAATACTCACCAAAATAATCTGACACACAGGTACGTTCTTCAACATTGCGTGTCATTAAAGTTTCAATCAAATTTCGGAAAAAATTTCTTCTGTGTGATTGTATGAAAAACTACACACTTAGAAAATTTCGCAGTATTCGGTAGGGCTGACCGGAGTTATGAGCGCCTTCCAAAACACTGCACAATCCGTCGTGTCCACCAGAAAGTACCCTTGAACGATTTGTGTTGGCAGCAAGTGGACAAGTGATACAAAATTATTTTCTGACTATAGGTAAGCAAAAAGCTTTTAGTGGCTCTAATGTTTTAAAAACTTTAGCACCTGTACCCCATTCGATGAACCCTTCAAGATTTTTTTCGTTTGGTTAATAAAAAGACACTTACTGAATTTTTCAATAACTGTTTGTTTCATGACAATCAGTTTTCACAGAAGTTCGGTTATTGGAAGATAACTTTACCAAACGGATAGTATGATTTTACTGTACTCGACGACTGTTCAGATTTACCGTATCAACTGTATATCTAAAGATTGACCCAGAAAGTACGGACGCAACCAAAAACCGCTGCCATTTCGCAATGGTTCAGAATCTGTCAATTTTTATGGCTGCGTCCTGTTGTTTAAAACTCTTCTCTAACCACTTGTGCAATTGTTTATTCGTTTTCATTAGTTTGTTTCGAAACCCTCAGTTGGATAAACGTATACTGAAGGCGTTCGAGCAAAAGAAGGTGGTTTCAAGTTCGGGATGTGGTTAAAAAAGTGAGCCCTTCGAAGTCAAATGTTCTTCGTGCTAAAGAACGTTTGAATCTTTAAACCTACAAGAAGCAGAAACAACCAAAACGTGGTCGATTCTTGCTGGAAATTTGAACTGCATAATCATGGACGACGAAACCTACGTGAAACTCGATTACAAATCCTTGCCGGGGCCACAATATTATACGGTGCGAGAAGGGCAAGTGTTAAACCAGTCCGAGACATCGATTGAAGTCGAAAAATTTGGTAAGAAAGCTATGGTGTGGCAAGCAATTTGTAGCTGCGGTAAGATTTCGAAACCCTTCATCACCACTGCTTCAATGAACAGCGAAATATACATCAAGGAATGTTTACAAAAACGACTTCTACCCATGATTCGAAGCCACAAGGATCCTGCTGTTTTCTGGCCAGATCTTGCTTCTTGCCACTACTCGAAATCAACGGTAGAATGGTATACTACCAAAAATGTCAATTTCGTCCCAAAAGACATGAATCCACCAAATTTCCCACAACTTCGACCAATTGAGGAATTTTGGGCATAAACGAAGGCACATCGTAGGAAACATGTCTCGGCAGCCGAAACTATTCAACAGTTCGAAAAAGATTTGAAAAAAGTGTCAAAACTTGTCGCCAAGAAGTCTGTACGGAATTTAATGAGGAACGATCGCAAGAAGGTGCGCCAGCTAGTCTACAATGGCTAAGTAGCAAATGTTGAGAATAATATTCTGTTGTAGTAGTCTAATATTATATCGTATATCGAATAAAATTTGAATATCTAACACTTGTGAGTTATTTACAGCGAAATCAAAGTGCGTCCATACTTTCTGGGACAGTCTTTAGTTGAGCTTCAATCTCAAATAAGATTCATGACAGTATATTTTAACCATATGTCACAGGAAATCGACCCTTTAAAATATATTCCTATACGTGACAGCCTCCTAAATGTCCCTGACTCAGCTTTATTTTTCGACATATCCGTGCAACGCGAAGTGCATGGAATCCCGGATCACCTATGCTCTATGGAAATCCCAAAAATATTTACAAGTAAGTTCAGGCATATTGACTCTGAGAAAATATTCTACACGGACGGATCACGAATTGAAGAGGTTTCGGCTTCATTTAGGCTTCAAGAACCTGCATCTGTTTATATAGCAGAGTTAGCAGCAGTTCATTATAGCTTGAGTGTAATCGTCACATTATCTCCAAACCATTATTTTCTCTTCACAGATAGTCTGAGTGCAATTAAAGCCATTCGCTAAAAAGCTGCTGGCAAAAATGAACCGTCTTTTTTAGGCAAAATAAAACAGTGTCTTAACGACATATTGAGCAATAATTATCAAATCACAATAGTTTGGGTTCCGGCTCATTGCTCCATTCCAGGCAATGAAAGATATTTTAGCCAAACGTGGTGCTATTGAGGATGAAATTTATGAGAGATTGATTGCTTTCAACGAATTGCTATTGCTGCTGACAAGCTTCTTGAGATAAAGATGATCTGGGTCGGTGGATGCACTCAATTACACCTAAAATATCAACGAAGGCATGTTTCAGGGGACTGGATGTGAGTAGAGACTTCATTCGTGTGATGTCCAGACTCATGTCCAATCACTACACGTTAGATGCACATCTTCTTCGAATTGGACTTTCCGAAACTAATCATTGTGCTTATGGCGAAGGTTATCGCGATATTGATCATGTCGTTTGGACATGCGTTGAGTATCGTGATGTCAGATCTCAACTAATAAATTCCTTGCGTACCCAAGGTAGACTATCCAATGTCCCAGTTCGCGACATTCTTGCTTGTCGTGACCTTCCTTACATGAAACTTCTTTATCATTTCATTAAATCCATTGGAGTTCCAATTTAAATTTTATTTTATGTTAGACTGTTTTCTCTTCCATGAGTTCAACCAATAGCTAACTATATGATATTGAATAAAAGTGATGAACTGATACAAACAAACCTGAAATAGTTATAAGATCATGCACAAAATGAACGTATTTTATTTAATGTAATTTATAATAGCAACTCGCTTGAATAAAACAGTGTTTAGATTAACTAATGAGTACCAACATACTAATATGATATACGAAATGTATTTGGTTTAAAGTACTATGTATTGTAAATGCCACGGCGAAGAAAAACTTATGTATATTACCTATGAAATAAACGTATTTATGAAAAAAAATTAAAAAAGTAATCACTTTGAAATCGATCGATCTACTCCGAGTGTACTTTTATTGCTGATCTTATCGGTATTTATACCGATTTTTGAACTCGATACAGAAATAATAAACGATAAAAAAGTTGCAAATCACTACTGCCGATATGGAAATTTTCGAAAGAATCCTCCTTGTCTTCCATTTTTCATTGGCAGGTGTCGCTACCGGTAATTCAGCTTTGCGACAATGTGCCAATAGGCTGGCTTTGTTCAAATGTAACATTCATTTGCTTGTTGACTTCGATAAAAGTGGGAATTGGAAGAATCGAAAAAAAATCTTGAGTGTTCAAGATTAGTTTCCAATTTTTATTGAGGAAACACGTTTTGTTAGTAAAAAGATTTTTTATAGCTTTCTTCAAAATCACAGACTAACAACCCATAATGCGAACTCGTATCGCTGCATAACGCATTCCCAAGCGAAATTTAACGCTATAAAAAATATTGCACACGAGCAAAACTTGAACACAAATTTGGTGCAAAATGGTTAAATACGGAAATCCCGTGCACAATGTATAAACATAATTGCATACATTTCGGCGACTGATATAATTTCGTCGTCTACAAAACAAATGCAAATTATGGCCAACAGTAAGTGCATTTTCTTGGGTCGCGCGACTGGCATTTTTCGAATTTTCACACAAAAACTGAAACGGATTGCGTTGTGATGCTAGTACCGATTGATATACAACAATTATCGGTAATTGAGTATTTTAACGACTGATTGAACTGCAAGGCTTTCAAAAATTCCTGCTGAAAAGATGATGAACTCGGTCAAAATTTATATTTCCAACTACATTATAGCCAATAAACACACGAAAGTGAAAATAAACAGAATGAGTTTTCATTTTCTGCTAGGATTTTAAATGCTTTTCATCAAATCTGCATTTCGAGACGCTCAACCACAAAAATTACTTTCAAGGTTTTTCAACTAATACATCGTACAATTCAGCTGAAGAAAATTGTCCTAAAATATAGGCTCTGAAGACATTTTTATTTCGATGTGCTTCAATTTCTTATCATTTCAATCAGTGTTGGCGATTGCTGAAAATTTGACAGAAGCTGCTCGATTTTTATCTATATTGTATACAACATTTTCAATCCGGTAGAACGCCCTTAAAAAAAATTATAATCTGATAACGATCGTTACTGTGTGGAATTTCCCAAGAGAGAATCGCAAATTGACAATTATCGTAGAAAATCGAATCGATGATTCAACTTGATGATTGGTTGCATTATTTCAAAACCCTTGTGTGGAGCATTCACAGACATTTTCATAGACACAACTTATACAAAGGTTATATGCACATAGTTAGAATAAGCGGCAACTGTAAAATGATTCTACCGTAATTATTAACTGCCTGTGCAGAATCGGATCGCGAAACGAGAATAAGTGACCGTTTGTTGCTTCAGAGAGGATCCCCACAGCAGCGTGTTAACCTTTGATTCTCAATCGTGTGAAGAGTTGCCAGTGAGCATTCTTTGATACGATAAAAGCCATCCTTGATTTCAATATAAAGAATTTCGATCCCCCGCTGCAGATTCTTCTGCTGAAAAATACAAATTTAAATGGGCAACCCTGCCTGACCGGTAATTCCACCCTCCTGCTCACGATGTAAAAAACCCTGGTGATCTCGTTTTTCTATGTGTTAGTGCGGTTGTCATTTTATTTTGGAATAACAGAGAGACGTCAAGAAGAAAAAACATAAATAAATGACGTTCCGGGAGTTGCTTTTATGAAAATATTTAGAGTTGGTTCTGTTTGCGAAAATATTGACAGTGAAATGCGGTGTTTTGTTCCGGGATGTTTCAATCGTTTTCATCACCTGCATTTGAAATGCCACCCACAGCACAATCACTCCATTATCCATAATAACTGTAATAGATACCACAGTGCGATCCGCCAAATCCTTCCTCCAACGAAATGAACAGAATCGAATGTGTGTAAAATTTTCTATATTCCGACGTTACCTTGCAAGCCCTTGAAGAAAAAATGTCCAGATTTTCAATTAGTGCCAAAGATTCGCCAGGCTGCGCAACAACTGGAGTAACTTAGAAGTGAAATCCCGATCTGAACTGGTCGTTTGTTTATGTTTACATGCTTGAATCATGCGGCGCGCATACTTAATTTCGTGAGAAAATTACCAACACAACCAAAACTGTCTTATCACGCCACCAGTGTATTTTACGTCGTGCCTCCTGCTATGGAAGCTGGTTCCTGAAACCGACGCATTTTGTTTTGGTGGCGTTGTTGTCAACAATATGTTAAGCTACGTTTATACCATACAATCAAACCACACTGGTGTCAAAAGTTAATTTCATCAAACCCAATATAAATGTAACTCTAGTCTAGTATTCTCTATAAAACAAGTCATTTGACCTCTTTTTCAATAAGAAAAAAGAAATTGTGGTTTATTATAGTTTGATTATATTCAATCGGAATCGTTTCTTTATGTTGGTGCAACCGCATGAAGAAAAATGTTAACGTGTGAATACTGCTCAAACACAGCATTTGACGGCGAACTAGTACCAAAGAACCAGAATATTCGGCTTCAAGCCAATTGACATATTGTCGCAATACTGAAATGTAGAGGCGCTGCTTGTTTAGAGATGATACTTTCAGCAAGAGCTGTCAAATCGGTAGGAAAATTTCTAATTACTCCACCTTTTCAACGATTTCTTATGAACACGGGAAAATTCATTTGAAAAATCATAGTAGAAGTTGAAGAAAAAGTTTTTACTCTGAGGTGGTAATGTTGATCTTAGTTCATTGTGCGAAATCTACCGGTTATTCAGAATAGAGCATTAAACGTGGTTTGATAGCATTTTTCAAATGCCTGGATATAACAAATAAAGTATCCAACATAAATAGTACTCGATCACTTTACATTCTAGTACTCGAGAAATCAATATTACATTGGTTTCTGTTTAAAAAAATGTTGATCCGAAAAAACCTAACCTTACGCAATTTCTGTAGATTTTCCAAGTTTAATCGTAGTTTACACTAAAAAAAGTAGTAGTAATCACTTGAAATCGATTTTCTTCTACTCCGAGTGTACTTTTATGGCTGATATCTATTTGTACTCATGAATAAACGATAAAAATGTTGCAAATCACTACTGCTGATATGAAAATTTCCGAAAGAACCCTTCTTTTCTTGGTTCCATTTTTCATTGGCAGGTGTCGCTACCGGTAAATCAGCTTTGCGACAATGTGTCAATTGTATGCAGATGACAATCGTGCCACCGAGGTGTGAACGACGCTAAGCGACTTGAGAAGGCTGTAAAGAAATGAAAAATATTTGTTCTTAGAGTACTACAGCACAGTCAACGTATCTACTTTGTACAGTGGAATTCAATCAAATGAAATAAAAATATAATGAAATTTTACGACACCGTTCATGGCACAGAATCTGTTTAGCGAAAATGAATGAAAAAACTGCAGTTTTACAGAAAAAAATCAGTGAATATGGTAACCCTGGTGACTTCATCATTTGTTTTACCATAGAAACTAAAACATCGCTAGAGTAAAACATCGTCTGATTTCCACATTCTTAGTAGTTCATTCGAAGTATCATTCTTAACCTTAAGTTCATGGTGTTTGTATTCTTACCAGTATTTTTGTGAAGTCGTGTTCGGCCAGAAAACGAATACGATTCTTTAAGATATGCTGAAGTTGTTCGGGGAGCAACTAAGGTCTCACGTAGGGATGTCAGAAATTTCGAATTACTCGATTATTCAATAATCGAATATAATTTTGAAACTAATCGATTGAAATTTATTCGATTATCCGGGTTATATTATTCGATTACTAGCTGAGTTACCCGGCGTTGCTCGGAAATGTTTCGGGAAGGTAAGGGCGCAAAAAAAATCTCGAAATTATCCTGTCCAGTGAAACTCTGATTGTAGTGACACAACATAGACGGCAACCCGATTGCACAATATTCCATCTCAGATGTCACAATAATCATAATTTTTAGCCGCTCTCCTCCTTGATAACCCTTATAACCACTTCTGAGTAGTGTAGAAAGTATCTATGCTCTTCAACAATTATCGATTCCCCCCTTTGGTACATGTTTCAAACTTGGTGGCGATTTGTTTTGTTGTTTCGTACTTATGCTAAGACTTACAAACAATCGCGTTCATACGCAAATAAAGATTATTTACCCTATGTTCTTCAAATTTCCCGGCAATTCTTTCGAAATTATTTTAAGAATTTCGTGTTGGTTTCAAATTAACAATAGCAATACTATCTAGTACGACCTTCAAATTCTCTTCCCTCTATTGCTTTACAAAAAATAGGAGATGAAAATTGATTTTCAAACCCCCTTCTTCTAGTCTAAGCCCTTCTCCTTCTTATTTGTCGAGATAGAGAATAAATTTTACAATGAACATCGCTTTTTAAAGGCACTTGCTATAAATTTTACCCTTTTGTTCACTTTGGCAATGAATATCTCCTGAAGAAAACTTGAAGAATATCCTTATGATCACCTTTAAATCGCAAAACCAAGTTTGTGATAGTTTTCTGAGTTTTTAAGGAACAATGCAGATACATACAAACAATTTGTCGTCCAGCTTCTTTATTCGAGATACTTGTAACCCTTACTTACTTCACGCTTATGAATATCCTTACGACCATCTATTAGTTGTAATAAATATTTGTGCCTATCGGAACATGTCCATTTTCACAAATTCGAAACATTTCGTCTCGAATTCCCCCTGTTAGCAAACACTTACTACATCCCCCTCTAAATATCCTTATAGCAACCTATGAATAGCATTGATAACTTGAGCTTAGTACGGTCTTTTGAGTTTCGCCCCCCCCCCCCCTCTTGTATGGGACTTACTTTATCCACACCCCCCTCCCTCTCCCATTAAAAATGCTCTTAGGAAGCTCTAATAATATCTGTACGTAGCAAGAAGTATCGTATTTTAAAAAATTCTAACAACTCTACATTAAACTTTCTTTTTAAGAGGCACTCATTATATCCACCCTAAAGATCATATTCGAGTTTTCAAAAAAGTATGTATAGTCTTCGAAAAGTATCGCTTCTATTTAAATCAGATAAATTTCGTCATTGGTCCACACCCCACATGTGAAGAACACTTGTTATACACTCTCCCCCTCTCCAGAATTATGCCGTTACAAACACTACACTTCCTTTTTTAGAGGCACCTTACCTTTATAAACATATCTAAGTTGTGCAAAAAGTATCTATGGTCATAAAAAAGTATCGATTCTCGCCATATTAGATAAAATAGTTATGGTGCTCTCCTATTAAGGACACTTGCTACGCTTTCCCCTCTGAAAATTACCCTTATGTCCATCTTTGAAGAGCAAGAAGTATCTGTGCGAAGTTTGGTGGCAATCGGTTCGGTAGTTTCGGAGTTTTGTCCTTATATACATTATACTCCCCATTTTAGAGACCCTTGCTACATCAACCCACTTATAATCATATCTTAGGTATACAAAATCTATGGTCTCCATAAAGTATCGACTCGTCAAATTAGAATTTTTTCTGAACCCCCTGTTAAGGTCACTTGCTACGCTCCTTCTCCCATAAAAATACCCTTATGATCATCTCTGAAGAGCATGAAGTATCTGTGCCTTTTTGGATAGCAATCCGTTCAGTATCTTCGCAATTACAAACACTACACCTCCCCCCTCCCTTTTTTACAGGCACTTGCTACATCCATCCCCATATAGAAATATCTAAGGTATGCATAATGTTACTATAATCTTCAAAAAGTATCGATTATCAGCAAATTATATTTATTTTTTTCATGATCCCCCCATGTTAATGACACTTGATACGTCCTCTTCTTTATAAAAATACGCTTATGACCTTCTCTGATGAGCAGTAAGTACATGTGCCAAGTTTGATAACAATCCGCTCAGTAGTTCCGGAGTTATGCTATTACAAACATTACACCCCCCTTCTTAAAGGCACTTGCTACATCCACCCCCATATAATCATATCTAATATATGAAAACTGGTTCTATGGTCTTAAAAAAGTATCAATTCTTGTCAAATTAGATAAATTTTTCATGCCCCCCCCCCCTCCCTGTTAAGGACACTTACTACGCTCCCTCCCCCATTAAAATATCCGTATGACCATATCAGAAGAGCAAGAAGTATCTGTGCCAAGTTTGGTGGCAATCCGTTCAGTAGTTTCAGAATTATGCCGTTTTAAACATAAAACCCCCCTATTTAAAGGCACTTGCTACATCCACCCACCATATAGTCATATCTAAGGTATGCAAAATGTTTCTACGGTCTTCAAAACGTATCGACTCTTGTCAAGTTATATGAATTTTTCCTTGACCCCCCCTTGTTAATGACACTTGCTACGCTCCCTCCCATATAAATATACTCCCTAAACCATCTCTGAAAAGCAAGAAGTATCCGTGCCAAGTTTGGTGGCAATCCGTTCAGTAGTTTCGATGTTATCGCGTTACAAACATACAAACTTACATCCATTTTTATATATATAGAAGATAGATTACTATGGGATTTTTTTAATTATTCGATTAGCTCAATAATCGAATATTAGTTTTAAGCTATTCGATTAAATATTACTCGATTATCTGGGTTATTAATCGATTAATCGATCAAAATTACGACATCCCTAGTCGCACGTGTTTGCTTTATAATATTCGATTATTGAAAAAGGCGGGTGGGTAATGTCAGAGACATAACTGGATGTCGTGAATACGAAAACAGCTGACATGTTCCTTAACACTTCCGAATATCAATTAGTTGATCAATTGTATGAATTATGCAAGCATTCCCCTTTTTCACATTTTTCGCAAAAACAAAGAAAGCTTCACTTGATCTCGATTACTGTGAATTTCACACAGCGAAAAGTGCACAAATCTAAGCAAACTCTTCTTGATTTGCAGTAAACTGAGGATATTTCACTACGATTTGCGAACAACAAATCCTAATAGTTCTTTAGAAAACTTGTAGAGCCATTAGCACGGCTGATATTGTGCAATGCTCTCCACCGTTGTTTTTTCCCAATGCTAATGACTGGCAGCTGTGACGTAATCGCTCTTGTCGAAAGCGAAACTAGCTGTGCAGACGACACAAAACACATCTGCTCGCAGTGGCGATAGAATCCAACCTGATTGAATTTTTGTTAAGAGATTTCCTTTTATGTGATTTCGTTTGTAGCTTTTTCACTAATGGGCGGTCCTAACGGCTATAAAAATAGCCGCATACAGAATTTTATTGTCGATTATTTCATTTCGGATTTGCATAATTTATTTAAAGAAACTATCAATATGCTGTAGGGATTCGTTTCAAGCATTCACAAGGGCCAAATTGAGGAACTCACTGCGATTTTCACCACTTTTCGGAACATTTTTCCCGGACGATTTGTTATACAGCAGCAAATATTTTGTTCTCTTCCTTAGAACGCGTTCTGATTGCCTGGTGTTGACATGGATCAAATGAGACAGGTTTTTCAATAGTGTACTATTGAAATACTTCAATGCTTTTGCTATACACGTTTAAATTGAAAAATTTCGATTCTATTGATAGTTAGATTATATAAATCCTTTCACAGATCACTGAGCTATGAGCTTTAAAAATACGAGAAAGGCAAACGCGCCTTATGAATTATCCCCTTTGATACTCGTTTATACCAAACATTTCAGAAAAGTATAATTTTGAATTATTTGAGACTATGTCACAAAACTGAAAATTATATCATAAAATTGTGATCATATTACCGATGGCATGTCGCAAGAATTATGTTGATTCATTAGATACAACAATATATATTCACGATCAAAAACTTATCACTCTCTCAGAGGGTAAATTTTGAAAAGGCACCCCATAGTAAAGTAAGTCGTATTCACGACAAAAAATAAAACAAAATCGAAATTAGTCGTAGTAGGTTATTCCTCTATCCACATCGAGTGTTAGATGACGAATAGATGGCTTCCGAGTCGGTGCTATGCATTTTATATAGCAAATCAAAAGGAAGTTCTACAAACTGCAACTAATTTAAAAATGGACTGTATAGAGTACAGAAAAGTAAAATTTCGCTTAATTCTTTGCGAGTATTATTATGGTTCTAAAAAAAACCGATTTGAAGAATTCTGAAATTAATAACTGGATCTGAGTTCAAGAATTAAATTTCGAACATAGAACAGACTCAGAACTCAGTTGGATTTTAGTTCTAGAACTACAATCATTTTCCAGAATCCAGTTCAGCACGCAGACTCTGAATTCTAAACTCATATTCCGGAACTAAGCTCTGAAATTTGAAGACGATTTTTCGCCATGAATAAAAAATGGGTTGTATAGAGGTACAGTAAAGTAAATTCCGCATAATTCTTTAGGAGTATTATTATGGTTTTAAGAACAACCGAATAGAAGTCTGGAATAGAGAACTGGACCCTGAGTTCAAGACCTAAATTTAGATCCAATAACACTCAGAATCCAGTTCCAGTCGCTGCTGGTTCTCGCCTTGGTGGCCAGCAAGCGAATGAGAGATGCGACCTGAGCGTTTGAGGTTTTTATTAACCACGCAGAAGGTGCATTCTCTCTCGCTGCTGGTTGATGATTCCACTCCCACGACGTCTGCTTCCATCGAACGCACGAAAAGAAATGATCGATTTTCGACCACGGTTCCCCTTTCATACGCATTCAGTTGAAGATATGTGCCTGACTATCTCAAAATCGTCGTCCTTGCGCGAAAAACCCAAGCGAAAGTAAAAAGTTTTCCGCGTTGTTTTCAAACTTTAAGAAAACTTAATTTTTGAGTTGTTTGTGGTTATCGCACACTGTTCAAAATATTATCCTGAATTCCTGATCATATTTTTTTTTTTTTTTTGATGAAATGGTGAAAGAATTATGTTGCTACCATTAATACAAGTCATTCAGTAAAAACCATTCAAGCGAAGAGGTTGTGTTTCGATTGTACTGGCTCGTGAGTTAACGGCTGATACCGAGACAATTCTAAGCTTCAGGTAGTTAAACTGCCCATAGCAAACGCAATATTCGGGGCGTTTCCCGACTGGAAAGCTAGCAACGAAGGCCATCCCGTTCATACGCACAGAGGTGTAGAGACACAGAGGTGCGAGAGCATAGAAGTGACGAGTCACAGAGGTGCCATCGCATAAAGGTGCGAAGACGAAGGGGTGCAAAGGCACAGAGGTGCTAAAGCAACCCAGTGCTGATCTACCAGGTACCAGAATTTGTACGCTGCGTAGGATCAAAAGAGACGGCATATATCGCGAGGTGCTACACTGCAAGCATCGCATTTGATCGCCACCAAGAGCAAAAGCACTGTACCTGGGGTCAGGTACAGCAAGTGCAGTGGTGTTCACAACGACGGCAGAGCAACTGAGATAGCAGTAAACGACAGAAGACTGCCAATTGGAAACAGCAAAAGACTGCCAATTGGAAATCGTTGGAAGAGCTTCACGTCGTTCTTCACGATAAAGGAACAGAGACATCAGCTACAAGGTAGATTTAATTTAATTTATTTTTATTTCTTATATCTGAAATTTTACTAAACATAAGTTTTTATTTTGGTATTATTAATTTACAAAAAAAAATTAATGTAATGGATGATCTCATGGAAGATCATCCGAATCCGATTCCGGATACTAGTAAAAGTTTAAATACTCCGAGGGCTAAACATTATCCACAGGGTACCACTGGGCCATGGATAGTCTATCTTCGAAAAAAAGAAAAGATTTTAAACTTGATGCAAATTACAAAGGATTTGACATCACATTTCTCTGAAGTTAAAGAAATCTGTAAGGTTAATAGAGATAAAATTCGAGTTGTAGTTAACGACTTGAAACAGGCAAACGATATTGTAACCTGTAAATTATTTGCTATTGAATATCGAGTTTACATTCCATCGAAGGAGGTAGAAATTGACGGTGTTGTGACTGAAGCAAGTCTGACAGCAGATGATTTACTTAAAAATGGAGTTGGCCGTTTTAAAAACTCCATGCTTGAGGGAGTTAAGATACTCGAGTGCAAACAATTGTACTCAGCATCTATTGTCGATGGAAAAAAGTCTTATCGTCCCTCAGATTCGTTTCGCGTAACATTTGCCGGATCTGCATTGCCTAGCCATGTCTATATCGATAAAATTCGTCTTCCTGTTCGGCTTTTCGTACCGCATGTTATGAATTGCACGAACTGTAAAAAATTCGGACATACAGCTACTTACTGTAGTAATAAGTCCAAATGTATCAAATGTCAAGGGCCTCATAAGGATAATCTTTGCGATAAAGATGTTGAAAAATGTGTTTATTGTGGGGAAAGCCCTCATGATGATCTTTCAGTGTGCGCTGCATTTAAGCTGCGTAAAGACAAAATGAAGCTTTCTTTAAAAGCACGGTCTAAGCGCACATATGCAGAAATGCTCAAAACGGTCATACATGTCTCCCCTTTGGAAACCGAAAACGGTTTTTCAAATCTTGCGGAGCCAGAGGAATCTGACTCTGACGGAAATAGTGAAGATACCTCGTTTGTCACTCATCAAGGGTCTGTTAAGAGGAGATTAACAAACCACAAAATACCAAAAAAGACACCTAAAATTATACCTTCAAAAAAAGATCCCCGTGTTAAAGCTAAAAAGCCAAATTTAAAACCAAAAACTGTGCCTCCTGGTTTGTCAAATTCACAAACCAATCCAGGAACTAGCTCAAGAAAAGACAATAATCCAGTGGGCTCCATTTCACATTCACCAACAGGATTACTGAAATTTTCGGAAATTGTAGAATGGATTTTCGCTGCATTCAATATTTCTGAACCTCTAAAGACCATCATAACAGCATTCCTTCCAATAGCTAGAACTTTTTTGAAACAGTTATCAGCTCAATGGCCAGCTCTTACAGGTTTTGTATCATTTGATGGATAATTTATCATCCGCCGCAAATGATTCAATCACTGTCCTGCAGTGGAATTGTCGAAGCATCATGCCAAAACTTGATTCATTTAAAGTTTTGTTGCATAGTCAAAAATGTGATGTATTTGCTTTGTGCGAAACATGGCTTACATCAAACATAGCCTTAAATTTTAATGACTTTAACATTATACGTCTCGACAGAGACTCCCCGTATGGTGGAGTGCTTTTAGGAATTAAGAAATGTTATTCCTTTTATAGATTAAACATTCCTTCGACTTCTAGTA
This sequence comes from Malaya genurostris, assembly GCF_030247185.1. Classification (NCBI taxonomy): domain Eukaryota; kingdom Metazoa; phylum Arthropoda; class Insecta; order Diptera; family Culicidae; genus Malaya; species Malaya genurostris. The sequence continues at coordinate 337,687,750 of NC_080571.1, read as the reverse complement.
TAGAAGTTGTTGCTTGTCAAATAAACATTAAAGGAAAGGACATTTGCATTGCTTCGGTATATATTCCTCCAAGAGCTCAAGTTGGACAACGACAGCTTAATGAAATTGTCGAAGCCCTTCCTGCTCCACGTTTGATTTTAGGAGATTTCAATTCGCACGGAATGATGTGGGGTTCCGTTTACAATGATAGCAGATCATCTCTAATATATAATATTTGCGACAATTTTAGCATGACGGTACTAAATATGGGTAGCATGACACGGATCCCAAGACCTCCTGCACGTCCAAGTGCATTAGATTTATCTCTTTGTTCGACTTCAATTCGACTAGATTGCACCTGGAAAGTATTTCCTGATTTACATGGTAGCGATCATTTACCAATCATCATCTCAATTAGCAGTAACAAAGGCATTGCTAATTCAGTTAATATTCCATATGATTTGACAAAAAATATTGACTGGATTAAATACCAAAGTAATATTTCAAGTGTCTTAACTTCAATGGAAGAGCTTCCCCCACTTGAAGAATATGACTTCCTCGTTTGTTCGATTCTGGAGGCCGCAGAACAAGCCCAAACCAAACGATTTCTTGGTCCATCGTCTAACAGAAGACCTCCAAATCCTTGGTGGGACAAAGAGTGCTCAGATGCTAAACACGCGAAACAAAATGCTTTCAAGACGTTTTTAAAACGAGGAGGAGGAACTCCTCAGAATTTTGAAAAATTCTTGGTTTTAGAAACCAAGTACAAGAACATACTTCGGGTTAAGAAATGCAGCTATTGGAGACATTTTGTGGAAGGTTTGTCAAGAGAAACCTCAATGAGCACTCTTTGGAATACGGCCAGACGAATGAGGAATCGTAACGTAGGAAATGAGAGTGAGGAGTACTCGAATCGATGGATATTTGATTTTGCGAGGAAAGTTTGTCCAGATTCCGTTCCTACGCATAGCATTGTTAGGGAGTCTTCTTCAAATGATGATTCCATTGATAGCCCCTTTTCAATGATGGAATTTTCCATAGCACTCATGTCTTGTAACAATAACGCTCCTGGATTGGACAGAATTAAATTCAACTTGGTGAAGAATCTGCCCGACCTCGCAAAAAGACGTTTGTTGGAATTGTTCAACAAGTTTCTTGAGCAAAATATTGTTCCACCTGACTGGAGACAAGTGAAAGTTATCGCCATTCAAAAGCCGGGGAAACCAGCTTCCAATCACAACTCATATAGACCCATTGCGATGTTGTCCTGCATCAGAAAATTGTTCGAAAAAAATTATTCTACGACGTCTCGACACTTGGGTCGAGACGAACGGTTTGTTGTCAGATACTCAGTTTGGCTTCCGTAGAAATAAAGGGACGAATGATTGCCTTGCATTACTTTCGTCTGACATCCAAATTGCCTTCGCTCAAAAGCAACAAATGGCATCTGTATTTTTAGACATTAAAGGAGCATTTGATTCAGTTTCCATTGATGTTCTTTCAGACAAGCTCCACCAACATGGACTCCCAGCGGTTATAAATAATTATTTGCACAACCTTTTGTCAGAGAAACGCATGCATTTTTCACATGGCGATTTGGCAACAATCAGAATTAGCTACATGGGTCTCCCGCAAGGCTCATGCCTCAGTCCGCTCCTCTATAATTTTTACGTGAATGACATTGACAGCTGTCTAGTAACCCCATGTACACTAAGACAATTGGCAGATGATGGCGTGGTTTCAGTTACTGGACCCAAAGCTATTGATCTGCATAAACCATTGCAAGATACCTTAGATAACTTGTCCGTTTGGGCTGTTCATCTTGGTATCGAATTCTCTGCGGAAGAACAGTCGTCTTTTCAAGAAAGTATGATCCCGCGCAGCTTCAGCTCCATATGATGGAAAGAATGATCCAACAGGTTTTAACTTTTAAATACCTCGGGGTGTGGTTTGATTCCAAATGTACGTGGGGAGGACACATTAGGTATCTGATAACGAAATGCCAACAAAGAGTAAATTTTCTTCGAACAATAACAGGGTCTTGGTGGGGTGCTCATCCGCAAGATCTAATAAAATTGTATCAGACAACGATACTTTCAGTGATGGAATATGGATGCGTTTGTTTTCGTTCCGCTGCAAATTCTCATATTATCAAACTTGAGCGAATTCAGTACCGTTGTTTGCGAATTGCTTTAGGCTGCATGCATTCGACACATACAATGAGTCTTGAAGTTCTGGCGGGAGTTCTTCCATTAAAAGATCGATTTTGGGAGCTTTCATCACGCCTGCTAATAAGATGTGATGTGCTGAATCCCATGGTAATTAATAATTTCGAACGACTAGTCGAGCTTCGATCTCAAACAAAATTCATGACAGTATATTTTAACCATATGTCACAGGAAATCAACCCTTCAAGATATATTCCTATCCGTGTCAGCCTCCTAAATGTACCTGACTCAACTTTACTTTTCGACACATCCATGCAGCGCGAAGTGCGTGGAATCCCGGACCACCTACGCTCTATGGAAATCCCAAAAATATTTTCAAGTAAGTTCAGGCATATTAACTCTGAGAAAATGTTTTACACGGACGGATCGCGAATGGAAGAAGCGACAGGGTTTGGTATGTTCAACAATAATGTTTCGGCCTCATTCAAGCTTCAAGAACCTGCATCTGTTTATATAGCAGAGTTAGCAGCAGTTCATTATAGCTTGAATGTAATCGTCACATTATCTCCAAACCATTATTTCCTCTTCACAGATAGTCTGAGTGCAATTGAAGCCATTCGCTCAAACGCTGCTGGCAAAAATGAACCGTTTTTCTTGGGTAAAATAAAACAGTGTCTGAACGACATATTGAATAATAATTATCTAATCACAATAGTTTGGGTTCCGGCTCATTGCTCCATTCCAGGCAATGAAAGAGCCGATATTTTAGCCAAACGTGGTGCTATTGAGGGTGAAATTTATGAGAGACCGATTGCTTTCAACGAATTCTATAGCGCGTCTCGCCAAAGAACACTTGCCAGCTGGCAAGCTTCTTGGGATAAAGATGATCTGGGTCGGTGGATGCACTCAATTATTCCTAAAATATCGACAAAGGCATGGTTCAGGGGACTGGATGTGAGTAGAGATTTCATTCGTGTGATGTCCAGACTCATGTCCAATCACTACACGTTAGATGCACATCTCCTTCGAATTGGACTTTCCGAGACTAATCATTGTGCTTGCGGCGAAGGTTACCGCGATATTGACCATGTTGTTTGGACATGCGTGGAGTTTCGTGATGTCAGATCTCAACTAATAAATTCCTTGCGTACCCAAGGTAGACTATCCAATGTCCCAGTTCGCGACATTCTTGCTTGTCGTGACCTTCCATACATGAAACTTCTTTATCATTTCATTAAATCCATTGGAGTTCCAATTTAAATTTTATTTTATGTTAAACTGTTTTCTCTTCCATGAGTTCAACCAATAGCCAACTATAGGATATTGAATATAAGTGGTGAACTGATACAAACAATCCTGAAATAGTTATAAGATCATGTACAAAATAAATGTATTTTATTTAATGTAATTTAAAATAGCAACTCGCTTGATAAAAACAGTGTTTAGATTAACTAATGAGTACCAACATACTAATATGATATTCGAAATGTATTAGGTTTAAACTACTATGTATTGTGGATGCCACGGCGAAGAAAAACTTATGTATATTGCCTATGAAATAAACGTATTTATGAAAAAAAAAAAATTAATACAAGTCGAGATATTTGCGATTAAGTTCTGCCCATTCTTCCATATGGCTAATTTTGAAAAGGCGCCCCATAGTAAAGTAAGTCGTATTCACGACAAAAAATGTAATCCAGCTAGTGATGTAATAATGCTTTTCCCATTTCATACTATCATATATATAACACTGTGGTATTCTTCGATTCTTGAAAGATTAACCGAAATCGGTTTGTTTGGTCACGTCTACTGATAATGACCACCGATCGGAGTAGTTTTGATGTCGTTTAGGATTTTTTTTTTGCGCTTTTTGTTTCGCCCCTTTTAAAAGACCTTTCATTTGAAGCTAAGTTTGGAAAAATCGATCAAACTATCGCTGAGAAAAGTGTGTGGGATCCATTTGGGAAAATATGATCATTATTTCCGGTGGGTTTCGTTTTCTTTATAGCGTGTACGAAATTGAACAAAGTCCGCATTGTTTGTAAAGGCGTGTAGTGTTTTCTTCTACCGTGCCTGCTTGTACCGGTGCGTACTGGTTTTGCATCGTCATTTTATATGGTAGTTTGAAAGCTTTGACACTCATCGGCCTGCAATTGCGGAACCGAAAGTCAGATCTGGATGAAATTTCACAGTAGCTTTTGAGACAATATGAGCTTTAATTTAAATCAAGATTTGCGAAAATCGGTTCAAGCATCTCTGAAAAATCGAAGTTAGTATCACTTTTAGAGTTTTTCTCCACTATCTTCGGTGCTTCCGAAACGGGAAATGGCAAACTTTTAGTGCCGAATCAAGTTTATGTGCCCACAAACTAATAAGTTCAGCAAACTAGAAGAATTTATCAGTCAGTTTTATGAGATTTGTGTTGTTGAAAAAGAAAACCTAGTGGTGTAATGATGCCTTTCTCATATTACTTATATTTTCGAAAAAAAAAACATCACAAGAAGATTCTGTCAAGATTTTTTTTCAAACTTGAATATAATCAGAAACTTTCTTTGGGTATAAAATACAATAACCTTTCCAATTTGCAAACAGTTATGTCAAGTTAATATGGATTTAAATGTGGCAACCCTGCATGCTATACAAAATTGAACAATGCACGCTGTGTGCTAGGCGGGTGCGTACCGATTTTGCATAATTTTGTATGACAGTTTGAAAGTTTTCGGAACCGCAAGTCGAATCTGAATGAAATTACACAGTGTATTTAAAGACAATCAGCTTCAATTTGAACTATGATTTGTGAAAATCGGTTTAACCGTTGCTGAGAAATCGAAGGGAGTTCCGTTTTTGGAGATTTTCTTCACTATTACCGGTGCGTTCGGAAGCGGAAACCGGGCACTAGTAGTCCCAAAGCAAATTTATATATCAACTAACTAACAAGATTTGTCAACAAGATGAATTTACCAGTAAATTTTATAAAAATTTGCACCTCGTTCGGGGACATTTTAAAAAGTTTCGGGATCTTTCGTTTGCTTTTTAGTTTGTAAAAATCGGTTAAGAAATTTCCGAGAAAATTGAGTGCGCATTTTTTCATAGATTTGCACATATTGCCTTATAATTCCGGAACCGGAAGTCGGATGAAGATATAATTTATTAGCGAACTATGGGACTATGAGACCTTTCATTTGAATCTGAGTTTGTCTCCGAGAAAATCAAGTGCACAGTTTTGTTACATACGCACACATACAGACAAACACACAGACATTTGTTCATTTTGTCGAGCTGAGTCGAATGGTATATGATAGAGATGGGCGATTCGTTCCTGAGCTGTTACAATGAATCGAATCATAAAAGTGTGCTGACAGCTCACAGCTCTTTTTAAAAGAACAGCAGCTCACCAGCTCACTCATTTGCTACCAAGTTCGTCGCATTGTGAAGAGGGGAATAAGATTTCGTTATTTTTAACATACCTGCATCAATCTTTTTTTATGCAGGCATGAATGAGATATTATCAGTAAGAAATCTAACCTCTCACGGCACAAGAAAAACGTCTCACTAAATTAACCATCAATTCCAACTAAATGAGCTGATACATCGAATCGATTCATTTTGGTGGGGTGATCGGTTCGGAGCTGCTCACCAATATGAGCTGTTTCGCAGTCTAGTGATGGGCGAGCGCTCACGAGCCGTTCATTTGAATCGGATCGTAGCAATGAGCGAACGAACCACGGCTCTTCAAAATTGAACCGCGGCTCTCAGGCTCTCTGTGTGCCTGTGTACGCCCAAATTTGATTGCGTTGTTGGTTAAACGATGATGTTTTCTAATGAAGCTGTCAAAAATACATAGGAACATTCATACAACAGTGAATTTTCAAAGAATTCTGTCGTAATAGGAGAAGAAAAATAGATTTTTTTCCAAAAGGAATTTCAACTAATTTATTTCAATATCCTCTAGTTGTGAAACACAATTTTAGATCACCCATACCGCTCATGCATTTCCGTGGCTCTCACACTCACTCTCTCGAACCGCTTCCCCACATTGACGTTTATTGAAAAAGAGCCAATGCAATGAGCCGTTCAATTGAACCGGCTCTTACGAAAGAGCGTTCGGTTCAGAGCCGCTCATTGAAATGAGCCGTATTGCCCATCACCAGTGATGCCACTTTTCCCTGAGGTGAAATCCGTAGATTTGGTTTCAAGTGTACTAATACTCATATATTTGCATACAATTTTTATTATGTCGTTTGTTTAACACCGTGCGTAAAATGGGGCTCTGAGCCATAAAGACTGGCTTCCTGAAAGGAGTGATCGATGGTGAATATTTGTAAGATTACTTATATAACTTGACACTTTAACAATAATTATGAAGTATTGAAATTAACCAGACGAAAGATAAAACATTTCGTTTTCGATTGCCTTTTTTAATCCACCTAGTGGTGTAATGATGCCTTTCTCTTTTTCGTTTTCCTCCTGTATAGTACAGCCGAAATTCCCCGAAATACTACAATTCAAAAAAGTTTAGAAAATAGTTTTTAAGATTTCTGTTGCATATGACCTGCAAATTTATTTAATTTTTTAGAATTGTACTGGTAGTCGTAATTGCATAAAATTCAGCAGATCTTTTATGGGATTATCAAATTATCAGACTCTCATGGTCGTCAAACTAGAAAAATTAACTAGCAAATATGAAGAGGTAGCTTATCAAAAAAAAAATTCTTGAAACTGACATTTTTACACTAAACACTCTACCTCCGGAGCCCCCTGCTCCCCTTAGGTTTAAGCCGAATGAAAATAGGAAATTCTTATGGTATCTTGGGGCCTTTCATTTGAATCTAAGTCAAAATCGGTTTAGTCATTTTCGAGAAAAGTGAATGATATTATTTCCACATATTTGATGCATATCACCCTGTAATTCCGGAACCGGAAGTTGAATCAAAACGAAATTCTGGAGCTTTGTATGACATCATAAGACCTTTTATTTGAATCTAAGTTTGTTTAGCCATCTCCGAACAAAGTGAGTGACATATTTTTTCACATTTTTAGTGCATTATTTCAATATTTTTGGTGCTTATCACCCTGTAACTTCGGAACCGGGAGTTGGATTTAAATGGAAGTATGGAACTTTGTATGGGATTATAAGGTCTTTCATTTGAATCTAAGTTTGTGAAAATCGGTTAAGCCATCTCCGAGAAAAGCGAGTGACAGTATTTGACACACACACAGACATTTGCTCAGTTCGTCGAGCTGAGCCGAATGGTATATGACATTCGGTCCTTCGGGTCTTGTTTCAAAAGTCGGGTTTTGCAGTGATTGTATAGTCTTTCTATATGAGAAAGGTAAAACACTTAAAATCTCGTCATCCAGAATGTTAGCATTAGCATTAGCATTAGCATTAGAGACCGCCCGTGTGTTGCTACTCCGTTATTGATCTGGACCAATTGAGATTGCAAAATGATTTTTTGAAGCAACATGTTTGGGAATAACACATTGTTTCACACTTTTTTTTTTTTCAATTATAGAGGTTTTACCATTAATGTCATTCGACTCTTCGGGCCAGAAAAACTTTCTGACCCTATGTGCGGGGTTGGGAATCGAACCCAGGCGGGCTGCGTGAAAGGCTTTGTTTCACACTGTGCAAACTATATTGATGCATGCATGCTGATCAATACCGACGCCGGCCACGTCCGAATGCAGATCTACACTGAAAAAAAAACGCCAGCCGCATTTTGAATGAAATTTCATTCAATGCGATAAAGAACTGAGAATTCCGACTATTGAATGATAGAACAATCTGCATAATCATATGATCAATATTCAGTGAGTTTTACTTCTTATATGTGTGATTACCATTCATATATTATATGACTGTCAGTTACGTTTGAAATGTTAGTGAACTGTGTGTTAATCATCATGAATCAGACTGAATGTATGTTACCCATTGTCATTTAATTCCTGAGAAGAGTTTATTCCTAATAATGAATTATAGAACAGTTCGTATAATTTTATGATGAGCGAAAAATGAGTTTCATACTCATTTCTTCTGATTTTCTTTCATCATTTATATGGTTGGCATAAATATATGGAATTGTATTACAATTGTATGTAAAATTGATAAAATCGAAATGAATTTGTTATATGATATTCCCGTAACAAAAATCTTTCCATGCATGTATTATTTTCATTTTGCAGTGTTTTACAATCGAACACAGAAGAATTTCTTCTTTCGAAATTTGAATGAAACTTTGATGAATGTTGAAGGAAAAATAACATAGCATGATTTTATTATTAATTATCAGTGCGTTTCCTCCAATTGTTAAAATATCTGTAAGTCAATGACAGAATGTAAACAAAACGCGTTTTTTAACCGAAGTTATACGATTAAGGTTATTATTTAATACGTATTGTGGTGGTAATACGAAATCAGTGATTAAGAATGGTGCTTGATGGAAATATTGGAAAACCTGCTGTCAGAGTACTTTGGTGAGTATTCAGTGAAGTAAGAGTCTGTAGTAGACTTAGAATTCACGTAATGTAAGGGCAATTTCTGCTTTAGACAAACAATTATTGTGGCCAATTCTATTTTTCTAGGATTGTATATTGCCCCCTTAATTTAATAAATTCAAAACCTATTTGAATCCGTATATCGGATCAATTATATTTAATTGTATATACTATCTTAAACAATCAGTTTGATAAGAGGAGACCTGCTCCGACCTCCGACCCTTATGTTTAATAGAAAATCGAGCCAAGCAACTGAATCGAAATGAATAACGACGTTTTTTACAGAAAAAAAACTCAGATTTAATCAGTAGAATAAATATGCTCAAAATTTAACAAGAGAGTTTTCATTCTACCATGGATCTAATGCATACTCTTGGTATGGATCAAGTCTGAGTTTTCCAGGATTGCTATGGAGATGGAAACCAACAAATCTCTGTAACTATATTGCAATGCAGAACTTGGTCATCTGCATACTTTGCTGTAGATTTTTAGTGTACAAGTCAATCATGTTCTTACTATCAATCAATTTTATTGTAAATAAAAATATTATTTTAAATAATCTGGGAAATTTTTTTTTAAATCATTACTTTCACAGACAATAAATAACAAAAATAAATAGAAGCTTTCACTTTATCCAAACTTAACTTTTCTGGCTGCTTAAATGAATTTAGTGTGAAATCGTTTGGAAAGGTTATAACGGTTTTCAACAGTAATATAATTTGCATTTGAATGGAAACGGAAAGGTCGTGTATCTCACAGCAAACGATATTTTATATGAAATTGATAATTTCAACTTTAAAGTTTTCTTACATTTTCTTATATTAATAAACCATTATATTTTTCATTTGACCAACCAATTCCACAGCGGGAATAAGTGATTCTCGATCGGAACTATTCGGTTAAATACAATTTATTGTATTTTGATGACAAAATATATTTTTCACAGTGCAATATGTTTTTCTTATGTTGGTGCTGCTAAATGGTAAATATATTCAAACTTTACACTTGATTCTTTTCCGAAAAATTGTTGAGGGGAAAAATTAAGCCTTTAATTGTTACGATACTTAACAAGATACACACTTCATTGTAAAAAGTTTGTGTACAATCCATTAAATACCCTGACGAAAATTAGTACGATAACTCAACCGACTTCAGCATAGATTATACAGAATATTGAAAAGTCTACTTATGTTAAATGGAAAAGTTTCAATGAATATGTAACAATAAATCTTATGGTTTCTCTGCAACATTGTCTCAGGTGTCTAAGTGGTATATGTGAAAACCTTGCTCTCGGCACCTTAAAACTAAAGCAGAGTGCCTCACTAAATATATTATTTTTACTACCATGGAGTGGGAAGGTAAGTTTCTTGAGACATTATCAACTATTCAACCAATTGTCTTTCAGTTATTTTAGTCAAGGGCAAGAAGCCAGAAGAAACTATCTTTGATCCGCATACATACGACCAATGTTGCGACATGTTTTGCAGTTCGGAAATTATTTCAAAGAAAAATAGCACGCTCGGTAATTTCTGGTGTAATCAGTGTAAGTGGATTTACATAAATTCGGCAACAAATCATTCGATTATTATGAACCGTTTTATCAACAACAAAAATACGACCAACTTCAAAAAGCAGATCAAAACATGATAAAACTGTCGTCGTAATGGTTAGAAGCAAAGCCTTCCAGATGAATCGGGTGATAGTGCTGATCGGTTTGAAATATATTAATTATAATTATAATAACACGTATGCGAAAATAAACCAAATTTAAATTTGAACAAATATATTTTTATTTTTGTTAAATAAATGATTTTTATCTTCAGTGCTTTTTGTATCTTCTTCTTTCAATGTTATTGTTTTTATTAATTCAGTGAAAATGTTTTTTAAAAAATCTAAATCCATTAGAGGAAAACAAATTGCAGCTTCAACCAATTCTATTCATTAAATTAACTTTTTTATGACTTTGTTACTATTTCAATAAAATAAATTGAAATTGCCCAAACTTAATTATTCGTACAATATTCCATAGTTTTATTAGGCATCCTGCGGTTCCAGCCCAAAACACTCTTGCGAATAATCTTATCAATTTTTGTAAACTATAGTATACGCCAAAATCCGTTCCAACATCTTAGTTGACGAAAGTGTGTGGGACATTCTTCGTTATATTTTGCTTATCAAATCTGATCATTTCCACCTTTCTTAGGAGCACTTACATATCAGTTCCTCGATTTTGAAAAATATCCATATACTGTGATACCTTTTTGACACTTTGACCAGTTCTTATTCATACTCATTGAACTCCAATGCAATTGTAAAAAAATTCAACTATCACAGAAATGTTTTAAAATGGAAGTGGAGAATAATTAAAACTTTTTTTAATTGTAGGTCATTTGCATTTTAATTTATTTTCATTTCCAGCTGTATAATTTCAATATTATTTCTTCTTAATATCATCCACATTATAAGGACTCCGTAATACATAAAACTACATGAAAATCTCTTTAATATCATCCGACGATTGGTGTAGATTAAATTCATTCGGTTTATGGTATGCGATTATATGTACGAACATCATACGCATTAAAAAATGAATAGTATTTTCTATATGGCTGCTGTGATGATTAATTTTGAAACGAAAATCATCTACATTTTGGATTCATTCAATTTATAAGTGTATGTGCTTCAAACAAATTTTCAATGATATTCATACAAATCAATTTGTTTTTGACAGAGGGGAAATTGAATGGCCGACTTATTAAAATCATCTGAAAATCGTTATGGGGATCGGATGAAGCAAAAACCATTCAGCTTGTGGCCGGTAAATTCTTTCAGTGTACTTGGGAGGGAAAGGATTGTTAGTTCGATGCATGTTGCTACTGAGAACCGAGGAATCCTCTGCATTCCCACATGCATCACAGGAGAGGATACTTTGTTAGTAAATGTTTTAATAATGTTATCATGTGTTTATTGCTCTGGGTAGCCGGCTACCAGGATGTTTTAAAGTATTATCGTTTTATGTGTTACTTTGTGCTGGCAATATAATGCACGAAACAGTCAATCTCCGAAATTGACAAAACTCCGGACAGACGGCTGTCGAGTATGCAGTCACTCGTTTATGCATCTACCTTTCGCGAATTTTTAGAAATAAGTGTAACATGTAGACATCGCACATTTAGACGAGCGCCCATTCCAAACGCGATCCTGAACCACGTCGAGTCTGCTTTCCCAAACGAATATTTCAAACGCAAAATATTACCTATTGTTCGAACATAATTCACGTGCTTTATGTTAGGTTATGAATCCCTAGGACAGAGCCTGAAAACTGGCCTGTCCAGAAAGAAATGCATCTTCCTACTTTTTACCTGTGATGAATTTGAAGAATCGGCCAATGTTTCAGGAATGAAAGGGAGGATTAAAATATTCAACGCAATTTGAATTACAACTCATATGAAAGATTCAATCTGTAGAACTTGTTTTATGAATTTTTTTTATGAATTTTTGATTTTTTATTTTATTTTTTCTAACTGTTTCGGTAGACTTTGTATCTTTTACAGAAAAATTATCTTCTTGCTTGCCTAAGTCAGTAAATTCGCTAAAAACGCGAACCGTAGAATAACAAAGCTAAAAATAAAAAACGGAGAGTAACAAAGTAGATTAGAAAATACCAAATGAGGTGATGGGGGCATATCCGACAACGCATTAGTTTTCCTCCCCTTCGAGTATCAATTTTTTGTCTCGCGCACCGGGAAAACCAGGAAAAAAAACGGGAAATTGAAATCGGTAATTCACTTGCCACCCTGAAATACTCTTAACATATTGTCCCAATGTTTGTGAATCTTAGTATGAATCGAAATTCTTTCCGTCATCTTGGTTGACGAAAATGTGTGGGACATTAGTTGTCAAAAATGTTTCATCAAATCTGATCATTTCGACCTTTGTTAGGAACACTTATATATCAATTATTTAATTTTTGAAAATTTGAAACCTTTTTAGGCATTTTTAAAATTTCTAATTCATACTCATTAAATACAATTTCAAAAAGATTTTTCTGTATATGAAATGTATCGAAATTGAACTGGAGCAAAACCATTTGCATATTAAATTATTTTCATTTCTAGCTGCATAATTTAAATCTTAATTTATCCTAATAATATGCGCATTATAAAGACTACATAATACAAAAACTCAATAAAAATCTTCTTAATATCATCAGACGATCGGTGTAAATTAAATTCTTTCGGTTTATGGCCTTCTGGTATATGTATGAGCATCATACACATTACAAAATGAGTAGTATATCTTATATGGCAGCTATGATGACCAATGAAACCAATTTTCAATGATATTCATACAAATCAGTTTATTTTTGACAGAGGGGAAATTGAATGGCCGACTTATTAAAACCATCTGAAAATCGTTATGGGGATCGGATGAAGCAAAAACCGTTCAGTTTGTGGTCGATAAATTCTTTCAGTGTAGTAGAGCGTTCGGTTCAGAGCCGCTCATTGAAATGAGCCGTATTGTCCATCACTACCACTAGGTGGATTGAAATATTTTCTTAATAAATCGAATAATACAAGAAACCAACAGCGGTTGCCGAACAACTTTATCGTAACTAGGGATGTCGTAATATCGATTGATTAATCGAGTAATCGATTAATAACCCAGATAATGGAATAATTTTCAATCGATTAGTTTCAAAATTATACTCGATTATTAAATAATCGAGTAATTCGAAATTTGCGACATCCCTAATCGCAACTTAACTCAAAGAATCGTATTCGTTTACTGGCCGAACACAACTCTACAAAAATACGGAATAAAGAATAAAGACACTTACGAATATATGCCATAAATGAACTACTAAGAATGTGGAAATCAGACGATGTTTTACTCTAGCGATGTTTAAGTTTCAGAGGTTTAAAATATTATGAAGTCGCCAGCAGGGTTGCCACATTTAAATCTGCATTTTTCAGAAGAAAAATCTGTAAATCTGTATCGGGATCTCAAAAACCTGTATTGAAAATCTGTATATAGAAGTGATAAGAAATCGAAGCACAACGGAATGAAAAAGTCTTTAGAACCCAAATTTAAAGAAACCAAAACTTTTCTTAGTCTGAATTTTATGATTTTGTAGTTGAAAAAACGCTGGAAGTTGTTTTTGCTTTGGAGCCTTTCGTAATACTGATAAACTTTCAAAATCCAATCTGAAAGTGAAACTTAATCTGATTGATCAATTGGTAATCTTTCTTCTCTATTACCTTACGTTATGGCCATTTTTTCATCTTATCAGAAGCAAATTTTGAAAGCATAAGCAATTTTTAATCCACGCTATCAAAAATCTGTACAAATCTGTATTTTTTGCCAAAAATCTGTAATCTGCATATACAGAATCTTGGTCACAAATTTATCTGAAAAATCTGTAAAATGCAGATTAATCTGCATATGTGGCAACCCTGGTCGCCAGGGTTACCATCAGGGTTGCCACATTTAAATCTGCATTTTTCAGAAGAAAAATCTGTACATCTGTATCAGGTGATCAAAAACCTGTATTGAAAATCTGTATGAGAAATGTGGTGAGAAATCAAAGCAGAACGGAATGAAAAAGCCTTTCTTGGTTTGAATTTTATGATGTTATGGTTGGAAAATGGCTGGAAGTTATTTTTGAGTTTGAGCTTTTCGAAATGATGAAGTGAGCATGGAAAAATCTTTATTAGCAGATAGGACATCTGTATTTACTGTTCTTGGTATTCTTATTTATGTAAGTTTTACCCTCTTTTAAGAATTAACACAAAATCAGGATAATGGTTTTACTTCGAGAAACAACAGTACCATGCTTCAATATATTTTACCTCGATCATTATTCAATTTTTAATCCACATTCTCAAAAATCTGTAGAAATCTGTATTTCTTGCCAAAAATCTGTAATCTTTAAATACAGAATCTTGGTCACAAATTTATCTGAAAAATCTGTAGAATACAGATTAATCTGTATATGTGGCAACCCTGGTTACCATATTCACTGGTTTTCCTGTAAAACTTCAGATTTTTTTTATTCATTTTCGCTACACAAATTCTGTGTCATTTTTGAATTCAACTATTCACAGTAGATACGTTGACTTTGATATAGTACAAATAGACCTTGTGATTAATGATGCCACTTTTCGTTGAAGTCAAATCCGTGGAATTGGTTCCAAGTGTACTTATACTAATACATTTACATAAACTTAACAGCTTTTTAGGCTCAGATCCACAAAAGCAGGCTTCCAATAATGACAGATCGATGGTTAATAGATGCATGATTGCAATTTTAATTGGACAAGCGAAAAAATTATGCAGACGATGTAACAATATTTAATTATTTTCCTTTGAAATCAAGAGATATAATGCTAGATCAAGAGATTTCTGGTAAAATAATGCTAAATCCGAAGATGTCATATGATTCATCCGTAGATCCGTAGAACAGACAGAAATCCGTAGATCTACGGATAAATCACTGCTTGTGATGTCATGAATTTTCCTCCCAGAAATAACAACATCGCTACTGCAAAATGACGTTAGATGTACACGTTCTTAGTTATTTCTGAGAACATTAATTTTTATTTCTTTTCAGCATCCTAGTATTTTACATATGAATTTTTTAAATTCGATTGGTTCAAATTTGGAATATTAGTTCCGAACTAATCGATTAGATACGAATTAAGTATTTCTAGTGATGGGCAGCGATGCCAACTAGAGGCGTGCAAAACAGCTCATTTTGGTGAACAGCTCCGAACCGATCAGCTCACTAAAGTGAATCGATTCGATGTATCAGCTCATCAGCTCTTTTAGTTTGAACTTAAATTTCATTTTGTGCGCCGTTTTTCTTATGCACTGGTTTTCTTTCAAATGCATGATCGAAATTGAATCATTGATTTGCAATGATGCAATGAATGCAATGCGAATTAGTTTATCTTTAATTGATGTCGACTAAATTGAATTTCTTAAAGAGCCGAAGATCCGATCAGCTCGTAGCGTGTTCTCTTCGTCATAATGCAGTGAACTGGGTAGCAAATGAGTGAGCTGATGAGCTGCGGTTCTTTTGAAAAGAGCTGTAAGCTGTCAGCTCACTTCAATGATTCGATTCACTGGAACAGCTCAGGAGCGAATTGCCCATCTCTACTTTGAATTAAGGTAGCGCTTCGCCGTGGTCACGGGAGTTCGCTGCCTATCCCGGGGTTTCACGCACTTTACCCAAAATTGTGAGAAAACGGGAAAGAAAACGGAAATTCCAAGAACATACGATTCTAGATAATTAATTTTTCTATCGATTCGTATATAAATTGTGCCTGATAAACGTTTTTATCGAAAGATTTCGTGCGAGTTATAAAAATAAATGAGTTTTTCCTTATTCTTTCGCACGCACACAATGTCAACGCATGCATTGGGGTGTGCAAAATGCCACATGCGGTAGACGCTAACAACATTTCTTTTGTTTTCGTTGTCCGTTCTCTCTGCGTTAACGTTGAATATAGATGAGTAGAAAATGTAAGTAAGTGTTACTACTTTGTAAAATAATTTCTATTCATGTTTCAGTAGAACCAGAAATCAGTAAAGATTTTCATCGCTACTAGCTTTGACGCTTTGTTGAAAACGTAGCACATCCCTACATATGCGAGTTGTTTATAGCGAGAAAAGGTAAAAAGAAAACAAAACGTTTTACAAAACTCGCACGAAATCTCGCGAAAGAAAAGCTTTCTAACTGATATTTTTCGCCAAATGCATAGTAAAATCGTTTACCTACAATCGTATGTTTTTGATTTTTCGTGAATCGGGATAGTATTGGAGAAATTCGCAATTTAGGGTGAAATTTCGGCGACAAAGCAAGAGAAAGCAGTGAGTTGTCTCGCTTCGACCTGACCACGGCGAAGCGCTACCTTAAATTACGTTAAAGGTGTTCGGGGTAGAGGCGTGCAAAACAGCTCATTTTGGTGAACAGCTCCGAACCGATCAACTCACCAAAGTGAATCGATTCGATGTATCAGCTAGTGGTGGGCAATACGGTTCATTTCAATGAGCGGCTCTGAACCGAACGCTCTTTTGTAAGAGCCGATTCAATTGAACGGCTCATTGGCTCTTTTTCAATAAACGTCAATGTGGAGAAGCGGTTCGAGAGAGTGAGTGTGAGAGCCACGGAAATGCATGAGCGGTATGGGCGATCTAATACACTGAGGTCTTTTTTTATGCGGTCTTTTTTTATGCGGTTTTTTTACGCGACTTTTTTTATGCGAATTTTCAGAGTTATGCGGTTTTTTTTATGCGAAGTTTCAGAGTTATGCGGTTTTTTTTATGCGAATTTTCAGAGTTATGCGGTTTACCCTTCTGCGGTCTTTTTTATGCGAAGTTTCAGAGTTATGCGGTTTTTTTTATGCGAAGTTTCAGAGTTATGCGGTTTTTTTATGCGAATTTTCAGAGTTATGCGGTTTTTTTTATGCGGTTTTTTATGCGGTTTTTTTATGCGGTACGTAAATTCGCATAAAAAAAGACTTCAGTGTATTGTGTTTCACAACTAGAGGTGTCCGTGTGCGAGGAAGCGGGATATTGAAATAAATAAGTTGAAATTCCATTTGGAAAAAAATCTATTTTTCTTCTCCTATTACGACAGAATTCTTTGAAAATTCGCTGCTGAATAAATGTTCCTATGTATTTTTGACAGCTTCATTAGAAAACATCATCGTTCAACCAATAACGCAAACAAATTTGGGCGTACACAGGCACACAGATTTTCCAAGTTGAAACACAGATTTTAAAATGGTAACTCTGCTTGAGAGTCGCGGTTCAATTTTGAAGAGCCGTGGTTCGTTCGCTCATTGCTACGAGTCGGTTCAAATGAACGGCTCGTGAGCGCTCGCCCATCACTAGTATCAGTTCATCAGCTCTTTTAGTTTGAATTCTGCCATTTTCTGCCCCATTTTCTTATCAGGGTGGCAAGTGACCGGGAAAAACCGGGAAAAAGTCGGGAATTTTAGTGAAAAACCGGAAAAATATTACTAACTCACCTATGCGTAACAGTTTTTAGAATAATGATGTTTTTTCAACAATTGAAAAGTAGGAGACAACACCCAATTTTGCGTTTTAGCGAAATGTTCTGTACAAGTGTTGAAATAACTTATTGTCCATTGGAAATATGCCAAATATGCCAATACCCCATGTCTCGTCAAACAAAATTTAGAGGCTTGCAGACAGTTTTAAATCAAACAGGAAGCATCAGAGTTTTTTTAGTTGTTATCAATAACAGTATAATGAAAGCTCATTTTGAAAAATAAGGCTAATTTGGATGCTTCTGTTGGATTTTTGTTAAATTTTTAAATAAGTACTCAACACATATGGCAAAATCTCAAATTTATGGCAAAATTTCAAGTCAACATAGGGAAAATTGTAACAAAATTATTGAATATTTTTAAGAGCCTAATGTTTTTAAGTTTGCTAATGATTGCCCTTGTATCATCAAAATTGGTCTCAGTAATGTCATCTTGAAACAATACTTGTGTTATGCTTATATTTCTATTAGATGTCAAAAGGACTCGCAAAATTGGAAGAATTTTCGACTTTGATCTTATTCATCGATTACAGGAAGTATTTGAGTTCCTTTTTTGAGAGTTGAAACTGGTTTCTGAGGACCAGTATAGAATCTTAGAAAGATTTAGAAAATGGATTGATTTGTTCAGTGAATCTATGTTTAATTTTTTAAAGGTCCTCAACTATTCCATAGTAGGATCACAAGAACGTTGATATTGATGTAGATGAAGTTGAATTGAATTTAGTTTGAGTTTCTGGAACTTCAATAAAGTAATGATTTGAATTATATGAGGCTATATCTATATTCCCCAAAACAATTTTAGGGTTTACATTCGATAGTGTTCTAGTCGATTGGTTCTAAGCTAGTAGAATATATAACTAATTGAACTAATCATTGCTTAATTTGAAACCCTGAATGTTATTGATTGATCTGCTATAATCAGTTCAATTGTAGAAAGATTTCGCATAGAAGATAAATTAGTTAAGCTATTGGAAATAAAACTGGTTTTAAACCAGCGGAGAGTTCATCATGAAGAAATCGTGCTTCCTGATTATTTTTCTGATTCCTCTACGAGCATTTATAATCCTATTAGAAAAAAAAACACAGATCGATATATTGTGCATTTTAACAGTTATCATTTGATTTATTTGCCCATCAACGCATTGAAATCGTAAACATTGTTTATTGACTGACAGATATATTAGAAAAAAATGGTATTTTAAAAGAGCGAGTCGTGGCACCCGAACGGTTTTCCGAAATCTTAGGTATACGTACATATAATGATTTTAAATTCAATTCTATTACTTAAAAATTTCAAATTTTTGGTCTGACAGGACTTTGTTAATAATTGGTTTTATAGTTTTCATCACAATCACAGCATAATAATTCATCTGAGAGTATCGTTCATTGAACAGATGTGCTTATAAGTACATAATTTAAACAGTATATGTCCATATTACAATTTATTGTACCATGGCCGAAGCTCTGGCAATGACGATATTATGTTACGATTCTCTGTGCCATCATCAGTGTTGGTGATTGCCGATAATTTGGCAGAAAGTGGCTCGATATTTCTCTACATTGTATACAACAGTTTCAATCTGGTAGAAGCTGCTAAAAGAACTCGCTGTCTCTCAATGCATGAACCGTGAGAGTATTTTTCTACATTTCTTCGCTCCACTTCATACTCTAAGTATTTCACAGCCCTTAACAAAATATATACAGTCCGGCAATGATCGGCGCTGTGAGGAATTTACCAAGAGAGAAACGCAAGTTGATAATTATCGCAGATAATTCGACTTGATGATTCTCATACTAGGTTGAAATATACAATATTTCAAAACCCTGGTCTGAAGCATTCACAGTTATTTTCATAGATACAACTTATTCAAAGGTTATATGCACATAGTTAGAATAAGCGGTAATAGTAAAATGATTCTACCGCAATTATCAACTGCCGTATAGAATCGGATCGCAAAACGAGAATAAGCGACCGTTTGTTGCTTCAGAGAAAATCCCCACAGCAGCGTGCTAACCCGTGATACTCAGACAGCTCATCAAGAGAAATTCGCTCTCGCACTGATGTCCATTCTAGTGAACCATGACGGTGTTTTGTTGCTGAGGTGATATCCGTCTTTCTTTGATGGCAATGATTGAATATTGTGAAAAGTTGGTAGAGAGCGTTCTTTGATACGATAACAGCCATCCTTGGCCATCATGCCGTTTATAATTTTCCTGCCGAAATGATTTGAAGTTGCAAGCATAGATTGTTGTTGTTTTTTTCCGAGTGGCAAGCGTCCGTTTTTGGGATTGTTGTTCCTTATTGATTTATTTTCAATCATATGTATACGAAAAAATAATAAAAACAGTCATGTGCACTCGGAAAAAATCGGTTACGTGTAATCAAAACCCCTGAATGACTTGAAAAAGGCTTTATGCTTTTCTTATATGCACATGATATAATGAATATTTTTTATTTATACATCGAAATGCTTGGAAAGTAATTGAATCCTCAATTAGCGGGCCTATTACAATGATCCTTTTTGGACATGGGATGTCTGTTTAAATTTTAAATTAGAAAATATTTACAAAAAAAAACTAAACAGGGGCGATTTGAGCCTATTCCAAAAACCGGGAATTTTTCTCTAAAAAAACGGGAAAACCGGGAAAAAATCGGGAAATTGAAATCGGCAATTCACTTACCACCCTGTCTTATGCACCGGTTTTCTTTCATATGCATGATCGAAATTGAATCATTGATTTTCAATGATGCAATGCATTCAATGCGAATTAATTTATCTTTAATGTCGTCTAAGTTGAGTCTCTTAAAGAGCCGAAGATCCAATCAGCTCGTAGCGTGTTCCCTTCGTCATAATGCAGTGAACTGGATAGCAAATGAGTGAGCTGGTGAGCTGCGGTTCTTTTGAAAAGAGCTGTGAGCTGTCAGCTCACTTCAATGATTCGATTCACTGGAACAGCTCAGGAGCGAATTGCCCATCTCTATAATGGTGAGCATCAGTGATGCCACTTTTCGTTGAAGTCAAATCCGTAGATTTGGTTTCAGCTGTACTTATACTAGTACATTTACATAAACTTAACAGCTTTAGGCTCAGATCTACAAAAGCAGGCTTCCAATAATGACAGATCGATGGTTAATAGATGCATGATTACAATTTTAATTGGACAAGCAAAAAAAAATATGCAGACGATGTAACAATATTGAATTATTTTCCTTTGAAATCAAGAGATATAATGCTAGATCAAGAGATTTCTGGTAAAATAATAAAATATGACATCCGTAGATGTCATATGATTCACCCGTAGATCCGTAGAAAAGACAGAAATCCGTAGATCTACGGATAAATCCGTAGGGTTGACATCACTGGTGAGCGGCGCCGAATCGATCAGCTCACCAAAATTAATCGATTCGATTTATCAGCTCATTTCGATTCAACTGATGGTTAATTTTGTGACCCGTTTTTCTTGCACCGTGAGAGGTAAGATTTATTACTGATAATGTCGCATTCAATCCGTTAAGGTGAAATGTAGCGGAATGCGAAAATCGCGTTTTTGATCAATTATTCAAAAACTAGACCGATTCTCGACAAAACCAAAAACACTTAAGTTTTCGAAATCAAATTTATCATAACTAAGTATTCCTAGAATCTTGAAATTTTGCTTTGCCGAGTCGTAATTGGTTTTTGAAATGTATAAACGGTTACTGTTCCGTTCCACGGGGATGGTTTTAGAACGGAAAAGTAGTGTTTGTAGCAGAATTTCACAAAGAATCTGAAAATGCAACTCAAAATTATAAAAATATTAGCTAAAACAACCGAAATTTGAAAAAGTTTACATAAACTTTCCGCATTTTTTTTATTGCTTGCGCGCTGCTGTTTCGTATTGAGGTGGTATGAGAAATGCACGGTGGGCACGGTGGCATAATATCGTGAGCAAAAATTACATATAAAATAATGACGCGAATTTATGCAGCATTGGGTTTTGTGTTGAAATAAAAAACGAGTTGAATACAATAAAATGGGTATTGTAAGAAATCGTTTATTTTCTAAGTAACTGTCATTTATACTGCTAATAAAGTCCAATTCTGTTGAGTTCAATGCATTGATGTTGCTGAAGCAATAAAGCTTGGCTGTGTAATATCGTACAACAGGTATTATTTTAGATTGTAGCAATTTTTATAGCAAAACTATAACTTCATCATTGACAAGCTACTGAATGAAATGAAAACAAGCCAAGTATTATCGTTCATTAACCTGTGATACAAACAATGTGATAAAAATTGAGAGTCAGCTTCGAGCCAGTCAGCATGGAAAACTTATTGGAATTCATTGGTTTTTCAATTATTATGAATACAATGAATCAACGCTTGATTTTCCTTTCAAAATCGATTGAATAATAATGAACTACGAAATAACTTTATATTTAATTTCGTGCCCCAAATATGTGCTTGAGAAAAGATTCACCAAATAATTTTAACTGCATGGTAAGATGGATTCATGCGAGTAAAGTAAATACTTTTACGTAAATTCTATCTCAACGGCGGGAAAGGCTTGGTGAACTACTGGTAAAGATATAGAAAATACTTGAATGTTCTCTTGTCTTCAATCGTTATTTTGAAGAAGAATACATCCTTGCTACTAAGCTCAGGCATATACATGGTTAGCAAGTTATTCAATACATATACATATAACCGCATGTTAGTAATTCATAATTACTCATGATTTATAGCTCTAGTGTAAGAGTAATCACTAACAATAACGATTGAATTAGCATATATTCAAAGTGTGAAGGATTCAAAAATCCATTACGTCCAGTCTTTTTTACAAGCCAATATAACGAGAGGTAAACCCACTGCGCTCAATCATTGGAAAAAGTTCTTGTTTCTATGTGTCCGTTTTTCTTGGTATGCTTTGTGCGACGGTTCGTTCAACTGAAGCGGATAAAATTTTGCGCGCATTTTATGACGCTACATTTCACCTTAAAATGGCAGTTTTTGTATAATATTGCCCATCGTTGTCTACTTTTCGTTGTATTTTGCTCCAATGCAAACGACCAGCAGCAGGATGACGCAATCGCTCTTGTGTGAAGAGAAACTGACTCTGTGAACGTCCCGCAATTGATTCAATACTGAACTAAATTCTTGATATTGGAGCTGGAACTAAGCTCTGGACCTGAACCAACCGGAATGATGCAATTGATAATGAAACTTCTCATGAGGCCCGGCTCAGTTAATTCAAAAAAAAAAACTCATCATATGGAAACTTTTCAATGGTTAAATTCGCGCTTATTCGATTCGCATTTTCAGAACCGAAAATGTAGGTGCAGAACGCATCAATCAACTAAAATCCGTTGCCCAATTTACTCATTAAGGGACCGTAAGTAATGGTGGCAATTAGCCCTAATGGGAACAAACCCATCTCGAATTCGACATGCTAATAGCCATCATAAAACTGCTTCAATTCGCATCCTGCGAGCAGCCCCGAACTTCGTTATTCATAACGCGGACGAAATCGTAAACCAAAAACGAATCCTTTGTAGCAGTTTGTTAGCGCTTTTGCTCCATTTCTTCCCGCAGGATTATACTACTGAATAAGCGAACTGAGCACGCACTGAATGAAATACCTCATAGTAACATTTTATGCTCAATAAAATTTAAGGCAAAAATCATAAACATTCGCTAATGGGAGTTTTACAGCCGGGCGCTGGCAATTCTCATACCAATGCGGAAAAGCCAAAGCCCCGGAATTAGTGCCCCGGTTTGGTGATAAGACTTGCCGACTTCCGGTTGATATCGTGAAGTGTCAGATTTTCATTCGAACATGGGGAGGTACCGGAACAAATTCACTTCCCTCCCCCCAAACCGACGCCGGTCGATTGACCGATAAAATCTTTATTGAAATTTAATCGAATTAGGTCATTTAAAGTTTCAGGCAGAAGAAATCAATTATGTACCGAGCTGTCCGAACGCTCCGTCAATAATAAACCCCGTATAATTAAATTTTCCATTTCAGAGCCCAACCCGTCCACCGAGTCAATAACGGTCGAATAACAGCAAAGGCAGTACCTGCAGGGAGTCCTTTGTCATTTGACCGGTCACCGTTTCCCGCCGGGTGAAGGTTTCTTGTCGGTGTCGCCGGAAACGAGTTGGGGGTTTAGGAACAGGTAGAACATATCCGGCTGCTGCACATTGTGTAACTTGATCCGGTTCCATTGTTGGTTGCTTGCTTCGAGCCACAGTCGCATCCTAATGGATTATTTCTTGATCCGGGAAAACTACAGACGACTGACAAGTGACCTAATTTAGCAAAAGAAAGTTCGGAAACAAAATTAAACTGGATTAAAGCTGGAACTTTTAATGGTATCAATTTCTGATAAACAAGCATTAAACAAAATTTCCCGTTTCCAAAGAAAGTCCCAAATAATTTTAAGCTCAATTATCATGTGGCTTACCAATATAAATCCGGACAAAACCGGGGATGGTCCGGCAGTGTAACATCGGTATTTAATCGGTCATAACGATTACCTATTTACGACTATTGCTTGTCGACACAAGGGGCGCCCACTCGAATCCAAGACGACCCGGACGAGTGAGTCCGATAGTAATCTATGCTAAGTTACGACATAATCGAGTGGGGGAGGGTGTAGAAAGAAGAATCTGCCCCCAATCGAACAAACGTTGGAACCGGCACAATTGGAACAAATTTGCCACTGACTGCTCCGGAAGTAATCCGAATCCAGCAAAGTGGAAACAATCAAATCAATTATCAATTTAATGATCATTGGTCACGCTTGAGCTGGGGAAACGAAACGAGGCTCCAATGCGGGGAGGGTGGAATCCGATTTTTCATTGATATTGCTTCGCAAGGATGTACGCAAAATGGTATCAATTTTGCGTTCAACTTGTTACGATAGAATCATCTACTCGACTGGGGAGGATAATGCAATGGAAATATTATTCAAATTAGTTCTCGATGCTTTATTAATTCAAATGCTCGGGGGGAATCCTTTTGCTTTCTGTCTTCCGACTTTTCAGGAGCTATGAATTGTGTGACAGTATGATTCTAACCCCCCGATGACAATGGTTGACAGAGAAAATATTATCAAGATAAGAAGATAAATGTGAGAGAAATTGATTGACTCTTTACAGTAGCTTTCGCTGGGTGAGCCGTTCATTGAAAATCTTAGGAAGATGCAGGAAAAGTTTTCATTTCGATAATTTCTGAAGTCACTTTTTATGATAATAGTATTTAAATTATTTGCTTGTTTTTCTTTAATAAATACAAAATCATCCCCATATTTAGAGTAACGCTGATATGAAGATTTAGAACCCTATTCCCAATCCACCTAGTGGTGTTGAAATGACTTTATCTTGTCATTTACTCTGTCTCATTAAAACACTTTTGGAATTTTTATTAAGACAATTTTTAACACGAATTTGGGTTCATTTTTGATACAAATTTATTCGAAATAATTCGGGATTGTCACACATTCGGCAACATGCCACAAAACCGAATGCCTCACCAATAATACATTTGAGCTTGGTCATTGGTCCTTGTTTGAATGAATTGTGTAGTTACGTGACTTGTACGATTATATTTCCGGAGACAGAAAGGGAACAATTTCATCTTCGATTCTCTATTCTTAACCAAATATTAGCTTCGAACGAATCTAATGGCGTTTTCGTTTTTAATTTGCACTACACCGGTGCAGTGCTACACTGAGGCATGAATAAACGAACAAAAATGACGAAAACATAAACAGTAACCATTGACTACAATAAACGATTCCATTGCACAGAGCTACACCAAACTTTTGATGAGTGCTACACCAGTGGTATCGGTGCAGAAAAAGTGTAGCACTGGTGTAGTGCAATTGGTAAAAACGAACGGTTTCAGTGCAGCTTTCGCTACACCAGTGTAGTGCAATTTAAAAACGAAAACGACATAAAGCTTTTGAAATCCGTAATAAGTTTATTGTTCACATCACATAAACCATTTCTGTATAAAATGTTCAAAACGACGTATGTAACATTGAGAGATTCTCTTTGTTTACTTTCTCTTTCGATTATTGCAAAATATTAGCTTTAGTTATTATTATCGGTAAATAATTAGAGAGAAGGATTGCTAAGAGTGCCGTAATAATCAAAAGAGAAAGTAAACAAAGAGCATCTCTCATTGTTACATGCGTCGTTTTGAGCATTTTATACAGATTTTTTCTCCGGAACCAGAAGTGACCGCAATGTGGTCTATGTTAAGAACTTGATCAAAAACCCAATGGAAGTTTTTAAATGAGCTTAAGCTTGTTGAAATCGGCTCAACCATCTTCAACTTGATCAATGACTTTCTTATAGTTGCTTCAAAACGAGCCACAGCTTGTTCAAATCGGTTTTGACACCCCCACAAAAATTAGGTCTATAAAAAATGACGTTTTGCCGGCTGACGTTGTTTTTTACGAGCTCGATTTTCTCAGAGATGGCTGAACCGATTTTAATAAACTTATTCTTGTTTGAAAGCTATTGTTAGACCATTGATCAAGTTTGAAGATCAAATGGCTGTGACTTTTGGTTCCGGAGATGTGATTGCATGAGTGACGTAACCGACAAAACACGTTGTTTTTGTCGTGAATACGACTTACTTTACTATAAGGTGCCTTTTCAAAATTTACCCTCTGAGAGAGTGATAAGTTTTTGATCGTGAATATCTCTTGTTGTATCTAACGAATCAACATAATTTTTGCTACACGCCATCGGAAATATGATCACAATTTTATGATAAAATTTCCAGTTGTGCGACATAATCTCAAATAATTCAAAATTAAACTTTTCTGAAATGTTTGGTATAAACGAGTATCGAAGAGGATAATTCATAAGGCGCGTTTGCTAATCTAACTACCACTAGAATCGAAATTTTTCGTCTTAAACGTGTATAGCAAAAGCATTGAAGTATGTCAATAGTACACTATTGAAAAACCTGTCTCATTTGACCCATATCAACACCAGCCAATCAGAACGCGTTCTGAGGTAGAGAACAAAATATATGCTGCTGTACAACAAATCGTTGTTCCGAACAGTGTTTAATATCGTAGTGAGTTCCACAATTTGGTCCTTCTGAAAGGCAAAAATGAATCTCGTACAGCATCCGGATAGTTTCTTTTAATGAAATGCAAATCCGAAATGAAATAATCGAAATTAAAATTCTATATGCTGCTAGTTTTATAGCCGTTAGGACCGCCCATTAGTGAAAAAGCTACAAACGAAATCAGGTAAAAACAAACCTCTCAGCAAAAATTGAATCAGTTTGGATTCTATCGCCACTACGAGCAGATGTGTTTTGTGTCGTTTGCAAAGCTAGTTTCGCTTCCGACAAGAGCGATTACGTCACAGCTGCCAGTCATTTGCATTGGTAAAAAAGCAACGCTGGTGAGCATTACACAAAATCAGCCGTTCTAATGGTTCTAAAAGTTTTCTAACGAACTATTAGGATTTGTTGTTCGCAAATCGAAGGGAAATATCCTCAGTTTAGTGCAAATCTAGAACAGTTTGGTTAGATTTGTGCGCTTTTCGCTGTGTGAAAGTCACAATAATCGAGATCAAGTGAATCCTTCTGTAACAGTTGCACACTATTCAAGTATTTAATACTTGATAGTTACTTATTTATTAATTTATTCATTTATGTATCTATTTTTTAATTTATTTATTTATTTATTTATGTATCAACTGCTGTATTTATTTGTTGAATTGAATTTTTTCAATATAAATTCAATTCTTCCAAAACTCATTAACAAACATCCACATAAAGTAGACCGTAGTTTTTGGTGCAAATGAGATCCACAAGTCAATTACCCATCAATATAATTCAAATCAAATCCGCCTGGATTTATACGTTGTAACGGGTCGTCCTTCAGTCCAACCATTGGTAGCCAAAGATCACGCTTTAAGACTTTTAAGCCGAGTGAGATTGCCGAACATAGTCGAAGAACAGAATCCTTTCAGTGAGTTTGAAGGAAAGAGACAGATAGAATGCTGACATGGGCTAGAACGAACTAAATAGTTGAATGACCCAAGATTCCGAGTAATCCCGAAGAATTCTCGGGAAATGACGTACTTTCGCTTACGTTGAGATTCTCTTCCCTAACCTGAGGATTACAGGGCTCAATCACTTTGTCCCAGTTCGTTGAGTAGAGTGGTAGTGACGCGATTTTGCTCCGTTTACTAAAAGTGTTAAAGGTAATCGTGATGTGGTATGTCTTTTCAGTTAGCTATAAATTTCTATTCTTTTTACATAGCCAGGAAAGTAAAGTTTGTGAAGTTATCGTGTGCGAAATAGAGTTGTGTGCTGATAGAAAGATAAGGTAAAAATGTGCTTAAATTGAAGACCCGCTTTATGCTAACGATCCGTTCGAAAAACCACGTTTGTTCCATCCAATTTCTCAGGCTATCATCCGTACGAAAGCACGCTCGCTGGACACCGTTCGCTGACTGCGTCACTCGCCACATCCTGGAGGACATATCTGCCCGACGCACGATTTTCCGTCGGAAGAGAGTCGATCCGCTACACATCGCTCCATTGGAAGTAATCTTCCGGTGGCCTTAGGAAGTCCACGTGTCGGTGAAACACCGATCATTCGACCGGCAGAATAACCAGCAGCATCAAAGGCCATCTTCAGCTGGTTAGATTCGGGCGAAGTGCTCATAGCACTTGGATCCCCTCGTTCCCCACATGCTCTGCAGTAAACCCAGTATCACCATCCATCAGTCGCTGAGTCCGTTCCGTTTTACTTTATTGTTCCCGACGTCCATAAATACCGAAACCGATATAAATTGCTATCCGCTAGATTGATTTTCGGACCCCGCTTATAGACGGGCGCGTCCATGAAGTGATCACGTTTACGATCCATGTGCACATGTGACTGCGTTCTCGGAAGCACCCTCCGAAACGCACACAAATAATAACACCCGGGTGTCCAAGCTTTTACCATTCATCGCTTGCCGCTCCTGAAGATGTCATCATAACCTGTGGTTGGGTCGAACAATGAGAAAAAAAAGCACACTAACGAACTAGTAAATAGGGAGAGAAAGAAAACGCACACAATAGAAAGCTAGGCCTAGAAATTAGCATGCAGAACTAAATTATACTTACCGTGAAATCACGTCCAATTTACTAAATACATTACAATCTATGCTTAAAGTTAAATAAATGTTTTTTTGCTAGTGTAGCTAGATAGAGTTCTTAGTTGACTGAAATGTTTCCACGTCACTTCGGTTATGTTGAGTCCGATGTACAAAAGTGGTATTGAAATTTTAGAGCGGCGCTGGAATGTTTACGTTGTTCTTGATGGAGTTTACGTTGATGAATAAAGTCAGTTTTGAACCAAAACAATCGTGCTTTATTTTTTGTTAGGCCCGGGACT
The DNA here is from genome assembly GCF_030247185.1 of Malaya genurostris. Lineage (NCBI taxonomy): Eukaryota > Metazoa > Arthropoda > Insecta > Diptera > Culicidae > Malaya > Malaya genurostris. Next base: position 337,658,620 of record NC_080571.1, on the reverse strand, counting down.
TTTCAGCCCATGTGTTATGTAGAGATTTGAAACAGTATCCACAACAATATTCATTGACATACACTCATTGATTGGTTGATGTGTTCTGATTAACACGTTCAAACATCAGTCAGTTCAATCCAATTTATTATACGAACTTCTTGTAAATAATTAACACTTTTTCAATTCTCGTTCAAGTTGAATGTTTTCAAATCTATTGATGGTTAAATCTTGATTAACATTAGATTGGGTCCTAAGTGCAAGTGACAGTTTCTCTTTCAATTATTACGAAATATTCCTGTATTATATTAAACAGAGCAAATCTGTCAACAAATCACCGAGAATCAAGCGCTTAAAATTAGGTCCGAAAAATCTATCACTGAACGTTCTAAATTGTCTGATAGTTACCGGAGAATCAAAATCTACAGATAATATACTCAAGCGAACACTGTGTGGAGCAAGCAGAAAATGGCATTCACACACCGCACACAACGCATTATCCTTCGAGCGACTGAATGTAACTTACAGTTTTGTCAACCACTCACTAATCGAACAACTTGCCTCGTTCACCGTCCGAAGTTGACAGTGGAAAAAAAAGTCGGCTCATATATTTATAGATTCCCTTTTGTGCGATAGTTCGTACGGTCGGAAGGATGACATCATTATGGTTAGCTCTTATTGGCTCGTGAAAATACAACGTCGTATACTATTGAAATATTTAAACGACGTTGTGTCATATGTTTAGGTTAAATGTTTCCGAATCGATGGTTGTTAATTTTTTTTATTGAATTTATTTGGTAGGCTTGGTCACCATATGGCATAGCGTAGCCGAAATCAAGTTTAACATTTTTTGTTTACATTTTACATTCTTTATGGACTATGTTAGTTGCTTCGTATTAACACTTTTCAGTTTGTTAATAATAATTTAAACTACTTAATTTCAAAAGGTTAGTATACATAATAATTTTTGTTTGCATTTCTCTGGCTTTTCGAAGTTGTTGTAGATGTTGCAGGTAGTATTGGTTTTTGGGTACTAGATGTATCTAGGTACCTGTAATAAGACAAAATTGTGATTAAATTTGTCAGTATCTATCGTACGAGGCCGTCTTGAAGGAGAATCCTTCAAAGCATAGGAAAAGTCAAACTTAAATACTGATATCTATTTGTTCTAAAAAACAATAAATTAGCTTCATATACTCCAAATCCATACATGCTAAAACTTCTCTAACTTCTCTAACACATAACTCGAATAAAGTCACGGCTCATGCCCAGACCCTTGAACCAAGGTTTTTTGACACAAGAGGGAAAATTGAATGTAACCATCTTCCCATCGTTCCGTCTGACCATTTTCTCTGCCAGTATATCATGGTTTCCTGATGCGCCAGCGAGTAAAATTCATCAAAGGTAATTCGTCTTTCGTATATATCTCCTTCTAAAGCCCCCACCTTTGCCAGAGTATCCGCTCTCTCATTTCCCAGAATCGAGCAGTGAGAGGGGATCCAAGCCATGGTGATTGAATATGAACCATTTGACAGATCACTCAAGGTTTTTCGTATTTCATTCAGGAAATACGCTGAGTACTTGACTGGTTTCATTGACCGAATAGCCTCAATAGAGCTTAGACTATCGGTGAAGATGTTGTAGTGATTTGCTGGAAGGGTACCAATGTGCTCCAGCGCATAGTGTATTGCGGCTAGCTCTGCAACGTATACTGAACACGGCTTCTGGAGTTTGAATGAAGCTTTATGGGATGTATTATAGATACCGAAACCATTAGTATCCATTATTTTTGATCCGTCCGTGAAGAATCTTCTGTCTTTATTGGCATATCTATAATTGTGGTCAAAGATTGAGAGGATGAGCTTTGAACGATGAGTTTCCGGAATACCCTGGATCTCTTTTTTCATCGATAGGTCGTAAAATACGGAGGGCCAACTGTAGTCTGTAGAATTGTTATGTTTAACATCGATACTGGAAGGACTAACCTCCAGGGTTATATACCAGTAGTACATTGTCATAAAACGACATTGTGGATTATATTCGAGTAACTTATCAAAGTTTGTAATGACCTGCGGGTTTAAGATCTCACTTCTCATAAAAAACCGAAGTGAAAGCTCAGAAAAACGATCCATCAATGGCTGAACTCTTGCTAGGATCTCCAGGCTCATTGTGTGCGTTGAATTCATAGAACCCAGCGCAATTCTGAGGCATCGGTATTGAATACGTTGAATCTTTAATATATGTGTTTTTGCAGCAGATTGGAAACAGAAGCTACCATATTCTAAGACTGAGAGGATTGATGTTCGGTAAAGCTTGATTAGATCTTCCGGGTTGGCCCCCCCACCACGTTCCGGTAATTGTTCGCATGAAATTGATTCGTTTTTGACATTTTTGTGTCAGATAAGCTATATGCTTTCCCCAAGCGCACTTGGAGTCAAACCAGATCCCTAGGTATTTAGCAAAATTATTTTGGACGATCGGCTTAGTTTAAGTGAAAATTCGGCTGGGTTGCGCTTTCTTGAAAACACTACCATTTCTGTTTTCTCAGGGGAGAAGTCTATACCCAATTTCATAGACCAAATAGACAGGTTTTCGAGAGTGTCCTGCAGCGGGGTTTTTAGTTCGGTTATTGTTGAGCCTATAACAGAGACAACACAGTCATCCGCCAGTTGTTTCAGTGAGCAATTTTCTGCTAGACACGTGTCAATATCCCTGACGTAAAAATTGTAAAGGAGAGGACTCAAGCATGAGCCTTGTGGGAGACGCAAGACAGCATTGATATTGGGCGGTAAGAGTTGCAATCAGACTCCGGTTTACCTGGTTTTTGGACAGAAATTACTTTAACTTGTCTCCAATCATCCAGTTTTAAGTTGATTTCCAAGAGTTGATTGAATAGATCTAGCAATCGCCACTTCGCTATATTAGGGAGCCACTTTAGCAAATCGAACTTAATCTTATCAATTCCTAGAGCAGAGTTATTGCAGGACAGAAGTGCTAGCGAAAATTCGACCATCGTATATTCTTTATCTATCTCGTTTCTCTCTACTTGTGTTTCTCTAAATTCTTGTTTCAACGGTACGGAGTCTGGACAAACTTTCTTGGCAAAGTCGAATATCCACCTAGATGAGCTCTCTCGAGCTTCATTGTTCAATGATCGAGAACGCATTTTTCTTCCTACAGACCATAGGTCTCTCGTGTCAATCCATTAACAAATTCGCGCCAGTAATTCTTTTTCCTTGCTTTTATAAAGTTTTTGAATTTTCGAGAAAGTGACGTATACTGTTAAAAAAATTATTAGACCTTTTTTTCGGTATTCCCTAAACTCGGTGGATTTCTCTCGGTAGAGTTTTGTGCACTCGCTATTCCACCACGGACTAGATGTTTTTTTACGAGACGAAGTATTGTGCACTGTTCGCTTTTGTGCTTGGCTGGCAGAGTCAATAATAAGATTAGACAGAAATTGATATTCTTCTCGCGGAGGTAATACCGGGACTGATTGAATACCTTCAATAATCACTTTCTCGTATTTTACCCAATCAATGTGCTTCGTGAGATCAAACTTGAAATTGGCGCGCGTAGTTGTGTGTGTGTTCTGTTCATAAACGAAACTTCGATCGGAAGATGGTCACTACCATGGGGATCTTGTATTACTCTCCAAGTGCAGCTCAAAGATATTGAACTAGAACAGATTGAGAGATCTAAGCGACTGTCTCTCGCTGTAGGTACCACTCGTGTAACTTCACCTGTGTTCATAATTGTCATATTAAATTCTTCGCAGAGATCGTATATCATAGTTGAGCGAAAATCGTCATACAGCTCTCCCCAACCTGTTCCGTGGGAGTTGAAATCCCCCAACAGAAACTTTGGCTCTGACATTGCCAAGCAGATATTAGGGAGGGCTGCGTGAGATACTGTGGTTCTCGGAGGAATATATATTGAGGCTATGCTAAAAGTTTTACCTCTGACAGTTACCTGACAGGCGACTGCTTCGACACTTGGGGTAGAAGGTAGATCGATTCGGTAAAATGAGTGGCATTTTCTGACTCCTAAGAGAACTCCACCATATGAATCTAAGCGATCCTGCCGAATAATATTAAAATCTGAGAAGATGAAATTTAAATCTGGTGAGAGCCAAGCTTCTCATAATGCAAAAATATCACATTGTGTATTATTTACTAATATTTTAAAATCATCTAAATTTGACAAAAGACTACGACAGTTCCATTGTAGAACGGTAATTTGCTCCCTATCTTTAATATTCGATCCATCCATCAAAAGATATTATGGTTGCAAGGAGGGGCAATTTGGAAGCTATTTGTTTAATGAAAGGGGCCACACAGGGAAGAATTTCTTTTATAATGGATTTTACGTGTTCGGAAGCATTAAAAAAGTTCAGGATGAGATCGACTATATTTGTGAGTGTGAACATTGGGGTCTCTGGTGACTGCTGTTGATCCACTGTAGATGGATTTACTTTAAAAAAAAGGGAGTTTGGAGTTGTCGGGTGTATCTATTAGTGGAGGAAAATCCATTTTATCTTGGAGATTGAATATTGAGTTTGATTTCTTCTCTCCGGTTTGTTTCTTGTTGGATTGGGAGCCACTGGGTTTTATTTTATTGATTTGGGTGCCATTGTCAGATAGCTTTTGAGTTTCTTGAGGTTTTTTCTGGGTCACCCTCATTTTTTTTCTTAAAGCACCTGTGGTTTCGAAATGATCTTCGGTGCCAATTCCGTCGTCAGAGTCTTGCTCATCGTGAGGAAGGATGTTATACATGTTCGCGGATTCCACAGAAGAGTTCAATTTTTTTTAGTATTTCGGAATAACTACGGCGAGAACGCTGTTGCAATGATCGTTTCTGTTGATCCAGTCTTTTAACATAGGTGGGACACACATCAAGATCATGTGGAGATGTGATCTTTGGTATATACAGTCTTACCGGCAATCGAAGTTTGTCAATTACGACATAATCCGGTAAAGCTGATCCAGAAAAGATCACTTTTTTGTCACCCTCTAGTGATACTGAAGCCATCTGTCTACACTCCAGTATCTTGATGGGATTACTTGCGTGTTTCTTGAATTGACCGTGTCCTTTCATAATCTCCGCACAGGTCATACTCCCTTCGGTAATCACACCCGAAATTTCGACGGTGTGACTGGGAAAATAAACATGATATTCAGCGGTAAAGCGCGCACAGGAAACTATTTCGTTTGCCTGTTTGCGATCACCGATAGTTACTCGAAGTTTGAAGGTACCGACCATATCAATACTGGTTAGAGATATAAAACGCTTAGTTAAATCTTTGCTGATCTGATTCGTATTCCGTCTTTTGATTTTCGAACGGAAAAAAACAATATCGGGACCGGTATAGTCTTCGGGGTAGGACTTGAGACGGGGGGTCGGAAGGGTAGAGCTGATTTTAGGTGGAGCATTATTATTTTTATGATCTGGATTCAAAGGATCGGTGTCTATTGGGTCACTCATATCCATATTCGGATCGTTTGTTAATAAGGTTTTTTCTGTTATGGGATACGATGTACCCTCTGTCGGTTCGCTATCACCCATTGATGTGGTTTAGGACCATCGGAGGCACTAGATAAATTACGAGTATGCCCTACTACAAGTATCTACTGTAGGTGACACAAGTGATAGGATACAACTAACTTGAATCTAATATACTTAGCTGTGTCTGTATCAAAGCGATGTATTGTCGTCGTCTGCTCACGTAGTGGTAATAGAACGTTCGACAGTAAGACGTCAGACGCTCAGATAATTGTTGTTACGCTGGTATGGGTGTCGGACAAAGATCACTGCTGCTACGATGATCACACTCTTCCCTGTTGGAGTGATCTGATCCCAACGCAAGGAAGCTGCGCGGGGAGTGGATTTCAAGCAACGGAAGACAACTCGCTGAAGAATGGCGGATATCGTGGTTTCCTTGTAATCGAAAACTTGTTGTACGGACAATCGATGATTTTGTCAACGATTGCCGTTTCTACACCAAAATAGGTTCTCACTGCACTTGAATAACTTCCTACCTGCACTTGGAAAAATAAAACCTCGAACATAGGTAAACTAACTAAATAGAACCTGGGCTCACAAGACACATCGGCTGACTCGCGCTGTAGCTCGACGAAGAATGTGTTGTTAAATTATTCAAATCCATCAACATGACATGACAGGAAATGGTTACGCGGCTAGATTTTTATTTTTTAATTGACACCTGGCCCCGTTCAGGAATGCCAAAAACTATCAATTCCCCCATGCTAACGACCACCAGCAGGATGAAACCCTCGATCTTCTTTGAAGGGAAACTGACTCTGCAAACGTCCCGCAATTGATTCAATACTGAACTAAATTCTTGATACTAGAACTGGAATTGAGCTGTGAACCTAAGCCAACCGGATTGATGCACTTGCATTATTTCCTGCTCAGTCAACTGCAAGCTGCTACTGCAAATATATCAAGTGTGAACCTTTTGTAAATACCGACCCAGGTACGAGAAAGGTGTCATGAATTTTATTTTTTGATACTCGTTGATACAAAATACGAATAGGACGCTGGTCTTACAAGCCAGTTGGCGTATTTTCGAGCCCCGACCTGGAAGGATTCTTAGTGTCAGTAGGATCCATAGTACTAGCCATGCAATGATTCTGTACACTAAGAATCGACTGCAAAGTCTGTTGAAACAGAAAGGCCAAATTCCACAAAAGAAATGTAATGCCAGGACTTTGCTACACAAAATACAAAACATTTAGGAAAATTTTAATATTGAATTATTTTTGATTCGGTCATGTAACTGAAAATGTTATCAAAAATATATTTCCGAAAATTATGTTGACACGTTAGATATAACAAGAGATATCCACGATCAAAAACTTATCACTCTTATCAGAGAGTAAATTTTGGAATGGCGTCTCATAGTAAAGTAAGTCATATTCTCAACAAAAACTTAAACAAAAACAAACCGTTATATCTCTAGTTCCCATACAAAACGATACACACAAGACAAAAGCACAAACATCCTTGCTCATGAGCACAACATTCTCTACGAAAATAACGTCCCCTATAGTGACAATAAAAATGCATTATAGTTCTGATTATAATTTATAAGTGTTTTGAAATTGATTCTGCAATCACTATATTGGTGAAATTATATAAAGCATGCTTTACTAGGATACCTTGAATACTAACATTTCTCTTCTGGACGCAAATTTACACAAATTTTTGACAAAATGTCATAAATCATAATGCAGTAGTTTTATCTGGCGACTATTTCAGGATTCTGTCAAATTTTCGCAAAGAAACCTAAACCGTGAATAAAATATAGTTGTGTTTAAATTTTTATGCATTACTTAAGAAAGTATTGTTCAGAAATGCTAAACTATGCAATCTTTCAAACTGCCTCTAATTCCAGGTTATCAAAAGCTAAGCCGTTCAGGTAGGATAATTTCATTGCTTTTTCCAGAGTCCGAATCTCTCCCATTCAGTACAGTCTCTTCATCGATTACACGATGCTCCAAATCTTACTCTCGCCTGTTATTACTCTCTGTTATTATTATTCCATTTGGAGCATGAATTTTTAAATCAGAGAATCGGAGTTTCGCTTCCTCTCCGCTCAAAAAGCAAAGATGCTCAACTGCATCAAAGCGTGCTCTGGTCGCAGCAGTGGCGGGTCGCGCCTCTGATTCAGTCCGGGCCGGTAACGGACAGCGTGGAAGCACTCGATTGCTGCGATTGATGATCAGCTGTTGTTTACAATGATGTTAATGAGTGTAGGGGCGCAATTGCATTGATCTTAATCAAGATGCTTGAAACAATGCAATGACGGCTAATTACTTGGAAATACCAACGGATATTAGTGGCATTTATTTCTGTTTTTTTTTTCTTACAGTAACGGAAACGATGTCTAATTCCATTGATTCCAAATCACAGACAGAGAGAGAGAGAGAGAGAGAGATCTCACAAGAAAAAAAAACTCATTTTGGGGGGAATCCTCCAAACAACTGGTTGATTTACGGCATCTGGCAGTGTATCTAATTACTGGCGGCTGTCGGTGGGGTCCGTGCGGGTTCCAACGAGCGCTAATAGACGATCTGAATAAATTAACACTCAAATTGAATTCTTCTTTCTTCGTTCCGGATGTGAATCTTCTCCAATTTTCAATCAGGTGCAACTTGTCTGACCCGCGATCCGATCGAGATCATTATCGAAACGACTACAGCCGACATCTACCGATGCATTCGGTTGAATTCCGGGATTCGCGTAGCCAACGGAAATCGAAATGTTTTGGTTGTGTTTCTGTTCGGGTTGGCATCAACACATTTTAATTAAAAAAGTGAGAACCGCGACACAACCAACACGATCGCTAAACTAACGAGTTCAGACAAGTGAATCGATAAATCAAACATGTTTCGCTTACTGCCCCACTAAACATTTAGCGCCTTCAGAGCGCCAATTTGAATCGACGTTTTTTTGTTGTTGTCCAGTTTGTTTGGTTTCGAAAGCCGAGTGCATTGTGATAAATGCTGGGCCGTTTCAGTATATTAAAATATGGTAAAACCATGGCCATAAAAGGTCAATGCTACTCTCAATTAAGTGCAAATAGTGTGCATAAATTAATGACCTGCTACCGAAAAACCATTTGTCGGTGAAATGTTGCCGTTCGGAATGGCGTTCCAGAGACATGTGTTTGAGCGGGAATAAGTGGAAACTGCTCCTCTCGACTGAACCACAAACAGATACGGGCTGACACTAATGAAGCTGTCGCCTTGCTCTGCGTTGCATTGTTTTAGTAATATTGCATGGGGCAAGTAATTAAAAAGCATTAGCTATACGAGTTGCGCTAACTAACGAACGGCAACGATGCTGAAAATTGCATACGCTTTTTGCTTTACGGCGATTTAACTGACAATTTATGTGATTAATGCAAACGAATGATTAATAATCGTTCAGCGGAACGGGGGCGAGATCTGAAATGAAAAGTATTCTTTTTTTGTTTCCATTTCGAGTTAATTCGACCTTCACGAGCATTCAATACAGTTCGAAGAATTTACGCATTAACTAGTTTTTGGATATTTTAAGATTGTCGGAAGATAAGTAAAAAGTTTAATTATATTAGGTCTGCAATGTAGAAACATCTGCATAATTGCCTGGTATGAAATCTTACGGGAATGTAGCCCCAGAATCTAAACTACAGCGCGCAACCTGCTTCACATTTTTGAAAATTTGTCTGCCAATTGAATTACTCTTACACAACTCTGATGGCAAATTTCAGTCAACCTGCCATCGTCGCTGGGCAATGATATGTGAGATTTCATTGTGGTATTCATTTCATCGCATTTCGTAGAATACTCAAATAGAGCAGAGCGTTGTGCACTTTTCGCTGTGTGAAATTCGCACCAAACCAGCGCAATAAAAGTTGGCAAAGGGTTGCTTCGTGTTCGAGAAAAATGTTCCGAACACACACACACACACACACACACACACACACACACACACACACACACACACACACACACACACACACACACACACACACACACACACACACACACACACACACACACACACACACACACACACACACACACACACACACACACACACACACACACACACACACACACACACACACACACACACACACACACACACACACACACGAATACCCTTCTGAATTCCAGAAATGAATCCCGTACAGCATTTTAATAGTTTATTTTACTCAAATATTGAAAAATATGAAATACTGAAATATATGAGCGATTGAGACTCCTGTTACGATTATATTTATGATTTCTGCTAGGTTAAGGCCTGAACTAACAAATTACTTGGAATGGAATATAAACGTAATCTTCCGTAGCCAAATAGTCCTTTTCAGGATTCCAAAAGTAACGAAAAGAATTTATTTAGAAAACTGTCTTAAACTGCCACCCTATAATTCCTAGAAACGAACTTTTCAAAGTCCTCAACGAGAAATATTGTTGGAGAAGGTTGGCGGGGAAGCAAAAAGTGCCACATGATATTTTTTATTGTATTTTCGTTACTTCTAATTCCTGTTTATATACCATCAGTATATTGCTTCATGTGTTTTCCTATGTTTAATAATCAGTCTACTCTCGCCGTCCACTTCATTTGTTTTGTCCCTCTTCTTAATATTTTTGAAACTTGCCACCCCTTAGTAAGTATGTCAGGCAATCAACTGAGCTCAAGACTGTATGGAATTTTTAATAATTGGTTTGAAAGTTTTGAAACTTGCACAGATCATTTCGTTCAAATGAACCGCAATGAATATCCCCGATTCTCCGTCTGTCTACCATCTTCATCGACTCTAACAAGATCTTTTTGCTGTTATTAACTTTACGCTCCCCCTTCCCCAGTATCTGTCAACTAATTAGATCTTTGTCGTTATCAGTAATTTCGTTCCCATTTCCCCCTTCACCACTCCGTTTTCCACAACATTTACTTCACTATGTTTCTTTCGTTCTCTTAGGGAACGTCATAATCATCGCCCACGGAAAGCCGCTCCAGTCGATGACCAACATGCGGGCCACTCGCCGGGTCTTCGTAGCCTGGGGGTGTTTCTAACGGACCCACAGAAGGATGCGGCAATCTTAGATACATGTCCACGTCACCTGGCTGATTCCAAGAACGGAAGACCACTCCTGTCGATAACTAGCACGCGGGCCACCAGGCTCGGAGCAGTTTCCCATACGGACCCATACGGACAAGCATGCGGCCACTACCATTGAGTAGCAACGTCACCTGTAAAATATGGTAAATCAATGTCTTTCGCGCAGCTAAAACGGGTTTTCTGACCCATTTTCTCCAATCGAAAAAGTTCCAAGATAAGATGTTTGTGGAACGGAAGATTCGGCACTGGTCTTACAAATCAGTTGTCGTATGTTCGAGCCCTGACCTGGAAGGATTCGTTGTGTCAGTAGAATCGTAGCACCAGCCCTGCAATGGTTCTGTAAACAGTGAATCGGTTGCGAAGTCTGTTGAAACAGAAGGTCAAATTCCACTACAGGAATGTAATACCAAGGCTTCACTTTGGGATCCCACATTTTAATTGAACAATTCAAGTCACACTGATACAGTGTTCATGGATTTTTTTTCATACGAAATAAGAATTTGCACCATAAACCATAAGGAGTGTATCGAAAATAAGCTATCCAAATACATTTGTGTTGTACGCATGTGTTTGTGATGGCTTTTATGCTCAAATCGCAGCATGCTGTGCGTTTGGCTGTCAGCTTTCGTTTGTGTACTTGTTTGTGCGGTTGAAATTCTGCGTTTTCAAATGTCGCATATTGAAAAGAGAGTGAAAATTGAGGTTCTGTACACATTACTAAGTGAGAAGGGTATTACTATGCGAAAATTGGCGAAGCGGTTTGGAATCCATCATGCCAGTGTTAAAACTATCATTAATGAATTTCGGGAACACTACTATTTGGATGAGCTACCAGGAAGAGGCAGAAAACCTGGTTCTTTCAACCCGAAACTGGACCAGAAAATGGTATCTCTTATCATGAAGAACAAATCAATGTCAATACGTGATTTGGCCAAAAAAGCAGGAACGAGTGACGGAATGATCCAGCGTATCAAGAGGCGATATCACCTAAAGACCTACAGAAAGCAGAAAATCTCGAAACAAAATGTAGAACGGAAGAAGCGAGCAGAAACAAGGGCCGGGATGTTGTATTCGCATCTTTTGCAGTGTCCGGATGCATGCGTTCTGATGGACGACGAGACTCATGTAAAGGAGGACTCAAAAACCCTTTCAGGTCCACAATACTTTACTGTCGTCGTTGGGGAGGATGTGAACGATGCGGACAGGTCGATTCAAGTAGATAAACTCGGTCGAAAGGTACTGGTATGGCAAGCAATGTGTTCCTGTGGTTTGAAGTCAACCATTTTTTTACACTACCGGAACTATAAATGCAGAAATCTATCGATCTGAGTGTCTCCAGAAGAGATTGCTGCTTTTATATAAGAAGCATAGTACACCTCCACTGTTTTGGCTGGATTTAGCGTCGGCTCACTATGCCAAAACCACTCTCAATTGGCTTGTGGAAAAGGGTTTAAGATTTTTTACTTTTCAGACATTTTTCAACGTTCAGCAATGCTCAAAACACAACAAGAAGCAGCTGGTTCAAGAATAAATAAATTACTCAACTGGCACGATCCCCTGAATTTACTGTCAAAATCACGCTGTTGATTAATTACTAGGGTATGGAAATTAAAATATTAAAAAATCAGCTAAAAACACTTCTGATATGTTACTGTGCTGCTAAATTCATCTCAAAGATTTTATATTCATCCCATCGTTGGTCCTTTATTCATCCCATAAATTAGCAATGGCGACAGCAATCAAAACCAAAATATTGCACTATTACACTCTCATGTTCAAAATGTCAATGATTTTCCTTAAAAAAGGCCTAACGCCTACTATGAGACAACACACGATATTTTTAGAAACAGTTTGGAATCATTTCGACGTTTAAAATTTTTTGGATCGTTTTCGTTACCTTCGTTTTAAATTTAAAATTTTACTGTGCAGTTAATTTGGTAAACTTAAAAACAAAACAAAAAAGGAATTGTTTTTATTTAGGTATTAGCCCTTCTAAAAACAAAATACAGAGCCAGAGATGCCATTTATACAGATTTATCTGTATTGTATAGATATTTTCGTTCGCATTCTGATTTAAATCAGATTACAGATTTTATACAGATTTCCTAAATGTAATATAGATTTATTCAGGTTCATGAAAAGTGAGAAGTAAAAAATAGACTTTTCTCTCTGAGTATCTATTAGTGTTTGATCGCAGTAATTCTTTAAAAGTTTATTAATCAACGGATAAATCGCATGCTAAAATGGAAATCTTCGCAGATATAAAGAATTCTCTTTTAACTTCATTTTATTAGTGAAAACAGATAGAGCAGATATCGACTTTCTATGCAACGGAATACATAGTTTCTAAGAAAATATCTGGCATCTCTGTGCACAGCCGATGAAACACACACACACTTCACAGCGTTATGTTGACGTATAGAGGAATGAAACCAGTGCTACTAGATTTGCCACAATGGTTATTTCATTAGTATTTAACACGCTCTTTCTGGTAATATTCGAAACCGAAACAGTTTTATTGAAATATTAATATCAATAATATAAATTAACTAATGTCACGGGTACCAAAAACATACTTTCTGATGATGATTTGAAGAAGAAAACAATTTTTGTTTTGTAACATTATGAGAAAACCTGGCAACTTTGCGAAACCAAATGAGATGAAAACAAAGCGCGATCAAGTGAACTAAGTGAAAAACTTTCATCTTATATTTTCAAAGACTTTTATTGCTTGTCGCGTAGTTTTTGAATTTTTTAGTCGTTAAATAAACAAGTGGCAAGTGAACATTATTAATTATGAAGTCATCTTGTATTCAATAGTAGTGTAATTGTGCGAAACAGTGATCATGTATTGAGACGAATCGTTTAGTAGATATTCAGAAATATGACGAACTGTAAGACGAAAATGTAACTCCGTAACTTAAGACGAAAATGATTCCTAAATCGAAAAGTGACTTTGTTTTAAATGAAAAAAAAAAAACGATCACCGAAGAATTTAAAACCATTTCTTCCAATGGAAAAGCGTGACAATCGCTTAGATATTCGTTTTTAAACATTTCACAGTTTGGTTCAGATACGTTGTAATATATTATTCATGTTCAAAGTACTGAGGTGAAGGGATGAGATGGAAATAGGAACTCAGATGAAATAGGGAGCCCTTACCCTAGTTTTATTGATGATTTTTTAAGGTTTAAGGTAAAATTAAAACAAATTTGTCAGCTTAGATAGGCAGACAATCAACTTGATCATGAAAAAAATCCGAAGAGCTTTTATCATCATAAAAGAACTGGGGTGGCATTATGTATCTCGTTTCGACTGAAATTTTATCGAATCGACCACGTTTCGTATTATGGTTCTCGATTCGAAGTCGATCATCGAGGTTCGTTCGACTTCACTCGAAGAAGTATTAGATTATCGAGAAGTTTTGGCATTATTGAGCCAAAACAATCGAGCTCGTAAACTACTGAACTCGATAAGAAATGGTCGAAAGTCTTATTACTATCGACTATGAGTTTTCGAATACGTTTCTTTTTTATTTAGGTAGTTATCGATAACATCTTAGATTTTCATAAACATATTAGTATTGATAATCTTTATTTTAATGCATTGTTTTGTATATCGTTATATATATATATTTTGTGTGTTTGGCATATTATGTACAAATCGAACTATTTAGAAAGCATATTAATTGAAAGCTGCGTGGTGTTTACTTAAAATAGCAAAAGTATGTCGAAACTAACCTATGCCCAGTAACTGTAGTTTGTAATAAAATTTCTGAATCCTGTGGAATGAAAACGTCGCTCAAACGGATTGTAAGAAAAAGCTTATTCGCTCGATAACAATGAGCAAATAATGTTTTTATCCATATATCTAACTCAAGTACATTGGAAAATTTGTCCAAACACCTTTAAAGTATTTAGAATATGCCAAAAGCATCACAATCTCGAGCTATTAGCGTGTATTCGACTCTTCAATAAGAGATCGGCTGAAAAGTTCGTATCGTTTCTATGAGAGGGCGCCACTAGAATTAAATCCATACCATTTTCAGTTAGTAAAAAACCTTCAAAAGATACGTGTATAAATTTGACAGCTGTCTGATTATTAGTTTGTGAGATATTGCATTTTGAGTGCAGCTACTTTTGTTATTGTGAAAAAAATGGAAAAAAGAAATTTCGTGTGTTGATGAAACACTACTTTTTAATGAAAAAAAGTGCCGCCGATACCAAAAAATGGCTTGATGAGTGTTATCCAGACTCTGCACCGGGCGAAGCAACAATTCGTAAGTGGTTTGCAAAATTTCGTACTGGTCATATGAGCACCGAAGACGATGAACGCAGTGGACGTCCAAAAGAGGCTGTTACCGATGAAAACGTGAAAAAATCCACAAAATGATTTTCAATGACCGTAAAGTGAAGTTGATCGAGATAGCTGACACCCAAAAGATATAAAAGGAACGTGTTGGACATATTATTCACGAATATTTGGATATGAGAAAGCTTTGTGCAAAATGGGTGCCGCGTGAGCTCACAATCGATCAAAAACAACAACGAATTGATGATTCTGAGCAGTGTTTGGAGCTGTTATATCGAAATAAAACCGTTTTTTTTCGTCGATATATAACAATGGACGAAACATGGCTTCATCACTTTACTCCGGAGTCCAATCGACAGTCAGCTGAGTGGACTGCACGCGATGAACCGAACCCAAAGCGTGGAAGACTCAACAATCGGCCGATAAGGTTATGGCGTCTGTATTTTTGGGATTCGCATGGTATAATTTTCATCGACTACCTTGAAAAGGGAAAAACCATCAACAGTGACTATTATATAGCGTTATTAGAGCATTTGAAAGACGAAATTTAAAAAAAACGGCCTCATTTGAAGAAGGAAAAAGTTTTGTTTCATCAAGACAATGCACCGTGTCACAAGTCGATGAAAACCATGCTGAATTTGAACGAATTGGGCTTCGAATTGCGCCCTCATCCACCGTATTCTCCAGATTTGGCCCCCAGTGACTTTTTCCTGTTCTCAGACCTCAAGAGAATGCTCGCTGGTAAAAAATTTAGAAGCAATGAAGAGGTAATCGCTGAAACTGAGGCCTATTTGGAGGCAAAGGACAAATCGTACTACAAAAATGGTATCAAAAAGTTGGAAGATCGCTATAATCGCTGTATCGCCTCTGATGGCAATTATGTTGAATAATTTCAAAAGTTCATCGATAAATTGTGTACAAGAACACGCTTGAAAAAATTCTTTACGTTTTCAAATGGAGTGGAAACGAATCTGCTTCTTGATTTAAATTTCAGAAATGTGTTCATGTTAATTTCGTGCGGCAACTTAAAACCGCAGTAAACAGTTTGCTTCTTTTCAGTACTTGAACTGAAAAAATGTAATCGAAAATACTCGAACAATAATTCAGTTTAATTTTTTTCATGATTGCAATGTATATGGGTTTGTTTACCTATGTATGTTATGACCAGAGATGCCAGATATTTTCATAGAAAATCTGTATTGATTCGTATAAAATATCTGTATTTATCTGTATTCGCTAATAAAATGAAATTTCTACAATACGATTATGTTAAAAGGTGTTATTCCAATAGATTATGGTTATAGAGTGGTAGATTGAATTTCATATTATATATTACATTCATCGACGAAATTTTATAGTTTTTTCCTATCAACAACAATTGAATTATGGTGCTATATACTTGTCTAATTTGAAAATGTTCACTTCATAAGTTGAGATGGATTTACAAAACCCAATATGCAACGTCGAGTCAGGTAATACAACTGTCAGTCTGGCAATAATGTTTCATGATGCCAAGACTTGTTTAACTTTTAAGATCAATTTAGTTACAAATTTCAATATAAATGGGTTTCAGTGTTCTTCATTAAATATCTGCACAAAAAATATATATTTTAAAAAGTGATTTGTACGTTGATTCCTAAGAGTTTATCTCGTCATTGCAATCAAATACTAATAGATAGTTTAATTTTTTCCTTCATACTTTTGGTGAAATCTGTATAAATCTGTATTAAATTTAAGAAATCTGTAAGAAATTTGTACTCTGTATTAAATCTGTATGCGCATGTAAAAATCTGTATAATACAGATAAATCTGTATAAATGGCATCTCTGGTTATGACAGTTCGAGCAGCGTCAGTCGAAATCTAGTACCACATTGTTAGGATCTCGATCACGAGGTCGAAAGCGATACGTAATGCCTCAGTTCAGTCGAATCGACTTCAAAAATAATCGTTTCGAGCAACTCGATTCGAGATGCATAATGTCAGCCCTGCTTTCAAAGTTAATGTTATGTGCTATTTCTTCGAATAAGATGGTCCAGCTGTATATTTTTGAAAATAACAAAGTTAAATAGACTAGGATTTAACGGGTCATTTCTGAATTGGCTAGGAGAACTGAACAACCTTACCATTCGCCGTTACCTCTGGAGTTCCTCAAGGAAGTCACCTTGAATCGTTTATATTTTTACTTTATCTCAACGATCTAAATTTTTCGATCAAGTGCATGAAACTATCGTTCGCCGATGACTTCAAATTATTTCATGTCATCAAATCCACAGTTGACGCAGAGTTCCTACAAGAGCAGTTGAATAATTTGACTAACTGGTGTAATATCAACAGAATGGTTTTGAACGCCTCCAAATGCTCCGTCATCTCTTTTAGTTGCAAACAGTCTGTAGTCAGTTTTGACTATAATATTTCACAAATTGTTATGGAAAGTACATCGTCTGTGAAGGACCTTGGTGTCCTCCTGGACTCTAAGTTATATTTCAAGGAGCACATTGAGGATTCATTTTCCACGTTACTAAAGAATTCTATTATATACATTACTTGAAAGCATTATATTGTGCCTTAGTTCGCTCTACGCTCGAATACGCCTCGGTTGTCTGGTCACCGTACTACCAAAACGATATCCAACGCATTGAAGCAATTCAACGGAAATTTGTTCGATTTGCTCTGCGTCGACTTCCTTGGAGAAACCCTTGGAACCTCCCAAGATGCAAACTGATTGACCTCGATTTGTTATCTGTCCGTCGCGACGTCAGCAAGGCTACTTTTGTGGCTGATCTCCTCCAATCAAGAATAGACTGCTCCGAGCTCTTACAGCTTTTACAAATAGATATCCATCGCCGTAATCTTAGAAACTATTCTTTTCTCAAGATCCTTTATGCTAGAACTAATTATGGGTATAACGAGCCTTTTGCCAGCATGTGCCGAATATTCAACCACTGTTCCAATTTATTCGACTTTAATCTATCACGAAACGTTATCAAGAAATTGTTCCTAGGGTTACTATCTAATTAGTTTAAGTTTCAATTAGTTTAGAAATGCTATGTTTAAGTGAAATGTATCATTTGGATGATTTTAATCTGTTGATGCTAAAGATGAGGAGGTTTTATGCCTGTTGGAGAGCAAGTTTGACAGAAACTAACTCCAAAAATAAATAAAAAAATAAACAAATAAACAAATAAACAAATAAACAAATAAACAAATAAACAAATAAACAAATAAACAAATAAACAAATAAACAAATAAACAAATAAACAAATAAACAAATAAACAAATAAACAAATAAACAAATAAACAAATAAACAAATAAACAAATAAACAAATAAACAAATAAACAAATAAACAAATAAACAAATAAACAAATAAACAAATAAACAAATAAACAAATAAACAAATAAACAAATAAACAAATAAACAAATAAACAAATAAACAAATAAACAAATAAACAAATAAACAAATAAACAAATAAACAAATAAACAAATAAACAAATAAACAAATAAACAAATAAACAAATAAACAAATAAACAAATAAACAAATAAACAAATAAACAAATAAACAAATAAACAAATAAACAAATAAACAAATAAACAAATAAACAAATAAACAAATAAACAAATAAACAAATAAACAAATAAACAAATAAACAAATAAACAAATAAACAAATAAACAAATAAACAAATAAACAAATAAACAAATAAACAAATAAACAAATAAACAAATAAACAAATAAACAAATAAACAAATAAACAAATAAACAAATAAACAAATAAACAAATAAACAAATAAACAAATAAACAAATAAACAAATAAACAAATAAACAAATAAACAAATAAACAAATAAACAAATAAACAAATAAACAAATAAACAAATAAACAAATAAACAAATAAACAAATAAACAAATAAACAAATAAACAAATAAACAAATAAACAAATAAACAAATAAACAAATAAACAAATAAACAAATAAACAAATAAACAAATAAACAAATAAACAAATAAACAAATAAACAAATAAACAAATAAACAAATAAACAAATAAACAAATAAACAAATAAACAAATAAACAAATAAACAAATAAACAAATAAACAAATAAACAAATAAACAAATAAACAAATAAACAAATAAACAAATAAACAAATAAACAAATAAACAAATAAACAAATAAACAAATAAACAAATAAACAAATAAACAAATAAACAAATAAACAAATAAACAAATAAACAAATAAACAAATAAACAAATAAACAAATAAACAAATAAACAAATAAACAAATAAACAAATAAACAAATAAACAAATAAACAAATAAACAAATAAACAAATAAACAAATAAACAAATAAACAAATAAACAAATAAACAAATAAACAAATAAACAAATAAACAAATAAACAAATAAACAAATAAACAAATAAACAAATAAACAAATAAACAAATAAACAAATAAACAAATAAACAAATAAACAAATAAACAAATAAACAAATAAACAAATAAACAAATAAACAAATAAACAAATAAACAAATAAACAAATAAACAAATAAACAAATAAACAAATAAACAAATAAACAAATAAACAAATAAACAAATAAACAAATAAACAAATAAACAAATAAACAAATAAACAAATAAACAAATAAACAAATAAACAAATAAACAAATAAACAAATAAACAAATAAACAAATAAACAAATAAACAAATAAACAAATAAACAAATAAACAAATAAACAAATAAACAAATAAACAAATAAACAAATAAACAAATAAACAAATAAACAAATAAACAAATAAACAAATAAACAAATAAACAAATAAACAAATAAACAAATAAACAAATAAACAAATAAACAAATAAACAAATAAACAAATAAACAAATAAACAAATAAACAAATAAACAAATAAACAAATAAACAAATAAACAAATAAACAAATAAACAAATAAACAAATAAACAGCCTCTAGTTTGATGCGAACGACTTCCAAAGCAAATAACAAAGGCTTTGAATCATGATTTGCACTATTTTAGCAAATATAAACTTCAGTGTTGAATCTTACTTTTTGTATTTGCATAAAAATTTGCTTTAAGGTACGAGTATAGAATTTCGGTCAAATTGAGCAAAAATGTCAAGCAATTTCTTTATAAATTTCTTCTGATAAGGTAAACTATTTTCTTCGATCTTCGCCATGTAAGTCGTTCACTGCATGTGAAACAAATTTAATGAATTCTGTCATCTTATTGCATCCAGCTTCCCAGGCCTCCGTTTCCCCATTCGACTTAGCGGTCAAGGTTGATGAAAATAAATTTTAGCAACGTGCAGAACCTCGTATGGCTTTGCTGTGCATCATCATCATCATCACCATCACCGCTACCCATCGCTACCAACCGTAGAAGGTCTCAGCAGGACGTCTTCATGTTTCCCGCTTCGAATACACCACACTGGAATGATAAAACAAAACAAGAGAACCGGAGAAAAAATTGAACCGCCAAAGCACTGATTATGGCAGCATCTCACGATCCGCGTCGAGATGTTTCGGCCTGCTATGGATCGATGCAGAATTCCTGAATTTGATATCAGAAACAATATGCAACTGCATGCATGCCGGTCACAATGCTGGACACAGGCCGTTGAACCGGACCCGGGAAATCGTGGATCTTAATTTCACCAAACCAGTCAACCGATGAGCGGTTCGTGTCGGGCGCTGGCTGAGCTGATCCGATTAGAGTTGCACAGCCAGAGCTCGTGTAAAACCGAGAACATGGATGCGATAAAATCGTTTAGTCGCTGAGTCTAGTTTATGCGGTGGGTGACATTCAGCCAAAACGCGACAACCAGCCATGCATAAATTCAGCTGGAAACCAAACCGCGCCATACCCGCAAAAGGTAATTTCAGTCATTATCCGAAATTTGTCGGTATCATCGCGTGAATCCGAACATTATTAGAGAGGTAATTTAAATACGCTCTGAACCGCACCAATCCGCCTTACATTTTGTGTCCATTCCATTTGTACTCGTAGAAAGAAAAAAAAAACACAGATTAGTGATGTTCCCAGGAGTCACTACACGATTGTTAGTCTATTCCTTCCGCGATCCTAAGCACCGTAAAACGATTATTCCGAACACATTGGACGCCACATAACATCACAAAGAAACTCTGCTATTTGCGGCCACAAAACAAACAACAAATGGTGCACTAATCGCGATTATACCCTTTTACAGACAATTGAAACCATTAGTTCAACATGGACATGAGTCACCTCGCTCGCGGTGCACATTCGGAGGCGGGTGTTTCTAGTTTGAAGGAATCCACCACGAAAGGTCACACTCTCCGGAATCGGCAGTACGCAAATGGATATAAAACCGGTCGGTAAAAGCATCCAATTCGTCGTCTTTATTTCTCCCGTTAGACCCCAGGGCCCATTACGGGTGACACCACAACCGGTTAGTGTCCACAAACGGAGCAGAAGATTGGGCTTCCGAGCGGGATGCATATGCGAACGCTTTTCTTTCAATCGTAAAATCACTTGACACGCGTAATAAAATTCAATAAAATTCCAGTAAAATGGTTACCCATAAATGTCAAGGCAACCACCCGCGTGAAAAGAAAATACCACCGCGATGTGAAAGGGAAATCTTGTTTGCTTAATTTTCAAAACCGGCAGCGGCGCTGCTGGGGGTTCGAGTTGTTAAAACAAACTCCAACTTCTGTACCTTCGCGTAGCAAAGTGATAAAATTTAACCGGCATGACGCCCGCGTGTGCGGGAGGAAAGTAATGCCACTTGCGTGCTTTGCTAATGCCATCATAAATTTCGGATTAAGGTTTGATCATAACTAGATTTTATCTGATAATTCGCATGTTTGTAAATTACGCCATTGCACGGAATCCACAAAAATTTATTACGGCAATCAATCCACACATTTAACCGGATTGATCAGGAATTGATAGCACCCAAAGTGCTTAAGAGCTGGGTGTTGGTGTTTTGTTATAATTTGGCTCAAGCGGATAATGGTTATACTTTGTCATTTATTTAGGTATAATCAACAGACACAATATGGTCCTAATGATAATTTCTAGTCTATATATATAAAAATGCAGAGATCATTCTTTGTAATCGCATCAGTTTGATCAGTTTTCACCCCCACCGGGTTCGTACATCAAAAAAATTAGGAAAACTTACCGGAAAAGTGGGAAAAACCAATAAAGTTATTTTGTATGGACAATGGAATTTTCCACTGAAAAAGTCGCCAATGATTGCTAGATTTACGATTGATGTTTGGCGCGCAACGAGTTGCATAAGTGCTTCACCGTCGAAGGAAAGAATACTAGATCGTCGAATAAATTTTTTGGCGCGCAATGAAATGTTTTGTGTGGAGAATTCTCATGCATGCTTGATTCATGCGATTCGTCATTCCGAGCCACGTGGTTAATAATACATGGGCGCCTAACGATCAAAATGTAGCAAGCGGTGAAAAGTTTTTCTGTCATTTTGGAGGTAGTAAACTTTTTTGCAATGCCACCAATTACAAGAAGGAGCATTGGACGCCGTAGTCGCGCTACAAAAAATACAGTAAATCATCGACAAAAAATGTCAGGAGTACCGTTGTTACAGACGCAACAAGAAAATACTTCAATAAACCCAGTGCAAACTAACGAACATCGAAGCCTTTATCGCGCTGCTTTGCACTATGATCCGGCAAACGATTATAGTACAGATAGTTCAGTCGCTATTGGACCAATGAACGTAGTGTGTATTCATTGTAAGGCGTTGAAGTTTAAAAATGAAACATCTGGATTATGTTGTGCAAGTGGTAAAGTTAAATTAATTAAATTAAATTCCCCTCCCGAACCATTGCGCTCATTGGTAGCAGGAAGTCAAAGTTCCTCCAAACATTTTTTGGAGAACATCCAAGCATATAACAGCTGTTTTCATATGACTTCATTTGGTGCAACACACATAATACGAGACAATTTTATGCCAACGTTTAAGGTAAACTATCTTCAAAATTGAATAAAGATAATAGGATTGTTTGTACTTATTTCATGTAGAAATACTAAATTTATAGGTTCAAGGTCAAATTTATCACAGAGCGGGCTCACTATTGCCAGTATCTGATGCAGAACATACGTTTCTTCAAATCTATTTTATGGGAGATTCTAACCTAGAAGCAAATCAACGTTGTTTTCACTATATTAATACGAAAAAGGAAATCGTGCAACAGCTACAGACGAAGCTGCATAAGAACAATGAATTAATTAAATTATTTAAAACAGCTTTAGAAAGGATGACATCAGACAACCATAAAATATTGATTCGAGCTGACAAAACTCCGGTTGGCGAGCATTCCCGTCGATTTAATGCACCAACATTTGACGATGTTGCAGTAGTGATTGTGGGAGAAAATTTACAATCACGGGATATTGTTTTACACCGCAGAAGCAATGAATTGCAACGTGTATCAGAAACACATCGGTGTTACGATGCTTTACAGTATCCGCTATTATTTTGGCAGGGTGAAGATGGATATCATTTTACAATCAAAATGATAAGCCCATTAACTGGTGATAAATGCATTTGAGTATTATTACCAGGAAGTATCAATAATTTTTAATATTGTGAAAATTACAGATGAGGAAACGAACAAAATGGTTAGCTCGATGAATTTTTATTCTTATAGAATGATGGTCCGTGAGAATGATGAAAATCACATTCTGAAATGTCGCAAACTGTTTCACCGGTATGCTGTTGATATGTATGTTAAAATAGAGACAGAAAGATTAACTTTCATCAGGTTGAATAAAAAAAAATTACGCTCTGAAGAATACATCCATCTTCGTGATGCGATCAACAGAGATGGACATGCCAATGACATTGGTAGAATGACTATTTTACCAGCTACGTACATTGGAAGTCCCCGTCACATGCAAGAATATGCACAAGATGCGATGGCATATGTACGACAATATGGTCGACCAGATTTGTTCATAACCTTCACTTGCAATCCAAAATGGAAAGATATAAAGGACTCATTATTTCCCGGACAAACGACAATAGATCGTCATGATTTAACAGCTAGAGTTTTCAAACAAAAGCTTAGATCACTAATCAATTTCATTGTGAATTTTCGTGTTTTTTTGAGAAACACAATGTTGGATGTATTCAGTAGAATGGCAGAAACGTGGGCTACCTCATGTTCATATTCTTATTTGGCTGGTGGATAAAATAAGATCAGATGAAATTGACGAAGTGATTTCTTCCGAAATTCCTGATAAAACGGAAAATAAAACTATTAACATGCGTGTTCAGTCACAAAGCAATCAAACTACAAACATGTTCTCCAAGAAATTATTGGATATTGGAGACGGGAAAGTAAAAGGAGATATTTCGACAGGTATGATTTCCTTGGAAGATGATTTTTGTAATATTACAACGTCGAAAAAAAACCTTATCGAGAAAGTTTTTCCAAATATTGCTCAGTATTACCAGAACCATATGTGGCTTAGCGAACGTGCCATATTGGCTCCGAAAAACACAGACGTTACCGATCTTAATGCGAAAATTCAAAATGCTATACCTGGTCATGCTGTTGCGTACAAATCAGTGGACACAGTTGTAAATCAAAATGAAGTAGTTTTTGAATTCTTTGGAATTGCCAGGTTTACCACCGCATAATCTCCAGTTGAAAGTTGGATCTGTTATAATCATGCTGCGTAATATTAATCAACCAAGACTTTGTAATGGAACCAGGTTAGCTGTGAACAAACTAATGAACAACGTAATCGAAGCAACAATTTTGAAGGGGAAGTATAAGGGAGAAGATGTACTGATTCCAAGAATTCCTATGGCCCTTATTCTGCGAGTCGAGTGAGGTGACTAGAGATGGGCAATTCGCTCCTGAGCTGTTCCAGTGAATCGAATCATTGAAGTGAGCTGACAGCTCACAGCTCTTTTCAAAAGAACCGCAGCTCATCAGCTCACTCATTTGCTACCCAGTTCACTGCATTATGACGAAGGGAACACGCTACGAGCTGATCGGATCTTCGGCTCTTTAAGAGATTCAATTTAGTCGACATCAATTAAAGATAAACTAATTCGCATTGCATTCATTGCAAATCAATGATTCAATTTCGATCATGCATACGAAAGAAAACCGGTGCATAAGAAAAACGGCGCACAAAATGAACCTTAAGTTCAAACTAAAAGAGCTGATGAGCTGATACATCGAATCGATTCATTTTGGTGAGCTGATCGGTTCGGAGCTGTTCACCAAATTGAGCTGTTTTGCACGCCTCTAGAGGTGACTCGACAAATCTCACCTCGCTGTCACATGACTGTAGTCACCCTATTCTACGAGTCGACTCGGGTGACGTGATAGCACAGACTAACAGACATGACAGTATGAGTAAATTCTTATAAAAATAATTTTTCGTGATGCACTAGTTCCACCTATATTGTACTGCGCGAACTATTTACTATCTGTACACCCCTTGTGTTATGTAAAAGTTATTTTACTAGTTGGTTTCCCCTCGTTTGTCAACACCGATCAGCTGCTTGCAGGGATGCCTGATTTCATCAAAATATTTGAAAATGAATCGTCACAATAAATTATTGGATTACGTTGATAATATATTTAACTTTTTCGCGATGTTGAAAGGTAACCATTTATTTGACTCAACGTTGTTCATCTAGACTATTTTTCATTGTGTTGGTAGTTTTCACCCAAAATTAAGTGGCGGCAGACCAGAAGCAAGTAAATATTGTAACAAAACGGGATCGATTTTGTATTGCGTTGGAGGATGAGAAGTAGGCACAATTATGTATATAGTTTTGGCAATATGTATTAAATCTGTATCCTGCATGAAATTTGCATGGACGTATACAAATCAATACATTATAGGCAATTCTGTATGAATGGCAACTCTGTTGGTAAATGAAAAAAATAAACACAGTCTAGATGACAGACAGGATGTTTACGATAGGGTAACGTGGCGCCATCATGACACATGTGAGTACTGTCCCAAATAAAGGAATATTCGAACTAACCGTTAAAATGATTGAAGAATCTAATTTGAGTGTCCTGTCTGTTAGTCTGTGGTGATAGGTTCATTCCATGGTGAGTGAGATGATGAACCTCAAGTGACGAACGATTCATTTTCTCAAACGTCAAAACAATAAAAATGGCGCAGTGTTTATGAGATTGACAAAAAGTTGAAAAGTTTAAAAGTTAAATTAGACAGTGCTTACCTAAACGATAGGATGTGATAATTGAATTGATTCTATAGGGTGATTTTTTAAGAGCTTGAGAACTTTTTTAAACAATAAAACGCATAAAATTTGCAAAATCTCATCGGTTCTTTATTTTAAACGTTAGATTGGTACATGACATTTACTTTTTGAAGATAATTTCATTTAAATGTTGACCGCGGCTGCGTCTTAGGTGGTCCATTCGGAAAATCCGCTTTTTTATCGACAAATTTTGTTCAGCGATGAGGCTCATTTCTGGTTGAATGGCTACGTAAATAAGCAAAATTGCCGCATTTGGAGTGAAGAGCAACCAGAAGCCGTTCAAGAACTGCCCATGCATCCCGAAAAATGCACTGTTTGGTGTGGTTTGTACGCTGGTGGAATCATTGGACCGTATTTTTTCAAAGATGCTCTTGGACGCAACGTTACAGTGAATGGCGATCGCTATCGTTCGATGCTAACAAACTTTTTGTTGCCAAAAATGGAAGAACTGAACTTGGTTGACATGTGGTTTCAACAAGATGGCGCTACATGCCACACAGCTCGCGATTCTATGGCCATTTTGAGGGAAAACTTCGGAGAACAATTCATCTCAAGAAATGGACCGGTAAGTTGGCCACCAAGATCATGCGATTTGACGCCTTTAGACTATTTTTTGTGGGGCTACGTCAAGTCTAAAGTCTACAGAAATAAGCCAGTAACTATTCCAGCTTTGGAAGACAACATTTCCGAAGAAATTCGGGCTATTCCGGCCGAAATGCTCGAAAAAGTTGCCCAAAATTGGACTTTCCGAATGGACCACCTAAGACGCAGCCGCGGTCAACATTTAAATGAAATTATCTTCAAAAAGTAAATGTCATGTACCAATCTAACATTTAAAATAAAGAACCGAAGATTTTGCAAATTTTATGCGTTTTATTGTTTAAAAAAGTTCTCAAGCTCTTAAAAAATCACCCTTTACTTGCTAATTTTCTTGTGCTCGACTATTATCACTGCCTCCGGTCTAAATGGAACAATTATACCGTACCATCTACGGGCGGAGAAGAATCATGCCATGACTGAAGGAAATTTTTTGTGCGTTCCTAGAGCTCAACATTAATAATTATTCAAACCTTCATTTTTCTATCGAAATATTATTTAGAGGTGGCACAACTGATGCTACTTAAACACTGCTTTTATCCATATTTTGATTGCCCTGGGAATAGTAATTTTTCTACGAATTTAGAAAGATCAATTGCTGGATGCGATGGCCAGGAAAACCCAGTGAGAAGCCCGGCTTGGCTGCGGGCCGATACTAATAGAATTAATCATTTTCTGAACGTTTCCGAAGGTACAAAGTGTCGGTATTCGTCCGATGTCAGATGATCCCGGATTTTTCTTTACAACGGTAAGAGTACTACCCGTATTACAAACGAATACACAACTATTCAAACCTTTCAGGTTAACAAGTGGTCGCATCAAGAATATCGATCTAATATTTTCAACGGACTTGGTGCCTTGTGCAGAATCAGTGTAATTGAACTATTTGGGAAACGCTGTGACCTCTATTAAAAAAGGCGATACCAAAACACTAGCATGGATGGAACGAGAAACATCGATTTGATGTCACATTCGACGGAATGAAAATTCACTTATATTACAGTGATTAGGATGCAATATATACAGATATCTGTTAAATTTATTTACCACACTGTGATTATACGATTGATGTGTTAATTCGTTAAGGTGCCAATGAATTACTCCGATTGAAAAATACAGCCAAATTACCCTGTGAAACTATTGCTAGGAAATAGTGAACATGAGTCTTATCTATTACTATTTAAATTGTAATTTACTATAAGACCTCAATCCGATTCTTGAGCCTCACATCCACATGCGCGTATACACACTAATATTCTGCTGGAATTTATTTGAATAAATGAATATCTCATCGTTCATACCAATTTGGATAAATTATTTGTTCACATACAAGAGGAATTAAAAAAATAAATACGATAAGAGTGAGAGCATTTTTTCTTCGGCTCATCAGTGTATAGCCTCTTTGGCTTAAAATTGACCACTAATGGAGCTGGGAACCGGTAAAGCTGAAATCGGTTAGTTTGGCCAGCAACTAGCATAGCCTATAAATTGAAACAGTTTTGAACCAAATTTGGAAAATTTGTACGTTAGTTGCATTATCGCTCTATATAAACAATATGACAGGTTGTAATTTCATACTAACTACCCTGTATTCCCGGAACCGGAAAGCAGGAACGGGACGAGCACTTTCCTGGTACTTCCGGAATCAGGAACGATGATCCATTATATTCAAAATCAACGGTTTTTATTTATCAGGTAATCATATCAGCCTAATTGAAGAATTGTACGATTATTTAAATGCAACTAGCTTTGAGAAGATCGGGAAAACAGGTGGATTTCAAGATTGCGTGCGATTCAGTCCAAGCGACGCTCAGTATTATTTGCTTCGGTCAAGTAGGTGCACTACATTGGCGACTATGGATAAAAATGGTACAGTTAGCGTCACTCATGTCAGCTCTAGTAGTCATCTTATATGCCAAAACCATTAGGTAGAGTGAAAACTGTTGTCTGATCGGAATTGGTTAGATGGAGAGAGATCTGTTGTCTCTGCTTGATAAATTGACTTTAAGGGTAAGATTAAAATAGGCGCGTTCTCTTCGAGTTTTCGCGTCGCTATAACACAGTACTATTTTTTCTGTGGTTGCTTCTTAGAGTTGAAGAGAAGATATTGTATAAGATTTTATTAAAATTCGTTGATTGAAAGTCGAGTAATCGGCAAAACAATATTGACTCTACTAATGAGATGACTATCGCTACAATAGCCTTATATGAAACAATACAAACCTGTAACCGCCTTATTTGGCGGGTACATCCAAAGTTAGGTACATTTGTTTAAGTTAGAATAATTTGCTAGATTTGGACAACACACACTTCAAATTAAACGGCATATAGAATAACTTTCTTACGGCCGGATAACGGATGAGTACCGCTAATTTTCCTAACAATTGCGCCGATCCATCCTTTCCGGAAACTCCGAAAGAATTGAAAAAAATTCAAAATTGAACTCTCATCGGAACCGGTTTTCACAAATTCTGATTTAAATTGAAGATTATGGCCGTATGAATTTCCATTTGATTTCACCCCAATCAGACTTTTGATTTTGGAATTACGAAGTGATGATGGTTCAACATTTGGAGCAAAATCTCACCAACCCAAAGAATTAAATTTCACATAAAACAAATAAATTGGTGGTAAGTAACACAACCCTTTCAAGTTGTCAGTCATGCGAAATTAAAAATTTAATCACTATTAATATACTTTCTGTATTAGAATTAATATAATAATAAGTGGAACAAGTTTCAATTTGTTGAAAACGAAAAATATTATTTTGATTGCCTTCACCGATCAGAATTTTCATTCATGTTGGAAAAATTTCATAAAATATTCCACATGTGTAGATTTTAAACCAGTAAAAATATTGGACTGGTGCCAAATTTGAATAAATGTTGTACTTTCATACATTTTGCCACGTGACGTTGTATTTCAAAACTGTTTTCTGTATCTAAAGCGATAATCACTTGGTTATTCTTCCAATCTTAGAATTTAAGCCTCTTCATCATGAATATCACCTAAATATTCAAAAAACAACGAATTCATAATATTCGTCGAGTGAAACTTATTTTTCAATGACATCTGGGAGTTTTATCATAAAAATAAAAATTGTAAATAACAATTAAAATAGATTCTATTTAGAAAGGCAAAATAAATTCCGTTCACTTCCCAATGATCATGAAACAACTTTTTAATCTGTTTTTTTTTTTAAGTTTTCCTCTTGCTACTAGACCTACCGATATCGATTTCAGAACATTGAAGTCATTTTTCAAAGTGATTGCAAAACCTTTCTGTATGAAAAATTCAAAAATATATACAATTTAGTAAGATGAGCGCAGATTTTTGAGAACAGCCATTCAAAAAAAACATAATTTTGGATAGGGTCCGGTTTCTATATAAAAAAGCAATTTAATACTCTTTCATACATAATTTGAATTTTAATAGAACAAATTTCGATTTTTTTGAATTTTCGTTCAACACTCCGCTTGTCACTTGCCTTACCGGTATCGACTCTAGAACTCACATCACAGTGACTTTTGTCACCCAAATTCGACTCCAAGAATACGGTGAGAGTTCATCGAAGTTCATCCTGGTGACTTTTGTCACTTCATTCGACTGTCAGAATCGTGTGACTCGGGTGACTCGACTTATCTCACCTCACTCGACAAATCTCACCTCACTGTCACATGACTGTAGTCACCCTATTCTAGGAGTCGACTCGGGTGACGTGACAGGTTCATTCTATGGTGAGTGAGATGGTGAACCTCAAGTGACGAACGATTCATTTTCCCAAACGTCAAAACGAGTGGGAAATGTTGCCGGTTGTAAGGTTTAAATTTTCTCGATATAAAACTTGAGTGTTGAATTTGTTTTCGGATTCCGGTTTGTTTTTTTTTCGAATCACGAGTTCCATTGCCGTTAGTTAGTATGAATTGCCATTAGTTGGTATGAATAATTAATGTCGATAATCCTGGAAATCGCTACAAGTTACTGGCCTTAATATATAATCGTTTGCAACGGTCTTATTTGCAAAGTACGTTTCTGAGGAGCGAAATATCAACTGT
This sequence comes from Malaya genurostris, assembly GCF_030247185.1. Lineage (NCBI taxonomy): Eukaryota > Metazoa > Arthropoda > Insecta > Diptera > Culicidae > Malaya > Malaya genurostris. Next base: position 337,627,749 of record NC_080571.1, on the reverse strand, counting down.
AAGATTTGTTTATTTGATTTAAATTAGGTATTAAGTTTACCTACATTGCAGTCCAGACCACTGTCACTCATTCGAATAAAATGCTTACCGGTGGACAAAGACCCGTTGTAACATTCTTGTTCAAGTTGAAAGGATCGTACAGGATTCCTAATTGTATTCTTCCCAGCTAATCTCTCAACAATATCGAGTAGTTAATAATGGCTGCGATTTAGGCAAGGACGAGTCCAATTAAAGTGTTGGTTTGATTATGGTACAGTGTGCTGGTATTAGAATCTTCATGAGGCACAGATGCTCTTAGTATAATTTTCTATCTCGTTATCTGGACATCCTTCCTCTCACAAAATAATTCATACCAAGCCACTGTGCTGAAGATTGAATATTCAGTTTTCGACTGACTGATGATTGGCTTTTAACGGTCAAATGTTTCTGAGAGTTTCGAATGACTTTGGGCCACATAAACTGTTGCATATCATTTATTTAATTCGTGTCAAATTAATACTGGGTAAGAATTCTTAGTTACACTTAAATATCATATACAGTAGCAGGAGCACAGAATTAGCGATGGCGATTTGGCGATCTCAGAAAATACTGCAAACGAACTAGCACTTTTGCTGCCAGCCACTCGAGAGAAACCAACTCCTGCACTCCTACTACTTCTACAAAATCAAATTCCTGCTAAATAACTTTTAGTTGGGTTTAATCGAAATAGTGCATGAGGCTAAATCAACAGTCTGGATGAAAAATAAATATATAATGATTAATATTCAGCACGGAATATTTTGTCATTGAACTTTGAACTGAAAACACTTCCTAAGAAACAGCTGAGTACATTTTTGCAAATTTAGACCATAATAAAAGGTTTTATGGTCTGCCGTTAACTTTTTTTTTATGTCACGTCGGGTTCCAGAACAACAGGACAAGTGTGTTTAAAATGTATTCCGCCATGTAGAGCAAAATGCAAAAAAGACAAACTTCTGTAAACTTGCCTTAAAGCTTTTTATAAATTATATAGGTTGTGCTATATGCTTAAACAACTTTCCTTGTTCAAAATTATAAGATTTTTTTTACCTTAGTAACATTTATGAAAACATGAGTTATATGAGAAAAGCATCATTACACGACATTATGTGGGTTAAAACAGTTTTTTCACAATAATCTGTGCTTTCGCGCATTTCGTGAGTATTAGTCATTTCATCCCAAAGTATTATGAGCCTAGTCCATCGTGCTCATAAAGTTGTATCTAATAATTTTACAGCTCAATCTCTCTTCTAATTCTCTGAAAGTATGTATGTATGTATGTATGAGTAGCCACCATCAGTTCAAGGATTTCCCAAGTAATGCGGGTAGACTTACCGTAGCCCCGATATCATTCACCGAGTAGTCTTCACATTATTGTTGTTACTGAAGGGAAAACAAAAAGGGTTGGGTGGATTCGTAAGCCGAAGAGCTTGCGTTTGTACCACGGGAATGCGAGACTCCCTTCCAACAATAACATCCAACTAAACGATCAACAATATCGCTATACGTGCTTGAACCCACCTGATGGTTTGTTTTAGAAGGGCGCGTCAAACTCATGTCAGACCTTTAGAAGGAACAAGTTCCTTCGAGTGAATCGGGCTGGCTATCCACGTTCCCTCGTCCAGTCCTCAATTCGTATGATGCCCTGATGCTCCCTCCCCTTGCTGCCCAATTGCTAAGTGTAAAATATTATAATATAATGTATTAATAGATGAGTCAGCAATCATTGTTGTATGACCATTCAAGGCGTCTGTCAATAAGTAATATAATTTATGAAGCAGTTTAAGGTAATCAAATGCAATTTGAAGTTAAAACATGTGTAAGATCCTGAAGTTCAAGGATATTATTACGTACGTAACCAACCCGTACACCACCGCCTACCACTACATGTTTAATTGTAATGTAGGTCAACAGTCCATTGACTAAATATAACAGAATATGATATAATATAATACAATATAATACAATATCATATGATATAATATAATACAATATAACATAATATAATATAATATAATATAATATAATATAATATAATATAATATAATATAATAAAATACAATATAATACAATATAATATAATATAATATAATACAATATAATATAATGTAATGTAATATAACACAATATACTATAATATGGAATCATCTCTACATGTTTTTTTTTCAGTTTGGTTGTTTTATTTTTTTTTTTGTATTTTTCATTAAATAATTAGACATTGACATTTTTGTTTATTACTCGATTGTTAGCGGCGTTGAATTTTTTATCTTGCGCTATGTTACATGTAGTAATAATAATGATACTCCATTGTTATTACTTGCCGTACTAATTACTATTATTATTATTATTATTACTACCATTACTATCACTATTATTATTATTATTATTATTATTATTACCACTACTATTATTATTATTACTATTATCATTATTATTACTATTATCATTATTATTGCTATTATTATTATTATTATTATTATAATTTTTATTATTATTATTATTATTATTATTAATATTATTATTATTATTATTATTATTATTATTATTATTATTATTATTATTATTATTATTATTATTATTATTATTATTATTATTATTATTATTATTATTATTATTATTATTATTATTATTATTGTTATTATCGTTATCTTGTTTATGTTCGTTTAATGTATTTATTTCGGTACTACATTTTATCCTGTTTGTCATGGTAGTTAGTTATGCCTTTTTTCTTTTGTCACTACTTTTATGTTAACTGTTAATTGTTTCGATTGGCCAGCTTCAAATCACTTAAACTAACGTGAATTACTAATTTACGTTGCGATATCGTGTAGTCAATTAAGTTTCCTTACTGAGATGTGTACATATTTGCTTCTTACCTAGCTATCTTGTTTTTACTATTGTGTGTAGCAATCTGTTTGTTTCTTCTCTACCTACACCTACACGCACTCATTCCAAATCCTACTAATTGGTGTCCGATCTCTCCTCATCACTATCCGAGAACTCGCTTTCTATATTTTTATAAATTTCCTCTACTTTTTGCTTAAGTTTGACTTTATCCCTTGCTATCTCTTCCCAGCTACTCAATTCCATATCTTGGAATCTATTGAAATCCTGTTCCAGAGAGTCTTTCCACGTGAAACTCGGCCGTCCTTCCTTTTTTTCCTTGAATTTCATATTGTACGCTATTTTTAGAGGATGTTTGTTTTCTCTTCTCATAATGTGCCCATAATATTTTAGTCTTCCAACTCTCACTTTCCTATTGATGGTTTTGCCATTGAGTTCTTTTTGTGCGTTGAATTTTCTGCTTCCCTCTTTCCTGCAATTGTTCCAAATGTCTTTCAAGATCAGCTTTTCAAATCTCGCAAGTTGTCTCCTGTTTCTTTTCGTTAGTGTTGATACTTTCGTGCCGTACAGCATGGTAGGAGCAACCACCGTGTTGTATATCATTCTTCCAATATCCCATGCTGGTTGGAATTTTTTACAAAATTCCACGATCAACTTTGTTGATCTAACTGCGTTCACACATCTTTGCCTCACCGTAGCAGGACGATTCAGTGTTTGTGTCAAATTAATACCCAAGTATTTTATTGCATCGCACACATTGAATTCCTTACCGTTCAGAATTATGGTTTCTGGCATGGTACCTGAGTGGTTTGGAGATCTTATGAGAATGTGACTCTTATCATTGTTAATTTCCAATCCAACTTCTGCTAGGCATGTCTCGATAGCTGCTATAATATTCTCCAAATCCTCCAGTTTCTCGACTAGTATAAGCAAGTCATCCGCAAACGCTAGTACACACGGTAATTTGAATGAACCTTCCTTTATCATTTTTAGCTCTGGCACAAGCGCCGAAACTTTTCGTAGAACGTTCTGCATTATGAGGTTGAATAGATATGGTGATAAAGGACATCCTTGTTTTATACCCTTGCCTCTGCTTATTTCTTCAGACAACTGGTTTTGCCAACGTACTCTTGCTCTATCATTGTTCACGCAGCTCAGCACTCTGTCGATTATGTGTGAAGGTACCTCCAAACGTAGCAACACTTCTTTTAGCAGTTCCAAGTCTATATTGTCAAAAGCCTTTCTGATGTCCAACGCAGCGGCGAACAACTTCTTCCCAGCATTCCAGTATTCCTCCATTACACGCTTGGCAAGGAATATTTGATCGTCAGTAGATCTCCCCTCTGTGAATGCTGCCTGGTATAGATCCAACTCTCCAGTAAAATCCTTCAACCTATTCTTCACCCATTTTGCATAAGGTTTATAACCTACATTGCAAAGGCTGATTCTCCTGAACTGATCAACCTTCCTTGGATTGATTACTTTAGGAATTGGAATTTGGATTGACTCTGTCATATCCTTCGGCATTACGTTCTCCATCCACATTCGTCTCCATATACCATGCAGCTGTTCCTTTGTCTCCTCATTAGCATACTTGATGTACTCCATCCGTACTCCATCCGCTCCAGGACTTTTCCCGTTACAAGCGTTGCGAATAATTGAATATATCTCTTCCTTTGTAGGTGGTTCAGTCAGAGGACATGTGCCATGCTGTTTTAAGAGCTCCATACAAGGTCCCTCACTCTCTTTTAAAACTTCTCCCCATAACTTGGTTGGGATATAGGCATTCAAGGTACGTTTTTTACGGACAAACTCCCTTAAAAACTTGTGAGATTTTCGAACTCTTACTGTAACATCGAAATCATTTAACTTTCTATAGAAGTCTCTAATAGACTCCTCAGTGTGTTGCTTAACCGTTGCTCGGAATTCCTGTTTTCTATCTTTCAGCTTCCATTTGTACGGAATCATATCAGGATATTTATTGGCCAGTCTGAATGCCTTGTTGAGCCTATTCAAGGCAGATCTTCTTCGCGGGGTCAGAGGTATCTTGCAGATACTCAACGCCTTGTTTGCTGCTCGTTTCATTTTGTTTGTGATTTCCCGGTAAGCTTCCGTTATGTTCGTTTTATCTAAATCAACTTTTAATGCATCACTACCTAATGCTTCGTGGTATTTTTTTCTCACTGATTCCTCTTTTAAACCCGAGGGCTCCATTCTATTGTCCTTTTTCTCTTTTGTATGCCTCTTCGATGATTTCGGTACTCTTATTGCTGCCAGAATGAGTTTGTGGTCTGTTTCGATCCTTGTCCATAATCCTCGGATATATCTAAATCCAACTTTTCCATCTGATGGCTTGACCATGTGGTCTATTTGACTTTCTTTATCCTTGGCCCGCCATGTTGATTTAACATTTTTTCCTATCATGGAAGATATGTTAATAAGTTTATGGACATGCAGGAACATTTTGAATTCATCCCCATTATCGTTGCTATGCTTGAATCCTAACTGTTCACCTACACAGCTGCTATCTTCTTCTGTTATTGTTTCTGTGCCGATCTGTGCATTCCAATCACCAACTATTATTATTTTCTCTCTAACCTGCTTTTGATTGAGCACTGTACCTAAGGTGGTCAGGAAACTATACGCTTTTTATTTGGGCCATGTACGTTCACCAATATAAGTTCATATCCATTTTCGATTGCTATTTTCGTTGATACTGCTCCTTTTCCTATACATCTTGTACCAGTTACTTCAACATTCGCTTCCTTCTTGATTAGTATTGCAAATCCTCTTGACTTATTCTGACCTTTTCTGGTAACATGCCAGTTGTAATTCCTGGTTACTATTCTCTCACACTCTGTATTGACTTCCTGAAGTACTCCAATATCTATTCCATAGAATTTGAACACCTCATCAATGTTATCCCTTTTATCTTGTCCTCTACAGCCTCTAACGTTCAATGATCCTATTCTTATCAGCTCTATATTTGCACTTGCTGTCGTCCCGTTCCAATCCTCACCACGTTTGACATAATTATTGCTGTTATTTCCGTTATCATGCTCGACCTTTTTTCTACTTGCTTTCTTCTTACCTACTCCTTCTTCTCTCTCATCCGTTGCTTTGTTTTCACCTCGAATTTTCGATCTTGTCGTTGTTACTACTTTATCCTGATTTTCTTTTTGTGATAAATCCTCTCTAGTTATCGTTGTTCCAAGCTCGAGATGTACAAGTGCTCTAATGCCATTTTCATTTTCCTCAATTTCTAAGCTCTCCTGGATACTCGAAGCTTCTCTGTCACGCTCGATTTGTTCAATATAATTTCTATGTTCTAATCGTCTATCCCCCCTCATGACGTCAATTGCACCTCCATTATCCGTATTATCTTCTAAAACTTCTACCACGCTATCATAGTGGTTTTTAACATTATATCCTGTGAATAAAATTCTTAAAATGTCAACCTCATCTGTTCTTTCCATTCCGATCCTTATGCACGGGTTATCATCTTGATATATGATAATAAATTTATCAAATATTTCAGCTGCAGCCACTATAGTCTCGTGGCCTAACCATGATCCCATTGTTTTAGTATATTCTAAGAACTGTTCAAATCCTTGCTGCTCTAAGCTCTCACTTAAAAATGGCTCGAATCGCTCCCTGTTTTCTTTCATGTAGTCCGAAATAATTATTCTAAAGTTTATAATATCGTCATCACTAGTCAGATCGTTTTCCTTTGGTCCAGTAAGCTGATCTAGTAATGTCCTAATCAAACAGTTTCCATCCTTCTCCATTTCCTTCACCTTTAGTAGATTGTGCGAGTTAAATTCACGTACTCTATAATATCTACCTTTATTTATCTTGCTTGCTTCTATCGCAGTTGGTGGTTTAAATCTATTATCATTATCGTTAAACGGCACGATTGTTCGTTCAATATCTCCTAAATTGTCACTGATCAAGATTGGATAATCGTATAGAGAGCAATCGTTTTGATTTGAGGAAAAAACTACTTCCTCATCCTTACTTTGCCTAACGCACTCATTAAGATTTACGTTCAATCTTGTTTTTGCTTTCATTTCCGTTCTCGTCAATGATCTGGTAACACTTCCAAACTGATTTTCTCCATCATATTGCTCGTAATACATTCTCAATTGAGTTCCTACTAGACTTGCTGAGCTGACGTTCGTGAGTGGTTCCACCACCATCACTTCCGAACCGTTATTAATAATGCCGATGGACACTCTAAAAAGCTCGACAGTTGCTTGCAAGATTTCCATTTCGACACCTATACTACTGCACTTAATTCGCTCGGCTCTCTCCAAGTAACCCTCTCCCCAATACTTGCAAAAAACATTCCCATTTTCAATAGAATCGGCGATTAAATGCCTGAATTCCCTTTCTGAAAAATTATGTGCTCGAAATGCCTCATCTTGTCTTCCTAATTGATCTATTAACGCGCTAACAACTGATTTGGAGTTTAAGAATAAAACCTCCACTCGTTGACCTTTACCCAGCTCAATTATTTTACTCTGGCGCCATTCGTGATCGCATGCCATTTTGTTTATATATTCAAGACAGTACGTTTCAATAAGGTTGGCTATGTAATATCGGTTCACTTACCGGTATCTCCTTAGTATTGGTTACCTTTTCTACCTACTTGCGCAACGGTTGTCATACAATTTGAGTGCTCTTAAGATCGCTCTTACACACACTACTCAACTGAACCAAGATTTTTGCACACTTTTCAGGCTATGTGAAGCTTGCTATCTTGCTTACTCTTTTTCACTCACACGCCTTAGACTCCACTTTTCTTCCTTCTCTTCTCTGTTATATTATACTACGTAATATTTTACTCTCCTTTTATTCTATTGAAGGATACCAATTTTAATTTAGCTGATCTGCTCTGCCTGAACATCTGGGCTACTTAATATGCTGAATCTATCACTTCCGCAATAATCACCTCCACGATATTCACAACTTTAAATCACAACTAAAAACCAATAGATTGGTGCTCAATCGAAAGGAAAAAGGCTGGTTCACTGCCAAGCACACATCTTGCTACACACGCGACCGCGCTCTCTCGTGTCTTGAAGCTGACTGATCTTCTAATTCTCTGAAAGTATACATTTATCCTAATGTATGAGAATTGAATTTTTCATAGGACATCTAAAAAGTAACAACATAATAGATACAATTATTTTGTTGTTTAATAACAACATCAAAGGTTTGAAAATATCTAAGATTTTTCGGTTAATATTCCTCCTGTCACTTGCTTTACCGGTACCGACTTTGAAACTCACTGCGTGTGACTCTTGTCACCCAGATTCGACTGCAAGAATTAGGTTTTGCACGATGACGACATAAATGAATTGCCGATGAATCAAGTTCATCTTTGACAGTTGCCGTGTACTTGTTTTGTTTTGCGACTGCGAGTTAAAAATTGAAAAAATGACGAAAAAGTGTCTGTTGAAAACGTATTCCACAGTGAAAATAACTAAAAAGATTGCCCTGTATGTGTTTCCAGCATCTAGGAGCGATATATGTATGAATCTGTTGAGTGTGAGGCGACTTGCAATTTTTACATTCGACCGATGAACTTCTGATGAATTTTTAAACTGTAAACAAGTACACGTCGACTGTCAAAAAAAGTTCATTCTGTTCATTTTTGTGAGGTTATGTCATGTTCGTGCAAAACCTAATTAGTACTTGTTTACAGTTTAAAAGTTCATCAGAGGTTCATCATTTGAATTTAAAAATTTGCTAGTCGCCTAAACTAAAAAGTTGTAAAAAATTCTAAAACAGTAACATGTGTGCAGTTAAAAACATCCAAAAAACCTATTTATCCGCTTACGTGCATGGTTTGTCTCCCGCTAGCAGAGCGAGGTATAATGCAAAAATTAAGGACATAGATTTTGTTGATCCGTACATTGCAAATTTAAGCGAAACAGAGTTCCCAACGACGGTAACCGCGGGTCACGTTGTACAATATTTGTTAAATAGATGTGCTAACAATGAAGATAGTTTTAGAAATACGAGAAGTATCAATGCATATAAAAAATTTGAAGCTGGACTAATTCATACTGTGAGTGGTGGAATTCTAAACGACTTATACGTTATGAGAGGAAAGGTATTTAAGTCACTTCGAATAAAGCTTTTCATTGTTCTGTTAAAATATCGTTTATAAGTTATAATAAAAATCATTATTACTGGTCAACTGTTTATCGGTGTGTAGGTGTCGCATTCGATGAAGTTGAATGAGAAACCGTTAATAGCATGGATAATTATACAGAGAGATGGATGGATTCGATCTGCACACTGCAACTGCGTATGTGGTCTTAGTGAGACATGTTCACATGTTAGCAGTATTCTTTACGCGCTGGTCAATCTACATTTCATGTCATCAACACTCAAAGTATACAAATCATATAGCTTGCCCAACGAATTAACTTCATTGTACATTATTTTGCGATTTAGTTAAGCGTAACCGACCTTCCATCGTACTGGGCAAGACCTGCAAAACGCATGAAAGATGATTTGTTTCATCCGGTTGAACAGATCGATTATGGATTTAAGGTATCACGACACGATGACCTTAACATAAACACAACTAAAAGAGATTTTCTCTCTTTTGTGTCATCATTGAAGGGAGATGAAGAAGAACCCGCTATAGTTCATAAATTTTGCGGTACAGAAGTTTCCTGTTTAAATTGTCGCCAAAACTACGTACCTGACTACATCCTGTTAAACAAAAACTTGTTGCTTGTAAACCTATTTGATACACAATTAGAAACACAAGGTATTGACATCATAAGGAAAATTGCAAGCGAAGTTGAGCTCAGTGTAGGCGAAGCTCAAATTGAAGAAATTGAGAAATTGACACGGTTACAATCTCGTAGCGATTTTTTGGCGATGGATCCGAATAGGTCGAATAACAGCTTCTTTGTTACATCAGTGTATCCATACTTCGACAGTTACAGTACCCAAGAAAATGTCATTATTAAGAACAATATGTTACCCTCATTTATCACGAGCTGATTCGGAAGCAATCCGTTATGGCAGGGATAACGAACCCAGAGCAAAAAAAGCATTACAAAAAGTGCTCCAAAACCACCAGAATATCCGCTTCTTAGAATGTGGTATATTCATTGATAAGACACGCCCATTCTTAGCTGCAACGCCAGATATGATTATGGAATGCGACTGCTGCGGTAGAGTTTGTATTGAAATAAAGTGCCCGTTTCGTCTGTTCAAAAAAAGTAATTTCAATAATCAGTTTCGTATGGCGGATCTTGATTATATTACAAGCAACCAAAACAGTTTTTTTTTAAACAATAATCATCATTATTATCTACAAGTCCAAGCGCAGATATTCATAACTAATTCTAAATACGGTATTTTTTTTATCTGGAGTGATACCGAATTCATCTGCATACGAATTGAAAAAGATGTATACTGCTGGACTGAAGCTTGTAGCAAATCTGAAATATATTTTGAAAATATTATATTACCGGAGCTACTGGCCAAATATTACACGAACAAGTTAAATAAAATTTAAAAAAAAAATTTTCAGTGGAGTACTTTTATTTTTTCCATCGAAAATATTGCTTGACCTTCCGAATATTCGCCTGACATGAAATTACTGAACATCAACCGTGTCGAGTGTCGTAAACCAGCAGTAAAGAAAGGGAAAGAAAGTTAGTCCAATACTCGTTTCTAGATACCGTGGTCACCACTCCATATCCACGTGTACCATGAAAGAATATTCGTATAAGTAGGGATGGGAGCTGATCCGGGTGTAACTTCATAGGAAAAACGATTAACTTCAAAACTTCACATTACTTCATGCATCCAGCTGTCGAGAGATCTGCATCCTCACGCATTAATTTTCCGCGTCTTTTTTCTTGATTTTTTCTTTAATTGGAAGTTTGTTATGGAGGTAGATGATGGACTCAACTTGAATTCCCGTCAGCATTTCAAATGATAAGACAATGTTTTAATGTATTATTGGTTTATTTAAACTTACAAGAATGCAAGAAACTTTGACTATCAAGTCAATGATGTTGTGACCATTCTGAAATCGAGCCATCGAATTTACTAGAATAGTACCAGGTGTCACCCGTACTTCAAAACTATGACGCTTATCAAAATTAACCAAACGGCATTTTACTTTTCAGATGTCTCTTTTTGGACCTTACTACAACCAAGAATATTCATTTTCCGCCATTGTGTTTTTTTTTTTCGAAGAGGTTTCGAAACTTATCAACAAATCAAACGAGTGCGACAACTGTACTCTTGTCTGCAATAAGTTCACTTTTGGAATATATTGTAAACAATTCTTCGGCCATCTCTGAGAAAATCGAGTGACATTGTCACATACACACACAGACATTTTGTGATCTCGACGACTGAGTCGAATGGTATATGACACTCGACACTCCGTTCAACAGTCGATTTTCACAGTGATTGCATAACCTTTCTATTTTCTATTAATTTCTTCTATGCTAAGAAATATAAGTATTTTTACCTCTTTATGTCAATTACAGATAATGCTAAATATTTATTATGTATAACCATTAAGTGCCCCATACCTAGATCCGGTAATCAAAAGATTAAAGTTTTGCATTTAAAAATATCACCCTAATGCTGCAATTTTTTATGCTTGGGATTTACATACAGAATGATTGATGCTAAGATGCTTTATGTATATATGTATATATATTATACAATTGTATATTCCAATTCCACAATTGTATCTACTAACATTTATGTTCACAAATTAAAAACATCCAACACTAAAAAATGAATGCAAACCTCCTGCTTGTACACCGCAGTCTTTCGAAACAATAAATACTTCTGTTGAAGTTTCCGCTTCGCTGCAAGAAGCGATCATTTTCGCATGGTCATGTTGATCCGTTTTTGTTATGCCTTTTGCCTTCACAACGTCATTACTTTCCGAACAATTCGCAAACGGTTCGCTTTTGCTGTCGTCTTCCTCCTCACAGTCAAAGGACACTTCAGATGAGTTTTCTAAGTCCGTAAACGGTAGTAACTGAGATGGTACCCAATCAACACTGCAGGGGTCAGTTGCCTTAGCAGGCTGGCCTGTAACACAAAACTTATTATGATTTTCACTATTAGTTGTGATTGACTTACCGGAAACGAAATGCAAGCCGCATAAATATTTGTTTTTCCAACTGAAATCCTCACTAAGTCTCAGAGTTTTAATCCAGGATTTTCTTCGTTCTTCATTTATGCGATTTATACAAATATCGCTCCTTGAAGATGGAAACGCATACAGGGCAATCTTTTCAGTTCTTTTCACTTTGGAACACGTTTTTAACAAGCACTTTCTCGTCATTTTTCAATTTTTTATTCGCAGTCGCAAAACAAAACAAGTACACCTCAACTGTCAATGATGAACTTGATTCATCGGCAGTTCATTTGTGTCGTCATCGTGCAAAACCTAATACGGTGAGAGTTCATCAAAGTTCATCCTGGTGATTTTTGTCACTTCATTCGACTGTCAGAATCGCTCGACTCGGGTGACTCGACTTATCTCACCTCACTCGACTCGCAGAATAAGGGCCTATGATTCCGAATGATTTGCCGTTTGATTTTATGCGGCTTCAATTCCCGATTCGGCTTGCTTTTGCAATGACGATTAACAAGGCACAAGGTCAATCATTGAAAAAGTATGTGGAATCAACTTAGAGTTTCCATGTTTCTCACATGGTCAATTGTATGTCGCCTGTTCACGAGTTGGCAAACCTACGTCGTTATTTGTATACGCTGAAAACGGTAAAACTAAAAATGTTTTTTCTTATAAGGCATTGCAATAAACATAATAATTGTCAGAACACAGTAATAAGAGTTTCTAATCAAAAATATTTTCTAACAGATCTTCTCAAGTTCAGATAAAAGGTTTGTTATTTCTATATTATCAAGGAGTAAAATAGGAACATACCTTACAGGCAAGAAAACCTTTTGCCGGGTCAGCTAGTAATATATAAAAAAAATTCCAAGTATCCTACTGCGTGATAGATTGAAGTCAAATCCTGATGAAACGCGGTTGAATGATCTCTGCAAGCCAATAATAGCATTGTTAGCACCGTAGTTAGTTCGTCGTAAAGGAAGTCGAATAAATGCACTGTTGCGAAGAGCCCGGGGTCGGACGTTGATATTAATTTTGCGGAGCAAAGCAGGGCAGTCAATCCTATCGGTCAAAACATCTGCTATCAATGAAGCACGAGCCACATCTCGACGAACTTGTAGTGTATCGAGACCGATTAATAACCCGCGACTTTCGTAGCTTGGTAGTTGGTGAGGACCGTAGGGCGAAGCGAATGAATCTGCGTTGTATCGATTCGATTCTATGAGCTCCGTTTATGTAGTGAGGGTTCCAAACGACAGAACAGTACTCCAAGGATGAACGAACAAGCGAGCAAAACAGAGATTTTAAACAGTGCACGTCTGTAAAATGTTTAGCCATCCTCATTACAAATCCTAGGTTGCGAGAAGCTTTAGAAACGATATAGCTGATGTGTTGCTTGAATGTCAGTTGCTCATCGAGAAAGACACCAAGGTCTTTAACACACGTCGTTCTGACTATCGGGGATCCTTCCAGAAAGTAATCAAAATGAAATGGCTCTTTCTTCTTCGAGAACGTGATGGTCGAGCATTTTTCAGGATTCAATTTCATACGGTTTACTTTCCACCACTCGGCGAAGCTCAACAACAACTGTCGTTGAAAAAAACCTGCATCTTCTGGGCTTCGAATGTAATAGTAGATCTTAACGTCATCGGCAAATGATAAACGAGGGCCCTCTAGAGTAAAGTTGACGTCATTGAAATACAGTAAAAATATTAAAGGCCCGAGATGGCTACCCTGCGGAATTCCAGACGAAGCGATAAACTCAGCCCGATGGCAAGGCTAGGGCGCTCCAACAAGTGCTAGCGTGGCCAACATCTGGGGCATTTGGTGGGCAATCAGAGCGCTCAAAGTACGGTAAACAAACATTCGAGCATTTTAATTCGAGTAAAATCTTAATTTCCTTATCGTAGTGATGATATTCTGATCGATAATTTGCGGGGAAGTGCTTTAAAGGGTACCGAATAAACAAGTAGTTTGTAATATCCAGATTTTTGTTAGCCATTCTTCTTCATTGTTTTGGTTTTTGCAGAATGATGCTGGCCACAGTTTCATGACGTCATAGCAGGGGGCTGGATAAACTCATTGGAAACGTGATCGCCGATTTTCACTGCTAAACGACGATCTACAAGCAGGGTTGCCACATATACAGATTAATCTGCATTTTACAGATAAATTTGTGACCAAGATTCTGTATATGCAGATTACAGATTTTTGGCAAAAAATACAGATTTGTACAGATTTTTGATAGCGTGGATTAAAAATTGCTTATGCTTTCAAAAATTGCTTCTGATAAGATGAAAAGATGGCCATAACGTAAGGTAGTAAAGAAGAAAGATTACCAATTGATCAATCAGATCAAGTTTCACTTTCTGATTGGATTTTGAAAGTATTTCGTCAAATCATTATTTCGAAAGGCTCCAACGCAAAAACAACTTCCAGCGTTTTTTCAACTACAAAATCATAAAATTCAGACTAAGAAAAGTTTTGGTTTCTTTAAATTTGGGTTCTAAAGATTTTTTCATTCCGTTGTGCTTCGATTTCTTATCACTTCTATATACAGATTTTCAATACAGGTTTTTGAGCTTACAGATTTTTCTTTTGAAAAATGCAGATTTAAATGTGGCAACCCTGTCAACAAGATATGACTGCATGCTGGCAATCAGCAATACTGTAAACGCTACATTAGTGGTCCCCGAACAGCTTAAATGTAACTTAACTTAAAGAATCGTATTCGATTACTGGTCGAACACGACTCTACAAAAATTCTTGAGCTCACTAAGGCTCATATGTTCATCACGAGAAACTATCTAAATGAGACAATGCTTCGAATGAACAACTAAGAATGTGGAGAACAGACGATGTTTTACTCTAGCGATGTTTTAGTTTCTGGGTTAAAGCGAATGATGAAGTTACCAGGATTACCAAATTCACTGATTTTTCTGTAAAACTGCCGATTTTTCGTTTATTTTCGCTACACAGATTCTGTGTCATGGAAAGTGCCGTGAAATATCATTATATTTTAATTTCATTTAATTAAACTCAATTAGATACGTTGACTCTGCTATAGTACTCAAAGAACAAATATTTTTCATTTCTTTTACAGCGGATTTTCAATTCGCTTAGCGTCGTTTATGAACGAAACTAAAGAATTTTTTTGAAGGGTCGTATTCGGATTCAATATACGAACGCGATTACATTATTAAAACTACGCTCAGGCAGGGTTGCCAATTTAAAGCTGTATTTTTCAGCAGAAAATTCTGTATCGTGGGATCGAAAATCTTTGCATGAAAATTACAAGAAATCGAAGCACATCGAAATAAAAAAGTCTTCAGAGCCTCAGGCACCAAAAAAAATTTTGCATCTGAATTTTACGTAGTAGTAGTTGAAAAAACCTTGAAAGTTATTTTTGTTTTGGAGCGTCATGAAATGATGATTTGATGGAAAACATTTTAAATCCTATCCGAAAATGAAAACTCATTCTGTTTATTTTCGCTTTCGTTTATTGGGTATAATGTAGTTTCAATCTTCTTTTTTAACTACCTTATATTTATTATGACCGGATTCATTATCTTTTCAGCAGAAATTTTTGAAAGCCTTGCAGTTCAATCAGTCGTTACAATACCAAATTACCTTTTTTGTGTAAAAGTTCGAAAAACGCCGGTCACGCGAACCAAGAAAATGCACTGTTGGCCTTTTGCCGAAATGTATGCAATAGTATTTATACATAGTGGAAGGGATTCGGATATTGACCCACTTTGTACCAAATTTGTGTTCAAGTTTTGCTTGTGTGTAATTATTTTATAGCGTTAAATTTCGCTCGGGAATGCGTTATGCAGCGAATCGAGGTCGCACTATGAACCGACATCCAAGTAGAGATGTCAATGTTTGTAAGAAACATAACGGTTGTTTTAAAAAGCAATCACCAAGTAGCAATTCTCCTGTAGAGGCACTTCGAGCAGCCCAGCACTCGCTTATGGGTTCTTGCGTTCGAGCTTCCACATAATGGTTATTAATGTGTGCAAAGTCGTACGCAACGTAGATTTTCACTTGTATGCTTTGCACATTTTTTAATGTGGAACACATTTTTGTTTTCTATATAGCGGTGCAAACTAGAAACTCAAGAAAAATACATGTAGAAATGTGGTCAGGTTTTGAACAATTACAGCTCAGTCAATTTTGTATCAATTATTAATATTATGTCACCATTTGATTGGAAATATTTCTACGCATTGATTTGAATGTTCATAGCCATGTATTTTTAATTGTATATCATTGAAATTTTGATTAATAGCTAGCAGTGTCCTATTTTGCATGCAAAAAATCTCCGGCATACCGGATTTCCCTGCCATAGTCGACGGTTTTGAAGGAGTAAGCAGGGTTGCCACATATACAGATTAATCTGCATTTTACAGATTTTTCAC
The DNA here is from genome assembly GCF_030247185.1 of Malaya genurostris. Lineage (NCBI taxonomy): Eukaryota > Metazoa > Arthropoda > Insecta > Diptera > Culicidae > Malaya > Malaya genurostris. The sequence continues at coordinate 337,611,321 of NC_080571.1, read as the reverse complement.
ATAAATTTGTGACCAAGATTCTGCATATGCAGATTACAGATTTTTCTAAAAAATACAGATTTGTACAGATTTTTGATAGCGTGGATTAAAAAAGTACGGGTGTGTAATGTCAGAGACATAACTGGATGTCGTGAATACGAATATGACACGCTTTATTTATGCTTCCGAATTCGAATTGGTAATTGATCGATTGTTTGAATTGTGCAACTTTCCCCTCTTTCATTACTAGAAATTTAAACGATGCGCCTAGACTAAACTACATATTAGTTACATTAAACATTCTGAAACGCAATTGAATATTATGAAATAAGCAGTATAGTTCATTATAATAAAAAATGGTGGCTCTGAAAAGAACTTTTTATGAAAGCGTTCGTGATGAACAGTGACGAGTTGAGTTAGTATTCCGGAACTAAGCTCTGAAACTTGAAGACCGCCATGACTACCAGAATGAGTTGTATAGAGTACAGTAAAGTAAATTTCCGCATAATTCTTTACGAGTATTATTATGGTTCTAAAAAGAACCGAATAGAAGAAGTCTGGAATAAAGAACTGGACCCTGAGTTCAAGAACTAAATTTAGAACCAATAACAGACTCAGAATCCAGTTTGAATTCTAGAACTGCAATTTCGAAACTGAAATTAGTTCCGGAATACAGTTTCAGCACGCAGGCTCTGAATACTAAACCTATATTGCGGAACTAATATCTGAAATTTGAACTTCTCGTTACGACTACCGAAAAGCAAATGAGAGTTGCTACCTGAGCGTTTGAGGTTTTAACCACGCAAAAGGTGCACTCTCCGTCGCTGCTGGTTGATGGTTTAACTCCCACGACGTCTGCTTCCACCGAACACACGAAAAGAAATGATCGATTTTCGACCACGGTTTCCCTTTTATACGCATTCAGTTGAAGATATGTGCCTGACTGCCTCAAAATCGTCGTCCTTGCGCGAAAAATCCAAGCGAAAGTAAAGAGTTTTCCGCATTATTTTCAAATTTTGAGAAAACCTAATTTTTGAGTTGTTTGTGGTTATCTCACATTGTTCAAAATATTATCCTAAATTCCTGATCATATTTTTGATGAAATGGTGAAAGAATTATGTTGCTACCATTAATACAAGTCGAGATATTCACGATTAAGTTCTGCCCATTCTTCCATATGGCTAATTTTGAAAAGGCACCCCATAGTAAAGTAAGTCGTATTCACGACAAAAATTGAATAATGATCGAGTTAAAATCTATTAAATAATGGTATTGATTGTTTTTTTCAAAATGAAAATATTTTCCTGATTGTGTGTTAATTCTAAAAAGAGGATAGAACTTTTATAAAAGAGTATGTTAAGGACAGTAAACACATATGTTCTATCTGGTGGAAAGATGATGACCTCGGCCATAACGCAAGGTAGTAGAGAAGAAAGATTGCCAATTGCATTATACCTAATGAACGAAAGTGAAAATAATCAGATTAAGTTCTCACGTTCAGATTGGATTTTAAAAGTTTTTCGTCAAATCATTATTTCGAGAGGCTCAAACGCAAAAACAATTTCCAGCATTTTTTCACTACAACATCATAAAATTCAGACTAAGAAAAGTTTTGGTTTCGTTAAATATGAGTTCTAAAGACTTTTTCATTTCATTGTGCTTCGATTTCTTATCACTTCCATATACAGATTTTCAATACAGGTGTTTGAGCTCCCGATACAGATGTACAGATTTTTCTTCCGAAAAAGGCGGATGAGTAATGTCAGAGACATAACTGGATGTCGTGAATACGAAAAAACTGACACGCTCCCATCACTTTTCCGAATATCAGTTAGTTGATTGATTGTATGAATTGTGCAAGCTTTCCTCTTTTTCACTAATAGAATTTGAAGCGATACACCTACATTAAAGTACAGTTTAGTTACATTAAACAGCTACTATTCTACAACTATATATTCCAAACTTGAAACAATTCCTTTTTAATTTGCTAATATAGGAAGCTAGGTACGACAAATTTGTAGTTTATTTTTATTGAAGCTATGAAGTTCGAAGATATCTGATTCTTCTCGAAATTTCAGTACGAGACAATTGCAATGACCTGGTCTGAAATGTATCTACGATCTTCGGTATGCAAGAGTGATTCTAATAATAATAATAATAATGATAATAATAATAATAATGATAATAATAATAATAATAATAATGATAATACAGATTAATCTGTATATATGGCAACCCTGTTTCGCAAGGCATATTTTCACACGACCCCATACTAGTATAAAGATGTGTTCAACATCATCATTTTCGCTTTCGCATTGCCGTTCGTAATTGAATGTGTTAGTGACGGTACAAATCTGCTTTTCTACCTGTCTTCGGAGCCATCGTTCTGACTAGAGATGGGCAATTCGCTCCTGAGCTGTTCCAGTGAATCGAATCATTGAAGTGAGCTGACAGCTCACAGCTCTTTTCAAAAGAACCGCAGCTCACCAGCTCACTCATTTGCTACCCAGTTCACTGCATTATGACGAAAGAAACACGCTACGAGCTGATCGGATCTTCGGCTCTTTAAGAGATTCAATTTAGTCGACATCAATTAAAGATAAACTAATTCGCATTGCATTCATTGCAAATCAATGATTCAATTTCGATCATGCATACGAAAGAAAACCGGTGCATAAGAAAAACGGCGCACAAAATGAACCTTAAGCTTTCAGTTTGGTATGTAAAATTGCAACACCGGTTGTTAGCAGATTTGCAATTAGGCAGACTTTTTTGCAGATTTTCGAAGTTTTTATAAACAATCGTCCAATTTAATGGCTTTTGCTATCACTATACGGTTTTTGTTTGCTTTTTCTCGTCATACTTTTGAATTTTGAGATCGCATAGAAGCATTTCTAGTACGCAAACGCCCAAAATTTTGTCTGGCATTTCTGCCAGAATATTGGACAGTTGATTTAACCCCATCGCTGTCTGTTGTATTGAAATTAACTAGCATTAGAGTCACAAGAAAAAGGCGGGTGGGTAATGTCACAGCCATAACTGGAGGACATGAATACGAATAAAACTGACATGTTTCTTTCTCACTTCTTGATAAATCATTCGTATTAGATTGTTCGTATTAGATTGTGTATATTTTTCAACTTTCATTGCTTCGCTTCCAGAATTTTAACGAAGCATCTATACTATGCTTTGTCGCCGAAATTTCACCCTAAATTGCCAATTTCTCCAATACTAACCCGATTCACGAAAAATCAAAAACATACAATTGTAGGTAAATGATTTTACTATGCATTTGGCAAAAAATATCAGTTAGAAAGCTTTTCTTTCGCGAGATTTCGTGCGAGTTTTGTTAAACATTTTGTTTTATTTTTTCCTTTTCTCGTTATAAACAACTCGCATAAGTAGGGATGTGCTACGTTTTCAACAAAGCGTCAAAGCTAGTAACGATGAAAATCATTACTGATTTCTCGTTCTATTGAAACATGAATAGTAATTATTTTACAAAGTAGTAACACTTACTTACATTTTCTACTCATCTATATTCAACGTTTACGCAGAGAGAACGGACAACGAAAACAAAAGAAATGTTGTTAGCGTCTACCGCATGTGGCATTTTGCACACCCCAATGCATGCGTTGACATTGTGTGCGTGCGAAAGAATAAGGAAAAACTCATTTATTTTTATAACTCGCACGAAATCTTTCGATAAAAACGTTTATCAGGCACAATTTATATACGAATCGATAGAAAAATTAATTATCTAGAATCGTATGTTCTTGGAATTTCCGTTTTCTTTCCCGTTTTCTCACAATTTTGGGTAAAGTGCGTGAAACCCCGGGATAGGCAGCGAACTCCCGTGACCACGGCGAAGCGCTACCTTAATTTCAGAATCCAGATTTAAAATTCATTTCCTGAATTTTGTTCATGAATTCTGAAAAATCCAAAATTTGAAACCATTTTCAAAATCCAGAAATAGGATTTAGTTCTAGAGTCATAGTTTTAAATTCTGAACCTGTAATCTGGAACTAAATTTTTAAATAGAAGTATGAAACTAAATTCGGAACCTAAAATTAACTTCAGAATGCAGGTGGACCAGAATCTAGATTCTGAGATTAGTTCTTGAATTTAACTAAAAATTCAGTTCTCTGCTACTGCTGGTTTACTGCTAGCCACGACGTCTGAATACGAAGAAGAACTACATTGATTCCACCTTACCATTTGGAGTTTTTACCACCTCATTATTACTGATGTTGGTGGAAGAACCTCAGCACGATATCCAGTTCCGTCTAACGTACTAGAAAAAATTAACAATTCTCGTTCAAGATTTACCTATTACACACGACCAGTAAAACATCGGAACTGATATGTGCCTGACTACCTCAAAACCGTCGTCCTGGTGCGAAAAAGGCAAGCAAGCGTGATGAATTTTCCTCGTTGTTTCCGAAAGTTTGAGGAAACATAGATTTTGAGTTATTTATGGTTATTTTACACTGTTGAAAATTAAATCTAAAATTCCTGATTATATTTCTGATAGCATGGAGGAAAAATTATGTTGTTGCGTTAAGTATAACAAGAGATATTCACGATCAAAAACTTATCACTCTCCCAGAGGGTAAATTTTGAAAAGGCGCCCCATAGTAAAGTAAGTCGTATTCACGACAAAAATAGTGAAGTATAGTTTCTTCAGTTTCCTCGAATAAGAGCTGTGAATCAAGACTTCCCGGGACTTCAATATAGGATATTGTTGAAACACTCGGGAGTGTGAGTGAGTTTAGTGGTGCCTCCGAGCATCTTGAAACCGGAACATACTGAGTCACGCGCGAATAATACCAATACTGGAATTTCTCACTAACAAATATCCTTCTCCCGTGACACTTGTGGAGTGCGCAGTAGTATATACGGCCTCCAGTAACAACAAGTGTTGGACTAACATCCCTTCGGGCCTGGCCGGCGCCGGTACTGATCAATGAATTCTGGGGTTACCAGAAGATGTACATTGAAGGATGATTCACCAGTCACGAATTATCTAGAAATTCCCTGTACAATTTCAGCTAATCCCGATCAGTAACGGAGTAGCAACCAGGGGTGGTCGCTCAAGTTTAAGCTCAAGCTCAGACGATGCTGTCCTACATGTCCTTCCGTAGGGATTTCGTGATAATTTTTTAAAAGATTCTGTATCCTGCCATGTTCACTAATGAACTTCGGTGGATGATACTTTATTATTTGTATGTTTTTATTCGTTTGTTGTACTAACGTTTTGAATATATTTATGGGTACCCTTTGGAATATTGCTTCTTCTGTCGACATTGCGACTTACTTTACTATGGGGTGCCTTTTCAAAATTTACGCTCTGAGAGAGTGATAAGTTTTTGATCGTGAATATCTCTTGTTGTATCTAACGAATCAACATAATTTTTGCTACATGCCATCGGAAATATGATCATAATTTTATGATAAAATATTCAGTCGTGTGACGTAATCTCAAATAGTTCAAAATTAAACTTTTCTGAAATGTTTGGTATAAATGAGTATCAAAGAGGATAATTCATAAGGCGCGTTTGCTTTCTCGTATTTTTAAAGCTCATAGCTCAGTGATGTGTGAAAGGATTTATATAATCTAACTACCAATAGAATCGAAATTTTTATAGCCGTTAGGACTGCCCATTAGTGAAAAAGCCACAAACGAAATCACGTAAAAAGAAACCTCTCAACAAAAATTGGATCAGTTTGGATTCTATCGCCACTGCGAGCAGATGTGTTTTGTGTCATTTGCAAAGCTAGTTTCGCAAGCTAGTTTAGAGCGATTACGTCACAGCTGCCAGTCATTTGCATTGGTAAAAAAGCAACGGTGGAGAGCATCACACAAAATCAGCTGTTCTAATGGCTCTAAAAGTTTTCTAAAGAACTATTAGGATTTGTTGTTCGCAAATCGAAAGGAAATATCCTCCGTTTAGTGCAAATCTAGAACAGTTTGGTTAGATTTGTGCACTTTTCGCTGAGTGAAATTCACAGTAATCGAGATCAAGTGAAGCCTTCTTTGTTTTTGCGAAAAATGTGAAAAAGGGAATGCTTGCATAATTCATACAATTGATCAACTAATTGATATTCGGAAGTGTTAAGGAACATGTCAGTTGTTTTCGTATTCACGACATCCAGTTATGTCTCTGACATTACCCACCCGCCTTTTTTACTCATATTAGGCAAAATTTATTAATTTCGCTAATTTACTCGCTCCTCCGTGCACTTTTGCTGATCACAACAGAAATGATTTCTTTCCGAATTTACAAGAAGAAGCTTTTACATCAACAAATACACGTTTTCCTATAGAATGTAAACGTTTATTGTGGAGATTTTTTCAGGAAATAGGGCAAAGCAGTAATATAATTAGGTATTTCAAAAATGCGCTCATTGAAAATATTGGACGTCACATTCCAAAAACCTCCCCCCCTCCCCACTGTCACAAAAGGTCACGTTTTATGAAACACTCCCCTCCCCCTTGCGGCAGACGTCTTTCATGGACAGCCCCTAAGCAGACTCTCGTGCATTTGCGGATTCAAAAGTGTGACGATTAATTGAAAATGTCGATCATAAGAAATTTTGGTTGCCTTGTTCCACATTAATGGCTCGAACAACCCCATGGGGCTGATCCTTGCAGTTTTTCGTCAGTTCATATGCTTGAGGATGCTCAAATTGGGGAAAATTGTCAATTTGTAACTTTCCGGAATGCTCCTTCAGCAGTCCTTATCACCAGAGTTGGGAAAAATACCGGTAAAATTCATGGTATGTTTATGCACTAATTAGGTTAAACTTAATAAAATGCTATTTGACATGAATTTGATTATTATAGAAGCAACAAGAGCGCAGCATTTGGCGCAGCGTTTGAAAGTGTTTGTATTGGCATAGCAAAATCCTGCACTTCTGTTACTTCTGTGTATGATATTCAAGCTTCAAGCACTTTGTGATTGGACATGTTTTTCTTATCATTATAATTATTATTCATTGCAGCATGTATGTTAATATTATTAGCTGCTTTTACTGATGGTATTACTCCATTACGACGGTATCACTAAGTAAATTTCAAATATATCACGAAACATGGAATTTCGATGCGACCGACGAAATAAACTCACCTACCGAGCCTAAAATTATTAATATCGGATAATCCATATCCGAGAAAACTGAGCGGTAATCAGTTTTGACGTTTTTGTCACTTATACCATTATATCACCGGAACCGTAAGTGACAACCATTTGAAGTTCAAACCTGTTTAATGAAGTAGCATTAAAACGAGCCTAACTTTGCTGAAATGTTGATTCCGGTTATCAGACAGCGATACTGATTACGATGAAGACATTTTTAAACTCTAAGTGAAACACAAATTTATCTTATCAAAAATCAATCGTTTCAAAATTCATTATAATATCAACAATCAATATGTGATAGGAAAAAATAATACTGACTATTTTTATACTATTTACTGTGAATCAAAAAAATGTCTTATTTCCACCCCTGTCATGGACATACGAACTGTTTTGGGTTATGCTGGTCTCTGAATACCGTTTCTGGAAGTACCATAAATAATGACAAAAACTTAAAAGAGGAACCCTCTTCTACAATTCATGGAATGCTTAATCGATTGTCACACGTTTAGATTGAAAGGAATAAGGTTCATACAATTTCTATCTATTCATGTTGCAGCTTCAAAATTTTAATTACAATTCATTTCAAACGACGGTCATTAAAATAATTTCATGAAAACTAAACACAACGAAGAATATTCACGCGGAAAATACATGCTGATTGATAAAAAAAGTATCATCTCACTGCTAGGTGGATTAAGGTCGTTTTTTATATACAGCTTTCGGTACGGCCATCAGAGCCATCTGTAATTTTTCCATAATCTCATCTCGGGCGCTGAAACGCATTGCACGGAGCGGTTTCTTGAGCCGACCGAATAGCAAAAAAGTCGCAGGGAGTCAAATCAGGTGAATTCGGTGGTTGCTGAATGGTATTCGTTTCGTTTTCAGCCAAATGTTCAACGGATAACGATGGCATTGTGTAACGATGGGTTATCGTGGTACACGAGTTGTTTGCCCACAAATTTAGTATTTCTCTCGCAAACGTCACATAATGCCCAAATAATACTCCCAATAGTAAATTTACGGTCTACGGTCATCCGTCCTTTAATTTTGTTGATGTTTCCGATGTCGATGGCCTACCGCTTCTCTCAACATCATTCACAGACTCACTGCCACTTCTGAAACGTACGTGCCACGGAGATAAACGACTCTTTTTTCCTCAGAGTATCGTTGCCGAAACACAAGCATTTGCAATGTCGTCGCACCATTGAAATCGTTTTTAACGCAAAATTTAATGCAAACTCGTTGTTGCAAATTCAATCGCAGCGTAACTTTTACAAATGTCCAGGTAACCTAAAAACGCGGGTAGGTAATGTCACTGGAGGACGTGAATACGAATAAAATTTATATGCTTCTTTCACACTTCCAATTATCGATTACCGTTCGTATTGGTTGATTGATTGTGTAAATTTTGCAACTTACTGCTTCGAGTTTAAAAATTCAGATCTAAAATTTAGTTCCATTTAAGACACTGAATGTAGTTCCAAAATCTAGTCAAGAAATCAATTCGATAGTCATTATCAATACATTTCGACTATCCTGGTTCCCGTTTTCCGATTCCTGAGGCACCGGAAATAGTGATCATATGTTCCCAAATGGATCCCACACACTTTTCTCAGCGATAGTTTGATTGATTTTCCGAAACTTAGGTTCAAATGGAAAGTCTTGTGGTCCCATACGGAATTAAAGGAGCGAAACAGACAACACAAAAAAAATTCCTAATCGACCTAAAAACTTTTCCGATCGGTGGTCACATTATCAGTAGACGGCCATACAAACCGATTTCGGTTATTCTTTCAAGAGTCGAAGAAAATTGTTTTGAAGAATACCTCAGTATTAGTGATGGGCGAGCGCTCACGGGCCGTGCATTTGAACCGACTCGTAACAATGAGCGAACGAACCACGGCTCTTCAAAATTGAACTCTCAAGAAGAGTTGCCTTTTTTAAAATCTGCGTTTCAACTTGGAAAATCTGTGTGCCTGTGTACGCCCAAATTTGATTGCGTTGTTGGTTAAACGATGATGTTTTCTAATGACGCTGTCAAAAGTGCATAGTACCATTTATTCAGCAGTGAATTTTCAAAGAATACTGTCGTAATAGAAGAAAAATAGATTTTTTTCCAAATGGAATTTCAACTAATTTATTTCAATATTTCGCTTCCTCGCACACGGACACCTCTAGTTGTAAAACACAATTTTAGATCGCACATACCGCTCATGCATTTCCGTGGCTCTCACACTCACTCTCTCGAACCGCTTCTCCCCATTGACGTTTATTGAAAAAGAGCCAATGAGCCGTTCAATTGAATCGGTTTTTACGAAAGAGCGTTCGGTTCAGAGCCGCTCATTGAAATTGCCCATCACTACTCAGTATTATATATGATAACTAGCGGATCCCTGCACACTTCGTAGCGCAATAATATTAAATTAGATGTAGAACATCAAAACTACTTATCAATTTTAATGATTATTGAAGAAAAATGTTATTAAAATGCTCTATGAAAAAAAAACTCTAAATTCACGCAACAGACTTATAACGATTACTGGCGGTAACAGAAAAGTTAAACGGATGAGAAAATGGCTTTCAAATTGAAATTACATATTAGTGAGCATCATTGGAATGCGTGGAATGAAAACTTTTTCTTCTTCTAATTTGCCATTCAAAATTGTTGCCTCGACATTTGCGATTAACTTTTGAACTTGAAATTTTTTTTCTGTACTTGTTCCTCTATTTTGTGTACTTTATTTTGTACTTTGCGTGCTTTTTCTGTAATTTGTCTGTTTGTACCTGTACTTTTTTTGCTTGTTTCAAAATTTGTTCCTGTACTTTCTGTACCTGCTCCAGTATTTTTTGTATTTGTTCCTGTAACTTTTGTACCTATTACTGTACCATCTGTTGAATATCAACACAAAAGTTTTCTCTGATTTTTTTTAGAGTATCATGAATTGAAGAGCATCAATCGGAAAGGTGAGGGGATTGAATATTTATGAGGCGAAATCGATCTATTTCGTGATTTAATATCGGATGCTGTCAACCAAAGTTTTTTTTAGTAATTTTCAAAATGTCTACCGATTTCGGTTACCGGCACCCCATTTTTTCGACAAATCGCGAAAAATTGTCAGTGATATGCAAAGATAAATGTCTGTAAATTTGTCTGTAAATTATCAAATTTCTTTTGAAACTTCGAATGTTTGCAGACATTCGTAAGAAATAATAGACTTTTGTAAATTGACGCGATCTTTTCGTTTTTGCTAGCTAAAATTATTGTATTACCTGGCATCTCGGGTGATATGCAACACGTGGACAACTTGACGGCTTCAATACATCCGTCACATAAGTAAAAACTTTGGTTCTCTGGTTCTGTTAGCCATGGCGACTGCAAACAAATCGTCCAAGTCAAGGAAAATAAACTTTAATGCACTGATTAATGCCATCAAACGTTGCTTAATGGATAAGAAGCCAATAAATTCGACTACTGCAACGTATTCAATCCCGCGAAACCGGTGCAAGACCGGTCTAATCAACACCAAAGGCGCCACCATCCAAATCATTGGCGAAGAGAACCAAGGCAAAGTCACCATCAGACAATGAAGACTGTATGCCAAATATGTGTTCATTTCTGTGGGTGTTCATATTGCAATTCGCTATTAATTTTGGTTTACTCTCTTGCAGGTTTTACTTATATTTTTCCAGTTTTAGCGAAATTTCATGGGGTGCCGGTGACCGAACACTTTTTTGAAATGGCTAAAATTTATCACTTTACTAAATTGATAATACAGTTTTTTCAATCGATTGAATCAACTTAGTATCTTATTCAGTTGTTAGCTAGGGACTTTAGCTTTCCATTGATGTGTATATATCCGCAATATATGCACTTAGTCAGAAGTTATAAGCTTGGTTTTGTACTCTCTGTACTTGTTCCTCTTTTTCTGTACCTGAAGCTGTCCCGGTGAACTTCTCACAGCTCAAAAACTATCTTTTAATGGAAATTGTTTTGATTACTCTAAAGTCAGAATAATCGAACGACCCTCATGATTGCTTGCGGTATTTTTCTCGCCCAGTGAGGAGTATTATCCTTCATGTTCCGTAAAAATGAATCATCTGACAATTGTTATTGATTTCCCCAAAACAGGTACACACCTACACTTTGTACTTTAAAGCTGTTTTTTCCTGCTATTAAAAGTCCCAAATGACTCAAGCAAAACACAACCAAAATCAGTTTGACAGTTTATGAGCAAGAGAATGAATCGTTCGAACAGGTAAAACATGACGATGAGTTCCCAAATCTCGGTTCCATAGATGTAATTTAATAGAAGGCAAACGGGATGGTTTGAGTACATTGGACGAAAATGTTCATAGTTACTCAAATGCAAATAATTTGAAATTTCAGAATACTCTGGGTTGATACAATTCGAATCGCGTTTGGGCCAATTGAAGACGTTTGGACTCAAATAAATAACCGAACTTGCAATTTGAAACAATTGACGAAATTTTGAAGTCGTTTCGAGAAAAATTTACACAAAATTTCGTCCAAAGAATCCTTCAAAGGTATAGCATGGAAAATGCTTATGAAAAATTTAGGCCGAAAAAAAAAACAGAAAACATCCTTTTAATTCGAATGGAATCGTTCCAAAAAGTACAGAGCCAAACAGTTTTGGTGTTTGAGTTAACGGTCTTAATTTGAAGTGGCAGCACACCTCAATCCTGTTGTCTCAGTGCATTGTGACAGCAATAATTATATCTATTGTGAAGATAAGATTCACATTTCAGGATTTTTGCGAAAAAAACGAATCATAAAAAACGTTAATCACTTTCTTTTCTTATAATCGTTCTATAATTCGACTTCACGGTATTGAACCCAAATTTATATATCGAAAAATTATCTGCATTTTTTAAAAGAAAAATCTGTACATCTGTATCAGGAAATCAAAAACCTGGTTTGAAAATCTGTATGTGGAATGTGGTAAGAAATCGAAGCAGAACGGAATGAAAAAGTCTTTCTTGGTTTGAATTTTATGATGTAGTAGTTGAAAAATGGCTGGAAGTTAAATTTTGTGTTTGAGCCTTTCGAAATGATGAAGTGAGCATAGAAAAATCCTTATTAGCAGATAGGACATCTGTGTTTACTGTTCTTTGTGTTCTTATTTATGTAAGATCTACCCTCTTTTAAGAATTAACACAAAATCAGGCCAATGGTTTTACTTCTTGAAACAACAGTACCATAATCTATATATATAAAAATGCAGAGATCATTCTTTGTAATCGCATCACGTAAGAACGGATAGACGGATTGAGATGATTTTTTTTGTTTGATCAGTTTTTACCCCCACCGGGTTCGTACATCAAAAAAATTAGGTAAACTTACCGGAAAAGTGGGAAAAACCAATAAAGTTATTTTGTATGGACAATGGAATTTTCCACTGAAAAAGTCGCCAATGATTGCTAGATTTACGATTGATGGCGCGCAACGAGTTGCATAAGTGCTTGACCATTGAAAGAAAGAATACTAGATCGTTGGAAAATCGTTTGACGCGCAAAAGGTAGTTTTGGGTGGAGATTTTACATGCATGATTGATTCGTCATTTGGAAACACGTGCCTAATAGGGTATCAAAATCATTACTTGCCAAATGACCTTATGGTGGAATGCACATGACTGTTTTAGCTATACTGTAAACAGAAACACAAGTTCTAATGTCATTTACCAGTAGATGTAGTTAGATGAATTATGTTGGCCATCGTGGGCGTGAGTTGAACAAATCAAATTATGTAACGATTTTTTTACGTATTAATGATAGGATTCTGCTATTGAAATAATGTGTTCAGATGAAAATATTTTCTTGGCATTTAGCATGCTGAAGTTTGTTCAGCCGATTCGGGTAAGTTTTCAAGAGTGGTTTACTTCAAAACGGTCTGCTTAGGATGCACATATACAGACATTTATCTATGAAATGTTTAAAACGACGAATGTAACAATGAGAGATTCTCTTTGTTTATTTTCTCTTTCGATTATTGCGAAACATTCCTGCTTTTTGTCGGTAATTTATTCAGTGCAGATTCAAAGATGATAGCTTTAGTTATTATTATCGGTAAATAATTTTAGTGAAGGATTGCTAAGAGTACCGTAATAATCCAAAGAGAAAGTAAACAAAGAGAATCTCTCATTGTTACATTCGTCGTTTTGAACATTTCATACAGATTTGTAAGCTGCTTAAGCCAAATCATTTCATTTTCCGAACTTTTAATTACTTGACGAATTACCGTATGCGAATCGTGAATATCATATCGGAAGGAGAAATCGTGGCATGTAAGAACCATTAGTTGTGAGATCTGCTGTTTTATACATTGGCTTTAACGATAAGAAAAATACTGGTATAATCACTCCTCATGTTCACTCCGCTAGAACAGAATATTGATTCTCAGGACTGAATACTAAGTAAAACGATGTGATGGCTCGAATGAGAGACCTTTTGATACAATTCTTGAACGAATCCATGGACACAATATTTAATAAAAGGGTAATTTGAACTTTCGAATATCCAAGAATTTTTCATTTTAATTCGTTAATCGAAAATTGATCCTGTCATTATCATGCTACGAACATCCATCAAACATCAAACATCCAAATAATTACTTTCAATGATCCCTAAGGATCTGCTATTAAATTTTTAAACGTCTTCAGTACAAGTAACTCTTAACATCCAATGACAAACAACAATCCCCGAGGACTGCTTTTGGAAATTTGTGGGATCAATTTAAAGTATTTATCTTGGTCATCTCTTTTCCATCCGTTTATTTGTTTATTTGTTTGTTTAGGATCAAGGGAAAAGCCTGCTGTAGCTGAGATTTTTGTTCTCCTTCTCCAGCAGGCATAAAACCTTCTCATCTTTGTATCAACAGATAACATTTGTCCAACTGATACATAACGAAATCTTAAATTACCCTTATTCAAACTACAAAGCTAACTAACAACTATTGATATTGTCCAATTATCTAAATAAAACTAGCGGGAAAAGATTCGGAGATAACGGGTTTTAATTGAGTTACGAGATAAATTGAAATCAAATTCATCAGAGCAAGTATTGAATACGCGGCACATACTCTAAAACGGTTCATTGAAGCCATAGTTAGTTCTAGCACGAGGAATTCTGAGAAAGGGATTAAACCGCAAATTACGCCGAAGAATGTCAAAACTTAGCTGTTGTAGGAGATCTGCACAATCAATACGAGATTGGATGAGGTCTGCGACGAAAACAGCTTTTTGTGTATCACGGCGGACAGATAGCAAATCGAAGTGTATGAGCCTACAACGATTTTCGTAGCTTGGAAGATTCAATGGATCTCTCCAGGGCAGGCGGCGCAAAGCAAAACGAATGAACTTGCACTGAACAGTTTCAATGCGCAGCTTATCAGTTTAGTAATATGGTGCCCAAACAATAACAGCATACTCCAGTGTAGAACGAACTAGAGCGCAATATAACGATTTCAGGCAGTATATGTTATTGAAATTTTTTGAGATGCGAAAGATGAATCCTAGCATCTTTAATGCTTTAGAGAGGGTATATTCTATGTGATCTTTGAGACTAAGTTTTGAATCCAATAACACTCCTGGATCCTTAATTGATGTCTCCCGTTTTAGTACAGCTTGCGAAATAATCATACATGGTCGTGGTTCGTTTGCGAGAGAAGGAGATAACGGAGCATTTAGAGGCGTTCATAACCATTCTGTTGACGTTGCACCAGTTAGAAAATACATCCAACTGTGACTGCAAGAAATTTGAGTCTTTCAGATCTTTGATGAGATGAAACAGCTTGAAATCGTCGGCGAATGATAGCTTCATACATTGCAATGTGAAATTCAGATTATTTAGATATAAAAGAAATATGAATGGTCCTAGATGGCTTCCCTGAGGAGCACCAGAGCTCACAATGAATGATGGAGTAACGCAGTCGCCAATTCTCACGGTCATACTACGACCAGTCAGATATGATTCAATCCAATCCATCATCCCACATGTCAAATCTTTAGTTTGAGAGAGATCTACAATCTCTGTCCAATACACTGACTCGAAGGATGAGATGGCAAACGGTGCATTTGTTTAGTTTTTGCGTAACAAAAGCATTAAACTATCCACAATAATTCTTGATGATATTTCTTTTTCGGGACGAAGTTGATGTGTTGGATATGAATTTGTCGTAATTCGGCAACCCTGCTTAGCGATCCCGAATAGAGATGTCGTAATATTGATCGATTATTCGAGTAATCGATTAATAACCCAGTTATTCTAGTAATATTTAATCGGATAGCTAAAACTAATATTCGATTATTGAGCTAATCGAATAATTAAAAAAATCCCATAATAATAATCGAGTAATCGATTAATAACCCAGATAATCGAATAATTTTCAATCGATTAGTTTCAAAGTTATACTCGATTATCGAATAATTTGAAATTTCCAACATCCCTAGTCCCGAACAGCTTTAAAATGTAACTTAACCTAAAAGAATCGTATCCGTTTACTGGCCGAACACGACTCTACAAAAATTCTTGAGCTCACTAAGGCTCATATTTCATTTTCATGATGACGAGAAACTGTTGAAATAAGGCAATGCATCGAATGAACAACTAAGAATGTGGAGATCAGACGATGTTTTACTCTAGCGATGTTTTAGTTTCTGGGGTAAAACGAATGATGAAGTTACCAGGGTTACCAAATTCACTGATTTTGCTGTAAAACTGCAGATTTTTCGTTTATTTTCGCTACACAGATTCTGTGTCATGGACAGTGCCGTGAAATGTCATTATATTTTAATTTCATTTAATTGAATTCAACTATACACAGTAGATACGTGGACTGTGCTATAGTACTTTAAGGAGAAATATTTTTTCATTTCTTTTACAGCGGATTTTCAATTCGCTTAGCGTCGTTTATGAACGAAACTAAAGAATTTTTTGAAGGGTCGTATTCGGATTCAATATACGAATGCGATTACATTATTAAAATTACGCTCAGGCAGGGTTGCCAATTTAAAACTGTATTTTTCCGCAGAAAATTCTGTATCGGGGGATCGAAAATCTTTGCATGAAAATTATAAGAAATCGAAGTACATCGAAATAAAAAAGTCTTCAGAGCCTAAATTTAGACACCAAAAAAAATTTTGCATCTGAATTTTACGTAGTAGTAGTTGAAAAAACTATGAAAGTTATTTTTGTTTTGGAGCGTCATGAAATGATGATTTGATGGAAAACATTTTAAATCCTATCCGGAAATGAAAACTCATTCCGTTTATTTTCGTTTTCGTTTATTGTGTATAATGTAGTTTCAATCTTCCTTTTTAACTACCTTATATTTATTATGACCGAATTCATTATCTTTTCAGCAAAAATTTTTTAAAGCCTTGTAGTTCAATCAGTCGTTACACTACCAAATTACCGTTGTTTTGTGAAAGTTCGAAAAACGCCGGTCACGCGAACCAAAAAAATGCACTGTTGGCAATAATTTGCATTTTTTGTTGTAGGCGACGAAAATTATACCACTTGCCGAAATGTATGCAATTATATTTATACTTAGTGCAAGGGATTTGGATGTTGACCCACTTTACACCAAATTTGTGTTAAAGTTTTGCTTGTGTGTAATTATTTTTATAGCGTTCAATTTCGCAGCGAATCGAGGTCGCACTATGAACCGACATCCAAGTAGAGATTTCAATGTGTGTAAGAAATATAACGGTTGTTTTAAAAAGCAATCACCAAGCAGCAATTCTCCTGTAGAGGCACTTCGAGCAGCCCAGCACTCGCTTATGGGTTCTTGCGTTCGAGCTTCCACATAATGTTTATTAATGCGTGCAAAGTCGTACGCAACGGTGATGTTCACTTGTATGCTTTGCACAGTTTTTTTGAAAAAAGTTTGTACTAGCTTGTATGTAAAAATATTTTCCTAACAAAACGTGATCTCTCTATAAAAATCTTGAAACTAATCTTGAGCATTCAAGTGTTATTTTCAATTCTTCCAATTCCCACTTTTATCGAACTCATCAAGTGAATGAATATTACATTTGATCAAAGCAAGCCTATCAGAGCATGCTACTGTTCCGTATCTGGTGACGTATGCTATCTGGCACATAGAAACCTTTCCCTACACTGAAAGAAAATGCTAGCCGCATTTTGAATAAAACTTCATTTATTACGATAAATAAATGAGGATTCCGACTATTCGAAAAAATGGCTCTATGAACGGTTCGAAAAATAAATCATCCCGTAAAATCTGCTCGACAGATTATTTCTGAAAAACTGGTTGGGAACACTGTTGGAAATATAAAAACATCACGATAGTACTGCTTAATACATCCGCTCAGAAAACTGTTTCAAATTCTTGTAAAATCTAGGTCGGAAAAATGGCTTAGATAAACTTTAAAAAAAAAAACTGCACGATAAAACTGCATCATAAATTCGCTCATAAAACTGTCTGAAAATATTGAAAAACCAATGCTTCATAAAAAACTGCTTCGAAAATGCTTCTGAAATCCGCTCACAAAAACTGATTCAAGAACGTTTGAAAGCCAATTCTCGCAAAAAGTGCTTCATAAAACTGCCCGAAAAACTCTACAAAGAAACTGCTTGATAAAACTGCTAAAAAAATTGCAGTAAAACTACTCGAACAAAACTTTTGAGCAAAAATTATTCTATAACGTTACTCGATAAATCTGCTAGAAAAAAACTACTCGAAATATTGAAAGATCTGCTCGAAAGAAAAACTGCTCAACAAGCCAGTTTTGAAAAAGTATTCTAAAAATTGTTCGAAAAAACTGCGCTAGAATTACTCGAAAACCTGTTTTAATCCACCTAGTGGGACCTCAAGACCTTTCATTTGAATCTAAGTTTGTGAAAATCGATTCAGCCATCTCTGAGAAAAGTTCGGTTTTCACAGTGATTGCATAACCTTTCTATATGAGAAAGGCAAAAACAGTGTAAGTCATTCTTAAGAAAACGAAGTAGGTTCACTATTATATGCACTTCCGGCACCGGAACCCGAGAACCGGTATAATCAAAGTCGGTTCGCACGGCCACCAACTAACATGACACACAAACTCTACTAGTACGCACTCCTAATTACGATTTAAATGTTTGTTGCATCCGAAAATCTTTTAAGTGACGGTGTACAATATTGAACACATTTTACCCTATAACTCCGGAACCGGAAGTCGGATCCGGATGAAATTCAGGAATTCCGTATGAGACCAGAAGACCTTTCATTTGAATTGTGGAAATCGGTTCAGCCTTCTCCGAGAAAACCTAGTGAGATTATTTGACACACACACAGAAATTGTTCAGCTCGATGAACTGAGTCGAATGGTATATGACACTTGGCCCTCCGGGCCAATTTTCACTAGTCGGTTTTTCGAAAAATTTGCCCGAAGAACTGCTCGATAAAACTGTTGAAATTCTTGAAAAACCAATACTTTATTTAAAAAACTGCTTTAAAAATACTTCTGACATCCACTAACAAAGACTGATTTAATAATATTGAAAAAGTGCTCATTAAAACTGCCCGAAAAACTCCACTGAAGAAACTGCTTGGTAAAACTGCTAGAAAAAACTGCAGTAAAACCACTCGAACAAAACTTTTCAACAAATATGTTTCTATATCGCTACTCGATAAATCTGCTAAAATAAACTGCTCGATAATGTTTCTTGACAGATCTGCTTGAAAAAAAAAATGCTCAAAAAGTCAGTTTGAAAAAACTAATACAAAAATTGCTCGAAAAAACTGCTCGAAGAAACTGCTTGAAAAACTGCACTAAAACTACTGGAAAGAAATAACATTTCAACAAAAATGGTTCGATAAAGCTACTCGAGAAATCTGCTAGAAAAAACTGCTCGATAATGCTTCTTGACAGATCTGCTTGATAAAAAGGTGGGTGGGTAATGTCAGAGATATAACTGGATGTCGTGAATACGAAAACAACTGACATGTTCCTTAACACTTCCGAATATCAATTAGTTGATCAATTGTATGAATTATGCAAGCATTCTCTTTTCTCACATTTTTCGCAAAAACAAAGAAAGCTTCACTTGATCTCGATTACTGTGAATTTCACACAGCGAAAAGTGCGCAAATCTAATCAAGCTGTTCTAGATTTGCACTAAACTGAGGATATTTACCTTCGATATGCGAGCAAGAAATCCTAATAGTTCTTTAGAAAACTTTTAGAGCCATTAGAACGGCTGATTTTGTGTGATGCTCTCCACCGTTGTCCTCTTTTCGTTGTTTTTTCACCAATGCAAACGACTGGCAACTGTGACGTAATCGCTCTTGTCGGAAGCGAAACTAGCTTAGCAAACGATACACAATACATCTGCTCGCAAAGGCGATAGAATCCAAACTGATCCAATTTTTGTTTAGAGGTTTCTTTTTACGTGATTTCGTTTGTAGCTTTTTCACTAATGGGTGCTCCAACGGCTATAAAAATAGCAGCATATAGAATTTAAATTTCGATTATTTCATTCCAGATTTGCATTTCATTGAAAGAAACTATCAGGATGCTGTCCGGGATTCATTCCTTCCTTTCAGAAGGACCAAATTGTGGAACTCACTACGATATTAAACACTGTTCGGAACATTTTCTCGAACGATTTGTACAGCAGCAGATATTTTCTTCTCTTCCTCAGAACGCTTTCTGATTGGCTGGTATTGACATGGGTCAAATGAGACAGGTTTTTCAATAGTGTACTACGTTTAAGTTGAAAAATTTCGATTCTATTGGTAGTTAGATTATATAAATCCTTTCGCAGATCACTGAGCTATGAGCTTTCAAAATACGAGAAAGGCAAACGCGCCTTATGAATTATCCTCTTTGATACTCGTTTATGTTAAACATTTCAGAAATGTTTAATTTTGAATTATTTGAGATTATGTCGCACAACTGAAAATGTTATCATAAAATTGTGATCATATTTTCGATGGCATGTAGCAAAGATTATGTTGATTCGTTAGATACAACAAGAGATATTCACGATCAAAAACTTATCACTCTCTCAGAGGGTAAATTTTGAAAAGGCACCCCATAGTAAAGTAAGTCGTATTCAGGTCAAAAAATAATTAAAAAAGTCAGTTTGAAAAAACTAATACAAAAATTGCTTGAAAAAACTGCTCGAAGAAACTGCTTGAAAAACTGCAATAGAACTACTCGAAAGAACCATTTCAACGAAAATGTTACGATAAAGCTACTCAAGAAATCTGCTAGAAAAAACTGATCGATAATTCTTCTTGAAAAATCTGCTCGAAAAAAAAAACTGCTCAAAATGTCAAGTCGGAAAAACTGCTCTGAAAAATATAAGAAAAAAACCCAATTGAAAAGTTTCTAGAAGAAAACTGCACTTGAAAGATTTACTCGAAAAAACTGCTCCAAAAGTAAGTTCGGAAAAACTACCTATAAGATCTGCTCGAGTATGCACGAAATGCATAAGAACGAGGTTCGAGTCCTGCCTGTGGGCGTATCTTTTTCCCAAAAATATATCTCTTCTGCGAGTTTTTATTAATTTGACTTCTCAATCGTCTCTGACTCATCAGTGCATAGCAGTTTATGTTAAACTGTTATGTCACCTGCAGTTCAACATAAACCGCTAGGAAAGAAATAATTTTCAATCTGTTTTTCAGCTCAGGCATTGCAAATAACTCCAGAAAAACTGTAGAGTAAGTTAAAAATTCAGAGTTAGAGCAATTCATCAAACATATTTGAAGGCTGAAAGAACTTGAAAGTGAAGGAACTTGTACTTTAAAAATACTACGCAGTTCACGAACAATTCCTAACTGGTCAGAGCTTGGGTAAGAAATTTTTATCCACTTAATACGCAAAGTCTGTCGAATCGTTTTTTCCAAATCGCATGCAATTCGCTACGGTTTGATCAAAGTCAGATTCGCGGCTATTGCTCAAATTTTTTTTTGTCATAATAATGCAATTCGAATCGCTATAAAAGTACGCTAGCTCTACCGTCTGACTTCAAAGTGGCGATAGTAAAACTTTGTAGCGGCTAAAAAATGAAATTTATTTTGCTTCTTATAGCAGTTCTGGTAGTCTTCGAAAATACCGCAGCCCAAGAAACGTGCAAATGTCATAACATCTACCTACCTGTTTGTGGCAACGATGGAAGTACGTATCAAAACATATGCCTATTAGCATGTGCTACCAGCACCCTTGCGCCGGATCTTATGCTACAACATGAAGGTCCTTGCTAATTACCATGAAGAGGAAAAGTAACAAACGTATCGGTGCATTCGATCCGGACTCTAACTGACAGTCAAATAAAATACGATCATCTTAATGAAAACTCGATCCTTACCAAGGATTTGTATCAAATTTTGTAAATATATGTTACCAACTTGCAGAAAAATCTTGATGAATTGAAATAAATAATTGCATCACATATTTTAAAAACAACATTTTAGTAGTTTCAAGCAAACGTCGGTTAAAATAAAAGTTAAGTGAATCAAATTAGAAAATTCAAATTCTTCAATTGAAATTGTTTTGTTAGAAAGACCATTAGATTATTTCCTTTTATGTGTAGGAATTTAAAAACAAAACCTTTGTTTTAACAGATAACAGCCTGTATCAGAAGAGAATGTGTGCATTTTGTTAACAGGAAAGATGTTTATTCAAATATTTATTACATGAAAGAACGTACAAAACTATACCGTTGTGACATACTTGCTACCAGCTTTTACGTGTAGTATTCGGGTCAAATACCACCAAAGTTCTCCGATTCCGAACGACAAGTGCTTAAAATAGTGCACTGGTTTGCTGTGGGTTGGACCTCTTAACCACTCAAACCTTTTAAAACTGTGTTTGTATCTGGTTATTGAAAGAGCCTGTCTATTGTCGTGAAGGCCGGGGACTCCGCTGATTGAAGTTATTAGCCTCTTGAAATACCAAATCATTTTGGATGCTTTAGAATACCATCTTAACCGACGACAGATCTTTGAGTGATTTTGGATCGTGAACTGACCTTCAAACTTCACTTTCATGATATCATCAGCAAAGCAAATCGACAGTTGGGATTTATCTTCAAAACTTCCTCCGAGTTCCGTGACCTTTCATGCTAGAAACTTCCTTGAATCCTTGTGTCACTAGAATTGGGGCAGTTCAACGCAAATTTGTAAGGTTCGCTCTGCGACTTTTACCATGGAACGATCCAAAGCGTTTTCCGTCATTTGAGGACCGTTGTGAGCAGAACTTATGCTCGAGCTACATTCGAGGCGAAATTACTACAGGGTGCGTTTGACTGCCATGCTTTTCTCGAACGTTTGAATTTGTACGGCCCCGAAAGAGACCTCTCCGATAACGTAACTTCCTACTTCTAGAAACTCAGAACACGGTATACGGACAACATGAGCTAAGTAGATTCATTTGCCGATGATTCAACGAATTTGACGAGTTTTATAATTTTATTTTTGTCACCCAATGCTTTTTATCCAAAAGTACTAGATCTTTTCCGTGTTAGTCCTAGCAATAATGTAGTTTAAGTTGAACACACTTGAATTTTTATGATTACACCCAATCCTAAACAATTAATGGGAGCATTGTAATGAATTATGAAGTAGTGCATGTTCCTCCAAAAACGACCTGAAGTTCAGACCGTAAGATCTGCCAGCAAAACAAAGTGCTTTAACTAACTTATTGTCCACGGTCTATACTCGTGATACCACTTGAGACTATTAGGCTTATTGTAGATGCTCTGGGTCACCCAAATATTACCTGGAGTTCTGGCCTTAAGATCTATCTAAATAACAAAGTGCACTGACGAACTTAATCTTCACGTTCCATACTCGTGATTCACTGAAGTCCTTGAATGACAGAGAATATTCCTGAAACAGATCAGAATAGACAAGTCAGCAATTCGTAGCTCCATGACTACGAGTAGGATTGACAAGTTATTCATAAGCTGCGGATTGTTGGTCCAGATATTAAGATTTGTTTTCACTGAAGTTCTTGGACGATCGAGAACATACCTGGAATACAACAAATCAGATAAGTAAGCAGTATGTAGCTATGAACAGCATTGACTATTTGTTAATAAGCTGTTTTCACTTGAGTTGTTGGAATACTGAGAACATACCTGGTACAAGTAAGTAATGTGTCGCTATAAAAATATAAATAGCAAACAAAAAATAGACATTAGCTGTTGTAGTTCTTGATGTGGCACAGTGTAGCCTCAGAGGACAATATCCGTAGTACTTCTTGGATCTTGCAATATCTCTTACGGATTTACGTAGTCTCAGAATATACTCAGATGGTTCTAGATGCTTTTGCGTATGAACGTAGTTAGATATATATTTTATGTTATTTACACTAAGATCGAATGGAATTGAAAACACCTTTTTTACGTAAGAGAATTTGAAATAATGCGATATTTAATTGAAATTTAATAAAATGGGAAACAATATCCGCCAAAAGTTCATTACGGCTACGCTTACAGGAGTATATCCTTTTAATGAAATTTTCCATCATCATTTCGCAAAGTGACTACAGTATGTCCTCAGAAGCTTCACAAATCCCATATTTGAGTCTTGAGTCGACGCTGGCCTGTTGTCGTAAACCTTTTCTTTCACGACCACGGCACAAGGAAGAAATGTTGCAGAAATCTGGGTGGATAATTCTGGTTATCTCTTCGAGAGATCACACGATCCGGAAACTTTTCCCGAAGAAGCTCGATGGTTTCATTTCTTTTGTTGCACGTAGCACCGTCTTGTTGACTCTAAACGTTGTCCAGATCAATATCATCCAATCCACTCATCGCAACGGTTGCTCTAGCCTCAGTTTCGAAAAAGTAAGCCAATCAGTAAAGAATCGACGTCGTTGATGATTAGCCGACTTGGGTTCTTGTATTAAATTGAACTTTTTTTCAAATAACTATGTATTGGAATATGAGTTAAAATTAAATCATTAAGATTTAAATTGGGTGTTCAGCCACAAGTGGTGACTTTTCAGCCCTATTATATACATGATTTGATTATTACCATGAAGACATCAATTGCTTCCGCAATTCTGAGATTTTTGTGTAGGGAAAATTCTAAATCTACTTGTATTGTGTAATGGAGAAAAGGAACTTATATACTAACTTACTAACTTACTAACTTATAATATTATGTGACATTACATCTAATTTCAGAATTTTATTCTGAGTCCTTTGAATCGTTTTCTTTCTGGCGGAACAACAACTTGACCAATTTGGTACTGCATAAAGCATGGCTGGTCTGAAAATTTGTTTATAAATTAACAATTTGTTTTTTAGGCAGAGCTTAGAATTTCTGTTTATAAGAGGATATAAACATTTAATATATCTATTACACTTTGCCTGGGTTCTTTCTATGTGATCCAAAGTTTTTTGTCATACGTTAAACCTAATTATTTAGCTTGATCAGACCATGTCAATTTCAAGCCATTCAATTTGAGAATGTTATTAATTATTGTTTGGTTTAAGAAAAGAAGCTCTTGGCTTATGAGGGAAGATAATTAATTGCGTTTTGTTGCATTTGGTTTAATTTCCATTTTGACAGATAATCGCTGAAAATATTTAAGCTTCTTTGTAGGCGACTGCAGATCACTCTTAGATTTCTACCTGTGGCTAACAGACTTGTGTCGTCACAGAATAGCTATTTCTGACCACCAACGGGTAGATTTGGAAGATCAGAAGTGAAAATATTATACAAGATTGGAGCTACGCTCGAACCCTGCGGAACACCAGATTTACAATTCTGATAGGTAACCTGAAGAGTACGATTAGTTAAATAATTTTGAATCATTTTGATCAAATAAATAGGAAACTGGAAATCAGACATTTTTGCTTTTGTGAATGTTACAGGAAGATAATCTGAGTCAAAGTTAGCATGTGTAATCGGTTCACTACAAATGTGACTTTGATCTGTTAGAACCAGATTAATTGTAGTCGGGTTTTTCACGGAAGAGAAACAATTCGGATTACTGGGATGAAGAACTGTGAAGTAATCAGCTGAGAGTTGATTATGAAGTATTTTACCATTAATGTTATTTTGCCCACAATTCCACTGAACAGAAGGTAAAATTCGATGTTTAATTTGCCGTTGGACAGAAATAGCAAATCCACCACCAATTCCAGTAAACCTGTCAAATCAATGAACCACATAATGTGGATTGCTTTTCAATTTGACATTTGGTTTAAGAAAAGTTTCTGTCACAATGGCAATATGAGTTTTGTGAACTTTGAAAAATTATAAAATTCATCTTCACTCGATTTTAAAGATTGAGCATTCCATTTAAAATCTTCAAATAATTATTTAACATCACTGTTAAATTTTAAATTCATTATAATATTATTTGCAAATTGCCATCCGATTTGAAATGCTTCAGAAAGTGATGAAGTCGAATTCATTCGGATGATCATTTGAAAAAGTTGATCATTCTATTTTCCGTTATATCGCCTAAATCGACTTCGTTTAAAGAAGCGAATGGCATTGAAGAAAATATTTGTAGGTAGATTTCCACTTGTTCCACTAGTGTAACTGCCATTAGAAGAAGATGATTTGGCCGATCTACCTATTAATCAATTGTTTGTGTTTCGATTACTTACATTAGAAGAATTAAGTGGTAGTTTTCTACCTGTTACCAAAGCGTGACTGTCATTAGAAGAAGATGATTTGGCCGATCTACCTGTCAATAAATTGTTTTCGTTAGAAGACGAACTGGAAGGCGTACCTGTTTTTTGTTTTAAATTCGAAAAAATAAGTGCCATAGAAGAATTAGGCGTTGCATTTGTAACGGTTTTTAGATTTTCAGGTATGTTCTGTAAATTTAAGGTCGTTGATTTGACTTGTTATCTAAGCGAACGAGCGTTTAAATTTTTTCCCCTGACATTTTAAATAATTGGTTTTATGATTTCCATCGCAATTTGAACATGAAAATTGATCAGTGGTTTCATTTATTGGACAAACACCTTTCGAATGCGATTTAGCACAATTCAAACAACGTATATATAACGTATGACAATTTTTGGTTCCATGACCGAAGCCTTGGCAACGACGACATTGCGTTAAGTTTGCAATACGATTATGCCGTTTATAATGTTCACAATGAATTTTAATGTGGGAAATGAAACGTACTTTTTCTAAAGTTTTCAAATTGTTTACATCACTTCGATTGAAGTGTATTAGGTAAAGTTCATGGAAAATTCCAGAGAGTGGTTTAGAAGTACCATTCGATCTTTTTTTCATAAGTATTACTTGGGAAGGGGCAAAACCAAGCAACTCTTTTCGTTCATTTTTAATTTCATCAGTACATTGATCATTTGATAAGCCTTTCAAGACAGCCTTGAAGGGTCTGTCTGATTTTATATCAAATGAATAAAATTTATGACGTTTCTCGGACAAATATCGGGTAAGACGTTCGTAATCTTCCAATCCATCAACCAAGACTCGACATTCTTCTCTTCGTCCGATTTGAAATGAGACTTTTACTTCCGGGAGAAAAGTAGAAAGCTCAGTACGGAATGGTTTGAAGTCGGAAATCATCACCGTCACTGGTGGCATAGATTGATGTTTCTTCCCAGAACGACAAGCGTCCATTTTGGGAATTTTTGAAGAATTTTCTTCTATGTCCCTACAATCGGATTCAGGAAGAATCTCGTAAATATTGTTAGACGGCATAGAATCAACGGAAGTGAAGTCCGTCTGTTGTCTTTTATTTTTACATTCAGATTCTGTAAGATCGTGAATGTTATTATAAAAATGTGACGGATTGTGATTTATTCGGTATTGAATTATTTTTAGCCTTAGGCTTGTTGCCTTTCCGGTTGGACGAAGGCATTTTTGAAATGAATGAAATTTGAAAATCAATTAACTAGGTTAAATTAATCTTCGATTAGACACATAGTTTGTAAAAGTCTTGATAAAGGCTGATTTTGTGGTAGTCTTAATAAAGACTGATTAGTTCATTGAATAGATAGCCTTAAAAAAGGCTGATTAATTTATTAGTCTTGAAAAGGACTAATAATATTAGAATATCACTCTTTGAATAGCCTTGAGAAAGGCTGACTAATTGTTAGTCTTCAAAAAGATTGTTATTGATTCAGGTAGCCTTGAAAAAGACTGAAACCTTGAATCAATGAAACTCTAGGTAGCCAGAAAAAATGTCCAGGAGCCAAGAGCTATACGCGTGCGGTGCGAACGACTGTTCCACACCGACTGAAATTCAACTTCACAAGCCTCAAGACTCAGTCTTTAGGTAAAATACGGTGTAATACGTTTGTTTATTTCCCAAGAACGATCAACATGGGTTTTCTTCAACACAGCAATTTTTTCAGTTGTTCTAGAGCGACATGCACGGTTTTCATTCTTCACATTATTAACTTTTCCTAATTTCTGTACACTAAGGTGGCTTTTACGTGAGGATACGTACAGCGTATCTTCAGAAGTCCGCGTGAAAATTTTTTTTTATTATTTATCTTAGAAATGAAACGTCCAGATCTGGTATAACCTCAAAAAAATTAAATTTGAAAAAAAATCGACTTTGGGACTAAAAAAAAATTGAGATTTTACAGCTTCAAAAGTGACATCTGCCGAGGAAGCGGACTACTCAAAATAACACCTCTTATTAAGAAACCCTCTAGTATGCCCGAATACTGGCCCAACTTCATGATATGCTACTTCCAGATCCAGGATCAGAATCAGTAATGTGATAGGTCTAAATCCAAGACCAGCACCTAAAGCAAAAATATAGTAGGTTAATGTCCAGGCTTAGACGTAAGAACCGGATATGAATCAGGTACTGAACGAGTTATACGATTTAGTTTGAATCCATGGTAGACTCTGGAACAGAAGCTGCCTTCTGAGTACTGGATTCTACGACAGAATTCCGGACCTGAATTAGACAATTGAATACCGGACCTGGATTCCGAAACTGAGTTTTGGAACTAATTCCTGAAACTGATTTCTGCATTTGGGCTCTGGACTTTTGATTATGGATCTGAATTCTGCAATTTAACTTCGGACCGGGATTCTGAGACTGAACTTTAAACTAGAATTGAATTAGTTCCGAATTCAAAACTCCGTATTTGAAAGCAGTGAAGTGAGGAACAGAATTATCAACCGAAATTGTTGAACTGATTTCTGTAACTGCCCAGACTCCGAATAGGAATTATAAAACTGCTTGCCCAGACTCCGAATAGGAATTATAAAACTGAATTCAGGATCTAGACTCTGGTCTAAAGCAGAATTTTAGTTCCGGTATCAATTCAATTTCCGGTAAAAAATCTGGAATTCAGGTTCCAAAAGTGAATTCTGGGAATGATAACGTGGGAATGAAATAATGCTCACTCCATCAATATGAACTACGAACGTACGAACTCGGGAGAAGTAAGCACGTATCATGAGTTTCAAAATTTATGTTTTTACATCAAGTACAATATTGATGATCAAAAAATCGATCACTCTCCCACTTGATAAACTTTTAAAACATATTACAACAAGGCATATTTGCGTCATAAGTTTATTAACCGGAAAAATTAACCTTGGTCCAATCGCGATCTTCACCTTCTTCTGTGAAGGTCTTGTATTGTTCGACGTGACTTTGAGATAGCTTGATTACCGGTCGACATGCCACGTGCCATAGAAAAATTTCTTAGTCGGTTGAACTAGAGCCTGATATAGTCGAAGTAAATCATGAACGAACAGATTAATTGATGATTTCTTCTGTAGGCTTTTAGTTGCCCGAGTAGAGCCCCGTTTATTGTAATCATCGACATTTCTGTACACCTTAAATCGCTAGATCCACTTTTCCATCAAACTTATAGACATTGTTCACAAGAACTTAACAGCTAATTTAAATGATAACTTGGATTTTTCATCTTTACAGAGGAATCTCGCGTAATACTACAAGGATTCTCAATTTGTATCATGATATAACTATTTTGAGTGGGCAGTGCTACACAATATTTAGTTTTTCAAAAAGAATCATCTTGAAAAATATTTCAATATGATTGAATGGATTCGTATGTGGTAACCAATATTACAATCACAAAGACACAATATTTTCTGCTATTTATTGTACGAAAACATTTTTGAACCCACCTAACGGTTTATCGATGTTGTTATGGTATATATGATAAATCAACAAAAATCCCATTCCAATGACTTTTGTAATAATCAGGGTTTCCGGAACCAATAACCCAAATTTATTTGATCATTATCGTCAAGAAATTGAAGTCTAAAACAATTCTTTCTCCATTGCCCTAATTTCTTGTGTGATGACAGAATATTGCATCTATTAACATGTAGGAATAAATGTTGCATCTGTTTCGATGTCAACTTCAGCTACATTATCTGTGAAGTTAATGATAGGATTATTTTTCATATGCTTTAAACAAAAATTGCAACACTTCTTTTATGAGCCTCTACAGAGACGTAAATTCACATGATTTTGTTTAAGTGTGTATCATGTATTCATGTTGATAATCTTTATATACAGGGTCCGGCACTCGAAGTGTAACCAATTAAAAAGGCCATAAAGTCAGTTTGGAAAATTACTTTTACTTAATTCAAAGTACAAAATGTGTAAAAATAATACAAAATTCAGAATCAATTCACTTTTGCTCGATATGACCATCTTTTGCCTTGACTTGATGACTTGAGAGAGCGAAGGAGTTGCTTCGTTTGGCCGAAAGCGGTCAATTTCCGAACATTGTATTTTCTGACGGGAAAATTTTTCCAACTGAGCAATTCGTAAACTCTCAAAACGATAGGGTTTACTTGACCGACCGTTCATACGAGAATTTGAGTCATCGATTGGCCACCAGGAGGCAGCACCCGCAACAGATAATGGTTTGGGCCGCTGTAACCGCAGATGGGCGCTCTCCAATCGTTTTCATCGAGCCTGGTGTCAAGGTAAATGCGACATATTATCGGGAAAGTATTCTGGAGGTTGCTTTGAAGCCGTGGGCAGACAAACATTTCGGTGGCAGACCATGGACGTTTCAGCAGGACTCGGCACCGTCTCACAAAGCTCGAGTGAACCAAGAAAAACAACGTTCCGAACTTCATCACGTCCACACAATGGCTCTCGAATTCATCAGATGCGAATCCAATGGATTATTCTCTTTGGGCCATTTTGTAAAGCAAAGTCCGAACTAAAAGATACACCAGTCTCGAGGCGCTGAAAAAAGTTATTGTCCGCGAGTGGGCCAAAATACCTGCAAGTCACATTCGGCCAAACGAAGCAACTCCTTCGCTCTCTCAAGTCATCAAGTCAAGGCAAAAGATGGTCATATCGAGCAAAAGTGAATTGATTCTGAATTTTGTATTATTTTTACACATTTTGTACTTTGAATTAAGTAAAAGTAATTTTCCAAACTGAATTTATGGCCTTTTTAATTGGTTACACTTCGAGTGCCGGACCCTGTATATAAAAATGCAGAGGTCATTCTTTGTAATCGCATCACGTAAGAACGGATGGACGGACTTACATGATTCTTTTTTTGGTTGGTTAGTTTCTACCACCGCCGGGTTCGTACATCAAAAAAATTAGGAAAATTTGCCGGAAAAGTGGGAAAAATCCATAAAATTGTTTTGTATGGAAATGGATTTTCTGTTGAAAAAGTTGTCTATGCTTGCTAGATCATCGATAGGTGTTTGGCGCATAACGAGTTGCATAAGTGTTGGGCCGCTGAAGAAAAGAATACTAGAGCGTTGAAAAAATTGTTTGGCGCGCTACGAGTTGTTTTGTGTGAAGATACCACATGCATATTTGATGCATGGAATTCGTCATTTCAAGCCACGTGCTTATTTGGGTATCAAAAATATTGCTTACCAAATGACTCAACGACGGAATGCATATGACTGTACTAGAAAATGAATTGAGACTGCCATTTTATATTTCACATTCTGTGAAAAATGTTCAAACTGGTAAGATCAATATCAAATTAAAATTTAAGCGTTGTCTCTTCGGGCAATTAAAAATTCCGCAGTTCCTGAAAATACCCGCTTTATTAGAACTCTGAAGTACGCGTGGTACTTTTTGGCAACTTGAACGTACAGAACAAGTTCTGAGGAAACTTTCTCGCTGCTTAAAAGCTGTATAAGTAACTGCTTCAAAGTTTGTTCAGTCGGATGAACATTCACGTATGAGTAATTCCTTAAAAACGGACTGTTCAGAATGCAAATCTTTTCCTACGAACTTTTGGTTACTGTAGCTATATACAAATTGTAAATATATCCTACTCTAAAAAACGAACAACTCTAGAAGAGAAACTCTTCAACATTGTGTTAAGTTTATCAACACAAAAATCTGGTTATTGAGCATTTTCATCGATTACCGAAAGCAAGAGTCACATCTGGAAGAGAAAACCTGACACTTTACATCCTTTATATCGAAGCCATTAGAGAGGAATCTCTGTTCAGTGCATTGACTCAAAGGATGAGATGACAATTTGTGCTTTTGCCTAATTTTTGCTTAACAGAAGAATTTCACATTTTCACATTAATTTTTGGTGATGTTTCTTATTTTGGGCTGCGAATGTATGTCGAATTCCGTTGATTGTAGGTTAGGTAATCAGAAAAATATTGGAGAGAAACGTTAATCACTTAGTCGTTTGAAAATTCTTCTAATTTTTGGGAGAGACGAAGTTGCACGGGTTAGCTAGTTATCCATAATATTAATAATTTTTGATATAGTGTTTTGCGAAAAAATAATTACAGATTTCGAACAAAAATAATCTATAAATACTCGTAGAAGAGGGCAGATTCTCAGTATAAGATCTGTTGGATATCGTAACGCCATGGATTCATGTAGTTATGCGAAGTAATAAAATATTATGCGACATTTATCGACTCCCACGTCAAAATCAAAACTATTAAGAATGCAACACCCAAATACCATATCGGGTTCATTCCAAACCGCCAACATAAACAATCGATCGACATTGGTTTTGGTAGATTAGGCACGGAATCGTTTTCTCGGCAAAAACAAAGGCCCGCATGGTATGCAATTCGATATCGTTCTGTCAACAACTGTTAACATAAGCATAAAAGTACTTCAACTCACCAGTTCCGGTGTCAGTAAGCATTTACAAATAGAACAAAATGAAATTCTTTCTGCTGATAGTAATCGTAACCGTCTTGGGAATCTCGAACACGGCAGAAGGATGCGATTGCGAGAATGTCTACCTTCCCGTCTGCGGAACCGATGGTTTCACATACTTCAATATTTGCCTGTTGGATTGTGAAAAAGCCACATCGCCGGACGTGGATGTCGCACACGACGGCGAATGTCCCGAATAAATACAATTCATTCTGCTATCGGAATAGATATTGGAAGGCTTAGCTGCAGCATCACCGTGAAGAGCAGTGATAGGTATAAAAGTTGTAAAAAAGAATATCATTAAAATTTTAATTTGAGAAATTATTTGATTAGTTCTAGTGTTGAACATTTGAGAAAACTCTTACAAATTGCAGAATTCTAAAGATATCACTACCACCAAGGACACTTTGGAAAAACAAAAACTTGTCAGTGTTAGAAAAGTAAGTATGCCGAGATTCGGCGATTTAGAGGTACATATTCAGCGAATGAGAAGCCTACCCCACAGTTGACGACTTTTTATCGCTTTTCCAATCAAAATATTCTAGGCCATTCTATCGTTTGGCATTCGTATTACATGTTCATCCTGCATTTGTAGTGTCACTGGTGGATTGAAATGCATATTTTTTGCTTTAACACCCAACATTTCAATGGTATTGATTGACATCTTCTTCAGGGGAACTATATTTAAAAGTTAGACGGTACGGTCCCGGGTTGGCGGTTCAATGCATAGGACGCTGGTCTTACAAGCCAGTTGTCGTATGTTCGAGCCCCGATCTGGAAGGATTCTTAGTGTCAGTAGGATCCATAGTACTAGCCATGCAATGATTCTGTACACTAAGAATCGGCTGCGAAGTCTGTTGAAACAGAAAGGCCAAATTTCACAAAAGGAATGTAATGCCAGGACTTTGCTTTTTACGGTACAATATAATTATAAATGTCTGATATTAGTTTTTCAGTTAACTCAGTGCAGTCAAAT
The DNA here is from genome assembly GCF_030247185.1 of Malaya genurostris. Classification (NCBI taxonomy): domain Eukaryota; kingdom Metazoa; phylum Arthropoda; class Insecta; order Diptera; family Culicidae; genus Malaya; species Malaya genurostris. The sequence goes on along the minus strand of NC_080571.1, from coordinate 337,578,127 downwards.
GTTCAATTTTGTTACTGTCAATACTGTATATGGTCTTGTGCAAAGTTTGTCTATAACTGTAATTAATTATTTTCAAGAAGCTTACCATATATTCAAAAAAGAACCGGAATTTTCATTTTAAAATTCCCGCGCTTGTCCAATCGGTGAACTTTTATTCTCTCAACGTTGGCAACTCTTCTATACACATTCTGTCAAATTTTGACGTATATCGTACGATTAGTTTTTGTTTGGCGTCTATACAAAGAAGTTGAAAAATTTTCGTGTGGCGATTTTTATAATGGATGAAAATTTAGAACAACGTGCGTGCATCAAATTTTGTGTTGCAAATGGATTTAAGTGTTCCGAAACGTTGAAAATGTTAGAAAAGGCCTTTGGTGAATCGTGTCTAGGAAAAACACAGGCTTACGAGTGGTCTAAACGCTTCAAAGGTGGTCGTACAAGCTTGGATCATGATGAGATCCCTGGCCGCCCAACAACATCTGTTACTGAAGAAAACATTGAATCGGCGAAGGAAATCGTGTTGCAGAATCGTTCTGTACCGATTAGAGAGATTGCTGTGTTGTTGGGCATCAGCCGAACACATTTTAACTGATGTTTTGGGTTTGAAACGCGTCGCTTCTCGGCTGGTGCCAAAAAAGCTGAATTTCATTAAAAAACAGCGTCGTGTTGATGTGGCCAAAGAGATGATTTCCAACGCAGATAGTGAACCCACATTCATCGAATGCATCATAACTGGTGATGAGGTGTGGATCTATGAATATGACGTCGAAACCATACAACAATTGACCGAATGGCGCTTCGAAGGCGAGCCGTTGTTCTAAATTTTCATCCATTATAAAAATCGCCACACGAAAATTTTTCAACTTCTTTGTATAGACGCCAAACAAAAACTAATCGTACGATATGCGTCAAAATTTGACAGAATGTGTATAAAAGTGTTGCCAACGTTGAGAGAATAAAAGTTCACCGATTGGACAAGCGCGGGAATTTTAAAATGAAAATTCCGGTTCTTTTTTGATCATAAGGTATATGAGTGTTTTTGACGAAGAACGAAAATCTGTTTTTGTGAGTCCTTTGAAACTAGAGTATCGTTTCCCTGAAAATGACGCCAACCAATAGCGTTGTAACGGCGACTATTAAAATAAAAGGATTCGTTTTAATCCACTAGTGACTGAACATCCGACCATTACAAAAAAGTTCATTCGAAAATCGACTATACTAGGTCAGAATACTAACTCGTTCGCGCTTTCAAAACTTTTTGTTTTTTTTTCACATAGAAAGGATATATAATTACTAAAACACTACGAAAACCGAAATTAGAGCCAAAAAAAAATGACGGGTGGCTAATGTCAGCTACATAACTGGATGATGTAAATATGAAAAGGACTGACATGCTTTTTCCATACTTCCGAATATCAATAATCGCATGTACTACTTCATTGATTGTGTAACAAAGGAATGAACGATTTCGCTATAGGCGAGAAAATCTTTTATGAGAGCCTTTTGGTTATAAATTGTATAACTAAATTGACCGTCTTAAACTACATGCATAAATGTGTCTCCTATATATGATTCAATTAAAAATACTTTTGCGTTAAAATTAAATTAAAGTTCGCATTTTGGCACTGAATTTCACCTTTCATGTCGTTCATATCAAACATTCGAGAAAATTTCAATTTTGAGTTATTTATTGAGGCTATCTCATACTGCTGAAAATTTTATCATAAATACCTGAATGAATATATTTTAGATGGTATGGAGGAAATATTATGTTGCTGGCTCAAACACAACAAGAGAAATTAACGAATAAGTTCCACCCATTCTTGCACAGAGTGACTTTTGAAATGGCTCCCTATAGTAGAGTAAAACGTATTTACTTCAAAGAAACACAATGATTAAATCTAAGAAAAAAATGCGATTTCCAATGGAACCGCTTTACCAGATTGTTCTCTTTGGGGAAGAATGCCGCAAATGTATGAAAAATAATTAAACTTCGTAGCACCTGAACTCAGCTGAACACGCTCGCTTCTTCTGTTTAATTTAGCAAAATACGTGTGTTTCAAATAAAGGCTGTCCCAGAAAGTATGGACGCACTTGGATTTCGCTGTAAATAATTCACAAGTGTTAAAGCTTGCTTCATTTAGAATTGGAACAAACTTTTGCTCATATTGAGGCGCTCCTGGTGGACGGATTTGGAAGTTCTTGGCGCCCACGTGTCGGGAATTTTGTCAGCTTCACGTATGATTTTTGACATTCCGAAAATCGACTGTACTTTGTAAACAATCAACATGGAAGCCGGAAGAAGGGAAAAAATTGTGCACAGTTATTTGGAAAATCCATTGTGGTCTGCATCTAGGCTAGCTAAACAGCTGAAATTGCCCAGAAATACCGTATGGCGCGTTATCAAACGGTATAAGGAAACATGGACGACGATTCGGAAGTCTCAAGTCGATCGTCGGAGTAGAATTGTCGACCGGAAACTGCGTGATAAGATTTTGAAGACGATTGAGAGGAACCCTAATCTGTTGGACCGTGGTTTGGCCAGAAAATTCGGTGCTGCCCATGGTACCGTGAGGAGAACTTGACTCCGGGAATGAATCAAGTCGTATCGAGCTAGCAAACAGCCAAATCGGACCACAAAACAGAATAGTGTGGTCAAAATTCGTGCTCGGAAACTATATGACCAGGTGCTGACCAAGTTCGACGGGTGTCTTCTGATGGACGATGAAACCTATGTCAAGGCTGACTTCGGGCAAATACCAGGTCAAAAATTTTACTTGGCAACGGCTCGGGGCGATGTTCCAGCCAAATTGTTTTTGCCGACAAATTGCAAGAAAATTTATGATTTGGCAGGGCGTTTGCAGCTGTGGCAAAAAAGCGAAAGTTTTCGTTACAAATAAGACAATAACATCGGAACTATACCAAAAAGAGTGTCCAAAAACGAATTTTGCCGTTCATTCGATCCCACGACCATCCCGTAATGTTTTGGCCAGATTTGGCAAGCTTTCATTACAGCAAAGTCGTTCAAGAATGGTATGCAGAGAAAGGGGTCCAGTTTGTTCCGAAAAATCTTAACCCACCCAACTGCCCCCAGTTCCGCCCTATTGAGAAATACTGGACAATCATGAAGAAGAGACTCAAGGCAAAGGGAAGAGTTGTCAAAGGCATTAATCAGATGACGACCTGGTGGAATAAGATAGCTAAAACGATGGACGAAGAAGGTGTTACAGGAAAAATTCAAGAATTCCTTCAAAACCATGACCAATAATTTTATCCGTATTTGTTCTTAGAAGTATGAAGAAAACGCTACATTTGTATAAAAAAGATCTTGAATTCAATAATAAATAACTGAAATACAGGCAATTGTCTTTGTTCCAATTCTATCTGAAGCAAGCTTTAGATATTCAAATTTTATTCATGACATGTTTCCTAAGATGTGCCTTCGTTAATTCCTCAATTGGTCGAAGTTGTGGGCAATTTGGTGGATTCATGTCTTTTGGGACGAAAGTGACATTTTTGGTAGTATACCATTCTACCGTTGATTTCGAGTAGTGGCAAGAAGCAAGATCTGGCCAGAAGACAACAGGATCTTTGTGGCTTCTAATCATGGGTAGAAGTCGTTTTTGTAAACATTCCTTGATGTATATTTCGCTGTTCATTGAAGCAGTGTTGATGAAGGGTTTCGAAATCTTACCGCAGCTACAAATTGCTTGTCAGACCATAGCTTTTTTACCAAATTGTCTCGGACACTTGCCCTTCTCGCACCGTATAACATTGTGGTCGCGGCAAGGATTTGGAATCGAGTTTCACGTAGGTTTCGTCGTCCATGATTATGCAGTTCAAATTTCCAGCAAGAATCGTATTGTACAGCTTTCGAACCCTCGGCCTGATCGATGCTTCTTGTTTCGGACTACGTTTTGGTTGTTTCTGCTTCTTGTAGGTTCGAAGATTCAAACGTTCTTTAGCACGAAGAACATTTGACTTCGAAGTACCCACTTTTTTGACCACATCCCGAACTGAAACCTCCTTCTTTTGCTCGAACGCCTTCAGCATACATTTATCCAACTGAGGGTTAGCAGGACCTTTTTTTCGACCCGTTTTCGGTTCATCCTCAAAGGTGTTATCCTCACCGAACTTCCTGATTGCATTTCCAATGGCTTTTTCACTTACTCCTTCCATTTTTGCTATCTTTCTCAGTGACAGTCCGCGTTCTGTGCACCATTTGCACACAATTTTTCGACGTTGTTCTGCTGAAAGTCCACGCATTTCGAAACAAACTAATGAAAACGAATAAACAACTGCACAAGTGGTTAAAGAAGAATGTAAACAATAGGACGCAGCCATAAAAATTGACAGATTCTGAACCATTGCAAAATGGTAGGGGGTTTTGGTTGCGTCCATACTTTCTGGGACAGTCTTCAGAATGAAAATTTAATTCAATTTGGTAAAATTATTCCTCTGGATATGCAAAGTTACAGTTTCTAGTCCTGTCTCTGCGGTACCTTTCTCGAAAATTTTCGTTTCTGCTATTTCATACGTTAGTCCGAAATCTTTTTTTGTTCAGCAGAATAACAGCAAATCTTTTTACAATTCGGAAACTCTTTGCAACATACTATTATTAATGACGTTATGTAATAAACATAGATCAACTACCAAACAATATCGCAAGAGGATTTGAAAGAATTGCGCAAAATGGAACGTTTTCTTCAAACAGGACATAAATTTGAAAAACCTATTTCAATCACTGGAACTGTTATGCCATTCCAGCAATCTCGAGATGCGATTGAACACATCGCGGATGATTTACACTTCTTATGTTTAATGTCGATATCATTTGATAGTTCGGAATCTTCGTTCTTTTGGGCTGCCGATGCTTTAGAAACGTTCACACGTCCCCGGTAGTATTTTTAAGTATCGGTTATGCCTAAGATTTAGGGTTCTTTGGACTAATTTGTTGGTACTTACTCGAAAATAGTGTTGAGCTTCAAACAATCAAGAAGTCTTTGTAAAAAACGACAATAAATTTAAGAACGGAGTCTTGTGGCCATTTTTGTCTTTCAAACAAGCGGTCGTTTTTCGTCCCACCGCTTCGTTCCGATTTTGCAAAGTCATAACATTCGATTTAGCGCATCTTAATTCACTAAAACCACTCACAGAATATGATTTGTTCCTGGGAAAATATTCATCAACCGAAAAAAAAACTGGAACTAGAAAATTTTACTTTTGACGAAAAAATCGACACTCAACAGAGTGAACATGTCAAATGCACATAAGCCAATTGTAGCTAATGCTCGGACCCACGTATAGAGGACTTAGCCGTCGGGAGGTGACTTTTGGTGTTCGAATTATGGCGTGTGGCCATTTTTGCCCCGGTCTCCCCTATTTCAAATCTTCAAATATTAAAAAAATCATTTCATTGGGGGGTTATTTTTTTATTGTGCCTAGGCTCCATAAACATATTTATTATTAGTTACGATTCGTTTTCTATTCTCATCAGTGCCAACCAGTTTATGTTTAAATGCTATGCCTCCTAACGGAAACTGACTATCTGTATTAACTCCAGATTAGACAACCACATGAAGTTGAAAAAATGTCGATGAAAAACGTTATACAACAATCAAATCTAATTTTTAAATGAACAATGAAATAATTTATAATTTTCACACAAAACTCATGTACAGAAGTCTAGCTTACAAATAAAAATGATAAACATAACACATATAAGAAAGTTTTAAAAATTAGTGAAGACAATATGACCATCCATGCTAAAAAAACACGCAAACAAGATCTATTCTGGAAACGTCTTTGCCTGTATGGCTTAAACATTTAATCAAGGTATTATGATCTAGGAAGACATGTTGAAGTTATGGTTAGTGCTTTTAAGTTATTTTATCGAAATAAATAGCCTTCTCGAATGAATTGAGATATTCGGTCAATGTTTTAATAAGCAGTAAATTATGTAAAGCTTTCGATCCAATGAGAAATCAGATTCCATCATTAGAGAGTTAAAAGTCTACTAACTAACTAGCAGATTACCCTTCGGATGAAAAATTGTTACTAAAAACTGAATTAGGCCACCCAGACAAAACAATGCGCATCTCCTACGTATTTTTTAATTAGATACATACGCCTCTAATAAAATCTGATAGAATTATAATATCTGTACTAGCATATGAGGAAGGCATCAACGAACGAATCGGTGCACTTGTACAAGTTCCGCCTAAAGCTGTTTCCAATTGAATAAAACTCAACAACAATTAGACATGGTCTTAGAATTAAATTTTGTCTGATAACGGAAAACCGATATAAAACAATTCGATTTTGCCAACTGCCCGCTAAGTTCTGCTAGTGAGTTTCTAGGAACGAAATCAAAATGAAATTTTCGTTGCTGATGCTGGCCACAATTTTGACCATTCTTGGAATGATCACCACGGTTCGAGCATGCGACTGTGAAAATACGCATCAACCCGTTTGTGGATCCGATGGGACAACATATTTCAATCAGTGCCTTCTTCAATGTGCTGTCGGTGAATTCCCGGACCTGACACTTGCTCACGAGGGTCCATGCTAAGAGTGCTGATTTTAATAAATGCCTAAATAATTTCGTTTCTTTTTGTTTACCTAAAATGACTACTTCTTTAATATACCGAATTTACAATTAGCACCAAATTACCAAATTGGTCGAATCGGGCGAAATTGGTGAAGGGACTCACATTTCTACCAACGAATTGTGATAACAGTGTGTAATAATGAGAATAAAATGTGAACGAAATCATGTGCAGCTTTCATCGTCGAACGACCAGGTGTTTAAAATTGAAATTAAATAAATGCAGTATACCTTAAGATAAAAAAGAACCGGAGTTTTCATTTTAAAATTCCCGCGCTTGTCCAATCGGTAAACTTTTATTCTCTCAACGTTGGCAACACTTTTATACACATTCTGTCAAATTTTGACGCATATCGTACGATTAGTTTTTGTTTGGCGTCTATACAAAGAAGTTGAAAAATTTTCGTGTGGCGATTTTTATAATGGATGAAAATTTAGAACAACGGCTCGCCTTCGAAGCGCCATTCGGTCAATTGTTGTATGGTTTCGACGTCATATTCATAGATCCACACCTCATCACCAGTTATGATGCATTCGATGAATGTGGGTTCACTATCTGCGTTGGAAATCATCTCTTTGGCCACATCAACACGACGCTGTTTTTTAATGAAATTCAGCTTTTTTGGCACCAGCCGAGAAGCGACGCGTTTCAAACCCAAAACATCAGTTAAAATGTATTCGGCTGATCAAAAAGAGATGCCCAACAACACAGCAATCTCTCTAATCGCTACAGAACGATTTTGCAGCACGATTTGCTTCGCCGATTCAATGTTTTCTTCAGTAACAGATGTTGTTGGGCGGCCAGGGATCTCATCATGATCCAAGCTTGTACGACCACCTTCGAAGCGTTTATACCACTCATATGCCTGTGTTTTTCCTAGACACGATTCACCAAAGGCCTTTTCTAACATTTTCAACGTTTCGGAACACTTAAATCCATTTGCAACACAAAATTTGATGCACGCACGTTGTTCTAAATTGTCATCCATTATAAAAATCGCCGCACGAAATTTTTTCAACTTCTTTGTATAGACGCCAAACAAAAACTAATCGTACGATATGCGTCAAAATATGACAGAATGTGTATAAAAGTGTTGCCAACGTTGAGAGAATAAAAGTATACCGATTGGACAAGTGCGGGAATTTTAAAATGAAAATTCCGGTTCTTTTTTTATCATAAGGTATCGTCCAGAATTCTTTCAGGAAACGGAATGTGACGTCCAATATTTTCAATGAGCGCATTTTTGAAATACCTAATTATATTACTGCTTGCCGTATTTCTTGAAAAAATCTCCACAATAAACGTTTACATTCTATAGGAAAACGTGTATTTGTTGATGTAAAAGCTACTTCTTGTAAATTCGGAAATGAATGATGCAGGAAATCATTTCTGTTGTGATCAGCAAAAGTGCAAGGAGGAGCGAGTAAATTAGCGAAATTAATAAATTTTGCCTAATATGAGTAAAAAAGAAAAAGATGCCTTCAAACGGTTTAGCTTAAGTTATGCACTGACAATTTTTTTCAATAATTTGATTTTCTAGCATTCATAATAGTATATCATAAGAATTTCTCTTATCTGATTCTGATGCAGTTTATTCAATTGTACACCATTTGAAAAAGGGCGGGAGATCAACGATTTCAGACGCAGATCATGTCATGTCTTATCTTGATCACATGTGATTTTCCTCCACCATGGTATGGCTTTTTGGTCAATTGGTTTCTCGTCGAAACATTTATTTTTCGTTAAAGGTCAACGTCTCGAAGGTTATACTTCCATCTTCAGGGCAACTGTAGTTTTATGTATTATTTAGTCACAAAATTTTTTTTTCACAAAATACAATAATTTTACAAAATGTACTCACAACGACTACAAATATTTTTCGTCAAGTATGGTGTAACATTTATAATAGTTGGTTGTAAAACGGCTACTCTACACTAAAACACAAAAACTTTAAAAAATTTAGTTCGAATTATTTGTTTAGCCAAGAACTTAAACAAGCACTTCCCACGCACATCGACTTCGATTGAGCACTGGAATGTTGCAAGCAGCGAAAATGGAAGACAGTAGAGCAAAAATTAGAGTGAAACAGATGAGAAATGATAGACAGCGAAATCGGAGGCGAGATTGACAGTTAATGTGTGAGAGAGAGAGAGCAACAGACCGGAACAACAGAATTTTTGTGACTAAATAATACATAAAATTACAGTTGCCCTGAAGATGAAGGTATAACCTTCGAAACGTTGGCCTTTAACGAAAATTAAATGTTTCGACGAGAAACCAATTGACCAAAAAGCCATCTCTTTATTTGAAACAACATTAACTGGTCGCACCCGCATCAAACAAATTCAACAACAATGGCGCTAAGTGAAACACAGAGCAACGCTTCTTTTTACAACAACCTTCCTTCATCACACCGCAGATTATACAAAAGCTATGCACACACAATAGACAAATTATGTGCACAACTCAGCCGAAAGAATTTTCTTCGCCGATGCAAAAAATTCGAACTCTACCCAACGGATATACAGAACACATTTCGATGTTTAAATGGATTATTGGAGGACGCCAGCCCGTTCCGAGGAAGACTGCAGAAGACAACTGACCGTTTCAAACGAGCAATACTTAACATAGAAGTTAGGGACAGTTATCACAAAATCAAAAAGCTAGAAAAGTCAAAAGCAGTTCTTACCAGCCAAATTACACAGGTAACCCCACCGCATATTTACACTTCCTTTTTTCAATACACAAGAGGCTTATTTCACTAGGCAAAGCCGTTTGAAAAAAGTGAGCACTGAAAGCAAGTTTCAGCGCCTACTAACAAAACTTGAAATCGAAAAACCATTAGATTTCAAAGTTAACGATGATTGGATACGGAACACTACTAACGTAGCTGTTCCAAAAGAATCAAGTATATTGTTGGGTTATGGTCCCAAGTTTGCTTTACCTTACGAGAATAATCAAGAAATTCCTTATTTCAAGATTATAGCAGACTTGGAATCCATTCTAAAATTCGAACCTGGCGAAATTTTACAAACGGCAAGCCGGAACCAGTCCACTAACATCTTACAGAATTATGTGAACAAAAGAAAAAATGGTATTTTCAACCCTTCCAACAGCGCCGTTGACCGTTTTTTGGTCGAAACATACCACATCAGCAGAAGGTTCATCAGAGACAATCCTGAAGTGTGAATTTTGCCAGCCGACAAGGGAAATAAAACTGTTATAATACGAAAGGAAGAATACGAAAGCAAAATGTTATCTCTTGTTGGCGACCAGAGTACATACGAACGCATATTGACTCGGATTGGACTAACAAAATACAAACAAAAAACAATCAACTGGTGAATGCGTTGCACGACCAAAAAACCAGGTCTCAATTGATAACATATCATGCATTGCCGTTTCAACCTTCCGAGCGAACGGACGTGATTTGGATTTACTGCGAAAGCATTGAAAACCAGTTGTGTGTGTGTGATAAAGTGGTCGGAGGATCGAAACGATATTGTGTGATAGACAATAGTGCTTTTTCCTCTGAGAGGTTTTTTTCGCATTATATAATAGAACAGTGCCTTATTGTGAGCGGTGGATCGAAACGGTACCGTTAGCCGGTTATTGTTTCGGCGATCAAGGCCAAGTGTGCGGATTATAAACAAGCGGCCATTGTGTGAGGATTATAAATAAGTGTGCTTTTTCCTCTCGGAGGTTTTTTGCACATCATCAAAGCGGCGATACGCCGACCGACGAAGACCAGCTTGGTGTCCCCCGTTGGATCTTAAGTTAAGTACCGTTACTTCGATTATTCGTTTTTGACCATTATAAAGGGTGATTTTTTAAGAGCTTGAGAACTTTTTTAAACAATAAAACGCATAAAATTTGCAAAATCTCATCGGTTCTTTATTTTAAACGTTAGATTGGTACATGACATTTACTTTTTGAAGATAATTTCATTTAAATGTTGACCGCGGCTGCGTCTTAGGTGGTCCATTCGGAAAATCCGCTTTTTTATCGACAAATTTTGTTCAGCGATGAGGCTCATTTCTGGTTGAATGGCTACGTGAATAAGCAAAATTGCCGCATTTGGAGTGAAGAGCAACCAGAAGCCGTTCAAGAACTGCCCATGCATCCCGAAAAATGCACTGTTTGGTGTGGTTTGTACGCTGGTGGAATCATTGGACCGTATTTTTTCAAAGATGCTGTTGGACGCAACGTTACAGTGAATGGCGATCGCTATCGTTCGATGCTAACAAACTTTTTGTTGCCAAAAATGGAAGAACTGAACTTGGTTGACATGTGGTTTCAACAAGATGGCGCTACATGCCACACAGCTCGCGATTCTATGGCCATTTTGAGGGAAAACTTCGGAGAACAATTCATCTCAAGAAATGGACCGGTAAGTTGGCCACCAAGATCATGCGATTTGACGCCTTTAGACTATTTTTTGTGGGGCTACGTCAAGTCTAAAGTCTACAGAAATAAGCCAGTAACTATTCCAGCTTTGGAAGACAACATTTCCGAAGAAATTCGGGCTATTCCGGCCGAAATGCTCGAAAAAGTTGCCCAAAATTGGACTTTCCGAATGGACCACCTAAGACGCAGCCGCGGTCAACATTTAAATGAAATTATCTTCAAAAAGTAAATGTCATGTACCAATCTAACGTTTAAAATAAAGAACCGATGAGATTTTGCAAATTTTATGCGTTTTATTGTTTAAAAAAGTTCTCAAGCTCTTAAAAATCACCCTTTATTTCCCCCCGAATTACTTGTTTCTGCGCGGAAGTAGTTCCGCGACATGTCTAATTTAAGTCCTGGCCCCCCCGCTCCCGATGTTCAAATGGAGACTTCCCTTGTCTGTAAAATGTCCCGCATAAAGAGCTATCCTGATGGGCTCGCACTACCGGCCGGGCCTTACGCGGTCTATTTCCTGACCAAATCAAGAGAAAAAAATTTAAATATTTTAAAAATATCGCGAGACCTGTTTTCGCGATATAATACTATAAAAAGTATTGATAGAATACGGCCAGACAAGCTCAGGGTCCTGTTTACCAGCTCTAAACAGGCTAATGAGCTTGTTCAAAAGGATCCCTTTACGCAGGAGTACCGCGTCTACGTGCCCGCTCGCGAAGTAGAAATCGACGGTGTGGTCACCGATGCGAGTTTGACTTGCGAGGATATTCTTAAGTACGGGGCGGGTTGTTTTAAAGACCCCTCACTTAAGAATGTCAAGATACTGGATTGCAAGCGATTGCATTCAGTATCGATCGCAGGGGATGGAACAAAGTCTTATCCCCAATCAGACTCTTATCGTGTGACCTTCGCCGGCTCGGCATTGCCCAACTACATCCTCTTGGACCGGGTTCGTTTGCCTGTTCGTTTATTTGTACCCCGGATAATGAACTGTACCAATTGCAAACAACTGGGGCATACAGCTACCCATTGCAGCAATAAGCCACGTTGTGCTAACTGTGGGGAAGCTCATGCGGACGGCTCTTGCGGTAAGGATGCTGAAAAGTGTCTCTACTGTAAGGAGGGTCCGCATGACCTCTCTGATTGTCCCGCTTACAAACTGCGAGGTGATCGAATGAAGCGTTCCCTAAAGGAGCACTCCAAGCGTTCTTTCGCAGAGATGCTTAAAATGATGCACCCCTCCTAAACAGACAACGAACCCATATGCCTGCTTGTCAACTGACGAGAGCGATTCTGACGACCCTTTGGAAGGTCCATCTTCGGCGGTCCCTCATAGCTGTAGGAAAAGAATAAATAAATCCTCTCATAAGCTACCTAGTAAGGGTTCGAAGGTGTCTTCCGAAGGGCTTCGAAAAGTTACAGCTAACGGGAATCGGGAAAAATCACCGAAGCAAAAAGCTCCTGGTCTCGGAAAACTCAATTCCGAGAGGGAATTCCCACCGCTTCCAGGGACTAAAAAATCCCCAAGCGTCCCTGAAAATCCACCAGAGAACCAACTAGGTGCTGGACTTATAAAGTTCTCTGATGTTGTGGACTGGATTTTTACAACTTTCAATATTTCAGACCCTCTTAGAAGCATTTTAATTGCTTTCATGCCAACAGTAAAAACATATTTGAAGCAGTTGACTGCAAATTGGCCCCTTCTTTCAGCGATTGTATCTTTCGATGGCTAAATCATCCACCGAGGTCACGGATCTAATCACTGTTTTACAGTGGAATTGCAGAAGTATTATCCCAAAAATAGATTCATTTAAATTTCTAGTAAACAATCTGAAATGTGACGCATTTGCATTGTGCGAAACTTGGCTAACTTCTGAAATACCCTTAAACTTTCACGATTTTAACATTATTCGTCTGGATCGAGATAATCCCTATGGAGGAGTACTTTTGGGGATCAAAAAGTGCTATTCTTTCTATCGCATTAACCTCCCCTCGATACCAGGTATTGAAGTTGTCGCATGTCATGTTACAATCAAAGGTAAGGACCTTTGCATTGCTTCCATCTACATTCCCCCAAGAGCCTCGGTTGGGCATCGGTGGCTCAGTGATATCGTAGAGCTCCTTCCTGCACCGACGTTGGTTTTAGGAGACTTTAACTCACACGGTACGGGATGGGGCTGTCTTCACGATGATAACAGATCAACTATGATCCATGATATCTGCGACAACTTCAATATGACAATATTGAATACGGGAGAAATGACACGGATTCCTGCACCACCAGCAAGACCAAGTGCGCTGGATTTATCCCTTTGCTCGACATCGCTACGGTTGGATTGCACGTGGGAGGTAATTCCTGATCCCCACGGTAGTGATCATCTACCGATCGTAATATCAATCACCAGCGGCTCAAAACCATCGAAGACAATCAATGTTTCGTATGACCTCACACGAAATATTGATTGGAATAGCTATGCGACCTCGATATCTGAGAAACTTGAAAGAACTCAACAACTTCCTCCGGAGGAAGAGTACACGTTTTTGGCTGGCTTGATTCTCGACACCGCGACTCAAGCTCAGACGAAACGTGTACCCGGCGCGAAAACTAACATCCGTCCTCCCAACCCGTGGTGGGACAAAGAGTGCACAAATTTAAACGCGGAGAGAGCCTCCGCGTATAAAATATTCAGAAAAAATGGAACACCTGATAATTATCGGAATTACGCGGCGTTAGACGTTAAAACTAAGAACTTGATTAGAGCCAAGAAACGCGGTTACTGGCGTTGGTTTATAGACGGCTTAACGAAAGAAACATCTATGAGCACTCTTTGGAATACGGCCCGACGAATGCGCAATCATAACACCACGAATGAAAGCGAGGAATATTCCAACCGCTGGATATTCGATTTCGCTAAAAAAGTATGCCCAGACTCTGTACCGGAACAGAAGATCACCCGCGCCGCGACACCAAACACAAACGAAACACCGTTTTCGATGGTAGAGCTCTCACTTGCAATCTTGTCATGTAACAATAAAGCCCCGGGATTAGACAGAATAAAATTCAACTTGTTGAAAAATCTGCCTGACCCCGCCAAAAGGCGCTTGTTGAGTTTATTCAATAAGTTCCTTGAGGGCAACATTGTTCCACATGACTGGAGACAAGTGAAAGTGATCGCCATTCAAAAACCAGGAAAATCAGCCACCGATCACAATTCGTATCGGCCGATTGCTATGCTTTCCTGTATCCGGAAATTGTTCGAAAAAATGATTCTCTTCCGTCTAGACAATTGGGTCGAAACTAATGGCTTACTTTCAGATACACAATTTGGTTTCCGCAGAGGCAAAGGAACGAACGATTGTTTGGCGTTGCTCTCAACCGAAATTCAAATGGCATTTGCTCGTAAGGAACAAATGGCGTCAGTTTTCCTAGACATCAAGGGGGCTTTTGACTCAGTTTCCATAAACATCCTATCTGAGAAGCTGCATCAGCATGGTCTTTCGCCAGTTTTGAACAACTTTTTACATAATCTATTGTCTGAGAAACACATGTATTTCGCGCATGGTGATTTGTCGACAATACGATTCAGTTACATGGGTCTTCCTCAGGGCTCATGCTTAAGCCCCCTTTTATACAATTTTTACGTAAACGACATCGATAAATGTATCAACACATCTTGCACGCTGAGACAACTTGCCGACGACAGCGTTGTGTCCATTATAGGACCCAAAGCTGGCGATCTGCAAGGGCCGTTACAAGATACTCTTGCCAACTTATCCACATGGGCTCTTCAAATGGGTATCGAGTTCTCTACGGAGAAAACTGAGTTGGTTGTATTTTCAAGGAAGCGAGAACCAGCACAACTACAGCTTCAACTAGGGGGTGAAAACATAGCTCAGGTCTTCACATTTAAATATCTCGGGGTCTGGTTCGACTCCAAAGGCACATGGGGATGTCACATTAGGTATATGAAACGGAAATGCCAACAAAGAATCAACTTTCTTCGTACAATAACCGGATCGTGGTGGGGTGCCCATCCAGGAGACCTGATCAGGCTGTACCAAACAACGATATTGTCCGTGATGGAATACGGATGCTTTTGCTTCCGATCCGCGGCGAACACTGATTTCATCAAGCTGGAAAGAATACAGTATCGTTGTTTGCGTATTGCCTTGGGTTGCATGCAATCGACTCATACGATGAACCTCGAAGTGCTGGCGGGTGTTCTCGCATTGAAAAACCGGTTCTGGGATCTCTCATATCGTTTGCTCATTCGATGCGACATTTTGAATCCTCTGGTGATTGAAAATTTCGAAAGGTTAGTTGAGCTCAATTCTCAAACCCGTTTTATGTCCTTGTATTTTGATTACATGGCTCAGAATATTAATCCTTCTTCGTTTGTTTCCAACCGTGCTCATTTCTTGGATATTTCTGATTCTACTGTGTTTTTCGATACTTCCATGAGAGAAGAGATTCGTGGAATTCCGGATCACGTGCGCCCTCAAGTGGCCCCAAATATTTTTTATAATAAATTTAGAACAGTCAACTGTGAAAAGGTGTTTTACACTGACGGATCAAACATCAACGAGTCCACAGGCTTCGGTATCTTCAATCAAAACATCACCGCTTCGTACAAACTCAGTGATCCGGCTTCAGTTTACGTCGCAGAATTAGCTGCTATTCAGTACACCCTCGAGATCATTGAAACCTCGCCCAAAGACCATTACTTCATTGTCACGGACAGTCTAAGCTCAATAGAAGCTCTCCGGGCAATGAAGCCAGGAAAGTACCCCCCTTATTTTCTGGGGAAAATACGGGAACATTTGAGAACTTTATCTGAACGGTCTTATTCAATATCGTTAGTCTGGGTCCCTTCGCATTGTTCCATTCCGGGCAATGAAAAGGCAGACTCAAGGTGGGCGCATTAGAAGGTGATATTTATGAAAGACCAATCTGCTTTAATTAATTTTTCAGTATTTCTCGTCAGAAAACTCTCGGAAGTTGGCAAACTTCATGGACGAATGACGAACTGGGACGATGGCTACACTCCATTATCCCTAAGGTATCGACGAAACCTTGGTTCAAGGGGATGAACGTGAGTCGTGATTTCATTCGCGTTATGTCACGACTCATGTCAAATCACTATACATTCAACGCACATCTCCGGCGTATCGGGATCGTGGAGAACGGGCTCTGCACCTGTGGCGACGGTTATCAGGACATCGAGCATGTCGTGTGGTCGTGCGTAGAGTATCGCGACGCCAGGTCGAAGCTACTGGAATCCCTCAGGGCCCGAGGTAGACCGACTGAGGTTCCGGTCCGGGATCTGTTGGCGAGTCGGGATAGTTCATATATGCTTCTCATATACCAGTTTCTCAAACACATTAATATACAAGTGTAATCTGTTACATCTGGCTTAGAAAGTTCCTCCTATTTATCGACGTTGTTTCAACTGTGGCTAAGAATTATTTCTCAACTGCAGGTTCGACACTAACTTCCGCCGATTATCCCGATTCCTCATCTGTCCACCATCTTCATCGGAACTAACAAGATCTTGGTGCTGTCACTAACCTTTTCGCTTCCCCCCTCCCCGTCTCTTCACCATCTCGATGTCAACTAATTAGATCTCTGTCGTTTTAGTCAATTCATTCCCATACCCCCTTTTTACTTCGTTTTCCGCAATATTTACTTCGCTATTTTTTTTTTCTCATTTTCTTCTGTAACAACACCATCATCGCCCACGGAAACTTATCAACAGCATGCGGGCCACCCGCCGGGTATTCGTAACCTGGGGGTGTTTCCCGCGGACCCACACGGACCGAAGAATGCGGCCAACATGAACATTCACCAACGCCATATGGAAGACTCTCATGAAATATTCAATTCACCGGCCACTGCCGATCACCAGCTGAAGGCTGGATCTGCCAAAGTCAACCATTGCGACCCAAATATGACATTACTCAATGATACAACCCTAGTTTTAAGTTAGTCGTAAATTAAAATTAGTAAAAGCCCTTGGCATCTTAGAGCTTAAGCAGTGTGCCTTAAACATTATATTCTTGAATAAAAAAAAAAAAAAAAAACATATCATGCAACATGCCCGAAAATTTACGGTCTTCCCAAGATCCATGAAGAGGGTAATCCATTGAGGGTCATATTATCATGCATCAATTGCCATCAACATAACAGTTCGGTTGAAAAGTTCGTATCGTTCAATAGAAACACACATTTTTTTGCCAAAATTCATTTTTATTATTCAACATAATTGCCATCAGAGGCGATACAGCGATTATAGCGATCTTCCAACTTTTCGATACCATTTTTGTAGTACGATTTGTCCTTTGCCTCAAAATAGGCCTCAGTTTCAGCGATTACCTCTTCATTACTTCTAAATTTTTTACCAGTGAGCATTCTCTTGAGGTCTGAGAACAGGAAAAAGTCACTGGGGGCCAAATCTGGAGAATACGGTGGATGAGGGAGCAATTCGAAGCCCAATTCGTTCAATTTCAGCATGGTTTTCATCGACTTGTGACACGGTGCATTGTCTTGACGAAACAAAACTTTTTTCTTCTTCAAATGATGCCGTTTTTTTTAAATTTCGTGCTTCAAACGCTCTAATAACGCTATATAATAGTCACTATTGATCGTTTTCCCTTTTCAAGGTAGTAGTTTGGGTTCGGTTCATCGCGTGCAGTCCACTCAGCTGACTGTCGATTGGATTCCGCAGTGAAGTGATGGAGCCATGCTTCGTCCATTGTTATATAGCGACAAAAAAAATCGGTTTTATTTCGATATAACAGCTCCAAACACTGCTCAGAATCATCAATTCGTTGTTGTTTTTGATCGATTGTGAGCTCACGCGGCACCCATTTTGCACAAAGCTTTCTCATATCCAAATATTCGTGAATAATATGTCTAACACGTTCCTTTTATATCTTTTGGGTGTCAGCTATCTCGATCAACTTCACTTTACGGTCATTGAAAATCATTTTGTGGATTTTTTTCACGTTTTCATCGGTAACAGCCTCTTTTGGACGTCCACTGCGTTCATCGTCTTCGGTGCTCATATGACCAGTACGAAATTTTGCAAACCACTTACGAATTGTTGCTTCGCCCGGTAAAGAGTCTGGATAACACTCATCAAGCCATTTTTTGGTATCGGCGACACTTTTTTTCATCAAAACGTAGTGTTTCATCAACACACGAAATTCCTTTTTTTCCATTTTTTTTCCACAATAACAAAAGTAGCTTCACTCAAAATGCAATATCTCACAAACTAATAATCAGACAGCTGTCAAATTTATACACGTATCTTTTGAAGGTTGGTACTAACTGAAAATGGTATGGATTTAATTCTAGTGGCGCCCTCTCATAGAAACGATACGGACTTTTCAGCCGATCTGTTATGACTTATCAAAATATCTCGCAAGCATTCTACGACACTCGATAGACCAAAACAAGTACAATGTACAAAATTCTTACGAATTAATCCATTGTCGCCTGCACTTGCCGATTTGGTGATGGAAACGCTACTTGATCGCGTGATGGAGACGACTTGATCGCGTGATGGAGATGATTCTGATGCAGTTTATTCAATGGTATTTTATTTGAAGATAAAACTTTTGGATCAATTTACTTGATGAAATTGAAATAGCTCATCAATAACGAAATAAGATATTATAACTAATTTTGATGTTGAACAGATATTGTACAATGTCTTGATTCCTTGATGAAATATCACGAAAATATCAAGTATCGCTTTGACAACACAGAAACATCAAGCCAAGATATGATGGTAAAATTTATTATTATTTTGACCTTTGTTTGCTATTTACACCTACCCGGGTACACAGCAACTGAAAGAACGGTTGTCTGGACATCGTTCATTAATACAACGATATAAAAAATTCAAATTGTCGGATTCCGAAAAGACAGAGAGCAAAATAGATGAGTTCAAAAAAACCGCATTAATGGTTCATATGATCGACAATGAACACAGTTTTGATCTGAACAAAACCAGAATTCTCGATCAAGAAAACAGAACCAATGCTTTACAAATATTGGAAATGTGCCATATTTTTACTGACAGTTCAACCATTAACTTCAGAACCGACACGCATAATTTGAATGCTGTATACTCCGGTCTGTTGCTCTCTCTCACTCATTAACTGTCAATCTCGCCTCCGATTTCGCTGTCTATCATTTCTCATCTGTTTCACTCTAATTTTTGCTCTACTGTCTTCCATATTCGCTGCTTGCAATATTTCAGTGCTCAATCGAAGTCGATGTGCGTGGGAAGTGCTTGTGTAAGTTCTTGGCAAAACAAATAATTCGAATTAAAATTTCTAAACAAATTGAATTTGTATGTCTCGTTTTTGTGTTTTAGTGTAGAGTAGCCGTTTTTCAACCAACTATTATAAATGTTACATCATACTTGACGAAAAATATTTGTAGTCGTTGTGAGTACATTTTGTAAAATTATTGTATTTTGTGGAAAAAATTTTTGTGACTAAATAATACATAAAATTACAGTTGCCCTGAAGATGGAAGTATAACCTTCGAAACGTTGACCTTTAACGAAAAATAAATGTTTTGACGAGAAACCAATTGACCAAAAAGTCATCTCTTTATTTGAAACTTTCATCACCAACATAAACAAACTAACGGTACTTTTCAGGAATTTCAAAATCCTTAAAGAATTCATCGAAAGTATATTTCGCTTGTATCGCGGTGAATGGATATGAGGAACACAAAAGATAACTGCTACCTCAATGTTCTATACAGGAATTAACAGTGATTTTGACAATGCAATTGTGTAGTCCTACGTCAACAATTCAACACAAACCCAAAGAACTATCACTTGCAGTGTTTCATGCTACCGTAGCATTCATTAACATCAATTAAATTTTCCAAATACAAAACGGAGAAAACACGATCGACCGCACAAGACACAACGAAGCTGACAACTGAAAATATTTTTAAATAATATTTTTGTCTTGAATTCAGTTTCAGCGTTTATTTATAATTCTCATTTTCATTTATACGTTCACGAGCAAAACGAATCGCTTTTTGTTTAAATTCAGAGTAGTAATTCTTACTATGGAGTTAATAAATTTAACATTGTTCGATAAGCAAGTTTTAAAACTTTATTGAATTTTGAATCATTTTGAAATATTTTTTTTATATCGTTTATTTATACCAGGCTTTAACCTAATTTTGGTCGTTCGCCGGGCCTTATGAAGAGTGGTCCGCTTGGCTTGAATATGATCTTAAAATGGTTTTCAGTAAGCTTTTAGGGAGTTTACAGTTTCAATGCGAGACTTATGATGCAACACTCAAGACTGTTGCAAGCATTCAATAGAATAAAAAAATATTATTTGGAATAACCTTACAGAAAAATAAAATAATGTCTGTTCGTCTTCATGGTGTTGGTTAAGAAATGGGTGGGGCGAATATTTTTGAGTTAACCTCGGGCACCAAAAAACGCTTACTACGGCCCTGCTCAGGCAGTATAATTGGGCTGATTAATACAATACGAGATTTTCTGATTCTCATGATTGCAACATGCAAAGAACATAGGAATCGGCAAGTACGGTTTCATTCAAATGAAAACTCATCACTATTTTGAAAAAAATAACTGAAATGACAAGCGATTACCTGATGTGGTGGAATATGAGTTGCCTACATCATTTGCAATTATGCAAATTCGTAGGAGAAAAACATTGTCACAGTTCTGCTAATCATTTAAAAGTGTGAGTATTGAGTAATTTTTGTTAATATTTTATGATTGTAATTTGACTTCTAGAAATGTTAGATTTCATGTTGTTGAACAAAGTATTTCCCCACCTTAACTCTTTTGTGGTTATTAAAATTTTCGAATGCTTGAAGCAAATGACCTATTTCATTCAATGCATAATTGACATTGGTTGCAAGTTTTTTCACTTATAAGACAATGTAGTTAGTAAGCAACTGAAACAAATTGAACACCAGTGAAAATTGCACCAAGCTTGCAAAAACCGAAATTGTTCATAACCAATCGCTCCTATTTTGATGAAAATGGATAAGTTGTAAGTTATTTTAGTATTCTTTGGAAAAGTGGTAAGTTGTTTAATATTTTGAATGTTTGAAAATACTCACTTACTCAAACTCGTGTGTTGATAGTTCAGAGTCTGGTTTGAAGTAAACGATGTCTTCAAAAAACTATGGCACTCATTGTTTCGACAGATGTAGCATTCGCGTTACGCATCCAGCTAATTGTAGTCTGCTGTGATAAAACCTTTTTTTGATGTTAGTACAATTCAAATGCAGAATATTGCTTAAAGATACGTATTTTGATGTACCAAACAACAAGGATTTTAGAAGACTTCTGTAGAATCAGTATTGTTATGTTCGCAGATACAACAAGCCTTTTGCGTCGTAATTAACATTGTTAGCATGACCGACATGCAATGTTTCAGGGCTGATGAACGCTATATTAACATTAACTATACTTAATCCAATTCCAGTGTGAAGTCGATTGCCCGGCAGGTATGAAAGCAAGATTTAAGCGAGCAATTACGTGTGTAGGTTATAGTACATTTATCCCATGAAGATGATCCCAATCCAGTATTGAAACCAGTCGGAGTAATCGAGCAAAAATGGCAAAAATAAACAAATTCATCTCTGCAAATATAAAAGTTATTCATATTCCTCCCTAATATTTCCTGTATACTGCGATTCTATACAGAACATTGAACGCAAATTTTTTTTAAACTGCATACTACGAGAAAAAATCGTGTATGTTTACGTTTAAGTATTTTTAAATGCAAAAATCGGATATATTGAGAGCAAGAACCGGACATGGGTTTTGCAATGCAAGAATCATTGAGAACATCTTTTCTGAAAGAACCGGACAAAATAACTTTGAATTCAAAAAATTAGAGGGTTGTATTCAAGACACGACCGAGCACAATAACATTAAAAATGGAATATTTCTAGAGTCTTCATAATTAATACAAAAATAAAGATGATAATGATGATGATACACTAAACTTAAAACTTATTCAATTGACTAATTACAAACCTGCTCTAGCTTAAGCGCTTAGATTGTTATCGAATGATAAAATTGACAATTAGATTCTTTCTTGATAATTGGTTCTATTCAATTTTGATTCCTTTCCACAAATTTTTACATTGTTAAGTTTTTGAAAAACGTCCTTTAACTAGAAGTCAATTATGATGAATTCAAAGTTACTTGAAAGCTCAATTTTAGAATTCCGAAATTTTGTTCATATTGTAACTTGATGTTATTAACACATGAATGAACATTGTCATAGTTACAACGCGTGTAGCCATCAGACGCTCATTGTTTTGAAGGAAATAATAATTGAACTGAAACTGGCGATTAACCAAATTCTACGAGGGTTCTTATTCAAACGATACATGTAAAATCGCAGGTAAACTTACCTTGAGTTTATCTTTGATACTATATGATATTCCTTCTAATTGTACTGTATATGTGAGCCTGTGGAACTCATTTATACTACTAAACCGAGGAGGCCTCTCTTAGATAAGTTTCAGAATTTAATTTTGAATCTTTTGAAGCGTTTAATTCCTGGTGGGACAACAACTTGTTCAGTCACATATAATAAAGAAGAAGTTTCTATGATTATCATAATAACACAACTTTATACTGAATCCATTTTCGCGCCACCGTTTTGTTCGTATGGGAATGGAGATTTAAGTATGCAAACTGATCCGTTGACAAATTAAAACATTTTTAAGCTGACTATATTGAGGCTTTGGAATCATTTAAATGAGGAAAATCATTTAACAAATCATCGAGGAACAAGCGCTGCAAATTAGATCCGAAAAATCTTTGGCCGATAATTCTAAATTGGCCTGATAGTTACCAGAGAACCAAAATAAAACACTAAATTCAAACCAAGTTTCCAATGGTATGCAATTGAAATATTCAAATGACGTTTTCTCATAAGTTTAAGTTAAATGTTTCCGAATCGATTGGTTGTTGAATTATATAAATCTATCAACAAATGACTGAGTTATAAGCGTTCAAAATTATGACAGAAAAATGTTACGCGATTAGTTTTGCATGTTTTAAATTGACACCCAGCCTCGGGAAGCGAAGTGTAAGGCATTTTTAATATCAAAATCGACCAAAAATTTGCTAAATACATGGGATATACCAGAAGAATCGGTAACCACGATGATTCGGTTCTTCAATAGCAAGATGATAAATAAGATACTCAAGCGAACACGGTGTTGCGCAGACAACAGGAAATTTCACCAACACATAATGCCACAGCGACAATCCAACAAGTCAACGCGTATACAATCCAGTCATCGGCTCACTGGACGAGCTACTTGTTTCATTCACAGTCAAACATCAACTAGGCAAAGAAATATTGTGCAGCCTATATTTATAGATTTCTCTTCATACTACGCATAACGATGCGGTGTTTTTTTATGCATGACGCAAAGCCTCCTACGCCGAACAAGAAGTTGACGTCATTTTGTACAACAGGGATTGGTGGATGAAAACATAGGTCGATTCAAACCATTTTTTCAATAGTATGCTATTGAAATACTGAAACGACGTCATCATACATGTTTAAGTTAAAAGTTTCCGAATCGATTGGTTGTTAAATTATAACAATCCATCAACAAATGACCGAGTTATTAACGTTCAAAATTATGACACAAAAAGGTTACGCGACTATTTTCGAAACTTTTAATTGACACCCGGCCCCATATAGTGAAGAGGAAGGCATTTTTAATGCCAAAAACTTAGCCGGTTCTTTCAAAACAAATGTATTTTTCCGATTTTTGCGTTCAAAGTTTTTACAAACTGCCACATCCGGGCACGCTAACTGGCCCGAAAATAAAAACTGAATCTTTTTCGTCGACGAATTTTTCTGACGGTGCTTTGGCCGGTATTGTATTTTTTGTAACGTCATAATTCCACTACGGCACTTGCTGTACTCCTTCCGATCGATGTTTGAGAATTCTTCACACGATCAAATCAACCAATTTCAGTGACTTCGCGTTGATTTGACTTTGGGTGTCCAGAATTATTTTTCGGTTCACAGTTTCCATTGAATTTAACTTCTTGGAAACAGAATAAATCGTTGTGAAGTTCTCTGCAACTACACCCAAACCTCCATTTACGTAAAAATCGGGACTTCGTAAGGAGTGTATAGATAAGTAGTTAGCAACATTCAAACAGTTATTACTCTGAAATGGCTTAATTTTTTGCAGCGTGTTTTGCGGTGACATGTTTGTTTACATGTCAATAACAGCTGCGCAATCGATTGGTTTCGGTACGGTTTATCGTTTCAATGATGAGTCGAATTGATCCGGAAACGCGAAAGAAAATTCTGCACACTTGGTGCTCAGAAAGTGGTGTCACGTACAACGAAATTGCAAAACGGGTGAAAGTGCACCACGCCAGTGTCAAAAATATTATCGAGAAGTTCGGTAAGACCCTTTCCATTAAGAATTTACCCCGATCCGGTAGGAAAACGGGTCCCAGTCAGACTTAAAAGTGGTTGAGTACATCAGGAAAAACCCATCGGCGTCGACGCGGGATTTGGCCAAGCAGTTCAACACCTGCATCGGAATGATTCAACGGATCAAAGTTCGGAACTCCCTAAAAACGTACAAGAAACAGAAGGTGCCGGAAAAGTCCCTGGTACAGCAAGTTCATACCAAAACAAGAGCTCGAAAACTGTATAACCGGATTCTAAAGAATAAAGACGGATGCATCCTGATCGACGACGAAACCTACACCAAGGAAGACTCTCGAGCGCTGCCCGGACCGAAATATTATACGAAATCGGTGTACCAGGACCTGGACGACGCTGACACCACGGTGGCGATGGAAAAGTTTGGGCAGAAGGTGTTGGTCTGGCAAGCAATTTGTACCTGTGGTTTGCGGTCGTCGATTTTCTTCACGAAGGGCACAATTAACGCCAAGGTGTACGAGGAAGAGTGTTCGAAGAAGAGAATGCTGCCACTGTACAGAAAGCATAAGGCTCCTCCTCTCTTCTGGCTGGATTTGGCTTCAGCCCACTACGCCAACTCCGTTCTACAGTGGTTGTCAAAAAATAATGTACAATTCGTGGAAAAGGACATCAACCCACCGAACTGCCCGGATCTTCGGAACATTGAAAGGTATTGGGCAATCGTCAAGCGGCACTTGCGGAAGGAAGGTACAGTGTCCCAAAACATGCAGGAGTTCAGAAAACACTGGACAGCTGCCTCCAGGAAAGTCACAAAAGGAACTGTGCAGAATTTAATGAAGAATGTCAAGTCTAAAGAGCGAGCGTTTCACAGAAACTAGGATTTTCTTCAATATAATCAGTGAAATGCATAAAAAATGTAATTTTTCTACAATATATCGAAAACTGATGTCAAAATATGTTTTCTTTCACTTTTTTATATAATAATCAATGTTGCTAACTACTTTTTGATACACTCCTTATATCGAATTATGACGTAAAAAAGGTTTACGTTATTTGGAATTTTCAACGTAAAAAAAGTTTTCCCTATTTAAGTATATTATTGGATATGTAACTATGGAACAAAAATTATTAGTATTTGCAGGAAAAAGATGTTCCAGGTCGCATCAATTTCCAAGATGACGACTTCCGGTTCATCGATATTCGTGACAAACCATCAAATATGAGTATTTTTGGAACGGGTTTAATGAGTACATGTCAGAAAACGATGTTTGAGGTGGTTCTGAATTCCAAGATGGCGACTTCCGGTTATTCCTTGATAACCCTTACAATTTGTGTCGATATTTCTAGAATGGTTCGAACCTTCACAATATGCATATTTTCAGAACGGTTTTCATTAGTATGAGCTTACATTTTTGAAGCACTAGCCTAATATCTGCGAGTGATCTAAATTATAGCCGGATTTAGCAGAAAAGATTAAAATACCAGACAAATCAGTTTCAGATTATCAAGACTGTTGAAAGTTTGCTATGCCATCTTGGAATTCAGAACCACCTGAAACATCGTTTTCTGACATGTACATATCAAACCCATTCCAAAAATATCCACATTGAAAAGGTTTTCAAGGAATATCAATAAACCGGAAGTCGCCATCTTGGAATTCAGAACCACATCAAACATCGTTTTCTGACTTCTACTCATCCAACCCGTTCCGAAACTTCCCATATTGTAGTAATTCCCATGGAATATAAATGCTGGATGATGTGTTTTTAAAACCGGTTTCGAACTTCGATCTCCTGATTTCAGAATATCTAGCACTTTTAACGCTATAGACTATGATAGCTACCTAGAATATAAATGAGCCGGAAATGATTTTCATTGTATGCAAAAAACTCTTTTTACGAAGTTGGTTCGTAAAAAAAGTTTACGTTATTTGGGATTTTTTTCGTAAAAAAAAGATAACGTTATTTGGGTTTTTGTTCGTAAAAAGAGTTACGTAAAAAGAGGTAACGTAAAAAAAGTTTGAGTAAACGGATGTTTGGGTGTACTATCAAAACATTCCAAATCCAAATGTTATGACTTTGTTCAATTAAAAATCTAGTATTCGAATGTGTGTTCATTTGTACATTCTGATGCGAGAAAACTTTAAATTTTAATATGATACTATGAAAATAACACATCGTTCAAAAAGTCCTTGGTCAGGCCCATACTTGACGTTTTTTTTCGAAACTGCCAACCTTCAGATGACTTGTGTCATTCTTTCATGTCAAATTGACCACACAGATAAAAAAAACCTCTTTTTAATCCACCTAGTGGCATGATAAAGCCTTTCTTTTGTCATTCAAACACTTTCATTAAAATATATTTTTCGTTTTATCGGACAAAATGCGGCAAACGATAAACGATTTGTTTATAAAATTGCCCAAAAAATTGTTCGGCAATTTTATAAACAAATCGTTTGCCTATATCCATTTGACTGAGAAAGCCGCATTTTGTTCGATAAAACTCCAAATCAGTCGATATATAGAAACTATATTTTTCGTTTAACTCCGGAGTTGAACAGGCATTCAGCTGAATGGCGAACAACCGGAGAAATCCGTTCGAAGCGTCCAAAAACGTTTTTGGATGCTCAAGGTAAAATGGACGTCACGATTTTTTTTCATTATCTTGAAAAGGAAAGAACCATTAGTAATGACTATTAAATTGAGTTATTGTTGCGTTTGATGAGCGAAGCCGTAAAAAGCGATATCATATGAAGAAGAAACATTCAAGACAAGCCAATGAAAACTATTGCTTGATGGGTTTCCATCTGTTTTCTCACTCACTATATTCCCCAGAACTAGCCCCCAGTGACTATTGGCTCTATTCTGATTACTTTTCTTTACGTTTCGTCTTAGACTCGTCAGTGCAGAACTTACGTCAAATTGAACTGCTTAGTGCAAACTTAAACAGTTCAATTTGAACCGCTAAGCAGACGTAAAGTAATTGCTATTTGCAAAACACTTTTTTAATTGGCACCGAAATGCCAAGTCATGTGTATTCTGATATCGAAAAGATGCTCCAGGGAAAAGGATTTTGCTCGAATGAGAAAAATATTGCTGCAACTGAAGCATACGAGGTCTGTTCAAAAAGTACCAGGAGTTCTCATTTTCCTAAAAAAATATTTATTTATTCGACTACATCTATATGGTCCCCTTCAAAGTAATCCCCCCTAGATATAATACACTTATGCCAGCGTTTTTTCCAGTCTTCGAAACACCCCTGATAGTCACTTTTTGTAATGCTCTGTAGCACTCTCAGCGATTCTGCCTTTATCTCTTCAATCGATGAAAAACGCTGTCCTTTCATGGGTCTCTTCAACTTTGGGAACAGGAAAAAATTACACGGAGCGATATCTGGTGAATAAGGAGGTTGGGGCATGATTAAAGTCTTGTTTTTTAGCCAAAAAATCACGAATAAGCAACGATGAATGAGCAATTCTTTGACTCTTCAATTCTTCCATTGTTTAAACTAACAAAAATCGCCGAGCTCAAAAAAACACGTCTACACCAGCCGCTACAAGACAGAATGTAAACAATGAATACAGCTGAAAATTTCACCATACATTAGGGACACATGTACCAACACAATAAAAAAAAATTAGACCACCGGACTCTCCAGACGCGCGCAATTAAAAAAATTCCGGGAACTTTTTGAACAGACCTCGTATTTTGAATCAAATGGCAAATCATGCTATAAGCAGGGCATCAAAAAGTTAGCAATGCGATGGATCGATTGTATTACTGTGGATTTAGCGGTAACTATCGCGATTATTAGAAAAAATTTCGCCCAAAAAAAATTAGTTTTCCTAGTTAGTTCCAGAACTTTTTGAACGTTGTGTTAAGCTATGTTACGGTTGCGATTATATGTTCGGAAAGCGGTGCATTATGCGAAGAAAATGCGAATTGTTCAGTCTGAGTTGAAAGTTCAGATATCTTGATGTATTAAAGGTTGTACTTCTAGTTTAAAAAAATATTTACCTGAGCATTAACTGCGATAACCAGATACGTAGTACACCAGAAAGAAGTCTGTTCAGTACGAAATTAGTTTTAGCTGTTGACAAACCACTTGAGGACAAAACCAAATAGGATTGAAACGGATGAGTCCGCTTGAATAAAAATTATCAAAAAAAGCGTCAGGAACACATTAATTCTTTAATAGGTCAATCAGAGTAAATAGTCAGGTTGGCGCGTCACGCCACGTATTACACCAATAGTAGCTAGATGATTTTTTTGTAGTATGAACTGAAACGGCATTTAAAAACGATTAAGCTAACACAATAAATAGAGTTATATGATTACTTCTTTTCTGAACGAACCCGAATGAAAAATTTTATTGTTAAGAAACAAATAATCGTTAAATAATAATCGATACTTCGAATTGAAGCAAACTAAAGATCCTTTTGCTGAAAATAAACATAAAAAATCTTCGACTTAATTATATTATTATTAATATCATTTATTTTACCCCGGCTTTAACCTTTTGGTCGTTCACCGGGGGGAACTTAATTATAAAGTTTTCCTGGTAGCAGCGATGGCACTTCACTAGAATGATACATCAGTGCGTAAGTTTCATTCATACACTGCGGATGCATTTGGTGAGCAGCACACAACAAGGAAAGCGCATTTCTTCTTTTTGGTGCGATTCAATGCTAAAGGTAAAATAAAATAAACACGCGCATTCATAATGCGTGCACATTTTATACAACAGTGAAAAGAGAAAAGCTCTCGTTGAAGTTGTCAGTGCGAGGGGAGAAATTTCGCTTGCTCTTCGTCACACAGAGAAGATCGACATCTCTGCGGTTGGTAGTTTGGAATATGTTTTGACTATATCCCTTGGCATCTTTTGGTTAACGAAAGGTACCGCGTCCAATAAACGTTTAAATCAAGCACAGAAGCGTGAAAGTAAACATTAGATATACTAATTCAGTACCTACTTGCAATACTGATTATCACAATCTCAACTTTGCTAGTATCGATTCGGCAGTACGACAACGCTGAGGAGCTTGCCCGAATCACACTCGATTGAATACTGATCGGATCTTCTGTTCACCATCGGTATTTCGGAGCTCAGAATCGGAATTTTCAAACGATCAGAGGATAGTGCAGCAGTACAAAATGAAACTCCTGTTGCTTTCAACGTTGGTGGTTGTGAGCGTCCTTGGAATGGAGAAAGCAGGGTGCGATAATTGTCCACTGGAATTTAAACCCGTTTGCGGCTCCGATGGATATACTTACGACAACGTATGCTTTCTCGAGTGTTGGACGAGCAGCGTTCCGGGGTTGCAACTTGCTTCTGAAGAAATCTGCAACCATTAGTAGGAAATTAAGGTCAAGCTTAGATGAAGGAAATGCGATAATAAATGTGAAATAAAATAATCCGTCTCAACAAATTAGCCCACTCATTTCCTTGGCTTGTTGTAGAAACCAGCAAATAACACAGAAAAAAAAATAAATTTACACGACCATAGTACAATGGAATATACATCACTTGAATTGAGAATCTGATTTAAAACCGTGATCGATGTAAAATTTAATTGCATTAATTTTTCAACTGTATATTACAAAAAATGCTCCGATTTGATTTCAAAAAATATTGAAAATGAAGAACTGTAACCCTCCATTCAATTACCTGTTCGAAATATGTGCTCAAAAATTGATGTAAAATCACAAAATATTTTCATCCGTGAATGAAGCTACTTAGAATCGTCTGCTTAGCGGTTCAAATTGAACTGCCGAGTTTTGCATAAAGCAGTTCAATTTGAACTGCTATGCACTACACAGAAAGAAAAGATGAAACTTACACGACATGTAAACCAATAGTACTATGAAACAGACATCAGTTGAAACGAAAATCAGATTTAAAACCATGATTGATGTAAAATTACATTGAAATGCATTTACTTTTTCATTGAACAAGGTTGTGTATTTACAAATCGCTTAGTTTTGTAATGTAACTTTCCATTCAATTACCTGCTCCAAATATGTGCATGAAAATAAATGTAAATTCACAAAATATTTTTATCTGTGTACTTAGAATGCTATTGAAAAAGTATTCACTACCGATATCACGAGAAGAAAAAATATTTCCTTCTTTCCGTGATATCTATTCACTGTCTATAGCGGAAAAATCAAGTCAAAAGAAAGAAACATAATATGTCAAGGCACATACACAGAAAAAAATAATGATATTTACACTACATGTAATTCAATGATACTTTGAAAGAGACATCAATTGAATCAACAATTTGATTGAAAACCATCGTCGATGTAAAAGTAAATTAGAATGTCTTGATTTTTCAATGAATTAACATATTTTAATTTACGTTTAGTTTTGCTTTTAAAGTATATAGAAAAGTAAAGATCCGAGGAGTAACTTTATATTAAATTTTCTGCTCCAAATATGTGCATGAAAAAAGATGTAAATATTTTTATCTGTGTAGCACGCTAGTCATTTACGTATTGATAGATGCACATAAAATAAGCATCGCAATCGATTTGAATTTGCAAGCTAAAAGATGTGAAACTATGATAAATAACTGATTTCACTGCTTACACAATTGATCTGAATTTGACATTTTACAAGCCATCACTCCCAAAAACTCGGCATGCTTTGATTTACGTCAGGTGTAATCAAAGATAAATAATAAAGACATGTAAGTGCTTACAAATATTAAAAAAAAATCTGGTTCGTTCCCGGTACTTTCTAAAATGACCGCACTCGCCGCTTGGTGGAGCGCGAGATTAATTGCATTGTTATCATTGCAACCAAAGTGTGCCATAAAATCTCAATATCTACAAATGAGCTAACGAATCGAAAGGGTTCTCACGGTTTGACAGTTGCATTATGAGTGCGGTGATGGGAACTCAGTAGTGCAACCAATTTATCACCATTGGTGCCAGTTTCACGGAGGACCGTAGATGTGCGCCAAAAAAAGATCGTGCTTGTCATGTCTGGAAATTCGTTTGTGGTGTAATTTTATTCCCGGGTTGGAGGTTCAATGCATACACGCTCTTTGAACATAACTCACGGTTTGAGTTGCATAACATGCATAACATGAAATTCATAAACTGGAACAATATGTCAAAATTTATCTTATCTCGCATTTCATTCTACATTAGAGTAAGCGTCGAGTTTTCAAACATTTGAGTGAAAAAATACTTTTGTGAGTTCAGTGCGTTTTCATTATAGGAATATTCTTATCGATATAAAGAATGCAAGAATACGTCGTTTTCCATTGCCGTTTCCAGATCCGGCTTTTGAAATCATGAATTATCAATCATAGATGTGTTCAATAGTAATTTTGAGGTTAAAATTATGCTAAGTAAGAGATCCTACATAAGGATATCAAAATCGTTCAATTTTGACTCCAGTGCGGTCAAATTGAACGGTTTTCAATCACTTTTTTGCCCTTCCTATTTGAAAGAAAGAAGAATGATTTTAATTAGGGAATCCTTTTATATAAACATAAACGAAAAAGAATTTATTAATTTTGAGTGCAAAAAACTCAAATTTTGAGTTAAATTTACTTAAATTGTGAATAAAATATTTATTCCTTATTTCGAGTAAAATATATTCAAATTTTGACAGCTTCGTCCCTTACTCAAAAATGAGTAGATAGGTGGTAACTCAAGTTCAGAGTACATGCACTTTTTAATGAATTTGAGTGGAGTGTCACTCAATTTTGAGTTATGTTCAATGAGAGTGTAGGACGCTGGTCTTACAAGCCAGTTGTCGTATGTTCGAGCCTCGACCTGGAAGGATTCTTAGTGTCAGTAGGATCCATAGTACTAGCCATGCAATGATTCTGTGTCTTTGCCAAATTCCACTAAAGGAATGACTTTGCTTGTAATTTTAATTTTGTTATGGTGGTAGTGGTTCTGCCTTCCTAGACTTCGCCTCCAGTAACCGGCTGTCTAGAGATTGTGTGCGCTCACGCGTAAATAATAATAGGAAAAATTCTCGATAAACATTAGAAAAGGTCCCAAAAGCAAATGACAGTTTCTTTTTGTATACTTTCTCTTTCATTAATGCCCGCATGTTTCTGTTTGTTCCAAAAAGGCCCGCGTGCAGGAATCATTTAAGGGAGATAGTTCAAGGAAGTGATCCAGAGGGAGTTGGGGATTCAAGAGAGGGGTTCAGAGAGGGGGGCGGAGGTTTTTGGGGGTTGGGGATTCGAGAGAGGGGGGGGGGGGAGCTCTTATATAAAAAGTACTCTATTGTTCATGGTACTCACTGTTGAAAAATCTTGCATGATGGGGAGGGGGGGTTTAAAACTACCAACCAACCCCCCCCCCTCCTTACGCGAGGGGCCTAGCTCCAACAAATTTTTTTGTGAAGATCGAAAGCTGATGGTGTCAGTCATTCAAACAGATTGTCAATAGAACCTTAACAATCCAAAGAAAAACTCTCATTTGCACTTCGAATCTTTTCTTGTGTGTGTCTTCAATTTTTTCAGCAACTTAGTTTTGTTATATTTCAAATAGTGCCATTTGCATCAGTTTTGAAACAGTTCTGAAAGTGTGAAAATAATATTAAGTTAAATATTAGGTATGCCGTTTCCGTGACGCTTTGGAATATCGCTTATCTCAACATTGCTAGTGCCGTTATGCCACAATTATGTCCATGTAATACGAATCATATTCGATTGGATATTAGCCCAACTGCCGTCCGCGCCGGAATTCAGAATCCGTGTTGAAGTGAGGGAAGAGAAGCTTCACAAAATGAGTTCACTGTTGCTTCCTGCGTTGGTGGTGGTTGTGACTATCTTCGGAATGGCGAAAGCCGACTGCGAACATTGCCCGCAGGTCTCCGAACCCGTTTGCGGAACCGATGGATACACTTACGAAAACGATTGCTTCCTCCAGTGTTGGGCCAAGGAAATTCCGGGTCTGGAAATTTCTAATAATGAAGAAGTCTGCAATCCTTTTAGGTAGTTTTGAGTGGTAATAAAGTAAACTACGGTTAGCGTCAGTCGAAGCCTTTCTAGCATAGTTCTGATTTTATTCATCACAAACTTTGGATCTTTGTCTTTTTGTTACATATTGTAATAGCGATTTATAATCAAGAATAATAATTCATATAATAAATAATTATAATTTCAAATCTATATTTTACAATTTGTTTAAATTGCATTACTCTAATATGACGCTTCCATATTCGCCAGTATATGATAAAGTTTGTATTTCTGCTCAGTATGAATTTCTACCAATATATTGGGCCGTATGAAAAAAATTAGTATAGTCTGTTGTTTGTAGTATCTTCTCAAAAACAAATTCCACAGAATATAACGTTATGTATTAATGGGCCCTTATATCCGAATACCAGAGCGATTATCGAAACAAAGGCGAAGGAAAGCGAACAATAATCGTTGATGGTCGTTGCATTCTCGATATTCGAACTACATTGTCTGTGGCTCTGTCGATCAACGGACGTACCTTACGATCCAATGATTCTCGGTTCAAGCCACCACCATTGCAATCGGTGTTTTGTCGACGAATACGACTTACTTTACTATGGGGCACATTTTCAAAATTCGACCTATAGAAGCATGGGTAGAACTTACTCGTGAAAATCTCTAGTTGTACTAAACGCAACAACAAAATTCTTTCTCCATGTTATCAAAAATATGATTTATGTTTAAATTTCCAACACTATAAGATAACCATGAATAACTCAAAAATTTAGTTTTCTAAAACTTTTGGGAACATTGAGGAAAACTCATCACGCTTGCTTACCTTTCTCGTATCCACGATGACGGTTTTGTTGTAATCAAGCCCGATGTTTAACTAAACGAGCCTGAATGTAAACCATGGTCGAAAATCGATCATTTCTTCATGTGCTTTACACGAAACTGGTGAGGATCTTTTATCAAAAACAAATTTTCTGCGCTCTGGTTGCACCCTCTCTCACTCTCTCTCTCTTATTCGCTTTTCGGACGTCGTGTCGAGCAGTTGCCTTCTCAACCAGCAGCAACGGATTATCAGTAATCGCCATTCAGCTTCTGAATACTGAATTTGATTTCGGGCAGAGAATTTTAGATTGGATTCTGGAACAAAAACAAAAACTAAAATTTAGCAACTGGCTTCAAAACCAAAGTTTTAGTCCACCCAAATTCTGAGCTTTCAGGTTTGGAATTTTGTTTCAAAGTTCAGTTTCAGAATTTAGATCCAGATTATAGGTACAGAAAAATAAAACTTTGACTCTGGAACTGAATCCTAATTCCGTATTTTGGAACTGATTTCATGACTAGATTTGGGAACAGATTTTTGCTTTTTTATTTATGTTCCGAATGGTGGTACAAAATTAAGGATACGAATTTAGGATCTGCGTCCTGGAACTAAATGTTAGATTTAAACTCCGAATCTGAATTGCTCTTAGGGGCTGTCCATAAAAGACGTCACGCTTTTTTTTGACGATTTTCGACTCCCCATCCCCCCTTTGTCACGAATTGTCACAGAAGCAAAGACCCCCCATCCCCCCTATGTCACATGTCACGAATTCAAAATAAATAAAATTCATCTCAATACATTCTCAATATGTATGACAAACCATACAAATGTGAGGGAAATATAGATTTATTACATGTTGTCATTAGATTAAAAAATATCACTGAAACTACAAAACCATCGAAATTATTTTATTAATATCAATTATATAAATTAACAAAAGTATTTGGTTGGAATTGATGGAACATTTAAATCATCTGTTTTATTCCTCCTAGGGGTACACAGATATTTTATTGATTTAGGTAAAGAATAATATTTCTTTAGTGTAGCATACAGGGCTGAGAAAATAAAGACCAAAACCTCATCAAAACGACATCACTGCCGGAGAATCTTTTCATGATCAGTTGATCAGTTAATTTTATATCACATCGATCAATATCGGTACTGATCTTCCGTCACACAATGGGTAGTGATTTTGAGTTAAAATGATTCTTGATTTATGTAAGTTCAATCATTAGATGATTCGATAAGCTTGGATGTTGGTGGAGGAAAATCACATATGATCAAGATAAGACATGACATGATCTACGTCTGAAGTCGTTGATCTCCCGCCCTTTTTCAAATGGAGTACAATTGAATAAACTGCATCAGAATCAGATAAGAGAAACTCTTATGATATACTATTATCAATGCTAGAAAATCAAATTACAGAAAAAATTGTCAGTGCATAACTTAAGTTAATCCGTTTGAAGGCATCTTTTTCTTTTGTACTCATATTTGGCAAAATTTATTAATTTCGCTAATTTACTCGCTCCTCCGTGCACTTTTGCTGATCACAACAGAAATGATTTCCTGCATCACTCATTTCCGAATTTACAAGAAGTAGCTTTTACATCAACAAATACACGTTTTCCTATAGAATGTAAACGTTTATTGTGGAGATTTTTTCAAGAAATACGGCAAGCAGTAATATAATTAGGTATTTCATGCGCTCATTGAAAATATTGGACATCGCATTCCAAAAACCTCCCCCCCTTCCCCCTGTCACAAAAGGTCACGTTTTATGGAACACCCCCCTCCGCCTTGCGGCGTGACGTCTTTTATGGACAGACCCTTAAAATATATCGAAAAGTGAAGACCTGAGGAGTAACTTTATATTCAATTTCCTGCTTCAAATATGTGCATGAAAATAGATGTAAATATCTGTGTAGCACGCTAAAGTCTTGTAAATTTACGTATTGATAGATGCACATAGAATGAGCATCGCAATCGAATTAAATTTGCAACTTAAAAGATGCAAAACTATGACATGCAATTGATTTGACTGCTAACACAATTGATCTGAATTTAACATCAAAGCAGACAGAAAGTTTCGATTCAAATGAAAAAAGATGTGAAATTCGGCATGCTTTGATTTACGTCGCGTGTAAAATATTTCTGCACAAAAACTTCACCCTCGGTAACCGGCTGTCCAGAGATTGTGTGCGCCGACGCTAAATAAAAATAGAACAAATTCTCGATAAACATTTGAAAAATAACAGTTTTTTTTTGTATACTCTCTTATTCATTAATGTCCGCATATTTCTGTTTGTTCCAACAAAGTTTTATGTGCAGATCGAAAGCTGATGGTTTCAGTCATTCAGATGGATTGACAATAGGACTTTAATAATCTGAAGAGAAACTGTCATTTGCACTACGAACCGTTTCTAGTGTTTGTCTTCAATTTTTGTTCAACAACATAGTTCTGTTATATTTCAAATAGTGCCATTGTAAACTTTTCGAAAGAGTACTGAAAGTGTGAAAATAAATATTAGATATGCCGTTTCCGTGACGCTTTGGAATATCGCTTATCTCAACATTGCTAGTGCCGTTATGCCACAATTATGTCCATGTAATACGAATCATATTCGATTGGATATTAGCCCAACTGCCGTCCACGCCGGAATTCAGAATCCGTGTTGAAGTGAGAGAAGAGAAGTTTCACAAAATGAGCTCACTGTTGCTTCCTGCGTTGGTGGTGGTTGTGACTATCTTCGGAATGGCGAAAGCCGACTGCGAACATTGCCCGCAGGTCTTCGAACCCGTTTGCGGAACCGATGGATACACTTACGAAAACGATTGCTTCCTCCAGTGTTGGGCCAAGGAAATTCCGGGTCTGGAAATTTCTAAGAATGAAGAAGTCTGCAATCACTTTTAGGTAGTTTAGAGTGGTAATAAAGTAAACTACGGTTAGCGTCAGTCGAAGCCTTTCTAGCATAGTTCTGATTTTATTCATCACAAACTTTGGATCTTTGTCTTTTTGTTACATATTGTAATAGCGATATATTAATATTGATAATTATAATATATTTATATTTTATATTTTACAATTTGTATAAATTACATTAATGTAACTCTAATATGACGCTTCCATATTCGCCAGTGTATGATAAAGCTTGTATTTCTGCTCAGTATGAATTTCTACCAATATATTGGGCCGTGTGAAAACAAAACGCAGTGAAGTGTTTTGTTTGTAGTATCTTCTCATAAAACAAAGTCCACAGAGTATAACGCGGTTAGGTATGAATAATAAAACACGTTCGAACATGTAGGAAATGCACCCGCCTGCTATGGAAGCTGATTTCTTAAACCGACGCATTTTGTTTTGGTGGCGTTGTTGTCAACAATATGTTAAGCCTCGTTTCATACCATACAATCAAACCACACTGGTGTCAAAAGTTAATTTCTTCAAACCCAATATAAAACAAGTAATATGACCTCTTTTCGAATAAGAAAAAGAAATTGTGGTTTATTATAGTTTGATTATATTCCATCGAAATCGTTTCCTTAAGTTGGTGCAACCGCATGAAGAAAAATGTGAACGTGTGAACACTGCTTAAACACAGCATTTGACAGCGAACTAGAACCAAAGAACCAAAATTTTCGACTTCAAGCCAATTGTATGCAGATGACAATCATGCCACCGGGGTGAGTAAATGTTACTTTCAAATTTGAGCATTTACTGCATGACGTATCGCCACGAAACGTACTTACTGCTGCAAAAATACTACTTTGTTTAATTTTTCTACTTCACTTCACACACGAGTAGAAACCTCTAGAGCAACCTACCGAAAAATTGTAGTAAACACTACAGTTTGTAGCATGTTCGAGAGTTGTTGTGTAGTAAAGTCTCTGTTTTTGACAGGAACGTGATTCACATGTGGCATTTACTACCGAAATTCAAGCTAGCTACATTTATTCATACGGCCCATTGTTTCTGATGTTGTGTGTAACAGAAAAGTTTTATAGTCTTGCATGCTAGCGAACTTTATCTTGCAACCAGAGTTGCAGGTTGTTAGTCATGTCAAATGAATACAAACACGAGAAAAGGTCCTAAGTGCAAATGACAGTTTCTCTTTGTTTACTTTCGAGTCCTACGGTCCAATCAGCAATCTTTCCATCTAACACTTCACATAGGATTGTAGCCAAAACCATCAACTTTCGATATGCACTGTAGAATTTGTTGCAAATTACTGGAATTTGCCGTAATAATTGAAAGAGAAAGTAAACCAAGAGAAACTGTCACTTGCACTTGGGACCTTTTCTAATGTTTATCGAGAAATGACCTTGACTGACTGACTAAAATCATCGTCAACTGTAATCAGAGATGCCAGGTAAAAATTTCAAATATCTTCAGACACGGTTGGAAAAGTCTGTATATCCGAAAGAAAATCTGCAGTCAGCAAGAGTATGACTTGCTGGCAGCTATTTCGCTATAAAGTATGATACGCTAAACTGATTTGGCGAGCAAAAAAAAAAAAGGTCGCGACAATTTACAAAGTCTGTAAATTTTGACGAAATTCTGCGAAAAAGTCGATTTTGAAAAAGTCTGCAAAAGTCTGCACAACAAAAAATGTCTGCAGCACTATGTACAAAATCTGCAAATTTGCAGACAAATCGGCAGATCTGGCTTCTCTGACTGTAATCGGTATGGTCAAAGTGTCTGTCAAATTAGATACTCGATAGTTCTATGACCAAGTAGAAGCAGGGATGCCACGTCATTTTTCCAAAAATCTGCGATCAAGCCAAAAACCTGTCTGTGAAAATCTGTGCACGTTTCCCGTACCATAATGGCTGATCATAATTATTTTGGTGAGCAAAAAAAAAATCTCACTACCAAACCGCTCTGTACCTTTTTATTCAACCGCTCTGTACTTTTTGGTGCTAACCTGTAATCGATTTCAAAAATCTATGAAAATCTGTGATTAATTTCAGAATCTGTGAAAATCTGTGATCTTCTTCAGAGATCTGTGAAAATCTGTGCCATTTTTAAAATCTCTGCAGAAAGTTGAAAATCTGTGAAACACAGATTAATCTGTGAACTTGGCATCTCTGAGTAGAAGTATACTCAGTCAACGACAGGCGACTTTTTTGTTTCTCTCTCTCATTCGTCAATTCCCTGTTGAAGTAAAAAAAAAATCAATGAGAGTACTAATATAAACATAAATTGATAAAGTTCATTGTTCTTTGCAAAAAATCATATGAATTAATAATGTTTGCTTAATATTTAGTCACATCGTAAGCCATCAGTGACAGGAGCAATGAAGATAATATCAATCGCATCGACAATCAATGAGCGTCCTGGTGAGTGTAATATCAAGAGAACTTATGTTATGACAGATCGGCTCTCAGACACTCAATATATGATGATTGGTAGAACCTGGTTGGCAGCACTCCAGTGACATAAGCTTTCCAATCTTCGTCGTGCAAAGTTGTTATTTGTTTTTCAAAAAAGTTATAATAACAATGAAATAATGAAATACTATATTTTGAATTTGTGCCAGATTTTTCAATACTAATTATGAATTGATATATACCAATAGTTTTCCATCTTGTGGATTAGCTTGAATCCGCGCTGAATAAATATTTTGAATGATTGATTTTATTATTTCAGAATTCTTTATGAAATTTGGCCATTTGTTCATTATTATTAGTATTATTTTCATAATTATAATAAAAAATAATAATAATTGTTATTATTATTATTATTATTATTATTATTATTACTATTATTATTATTATTATTATTATTATTATTATTAATATAAATAATAATTTTGAAATTACTACAGGCCATTGCAATTGTCTCTTACTGAAATTTCGTGAAGAATCAAATATCTTCGTTTCGCATCGTTTCAAATTCACGGAATTTTCCCATTACAACATGTTACATGTACAGTAGGTTTATGTGAAATGCGACCCTCCATTTATGTACATTTAATAAGATGTAAAATTACAAAGTTTTTTCGAAGTGTATTGGTTTCACATTTATTCCAATTATTATTTTTGCGAGTTTGCCTTCAAGAGGAAACGAAGGAACAAAACTTTGTTTCATAACTAATGTCGTTTTCGCTTGTTGCCAAACTTAACCCAATTTACACCCTAACTGCTTTCAAACCGTATGTTTGAAGCTAGTTTTGAACTATTTTCAACTTTGTTGAACTGAAAATCGAGTCAGTTTCGAATCTGGTTTTTATATCAGGTTTGTTAAAACCTCCGTTACTAAGTGGGAAGCAAACACAGTTTCGTGAAAAGTGTTAGTTTGATGAAACTACCCTGGGACAGCTTCAGTTTTCTCAAACGAAAACGACCTAATAAACGTTCTCTCATGCAATCTTGCATCGCAGTGATTTCAAAAGCCTACTGTTTTTTTTGTATGACAGATCGTGCGTTTAGTTATTTCTTCCATTTGAAATTTACCTTTTGAGGGCCGAGTCCAGTGTGTTTTAGGGCGTTTTAAAGGGCTATTTTCACGCTTAAAATCTGATTTTCTCAGAAACGGGGACGAATACTGACAATCTCTTAGAAAATTAGTTTAGATTATTCTGTGAAAATTCCAGAATGATTGTTTAACTTTAGCGGTCGGGAAAGTCTTTTTTCTGAAGGAAGGATTGCATAGCTGAAAACGACAACTTTCAACTTGTTCATTGAATATCTCGCCTTCAAAAGCATGGATCAAAAATCTATCCTGACAATATTTAGATAATTTAATTTAGATGCGATTAGTGCATGAAACATATATGTTGTCGCGATGAAAATGAAGTGTAGGTTATTTTTGTGGATGTAAGTCGACTTCTATGTCTCTGGTAACGTAATGAAACATGAGAGAGAAATAAAACCGGCTCAAAAAGGCTGCCAAACAAGCGACAGCTTTCTTGGATTTTATGTGATGTAGTCAAACTAGTAACCGAAAATATCAAAACTTTCTTGGCCACCCGGCCACATCAAGAGTCATTTTGCACATTTGCGAGAGAGCATGGAGAGAAATGTAAGACGCACAGCGAGCCACGTGGTTTTACGCGTCCTACTGGCCTCAGCCCTTAAGGCCGATTCAGACTGTCTTATGGAGACATTAACACGTAACGTCACCGAATATATATATATATATATATATATATATATATATATATATATATATATATATATATATATATATATATATATATATATGTATATATATATATATATATATATATATATATATATATATATATATATATATATATATATATATATATATATATATATATATATATATATATATATATATATATATATATATATATATATATATATATATATATAATATATATTTAAATTTACTTCCAAGCCAGTTGTAATTCCATTTAAAAAAAAGTCTTGTCATCATACCAAAGTTTTGATCTGTAATAACGAACAATTTCGCAATAGGCGGGAACTCAATTATACTAGCATTTTGGTTATAAAATGAACTTACTTTATCTGTTTAACTAGCGCACAAAAAATTTAAACCCACTTCACTCAACCACTGAAAATTTTCCGTATTTCTATGTGTCGGTTTTGCACGCTACGATTTGTGCGATGATTCGTTCAATTCATGCGATTGATACTTTGCACGCCTTAATTCGACATTGAATTTCACCTTGATGCTTGATCATACCAAATATTAAAAAAACTTCAATTTTGAGCTATTATGTGAAAGGCAACCAATTCCGGTTCATGCACAGAAAGAAAAGATGAAACTTACACGACATGTTAACCGATAGTACTACGAAATAGACATCAGTTGAAACGAAAATCTGATTTAAAACCATGATTGATGTTTTAATTACATTAAAATTCATTTATATTTACCAACCGCTTCGTTTTGTAATGTAAATTTTCATTCAATTGCCTGCTCCAAAAATGTGCATGAAAATAAATGTAAAATCACAAAATATTTTTATCTGTGTGTGGTTATCTCGTACTACTGACAATTTTATCATAAATAGCTGAAGATATTTACGATGATGTGCAGAAAAAAAAATGTTGCTGCGTTAGAGAAAACAAGATATATTCGCCCAAAAAGTTCTGCCCATTCTTGTACAGAGTAAATTTTGAAATGGCGTAAAGTAAGTCTTATTCACGACAAAACGCCCAGTTTTGGTTTCACAGTGAATTGAAAAATGAAGAACTATAAAGTAACATTCCATTCAATTTCGTACTCCAAATATGTGCATGAAAACGGATGTAAATTTACAAATGATTTTCATCCGTGAGCTATAGTAGTAGTATTACTATATTTCAAAAACACTAAGGTCTTTTGTATGCGGTTTTTTCTGCGACTTTTGTTATGCGACTTTTTTTATGCGAATATTCAGAGCTATGCGGTTGTTTTTTATGTGAAGTTATGCGGTTTCCTTCCTGCGTTTTTTTTTATGCGAAGCTTCAGAGTTATGCGGTTTTTTATGCGAATTTTCAGAGGTATGCGGTACGTAAACTCGCATTAAAAAAAGACTTCAGTGTACTGCCATTTGCACACGGCAAAAACCTCAATATTCCGCATCAAGCAAACTCGAAATCGAAACAGTTCCAAAGGCGTGAAAACGAATATTAGATATGCCGTTTCCGTGACGCTTTGCAATATCGCTTATCTTAACATTCACAGAAAGAAATCATGAAATTTACACGGCCTGTAAATCAATAGTAACATGGAACAGATATGGGTTGAATCGGAAGTTTGATTGAAAACCATAACCGATGCAAAACTAAACCGGATTGCATTGAATTTTCAATGAATTCAACTGTATCTTTCAAAAAACGTTTAGTTTTGCGATGAAATTAGATTGAAACGTACAGAACTGTTAAGTAACTTTATGTTTAATTGCCTGCTCTGAATATGTGCATAAAAATAGATGTAAATTCACAAAGTATTTTCATCTGCACATTTACAGCAGGAAATTGAATATAAAGTTACTCCTCAGATCTTCACTTTTCAATATACTTTTAAAGAAAAACAAAGCGTAAAACAAAATATGTTGTATAATTCATTGAACAATCAAAGCATTCTAATTAACTTTCACATCGACGATGGTTTTCAATCAAATTTTTGATTCAATTGATTTCTATTTCAGAGTACCATTGATTTACATGTCGTGTAAATTTCATTATTTTTTTCTGTGTGTGTTGCTAGTGTCGTTATGCTACAATTATGTCCATGTAATATGAATCGAATTCGATTGGATATTAACCCAACTGCCGTCGACACCGGAATTCAGAATCCGTTTCGAAGTGAGGAAAGAAACGCTTCACAAAATGAGCTCACCGTTGCTTCCTGCGTTGGTGGTGGTTGTGATTATTTTCGGAATGGCGAAAGCCCGCTGCAAGCATTGTCCGAACGAATACAAACCCGTTTGCGGATCCGATGGATACACTTACGCAAACGCTTGCACCCTCAAGTGTTGGGCCAAGCAAATTCCGTGTCTGGAAATTGCCACATTCGACGAACTCTGCCAGTACCTTCATGTTGAAAGGATGTAGGAAATTGGAGTCACTTTTCGATGTCGATTAGCCGATTGTCATTTCCTTCCATCCGGTGAGTATCTGTTTCCGAAGGCCATGCATTTATGACAATATCGGATGTTAGTGATAAACAATTAACTGCATTACGAAAATAAAGCATTAAGTGAAAATAAAATAAATAAAAGTAACCGCTTCCGTCACAAACGCCCAGAACCCAGAAGCCTTAGGAATTAAGCAACTTTTCCTTCCTTCAATTCTATTTTCTTTCATGTTCCGGATACGCAGAATAGCATTTCGTTTACTAATTGTAGGTTTCTCCAGTGTCAAATGGATTCTTATTCTAAGAAATACGAAATATTTTCAATGGTTGAGTGAAATGGGCCTAATGTTTGGTTTTTTTTCGTTAGTAAAACAGCCACTAACTATGTTCAATTTGTAACCAAAATGCTCTTATAATTGATTTTCTCGCCTATTGTGAAATTGTTCATTGCGATCGAAACTTTGCAACCGATGAAGCTCGCCTCCGATACGCTTACAAAGGGCAGTATCAGAATTACATGAAATGGTGTGGAGTGCCTTTGAGATAGCAAAATCCAGAAGAAGTATTACTGAGCGAATATGAACAAATTTTAGCTTTATTCTGTAGATGAAAACGATATCGCTAGGTGCCGCT
This sequence comes from Malaya genurostris, assembly GCF_030247185.1. Classification (NCBI taxonomy): domain Eukaryota; kingdom Metazoa; phylum Arthropoda; class Insecta; order Diptera; family Culicidae; genus Malaya; species Malaya genurostris. The sequence continues at coordinate 337,533,698 of NC_080571.1, read as the reverse complement.
AGATACCGCACATTCTTACTCAGGACTAAAAAGATGAACGCGAGTGCACTTCTGAAGCATGCAGCTAAGCTGACGCAGATTTGGTCGGTAATATTTGACAAAATCTAGATCGAGAGCTCCGAAGCTGTCTAGAGAAACTAAATGGGTCGGAACGGCCATGACGTCGGATTTCTGGAATTGTCATGGTATAGTTTTTGTAAACTACCATGAAAAATGAACGAAACCATCGACAGTAAATATTGTTGTGCATTGAAATAGTTTTTAAGCACTTTAAAAGGCTCTTTCTGTTCTTCACGAGTCGAAACAAGGGAGTCACCTCAGATCACTTATTTTCGTGCTATTCGTGAATGATCTATGCAGTCATTTGTCGTCGTTTGATGTAACGTATGCAGATGATTTTGCGTCATCGTAAGCCTTGTGGATTGTGGTGCTGCACAAATGCAGTTTTGGTAGAATGTTTACTTCGCACTAGTACGCAGCTATAATTTAGGCCTTGTATCAGAAACAGAATGTGTTTGCTCTTCGAAAACTACCTTGGCTGAATCGCCTTCCATTGTCACGTCACGAGAATCGCTGTGCTCTCATCAACCAAAACTCTCTGCAAGCTTTATGAATTTTTCTTCAACGGTTTTACGTTTCCCTTCCCTTATAACACATATATTGTTGTGCCTCAATATCCTATAGTGCTATTCAAAATAAGGAGTGTATCGATAAGTAGTTAGCAACATTCAAACAGTTATTACTCTGAAATGGCTTAATTTTTTGCAGCGTGTTTTGCGGTGACATGTTTGTTTACATGTCAATAACAGCTGCGCAATCGATTGGTTTCGGTACGGTTTATCGTTTCAATGATGAGTCGGCTTGATCCGGAAACGCGAAAGAAAATTCTGCACACTTGGTGCTCAGAAAGTGGTGTCACGTACAACGAAATTGCAAAACGGGTGAAAGTGCACCACGCCAGTGTCAAAAATATTATCGAGAAGTTCGGTAAGACCCTTTCCATTAAGAATTTACCCCGATCCGGTAGGAAAACGGGTCCCAGCCAGACTTAAAAGTGGTTGAGTACATCAGGAAAAACCCATCGGCGTCGACGCGGGATTTGGCCAAGCAGTTCAACACCTGCATCGGAATGATTCAACGGATCAAAGTTCGGAACTCCCTAAAAACGTACAAGAAACAGAAGGTGCCGGAAAAGTCCCTGGTACAGCAAGTTCATACCAAAACAAGAGCTCGAAAACTGTATAACCGGATTCTAAAGAATAAAGACGGATGCATCCTGATCGACGACGAAACCTACGCCAAGGAAGGCTCTCGAGCGCTGCCCGGACCGCAATATTATACGAAATCGGTGTACCAGGACCTGGACGACGCTGACACCACGGTGGCAATGGAAAAGTTTTGGCAGAAGGTGTTGATCTGGCAAGCAATTTGTACCTGTGGTTTGCGGTCGTCGATTTTCTTCACGAAGGGCACAATTAACGCCAAGGTGTACGAGGAAGAGTGTTCGAAGAAGAGAATGCTGCCACTGTACAGAAAGCATAAGGCTCCTCCTCTCTTCTGGCTGGATTTGGCTTCAGCCCACTACGCCAACTCCGTTCTACAGTGGTTGTCAAAAAATAATGTACAATTCGTGGAAAAGGACATCAACCCACCGAACTGCCCGGATCTTCGGCCAATTGAAAGGAAAGCTGCCACCAGGAAGTCACAAAAGTAACTGTGCAGAATTTAATGAAGAATGTCAAGTCCAAAGTGCGAGCGTTTCACAGAAACTAGGATTTTCTTCAATATAATCAATGAAATGCATAAAAATGTAATTTTTCTACAATATATCGAAAACTGATGTCAAAATAACCCATCAATTTTTGCTCTCACGTGTTCCGCTTTATATATTATATTCGATATATGTGGAAAAAATCGTGTCAGTTATATTTGTATTCACGTCATTCAGTTATGTCTCTGAAATTACCCTCTCACCTTTTTTAAAGAGGGATATATTATTTTATTTTTTTATCAATTTTTCATTTTATAACTAAGGATTAGATGAAATGTCACATTTTTAGTTTTTACAATATATCAAATATCGTGTGAACAAAATTATTATTATTATTATTAATATCATTTGTTCTATCCCGGCTTTACTTTTGTGGGCGTTCACCGGGGTGGTGAAAAATAGTAGATTTAAGTTATTAGAATATTTTGAGAAAATTCAGAATTAATATACGTTAAACAACTGAGAAAAGGCGATGCAGAGATGATGGTTTGAACGGGGCGCTTCTCATTTTTTTCTCATTAGGTTATTCTTTTTAATTTTTTCCCCATTTATTCAATTCATTAGCTGTATAAAGAACAGTAATTGTTTGGCTAAATACTATCTTTTTAAATAGTTTTAATCTTAACGTCAGTCACTTCTTGGGTCAGAATAACTTTCTCGTCCCATGTGCGGGGTAGGGAATCGAGCCCAGGGTAGCTGCGTGAAAGGTATCGATTTAACCACCACGCTGTGCCTGCTCCCGTATCTTTTCTCATTTCAAGCATGAACCAACTTCCCAAGCATTTCATTTTCATCACAAAGATCAGACATCCAAGTTGATATTTCAATATGTGTAAGAAATTTTTACAGTCGTTTGATAAAGTGATCACCGGCTTTCAACAAAAAAAAAGGCGGGTGGGTAATGTCAGAGACATAACTAGATAACGTGAGTACGAATCAAATGGATTGTTCAGTTACTTTGACGTTAAAGATTCGGAATTCTTTAACGGAAATTCAGGAACCAAATGCTACAATTGTATTCTGAAACTCAATTTCGATACTAGATTCGGAAATTTGATTTCTGAACCTGAAATTGGTAACTAAATAGTTGAACTCATCATTTGAGACCAGGATTCTTTTTCGGCTTTGAATTCTGAGCCAAGCACTGAACTCTGGACATGGATTCTGAACCGCAGTGGATCGACAATTCTGCTCAGATGATCCAGAATGCAGTTCAAAGATCTGCCGAATCTAGTTCCTTAATTCAGTTGCACTTCTAGAATTGTTGAACTGAACTTTAGAACCAAATTCGAGTAGAATAATATTTTAACTCCGTTCAATTCCACTATATATAGTAGAATTGAATGGTGTTTAAATAATATTCCAGTGAAATTATTCTACTAAACTCTCAAGTGACAAATTAGTGAGCAAATTCTAGACTTGCATTCTGGCTTAGAGCTCCGAACCGGGACTCTGGAACGCAGCGTAGAGCTCAATTAATGAAATACAACTTAATTTGGGATCTGAGTTCTGTTCCTGGATTACGGATTTCGAGTCTTGAATTCTGAAACTATATTCTAAATCGGAATTCCGGCCAGGAATTTTTGAACTGAATTCTGATCTAAACCTCTATTTCAGTTCCAGAATTCAGTTTCAAAATTCATATCCAAAGTCCAGGTCTCGAATCAATCCTGACCTCAGATCCAGAATTCGGTTCCGAAATCCCGACTTAGAAACAAATTCTGAAATTCGGTTTCAGTTCCAGAATTATGGCAGTTGGTTCTGGGCGAGGAACCGAATTTTAAATCTGGCTTCTGGAAATGAAAAAAATATCAGGTATTGAATTCTGAAACTGAATTTCAGAACTAAACCCTAGAATTGGATTCTGATCTTTACTGAACGAGTAAACTGCGTAGGCAGGAATAAACGAAGCATCAATTAGAAGGGCTGATTTTGTATAATGTACCCCATCGTTTTGCACTTTTCGTTGTATTTAGCCATAATGCAAACGACCAGCACCAGGATGACGGAAGCGAGCTCTGGACCTGAACCAACCGAAAAGATGCACATGCTTTACTTCCTGCTCAGTCAATTTCGCAGGCTAGAATGAACGAAATATATCAAGTGTTAACCTTTCACACCTACCCAGGTACGAAAAAGGCGTCATTCTTTCATACTCGTTGATGCAAAACATTTCAGAAAACTTAAATTTTAAATTATTTGTGATTATGTCATGCAACTTAAAATGTTAGCATAGATTGCTCATATTTCTGATGGCATGTAGAAAAAATTATGTTAATACAACAAGAGATATTCACGATCAAAAACTTATCACTCTCTCAGAGGGTAAATTTTGGAAAGGCGCCACATAGTCAAGTAAGACGTATTCACAACAAAAAGTTTGTAATAGTTTCGTGATTTTATTCTTCTTTTTAAGTTTCTGCTTCATAATAATTCAATGGGTTTCAATTGGACATTTTTCGAGGTGCTCGATGGATTCATATTTTTGAGGACAAAATGCATCCAATCAGCCTCATATCATTCCAGTGGGTGCCTCAACGTAGTGGGATGAGGCTAAATCCGGTCACACGTACTACAACAAAAATGACAAAAGACCTTTCTCATACTTCTCCGTGTATCTTTGATGACACTCAAAATCAATAGAACGATGAATGAAGAGCAATCGTCTTTTGCGTTAGTAGCAGAATGAGAAGGTGCGAATTGGTTTGTTTGTCATGGCACGTTTAACTTCATAATTCTGAAAGTATAATAGCCACAAATAAGCATTATCAATTATGTGCTTTATTTTCTTCACGAAGATAGCATTTAGGTAGTCTCAAAAGCGACTACAGTGCTGGTTAACGATTGTGTGCTGCCATAATTTTGCATTAGTAAGCAAATCAATGCTTTTAAAAGCACCCAAAAACATTCACTTGACAAAATCAGTACTGTTTCTCAACCAGGCCTGCTTCATTGAAACCCGAAAAGTTGTTTCAGTCGAGTAAACTGAATCGTTCTGAAAGATAATAGATTCCATTCAATTCCAGTTTACATTTAGTGGCTCGAAGCAGCTTTCGAGCTTGTCGAATGGTATTTCGGCTTGGTTTTTTTGTGAATGTTACACTATTTTCATTGCCAAAATTGAAATTAATCGATACATTTGGTGTAAATAAAATGTTGTAAATCCAAAATAAAACGGACTTAGATTTTTCAGAGAAGGCTCCACAAAATTATTTGATGCGGGTGCGACCAAGTAATGTTGTTTCAAATAATGAAATGGCTTTTTGGTCAATTGGTTAGAAGATGAATCTATAACCTTCGAAACGTTGGCCGTTAACGAAAAATAAATGTTTTAACGAGGAACCAATTGATCAAAAAGCCATCTCTTTATTTGAAAAATATTTTCAAATGGAAGATCTTTGTGTCTATTTTATCTCATCCGAATCCATTTTCTATCTCTTGTATTTTCAATTTTTGGAATAGAATAAAGAGTAAAATATTTTTTGATGGAATCACAAAAACAAGCACGTTAACTTTGATACACGAAACAATGAAGCAAAATATTTTTAAATGAGTTTATCTCGAAGCTTGAAAATAAGCTCAACCGAAACTCATTCGATTCGTTATCGATTGACCTGCAGCTGTTCGCTAATGTACAAAAAGCAATCCCAATCAAATCTCCGCTTTCGGGAAGGTGGTCGCAAAACTGTTCAAACATGAAATTCCTGTTTCTATTGCTCGTGGCCGCAATGATCTTCTTCGGAATGGCAAAAGCACAGTGCGAGCATTGTCCTCCGGATCGTAAACCGGCTTGCGGAAGCAACGGCCACAGATACGACAACGCATGCTATCTGCAGTGTGCGGCCAAAGAAGTTCCGGGACTGGAGATGGCCGATGATGAAGTTTGTGCCGATGAGTCGCTACCGGAAGGAGAGGAGGGCGGTCATGATGATCATGATGATGACGATGATGACGATGATGATGGTGATGATGATGATGTTGGAGAGAACAGTGATGAGTGAAAGTGATACAATATAGTATTTCTCATATATAGTACAAGATTCACAGACATTAAACTATTAGACAAACCTAGATGAGTAGAGCGTTATTGTTTATTAAAATGCTGTTGGATTTGATGTTTATGAATTTTCAATTCTTTTCGGGACCAAATTTCGACACTACAGGGACCAAAATTATCAGCAGTAAGCCATTTGTGTTTGATCATTGGCTATTTTGGAAAATAAAAGCGGTTAGAAAAAAAAAGTGTTTGGCGATTTCATTTCCATCTTTCTAGTTATTCTGTGGATTCCGGACCAAAACGAAATTCTCGTCCTTAGAAAACAGATTGAAATTAAGCTTTTATTTTGAATTCCGTGGAATAAGGTGAATCTTATTCTATTCAGAGCGTTCTCATTTTCCATTCCCTTTGTTACTGCTACTGCTACTGCTACTGCTACTGCTACTGCTACTGCTACTGCTACTGCTACTGCTACTGCTACTGCTACTGCTACTGCTACTGCTACTGCTACTGCTACTGCTACTGCTACTGCTACTGCTACTGCTACTGCTACTGCTACTGCTACTGCTACTGCTACTGCTACTGCTACTGCTACTGCTACTGCTACTGCTACTGCTACTGCTACTGCTACTGCTACTGCTACTGCTACTGCTACTGCTACTGCTACTGCTACTGCTACTGCTGCTGCTACTGCTACTGCTACTGCTACTGCTACTGCTACTGCTACTGCTACTGCTACTGCTACTGCTACTGCTACTGCTACTGCTACTGCTACTGCTACTGCTACTGCTACTGCTACTGCTACTGCTACTGCTACTGCTACTGCTACTGCTACTGCTACTGCTACTGCTACTGCTACTGCTACTGCTACTGCTACTGCTACTGCTACTGCTACTGCTACTGCTACTGCTACTGCTACTGCTACTGCTACTGCTACTGCTACTGCTACTGCTACTGCTACTGCTACTGCTACTGCTACTGCTACTGCTACTGCTACTGCTACTGCTACTGCTACTGCTACTGCTACTGCTACTGCTACTGCTACTGCTACTGCTACTGCTACTGCTACTGCTACTGCTACTGCTACTGCTACTGCTACTGCTACTGCTACTGCTACTGCTACTGCTACTGCTACTGCTACTGCTACTGCTACTGCTACTGCTACTGCTACTGCTACTGCTACTGCTACTGCTACTGCTACTGCTACTGCTACTGCTACTGCTACTGCTACTGCTACTGCTACTGCTACTGCTACTGCTACTGCTACTGCTACTGCTACTGCTACTGCTACTGCTACTGCTACTGCTACTGCTACTGCTACTGCTACTGCTACTGCTACTGCTACTGCTACTGCTACTGCTACTGCTACTGCTACTGCTACTGCTACTGCTACTGCTACTGCTACTGCTACTGCTACTGCTACTGCTACTGCTACTGCTACTGCTACTGCTACTGCTACTGCTACTGCTACTGCTACTGCTACTGCTACTGCTACTGCTACTGCTACTGCTACTGCTACTGCTACTGCTACTGCTACTGCTACTGCTACTGCTACTGCTACTGCTACTGCTACTGCTACTGCTACTGCTACTGCTACTGCTACTGCTACTGCTACTGCTACTGCTACTGCTACTGCTACTGCTACTGCTACTGCTACTGCTACTGCTACTGCTACTGCTACTGCTACTGCTACTGCTACTGCTACTGCTACTGCTACTGCTACTGCTACTGCTACTGCTACTGCTACTGCTACTGCTACTGCTACTGCTACTGCTACTGCTACTGCTACTGCTACTGCTACTGCTACTGCTACTGCTACTGCTACTGCTACTGCTACTGCTACTGCTACTGCTACTGCTACTGCTACTGCTACTGCTACTGCTACTGCTACTGCTACTGCTACTGCTACTGCTACTGCTACTGCTACTGCTACTGCTACTGCTACTGCTACTGCTACTGCTACTGCTACTGCTACTGCTACTGCTACTGCTACTGCCACTGCCAAGTGTCGTGTTCCATTCGACTCAGTTCATCGAGATCTCAAAATGGCTGTGTAAATAAGCAAAATATGCACATTATTTTCTCGGATATTGCTGGACAAACTTAGATTCAAATGAAAGCTCTCGTGATCGCATAGCATGCTATTGAATTTAATCCGGATCCAATTCCCGTTGCGACTTGAGTGTGAAGAGAATGTTAACTCGCACCAACTTCTTTTACCACAATCGCACACTCGAAGCTTGTCTATTCGACACTGAGAAGAAATGCGCTTTCCTTTTTGTGCGATGTTCGTCGGCTGCATCCCCAGTTAAGGTATGTAACTTACATATTAGTGTATCCTTCTAGTGAAATGCCATCACTGCTTTCAATGTGTGCTATCATAATGGATATTGAATGTATTATTAATATTATTTTTATAATTGTTTTATTCAACCAAATTTTGACCTGTTGATATCGTGCTTTATAAGAGAACAGTTTCAGTTTCTGCGAGCCATTGTTATTCGTATTCACGTCAATCCGGTTATGTCTCTGACATCACCCACCCGCTTTTGTTTATGTCAAATGTCTAGCAGGAATTCAATTCCTTCATTGAGATGAGACTAGAGTTTGTAAATTCAGCTTTCAATAAAATAGATGAATAAATATTTCCAAAAGTGTTCAAACATCTCTTAGAATCTAAGAGACACAAATTTCAGAGTCGATTCTTGTAAAGCGAATAATTTTAATACAATCTAGGTGTTTCATGTAGTTTGAGGCCATCTGTATTGAGAAAAAAAATTCAGATATCATAAACTTAAAGCACTTACTCCTATTGATTTAGCTGTCCTGAAATGTTCATCTCTAATTTTTCAAAGCATTAGTTTCAAGCATCAGATCCCGACGTTTGTAAGGTGTCTGGTACCAATAACAAAATTTGGATTTCGGAAATTTCATGTGATTTTTCAATACTGAAAATCTTCAAACATTAACAGCGATATGGCAGCACTTATTCTTGTCCTTTCTTTTCGAATTTTCAAAGAGACTTTTTTAAAGTATAATATCATTTTTTTTTTTCACATGACCAAAATGAATGTCATTCGAACATCCCCTAAATTGAAAAAAAAACTCGCATCCAATTGAACAATCGTCAAATAATCTACGTAAATTTCCAGTGTAAAAAATTCGATTTTAAAATTAGTGAGCAGTGAATCATTAAAATTGCATTGGAAAAATTGCATGTAGTTTAGAAATTTCCTAGAAAATCCATTCAAAGTCTACAAAGCAGAACGAATTGTGCTATTTTTCAAACTAAATTTTAACTCTCCCATGATCTTCTCGGCAGTAATTGAATTTTATCAGCATCCGGTCATTAACTTGTCTTATAAGTTATAGACTTTCGAATTTTAGTTTTTAGTGTTCTGAAATACTTGACCTCAGCTTATAGCTTAGCTAAATTCACACATTATTATGAATGATCATTACCACGATTATCAGTCGTGCGGCGATGTTCACTAGCAGATGAGGATATTCAAATGTCGGATGTCCAATTGTGCAATGCCAATTCATCAAAAAACGAATACATTTAGAACATTAATTATGGATTCCCGGGTTGATTTACTATCCTGGTCTAATTAGATTAAACCCGATTAAACGCTATTTAGTATGAATTTGATTTATAGAAGTAACAGGAGCGCAGGGTTTTGCGCAGCGTTGGAACCAGCCATCTGCTGAGAATCCATATAACTGTGGCAAGCACCCTTCGGCAAAAATCAAAGCAATTAAGAAAAATGATTAACAAAAATTTATCATTGCTAACAGAATATTCATTCAGTACCTTTTCCTCACAAATTATCGATCAGAATATCTTTACTACGATCAAGACCGCGTGTCATATACCATTTGACTCAGTTCGTCGAGTACGCAAAATGTTTGTGTGTGTATGTATGTATATAACATTTTTTGCACTCATTTTTGCACTCATTTTACACGAAAATGGCTGAACCGATTATCATGAACTTAGATTTGAACGAACGGTCTTGTAACCCCACATAAAGCTCCTAAATTTTATTCGAATCCGACTTCCGGTTCTGGATTTACAGGGTGATGTGAAAAAAGTCTTATTTCAAATTACTTCATTACTTTTCTCAGAAATGGCGTTACCGATTTCAACAAACTTAGATTTAAATGAAAAGTATCATGGTCCCAAACAAAACTTCCAAGATTCATCAGGATCCGACTTCCGGTTCCGGAATTAGACTCAAAATCCCAGCCACTTTTCTTGAACCAACTTCGATTATACCGAAAATTTTTATGCCAAAAATCATAAAATTGCATGAAACGTCGAGATTTATGGCGTTTTTCATTGAGAAACACTGGTGGCGTGGATTGCTCTGGTTTTGCACTTTCGAGCAGAAATGGCAATGAAACACCGCCAAAATATTGCATTTCTGCTCGAAAGTGCAAAATCAGAGCAATCCACGTCACCAGTGTTTTTCAATGAAAAACGGCGTTAGTGTTATTTAAAAAAAAATCCAAAAAATTGACTTTCTGAGACGTCCCAAAAAGTCGGATTTCTCAAAAAAAAATTTTCGAGATGACACTAAATCTCGACATTTCATGCAATTTAAGATTTTTGGCATCAAAATTTTTTTTTAGATTTGGCATCAAAATTGTTTTTTCGATTTCGAAAATTTCATTTGTATCCGAAATTATATAATAAAAGTATGAAATATATTTTCATGAGACTGTTATGAAAGAAGAGAAAGGCATTATCACACCACTAGGTGGATTAAGAAGGGTTTTGCCTTTCTCTATAGAAAGGTATTAGAATTGCTGGAAAAACCGACTTTCGAACGGAGCCTCGGAGACCCATAGCGTTATATACCATTCGACTCAGTTCGTCGAGATCGGAAAATGTCTGTGTGTGTGTGTGTGTGTGCACTTTTCGAAGATATTTGAACGCGCTCAATTTTCTCAGAGATGGCTGAACCGATTTGAACAAACTTGGGCTCGTTTGAAAGCGACTGTCGGGCCATTGATCAAGTTCGAAGATCAAATGGTTGTGACTTTTGGTTCCAGATATATGATGGTATAAGTGACGTAACCGACAAAACACGTTGATTTTTACCGCTCTTATATATATAAGAGTGCCAAAATGTTGGGATCACCTCTATTTTCGTTAAATTCTAGTGCTCAAAAGTTTAAGCACCTCGAAAAAAGCCTTCATGCAAAATTTGACCTGAATCGGACATGCTTAAGGGGTGCTGTCCGGTGGTAAAGGTTTGACAATTTTCGATCTTGAAAAAACACCATAGGGGGGAGTACATGAAATTTCCATATTCGAAAATTTTTTTTGATGCCAAAACTCTTAAAACTGCATGAAACATCGAAATTTAGTGTCATCTCAAAAAAAATTTTGGTTAGAAAAAATCAACTTTCTGGGACTTTTGATATTTTTTCTAAGTCCCAAAAAGTCGATTTTTTCAAAAAAAAAATTTTCGAGATGACACGAAATCTCGACGTTTCATGCAATTCTATGCCTTTTGGCATCAAAAATTTTTATTCGATTTCGAAAATTTCATGTACTCCCCCCTATAGTGATTTTTCAAGATAAATGAAAATTGCACTGCGCTCATGTTATTTCTGTGTATGAAATTCAAGTAAATAGTGTTAATATGTTTGAAACTGCTGCATGAAACATGCTATGTTATTGATTTTTTCATTATTGTCATAATAATTGTTTTTAATCACAACATGATCGAGCTTAATCCGATTGCATATTAATCTTCCACGCATATGACCAGAACCATGCAGAGAAATGGTTCATGTACAAAATAGCAAAACTTTTCTAGCTAGATTATTATTGTTTTCAACCGATTTCCCCTTTGAAAAAATCAACAATGTTCTCTGTTTGATCAAAATGGTGTAGTCAATCGAAAAATAATATTTATTCCGGCTGATTTTATTGTTTAACTAAACTAACTATTTATTACATGTCAACCAAAGTTGAGCTGATGTAATCGGAAATGTCTGCTACCATGATCACAAAGTTCCCAGAATCACCACCGTGTGGCGCTCTCAGTCACCCGATCAGATTTTTTTTATATTTTTGTCGTGAATACTTTACTATGGAGCGCCTTTTCAAATTTTACCCTGTACAACCTGTATATTTTAGCACTTAAAAGTATGTCAGAATGAATTAAATATAAGTTATATTTACTGTAAAATTGAGTTATTCGTCGCCGTAAATTTACACGATTTTTTCTAGGTGTGTAGATTTATACACGTAATGTAAAATATTGTAAGAGTTTCTGTTCCGAAAATATGAACCAGATAATACTATCACATATGAAAAATTAGTTCCACTACTTATCATCATAATTTTATAAATCATGTGAAATTTGTGAATTCAATTCAGTGAATACTCACCAAAAAAATCTGACACAGGAACGATTTTATTTTTCCTTTAGCATAGCGAATAATAAAAGATTCATTCAAATTTCGGAAAAAAATTTCATCTGCGTTCGATTGTATGAAAAACTACAAAATGAAAATAATACGTGCATGGAATGATTTTCGTAACAAGGAGCATCATAGAACAAATTCATTTCGATTCAAGAAAACTTACCTACAATTGTAATACAATTCCATATTCCTATACTAGTCATATAAATGTTGGAAGAAATCGGACATTTCATCTGATTTATTGTTCAACATAAAATTATTCGAACTGTTCTATAATTTATTATTAAGAATGAACTCTTCTCCAGGAAATAAAATGACAATTAGTAACAAACATTTAGTCTGATGCAAGAAAATTAACACACAGTTAACTAACATTTAAAACGTGACTGACAGTCATAGAGAACATATGAATGAAAATGACACATAAAATAAGTGAAACTCCCTGAATATTGATTATATGATCATGCAAATTTGTTTATCTTTTCAAAAGGTTTTTACTGCAGTTTTTTCAAGTAGTCACTGACAAGCGGTTGTTTTCGAACAGGTTGTCGAGAATCTTCAAGTAGATGTTTGCAGCATTACTTTTAAAGCTGTTAAACAATATTTCTAGTCTATATTCGAGCAGTTTTGGAAGTTGATTATCGCTGTTTTTCAAGCAGTTTTAGCGAGCAGTATACAAAGTAGCTTTTTAAGCTTATTATTGGAAAAAAGCAAGTGTTTTTCAAGCAAGATTGACGGGTTATTTTTTTCTCCGAGTCATTTATTTCAATCAGTTTTTCGAGCAGTGTTTTCCAGCGATTTTTAAACTTTTTTTTTCGAAAAAAATTTTGGGTTCCAGTAGTTTTTTCGTGTCATTTTTCGAGCAATATTTCTAGTCGTTATTTGAGCAGTTTTAATAGTCGATTGTCACATTTTTCCGAACAGTCTCACATCGAGCAGTGTTTTGAATGTTTTGTCAATTTTCCCGATTACCTGCATAGAAATGGACAGTTTCACTGTCAATCGATATTGAAAAGTAAGCCAAAGTGGTAAGACATTGTTAATCAGCTGCTCGGACAATTTCACAATCGTCAATAACGTTGAGCGTAGAGAGTAGAAAGCGTTGACTGTTGAGAATTAAAATTTCCTTGAAATTATTTAAATCAAGCGCAAAAGCATGAAAATCAGCAATAAATATACAAATTATACAATTATTTTTTCGCTTATCACTGCCAGTATAATCTCAGTTACTTGCTAACCTGACCGGAGTTGTTTTGTAGTCGATATCGATCGATTACTAACTCATACTGACATAGAAAAAATCTCACATTATTTGAGTGAAACTGTTCAAAATGAAATTCTGGTTGCTAACAACTCTGGTGATTATGGCCAGTCTCGGAACGTCCAAAGGAGACTGCGATCACTGTGTGATGATATTCGTCCCCGTTTGTGGATCCGATGGACAAAACTACGATAACGAATGCTTTCTGAAGTGCTGGGCTCTCGAAACTCCGGGCTTGCACATTGTAGATGACGCAATTTGCAACGGTCCAGAGATGGGGTGAACGAAGCATATTTCTTCAAAAACGTGTAATAAAACAAGTTTATACTCAATCTTTGAAACCAGTAGTGTTTTCTTTGGAATCCTTTATTAATTATTCATTAAACAGATATGTTTAATGTTTTGTTTTTTTTATTGCATTCGATTTCAAGCCATGTTATTTTCAAATCACCCTCTTTCACATGTTCTTCAGTATAAGGTTGTGTAAAACATGATGCTCCGTTTATGTACATTTTAAAGGATGTACAATCATGAAATTTTTTGAACTGTGTGGAAACAGTACCCAAAAATGCTGGTGATACCGAGGTACGCCGAGATGGAAGACGATTCTTTCAGCTTTGAGGACACCAAGCAGTTTCCGGGACAGGCTGGTCACGCTTAGCCCATGGGGCTGTCTCTTGTAGTTTTTTTTATGTCGCTCGTAGAATCTTCTGTTCAGATTTTTTGGACATACTTATTGACAAACAAAATATCTAGTATTTATTGATTTCTTATATACATAATTGAATGAAGTGGTGGAGTACTTGTTATGCAAAGTGTAATACTAAATTTAATTTAAAAAATAAGAACTCTGAATTGCTTTAAAGGAGGCACTCTACAGAAGCCATAGTTTTAATAAGTGTTTTAATCGATAGATTTATATTATTGCAAAGTTTCAACGACTAATTTTTCAAGGTTTCAATGACGAATATCGAAGATATAGTAGCAATCTAATATGCATGATAATTTATTTAAAATATTTAGTTTTTTTTAATAATAGCAACTAGAAAGAAAATGGTTTTGGTTGTTTATATTTTTGTTTGTTTATATGTCACTAAATATTCAACATTTTTAAAGTATCTGAGGTTCGCGCATTTAAGATAAGGCTTTTGATCAATTTTGATTAGCACTTGGATGTATCAGAGTTCAACTTTGGACGATATCATGTGAAAGGGAAGACGACTTTTTCAAACTTAGCCTTAGGAGATATATAATATGTCTGAAAATTTGATTATTTATGTTTATAAATACTGTTGTTCATGTTCTCAAACGTATGTCTACAGATATTCTGAATGGAAATTTCCTGTTTTGTTTCTGTTTCTGTGCAATAAAATAAAGAAAATAAACCATTTTCAACAGTTTCATAGAATGCTCCGCTTAAAAAATGAGTCGAAAACTGATTTGACAATCAGTTCGAAATTTCAGGAACATAATAAAAATGCTCCGACTCCGACTCCGTTTAACATTTATTTTGTTACAAAAAATAAACCGAAACATTCACGATTGCATTTCACTACACTCACCGGCGAAGACCATCCCAAGGTAGTCAACTGTAAGAGCCCTGCACATGAGCAAGCACACGTTGTTGTACGTTCGCCCATCGGTTCCACAAACCGGGTGGAAATTGTCATCGCATTCACAGCTTGCTTCGATCATTCCAATCACTATCGTAACTGCCACCAATAAGATTAAGCAGATCTTCATTTCAATTTTTCTTCTGAAATTTGTGTCGTGTCAAGTTGTAACGATCGTGTTCATTTATATTTAGCCGAGTAACCGGATCAAGCTTGCTGCAGCTGTACGGAATTGCATGCGACACGGAAAGGATATGGACTAGGCTTGTCGAATGTAGTCAATCAAATGTGTTAATTGTTATTTGATGTTTTAAAACGTATGCAGTGCTTCTTCGACTCAATTTAAATATAGGCAATAAGTTGATTTAATCTAATTTTCCATCACGTGTCCAAGAAATTGACTGCACAGCAAGTACAATCATTTAATTGCTGGTGAATTATTATGAAAAACGTTTCAGCAAGTGACAGCTTCTCTTTGTATATTATATCACCCAAACTCTTCGTATGAGAATTGAACGTAAAATCCGTTCAAATTTAAGTATTCTAATCAGTGTGTCAAGCCATTTGAATATAAAGTCTCATATATTTATGATCAATCTGCTGTTTGGTAGATGGAATGAAAGTGTATTATTCATAGATTTCGATGTGATTTCACTTGATTAGGATTTGAAGTGATTTACACTTGCAATTGAAGTGTCAAAGCAAATGCGGCAAAATTTAAGTGTAAAGTACTTTTTATCAGTGTATGATTGATGTTGCATTGATGTACACTGCTAAAAATAAACAGTTTTTGAAAAAATGTTTCTCTAAATAAATTTAATGTTATTATTGGCGGCCCTTACAGGATCATTAAAAGTGTCATTCCTGAAAAGTATTGTCATTTTTAATGAAGGCGGGTGAAGGTAAACCTATGACAAATCAGCAATTTTTGTCCATTTTCGTTAAATGCAAACGTTACTTTTTTTATTTTTGATTTATCTAGGCTGACTTTTTAAAAGGTACAAGCCAACCCTTTTTTACCAGATAATTATTGTCGAAAAGTGGCAAGCGCTACAAAAAAAAAAAGTGTAGTACAAATTATTTTCACGAAATGAGTAAAAGTTTGATTTTGATGAAATTTTGTCTCTGATTTTGATGAAATTTTGTCTCAAGATAGGTGATTATGTCTCATGGCCATAGAGAACAATCGGTCTAATGAACGTTTTGTAGATGGTTAATTTCGTGTTTTTTTTTAGTCAAAAGTACGCACGATTTCCAACCGAAATACGCCTCTGAATTTGTCTACCGGTATCATAATCGGCCGTCATCAGTGAGCCCAAATACTAGCTTAGAGTTTCTTCTCTTGAGCCTCTTCTTCTGACGTATTTAGTTTTCGATGCATTTATTGCCAGTCAGAAACGCCTAGCTTCAGCTTTCAACCCGACGTATGTTTCCATCATCTTCTCAAGGCTACGTGTCACAATATCAACGTCGTCAGCGAAGCATCGTTGCTTTGACGAATCGCGTCAGGTTATCCGTAAAAAACACATCGATCGATAATGCCGTATACCGCTTTGAAGTCGATGAATAGGTGATGCGTGGGTACATTGTATTCGCGACATTTCTGGAGTACTTGTCTTTTCGCGAATATGTGATCCGTAAATCCAGTAAATCCCAAGAATATTAAAATGTTTACTCGCAATGACGACAACAAATGATTTGACCAAAAATAGACGGGTGGGTAATTTTTTTTTTTATTCAATATTATAATATAATTTTAAGGCACACTGCTTAAGCTCTAAGATGCCAAGGGTATTTACTAATCTTAATTACGACTAACTTAAAACTAGAATAGTATCATTATGTAATGTAGCGGTAGCGGATTCTCGAGAAGCTATCGGTAGTGGCCGGTGAATTGAATATCGCATGAGGGTCTTCCATATGCCGTTGGCGAAGATCCATGTTGGCCGCATCCTTCGGTCCGTGTGGGTCCGCGGGAAACACCCCCAGGCTACGAAGGCCCGGCGGGTGGCCCGCGTGCTGGTTTTCGACTGGGGCGGCCTTCCGTGGACGATGATGGTGATGTTACGGAAGAGAATGAAAAAAAAAAAAGTAAATATTGTGGAAACGGGGTAAAAAGGGGATGTGGGAACAAAATGTTTGAAAACGATAAAGATCTAATTAGTTGCCATCGAGATGGTGAAGAGACAGGGAAGGGGTAACGAAAAAGTTAGTGACAAAAAAAGATCTTGTTAGTTCCAATGAAGATGGTGGACAGGGACGGGGATCGAGAGAATCGGGCGGATGTTAGTGTCGAAGCTGTAGGTGGAGTTTATACTTTCTGAGCGAGGGATAACACATTACACTTGTATATCAATGTGTTTAAGGTACTGGTATATGAGAAGCATATATAAACTATCCCGACTCGCCAACACATCCCGAACCGGAACCTCAGGCGGTCTACCTCGGGCCCTAAGGGATTCCAGTAGCTTCGACCTGGCGTCACGATACTCTACGCACGACCACACGACATGCTCGATGTCCTGATAACCGTCGCCACAGGTGCAGAGACCGCTCTCCGCAAGCCCAACACGCCGGAGATGTGCGTTGAATGTATAGTGATTTGACATGAGCCGCGACATAACACGAATGAAATCGCGACTCACGTTCATCCCCCTGAACCAAGGTTTCGTCGATACCCTAGGGATAATGGAATGTAGCCATCGTCCCAGTTCGCCATTGCTCCATGAAGTTTGCCAACTTTCGAGAGTTTTCTGACGAGAGATACTGAAAAATTCATTGAAGCAGATTGGTCTTTCATAAATATCACCTTCTAATGCGCCCACCTTAGCCAATGAGTCTGCCTTTTCATTGCCTGGAATGGAACAATGCGAAGGGACCCAGACTAACGATATTAAATAAGACCGTTCAGATAAAGTTCGCAAGTGTTCCCGTATTTTCCCCAGGAAATATGGGGGATACTTTCCTGGCTTCATTGCCCGGAGAGCTTCTATTGAGCTTAGACTGTCCGTGACAATGTAGTAATGGTCTTTGGGCAAGGTTTCAATGATCTCAAGGGTGTACTGAATAGCAGCTAATTCTGCGACGTAAACTGAAGCCGGATCATTGAGTTTGTGAGAAGCGGTGATGTTTTGATTGAAGATGCCGAAGCCTGTGGACCTGTTGATGTTTGAACCGTCAGTGTAAAACACCTTTTCACAGTTGACTGTTCTAAATTTATTATAAAAAATATTTGGGGCCACTTGAGGGCGCACGTGATCCGGGATTCCACGAATTTCTTCTCTCATGGATGTGTCGAAAAACACAGTAGAATCAGAAGTATCCAAGAAATGAGCACGATTGGAAACAAACGAAGAAGGATTAATATTCTGAGCCATGTAATCAAAATACAAGGACATAAAACGGGTCTGAGAATTGAGCTCGACAAGCCTTTCGAAGTTTTCAATCACCATCGGATTCAAGATGTCGCATCGGATTAGCAATCGATATGAGAGATCCCAGAATCGGTTTTTCAACGGTAAGACGCCCGCGAGCACTTCGAGACTCATCGTATGAGTCGACTGCATGCAACCTAAGGCAATACGCAAACAACGATACTGAATTCTTTCCAGCTTGATGAAATGAGTGTTCGCCGCGGATCGGAAGCAAAAGCATCCGTATTCCATCACGGACAATATCGTTGTTTGGTATAACCTGATCAGGTCTCCTGGGTGGGCACCCCACCATGATCCGGTTATTGTACGAAGAAAATTGATTCTCTGTTGGCATTTTTGTTTCAGATACCTAATGTGACCTCCCCAGGTGCCTTTGGAGTCGAACCAGACCCCGAGATATTTAAATGTGAAGACCTGAGCTATGGTTTCACCCCCTAGTTGAAGCTGTAATTGTGCTGGTTCTCGCTTCCTTGAAAATACAACCAGCTCAGTTTTCTCCGTGGAGAACTCGATACCCATTTGAAGAGCCCATGTCGACAAGTTGTCGAGGGTATCTTGCAATGGTCCTTGGAGATCGGCAGCTTTGGGTCCTATAATAGACACAACGCTGTCGTCGGCAAGTTGTCTTAGCGTGCAAGATGTGTTGATACATTCATCAATGTTGTTCACGTAAAAGTTGTATAAAAGGGGGCTTAAGCATGAGCCCTGAGGAAGACCCATGTAACTGAATCGTATTGTCGACAAATCACCATGCGCGAAATACATGTATTTCTCGGACAACAGATTATACAAAAAGTTATTCAAAATTGGTGAAAGACCATGCTGATGCAACTTCTCAGATAGGATGTTTATGGAAACTGAATCAAAAGCCCCCTTGATGTCTAGGAAAACTGACGCCATTTGTTCTTTACGAGCAAATGCCATTTGAATTTCGGTTGAGAGCAACGCAAGACAATCGTTCGTTCCTTTGCCCCTGCGGAAGCCGAATTATGTATCTGAAAGTAAGCCATTAGTTTCGACCCAATTGTCTAGACGGAAGAGAATCATTTTTTCGAACAATTTCCGGATACAGGAAAGCATAGCAATCGGCCGATACGAATTGTGATCGGAGGCTGGTTTCCCTGGTTTTTGAATGGCAATAACTCTTACTTGTCTCCAGTCATGTGGGACAATATTATCCTCAAGAAGCCTATTGAATAAATTCAATAAGCGCCTTTTGGCAGAGTCAGGCAAATTTTTCAACAAGTTGAATTTGATTTTGTCTAACCCCGGAGATTTATTGTTACACGATAAAAGCGCAAGTGAGAACTCGACCATCGAAAAAGGTGTTTCGTTTCTGTTTGATGAAGCGACGCGCATGATTGTCTGTTCC
Source organism: Malaya genurostris (assembly GCF_030247185.1). Lineage (NCBI taxonomy): Eukaryota > Metazoa > Arthropoda > Insecta > Diptera > Culicidae > Malaya > Malaya genurostris. The sequence goes on along the minus strand of NC_080571.1, from coordinate 337,513,806 downwards.
GGAACAGAGTCAGGACATACTTTTTTAGCGAAATCGAATATCCAGCGGTTAGAATATTCCTCGCTTTCGTTTGTGGTGTTTTTGTTGCGCATTCGTCGGGCTGTGTTCCAAAGAGTGCTCATTGATGTTTCTCTCGATAATCCGTCTACGAATCGACGCCAATAACCGCTTTTCTTCGCTTTAATCAAGCTTTTCATTTTAGCGTCTAATGCCGCGTAGTTTCTAAAATTATCAGGTGCTCCGTTTTTCCTAAACTCGACAAATGATGAAGTTCTCTCCGCGTTTAATTCTGAGCACTCTTTGTCCCACCACGGGTTGGGGGGACGGATGTTAGTTTTCGCGCCGGGTACACGTTTCGTCTGAGCTTGAGTCGCGGTGTCGAGAATCAAGCCAGCCAAAAACGTGTACTCTTCCTCCGGAGGAAGTTCTTGTGTTGTTTCTAGATTCTCAGATATCAAATTTGCGTAGCATTTCCAATCAATGTTTCGTGTGAGGTCATACGAAACATTGATTGTTTCCGATGGTCTTAATCCGGTGGCGATTGAAATTACGATAGGCAGATGATCGCTACCGTGGGGATCAGGGATTACCTTCCACGTGCAATGTCGAGCAAAGGGATAAGTCCAGCGCACTTGGTCTTGCTGGTGGTGCAGGAATTCGTGTCATTTCTCCCGTATTCAAGATTGTCATATTGAAGTTGTCGCAGATATCATGGATCATAGTTGATCTGTTATCGTCGTGAAGACAGCCCCATCCCGTACCGTGTGAGTTAAAGTCTCCTAAAACCAACGTCGGTGCGGGAAGAAGCTCTATGATATCATTGAGCCGCCGATGCCCAACCGAGGCTCTTGGAGGAATGTAGATGGAAGCAATGCAAAGGTCCTTGCCTTTGATTGTAACATGACATGCGACAACTTCAATACCTGGTATCGAGGGGAGGTTAATGCGATAGAAAGAATAGCACTTTTTGATCCCCAAAAGTACTCCTCCATAGGAATCATCTCGATCCAGACGAATAATGTTAAAATCGTGGAGGTTTAAGGGTATTTCAGAAGTTAGCCAAGTTTCGCACAATGCAAATGCGTCACATTTCAGATTATTTACTAGAAATTTGAAAGGATCTATTTTTGGGATGATACTTCTACAATTCCACTGTATAACAGTGATTGTATCCGTGACCTCGGTGGGTGTCTTAGCCATCGAAGGATACGATCGCTGAAAGAAGGGGCCATTTTGCAGTCAACTGCTTCAAGAATGTTTTAACTGTAGGAATAAAAGCCATTATCAGGCTTTTAAGAGGTTCAGAAATATTGAAAGTAGACATGATCCAGTCCACAATATCAGAGAATTTAACAAACCCAGTATTTGGTAAATTTTCTGACTGATCTTTAGGGACTTTCGGGGGTTTTGAAGTCCCAGGAAGTGATGAAAATTCTTGCTCGGAATTTAATTTTCCAAGGCCTGGAGCTTTTCTCTCTGGTTTTTTGCCATCACTACCAGTTGTTGTAATTTTTCGAGACCCATCAGAGGACATCTTCGAACCCTTACTAGGGAGCTTTTGAAAAGATTTATTTCTTCTCTTTCTGTATGATGAGCTAAGAGGGACAGCCGAAGATGTACCTTCGAGGGGGTCATCATATTCGCTCTCGTCAGTTGCCAAACAAGCGTACAGGTTTACTGGAGGCGTAGCACTCTTCAACATTTCAGCAAAAGAACGCTTTGAATGTTGCTTAAGTGAACGCCTCATCTTATCCTGGCGCAATTTGTACGCGGGACAATCAGAGAGGTCATGCGGCCCCTCCTTACAGTAGAGACACTTTTCATTGTCTCCACTGCAGGAGTTATCCGCATGACTCCCTCCACACTTTATACACCGGGATTTATTGCAACAATGGGATGCTGTATGTCCCAATTGTTTGCAATTAGTGCAGTTCATGACCCGCGGCACAAAAAGGCGAACAGGTAAACGAATTCGGTCCAGGAGGACGTAGTTAGGCAAAGCCGAGCCAACGAAAGTCACCCGATACGAGTCTGATGGGATATAGGACTTAGTGCCATCCTCAGCGGTCGATACTGAACGCAATTGCTTGCAGTCCAGTATCTTAACGTTCTTGAGTAAGGGGTTTTTAAAACCGCCTGCCCCATGCTTAAGAACGTCCTCGCAAGTCAGACTCGGATCGGTGATCACGCCGTCTATCTCGACTTCGCGAGCTGGTACGTATACGCGATACTCCCGCGTGAAATGCTCATTTTGAACGATCTCATTAGCCTGTTTTGCACTGGCTAACAAGACCCTAAGCTTGTCCGGGCGTACTTTTTCAATTTTTTGTACGGTATTGTATCGCGAGGACAGGTCTTCAGAAAGTCTTAGAAGATTCAATTTTTTACCGTTGGCTTTGGTCCGGATGTAAACCGCATACGGTCCGGCCGGGAGTGCAAGTCCATCGGGATAATTTTTTACACGAGATATTTGGCTATAAGATGATTCCATTTTGTCATCTGGAGGGAGGTCAGGCAATTCTGTGCCTTCTGTCATGGCACGGAAATGTGTCCGTGCGGGTAAATATTGGAGGACAAATGTAGTGGTATTGAAGAACAGGGGGAAAAAAGAAAAAGGCAAAAATACTTAGCTTTAGCTCTCAAAGGGTGAACGGCAGACAAGGCCCGGTCCTAGGCAATCGGTGGATATTCCTGATCAATAAAGTGCAAAAAACCTCCTAGAGGAAAAAGCACTTTTTTGCAGTCTCTTTCTGCACTGTACGATGGAATCTTATACGTTTTTTCACTATACACTGTCCAATGTATTTGTTAACAATATAGCGGCAGCGCCCAGCTGGGCGCTGGCTAACGGTACCACACAGTGCTTCTTTACACAACTCACAATTGACCTTGAAGACGGATTAATTCGAACTATCACTCGACCGCACTGATTCAGACAATAGAATACGAAATGACCTTGAAAGCGGAATAAAACAATTTACCGCACCACTGGAGAAACACGAACTTGCGTCCGATCAGCCCGATAGTTGCAGTGGAACTGACGGGTGGGTAATGTCAGAGACATTACCGGATGACGTGAATACGAATAACATGAATGGTTCAGTTTCTTTGATATTGAGGAATCTGAATTCTGGACCTTGGTTTCTGGAACCAAATTTTGAAGCCGACTGCTAGAACTGAATTTTGAATCTGAATTCTCAATTTTGATACTAGTTTTCGGAACTGAATTCTGAAGCTGAATTCCAGAACTTAATTTTGGATTGCTGAACTGATTACTGGATCTGTTTTTTGGAACTAAATTCGAGACCAGGATTCTGGCTCGACACTGAATTCTCAACCTGAATCCTAGTAATATACTCTGGACCTAGTTTCTACGGCTGAGTGTTAGCTACGGAATTACGGTTCAGGATTCAGTTCTAAAATTCGGATCCCGAACTCAGCTCCGAAATTCAAATTAATTCAGTTAAAAAATCTTCATATTCTCAGATTTCCTGATTCCAGTTATTCTTCTATATTGTAGAACTGAATTCTTGAACCAAATTCTAATCCTGCACTGAACTGAATTTTGAATCTGGATTCTGTAAATACAATTTTGAACTGAATTCTGTAAATACAATTGAATTTTGAATCTGAATTATAATCCTAGACTTCGGACTGAAGTTCCAGAACTTCAGGTTCAGAACTCAGTTTCAGGATTCTGATACTGAATTCAGAACTCCGGACAGAAACTGAATTCAGAACTCCGGACAGAAAACTGAATTCTGGTCTGATACGCATCTTCAGTTTCAGAATTCAATTTCAAGATTCAGATCTAAGTCTAGAATTCATTTCTGAAATTTAGTTCTAGAGCCCAGGTCTAGAATCGAGACCATGATCTCAGTTATAGAATCCAGGCGCATAATCAAGTTCTAAAATTCGGTTTCAGCTACAGATTCAGAATTCTGGAACTCGATTCTGGCATTAGATTCTGGACGAGGAATTAAAGTTAAGATCTAGGTTGTGGAAATGAAAAAGGAAATCTGGTCTTGGATTGTTAATCTGATATCCAGAAGTGAGCTCTAGAACTGGAATTCAGAACTGAGCTTTAGAACTGTGGTTACCACATGCTACTGAAAATTCTATCACACATTGCTCTTCACATCTCCAATAACGTGGAGAGAAAATTATGTTAAATGGAACAAAAGATATTCACGATCAAAAACTTACCACTCACCCATATAATGAGCTCTTGAAAGGTGCTCCATAGTAAAGTGAGACATATTTACGTCAAAAAACCCGAGAAAAGTATGCGAAAATGTTTTTATTTTAAACCAATAAGATTATAAACCTTCACTAAACTATTTATTTTTACTTACGATTTGCATATTTCAATAAATAAGTAATTCTAAAAGTTCTCTAGATAACGTTTAGAGCTAGATGACGCAATCGCTCTTGTTTGTAGTGAAACTCACACTGCAAATGATGTACAAAAAACCGTCACGCAGCGGAACTGAATTCTGCATCTAGAACTAAATTCTTAAATTTTATTTAGAAGCTGAATTTTCGATACTGGAACTGAGCTGTGGACCTCAACCAACCGAAATGATGTACTTGCTTCATTTCCTGTTCAGTCAACTGCACAGACAAGAATGAACGAATTATTTAAACTGTTAACATTCTTTACCTATCCAGTAGGTAACGCAGAAATGAAATGTTGCTTACTACATCAAAATCGTCGGCTCGAGTAAGAGAAAGGCAAACACGCGTCATAAGTTTTCTTCTTTCATACTCGTTGATACCAAACATTTCAGAAAAATTTAGTTTTGAATAGTTTGTGATTATGTCATACAATTGAAAATGTTATCATTAATTGATGACCATATTTCAGATGGGATTTAGCGAAAATGATGTTGATACGTTAGATACAACAAGAGATATTCATAATCAAAAACTTATCACTCTCTCAGAGAGTAAATTTTGAAAAGGCGTCCCATAGTAAAGTAAATCGTATTCACGACAAAAATTTGCACTGAAGATGAATAGATATTCCATCGAAACGTCGCTCTGTAAAACAAAATAAATATTTTGTAAAGCAACACTCGACCAAACATCTGTCAAAAAAATGCCATTATTTCCCTTTGGGCAAACAATCTTTTATCATATAGTTTACGTTTTCCGCTTCCAGATGCCACGAAGAAGGAGTGAAACATTTTCGAAAACTGAATTGATTTCCTTTAAATTTTTTATTATAATTATATCGGTTTATTCAATAAACATTCAACGTGAAAAAAAAATTACACCACCATGTGAATTTTGTATTCATTCTGTTCTATTTCAGAGTGACGTGCGTGTCCGAAAGTAATTTTCTTTTTTTTTCGTCTTTCATCAGTCCCATAAATCGTAACAGAAGTTTTGACATGCGAGAGCAGAGAAGAGCTTCTAAAGCAATCTACTGTCAATCAACTTTGTGGAAAAAGGGTGATGCGTTCAAATATTAAGTGTTTATTATCTGTTTATAACTATATTCATTTCCGGAAGCATGGAACGCAAAAATTATAGAGTATTTTACAAATTAATACTAATTTTGTTGATGAAGCTGATTAACCTTGGCTGAGGTTACACAAAAATCTTGAATTTTATTCGAATCCGACTTCCAGTTCCGGAATTACAGGGTGATACGTGCAAAGTAAAAATAATTCAGCTTACTTTTCTCAGAGACGCTTACTTTTCTCTCACGAACTTAGATTCCAATGAAAGGTACAATTGTCCTATACAAATTTCCTGAATTTATTTTGATCCGACTTTCGGTTTCGGAGTTAGATGGTGATTAGTGAAAAAATCTTATTTCAAATTACTTCCTCACTTTTCTCTGAGATGGCAAGACCGGTTTCAACAAACTTAGATTCAAATGAAAGGTATCATGGTCCCTTACAAAACGTCCAAATTTCATCCGGACCCGACTATATGGTGAAGTGTATTATAAATTGAATACCGTCACTTGAAGCGGCGAAACAAAACACGTAAAAAAATGTCATAACTTGCCACTAAACTATTCCAATCGGTAGTCATTGCCAGTAGATGGCCAAACATAAATTTGGCTTTTCTTGTTTTTTGGGTGTTTGATGAACGATCGAAGATTGTAGCCATAGACTCAAAAATGGATCCCAGTCACTTTTCTTGAAGTCCCCAGATTCCGGATTCGGAAGTACATCTTTTCGTTTCCTCACCGAACTGAGTATTGTTTCATTCTGTATATTATACTAGTTTATTACCAACCCTTTTATTTTTTAAGAATCACCGGAAATTATTGTGAAGAATACCACACATTTATATATAGGTGGATTAAAACAGGTTTTTCTTTTTTTCGTTGATATGTAGGGTAATAAATCCGTATCCAGTGGCTCTGGCAAATTGCTTCACTCGTTTCTGTGAAAAATATCCAACTTCGAAAAACACAACCGTAAGTTGAAAATTTGTGTTGTTTTTTTAAATCCGAAAATCCATTTGAAATCAGAATTTTATGAAAATATAAAAACAAAATAATTACCGAACCAGTGGTTAGATGATTCCATTTCGTTAACAGAACTGTTTGATAGTTCTTTGACTGTTCAACAAAACTTTTATTACCGAACTGTCAGCAATCAATTGAATTACACCGAAACCTTCTTTTACGAACTAAACGGGAGTTCGTAAATGGAGATAGTTCGTAAAAAAGTTTACGTTATTTGGGATTTACTTCGTAGCAAAAGTTTTGTGTAATGAATGTGGAAACATCATATGGCCATTTTCGGAACGGATATGATAAGTGGGCGCAAGAAAATTTGAAATGTTTGTGGTCGTTCCAAAATCCAAGATGGCGACTTCCGGTTGATTGATATTCCTTGAACACCCTCACAACATGGGTATTTTTGGAACGGATTTTAAAAATACGTACCGGAAATACCGGTGTGGAGCTGTTTAGAAATCCATTACCGTATTCCTTGATCTTGGTATTCCGTGAAAAAACTACCGGAAGTCATCACATAGAAATTTGAAACTAGCTCAAACATCTTTTATTGGCATACAATCTGTTCCGAAAATTCCTTTATTTTAAGGGTTTTTCAAGGCCGAACGGAAGGTTGTTATCTTGGAATTCGAAACAACACCAAACATCGTTTCCTGGCGTCTATTATTCGTCATTAAATTCTTTCCAAAAATACCCATGTTGTAGGGTTTCTAAGAAATATTATTCACCAGATGTCGCCAGCTTGGATTTCAGAACCACTTCAAACATCGTTTTCCGACATTTAGTTTTAAATCTCGTTCCGAAAACCCATATTGTAAGGGATTTCAAGAAATATCAAGAAACCAGAAGTCGCCTTCTTGGATTTCCAAACTACCTCACATCATATTCCGGATCTACTCTTTAAACCTGTTACAAAAATACCCATATTGTAGTAGTTTCCATGGAATATAATTGAGCCGGAAATCGTTTTCATTGTATGCAAAAACCTCTTTTTACGAAATAGGTTCGTAAAAAAAATATTACATTATTTGGGATTTGGTTCGTTAAAAGAGTTACGTAAAACGAAGTAACGTAAAAAAAAGTAAACGTAAACGGCGGTTTGGGTGTTCAGCTGTTGAAAATCCGGTAAAAATTACCGAATTCTGCTAAACTTTCTAAGTGTGTTCGGGAAGATAATACATATTTTATCCTTCTCTATAGAAAGTCTATTCCATCGACAATTTTGAACGCGTCGTGGAAGCAAACTGAGTAGAAGCAACATATCTCAATGAAATCTGTGATAGCAAAAAAAAAAACAATAATATTTTGTTTGTGAGACTTACAATTGATTTTATCACAAGTAGCAAATGTAACTTGTTGAAATTTCAAAAGGTTCTACAATTGTTTTAAAACTGTTATTTATGTTAGATATGTTCAGAAAGATTTTTAAATATATTAAAATCGGTTGTGCAACTTATCACTGTTAAGTTTTACAATACTACCGAAAAAATCATTATGTAGAACAATGTGACTGCCTCATACAATTTTATGTCAGTGTGTGCAGTTTTTTTTTCATTTGTAGAAAAAAAAAACAATGACAAGAATCTCAAAACTGAAGAAACTCAAAAAAGATGTGGCAGACAAGGATGGCTTTTATCGTATCAAAGAACGCTCACTAGCAACGCTTCACACGATTCAATCAGTGCCATCAAGGAGAGATGGATATCATCTCAGCAACAAAAAATCGGCATGGATCATTTAACATAGAATGGACACCAGTGCGAGAGCGAATTCCTCTCGATAAATCGTTTGAGCATCACGGGTTAGCACGCTGCTGTGCACGGAACGACCGAAATTAGCTCTGCGCCTAATTCGTATTACTGTTTTTGAATTAGTTAATTTCAACAACAAAATTTCCAAAATAACTATGAAATTCGTTTAAATTGAGAGTTTACTTTGCTAAAAAAAACTCTTATTTTTAGAGAATGTGTTTAGTTGGCGAATATTCTGGACACAAACCAGCAATATTTCAATCCAACACGAAATTCTCATTGACAGAAAATATGTTTCTATTTATCTTTCATCATCAGAAAGCAAAAATGTAATTGGTTTTAATAACAAGTTTATTAGCCAAAAACTCAAAGCAAAACAATCCATCAAAAAGCTAAAAAGGACAGTCTTGTTGAAACTGCTCGCAAATTGTTTTCATGTTTTTCGCATGTGTTACGATATATCCATATATAAATTTCTAAACCGATATTTAGAAATGACGTAAACTCTTAGTGGAAAGTGTATTTATTCAGAATTTGTGCGCATTTGAAGCGATTGTGCGTAATAATATTTTTACGCGGAACAGTGATGTGAGTTTTGAATGTTGCACTCTAACTGTATATGTCAAATTATGTGTTTTGTATCTTCCAACCTTCCGAGCTACACCGCGATTTAGAAGAAAAATGTTCAAAAAGAAGTTTATGTTTCGTTTATGTCTTTTTCTCCACCGTGTACGAGGGCGTGGTTTAGTGGCCGGCGACGACAGCGCACGAGGCGGCGAGTGGATAAAATAATGCGACCATAGCAAAACTTGTAAACTGAGTTTGAAAATACTTTCTAGCGTATTTTCTCTGCGGATTTTTTTCCGAACCCTATGGAATTATTCGCGTGTGGTGCGAACGATTGTGCAACATCGACTGACTATTAAATTTTGAATCGAATTATTCATTCTGTATCTAAATACGTCATTTTCTGTAATTGCAGTTGGATTTGTGTTTAATATTTGTCATATTCACTCAAATTCAAACACTCGAACGATATTCTCAGCACATTAAATGATTTTTCAAACGACTTGACCGGAAACACTGAAAAATATCTTGCTAAAACATTCTAATTTCAGACCATTAGTAAAAATTGCTTCTGTGTAATTTCTTTTTATACTTTCACTCAAAGAAAATAACCCCAATAAAAAGTTTAAATATTTTTTAAATGAAGTACGTTTATCTCGAAGTTGTTCTTACTTTCGCTGAATTGCAATCATTACACCACTTGCTATTACTTTATTTTCAGAGCAAAAAAGACCCAAATAATTTTCCATCCGTCAAACTTTGAAATGGGTCACAGTTTTAGATAAATTTAGCTACTCGATAAAAAATAACTGCCCGACCGTCAAATTTTAACTAAAAGTTCAAATAATTCACAGGATGGTCCATAGCAAGAAAATAAATTGTAATCGTAAAAATGCTAGCAATCTCAGCAATAGCCAGTTTGACGTATATTGAAAATACGAGTCACGAAGCTAACAACAACTAATCATTTTATTGAAACGCTGAACTGTTTTGCCTTTCTCATATAGAAAGGTTATACAATCACTTGAAAATCGACTAGTAAAAATTGACCAAGTGCCATATGCCATATGCCATATATTGTGTGTGTTTCTCGAAAATGACTTAATGGATGTTCACCAACATAGATTCAAATGAAAGGTTCTACACGGAATTCTTGGATTTCATCCGGATCCGACTTTCGGTTCCGGAATGATAGGGCAAAGTGTGTTAAAAATTGTGTACGTCACTTGAAGAGTCGAAACGAAAAAAGTAAAAAGTTTTCTAAATTGGTCTCGAAAGTATTCCCGGTTTTCGAAAAACGACGGCAGATAATAGTCATACACTCAAAAAAGGATCTCACTTACTTTTACACTTAGTCCGGTATTCCTAATCTTAGGTTCAAATGAATGATCTTATGCTCCTATCGAAAATTAAGCATATTTTTCGGTTGCAATTAAAATCATGTTAGTTGATGGCCATACGAACCAACTTCGATTATACGTTCTCGGGTTCTAGTGCCCGAAATATCTACAATAGTGGAACTCCCTTTGTTTTCTCATCGATGTCAGAGAACTGTTTCATTCTGTAGGTTATACTAGTTAATGCACAAACAATCTCTTTGGTTTATTTTAAGAATCGGAGAGAAATATTTTTAATAGTATACCACAGTATAATATATGAGAATATGATTGATGTGAGAAAAGGATCATTACACCACTATGTTGTATTTAAACAGGTTTTTGACTATTTAATTCAGCGTGAACATATGGTAACAGTGTAAAGCTATGGTAGAGTTTTTTCGCCTATTCGCCACTAATGGCGCTACTTGTTATCGTGCACGGTCCCTATACAACATCGTATTTATACCTGCCAATATAGATTTTTTTTCGGTAGTAGTGTGCCATCTAGTGGCTAGTAGTCACGGTGTGAACGTTTTTCCGGTGAGAGTGCGCCATATAGCTGCAAATTGCAGAAGCCAATTCAACCATTTATGTTGGTTGAAAACAACGTTTTATTTCTCCAATTCAACTAAAAAAATAGTTGAATGGAAAGGAAGTGTGCCTTAGCTAAGAAATGACAGCTTGTTCAATTGGTGAATTCACCTAAAAAATAGCCATTTCAGCAAATATTTTATTATTATTAAGGGAATGAGAATTAAAAAATCTTAATTAGCAAAAGTAAGATTATTTAGTTGTCTAAAAAAATAACTAACTAAAATCAGAAAATCAACTAATTTTTTCGTCAAAATGCTGATTTCGGTCTTTCCGCAATCCGATTTTCTGCGATAATCGTCTACTTGCGATTCTCTCTTGGGAAATTCCACACAGCACCGATCATTATAAGACTGTAAAGTTTTCTTAAGGGCTGTGAAATACTCAGAGTATGAAGTGGAGCGAAGTAATGTAGAAAAATTCTCTCACGGTTCATGCATTGAGAGACTCGAGAAATATCGAGCAGCTTCAAGTAGTTTGATAAAAATAAAAGCAAAAAGTAGAAAATTTCCTTTTTCAATATTTACATGTCTAAGTTTTCTTTTATTTAGATAATATTTTATTTGTGTTTTTTTTAAATTTAGATAATAGCATTACGTTGTTCGATGTTATATTAGAAAAACCGTTTTTAATCCACCTAGTGGCCTTATGATGCTTTTCTCATATTACTTATTCTTTCAAAAATATCACTAGAAGATTCTGTGAAGAATTTTTTTTCAATCTATAATAAGAAACTTTCTTTGGGTAGAAGCTAACATAACATTAATAAGAATTTTTCTTTATTTTGCATCGCACTATGGTCACAAAAGTGGTTTGTAATCAAATTGCGCTTCTTTTGATGGGAAAAGTCACTAGGGTGGTCCTTATTAAGAATGAAATCTGAAGTCTAACTTTCTTAATTGAACTCAAAAACGATTTCCTTGTACAATAAAGTTGAAGGAAATTTTATTTTGAGCAATTTTGCTGAAAAACATCTCTCTAGCTCTAGTCTAGTCTAGTCCCCATGCAAAATTTGAGCTAAATCGGACATAGGTAAGGGGTGCTACCCTGCGGTTAGGGTGTGAAAATGTTCTTGAAAAATTATCATAGAGCGGAGTACATGAACTTTCCGAAATGGAAAAAAAATTGATGTCAAAAGTCTAAGAATTGCAAGAAACGTCGAGATTTAGTGTCATCTTGAAAAAAACTTTTATTTTTACAAATCGACTTTCTGGGACTCAAATCTCAAGTCCCAGAGAGTCGATTTAAAAAGAAAATTTTTTTTTAGATGACTCTAAATTTCGGCGTTTAATGCAATTCTAAGACGTTTGACATAAAAAAAATATTTAATTTCGGAAAGCTCATGTACTCCGACCTATGGTAATTTTTCAAGATCGAACATTTTCAAACCTTAACCGCAGGGTAGCACCCCTTACCTATGTCCGATTTAGCTCAAATTTTGCATGGGGACTTTTTCGAGGTTCTTAAACTTTTTAACAATAACGCTTAACGAAATTAGAGGTGATCCCAAAATATTGGCACCCTTATATACATTAGAGCGATACAAAACAACGTGTTTTGTTGGTTACGTCACTTATACCATTATATCTCCGGAGCCAAAAGTCACAGCCATTTGATCTTGGAACTTGATAAATGGCCTAACAGTAGCTTTCAAACGAGTATAAGTTTGTTAAAATCGGTTCAATCATCTCTGAGGAAATTGAGCGCGTAAAAATACAACGCGTTTCATCGGTTACGTCACTTATACAATCATATCTCCGGAACATACATACACACACAGACATTTTCCGATCTCGTCGAACTGAGTCGAATGGTATATAACATTATGGGTATCTGATGCTTCGTTCGAAAGTCGGTTTTTGAGCAATTCTAAGACCTTTCTGTAGAGAAAGGCAAAACGTTCTAGAGATTTACAATTGATTTTATTATGATTGCGATATACGCAAACTGCACATTTTATTGTTTTCCGAGAAAAAAGTGTATGGACAAAATGATTATTTGAAAACCTATACATTCACACTAAACTTCGTTAGGCAATTTTTTTATTTTTTGACGAGTTTAGAACATGGTTTTGACAGGCGAAAGCAGAGGAGAGTTTCAAGAGTATTGTGATGTGCTGTGATATTAAAGGAATCAAGATCTGTTTAAATTTTTTTTCACGAAAGCTCAGAACGCAAAAAAGTTCTTGCAAGTTAATACTATTACTAGTCAATGAAGCTGAAGTCATTACTAGTCAATGAGGTTGAGCTCAGTGTGAGCCTGTTATCGAGTGGCTCCGATCTGCGATTTTTTTAGTGCATAATGTTTTTTGATTGTTGTACGCAAAATGAGAAAAAGCAAAAAAAAAGGATACTTATGATGACGATTACTAACTCTGTGATTCCTAAGAGTCGTTCTCCTCTAGTGATCCTGAAGCAGTTGTAAATAGGCGGCATAGGTCGGTTTTCAATTGTAATATAGCTGTTTTCTAACAACTAAGCTTCTAATAGTCAATCAATCTCCATGTGGAATGATGAATCAGAACGCCATCGTCACAACGGAACCGACAATTTAGTTGTTTACAATCCACATGACTTGCGATTTTTTTAGACGGTTCCGAATTCGGCAATTGTAGGTAAACACGACACAAACTTCACCCAAAGATTTGTTTTGACTTTTATCGCTTCTCTTCGCATGATAACAGCGTCTGTGATGCCCGGCATTAAATACTGTTAAATACTGCAATCTAGTAAACAAGCGGGCAGTTGTGGAGTGTGGCGACACCAACATCAACGAAATCTCCAGATCTTATCGTGATGACTTTGCTTTTTCACGGTACGATTTGTGATGATTTTTAGATTGAATACCACTTATCGAGCATGACTAGTACAATTCTCATTGATACGATCCAAGCAAGCCTGTTTGACCCGTTTGAAGCTCTCTCGTGTGAGTGATAATGTGTCAGGAGACGAGAGAATTCGTCGATGAGCTTCTCATAGTAGCACAATCAGTTTGTCAACATACCGGATGTAACGACAGGGTTATTAGACTGAATGTGTGAAACTGATAAACTAGGTACCAATTGACTTCCCTTCTCCTCTACGACGTGCTATTCTAATTACATGGAAGCTATTTTTTTTTAATTCCAGAGATAAATCAGCTTCTCTCGTTGTGTGTGACGATTACGTATGTAGATTGTCAAAATACTTTGATTGAATATAAAACCGCACATCTCAGCTCTCGGAATTTAGTGTTCGGCAAAACGTGTAACTTAGCAGCTGCAGTGAACGGAAGCTACTCGACAAAATGTGGCTCTATCTAGCAGTGTTGGCAGTGACAGTAGCGGTGTTTTGGGTTCGGAGAAAATACTCCTACTGGGAAGAACGTGGCGTAGCGTACATCAAACCGACATTTCCCGCAGGGAACCTTGGTGTCAGAGGCAAGCAACATATTTCCGCTGTCATGAAACGCTGCTATGATCAGCTCAAGGGCAGCGGAGCTTTCGGGGGCATTTTCTTTTTCACCAACCCGGTGGCGCTGGCTTTGGATTTGGACTTTGTGAAAACGGTGCTGATAAAAGATTTCGACTACTTCCATGATCGATCGGTGTACTACAACGAGAAGGATGATCCCCTTTCGGCGCATCTTTTCACCATGGAAGGCACAAAATGGCGCAATTTACGTACCAAGCTCACATCGACCTTCACGTCCGGCAAGATGAAAATGATGTTTCCAACCATCACCGGAGTGGCGGAAGAGTTTCGGAAATTGATGGCCAGTGAAGCGCAAAAAGGGGGAGAAATTGAGATGAAGGAAATTTTGGCCCGTTTTACCACGGATGTGATAGGAAATTGCGCGTTCGGGTTGGAATGTAACAGTTTACATGATCCGGATGCAGAATTTCGGCGAATGGGTAAAAAGATCTTCTCGTTCGGTACGTGGAAGTTGATCCTAATCATTTTAGCGCAGCAATTCCGCAATATTGCACGGGCATTGCATTTTGCTGCGATCGATAAAGAGGTGTCTCGGTTTTTCATGGGTGCAGTGAAAGATACTGTCGAGTATCGTGAGAAAAACAATGTGGAACGAAACGATTTTATGAATTTGTTAATTAAACTGAAGAATGCGGAACAATCGAAGGGGGATTTAGACAGTAATCTGGGAGCATTGAGCATAGAGGAAGTCGCGGCGCAATCGTTTGTGTTTTTCATCGCTGGATTTGAAACATCATCTACGGCTATGTCCTACTGTTTGTACGAACTGGCTTTAAATTCCGAACTTCAGGACAAGGCCCGTGCCGATGTGATGGAGACGTTGAAAAAGCATGGTTCGATGACATACGAAGCAATTCAGGATATGCATTACATCGATCAGTGCATCAATGGTAAGTGACCGATTCCGACCGGACCGACAAATGCTCAGTATGTCGTTTTCTTTTTCAGAATCACTCCGAAAATATCCTCCAGTTACAATCCTCACACGAAAGGTTTCCAAAGCCTATAAGGTGCCGGGAACTAATCACATCCTCGAGCAGGGTTCTACGATGATTGTTCCCGTGTACGGCATTCATCATGATGCAGAATACTATCCGGATCCGGAACGCTACGATCCGGATCGATTCTCACCGGCTCAGTTTTCACAGCGAAATCCGTACTGTTTCCTGCCGTTCGGTGAAGGACCACGGAATTGTATCGGTATGCGCTTTGGATTGATGCAAGCCCGCGTTGGCTTGGCTTATCTGTTGAAGGATTTCCGATTTACGTTATCCGGCAAAACTTCTGTGCCCTTGAAGATCATACCCAACAGTCCTGTGCTGACTTCCGAAGGTGGACTGTGGCTGAATGTACAGAAGCTGTAGTTTGACGCTGGAAATAACGGGGTGATGAAAGTCAAGCTGTGATTATCATACGTTCAATTTGACATAAAAGAAGAATAAAAAGAACAATGAAAAATGTTAGTTCAATATTTGTTACTAGAGTTTTACACATGTTTTTATAATGACCTAGGTTTAAGTTTTTAAAACAAAAAAATTAAAATAATAGATTCTAATGCGACGAATTCAACTTTTTTTACATTTTAGTTTGAGAAGCGGAGCGCTTGGTAGTTTAAGGATTAGCAAATGTGTTTTAATATAAAATGTAAAAATTAAAGGGTTGTATGCAAGACACGACCGAGCACGATTGCATTAAAAATGAAATAATTCTAACGTATCCATGGTGATTGCCGAAAATTTGACTGAAGCTGCTATATTGCTATCTATATTGTATACAACATTTTCAATCCGATAGAAGATGCTATAAGAACTCGAGTCTATCAATGCATGAACCGTGAGAGAATTTTTCTACATTTCTTCGCTCAACTTCATACTCTGAGTATTTCATGCCCTTAAAAAAATTTACAGTCTGATAATGATCGTTGCTGTGTGGAATTTACCAAGAGAGAATCGCAAGTTGACAATTATCGCAGAAAATCGAATCGATGATTCAACTTGATGATTCTCATACTAGGTTGCAATATTGCGAAACCCTTGTGTGGAGCATTTACAGCTATTTTCATAGATACAACTTATACAAAGATTATATGCACATAGTTAGAATAAGCGGTAATAGTAAAATGATTCTATCGCAATTATCAACTGCCTGTATAGAATGGGATCGCGAAACGAAAATAAGCGACCGTTTGTTGCTCCAGAGAGAATCCCCACAGCAGCGTGCTAGCCGTTGATTCTCCGACGGTTCACCGAGAGAAATTCGCTCTCGCACTGGTGTCTATTCTATGTTAAATGTACCATGCCGGTTTTTTGTTGTTGCGATGATTTCCGTTTCTCTTTGATGGCACTGATTCAATCGTGGAAGAGTTGCCAGTGAACGTTCTTTGATACGATAAAAGCCATCCTTGGTATCCATAATAAATACAAAAATAAAGATGATGATGGATGCACTAAACAGCGACAAATTACAAACTTACTCTAATTTCTAATATCAAAATTTTTGAAAATATCCTTTAAATGAAAGTCAATTATGATGATTTCAAAGTTACTTAAAAGACCAATTTTGGATACGAACAACCTCAAGATATAAATCTGGACAAAAGAAACGATTTTATATCAGAATAATTTTCAAGACAGAGAACTTACGAACTTACTCATTTTATAAATAGCGATTAGAGAAGATTTTATTTATTTTATGATAAAACACTTGTTTATATAAAAGATATTTTTTTTATTCAGGCCTATTTGCGTACAAGCTTTACGTGGCCGATTGAGCCGATTTTTTAAATAATTTTTTTTGAGTTGGATCTCGTTGTCACCCTTTTACTAGGGGGAGAGGAGTTTCCATTTCCCTCCCACGAGGATTGAGGAGCACTTCGTTCGTGGTTCGTCTCGTCATCCATTGCCGTTTCGATGGTATTGTTGTCGATTTCCGTCTTCTTTTCGTTGCTAGTTGCTGTAGATACGCCTTGTTGTATATTGGTTGCAATTGCTGGTTGGTTGGAGGGTAAGTTGTTAACTGCAGCTGGTGTACTTTGTTCTATAGGGCTTACGTTTGGATGGTTTCGTTGAAGGGGATGCTTCATTGTTGTTGGTGACTGTCACAGGTGTACTTGGGGTTTGTGTGAAGGAAGCACCGTTGTCTTTTGGTGTAGTTGTCTCCTTGTCCAGTTTATCACATGGCTTACCGTAGTGAACAGCTTTTTGGCAATATTGACATTGTTACCTTCTTGGGACGCGGCTGCTCTTAGCCCCCGAGGATGAAGTTAACCTGTTCTGGAGGAGAACGGGTTCTAAGCCCCAACGTCTGGTATGCACGTTCCGGGGTAGGCACACATGGCCTCTTTTTTTGGTCCTCGAGTCCCAGGGTCGTATTTGAGTTGTTTGGGGGAGCTTTCGGATCTGGGTTCAGGCAAAGATGATAATGTGCAGTATGGTTCGTATGGTTAAACGGTGAGGTTAGGGCGGTACCGGTAGCGATATTCCTTGCGCACATGGAACGTGTTGGCTCGATAGATGATCGAGGAATTCTGATGGCTCCGGACAATGACGAAACCTTGTGGCTGGATAGTCCTCTGCGCTCACGGGCGGATGTCAGTTTCAACACGGGTGGGTGCACGACCCCACGGTCGTCCTTGAGGATTACCGGGCGGAGTGAAGTTTGCTGCTTGACAGACGGACCCGCGACGACAGCCTGCCGGGCTCTTTCACGGCTAGCCGTACTGGAGAAAACCAGACAGGGCGAAAACAGGCGCTTTGCCGATCCTTAACGGTTAACTGGTGTCGGATAGGGACCCAGTGATCGGGGCTTTCCTAGCCGGTTCGACCGTCCGAAATCACACAATTTACTCGAGAACTTTATATGCTACTATCGAACTGTACTCGTAGCAACCTTTTCACTTCCACGGTCAGAACCCAAGAGAGCTGTAATTCGAGATCTCTCCTATCACCAACCATTCATTCCACTTTTCGACTGTCCCAGTTCTTGTACGATTTCCGCCCTCGTATTTGCACCGCGATAACTCAGTTCCTTAAGCCCTACTCCTACCAATCAGGAGAACTGACCCAACAGGGTTGTATTTGTATATACATACTAGCTGAGTTACCCGGCGTTGCTCGGAAATGTTTCGTGAAGGTAAGGGCGCAAAAAAATTCTCGAAATTATCCTGTCCAGTGAAACTCTGATTGTAGTGACACAACATAGACGGCAACCCGATTGCACAATATTCCATCTCAGATGTCACAATAATCATAATTTTTAGTGAGCTTACTACAGCTCTCCTCCATGATAACCCTTATAATCACTTCTGAGTAGTGTAGAAAGTATCTATGCTCTTCAACAATTATCGATTCCCCCCTTAGGTACATGTTTCAAACTTGATGGCGATTTGTTTAGTTGTTTCGTACTTATGCTAAGACTTACAAACAATCGCGTTCATACGCAAATAAAGATTATTTACCCTATGTTCTTCGAGTTCCGCGGCAATTCATTTGAAATTATTTTTAGAATTTCGTGTTGGTTTCAAATTAATTCAAATTATTATTCAAATTAATCATAATAAGAATAAATTTTACAATAAACATCGCTTTTTAAAGGCACTTGCTATAAATTCCACCCTTTTGTTCACTTTGGCAAAGAATATCTCCTGAAGAAAACTTGAAGAATATCCTTATGATCACCTTCAAATCGCAAAACCAAGTTTGTGATAGTTTTCGGAGTTTTTATGGAACAATGCAGATACATACAAACAATTTGTCGTCCATCTTCTTTATTAGAGATACTTGTTACCCTTACTTACTCACTTCACGCTTATGAATATCCTTACGACCATCTATTTGTTGTAATAAATATTTGTGCCTGTCGGAACATGCCCATTTTCACAAATTCGAAACATTTCGTCTCGAATTCCCCCGTTAGCAAACACTTACTACATCCCCCTTTAAATATCCTTATAGCAACCTATGAATAGCATTGAACACTTGAGCTTAGTACGGTCTTTTGAGCTTCGCCCCCCCTTGGATGGGACTAACTTTATCCACATCCCCTCCCTCTCCCCTTAAAAATGCTTTTAGGAAGTTCAAATAATAACTGTACGTAGCAAGAAGTATCGTATTTTGAAAAATTCTAACAACTCTACATTAAACTTTTTTTTAAGAGGTACTCATTATATCCACCCTAAAGACCATATTCGAGTTTTCAAAAAAGTATGTATAGTCTTCGAAAAGTACCGCTTCTATTTAAATCAGATAAATTTCGTCATTTGTCCACACCCCACATGTGAAGGACACTTGTTAAACACTCTTTCCTCTCTCCGGAATTATGCCGTTACAAACACTACACTCCCTTTTTTAGAGGCACCTTACCTTTATAAACATATCTAAGTTGTGCAAAAAGTATCTATGTTATGGTCATGAAAAAGTATCGATTCTCGCCATATTAAATATAATAGTTATGGTGCTCTCCTATTAATGACACTTGCTACGCTTTCCCCTCTGAAAATTACTCTTATGTCCATCTTTGAAGAGCAAGAAGTATCTGTGCGAAGTTTGGTGTCAATCGGTTCGGTAGTTTCGGAGTTTTGTCCTTATATACATTATACTCCCCATTTTAGAGACCCTTGCTACATCAACCCACTTATAATCATATCTTAGGTATACAAAATCTATGGTCTTCATAAAGTATCGATTCTCGTCAAATTAGAATTTTTTTCTGAACCCCCTGTTAAGGTCACTTGCTACGCTCCTTCTCCCATAAAGTACCCTGAAGAGCATGAAGTATCTGTGCCTTTTTGGATAGCAATCCGTTCAGTATCTTCGGAGTTTTGCCATTACAAACACTACCCCTTCCCCCCCCCCCTTTTTACAGGCACTTGCTACATCCACCCCCATATAGAAATATTTAAGGTATGCATAATGTTTCTATGGTCTTCAAAAAGAATCGATTCTCAGCAAATTATATTTATTTTTTTCATGATCCCCCCATGTTAATGACACTTGATACGTCCTCTTCTTTATAAAAATACGCTTATGACCTTCTCTGATGAGCAGTAAGTACATGTGCCAAGTTTGATAACAATCCGCTCAGTAGTTCCGGAGTTATGCCATTACAAACATTACACCCCCCTTCTTAAAGGCACTCGTTACATCCACCCCCCCCCCCCATATAATCATATCTAATATATACAAACTGTTTCTATGGTCTTAAAAAAGTATCGATTCTTCTCAAATTAGACAAATTTTTCATGCCCCCCCCCCCTGTTAAGGATATTTACTACGCTCCCTCCCCTATTACAATATCCTTATGAACATATCAGAAGAGCAAGAAGTATCTGTGCCAAGTTTGGTGGCAATCCGTTCAGTAGTTTCGGAATTATGCCGTTTTAAACATTACACCCCCCTATTTAAAGGCACTTGCTACATCCACCCCCCATATAGTCATATCCAAGGTATGCAAAATGTTTCTACGGTCTTTAAAACGTATCGACTCTTGTCAAGTTATATGAATTTTTCCATGACCCCTCCTTGTTAATGACACTTGCTACGCTCCCTCCCATATAAATATACTCCCTAAACCATATCTGAAAAGCAAGAAGTATTCGTGCCAAGTTTGGTGGCAATCCGTTTAGTAGTCCCGAAGTTATCGCGTTACAAACATACAAACTTACATCCATTTATATATATATATATATATATATATATATATATATATATATATATATATATATATATATATATATATATATATATATATATATATATATATATAGATTTATTTTTTATAGCAACGTTATATTTAAAAATTTACTCCGATCCATTATCGTTATCTATCATTATTCTACCCAAAACCAGATATTTTGCAATTTTCATGGTAACAACAGTTACAATATGTGGCCATCTGATTGTCATAGGTAACAAGTGATTTGCACGGAATTCTTGTTTCTTGACCGAAAATCACATAAGAAGGTATAGGCCTCTTCAAGTGTATGCGTAATAAACGTACGCCATTCTTCCACATTTCTTTTTCGATAGAGAGAATCTCTCCGTATTGGGACATAGTTTAGTGAATATATGAATCGGTGACGCTTGAGGGAAGATCATGCACACGCACTTCTATAGCACTTCCATATATACTGGAATGTTGTACTTAATGTTTTCGTTTTTTTTTTATTGTCTTTTGCGAATTGAATTGCATCCAACTCTTTATAAAACTGGATGCAAACAGCATTATTTGTCTTATTGCATTGAAGTAAATGCACCCTTCCAACGTCAAGATGCATTTGATCCTTAAGCAAACCTTTAAGTTCTCGTATCGAAGGTCGAATTTTGCACTGCCTGAAGTCAACAACAATTGTATTCTTTCGTGTCGGCAGTAGCTTTTGTTTGTTTGGTTCACCCATTTTCGAGGTCTATTGTTCACTACACAATACTGTACTTGGTTTCTTCTGTTCCGAACGTAAGCGGTTTTGTTTTATCGACTGACTTGGATGAGATGTGAAACCGAACTGAAAACACTTGTTGTTCTGATGTAAATGATAATTTAACTGAAACTGGCGGTAACCCGAGTTTAGTAAGGATTTAAACCATAGATGTAAAATCGCAGATCAGTTCATCCTCTAATACTGTATTTTATTGCATCTGATAATTCTATATATGTGAGTCGGTGCAACTTATTTGTACCAAGCTCCGAATCTTTTGAAGCGTTTCCTGGTGGGACAACAGCTTGTTCAAATCGATACTGCATAACGATTTGCATTGCATTGCACTGTTTTTGTTACACTTAGTCTGGATCTCTTCTATAAGATTTTAAATCAATTTCTAACTATGCAATTAATTATTGTTTAGTTTAATAATAGGGCTTAAGGGCTGAGGACAGTAGCGTAATATGGTAGGTTTTTTGCTATTTTCCCGTTTCAAATTAAATTTTTTTGGAAACGGCACAGAATATAGAAAAACGCACCTGAGAATGTCTTCGAAATTTAGTTGAGAATATTCTGTGAAATTTTCAGAATGATTCATTGAGTTTAGCGGTCGTGTTGTATTTTTTTCTAACTGAAGAACTGCTGAAAATTGGAACGCTCGGAAATGCATACCTCTACGTGTTCATCGAATACCTCGGCTTTGAAGGCTTGTATAATAAATCTACCGTGACAAAGTCTAGATAATTTAGTTTAGATGCGATTAGTTCATAAAGACATATATGTTATCGCGATAAAAATATAATCTTGTATTTTTCTGTGAAACAAAGTCAGTTTCAATGCATCCGCCATATTTTTTCGCTTTGGTTTCCTGACAGCATTCTGAAAAAGGAGAGAGAAATAAAATTGGCTCGACAAGGCTGCCAAACACACAGACATTCAATCTTTGTGAAAGTTGAATATTTTTTCATTGTTCATTGGAATCCATGTAATGTCCAACCCATACGATAGATTAGTGTGATAAAACTTCTCATCAAAATAATAAAATGTATGCTGGCAACCCGGTACAGTTTGCTCATATACGAGAGAGTACAAGAGAAATACGATGCGCAAAGGGAATTGACCGAGCCACGTGGTCGATTTAAAACTCAACACGTGACCCTCTGTGTGTGAATTATACTGAGAAATAGTTCATTGTGTTTAGGAACATTTAATGTAAAACAAGTACCAATGATTATCATCATAACACAACTTTATACTGAATCTATTTGTGCGCCTCCGCGTTGTTCGTATGTAAATGGAGATTTCAATATGCAAACTACCCGTTGACAAATTAAAACATTTTAAAACTTTTTCGAATCAAGTTAAATGAGGAAAATTTATCAATAAATCACAATAAATTAGGTTCGAAAAATCTATCGCCGATAATTCTAAATTGGCCTGTTAGTTACCGGAGAATCAAGATAAGCCATGGACAAACTAAAGCAGAAATGTATTCGGGCATATATTTATAGATTCCTTTTTGTGCTATAGTTCATACTGCGCAAATCGGACGAGAGTTTGACATCGTTTACTAGGACTGCCATTGGCTCGTGAAAACATAGGTCAATTCAATCCAATTTTTCAATGGTATGCAATTGAAATACTTAAATCACGTTACCGCATAAGTTTAAGTTAAATGTTTTCGAATCGATTGGTAGTTAAATTATATAAATTCATCAACAAATGACGTTCAAAATTATGACAGAAAAAGGTTAGGCGGTTAGTTTTGCATTTTTTTTTAAATTGATACCCAGCCTCGTACAGTGAAGAGTTAGCAAAGGCGACAATTCAACGAGCGAACGCATATACAATCTAGTCATCACCTCACTGGACGAGCGACTTGTTTCATTGACAGTCAAGCATCAACTGAAATCAGAAAATAATTTGCAGCATATATTTATAGATTCCTCTTGACGGTGTTTTTATTAATGGCGAAAAGCCTCCTATGCCGAACAAGAAAATGACATCAATTTGGTCAGCTGGGATTGGTGGATGAAAACATAGGTCAATTCTAACCATTTTTTCAATAGTATGCTATTGAAATACTGAAACGACGTTGCCATACATGTTTAAGTTGAAAGTTTCCAAATTAATTGGTTGTTAAACTATGTCAATCCATCAACAAATGACTGAGTTATTAACGTTCAAAATTATGACAGAAAAAAGTTACGCGGCTATTTTTGAAACTTTTAATTGACCCCGGCCCCGTATAGTGAAGAGTAAGGCATTTTTAAGGCCAAAAAAAAAACATGAGTCGAATTCTCGATTTAACAGATTTAGCAGATGGTTCCAAGTCGCGACGGTAAGTATATCAAGTTGGTTCAAGCACGATCGCAGGAATTGTTCATGAAGATGCTGACGAACTGGAAACAAATACATTAGGCTGTAGAAGTCCGCGATGAATTATCCATCAACCAGGAAAACGTTAATTGTCTTTTCTCAAACAACCAAATTATTCTGTTATTTTTGTGGTGGATTTTGCATCTTGCCACTACGGAGGAGAGACCGTTGCGATCAACGTTCAGGAGCTCCAGAAAAAAGAATCATTAGTTGCGGAACCGCAACGAAACACTTGAGGCAGCTACAATAAGCGAGATGCAGTGCAAGGCAAACTGGCATTTCGTGGCCAGGATAGTGACCTAGTAGGCTGTGCAAAATTTGATTATAGGAATCACAAGAACAACTTTGCAATTCGCAGTCGCTGATACAACAACTTATAAAACTTGGAATAATAACACAGTTTGGTCGAAAAAAAAAATTTTTTTTAAAGACATTTATTTTTGGCACTTGACGTAAATTCAAGCATACTTCTAAATGTGTATCTGTACGTAAAAAAAATGTTTCTGCTTCTATGTCAATTTCAGCTTAATTGGCTGTGAAATTAATGAATTGATTCATTTTTACAGGCTTTGAATTTTAAATTTAAGTGAATTGCGACACCCTTCCCATGTGCATCTAAAGAGACGTAAATTTACATGATTTTTTTTTTAAAGTGTGTAATACCTTTTCTTCTTCATGAAAGTAGTTTTTTATCAAGAACTGTACTCGATAAACATGGAGACGAATACGGTTTTCTATGAAGGTCTCCGGTGGTACAATTTCATTTCAATCTATCAAGTGATTATTAAGAAAACAGTGTAGCAAAAGCTTATCCGCAAAAAAAACTATGCCATCATACACAGTTCGAAAAAACTTTGTGATTTTACATCTTGTAAGATGCACATAAACGATGATCTGAGCAAGAAAAACCATCACAAATACATGCGTACAACACAAATGTATGTGGATAGCTTATTTTCGATACACTCTTTAACACTCCTAATACTAAGCCTAAAAACCTTTCTATATGAGAAATCCTAAAAAAAAGTTGGAACGGTAACTTTGAGCTATCATAGCTCAGTTGTTACTTGACCAATTTCGATAAATTTTACACCCTCGAATTTTGTGAAGTTTGTAGATTATTTTAAGTATATCATTATTGACGATCGTTTAGGAAAAACTAATGAAAATCTGATTTTTCCCGTTCAAATTTTTTTTTTCAAGCTTTGAATGTGCCCTATCTGCATTCATGCGGCACAAGCATTGCGAATCGGATATTGAGAACCTCAACTTTACCGAGTCATAACTTTGTTGTTAGTCAACCGATCTTCAAAATTTGTTCACCATTGGAAAGGTACTACTTTCAGAAATAAAATGCACTAAAAAAAACGAAAAAAAGGGTTGTCTACCCAAAGTTATAATGAAAACTGTAGATAGATGACCTAAGATAAGATGAGACTTTTTACAATGATCGTAAATATCTCGAAATTCAAAGCGATGACCTATATATTTTTATAAAAGGTGATTTTTTTGAGGTTAGGATTTTCATGCATTAGTATTTGCTCAGATTTTTTGAGGTTATGGTTTTCATGCATTATTATTTGCTCAGTATGCTCTGACATTTCATCATGAATAGACTTACTAACGAGCAACGCTTGCAAATCAGTGAATGGGCCCTAGAAAAGTTGGCAGAAAATCCGCTTTTTTATCGACAAATTTTGTTCAGCGATGAGGCTCATTTCTGGTTGAATGGCTACGTAAATAAGCAAAATTGCCGCATTTGGAGTGAAGAGCAACCAGAAGCCGTTCAAGAACTGCCCATGCATCCCGAAAAATGCACTGTTTGGTGTGGTTTGTACGCTGGTGGAATCATTGGACCGTATTTTTTCAAAGATGCTGTTGGACGCAACGTTACAGTGAATGGCGATCGCTATCGTTCGATGCTAACAAACTTTTTGTTGCCAAAAATGGAAGAACTGAACTTGGTTGACATGTGGTTTCAACAAGATGGCGCTACATGCCACACAGCTCGCGATTCTATGGCCATTTTGAGGGAAAACTTCGGAGAACAATTCATCTCAAGAAATGGACCGGTAAGTTGGCCACCAAGATCATGCGATTTGACGCCTTTAGACTATTTTTTGTGGGGCTACGTCAAGTCTAAAGTCTACAGAAATAAGCCAGTAACTATTCCAGCTTTGGAAGACAACATTTCCGAAGAAATTCGGGCTATTCCGGCCGAAATGCTCGAAAAAGTTGCCCAAAATTGGACTTTCCGAATGGACCACCTAAGACGCAGCCGCGGTCAACATTTAAATGAAATTATCTTCAAAAAGTAAATGTCATGTACCAATCTAACGTTTAAAATAAAGAACCGATGAGATTTTGCAAATTTTATGCGTTTTATTGTTTAAAAAAGTTCTCAAGCTCTTAAAAAATCACCCGTTACATCATTCGATTGCTAGTGATACCAGCTACAATTTTCGCTCAACTACCATTCCTGCACAATCAAAAGAAAACATTAAGATATTGATGAATTTATAAATATATATGAATTTTTCTTTTTTTTTCTCACATGTTTGTATATAACTCAAAAATTAAAGCGATGACAGGTACATTTTTTTTTTGATTCAAAGTATTGGAATCATTACCAGAAACAATGTATTTTTTTTTTTCATAAATACGTTTATTTCTTAAGGCGGTTTACATAAGTTTTTCTTCGCCGTAGCATCACTTTTACATAATATTCTTACCCTAATTTAATTCTAACATAGTCACAACGT
Source organism: Malaya genurostris (assembly GCF_030247185.1). NCBI lineage: Eukaryota > Metazoa > Arthropoda > Insecta > Diptera > Culicidae > Malaya > Malaya genurostris. The sequence goes on along the minus strand of NC_080571.1, from coordinate 337,487,006 downwards.
TTTGAATTTATTAAAACATATTCTCTTATAGCTTAAATATCATCTTAAGTAACTCGTCATTAATTATGAAATCTACTCGGAAATATTATTTGAACCAAACGATTACCTTCTATAAATTATAAAATAAGCTGTTTTTTTTTGACATTTTGTTGATAATTTCATAAACTGTTTCGAGTTTGTTTGTATCATTACATAATTTTTATTCTAATTTAGCTATTGGTTGAACTCATGGACGCAGCTGGGATCAGAGCTAAGTCTTAAAAGGGGCCTTTATTAAATTGAAACTCCAATTTTCTTTATGAAATGATAAATAAGTTTCATGTATGAAAGGTCACGACAAGCAAGAATGTCTCGAACTGGGATATTGGATAGTCTACCTTGGGTACGCAAAGAATTTATTAGTTGAGATCTGACATCACGATACTCCACGCATGTCCAAACGACATGATCAATATCCCGATAACCTTCTCCGCAAGCACAATGATTAGTCTCGGAGAGCCCAATTCGAAGGAGATGTGCATCTAACGTGTAGTGATTGGACATGAGTCTGGACATCACACGAATGAAATCCCTACTCACATCCAGTCCCCTGAACCATGCCTTTGTATATATTTTCGGAATAATTGAGTGCATCCACCGACCCAGATCATCTCTATCCCAAGAAGCTTGCCAGCTGGCAAGTGTTCTTTGGCGAGACGAGCTATAGAATTCGTTGAAAGCAATCGGTCGCTCATAAATTTCACCCTCAATAGCACCACGTTTGGCTAAAATATCGGCTCTTTCATTGCCAGGAATGGAGCAATGAGCCGGGACCCAGACTATAGTGATTAGATAATTATTGTTCAATATGTCGTTCAGGTACTGTTTTATTTTGCCCAGGAAAAACGGTTCAGTCTTGCCAGTCATGTTTGAGCGAATGGCTTCAATTGCACTCAGACTATCTGTGAAGAGGAAATAATGGTTTGGAGATAATGTGACGATTACACTCAAACTATAATGAACTGCTGCTAGCTCTGCTATATAAACAGATGCAGGTTCTTGAAGCCTAAATGAGGCCGAAACATTATTGTTGAACATACCAAACCCTGTCGCTTCTTCAATTCGCGATCCGTCCGTGTAAAACATTTTCTCAGAGTCAATATGCCTGAACTTACTTGAAAATATTTTTGGGATTTCCGTCGAGCGTAGATGATCCGGGATTCCACGCACTTCGCGCTGCATGGATGTGTCGAAAAATAAAGTTGAGTCAGGGACATTTAGGAGGCTGACATGGATAGGAATATATCTTGAAGGGTTGATTTCCTGTGACATATGGTTAAAATATACTGTCATGAATTTTGTTTGAGATCGAAGCTCGACTAGTCGTTCGAAATTATTAATTACCATGGAATTCAGCACCTCACATCTTATTAGCAGGCGTGATGAAAGCTCCCAAAATCGATCTTTTAATGGAAGAACTCCCGCCAGAACTTCAAGACTCATTGTATGTGTCGAGTGCATGCAGCCTAAGGCAATTCGCAAACAACGGTACGGAATTCGCTCAAGTTTGATAATATGAGAGTTTGCAGCGGAACGAAAACAAACGCATCCATATTCCATCACTGAAAGTATCGTTGTTTGATACAATTTTATTAGATCTTGCGGATGAGCACCCCACCAAGATCCTGTTATTGTTCGAAGAAAATTTACTCTTTGTTGGCATTTCGTTATCAGATACCTAATGTGTCCTCCCCACTTGCATTTGGAATCGAACCACACCCCGAGGTATTTAAAAGTTAAAACCTGTTGGATCATTCTTCCCATCATATGGAGCTGAAGCTGCGCGGGATCATGCTTTCTTGAAAAGACGACTAACTCTGTTTTCTCCGCAGAGAATTCGATACCAAGATGAACAGCCCAAACGGACAAGTTATCTAAGGTATCTTGCAATGGTTTATGCAGATCAATAGCTTTGGGTCCAGTAACTGAAACCACGCCATCATCTGCCAATTGTCTTAGTGTACATGGGGTTACAAGACAGCTGTCAATGTCATTCACGTAAAAATTATAAAGGAGCGGACTGAGGCATGAGCCTTGCGGTAGACCCATGTAGCTAATTCTGAATGTTGTCAAATCGCCATATGAAAAATGCATGCGTTTCTCTGACAAAAGGTTGTGCAAATAATTATTTATAACCGCTGGGAGTCCATTTTGGTGAAGCTTGTCTGAAAGAACATCAATGGAAACTGAATCAAATGCTCCTTTTATGTCTAAAAATACAGATGCCATTTGTTGTTTTGAGCGAAGGCAATTTGGATGTCAGACGAAAGTAATGCAAGGCAATCATTCGTCCCTTTATTTCTACGGAAGCCAAACTGAGTATCTGACAACAAACCGTTCGTCTCGACCCAAGTGTCGAGACGTCGCAGAATAATTTTTTCGAACAATTTTCTGATGCAGGACAACATCGCAATGGGTCTATATGAGTTGTGATTGGAAGCTGGTTACCCCGGCTTTTGAATGGCGATAACTTTCACTTGTCTCCAGTCAGGTGGAACAATATTTTGCTCAAGAAACTTGTTGAACAATTCCAACAAACGTCTTTTTGCGAGGTCGGGCAGATTCTTCACCAAGTTGAATTTAATTCTGTCCAACCCAGGAGCGTTATTGTTACAAGACAAGAGTGCTATAGAAAATTCCATCATTGAAAATGGGTTATTAATAAACCCATTATTTGGAGGAGATTCCCTTATAATGCTCTGCGTAGGAACAGAATCTGGGCAAACTTTCCTAGCAAAGTCAAATATCCATCGGTTCGAGTATTCATCACTCTCATTGCCCACGTTACGATTCCTCATTCGTCTGACCGTGTTCCAAAGAGTGCTCATTGAGGTTTCTCTTGACAAACCTTCGACAAAATGTCTCCAATAACTACATTTTTTGGCTCGAAGTATGCTCTTGTACTTGGTTTCTAAAACCATAAGTTTTTCAAAATTCTGAGGAGTTCCTCCTCCCCGTTTTAGAAACGTCTTGCAAGCATTTTGTTTTGCGAGTTTAGCCTCTGAGCACTCTTTGTCCCACCAGGGGTTGTGAGGCCTTCTGTTAGTCGTTGGCCCAGGAAAGCGTTTAGTTTGGGATTGTTCTGCTGCCTCCAGAATCGAACAAATGAGGAAATCATATTCTTCAAGTGGAGGGAGCTCTTCCATTGAATTCAAAATACTAGAGATACTACTTTGGTATTTAATCCAGTCGATATTTTTTGTCAAATCATATGGAATACTAGCTGAAGTAGCAATGCAATTGCTATTGCTAATTGAGATGATGATTGGTAAATGATCGCTACCGTGTAAATCAGGCAATATTTTCCAGGTGCAATCTAGTCGAATTGATGTTGAGCAAAGAGATAGATCTAATGCACTTGGGCGTGCAGGAGGTCTTGGGATCCGTGTCATGCTACCCATATTTAATACCGTCATGCTAAAATCGTCACAAATGTTTTGTATTAAAGATGATCTGCTATCATTGTAAACGGAACCCCACATCATTCCGTGCGAATTTAAATCCCCCAGAATCAATCGTGGAGCAGGAAGGGCTTCAACCATTTCATTAAGCTGTCGCTGTCCAACTTGTGCTTTTGGAGGAATATAAACCGAAGCTATGCAAATATCTTTGCCTTTAATGTTTATTTGGCAAGCAACAACTTCTATACTAGAAGTTGAAGGGATGTTTAATCTATAAAAGGAATAGCATTTCTTAATTCCCAAAAGCACTCCACCATACGGAGAGTCTCTATCGAGACGTATAATGTTAAAATCATTAAAATTTAAAGCTATGTTTGAAGTAAGCCATGTTTCGCATAAAGCAAATACATCACATTTTTGACTATGCAATAATATTTTAAATGAATCAAGTTTTGGCATGATGCTTCGACAATTCCACTGCAGGACAGTGATTGTATCATTTGCGGCGGGTGATAAATTATCCATCAAAAGATACAAAACCTGAGACAATTGGCCATTGAGCTGATAACTGCTTCAAAAAATTTCTAGCTATTGGAAGGAATGCCATTATGAGGGTCTTTAAGGGTTCAGATATATTGAATGCTGAGAAAATCCATTCAACAATTTCCGAAAACTTCAGTAATCCTGTTGGTGGCTGTGAAATAGAGCCCACAGGATTATTACCTTTTTCTGTGCTAGATCCTGGATTGGTTTGTGAATTTGACAAACCAGGAGGCACAGTCTTTGGTTTTGACTTTTTTTGTTTAACACGGGGATCTTTTTTTGAAGATGAAATTTTAGGTGCCTTTTTTGGTAATTTGGAAGAAGACTTCTTTCTCTTAACTGACCCTTGGGTAGTGATAAACGAATTACCTTCACTATTTTCGTCAGAGTCAGAGTCCTCTGGTTCCTCTAGATTTGAAAACCCGTTTTCGGTTTCCAAAGGGGGGACATCAATGACCGTTTTAAGCATTTCTGCATATGTGCGCTTAGACCGTGCTTTTAAAGAAAGCTTAATTTTGTCTTTGTGTACTTTAAATGCAGTGCATACTGAAATATCCTCATGAGGACTTTCTCCACAATAAATACATTTTTCAATTTCCTTGTTGCAATCATTATCTTTATGAGGCCCTTCACACTTAATACATTTTGGTTTATTACTACAGTAAGTAGCTGTGTGGCCGAATTTTTTGCAGTTCGTACAATTCATTACATTTGGAACAAAAAGCCGAACAGGGGGGCGAATTTTATCGACATAGACATGGGACGGCAACGCAGACCCGGCAAATGTCACTCGAAACGAGTCTGATGGGCGATAAACTTTCTTTCCCTCTTCATGAACTACTGAGTACAGTTGTTTGCACTCCAGTATTTTCACACCCTCAAGCATAGAGTTCTTGAAACGACCAACACCATGCTTGAGTAAATCATCTACCGAAAGACTCGCTTCGGTAACAACACCGTCAATTTCGACATCTTTGGAGGGTATGTAAACTTTATACTCTTTAATGAAATGTTCCGAAGAGACAATATCATTCGCGTGTTTCAAATTATTTACCACAACACGAATTTTATCGTTATTTACTTTTATGATCTCTTTGATTGAAGAGAATCGTGATGTCAAACCTTTAGAAATTTGGTAAATGTTTAATGGCTTTGATATACGTCTAAAAAAGACTATCCAAGGCCCAGAAGAGCTCTCCTGATATTTTTTCGTTCGTGGGGGTATCGGATTCATGCTAGGATTTACGTCCATGGATTCATCCATCACATTAAAATTTTTAATCAAACTTTAAAATAAAAAATGAAACCAACACTACACAGTACTCAATCAAAAGGAAAAGGAAAAACTTCTACCTTGAAATTGTTGTCTATCTCCGTTGCACTGCCGTGTAGATCCTCGTTGCTCTAGATGTTCTTGTTGGATGCTGATTGTTGGATGTGATGCTACTGCTACCTGACATCCAGCACCACTCGATTTCCGATATACTTTTGTCTTCGCCAGCTGCAACCAGCGCAGGTCACCGGTGTATACCTGCGTGTTGTATGGCAGTGGAAAGACCGAGTTGTCTTGTCTCCTTCTTCCTTGTGCTCCGCACCGATATGCTTCTGCACCGAAGTGCCTTCGCACCGGTGTGCCTTTGCACTCTCCTGCTTCTATGTGCCTTTGCACTCTTCCTCTTCGATGTGCCTTTGCACTCTCCTGCTCAGCACTTGTGGCTGTATATTGCGGCCTGGGTAGAGCTTGGGAAACGCCCTTTGTTGTTTCCTTCACCAGCTTGGCCCAGCACTAGGGCTCTCTTATGCAGCACGACTATACTTTTTAACGGCTGCTGCCAACAGGTCTCTACCTGTAGTTCAACCGTTGTCGTATTTAACGCGTGTAAACTAACCAGCGTTGTTAAACTGTACGCTTCTATACACAACCTTCTCGGTTGAACGGCTATTACTGAATGGAAACAATGTATTGATGATCAAAATTATATATCCGTTCAAAGAAGCTCAAGAAATTTGGTACAAGTACAGAGAATTTCTATTGTTGGGAAAATTTTGCCAAACAAAATCAAATCAAAACTTTTAAATTTTATGACATATATTTTTTTATTATTTTAGTTGGAAATTTATTATAAACAAAATTTACAAAAAAAACTGGAACTTGGATTTCACTGAAAATTTTAAAAATTTTAGTAAATAACCTAAAACTCTATAAATAGTTATGTTTTTGTATTGGACAAACGATCTAAACAATTTTTATGCACAACCCAAACGGAATTGATAACTACTAAAATTAGGTTTTTTTTTTGTTTTAGGTTTTCCGTAAAATCTCAAAAAATTGGCAGAAAATCGGAATTTTCAAAATTTTTGATATATATTGCGTTCCAACGTTTCTGCAAATCAAAGTGAAAATATTGGAATTCGTTTTGATTTTATCTCTTTCAAAGAGACGTAGAATTTGTTTCCATTAATAAAATAAATTTTGTGACAACACAAAAATTTCAAATTATTCAATGGCTTTGTACAATAGGAAATAGAACGTAAAATTATATGAATTTCATATACTAACCAATGGCAAAAGAAACCAACTACAATTTAAAAAAACAATTATTGCTTGATTTAAAATTTAAATATCACAAACTTAGAATTATTTCGGAATGTATTGAATTCGAAAATTATTTGAATTCTCTATTAGTGAACAATTCAAAAAAGTAGAATTCTGAATTTCGCACAAAAAATTCGTTGGAAATTCGTCACTCCTAGTTTCTGTGAAACGCTCGCACTTTGGACTTGACATTCTTCATTCAATTCTGCACAGTTCGTTTTGTTACTTTCCTGGTGGCAGCTGTCCAGTTTTGTTTTGAACTCCTGCATGTTTTGGGCCACGGTACCTTCCTTCCGAAAGTGCCGCTTGACAATTGCCCAATACCTTTCAATTGGCCAAAGATCCGGGCAGCTCGGTAGGTTGATGTCCTTTTCCACGAATGGTACATTATTTTTTGACAACCACTGTCGAACGGAGTTGGCGTAGTGGGCTGAAGCCAAATCCTGCCAGAAGAGAGGAGGAGCCTTATGCTTTCTGTACAGTGGCAGCATTCTCTTCTTCAAACATTCTTCCTCGTACACCTTGGCGTTAATTGTGCCCTTCGTGAAGAAAATCGACGACCGCAAACCTCAGGTACAAATTGCATGCCAGACCAACACCTTCTGCCCGAACTTTTCCATCGCCACCGTGGTGTCACCGTCGCCCAGGTCCTGGTACACCGATTTCGTATAATATTGGCAGCGCTCGAGAATCTTCCTTGGCGTAGGTTTCGTCGTCGATCAGGATGCATCCATTTTTATTCTGTAGAATCCGGTTATACTGTTTTCGCGCTCTTGTTTTGGCCTGAACTTGCTGTACCAGGGACTTTTTCGGCACCTTCTGTTTCTTGTACGTTTTCAGGAAGTTCCGAACTTTGATCCGTTGAATCATCCCGATGCTGGTGTTGAACTGCTTGGCCAAATCACGCGTCGACGCCGATGGGTTTTTCCTGATGTACTCAACCACTTTTAAGTCCCGGCCGGGCTGGCTGGGACTCGTACGAAGCTGCGTGGTAGGATTTTGAAGACGATTAAGAGGAATCCTAATCTGACGGACCGTGATTTGGCCAGAAAATTCGATGCTGCCCATAGTACAGTGAGGAAAACTTGACTCCGGGAAGGAATCAAGTCGTATCGAGCTAGCAAACAGCCAAATCGGACCACAAAACAGAATAGTGTGGTCAAAATTCGTGCTCGGAAACCACCAGGTGCAGACCAAGTTCGACGGGTGTCTTCTGATGGACGATGAAACCTATGTCAAGGCTGACTTCGGGCGAATGCCAGGTCAAAAATTTTACTTGGCAACGGCTCGGGGGGATGTTCCAGCCAAATTTAAATTTATTTTTGCCGACGTATTTGCAAGAAAATTTATGATTTGGCAGGGCATTTGCAGTTGTGGCAAAAGAAACAAAAGTTTTCGTTACAAATAAGACAATGACATCGGAGAGTGTCTCCAAAAACGAATTTTGCCATTCATTCGATCCCACGACCATCCCGTAATGTTTTGGCCAGATTTGGCAAGCTGTCATTACAGCAAAGTCGTTCAAGAATGGTATGCAGAGAAAGGGGCCCAGTTTGTTCCGAAAAACCTTAACCCACGCAACTGCCCTCAGTTTCCCCCTATTGAGAAATACTGGGCAATCATGAAGAGGAGACTCAAGGTAAAGGGAAAGGTTGTCAAAGACGTCAATCAGATGACGACCTGGTGGAATAAGATAGGTGCCTAATGAGCCGTGTTACAGGCAAAATTCGAGAATTCCTTCGAAACCGTGACGAATAATTTTATGCGTATTTTTTCTTAAAAGTATGAAGAAAACGCTACATTTGTATAAAAAAAGATCTTGAGTTCAATAATAAATAACTGAAATACAGGCAATTGTCTTTGTTCCAATTCTATCTGAAGCAAACTTTATCGATCAAACTTTTCAACTTCGAATTTTAAGAAAGGGATTTATTATGACTGGTATTTGCAATTTTGTTTACCACCGATTTCGATATGCATTTCAAAGTTTCAAAACGGCTTTGAATGTTAACCTTGCCTTAATTTGACACACCTGCATCAGATCTGACGAACTGTGAACCGTTGCAAATTATTCACGATATCGATATCGCTTAATTTTTTGCCATGAAAACAATAAAAATTGATTTAAAAGCATGCTAATCTCGTTCTTCGGAATCAGACTTACGGTTTTGGATCCGCAAATATCAAAAGTAAAAATGAAATTCGTTCTCCTTGTTTTAGTAGCAGCCATGATCGCGTTTGGAACCGTTCATAGTGGGCTGTGTCCCTGTCCCAAGATCATGGAGCCAGTTTGTGGAAACGATGGCATCACGTACGATAATCTGTGCGAACTGCAATGTGTCGCCGCTGAGAATAGTGCCTTGGAACTACACCATATGGGCCAGTGCTGAGTGGTAAAGTGAAAATTTAATTGATTTGAGATGGAAAAATCGTCGTATTTAACAAACTATGAAAGTCATCAATAAAAACTGGTTAAGAAAATAATACTAGCCGTTTGGTTTGGTTCTAATTAATTTGGGGGTTTGAAACCTCTTGGGTTCCGGTTTGTGCGAAAGTACACATAACTAGTTTGAATTATTTACGTTTCACATTCAGCTCATCAGTGCATTAGAAGATTATGTTGATCGACAAATAGCCACTTGTTTTATTTATTTTTAATTGCAAACCCATTCCGAACCCTGTGACTTATTTATAGTTCATAAAAATTTTGAATTGATATTTTAAATATTGTTGGAAATTTTTTTACTCTGAAACTATAGAATCAAACCAAAACCCGAAATCAGTCGGAAAGAACGTTTCTTAGATGTACGTTGTTAAAAATTTCCAAGAAATTTTTGCCTGAGCCCGTCATAAAAGTAAAACTAAAGTCTAAATTCTCATTTTTATTTATGAGTCATTTCGTAGTCGGGTACGGGTAGAAGAATTAGCACCCGACTATTTCACATAAATTTGTATACATGTTGCATTGAAGTGAGAATTTTTTAATATCCCGCTGCTTTATCGAGAACAAAATAAACAGTTCATACTTTATTATTTAGCAGGGATGCAAAATCCTGTTTTATGTTTGTAGGTCGATTTTTAAAAGCCTTCATACATGAAATCCTCCAAACAAAGGTGCTCAGTTTAGTAGGTTTTGTTCAATACTCAAGACAATTGAAAAGTTCAACAAATTTTGTCTAATGGATCAATCTGTTTCAAAATCAATTTTTGTTGGAAATCCGAATTAAACTGCAGGTGAAGGGAAAGCCCATGAATGTGAGTAATAATTAATAGGTTCTTTTCAGAGCCTCTACCATTTTCCGCAAAGAATTACTACGATATTTTCTTATTTTGGTATTAGCACTACGACATTTTGCGTATTGCCTTTCCGTTCGCTTTTCACGCAGCGCTCGCTCTGGTGAGGATAAAAATCACGGCGGTATTTATTTTGTGCACCGTTCGCAGTGTAAGTTTCGTTCCAATCAAGAGGAATTATATCCGCATTCAGCTGCTGGTCGTTTGCATTGGAGCAAAATACCCCGAAAAATGAACAACGAAGAAGATAAATCAGATCTTCTGAAGGCTCTAAATGTTTAAAAAAGAGCCTTTAAGAAATATTCACCTATTGCAATATTCAGAGCAGGTGAAACATGTTAAGCCCAGGTGGGCAATTTTTGTGCCGGGGGGAACGACCCACTATTTTGAAATGAATGTGTGTGTGTGTGTTGAACCTATCCCAAGCCCCACTGTCTGTCAACGGTTTACAGTAAAAATATGTTTCCAAGTGTTTATTATAAATGCAAATAACTTTAGTCCAGTCCTCAGGGAGGTATTGACTCAATCGAATTCCGATGACCCAATCCTTATACAGAACAAATCGTGTTCTCAGGTCACCGTTGCATCGCCCAGCCCCGCCTAAATGAAATGTTCAAATCAAATGGATACAAACATTACAGAAAGACTTTCGATCCCTTACAATAGGCAAGCAATCGTATTTAGTTTATGTTCTTCAGTTTTGTATGAACATAGTATGATATTGCACACTTCTAGTTACTTTTGCTATAGACGCTCCTGCATAAAATAATAGAATGATTAATAATACACTAAAAGCTATTATTACGTCTTAATCTTGCTTTGTACATAAAATTATAGAAGTATGATATGCAAAATGCTAATTTATGAATTACAAGGAATGCTGTAGACGGATTTCATGACAACAAGTTGACAATTTAAAGGCACATTAGAGGTTTAAATACACTTCAGCAATAGGACGTCAAGGCGAAACGCTTGACTTATTTGAAGGATTTTCAAAAAATGTTGCGTTTCAAATGAATTATTACACACCCTCTCGTTTTGCTACTAACGCAGAAGGCGATAGCATCCAGCCGTTCTATTGACCAAATATTATCATAGACACACGAGGAGGCATGAGATAGGAACTTGTGAGCACTTAGTTATCTCACCGTTTGACAACCGGGAATGACCCACTATTTTGAAGTATTCCCTAATTCTAATGGATATGAAAAGCCACTACAATGGTTTAGCAAATAAAGAAAATTAGACATGGTTCGTTGCTAATTGAAGTTTCGTTCACCAGTTTCCAAAAATATATAGTTTTATCTACTTGAATCGATGCGTAGAAATATTTGCAAGCAGTATGTATGATAATATCGAAAATCAGTTAAAACATGATTGAGATGTAGCTGTTCAAAAACTGACCATTGTTTGTACGGTTTTTTGCCTTTCTCATATAAAAAGGTTATGCTATCACTGTGAAAACCGACTTTTGAACCGAGGCCTGGAGGGCCAAGTGTCATATACCATTCGACTCAGTTCGTCGAGTACGCAAAATGTCTGTGTGTGTGTATGTAACGTTTTTTTGCACTAACTTTTCTCGGAGATGGCTGAACAGATTCTCGCAAACTTAGATTCAAATGAAAGGTCTTGTGGTCCCATACAAAATTCCTGAATATTGTTTGGATCCGACTTCCGGTTCGGGAGTTATGGGGTAAAATGTGCAAAAAATTGTGAAAATAAATGCACTAACTTTTCTCAGAGATGGCTGAACTGATTTTCACAAACTTAGGTTCAAATAAAAGATCTTGTGGTCCCATACAAAATTCCTGAATATTATTTGGATCCGACTTTCGGTTCCGAGATTATGGGGTAAAATGTGCAAAAAATTGTGGAAATAAAGGCACTAACTTTTCTCAGAGATGGCTGAACTGATTTTCACAAACTTAGGTTCAAATAAAAGATCTTGTGGTCCCATACAAAATTCCTGAATATTATTTGGATCCGACTTTCGGTTCCGAGATTATGGGGTAAAATGTGCAAAAAATTGTGGAAATAAAGGTACTAACTTTTCTCAGAGATGGCTGAACTGATTTTCACAAACTTAGGTTCAAATAAAAGATCTTGAGGTCCCATAAAAAATTCCTAAATATTTTTTGGATTCGGCTTCCGGTTCGGGAGTTATGGGGTAAAATGTGCAGAAAAAGAAAATATGTGTTCTAACATTTCTCATAGATGGCGCGATGGACCGATTTTCACAAATTTAGATTCAAATGAAAGGTCCTGTGGTCCCATACGTAATACCTGAATTTCATGCGGATCCGACTTCCGGATCCGGAAATATAGGGTAAAGTGTGTTAAAAATTGTATACCATCACTGAAAATGGTGAAAAACCTTAAAAAATTTAGAAATTAATCGACCTTAAATCTGTTCCAATTGATAGTTTTTATCAGTAGACGGTCAAACAAACCGATTTCGGTTATTCTTTCAAGAATCGCAGTGAATTATTTTGAAGAATACCACAGTATTATATATGATAGTATGATTGATATGAGAAAGGCATCATTACACCACTAGGTGGATTAAAACAGGTTTTTTCTGTGTTCTGACTTTTCACCCCGGTATGGAAAACAAAGACGTAGTACTATATCAAAAGATTTTGAGTGATTTTTATTATGTGAAGATATAGTATGGAAAGGTGAGAACGTTAAGCATCTCATTAATGCAAATCACTCGAGTCTCTGGTATGTTAGAAGGTAAGGGAGAGTGTTCGGTTACCGGCACCCTTTTATTTAAGGCTCATAACTTCTGACTTAGTGCACATTATGCGAACTTCTATACATCAATCGAAAGCTAAAGTCCCTAGCTAACAACTGATTAAGAAACTAAGTTGATTCCAGTGATTGAAAAAAACTTTATTATCAGTTTAGTAAAGTGATAAATTTTGACCATTTCAAAAAAGGTGTTCGGTTACCGGCACCCCAAGAAATTTTGGAAAAATATAAGTAAAGAATGCAAAAATTCAAAAGAAACCCGGAATTTTTACTTTTCGGAAGCGTTTTCGACAAAAGTCTTCATTGTCTGATGGTGACTTCGCCTTGGTTCTCTTGGCCGCTGATTTGGTTTGACACCTTTGGTGTTGATTTGGCCGGTCTTCCACGTTTTGCCTTTCTCATATAGAAAGATTTTGAAAATCCGTCTCTTTCTCTCTCTCTCTCTCTCTCTCTCTCTCTCTCTCTCTGTGTGTGTGTTTTTTATTTTTTTTATTTTTTTTTATTTACAAGGTGAAATACCTTATGTACTTTCCCAGTTCACGCGCTTGGTAGTTGTCAAGCTACCGCTATTTGTGAACCAGCGAGTGGAACTGGCTGATCCTTACCCACTAAAACACCTTGGACATCTTGCCTCGTTCCCCGGAACTAAGTTTAGCTCAATACTTCGGGGGAGGCTGTGTTCATGCACTTCTTTGTTTGGGAGAAAATGAGCTCCTGAGTTTCTCTCTTTATCCATCTCGATCCACCTTTGGCGCCTCGACAACCCAATGCCGCTACGTCGCGCCACACTACTCGACTGATCCCCGACGATGGATCTAGCCTACACCGACTGAGAGTTTCCCCTTTTACGCCACGCGGGACACCCGAAGGAGTGCCGAGGTCGGTCCGGCGATTCCAGTTGGAGCATAGCTTCTGGTTGGCTGGCGCCCCGACGACACAAGTCGGTGTTGTGGTGGCTACTCGACTAGTCCCCGCCGAAGGATCTAACCTACCGCGACAGAGAGTTCCCCGACGCTGGAAGTTCTCTCGAAACCGACGTTCCGAAACCGGTTTACGACGCGCCTACTCAACTAGCCCACGGTGGTGGGTCTAGCCTACCCGACGGAGAGTTTCCCGGCGACGAAACCTATCCCGAAAACCGAGCAGCATTCCACACGCTTCGTCCGTCTTCTTAGGGTGCCGAAAACAGTCCGGTATTTTTCGTCTTTGGACCTAGGTCATTTGACGCTGCTCTTTTCGCCAACTCCTCTGCAGTGTGGACATAATCTGAACAACTGTCCGGTTCACCGCGTTCCATTTTCCTTCGTCACTGCACATCCTTTGAACTATGTTCTCGTTTCTTCTGTTTCCTGGCACTCAACACACAACGGCGACCTTGCGTGGCCAAATCTGTGCAAGTATTGCTAAAAACAGCCATGTCCAGACAGGAATTGCGTCAGTTGAAAGTTTACCTCGCCGTGCACTCGAGTTGTCCAAACCGACAGGTTAGGAATTAATCGATGCGTCCACCTTCCCTTCTCCGCGTTGTCCCACTGCTGTTGCCATTTAGTCAGCGTGTTGGCTCTCTCTCTGCTCCGGGCTCGTCCTGTGCCTCGATCCCTGTAGCATAAGCTATCCTCTTCCAGTAGCAGACAGATGGGGATCATTCCGGCTATCACGTGCACAGCGTCTGACGATATTGTTCGGTACGAACTTGTCACGCGCATTGCCATCAGTCTGAAAGTGCGGTTCAACTGGGCTCGGTTCCTTGCTGTTGTCAATGCCATCGACCACGCTGGAGCTGCGTATCGTACGATCGATGATGACACGCTCGCCAGTAACCTCCTCTTGCTACTGACAATCGCGGAATTATTGGGCATAATCCGAGATAACGCCAATATCACCTTCATTGCCTTCTTGCATATGTAGTCAACGTGACTATTAAAGTTCAGTCGATCGTCCAGTATAGCGCCCAGATGCTTGACCTCACGCTTCGAATTGATGATGCACTCACCGACCGAGATGCTCGCATGTTGCACCGCCTTTCGGTTACTGATGATGACCATTTCAGTCTTTTCATGTGCCAGCACAAGCTTCTTTTCCCGCATCCAATTCTCAACGACGTCTACTGCCTCCATGGCGAGAACCTCCACCTCTTCTCGAGACTCGCCGATTACTAGGAGCGCCACATCATCCGCAAAGCCGACAATCCTAACTCCCCTGGGCAGATTTAGCTTCAGCACTTCATCGTACATAATGTTCCACAACGTGGGACCCAGGATGGATCCCTGAGGAACGCCAGCCGTGACAGACATATTTATGTATCCGGCGTCTATCTCGTATATCAGCGTCCGGTTCTGAAAATAACTTTTCAGAATCTGACATAGGTACTCTGGTATCCTCAACCTGTGCAGAGAGTCAGGTTGAGGATACCAGGATGAGAGGTGTGTGTGTGTGTGTGTGTGTGTGTGTGTGTGTGTGTGTGTGTGTGTGTGTTTCTGTGTATGTATGTGTTCATGTGTTTGTGTTTTATTATCACACTAGGTTTTCTCTGGAATACATGGTACCATACGGAATTCCTGAATTTCAGCCGGATCCGTCTTCCAGCTCCGGAGTTATAGGGTAAAGTGTGTTCAATATTGTACACCGTCTCTTAACCCGGCGAAACAAAAAACGTAAAACATTTTCTATACAGGTCTCAAAACCGTTATTCCCAATCTTAGGGTCAAATGAAAGGTCTTATGGTCCTACCGAAAATTACTGCATGTTTTCGGATGCAACAAACATTTAAATCGTTATTTAGAGTGCGATGGAAAAATTGTATAAAATCTTCAAAATTTGAATAAAAACTAGTAGAGTTTGTACGTCATGTTAGTTGGTGGCCGTACAAACCGACTCTCGGGTTCTCGGGTTCCGGTTCCGGAAGTGCATATAATAGTGAGCCCACCTACCCGAGCAAAGCACTGTTTCATTCAGTATGTTATACTAATTCATGCACAAACAATCTCTTGGTTTCTTTCAAAAATCGAAGAGAAAAATTTCGAATAGAATGAGAAAGGTATCATTACACCACTAGGTGGATTAAAACAGGTTTTTTTTCTTAGCCGGAGCATCTGCTGTATGAGCAGCTAGATGTTTGGACAAAACTTGGGCTTGCTTTGTCTCGACAGCAACGTGCATATCACTGACATTTTTTCACGATTTGTCGAAAAAAAATGGGGTGCCGGTAACCGAAATCGGTAGACATTTTGAAAATGACAAAACAAACCTTTGGTTGCGAAAATTATGTATTAAATCACAAAATAGATCGATTTGACTTCAAAAATAAACAATCCACTCACCTTTCCGATTGATGCTCTTCAATTTACGAATCTACAAAAAAAAAGCCAGAAAAAACTTTTGTGTTGATTTTCACGCAATTAAAATTTGTTTTGAACGCAGCAAAAAGTACAAGCGTCTGTTTGCTTCGGTATTTGGCACAAAAAGAATGTGCTGCTATTACACACACACATGACATTTGTCGCAATGACGCTATCTGCTTTCTGTCGAAAGTTACGGTGGGGTGCCGGCAACCGAACATCTTCCCCTACCGTTAAAGGACTATTCACACATTTCAGTTCTGTGACGGTTCAGTGAAAGTGCCTTCAGGGCGCCGTCAGTGTTCTTTTTTTATCGGAACCCTTCCGTTTCGTTTCCGTGCTGTTTTCGTTCCGGCACAGCCAATGCAATGACATACCGACTTCAGTGAAAATAAAAAATATCGGTGACGTCGAATTTGAATTTGCCGGATGGACGCTACACTGAAACGACACGGTGCCGGATAGGTGTGAATGCGCGCATAGAAAACGAATGAAATAATATCAGTATCCGTGCACGGTGTCGTGCCGGCACCGAACCGGACCGGATATGTGTGAATAGTCCTTAAAGGTTACTATTCGAACCGGCAAACGAAAAGTGATCAGAAGTTGTCACTTTCTGCTTGTGACAGAATTCTTATACATAATGAGCTACTAAAAGATCTTTGCTGGCTCCAATGACCCTTGTCACGGCTCACCTAACTGTTGTATATCCTTGAATACTAGCATTCTATATTTTTATTGTATTTATTATTCCTAATCACCTTAAATTTTTTTTATTGTTATAAATAACACTTATATTACCATTATTTTTCACTCGAATCGTATTCACGTCAAACCGGTTATGTCTCTGACATTATCCATCTGCCTTTTTTTTATTTCGTGTATCACTATAAATTGAAGTTGTCTTCGCATCCACTTTCTTCTTAATCAAAAATAATAAGGATACGAACATTAATTGGAAAAATTTATACAATATTCAGTTGATGTCTTTGGAGTGTTGGATTCGAATCCTTTGGGAGTTACTTTCCTAGACGTGGGTACACTGCGACTGAGTCAACCAATCAGCTAGTAGAAGTAGCATAATTAATAAACCGGATTGGTAAGTTCCCAAACCAATTCGAGGTGCTTAACAAAGTGAAACAAATACCTTGCTGGACTCTGAAACCAGGCTTGACGAATATTTCGACACCAATTAGTCAATGGCTGTAGAACGAATCCACTCTTGGTGACCAGAATTAGTTTAAAATCTCTGTCATTTTACGTTCCAGGCATCAGGTTGGGAATAGTAATTCTTCGAGCAGCACTTCAACATGAAACTCCTTCTAACACTTTTCATCGCCTTGGCAGTCATGTTCGGAATTGTACGGGGTAACTGTTACTGTCCTACGATGATGCATCCGGTTTGCGGATCCGACGGAATAACCTACGACACGGAGTGCTTCACGGATTGCGTTGGGGACAGTGGCACGACGATCGTGCACCAAGGCCAGTGCGAAATCAACGAAGATCTTCTTAGGGCATAGGAATTGCCGTAGAACAAGTGATTTGGTTTTTGTTCAATTTCTTGATACATGGGGGAATTGAAGAATGTTCACCATGTCTCTTATTGGCTCGTTCATTTGACACACCTGCACATCCTAAAAGCTGTTCTGAACTGGATTTTCAATAAACATTGTATGTAAATAAAACCATTTTCTATGGAGTTTCGATTACTAATTCCGGTACTTTCGGAATGAGTGGGGACCGCAATGGCAAAAGCCGGTTATTTTGGCTATCAACTGGAAAAATCAATAGATTGGAATAGATTTCAGCACCGTTTCGCAGAGTCTTTTCGTTCCCTACATTATCCCCTAAGTGTCGGTTGGAAATTTTCAGTACTCTTTACAATCCGGAACCAGAAGTCGGATGTGGGCAAAGTTTTACAATGATTTTCTATTTGGATCTGGTTTTGTAAAAATTTCCGATAAATCTAAGTATATCTTTTCGTAGCTGTTTTTTTTTTAATTCAATAATATATATTAAGGCACACTGCGTTAAGCTATAAGATGCCGAGGGCATTAATTTTACTACTTAAAATTAGATTAATTTCTTCTATTTCGTGATGTGATTTCGAGGAGATAAGATTTCAAGAATGTAGTCTCCAACTAGTCATCGGCAGCGTCTGGTCGGTTGGAACTTGTGCGCTGAATTATCCTGCTGACGTTGGTACGCATCGATGGTTTTCGTATTCTTTCGTGTGGGTCCGCGGGAAACACCCCCGGGCAGCGAGAACCCGGCGGGTGGCCCGCGCGTTGATCATCGACTGAAAGGAGTGAAACAGGGAGAAATAAATGTTGTTGGAAAAAGGGATAAGAAAGTGAAATTACTTAGCTCAGCGAAAAGATCTAATTAGTTCACGTCGAGATAGTGAAGAGACGAAAGCAGGGGGAGCAAAACAAAATTTGTGTCAACACAAAGATCTTGTTAGTTCCGAAGAAGATGGTGAACAGATGTTGGATGAGGAGTTGCGAGCGGATGTTAGGATCGAGGTTGCACTGAAATATCATCGGGGGATAAGAGAAGACTTTCTAAGGAATACTAGCTCATTTTGCAAAAAAGCAAGGACTCGTTTCGCTTTTATTTCATTGGCTTAAACATCCACGTGGAATGGGATAAAGGTTTCTGAGATAACACAGATCAGACTTGTACGTTGATGATTTTTATGAACTGGTATAAGAGTGACATATAGGGAAGGTCTCGAAGAGCCAACACGTTTCGTACTGGAACCCCGGGTGATATACCTCGGACCCGAAGGGAGTCCATTAGCTGCGATCTGGCGCCACAATACTCGGTACATTGAATAAAAAAAAGCGCCTTTTGGCAGAGTCAGGCAGATTTTTCAACAAGTTGAATTTAATTCTGTCTAGCCCCGGGGCTTTATTGTTACATGACAGAAGCGCAAGTGAGAGCTCTACCATCGACAACGGTGTTTCGTTTGTATTCGATATCGCGACGCGGGAGATCTTCTGTTCCGGAACAGAATGGGGACATACTTTTTTTAGCGAAATCGAATATCCAGCTGTTAGAATATTCCTCGCTTTCGTTCGTCGTGTTTTGGTTACGCATTCGTCGAGCAGTGTTCCAAAGAGTGCTTATCGATGTTTCTTTTGTTAATCCTTTAACAAACCGTCGCCAGTAACTTAGTTTCTTTGCTTTAACTAAGTTCTTCATTCGTTTGTCTAGCGCCGTGTAATTCCGATAATTATCAGATGTTCCGGTTTTTCTGAATTTTTTGAATGCTAGAGATCTTTCAGCGTTCAGAGATGAGCACTCTTTGTCCCACCCCGGGTTAGGAGGATGGATGTTAGTTTTCGCGCCGGGTACACGTTTCGTCTGAGCTTGAATCGCGGAGTCGAGAATCAAGCCAGCCAAAAACGTGTACTCTTCTTCCGGAGAAAGTTCTTGTGTTGTTTCTAGTTTCTCAGATATCAAGATTGCGTAGCATTTCCAATCACGAAACGAAACATTGATTGTCTCCAATGGTCTCAATCCCCTGGCGACTGAAATTACGATAGGTAGATGATCGCTACCATGGGGATCAGGGATTGCCTCCCACTTGCAATCTAGTCGTAACGAGGTCGAGCAAAGGGATAAATCCAGCGCACTTGGTCTTGCTGGTGGTGGGGGAATCCGTGTCATTTCTCCCGAGTTCAGAATAGTCATATTGAAGCTATCGCAAATATCGCGGTTGATCTGTTGTCATCATGAAGACAACCCCATCCCGTACCGTGAGAGTTGAAGTCTCCTAAAACTAACGTCGGCGCAGGAAGCAGTTGCTTCGTAGCTGTTTGATACTCTTGGAGCCGAAAATCGATATTGCCGAAATGAGTTTGTTTGACCATCAACTAACAAGATCTGCAAATTAAAATAGTTTTGCCAACCAATTTCGAATAATTCGCTTCTTCTTGCATGGTCACTGATAAAAGAACACTCTAAAAAATGGAAATCAGCCTAGAATTCCGGATATGTCAGGATATTTCTATGGAATACTGGGACTTTCATTTAAATCTTAGTTTATGAAAATTGGCTCAGTCATCTTTGAGAAATCAGAGTGAGATTCGTTTGGGACCATTATTTCAGATACTCCCGGATCAACCGGAAACTGAGAATCGTTGTAGTCAAAGTCGGTTCGATTGACCATCAACTAACAAGCCTACGAATTGTCTCGAAAAATTTTTACCTTCTTTGCATTGTCTCTTTGAATGAAGGTTAAATTTTTTTTCACATTTATTTCCTTACAATACCGGTCGACGAATCCAGTTAAAATTTAAGAAATACTTAAATTACTACAAGACCATCCATTTAAATCAAAGTTCATGAAAATATTTCAAAGCATCTCTGAGAAATTTGATTGAGTTCTATATTAGAGTATTTAAAAAGGGATTTTTAAAAAAGGGATACCGGTATAACTGAAGCGTGATTATTTGATCATCTGTTGACAGTTTCATGGAAAGTTGGGCAAAATCGAAATGTCATGAAGTTTTAGATCTTCTATCGATCCTAACCAACTGACTGGGAATTTTAACCAGATCATGCGGAACGAAAGTAATATTTGCCATGGAAATTTTAACTCAATGGTGAAACGAAATAATTGGAAATTCATATCAGACTTTATTTCGTTCAACTGTAACGAGTAAACGACTTTCCAACGCAAAATTTACCGATTCGTTTCATTCACCTGAATCTCGGTTCAACGCCCACAAAACGAAGCCATTTAGCATGTTTTGTTAGTAAAAAAAATAGTATAAAGGACCCAAAATCAGCTCTGGAATCATAGTAGAGCAGTCGATTTTCTCAATATCAGAAATAAAAATGAAGTTCCTTGTAGTAGCCTCAATAATAATGATGATCATTTCCGGAATCTCTTCTTATAAGATTTGTGGCTGTGTTAAGATTTTAGATCCACAATGTGGGACCGATGGGAAAACATACAATAATATGTGCATATTCGAGTGTGCGCAGCGTCAGACTGAAAACCTGGAGATAGCGCATAAGGGTCGTTGCTGAACAAGGCTGTTTTGAATGTCAAGTATAAAATATTGTCCTGAATAAAAATGTAATAAGTGAAGCCTTGTAGTCATTTTTGCCATTCTCATATAGAAAGGCTATACAATCACTGTGAAAACCGACTTTTGAACCCAGGCCTGGAGGACCGAATGTCTTATACCATTCGAAGAACTGAGCAAATGTCTGTGTGTGTATGTGTGTATGTGACAAATAATGTCATTCGATTTTCTCAGAGACTACTGGACCGATTCAAATGAAAGGTCGATTTTTCCAAACTAAGATGCAAATGAAAGGTCTTCTTATAAAAGTCTCCGAAAAGTTGATTCCGATCCGACTTCCGGTTCCGGTATTACAGTGCGATTTTTAAAAATTTTCAATTTCGTGAGGTTTTTTAACAAGCGACGGCGAAACGAGGTGCACATTTTTATAAAATTTACTGGTAAATTCATCTAGCTGGCAGATCCTGTTAATTGGTGGATATATTAATCTACATGGGGCTACTAGTGCCCAATTTCCGTTTCCGAACGCACCAGTAATAGTAAAGAAAAGCTCCAAAAACGAAACTCACTTCGATTTCTCTGCTGATTCAAATTAAAGCTCTCAGTGTCTTTAAAAACAATGCAATTTCATCCTGATCCGACTTCCGGTTCCGGAATTATAGGGCAATGAGTATCAAAACATTCAAACTGTCATACCAAATCATACAAAATCGGTGCGCATCGGTACGTGCTGATACGGAAGAAGACGAAGAAAACGCATCCACCCAGCGTGCTTTGTTCAGTTTTGTATAGCGTGCAGGGTCGCCACATTTAAATGTATATTAACTTGACCTAACTTATTATTTTTACGTTTCGTTTTTGACTCATCAGTGCAGAGCAGTTCAAATTGAACTGCTTAGCGCTAAACTCGGCAGTTCAATTTGAACCGCTAAGCAGACGTAAAGTTTCTGCTACTTGCAGAACACTTACATTTTTGTTTTGTAACGGAGTGCAATGTCTTCTCTGATGTGCCGAATGAAAACGGGTTTTCGACTATTTCTGGCCGATGCTGGCTCGATCATTTAGGGGTTTAGCACTAAGCAGTTCAATTGAAACTGCTCTGCACTGATGAGTCAAAGACGAAACGTAAAAATAATAAAAACGGTTATGTGCCCTAGCACAAAATTTGGCTAACCTCTAAATTGACATAACTGTGTACAAATTGAAAAGGTGATGGTAGTTTACACCAAAGAGTTTGAAAAAAAAATCTTGACAGAATCTTGTAATGATAAAAAACATATGTAATATGAGAAAGACATCATTACACCACTAGGTGGATTAAAAAGGTTTTTTCAATAGGGACTACTCTATTATCTGATAGTTGTTTTGACAGTGAAAGTGACGTCTGTACTCAGCATTGTTCGGCAAATCATCATGAATAGGTTCCAGAACAACGCTTCCAAATCGCGGAAGTTTAGTTTTTATTGCTTGTGGGGATACGTGAAGTAATTGGTTTATAGTGATAAACCAGTAACTTTGGATGCTTAGGAAACCAATATTCAACGTTTCATTGCTGAAATACACCCTAAAATGCTTGAAAAAGTGGTCGAAAATTGGACCTCCAGGTCAAGGAAAAATTCATATAACTTGACGAGAATCGACCGTAACTCCGAAACAACTCAATAGATTACCACACCTAACTTAGCACAATTTATTATTGCTGCTCATAGGCTGCTGATGTACGTATAAAATTGAAATAAACCCATAATAATACATGGTATCAATGGGATTGTAATTCCAGCTCTGCGTCGATAATAAAGACGGGTAGGTAATGTTAGAGATATAACTGGATGATGTGGATACTAATAAAACTGACATGATTTTTCCGTTGCAATTTAGCTCTAGAACTGAATTCTGAATTTGAATTCCGAAACTGAATTTAGTTCCTGGGTCTAAATGATAAAAAAACATCATTTTTGCGATTTTTTTCTGATTTATTGTTCGACAAAATAAATTAAAATCACTATTTTTACCTGGAGCTGTTACCGGAATATATTCAATAGTTGCACTATTTATGTACCATTTAATTCCACTATTTCACTGTCACGTTATTACACTTTCACAAAGTCACTATACTTTAATGAAGCATAACAAACGTTACAATACAGATACGCGTATTTCGGAATGTTATTTACATCCAAACTTATAAAAGAAACTTATAAAACCGATACACTGAAGAAGATTGGAACTTTGTGAAAGTGTAATAACGTGACAGTGAAATAGTGGAATTAAATGGTACATAAATAGTGCAACTATTAAATTAAAATGTTTTGCATGATAAAAAGCATCATTCGAACAACATTCGTGGAAAAATATTGAGAAATAAGTCGATGAAGAGGTATTTTTGAGGACGCTTCTTAAAAATCATGATTTGCGGTGTCCACTGTGTCGCAGCGCAGACCAGAAATGTCAGGTAAAAATTTCAAATATCTGCAGACAGGGTTGAAAAAATCTGTAAAACTGAACAAAGTCTTCAGTCAGCAAGTTTCTCTACAAAGTACGACACGCTAAACTAACTTGACGAGCAAAAAAAACCGAAGATCGCGACAATTTCAAAAGTCTGCAAATTTGGACGAAAGTCGGCGAAAAACTCGATTTTCAAAAGTCTGCACAACGAAAAATGTCTGCAGCACTATACACGAAATCTGCAGATTTACAGACAAATCTGCTGATCTGGCATCTCTGGCGCAGACTAATCAGAAGTGAACAAATCAAGGCAGCATAGTTAGAGTAGAAGTTTTTCTAGAGTAAAACCAAATACAAACAGATGACTATATTTTGGTTCATCGATTAATCAAGTTGGCCTAGCCCATTCTTCTATTCGGTTTTGTAAAGGGAAAATAAACGAAAATATTAGCAACTGGCAACATTACTTAAAGTTGCTATGGTTATATTAAATTTGTTATTTTCGTTTGTTTACAGCATTATTCAAACTGACTGAATCGTCTGATTTTGTTGGGATACTTTTGATCATTCTTAGTGAAACAGATAAAAAAAAGTTAAGGTACTAACACACATCCGGCTTCACGGAAAGTTTTTCGTCAATCTGTGTAGAAATTTCAAATGTAATTCATTAGCATTCCTAACTGGATTCGGATTAAAATGCAACAAACATCCCAAGCGATTGTAGCGCTTGAACCGGAATCTATTTAGGAATCGTTATGAATTTTGTATCAAATTTACGACGACCTTAACTCTGTTTTGACTCAGATTGAAAAAAAAACTGCATGTAACTGCATGGCAGCCTTTAGATACTTATGTATAAAGGGAACCAAAACCAAATATTGATAATTGTGCATGCAACTGTACACAAAACTAATGCAGTTGATGTAGTGTGAATGTTTTAGAGCGATGTATTTTTATTGAAAGTTTGGATTCAATAGATAAGTTAAAAATTATACATTCTGTCGAACTATTGCAAAATGTGTGATCATTTACCAAGAAAGCATGTTTATCTTCCGCACGGATGAACGTTA
This sequence comes from Malaya genurostris, assembly GCF_030247185.1. NCBI lineage: Eukaryota > Metazoa > Arthropoda > Insecta > Diptera > Culicidae > Malaya > Malaya genurostris. The sequence continues at coordinate 337,462,481 of NC_080571.1, read as the reverse complement.
AATGTACTATGTCTAATAATCAATTAAGTTAAAAAAAATTATTTTCTTTAAACAGCCCGGCGTTAAAAGTCTTCTTGAAATTTTCTGGTGAACAATAACGACGAAGTTTTGGCTAGCTTTAAATATCTGCATTTAGATTCAATATTGCATTTATATTATAACTTTCCTTTTGTTTCGTTTAAAAGACCTCACATTAAAAATCATTCATCAATTTCATCTGCTTATCTATGAGAAAATCAATAATAATCAAATTGAATCTACTAATATAACAACCCTGAAAAGAATCAGTAGGAGCAGATATTCATCACGGACCTTTTTTTTACTTTTGCATCATAATAAACAGTAACTACGGTGAATTGCGTTTTACCATTCACCGTTGCCAGTTCCAAAGAAAATTGATGAAAGTACACAATCACTTTGCCTATGGGCTATGGCAGTGTACCGCATATGATAAAATGTGTCCTCGAAAATATGTCGGAGTACTCCGTACTAAAATTTGTATTTGGTAAAACCTCCTCAAAGTAACAGACAACGAAAAGGAGAACGTTGGAGTCTGATTTTTTAAATGTAGAAAGTGACTTTCAAAACCTGCTTTCGAGGAAAAACGCGTTATAAGCTTTTTGTCTATAAAATCAATGGAAACAATTTATTACTCGAGGGAGCCCGTAGGGTCTAACATTTTCAAACAATCATATTTGTTCTTTTATAATTTGTCATAATGAAACATTTCAAGAATGTTTTTTTTTTCAAGTTTTTAAGTCGATCGGAGCAGAAATCATGGACCTGTGCGCCGAGCTCTTACTTCTTCACAGTATGAGATAATCAATGATAAAGGCCCATAACTTGCTGAGTTTTGTTCCGATAGGCATGAAAATTTCACAGGATATTCTTGAAATGTTTTACTATAAGAAAATACAAAGAAAAAAATAAATGTGTTAGACCCTATCCGCCCGATAATGCTACACCTGAAATTAAGTTCAGAATTCAGGTGGACCAGAATAGATTCGGAATTCAGTTTTGGAACCCATTTACAGCAATCAGTCTAAAAGTCAGTTCCAGAATTTCAGAATTCAGCAGCTGAATGCGATGTGCGTCCAAATGAGAGCACGACCTGTGCGTTCGAGGCCTTGTACCACACGAAAGGTTTACTTATTGTGAGCGTGATGAGTTTTCCTCATTGTTTCCAAAAGTTTAAGAAAACTGTTGAAAACTCAATCACAAATTACTGATCATATTTCCGATAGCTTATAATAAAAATTATGTTGTTGGGTTAAGTTCAACAAGATATTTTCACGATTGAGTTCTACCCATTCTTGTGCAGGGTAAATTTTGAAAGGGCGTCCCATAGTGAAATAATAGCCTGTCCGCACTACACCGGGACGACCGGGACGGGACCGTCCGGGACTATCCGGGACGTTTTTTTTTCCTCATCGGCGATGACTGAGCTGCCGGCGTGTGCATGTGTTGGAATCCCGGACCCGGCATAAAATCCATTTGCTTGCCGCCGATATTCCTCACCGAGTTTTTCGCACCATGCCGACAGCCCACACAGAAAGAGAGTGAATTGAGAGAGCAAGAGCGAAAGGAAGACCGAAATAAATCCAAATCGTTCCATTGATATTTCTTAGCTTTATTGATTGATTGATTTAGTTAATCATCAAGAGTCCTTACAATCGAGTAATGTCATTATAATTAGCCATTACATTACATTTTAGGATGGTGATTTTTTAATTGTTGCTACTCATTACATATTGAATTACACTACTGATCCTCGTCTATGGTCCCCTATTGATTATGTTATCATTGAATTAAATAGAAATGTTCATGGTTCATTGTACATCTATTCGAAAAACTATTTTAAATAGAATAAATAAATGGTAGTTCAGTCTTATTATTGTTGAAAGGTTTGGTCTGAAGGAACTAGGCTTATTTTGATTTACAGCAGCGCCGCTTTTACGTAATAATGGGCTCGGGAGCAACATATATTTGTGTGCTTATTACTAAGACCGTGGACACGTGCCCCACTGTCTCTCTTATTATTGTTATTATTAGAGATTGGAATTAATATGAAACAACGCAAGAAACAAGTACGATGTTTTACTTCAATTCGAATCCACTGCCATACATTATTAATAAAGCTATAAAGTGATAATGTGACGAAACTTCTTTACAAGCACAGTTACTTGTTGTATCTGAGATGTTTTCATAAAAGTACTTATAGAGACAATGGGTATTTTTAACAATGGAGACGTCGGCCCTTATTACCGTTCTCACTTCCACTTTCACATTCACTTCACTTGATTCTCCCTATTACCAGTATCACGCATAGTGAAGTGATCACTGTAGTGGAAAAAAATCACTTTTTCAACGAAATGTTGATGGCGTGATGTTCATAATGACATCAAGTTCATACAAATAATTACTTTTATCTTTGAAGCGACTTCTGTACTAAGGACCTAAATTCACTTCACTCGATTTTCACCGTGAAGTGATACCGATAATAAGGGTCACAATCATTTAACTTCGCCGTGTAGTGAACCGGTAATTAGGGCCGTCTACTAAACATGAGAATATAATTTAACCATATATTATATATTTAAATTTTTATTTTAATAAATGTTTATTGTTTGATTTATGAATAGAAGCTCTAGACTTAAGTAAAAAGAGGTGCGTGACAAACGAAGATTTTTACCCGTGAAGGACAGGATTTGGAGGCAGCCAACGGGTAGATTTAGTTCATTCCACTAACTAGCGTCTTGATTCGTACTATGGCAGCAGTTTTGGTATTACAGGTAGCCTTAAAAAAACTGTTACACCCGGCAACTCTAGGAAGCCAGAAATATTTCTAGATTAGTATGCGGTGCAAACGGCTGTTTGAAATCGATTTATTTTCCCAATATTTCTCTGTATTCAGATGACAATGATTTTGCAGGTTTGAGTACAATTGTTTAACGGTTCGCTTCTGAGTTAACCAACCTTGAAGAAGGATAAGGTCCAGACTATGTCAATTTTCAACATTTAGTACTATTATTAAATTTTCTTTCACTTATTCAAATCAAATTGGATTGAATATAGTGAAAATAAAAGGATTTTTTTTCTTTAAAAGCGAATTGGTTCATTCCATCAACCGCTCTAATAAGTGAAGAATTTGGAGTGTGGATTGTTTATTGTAAAATTTGTTGCTTTAAATTATTTTGTGTACAAGTAGCCGGGTCAGTCCTTTACATGCTCTACATGCGGATTTTCGACTCGATGGGCCCTTCTCTATATACACATAAAATCAATTATGTTTAATGGTTACCTGATAAAATGAACACTATACCACGTTCACAATTTCGTTACCTATCAATTAGCGAATCTGTGTACCTATATATTTATATTTTCAATAACGTTTGAATACCTACCAACAAGTATTTATTGCCCGAGTTAGGTGTAATAAAAATAGTTTGAAACAAGTATCAGAAGCGTTAATATACGATATATTTCATGAGGGACGACGTAAAATCTTATACAGTGACGAGCGTTAAGTGTTAACGTAAAGTGATAAATAATATTTAGTTAGTAGAAAATGGAGAACTTCACTGATGACGAAGTTATGATGATGGCTATTGCATTTGAAGACGAAGAGGAAGATGAGGATCAAACTCCCTCTGCTAAAAAAAGAAGTGGGTTCATGAAGCTTGGACGAAACGTGAAACGGAGGGAGAATTTGCTACACTTTTCAAAGAGTTAGTAGCCGATGGATAAAAATTCCACGAATACTTCAGGATGTCGCAACACTGCTTTGAATTACTTCTACGCAAACTAGAAGTTTATCCAAAAAAGGAAGACTCCAAATTTCGACTGGCGATTACCCCCCAACAAACCCCCCCCCCCCCCCAAATTGCATTTACTCTTAATTTAGGACTCAATGACAACTATATCATTCAGTTATCGCCTGGGGAAGACTACAGTTAATGAAATTGTGCATGAGACCTGTACAATAATTTGGAACTTTCCAAATTGCTTGGGTGCTCTCGATGGGAAGCACATTTTTATCAAAAAGCCTCCTAATAGTGGCACAGAATTTTATAACTATAAAGATAGATTTTCAATAGTGTTGTTAGCTTTAGTAAACGCAAAATGCAATTTCTTGGCAGTGAACGTTGTGGCCAAAGGAAGAGATAGTGATGGCGGGATTTTCGCAAACTCTAATTTAGGACATGCACTAGAAAACAACAATTTTGTCAGTGTCATCAGATTCTATCTTACCTGGAACTGATACTGTAGCACCTTATGTGATTGTTGGAGGCGAGGCGTTCCCGTTGAAAACATATCTTATGAGACCATATCCAGGACAAAAACTGAACAATCAAAAACGGATTTTCAACTATCGGTTGATTCGCGCCAGGAGAACATCTGAAAATGCTTTTGGTATCCTAACACAGAAGTTTAGAATTTTCAATCGACGAATCGAGTTGGACCCTGAATATGCAGATAAAATCGTGCTTGCCACATGCATACTGCACAATTTTATTCGTAAGTATGATGGCATGCAAGATGTGCACAGTGGAGAAGGGCCATCACATCAGCATCATTTAGAGCTCGCACAGTTATCTAAACGAGGTGGAAATTCGTCAAAATCTGCTTTCCAAGTGCGAGAAATCTATAAGAATTACTTCAATTCTGAGGCTGGAGCAGTACCATGGCAAAATGAATAAATAAACAACTTATAGACAAGAAGAAACGTGTACTTATTTATTTGAAGTTGGAAAAAGCTTTCGGGGGGCTTCCATATATTATATGATTATAGTTTAAGTTGGATGTTATGTCGCTGGGATTGATTATTTCCATAAAATTGTTGTTGATGGTATTGAATGCTGTTTTAACGACTTCACTTGTAAGCGTGTGATAATGTTGGTATTAATGGTGATATTTTCAGATATTTTCTTATCATTGATTGAAGTATTGTAGGAGTTTTTATCGTCGCCGCTGTTTCCGCTTCCATTAATTGAACTATTGTAAGGGTTTTTATCGTCAGCGTCGTCGTAGTTATAAGGAGTGTCAATCGTGTTGTTCATGTCTTGTGATATTTCGCTGTTAAGGTCACTGCAAATCGAAATATTTATATATAATCAACAGATGTAACAGAAGCAGATACTAGTATTTTGGTCTGCTTATTACAACTTTCATCAATGTATCAGTTTTAATTCTTATTAGCGGCGGTTGGGGAACCACTGTATCCAATTTGATTTGAATAAGTGAAAGAAAATTTAATAATAGTACTAAATGTTGAAAATTGACATAGTCTGGACCTTATCCTTCTTCAAGGTTGGTTAACTCAGAAGCGAACCGTTAAACAATTGTACTCAAACCTGCAAAATCATTGTCATCTGAATACAGAGAAATATTGGGAAAATAAATCGATTTCAAACAGCCGTTTGCACCGCATACTAATCTAGAAATATTTCTGGCTTCCTAGAGTTGCCGGGTGTAACAGTTTTTTTAAGGCTACCTGTAATACCAAAACTGCTGCCATAGTACGAGTCAAGACGCTAGTTAGTGGAATGAACTAAATCTACCCGTTGGCTGTCTGAAAATCCTGAAAGTCTAGAGCTTCTATTCATAAATCAAACAATAATCATTTATTAAAATAAAAATTTAAATATATAATATATGGTTAAATTATATTCTCATGTTTAGTAGACGTCTACATTGTTAAAAATACCCATTGTCTCTATAAGTACTTTTATGAAAACATCTCAGATACAACAAGTAACTGTGCTTGTAAAGAAGTTTCGTCACATTATCACTTTATAGCTTTATTAATAATGTATGGCAGTGGATTCGAATTGAAGTAAAACATCGTACTTGTTTCTTGCGTTGTTTCATATTAATTCCAATCTCTAATAATAACAATAATAAGAGAGACAGTGGGGCACGTGTCCACGGTCTTAGTAATAAGCACACAAATATATGTTGCTCCCGAGCCCATTATTACGTAAAAGCGGCGCTGCTGTAAATCAAAATAAGCCTAGTTCCTTCAGACCAAACCTTTCAACAATAATAAGACTGAACTACCATTTATTTATTCTATTTAAAATAGTTTTTCGAATAGATGTACAATGAACCATGAACATTTCTATTTAATTCAATGATAACATAATCAATAGGGGACCATAGACGAGGATCAGTAGTGTAATTCAATATGTAATGAGTAGCAACAATTAAAAAATCACCATCCTAAAATGTAATGTAATGGCTAATTATAATGACATTACTCGATTGTAAGGACTCTTGATGATTAACTAAATCAATCAATCAATAAAGCTAAGAAATATCAATGGAACGATTTGGATTTATTTCGGTCTTCCTTTCGCTCTTGCTCTCTCAATTCACTCTCTTTCTGTGTGGGCTGTCGGCATGGTGCGAAAAACTCGGTGAGGAATATCGGCGGCAAGCAAATGGATTTTATGCCGGGTCCGGGATTCCAACACATGCACACGCCGGCAGCTCAGTCATCGCCGATGAGGAAAAAAAAACGTCCCGGATAGTCCCGGACGGTCCCGTCCCGGTCGTCCCGGTGTAGTGCGGACAGGCTATAAGTCGTATTCACGACAAAATAAATCAAATGCCTAGGGTAGCGGGCTTACCCCCACTTCTTCTATTCATGTTTTATTGAGTCTTTAGTTAATTTGTTCCTTAATTTCAATATTTTACTCAGCATAGCTCAATGTCTGCAATTTTTCGAAGATTTAATAATATTTTCTATTAGCTATGTGAGAGACGTGTGGTATGAGCAATGAGGCCCAAATTTTTATCAACGAGCTAAAATAAGTTACCCTGATAAGAGATCATCTTTTTTGTTCAACGATGTTGCTACCTAGAAATCATTCATTTAGCAACTGCAGAAAACTTTCTGATCTATATAGTTTAAGCACTTTGCAAAGTGTAACCAATTCCATTCTATACACTTTGAACCAGGTTCGACGAATAATACGTTCCACCTCATACACAAATCGATACCAATTAGTCCAGTACGTTAGAACTAATTTCTCATTGCAACACAAAAAAATTTAAAAGCTCTTTCAATTTATTTCCTGAAATCACAGCAAAAGTGTTAATTCTCCCAAAATGAAATTCTTTTTAACCCTTCTAGTCGTTGTTATGATCGCTTTCGGCGTCGTGCAGGGTCACTGTAACTGTCCTACGATAACAAATCCAGTCTGTGGAAGTGATGGAAAAACCTACGATGTCGAATGTTTCGATGAATGCGTCGTAAACACTGGCTTGCAGATAGTGCATTATGACTGGTGCTAGTTTAAGGACGAAAATAAAGTGAGAAAAACAATTTGAAAGTTAATAATTACCCATTTTTTAATAAACACTACTTACCTGTACAATACTTTCACTTCGCGTAGAATAACAACACCTTTTCTTTTTATATGAAGAAAACACCCAATTTTTACACAATGTAAACTGTTCTAAAAACATAACAAACTAAACGAAAATGCGAAAATTCTACGCATGAATCGACGTGATCCCACATTAAAATCTGAGTCGGATAAAATAAATAGACCGGAACTATGATTGAAAACTGTTTCATCAATTTAGGCTAGATGTCACACTAATCGTTTGAAATTTAAAACCCATGTTCAATGCTCTTTCACAAGCTGACAGTAGCGCCAATGCAATCAACAATTCAGCAATTGTAAAACGCAGCGACCAGAGTTCTCATGCGAGCAAACCCGTCGACATCGTGAAGGGTTGTGTCTCCGCTACAGCTAGAGCATGAGAATTTGGAACGTACCTTTCTGCAATTATTCGAAGCGTTCGAACGGGTTGAACATTGTCGTTTATTTTCCAATATTTGGGGATATTATTACCTATTATTTGGAAGCACACAGTGATACCACAGATAACAGATATACAGGCTCGAACAAAATTTTTCAAAATCCTGTGTAAATTTCAAATTTGCTATACGTTGGAAACACTATTGCCACCTACTCGACTGTTCGCCGCGATCTTTCAAAACGTTCCACTACGTTCCGGAACGAAAACAAAATCCTCCTGCCTGTTGTAGAAATATTCCAACTTCAACCATTTTAACACTTATCACACGATTTCCCTAAGTGTTAAAGACAATTTTATTTCCATGTCGCATAAATCACGCGAGAATTCGATCGGAATAAAACAAAAATAAACTTGTCATTTTAAACAACAGCAAAACAAAAATCTAGCGAGAAGTGACTGTTGCACCCAAAGTTGTGTCTCAAGTGAAAGCGGCACCCAAATAGTGGTGGCACCTCGTGTCGATCGCGGTGACATCTGCAAGTGTTCGCCATGCTGATTGAGCAAATTTTACACACAGTTCATATGTGAGCCTGTATATCTGTTATCTGTGGTGATACTAATGAACATATTCTGTTCGATTTGTCGAACTGTTACACGCAGAGAAAAAAAAAGTAAATATAACCAAATTTGGGTTTTACGCAACGATTTTTTTTTGTTAAAATAGTGACAAAAGAAAATCTGGTTTGATATAGAAAACATTGCTGCTTGAAACTGCAAAACATGATAATCAATCTTACTCAATGTGTTAGTTTGTTTCAAACGCTATTTTGATAAAAACAACAAATATTTCACTTGTGCGTTCCTTTCAATTTATTGACAAACAATTTCACAGTGAATTCAATTTGAAAAATATGTTATGAATGAACGAACTTCAGATAAAGTTAAGAATTCTTGCGCTTTAAAATCATAAACATTCCAGTTGAAATAAATGACCTAAAATATAACTATTTCAACTAACGCTATTCTTTGTTGAAATCATACGTTTTTGTTTGTTTTTAAAAATAAAATGATTTCTTTCAAACTAATTTACAAGGTTATATTTTATACTATTTTTATTTCGATTTAAATTGGTTCAATATTTTCTGAAACACGATTATCTTGAATTTTGAAATTTTTTGAGACATTTGATCGTTTCGTCATTCCCGTTGCTACACCATCGAGTAATTCACATACCGCAGTCAAGCTCTGTTTTTTTTATTTTTATAGCATCCAAACGATTGGGTGCTCCATCAGTCCAGTCAAAATAGAGAACCTGTATCAAATATTTTTTGTAAAGAAAATGTGTTATATAATGTTATGCAAATTTCTAAAATATACTTAATTATCAATACATACACTTGAATTGTTGAAACCCCCAGAAAATGAAAGAAGCAGATCAAATTTTACTCATGAAACGCGTACAAACTTTTTCCGTGGGAGACAAAAATGCTATGGTTTACACGCGCGAGAAAAAAAGGTTCTGGTTTATATGGTTTATATGAAATGGTAACTAACATGGTTCATATAAACAGTAAACTTAGTTGTATCATCACACAAATAACATCGTAGATAAATTGAACCAAGTTTTTTCTTGATATGAAGGCATAGCAGGATTGAGTCAACGAGGACATTGCCGATAACATTAACTCAACTTTGCTTGACATGTAAAAAATAGTCAGTTTATTTCAACAATAAACTCAGCCGGAACAAATATATTTTTGGTTTGGTTAGACTAAAATTTTTATTCAAATCAAACAGAGATCATTGTTTTTGCTGAAGAGAGAAATTGGCTTGTAACAATCATATTCCAGTTTGAAATGAATATAAATCAAGTTTAAAAATCTACTAACTGTTTTGTTATTTTAAACATGCTCAATTTCTCTGCGTGTAAAACGAAATTTTAGATTGGTGGTAAATTTATTCAAACATAGCTAGTTTTCGGTTGATTTTTCGATTGACCGTATAATTCTAATTTAAAGCATTTATATATACACTAAAAATCATTTCCACCTATTTTTTGAGGAGAAATCACTCATTCGATAGTTCCACGACAAAAGGGCCTAACTGCAAATGAGAGCCTCTCTTTGATTAATTTCTCTTTTGATTATTACGAAGCCATTATTGCAAAGTTTCCAATATAAAACGAAAGATTGTAGTTTTACCTTGAAAGTTTTGCGAAGAGTAAAGCGTCAAATATAAAATCAGGTAAATCGTGAAAGAAAAAGTAAACAAAGAGAAACTGTCATTTGCAGCTAGGCCCCTTTGTCGTGGGATGGTCGCATTGTCGAGCTCTTCTATAAGCTACCCAAAATTAGGTCGTTATCTACTCAAACTTTGAAAAAAAAAAATGGTAAAAACGGGTAGCGTGCTGTGTTATGGCATAACACTTGTACTAAACTAACATTTAGGTAAATTTCGAGGTAGAAAAGCTAGAAGAGCTCGCCAATGAGTGATTTCTCCTCAAAAAATAGGTAAAAATGATTTTCAGTGTAGGCACTACTTCCGATCAGGGTTGCCACATATACAGATTATTTTACACTTTTCTCGGATAAATTTGTGACCAGGATTCTGTACAAACAGATTACAGATTTTTGCAGATTTTTGATAACGTGGATTGAAAGTTGATTAATGATCGAACTAAAATACATTTTCTAAAATTACTTCTGGTAAGATAGAAAGATGATGGCTTCAGTTATAACGTATTTCGAGAGGCTCAAAAACAAAAATCACCTTCAGTGTTTTTCCAACTACAACTTCATAAAATTCAGACCAAGAAAAATTTTGGTTTCTTTAAATTTGGGTTCTAGAGACTTTTTTCATTTCGTTGTGCTTCGATTTCTTATCACTTTCATGTACAGATTTACAATGCAGGTTTTTATCCCCTGATACAGATTTATAGATTTTTCTTCTGAAAATGCCAATTTCCATGTGACAACCTTGCTTCCGACGCTTTTGTCATTGGAATCTTCTCTGCGATGGGCGCTTGTATTTACGATGGAAGGAAACAATTTCATCACAATACCGAAGGTGGAAATTGGGTTCGGATTAAACTCAATTCAGCTGTTTTCCAAAGAAGCGCAATTTTACAAAAGTAAATAAATCGAATTTTTCTTTCATATACGGATAAATGCTATAAAATCAAACAATTTAGTCTTTAAAGTTTGATTTTGTAAAAATGTCAATTTTGGTAGCACAAAAAACTATGAAAGGGGAAACTATTAATCCATTTGTTATAAGATTCACCTTTCACGTTCGATGCCAACAAACAGAACGATGTTTCAATTGCTACGTGAAAAGAGCGAAACTATTTCCTTTCCGTAATTTTGGATGGTGTCCAAACTTTTCACTAATGGTAATAATAAATGATTCGACAAAATTACCCACAAATTTATCTTAATCGCAGAATCCATCCCAATTTCACAAAAAAGGCAAATGAGCATAAGTTCATAATTCATGCAAGGAGTACTACTGTGTGCAAAAATTAGTAAAATTTTTGAATCATGTTTCGCGCAGAAACCTTATTCGTCGTTTTTTTTATAGGTTGGGTTGACTGTCAGTGACATCTGTGTCCAGTGTCACGTCAAAATATTCATTAGTGTGTACAATACGTTTGTTTTTTTTCTGAAGTATTAAATGAGCAATCAGCGAAAATACCGAAATGTTCAAAATGTTGTAAAACGCCTTTGGTGATAATTGTATGTCGCGAGTAAGTGTTTTCGATTGGTACAAGTTGTTCAAAGAGAGTCGAGAACGCGTCGACGACGAACTACGTCCAGAACGGCCATCAACATCAACTGATGATGGACACGTTAATAAAATCAAGGGATTGATGCTCGAGAATTGACGATCAACAGTCAGAAATCGTACTGGGGTCGTTGGAATATCGGAAGGATCAGTAAAACCTAATTTGAAAGATCAATTGGGCACCACAAAAATGCACCGTCGCATACTGCATTGATTCTTCGTGATTTTTTCGCCAAAATTTCAACTAATATCGTTCCGCAACCCCCGTATTCGCCTGAATTAGCTCCGTGTGACTTCTGGCTATTCAGCAAACTTAAACCACCAGCTCCGGGGAAACCGTTTGGAGTCAATTGAAGACATCGAACGTGAATCGCTACACGCATTAAATGAGATTAATTTTAGCAATTGTTTCGAGGATTAAAAAAAAAAACGTTGGCACAAGTGTGTTGGGATCGGGGGGGGATTACTTTGCATGTTGTTTTGAATGTTGTTTCCATTTTTAGTCTCGGGACTTTTTGATCCATGTGTTAGGAATTGAAATTAAAAATCAAAACATTCATCGGTGTTTTTCTCCATTTGCTGTCAATGTTAGTTTCGTCATCCATTAAAACACAGTTGTCTAATTTGTTTAGGAAGAAGCTCATGATTTTAAAAAAACACCTAGTGGTGTGATGCTGCCTTTCTCATATTATTCATTTTCTCCTATACACTATGTTTTTTTATGCGGATTTTTATGCGACTTTTTTATGCGAATTTTCAGAGTTAGGCGGTTTTTATATGCAAATTTTCAGAGTTCGGCGGTTTTTTATGCGGTACGTAAACTCGCATAAAAAAGACTTCAGTGTATATTACGGCAGAAATTCCCCGAAACACCACAATTTAAAAAACTGTCTATTACATAATAAATTTTTTGATCCTGCTAAGGGCTGAGGACAGTACCGTAAAGTGGTAGGTTTTTTGCTATTTTCTCGTTTCAAATTATATTTTCTTGGAAACGGTGCAGAATATAGAAAAACCCACCTGACAATGTCTTCGAAATTTAGTTGGGAATATTCTGTGAAATTTTCAGAATGATTCATGGAGTATAGCGGTCGTGTTGTATTGTTTTTTGACTGAAGAACTGCTGAAAATTGGAGCGCTCGGAAATGCATACCTCTACTTGCTTATCGAATATCTCGGCTTTGAAGGCTTGTATCATAAATCTACCGTGACAAAGTCTAGATAATTTAGTTTAGATGCGATTAGTACATAAAAACATATATGTTGTCGCGATCAAAATAAAGTCTTGTATTTTTCTGTGAAACAAAGTCAGTTTCAATGCATCAGCCATATTTTTTCGCTTTGGTTTCCTGACAGCATTCTGAAAAAGGAGAGAGAAATAAAATTGGCTCGACAAGGCTGCCAAACACACAGACAGTCAATCTTTGTGAAAGTTGAATATTTTTTCATTGTTCATTGGAATCAATGTAATGTCCAACCCATACGATAGATTAATGTGATAAAACTTCTCATCAAAATAATAAAATGTATGCTGGCAACCCGGTATAGTTTGCTCATATACGAGAGAGTACAAGAGAAATACGATGCGCAAAGGGAATTGAGCGAGCCACGTGGTCGATTTAAAACTCAACACGCGACCCTATGTCCTCAGACCTTAAGGTGGAATGTAGCGTCATAAAATGCACGCAAATCAGTTGAACGAACAGTCGCACAGTGGTTCGAATCAATAAAAACGTGGACATAAATCAGTAGCTGCCAAACCGTTCTTTTAATGCATATAGTTGCTTTGAAGAAATTATTTACAAATATATACCGCGTATTTTGATCCTATCATTAATTGTTCATGGCCTACTTTGACAAAAAATGTAACCATAACTTTTTTTTCTGAAGAGATAGACTTTTTTTTTCTTCTACAAAGTTTTAGAAATATTAAAAATAATTTACTTTGTCAAATATACCAAAAGTCTAGGTCGCACTGTTTCGGATATACAAAGCGTTTTTATGGCAACCCCCTTAAAATCAGTTTTTTATTCATAAATTGTTTCGAGTTATTTTGTTATGCATACTTTGTTTGGAATAATTGTAGAATTTATAAAAGCGCATATTTTTGTTGAAGATAGTGCATAGGTTTGTTCTTTCCTGGGAAAGTTATGCAACATTTTACCTTTTTTGTACCTAGGATAAAACCTTGCAGCGAAGCGAAATATGCAACTTTATGCAGCTGATTTTTACAAAATTTGTAGGAAAAGATGTACCCAATATCATACAAAAAAATCTAAGTGGAACTCGGTGGAACTTTTTTTTTAGGTCTTTTCAAAGTTTGTTTTAATTACTGAATTATGGCAACCCCCTTAAAACTAGTTTTTTAGTCATAACTTGTTTCGAGTTATTTTTTTATGCATACTTCGTTTGGAATAATTGTAGAAAATATAAAATTTCATAATTTTGTAGAAGCTAATGCATAAGTTTATTCTAAGTGGAACTAGATGCAATTTTAGGTCTTTTCAAATTTAGTTTTAATTATTGAAAATCCGAAAAATTATCAAAACTTCAACAAATATTTAAAAAATGGAAAACTGTTTTCTAGACAAAATATGATAAGGTATTGTTAAAGTACAAACCTTTACGAAGAGATTCCATGTTTAAACGTGTAAATAAATTTCTGTTATCGCGAAGCAACACAATTTTTAAGACGAGATGTTGAACGGGCGACGCTCACTTCAAAAGTGAGTTACAGAAATAGCAGGCGCGTGACGCCCTCTGTTTCTTAACCATTCATGGTTTCAGCATGGCCATAGCGAAAATGAGGCACACGAAGAGTACTCAAGATATTCTCATTGGAAAATAAATTGGATAAGGTACATGTTCTCCTATAAGAATTATAAAAGTTTGCTGCATTAAGTTGCATATTTCGCTTCGTCACAAGGTTTCCTAGGTAGAAAAGGTAAAATTATGCATAAATTTTTCAGAAAAGAATAAACTTATGCATTAGCTTCTACAAAATTATGAAATTTTATATTTTCTACAATTATTCCAAACGAAGTATGCATAAAAAAATAACTCGAAACAAGTTATGACTAAAAAACTAGTTTTAAGGGGGTTGCCATAATTCAGTAATTAAAACAAACTTTGAAAAGACCTAAAAAAAAAGTTCCACCGAGTTCCACTTAGATTTTTTTGTATGATATTGGGCACATCTTTTCCTACAAATTTTGTAAAAATCAGCTGCATAAAGTTGCATATTTCGCTTCGCTGCAAGGTTTTATCCTAGGTACAAAAAAGGTAAAATGTTGCATAACTTTGCCAGGAAAGAACAAACTTATGCACTACCTTCAACAAAAATATGCGATTTTATAAATTCTACAATTATTCCAAACAAAGTATGCATAACAAAATAACTCGAAACAATTTATGAATAAAAAACTGATTTTAAGGGGGTTGCCATAAAAACGCTTTGTATATCCGAAACAGTGCGACCTAGACTTTTGGTATATTTGACAAAGTAAATTATTTTTAATATTTCTAAAACTTTGTAGAAGAAAAAAAATGTCTATCTCTTCAGAAAAAAAAGTTATGGTTACATTTTTTGTCAAAGTAGGCCATGAACAATTAATGATAGGATCAAAATACGCGGTATATATTTGTAAATAATTTCTTCAAAGCAACTATATGCATTAAAAGAACGGTTTGGCAGCTACTGATTTATGTCCACGTTTTTATTGATTCGAACCACTGTGCGTCGCACAAAGCATAACAAGAAAAACCGACACATAGAAACCAGAACTTTTTTCAGTGATTGAGCGCAATGCAGGCTTACTTCTCGTTATGTATGCTTGTAGAAAAGTCTGGACGTAATGGATTTTTGAATTCCTCTACACATTGAATATATGCTAATTCAATCGTTATTGTTAGTGATTACTAGTGATCTTATATATTGACTAGCTTACTAACCATGTATAAGCCTGAGCTTAGTAGCAAGCATGGATTCTCCTTCAAAAGAACGATTGAAGACAAGAGAACTCTCAAGTATTTTCGATATCTTTGCCATTGTTTGTATCACAGGTTATATAAAAGTTATATTTTCAAATATTCTACATGAACGATATTACTTGGCTTGTATTTATTTCATCCAGTAACCTGTCAAGGTTGAAGTTTTAGTTTTGCTATAAAATTGCTACAATCTAAAATAATAACTATTATATGATATTACACAGCCAAGCATTATTGCTTCATTAACATCAATTAATTGAGATCAAGAGAGTTGGACATTCTTAGTATAATAAATGACAGTTACTTAGAATATAAACGATTTCTTACGATACCCATTTTATTGCATTCAACTCGTTTTCATTTCAACGCAAAACCCAATGCTTCATAAATTCGCGTCATTATTTGATGTGTAATTTTTGCTCACGATTTAATGCCACTGAATCCACCGTGCATTTCTCACACCACCTTAATACGAAACAGCTTATGTAAACTTTTTCGTATTTCGGTTGTTTTGGCTAAAATTCTGCTACAAACACTACTTTTCCGTTCTAAAACCGTCCCCGTGGAACGAAACAGTAACCGTTTATACATTTCAAAAATCAATCACGGCTCGACAAAGTAAAATTTCAAAATTCTAAGAATGCTTAGTTGTGATAAATTTCATTTCGAAAACTTAAGTGTTTTTGGTTTTTCGAAAATCGGTCTAGTTTTTGAATAATTGATCAAAAACGCGATTCGCACATTCCTCTACCTGCTTTATTATATAGCGGTACTTACGATTAGTATTTTAATTATCTAGAAATGATATCGAAATGATTGGTCTACTAACACTAACTTTTTTAATCTGCTCTTATTGTTCCTATCTTTGTAGATGTTACACATGAGAATGTATCGAAAAAATTATAAATAAAGTAAAAAAAATACATCCAATCTACAATCTTGAAAGTGGAAATAAATTTATATATTCTTTTCATCCGAATAGAACACAATGAATGATGATTGGTGAGTGAGTGGTGCATTAGTATGAAACTGAGTGAAGAGATAGTTGTTACATTTAACATGCAACCAAACTACTAGGTGTGTATATTTTTGAGGATGTTTGTCCACACCGTTTGCGGCTCCCACAAGTAGCGAAGAGGACATGATTCGGTCATCATATGGTCAATTGCAAAAAAGATAAAATTTGATTAGCAGATCACTTCTCTTCCATAGATTAAAGCGTAGTGTTTGTTCTAGCACGAGCAACGTCTGACAAGGTTGGCATACTCATAATACGGAACATATCCCTTTAGTTGTTCCTCTTCTGTGTATTGTTGCCTCTTTTTGTCAGACATCACCCATGGCACTATCGGTGTGTATCCTTCTCCATTGAGTAAAGATACATACAAGCCCTGGGGCAGTGACAGCATCATTCAATCTGTATCAAGGTTGTGCTAATGCCCAGGGATTTCTATTGCATAAACTACATTTGAATTTGAAGTAGCAAAAATCTAACCAATCATATGTGAGAGATTGAAGTAAGCTCCATTTCATCACATTTGATTACCATTGCCGGTACCTCGAAAACCGAAAACTGAATGTCGGCATAGTGACATTCAACCATAAACTAATATGAGCCACAAAATTTTTCGCGATTCTCTAGAAATTTTGGAAAAAAATGTATCGAAATCGAACTTGGATGAAATTCAGCAAATCATTTATGGGACTATCAATCCTTTATTTGGTTACATACTATCATGATCTGGAGACTAGAAAAAAATACTTGCCAATTTAAAGAATTGTTAATTATTGTAAAAAATATTTTTAAATTGACATTGTTACACTAAGCCTCCTACATCTGAAACGAGAGGTTAGATGAGAAGGAAAATGGAGGTATTCTTATGGCTTCTTAAGACCATTGATTTGAATCCAAGTTTGTAAAAAATCAGTTCAGAGATCTCCGCGTGGATTGTTAATGAAAGCTATCAATTTAATTCCTCCGTCGTTCCACAAGTAGTTTTTCGAAAAACGTGTTATAACAATCATTGTTATTTAGAGCAAACGGTGCACAATAAAGAAACCAAAACCAAAATGGACTGTTTTTGAAATTGACAGCTTAACTATTCAAGTACCATATTTGTTTATTTTTGTAGACCCTTAAAAAGAATAGCTTTTCTATATCTTTAACATGCTTAACACAGATTATGGACAAATCAACGCATCTTCAATGTTTTCGATAATAACAGGTGTAGTGACGTATAAGACTGCATGTAAAGGTGGCAAGTGACCACTGAATTACAGCTGTGGCTTGGAGAATCAAATTTCGTACACACAGTAGAAAAGGTCTGTAACGTAGGACTGGGCATGTCGTTAGGATGCCAGACATAAACCGAATGGAAATGGTTCTAGATCCGGCAGGCTAAAGAAGTGGAGGAGCACAGGGAGTTAAGTTGATCGAGCAATTTTAGGGTGATTTAAAAAGTATTTGTGTCTTGAGTGGCAGGTTGTTGGAAGCCACGGTCCGAGTTGTTAAGAGACGTGTGCTTAAAACAGCTAGGAAAAAGAAATAAGATAAGCTGAATTAACAATACGCTATTGTTTGTTAGAGGAATTTAGTAGCGATGTCTTTTCATTTTTGATTAACATTTTTAAATGTTCTGAGATGTGCTTACGTTCTTCCTACAATATGATCGAAATACGTCTTCCAGTTTGACCATGTAAGCAAAGCTAAAAATTTCTAAATAAAAATAGGGTAAGGAGAGATAGAAGACGACACATGCCCTCATTCTGAAAATGGCACAAGTAATTCAATAAAACATCCAACTGCTGTCAAACACCCCGAAGCATTCTATCCGGCTAATTTGCCTATATCAAATTCAATTTTGAGCCCCATTCACAGGAACACATCCGTCAGCGCACGACGTCCGGGATCAGTAATTAAAATCGACGGGAAAGGGGTTCGGCATCACGTACTTTGGCTTTTGAAAATTATGACATTCTGATGAGGTTTGAATACCAAAAAAAAGAGGTGAGTCACAATCTCCAGAGTACCAAGGGATGTTTATACTGGATCAAATGATGTTATGATAATCTGAAAAATGAGGGTTCATTGAGTGACTGGTTTTCGATTGGCAATCCATCATGCAAAATAGTTCAGGAAATCTGAACGCTAATTTCAATTGACAGGAAATTTATCAGTTACAGGTTACAACTACTATATGATATTTCGTCAATAGTTTTACTGGACGTACTCAATTTAGTCTTAGAACAACCAATAAATTTCGAATTGAAGAATGCTCTCTATTCGACGTTATATTTATTTGTCCCGAAAAAGTTTTACGCAATGCGTATCTGCAATTTTATTCGTATCTGAAAAGATACGCATAAAATTGCAGATACGCGTTGTGTGAAACTTAGGGCAGACGAAAAGTCCTTGAGATATACTTTTAAATGCCACGTGTCGTAGCAAATAGCTCGAAAAATGTATTTCACCCTTTGCAATATGCGCTAATATTCCGGAATATATTAGTTCTGTTTCATGATAGCATGTTTTGCTAGATTAAACATGACATGTATCAATAAATGAACGTTGAGTTATAAAATGTTAAGCGCACAAAATTAACAATACATAAAATAACGGATCCTTATTCTAGCTCCTTAAAAACAAGAATCTCATATTCCCTTTTTTTTTCGTTCCATGCTAGTCAACTCGTAATCCCACTCGCAACGAGTCACTCACCAGCTTCTCGTGTTTGTCGCGCGACATTCTCCGTTTGACGACTGGATACTCACTGCACAACAAGAAACCCAACTCGAGCCAGGCACACTCAGTCAGCACTCAGCAGGGATTCTTCGCTCGGTGTTGGCTCGCTACAGAAGGCAGAACATAGGAGCATCGTTCCCCTTGTTTGAACAAAAAAAAATCAAATAAAGCGAGACACTTCTTCGTAGTAGGCCTCCCTCGAATGATGCGGCGAGTGTCTCTAGCGTAAGAAAGTTTCGTCTTCGGTTTCGCCATAAATTCAGTAACATGTGCGCGCGTTTTGCTATTTGCTTCTCTGTCGAGAGTACAGTTTAAACTGGTAACATGGCCGTGCCATTCGGAACCAGGTGATAAGAAATCACCTGGGGGACACACCGGCAAATGAATACCGGAGGGTGTGATTTGATTAATGGGACAGGACAGGACAGGACAGGACAGGACAGGACAGGACAGGACAGGACAGGACAGGACAGGACAGGACAGGACAGGACAGGACAGGACAGGACAGGACAGGACAGGACAGGACAGGACAGGACAGGACAGGACAGGACAGGACAGGACAGGACAGGACAGGACAGGACAGGACAGGACAGGACAGGACAGGACAGGACAGGACAGGACAGGACAGGACAGGACAGGACAGGACAGGACAGGACAGGACAGGACAGGACAGGACAGGACAGGACAGGACAGGACAGGACAGGACAGGACAGGACAGGACAGGACAGGACAGGACAGGACAGGACAGGACAGGACAGGACAGGACAGGACAGGACAGGACAGGACAGGACAGGACAGGACAGGACAGGACAGGACAGGACAGGACAGGACAGGACAGGACAGGACAGGACAGGACAGGACAGGACAGGACAGGACAGGACAGGACAGGACAGGACAGGACAGGACAGGACAGGACAGGACAGGACAGGACAGGACAGGACAGGACAGGACAGGACAGGACAGGACAGGACAGGACAGGACAGGACAGGACAGGACAGGACAGGACAGGACAGGACAGGACAGGACAGGACAGGACAGGACAGGACAGGACAGGACAGGACAGGACAGGACAGGACAGGACAGGACAGGACAGGACAGGACAGGACAGGACAGGACAGGACAGGACAGGACAGGACAGGACAGGACAGGACAGGACAGGACAGGACAGGACAGGACAGGACAGGACAGGACAGGACAGGACAGGACAGGACAGGACAGGACAGGACAGGACAGGACAGGACAGGACAGGACAGGACAGGACAGGACAGGACAGGACAGGACAGGACAGGACAGGACAGGACAGGACAGGACAGGACAGGACAGGACAGGACAGGACAGGACAGGACAGGACAGGACAGGACAGGACAGGACAGGACAGGACAGGACAGGACAGGACAGGACAGGACAGGACAGGACAGGACAGGACAGGACAGGACAGGACAGGACAGGACAGGACAGGACAGGACAGGACAGGACAGGACAGGACAGGACAGGACAGGACAGGACAGGACAGGACAGGACAGGACAGGACAGGACAGGACAGGACAGGACAGGACAGGACAGGACAGGACAGGACAGGACAGGACAGGACAGGACAGGACAGGACAGGACAGGACAGGACAGGACAGGACAGGACAGGACAGGACAGGACAGGACAGGACAGGACAGGACAGGACAGGACAGAAGAACTGATCAGTTTACCGGATGAAACTGAGCTCGAAAGCTTCAGTCAAAAAACCGGACGTTTGGCCGGATGAACTCTTCAGTCAATCGTTCTGTTCACGAGAAACTGTACGGAAAACTGAGCGTGTTTGGGCTGCTTTAGACATGCTTAGGCTCGTTGGGAAGCTTCCTTCGAGTTCTAGATCTAGTTCGAATGTATTGCTGAAATTTACAGTCTCGAAAATGCTACTGAATAAGCGACAAGCTTTAAAACATACATTATTGGAACAGCCTAAATATTGGTTCTATGAACAAAATGTTATGACGAGACCAGATGAATAACAAAATAAAGAGAAAGGGGTTTCCTTAACTGAATATATCGTCTTGAAATATCAACCACTTTCAGCAAAATAAGTACTGAGCAATAACGAAATCATTGGCTGATTTAGAAATGTGTTTCATTGAATTCATCTAAATCAGAATTAAACTATTAATAAGACAAAAGTAATCAAGAATTGTACATTTCCTATTCGAAATTGGCTGATTACGTTATGTGAATTAGGTATTTTGGTGGTTTGAAAATCCGAAATACCGCGGCAAATCTGTAATTCAACAGTTCCGAAAATACAGGAATAGAAACGGGAGCAAAATGTACGAAAATGAAAAGAGAAAATAGGACAATTTTCTCCGAAATCCGAACAACTTGACGTTTTTACAAAGTAAGTCAACATTTTGTAATATTACAGATAGACGATGAAGGTAGAAGCTGGAATATTTTATTTATTTATTTATTTATACGAAATCCACAAGGGTGGGGAAAACCCTCTTCGAGTTGAACATCGTATATGTCATTCTCAAATAACCTAAGAACCATAATCTTTTAAAAGAACAATACAAAATATTCATCATAATATATCTTAAAAACTAATTGTCATATAACATTTCGTAAATACTATAAAATATCAAAACGAAGCAAATCGTTTAACTTTTTTAGCGAAGCGACTGGATAATTCTCCAAAATCAAAGTTGCAGTGATTTGATTTGGTTGGTATTTTTTCGGATATGGTGGCACGGATCTCTCCACGGTATGTTCCGTAACGCTAAACGCTAATAAACCGTTTTTGAATTCGTTCAATTCGCAAGCACAACGAGAGATGATGCGGTTACCTTACTAATGGAGCGTTCTCAAGAATAGGTCTAACAAGTGAGCAATACAATGCCTTCAAGCAATGAGGATCGTTGAACGATTTTTGAAACTAAACTGACATGATGCTTTTGAAATGACCAGTGGTTGATGTGAATCGAAGGTAAATTTTTCATCCAACAATCTTCCTAAATCACTCCCTCAGTTAACTCTAGTCAGAACAGAGCCACTAATTTGATAGAATTCAAAATACGGTGAAACGTAATCATCTGACTGAGGATGAGTTTGTTCCTGTGACACCAATAAACGAACAGTTCTAGTAGATATTGTAACCGCTGGCAATCCTCTACGGTACGAACTACGAGACAAAATTTTAAATCGTCTGCATAATTCAATTGGCAACCATTTCGCAAAGTAAATGAGATATCGTTGAAAAACAATACGAAATGTAATGGTCCCAAATTACAGCCTTGCGGAGCCCTTCGTAAATTGGGATGATGTGCAGCTATCCAACTGCACCCGTAATACCCTAGCAGTCGGACTTTTCATATTTTGAATGCACATGTTGTAGTACTGAACGATAAATATCGAGATTTCGTTTATCACATTGCTTTCCTATATTCACTTCCGGACACTAAAAATTGATTTTGCATTAAAACTAGAGAAGAAAAGAAATATGCTTTAAAATGGGAGGTAGAAGGAGGGAGTGGTGAATGAGAGTTGGCGAACTAAACGAAGTTAGGTGCGGGATGTAGATCTAATTAGTGGTCGAAAAAGATGGTGGAAGATGGATAAAAAAAGAGGGCGAGCAAACCCGGTTAGAACCGACATATAGATCTAATTAGTGTTCGAAAAGATAGGAGAAGAAACGATGAAGAGCGGAGAAGAGAAGATACAACAGGATTAGTTACAACGACCGAATTTATTAGATTTCAATGGAGATGGTGGAGAGAACGAAGGGGTGGTCGAGCGGAAAGAATTAACATTAGTATTATAACTGCAAAAATAAAGAATCATGGAATAATCGTTGTATCGCATTACGAGAGAGATAAAAAATCAAATTCCTGTGAGCAACTATTAAATAAACGGCACATGCTGGAAAAGGGTTCATTATATCCGTAATTGGTTCTAGCATTCGAAATTCGTATAAATGGATGAGAACGAAGACTTCGACGATGAATGTCAAAATTGATCAATTGTGGAGATCAGGACTGTCAACACGTGATTAAAGATCAGCAATAAAGACAGCTTTGCAAACGTTCCTACGTACAGACAGAGGATCTAGCTCAATAAGCCGACAGCGATCTTTGTAACTAGGAAGGTTGAATGGGTCCCTCCATGGTAGATTGCGGAGTGCAAATCTAACGAATTTGCGTTGAACACTTTCGACACGATCAATGTCGATTTGATAATGAGGCGACCAAACGATAGCTGCGTATTCTAATGTTGATCGAACTAGCGCACAATAAAGAGTCTTCAGGCAGTGTATATTGGTAAAGTTCTTAGTGATCCGAAATATGAAGCCTAAGAGTTTAGAAGCTTTCGAAATTACATAATCGACATGATTCTTGAAATCCAATCTGTGATAGAGAATAACACCTAAGTCCTTAACCGAGGATTCACGTTTGAGGACATTTTGCAAGAGATGATAGTCATATGTAATTATTAAGCGTTTTCGGGAAAAAGATATAATAGAGCATTTGGAAGCGATTAGTACCATCCTGTTGATGTGGAACACATCTTTATTAGGGGTGCAAATTAGAAACTCAAGAAAAACTACACGTAGAAATGTGGTCAGGTTTTAAACACTTACAGCTCAGTCTGTTTTGTATCAATTATTAATATTATTTCATCATTTGATAGGAAATATTTCTACGTATTGATTTGAATGTTCATAGCCATGTATTTTTAATTTTATATCATTGAAATGTTGATTAATGGCTAGCAGTGTCCTATTTTGTCTGCAAAAAATCTCCAGCATACCGGATTTGCCTGCCATAGTCGACGGTTTTGAAGGAGTAAGCGATGTATCAAAGAAAGAGCATCGCTCTGATTGGTCAATCGATGCAAAAGCGGAGCTGTTGGAAGCACGCGAATCTATAAATAGAAGCGAAATTAAAGCTGTCCTATTCCTAGCATGCTAGAGGTAGGTTGTTGCTAGACAGCAAGACAAAAACGTGCCATAAAACGATTTGAAGCTTTAAGGGCTGATGCCAGTTGTTAGTGTAAAACCGTGTCGCTCGCTGTGCGTATTACATTTCTCTCCATGCTCTCTCGTAAATGTGTTAAAAGACTCTCGATGTGGCCGGGTGGCCAAGAAAGATTTGATATTTTCGGTTACAAGTTTGACTACATCACATAAAATCCAATAAAGCTAACGCTTGTTTGGCAGCCTTGATGAGCCGATTTTATTTCTCTCTCTCATGTTTCGTTACGTTACCAGGCAGAAATGGTGCCGCCATAGAAACGTACTTACCATTACAAAAATAACATTCACTTAATTTTTATCGCGACAACATATATGTCTTTATGTACTAATCGCATCTAAACTAAATTATCTAGACATTGTCAGGATAGATTTTTGATCCATGCTTTTGAAGGCGAGATATTCAATGAACAAGTTGAAATTTGCCGTTTTCAGCTATCAAATTTTGTGTTGTAAATGGATTTAAGTGTTCCGAAACGTTGAAAATGTTAGAAAAGGCCATTGGTGAATCGTGTCTAGAAAAAACACAGGCATACGAGTGGTATAAACGCTTCAAAGGTGGTCATACAAGCTTGGCCAAAGAGATGATTTCCAACGCAGATAGTGACCCCACATTCATCGAATGCATCATAACTGGTGATGAGGTGTGGATCTATGAATATGACGTCGAAACCGAACAAAAATCGACCGAATGGCGCTTCGAAGGCGAGCCGTTGTTCTAAATTTTCATCCATTATAAAAATCGCCACACGAAAATTTTTCAACTTCTTTGTATAGACGCCAAACAAAAGCTAATCGTACGATATGCATCAAAATTTGACAGAGTGTGTATAAAAATGTTGCCAACGTTGAGAGAATAAAATTTTACCGATTGGACAAGCGCGGGAATTTTAAAATGAAAATTCCGGTTGCAGAATTAAAACAAAGCAAATCGTTAAACTTTGTTAGGGAAGCGACAGGATGATTTTCCAAATTAAAAAAGATCCTGTGCAGCAGTAAATGATCGAATGGCAGCGGTTATCCATTCATTATATTCCAAACTAGTTCTATGAAATCTTTGCTGAAGTAGAGTTGCATTCCGCAGTGTTCAGTCCGGTGTCCGAGAATTAATTTCAGATCGCAATTCCGGTGCAT
This sequence comes from Malaya genurostris, assembly GCF_030247185.1. Taxonomy (NCBI): domain Eukaryota; kingdom Metazoa; phylum Arthropoda; class Insecta; order Diptera; family Culicidae; genus Malaya; species Malaya genurostris. The sequence continues at coordinate 337,437,047 of NC_080571.1, read as the reverse complement.
CTAATTCTCCGTAGATCAGTTTTACATCAGTCGCAGTGATTCGATTTCCATTAGTTGGCATCTTTCCGAATATGGTGGCAGATTCGAGGGATCTCGTAAAACGTGGGTTCCGTAATGCTTAACGAACAAACCGATTTTGAACTTGCTCAATTCGCTTGCATCAAAATAATGAAGCGTTCAAAAAAATAGGTCTAACAAGTGAACAATACTTTGCCTTCAAGTAATGAGGATCGTTAACATCCTTAGCGATATTTTAAATAAATCCCAATGATAAAATTTACCTGATTGAATGCTTCCTAAAATGACTTGCCGCTATCGGCCCAGTATAAAGATAAACCGCTTATTTGGTAGGATTAAGCTTCTTACCAACGTTCTATAGGGCTTGCTGGAATGGTATGAAAAATGGTTGAAACATTTTGTTCCTCGAAAAAGCCAAGTAAAAAGTGATGGATTCGAATGAAAACATGAAAGCTTAGGAAGAGTATACAAAATGAAAATAAGGTACCAACCAGGACTGCACAAGTTAACATGGATAGTATCAAGCGAAAGTGTCGAGACTGGACCTTCAAGTAGTAGCTTTGAATAGTTCGGCTCTGCCATGTTTTCTGTTTGAATAAATATGCAAATTTGCCAATTTAATTACAGTGTTGTGCTCTTCTGTCTGAATATTGAGATAGATTTCGAGTAAAAGGAAATATGATTGCGGACAAACTTTGTGAATCGACTGGGAAATGTTTTAATTAGGTTTGGCAGTTTGAGCTGGGTGCATTACTCGTGATTGGACTAATTTCGAATGTAATTAGTAAGCGAACCAAGGGCGATCTTTTGAAAAAAGAATAGGAATAGGTAATGTCAGAGACATAACCGCGAGATTAAAGTTGGACTGCATTCGAGCAATATGTAAAGAATAAGGGGCAAAATACTAAACTTCTTACGACAGCTGATTTTCCAAATAAGCTCTTCGCGTTATGTTTTGGACCTGTGCAGGACCGTTTGAGGCTTTGGAATTTTGAAAATGAACATTTGGTTGCGTGTTTTGGCTGGCAGTTTTCTAAAAATATCTATATATAACTTTTGTAGTCTCTATAGGGATTCCAATTTCTCAATGACAGTAATTGTTTAATGCTAGTGTATCTAAATGAGCTAAATTTTTTCTATTTATCTACTAATTTGTTGCATTCAACAATAAAATTATTTACCAATTTGAATGAGGTCGATAATTAAAACTCTTTTTTAGCAAATTCAAACGACGATTAACCAAAATAAAAGAAATCTACTAGGAAGAAAGCTGCCCATCAATTTTGTAGTCGAAGAGTATAAAGAGGATGAAACGCTAGTCACAAGATGGTTTCATCGACATTATGTGACTAATTTATCCAGAAGTTTATAAGGAGGGATGTATTTCTCCGAATTGCGAATTACCGAATAATGTTTCAAATCGTCAGCGTTGATTTATTTTCATCCATAAACAAGCAGCAAGACGGCATCCATATTGCTGCCCTGTGGATCTTTTTATTTGTCCGTAAAAAGCGCCATTCATTACTTTTCGTATTCAATAGAGAAAACAGAGTGTTCAAGAGCTACCGAGCATTTGTCGAAGTCTATAGCGATCGTGCTCTTCCACTTCGAACATGTTAAATGCGGTTTCGACAATTCAAGTAAAAGATTTCGACCTTAACAACGCCACATGATCTGGTTAGCGAAAATTGCAAGTATTATTAGATGAAGTCGACACACAAACGAAATGACAGCTTGAAAGTGTAACTAGTAGTACAACAGCAATCAATGTTCAAATGTTTAAGAACCATCAGGAAGATTCTCACATATATATTTTGCTCCACGACAATGTCCCATCGCATAAGTCGAAAGGCATTCGCGACACGCTAAGAAGTCTCCAGTGGGAAGAGCTTGACCAAGCGGCTTACTCTCCAGACCTTGCCCTATCCGACTACCATATCTTTGCGTTGTTGAGCTACGCACTTTATGTGCAGTGTTTCTATACTTACCAAACTGACTCGTTCAATGGTTCAACAACAAAGGCAATAAATTCCACTGGCAAGTTATCCACCAATCTTCAGAAAGATGACACAAATGTAGGGTAAAGTGTACCTTCAATTCAATGCATTGAAAATTTGGGTTTTATTCGATAAAATATATTAGATTTTAAAGTGACTTAACTATATGGCAAAAATCTTGTCTTCGCTCGTTGTGACCTTTTCTATTTTTTCAATAGCCACGGTACATTTGGAGAGTTATCAATAACTGGATAGAAGATATTGCTGAATGCAGTGAGACGATAAGAAAATATCAATTTTGCACAGAACTGAAGGGGCACCACTCAATATTTTTACTAGTTTCTATTTATCTATCTCGATATTACCGAGGAATCGAATCAAAATTTACCCGTCCTCTTGCTCATTCAGTTCTCATTCCACTTCCCAGAATGGAACGATGCACGACGTAGAATCCCACCCGGGAAGGATTACGACGAAACCCATTCGCAGTATGAACGTTAAACATAATATGCAGTGCAATATCATAATCCGCACCTTTTCAACCGCAACAACGTCATCGCAAATTTACCGACTATAGTTGGAAAAGCTACAACATTGGAGATGCCATTTTCTTCAATATCATGATTGCGAAAGTAGATTTCAGTGTCCTCGATTTTTCGTCGTCGTCGTCACCATCATCATCATCTTGGTCTAGTTGTAAAAGTGAATAGGAAACCTTTCGTACATTCACAGGATATGCTTGTCATTCCCCGTACAGTTCAGCAATCAAATTAATCATGCCAAACGGGATATCGCAGATGGGAGTAGATTTGCTGTTGTTACTTCTTGCTGCAAATCTGAACAGAAAACTCAATTATCCTGTTTGGTTTGGTTTGGGAGGAACTTATTGTGCGGTTCAAAACCTACAATTTCCAATGTGCATGGATTTTTCAGTTGTTAATTGAATCTGTTGTCGATTTTCTATGACAGGGAGGTCCTTGAAAACTTTCAGTTTAAGGCGAGTTTTAAACGTGTTTAACGTGTAAATCGCTAATCTAAGCAAGCCATTGCATGAAGGAAAATGGCGTGTTTTTTTTCGTTCTACGAGGCGGTTGCTTCGATTCAACCATCTCGTAGGGCAGTCTATATTTACCCAGATTAGCTTTTTTTTATGGTCAAAATATCCACCCCCCATAATCTCCGTCCAGTAAATGTCATCTGCGAGATTATATTCAATTTTTCTTCCCTTGCCACATTCTTAGAAAAGAATTTGTACGGCTAGCACAAACACTGGCAGCATCGCATCATTTTCTTGGGGACTATTTTGGGAATCAACCGTCTCGTAGAAAAAAAAAACGATATCTCGGATGGTGTTATCAGCAATCGCTGCTTATTTCCGACACCATTTCCTACCATAATTCGCTCGTCTTCTCCAACACATTGTTCCGGTAATTATTTCTCAGCGGTTGTGTTTTGAAAGGGACACTTCCAAAGGGGATCCACACCCCCCAAGATTTCTGCAGTATCATCATCATCATCAGCATCATCAGGAAGTAAATTTGAATGGATTAATGCAAAACGAAACGACGGAAAGAATAAATAAAAGCATTCAAATCGCATCCCTCATCGGTGCAGACGCGGATACGAATAATAATGATAAATGTCAAATTCATAAAGATTTATCCATCACTTTTATTTTGGTGTGGATTTTCCGTTGCATCCTGTTTTGCCCGTCAAATTCTAATTTCATTAGCCCTAGATTAAGCATCAGGAGCTTCGGTACGGTGTCATTCAATTATGTATCCTTTATCAAATTTAATATCAGCGACGAGAAATGCAGAGAGACTTACTCCAGACGGTTTTAGGGTTGGATGCTCTATCTTTGTTTGCTTTATGACGAAGCAATTTTCAGACGGTTTTAAAACATTTTCTTTGGCGAAATGGAGCACTTTTTTAGCGTTAGTAGTGAATAGAGAAGATTTTACTCATGGAGGTTTTACTAGTCACCCTTTGAAAAAGGGCAAGTGTGAGCTACTTGCTGGTGTTGAAAAGCACTGCACTATGCACGATATGAATTGGAAAAGAAGTTGAATCAATTTTTTTTCATGCAAGCAAATTCTGGAAAAAAATTGTATATTTAAAATTCAATAAATTGTTTTCACGGCTAATTTAATTGGATTCTTTACTCTTTACTCTTTACTCTTTACTCTTTACTCTTTACTCTTTACTCTTTACTCTTTACTCTTTACTCTTTACTCTTTACTCTTTACTCTTTACTCTTTACTCTTTACTCTTTACTCTTTACTCTTTACTCTTTACTCTTTACTCTTTACTCTTTACTCTTTACTCTTTACTCTTTACTCTTTACTCTTTACTCTTTACTCTTTACTCTTTACTCTTTACTCTTTACTCTTTACTCTTTACTCTTTACTCTTTACTCTTTACTCTTTACTCTTTACTCTTTACTCTTTACTCTTTACTCTTTACTCTTTACTCTTTACTCTTTACTCTTTAGTCTTTACTCTTTACTCTTTACTCTTTACTCTGCTTTTTTATTCATTTTATTTTTTTAACTCTTTACTAATTTTACTCTGCTTAATCTTTTTATTCTGTTTTTTGTTGTTACTCTTTTTACTTCTTTTTACTTCTTTTGCTCTTTTTACTCTTTTTGCTCTTTTTACTCTTTTTACTTTTTTTACTCTTTCTAATCTTTTTACTTTTTTTACTCTTTTTACTTTTTTTGCTCCTTTTACTCTATTTATTCTTTTTACTCTTTTTACTCTTTTTTTACTGTTTTTACTCTTTTCACTCTTTTTACTCTTTTTACTCTTTTTACTCTTTTTACTCTTTTTACTCTTTTTACTCTTTTTACTCTTTTTACTTTTTTTACTCTTTTTACTCTTTTTACTCTATTTATTCTTTTTACTCTTTTTACTCTTTTTACTCTTTTTTCTCTTTTTTTACTGTTTTTACTCTTTTCACTCTTTTTACTCTTTTTACTCCTTTTACTCTTTTTACTCTTTTTACTCTTTTTACTCTTTTTACTCTTTTTATTTTTTTTACTTTTTTTACACTTTTTACTCTTTTTACTCTTTTTACTCTTTTTGCTCTTTTTACTTTTTTTACTCTTTTTACTTTTTATGGGTCTTTTTACTCCTTTTACTCTGTTCACTTTTTTTACTCTTTTTACTCTGTTTACTCTTTTTACTTTTTCTACTCTTTTTATTCTTTTTACTCTTTTTAATCATTTTACTCTTTTTACTCTTTTTACTCTTTTTACTCTTTTTACTCTTTTTACTCTTTTTACTCTTTTTACTCTTTTTACTTTTAAAGAGTAAAAACTTTTTACTCTTTTTATTTTTACTCCTTCCACTCCTTTTACTCTTTTAACTCTATTTACTCTTTTTACTCTTCTTACACCTCTTACTCGTTTTACTCTTTCATTAATTTTACTTATTTCACTCTTTTTACTCCTTTTATTCTTTTTATTCTTTTACTCTTTTCACTCTCTTTACTCTTCCTACTTTTTTACTGTTTTCACTATTTTCACTCTTTTTATTTATTTTTACTCCTTTTGTTTTTTTACTCTTTGTTCTCTTTCTACTCTTTTTATTCTTTTAACTCTTTTTACTTTTTTTACTCTTATTACTCTTTTTATTCTTTTTTTTACATTTTTTACTCTTTCTACTCTTTTTATTCTTTTTACTCTTTTTACTTTTTTTGCTCTTTTTACTTCTTTTACTCTTTTTACTATTTTTACTCTTTTTACTCTTTTTACTCTTTTTACTCTTTTTACTCTTTCTACTCTTTTTACTCTTTTTACTCTTTTTACTCTTTTTACTCTTTTTACTCCTTTTACTCTTTTTACTCTTTTTACTCCTTTTACTCTTTTTACTCCTTTTACTCTTTTTACTCTTTTTACTCTTTTTACTCTTTTTACTCTTTTTACTCTTTTTACTCGTTTTACTCTTTTCACTCTTTTCACTCATTTTACTCGTTTTACTCTTTTAATCTTTTTACTCGTTTTACTCCTTTTACTCATTTTACTTTATTTCTTTTTATTCTTTTAACTCTTTACTCCTTTTACTCTTTTAATTCTTCTAACTCTTTTTTACTCTTTGCTCTTGTTGAATACGATAAAAAGTAACAAAGCGCGATTTCTTCTACAGTCTACTCTCAGCATCTATTAAAGCAGATAAACACAACTGAAGTATTGTTTATTTCTTTTGACCGTATGACATGTCATGTCATATCTTGAATCGCTGTTCGAATCCATATAATTCAACATTGCACTTTATTTTATTGGCAATTAGAAGAAATGTCACGATGCCTGTCTGTGGTTCACGACAGAAATCATCGCTGCTTAACTCTATTGTCCCCTTCAACAAAAATTCCAATAAATTATTCATAGCTTCGTCATGAACTTCGCCATTGCAGGGGAGTGCGTTTGATCAAGCTCAACCAATTTATTGGTTATAAACGATGGTTCGAAGACACACAATTGCACGGTAGGTGAGTATTCGACTTGTTTTGGATGCGTTTTATGACCATATTAAACAATACATGGTCAAATATTCACATCGTCGAATGATTGAATTTCTCGTTCAAAGTTTATCGCTTCCATCAGCAATTCACGATTGACTGCTGGTTTCATAGACGTAGTATTTAATTCAGTTATCACAGAAGCGATTTACAACTCCAAAAGCGAAATCACAGTTCCTAATGAAAATGTCTCCTTTACGAGTTTGCTTTGATTTTGCTGACCTAAACAAGCTGGAATGGGTTTCATTTAAATCATATTTAAAAATGTTTCGAGAGGACAGCATCAGACTCCTTCGTAACTAAGTTACCGTAGCCGTAGATTTACAATTTCAACACGCGGAAATGACTTCATAATAAATCTACCAAAGTGTCCATTGTGACACACCCCGTTGGCGCTCTTTGTTCGTACGATCGACGCGACAGAGCGCAAAGCAGTACCGATGCGAGCTAGGCATAATCCGAACTCCTTCAACTTGACTTGATTCGGACCCTGGAACGGGTCGCGGCGTAGAGTTCGATCGTGCCGCACGCAATCTTTGAAGAGTTTCGTCTTTTCTTCTGGTAGAAGGCAAAAGGCAATTTATTGCATTTTTATTAAGGGTTTCATAAGTTGTCATTTGCGATTTTTTCTCCGCATTTTGGAGGCTTGCCCGAGGCAATTCAAATCCGGGTAACGATTTTATTCTCGGACCGGCCGTCGCGGTCGCAGTAGGCGTAGGCATTCATTAGCACCGAATGTATTTAAGCTGGTTGTGTCAGCACAGAAATTTTCTATCAGCGTACAGCGACTCCGTAACCGAGGCAACATCTTCCACCTGGTCAGGTTTAGGTCAAAGTCGTCTGGAGGAGCGATCCACCCGCAGTGCATTACCGAGGTGAAATGTAAGCGGAAACGAATGCCGATGTTTGCGGTGCTGCTGTCGGCTCATTCGCAACGAGGGGTCCGTCTGACATTCCGACAAGTTATCGGCCGCCAGCTAGTCTCAGACTTTACGGTCTACATGTTACTGGCCCCGTTCGGGAGCTGCTACCTGTAGCGCATTTACCTATATTTTGTTTGTGTTGCCGGGCATGTTTTATTAAATGCTTCATTAACTCAGAGTATCTCGACGATAAAGCAGTCATAAGTCAAAACAAACAGACCTAAATCGAGTTATGAATTTCCTGGTTGGAGTTATTTGTCGGAATGTGATTCAATCTAAAGTGTTCCGTTGAAATAAATGTTGCTAAATTCACTAATTATTAGTTTTGTAATTTATCTACGTAATTCTTTTGAAGTTTCTAGATTCATCGGGATACTGACCTTGCACCGTAAATAGTATTACAATTTCATTTATTCATATGACCATCGGTTTTCATCTCTCGCGAAGTAAGGATGCTCCGAGGGGTTTTTATTTGGTCTGCTGCAGCTGAGTCGAGATCGGTGTGCATGTGCGAAATATATGCACTTGATATCCTCAAAGATGGCATAATGTGATATCTTCGTTGTTACTAAAAACACGAGCTTTCGGTTCTGTGGCACAATCATTTCTGCCGTTTACTAATTATCCAAACTTAAGCCTAGCCCTATCTGATTCGTGAGCGGGAGCGGAAGGGAAGAGAAGCGTGAGTGAACGGAATTTTAATTTGGGTATTGAACTCCACTTTTTGTTGCACAAGCAATCTTGTATTTTATCGTAGTCAATTTTGACTGAGGTAATTGTGTGACTGACTGGCATTGTCTTATGTTGAAAAATGCGGGAAGCGCATTTTTAAAAGGTTGACCGAGGAAATCAGAACACTTGGATGGGTCAAATACAATGATACAATACAAATGATGGGATAAGTATGACTAAGGTCACATGGTATATGGTATGCCACACCTCCCTCCTTTTGGAGAAGAGTGCTATAGCTATTCTGGACATAAATGATTAGATTATATAAGATAATTTTTTTTTCTAGCTATTCAATTTTCTATTGGAATTTTATCAGTCAGCTGTTGTGAGCTAGAAGATTTTGATTTGTTTCCTTATTTATAATGAGAGAATTTACATCTTCTACGTTAATAACTGTATATGGTCCTGATTGTATACTGTCAAGTTTCCTTCTCCCTTCAGATTTTAAGTAAACTGTATCGTTCAATTTTATTTCTGTTTGGTTAGAAACATTTGTTCTGTTTGTTTCAACCTTGATTATTTTTTCTCTAATGTGCTGATGAATTTTCTGAAATTTGTGTTTTAGCTCTTTTGTGTACAAGTCGTAATTATAACAGATCGGCTGAAAAGTTCGTATCGTTTCTATGAGAGGGCGCCACTAAAATTAAATCCATACAATTTTCAGTTAGTACCAACCTTCAAAAGATACGTGTATAAATTTGACAGCTGTCTGATTATTAGTTTGTGAGGTATTGCATTTTGAGTGAAGCTACTTTTGTTATTGTGAAAAAAATGAAAACAAAAAGGAATTTCGTGTGTTGATGAAACACTACTTTTTGATGAAAAAAAGTGCCGCCGATACCAAAAAATGGCTTGATGAGTGTTATCCAGACTCTGCACCGGGCGAAGCAACAATTCGTAAGTGGTTTGCAAAATTTCGTACTGGTCATATGAGCACCGAAGACGATGAACGCAGTGGACGTCCAAAAGAGGCTGTTATCGATGAAAACGTGAAAAAAATCCACAAAATGATTTTCAATGACCGTAAAGTGAAGTTGATCGAGATAGCTGACACCCTAAAGATATCAAAGGAACGTGTTGGACATATTATTCACGAATATTTGGATATGAGAAAGCTTTGTGCAAAATGGGTGCCGCGTGAGCTCACCATCGATCAAAAACAACAACGAATTGATGATTCTGAGCAGTGTTTGAAGCTGTTATATCGAAATAAAACCGATTTTTTTCGTCGATATATAACAATGGACGAAACATGGCTCCATCACTTCACTCCGGAGTCCAATCGACAGTCAGCTGAGTGGACTGCACGCGATGAACCGAACCCAAAGCGTGGAAAGACTCAACAATCGGCCGGTAAGGTTATGGCGTCTGTATTTTGGGATTTGCATGGTATAATTTTCATCGACTACCTTGAAAAGGGAAAAACCATCAACAGTGACTATTATATAGCGTTATTAGAGCGCTTGAAGGACGAAATTTAAAAAAAACGGCCTCATTTTAAGAAGAAAAAAGTTTTGTTTTATCAAGACAATGCACCGTGTCACAAGTCGATGAAAACCATGCTGAAATTGAACGAATTGGGCTTCGAATTGCTCCCTCATCCACCGTATTCTCCAGATTTGGCCTCCAGTGACTTTTTCCTGTTCTCAGACCTCAAGAGAATGCTCGCTGGTAAAAAATTTAGAAGCAATGAAGAGCTAATCACTGAAACTGAGGCCTATTTTGAGGCAAAGGACAAATCGTACTACAAAAATGGTATCAAAAAGTTTGGAATATCGCTATAATCGCTGTATCGCCTCTGATGGCAATTATGTTGAATAATACAAACGAATTTTGGCAAAAAAAATGTGTGTTTCTATTAAACGATACGAACTTTTCAGCCGAACTGTTAAACTGGTTTTACTTGGTTTAGGTTTGCATTTTCAAATTGATTTATTTGTTTTCCAAATAACAGTTCAAATGGAGAATAATTATGATCTGAATTGGGGGTAGCATTATAACAAAAACTGTAATATGGAATCCAGTCATCCCAATCATTCTTTTGTTCATTATCGAAAATTCTTAAATATTCATTCAAGCATCTGTGGTTTCTTACTAATGCTCCTATTGTTTGGGGGTGATATGCGGCAGAACAAACATGATTAATTTTTAACATATCACAAATGTTATCAAAGATTCCTTTATACTCTGTGGCTTGATCTGTGCTAATTGCTGACATCGGTCCATAAACTAAAATACAATTTTCTACAATAGCTCTTGGTATCGTTGAGGCTGATTTATCAGGGATTGATGTTATTACAATATATTTGCTTCAATCGCACGGCATATCTATTTCCTTTTGAAGTTAAAGTGAATGGCCCTACTGTGTCGATAGATACTATATTCAAAGGTTTTATGGGGGCTAGAGGTTATTGTAAATTTTTGTTGTACTGGTGTGAAATGTTTGTTTTTTTTACATAGACTACATGATATTACATATTTGGTGATCATGTATTTCATGTTACGCCAATAGTATAAGTTTCTTAATTTTTTTATACAGTCGTGTGATTCCAAGATGAGTTGTGGTAAGTTTCAAGGATTTGTTGAATTTTTGTCTCGTCTTGTAGTGGTTCAGGTGGTTTGTATATTATAACGTTAACGTTTCGTAGAACTTTGTTTCCGATTTCCTTGAAGTCGTTCATGTTCACGAAATTAAATATAGTCATAAATACGTTTATTTCTTAAGGCAATTTACATAAGTTTTTCTTGGCCGTATCATCACTTTTACATAGAATTCTTAACCTAATATAATACTAATATAATCACAGCGATTTGAGTTTAATAAAACATATTCCTCTTATATTTTAAATATCATATTAGCTATTTCGTTATTTATTATTGAATCTACTTAAGAACATTATTTGAACCAAGCGATTAACTGCTATAAATTATTAGATAAGCTTAAATTTTTATACATTTTGTTGTTGATTTCGTAACCTATTTTGAGTTTGTTTGTATCAGCACATCATTTTTATTAAAATTTTGCTATTGGATGAACTAATGGACGCAGTAGGAGTCAGAACTAACCCTCAAAAGGGTCAATTATTAAATTTGAACTTCAATTGTCTTTATGAAATGATAAAGAAGTTTCATGTAAGAAAAAATTCAATATAGTATCTTCGGATGAAATAGCTACAGTGTTGTTCTTGGATTTTTTTTTCATTATTTTGTTTGTAGGGTACCCTCTTCGATTTTCGGAATATTTCTGGAAGATTTTTACTTATTAATTTGAATCCGTACGCTAGAGTAAGGCTTCTTTTATAATTTTTCTCAAACAACATTAATGAATCGACCGGTGGTGTGCCATTTTCTAATAGTGTGAAGGCAACTTTTTTCATATTGTGCACTTGTTCACTGCAAATTGCATCATATACTCGGAGTTGATCAGGCTCCGGCTATTTCTTTGACTAAACAAGATTTGCTTTGCATGGACCTCGTTTGTACTCGCAATACAGTCATTTCTTTTAAGTGATCCGAATTTATAGCTATTCTAGAAAGGTTATCTGCTACCACGTTACATCTTCCTGAAATGAATTCTACATCGTAATCAAACTCCTCGAGGTCTAGTCTCATACGAGTTAATTTTGATGAAGGGTTCTTCATTCCAAAAAGGTATATTAGTGGTCGATGGGCAGTTCTTATTATAAATTTCCGTCCATAAAGGTATGGTCGAAAATGCATGACAGCCCAGTGTATGGCTGCTAGTTCTTTTTCAATGATGTGTTTATTTCTTTCACCTTTTGTAAACGCGCGACTGGCAAAAGAAATAGGCAGATCATCAGATCCGTGCATTTGTGATAGTACTGCTCCACAGGCATAATCTGAAGCATATGTAGTCACAATGGATGTTTTTTGAAAATCGGGATATTGTAGGATTTTGGGAGATACTAATGAGTTTTTTATCGCATCGAATGATATTTGACATTCAGTAGTCCAACTGAAATTTACGTTTTTCCTAACAAGATTATCTAACGCACAAATTTGTGAAAAATTTGGTATAATCTGCGGTAGTAATTACAAAATACCACAAAACTTCTGACTTGGTCAGTGTTTTAAGGAATTGGGTAATTTCGAATGGTTTCGAATTTTGCATCGTCTGGCAGAATCCCTTTGTCTGTTATTTTGTGTCCTAAATATACAACTTCGTTTCTGAAGAAACAACATTTAGCAGGGTTTAGCTTTAGGTTACATTGTCTAAAACAGTTGAATACTTTGCTTAAATTTTTCAAGTGGTGCTCTACTGAACAACCGATAACGATAACGTCATCAATGTAGAGAAAAGCTCATTCGGGATTTAGACCGCTTAGTGCGATTGACATCATCCGTTGAGTCCAAACGGTAGTCGTTTGAATTTGAAATGTCCTCTTTCTGGTAAGGAGAAGGCTGTAAATTCTTTTGAATTTTGTTCAATCTCTATCTGGTGAAATGAGATCTAGGGTTGTGAAAAATTTTGCACGGCCAAGTTGATCGAAAATATCGTCAACTCTTGGGAGTGGGAATTGATCTGCTAATTTTTTTTTATTGAGTTGGCGGTTGTCAACCACCAATCTGCATTTTTTATTGGAAATTTCCGACTTCTTAGGAACTAATAGTATGGGGGAATTATATTGTGATATAGATGGCTCGATTATGTCGTTTTTTATTAGGTTATCGACTTGCCGACAAAGTTCTTCTTTCTGACTTTGCGCATTGCGATAATTCTTTATATAGACTGGTGAAGTATCACTCATGTTTATGGACTGCTTATAAAAATTATTGTGATTTAATAGGTCATTTTTCAGAATAAAGATATCGGTATATTCGTTGCATAAGTTAAGTAAAGGGGTTTTTAAAATTTTAACAAACTTGAATTCAATAGAAAGACCTCACAATCTCATAGAACGCTTATCTTGATACGGCTACCGGATCCGAAACTAGCCATATAATCCTTACATTGAGCGTGTTTTGTTAAATCTGGGTTGGCGGTTCAATGCATTAAGTACTGGTCTTACAAGCCAGATATATCTTCGAGCCCCGACATGGCAGGATTTTTAGCGTCGGTGAAATCCGTAACACCAGCCATGTAACGGTTCTGTACTCTATGAATTTGTTGCGAAATTTGTTAAAACAGGTGGTCAAACTCCACCAAAGGAATGTAATAACACGGCTTTGCTTTGTGCTTGTTGAGGGCCATAAAATTTAATTTTCGATATACTGACAATGACAATGTCTCTAATAGTGGTAAAAAACTATTAAAACTGAACTCTTTATTTCTCACAGATAGCATATCCGATTTTCACAAACTTCCAATGAATGTCAGTCACACAATATCATAAATTGCTGTTGAATTTCCTCCGGATCTGACTACCGGTTTCGGAACTACAGGGTGAAGTATGTTGAAAATCTCAAAGCGAAAATTATTCTCAATTTGATTCAAAGTTGGTTCTAAACTGAATTTTATTCAGTAGCTTGCCAAAAGGACCGATTTCAGATATATCGATTTCTAGTTTCCGGTTCCTAAGGCATCGGAGAATAGTGGTCAAAAATTACGAAAACGAAACTGACTTCATTCTTGTTTTCGTTCAACATTCAATGATAAGTTTTATCGAAGAATCCATGAATAATATTTGTGAAGATATGACTAATATGAGATAAGCATAATCACGCTACCAGGAGGATTGGAACTGGTTTTTATAAACAATAAAAATAGGCGTCAAATTCGTCCAAGCTTTTAAAAATTCAGAAGCTAAGTGAATACACTGGGTTCTCTTTTCACGCAGGGGATACGTACCGCGTAAAAAACCGCAAAACGAAAAAAATTTAGATGCCAAATATCTTAGAAATATATAAAACGTTGTGAAATGGTGTAATCTGAAAACAAAATTTGGAAAAAACGACTTTAGAACAGAGAATTCAAAAGCGCGTAACTTCGGAAATCCGCGTGGAAAAACACGTAAAAACACATGAAGAATCGTAAAAAAGACCTCAGTGTAAACAGAATTTTTAAAGCTAGTTTATGCAATTATTTCCAAGCACCTGAAAGACTTTCGATTATAGCACGATTCTCTATTCTCTATTCTCTATTCTCTATTCTCTATTCTCTATTCTCTATTCTCTATTCTCTATTCTCTATTCTCTATTCTCTATTCTCTATTCTCTATTCTCTATTTTCTATTCTCTATTCTCTATTCTCTATTCTCTATTCTCTATTCTCTATTCTCTATTCTCTATTCTCTATTCTCTATTCTCTATTCTCTATTCTCTATTCTCTATTCTCTATTCTCTATTCTCTATTCTCTATTCTCTATTCTCTATTCTCTATTCTCTATTCTCTATTCTCTATTCTCTATTCTCTATTCTCTATTCTCTATTCTCTATTCTCTATTCTCTATTCTCTATTCTCTATTCTCTATTCTCTATTCTCTATTCTCTATTCTCTATTCTCTATTCTCTATTCTCTATTCTCTATTCTCTATTCTCTATTCTCTATTCTCTATTCTCTATTCTCTATTCTCTATTCTCTATTCTCTATTCTCTATTCTCTATTCTCTATTCTCTATTCTCTATTCTCTATTCTCTATTCTCTATTCTCTATTCTCTATTCTCTATTCTCTATTCTCTATTCTCTATTCTCTATTCTCTATTCTCTATTCTCTATTCTCTATTCTCTATTCTCTATTCTCTATTCTCTATTCTCTATTCTCTATTCTCTATTCTCTATTCTCTATTCTCTATTCTCTATTCTCTATTCTCTATTCTCTATTCTCTATTCTCTATTCTCTATTCTCTATTCTCTATTCTCTTTTCTCTATTCTCTATTCTCTATTCTCTATTTTCTATTCTCTATTCTCTATTCTCTATACTCTATTCTCTATTCTCTATTCTCTATTCTCTATTCTCTATTCTCTATTCTCTATTCTCTATTCTCTATTCTCTATTCTCTATTCTCTATTCTCTATTCTCTATTCTCTATTCTCTATTCTCTATTCTCTATTCTCTATTCTCTATTCTCTATTCTCTATTCTCTATTCTCTATTCTCTATTTTCTATTCTCTATTCTCTATTCTCTATTCTCTATTCTCTATTCTCTATTCTCTATTCTCTATTCTCTATTCTCTATTCTCTATTCTCTATTCTCTAATCTCTATTCTCTATTCTCTATTCGCCGATACAATTCGAAGCACTCTACATTTTGAAACTGTGCGTGCCAATTGTAAAAAAATACGGTTCCTACAAAGCAGAAGTTTTTGTGGATTTATTTTAAAGCAATTCTACCAAGGCGAAGAACATTGGCGAACTCAAAACTAATGCAGGAGTTAAAATAACTGCAATAATGATCGTAATGTTGGTTAATGTTAAGCAAAATACTCTCAAAAGAGATACTTTTTGAATATCCAACGAAAAGAAGACTGAAAGACTGAAAGCAAAAATTAGAAAGTTTTAAAAATCCGTTGAAGTATTTTTGAATGCAAAACCGAACATCTTTTCTTCGCAGGAAACGGCCCAAAAAAACTTTGAATGTAAAAACCGGAAAAAAACTTAACCGGTTCCTCCGAAATAATTGTTTTTATGCGGTTTCGGCCTTCAAAGTTTGTACCGACTGTCGCTGTGGAAACGCTGCAAAGATCAGGTTTTCCGTAACAAACAAGTAAACCATGCCTCATTCACAGCGGCAGTCGGTAACAACTTTGAATTCAAAAACCGGATAAAAACATTTTATTTAGAAGAACCGAATTTGGCATTGCAAAATGCGTTGCTCTCAAAGTTTTTAACCGACCTTGCATTCAAAAATACTTAAAAATACATTCGATTATTTGTGAAAATCGTCTGAATCATGGCGGAGTAGTTTAATGTTGAAATAGGATACTTCCAGCTGGTGCATCCGGCAGTTGTTCTTCGCATTCAATTTTTGACCATTCCTAGGACTTTGTACAATTTTGTACCGACTTGGTAATCAAACCCATAGATTATTATAAGTATTTTTTATGCAAATCGTATCAAGTAGATTCTTCAATTCTCGGTTTTTCTGATAATTGAAATCACTGATATACTCGAGGGTTTGCACTTGGTGTAGTTACTGATTTATTCTGCTAAAAAAGTAGTGACTCAGTGCTGAACATTTGAATCTTTCAAGTTGTCATGGTTATTGGTTTGGTTAATCGGTAATATAGAGAATTTTGTACCACAAAAACGCAAGTTTTTCTTGTAAAACTTGAACAATATAACGACCTCAATAGTTTGGAAAAAACTCTTCAAAGCAAAAAGTTCAATCAATTTTGAATTCAAAATGCGAAGCTCAAAGCATCAGATCAATTTTAAACTTGAAAAAAAGAAGAAAATGTTAGCCATTTAGGGGTTGTCCTGTTTGCGCTTAGGGCACATAACCGTTTTGAATTTTTTCTTTACGTTTTGTCTTTTACTCGTCAGTGCAAATGTTAGCGTTATCATGCTAAACAAATAAATTATTTCATTTCAATCGAAACGGATGCTTAAAATTACCTTCTGGAATCTTTCTACTCTGGAGATACCGCAGCGCTTCAACGATACAAGCAACGGAGTACTGTTGCAAAGAAATCTAGTTGTATCAGTGAAAGATGTTGCTCCTCGCAGCAAATGCAGCGCGACAGTATAACAGTACATCGATGCCACGCGCTGCAACGTATTTCAAATCGAAATGCAACAGTTCGGTACGTTGCATGACAAAAAAAAACTTTAAGTTGTTTCACATTACGAACCATCACTGGTTCGAGTCTGTGTTGGAAGATTTGATTGGTTTGAACTGTTATATAAAAAACTGAATTCAGACAAATTAGCTTTTTTTGTGATAGACCTAAGTAAGCCAATTGTATTATCAGTTGTAGATCTAATACAGTCTGTGCAGAATATTAAAATATTTTTTATTTGAATTTAAAACAAATACTGCTAGTTTAAACGCGATGTTAGCTGAAAGCGAATATCTAATGAAAACGGAGTACCAAGCGTATGCATAGAAGTGAAATACGAGTTTTCCCGCATGTTAATTTTATTTTGTTTCGAACACACAGAAATGATTACTCACCTCTCGGACCAGAAAAACTCCCTGGGTATGTAAATCGGTCAAAATTTTTTCTCAAAATAAAATCATGTTCCATCTTCTAGTATTTATTCTTATTACAAATACCTCGGTAAGTTCAGAGAAAGCAATTTTCTAACAAAATATGTGTGTAGGATCTGTAGATTTCTGTTTATGAGCCATATAATAGAGTTTGGGTTGACATTTGGACAAAACAAAGCCGTATCAAAACCTCGAATCAGTGTCGGCGGCAAAATAGAAGAGAAGAATAATAGACTTGTGATCGATGTGATATGTGTGTGTTTCTGTTGAATTTGTTTCCGTAGATATAGGACTGTAAGTTGAATGCCGTAGTGACCAAGTACAGCGAAGCATGCCTGGTTTCTGTCTAGTCAATTGGACTTTCTCTTCATGTGTTTTCATATGCAGGGTAATTTGATTGGTAAAACAATTTCCCCGGTTAGGCATTAGTGATGGGTTCGATTCCCGTCTCTGCGGTAACATTTTCGCAATTTTCATTACATAATTGCAATCGTCAATTTTCCAATCTGCATCCTCGTACACAAATCGTTGAAAGCCGTACAATTTTGAAGTACCAGAAGGAGGAATTTTACTAATGTCATTGATGTACAGTAAAAAAAGCAAGGGTCCAATATTTTTTCCTTGTGGAACACCAACGCTTACTTATTTTAGAGAATTTGTTTTTCCATTAATGGGAACCCATTGGGTTCTGTTTTCCAAGTAACTACTGTTAGCAAGTCCTCCGAGTTCATGTATTTCTAATTTATTACTTCGAATTTCGTGATTAAGAGTGTCGAAAGCCTATAAATGAAGCGCCTACATATTTTTTGAGTCTGTTTCTTTTAAAGTTTTGTCTACGAGCTCAGTTTTACCAATAATTGTACTGCTCTTGCTTTTGTATCCACAATGCATGGTATAGAGTATCTATCCAGAAAGTTGCAAGTATGAGTTATTAGTAATTTTTATTAAAATCGGAGAGAGTCACTATTGGACGATCATTATCAGGTTTTTTAGAATCACCTGATTTGAATATTGGGACGACATTGACGACTTGGAGACATTCTGGATAAATTCCAATTTAAATCATCATGTTAATGGATTCGGATAGGATCCGAGAAAAGGAATTATTTTTAATTATCTTTGCTACTGGGTCTATCTTTTGCAGTGAGCAAGACCCAGTCGAGGTATTTCAATCCAACTGTAGTGAAGTGTTTGTGTAAAGTTTCACAAACATTGTTTTTATCGGTTGTTAGCAGATTAATGTCTATACAAACCTTTGAGTGTAACGTATTGTTCAATATCCTTTCGAAATATATTTTATTTACTTGTTTCTGAGCAAAGTCCAGTTTTTTTTAGAAACATGCTCTAATAATTCCACTATGTGAATATTTTCAGCATCTCGATGAGATCGCTTTCAGTGATTGTTTTTGATATTCAGTGAAGCCTACAAATCAAAGTTCATCCACGGGCATTAGGAGTCTTTGGCAAGTTTTGAAACTGCTTTGGTGCAATGTTTCAATATGAAATTATATTTTAATACAGTGTTTTAAAATGATTAACAGTACAGATTTAATACCATCAACGTAGTTTCAGAATAGTTATTTAGTTATTGTCTTACTTATTTAAAAGCAACGGAAAAGTCCAGTAGAGCTGAGATTTTATTTTTCCTTCTCCAACAGGCATAGAACTTTCTCATCTTTTATCCAAATGATACATCCTACACATTGTTCATCGGAAACTAATCTATTATGCTGTCTACTTTAACTATCTAGAATTTAATTTTTTTTCAGAGTTACGACGATGAATATTAGTGTTTAGCTGTTGAAAAAGATCCACTCAATCAAAACGGGATTGGATTAAATAGGGGTGACCGGGGCTAGTAGGCCGAAGGGCAGGTTGGCCGAGTGGCTTTTATGAAAAGGCTATTATGCGCAAAGGCGACATCTATTGTGATTTTGGTGAAGTATTAGGCCACCCATATACCGACGTAATTAAAGGTGTTTTTGTGTCGTCGTTTGTACAGGAATCCGATTGTTCTTATTTCGGCACTTTTGAATAAATTTGGGTTTTTTTTAAGTAATATGCGTAACGCGAATCAATTATCATCTCGATGAAGATCGGTTATACGGAAAATATACCGAAAGATAGACATACTTTCTGTCTATGCCTTCAAACAGTCAGTCTAACTGTGACACGAGGGTGATGCACAAAAAAGTTTCCGTTTACGACTGCCTCTTTTAGGCTCCATTCAGTCATTGGCACGAAAATACACCTTGACTTGCGAGCTCCTGTTTTAGTGGCCTTTTACGACATGGAACAGGAAACCAGTGGATCAATTCCGGCTGTTCATAAAGGGAAGATGACAGTAATGGTCAACTTCCATTGAAGGTTGAGTAGCCGGTCGTTCGCATTTTCTTTGGGTTCCGTTTGACAATCGCTAAATATTTCTTTTATGAATTTAGATTCCAATCAGAGGTATTATAAACTCATGAATTGCTGTTGAACTGCTCCTGAGTCCAATTTTCGGTTCCATTAATACAGAGTGACGATTGATAGAAAATTCAATGTTTTCTACTATGTTAGAATGTAAAAAGCAGCACATTCTGCAAAGTTCGTTTGTAAATTCTTTCATCATCATCAGAGATTGTTAGGTAAAGTCCAAATGAACTCTCTTCTACTATACTGGTTTCCAATGTCCGGTTTTAAGCACACCGAAAACAGTGGCCAATAGACACTAGAATAGAAGTAATCGGTTTCTCAGGAACGGCTCAACTGGGGCTCACAAACTTTGATTCAAATACCAGGTATCAAAGCTTCTTTGAATGTCATTGAATTTTTCCGATCTCCGAATCTTGAAATCAGAAAATTCTAACCGTTCTAAAGTTGACGAAGCCAAAATAATCTGAAATTTTCAGAACTAGCGAACAAACTTTTGACCCGTTGCTCCTCTCATTCAAAATCATAATGCACATTTATGATAGTTTGGCAGCAAGTTGGCAGTTCGTTTCAATGAAAGATAAAACAAAATGGCTCAAGTTGAAATCGATCAACTTTTGATCGTAACATTCTTTAACACGATTTTAGGATGAAACGTTTCACTTTCAATTAGTATTATGAGACAACTTCCCGTTTTAAAAGTGAATACTAATTCATCATAGAAATAATCATGACTAGCAAATAAATTGGTGGTTCTTTACTTTATTTCTTCTTAGAAAAGTGTCTAGTTCTGCCCGACTCGTAACTATTCGTGCACTCACAGTGGCAAAAAACACTCACACGGTAACTCTTTCTCCGTCGCTCTGAGCATTGCAAAATCTCAGCATGCTGGTAGAGTCGGAAGAGAAATTTCCATCCGATTCCACTGCTCCGGGTTTGCTGGAAGGGAATATGAAATTTCTAACCGCATCTTTGCCACCGGATAGCCGTTGAAAATTACTTTCGGTAAACTACGAGATTAAGTCATGCATCGACTTCCGGTGAAATTGCTTCTCGGTTGATACGTTGACTTAGGTCGGGTGAAGAAATAATTGAATTTATCTTGCGAAAATGCTTGCTACAATCGATGCAGTATGGTGAGTAAACAGAAAATAATGCAGACTTGACCATAAAATATCGATAGTAAGTGAATCATCCTTTCTGATGGTCTCAATATTATCAGTCATAATTAGAAGTATTTAGGAAATAGAAAGAAAACTTTCATTACACTTGAAATATTCCTCAGAATCTGTCAGTAAATTCTTCAAAAATTGATTCCTTTTATAAGACACTTTGGCTCGAAGCGTCTTCATTATTTTTCCCCTGTGCGATGAACATGGCACAGGAATGACAAAATCACGAAAGGATTTTTTTTCTCTGCATCCGCCTTCCGGGCAGTGCCTCCTATGTTATGTCTACATTGCACTCTGCATCACTTTATCGAATTATCAATCGAGGTGGCACTTAAAGCCCGAACAGAGTGTCATGCCGCTGCTGGAGCGTTGTCGCTACGGCATTCGCCATTATGCGAACCAGAAACTAATGCATTGTTGGACAGATTTGTCCTCCAACGGAGCATTCTGTTTCAGCCATGCTAGTCCTGATGCTGACTGTGTACAGCCGGCTTGGTTTTGATATGAAATGGTCTCGTCCAGCTTGTCGAGTGTGATTGTTTCCGTTAGATTGTTCTCAACGTAACACTTAAGTGCAGCGAGAGTGTCGGGGCGTGAGCATACTAATTACCGTTTGCTGTGGGAAGGATGCTTCACACGAGTCGGCAAAGGGGGTCAGTTTCTAATTTTAGTCATGCAAAGAACTGAAGAGGAGGATGTTCTAGTTGACATGTTTAATGATCTATCTAGGGGTAGGTACGGGAACAATTTTTATCACTGGAACATCTGTTAATTTTCATTTTGATTTATTGACCATCACCTTTAGATCCTTTTTTTTTAATAACTATTTATTGAAATATGAGTTAAAATTAAATTATTAAGATTTGAATTGGGTGTTCAGCCACAAGTGGTGACTTTTCAGCCCTATTGAATACATGATTTGGTTATTACCATGAGGACATAATTTGCTTCCGCAATTCTGAGATTTTTGTGTAGGGAAAATTCTAAACCTACTTGTATTGTGTAATGGGGAAAAGGAACTTATATACTAACTTACTAACTAATACAGAGAGCGAATCGATTCAATTGAAGATTGCATCGATTTTAGTCGGAATTTGCTTATAACATTATGTGACATTACATCTAATGGTTCTATATTTGTGAGTCTGTGTAACTCATTTGTACTAAATCAGCTTCAAAATCATTTTCAGAATTATATTCTGAATCCTTTGAAGCGTTTTCTTCCTGGTGGAACAACAACTTGACCAAATTGGTACTGCATAAAGCATGGCTGGTCTGAAAATTTGTTTATAAATTAACAATTTGTTTTTTAGACAAAGCTTAGAATTTCTGTTTATAAGAGGATATAAACATTTAATATATTTATTACACTTTGCCTGGATTCCTTCAATGTGATCCTTGAAAGTGAGTTTTTGTCATACATTAAACCTAAGTACTTTGCTTGATCAGACCATGTCAATTCCAAGCCATTCAATTTGAGAATGTGATTATTGTTTGGTTTAAGAAAAGAAGCTCTTGGCTTATGAGGAAAGATTATTAAATGCATTTTTGCTGCATTTGGTTTAATTTTTCATTTTGACAGATAATCACTGAAAATATTTAAACTTCTTTGTAGGCGACTGCAGATCACTTTTAAATTTCTACCTGTGGCTAACAGACTTGTAAAATCTGTATTTCTGTCGAAAAATCTGTAATCTGCATTTACATAATCTTGGTTCCAAATTATTCTGAAAAGAATTTAAAATACAGATTAAGCTGTATATATGGCAACTCTGCTCTCCATCCGTGCAAAATTAATGGTTTGCCCCACTGGCGACGCGTGCCAAGTTTCGACCGAATCGAAGCAAATTGCTCCTGATTTTGCTACTATTTCTGATGTTCATTTGAGAGGTTGCTCAGTGAAAACAGCAACTTTTTCATCTATCTAATTATGAGAAAATCAACAGAAAATTTAGTTGTATTAACCACTTTCGAGTTAAAACAACTAAGGCGTGCTGTAACAAGTTTCCAATTTCGCGATTGATTGGTTATCCGTGTACAATAAAGTATACGCCTACAGATAGACACCACTTCAACATTTTGTTTAAAGCTCACTGCCTGAGTATGCGATGATTTGTTAATAACATCGAAAAGTACACCGTGCTTGCAGCCGCTCTGCTGTCTGAAACTGCAGCCAAGTCGAACTCATGGTCCGCATTCAAGTCAGGTTGGAGTTTTGTTAGGGTAGGTATAACTAATTTTGAATTATTTGTGATTATGTCATACAACTGAAAATGTCATCATAAATTGATGATGATATTTGTGATGGAATGTAGCAAAAATTATTGTGATACGTTAGATACAATAAGAGATATTCACGATCAAAAACTTATTACTCTCTCAGAGGAAAGATTTGTAAAAGGCGCCTCATAGTAAAGTATTCACGATAAAATGACCTTGAGGTAAAATGAACATGATAGAATTTAGTGCGGTCCTTCTAAGTACGTACAATCGATTTTACTGATCATTTTACACCAAAAAATGCTTTGTGGTCAGCTGCCTTCAAAAAGTCGTAGAGTTTTTCTGATCCATTTTTCCCTACTGTTCATTGGTTCAAAGACTAAGAAGATAATATATGCATTCCGCTCCGATTTTCACGTTTTCATAACAGAAGTATAGTTCATTTTCACACTAATTTTGATTGTTAGGGCTGCATTGGCGAAGATATTGGCTCCGAATGCATCATATGTGTGCTGAAGACCGAGTAGTCGGATAAATACTGTGATGTCCTGACTAATGAGACGACTATTGGTTCAACTGCCCTGTATCATTTGAATTAGTCTATGCGGCAAAATGTTCGTGTAGGTGTGTGTCAAAAAAATTTCAATTCAAACGAAAAGTATTACAACAGTTTAACTGAAATTTCAATTGAATTTTATCTGAATCCAACAACGGATTCCGGGATAATAGGGTGATAGGTGTTAAATATTTCAATTTCCACGAATATTTTATTTGAAAGTGACAGTGCAAAAATACGCAAAATCAATTTGCAGATCTTTTTAGATCATGGCTAAATACAATTCGTTGAAACAACTGTTGCGTTCTTTATTATTTGGTTTCTGATAAATCTCCTTACCAAGAAGCCTTCCGGATCCGGAAATATAGGGTAAAGTGGGTTAAAAACTAAATCGATCTCAAATTTTCTCCAATTGATAGTTTTTATCAGTAGACGGTCAAACAAACCGTTTTTAGTTATTCTTTCAAGAATAGAAGAAAATTATTTTGTAGAATACTACAGTACTATATATGATAGTATGATTGGTATGAGAAAGACATAATTACACCACTAGGTGGATTAAAACAGGTTTTTGGTATCGCCATCACCGCAATCACTTTTTCACAGGTGGCCGAACCGATTTTCACCAACTTAGATTCAAATGAAAGGTCTTATGGTCCCATAGCTTGTTATTGAATATCATCAGGAACCGAGTTTCGGAGTTACAGGGTAATATGTGAAAATTAAAGAAAACCCTAGTGGTGTAATGATGCCTTTTTCATATTACTTATATTTTCAAAAACATGACTCGAAGATTCTGTCAAGTTGCTTTTTTTCAAACTTGAATAAAATCAAAAACTTTCTTCGGTAGAAACTACCATCACCTTTTCAATTTGTAAACAGTTATGTCAGGTTAACCAAGATTATCTTATTTAAATTAGAAATTAATCTTAAGCACGCAAGATTTATCTGGGGTAGTAGCCGACATATTAAGCGAAAACGACATAGCAAAAAGTTTCATCGAAAACTCGCATGAGCCTTAAGAAACGTGCGTGCGAGTTAATAACAATTGATCACAGCTTCCACAGTTTCGCTTCTGCATTGATTGACCAATCAGAGCGATGCTTTCCAGCTTATATATCCCCCGTTCTTTCAAAATCATCGTCTCCGTTAGGGGAAAATCAGTAAGCCAGAATAGTGTCTTTGATTTTTAGCAGAAAAAATGGGTGGGTAATGTCAGAGACATAACTGGATGAAGTAAAAACGAATAAAACTGACATGCTTTTTCTTCATATCCGAATATCGACCACCACACGTACTAGTTGATTGATTGTGTCACTTGCATAATTGTACAATTTGACGGCAGACCACATGAGATTAATATGACATTTATTACAATAACTTACTTGTCAAACCAGTTTTGAAAACACAAATTGTATAGCGAGTTGAAAGAATATCCACAAACCAAAAGCCGTCATCTTCGATTTTATGAATTTTAAAATATAAATGATTAATAACAACCCGTCAAACGCGAAAAATCTTATGCACTTGTATACTGATATGACTTCACAAACTAGATATTTCCAGTGAACATTTTAAAAGCCACACTCCAAAAAAATTTGAATTTTACAGGTGACTTAATCCCTCATACGATGTAATTCATGAAGACATAATTTGTCAAATGACGGAAAATTTTATTTGTAATGACTTAATGTTAGATGAGCTTGGATTTTACTGGTTTCGACTGTAACTTGTGTTCTGCTAGCAGGTGCGACTGTATGAATTTAAATGCACATTTTACCAGCCAAGCAGATGCATGCTTCTGTGGTTCAGTCGATTAACAGACGTACTTGCGATCCAATGATTTTCGGTTCAAGTCGCGGCGGTTACTATCAGTGTTCTTTTTTTTTATTTCAATGAATTTCATGTCATGGAGTTTTAGACACAATATTAAATGTTCTTCCACGTAAATTCGCGTGAAGTGCGACGCTCCATTTATGTGCATCTAATAATATGTAAAATCACAGGGGTTTTTTAAAGTGTGCAGTTGTAATTCCTTATTCCAGGTTTTTTTAAGTGTGATATATATCCCCCCCCATTCTGCCGATAACGTTGAAGTTATTCAAAATCATATTGATTCCGCACTCGACATCGCTCAATCTATGGATCCTAGCACAGTGCATTTACTGTTTGGGGACTATAACCAACCAGGTTTAGTTTGGATGGAAACTTATTCCGGTTTTGCTATCCCTGACCCATCTGCATCAACCTGGATAAGGCCGAACGTCTCCTTGTTGGATGGAATGTCGCTACTGAACATGGTGCAAAAAATACTGTTACTAACATGCGCAACCGTACGCTAGAGCTGCTTTTTGTAAACGAGGAAATTTAAAAGATTTGCATCACTGCTGAAGCATTTGAGGCTTTGGTTGCCGTTGACGCAAATCATCCTCCGCTTTCTGTCACTTTGACTTGTCCTCGGCTTGTGCGTTTTAATGATATGTCTGAAGATTCGCTGTTCAACTTTTCGAAGACTGACTTTTCCGGACTCAATAACGCACTGTGTGTTATCGACTGGGATTCTCTACTGGATAATGCAGCTGACGTGGATACAGCTGTAGACAAATTTTCCAGTGTTTTGCGAGAGCTTTTCTTAGTACATGTTCCCGCACCTACGTGAACTTAAAAGGTTACGAGCAGCTGCACTTCGGCACTATTCCAATCGACGAAACCCAATAACAATGAGGGATTTTGCTCAAGCTATTAACAATAATCGGTCTTACAACCGCTATCTCTACTTTAAGCACGTACAAAAAACTCAATCCAATCTGAAACGAAATCCGTCTTTTGTTAATGGCAAACGCAAAGAAAACGGACTTCCTTCCAGCATGTTCCTTGAATATGAAACATCGAACACTCTAAGAGGCACCTGCAACTTATTCGCACAACATTTCTCGAGAGTATTCAATACAGACTCGGTTAATTCAATTCAGGTGGAACGAAGCCTTCAAAACGTTCCATATAATGTGATAAATATTGCAAAGATTCGATTTTCTGATGAGGATATTATGGCGGCAATAAGTAAATTGAAATCCTCAACATCAGCTGGACCAGATGGAATCCCGTCTATAGTACTGAAGAGATGTTCAAGAGCTTATTGCGCGCCCCTCAGATTAATTTTCAACCAATCATTGTCGCAGTCACGGTTTCGTTCCCGATCTTCATAAAAGGAGATAAACAAAATATTGCAAATTACCGAGGTATATTTTCTCTCTGTGCTGAATCAAAGCTGTTAGCGATTAGTGGGGAACGTTTTATTCCGAGAAACGAAGACATATATCTCTAATGATCAGCATGGTTTTTATCCAGGCAGATCTACAATCACTAACTTGACACAATTTTGTTCCTTTTGTATTAAGAACATTGAAACTGGATCACAGATAGATACAATATATACCGACCTGAAAGCAGTGTTTGACCGTGTAGATCATACGCTCTTGCTTGCAAAACTGGAGCGTCTAGGTGCATCGTCTAGTTTCTCTCAGTGGCTTAAATCATATCTCGTAGCTCGAGTTTTATCAGTGAAGCTAGGAAATGTCGAGTCATACAACTTCGTTAATGAATCAGGTGTTCCTCAAGGAAGCAATCTCGGACCATTGCTGTTTTCATTAATTTTTAATGACATTTCTTTTGTCCTTCCACCAGGATGCAGACTTATGTATGCGGACGATTTGAAACTGTTTCTTGTTGTGCAATCGACAGCTGATTGCATGGAACTTCAGCAGCACCTAAACAATTTTTGTGAATGGTGCAATCTCAACCTCTTAACTATAAGTGTGTTCAAATGCTCTGTGATTTCTTTCACGCCTAAGAACAGCCCGATAGTCTGGAAGTATACTATTTCTGGGGAAACACTTGAAAGAGTAACTGTTTTCAAAGATTTGGGTGTGCTTCTTGATTCTCAGCTCACCTTCAGACATCATTACTCGCATATAATTGCTCATGCAAATAGAAACCTAGGTTTCATTATGAGGATCGCCGAAGAGTTTACTGATCCATACTGCTTGCGAGCGTTATATTACGCGTTAGTACGGTCTACCCTTGAAACCTTAGTGCATATTTGGTGTCGTTACGCCAGTGTTTGGATCAATAGAATTGAAGCAGTACAATCACGATTCCTGAGATTTGCATTCCACCATACATTGGGCGCTGTCGTTTGCTCGACATGGACACACTAGATAAACGACGAAATATACTCAGAACTGTATTTATAGCGAAATTGCTGAATGGACAAACTGATGCTTCTGAGATTCTCTCTCAAATATGTATTAATGTTCCACCAAGAACGCTAAGAGCGCGGAATTAATTGCGACTCGACTTACGACGAACGGAATACGGTCAGAACGAACCGATTAGGGCAATGTTTTCAATAGTGTGTACGACCTTTTTGACTTTTGTGTATCTAGTGTTGTTTTCTAGAATAGGCTTAAGAGACTCAGATAGATTATAAGTAAAACTAAATTATTTTTTAGCACTGGACCATGTTTGTACCATTATTCGTTAGGCTAATGTTTGTGAAATGTAGTTATGTAAACAATTATGTAAAATGTTAAAAAAAAATGATGGGTTTATACGTGCATTTGATGAATTTCAAATGGGCTTTTCCCGCTCCACCAAAAACTCCATTAAGATCAATCCAGGTCAGATGGAAAGAAATAAATAAATAAATTTAAAAAAAATCAATTTTTTGGAGTGTATAACGGCCTTTTTCCTAGAAGCAGCCGTTGTCGAAATTCAGACATTAAAGACCTCTTGTTTGATTTTGTTGGTTTTGTTGATCCAGGTCGTTTGAACAAGTCAATTTCGATAAACGTGACCTAATTGTAAAATTTCAGAGCTGCTTTTGAAGGCAACAATTCATCCGTATGAAATGTTTCATGGAGAATCAATCATTTTTTTAATTCATTATAGACGAACAAAAAATCATCAGTTTCGCGTAGCGATATGACGCTAGATCCGACTAAAACATGGTGTCGAGATTTCTCCGAAACATTCTGGTGCCACTTACAGACGGAAAACTATAGGCCAGGTATAAGATAGGTTTTAATGTACGTCTCGACGTCCTTTACAATGCATTTCGGCTGCACCAACCTTTCACGGTACAGCTTCCTGGTGCTGGATTCTGGTGCCGGTAGTATCGGAAATAGTGATAACACACTAAAATCTAACAGAGTTGGTGAGACCGAATTTCACAAACATATATTAAAACTGAAACTTTTGAAAAAAAAATTATGATCCGACTTCCGGTTCCAATACTATAAGATGATGAATGTTTTAATCTTCATAACCGTCACTCAAAGTGACAAGGAAAAAATAAAGCTCTTTGAGGCAGTGCTACAAACTATTCCCGTGTGTGAGCCTTGTTAGTTTAAGGCCAATCGAACCTATTTTGGCTGTACCGGTCCCTAGTTTTCGGTTCTGGAACTACCAGAAAAAGTACACGGAAAACCCTCCAATAAAAAAATTACGATCTCGAAATTTTTGATTTTTGCAGTTTTTGTTCTAACTAATAATTAGTTGATTCAACTAATCTACTATTTGATTTGCACATATTGAAGTAGTTGAAAAATATGGTGTTTGTAATGCTGTCTAATGTCAAAAACAGCACAAAGCAAAACATGCAACCGAAATTCGTTTGTTATACGTTTGTAAAACTCGTGAAGAGTAACTTTTGAATGATAGTAAATTAATGTTTATCATAACACTAGTTATCAGAATATTAATATGATGATAAATTATCTATATCTTTACTGCTCTGGTGTTATAAGAAGAACCGATTGATATAGAGTAGTGCTATGCACAGAACTGATAACCGTTAGAGATATTGCAATCAACAAAACGTGTTTAACCAAAACTAGAACCCAGTGAATTGTATGCGTTTGAATTTTTGTCTTAAAATCAACTTGATTCTCCATCGTGAAATCCATGTTAATGAATGAGCATCCTGTTATCTTCAAGTCATGTACAAAAATTGTATGAACAAAGTGATTAAATTGAAAATGTTTAATATTCATTCATATAATCTGTTGAAACTGTATTTATTTATTTATTTATATATTTCAATCAACAGACAAACTAAAGTCCTAATGATTATTTCTAAGAATATTCAAAAAAATCGCTTTTATTCTGCTACGAGGAAAATGGAAATCGAATCCCATCGATACGCCATTGAAGGTTCGCTGCAATCCAATAACGGCACCGTTGATTCCGTAGTTAGTACGACGTAGAGGCATTCTGAGGAGGTTGTTGTTGCGAAGAGCTCTAGAACGAACGTTGATGTTGATTTCACTAAGTAGTGCAGGGCAATCAATATTGTTCGTCAAAATATCGGCAATCAGCATTGCACGGAACAGATCTCGGCGTACTTGTAGAGTATCGAGTCCGATGAGCATGGCACGGCTTTCATAACTAGGCAGCTGGTGAGGGTTATTCCAGGGCAAACGACGAAGAGCGAAACGAACGAATCTGCGCTGTATTGATTCAAGTCTTAAAACTCCATTATGAAAGCGAGGGTTCCATACTGACGAACAATATTCGAGTGTTGACCGTACAAGCGAGCAGTAGAGAGATTTCAAACAATATATATCTGTGAATTGCTTGGCGGTTCTCATGACAAATCCTAGACAACGAGAAGCTTTTGCCACGATGTACGAAATATGCTGCTTGTAATTCAATTGTTCGTCGAGAAGAACGCCAAGATCTTTGACACAATTGACTCTATCAATCACTGATCCTCGAAGACAATAATTGAAACGAATTGGTGTTTTTTTTCGTGTGAAGGTGATAATCGAGCATTTGCTGATATTTAGCGACATTTTATTAATTTCACACCACTCGGAGAAAATTTCAAGCTCACTTTGAAGGAGACAGGCATCTTCAAGAGTCTTGATAATTTGGAATAACTTTAGGTCGTCCGCGAAAGATAATCGTGCACCTTTCAATGAAAAGTTCACGTCGTTGAAATACAGTAGAAATATCAGTGGTCCGAGATGACTGCCTTGTGGAATACCAGAAAAAGCAAAAAACTCCTTGGAAACATTTTCATTGATCTTAACCGCCAGCCGTCGATTGCAAAGATACGATTGAATCCACCGAAGAATGTTGGAACCGAAGCCCAGTCTGTCCAATTTGGCAATAGTGATAGCGTGATTAATTTTATCAAAAGCAGCAGAGAGATCCGTGTAGACAACGTCCGTTTGATGACCTTTAGACATAGCATCCGTTATAAACGTCGTGAAAGTTAGTAAGTTAGTGGCCGTTGAGCGTTTCGGCATGAACCCGTGTTGAGTTTCAACGATGTACTGCTTGCAGTGATTAAAAATAGGTTCCAAAACGATAAGCTCAAACAATTTAGGAATGGCGCTAAGAGCGGTGATACCACGGTAATTGTCGACGTTCTTCTTGTCTCCTTTTTTGTGCACAGGAAACATATAAGCAGATTTCCAGATATCAGGAAATACTCCAGTCATGAGTGACAGTCGGAACAGAAGACATAGAGGTACTATAATACCACTAGAGCATCGCTTCAAAATAACTGCCGGGATACCGTCGGGTCCAGCAGAGTATGAAGACTTCATTTTTGCGATTGCTGTTTTTACGGAACTTGCGCTTATGTTCATTGAATTCATTGACTGTCCCAAAACGGGAACGTTAAGTGCCGCCTGGGTGATTTGGGAAGGTGCTAAGATTTCTCTAGAAAATATCTCAGAGAATTTTTTCATGAACATTTCGCAAATTTCCTGCATGCTAGAACTTGTCTGTTCATTGTAAAACATAGATGAAGGAAGATCTGACTCCTTCCTTTGCTCGTTAACGTGCTTCCAGAATGATTTTGGATTAGACTTTAATCTCCTCTGTACACAGCGTAAATAGTTGGCATAGCAACGTTCAGCTGTCTTTTTGTAAACTTTGTTGATTTCTACGTAGTTTCGCCGGAGCAACAAAACTCCGTTCTTAGAATATTTCTTTAGTGCTGTCCTTTTTAAACTTTTCAGTCGTCGTAGTTCTACGGTTTGCCACGGTACTTGTTCGGGTGGCTTACTAATTTGTTTAGGGACATATTGGTCAATAGCATACATCAGAACGTTGGAAAATGTTTGAGCTGCAAGATTAACATCGCCATTGTCAAGAATTTCACTCCAGTCAATGCTTGTAAGAAATGCAATAATACTATTGTGGTCAGCTCTTTTAAAATTATATCTGACGATGTGAGATATCTTGCAATTGTTCAACGATCGATTCCATTCAAGCTCAATGTGCAGAGGAGGATGATGCCTAACGGACTTCACAAGAGGAGAGGGTGCTGCGCTGATTTTAGGTGCACAGTCCGAGTTGCTTGAAAAACATAGATCGAGGATTCTATTGTGCTCATTTTTAACGTGATTTACTTGACGCAGTAAATTAAAACTGTACCGGTCAAGCAAGTTGATAATACCAGCGTGAAACGAGGAATGCATTGGATCTGCAAACAGAAAACCATCGGAAGCTGTGAGCCATTTCAGGCTTGGAAAGTTGAAATCACCGACGATAAGTATTTCATCTGCCGGATGCATATGGGCAGCAATGACATCTTCTAATGACTGAATATGCGAGTCAATCAATGATAAATCGCGAGTCCGATTCGGTGGAATATAAACCACACAGAGAAACAACGAACAGTCGCTCAGTTTAATTTGCACCCATACCTGCTCGACACAACTCCCAGATGCGCTAATAATTAGCCGTCCTTTCAAGCGGCGGTGAATAGCAACGAGCACGCCACCACCGAAACTCTTCGAACTGTTGCATGGGTTACGATCGCCACGGAAAACTTCATAATTGGTGCCAAATGCTTGCGTAGAGAGGGTACTATCACTCAGCCAAGTTTCCGTTAACGCGATAATATCAAAACATTCATCCGAACAAGCCAGTAAGTAATCGGTCAGGCATGTATTCATACCGCCGACGTTTTGGTAATACAATAGAACCGATTGCGGGCTGGAAGCAGGAAAGAAGTCAATGCCGGTATTGTCCAAACGTTTTGTATACTTGCCGGCGGTGGCGGGTTGGAAGACCTCATCACCGATCTCGCACACAGGACCGAGACGTCTGATGAGCGCTGGCTGCAATGGCTCGACTGTAGCGAGCGGGTCAGAGGCTTCCATAAAACCAACTGCGGTGCGTCCCGGTGTCTGGATTGAAAAAATCGAACTGGAACCGGAAAACGAATCAGCACAAGCAAAACTAGAAATTGACGAATACTTGCCAAGGTGGAAAGTTTGGAAGCCCCCTTCACCACATCCGCCCGCAGGACCGGGACGACTGAAGAACGCTGGCTGCGGCGGCAGGACTGGGTCGGAGGGGTCGGAGGCTTCCACATTGCCATCAACAGTGCGTCCCAGTGTTCTGCAATCAGTTATTGCTGGACAGCTACGTCCGTTACTTCCGTTAATGTAGGCGTTGGAGACGAATTCGCAGGAGTAAGGTTCCGAAATTTTTGAGTAGACTTTTCCTCGAATTCTCGAAAATATATACCTTGTGGCCAAGTTGCTGGATCCAAAGCAACGGATTCCAAAGCAGGATCGAGGCCAACTTTAAACGAGACAAACGTCATGTTGCTAATGTCAGAACCTTTGGCAACCAACTTGACTACCACTGGATCCTGAGTCATTCCCAAATTGGCACGTACCATAGCGGAAATGTCATTGTTGGTGACATCCGGGCGAATGCGTGACAAATACAACCAAAATTTATCAATTGGTTGTTCACACACTGGAACACAAACGACACTTTCCCCTATTTGTTTCGACCCGGTTTGACACGCAAAACCTTCGAGATCAGGTCCGCGAGGCCTCTTGGCTGGACGACGATATTCAGAGGATGGCCAGGGCCGATTGAACGGTTTAGGTGCTTGTGGTGTTGGCTTGGACAACGATTTGATCTCGCTTTGTAGGCCGTTTATTGCTTCCGTGAGTGACATCAATGGAGACTTTTCATCTGCCGCTTTTGTAATAGATCGAAGATGTGAATTCTCGAATAAATTCGCACAGTCATCACACATCCAAAAGAGATTTTTACGATGCGTAGTGAAATAGCCCAAAAGAGCACGGGAGACACCAGAACATGCCATAGGAAACATACGACCGCAGTATCCACGACAGACAACTGAGTCGATGCCGGTGATAACCTGGCAGCACTTGGCACAATTCTTCTCCATGCTTATCTCAACGGCAGGAAAGCGCCTTTAACACTAGGCTTCACACAGAACAGGGGTATGCGGGGAGCTTGATCGAGTCGGTTGCTTATTGTTCAAATCGCAGCACAGCGTATAGCACTAGGCACAGAACGAAAGAATGCAAATCACTATCCGACCTACAGCTGACGGCCAAAAACAACACTTTAAACCGGTTCAGACAGCAAACGGTCAATCACTCATCAAAAACTTAAGCGAAACGATTACGTAGAAACAACTTAAAAACGCATAAAATACGGACCGAAAACCACAACAAACTCAAATTGAACAGTGTCCCAAAATGCAACTGTAAGTTGCAATGTAATATAGTGGTCACAATTAGAAAGTTTCATTGACACCAGCACTACTAGAAGACAGTATATTTTTTATATTTAATACTACCTATTTTTCATATATATTAACATACCGAATTTTCATTTAAAAAATCAGAACGTATATCAATAAGGAATATTTGATTGTCATTCAAAATCAATAATTTTGCTTAAGTTGAAATAACTAATCGTAATCTCTAAATCAACTAAAACCGATTTGTTTTTCAACTCACATAACTGTTAAATCAAAAACAAGGTCGGTTGTTGTAACTAAAATCTTTATTGAAATTGAAAGGTGTGTGTCTTGACTAATTGACAGCATCTGGTTTTCAACCAAAAATTTTGTTATTTCAACCATCGCTTCTGTTGATC
Source organism: Malaya genurostris (assembly GCF_030247185.1). Lineage (NCBI taxonomy): Eukaryota > Metazoa > Arthropoda > Insecta > Diptera > Culicidae > Malaya > Malaya genurostris. The sequence continues at coordinate 337,402,428 of NC_080571.1, read as the reverse complement.
GAAAAACAAAAATGACAGTTTAGAAAAAAAAAACAACAATCGATTAGTAGTACCAAATTTTAACCAATCAAATTCAGAAAAACAACTAATATTTTGGTTGTTTCACGATCGCGAGGGGTTCCGTGTAGTTCAGTATTCCCAAACGGCGATCACTACTATTTCTTAGAGATGGCTTAGCCGATTTTTCGTGAACCTAGAAAGCGTTTGAAAGTGACGATGAGAAACACGGACACGGAAAGACCGAAATCAGTATTTTCTCGAAAAAATTAGTTGATTTTCTGATTTTAGTTAGTTATTTTTTGAGACAACTAAAAAAAATCTTACTTTTGCTAATTTAGATTTTTTAATTCTAATTCTCTTAATAACAATAAAATATTTGTTGAAATGGCTATTTTTGAGTTGAATTCACCAATTAAACGTGCTGTCGTTTCTTAGCTACGGCACACTTCATTTCCATTCAACTAATTTTTCAGTTGAATTAGAGAAATAAAACGTTGTTTTCAACCAACATAAATGATTGAATTGGCTTCGGAAATTTGCAGCTACCGAAAAAAACGTTAACACCGTAATGACTACTAGCCACTAGATGGCACATTATTACCGAAAAATATTTCCGTCGCGGTAGGCTTTTCTATATTGGCAGGTATATAAATACGATGTTGTATTGGAGAAAAAGACATAAGCGAAACATAAACTTCTTTTTGAAAATTTTTCTTCTAAATTGCTGCTTTCTTCATTCGACTTCGCGAAATCGACTCTCTCACTGAAAACTTTGAGCACTCGGAAAACAAAAAGCGAATACAAGTAGTACACCGGACGGCGTAGCTCGGAAGGCTGGAAGATACAAAAAACATCATTTGACGTATGCAATTAGAGTGCAACATTCGAATTTCACTTCACTGTTCCGTGTAAAAGCATTATTTCGCACAATCGCTTCAAATGCGCACAAATTCTGAATAAATACAGTTTCCACTAAGAATTTACGTCGTTTTTACATATCGGTTTAGAAATTTATATATGGATATTTCGAAACAGATGCGAAAAACATTTAAAAACAATTTGCAAGCAGTTTCAACAAGACTGTCCTTTTTAGCCTTTCAATGGATTGCTTTGCTTTGACACTTCTCATGAGTTTTTGGCTAATAAACTTGTTAATAAAATCAATTTCATTTTTGTGTTCTTTGTTCTGTCCTTCAGTACTGATGGTGATAGAAAATAGAAACAAATTTTCTGATTTTAATAACAAATTAGTTGTCAATGAGAATTTCGTGTTGGATTGAAATATTGCTGATTTTTGTCCAGGATATTCGCCAACTAAACTCATTCTCTAAAAATAAGAGTTTTTTCCAGCAAAGTAAATTCTCAATTTTAACAAATTTCATAGTTATTTTGGAAATTTTGCTGTTAAAATCAAGTAATTCAAAAACAGTAATACGAATTAGGCACAGAGCTGATTTCGGTCGTTCCGTGGAAGCAAACTTCTTATCTTGACTCAACATTGTAGACAAAATTAAAGGCGTATCCTTTTTTTGCCCAAATGAACGTTTTTGTTTTCATTCAAGATTAAACAAATAAATCCTTAAATCTTTAAATAATATTTTTGTAACATTTATGAAAATATGAGTTATATGAGAATGGCATCGTTACACCACTAGGTGGTTTAAAATCCCAAGTATTCCTGTATGAGTAAAAATCAAGCATTTGACGTTCACAGGAAACTACAAAGACAGCCTACTGTGATGTACGGAATCTCAACAAATGACAAAAGCCATCGATTGTCAATTGTTCTCTAGTTGAATAAGTTGCAACATGCTTCCATACGAAGGATGAATAACCGTCTCGTGTGAAGTTCGATCAACGTAAATCATCTTCCTGGGGATGAATGATGATGCCTGCAAACATTGTGTTGCATTTTTACGATATTTTTGGGCACATAAATAACCGATGAAGATAAACAGCGATCGTTGGCCTTTTATCGGAGGTGAGGCTTCACATTGCTACTTATTTCCAAGAGAGAAAAAACCGTTTTTTTTTGTTCCCATGTAAGCAAAACCTGTTCCACTTTATCAATCGAACCGAATGTGGCAAAACGCATCCACGTCGACCGGACGCGTTGAAAATTGTCCCGGGAGCAAGGATCCCAGAGCGCGAAGGTCGATCAAGGAATACCATAATTATAGGTCTTTAATTTTGTCCCTTACTTTTCGGGGCCAACTTTTGTGCATTGCTGAGTGCTTTCCGGTTTTGCTGGTATGGGAAAAAACATCATAATTGCCGTCAGTTGAAGCGATTTTTTTTTCGTTTGCTTCCAGGTGAAATTCATTTGTAAACTTGCATTCGATTGACTGGACCAGTTCCGTTGGTTGAGATTCTACGTTAGTGCCGTTCAACTTCTCACCGGTTCGATTTGATTGACATTGCGTTAGCCTGGGCCGAAAAAGGGTAGCCTGCCTGCCTGCCTGCGAACGCTTGTCATCAAGATCGAGTATTAAAATGAGCAGTTCCTTTTAATTAGATCTGTCCACCGTACACCCGATCATGGCGGCGAGAGAATCGGCCATAAAAGGCCATCATCAACCGAATCACAGTGAATCACGGTTCAGTACCGTTCGTGGTCAAAGTCGTCTCAGTCAACTTGTGTAAATTTCCAATTTTGATTAGTGCTATTCTCAACTGTGCCCCGCTTGTCCATGGAAATCTGTGTACGCGGAGTGCGGACTACCCAACTAAGCGAATTATCCTGCCTAAACGCGCAAAACACGACCGGGGTTCGACCAATTTCGGAATCCATACAGTAGATTGCATAAACTAACTGTGCATATTTATTCCTGATTGCTTGACACAGATATGCATAAGATTTTCTTGCTTCCTTTCCCGAGCGAATCTGTGGGAAACTGCGTGTTTGTGCTGTGGCAAACGACAATACCATATGGTAAGTGAAATTATGATTTCTTTTTATTTCTTTCATATGCACATCGATTCGAGTGCAGCATGCCGTCCGTATCAAAACATTGCAAGCGTTTGTCCAGATTTAACTGCCAGTAGCTCAATCCGAACCGAGATGCATTTGATTTTTATGGAAACCTTAATACGATTGATGCAAACCAAACGAACTCGATAGGACAGTGTGTGAGGCCTGCGGTTTTATATTCGCAACGTTTTGATTCAATCTTGCCACTTGAGTGAAGTTTAATTAATCTCAAACTAGCATTCTTCGGACCCACGGCATCATCTCTGGTGGAAAACTCTTCCGAACAATGATTCATATGACAGAAATGATCGTTCGAATGAGGGCACCATGCAGATTCCTGCACGCTTCCATTCAATCCTAAACTGTTTGAACCATAAATCACCTCATCTTTCCCAGCATCAGCTACTCTGCCCGGTAGTCCGAACAATTCGCTAAACAACGCCAGTGTGAATTCCATTTCCCATCGCCGAAGCCCGCACGAACAACTGGGTCAAGCAGCGTCCAGTGGGACATCTGCTATGAAAGTCAGCTGCCGCGAGTTCCCGGGCTCCTGCTCAAAACTGTCAACTGGAAAGAAACTTCAAACAAACTGAACATCCAAGCAACCGACCCTCCCGAACCAGTGCAGACAGTTGTGCACGAGCATCGCACCATCCCATGGTCAGAAAAAGTGATAGGCCGCTGTCCGATCGAAGATAGCCATTATCGAACGGAGCATCATCGGCATCGGCATCACGCATTGAAAATGTGCATTCCCATTTGCCATAACAGGACATCGCAGCAGCAGCAGCAGCCACTGCCCTACGCGGTGAAAAGCTGGCGCGGATGGCATTGTTTGCATTGTGAATGGGCATTTTTCTGTACCGTTTTTGGTCCGGATTGTCTCTGCGCCTGCAGTCCCACCAAGGTGACACAGCAACTGGTTTGCTAATAGAGACAGTTATTGGAAAGCACTTAAGACTTTCCGATAACTGGGTTATTCTATTCTACAACACAACCACAAAATCAAATCTAATTCCACTGATCACCACTGCTGAGTACTCGAAATGAATAATTGATGCTCCCAACGACGCGCTTCCAGGGTAAACAGAGCTTACTTCAAATCCGAAACCGGACAAGTTGTCGATCATCATTCAAGTGCCTTTTGCAGGCATTTTGAATGACCAGTTCTCAGCCGTCACTATTAGCACTAGACCAAATCAATTGAGCTACTAGCGTTTGATTTATGCGATGACTGGGCCTGTGTTGACGTGTGTGTTGTCATTTGTTGTTCCTCAGTTCCGATACCTACTCGACTGTGAAATCAGGTCAATGAGATGTCACGAGTTGTGCTGGAATTCGATTCCCGCTATGGAATCTGTGCACGTTCGCACAAATCATACGGTCAGTAAATCGATGATTTTCACTGACATAACCCTGAACCTGGAAAGGTGATTCAATTACACGCTTCAAATGACCCCCCCAAACGTTGTATGCACCTTGCGACGAAGCATGCCTTGGGGTAGAACTAATATCAACAGCAAATGGCTCTCACCTGGTCCAAGCAGGCCGGTTTAAATTTCAGTGCGTTTGCCGGCGCACTTCCAGAACATAATCGCAACGCAACAGGTGGCAGCCATGCTGAGTTCGTATACATGTCGCGAACCCTGCAGGAGGTCGCTCGGTCTGATCCACAACCGGTGACGCCTTGGGTTTCCCATCTCATCGCTGTTCAACTCCCTGTGATGAGCCGTGAATTGAAGCCCGGTTGTTTGAGCACATGTTGAAACTAGCACCGAAGGACAGTTTTTTTTGCTGACAAAAAAGGAAAGATGATTAAGTAATTTTAAACACGTTTTTTTTTTGGTTCGATGTTTGCAGTTAGTAGTCAGTAAATACATTATGTAGTAGTAGATTTTGACGCGGATTTATTAAAAAGTGAAAAGTGCATAAACGAACAAACGAACAAACGAACAAACGAACAAACGAACAAACGAACAAACGAACAAACGAACAAACGAACAAACGAACAAACGAACAAACGAACAAACGAACAAACGAACAAACGAACAAACGAACAAACGAACAAACGAACAAACGAACAAACGATTTTCAACCGGCAAATAATCTCTGTTCCAGTTTTCTAAACAGTAAGAATGAAAAACTAGACTAAGCTCCAATATGAGAGCAAATTACTCAAAAATTGGATAATACGTACAAAACTTAATTTATTATGCATAAGGGATTTTTATGTTGCTTCTTGGACATTTCAATTGGTACTGCATACGAAAAATATTCAACAATTTTTTCAAGTGCCAGTATTGTTTTCTGACATTCATGCCCAATTTCAAGTTAAAAAAGTCATTAGTGTTTGAGATGATTTCGTGACACGTGAATTTCATTTAACCTTAGGTAATAGAATTGCTGGAAAACCGGCTTTCGAACGGAGTCTCGGAGACCCGTAGTGTTGTATACCATTCGACTCAGCTCGTTGAGATCGGAAAATGTATGTGTGTGTATGTATTTTCAAAGATATTTTTACCGCTCAATTATCTCGCCGATGGCTAAACCGATTTCAACAAATTTAGGCTTAGGCTACTATTGAGCAATTTATTACGTTCGAATATCAAGTCACTGTCGCTTCTGATTCCGGAAATATAAACCGACAAAACGCGTTATTTTTTCAGAGATGACTGGGCCGGATGAAATTTAGGTTCGTTTGAAGGCCCCTATTGAATTGTGGATCAAGTGTAAATATCAAATGGCTGGCACTTCCGACTCCGAAGATACCTTATGCTCAAAAAAGAACCGGAATTTTCATTTTAAAATTCCCGCGCTTGTCCAATCGGTAAACTTTTATTCTCTCAACGTTGGCAACACTTTTTATACACATTCTGTCAAATTTTGACGCATATCGTACGATTAGTTTTTGTTTGGCGTCTATACAAAGAAGTTGAAAAACTTTCGTGTGGCGATTTTTATAATGGATGAAAATTATTATTATTATTATGTTGCTTTATTTACCCTCGGTTTTAACCTTACGGTCATTTGCCGAAGTGGCATGAAAATTTAGAACAACGTGCGTGCATCAAACTTTGTGTTGCAAATGGATTTAAGTGTTCCGAAACGTTGAAAATGTTAGAAAAGGCCTTTGGTGAATCGTGTCTAGGAAAAACACAGGCATACGAGTGGTAGAAACGCTTCAAAGGTGGTCGTACAAGCTTGGATCATGATGAGATCCCTGGCCGCCCAACAACATCTGTTACTGAAGAAAACATTGAATCGGCGAAGCAAATCGTGTTGCAAAATCGTTCTGTACCGATTAGAGAGATTGCTGTGTTGTTGGGCATCTCGTATGGATCAGCCGAACACATTTTAACTGATGTTTTGGGGTTTGAAACTCGTCGCTTCTCGGCTGGTGCCAAAAAAGCTGAATTTCATTCAAAAACAGCGTCGTGTTGATGTGGCCAAAGAGATGATTTTCAACGCAGATAGTGACCCCACATTCATCGAATGCATCATAACTGGTAATGAGGTGTGGATCTATGAATATGACGTCGAAACCTCACAACAATCGACCGAATGGCGCTTCGAAGGCGAGCCGTTGTTCTAAATTTTCATCCAATTATAAAAATCGCCACACGAAAATTTTTCAACTTCTTTGTATAGACGCCAAACAAAAACTAATCGTACGATATGCGTCAAAATTTGACAGAATTTTGATATAAAAGTGTTGCCAACGTTGAGAGAATAAAAGTTTGCCGATTGGGTAAGCGCGGGAATTTTAAAATGAAAATTCCGGTTCTTTTTTGATCATAAGGTATAATGGTATAAGTGACATAAGCGACGAAATGTGTTGTTTTTTTATCGCTCAATTTTCTCAGAGATGACTGAGCCGATTTCAACAAGCCAAGGTTTGTTTGAAAGATACTGTTGAACCATTCCTCAAGTTCGAAGATTAAATGGCCGTCTCTTCTAGTTCAGAGATATACGGGTATAAGTAACGTAAACGACAAAACGCGTTGTTTTTTTACCGCTCAAATTTTTCAGAGATGCTAGAACCGATTTCTACAACTCTAGGCTCGTTTGAAAGCCTAGACTTGTAGAAATCAGCTCCGCCATTGAATTTTGGATAAAGTTTGATAATCAAATGGTTGTCACTTCCGGTTTTGAAAATATAATAGTAAAAGTGACGTAGCCGACTAACCGCACATTTCTCGAAATTTTCACAGATTGATTCAACGAATTTCGATAAACTAAGGCTTATTTGAAAGCGTACGAAGTCAATCAAATTTGGAATGGTTTTTGCGAGCTTTTCTGGTTCAAGAGATTCCAGTATTTTTCAAAGCACCAAATTTTCCCGGAGATGAAAGAATGGATTTCGAAAGACTTAGACTTGTTTGAAAGCTTCTTAGGTGGATCAGGAAGGTTTTTTTTCCTTAAAGCCACCAAAAGAAGTCGTTTTTTGGTGGAAACGTATGGGATCTAGCTGAGTGATTGTGTAGGAAGTGGTTTGCAAGGTTAAAATGTGGAAATTTAGGTTTGGAGGACGAGGAATGAGCCGGAGCGGTACTAAAGTTTGAAGATGATGAATTGAAGATCAATCACGGCTGTTCAGAGTATCACCAGTCCCAGTCCCAGTCCCAGTCCCAGTCCCAGTCCCAGTCCCAGTCCCAGTCCCAGTCCCAGTCCCAGTCCCAGTCCCAGTCCCAGTCCCAGTCCCAGTCCCAGTCCCAGTCCCAGTCCCAGTCCCAGTCCCAGTCCCAGTCCCAGTCCCAGTCCCAGTCCCAGTCCCAGTCCCAGTCCCAGTCCCAGTCCCAGTCCCAGTCCCAGTCCCAGTCCCAGTCCCAGTCCCAGTCCCAGTCCCAGTCCCAGTCCCAGTCCCAGTCCCAGTCCCAGTCCCAGTCCCAGTCCCAGTCCCAGTCCCAGTCCCAGTCCCAGTCCCAGTCCCAGTCCCAGTCCCAGTCCCAGTCCCAGTCCCAGTCCCAGTCCCAGTCCCAGTCCCAGTCCCAGTCCCAGTCCCAGTCCCAGTCCCAGTCCCAGTCCCAGTCCCAGTCCCAGTCCCAGTCCCAGGCCTCAGTTTCAGCGATAACCTTCGTGATCATTCGTGCGAAATTTCTTACCGGCGAACAGTAGTCGCTGGGAGCTAAATCTGTCGAAGACGGTGGATGTGGGAGCAATTCAATGTTGTTTTGTCATTGTTTTGATTGACCTGTGACACGGTGCGTTGTCTTGATGAAACAAAAATTTTTTCTTTGCCACATGGGGTCGTTTCTTTGCAATTTCAGCCTTCAAATGCTTTAATAACGCTATATAATATTCACTGTTAATAGTATTTCCTTTCTCAAGATAGTCGATAAATATTACACCACGCACATCCCAAAATACCGAGGCCATAATCTTTCCAGCCGATTGTTGTGCTTTGGACGAGTTTCACCAGTTGCTCTCCACTCAGATGACAATCGTTTTGACTCCGGAGTGAAGTGATATTTAAACATGGCCAAACATTGCTCAGACTCATCAACACGTTTTCGTTATTCGTCAACAGAGAGCAAACGCGGCACCCACTTTGAACAGAGCTTTCTCGTAGTGAAATGCTCATGCAATATAAAGCCAACGCGTTCTTTTGATATCTTTATGATGGCAGGTCACTCACGAAACTTCACTTTTCGATCATTCAAAACTAATTTTTGGATTACCGGATCGATCATCGATGTCTCTACGACCACGTTTGAAGTCAGCAAACCAACGTTTTATTGTTGTTTCTGATGGAGCGTTCTACATAACACTTTCCAAGCCAGTGCTTCGCTTGAACGGTATTTTTTCCCATGAAGAAGCAGTGTAAAATTAAAACACGTAATTGTGTTTGATCCATTGTTCTGAAAATAACAAAAGTAGTGTCACTCTTAGCACAATAACTCACAAACTAATGAATATAATATAATGAAATATTAACAGCTGTCTTTTGAAGGTTAGTATTAACTTAAATAAAGGTGACTGCAATAAAACTAGTGCCATCTATGTGTTAGGTTCGGTACTTTTCAGCCCATGTTTAAAACCAGTAAACATTACGAAGCGGTGATCAAAGCGGAAAATATAATTCTTGCTTCCACTACCAATTCAAACCCCAAATCAAATTTCAACTTAAACATTAAACTTAAATTCCATTCCTAATGCCAACCCTCGTCCCACCGCCGGAAGCGTTGGCTTATTGCATACTAACCTGCGAACGCCTCGTTTACGGGTCTACTCTAAGCTAGGTTTCTTTGCCTTATCTAGAGGTCTAAAAATAACACAAAACTCACTTTTTCACTTGCACTTGGTTAACTGAAAAGTATAGAAAATTTTTGGTTGATACTTAAATGCAAATACTTTGATGTTATGTATTTAAAAAAGTTCACGGCTTCTTGTTACGTATCATCGTCGACTGTGCCAGTGCCGAGCAGTACAAATTGAACTGATGATGCAAACTTAACTGTTCATTTTGACCCGAACAGTATACCGTCACTTGTTTTCGTCTGATATGTCAGAACAGTCAGTCAACGCTTCGGCGTTATCGTGAACTAAAGATACTAAAACTGAGTAAATGTTACGCCTGCTTAACGGATTCAATTGGATAGCTAAGTTTGCACCAACAGTTCAATTTGAACTGTTCTGCACTCAATTAATTGAAGACGAAACCGGGAAAGGAAAAAATGGTTTGCAATTTGTCTAAAATGGTTAAAACTCACCTAATTTTTGATTGACCAAAGATAGCTAGTATCACTTAAAATTTTCGGTTGAAGTTTGCGAAGTTTAATAAAAGAGAACTTTTTCTGAACAAATGACATAAGAAAGAAATTTTATTCGTTATTTAAAATTGGCAAGATTTCAGATGTAACATTTTTAATACGAGTTTTAGACAATTGAATGGTTGGGAGGACTATTAATCACGAAAACACTGGACGATGTGGCTGCAATCAATAACAAATTTGGATAATATGAAATGGTATATTCTACCTCTCATATCTGCCTTATAGTGAAGACTTGATGCCATCTGACTACCAGTTGTTTGAATATGTTAGTAAAGCATCACTCCAGTTGAGCATAAGACAATCACTGCCAATGATACGCGCAGCTGTTATATTCAACAGTAGCCAACACGCAATGACACGAGAGCTTGGCGCAATCATGAGAGCCACGACACACGACAGCAATATTGAGAGCAGTTCATTTTGTCGCACTCTCTCACAGTAGTCAAAGCTACAGTGTTCGCTTTGTGGTTGTATACGTACATACTGGATAGGTAGCTAGCTACTGTATTCATTTTCGGTCACGGTTTTCAAGAATGTCACGAGCTCAAAATGTCATGACATTTTTATAACTGGACTGTCATATCCGCTCTGTGGCGATAAATTAAGTTCGAACGGCGGTGTTTTCAATACCGGTTCAATTTCAATTTCGAGCGGCGTTAAGTAATTCTCATGCGTAAATAAATTTTCAACATATTTGTATCTGCTTTTAAAATTGAGATAAAAATTGGATGGTAAAATTTCAATCGCAAAGCTTGTTCGTGCAGATAAATCAAAACTACCAAAACTAGCACTGTGGTAAAAAATACCCTGCTCAAAAGTAAGATTATTTATGACAATTCATTAGGTTCTAGACACTGAAAAAAAATATAGCAAAAAGCTACTGCATTTTCGATGAAATCACTTCTGAGTAATTTGTTTGTATATTTTGCTATTCAATTAAATTTCATACATGAAGTAGCAGGAGCGCAACTTATGCCTTTCTGGTATGACCCAAAGACAAGAAACCTTACCGCAGAGACAACAAATCTTGCGCTCCTGTTACTTCTACAACTTTAGTTAATGCTAAACGGCGTTTAATTATTTGATCGAAAAGTGCATTGGTGTAAATTAACCAGCTGCCATTCAAATTCTGGAAGTCTAAGCAATTATTTACTATGTCCCCTTATACCTCATGAGAATCGTAGCAAAAAAGGGGTTTCAAAGTTGAGCCTTGTTGGCGACTGTCTCTCGTTGTCTAAAGTTGTTGAATTTGGAAGGAGCTACTGTTTATTGTGACTAGCCATTCTCAGATTGTAGAGAATAGAACAGCTACCGATGAGAGCTGAAAATTACAAGAGTGATGGAACAATTAATTCAATTAATTAATTAGACAAATGCAAATTTCTTATTTTGAGTGGAACACAATTTGTCGTAACTAAAATGGAATAAAACAGACATTAATCAAAATATAGAAAGTAGATGTTTCAGGAAACTAGAAGAGTCACCGTAACTCCCACGGGTGGACGAACTGAAGGTTGAAGCAAGGGTAAAATAAATTATATTATTAATAATAACAATAAATTCTAACTAAATAAAATAAAACACTCCGGATAATGCATCTTTCAGAAACGACTCATTTTAAAAGTCAAAGAAAGAAATGTTATTTGGAACTGTTTGATTAGGGAATAATATGATTTTTGCTTGCAATACAGAAATTTCTAAATAACTTGCTTCAATTTTTGAAATATTCTAGATATTTGAAGAGATTTGATTTTGGACGGCAAAATATACAAACAAATTACTCAAAAGTGATTTCATCGAAAATGCAGTAACTTTTTGCTATATTTTTTTTTCAGTGTCTGTCATAAATAATCTTACTTTTGAGCAGGGTATTTTTTACCACAGTGCAAATATCTGCACTCAAATAAAAATTCACGTTCGATTTACTTGAAAAATCACGTAAAATGGTTTCAAATGTCAAATTGATTATATTACGTGACGAAAATGAATGTTATATGAACATCCCCTAAAATGAATAGAGTCATCACATAAGGTTTACGTGAATTGACCAAACGTCAAACAATCTACGTGAATTTCCAGTGTGAAAAACTCGATTTTGAAAATGGCGAACAGGGCTAAAGTGTAAGTAGTGTAAATATTTGAGAAAAATGTTAATTAGTTACAGTTTTTGACTACATCGTCCGGACCATTCCAGTATAAAAGTGTTAATGTGTTCAACTGAACCAAGTGCCTGCGTGAGTCCGGAAGTTTGGTCCACTGAAAAACGAGTTCGAAATCGGTATGAAGCTAGAGATACTGGAACCATGTAATGCGACTTTAACCTGCACCGGTTGTGTTGTGGGAGTTCTCGACTCGCGACTGCGGCTTCGGTTGGATGGCAGTGACAACAAAAATGATTTTTGGTGGCTTGTCGATTTGAGATACCACGACGTTATTAGTTTCTTCTTAAGCTATTGAAATTATATACCTATTTTCTGAAATAAATGTTTTATTTTTCATGGTATTTTCCATTTCATAGATTTATATAAACATCTGAAATCTCCCTTTTGACTTCAACCAATATATAAAATAGTAATTCTCTGGTGTCTAAATTTGATATGAACTGATAGGTAAATGGGATATGAACAATACATTACATTCTACCTATGAAACACGTAACTTTTACTAGATTATGCATTAAACAGCTTTTAAATGCCAGTCCATTAAAATTTACGTGAAAAGTAGGGTGGAAAATATTCACATAAGTTTTCACGTAACTATAACCTGATTATTATTTTGAGTGTAGTAAATTGTCCCATGTGTACCGAACGTAAAGGCAATACGCATTCAATTTAAAAGCCTTAACTTGTCACAAACGAATTAAAAAATACAAGAAAAAAATTGAAAGGATCATGCAACATGTTGAAGACTTTCATCAGATAAACGTCGCCGAAAGAAAGCAGAATAATTCAAAGTCAATGTAAAAATTTTATCTGATGCATGTCACCCATCCGTGAAGACCAATCACGAAGCGCCAAGTGGAAAACCAAACGCGCGGCCTACTTGATGTTTATTTTACGACCTTGAACATGGATTTTGAATGCGATATCCTAAAACGTAATTGAGATGGTCTAATCTGAAAAAAGCAACAGCTGTACGCTGGTTACCGAACAAACCAATTAAAGCAGATCTTGGCTTTGAATTGGAGCCGAAGTTACGTGATTTTCAAAACTGATTCCGGTATGAGTGCAAAAAGAGTCTTCGACTGAAGTGAACTTTCGCTTCTCCACGGTCGGTGATTTTTTGACACCGGAAAGTGTTTGTCGAATGATGTGACGAAACTGATCGGTACCCCGTAGAAATTGATAATTAGTAATAGCGAAATAAAACTTGGACCCATAACTTGTAACTATGAATAATAATTGCCCAAAATTAATACCCGTTGAGACAAGTGCACTCTCAAGTTTTCACTACACGTGTTAAATTGAATCAACCGAACCAAAAACTGTAAACACACATGACAATAAAACCTTTTGTTTTCATTTGCGTTCCTCATCTGCTCCTTTCGGGTTGCCACCCTCCTCCAGTTACTCAAACACTGGTTCGGTTTGATGTTTTATTATGCTGCTGGCGTCTCTGTTGCATCCATAATTCACCAACGGCCCCGAAAGCATATAAAACAGAACCGCAACTAGATAGAAAGATGAAAATATAAAAAAGAAATAATAACCCGAGGAAAATAATAAACAAACCGAGGCGAGAACGGGAATGAGATAAAAATCATATGACAATCAGCAGTACACAACTGCTAAGTTGACGGTCGTGTCTTGAAGTTTGATGTGCCTACCTTTTCTTCTTGTTGTTGTTGTTGGTACGAGCTGAGATTTCTACGGAAAAGTAGGCACTGGACTCTGGAGTGTAAATGCGCGGAGATTCGCTGCAATTCGAAGGGGGATCGTTCCTAAATTGGACCAGGAAAAGATTTTCAAACAGTCACTGTACTTTCCAATCCCTAAATAGGACCAACATTCCTAGCAGTAAGAACACTCTTACTCTATTTCCACGGGCTGTAGGGCGAACGGATCTGCACCACTTGAAAATCGTGTTGTTTTTCTTCGTCTTGTTCGTGCTGCTCCCGTCAGTGTGCAGTGCTCTTGTGTTCGACTGACGTTTGAGTGAATTTTATCACTCAGCTCAAACACTTGAAACACTTGGAGGTCATTGTTCAGTTCTTGCACGGCACGCGGTTTTTCGTTCGGTTGCAGCGCAGCTATGATCCTGTGATTATGGGTTAGTAAGCAACCGCCGGGAAAGTGGATCTTTCCGGTTCAGATCAGATGGCTAAGGCGCATTCGATGCAGTTTTGGTTAGATAAATGCCACTTTTAACAGTTATTCAGTGACGTTTAGAGTTGTTATCCGAAGGTACCAAAGCTGTTCAATTTTCTTCAATTGGCTTACAGTTTATGTCTAATTTATTTGCAACAATACAAATCCCCATTCCGTTTTTTGGTGCAACTATCATTATATGCCAACCGGGAGGAGAGTTGGCATCACTGCGATGCGGTGCTCTCAAAAAAGTATGAGTTGTATAGTAAAAATTTTGTTTGAAATAGTTATTTTGAGTGATGATGCAGGTGTGGCAAGTGTACTAAATAGTAGTGAGAGTGATATTTATTGAATAATGTTGATCCGCGAAACTAAAGATGCTCAAGCGGCGGAAACTGAGAATTTACCGCCCCAAAGTTCAACGATGTTGACCTGTTAACCGACCGAAGCGTCTGCATATCATTGTCGGTGTTGTTGGATTTCTATAAAGAAAACGCCAGCCGCATTTTGAATGAAACTTCATTCAATGCGATAAATAACTGAGAATTCCGACTATTGAATGATAGAACAATCTGCATGATCATATGATCAATATTCAGTGAGTTTTACTTCTTATATGTGTGATTACCATTCATATATTATATGACTGTCAGTTACGTTTGAAATGTTTGTGAACTGTGTGTTAATCATCATGAATCAGACTGAATGTATGTTACCCATTGTCATTTAATTCCTGAGAAGAGTTTATTCCTAATAATGAATTATAGAACAGTTCGTATAATTTTATGATGAGCGAAAAATGAGTTTCATACTCATTTCTTCTGATTTTCTTTCATCATTTATATGGTTGGCATAAATATATGGAATTGTATTACAATTGTATGTAAAATTGATAAAATCGAAATGAATTTGTTATATGATATTCCCGTAACAAAAATCTTTCCATGCATGTATTATTTTCATCTTGCAGTGTTTCATACAACTGAAGAACTGAATTAAAATGAATGACGACGCTTTTTAAAGAAAAAAGCTCAGATTTAATCAGTAGAATGAAACATGATCAAAATTTGACAAGAAAGTTTTCATTCTACCATGGATCTACTGCATTCTCTTGGAATGGATCAAATCTGAATTTTTTTTCTTTTTACAAGCGTCTTTTTCCAGGATTGCTATCGAGATGGAAACCAACAAATCTCTGTAACTATATGGCAATGCAGAACTTGATCATCTGCATACTTTGCTGCCGATTTTTAGTGAACAAGTCAATCATGTTCTTACTATCAATCAATTTTATTGTAAATAAAAATATTATTTTAAATAATCGTGGAAATTTATTTTAAAACCATTACTTTTATAGACAATAAATAACGAAAATAAATCTTTTCTGGCTGCCTAAATGAATTTATTGTGAAATCGTTTGAAAAGGTTATAACGGTTTTCAACAGTAATATAATTTGCATTTGAATGGAAACGGAAAAGTCGTGTATCTCACAGCAAACAATATTTTATACGAAATTGATACTTTCAACTTTAAAGTTTTCTTACATTTTCTTATATTAATAAACCATTGTATTTTTTATTTGACCAACCAGCTCCACAGAAATAAGTGATTCTCAATCGGAACTATTCGGTTAAATACAGTTTATTGTATTTTGATGACAAAATATATTTCCACTGTGCAATATTTTTTTCTTATGTTGATTTCTGCTGCTAAATGGTGCATTTATTCAAACTGTACACTTGATTCGTTTCCGAAAAATTGTTGAGGGGAAAAATTAAGCTTTTAATTGTTACGATACTTAACAACCTACACACTTCATTGTAAAAAGTTTGTGTACAATCCATTGAATACCCTGACGAAAATTAGTACGATAACTCAACCGACTCCAGTATAGTTTATACAGAATATTGAAATGTCTACTTATGTTAAATGGAAAAGTTTCAATGAAAATGTAACAATAAATCTTATGGTTTCTCTGCAACATTGTCTCAGGTGTCTAAGTGGTATATGTGAAAACCTTGCTCTCGGCATCTTAAAACTAAAGAAGAGTGCCTCATTAAATATATTATTTTTACTACCATGGAGTGGGAAGGCAAGTTTCTTGAAACATTATCAACTATTCAACCAATTGTCTTTCAGCTATTTTAGTCAAGGGCAAGAAGCCAGAAGAAACTATCTTTGATCCGCAATTTATTTCAAAGAAAAATAGAACGCTCGGTAATTTCTGGTGTAATCAGTGTAAGTGGATTTACATAAATTCGGCAATAAATCATTCGATTATTATGAACCGTTTTATCAACAACAAAAATACGACAAAATTCAAAGAGCAGATCAAAACTTGAAAGAACTGTCGTCGTAATGGTTAGAAGCAAACCCTTCCAGATGAATCGGGTGATACTGCTGATCGGTTTAAAATATATTAATTATAATTATAATAACACGTATGCGAAAATAAACCAAATTAAAATTTGAAAGCAAAACAAATTGCAGCTTCAACCAATTCTATTAATTAAATTAACTTTTTTATGACTTTGTTACTATTTCGATAAAATAAATTGAAATTGCCCACACTTAATTATTCGTACAATCTTTCATAGTTTTATTAGGCATCCTGCGGTTCCAGCTCAAAACACTTTTGCGAATAATCTTATCAATTTTTGTAAGCAATAGTATACGCCAAAATCCGTTGCAACATCTTGATTGACGAAAGTGTGTGGGACATTCTTCGTCAAATTTTTCTTATCAAATCTGATCATTTCCACCTTTGTTAGGAGCACTTACATATCAGTTCATCGATGTTGAAAAATATCCATATACTGCAGAGATGCCATTCATACAGATTTATCTGTATTATACAGATTTTTACATACTCATACAGATTTAATACAGAGTACAGATTTTATACAGATTTCCTTAATTTAATACAGATTTATACAGATCTCACAAAAATTAAGAAAGAAAAAAAATTTCTGTCTGAGCTATCTTTTAGTATTTTATTCCAGTGACAAGATAAAAGTCCATCAATCAACAGACAAATCACAAATTAATATGAAAATTTGTTGTGAAATCCATTCATATTATAATTTGAAACCAATTTGAGCTGATATTCAAGGAATTAATGGCATCATCAAATTTTACTGTCAAACTGCGAGTTGTATGACCCGACTTGACGTTGCATATTTGGCATTGAAATTCCATATCAAATTATGACGTCAACAATTTCAAACTAGGTAAATATATGGAATTACAATTCAACTGTTGTGGATAAAAAAAACTATGAAATTTCGTCGCTATATATTCTTGTGAGGAATGCAATGACTGATTGAATCTACCATCCTACAATCACAATCTATTGGAATAACATCTTTTAGCATCATTTTGTTGTAAGAATTTCATTTTATTAGTGAATACAGATTAATACAGATTTTTTATACAAAGCAATACAGATTTTCTATGAAAATATCTGGCATCTCTGATATACTGTGATACCTTTTTGACACTTTGACCAGTTCTTATTCATACTCATTGAACACCAATGCAATTGTAAAAAAAATCAACTGTCATAGAAATGTTTGCAAATGGATGTGAATAATAATTAAAACTTTTTTTAATTGTAGGTCATTTGCATTTTAATTTATTTTTATTTCAAGCTGTATAATTTCAATATTATTTCATCTTAATATCATCCGCATTATAAGGACTCCATTATACATAAAACTACATGAAAATCTCCTTAATATCGTCTGACGGTTGGTGTAGATTAAATTCATTCGGTTTGTAGTATGCAATTATATGTACGAACATCATACGCACTACAAAATGAATAGTATTTCCTACATGGCTGCTGTGATGATTAATTTTGAAACGAAAATCATCTACATTTTGGATTCATTCAATTTATAAGTGTATGTGCTTCAAACAAATTTTCAATGATATTCATACAGATCAATTTGTTTTTGACAGAGGGGAAATTGAATGGCCGACTTATTAAAACCATCTGGAAATCGTTATGGGGATCGGATGAAGCAAAAACCATTCAGCTTGTGGCCGGTAAATTCTTTCAGTGTATGGAATGTGTGCAGAGATGCCAGATCTGCAGATTAGTCTGTAAATCTGCAGATTTCGTTCATAGTGCTGCAGACAATTTTTGTTGTGCAGACTTTTCCAGACTTTTGAAAATCGAGTTTTTCGCAGACTTTCGCCAAAATTTGCAGACTTTGGAAATTGTCGCGACCTTCAGTTTTGCGTACTATACTTTATAGAGAAATGGCTGCCAGCAAGACATACTTGCTAAATGCAGATGCTTTTTCGGATATACATACTTTTACAACGCTGTCTGCAGATATTTGAAATTTTGACCTGGCATCTCTGAAAGTGTGCGAAAATTTTCAAGTCGATCGTGTCATTCAGACTGAAGGTCTAGGGTTGGTCTGCAGCGGATTCATTCACGAGTGTTTCTATTTTATTCTTTCGGTGGTCGTGTTTCATCTCGCGTTGCTGACAGCGGAGCGAGCAGGAGAAAGAGATCGTTCCTTGCAGATATTTTATATCTTTCTTACTTATTATATTTCTCCTGAGTATCGAGAATCAGGTTTTGTTTGCCAAAACATATCCGGATCTCTTTCCCTCCCTACTAACAAATCTCCTATCCCGTGATGCTCGTGAAGATACAGTGGTACCCGCGGTCTCTAGAAACAACGAGTATCGGACTAACATTCCTTCCTTTCCCTCAGTAGCACAGCCTTTGGTCGTAGCCAGCGTCGTTATTGATCATTTAATAGAAAGTTAGGAGTGAGTGGGTATGTACAGTGGAAATGATTTGCTTTTCCCAAGCTTCATTTTCTTGGTTCATTGTTCATTTCCACTCATTCGGTCAATCACGAAGTGCAACTACGGGCGATCTACTTCAGCCCATCTCAGCAATTATCATTATATGCAAACCAATTTTGATCCGAATCGTTTCTGTTTTCAAATGGTTGTTAACTATTCTTGTTCAATATAAAAAATTATATTAGAATATAATTTTATTCTAGTAGTTCTAGTTGGCTCTAGCTTTGATCGTTTGGTGATAAAAAATGCTCGGATGTTAGGTTTGCATTCTTCGAATACCCCTAAGAATTGAAAACTTCAGTAAAATATGGAATCTTAAAGATTTCTTAGTATTGATGGAATTATTCGTTTCTACAAATTTTAGCAAATACCAAGGTCAGTTGATTAGTACACCAAATTGCAAAGACGTTTGTTTTCCATTCTTCTTCCTAAACTTGAACCTAAATTAATGACAGAGTTTCTAAACCTAGACCAGGATTCTGAACAAGGACCCTGGGTTTGGATTTAGACAAGGTTTCTGTATTTGAATACTGAATCTGGACATGGTTTTTGAACCAGAATTCTGACTAAGATTCCTTACCTGAGGCCGAAATTTACACTCGGATACTGAGCATGGATTTAGATTCTACACCTGAACCCGATTTCTTGGCTTGAGCGGTCGATGAAGGTTTTGGGTCTAAATCTTGAGCCGAAGTCTGGAGCTGGATTCAGGATTCCAGACACGATGTTTAATCAAAAAATTTGACAGATGCGAGGCATGCAATAGAATCGTGAGCATTCTGACCTTGGATCCTGATTCAGTACTCTGAACCTGATACAGAATTCTTTAATTGGAGTCTGAATCTGGACCTGGATTCTGTACATGGATTCTAAGTCAAGATCTGAATTCCAGACCAGGATTCCGTTTTATAATTGGAACTCAGAACCTGGACCTGAATTGAATAAATTAGCCTAACCTCTGAACATGAATTTGTGATCTGAGTGAAGAATCATATATTTTGAGACTAAAATCGGGACATCGATTCTGGACCAGAATTCTTAGTCTGGATGTGAATTCTGGAACGGGATGTTGGATCTGGATCTGTGGATATGAATTCTGAAATTGGACTCAGATTCTGGACCAACATTCTTGACAGAGATTTTTTACCTGAATCTGAATTCTGCATCTGGATTCTGGAATTTCATTTTTATGCTGGACTTGGACTTTGGTTCAGAGCCAGAATTCTGACCCCAGATCAGCTTCTGAGAAACCTTTTCAGGTTTCGAAATAGATAATAGTTGCTGGGGGTCAGGTCTGGAGAAAACAGGGGATGGTTTTTAAATCTTTGTTCACATATTAAAACTTACTATACTTGAACGAGCATTCGGTTGGTTTAAACTCCATATATTTCGAACCCATTGTTGTTTACTGCGAAGTCTAAAATGTTTGATGTTAGAAATTTTCAATACACATTAATTATTGTTTACTACCTGTAATGTTTTACAGCGATTTGATACCAGTAATTCGATGGCATTTATCGTGTCAAAGAATGGCATTAATCGTATCAAAGAACGCTCTCTAGCAACTTTTCATACGATTCAATCAGTGACTTCAAAGAGAGACGGATATCATCGCAGCATCAAAAAACCGGCATAGTTTATCTAACATAGAATAGACACCAGTGTGAGAGCGAATTTCTCTCGATGACCTGTCTGAGCATCACGATTTAGCACGCTGCTGTGGGGATTCTTTCTGAAGCAACAAACGGTCGCTTTTTCTCGTGTCGCGATCCGATTGTATGTGGCGATTTTTCTATTGACGCTTATTCTCACTATGTGCATATAACCTTTGTGTACGAGCAAGCATGATATTCAAATGAATACCTAGAATAAGTGACATGTATATTTATTACACTAATTTAAGCACACCTACATATTACACTATCTTGAATTCAGTGAACATCACACAGTTAGCCACTTACCGTCACGGATGACGAAAGAGTAGGATAGCGATAAGTGTGGCATGTACCGATATTGATAAAAGGTTTAATAAACGGGAGTTGAAAACGTACGCTCATAGATAGCAGACCTACTGCTATTACTCGGTAGGAAGATCGAACGCCCGCCATCACTGTTTCATAAAACACGTGGCATATAATATTTTGGAGTCAAGTCCAACCAAGGGACTCCCAACGACGGGAGACACGCACAGCGAGCACAGGCTCGTACACTTTGTATAAGTTGTTTCTCTGAAAATGCCTGTGAATGCTCCACACAAGGGTTTTGAAATATTGCAACCTAGTATGAGAATCATCAAGTCGGATCATCGATTCGATTTTCTGCGATAATTGTCAACTTGGTAAATTCCACACAGCACCGATCACTATCAGACTGTAGTATTTTTTCAAGGGCCGTGAAATACTCAGAGTATGCAGTGGAGCGAAGAAATGTGGAAAAATTCTCTCACGGTTCATGTACTGAAAGACACGAGTTCTTGTAGCATCTTTTACCGGATTGGAAATGTTGTATACAATATAGAAATATTTCGAGCAGCTTCTGTCAAATTATCGGCAATCACCAACACTGTTCGTACTCAAAACTAACAGTGATGGCAAATCGATACCCGATCAGATGGTATTAACAGAATTTAATGGGTTAATTTATTTCAGAAATATTTTGTAGCAAATTTTGAAATGTTTTTGGCTGGTAAGCTGTTAAAATACAGGGTCCGGCACTCGAAGTGTAACCAATTAAAAAGACCATAAATTCAGTTTGGAAAATTACTTTTATCTAATTCAAAGTACAAAATGTGTAAAAATAATACAAAATTCAGAATCAATTCACTTTGGCTCGATATGACCACCTTTTGCCTTGACTTGATGACTTGAGAGAGCGGAAGAGTTGCTTCGTTTGGCCGAATGTGACTTGCAGGTATTTTGGCCCACTCGCGGACAATAACTTTTTTCAGCGCCTCGAGACTGGTGTATCTTTTAGTTCGGACTTTGCTCTCCAAAATGGCCCAAAGAGAATAATCCATTGGATTCGCATCTGGTGAATTCGAGAGCCATTGTGTGGACGTGACGAAGTTCGGAACGTTGTTTTTCAGCCATTCTTGGTTCACTCGAGCTTTGTGAGACGGTGCCGAGTCCTGCTGAAACGTCCATGGTCTGCCACCGGAATGTTTGTCTGCCCACGGCTTCAAAGCAACCTCCAGAATACTTTCCCGATAATATGTCGCATTTACCTTGACGCCAGGCTCGATGAAAACGATTGGAGAGCGCCCATCTGCGGTTACAGCGGCCCAAACCATTATCTGTTGCGGGTGCTGCCTCCTGGTGGCCAATCGATGACTCAAATTCTCGTATGAACGGTCGGTCAAGTAAAGCCTATCGTTTTGAGAGTTTACGAATTGCTCAATTGGAAAAATTTTCTCGTCAGAAAATACAATGTTCGGAAATTGACCGCTTTCGGCCAAACGAAGCAACTCCTTCGCTCTCTCAAGTCAAGATTTTTTTTTCGCGTTCACTTTTGGCAAAATACTTTCTTGCGCTTGTAAACAATACAACTCCGAACTGTCATTTAGCAAATTTCTAGAGAGCTGATGCCCGTGCGTCAGCTGCGCGAGCGGTCTGAAGTTGGTTACACTTCGAGTGCCGGACCCTGTAACAAAAATCATAACAAAAAAGACTCTAGCGGGAACCAAATCGTAACAGATTTTGAAACGCTCGTATCACAATGACTATTGAATTTGATATAACTACAGAAGTCCGAAAGCAGAAATTTCTAACAATAGTTGTAAAAGATTAGATAGCAAATTTAACACAGAAAAACTATATCACAGCCAACTGTTAGCATCGTTTCAAACCAAAATTGTTGATTTTTTTTTTATTAAATGAATAATTTATTAAGTGATCTGATCCCTTCGTTTAGTTATTTGATATTCTGATCATTATATTTCGATATAAAGCTACAGAAGAACTCATTTTTTTTTCTCAAATAATGAGCTTAATCATGAGTTTTGCAAATGGAAATAAAACATCATAACTGATTTTGTTATTATATAGTTATCATAAGTTTTAGCTTTCAACTGTTTACTTCAATCAAGTTTCAAGTACTATACTTCCTTTTTATTGCTGATAGAAAAGTATTCTGGATTCATTCAATGTTTATAATGTCGATGGTGACTAAATTTCAACTATTTATTTGAAAACGAGTTATTTCCATGTTACGGAAAAATAAATTATTTCAATATGCCATTACAAAGTAACGACAACCTATTCTTAGCCGACTTAGCAACTAGTACAAACTGCGCAAGTCACGCAAGTGGTTAGATTTTAGTAACAATCACTCAAATTTCTGGTTGCAAACTAGTCATAAATAAGCTAGCGTAACAAAAATCGTTACTTGGGTAGGAGTTAGCTACGGGTTCGAGTCGCGTCTCTGCGGTAACATTTTCGCGGTTTTCGTAACACAATTGCATTCGCATGTCAATTTTCCAATATGTTTTCCCCGTTAGATACTGCCGATATTTGAAACTAATTCAAGAAGGCTCTACGTCTTAACAAAGACTAAAACATAAATCATCAAAAAACATGTTAAATGCCGAAAATTTTCAAAGAGAATATTCAAACCGGTTTTTTGTGACCGACATTGGACTAACCTCACAGAAAATTATACCTGGTTTCCAAAACGCAGAATTTTTTATCACGGGTTCTCGAATTAATACTTTTTTTCAAACGGATTTTTTTATTGTGACAAAACCAGTTCAATAAATGTTTTTTTTTTTTCAGAAAACGAGACATCAATATTGGTATTGGGAAAAATGAATGCACAGAATTGGGTGAAGTACAAATGAAAGTGTGTAATGAAATTTCACTTAATAGTCAAATTCTTTCACTAACGAGGCATAAGCCAGTATTGCTGTAATATGAAAAAAGTACCGGTGTGTAATGTCAGAGACATAACTGGATATCGTGAATACGAATAAAACTGGCACTCTTTCTTTATACTTCCGAATATCAATTAGTTGAACGATTGTGTTATTTGTGCAAGTTTTGCCCTTTTACACTACTAGAATTTGAAACGATACAACCAAACTACAGTACAGATTAGTTACATCAAACACAAATATTACAAAATAACCAGTATAGTCTTTATGATAAAATATTGGTGGTTTTGGAAAGAACCTCTTATGAAGGCGTGCGTGAAGGGCCAAATTGTATAATTTTCTAAGATATTAAACATTGATTGGATATAAACGATTTTGAACACTGTTGCGAATTTAGAACTGTGAAAATTGCAAAAAAAAACTGATCATATTATCTTAGATTAGCACTGCATTGCTAATTTTAATTTTTGATTTACAAAGAAGCAATCTTTATAGTTCTTTAAATAACATTTAAAGCCATTAGAAAGGCTGATTTTGCATAATGTTCCACATTGTTGTCCATTTCCCGTTGCATGCAAACGACCACCAACAGGATGATGTAATCGATCTTCTTCGAAGGGAAACTGGCTCTGCGACCTGAGCGTTTGAGGTTTTGTACAACGCAAAAGGTCTGCTTTCATTGACGACTGCTTGCTCCATCTGACGGCTGAAGTCCAAATGAGAGCACGACCTGAGCGTTTGAGGCTTTATACCACGCAAAAGGTCTGCTTTCATTGACGACTGCTCCACCTGACGGCTGAAGTCCAAATAAGAGCATGACCTGAGCGTTTGAGATATTTAACCACGCAGAAGCTTCAGCCCAACGCACAAGAAGAAATGATCGATTTTTGACCACGGTTCCCCTTTTATACGCAGTCAGTTTAAGATATGTGCCTGACTACCTCAAAATCGTCGTCCTTGCGCGAAAAAGCCAAACAAAAGTAAAGAGTTTTCCGCATTGTTTTCAAAGTTTGAGAAAACTTAATTTTTAAGTTGTTTGTGGTTATCTCACACTGTTCAAAATATTATGCTCAATTCCTGATCATATTTTTGATGAAATGGTGAAAGAATTATGTTGCTACCATTAATACAAGTCGAGATATTCACGATTAAGTTCTGCCCATTCTTCCATATGGCTAATTTTGAAAAGGCACCCCATAGTAAAGTAAGTCGTATTCACGACAAAAAAAATTAGCATTTCTATTGATTCAATGATGCCAAATTCATGTGATTTTCCGGTTTTAAACAGCGCTGAAGTTTATTTTATGTGTGCTTCTATGCCGATTTCAGAAATTATGCGGTTTTTATTGTAAATTTTCCTGGCATTTTTCTTACCCAAGTAGCATGTTAAGTTGCTGTCCTGTATATTTCTACTGATTGTGCAATTTATCAAGTTAGTTTATATCACTAATCTAGTAACTATCGTGTTAGGGAAAAAGCGTAATTTTTCTGTGTTGTGCAACATACATTCAAGTTCATCCGTTATTACAAACATTTATTCACAACGATTGTGCAACTGATACAAAAATTCTTGCGTCGATCCCATCACAAAGGCAGTAATAAAATCAGTGGAAAAACAATTGTGAAACTTGTGAGAACTACTACGTAATGTAAACAAGAAATGGAATGACCTTTACAAAAACATAACAAACATAATTTCTAATAAACAAGTTTCACATTTGATTTTCAATACAACTTCTCTCAACACAAACATGGATGTTGTAAAATAATCTGCACATAAAAACTGATAATGCAATATTGTAGAATTAATCTTTTGTGTTTTTGTAAATGAAAAATCGACAACGAACTGCATTTTTATGGTGAAACATGTATTCGTACGTCCGAAATTTTCAAGCGCATTAGAATTATCGTGTTTTGATGATTGTACACAAATTTCTGTGAAAATAACAGTCTATTATTTTTAATGAGAATCTTCGGACTGGTGTTTAAAATACGTGTATTCAAACATTCTTTATAATTCTCAGATGATTTTGATCAAACTAATGTGTAATTAAACCTGAAAAATCTCGAAATGATTTTTTCTTGAATATTTTCCAATATGACATCGAGTGACAGTGAGTTGAATAGAAAATGGTTCACCCAACGTAATGACATATATTATCTAAATAACAGGAAACATTAACATGTTAATATTTCGGAAAGAAATTCTCTACGTTTTGTTTTTCATCAGATTTAATCTTCTAGTTGAATTAAACAACAATACAGTATAGTCATTTATCTTAGAGGGCCCGACTTTTGTGATACGCACTGTAGGTATTATTTTGGCAAGTCCGTGTGCTGGTGTTGAAAAAATAAGTTGCACAAGCAGTAATATATAATTATGGGATTAACTATGATGAAATTAACTTTTATTCAATATCTTTGAAAAGTGATGTTAGGTCTGCTTATTTTTTTTCGCGAGATGAAAACCGAATACAAATTATCTGATTGATATGCGTATATAACGCTGTATTCCTGCAACTATTATGATAATAATCTCATGTCTGCAAGTTTTGCGTTCAATTCAAACATCTTGCACTACTTTTTTGCAAGTTTTGAATTTTATATCAATGTTTTTCTGAAACTGAAGAAAACTGCGCACACTGATCTAAAAATTCATGAGGCAGCCAAAACAATGCGGACTCTGCAGAAATATATTTTTTAGAGCAAGGTTATAAAGTCGGCTTAGCATTTTTTGCCTTGCGGAGAGCATCAATCAATTCACTAATTTTTCTTCCACAAAAGATTTATAGCAATTTCGACGTATATTGTGTCCGGTAAAATTATGACAGCCCTTTGGAAAGTTTTTGATAAGTTGCACTATTGTTATAGTTACTCCCGTTTTACATGACGATGTAAAATTTTTTGTAGAGCTTCTAGTGAAACAAAAACAAGTTGGTGATTTACTGCACAATTGTTTTAGATGTACTTAAAGGTGTTTTACAGTGATTTTTGCGGTAGTATTGTGAAACTTAACAGTGATAAGTTGCACAACCAATTTTAATATATATTTCTAAACATATCTAACATAAATAACATTTCTAAATCAATAAAAAAAATTTTTTTAAGTAGTTTTTTATGTGAATTTTCAAACCTATGCGAACGTATCCTCCGCATCATAACGACTTCAGTGTACTACGCTTAGAAACAATGCTTCAATTATTGAAAACCAATGATGGGAAGTTACTCTAAACATTCTTGAACTAATTCATCACAACCAAATGAGCCTACCTTAAAACACACACTGCGCCGTCATGAGCATGCTACTGTGAATGAACTCGAAGAAGTTTCCCACAAACACACACGGGCAGCATAAAAGCTCCCAACTGACGTCGTCGTATTGCACAGAATGAACACCGGGTTTGTTGTTATGCTAATGAACACGGTCCCGGTGAAGGTGTGTTCCTTTTTTTTACGTTCTTACCCTTCTCGATCACCTGGCAAAGCTTTACCGTGATGCAGCGAAATGCATTTGTACCAATACAGGCAAACCGATCGGTGTGAGCGTTTCATCGACAGAAGGCAGGCAGTGGATGGTGGATGGCGGACGGCTCGTTGACGGATGAATGAATGAATGAACGAACGAGCAGCCACCAGAGTCCGTCAGTTCGCCTGCATTCAGTTCGAGCATAGACGGCGTCGCGTTCGGTTCTCACTGGAGGTGGTGTTTTGTTGCGCCCAAGTGTAAACGGTTATTTGCTTCCCTGCTCAGTTAGCTAGTTTGAGTTTATGCGGTGACTAGGGGTTAATCTCGTGCGCGTCCCCTTCCAAGACATTCGGCTCAATTCGTTCGTTATTGTTGCTAATAAGTTTGCGTTTTCGGTTCGGTTGGCGAACTAAAGATTGCTATCCATCGAACACAGGACCGCTGTCCATTAAAGGAAAAATAATCGACGGTTTAGGATTAAGCAGCAATTTAGAGCTTAAGCTTGTTTTGTGTCATGTGAGAAAGTGGATAACGGGAGGTGAAGCAGACGAAGGTTCGCTTTAAGGAAGGCAAAATTTCATGACATCCTATTTTGTGCTGGTTGGTGAGACTTGAGCGCGTTGCGCGGTTGAAAAAAAAATTGACCGGCCGGATTGAGAAGAGACCGGTTCGACGAATTTCCGGCAACGATCAACGACGGACTGTTGGCGATGAGTGAAGCGATACCACGAGAATCGAACAAAAATCGGCTGGAAATAAACAGTGCATGAAAGAGAAGATTGGTTAATTGATTTTTTTTCGCGGCGAAGAGTTGAATACGAATATGAATAACACAAACGTCGAAGAATGAGTTCGATTGTCACCGATTCTTATCAAGCCGAACGGAGATAATGAATGTGAATGAGTTAGTGAAAAGATAATTCAGGTTTTCAGGTGATTACGTGCCCCAATCAACAGACACCTTTGTCGTTCTAGAACCGGACCTGAGTGGATAAATTACTCTTCTAATTAATGGATTAAGATTTCAGTTCGAGTGCTTTGCTGGATAAAGAAGAAAACGACGGGATCAAACGGCGCAGAAGGAAAAGAAGGTGAGGCGAACATCGAATCAACAATCGACTACTGAACGTTACGATCGTTTCTCGTTCGTTGCCACTGAGGAGTATTTTTTTTTTGTTGCTCTTATGTCAAGAACTTTAAATTTGGTTCTTTTAGAGACTCCTCCAATATTCGTTGCTTCTGCTTCAAGCTGTCGTTTCGGGGCGGATACAGTTCTCTGACAGGTGAAGAAGAGAATGACTATTTTCATCGGATTGCGAATTTATTCTGAAACACTGGTAGTAGTGGGAAGTTGGCTTCTGATCCAGCCCTGTCAGTTTGCCAAAAAATATTGTTTCATATTTTCTTGGCTGCTTGCAAAAAGGAAATCTACGTAAATCGAAGTGTCTGTCGTGGGTTTCTTGTACGCCCGGGGAAGTCGGAATAAGCAGGTTCTTTGTACTCGTAAGTGTGAGAATGGGTTGCACAAACAAACGAACGAACGTCATTAGGAAGTATTGATTGAAGGTTTATTTTAATAACGGTGCTCGTAGACTAGCTACCAAAGTAGAACACATTAATTGAATATCATTTTCTTTTTCACGTTTCCAACTTGGGAACGAAATCTCAAGCTAGGTTTGGTCTTTCACTTTTGGTAGTTATGATGTTATGCGAGTATCAAACCATGTGGGAAAAAGTAAAATAAAAGATGTTACAAAATTTGAAAAATATAATCTATACCTTCGGAAGCATGTCTCGTATTTGTTAAGTTTCTCCGAATCGTGAAACTTTTCTGAGAATTGTACGTCTTTGGGGTTTGGAAGAAGCACAATTTAGAAGGTAACCCGCTTAAGAAAAGTGCCGTACATTAACAGTTAGTCCGGTCGTTGTGGAATTACTTTCAGTCTTATACTTCGTTTACACTTACACATGTTTTGCATAGTTATTATGAGACCCAAAATAGAATTGACGTATTCGAAAAACTGCTTAATTTGAAGAATGGATTTCTTTTGAAAGCTATAGCTAGAGTTCATAGATGAAAAACTTCCGGTTTCGGATACATAATCGTAAAAGTGACGTAGCCGACAAATGCTTTTTCTTATCAGCACTTGTTTTTTTTCAGAAAGATAAACAATTATCTAGTTTAGATGCTGAAGTTTTTTTTCGAGATTTTTTCAGTGCAGTTTTCCGAGTAGTTTTTTTTTTATCTGGGTCAGATCTAGGACTATTCTTCAGTTTTTGCAATGACTGAGTGGGAACATATATTGGAGAAGCCAAATTAATGAAGTCGTCCTAGTCGTGTTTTAACAGTTCGGCTGAAAAGTTCGTATCGTTTAATAGAAACACACATTTTTTTGCCAAAATTCGTTTTTATTATTCAACATAATTGCCATCAGAGGCGATACAGCGATTATAGCGGTCTTCCAACTTTTCGATACTATTTTTGTAGTACGATTTGTCCTTTGCCTCAAAATAGGCCTCAGTTTCAGCGATTACCTCTTCATTGCTTCTAAATTTTTTACCAGCGTGCATTCTCTTGAGGTCTGAGAACAGGAAAAAGTCACTGGGGGCCAAATCTGGAGAATACGGTGGATGAGGGAGCAATTCGAAGCCCAATTCGTTCAATTTCAGCATGGTTTTCATCGACTTGTGACACGGTGCATTGTCTTGATTATGAGCTCACGCGGCACCCATTTTGCACAAAGCTTTCTCATATCCAAATATTTGTGAATAATATGTCCAACACGTTCCTTTGATATCTTTAGGGTGTCAGCTATCTCGATCAACTTCACTTTACGGTCATTGAAAATCATTTTGTGGATTTTTTTCACGTTTTCATCGGTAACAGCCTCTTTTGGACGTCCACTGCGTTCATCGTCTTCGGTGCTCATATGACCAGTACGAAATTTTGCAAACCACTTACGAATTGTTGCTTCGCCCGGTGCAGAGTCTGGATAACACTCATCAAGCCATTTTTTTGGTATCGGCGGCACTTTTTTTCATCAAAAAGTAGTGTTTCATCAACACACGAAATTCCTTTTTTTCCATTTTTTCACAATAACAAAAGTAGCTTCACTCAAAATGCAATATCTCACAAACTAATAATCAGACAGCTGTCAAATTCATACACGTATCTTTTGAAGGTTGGTACTAACTGAAAATGGTATGGATTTAATTCTAGTGGCGCCCTCTTTAATTGAAACGATACGAACTTTTCAGCCGATCTGTTAGGGTTGTGTCTATCACAAGGCTTAAAGTGGCGAAATGGTAGCGCGTATGCACGGAATGCATAAAAACGCAGGTTCGAGTCCTGCCTCTGAGCGTATCTTCTTCCAAAAAATCATCTTTTCTGTTAGTTTTTCATTCATTTGGCTTCTCCAATATACATATATTTCCACTCAGTCATTGCAAAAACTAAACTTAGTTATGACGACTATCGTGACTATTCTTTTATTTTCTTCAGCTATTTCTAGTATTAATACACAGACAAAATATGAATTTTACAGGTGACCCAGGTAACCAGTAAGCACTAATAATGGCATTAAAATAGCATTTTATTAGCACCAAAAATGCTTTGAGCTCTATATCTGCAATCTGGAAGCTCATCTGTTGTAAATCAATCATTATTTCAGTTTTCAGAATGCAACTGAATCTGACTCAGTCGATTAACTGCGTGCTTTGTGATCTAATGTGTCTCGGTTCAAGCCGCGCTGTTGCTATCGATCTTCTGTTTTTTTTTATTTCATTTGATTTCAAGCCAAGTAGTTTTCATTTTACATGTTCTTGAATATAAATTTGTGTGAAATATGATATAAAATCACAAGAATTTTTCGAACTGTGCACACTTAAAAAATGTTACATCTTTATAGATGCACATAAAAG
This sequence comes from Malaya genurostris, assembly GCF_030247185.1. Classification (NCBI taxonomy): domain Eukaryota; kingdom Metazoa; phylum Arthropoda; class Insecta; order Diptera; family Culicidae; genus Malaya; species Malaya genurostris. The sequence goes on along the minus strand of NC_080571.1, from coordinate 337,371,292 downwards.
GAGCGTCGCGATTTACTTACATTCACAATACAAAGCATTCAAAGATAAGTCATATCATTAACTTCACAGTTGTTTTAGTTGAAACTCACATCGATACAGACGCAAAATTTATGTTTACATGTTAGTAGATGGAATATTGTGTCATTACCGAAGAAATTACGGCATACTTGAATTTACGTCAAGCGTAAATTTCATTTTTTCTAAGAGTGTGTAGTATTATATCTGATATTGAAATATTTTTCTTCATTTTGATACAATAGATTTAAGTATATTGTAGAATCGGTGATATATTAAATTTTCATTCAAATATGTTTATTTGTTAGGGTTCTGTTGAGAAGGTGACAGTAAATTTCAGATTACTATCACAATTAGAATAACTATTAGAATTATACCTTTAGAAAGTCATTTTTATGATTAAATGGAAAATATCCCAAATATCCCAAATTATCAATATTTAAATAGGGTTTGGTATGTTCAACAATAAAGTTTCGGCCTCATTCAAGCTTCAAGAACCTGCATCTGGTTATATAGCAGAGTTAGCAGCAGTTCATTATAGCTTGAGTGTAATCTTCACATTATCTCCAAACCATTATTTTCTCTTCACAGATTGTCTGAGTGCAATTGAAGCCATTCGCTCAAACGCTGCTGGCAAAAATGAACCGTTTTTTTGGCAAAATAAAACAATGTCTGAACGACATATTGAACAATAATAATCAAATCAAAATAGTTTGGGTTCCGGCTCATTGCTCCATTCCAGGCTATGAAAAAGCAGATAGTTTAGCCAAATGTGGTGCTATTGAGGGTGAAATTTATGAGAGACCGATTGCTTTCAACGAATTATATAGCGCATCTCGTCAAAGAACACTTTCCAGCTGTCAATCTTCTTGGAATAGAGATGATTTGGGTCGGTGGATGCACTCAATTATTCCGAAAATATCGACAAATGCATGTTTCAGGGGACTGGATGTGAGAAGGGATTTCATTCGTGTGATGTCCAGACTCATTTCCAATCACTACACGTTAGACGCACATCTCCTTCGAATTGGGCTTTCCGAGACTAATCATTGTGCTTGTGGCGAAGGTTATCGGGATATTTATCATGTCGTTTGGACATGCGTGGAGTATCGTGATGACAGATCTCAACTAATAAATTCTTTGCGTACCCAAGGTAGACTATCCAATGTCCCAGTTCGAGACATTCTTGCTTGTCGTGACCTTCCATACATGAAACTTCTTTATCATTTCATAAAGAAAACTGGAGTTTCAATTTAATAAAGGACCCTTTTAAGACTTAGTTCTGATTCCAGCTGCGGCCATGTGTTCAACCAATAGCTAAATTAGAATAGATATTATGTAATGATACAAACACAGAAAGAAAAGATGAAACTTACACGACATGTAAACCAATAGTACTATTAAACAGACGTCAGTTGAAACGAAAATCTGATTTAAAACCATGATTGATGTAAAATTACATTGAAATGCATTTACTTTTTCATTGAACAAGGTTGTATATTTACAAATCGCTTAGTTTTGTAATGTAACTTTCCATTCAATTACCTGCTCCAAATATGTGCATGAAAATAAATGTAAATTCACAAAATATTTTTATCTGTGAACAAACTCGAAATAGTTTATTAAATTATCAACAAAATGTCTGAAAATAACAGCCTATTTTATAATTTATAGACCTTAATCGTTTGGTTCAAATAATATTTCCGAGTAGATTTCATAATTAATGACGAATTACCTAAGATGATATTGAAGTAATAAGAGGAATATGTTTTAGTAAATTTAAATCGTTGTGACTATTTTACAATCATATTAGGATAAGAATTTTACGTAAAAGTGATGCTACGGCGAAGAAAAACTTATGTAAACTGCTTTAAGAAATGAACGTATTTATGGGGGAAAAATTAATATTTAAACAAAAAATACCAGAAGCCGTTTTTCTTCTGGGCGGTTTTACAAATTCTGTTTGCAGTTTGTTCGAGACGGACTTCTTAGAATTCACCAGATTTTTTCAGGATTGGTAGGATTCTGAAAAATTCTGTACAATTCTGAATGACCGTGAAGAATATTATAGGATTTGCAGGATTCAATGTGATTCACTGGTTTTTGCTGGGTTTGGTAGCATTTTATTGGATTTTTCATATATAACGGGACTTAAGAATTTTGCAGGATTTAGCAGGAATTTGTAGGATTTTGAAGGATTTTATAGGATTTGATAGGATTTTCATGATTCAGCGGAATTTAAGCATTTTGAAAGATTTTAATGGGTTTCATAGGATTTCCAAGATATGACGAAATTAAAAAATTTTAGGATATTTGCAGGATTTTAAAGGATGTTGTAGGATTTGCAGGAATCAATGTGAATGTGAATCAATTTGTTGAATTTGCAGGATTTGGTAGGATTCTGTATGGTTTGCAGGATTTAACGGAATTCAAGGATTTTTAGGTTTTGATGGGTATTTGCAGGATTTGAAATGGTGTAGGATTTGCAAGGTTCAATGCGATTCTCCAGATTTAGCAAAATTTTGAAGGATTTGCACAGTGGCGTCTCGTCCTCATGTGCATCTCGTGCACCACACAACCGGTAAAGTTAAGTGAAATTGTTTTTTAGATTCCCAATTGATTCGACAAAAGCAGGTCGGGTGGTACCGAATATGAAATTATGAGCGATTTTATCCACAGCAATTCTACAAAATTTCAAGTGTCACTGTGTTAGTGTTTTTTTCCATGCACATAAGTTACTGCACAGATTCAAGAAAAGAACGAATTACTCAGCCCAGCTCTAAGATTTGTTATTCTCTCTGTCACGTTTAGCTCTGTGAGAACTTGTATGCATAGCTTCAGGAGGGGATTCAGTGACTTATGCTTATGTCAGTTGAGAACAATTTGCTGTCTCAGTTGCAACGTCAAAACGATTTTATTGATAAAGTTATTGACAGATTTTCTCGATGTCCAGGGCGCTGATACGACATAAGTTTAATAAAAAAATCCCATCCAAAAGTATATCAATATTTCATTGTATTGAAAAACACAAACGAATATCCATTTCTCAATCGTTATCTTCCATTTACAACGGATTGTTACAACTGATTTCATACCACATATGCAATGCACAACCCGTGAATATCGTCACGAGACGCCACTGGATTTGCAGGATTAAGTATTATTTTCCGGATTTCGTAGAACTTATTTCACTATATTGAACCGGATTTCGCAGGATTTCAACCACAATTTTCTAGGATTTGCCGAATTATTCATTTCCCATGATTTTGCAGGATATTGTACGATTACATTTGTCAAATTTAACGGAATTTAATGAATTTGCAGGATTTAATGTAATTCTCCGTGTTTCGCCGAATTTTACAAAATTTTGTAGATCCTTGACGGATTTGCAGGATTAAATGTGATTCTTCGGATTTTGTAGAACTTGTAATATTTTACTGTATTTTGCACAGTCCTGCAGGATTTTCTAGGATATTATTATATTTTGTAGGATTTGCTGGACTTAACAGTTTTCAAGGATTTTTGGTAGGTATTTGCAGGATTCAATGTGATTTTCCGAATTTTGCAGACTAATGCAGAATTTTACAAGTTTTTAGAGAACTTTAAAGGATTTGCACGATTAAGTGTAATTCTTCGGATTTTGTAGAACTTTTACGGATTATTCCGAACTTTGCATTATTTCAGGATTGTAGAGTTTTTCCGGATTATTCAGGACTTTGCATTATTGCGAAGGATTCTAGTGGATTTTAAAAGATTTGCCGGATTTAACGGTATTCAAGGATTTCACATGATTTAGAATGGATTTCGCTGATGTCCCGGGTTGGCGGTTCAATGGATAGGACGCTGGTCGTACAAGCCAACTGTCGTATGTTCGAGCCCCGACCTGGAAGGATTCTTAGTGTCAGTAGGATCCATAGTACTAGCCATGCAATGATTCTGTACGCTAAGAATCGGCTGCGAAGTCTGTTGAAACAGAAAGGCCAAATTCCACGGACGGAATGTAATGCCAGGACTTTGCTTTGGATTTCGCTAAATTTTGTAAGATTATGTAGAATTTTGAAGGATTTGCATCGCATTTTGTATAACTTGTAGGATTTACTATTTTATTGGATTTTTTTTATTTTAGTGATTTGCAGGTTTTATAGGATTATATAATATTTGCCGAATTTAACGTAATTTAAGAATGTTACAGGATTTTGCAGGACTCAATGCGATTCTTCGGATTTCGTAGAACTTGTAGGATTTTTTTATATTTTGCAGGGTTTTTCCGGATTTTGCATGATTAACCGGAGTTTTCAAGATTTTTCCGGAATATTCAGGGCTTTTGCAGGATTTGTCGGATTTATCGGTATTCAAGGATTTCGCATGATTTAGAAGGATTTTTGGGGTTAAATAGGATCTGTAGAATTTAATGGAATTTAAGGATTTCGTAGTTTTTAAGTATTAGCAGGATTGGATGTAATTCTCCGGATTTAGCAGAATTTTGCAAGATTTTGTAAGATTTTGAACAAGATTTTGTAAGAATTGAAGGATTTGCATCGCATTTCGTAGAACTTGTAGGATTTACTATATGTTGCAGAGTTTTGCCGGATTTTTCAGGATTATCTAGAATTTTGCAGGATTTTGTAGGAATATTCAGGACTTTCCCGGATTTTGTTGGATTATATAGGTTTTGCAGGATTCGACGAAGTTTAAGGATTTTATTGGATTTTGAACGAAGCTGTAAAAATCTTCAGATTTTATAAGATTTTGCTTAACTTATAGCATTTTCAGAATGCAAATCCCAGAATTTTACAAGTTTTTGCAGAACTTTGAATGATTTGTAGGATTAAGTATGATCCTTCGGCTTTTGTAGAACGTGTAGGATTGATTAGATATTTCAGGGTTTTGTCGGATTATTCAAGACTTTGCATTATTTTGAAGCATTTTATTGGATTTTTTTTATTTGCCGGATTTAACGGTATTCAGTGATTTTGCAGGTTTTGTAGGATTATAACGTAATTTAAGAATTTTACAGGATTTTGCAGGATTCAATGTGATTCTTCGGATTTCGCCGAATTTTTGTAGGATTTTATAAGAATTTTGCAGGATGAAGTGTGATTATTCGGATTTCGTAGAACTTGTAGGATTTTCTTATATTTTGAAGGTTTTACCGGATTTTGCATGATTAACCGGAATTTTGCAAGATTTTGCCGGAATATTCAGGGCTTTTGCAGGATTTTTCGGATTTAATGGTATTCAAGAATTTCGCCTGATTTAGAAGGATTTTTTGGGTTACATAGGATCTGTAGGATTTAATGGAATTTAAGGATTTCGTAGGTTTTAGGTATTTGCAGGATTAGATGTGATTCTCCGGATTTTGTAGAATATTGAAGGATTTGCATTGCATTTCGTAGAACTTGTAGGATTGACTATATTTTGCAGAGTTTTGCCGGATTTTTCAGGATTATCTAGAATTTTGCAGGATTTTTTAGGAATATTCAGGACTTTCCCGGATTTTGTTGGATTATATAGATTTTGCAGGATTCGACGAAGTTTAGGGAATTTACTGGATTTTGAACGAAGCCGTAAAATTTTACAGATTTTATAAGATTTTGCTTATCTTATAGCATTTTCAGAATGCAAATCCCAGAATTTTACAAGTTTTTGTAGAACTTTGAAGGATCTGCAGGATTAATTGTGTATCTTCTGATTTTGTAGAACGTGTTGGATTTTTCTAGGTTTTGCAGGATTATTCAAGACTTTGCATTATTGTGAAGCGTTTTATTGGATATTGCTGGCTTTACCGGATTTAATGGTAATCAAAACAACCACGTTCTTACGGCTAAACATCGTCCGAGCAGATCAAAAACAGTTGCTTACTTTTAGGAACTTATCCGTCGCCCTTCGGAATAACGCAACGACGACGACAACCGCGACATCAACGACGATGTTGACGAACATCAAACCGCTTGTCGGCTGGCTTCTGTTGTTCCTATTCATAGCGCGGCGATCGGCCAACCAGTGGCGACAACTTTTTTTCCTCCTTTTATTGTATATTAATTATGCGCCTGTTGTCTCAATAGTACGTGTATCCGAGAGAGGCAAGCCGGGCAAGTTTTTCCAACACCGCGCTGAAACAACCAGCTCTCGGTGCAGCTGCATAGGAGGCGATGTCGGCAGCTCCCTAGGCGACGCGCAACTCTCAAACGGAAAACAAAACATGGCTAATGTGATGATCGTGGTTTGTGCGGTAGGGATGCTTTAAGGTTGGAATGAAGAAAAGTTGTTAACATTTTGAAAATTAATCTGGAATTGTTTCGTGTCATCAAAAACGTCCCAATTGTTTCACCTTAATTCTAGTATTGACCAATGCCGATGCCTACAATCGACCACTATCCAGGTCGACACAGAACAAAAACAAAAAAGAACATCAACTCTATCGTGTTATGCTTGGCGAAATGAGATATAATTGCGCAAACGAATATTTATAAGAGCGAATGCATGAAAGTGCCTTGCAGTGGCAGCCAATGTGCCAGCACCCTTGCTACTATAAATAATACTCGGTATGCGTTTGACGTAGGGTTAGAAGAAAAGTGAGGACAACAATCAGCCGTGACAGTTTGATATGTTCCGTTCCTTGTGCTAGCTAGTGATCGTACTGGATCGTAGTACCCACTGGATACAGCTCGGACTTTGCGGTACGGTTTCTGACGTTGGATGATAAATTAACTCAAAATCGTTCACTTTGCTGCGTTAATTCTCGGACGCTCTTCATTCGGCATTCATCTTCCGGCAACGGATTGGAACTTTCTAAAATATTCGTTAAAGACTTAATTCGAGATTACCGTAGATGCTAGTTTACACGACGAGTTCGGATAGGTAATTTTCACAGGCTTCGGAAACGACTTAATGTTTCATCACACTACCGTTAATGCCTCTGAACCCATGATTTATTGAAAAAAAACAGCAGTGTTTGATATTTTCATTCTTTTTATGATCTGCTGTATTTTTGTCCTATCGAATAAGAGATCGCCCCGATAAAGTCACCAAAAGGAAATTAATAACTTTCCGAACGGTCATTCATTATTCGATCTTTGAACGGTCTCTCAGTGCTTCGCTTTTTTTTATTGCAATCCAAAGGAAAAGCCGGATAAAATGCATCGTTGGTGAAAGCGTAAAATTCTGCTTGTTACCTAGTCTTCCAGCTTTTTCACATTTTACCCCAATTCACCGGTGTACTGCTTCATCATCAGTCGACCCTGTTGTGCGCTCTGCATGTTTACACTTACTTTACGACTCCTTTTTTTTCTCTCTCTCTCCCGTCCTTGTCGCTCGTTCATTTTGGGTTTTGTTGAACTTTTCAACGTGTAAGTAGCATCGCTCTTCACCCGCGCCCTGTGCTGGCGCAGTTAGGCTAACCGGGACCCATAAAGTAAAAGCTTCGGTTTTGGGTCGGTTCGTCGCTCGGACGTTTTAGACATTTTACGACCTCTCGATACCCATCGATAAATCATCTTCCGACGAAGCAAGTGGGGCCATAAAATGAAAGGGACTTTATCGGAGTGCAGAGGGTCATAAACATTAGAGTCCCGGCACTAAGCCGGAGACCTTCCTCGAATGTTTAATCTGAACGGTTGTTTCAAGGTCCTTTTTTTTTCTTCTTCCGGTGAGGACAGTTTTTACCTGAATTCGTGAAGTTAATTGAACCAAACAGGCAGCTGCGCCGCAACTGTTCACTATTTGCTATAGTTTTATTCTTGCCACGTGGATTCGAACCGCAACCGAACTCGCAGTAGTAGGCTTGATTGACACTGACTGGCCCTTGTGCTGTATTCCGTATCCGGATTATAGCACCGAAATGAAAAAAAAAATATAAACCTTCTCACCTGGCCTGCTTCGATTTTTGGTATGTATTCTGTTTGTTTAGCTGCCACCCGGTTTTCTGCTTTTTACTTCTGCAATTTCACTCAATCGTTCGATCACTGATTGGAACAAACTAGGCTCATTTCGCCCGGTACTCAACGGTACTCAACGGCCATGGGACCGAAGCGCATGGCGGAGCATAATTTTTGTTTTCCAGCCCCCCCCCCGGATCTAAACGGGTGTTAATTTTTGCCTGCTCTAGGAGGTGCTATTCGTGTACAATGTTTAGCGATTGTGGTTGAGCGGAATCGATGCCCCGATGCCGATGCGTGCCGCTGAAGATACAATTCCGGTGTGTGGTTTAGTTTCTATTCGTTGGTAGATCGGTTTCATGTGGCTTAGTTTAGTTTTCATAAAATAGTTCAATGCTATTCGAAGACGATAATCGATGTGCCATGGTTGCGGTTTAATCCGCGAAGGTTTATCAGACAGCTAATATCAGTGGGAAATTTGCGGAGGAAAACGGTGCGGGGCGCAGACAATGCTCTACTGTTTTAAGCGAATTTGTTCAGTCCGTTCATTTTATGTTTGTCAACCGCACATTGGAATGTAGTAAATCTGTTTTGATTTGTTTTATTTTCGCGAAAGTGCTGTTTTAGTTTTTACACGCTTTTATGAAGCAGTTATCACCTGTTTTAATCCCGCAATGTGAGGGTACATTGATTATTGATTTCTTTACTTTTAAATAAAATGCTTTTTACAGTAGCTTACCAAACAACATTTTCATTGTTAAAAATTTGAATCTTTTCGATAAACCATCTTAAATTGATTCTAATTTGAATACTTATTATATAAGATCCTAGTCTCATGAGTGGTTTCATGAAAACAGTGTAAGTTAGTAAATACAAAATATCTGCTGACAACAATCAAAAGACCTGCTCATCACTCTCAAACATAAAAATTTTGAATCTTACAAAATCATCGCATTGGTTACTCTACTGATAATGATAGACTCGTGTGAAGTTCGGTAGGGAACGATGATTCTCACTAACAGAATTCCACATTTTCCGACAAAAATCTATGCAATCTTCAATTGAATCGATTCGCTCTCTATATTAGTTAGTAAAGACTGTCCAGAAAGTATGGACGCACTTTGTTTCGCTGTAAATAAATCAAAAGTGTTAGATACTCAAATTTTATCCGATATACTGATAATATTAGACTACAACAACAAAATATTATTCTCAACAATGGCTACTTAGCCATTGTAGACTAGTTGGCGCACCTTCTTGCGAACGTTCCTCATTAAATTCCGTACAGACTTCTTGGCGACAAGTTTTGACACTTTTTCCAATCTTTTTCGAACTGTTGAATGGTTTCGGCTGCCGAGACATGTTTCCTAAGATGTGCCTTCGTTAATGCCCAAAATTCCTCAATTGGTCGAAGTTGTGGGCAATTTGGTGGATTCATGTCTTTTGGGACGAAAGTGACATTTGTGGTAGTATACCATTCTACCGTTGATTTCGAGTAGTGGCAAGAAGCAAGATCTAGCCAGAAGGCAACAGGATCCTTGTAACTTCGAATCATGGGTAGAAGTCGTTTTTGTAAACATTTCTTGATGTATATTTCGCTGTTCATTGAAGCAGTGGTGCTGAAGGGTTTCGAAATCTTACCGCAGCTACAAATTGCTTGCCAGACCATAGCTTTCTTACCAAATTTTTCGACTTTAATTGATGTCTCGGACTGGTTTAACACTTGCCCTTCTCGCACCGTATAATATTGTGGTCCCGGAAAGGATTTGTAATTGAGTTTCACGTAGGTTTCGTCGTTCATGATTATGCAGTTTAAATTTCCAGCAAGAATCGTATTGTACGTATTCGAACCCTCGACCTGATCGATGCTTCTTGTTTCGGACTACGTTTTGGTTGTTTCTGCTTCTTATAGGTTCGAAGATTCAAACGTTCTTCAGCACGAAGAACATTTGACTTTGAAGTGCCCACTTTTTTGGCCACATCCCGAACTAAAACCTCCTTCTTTTGCTCGAACGCCTTCAGTATACGTTTATCCAACTGAGGGTTAGCAGGACCTTTTTTTCGACACGTTTTCAGTTTATCCTCAAAGGTGTTATCCTCACCGAACTTCCTGATTGCATTTCGCACGGCTTTTCCACTTACTCCTTCCATTTTTGCTATCTTTCTCAGTGACAGTCCGCGTTCTGTGCACTATTTGTGCACAATTTTTCGACGTTGTTCTGCGGAAAGTCCACGCATTTCGAAACAAACTAATTAAAACGAATAAACAACTGCACAAGTGGTTAGAGAAGAGTGTAAACAACAGGACGCAGCCACAAAAATTTACAGACTCTGAACCATTGCGAAATGGCAGCGAATTTTGGTTGCGTCCATACTTTCTGGTACAGTCTTTATTTGTTTACAACTGCCATTATTATTAGTCAGTGAAACTCCCTTTCCCCATCTTTAAACCTGCAAGTTTAGGAGGCTTCTTTTTCAGTCGACGCTGTTTGTTAAGCCGAGTGGTTTCTGGAACGACATCTTCGAAGAGGCTTACCAATTTCTACAATTTCTGGCAGCTCCATCGATAAAACCAATCATGACATCACACTTGAAAAACTGGATCAACTTGGTTTTGATGCAAACGTTTTTCGATGGATACTGTCATACTTCCGAAATACTCATTTTTTGGTTAAAATTTACGATTATGTTGCGGAAGATTTTTTTTAAGCAAGATCTGGACTTCCGTGGGGGAGCTATCTCAGCCCTTTGATCTTTTTGCTGTACTATAACGATGTTAATTTTCCCTCATCGACAATTGGTAATCTTTGCAGATTGGTACAAATTAAATCGCATGGCCATGCATCCAGATAAATGCTCTATCATTACGTTTACGAGATACTACATTGAAGGGTTTGTGATTAGTAGTTGGTATCAATGATCTTGGTTTTATTCTTGACGAGCAGATGACATTCAAGCAACATACCAGCTGCATGGCTGCTAGAGTTCCTCGCTACCTGGTATGTGTGATAAGGATGACCAAGTATTTTACTGATGTTTACTGCATGAAATCCCTATACTGTCTACTCGTTTGTTTTACTCTGAACTATTGCTCAGTTTTTTGGAAGCCTCTTTACCTCAATGGCACTCGCATAATCGAGTCGATACAGCGAAGATTTGTTCGATTAGTTCTTCGTTGTTTTCCTTGGAATATTCCTTATGGGTAGTTGATAATGATGTAGATATGAAATAATTTTCTAAGGGACTACATGACCTTTTATTTGAAACCAAGTCTGCCATTGACTCTTCATAAGAAATGAATTATAAATGAGCTGGTGAAAAAAAGGCTGCAACATTTGTGATGAGATGTGGATTTATACTGCTCGGAAGAGTACGTGTTTCCCATTCCACACTGTAATACTTTTCCTTGCGCTGTCCACCTAATCTGACATTCGGAAGCACTGTTGCTTCCTGACGAAGTACGATCTAGAGGTAATACAGAAATTGGATCACAATTATAAAAAGAATATTTACTAATAACCATCCAACACTTGCGAGTGCATGTTTATAAAATCTGATATTTTGTTGTTGTTGACAAACCCTCAGGGTGTGAAGTAATCTACGCCTTTGAGGCTGCACAAAGTCTGGCACACTCCCGTAGAGGATCATTGTGTGCTGTGTGTTGAAGTCAATATTTACTCATATGTAATCTCTACGCACAACCGACACAGTTATCAGGCGAACAGGTTCACCGGGTTCGGTCTTATCAGGTGGACTCGTTTCTTTTCGTTCTCTTCTCTAACGCATGTTCGGGCTTATCAGTTCACCATAATGACTAATTGAAGGTTGCTCGTTTTTTTTCTCGAGGAGATTAAACGACGAAGCTTCAAATTTTTTGCAACTTTTAATAAATCCGTTAAATTCGGTTTGATGTAAACCCGAAGCTCTTAAGTTGGAAGCGATTTCCTTCGAATTGGAACACACGCAGCACCTCGAAATGATTGATAGCGTCGTAAACAAAGACTAATGAACTGTCTCCGATTACGGTTTTGCGATGCGACACATGAAAAAAGAAACAGCACCCGTAGCCAGTTTTGAAGACCTTGGTGCATGAAAGTGAGACGTGTTGAGTAATCTGGTGGTCTGAAGCGTAGATCCATTTTCTGTAACTCAAATCGGCAATGACGCTTTGGAATCGGTTTTTTTTCGCTTATGTAAAGTATTAAAACGTACCGTGATAACATATCACGAGTCCACTACTGGCAAGAAATTTAATGCTCGACAAACCACGACTTCCACGTGGGACAACGGCCCGGTCATGGAACTTCCACATTCAATTAACATTTTCTATAATTCATTACTTCATCAACGAGCAGCACCGATTCCGTTCCCGTATCCGTCCGGTCGGCCGGTGGCAGCCAAAAGCGCAATTCGATAGACGACGTAAGTTAGTTGTATCGTCGCTACTCTCTCTAATTAATAATTCACCCTTTAAAAGTCATCGAATCTCGAACAAGGCGCGCGCGCCCATGGTTCAACCGAGCATGGGCGGCTGTTGCTGATTAAATCGATGCTGATCAGTTCGACCGCGCTGGAGTCTGATGGGCTGTGATGTGTTTGATACCTGGGGACTTGCTCGGTGAGTTCGGGAACCCACGGGAGGGGAACAGGACTAGTTTCACTATTTTGTTGGTTTAATCGTCGCACCATTCTATCGTCAATTCGTTCGACCAATGTGGGGTCCGTTTCGCCCAGCCATTGGGCATTCGGAGAACATAACAGTTGTCAGCAGAAACCCACATTCGAAGTGGGAATCGATCGAGAGAGAAGCATTTGTGAGAGATAATTATTAGTAAATGTTTGAACGATTTTTAACGATTGCTGCAGGGGTTTGCATTAACTGGTCGTTTCGTAAAAGCGTATGAGTCAGTTATATAGAAATTAGTCAAGAAGCATCGATTTTGACACCAATTGATTCAGATTGATTCGAGAAGTTCACAAAAGCATACTTCAGTCTTTATGTCACACAGTCAGCATCATTTTTCCAAACTAGTGCTTGACATTTGCGTTGCCTATTTGTATGAGAACAGTGATGCTAATCAAAAAAAAACCTTCTTAGTCCACTTAGTGAAATTTTCATATATCTTGAAAAATCACCATAGGGGGGAGTACATGAAATTTTCGAAATCAAAAAAAAATTTGATGCCAAAAGGCTTAGAATTGCATGAAACGTCGAGATTTAGTGTTATCTCGAAAAAAAATTTTTTTTGAAAAAATCGACTTTTTGGGACTTAGAAAATATATGAAAATTTTTCTAAGTCCCAGAAAGTTGATTTTTTCAAAAAAATTTTTTTTGAGATGACACTAAATTTCGATGTTTTATGCAGTTTTAAGAGTTTTGGCATCAAAAAAAATTTTCGATTTTGGAAATTTCATGTACTCCCCCCTATGGTGCTTTTTCAAGATCGAAAATTGTCAAACCTTTACCACCGGGCAGCACCCCTTAAGCATGTCCGATTTAGGTCAAATTTTGCATGAAGGCTTTTTTCGAGGTGCTTAAACTTTTGAGCACTAGAACTTTACGAAAATAGAGGTGATCCCAAAATTTTGGCACCCTTATATATATAAGAGCGGTAAAAAATCAACGTGTTTTGTCGGTTACGTCACTTATACAATCATATATCTGGAACCAAAAGTCACAACCATTTGATCTTCGAACTTGATCAATGGCACGACAGTAGCTTTCAAACGAGCTCAAGTTTGTTAAAATCGGATCAGCCATCTCTGAGAAAATTGAGCGCGTTCAAATACAACGCTTTTTGTCGGTTACGTCACTTATACAATCATATCTCCGGAACCAAAAGTCACAGCCATTTGATCTTCGAACTTGATCAATGATCCGATAGTAGCTTTCAAACGAGCCCAAGTTTGTTCAAATCGGTTCAGCCATCTCTGAGAAAATTGAGCGCGTTCAAATATCTTCGAAAAGTGCACACACACACACACACACACAGACATTTTCCGATCTCGACGAACTGAGTCGAATGGTATGTAACACTATGGGTCTCCGAGGCTCCGTTCGAAAGTCGGTTTTTCCAGCAATTCTAATACCTTTCTATAGAGAAAGGCAAAAACACTATTTAAATTAAATTAGATTAGTATTAAACTATTATAAACTCTTCTACCATTTAGAACACCGAACCGTCATTCAGTGACGACCGTACCAATTATTTGTAAGTAATCACGAGTAAGAAACACTCTCTTCTCTATTGTGGATGTATACTTGGGCTTACCAAAAAGCAAATTAACCTGTGTTCTAAAAGCAAAAAAATATCACTGATTTGTGTTTGGATAAAAAGGACATTTTTCGTGATTGTTTTGCTTAGTCGGAAGGTTCCTCTTTCACAAAAAAATACTTTCCCGAGAATTTTCTATTAGAAGGCCGAAATTTGAAAAAAGGACATATGTATAGATTTCTGTACTACTACTCAATACACTGGTATCGCACAAGTAGACGTAGAACTGCGTCTTTGTTTCCTATATAGAACTGCGAATTCGAAATACGAAAAATAAAACCGTGCAAACAGTGGTCAGCTTGTAACGATTCCAGTAGATAAAACTATATATTTGAAAGAATTGGTGGTCAACACTTCAATTAATAACGGAAAATGTATCAATTTCCCTGTTCACCAAACCGTTCTCATAACTTCCCCTAACCGAGACGACAATTTTGTATATCTAAAACCTTTTTGCATTTTGCATAGCATAGACGCGATTATTTAAACTGAGCCACTTCACACACACAAAATTAGTATTGAGCCGAATTGAACTCGGTGCGGTTCGCTAACGCCATGCAAATGGATTCTTTTTTTCATCAGCAGGCCTTCTGTGAATTTTTATGCGCCGTTCGCCTCTCATGAGAGGGAATGATTTTTGTCGAAGCACTGCTGATTTTTCGCATTCTAAGTGCTGAAAGGGTCAGGATCAGGGGTGACATTATGAAATAGTTGAGTAGTTCTACGAACAAACCTTTTGTTTCATATAAAACATATTCCCAAGTCAAAAATTTAAGTTTTAATTAAAATTTATAAGGGGTTTTGTAAATAATTCAGCAATGACTACCTGTTCATGACAGCTGTAAATAATTCCCCTTTTGACAAGTAATATAATAGTTTGTAGTTGGATTTTGAAGCTAAATCAATCTAAGATATATGGATCAATTCGATAGGATCTAAATTAGGTACGGTTTGAGACTATAATGATTCAATGAAAAAAGCTACATCAAAAATTAACAATTTTCAAGCGTGAGAAAACGTTGATACGAATTGTCATCAATTTCACTATACTGAAACTTCCATAATAAATTATTACCATTCGTTGAAACATCACAACGTTTTTTTCATCAGTGCATTCTCGCAAGCATATCAAATATCGGTGCAATCCGTGTTCAACAGAATTCGATTCAGTTTAGAAACGGTTTCACGGATTAAAAAAGCAGTAGCATTTAAACTGTTCAGAACACATTTCCAACTCATTAACCAACTGATCGGACATTAATCGCGAGTTTGAAACTGAAAAAAAAGGACTCCAACAACAAAAAATGAACCTGACTCTTCTGTTACTTCAAGCAGTGGCAGTAATGATCATGATCGGAACGTATCCTACGACCGCCCAGGAAGAAATGTCCGACGAACCGCTATCGGGAGACTGCGAGTGCGAAGCAGTCTGGCAACCCATTTGTGCAAGTGATGGAAGAACTTACTCCAGCGAGTGTGGACTGATGTGTGATGCTGCTCGAGATCCGGAGCTGCAGGGCGTGACGAAGGTTAGCGATCAGGAATGCGAACAGGAATCAGGAAGTTAGGGTGCAAATAGTTGATTGTTAACGAAAACTCAACTCTCTTCGCAACTTGTTTGATAATTGTTTCAAAAGAATAACAATACTTGAAGATACAATATTTTAAAAACCAGGTTTAGTCCATAGTTCTGTAAAAAGGAAATCATGTCCTTCAAACTCGATAATAACTCAAAATTACGTTCAAAATTTTGCTTGGGAGAACTTAGAAATAATAAACTGGCCATGGTATACTGGGTGTTCGAATTAATGTCTCTAAGGAGTAGATCTCTGTGGCATCTATTGGTTTAGTCCTCGTAGAAGATTCTGCAAGTGACCTCATCGCTTCTAGAAGGATGATTTTCATGTCAAAGATATTCAAAGGTTTTCGAAAATACCGAACTGGAAGCATTACTAAGTATGACGAAGATGAATAAACAGAATCGGTACAAGTTAAAAGTCGAGGGGCGTTTCTTTGTGACTGGAAAAAGTGCTCCAGGGACAAAATTCAGAATAGTGATTTCGGCTCATCGGGAAATTTCTTTTCGATAATTCAAAGCACATCACCACATAGCATTAGATATCGATACCAAACGCAATTGATGCGTTTGAGCCGAGCACTGAATGTAAAATGGTTCTTTACGGTGGGGTGGGGTTAAACCCACAATTGGGTTCAAATATCTGCTTGAAATTATTGAAAAAAACTAAACCCGGCGGTGTAATGATGTGTTTCTCTTAAGTGAATGTATTACAGAAAATTTCCTCAAAATGCTTTTACTAGAAAACAGATAGTTTGTTTTGGTATCAGGTTTTTCAAGACCTAAAAAATTAAATTGTTCGTAGCCGAGCTTTAGAGATTCGTATTCTTTTTGTGTCCCCGTTGCAGAGAATCGAGTCAGCAAAAAATTCCACCAAAGTTTATGAGAGCACAAGGCTTTCCATCTAGATCTCAGTTTGTGGAAATTGGTTCAACCATTCCTAAACAATCGGTGTCGATTTCGATGTGGAGCTTTATTTATACCAGAATCCAATATATCTGAAGTAAGTATAAATAAACTAATAGAACTAAATGAACTTACTTAAATTTGAATGGAATTTAGAATACTTCTTTACGATTTCAGTGTTGCCACTTTTTCACGTTTTCAGCAATGCCACTGTTTAAAGCGGAAATCGGAGACTCCTAAACTTCAAGAACACGCCTCGCATTTTCCCTTTAAACACATAGACATTTTCTGACCCCGACGAACTGAGTCGAAAGGTATATGGACCTTCGTTCACAGTCTTTCTTTATGGGACAGACAAAAAGGTCACGAATTTTTAGCTCCTCAAGCGGAAAATAAAACGAAAGTCTTGCGTATTTTATCAGCGTATACAGTGGAGTCAGATTGTAAATGAACCACGCTTCGATCGTGCAAAGTACATGTGCATGTACGAGATACTACAAAGCTGAGTTCCTTTCTGAACTGTGTTCCGTTGCTTTGGTAGTATTTTTTTTGTTTTTGATTATATGATATTTTAACCTTAAAGCCATTCGCCTCTCTTCTGGCCCGAAAAACTGTCTGACTCTATGTGAGGGGTTGGGAATCGAACCCAGGCGGACAGCGTGAAATGCATCAACTTACCCAGCACGCTATATCAGTCTCCCGGGCTGCTTTGAAAGTAGTTCAATTAGTAAAACTGATTTCCCCGCAGAGCAGAGAGCAGTGGACTTAAGTCCCCAGTCTGAATACATTCCTTCATACATTATCATTTTCGTTCTCATTTTTTGCCTTTGTCATATAGAAAGGTTATGCAATCACTGTGAAAACCGATTTTTGACCCGAGGCCCGGAGTGCCGAGTGTCATATATCATTCGACTCAGTTCGTCGAGTACGCAAAATGTGTGTGTGTGTATGTGTGTATGTAACGTTTTTTTGCACTAACTTTTCTCTGATGATGGCTGAACCGATTTTCTCAAACTTAGATTTAAATGAAAGGTCTCATGGTCCCATACAAAATTCCTGAATATTATTTGGATCCAACTTCCGGTTCCGGAATTATGGGGTAAAATGAGCAAAAAATTGTGAAAATAAGTGCACTAACTTTTCGCGGAGATGGCTAAACCGATTTCCACAAACTAAGATTCAAATGAAAGGTCTTGTGGTCCCATAAAAAAATCCTGAATATTATTTGGATCCGACTTCCGGTTCCGGAGTTATGGGGTAAAATGTGCAAAAAAAATCAAAATATGTGTTCTAACTTTTCTCATAGATGGCGCGACCGATTTTCACAAACTTCGATTCAAATGAAAAGTCTTGTGGTCCCATACAAAATTCCTGAATATTATTTGGATCCGACTTCCGGTTCCGGAATTATGGGGTAAAATGTGCAAAAAATTGTGAAAATAATTGCACTAACTTTTCTCAGAGATGACTGAACCTATTTTTACAAACTTAGGTTCAAATGAAAGGTCTTAAGGTCCCATAAAAAATTTCAGAATATTATTTAGATCCGACTTCCGGTTCGGGAGTTATGGGGTAAAATGTGCAAAAAAAGAAAATTTGTATTCTAACTTTTCTCATAGATGGCGCGACCGATTTTCACAAACTTAGATTCAAATGAAAGGTCTCATAATCCCATAACATGTTAATAAATTTTGTCCTGATCCAGCTTCCAGTTTCAAAACTTCCTATTCATCCACTGGAGTTGCAAAGAAAAAGCATTCGAAAGTGTTTGGCATGAAGGTATAGATAAGTGGGTCGATTCTTTTCAGGCAGCCTACCTGGGTTCGATCACCGAAATTCGAACAGGCGAATGACCTTAAGGTTAAAACATCCATACTCGAAACAAAAAAACGTAAATTTGAATCGCAACTCGTACGAGCCGGTATTCTTGTAAAATATTTTTTTCTTATAAATTTTCGAGTGATATGCAGACGCCTACAAAGAAGCGTGCATATTTTCAGTGATTTCCTGAGGTTTTGGGATATTTCTGAGGTATGGTAATGGATATTTAACAAAAACCCAATAAATAAATGTTCATTTTAAGCTCAAATTTTCGAATATTATCCGAAAGCGAAAAAATCCATCAATTCCCAACATTTGTTTTGTTCAACTCCATTCGAAATAGAGTCATATCGATACATTTAAGACAGTAGCTCGACATAGACCAAAAAATAACTCATTACTGCTATTTGCAGTTCACACAGTCAACCTAAGGGCCACTCGAAAGCCTAGTAACAATGATACGGCATTGAACGGAATGAAAAACAAAAACCACTAGTTCTTCGGCTAGTCCTCCACTCCCTTCACTTTCATTCGTCATTCGCACCTAGTTGACTATCGGCCGTACGTGATCCGCTGTGCCACCCAACGTAATCGTATATCCCGCGCCCAAAACGGAAAGATTTATTATCAACCTCATTGCATAGAGAAAGAAAAAAAACGGAAAACAAGAAACGGAAAAAGTCATTCCGCGTGTGTGTTTGTCTCGTAACGCACGACATGTCACCGGTGAAGCCACCCCGAAAACATCACTAATTACCACCGGTCCGCCGTGTCCAGCGTCACCTTCCGGGGCAGGTTTTGAGACTTTTCACTTTCTGATACGGCCTGCGGTGTGTTCACCGCGAGAGACTTTTGGAACTGATCATCATTTGATTAGCTGGAAAGGGGCAACGGACACAGTCCGATTGGAAAAGGGAATGTAGTACACAAACCTACACCGTAGGGCATAAGAAACGCAACTAATCAGCAATGCACGAAAGGTGAGAGTGCACTTTCCATAAAGATAACATCGAAATGATGTAAGAATCGGTCAAGCAGCTACCAATGAATGAAGCTATCTAGCTATGACCTAAGTTAATGGTTTCATAGTTCCGTCACATTCGTTTCGCAATCCGGTGAAATCTCAGGTTAGGAAAGGAACGATAAAACACACACTAATTGGTAGGCGTTTCACTGTTTTCACACGAGAAAGGGTTTTCTGATCAGTACCGTAGTGAGGGTGAGGCGAGTGAGGCGACCGCCTCGGGTGCCAACATCCGGGGGCGCCAAAACACGATGAAGTTGGAAAAAAATGTTTTGCAATAATTTTATGAAAAATTAACAATAGATTAAGTTTCCGATTAGTACTATACTGCTACAAAGATCCGACGAGATGTCGCCGTAATCATTATCATTGATAAACATGAAAATGCAATTCTACAGTCATGTAGAATACAGAACCGCCATTCAGCGACGACCCTAACAATTATTTTTCATGAGCAAGAGACGCTCTCTTCTCGACTATAGGTGTGAACTTGGACCTACCAAAAATCTAATTCTCAGAGAGCAAACCTTCGAACCCCTTAAAAAGCAAACAATAGATTTTCTAAAAGGTTCCCTGAAAGGAATTACCATTCCGGAAAATTGACTATTAATCAAATGTGCAAGTGCGAAGATATCTGTACTACTGTTCACTGAACTGATACCGCACGTGTTGACGTAGGACTACTCTTTGAATTCTTTCCATTGTCAATTTTTTCAAATTATTTTCGAGATGACACTAGATCTCAATGTTTTATGAAAATCTATTATATTTGCCAGAAAAAGTTAGTTTCAGAGTCGAGATTTTTTAGAAACAAATTTCGAAATTTAAGATCTCGGTTTAAGAAAAAAATTAATTTAGTTTTAAGATCCAAGACATTTGTCATAAAAACTACCATACCGTTCTAAGATAACGCAACGTTTTATCCAGAAACAGCATTCACCGACCGACTCGTACATGGAGGTAGTTCGTAAAAAAAGTTTACGTTATTTGGGATTTGGTTTGTAAAAAAAGTTTACGTTACTTGGAATTTACATCGTAAAAAAAGTTTTGTGTGATGAATGTGGAAACCCCCAATTGCATGGCCATGTGATAAGTGGGTGCAAGAAAATGATGTTTTCAAAATCCAAGATGGCGACTTCCGGTTTATCAATATTCCTAAAAACCCTTACAATGTGGGTATTTTCGATCTGGAATTGATGAGTAGTTGACGGAAAACGATGTTTGAAGTGGTTTGGAAATCCATGGCCATTGAGAAAAAGGGATATTATTTGGCTCAAGTGGTAAGAGTCAGTTAGACAACCATATGACATTGAATTTCTAACATTTATGAGCAATTCTAGAAATATATAGCAGATGAACTGGCAGGATCGACTTTCTCCGAATCGGATGAAACAATGTACACCTCTTCAGTATGGCAATCTCTTTTTCTTGATAAAGGAACCTTTTCGTCTCAATATTAATTTTTAGAATGTCGAAATTTAAAACCGTAACTAACCACTTCAAACATCGTTTTCCGTCATCTACTCATCAATCCTTTTCCGAAAATACCCACATTGCAAAGGTTTTTAAGAAATATCGACAAACCGGAAATCGCCATCTTGGATTTCCGAACTACTTAAAATATCGTTTTCCGTCATCTACTCATCAATCCCGTTCCGAAAATACCCATATTGTAGTAATTTCCATGGAGCCGGAAATTGTTTTCATTGGATGCAAAAACCCTTTTTACGAAGTTGGTTCGAAAAAAAGTTTACGTTATTTGGGATTTGGTTCGTAAAAAGAGGTACGTAAACAAAGTGTTCGTAAACGGAGGCTTGGGTGTACTTCGAGAGGCATGAACGACAAATTAGTCAAAATGATTATGGTTTTATGGCTTAGGTTAATCTAATGTGAATGTAAATTTTCGAAAAATCGTTTCCTAATAAATTAACACGATTCTGCCGAATGTTCGTAAAACTGTAAAACTCGTATAAATTTTGGTGAACAACAGTCGACGAAGCAATTGAATCGCATTCCGTACATGTTCACTGGGTTCAGTTGATTTTACCCAAAAAAAAACAATCGAAGGGTTTCGGCGAACTTGCATCCTAGTCTGGCCGAAAATCTAGAAT
Source organism: Malaya genurostris (assembly GCF_030247185.1). Classification (NCBI taxonomy): domain Eukaryota; kingdom Metazoa; phylum Arthropoda; class Insecta; order Diptera; family Culicidae; genus Malaya; species Malaya genurostris. The sequence continues at coordinate 337,349,687 of NC_080571.1, read as the reverse complement.
TCATGTCCTAAATCCAGTTCTATTATTCAAGTACAGAACTCCAGAAATCAGATGCAGAATCCAATTTCTCAATCAAAGTTCAGAAGTCAAGTCGAGAAATCAGAGATTCTAGAACCAGAATCCCTATTCAAAATCTGGATTTCCTGATGAAGAATCCAGGCCCAAAATTTATTTACAGAATTCAGAATTCAGAGCAGATTTAGAAGTCATGTCCAGAGTTCAGATACAGAATCCAGTTGTTGAATTCTGGTCTAGAATCCAGGTACCGAAACCAGTTCCAGATTTATTTTTCATGTCCAGAATCCAGAATTGTGGTCCAAAATCCGTTTCCAGAATTTAGGTCTAGAATTAAGATTCAGAATCCAGGATCAGAGTTCTACTCCGAAATTTAGTTTAGAATATAGGCCCAGAAAGCAGGTCCAAAGTTAGCAGATCCGTTTAGAATTGAGACTCAAATTTCAGATCCAGAGTTAATGTTCAGAATTGGGATTCAAGTGCAGAGTCCAGTTTAATGATTCATGTCCGCAATCCAGTTCCGGAATTCAGGTTCAAAATACATTTACAGAATCCAAGTACCGGTGCAGAATCTATGAATTTATGTCCAGAATCCAGTTCTATAATACCTTTCCAGAACCCAGGACTCCATTAGAGGTCCATAAATCAGATGCAGGATCCAGGTCCTAAATTAAAGTTCTAAACCCAGGTCCAGAATTCATTCCCAGATGCTAGAACCAGAATCCAAGTCCAAAATTCAGTTCCAGATCCAGGATTCGTTTACAGATTCCAACTCCAGAATACAGAACTAAAACTCATATCTAGAATTCTGATACAGAATACAGTTCTAGAATTCTAGCCCAGAGACTCAATTCAGATCTATAATTCAAGTCCAGAAGTCAGATGGTGAATCTAGGTTCTGAATAAAAGTTCAGCACTAAGGTCCGGAATTCATTCCCAGAACCGGAATCCAGCACCAGTGTACAAATTTATAATTTAGATGCAGAATCAAATTCTAGAGTTCTAGTGCAGAATCTAAAATTCAGGTGCAAAATTCAATTCCAGAATCACGATTAACAGGTCCAGATTTCTGTTCCAAAGTTTACTTTAGAATTCAGGTCTAGAATCCAAGTCGAAAATCCAAGTCAGGTTCATAATTCACTGCCAGATTCCAGCTTTCAAAATGCAGACCGACAATTCAATTCCAGAATTCATTTCCAGAATCCAAAGTCAGAATTCGTATCCAAAATCCAGTACCAGAATTCAGGTGCAAAATTCAGTTCAATAAAACCGGTCCTGAATACAGATCCAGAATTTATTTCCAGAATCCAGCCAAGCATGGTATAACAACTTAGAAAAAACACAACTCACCAAAAGTAAAATAACTAGAGCGAGAATCAAACAATTGAATATTGTTAATTCAATTCTTTCACAAAACTACTTTCGTGTCAATGTGTGGTTTAAAGCAGAGGTGGAAATAAGCCGATTTTGCGCACGAAAATGTGAATTCCAATTTTCGATTGTGAATCAAAAAACCGAACACCGTGAATTAAAAAATTTTGGTGACAAAACTAAAATTGCTATATTTTTGTAAATTGGGAACTGTATATTGTACAGAGTAGCAGCAAACCTTATGCATTAACTCTCCGATAAATCCCCGATCTCAATATAACATCTATGCAGTTTCGTATGAGTATAAAACCCTACATTTTTTGGCTGTTCTGTTTTCTAAGCCTTGTTTATTTACTTTCCTTGGCGTACGACACAATTGTTAATAGTTAGGTTTTCGAAAGCGGGGTAAAATATCTGTAACTTTTCAATCATTCTAAAGCTTTTCTATCTCTTAACCATTCAAACATGATCTAGATTTAAATAGAGTATTCACGTTAGTAATTATAATTATATTAAACTACTTTTCGAAACCTTTAATGAATTTTTCACACTTTAATGAAGTTTGATTTCGAAAAATATTTGATTAGACATATACTATCGAACTTAATTCGTAAATGTAAAAATATCTGATTTCGATACAATTAGTTGTTGTCACGATGTAAAAATCTAAATTTAAAGTACGCCATTTTGATGTTCTACGGTTGCATTCATTAAGAACAAATAAATTTCAAAATACTTTAAAAAAGGGAGATGTTTCACTTTCTGAACTCTTGCACTAGTTTTGACGCAACATAGCTGATTTATACCAAAATGACGATAAATCACAAAAAAGATTTCATTATTTATAATACTTATTTTTATCCCTGCCTTGACAATAAAAATGAAAGCGCATATTTTTTAATTCTGAAAAAGCCTCAAAGTCGTAAATAAAATCTTATATATTATCACTATGGAATTTTAATGTTGATCGTAAAGCAGGTTTTGAAACTTTCTTGAGTTTTGAACCATTTCGAAATAGATTTAATGTAGGGGTATACTGGTTCTGTCTACTTTTCTTTTCTATTTAACAGTATATTTTTTTATTGAAGCACACTTCCTTAGTATTTGAGATGCCGAGAGTATTTCTTAACTGTACTTAAGACTAAGATAATATCATGAATTGTAACGTTGTTGTTTTTGGTACACATTGTAATATACTGATAACCGCAACTCTGAGGGATCCAGTCTCCAGTTTTAGTCGGCAATGGCTGATGGGATGGATCTTACATAGGCATGGTCCAGCTGGCGTGGGTACCTGTCGATGGTGGCCGTATTCTTTTGTTCCTGTGGAAACTGTCCACTTGGCTGCAATATAATCTTACTATAGTTTTCGGAATGCTTTTTTTTGGCGTTTACAGTTTCAGCGCGAGATTTATGATGCGGAAACAGAAATATAATCAAATTTTAGCAAGGACGACGACTCATCAAACAAAAGCTCTCGCGTAGTTGATTATTAGGGCCCAAAAAATTCACTCTCTAACAACTTTGACAAGAGCGACAGAATTCAGCGTCCGTCACACAGGCCTACTGCGATTCCAATTATTAGCATTACCAAAATCAAACCAAAATAACAAATCAATTCAAAACCGAGCCGCAGACAAGATTCGCAAGGGAAACACAATAGTTAAGGCGTACTCTATTATGCCCTTCTCTCCGACTAGCAAAAGAGCTTAAAGTGGTAGTTAGAGTGAGGTTTAATTGAGAGCTAAAATAGCTAAGAAGAATATTGAATTTCTGTTTGAATATATAAATTCTGTCTGTTGATGTTGATACAAATTCATCAAATTATGAATCAACCAGTAAAAATTGCCAAAATAAAGCTACCTGCATCTTAAGTGAGTGGATATAACGAGTAGATTGTACAGTTATCTCAAATCATGCCTTATTTAGCCAACCCATTCTAATCAACTACAATTCCTCGTCTCGTAAGCTTGAAATCAATTTTCCAGCTGATGCGAAACATCGAAACGGTTTGATTCCAATTTAGCACGGTAATTATTGGCAACTAGCATCATTACTCGCATGGTACTGAATACAACAGTTTCGGTTTGGGAGGCAAATCCCGAGCGAGAATGAACCGTCTGACTTTGATGGAAGCCTTCGCGTTCTCAGCGCAGTTGCAGTAGTAGTTGTTTTTTTCTGTTAGCATTTCAGTAGACAGGCTTGCAAATGCAACAACGACGTATATCCGACGTGTGGCCCCTCGTAATTTTGGTTTGCAGAGGTAGTGTCAGGGACGAAGTGTAGCAAATTCAATGCGTTGTGGGTAATGTACAACAAGTCTGAAGTCAGGGGATTCCACCTACTAAGAAAATATACAATTTCTTTAAGTTCCCATAATATGAAGGAATACTTTCAGTGATTAAGTGCAGTGGAATTACGACACATTTTGTTCTAGATTCTATAGATGGCCATAAATGATTTGTTGTGGATTTTTCAAATTTAAATGAATTTTTGAATGAATGTGAACATTGCATTTTTTATGTCATCGTAATCGGTCTTATCCCCCGTCTTTATTGTTCTCGTGTTCCCGTCACACAATCAATCAACTAGTACGTACGATGTTCGATGGAAGTATGGAAAAATCACGTCAGTTTTGTTCACATCCACGTCATCGTGTTATGTTTCTTATATTACCCACTCGCCTTTTTTTATATATGTAGTGTTTTGAAAAGTCCCACAGAAATACATAGAAAGTAATGAATAATATGAGTAAGGCACCGTTACACAGCTTGCTGTAATATAACAGGTTTTTCTAAATGTTTATCATTTATGTGGCCTCAGTTTCAACCATCACTAAAAAACGGTTGGCATGTGTGTTTTTCTGCTTTCTTTGTACTTTTGTATATTTTTGTGTATTTTTTGTGCACTTTTTGTGTACTTTTTGTGTACTTTTTGTGTACATTTTGTGTTCTTTTTGTGTAGTTTTTGTGTAGTTTTTGTGTACTTTTTGTGTACTTTTTGTGTACTTTTTGTGTACTTTTTGTGTACTTTTTGTGTTCTTCTTGTGTTCTTTTTGTGTTCCTTTTTGTACATTTTGTGCACTTTTTGTGTATTTTTTGTGTACTTTCTGTGTATTTTTTGTGTACTTTTGGTGTACTTTTTTTGTACTTGTTTAATACTTTTTTGTACTTGGTTTGTACTTTTTGTTTTTTTTTTGTGTACTTTTTGTGTACTTTTTGTGTACTTTTGGTGTACTTTTTATGTACTTTTTGTGTACTTTTTGTGTGCTTTTTGTGTACTTTTTATGTACTTTTTGTGTACTTTTTGTGTACTTTTGTGTACTTTTTGTGTACTTTTTGTGTTCTTTTTGTGTTCCTTTTTGTACTTTTTGTGCACTGTTTTGTGTACTTTCTATGTATTTTTTGTGTACTTTTGGTGTACCTTTTTTTTTGTACTGGTCGTCAAATGGTGAGATAACTAAGTCCTCACAAGTCCCTATCTCATGCCTCCCCGAGTGTCTATGATGACATTTGGTCAATAGAACGGCGTCGACTGGGTGCTATCGCCTTCTGCGTTAGTAGCAGAATGAGAGGGTGCGAAATGGCTTGTAGGTTGAAGCCCATCCTAAAGTGCAATGTTTATCATAGTATATTGTAACATATAATTCTGTCGTTTATTACATCATGTATTATTAGTATTATTTTTATTATGAGAAGAGCGTAACTTACACTGCGACATTAACTGTTATATTATATCATAGCATATTGTTTCATATATTATCGTCTTACACTATTTTATGTTATTATGGTATTATACTGCATTGCATCATAGCATATTATATTATATAATTATATTATATTTTATTATATTATATTATATTGTATTCTACTATATTATGTTATATTGTATTGCATTATGTTGTATTATATTATATTATATTATATTATATTATATTATATTATAGGGTTTATTATGAGTAGTACTACGTACCTCTGCGCAAAATATAAATTTGTTTTCCTTATAAGTTATCATTTTTAAAGTAATCTTTTAACTAACTATCAAGGTCGTCACAAGGTGAGCTTGGTCCTCACTGGTTCCTGTTTCATGCCTACACGTGTGTCTGTGGTGACAATTGGTCAAGGGAATGCGTTGATGGCAGAATGAGAGGATTAGAAATGACATATAAATTGAAGTAATATAATATCATAGCATATCGCAACATATCATTTTATTCATTCTATTATTTATTATATAATTCATTGTACTATATTAGATTCGTTTTTTATTATTATTTTCATTATTATATTTACTGTTATTATTATTAATTTGTTATCAATAATAATAACATATATATTGGTTAAAGCCGGGTATAAATAAACGATATAAAAAAAATAACACATATTATTTTTAAAGATGTGGATATTATTATTGTTATTAGAAGAGAAATATTCTACTTCCTGCAGTATTGCGAATATAGAAGAGCATAACTGACACTCTACACTAAATGTTATTTTATATATTGTTTTATGATATATTATATTATATTGTATGACATTGTATTATATTATATTAAATTAAAATATATTATATTATATTATATTATGTTATATTGTATTATTTTGTAATCTATTATATCTTTTCATGTTATATTAATTTCATTACATTATGTTTCATTGTATTTTTCAATATAAAACATTTTGCACGGGGTCGTAAAGGGTAGGGAGCATCAGGGCATCGGACGAATTGACGACTGGACGAGGGATTGTGGATAGCCAGCCCAAGTCACTTGAAGGAAACTTGTTTCCTTCTGAAGGTTTGAAATGAGTCTGACGCGCCCTTCTCAAACAAACCATCAGGCGGGTTCAAGCATGTATAGCGATATGCTTCATCCATGCACTGGATATTATGGTTGGAAGAGCATCTTTTATTCCCGCGGAATACGAGAAAGTGACTCTACTTACGTATCCGCCCAACCCTTTTTGTTCGCTTTTCGGTAACAGCTATAGTAAGAAGGTGAATGGATGAGTCATATCGGGGCTACTGTAAGTCTACCCGCATCCACTGGCAAGTCCTTGAACTGATGGTGGCTTCACTTCACATCACATCACTTTTGGTGTACATTTTTTGTACTTGTTTAATGCTTTTTTTGTACTTGGTTTGTACTTTTTGTGTATTTTTTGTGTACTATTTTTGTACTTTTTGTATTTTTTTTGTACTTTTTGGTATTTTTTTGTACATTTTTGTACTATTTTTGTACATTTTTGTACTTTTTTTATATCGTTTATTTATACCCGGCTTCAATCTAATTTTGGTCGTTCACCAGGTTAAACTTTTTTTTGCACTTTTTTGTATTTTTTTGTTCCTTCTTGTACTTTTTCTTAACATTTTTTGTTCTTTTTTGTTCTCTTTTGTATTTTTTCGTACTTTTTCGTACCTTTTTCTACTCTTTTGAACTTTTTTGTGCTTTGTTTGTATTGTTTGTGCTTTGTTAGTATTTTTTTGTATTTTTTCTGTACTTTTTTATACTTTTTATGTACTTTTTTTGTAATTTTTGTTGTAATTTTTTTGTATTTTTATTGTATTTTTTTGTATTTTTTTGTACTTCTTTTGTATTTTTTTGCATTTTTTCATTTTTTTGGTATTTTTGCCTTTCTCATATAGAAAGGTTATGCAATCACGTGAAAACCGAGGCCCGGAGGGCCGAGTGTCATATACCATTCGACTCAGTTCGTCGAGTACGCAAAATGTCTGTGTGTGTATGTGTGTGTATGTGTGTGTATGTGCGTATGTTTGTATGTAACGTTTTTTTGCACTAACTTTTCTCGGAGATGGCTGAACCGATTTTCACAAACTTAGATTCAAATGAACGGTCTTGTGGTCCCATACAAAATTCCTGAATATTATTTGGATCCGACTTCCGGTTCCGGAATTATGGGGTAAAATGTGCAAAAAATTGTGAAAATAAGTGCACTAACTTTTCTCAGAGATGGCCGAACCGATTTTCACAAACTTAGGTTCAAATGAAAGGTCTTGTGATCCCATACAAAATTCCTGAATATTATTTGGATCCGACTTCCGGTTCGGGAGTTATGGGGTAAAATGTGCAAAAAAAAGAAAATATGTGTTCTAACTTTTCTCATAGATGGCGCGACCGATTTTCACAAACTTAGATTCAAATGAAAGGTCTTGTGGTCCCATACAAAATTCCTGAATAATATTTGGATCCGACTTCCGGTTCCGGAATTATGGAGTAAAATGTAAAAAAAATTGTGAAAATAAGTGGACTAGTTTTTTCTCAGAGATGGCTGAACCGTTTTTCACAAACTTAGGTTCAAATGAAATGTATTGAGGTATCGTAAAAAATTCCTGAATATTATTTGGATCCGACTTCCGGTTCGGGAGTTATGGGGTAAAATGTGCAAAAAAAAGAAAATAAGTCTTCTAAATTTTCTCATAGATGGCGCGACCGATTTTCACAAACTTAGATTCAAATGAAAGGTCCTGTGGTCCCATGCGTAATTCCTGAATTTCATGCGGATCCGACTTCCGGATTCGGAAATATAGGGTAAAGTGTGTTAACAATTGTATACCATCACTGAAAATGGGGAAAAACCTTTAAAAAAAATCTAAATCGACCTCAAATCTTTTCCAATTGATAGTTTTTATCAGTAGACGGTCAAAAACTCGATTTCGGTTATTCTTTCAAGAATCGCAGAGAATTATTTTGAAGAATACCACAGTATTATATATGATAGTATGATAGTATGAGAAAGGCATCATTACACCACTAGGTGGATTAAAACAGGTTTTTTGTACTTATTTTGTACTTTTTGTAATTCTTTTGTACTATTTTTGTATTCGTTTTGCACTTTTTTTGTACTTCTTTTTTTTCTGTATTTTTTTGTGCTCTTATTGTACTTTTTTGTACTTTTTGTGTACTTTTTGTATACTATTTTTATACTGTTCGTGTACTTTTTGTGCACTTTTTATGTATTTTTTGTGTACTTTTTTTACACTTGTTTCGAACTTTTTTGTACTTGGTTTGTACTTTTTATGTTTTTTGTGTACTTTTTGTGAACTATTTTTATACTTTTTGGTATTTTTCGTACATTTTTATACTATTTTTGTACTTTTTTTGTATTTTCTCTTTTGTACTATTTTTGTACTTTTTCTAAACATTTGTTGTACTTTTTTGGTACTTTTTTGTATTTTTCGTACTTTTTCGTACTTTTTCGTACTTATTCGTACTTTTTCGTACTTTTTCTTACTTCTTCGTACTTTTTTGTACTTGGTTTGTACTTTTAATGTATTTTTTCTGCATTTTTTCGTACTTTTTTGTACTTTTTTGTACTTATTTTGCACTTTTTTTGCACTTTGTTGTACTTTTTTAGTACTTTTTTTGTACTTTTTTGTATATATTTTTTGTACATCTTTTGAACTTTTTATGTATTGTGTGAGATCAAATAGAAAACACATTTTGATGTTGTGAAGTTCGCATTTATCGATTACTTAATTTGCTGTTGTTTTGATCGTTATAAGTGGTAACGAAAAGCATACAGATATTCCGATGTTATGAAATAGAAAAGTATTTCTGCTATACAGCGAACGCAAACTGAAATCTAAATAAGATATAGAATTTCTCGGCCTAATAAAAAAAACTTGTTCTCAATATGAAATTATTATCAAAAAACGAAAACATATCTGGTATGCATAATCAGTTATTGATTTACTTTGAAAAGACATTACTGAAAATAAACAAGTCGATAGAGAACCCAGACATATTCTCATGAAATATCCATTTTCACGACTTAGTTTTTCATATATTTCGAAAATGACTGCATTTAGAAAGTAGCTTCCTATGAGCTTTTTCATTGAAGATAGTTTGGAGAAAATTTTGATATTTCATTGTTAGGATATAAAAGCATCGTTCTTCGAAAATTGTTGAAAAGTTTTTCCTCGGGAAACTTTTTTATTTATCATCCTCTCAACTTTCTAAAACATTCAATAGTTTACTGGTGACTTGACGATTTTTGTTATATAAAATTAAAAAAATCGTGCAGTAAAATAACTTAGAATTTTGAAAAATAACGTATTCACGTCGAAAATGTTTTCGAATTTGTGCACTCATAGAGACTGCAAAACAACAAGGTATATTCACAGAAGTTTGTAACAAAAATTGGTATAAAAACAATAATAAAAAATACACTGAATAAAATGTACATCAGAGCAGGCCAAAAGATTTGACATTTTCAGCATTTTCCCTTACGAAACTATAGACTCTGTTTGTTGAGGCCTGCTTCGATTTACAAGTGTAAATAAAGGCCAGACCCATCATGGTTTGTGAATGCCATAGAAAACGAAACTGACTCACCAGTTTGTCAGCAGCAAAAACACATAAAAATGATAACCAAACTAATGTGTGCGACCCGTTTCATCGCCGATCGGAGTCGTCGTATCGCTCGTTGTTCCCCCATTGATAGCATGAAAAACAAAACCGATCGATGACATCATTGCGATCCTCGCGACGACGACGACGACGACGACGCACATACAGTTCCGTGAGGGACGATGTAAATAAGCCTTCGCGCGCAACATACGATCAATTAAGCCGATAGTGGACACCGTCATCTTGTGCGGAGCCTGTTAGCAGGCATGAATTCGCGATATTCTGAAACCGGTTTGGCTTTGATTCGATGCACAGATGGAAGGCGCAGAAAAAAAACCATTACCCGGCAGAAGAATGAGGGGCGCAGTTTGGTAAGGTCTCGGAAATACTGTTGAATCAAGGTCGTCTCCAGCCGGCGACGGCGGCTCGAAGTTTCGCAAGGTGAAATCACCTGTTGCGATCATCCCGGGCTTAGCGCAAATGTCAGCTTGAATTTATGGGCCGAGAGCCTCGGTGGGACGATTCTGGGAAAACTGCTGGGCGGCAGAAGCGATGCGAATCGTTTTAATGGGATTCGGGACTTTTTGAAATATTTACTTGCGGAATGCGGATTTTTTTTAGCGTCTTCGTGTTACAAATGACTAAACACTAATTCCTTGAATGATCGTATGAAGTCAACGTTCGGAACGTTGCAACCTAGAGAGTCTCATATCATAACATCATGCCTTGATTGAGCTCAACAAGCTAAATTGATTTCCCTTTTCTTCTATTCCCTACAGGCCCCGGAACAGGCAGGCCGAAGATTCTACACACCGGCCACGGTCGTCGGTATGGCGGCAGTGCAACCGAAGTGAACGAGTGACCTTTCGTGCGAGTAAAATTAAACGCAATGAACTTAGTGAAACCAGCCGTTCCGGAGGGTTTTGCCACCATTCGGACGCGGGGCCTTACACGGAGTACCAGCCGAGCTGAACAAGTTGCGGCTTCCCGGAGGAGTGCCGGTCCAATGAAAGCCGCCGGTTCCGGTCCACTGTACGAGCACAACGGCGGTAATGGTTTGGCGTACAAAAGTACTTCCGCGACATTGATTTGTGTTCCACCGCCGGTTCCACCGAGAACCACTTCGGAACTTACGATGCGAAATGACGTTAAGGAGCTTGATGAGAAAAACTCCTATCGTGACGAAGACGACATCTACTCTACAGCTACTCTGACCTACGAAACTTTTAAACCACTGAAAAGTCCAACGCTAAACTCGGAATCATCGGATTACGTGAATTTAGGGCAGTCCACAGATTGTTTGGATCGGTTGAATTATGACTTCGAGATGCCACCGCTCAAAAGTCCGCAGTACATCACAGAACTTAAATTGATCCAATCGAAAGCGATGGAAAGTGGTAGCCTTTTTTCCAGACCCGATAGCCCACCGTACAGTAAAATACGACACAGCTACCGATCTTCAACGCCGGAGAGTTGCGATTGTTCTTCCGGATCGTCCACTTATTCGAATCCGACCAACAGCGGAAAGAACAGCAGCTTGAGTGGTTTTCTGGGACAGGAAGAGACGGCGAAACCACCGCCGAATCCAAAATCACTCTCGCTACAGTACCGAAAGTCCTACTCCAGCTCGCGATCGGAGATCATCTACGAAGAATCGAAAAAGCTGATCAACGGCAGTCAATCGAGTGACACCGATTCCGGTTACGATGGCAGCCAGAGCAGCTACTCGAAGATTCACAAAAGTGCCGAACTGCTGAACGTGGTGGATTCGAATGGTCGGTTGCCAGCGCCACGGCTAGGGACGAGGGGATGCTCCACGTTGGGACATTCGCGGGATGTTCACATTGCTGGAAACGGTTATCCTCGGTGCGGCGAAAGTAAGTCAACCCCGGCGCTGGACGAAACTGGCGATGTCGACGTCGACGTCGGTGACCGCAAACCGGAGAAGCTGCTGGAGCAGAAAGTAGGCGATCAGACAACTCTCCGGAGTAAGCCGGTTATTCCGTGGTACGAGTTGGCCATCCGCAAGGATCACCGCCAGAGCTGTCCGCCGTTGCAGGTTAGTGACAATAAATTCTTGATTCTGATATTGGACTTGAAGGTGGCAATGTCCGCCGCATTTTGGAACCGACTCACGCAAAGCCGCAAGGGTTGTTTTTGCGTACGTGCGACTTTGGGCGTCCGTTCCGTGGAAGCAAACGCAATCTCATCGTTTTGAATTGATATTCGCAAAACGTAATCGTTTTACTATCTGCCGCGATACTCGGCGGCCGCTGATTGAGTGCGAATTTGTTGCTGTTTCGCATAACGAAGGGGGAGTTAGTTAATGATACAGTATGGGATGAATAATTGATTTTCGATCGATTCGTTTGATTTTATATTGCGGCGATTTTTTTTTCTAGGATTTTCGAACACAAAGTTGTCAAAGTAACCTTCTTCTTTACTGACCAGCAACCGAAATCCGGTCACAAAATTTCTTGAAAGAAATGAAAATTGCAAACAAATTTCCCTAATTTGGAATTCCAGTCAAGCTCAAAAAGAAAAAATTGACATTTGAAAAAAAAAAGAAGAAAATAATTAATTCGTAGGAGCCATGCACAGTGGTTTGAATCGACAAAAACGTGAACTTAATTCTCTAGCTGTTAAACCGTTGATCCGATATACATAGTTCCTTCGAAGAACTCATTCACAAAAATATACCTCGTGATTTGATCACAATAAAAAATGTGCAAAGCCTACTACGATAAAAGTTCATTGCAACAACAACAACAACAAACGATATAAGTTTCGGATATATGAAGCATTTTCGTTTGAAACCATTTAAAATCAATTTTTAGTACAAAACTTTTTTCGCAATTATTTTCAGTGTCTACTATGTTCGAGACAATTACTAAAAACGTAAAATTACACATTTTTGTTGAAGACTGTGCACGGTTTTTCCTTTTCCCTAAAAAGTTATTTAAAATTTAAGCTTTTATATACACTAACTTTAACAACTAATAGGAAGCAGGATCGCAGACCAAAAGGCACCTACATATACTTTTTGGAAAGCTTAAATCAAGTAATATTTAGTTACGAAGTGTGTAGCGTGGTCTTTTTAAATTGAGTAAATGAGACAACAAAATATAGAGTGCTCTTTTGATCATTTTCTTAGGAGAAACGTACATTAATAAAATTGTTTATCTTCATATCACCAGTTATTTGTGATTCCCGATCAGATACACATAACAAAATCATAACACAAGTATATCAACAGTTGATATGTATAACAATTTGTGTTATTTTGAGATATTTAACAAATGAGAACAGTTGAAAGTTATAACTTATGGCAACTATATAATAACAAAATCGGTTATGATGTTTTATTTTCATTTGCAAGTCTCATCAAGTTCATTAATTGAAAAAATGAGTTCTTCCGTTGTTTCATATCGAAATGTAATGATCATAATTTCAAAGAACTGAAAGAAGAAACCAGATCACTAAATAAATTATTCATTTAATAAAAAAAATCATTCAACAATTTTGGATTGAGACGATGCTGTGATATAGTTTTTCTGTGTTAAATTTGCTATCTAATTTATTACAACTATTGTTTTAAATTTCTGCTTTCGGACTTCTGTAGTTATATCAAATTCAATAATAATTGTTCCGGCTAGAGTCATTTTTGTTATGATTTTTGTTATTTTAACAGTTTACCAGCCAAAAATATTTCAAAATTTGTTACAAAATATTTTTGAAAAAAAATTACTCCAGTTGTTATAATTCTGTTATTACCATCTGATCGGGTATCGACCGATAAGTTACCTTTAGGCAAAAACTTTTGCAAGAAATTGCAGAGTATTCGTTTTAACACCAGACGAAAGAGAAGAAATTTCACTATAGCTTACTATTATGACTTACTGTTATCACAAAAAAATCACGAGATATTACCGACTTCAGTAGAAAATGTAATAGAATTGCAGTAAGGCAACAGATTAGATACAAATTCCCTAAAACTATATTCTATTAAAAGAATAAGTAAAACTTGTCGAAATTTAATGAGCCCGTTAACATGCTTCTTAAGTTCGATCAATTGCATACAAGAATGCATCATGAAATTATATTCAATCATTACACCATTGTACCAAAGCTACACTAAATACCGATTCCTATTTTTGGAAATTTCCTACAAAGCTCTTTTTAATGAACCAAAAAAAGTCGTTTTAGTGAATGTTTTTGCTAAGAAAATGGCCAAAAAAGCACTCTATATTTCGTTGTCTTATTTACACAATTTAAAAGGGCCACGTTACGCACTTCGTAGCTTTATATTACTTGATTTAAGCTTTAGAAAAAATTATATGTTATATGTGCTTGTTAGTCTGCGACCCTGTTTCCTATTAGTAGATAAAGTTAGTGTATATAAAAGTTTGGATGTTAAATAAAAGGCCAAACCGTGCATAGTCTTCAACAAAAATGTGTAACTTTTCTTTTTTAATAATTGTCTCGAACATAGTAGACACTGAAAATAATCGCGAAAAAAGTTATGTACAAATAATTGATTTTAAGTGGTTTTAAACGAAAATGCTATATCCGAAATTTTTTGCGTTAGACCTATAGCTTCTTAGGCAAAGTTTTTTTCTCGTTAAAAGTTCTAAAACTTAGTTGAAGACATCGTTTTTCTATCTCTTAAGGGAACAAAGTTGTTGAAATGAACTTTTCGTAGTAGGCTTTGAACATTTTTGATTGTGATCGAATCACGAGGTATATTTTTGTGAATTCTACAAAGGAACTATGTATATCGGATCAACGGTTTAGCAGCTAGAGAATTAAGTTCACGTTTTTGTCGATTCAAACCACTGTGCATCGGCAAGAGAAAATTAAACTTCGTCACCGTCGATGTTTTTGAAGGATATTAGCAATCTGATTGAAGTTCGGTCTCTTTGAGCAGCTAATTTCTTCATGACTTGTTAGATCATACTTTTAACACGATTCCTCTCCGATCTACTTCAAGGAGCAAGACTCTTTCCAAGCGTACGAGTAATGCCAACAATGTGTGCGTTAAAGCAAATTCCGGCGCTTTTTTCCTGATTTTACTCAATATTACTTCCATATGGTTATAAAATAAACCAATCGGTTCATTCTGCCTAAAATTGCTATTCAAGAAAAGCGAAAATCTTAGTCTAAAACTTTTCGGTTTTCCTTAAAACTGTTCGAGAAAAATTATTTCAGTTTCAGCTTACTTCCACTGACACATTTGATAAGCAACAAACACATTCCTATATGGATTTCCTCTTGCAGAAATTATTGCGATATAAAGATTTACGTACCTTCTAACATATAAGTAAACCCGCAAAATAGGAACGTTTAATTTAACACGCGAAAGGCAATGGATATGGAATGTTGGCGTAAAACTATTTATTTTTCCGGCAAACTGCTTTTGTAACAGAAAATATTTAGTTTTGTTTATTTTGTGTAGCGCAATCTAATACAAATGCATTGAAGCAGTGTTGCTAACTTTTTGATGTTTAACACATCTTTGTTTTCTATATAGGGGTGCAAATTAGAAACTCAAGAAAAAATACACGTAGAAATGTGGTTAGGTTTTAAACACTTACAGCTTACTATATGTTGTATGAATTATTAATATTATTTCATTATTTGATTGGTCAATCGATGCAAAAGCGAAGCTGTTGGAAGCACGCGAATCTATAAATAGAAGTGAAATTACAGCTAACGTTTCAGTCCTACGCGTAGCATGCTAGAGGTAGTTTGTTGCTAGACAGCAAGACAAAAAGTGCTATAAAGGGTAAAAGTTGAGTGCTTAAGATTAATTTCTAATTTATATAAGATGAACTCGATTGCTAATGAAAAAAAGTTTATCGCTTCAACCAAACTGCGATTTTGGTTGAAGCGATGAACTTTTTCTCATTAGCAATAGATAGATAGAGATAGAGAAGCTTAACGCTATGAAAATAACTGCTTGCATACAAAACTTGAACACAAGCTTGGCGAAGAAAAGTTTAAATATCGAAATCCGTATCGCAAGTATGAACATAGATATAATTGCATACGTATGGGCTATTGATGCAATTTCGTCGGCTACAAAACAAATACAAATCTAAAAAAACAAAGGGTCTATATTCTGAGTTAACGTGTTTGGTGTTGGTTCCTAATAAAGATCACTCTAAGCAGACTCTTGTGCAATTGCGGATTCAAAAGTGTGACGATTGATTAAAAATGTTGATAATTAGAAATTTTGGTTGCCTTGTTCTACATCAATGGCTCAAAAAACCCTATGGGGCTGATCCTTGTAGTTTTTTTTTATGAATCTCGCCTAAAAAATGCACCTGTGGCACCTTTGCTGTATCTCTCATCATCGTTTTGCCTTTCAAAAAATGTATTAGTAGAGCAAGCATGTAAGATTCGATTGCACTAGTGTCAAGTTGATACCCCATGTTCGATTGGATTTTTGAAGTAATTAGTCACAGCTAATGAAAAATAAATGTTACTCAGATAGACTCAGACCAAATATCCTGTTGTCGTTATCAATTATGAGTGGTTTCGACTGAGCGTTAATTGGGGATAACTCACAATCTTAGTGCGTTAAAATCAAACTGAAAAATCGGCCTTTGAGGATCAATGCGATAGATTTTTAAGATACATTTGAACATGGTCAGGTCACAAAAATCGACCTCCTGAAAGAGAATAGTCCTAATCCACAAACGAAATGAAATACCAGGACTTGGTGCGTTTTGAGTGCTAGAAAGGCATCTCTTTTAATGTTGGTGTCACATCGCCAAAGATACAAATAGCTTCATATTTTAATTGATTATTTTATTATCAGGTGTACAACTTACTTCTGCCGTTTTCCGATAGGTGGCTGTACCAGGTGAGGCTGGTCAAAATACATAGATGATAATGCCTTTAAAGTGAGTGTGTACAGTGCCTAACGAATTGTCATCGCCGTTTCAGTGACAGTTGTTCTTGTTTTCGTATTATTCACGCTCGAAAATGTGCCCAATTCTCGCCATTTGCGGGAAGTTTTACTTTTCTGTTACAATTCGAAAAAAATGCAGCTGAAGCGCATCGAATGCATTAAGAAACTTACGGTGATGCTGCTCTGAGTAAAAGAACGTGTCAGGAGTGGTTTCAACGTTTGAAAAATTGTGATTTCGATGTCGAAGACAAACATGGTGATGGAAGAGAAAAAACCTTCAAAGATGAACAACTAGAAGCATTGCTTGATGAAGATTCGTGCCGAACTCAAGAAGAGCTTGCAGAATCGTTGGGAGTAAGTCAGCAAACCATTTCAAAACGTCTCAAGGCCCGAGGCATGATTCAGAAAGAAGGAAACTGTGTGCCGTACGAGTTGAAACCGAGGGACACCGAGCGCAGTCTGTTTGAATGTGAGCAACTGCTTTAAAGACAAAATCGTAAGGGGTTTTTACATCGAATCGTAACCGGTGATGAAAAGTGGGTTCGATACAATAATCCTAAACGCAGAAAATCATGGGGAAAGCTACTTCATCGAAGGCAAAACCGAATATTCACGGCGCAAAGGTTATGATTTGTATTTGGTGGGATCAGCTCGGTGTGACTTACTACGAGCTCTTAAAACCGGGTGAAACCATCACAGGAGATCGCTACCGAACGCAACTGATGCGCCTTAGTCGCGCGCTAGAAGAAAAGCGACCACAATATCACGAGTGACATGACAAAGTCATCCTCCAATATGGCAATGCTCGGCCTCACATCGCAAAAGTGGTCAAAAAGTACCTGGAAATGCTGAAGTCTTGCCTCACACGCCGTATTCCCCAGATGTCGCCCCTTCTGACTTTCACCTATTCCGTTCGATGGCACACGGCCTGGCAGATCAACATTTTCAATCCTTCAAAGAGTTGGACAAATGGATTGCTTCATGGATAGCTTCAAAAAAGCACTCCTTTTTTCGAACCGGGATCCAAAAATTCCGGAAAGATGGAAGAAAGTTGTCGCTAGCGACTGACAATACTTTGAATAACACATCTGTAAGCACTTTTTCGCAATAAAGCTTTTAATTTTGGAAAAAACTGCGGAAGCAAAGTTGTACACCTGATATTATGTTATTTACTTTTCTTAAGCTTCCGCTTTATTATTACCAAAAATCTCTCGATGGGCCGGAGCTTCGGGCAGTTGAATGAAATTATGTTTTTGTCGATGAAATCTACGTTATTATCGCTGTACCACTGGCCAAAACTTCACAAGGCCTTTATGGGCTTTATCGGGAAGTAACCCGCAGTTTTTGAAGCATTCATTCTTGTAGAGTTTCGATATTATCGTATTATTCGTCACAAACACTTGGTTTTTACTCCACAGCTGCATATTCCTTGCCAAATCATCAGTTGTTCGGTAAATTGGTCCATAAAAGAAAACTTAAGCTTCTCAGGAACATCTCCTCCAGCCGATGACATGTAGAATGTTTGGCCAGGAAGCGTAGGTTTCATTGTCGATGAACCTAAGGAGTGTATCGATAAGTAGTTAGCAACATTCAAACAGTTATTACTCTGAAATGGCTCAATTTTTTGCAGCGTGTTTTGCAGTGATATGTTTGTTTACATGTCAATAATAGCTGCGCAATCGATTGGTTTCGGTACGGTTTATCGTTTCAATGATGAGTCGAATTGATCCGAAAACGCGAAAGAAAATTCTGCACACTTGGTGCTCAGAAAGTGGTGTCACGTACAATGAAATTGCAAAACGGGTGAAAGTGCACCACATCAGTGTCAAAAATATTATCGAGAAGTTCGGTAAGACCCTTTCCAGAGTGTTTTCCGGTAGGAAAACGGGTCCCAGCCAGCCCGGCCGGGACTTAAAAGCAGTTGAGTACATCAGGAAAAACCCATCGGCGTCGACGCGGGATTTGGCCAAGCAGTTCAACACCAGCATCGGGATGATTCAATGGATCAAAGTTCGGAACTCCCTGAAAACGTACAAGAAACAGAAGGTGCCGAAAAAGTCTTTGGTACAGCAAGTTCAGGCCAAAACAAGAGCGCGAAAACTGTATAACCGGATTCTACAGAATAAAGACGGATGCATCCTGATCGACGACGAAACCTACGCCAAGGAAGACTCTCAAGCGCTGCCCGGACCGTAATATTATACGAAATCGGTATACCAGGACCTGGACGACGCTGACACCACGGTGGCGATGGAAAAGTTTGGGCAGAAGTTGTTGGTCTGGCAAGCAATTTGTACCTGTGGTTTGCGGTCGTCGATTTTCTTCACGAAGGGCACAATTAACGCCAAGGTGTACGAGGAAGAATGTTTGAGGAAGAGAATGCTGCCACTGTACAGAAAGCATAAGGCTCCTTCTCTCTTCTGGTAAGATTTGGCTTCAGCCCACTACGCCAACTCCGTTCTACAGTGGGTGTCAAAAAATAATGTACAATTCGTGGAAAAGGACATCAACCCACCGAACTGCCCGGATCTTTGGCCAATTGAAAGGTATTGGGCAATTGTCAAGCGGCTCTTTCGGAAGGAAGGTACAGTGTCCCAAAACATGCAGGAGTTCGAAAAAAACTGGACAGCTGCCACCAGGAAAGTCACAAATGTAATTGTGCAGAATTTAATGAAGAATGTCAAGTCCAAAAGCGCGAGCGTTTCACAGAAACTAGGATTTTCTTCAATATAATCAGTGAAATGCATAAAAATGTAATTTTTCTTCAATATATCGAAAACTGATGTCAAAATATGTTTTTTCTTTCGGTTTTTTATTCAATAATCAATGTTGCTAACTACTTTTCGATACACTCCTTATTGGTACAATTTCCGAGCTCGAGTATTGGTGACTCACTGCACGAAACACCGTGAAATTCAATTCACATAAAGTGGGCACCAGCACTTTTCGTGCCGCTGCAACATAATAAGTGATTCATGGATTCAAACTGGATAGAACTTTAGTCCATATTTACACGTTTCAGAGTACGGTGAAGTCTGATGTTTTGACATTTTACGACAATATGCCAAAGTATGTTTCGCTACACCAATCTAAGAACAACTCTAGCGCATGTTGTAACCGCCAACAATCATTAACAATCAGTACGAATAACGAGGTACAATTTCAAGTCGTCTACAAATTTCAGCTTGTAACCATTTCCCAAAGCAAAAGAGACATCTTTGAAAAATAACACGAAAAGCAAATGTCCCACATTACTGCCTTGTGGAGCTTCTGAGTTGTAAGGGAATTGTGATGATGTACTGTTGCCCAGTTTCACACGTGATCAATTTTGTCGAAAGTTTTTTTTTAATTCCATGTAAACGACATCTATCTGAGCTGTAGCTTGCATGCTGGCATGCATGCTTTGACGTTAATATTCACGGAAATTTCGGTTGCTCAAAGGATCGACTGAAAATAGCACTTAGTGGTCCTGCCAAAGCAGTAATACAGCGATGTAAAATAACAGTGGGTAAACTTTCCAGTTTTTTTTTCTCGGAGCGTTCAACCATCTCCGGGGTAACGATGAAAGTATTCAAGTTTATCATGTGGAAGTTCTTTCTTTCGGTTCATCAAATAGAACATCGCACAAACAGCAGCTGGCGTATCGTTGTTTGAAGTGAGAAAACTTGAATAAATACTCACACGATTCCGAAACGCACTGAAAAATTGCGTTGTTTTCCAGCGAATACCAAAGAGTGGAATAAATGATGTTATAGAAAATAAGTACCCAAGAAAATAGCCAAGTTTATGCGTTTAGAATTAAATGCAAAGCCAAAATTCAAGGATTTGTGTTATTGCGTAACATACATATAACCACAAAAAAAGTTGCAGTTTTCTAAAACCCTTGTAAAATTAGAACAATTCGAAATTGGATTTCAAAATAGCAGCAGAATGAGAATTGAGATGAAACACGAGAAGTTCAATAAAACGAAATATCATTTTTGAACAATCTCTTCAAATACTCATTAGTTTGGTACTATACGATGCATATTTTATCGTACACAACGCACAATCTGGCCTTCGTCTGAAGGCCAGAGTCTGCCGCTAGCAAAACCGTAAATCAATGGAACCATCCATCGAGTTTTCCTATATAAGGGCGAACTGCTCTCCATCGATGGCAGGACATTTTCCAACGTTGTAAATTGAAACCTCTCGTCGTGGCAAACTCGAGCGCAGACACCTGGTCATTAATCTACCGGACCAGACCAGGACGACGATTCGCTTGTCTAAGCTGCTGCAGTCGAGGGAGATGGCGAAACTCGATTAGCACCACCCGATCGGACAAGGCGCTGCGCAATGCAATGCAAGGTAACACTCGAAATTGAGCTATCGACAGCCAACCAGTCACTCTACAAATAACCCGATCGCGGAGAACAAGATCATGCGACAGTGATACCATAAATTACGAACGCACCCAGTGACGAAGGTGTAAAAATTATTCAAAATGTGCGGCCTTTCCGTACTCGTACTCGGTACTGGAACTCGTACTTCGTACGCAGTCGGGGCCTGTTGAACCGCATCGCAACCAACCAAGACGAACGAGATACGAATGTTGAACGATGCCGTTAGAGAGAGACCCTGGCAGTTCGACTTGGACTCAGCGGTTTCGGATGAGATAATTTCACGCGTGACGACGTTGTGTGATATTAGTCACGCCCTCTTCAACTCCGCAGGGGGTTCACTTCCAGCGCTAGACAGATGGCTTGCAGAGATTGAGATTAGATATTTGGGATCGCGAATGGCAGAAACGAATCCGTTAGAATGACAAATTATTTCCATACGACTATCAAGTAATGAGCAAAATTGTGATGAATTTTGGATCTCATCCAAACCAAATAAGCAAATGCCAAACAACTTACAATCACTCAAAACAACGAGAAAAAAAAACGTCAATCAACTTGAATCAATTAGCTTGTGGCAAAATACTCAAACAAGTAAAATCAAACAGTTCCTTTCATTTCGAAGTTTCCGGAGATCCGATCCAACTTTCATTTTACTTGTCGAATTGCTTTGCCAGTTCGTTTTGCCTCTAACTTCAGCTAGCATTTACGGTCTATTGTTGTGGGAATTGTCATGCAAACGGCTTATTTTCTGAGCTCCATTGAACTTCAACTAGCAGCTTGACCGCTTCGGGCCGCGTAGGAACAGGCGAAAGAAAACAATCAACTTTACGAGTGAAGGTGCTGCTGCTGCTGCTGCTGAACGCCTGCTTGCATGCCTAATTGGGTTTTACTCGAGTACGTGAAATTACTAGCGAATTAGCTAAGGACATTCATTTGGTAACGGGAGACAGATGCTTCACGAGTTTGCATGACTATATCGAATTTGATGAAAGTTAGTCTCTATGGGGGAGAAATTTGAAAATAATTTTTAACTGGAATGTTAGGGCTCATTTTTCTGTGACAAGCTTAAAAAACCAAGAGATACATACGATCATTCCAACTCCTCATAATAGCTTCTTCATTTGAGTTAAACTTCTAACCGGCGTGTATTTTCTGAGATCAGCGAATAACCAGTAGTTATTGGGGGCCAGATCTGGACTAACCGGTGGATGAGGAAGCACTTCGAAGTATGATTCAAATCATCAATCAAAAAACTCACTGAAGAAAAGTTCAATATTGATTTTTTGCAAACGAGATGTCACATGGAAAAGAATCAGTTGTGAAAAGTTCACTAGCGAATA
This sequence comes from Malaya genurostris, assembly GCF_030247185.1. Classification (NCBI taxonomy): domain Eukaryota; kingdom Metazoa; phylum Arthropoda; class Insecta; order Diptera; family Culicidae; genus Malaya; species Malaya genurostris. The sequence continues at coordinate 337,327,295 of NC_080571.1, read as the reverse complement.
TTCTTCTGAATGATATTTAGGAAAAAAAGTTCGCTCATTGAATATTGAATATCTTGAACAGAAGATTTTCGGGAAATGAATTTTTATAGCCCTTTGCAGAGTACAAAATAAACAAATTCGCCAACGAACAAAAACTAAACGTTTCTGAAAATGTTCAGTGCGCTTAGGAAGGTTAAAATGAAATAGAAAACTGTTTAATTTTAACTCTTGCAATTTGTTGCTCTGTTGATAACTGGAACAATAGGGGTGATGTATTCGAAATTTATTCAGCAATACCGTTATGGTGGAGTAATATCATCAAAAGAAGCAGCTAGTGCTGCGATTGATGTTAGTTATAATGAAAATAACAACAATAATAAAACACCAATTACAAAGCATGGTGTGCAGTGGTTTAAAAATTATTACCTAATTAAGTTTAAATATCATATGCAAAAGTAACAAGAGCGCTGGTAATTGCTACACCGATTCAAACGCCTGCTACGTGTTCGAGATATGCAAAATGCTGCGCTCCTGTTGCTTCTTTAAATCAAATTCATGCTAAATAGAGTTGCATTGGGTTTAATCCTAATAGTGCATGAGTGTAATCAACCAGATGGAATCAAAACAGCATTTCGTGGCTATAATCACTATTTGAAATGTGGAAAAAATATTGTTGTTCGTAGTGACCACCCTACGTGAATACGGCTTACTTTACTATGGGGCCCCTTTTCAAATTTACCCTCTGAGAAGGTGGTAATTTTTTTTATCGTGAATATCCCTTCTTGTATCTAACGTATCAACGTACTTTTTGCTACATGCCATCGGAAATCTGATCAATAATTTATGATAAATAAATTTCTTTATGAAATGATAAAGAAGTTTCATGAAATGATAGAGAAGTTGAATTATGCGGTCATTGTTAGTAGTTATTTAACTCGCTTTTTCAAAACTGTTTATAAAAAAAATCAGCATTCCGCATTTTATTTCTTCGTTTTTAGTTACAGAGCGAATAAAGGGTACCGAGACATTAAAAGTACAGTAAATTCTTTGGCAAAACAAGAAGGTTCATGATTTGTTCGGTCGTTGTTAATCTTTCCATTGAATTTCAAATGCTATTTTGAAGAAGAGACGGTTTTGTTTGTTGACCTTTTTAAGCATTCCCGAGATTTTTGTAACTCTTCATAGATTTTTTCCACTGTGTACCAAAAATACAAACCGCGAGTGCACTTTGGAAGCGTGTATGACCACACTGATGTACAATCGGGTGGACTTTGAGTGTGCTGTAATGAACTTAAACCGATGCGAATGCTCCAAAGTGGTCTAAGAAGGCTCAATGGGTCGCAAAGGATGAGGCTTTCCACTAAGGCATAATGAAACGGGAAAAATTTATATTTACACGACATGACGCCGGTACGCTAGAGTAATACTACCGTGGTGATATTCAATGCTTTTAGGTTCAAATTCATTCCTCGCCCGATTCGGCTCCCTCGGATTATTATCCATTTTGAAACATGACTGGTCCGATTTGCAGTTGAATCGAACAACAATCAGTGTTTGTGTGAATACTTTTGCACTGCTCCAACGTACATTGGTGGCCCCACTTTGTAAAGGTGTTCTAGTTATATGGGACAATCATTCGGATTATTACGAACAGGATTGAAAATTCATTAAAAAGACCCGGCTTAATCTTTTTTAACGTTCGCCGGGTTCGCAGACATTTGATATATTGTGAAGTGAGAAATATTCGTCTTTCTGGTAACGATGAAAGGATTGTGAGTTTTTCTTGTAAACAATTCATTTGTCAAACTTTCACAGAAAATTTGACATATACCTACATATTCTTGACAACATGCATTGGAATTTGAGATTCTAACTAGTAGACAAAACGTCTCCGTTATCATCAATCGCCATGTAACTTTATTTTGTGCATGGATCCTTATTTTGGTTCCCGATCGTAGGAACACTTTCTGGATAAAAAATGCTGAGAACCGGAATCTATGCTAAATTGATATGAATCAGCAAGTCCATCAGATATTCAAAGCAATGGAAAATCAGACCTTCCTAACCGAGAGCCATCTTTGGCTGATTCCAATTTGTATAAGAAAAATTTTAACGGGCATAGAAGGCACAGGACATGAACTGAGTTCAGAGTGATTTGTCCATTGTCCTACACTAAATTGAACAAGTCAAACAACTCAGACCAAACAATGTGCTTCTCCCACGCATCTTTGACCTTACCGACACAAGGTTCCAAGACTGCCACGCATATATCAACAAGTTTGTTTATCCAAATTCCACACATATCACACAATAAGTCATGTGACTGACAAACAGATGGCGCTAACATTGTCAAATCCATGTGACTTTTAAAAGATTATATGTGAAATTTCAAAGCATTTCGAATAGCCTGAAAAAAGTGACAGTGATTTAAGCTAAGCTTCTTTTGTAATTTTCAAAACGATTTCATGTGTTAATTTTTCAATGCTTTTTGTTGAAAGAAAGACTATACTTCAAAAGTGTTCTTCGGACTCTGCTCGATCGAAAGGAATAATTTGTTATTTCATTGGTGAATTTAAACGTAGTTGCACTGGCGCCGATGATGGTGAACGTAATGGTCGTTCAATTGGGGTGGTTATTCCAAAAAAATAAAAAAGTTTATAAAGGAAAAAAAGGGCATCAAAAACGGCCGAAACGTCCGGCAATTTACGAAATTAATCATTTGCTAGTGATTTGTGACTGAGAAAGACGTCAACACTTCGTTACAACCTTCGTACATGTCCACAAATTAGTTATATCTAATCGTAAATTGAAATTGCAAGAGATAGCTGAAGTCATAAAGATATGAGAAAGTATTGTGTTTATAGTTATGCATGATCATGGAGATCTCTTTTCAAAGTGGGTGCCGTGTTTATTCTCAGTCGATCAAAACAACAACGTGTTGATGATTAAGAGCAGTATTTCGCCACGTTTACAAGTGATAAATGACAATGGATGAAACATGGATCCATTACTCCATTACTTCATTCCGGAATCAAAACGATCATCATCTGACTGGACTGCAGCTAGTAAACCACCTCGGAATAGGCACAATAGTCAGTTGGGAAGGTTATGACTGCAGTTTTTTTGTAAGGTTAAAGGTATATCTTTAACACATGGATCAATAAGTCCCGAGACTAACAATGGAAACAACATTTTTTTTGCAAAAATTTTTTTTATTCATCAACATAATCACCTTTTAGGGTGATACAATGGTTCCAACGTTTTTCCAATTTTTCAATACCATGTTTATAAAAAAAATTTATCTTTCGCTTCAAAATATGCTTCAGTTTCAGCGATGACCTCATTTGAGCCAAATCTTTTTCCCTGGAGCATTTTTTTTAAGATCAGCAAAGAGCCAGTCACTGGGGGCTAAATCTGGCGAGTATGATGCTTTTGATGGACAAGAGTCCGGATAACATTTTTCAATCCATTGTTTCGCTTGCACGGTGTTTTTACCCATTAAAAAACAATGTTTTATCAAAACACGAAACTCGGTTTTCCATTTTTTAAACAAACTACAAAACGACTTTACTCCAACCTCGATAACTCAGCTGTTTCTGGTCGGATCGACTTAAAATTTTGACCCGTTTCAAGCAATGACGTGGTTACTGGTTTACTACTATGAGCGCCATCTCTGTTTTAGTCTCGGGACTTATTGATCCATGTGTTATCTTTATTGTCTTCGACTAGAGGTGACCTATCGCACAGACTATTACTATGTAACTACATACCTACATACGATAAAATTACCTGCAGATTTGGTTTTAATCGCTAACACTAGCCAATTTCACTAAAAATGCACGAGGGTGTAACTCTATTATTCATACAGGAGGCATAGAAGTATACATTTGGAAAAAGGGCGAAACCTGTTTTATGTTGATTTATTCAATAAATATAGAAGAAAGGCGAAAACAATTACATACATTTTAAAGATACATCAACAATACATCGATTCATCAAAAATTGATTTGACAATATGATATAATTTCGAAAATCACAGCTGTACACTAAGGTCTCTTTTTACATGGTATTTTTTCGCAAGGTTTTTTTATACACGGATTCCGGAATTAACACGGGTTTTATTTACGCGGTTTTCGCAATTAACACGGTTTCTGATGAGAGTTTAAAAAGCACTGACATTTGTTTTTTGAGAAAAATTTAAAAAAAGGGAACAGGTTGTCTGTAAGAAAACAATTACGAGAACTAATTTAAAGTTTGAAAGTTACCTAAAATCATTCACCTAACAATTCACGAGATCATTGACTGTCGTTCCATAAAATGAATTATCAGTCTTCAGATCTTCAATCCCTGTTGTAAATTACACGGCAACGTCTCTTCCGCACAGTTATGGTGTATGATGTCAGCATCGTTATTGATATCATCGAGAATTTCGTAGGGTTGAAGAAATAGTCGGGTTTACTAATCTCTTCAACTCTTCATCATATCGAGCAGTACAGTATTTTATACCCATTTGAATGATATAACTCTAGTAGTATTATGATTTACGCCGATGAAATGAGTTGCTTCAGCATGACACATAGTAATACCTTTTCTAATTTGATCCATATTCTATGAATTCTTCCCCTTTAATTCTGTTGCTGCGTGCATAGATCTTCATCTAATACCCATGTCTTTCCACTCATTATCAGCACTTCTTTAGTCGAACGTTCTAAATTGTACGTATTATCGTTCTTTTGAAAACCGAATTCATTAAACAAAAGGCCAATTTAGATTAATTTGCTTATCGTACAACGTGTTTCCTGAGTTTTAATATGTCATCCAATGTGTTTTATCAAGTATGACTAGACCTTCTCGTAACCTCAGACTGGTTTTTAGATTTCCGTTTTTATTGTGAAAAATCAGTTACATTTGATCAAAAACAAAAATAAATACTTCAATCTATGGTTTTTGGAATCATTTCGTCAAATTTTCCAAGCGGTGTTTTGGCACGATTTCCGCAATCAACACGGTTTTATTTTACACGGATTTTTTAACACGGTACGTAACCCCCGTGTAAAAAGAGACCTTAGTGTACACTAGATAATGACAAGTAGGGAGTTCGTTTCAATTCATTTATGACATTTTTTTATTAACCTTTTTCAATCTAGTGGTTACGGTAAACAGAGACTAGAATTATAGAAATACCCAATCATTTTTTGAGTAGGTTATAATAAACTGAGATACAAAGCACCTCGTTTGCGTTTCTTCCGGCTTAATTTGAAAACCACAACAACCGGTTGTCAGTGTCACACCCCATCACATCACAACAGGGAAATTCAATCAAATTTGGAAACGTGATCCTTCGACATGATCACGGTTCGATGCGGGAGACACTAGAGACAAAAGCAACGGCACCCATAAGTAGTTTTCGGTTGTCTCAAATGTCATAACACTGCGACGGTGAATGGTTCGATGCAGTGATGCATAAATCCCGGCAACGATTAGGAAGGTAATAACAAAACAATGACAACCCGATTTGGAACGCAGTAGGCGACGCGACGGTGCGGCATGAACTTGTTATCGAACAGAGCGTCGAATCGCAGTCGAACTGAAGAATTAATGGTCCGTACGAAGGAAGAAAGAAAAACACCTTAGCGCGGAAATCTTAGCTTCACCGATAGCAGCAAAGGTCTAATCAATTCCCGTTAAATAATTTATGTTGTTTCCTCGGTCACTAATCAGACGTGCGGACATTCGATGTTAACAACGGCCATTACATCAGCTGAGCATTGCTTTCTGGTGCGAGGTTCATTCGTCTGCACCGCGATTGACAGTTGTTATTAAAACATTAAGCGGTTAGATTACTTTGGAAGCGAATGTAGAAAATAACAATGACGCAAGTCACTGCTCAGAGAGAGAGAGAGCAAAAAATTGTTTACTCCTCAACGGCAACACGCAGTCTGCCGGTAAGCGATTAAAGGCTTTCCAGCACGACCTTTTCCGCACAGCCCAAGTGGTTTACCTAAAAAATTTCCTCCCCTCCACTCCGGCTATCATTAGTCAACAATCAGTGCCAGTGCCGCTTGCATTCCCTATTTGGGTTGGTTTCTTCGAAGCCTCGAACAAATTGCTTTCAGTTGTATGCAAATTCGCAGTGACACTCCCCCGGCACTGAGAGAATATCGTGCTGCAGGTCTTCGTTTGTGATATGAGGTTTCAATTGTTTTATTTTTCTTTTCTTCGAAGTTTTGTTGTTTGGTATGTGAACATCTGTGCCGTGAGATCTGCGCCTTTGTTCCGTGGGTGGCCCCGTTCTGGATCGGTGATTTTTTTGATCTTTTTCTCAAATTTTGTTTTCATTTGTTTGTTTTCCAGTGAATTAAGATTCCATACTGGCAGCACTGCTCGGCACTCGGCACGTGTTCTAAATGCGATTATCCAGCACACGAAAACGTGTGGAGCCAGGTTATGTTATGTAACAGCAATTCAATAACCTCTCAACAAGTCAAGTCAAGTCTCCTGTGCCAGAAGACCGCCGAAGAACTCGATTAAGTTTCACTGCAGTGCCCCAGTCAGTCGTTTTCTTCCGTTCCGTTTGAAACTCGACACTAATTCAGTCCGGCATAGGATGGATGGATTTATGCAGTTCGGGCTTCGGTAGTCCGCTTTGGTGTCCGATTAAACCGAACAACTAGGAAACTTTCCAAGCTCGGAAAACCGTTGTTCTGATAGGCGCATTGCTCTGCTCGCTGAAAGTGAAATAAATCTGATCACTGAACTGCGGCAGAGACAGTTAGAAAACGAGATACGGTTCCGTTTGGGATGTTAATTCGAGCCGGCAAACAAGTCTATTCCATTTCTTTTATTCATTCAAGCAGCGAATTTTGATATCTGGCACGTCCAGGCCGTGATGCCGCACAAGTTGCTAAACATGGGGATTTGCAAGCTTTGCAAGCGGAGAGGCCATTCTCATTTAGCAAGTCCGTAGCCGGTGTCGGTTGTTTGAAGGCTGGATTCGACAAATTGGGTAATAAATTTTGGATTTCAGACCATACGGCGGCGGTTGTGACGGTTGCTGTACCGAGTCGAAGCTATTTTTTTTCAGATAAGGTGTTAATGAACATACTTTTGTCACTTTTCCACCAATTAGGGGTAACAAATTAGCCTTTTTAACCGGTGAGCAATGTTAAGAAGTGAAAGGATCGGTAGCTCACGGGAATCGGGTTCGCACGGGTGGTCAACAGAAGATCGCTAATTGATCTTTCAACATGGCGCCAGCTTAACGTTCCATAGAAACGTTCGGTACCGGTTCGGTAGCAGATCTTTAGCAGCTCGAGTAACGTTTTGGTTGGTACAATCTAATCCACACCAGTTAGCGAATATTTTACCATCGCTTCCGCAAACGGGCAAATTTATGACTTGGTAGGAGTTACCATGACCGTCGTCCATAACTATGGAAACCTAATTGCACCGAACGAAGAAAAGGAATGACTTGTGTTTAGTTTTAGTCGTAGCAGGCCAGTAACTTATTTTAATTGATGCGGAATCTGAAAGGCATTCCAAGCTGGCGGCGGAGTGGAATTGTCTACACTCTTAGGGTGAAGTCAGTGTGGGTGCGACACGTGATGCGTACTGTTTTCTTCTCCCAAAGCTCAAACTAAATAAAATTCTCCTATCATCGATGACAATCTTCAACTGCTCATTCGGTTGAAGAATATTCGTCGACGACAATATTAACGTCCTCGTGATTCTGCTATGAAAAACATAGTTAAGGATTTACAAAAAAAAATTAAAACATAGATTTACTCATTTGCGGAATGAAAATTTCGCTATAGAAGTTGAACAAATTAAACCTTATTCTAAACCTTTCTGGAAACTTTCTGAGGTTCTTAAGAAACCCCAGAAACCAAATCCTGCTCTCAAGGAAGGAAATCGAATACTTCTTACAAATGGCGAAAAAGCTAAAAAACTTGCTCAGCAGATCGAGAGTGTCCACAATTTTAATTTGAACGTTGTGAGTCCTATTGAAAATGGAGTCTAACTGAAATATGATCATATTTCAACACAAGTGTTATCACAAGATGACATTATTGAGACAAATTTTGATGAAATTAAATCAATTATTAGGAAACTTAAAAACATGAAGGCTCCTGGTAATAATGGAATTTTTAATATTCTTATTAAAAATCTTCCCGATGTTGCCTTGAGACTCCTGGTTTAAATTTTCAACAAGTGTTTTTCATTAGCTTACTTCCCAAAAAGATGGAAAAACGCTAAAGTAATTCCCATCCTCAAACCTGATAAAAACTCAGCAGAAACATCAAGTTATCGACCAATTAGCTTACTTTCTTCTATCAGTAAACTTTTTGAAAAAAATATCTTGTTGAGAATGATGTCTCATATAAATGAGAATTCAATTGTTTTACCAGAGCAATTTGGATTTCGTCATGAACATTCAACTACTCATCAACTTGGCAGAGTAACGAACATGATAAATGCAAATAAATGTTCTGGCTTATTCACTGGAGTTGCTCTTCTAGACATAGAAAAAGCATTCGACAGTGTTTGGCACAAAGGTTTAATAGCAAAAATGTCTTATTTCCAGTTTCCTATTTATTTGATCAAAATGATTCAAAATTATTTAACTGATCGTACTCTTCAGGTTAGCTATCAGAGTTGTAAATCTACGAGCCGGTGTTCCGCAGGGTTCGAGTGTAGCTCCAATCTTGTATAATATTTTCACTTCTGATCTTCCAAATCTACCCGTTGGTTGTCAGAAATCGCTATTCTGTGACGACACAAGTCTGTTAGCCAAAGGTGGAAATCTAAGAGTGATCTGCAGTCGCCTACAAAGAAGTTTAAATATTCTCAGTGATTATCTGTCAAAATGGAAAATTAAACCGAATGCAGCAAAAACGCAATTAATTATCTTTCCTCATAAGCCAAGAGCTTCTTTTCTTAAACCAAACAATAATCACATTCTCAAATTGAATGGCTTGGAATTGACATGGTATGATCAAGCTAAATACTTAGGTCTTATAAACAGAAATTCTAAGCTCTGTTTAAAAAACAAATTGTTAATTTATAAACAAATTTTCAGACCAGCCATGCTTTATGCAGTACCAATTCGGTCAAGTTGTTGTTCCACCAGGAAGAAAACGGTTCAAAGGATTCAGAATAAAATTCTGAAAATGATTTTGAAGCGTCCTCCCTGGTTTAGTACAAATGAATTACACAGACTCACAAATATAGAACCGTTAGATGGAATGTCACATAATATTATAAGCCAATTCCGACAAAAATCGATGCAATCTTCAATTGAATCGATTCGCTCTCTGTATTAGTTAGTAAGTTAGTATAAAAGTTTTTTTCCTCATTACACAATACAAGTAGGTTTAGAATTTTCCTTACACAAAGATTTCAGAATTGCGGAAGCAAATGATGTCTCCATGGCTCCTTTTATACGAAATGTCTTATTGTCAACGGGTAAAAACGGGAAGAAACAGGTAGTAACAGACGGGTAAAACGGTAGTTTGATTGTCAGCGGAGGGCAACAAACTGGAGAAGTCGGATATTAAGGGATTAAGTATTACCTGAATCTATTTGTATCTTATGTGTCGGTAATAGCTTGAATAGCCAGGAGGGCTTATTTCCTTGGTCACGATTCAATAAAGAAATGGAGTTATTTTTGAAGATTTCTAAACTTTCAGCTGTGTCTAATTTCCATGGGTTGGAAATTTGTCTTATGATTTTTATGTCGTTGGTAGTGAGTTCATGATCTTCAGAAAAGGCATGTTCAGCTACTTTTGACTTGAAATGATGTGGTAGTCCTTTCTCTAATTCTTTAGATGCTTTCGCTATTTCAGCGACGTGCTCTTTGAAACGAATGTCTAGAGTTCTTTTTGTTTGACCAATATATATTTTATCACAATGAGAACACGAGATTTTGTATACCCCAGATTTTTTCAAATTATCCGTAGGATCTTTTGTAGAACCTAGTAAATTTTTCAATTGACAGTTCATGCTGCTGAATACTAAATCCAAACCAAATTTATTTAGTTTTGATTTCAAAGGATGTGCGATGTTTGGATTGAAGTCTACCGATATTCTTTTTAAATTTTCCGATGGGGGAGACAGAGTTGTAAGTGATTGTTTTTTCAACAATCTTAATTTTTTGTCGAGGATTGTTTGAATTGAACGCTCCGGATATCCATTGAGCTTTCCAATTTCGAAAATAAAGTTTTTCTCTTTTATTGCAGTATCTCTCTTAAGGGGTAAGGTCAGCATTCTGTGAATCATATGGTGGAAAGCTGCCATTTTGTGTTGGTGGGAATGATTAGAAGTATTTGGTATGGTCATTTAGGGGTTAGCCAAATTTTGTGCTAGGGCACATAACCGTTTTCATTATTTTTACGTTTCGTCTTTGACTCATCAGTGCAGAGCAGTTCAAATTGAACTGCTTAGTGCTAAACTCGGCAGTTCAATTTGAACCGCTAAGCAGACGTAAAGTTTCTGCTACTTACAGAACACTTTTTGTTTTGCAACGAAGTGCAATGTCTTTTCTGACGTGCCGAACGAAAACGTGTTTTCGACTATTTCTGGCCGATGCAGGTATGGTCATTTAGGGGTTAGCCAAATTTTGTGCTAGGGCACATAACCGTTTTCATTATTTTTACGTTTCGTCTTTGACTCATCAGTGCAGAGCAGTTCAAATTGAACTGCTTAGTGCTAAACTCGGCAGTTCAATTTGAACCGCTAAGCAGACGTAAAGTTTCTGCTACTTACAGAACACTTTTTGTTTTGCAACGAAGTGCAATGTCTTTTCTGACGTGCCGAACGAAAACGTGTTTTCGACTATTTCTGGCCGATGCAGGTATGGTCATTTAGGGGTTAGCCAAATTTTGTGCTAGGGCACATAACCGTTTTCATTATTTTTACGTTTCGTCTTTGACTCATCAGTGCAGAGCAGTTCAAATTGAACTGCTTAGTGCTAAACGCAATATCTTTGGATATTCCCACAATTTTCTTTCTTAACTTAATAAACCTGTTTGGCTCTTTTGGCTTTTGAAAAAATGCAGTAGATTTGGATTAATTCTCACATGCTGTAAGGTGGGAGATCTTTTTCTAGAAAAATTCTAATTAAAATTCAACACGAAATTTTGAAAGAGAAGGTTAAAAAATTGTATAGCATTCAGAGCATAAAAACTTTGGAATGCTATAACCTTCACTTGAAACTAGCGAAACAATATTCCCAAGGCTTCGAAACTTTTCTAAACAAAGTAAAAATTGCAGAACATTGTGAATCTGAACGCAAACGAATTCTTCTTCATAAGAAATTCGAAAATTTACGTTCCAAAAATCTTTCAGACCGTCCCCCATAACCTCCAGTACAATTTTTGGAGGATTTTCTTGTAAATCGTTCATCTCAAAATTTTACCAATGAACAAACTAATCTTCTAAATCTTGGTTTAAATTATGCAATTTCTTCAAAAGTAAATCTTGAACAAGTTATTATAGACATAGAAACAGGTTTAAATAACTGTGATCTTTCGTTTCCTAAAATTAATGACGCCAGAACTATCGTAGCTGACGTCATTAAAAGTACTTCTTTGAATAATCAGCAAACCATTGATGAAAAAGAACTAGTGAAACAATTGCGAGAAAAGCCTGTTTTTTTATGTAAAGGCTGATAAGGGAAATAAAGTAGTTATTATGGACAAACAAGATTATGACGACTTGATAACCCAAAAAATTAATGACGGTCCTTATAGGAAACAAAGAACCGATCCCCTTCCTGAAATTATCAAAAAAGTGGATAAAACTCTTCTTGAATGTAATCCAAACTTCGATATCAACCTCAATCACCTCAAAGTTCCTAACCCTTCTTTACCCAAAATCAAAGGACTACCAAAGGTTCACAAACCTGGTAACGAAATAAGGGAAATTATTTCTTCAGTGGGAGCCCCTACCCAAAAAATCGCCAAATGGCTAGTAAAAGAATTCCATTCTATGCCAAAAAAATATTTCAGTAGATCAGTCCCCAACACACAAGAATTTACGAGTCAACTTCAAAACTCTGGTGAAATCGAAGAAGACGAAATAATGGTGTCATTCGATGTAACCACCTTATTCCCAAGTGTCCCGGTGAAAGACTCAATTAATCTATTAGAAGATTGGTTACTTCAACTACATAGTAACAATTTATGGAAAAGCAAAGTAAGGTCATATCTGAACCTAACTCGGCTTTGTATGGATGTAAATTACTTCAAATTCAGAGGCGGATTTTATAAACAGTTACAAGGGGCACCAATGCGTAATCCGCTCTCCCCGTTTTTATGCGAATTGTTTATGGCAAATCTTGAAGAACTTTTGAAAAACCAGGGATTATTACCTAATCGCTGGTGGAGATACGTTGATGATATATTCTGTATCATCAAACGCAATGATTTATCAACTTTCTTACGAATGATTAATAACTTACATAAAAACATTAAATTCACCTATGAGGAGGAGAAAGACAACAGTTTACCTTTCTTAGATATCCTCATTATCAGAGAGGCAAAAACCTTAAATTTCGAGATATACAGGAAGCCAACCAACACAGATCGGGTCATACCAAATACTTCTAATCATTCCCACCAACACAAAATGGCAGCTTTCCACCATATGATTCACAGAATGCTGACCTTACCCCTTAAGAGAGATACTGCAATAAAAGAGAAAAACTTTATTTTCGAAATTGGAAAGCTCAATGGATATCCGGAGCGTTCAATTCAAACAATCCTCGACAAAAAATTAAGATTGTTGAAAAAACAATCACTTACAACTCTGTCTCCCCCATCGGAAAATTTAAAAAGAATATCGGTAGACTTCAATCCAAACATCGCACATCCTTTGAAATCAAAACTAAATAAATTTGGTTTGGATTTAGTATTCAGCAGCATGAACTGTCAATTGAAAAATTTACTAGGTTCTACAAAAGATCCTACGGATAATTTGAAAAAATCTGGGGTATACAAAATCTCGTGTTCTCATTGTGATAAAATATATATTGGTCAAACAAAAAGAACTCTAGACATTCGTTTCAAAGAGCACGTCGCTGAAATAGCGAAAGCATCTAAAGAATTAGAGAAAGGACTACCACATCATTTCAAGTCAAAAGTAGCTGAACATGCCTTTTCTGAAGATCATGAACTCACTACCAACGACATAAAAATCATAAGACAAATTTCCAACCCATGGAAATTAGACACAGCTGAAAGTTTAGAAATCTTCAAAAATAACTCCATTTCTTTATTGAATCGTGACCAAGGAAATAAGCCCTCCTGGCTATTCAAGCTATTACCGACACATAAGATACAAATAGATTCAGGTAATACTTAATCCCTTAATATCCGACTTCTCCAGTTTGTTGCCCTCCGCTGACAATCAAACTACCGTTTTACCCGTCTGTTACTACCTGTTTCTTCCCGTTTTTACCCGTTGACAATAAGACATTTCGTATAAAAGGAGCAGCATTACAGCATTCTTTCAAACAAACTTATAAAACCGATACACTGAAGAAGGATGTAAGTAACATTCCGAAATACGCGTATCTGTATTGTAACGTTTGTTATGCTTCATTAAAGTAGAGTGACTTTGTGAAAGTGTAATAACGTGACAGTGAAATAGTGGAATTAAATGGTACAGAAAAAGTGAAACTGTTGAATACATTCCACTAAAAGCTCCAGGTAAAAAATAGTGCAAATCATGTATATAATAATAGAATAGCGTGACTGATTTTCACAAACTTAGATTCAATCGAAAGGTCTTATGATCCCATAGATCGCTATTGAATTTCATCTTTATCCGACTTCTGGTTCCGGAATTACAAGGCAATATGTACTCACACTCGATTTTCTCAGACATTTTTAACCGATTTTTACAAATTAAAATGCAAATAAAATGTTTTAAAATTCTTCAAAAAAAAAATCCCTAGAGAGTTTATCCAGATCCGACTTTCGGTTTCGGTATTACAACGCGATAATTAAAACAATTTCAATTTCATGAGTATTATTTCACAAGTGATGGCGAAACTGGGTGCAAATTTTTATAAAACTTATTGGTAAATTCATCTTGTTGGTAGACCTTGTTAGTTAGTGGATATATAAATCTACTTTGGGACTCCTAGTCCCCGATTTCCGCTTCCGAACGCACCGGTAATAGTGAAGAAAAAATTCCAAAAAAGGAACTTATTTCGATTTCGCAGCAACGGTTATACCGATAATCACAAATCATAATTCAAATTAAAACTCTTAGTGTCTTAAAATATACTGGGCAAATTTATCCAGATCCGACTTCCAGTTCCGAAATTATAGGGCGATTAGTATCAAAACTTTCAAACTGTCATACGAACTGTGCTGCAAAACCGGTACACATCGGTACGTGCTGGTATGGAAAAAGAAAACACCACCGCCTCGCACACAGCGTGCTTTATTCAATTTTGTATAGCGTGCATGGTGGTCATTAGGGTAGGACAAGGTTATATGGAAAAATGTGATTAATCCACCTAGACGTGAGATGGTACCTTTTTTTATCAATCCGTATGTGTTTTTGCATAGATATTCTTCGGTGTCATGACAGTATTCTAACTATCGTCGTTTTAAACGCCAAATTAAGATTTTAATCACTCATTACCCTGTAATTTCGAAACTGCAAATCGTATCGAATTTAAATCTTAACGTGTGAAAATCGATTGAACATTCCATGAGACGTCGAAGTAAGTTCCACTTTAGAGTTTTTCGTCATTATTTGTGGTACTCCCAGAGCCGGTATTCAGGAACTACACAGAAAGAAATAATGAAATTTACACGAGATGTAAATCAATAGTAACATGGAATAGCCATGGGTTGAATCGAAATTTTGATTGAAAACCTTCATCGATGCAAAACTAAATTGAATTGCATTGAATTTTCAATGAATATAACTGTATCTTTCAATTAACGCTTATTTTGCGATCAAATTGTATTGAAACGTACAGAATTGTAAAGTAATTTTATGTTTAATTATCTGCTCCAAATATGTGCATGAAAATAGATGTAAATTCACAAAATATTTTTATCTGTGTAGCATAACCCAAAATGATTCGAATGGCCAAAAATTAATACGCCAAACAATTTACATCTTCTATATCGATATGAATTTAAAAAACCCTTCTTAATCCACCTAGTGGTGTGATAATGCCTTTCTATTCTTTCATAACAGTCTCATGAAAATGTATTTCATAATTTTATTAAATAATTTCGGATACTAATTTCGAAACTAATTGATTCAGATTGATTCGAGTAGTTCACAAAAGCATGCTTCAGTGTTTATGTCACACAGTCAGCATCATTTTTCCAAATTAGTGCTTGACATTTGCGTTGCCTATTTGTAATCAGTGATGCTAATCTAAAAAAAAAGCCTTCTTAGTCCACTTAGTGGAATTTTCATATATCTTGAAAAATCACCATAGGGGGGAGTACATGAAATTTTTGAAATCGAAAAAAAAAAATTTGATGCCAAAAGGCTTAGAATTGCATGAAACGTCGAGATTTAGTGTCATCTCGAAAAAAAATTTTTTTGAAAAAGTCGACTTTTTGGGACTTGGAAAAAATATGAAAGTCCCAGAAAGTTGATTTTTTCAAAAAAATTTTTTTTTGAGATGACACTAAATTTCGATGTTTCATGCAGTTTTAAGAGTTTCGGCATCAAAAAAAATTTTCGATTTTGGAAATTTCATGTACTCCCCCCTATGGTGCTTTTTCAAGATCGAAAATTGTCAAACCTTTACCACCGGGCAGCACCCCTTAAGCATGTCCGATTTAGGTCAAATTTTGCATGAAGGCTTTTTTCGAGGTGCTTAAACTTTTGAGCACTAGAACTTAACGAAAATAGAGGTGATCCCAAAATTTTGGCACCCTTATATATATAAGAGCGGTAAAAATCAACGTGTTTTGTCGGTTACGTCACTTATACAATCATATATCTGGAACCAAAAGTCACAGCCATTTGATCTTCGAACTTGATCAATGGCCCTATAGTCGCTTTCAAACGAGCCCAAGTTTGTTATAATCGGTTCAGCCATCTCTGAGAAAATTGAGCGCGTTCTAATACAACGCTTTTTGTTGGTTACGTCACTTATACAATCATATATCTGGAACCAAAAGTCACAACCATTTGATCTTCGAACTTGATCAATGGCCCGCCAGTAGCTTTCAAACGAGCTCAAGTTTGTTAAAATCGGTTCAGCCATCTCTGAGAAAATTGAGCGCGTTCAAATACAACGCTTTTTGTCGGTTACGTCACTTATACAACCATATCTCCGGAACCAAAAGTCACAGCCATTTGATCTTCGAACTTGATCAATGGCCCGACAGTAGCTTTCAAACGAGCCCAAGTTTGTTAAAATCGGTTCAGCCATCTCTGAGAAAATTGAGCGCGTTCAAATATCTTCGAAAAGTGCACACACATACACACACATACACACACACACACACACACACACACACACACACACACACACACACACACACACACACACACACACACACACACACACACACACACACACACACACACACACACAGACAGTTTCCGATCTCGTCGAGCTGAGTCGAATGGTATATAACACTATGGGTCGGAGACTCCGTTCGAAAGTCGGTTTTTCCAGCAATTCTAATACCTTTCTATAGAGAAAGGCAAAAACTCATTATTCTGTAATTCCAGAATCGGATAAAATTCATCAATTTTGTATGGGACCATAAGTCATTTCATTTGAATTTTTGTTTTTGAAGTTCGATTTGGTCTATTTAAGGAAAGGATTGAGCTTTGAGAACCGATTCGATACCGGAGCCGGAGTTCGAAAATCGGTGTAGCCGAAGTCAGTTGACCTACGGAACTACAGGGTCCGGCACTCGAAGTGTTAAAAAACCAATTAAAAAGGCCATAAATTCAGTTTGGAAAATTACTTTTACTTAATTCAAAGTACAAAATGTGTAAAAATAATACAAAATTCAGAATCAATTCACTTTTTCTCGATATGACCATCTTTTGCCTTGAATTGATGACTTGAGAGAGCGAAGGAGTTGCTTCGTTTTGCCGAAAGCGGTCAATTTCCGAACATTGTATTTTCTGACGAGAAAATTTTTCCAATTGAGCAATTCGTAAACTCTCAAAAAACAGAAAAACGGTTTAGCCATCTCCGAGAAAATTGAGTGAAATTATTTGTCGCACACGCATTTGCTGATCTCGACGAACTGAGTTGGATGGTATATGGGAGTTATGCTCTTCCAGCATTTATTACTGTAAGTAGTTTAAATCAAAATAATTATGGAATTACTTTCAACTTGAAACTCCCATCATCTAGTTTATATGTCATACTCGAAAGATGTTGCCAAAAAGGAACCGTGCTAAAATCGGTCTGAACCAAAATGCCATGAAAAAGATGTTGTACACAGTCTTTTTGGTACTTAGAAACAACTACATGTAACAGCGTAAAAAATCGTGTTTCATTTGGCTCTGAAACAGCGCTTTATCATCAAACGCGTAAAACTCCTACTACTGGAATAAGGCGAAAAGTCGTTTACACAAGAATATCGATATCTCCGTTGAAAATGGACGGATTTTGACAATCTATGGCTTGTTGGATAGCTATTACCATGCGGAATCTAAGTCTAAAAACATATTCTTTTTTCAAGGTCAGTTGTAACAGATACTGTCAAAAAACTAAAAAATTTTGACATAAAACTTCGTATAACTCAAAAAGTAAATATCCGATCTGAAAACCATTCAATAGCGTTCTGGGTGACGGGGAGACCTTTCATTTGCGACTAGTTTGATCAAAATCGGTCCAGCCATCTCTGAGATCTCGACCTCTTTGTTGACACCACACACACACACACGGACATTTGCTCAGTTCGTCGAGCTGAATCGATTGGTATATGACATTCGGCCCTCCGGAAAATTTATCTATAATTTGAGCGAATTCTATACCTATTTTTCATTTATATAAAATAGAAAAAGAAAATATGTTCATTTCCTCGCTCCACCAAACTTTTCGTTTTCCTTTTGGGTCCCATAAGCATCATGCAAAAATTTAGCTCGATCGGAAAAACTAAATTTTCGCGCCCGAGGTTTAAAGTTTGTATGGAATTTAATATGAAGAAATTCACTTTTTACAAAAAAATCGTCTGGAGATCAACTTATAAGCTCTTAAAATCAGTGCACGTATCGTTTTTTGTAGGAAATTTAATGGAAAAGAAAATTTGAGAAGACCGCAAAACAATCTTACAGTTGATAATTACTCAGCCGAGTATGAAAATTCTTTTCAAGTGACAAACTATGCTCCAAACCTTACTGTAAAAACACAAAAAAGTCATGTAAATTGTGTTTTTGGTGGCATCAAATAGTACCGTCTAATCTTCTAAATTATAAAAGATAGAGAGTTTATGTCTTCCTCGAAGTAATTGGATTTGAGTTTATCTAAAATATTGTAGAAGATTCCAAAAACCTGTGTCTTTACAGTGAATTTTGGAACATGGCTTGTTACTTAAAAAAAATCTTCATAATGAGCTGAAATACCATAAAAAAACTCAAATTAACCATTATAGCATGATAAAAGAAAGCAAAATCATATCACCATCACTAGCAGCAGATATATTGAGCAATTCCAGGAAAGAGTAAACGAAAAAGTGACAAAATCAGAATCGACCTTCTCCGATTTGGATGAAATTTTGCACCTGGCGTCAGTTATGCAAACCATAAATTTTGAACCGATGGAGAGGTTAATCCGACTCACAACTGATGTTTAAAATGGGCGTATGTATTTTTGCATTTCATAATAGTTGCCTTTTTCAAATCGTTGTAACTCGAAAACCGTTAATTGTACAAAAATGGCGTTCAGGAAGATGTTGTAGGGAATCAATTGGGCACTCTAAAAAAATATACACTGAAAAACCTTTTTGATTTTCTTTCTTAATAATTACAAAATAATCCGAAAAAGCTAAATAAAAAAAAATCATGGTTTTAATTTTATTTGATAATTATTTATTAAAGCTGTTATTGAAATCTACAGATTGATGGCTATCCCATCCGTGCCTTTTGAAAAATGAAGAAGTTACAGCTAAAACAGTTCATAGATATATTCGAAATTCCAAGTTCTCGTTGAAAGATAATCATTTAAACAGTAGAATATTATTCTACAGGTTAAAGGCAATAAATTTGTTCATGATATCCGTTCTTCTAAAAGTAGCTGTTCTTGAGATACTTGGATATTTAATTATAACACCATTTTTTATATTTCCATGAATTGTTTATTTGCTTGCTATATCTACAATTATTACATGTACATGAATAATTATATTTAAGTGCCAAATCTATTCCCTACAACTTCTTCCTGAACGCCATTTTTGAACAATTAACGGTTTCCGAGTTACAACGATTTGAAAAAGGCAATTTTTGTGAAATGCAAAAATACATACGCCCTTTTTAAAAATCAGTCGTGAGTCGGATTGACCTCTCCATCGGTTCAAAACTTATGGTTTGCCATACTGAAGCCATGTGCAAAGTTTCATCCAAATCGGAGAAGGTCGAGTCTGATGATCTGCTAAGCATTTCTGGAATTGCTCTATTAAGGAATAAGCCATTGTTCGGACCTTGTGTCGGTTTTACTTTAATAACTTTTTCTACAAATGTCGGATTGTTTTGCCGTCTACTACCGATTTTTTGTTGTAAAAAGTGAATTTCTCCATACTAAATCCCATACAAACTTTAAACCTCGGGCGCGAAAATATAGTTTTTCCGATCGAGCTAAAATTTTGCATGGTGCTTATGGGATCCAAAAGGAAAACGAAAAGTTCGAAGGAGCCGAAATCAATATTTTAGTGGTCATATTTAAATCTAAATTTACATGACATAACTGTTTATAAATTAAAAAGGTTTTGGTAGTTTATACCCAAAGAAAGTTTTTGATTTCATTCAAGTTTGAAATAAAAATGACAGAATATTCTAATGATGTATTTAATATGTATAGAAGTAATATGAGAAAGGCATAATCGCATCACTAGGTGGGTTGAAAAAGGTTTTTTTAGCATATATAAGATCCAGTGAAACTCGATTGAAATGTGCTAGGCAAAAAAGCGGGTTGCAAAACTAACACAAAATACCACCACGATTCCGTTACCCGAATATGCGAACGCAGTAGGCAGCGCCCATTTGTCTTCTCACGCGGTGAATTCAAACGTCATCGAAATTTTCAAAACACATTAATTTCGTTCGAATCCGAGGGTTTGCAAAGTTTCTGCTCAACCGACGGGTATGCGGATCAGCGCGGCTCGAAGTCCGAACCGCGTACCGAACACGTAATCCGGGAAAAGCCTTCGAACTTACGGTTCGCGTCGCGCGCGCGCTTCGTGGCGGCATCACCGCAAAGGAATAATCGTTTGCAAATCATAAGCCGAAGCCGAAGTCGGGCGCACTTTGGCGGTGAAATTCTGCATCGCGGAAGTTTATCATTCGCACATGACAGCCACCAAAGTTCAATCGGGGACCGCACGCAGGACCGATTAAGTGTTGCTTTGAAATTTATGTTTCTTATGTCGTTTTCGTTTTTAAATTGCACTACACCGGTGTAGCGAAAGCTGCACCTAAACCGTTCGTTTTTACCAATTGCACTACACCAGTGCTACACTTTTTCTGCACCGATACCACTGGTGTAGCACTCATGAAAAGTTTGGTGTAGCTCTGTGCAATGGAATCGTTTATTGTAGTCAATGGTTACTGTTTATGTTTTCGTCATTTTTGTTCGTTTATTCATGCCTCAGTGTAGCACTGCACCGGTGTAGTGCAAATTAAAAACGAAAACGCCATTAGTTATGTTGGGTCGGGTGATCGCATTCGAAAGAGAAAAAAAAACCGAAAATTTTCCAAACTCGATTTCCTGCCGGTATTTCGTTCAGCTTTACGCTAGAATGCAATGCGGGCACAGGTTAATGGATGTTCTTTTTTTGGAGGAAGCTTCTCCTGTTTCAGTTGTAGTGCAACTGACAGATGGATCGCTTCGGGATAATTCCGGCAATGTTCGGCCCGTTTGTCTGTGACACGCATGTTAACAAGGTGCCAACTGACGATAAGTTTTGGGCACATCTGCTTAGATCGAACTCTGCCACTTTGTCCGTGCCGATCTAGTTGTCCGTTTTTTTTCTTGCTCCTCTCGGGAATCGTGAGAAAGGAAATGCTAGAAAAAAAATAAGCTGTTTGGTGCTTCTTTTTTCTGCTCCTACGACCTGATGGCTGACACCGGATCGGACCAACTGCGAGTTTACAACAGTACGCAAGGGTAATAAATCTGCTGGGTAATGTTTTGGTCGTCTTCATTTCTTTTTTTTTGCCTTTTCACCAGTGCCCTTTAGTTTGATCTGCTGATAGTGAAGCAACAACTGAAATTGGTACAGTACCTTCCAGCAGCAGCAGCAGCAGGATAGAATAACAGTACCCTGGTGGTAATCGAAGACGGCCGCATGCATGACAGGAAAGAAGTACTGTTTTTTTTTTGTTGTTGTTGGAACGTGATACTGATGGGCTACTAGATGGATGATGTGAACTCAGAGGGTTGCTGTCAAAGATGGTTTGTTTATTGACTAGGGTGAAACAAAGCGTCATTGTAGGAAAGCGATCAAATTATCAATCAATAATGTGAAATTTGAGGGACCTAAACAATGTTTTGGGGAATTTAGCAGATCGATTATACGAGAAGTGAATGGTGCTGTTGTTTGTGTTCCGAAATACCATGTCGGAATCAACTAAACATTGCATTCAACCGGGAACTTAGTTCGTATAATGTCAACAAGTAACGAAACATCTGCCGGCAACACGTAAACCAACCAATCATTTTGTTGGAAACAAATATACCAAAACAAAGCCAATCGCCGAAACCAAATGTAAACATATTTGCCTAATTGATCGTAATTCAGTCACTTCACAGCAGTCACGCACAAAACTTCTACACAAAAGGGCCCATTCTGCTTGCTCTTTCAGAGCGCTGGAAGAGGGCGTATTATGCTGGACCCAACGGCCCACGCATGCTGGAGTACCCCTCCAGTGAAGGAGCATTTTGTCCGATGCAGAGAGCGCGGAAAAAAAACGACCTCGCGTTTTAAATTTATTGTTATTCTATTCCGGCGAACGAACCGTCGATCCGGGTTTGTTTACCATACTAAAATGTTCTAGAGGTCACGTTCGACATCGAGACGGAGTCTCACTTTGTCTTCGATCCGACTTGACTGCACCGAGCAGGGATCAGAAAGAATACACAAATTATTAGAATTAAGATGGAGATTTCAATAATAGACGTTGTTTGCCTTGCTCTACCGATGATGATGATGATGATGTGGGGAGGGGGGATTTGTTTGATGATAGTTGCATTATGCGATCGGAGACTTGTTGTTTGGTTGTTTTCCAAACCACAAAATACAACCCCGCTTTTGGTCTTTGTCATGCCGTCCACCGTTTTTTTTTCTCTTTGCCCCAGCTAATTCAGATTCCGTGTACGTCTCGTAAAGTACAAGTTACACTCACTTTGTAAGGTGTTCGATTTCAGTGGAATCCCCATGCCAGCCACTGCCCACCCTTCTGTCAGCGTTGCATTTAATTAAGCAACCATTTTTACTGCATCGAAAACGGTTTGCCGCACTAGCAAATGCACTTGATCACATGTTGCATTAATTAAGTATCGTGTTTATTTACCGTTTTGCATTTTGCTTCGTCGACAATTTCACATTTGTACATGCGGCGGTTCCCATCAGTTGACAGCTTGCCAATGGGCGCGAAATCGGGAGCACCAGAAAACCAGTCGAGATTCGCGTAATGACTGCCAGCCGCATTTCAGCACTGCTCATCATCGCACGCAATGTCGTTCCGAAAATAGATCGTTTGCAGGTCAGGCACCGCCCGGCACCGGAACCCATCCAAGCAGGCTTCGCCCTGTTTGACGGCAGACGGCTACCGTGTGCTCCGAGGAGGATCGGACAGTGTTGATTTAATAATTCAAACATACAAATTATCAAAGACACCTTTGCGTTGCTGTGGTTGCAAGTCATTAACTTTTTGACGCCTACTCGAAATGCTGAACCTTTTACGGCTGTTACTGTTCGTCGTGCGATCTGCGTTTGTCCGACTAATCATGGCAGAAGCCGGCGGCCGCGAGGTGTGTTTAGCATAGAGATGACGCGCCGTAGCTTGGCGTGACCGGTGAGGTAACACCTGATTCTTCCTAATACCTATAGCCCCTTAATTACGTTTCATTAGGACAGTGTAAACGGATTGTTTCCACGCGAGTTGAGTAGAGCAGTCGTACAGCCCCCACCCCTCCCGGGCCCGCCGGCTACGCTGAGTCGTAATGATGGCGGCCAGTATTTTGACAAGACTTATGCCTCCTGATCTTGACATTAATCCCTCTTAATTTTAGTTGACCGATTGTGTCACAGTGTTTACGTGCTTGCGTATAAGTTACATCTAGAATAAATTCCTCTCACGGTTTGAAACGGTTAGCGAAGGATTTTTCATACTGATCCGAGTTTTGAATCCGTCATTATAAATACTTGTGGGCTTTCAGATCATATCAATTATTCTTCTGTTTTCAAATTTTAACCTAATCATGAATAATTGAGTGTATATTTCTATGCATTTCTCATTTATGAGCTAACCAAGCACAGTAATTTTACTGCGAATCGGGTTGGTTGATTAAATTGAAAGATGTTTTTTGGTTATTTGCTGCTTTTAAAATATTTATTTCACGTCGACGTCCAACGTTTTGAAGACTTATTCCTTCATCTTCAGGGCAACTATTATTTTACTTACATAAATTAGTCACACAATATTTTCACAAGTTTCAATATACAGAATTTTAATGCTTCGAAGAAGAACCGATTTGCGGAATTTAACCAATGTTTTCAGTTGTTGAACACTTTTAGACATCATTTATTTATCTGCACCAGAACCAAAAGGCGGGTGGGTAATGTCACAGACATAACTGGAGGACGTGAATACGAATAAAACTGACATGTTTCTTTCTCACTTCTGGATAAAGACAATCTTTCGTATTAGATTGTGTAAATTTTTCAACTTTCATTGCTTCGTT
Organism: Malaya genurostris; assembly: GCF_030247185.1. NCBI lineage: Eukaryota > Metazoa > Arthropoda > Insecta > Diptera > Culicidae > Malaya > Malaya genurostris. The sequence continues at coordinate 337,303,183 of NC_080571.1, read as the reverse complement.
TCCAGGATTTTAACGAAGCATCTATACTACAGTACAACTAATTGACGGCAAACATATTCTACCATACAATCAAATAACACGGAACAAATACAGTTTTGTAGATTTAGATACTAGGGTAAGGGCTCCCTAGTTCATCTCAGCTCCAATTTCCATCTCATTCCTTCACCTCATAACTTTGAACATTAATCATATCTTTAAACGTACCTGAACAAAACTGTGGAACGTTTTAAAACAAAAAAATAGATAAAAAACCTTCAACGATCGCTTTTTTCATTTTAAATAAACTCATTTTTTAGTTTAGGAACCACTTTCGTCTGAAGATTTACAATTCATCATGTTTCTGAATATTTACTAATCGATTCGTCTCAAAACATGATCACTATTTCACATAATTACACCACTATTCAATGTTGGATGACTTTATAGTTAGTAATGTTCACTTTCCACTTGTTTATTCAACAATTAAAGACTTCTGAAATTACCTGATAAGCAATAAAAGCAATGAAAAATATGAGATGAAAATTTGCACTTAATTCACTTGATTGCGCTTTGTTTTCATCTCATTTCCTATCGCAAGGTTGCTAGGTTTTCTCATAATGTTAAATAAAAAAAATATTTTTTCTTCTTTAAATTATCATCAACAAGTATTTTTTGGTATCCGTGACATTAGTTTAATTATATAATTGATATTTATTTATAAATAAAACTGTTTCGGATTCTAATACTACCAAATAGAGCGTGTTAAATACTAATCAAATAACCATTGTGGCAAATCTAGTAGCACTGGTTTCTTTCCGCTATACATCTCCATAGCACTGTTAAATGTGTGTGTTTCATCGGCTGTGCACAGAGATGCCAGATATTTTCATAGAAAATGTGTATCTGCTCTATCTGTTTTCACAAATAAAATGAATCAAATTCAAATTGGTTTTAAATTTTAATATAAATGTTTATCAGTGTTCTTCATCAAACATTTGCACACATTTGAACATGTGATTTGTCCGTTGATTAATAAACTTTTAAAGAAGAACTGTAATCAAATACTAATAGATATTCAGAGAGAAAAGTCCAACGTTTTACTTCTCACTTCTTATGAAACTTTACAAATCTGTATTAAATTTAGAAAATCTGTAATCTGATTTAACGAACGCGAACGCAAAAATCTATACAATACAGATAAATCTGTATGAATGGCATCTCTGATTCTGCATTTGGTTTTTAGAAGGGCTAATGCCTAAATAGTAACAATTCTTTTTTTTGTTTTTTTTAAGTTCTCCAAATTAACTGCAGAGTAAAATTTTAAATTTGAAACGAAAGGTAATAAAAACGATCCAAAAAATTTTAAACGTCAAAATTCAGCTGCAAATTGCAAATTCGATCCAAAAAATTTTAAACTCCGAATTCAGCTGCAAATTTTCGGAATCTAGATAAAAAACTCAGGTCTTAAATTTAGTTCTAGAAGTAAGGAACTGAAGTTATTTTTATAATTTTCCAAACTGCGTTGTAGAACAAAATTCCGAACTTGAATTCCAAGTCTTGATATAGGAACTGAATTCAGTTCCAGCATCTAGTTCCAGAAATCATGTTCACAATTTAGCTCCAACATGTAGGTTCTGAATTCTGGAAATGAGTGCTGAAACTGAATTGATGAATTAAATTCTGAAACTAAATTCAGGAATAACCCTCTGGTTTTCAATTCAGTTTTTAAATCAAGGTTTGGTGTTCAGACCTAATATTCAATTTCAGATTCCAGATCTAAAATTCATATCCTGAATTTTGTTCATGAATTCTGAAAAATCCTAAATTTGAAACCATTTTCAAAATCCAGAAATAGAATTCAGTTCTAGAGTCATAGTTTTAAATTCTGAACCTGTAATCTGAAACTAAATTTTTAAATAGAAGTATGAATCTAAATTCGGAACCTAAAATTAACTTCAGAATGCAGGTGGACCAGAATCTAGATTCTGAGATTAGTTCTTGAATTTAACTTAAAATTCAGTTCTCTGCTACTGCTGGTTTACTTCTAGCCACGACGTCCGAATGCGAAGGAGAGCTACATTGATTCACCTGACCATTTGAGGTTTTTACCACCTCATTATTACTGATGTAGGTGGAAGAACCTCAGCAAGATTTACCAATTACACTCGGCCAGTAGAACATCGGAACTGATATGTGCCTGACTACCTCAAAACCGTCGTCCGGGTGCGAAAAAGGCAAGCAAACGTGATGAGTTTTCCTCGTTGTTTCCGAAAGTTTGAGAAAACCTAGATTTTGAGTTATTTATGGATATTTTACACTGTTGAAAATTTAATCACAAATTCCTGATTATATTTCTGATAGCATGGAGGAAAAATTATGTTGTTGCGTTAAGTATAACAAGAGATATTCACGATCAAAAACTTATCACTCTCCCAGAGGGTAAATTTTGAAAAGGCGCCCCATAGTAAAGTAAGTCGTATTCACGACAAAATTCTGGCCCAAACGCGGGACTGGCACAGAACTCAGTTGCAAAATTTAGGTTCGGAATCCAGTGTCTTTTTTTTAGGTTTGGAATCCAGTGTCTTTTCCGTGCACATGAGTTGCTGCACTGATTTAAGACGAGAGGGAACTCAGCTCTGAGATTTATTGTTCTCTCTGTAACGTTTGGCTTAGTGAGAACTTGTATGCACACTTTCAGGAGAGGTTTCAGTGGCTTATGCTTATGACAGTTTTCTTTTTGCAAAAAGCACAAATTTCAAAAATGACAAAGATTCTCACAGATTTCTGAAATAAATCACATACTGACAATGAGCCCCTAAAAATCTTCAAATTGCTAGGGCAAACAAAGTTTCCTACAGAGCGTTTGAAAGTGACGGGACCTTTTCTTGATCTTGCATCCTTGACTGTCTCAGTTGCAACGTCGAAGCGGTTTTATTGATTTTTTTCGAAATGAGTCCAATCCATTTCATTGTATTGAAAAACACAAGCGAATATCAATTCCTCTATCTTTAGTTTTCACTTACTACGAACCGTTACATCTGATATAATCAGTGCCCAACTCGTAGATATTCCCACGAGACGCCACTGAGTGCTAGAACTGAATTCTGAACTTAAATTCCGAACCTTAATAAAAGAACTGAGCTCAGCTCCAAAATCAATTTACAAAATCCTGGTTCTGATTTCTGGAAATGAGTCCTAAGGCTTAATATAGAAACTAAATTTTGAAATTGAATTCAGAAATTCGATTCTGGTTCTGAATTCAGTTGCAAAATTCAGGTTCGGAGTTCAGAAATAACATTTAATTCTAGATTCCAGATCTGGAATTTATATCCTGAATCTTGTTAATGTACTCTGAAGTAGAAATCAGACTGCTGGATTTGAATTCCGAACTTAAATAAAGGAATAAAATTCAGTTCCACAATGTCAAGAAACCAGTTCCAAAATCCAAATCTAGGTTTCAATTCGTATCCCAATTGGGTTCCCCACGATGACATCAAACGAACGGTAAATGCAGTCCATCTTTGACGTTTATTGGTGGTTTGTGTACCATCATAAATCAAATAAACATAGATTTCCCAGTGTAATAGTAATGTAGTTGAGCAACCCGTGACACCAAAAGCACCGTCTGGTGGAGAATGGGTGCGTAAATACTCCTAAAATGCATGCAAAAAGTTGCCTGCGCATTTAACACAACCACTGTAGCTAATGGAAAAAAGTACACCCGTTTGTCACTAGAGGTGCTGTTAGTGTCACCGTACAGTGAGAAATCTATGTTTATTTGATTTATGGTACCATGGAATACTGTGGAATGGAATAGAATATTATAGAATAGAATAAAATAATACAAACTGAACAAATGAGCAAACCACTGATAGCTGTCAAACGATGTTCATCCAGTTCATTCTTTGAGGTTGTGTCGTTTTCATGTGAGATCTGATGGGTGAGATGATCTGTGAGTGAAGTGTAAGAGGAAGTGTACGCAAGAACGGTAATAAAGGCCACCGTTTCAGCTCAGGACTAACGATCGACCAATAGAAGAGCTAAAAGTAGGGTAAAGGTACCCTCATTTATCGCAGCTCCATTAGTCATCTCACATGCGGAAACCATTAGTTAGAGTAAGATCTGTTGTCTCTGTTCGATAACTTCAAAAGTAAAGTGAAACTAGGAGCATTCGCAACAAGTTTTCACGTCGCTATAACAACAGTATTGTACAATTTTCGAACTACTTTTTCTACGGTAGTGCTTCACAAATCCGAAGTAAAGATATTGTTTTCGATTTGATCACAATGCATTAATTGAAAGTCGAGTAATCGCTAAAATAACACGGTGACACTACAAATGAGATGATAATTGGTACATTAATTCTAGTCAGAATCTATTAGAATAGAAACAGTAGCTCAATGTTACGATGTTTGCTTGTGAAGTACATGTATGTGTGTGAGTATGTTTGCGTGCATATGTAGATGTTTATGTATGTGTAAATTGCATGTGTAAATTGCATGTGTAAATTATTACTAACTCAACATTTCTATTCCATATGAAATGAAATTATTTTACACTGAGAAAACTGGAAAATCGAACTAAGAGAAAAAAAGAAGAAACTTAAACTTGGAAGAACAAGAAGAAAGATGAAAAGAAGAAGAATGATGCAGAATACCAGAAATAAAAAAAAGAAACTAATAAATAACGCAAGAGTAGAGTGGATAGGTATGTAAAAAAAATACATCAAGTACCCAACAGGTAAAGCCATTTAAAAGATTATTATTAGTGTTATTACTATAACCATTACTACATTACTATTACAATTATTACCACTACATTCCATACAGACCATTACAAGAACTACATACCACAATTTACATTATCACAAAACCAGATCTACGACCATTGTCATTACTAAAACAACAATTTTTTTCAATCTATTTGAATCAGCACAAGAAAAACAGTGACCAAGTGGGCATCATAGCCTAGGAACGTCTGTGTGTTGATTTAAAGTAGAAGCTCATAGAAGCAAATCTTATCAAGGGTCCAGTGTAGAACCGAAGCAAGGGACTTGTTTCAAGGTTTTGATATTTTAATAACAAATAAACGAATTAATTAATTGTTGACCGCACAATAAAATATAATCAATATATAAACAGATCGGCTGAAAAGTTCGTATTGTTTCTATGAGAGGGCACCACTAGAATTAAATCCATACCATTTTCAGTTAGTACCAACCTTCAAAAGATACGTGTATAAATTTGACAGCTGTCTGATTATTAGTTTGTGAGATATTGCATTTTGAGTGAAGCTACTTTTGTTATTGTGAAAAAATGGAAAAAAAGGAATTTCGTGTGTTGATGAAACACTACTTTTTGATGAAAAAAAGTGCCGCCGATACCAAAAAATGGCTTGATGAGTGTTATCCAGACTCTGCACCGGGCGAAGCAACAATTCGTAAGTGGTTTGCAAAATTTCGTTCTGGTCATATGAGCAATGAAGACGATGAACGCAGTGGACGTCCAAAAGAGGCTGTTACCGATGAAAACGTGAAAAAAATCCACAAAATGATTTTCAATGACCGTAAAGTGAAGTTGATCGAGATAGCTGACACCCTAAAGATATCAAAGGAACGTGTTGGACATATTATTCACGAATATTTGGATATGAGAAAGCTTTGTGCCAAATGGGTGCCGCGTGAGCTCACAATCGATCAAAAACAACAACGAATTGATGATTCTGAGCTGTGTTTGGAGCTGTTATATCGAATTAAAATCGATTTTTTTCGTCGATATATAACAATGGACGAAACATGGCTCCATCACTTCACTCCGTAGTCCAATCGACAGTCAGCTGAGTGGACTGCACGCGATGAACCGAATCCAAAGCGTGGAAAGACTCAACAATCGGCCGGTAAGGTTATGGCGTCTGTATTTTAGGATTCGCATGGTATAATTTTCATCGACTCCCTCGAAAAGGGAAAAACCATCAACAGTGACTATTATATAGCGTTATTAGAGCGTTTGAAGAACGAAATTTAAAAAAAAACGGCCTCATTTGAAGAAGAAAAAAGTTTTGTTTCATCAAGACAATGCACCGTGTCACAAGTCGATGAAAACCATGCTGAAATTGAACGAATTGGGCTTCGAATTGCTCCCTCATCCACCGTATTCTCCAGATTTGGCCCCCAGTGACTTTTTTCTGTTCTCAGACCTCAAGAGAATGCTCGCTGGTAAAAAATTTAGAAGCAATGAAGAGGTAATCGCTGAAACTGAGGCCTATTTTGAGGCAAAGGACAAATCGTACTACAAAAATGGTATCGAAAAGTTGGAAGATCGCTATAATCGCTGTATCGCCTCTGATGGCAATTATGTTGAATAATAAAAACGAGTTTTGGCAAAAAAATGTGTGTTTCTATTAAACGATACGAACTTTTCAGCCGAACTGTTATAAAAGGGTGCCAATATTTTGGGATCACCTCTAATTTCGTGGCTCAACATGAACTGCTATGCACTGATCAGTCAAAGACGAAGCAGTAATTACGTTTTTTACCATTTTCAAGATATCAATTTTCGATCGTCAGCGTTATGCAGCCGACAAGCTCTAAACAGGATTGTTTGCAAGTCAATTGTTTAGAGTCGTTGATCTGCTAGATCAACCACCTCATAAATCGGTTTACGATTATTGAAAAACAAAAAAGCTTCCCGCATCGATTCCCACGTCCCCGAATGAAGCAAACAAAAACTGCTCTCTTGAAAGTTCTCGAAGAAACCTGACTCGTCGTAGTAAATGACAGAAAAAAAATCGCTCCCAGTCAGACTATTCCTGTTTTTCGTTGTTATGCAAAATAGAGCGAATAAAAAAAAAATAAACCGTCCAGTCGTGTTCTTCGTCAACTCCATCGTTCAACGTTCAAATGCTCAAATGCGAACAACAAAGACAAAATACGTCAATTTCCTTTCGAATTGTCGTCGCCGCGAAAACATCGCTTATATTTCCTCTTGATCGAAGGAAAAACGGTACAAATTTGAAAGCGAGCGACACTGACAGAAACTGTTTTCTAATAGTTTTCTACCGTACTTAGTCGGAGTCAAGTCCAATGCCCAACTGGAATACGTGATGACGTTATTTTCGATCACCGATCATCAAGTGGCCTCGCAGTTCCGTTAGTCCCAACGATCGCGGACGAAACTGGTATTAACATCTGCGGGATAATTGAGCGGACAAATTTGGTGCGGCATTCGAGGCACCAACTTTTCAGTTTTGGTCAAAACATTCGGCCGTGCTCTGAATCAAGTCGATCCGGGATATTTTGCAGCCGACATTGATGAAATATATTTGCTAGCTCCGTTCGATCGTCGAAACGCCGAGCGCACGATCTACTGAAGAGGAAGCAGGGAAGGGTCACCCGTTTAGACTCGGCACCCGCCACGAGTTTATTATTTTAAAGCGGTTATTAATTACCCCCTTCGCACTGTCACATTTCTCATCCGGGCAAAACGATTGCCATTATGATTTATGGCCTTGGAGCCTGTGTCATAAATCCTCTTAGAGCCCCCCTGCATGGCCCTTAGTTTCGCACAGTTCCAGTCTCTCGGCCAGCCGGCTGCCACATTTGTTTATGGAATTTCGCTCCCCGAGTAGCAAATCCAACGGCTAAGTTATTACAGTTGAAGGCGCCAATAAGTGCCACCTTTTTTTCAATTACCGGACCAGCAGCGGTGGGTGGCACAACCTGGTCTTTGAACAGTTTCACAAAGGCTTCAAAACGGTGACCCCACTTCCGGGTCGATCAGCCGTTTTTGTTGAGGCTTCGCAAAAATTTTCGACGGCGAGGGAGTCGATAATCTTCGAGGTGCGAGTAAACACAAACGTCGATAAATCGCACTTCGCGGATGAAAGAAAAAAAAATGAAAATGGCGTATAATTGGTACTTATTATTATGGCACTCGAGTTTTTTTTTGAGAGCAAACACAACTAAACAAACTTGAAGCATGTGGTCTGCGGTCTGGTTGAGAAGTTTATTTGCTCAACCGGTTCGGAGTTATGCTGAAGTGAGCGCAATTGCGATAAGAAGGATGGCTGTGGATGGACTTGAGATCGTTTTAGTGGTGCCCGACTAACAATCTACTGACGACGACGCACGATCTCCCATAATTGTCACGGACAAGTGGCGACACGGTTGAACGGCTTATCTAGAAAATAAACCGTCACGGCAAATGGTTAACGCAGACTGATCAGCAGTGTGACAATTATTTAAGCCATTAACTAGAGTCGGCGCTAACTTCGAGATAAAGTAAAGTAATCGGCCTGCCAGCTACTTGCTGATAAACGAGAATTGCTACCATTTTTGTCTTCGTTGTTTTATGCTTTTCAAAAAATTGAGTTAACTTAAATGAAACTTTCGACAGTTCCGACTGCAAATTTTATCGTTCCAGTTATAGCAAAAATCGAATTCATGCAGGGAACGGACGATATCACACTTGATGTCCTCGATTGCAAAAACGATGCAGTGTTTGATTGACAAAAAATGAGGTTGATGTCACAAAAACAAACAAATGAATGTAGAAAAACTAATCGAATAAAAGTAAAGAATTCATAATTTTTTATAGATAAAAGCTCACACTGATAAAAAATGGAACAGGAAATTGAATATAAAATTACCTCACAGTTGTTAACTTTTCGATAATCTTAAAAAAAACTAAGCGTAATCTACAGTCATATTCATTTGAAAATCAATGCTTTCCAATATAGTTTAACATCGTTGGTGAGTTTTCGATTCAACTAATGTCTACTTCATATTACTGTTGATTTACATGTTGTGTCAATTTCATATCTTTTTTCCGTTCAATGTTCGCAGAAGATTGTGTCCCGATAGTACGAGTAAAGGAGGTTCAACGACCAACAATTCTTTGAAGAAAACCCTTCTTCATCCATTTAGTGGTGTGATAATGCCTCTCTCTTCTTTCATAACAGTCTCATGAAAATATGTTTCATACTTTTATTAAATAATTTTGGATACTAATTTTGACACCAATTGGTTCATATTGATTCGAGTAGTTCACAAAAGCATGCTTCAGTGTTTATGTCACACAGTCAGCATCATTTTTTCAAACTAGTGCTTGACATTTGCGTTGCCTATTTGTATGAGAACAGTGATGCTAATCTAAAAAAAGCTTTCTCAGTCCACTTAGTGGAATTTTCATATATCTTGAAAAATCACCATAGGGGGGAGTACATGAAATTTTCGAAATCAAAAAAAAATTTGATGCCAAAAGGCTTAGAATTGCATGAAACGTCGAGATTTAGTGTTATCTCGAAAAAAATTTTTTTTGAAAAAATCGACTTTTTGGGACTTAGAAAAAATATCAAAATTTTTTCCCAGAAAGTTGATTTTCTCAAAAAAAATTTTTTTTTTTAGATGACACTAAATTTCGATGTTTTATGCAGTTTTAAGAGTTTTGGCATCAAAAAAAAATTTCGATTTTGGAAATTTCATGTACTCCCCCCTATGGTGCTTTTTCAAGATCGAAAATTTTCAAACCTTAACCGCCGGGCAGCACCCCTTACGCATGTCCGATTTAGCTCAAATTTTGCATGAGGACATTTTTCGATGTGCTTAAACTTTTGAGCACTATCGCTTTACGAAATTAGAGGTGATCCCAAAATATTGGCACCCTTATATATAAGAGCGGTAAAAATCAACGTGTTTTGTCGGTTACGTCACTTATACAATCATATATCTGGAACCAAAAGTCACAACCATTTGATCTTCGAAACTTGATCAATGGCCCGACAGTAGCTTTCAAACGAGCCCAAGTTTGTGTAAAATCCGTTCAGTCATCTCTGAGAAAAATGAGCGTTTTCAAATATCTTCGAAATGTGCACACACTCACAGCCATTTTCCGATCACGTCGAACTGAGTCAAATGGTATAACACTATGGGTCTTTGAGGCTTCGTTCGATAGTCGGTTTTTCCAGCAATTCTAGTACCTTTCTATGATGAAAGGCAAAAAGTGTGAATAGCAATGGTCTCAAATTACTGCCTCCAGAACTGTTCGAAAATTGCGACGACGTGCTAATCTATCTACCTATATATATATATATATATATATATATATATATATATATATATATATATATATATATATATATATATATATATATATATATATATATATATATATATATATATATATATATATATATATATATATATATATATATATATATATATATATATATATATATATATATATATATATATATCTATATATATATATATATATATATATATATATATATATATATATATATATATATATATATATATATATATATATATATATATATATATATCTATATATATATAAAAAAATGCAGAGATCATTCTTTGTAATCGCATCACGTAAGAACGGATGGACGGATTGAGATGCTTTTTTTTTTTTGTTTGATCAGTTTTTACCCCCACCGGGTTCGTACATCAAAAAAATTAGGAAAACTTACCGGAAAAGTGGGAAAAACCAATAAAGTTATTTTGTATGGACAATGGAATTTTCCACCGAAAAAGTCGCCAATGATTGCTAGATTTACGATTGATGGCGCGCAATGAGTTGCATAAGTGCTTGACCATTGAAAGAAAGAATACTAGATCGTTGGAAAATCGTTTGACGCGCAAAAGGTAGTTTTGGGTGGAGATTTTACATGCATGATTGATTCGTCATTTGGAAACACGTGCTTAATAGGGTATCAAAATCATTACTTGCCAAATGACTGTTTTAGCTATAGCGTAAACAGAAGCACAAGTCCTAATGTCATTTACCAGTAGATGTAGTTAGATGAATTATGTTGGCCAACAATAATTGTGATACAAACGTTTCAAAATCTGTTACGAAAACATTTCAAAATTTGTTACAAAATATTTCGGAAATAAATTACTCCAGTTGTTATAATTCTGTTATTCCCATTTCATCGGGTCGAATACGGCGTTGTATTAAGAAAATGGTTTTAAAAGCGATTTTGTGTTTTTTGTTGTGCAGACCGTAACTCCCTGCTAGTTGCATTTGTACGATAAGAAGTTGGATACGCTTTGCCGTAAAAGAACCAATCATGATTCTTTTTCAAGTTAAATTCGAACAAAACAAAGAGAAAAATCACTCAAGCTTCCAGCTTTCAGCGAATGCGAATTGGCATTCCTTCAAGTTTTGGTCAATTTTTTTCAACACAGAACACCCGTTTCCATTGAATTGCACCTCGCTGACAACTTTAACATGAACATTGCAAATGGACTCTTTGTTTACGTCATTTTCTGTTGATAACTCATCAATTGCCACGTTAAATTCATAGCTATTTGCGGAGAACGACACCCAAATTCTCATTTTCGTATCGATACTAGATAGTTAACTAACATTAGACTAAAAATGCAGCAATATTTGTGGGAGAGAGTGTATAAAAAAAATCTTTCATTTTCTTCTAGGATCATTTGAAATGTTCACTTTGAACACGCCTTTGACGTTTCCAGGAGATTGAATTTGACGATGGCCCAATTTTTGTTCAAGTTCAACATTTTGGGGCTTTTTTTTGTTTGTACTAGTGATGGGCAGAACCGTTCTTTTGAAAAAAAGGCGGGTGGGTAATTTTAGAGACATAACTGGATGTCGTGAATACGAAAACAACTAACATGTTCCTTAACACTTCCGAATATCAATTAGTTGATCAATTGTATGAATTATGCAAGCATTCCCCTTTTCCACATTTCTCGCAAAAACAAAGAAGGCTTCACTTGATCTCGATTACTGTGAATTTCACACAGCGAAAAGTGCAAAAATCTAACCAAACTGTTCTAGATTTGTACTAAACTGAGGATATTTCCCTTCGGTTTGCGAACAACAAATCCTAATAGTTATTTAGAAAACTTTTAGAGCCATTAGAACGGCTGATTTTGTGTAATGCTCTCCACCGTTGCTTTTTCACCAATGCAAATGACTGGCAGCTGTGACGTAATCGCTTTTGTCGGAAGCGAAACGAGCTTTGCAAACGACACAAAATACATCTGCTCGCAGTGGCGATAGAATCCAAACTGATCCAATTTTTGTTGAGAGGTTTGTTTTTACCTGATTTCGTTTGTAGCTTTTTCACTAATGGGTAGTCCTTACGGCTATAAAAATCGTCGCATACAGAATTTGAATATCGATTATTTCATTTCGGATTTGCATAATTTATTGAAAGAAACTATCCGGATGCTGTACGGGATTCATTCCTGCCTTTCAGAAGGACCAAATTGTGGAACTCACTACGATATTAAACACTGTTCGGAACATTTTCTCGAACGATTTGTTGTACAGCAGCAGATATTTTGTTCTCTTCTTCAGAATGCGTTCTGATTGGCTAGTGTTGACATGGGTTAAATGAGACAGGTTTTTCAATAGTGTTCAATAGTGTAGACAGGTTTTTTAATAGTGTACTTAAAGTGTTACATAACTAATGTAAACTTTGCGTCTACTCAATGGTTTAAATTGAACTGCTAGGCGGAGACGGCACGTGCAGAAATCGAATGTACAAACCAAATAAAAAAGCCCAAAATGTTGAACTTGAACAAAAATTGGGCCATCGTCAAATTCAATCTCCTGGAAACGTCAAAACCATGTTCAAAGTGAACATTTCAAATGATCTTAGAAGAAAATAAAAGATTTTTTTTATGGTATGTATCGAAAATAAGCTATCCACAAATTTATCTTTCAAATTATGATAAAAAACGATATTTTATTCAAACTAAAAATCGATCCTTTAATGTACGAGGTTAAACTTGACCATAATTGAAACCGGATTAAATTTAAGTTATTCTTTCACGAATTTTCGAACTTTTGATCGAACGCTCGTCATCAAGTTCCGGACAAGTATTGCATCGCATTTGTTGGACGCTTGAGCTCAAATTTTTTTGAACTCCTGCATGTTCTCAGTTGTCTCACCAGTCTTCTTCACGATTGCCCAGTAACGTTCGATGGGTCGAAGCTAATGGCAATTTACTGGATTGATGTTTTTCTCTACGAAATTCATACTCTTTTCTGCAAGCCAATTGAGAGTGGTTTTGGCATAGTGAGCCGACGCTAAATCCGGCCAAAACAGTGGAGGTGTACTATGCTTCTTATATAAAGGCAACAATCTCTTCTGGAGACACTCAGATCGTTAGATTTCACAATTTATAGTTCTGGTAGTGTAAATAATAGTTGACTTCAAACCACAGGAACATATTGCTTGCCATACCAGTAACTTTCGACCGAGTTTCTCAGCTTGAATTGACCTGATCGTATCGTTCACATCCTCCCCAACGACGACAGTAAAGTATTGGGGCCCTGAAAGGGTGTTTGAGTCCTCCTTTACATAAGTCTCATCGTCCTTCAAAAGGCATGCATTCGAACACTGCGAAAGACGCAAATACAATTTCCGGGCCCTTGTTGATGCTCGCCACTTCTGTTCTACACTTTGTTTCGAGATGTTCTGCTCTTGGAGGTCTTCAGGTGATTTCGCCAAATCACGTATTGACATTGATTTGTTCTTCATAATTAGAGATATCACTTCTGGTCCAGTTTCGAGTTGGAAGAACCGGGTTTTCTGCCTCTTCCTGGTAGCTCATTCAAAGAATAGTGTTCCCCAAACTTATTAATGATGGTTTTAACACTGGCATGATGAATTCCAAACTGCTTCGCCAATTCTCGCATAGTAATACCCTTCTCACTTAGCCATGTGTCCAGAACCTTAATTTTCACTTCCTTTTCAATATGCGACATTTTGAAAACGCAGAAGTTCAATCGCACAAACAAGTAAACAAATGAAAGCTGACAGCCAAACGCACAGCATGCTGCGATCTGAGCATAAAAAAAACATCACAAATACATGCGTACAACACAAATGTGGATAGCTTATTTTAGATACACTCCTTATGCACTCTCTCCCACAAATATTGCTGCATTTTTATGCAAATGTTAGTTAACTATCTAGTATCGATAACAAAATGTAAATTTGGGTGTCGTTCTCCGCAAATAACAGTTCGGCTGAAAAGTTCGTATCGTTTAATAGAAACACACATTTTTTTGCCAAAATTCGTTTTTATTATTCAACATAATTGTCATCAGAGGCGATACAGCGATTATAGCGATCTTCCAACTTTTCGATACCATTTTTGTAGTACGATTTGTCCTTTGCCTCAAAATAGGCCTCAGTTTCAGCGATTACCTCTTCATTGCTTCTAAATTTTTCACCAGCGAGCATTCTCTTGAGGTCTGAGAACAGGAAAAAGTCACTGGGGGCCAAATCTGGAGAATACGGTGGATGAGGGAGCAATTCGAAGCCCAATTCGTTCAATTTCAGCATGGTTTTTCGTTGTTGTTTTTGATCGATTGTGAGCTCACGCGGCACCCATTTTGCACAAAGCTTTCTCATATCCAAATATTCGTGAATAATATGTCCAACACGTTCCTTTGATATCTTTAGGGTGTCAGCTATCTCGATCAACTTCACTTTACGGTCGTGCACTGCGTTCATCGCCTTCGGTGCTCATATGACCAGTACGAAATTTTGCAAACCACTTACGAATTGTTGCTTCGCCCGGTGCAGAGTCTGGATAACACTCATCAAGCCATTTTTGGTATCGGCGGCACTTTTTTCATCAAAAAGTAGTGTTTCATCAACACACGAAATTCCTTTTTTTTCCATTTTTTACAATAACAAAATAGCTCCACTCAAAATGCAATATCTCACAAACTAATAATCAGACAGCTGTCAAATTTATACACGTATCTTTTGAAGGTTGGTACTAACTGAAAATGGTATGGATTTAATTCTAGTGGCGCCCTCTCATAGAAACGATACGATCTTTTCAGCCGATTTGTTAGCTATGAATTTTACGTGATAATGAATGAGCTATCAACAGAAAAGGACGTAAACAAAGAGAATATGTCATTACCTTTTGGCCCATTTGAAATGTTCATGTCAAGTTGTCAGCGAGGTGCAATTCAATGGAAACGGGTGTTCTGTGTTAAAAAAAATTGCCCAAAACTTGAAGGAATGCCAATTCGCATTCACTGAAAGCTGGATGCTTGAGTGATTTTTCTCTTTGTTTTGTTAGAATTTAACTTGAACAAGAATCATGATTGGTTCTTTTACTGCACAACAAAAACACAAAATCGCTTTTAAAACCATTTTCTTACTACAACGCCATGATCGATCTATGGTATTCAACCCGATCAGATGGGAATAACAGAATTATAACAACTGGGGTAATTTATTTCAGAAATATTTTGTAACAAATTTTGAAATATTTCTGTCTGCTGTTAAGTTGTTAAAATAACAAAAATCATAACAAAAAAGACTCTAGCGGGAACAAAATCGTAACAGATTTTGAAACGTTTGTATCACAATTATTGTTGAATTTGATATAACTACAGAAGTCCGAAAGCAGGAATTTATTACAATAGTTGTGATAAATTAGATAGCAAATTTAACACAGAAAAACAATACAGCCAACTTTTAGCATCGTTTCAATCCAAAATTGTTGAATGATTTTTTTATTATATGAATAATTTATTTAGTGATCTGATTTCTGCTTTTAGTTTTTTTGAAATTCTGATCATTATTGTTCGATATAAAGCAACGGAAGAACTCATTTTTTCTAAGAATGAACGTTGCCATGAGTCTTGCAAATGAAAATAAAACATCATAACTGATTTTGTTATTTTATTGTTATCATAAGTTTTAACTTTCAACAGTTTTCATTTGTTAAATATCTCAAAATAACACAAATTGTTATACATATCAACTGTTGATATACTTGTGTTATGATTAAGTTATGTGCATCTGATCGGGAAGGTTACACATCTAGCTAATGTCGGCTAATCTGGCTAACCGGCTTCAATGGAAATGCTTTGAGGTGGCCTGATATTGTTTCGTCCCGAACGAATCCAATTAGCTTTGATTTTCTCGCGTAACGCCGGAAAAAAAATCTCACCTGCAACGCTGGCAACAAACTGAAACCCTATCGTCACTCTATACGTTTAATTATCCAAGTGCAATCACTATTATTATAATTATAAAATACCCCCAGCTGAAGGCCGACTAACTTAGCTCAACCTGATAGCGCGCGCGTTAGTCCGGATGACGTAGATACCGTCCGGATAGTCGTGCGTTAAGTTTTTCGCTTTTCGCCGGTTGCGTGTCGGTTGTTCTGCGTTTCGTGTTCCCGCATGAGTACGCTCGATTATAGTGTTTGATTATGGAGCACGCGTGACCACCCGGACTGGACGTTCTCCATTGTCAAAATAGACATTCATAAAATAGCAACGGTTTTATTAGTGCAACATCGGTAAATAGATATGTAGCAAAGGTGCGCCTACACGAGTGCCATAAATCATAGCCGGAGTTGCATAAATTACACACTTTTTGGGCCCGATGTTGTACTTTTGAATACACACACGCGGATACGAAGCCTGTCAACACGGTGGTGGTCAATGCGGTGTGACATTACCGAGACATCGCAGTAGCCATTGCTTGCCCCGACACTCCGAAATGGATCATAAATTTTATGCGCTGGGTGTTTGTTTAGCTTTTGTTTTTCTTCTTTTCTTTGTGTCAGGCGGAGACACAGTTAGCAACGCAACCCGCCTACTTGATCGATGCCGTATGGAAGTGCGGTGTATCGATTGGCGATAGGCGGTTGGGTGGTCTTCCGTCCCCGATGCGCATCCCAACCCATCAATCATCGCATCACGAAAAATGATGGATTCGATGATACCGTTTTGGCACAAGTCAAATAGTCATATGGAAATGTTTTACTATCTTAGGTTAGGTTGCTATTATTGCTTGGGCACTAACGATTCTTTGTTTTTTTTTTTCTTTCTTTCATTCACAGACTCACGTTGTGGAGGCCTTCGAGCAGAGCTTGATTAATGTGTCCCAGAAGCTGCAGAAGCTGACCGTTTCCAAAGATCAGAAGGTAAACGTCATCCGTAAAGAATATACCCTTTTTAGGTTGGCTCAAGGTAAATTGTACTGTTTTGCAGGGGGATGAAATCCAAGAGATGAGGCAAACAATCGAACTTCTGCGGCAGCAGTCGGCTGGAATTGCCGCCACACAGCTGTTAGCTTTGAGCTCTGCCCATGGAACGACAACCAGTGGAACGACGGTACGGCGAACGAGCAATTTTACCGTTGCGTTTAAAACCGTAGTAACCAATTATCGTTCTCATTTTCAGAAAACCACCTCGAAACAACCACCGCCTCCACCACCTTCGAAAAGTGACATGAAGCGCCATCGAAGTGCTGATTCAATGAATTCGATTAGCTCGTCCGGAATCAGCGGCTCGGTTCCGCAGGATAAGCCGAAGAAGAAGGGCGGTTTGCGATTATCATTGACCAGAGCATTTTCTCGTGGTAGCAAAGATTCGAAATCAAATCGCCCGGTTAGTCAGCACTCCAACCCGGGTAGCGTTGATGGGTCCTTACAAGGATACCGAAGCCACGAAGATATCTGCGCTAGTCCGCCTTTATCACCGACTATGCCCAGTCCACCTGATTCTACCAGTCCGGTTCAAAACGGTAAACAGTGGCTCACCTAACATCGAACATACTTTTACCAATCCTATCTCCTTCCATTTCAGTTGATCAACAGCTAGCCTACGATCTGGACGGAAACCCGGTGGTAGAACACTTGGTGAAACAGCTCCGTCAGAAGGAACTAGTCCTGACCGACATCCGGATGGAAGCGTTGACCACTGCTTCGCAGGTGGAAAACCTTAAGGATACCGTAATGAAAATGCGTCAGGAGATGATCAACCTAAAGCACAACAACGAAAGACTACAGCACATGGTCACGCGGCGTTCGATATCCGGCAGTGATGCGTCACTGCGATCCACCAGTCCGTCCAGCAGTTCGGCCGCTGATTACCGGCGGCATAGTGCCGCAACCGAGTACCTGCACGGTCGGCCAATGTTCGATGTAAATTTGGACGAATGTGACGAAGACAGTATGCCACCGGCTCCGGCACCGGAACCGCCGCCAGAACCGCTCAGTCCGGCATTCATTGCCGACCTGTCGCCGTCGGTTGAACGACCCTCGATAGCCGATGGAATCACTGCCCTGCCGGGTGAATCGCAGACCGATCATATCGAGGGTAAGAAGATTGCCATCGCCGTTTATCTCGGGCAGATGGATCAGTTCAGCAAATATCTGGAGACGATGAACGAAAGTGGTCACCTGGAGAATGGAAAGATCAAGCAGAATGAGTTCACGATCGCTTTCACCTACATATCGGGGAAAACTGCCTGGCAAAGTCTAGACTACATTGTGGGACGAAGTTTCCGAGATTTTCTGGAGCGTGTCGATCCGAGCGGTAATCTGGGCCTGAACACGGAATCGATTGCCAGCTACCATCTGGGAGAAGCGAGGCGGTCGCATGAACTCTACCTGCCGGAACTGCTGCCGTACGGATACATTATTGGCCATGTCGATACGCTGTACATCTGTCTCCGGGGAGTCAGCAACGTAGCGTTGGATAATTTGATCATAAAAAACATGGTCCTGCGGTACAAATCGTCGGCCGTGGTCGATCCGAGACGGTCAAATCCGCGTGATTCGACGGAATCGATTGGAAATTGAAACGGTTTTGTTTGAAGTTTCTGTTTTTTTTTGCTTTGGAAAGTTTGCCGCTGATGCCTTCAGCTTGTCGCATCCGATTGGCTAATTTGTAATTTATGAAACTCGGTTTTTTTTTGCTTTGCGTTAGGATTAGGAATACGGTTTGGAGGTCTGCCCATGAATTAGGTCGGTTTGTTAAGGAAACGGGTCGCAGGGCGATTCAGGTGGCCATCCGACGTATCACGGAATTCGGAACACGGGTCGAGTAGATGCTCGACCGGTTGTTAATTTATTTATTGAAGGATTTCACTTACAAATTAGCCTAGGAAGAGACTGATGTGTGGAAGAAAACGGTTACGTTTGAGTGTACCCTGTTAAGCTTACTTGTTAGAGATCTGCCTTACACTTACAGCCTTACGAAATAAACGTTTAGTGAATATTTACCGGTCAGTTAGTTGAAATTTTCGCTATTGGGAACGATTCAACGAATTAGAGTCTTATTATTAAATAGAATATTGACAGGAATAAAGTATTTTCAATGTGAAAGAAAACAATTCTACTTCATTGGGATGATTTGGATAGCGACGAATTCTCACCCTTAATGTTGGGAACAATTCAAAGCATTTAATCCGAAATATTGACAGCTCGTTTGGAACTGGAAGCTACCTTTTCAAACGAACAGCTGTCGTCACTCTGGCGATTGGCACTCTAACTATCCCAAACCGCGAGTAACAAATCATTCTCCATGTATAGCTCGAGGCAGGCAGATTTATTTTCGGTCCAGAAGTTCAATACGTATTGAAAGAATTTTTGTTCAGCAAGAATGCAAGACCTGTTCCATATCAAGTGAGCGGCTTTGCTATAACCATACGATAAACTACGATTTTCTCACAAAATTCAAACGATTTTCTTAGAAAGTCTTCCGGCAGATTGTTCGAAGCTTGCTCGGTTACATGCTCATATTCCGACCAATAAGATGGAGTTCGTTTTCTTCTCGTTGGGCGTTGGAGAAGGCGCCAACGGGGGAAGAGTTTACCCTATGACGTCTCCTTAGATTCCTGTTTGCTAACTAATTCAAGCTGCCGCCGTTTGTGAACCTTTTTTATCTGGAAAACGTGACGACGAAGTTGCTGACCGTTGGAACCTTAATGACTTCTCGATCTCGAGCTTGTAGATAATTTTCGTTGTGATCAAATTTTACCCGTTTCAGAAGTGGCACTCAACGCTTAATTTTCCGGCCTGGTAAGGCTTTCTCGAGGGGCACCTTTGCTATAAGTGTGATCTACGGCGTTATGAGCTTGAGCTGCAACTTACAATTCATTCTGATTGTTAGTGCTAGTAGATACTGCACCACACATAATTCTGCTTACGACTACTAAGCCTTTTTGCTGTGAAAAAAAAATGGTATAGAAATAAAACCTGAATACCTCGTTCAGAGCAATAGCGTGCGTAGTCTTCCCCAATAAAAGGAGGTCCATTGTCACATTTTTTAGCTCTTTGGAGATCTTCCCATTCGAAAATTGTTTCTAGAACCGCTCTGGTGTGTTCAAAGGCTATAGCAGGATAAGCATGTGAAATCTGCCCCCAAAGGGAATTCACAAGGGTTTCCAACAAGCCGCAAAGGTGTCAAGTAATCCAGGATTACTCTATTTTTGTGCAAGTAATCTAGCAATCGGTGGATTACATTAGGAAACCAAAAGTAGTCATTAGTAATTCAAAGTAATCCAGGTAATCGGCTTAAATAATCCAAGTAATCAGGAAAAATCTTAAAATAATCCAGTAATCATATAGTAATCCGTTTTCCTTTCTCTATAGAAAGGTAAAAGAATTGCTGGAAAATCAGAGCTACGAAGACCCCTAGTGTTATATACCATTCGACTCAACTCGAAATTGGATCTTCAATTTGGTGCATGCTGCTTCTAACATATCTTTAAAGTCTATCAGCACATACCCTCACGGGCTGCATACGGAATACTGACAATAAACGAGATATTTTAACGATAATAATTTCGCCATCAAGCCTCCTGATTTGAACAAAGTTTGTTTTGCAGTTACTTTTTTTTTACCGTACTCTTGAGCGCAGTCTTTCAGATCAACGTCAAAATCAGCATAAGGGAGAAGATTTTGATGTCAACAACCATTTCGTCGGTTATACTTTCTTTACAATCTGCCTGCATATACGAAGCGTCGTTGTCTGGTTCTAATGTAGTATGTATTCCATCGACTAGTTTCGTTGCTTTGATTTTACATTTTGAATCTGATTTGCAATGTTCTCCAACATCATTTATATCTTTAATGGCTTCTAATTTGGCTGATTCGATGATGATACTGGGAATTGATTCAGGAACATACATATTGCTAGGTCTGGCATCTGTATTCTGCGTATCTTTCAGTATAGCCTCAGATTCAGATAGAAAATTCACTTGTTTCACACGGTAAAGAGATTTTCGAAAAAAGCTCTCGTTGCATTGATTGTTTTGAAACGGGGGTAAGAATATCTCGGGGCAGTTATTCTGACGACAATACATTATAATTTTAATTATTCCACGCTCATTCGATTCGATGCAGAAATATGAATTGTTTGTGACGAAAAAATCGGTAACGGTTAAACTCATATCTACCAGCCAATCATACCAAAACCTAAGGCAATTTATGGCATACCACATACGAATTCTTTCATCAGCTGTTAGATGAAAATCTTTGAACGAAGATAAAGTGTATCGTAGTACTTTCAGGAATAGAACAGTGCCCTCACTTTGATAAATATGTTTTTTCAACGCCTCGAACACTTTTGGGTGGATTGGTTTGTAAACTATTTTGAAATTCATACGATCCATATCCGTAATTGGGTAGATTAGAGTCAAAGATTTTTTCTGTTTTTTTGCAGTTTCTCTCTAAATGCCGGCATAAAGTTTCAAATACGCCTAACCCTGTAAATCCGGAACCGGAAGTCGGATCCAGACAAATTTCAATAACAGATAAAGAGACTATAAGAATTTTCATTTCAGTAAAAGTTTATGAAAATTCAGTTGTTTCTTAGAATATGAAGTGAGTTTTTTTTTACTAGATATTAGAAAGCTTACAGTGCACAGTGGTCCGGATCCACAATTAAGGGGGACAAAAACATTTGTGGCTTAGCCTTATACTTTAGAGCTATGATGTCTTCGGAACAAATGATCAGTGAAAGATAAGCCATATTTTGAAGCATATGGTATTAGGGTGGTTCTAATTATTACGGTGATCCAAAAAATTATTTTCCGTATGTGTTGAGATAGAGGACTGCATCCTTCGGCAAAATTGTAGGAAAACTTATATCAAGCAACTTTGCCGAAAACACTATTGTAGTATCTCTAACGGTTTTAGTGTTACAGCTATTTTAATAGAACAACTTAGGGTGTTCCTAAAAAAATCAGATTTTTTTGCTCTAGCTTTCTTAATATTCACTTCTCGATTTTGGTGTCTTTGAATATCTTTTAGAGTTTGTTGAAACAAATTTTTTCATGACTAGCGTATTCAGGTAGCGTTTTCTGAACCGAAGTTATGATCAAAACTAGTTCAAAAACAGATCATTTTTAAACTGCTATATCTAACATTGGAGCAAACGAAAAAAAAATCGGTTTCTTTCATTTGATAGAAAATACTTTCGAGCATGTTTATAGAAAAAATGGCGGAGGAGATATTTTTTTAAATTTTTTAAATTGTGTTCAAACATTGGGTTTTTTCATTGAAAAATGCTCTTTCATGAAAGACATTTATTAGCTATACATATTAAAATAAGGTATTGCTGTCTACTAGCGTGTTAAAATTAACAATTAATTTTAAATTAAATTAAATGTTAATTCAGCTGCATAATCGGGAAGATGGAGTACACTCACGTTGGTTGTTACTCTATTCGATAATGCTATTACAGGATCAGATGTTAATAGAAATCGTTTGAATACATTCTCTAGATTTACTAAACGATTGAAGTTCTGCGGATGGAACTGCCTATACTTGCGAATTGATTTCCTTTGCTGCCCAGAATAATAATCTTTCAAAAGGGAAAACACGGAACCAGCAGCATGAAGTGGACAAAGTAAATGCAGAAATTGCAGAGCTTTCTCCCACAGTACTTGGAAAAGTATTTGTACACGGAGAACCCTTCGATCATAAAATTGCGATATCGCAGTTTTTGATTTTTGCGATAGTTGATTTAACTAATTTCTTTTTGATTCAACCAATACGGTTTTTGATTTTCATATATTCAAGTAGTTGAAAAAAATGTTGTTTTGAATGCTGTCAAATGCCGGAAACAGTTGAAAGCAAAACAATAATCGCAATGCAAAATCAACAACTTTTTTAGTTGAAATCTGTTCGCGTCGCTTCAAAATGTCAATGAAAACAACATCGCTGATTAAAGCGTTTGGTGAAATTGTGTCCATTCGATTTGAGAAATTTATGATAACAAGTGATTATCTAACAGCGGTGTTGTGATAAAGTTAACCTTGTTTAAGATGAAAAAGATTTGTTGACAAATTAGAAAAAGGTTAATGAATGATCATCTCGTAATCTTTCAGGTATGCGCAAAAATTTTATGCTTCAAATTCGATCATTGATTTACTTCCAGCAGACGGTTTTACTTCCAGCTGTTTGATACCGATGATGATGTTCATGCATTAGCAATAAAACGCTTTTTGACATGAATTTAATTTATGAAAGTAACAGGAGCGAAGGGTTTCAAACACACAGAACGCGCTGCGATTGAATGGCGCGTTTGAATTGCCGTCGAAAAATTCCAATTCCCAGCGATTGATGTATCCAAGCTCATATGAATTGACTAAAATTATCAGTGCATAACTTTAGTTCAACCGTTTGAAGGCATCATTTTAGGTAAATTTAATAATTTCACTAATTTACTCGCCCCTCCGGGCACTTTTGCTGATAAAAAACGTTTTTCTACATCAATCATTTCCGATCGAATCAGAGTTGATTCAACTATTTGCAATGTCTAAAACAAATAAAACCGATTTATTTTTCAACTAACAGAATTTTGTTTCAATAACAACACCAGTTATCTCAACTAAAATATTTGTTGAAATTGAAAGGTATGTGTCCTCACTAATTGACAGCATTTTTTTTTTTTTCAAACAGTTGAATTAGTTGTTTCAATCATCGTTTCTGCTAATCGAAAAACAAAAATGACAGTTTAGTTAAAACAACAATCGATTAGTTGTACCAAATTTTAACCAATCGAATTCAGAAAATCAACTAATATTCTGGTTGAAATGGGATCGCGGGTGGTTCCGTGTAGCAACGAAGCTAGTGTTCTGCATGAACGATACGAAAGTGTTAAACGACATAACAGGCACACACTCCCAAGCTTGGTACATATGCAAGCGCTCAGGAAAAGCTCTGAATTTTTCAAGAACTGAAACAAATGAGAATAATCCAAACAAATATCAATTTGGAATTTCGCCTCTACACGCAATGATTCGATCTATGGAACTTTGGCTAAAAGTGAGTTAATGTTTGCACATTGAGAAACCGACATGGCGCGTGTCCCGATGAAATCAGCATGTCAAGGAGCAAGAGACAAACATACTAAGGGCATTAAAAGAGCAGCTAGGGTTACGTATTGGCAAAGACATCACATTAACAAGATATCCAGCTCTCATATTTCCAGAATAAATCATTGACAACATCCTTTTTTGCAAGCATGGTGCCTTCAGGTGAGTCCGCATCGAATCTCGTAAATAGAAGTAGGGAAGAGAAATGTCAAATTCTTGCGCGCTAAAATAGCAGCACTGCGCACCCACACAATTGACATGATATGTTGAATGTGATGCCGTGCGATGGCGTTCCTATACTGAAGATTGATTTCGCTCCAAGCTGACAGGGTCTGGCATTGGTGAACCATTACCTGGAACTCGAATGATGGTATCTGGGGTCGTAGATTTTTCAAAAAATATAACACAGTAGCGCAAATCATCGAGTTAAATGGAAATATACTTGAACGGTTTTTTATAATCTTAACGTTGATGCACCGCAATGTGAAGATTACGGTACCTGCTTTCCAGGAGTTTACTGAACAAACAAGAATTCGTTTTGTGGAGCTGTATGGATGGTATGCTCTGTCGCCAACCGTGCCTAAACTTCTGGTGCACGGGACTGCAATTATAAAACATGCTTTGCTTCCTATTGGTATGTACAGTAAGGAAGCGCAAGAGAGTTAGTGAATCTAGAGAATGTATTCAAACGATTTCTTTTAACGTCTGATCCTGTATTAGCATTATCGAATAGAGTAACAACCAACATGAGTATACTCCATCTTCCCGATTATGCAGCTGAATTAACATTTTTAATTTTAACACGCTAGAAGACAGCAATACCTTATTTTAATATGTATAGCTAATAAATGTCTTACATGAAAGAGCATTTTTCAATGAAAAAACCCAATGTTTGAACACAATTTAAAAAATTTAAAAAAATATCTCCTCCGCCATTTTTTCTATAAACATGCTCGAAAGTATTTTCTATCAAATGAAAGAAACCGATTTTTTTTCGTTTGCTCCAATGTTAGATATAGCAGTTTAAAAATGATCTGTTTTTGAACTAGTTTTGATCATAACTTCGGTTCAGAAAACGCTACCTGAATACGCTAGTCATGAAAAAATTTGTTTCAACAAACTCTAAAAGATATTCAAAGACACCAAAATCGAGAAGTGAATATTAAGAAAGCTAGAGCAAAAAAATCTGATTTTTTTAGGAACACCCTAAGTTGTTCTATTAAAATAGCTGTAACACTAAAACCGTTAGAGATACTACAATAGTGTTTTCGGCAAAGTTGCTTGATATAAGTTTTCCTACAATTTTGCCGAAGGATGCAGTCCTCTATCTCAACACATACGGAAAATAATTTTTT
Source organism: Malaya genurostris (assembly GCF_030247185.1). Classification (NCBI taxonomy): domain Eukaryota; kingdom Metazoa; phylum Arthropoda; class Insecta; order Diptera; family Culicidae; genus Malaya; species Malaya genurostris. The sequence continues at coordinate 337,277,693 of NC_080571.1, read as the reverse complement.
GGATCACCGTAATAATTAGAACCACCCTAATACCATATGCTTCAAAATATGGCTTATCTTTCACTGATCATTTGTTCCGAAGACATCATAGCTCTAAAGTATAAGGCTAAGCCACAAATGTTTTTGACCCCCTTAATTGTGGATCCGGACCACTGTGCAGTGAGATCAGCGCATTGCGAAGTGTTGAGAATTATAAATGTTTGAATAATGTGTATTGTAAATGTTCTAGAAGAAAGTTTTTTTTGTGAAAAACTACGGGAGTTGTGTATCGCGAAGCATGGAATTCCGATACATGCCATTTCAAATGAAGTTCAATCCATTGAAATCCTTTCATTTTTCATTTTAAATTACACATCGGTAGCAAAAATTCATATCTGCACCGTGCATTTGGTTCTTCAACACGGTTGGAAACACGTGCACATGTGGGCTCTGTCAGTCAGATGGCGTTGGAGAAGCCATCATTCGGCCGGTGTGGGTCCGCGGGAAACCAAGGGCCCGGCGGGTGGCCCGCATGCTGGTCATCAACTGGAGCGGTCTTCCGTGGGCGTCGATGGTGATGTTACGGAAAAAATAGTAAACATTGTGGAAACGGGGTAAAAAGGGGATGTGGGAACAAAATGTCAGAAAACGACAGAGAGCTAATTAGTTGCCATCGAGATGGTGAAGAGACAGGGAAGGAGGAACGAAAAAGTTAGTGACAAAAAAAATATCTTGTTAGTTCCAATGAAGATGGTGGACAGGGACAGAGATCGAGAGAATCGGGCGGATGTTAGTGTCGAACTTGTAGGTGGAGGTTATACTTTCTGAGCGAGATATAACAGATTATACTTGTAGGAATAGGAAGCATATATAAACTAACCCGACTCGCCAACACATCCCGAACCGGAACCTCAGGTGGTCTACCTCGGGCCCTGAGGGATTCCAATAGCGTCGACCTGGCATCGCGATACTCTATGCATGACCACACGACATGCTCGATGTCCTGATAACCGTTGCCACAGGTGCAGAGACCGCTCTCCGCAAGCCCAACACGCAGGAGATGTGCGTTGAATGTATAGTGATTTGACATGAGCCGTGACATAACACGAATAAAATCGCGACTCACGTTCATCCCCTTGAACCAAGGTTTCGTCGATACCCTAGGGATAATGGAATGTAGCCATCGTCCCAGTTCGCCATTGCTCCATGAAGTTTGCCAACTTTCAAGTGCTCTTCGACAAGAAATACTGAAAAATTCATTGAAGCAGATTGGTCTTTCGTAAATATCACCTTCTAATGCGCCCACCTTAGCCAATGAGTCTGCCTTTTCATTGCCCGGAATGGAACAATGTGAAGGGACCCAGACTAACGATATTAAATAAGACCGTTCAGATAAAGTTCGCAAGTGTTCCCGTATTTTCCCCAGGAAATATGGGGGATACTTTCCTGGCTTCACTGCCCGGAGAGCTTCTATTGAGCTTAGACTGTCCGTGACAATGAAGTAATGGTCTTGGGCAAGGCTTCAATGATCTCGAGGGTGTACCGAATAGCAGCTAATTCTGCGACGTAAACTGACGACGGATCACTGAGTTTGTAAGAACCGGTGATGTTCTATGTGCATGTGCATGTGTTTTGTTTATCCGTACGAGCACGTGTGCATATGCTAGTTCAGTTTGAATATTTTGACACTCATCTCCTTTTAATCCTGCTGCCGGAAGTCTTATTCGGATGAAATAAAGGAATTTTGGATGATTTAAACCATTTTTCCATTTAAACCTAAATATGTGAAAATAATTCAAGTTATGGCTGCGAAAAGTGTGTCCAATTTCAAAATTTCGACCACTGTATTCGATGCTTCCGGGATCCAAAGTTTGGGACTAATATAGCCGAAGTCGGTTTGTTTGGACTTCAACTGACAAGGACTGTCGTTTAGAATTGATTGAAGCCAAATTTTTTTTCCGTGTTTTGTATCGCTGCTCCACACAACAATTCACCATTATTCGGGAAGTAGGATCCGAACAACACTTCAGAAGCTTTGTATGGGTTCAGAAGACATTTCATTTGAATCTAAGTTATTGAAAATCGTCCATCTCCGAGAATAGTCAAACTTTACTTATACACAAACACACATTGTACGTACTCGAAGAACTGAGTCGACTCAAACGCAGTGATTACTAAGCCTTTCTCTATGACAATTATTGGAATAGTTTGTGAAATTCAATAAGTCGGTAAATTTTAAAACTGTTTCAAAGTTCTGCCAGAGAAGAGCAGGAATCAGAAATAATTCGCTCAAGTGTCTCGTTTTCCTGTACAAAGTCCAACCAAAGGGGTTTCAAAATCGTTCAAGTTGGATTGTTGCAACGCTATATTGAATAAATGGTTCTACGTGGGACCTGCACGGAACCGATGTTCCGAATGAATGTGTTTGTTATTTCCACAGGATTGTGGAAATTTTTCATACAACAAACAAAAATGTAAACAATCGGAAAATGTGAAATAGTTATATTTCGTGTTTTGAGCTTTTTAGAAAAGTTGTATATTAGTGGGACGAATATAGCTTGATGGGTTAGTTGATGCCTTTCACGCAACCCTCCTGGGTTCGATTCTCAACCCCGATTTTCTGGCCTGGAGAGGTGAATAACCTTAAGGTTAAAACCTCTATAATTGAAACAAAAAAATTATATTGACGTAATCCTCTTTTGAAATATTGTATATTGAAAGTAATGCAGTAATTCCAGAAGAAATATTACCATAAACAAGAAGTAATCCCGAGTAATCAGATTTTGAAAGTAATCGAGTAATCCAGAAATAATCAGGGTAATAATGTAAGTAATCAAAGTAATCCACTTCAAGACTGACAAGTAATCCAAGCTGTTGGAAACCGTTGAAAAAGATGTTCCTAGCATATTTAGTTTACAAATTATTTAGATAGGCGCACATAGTTAATGACAATTAAATGCCAGTGTGTAGATAATGATTAGCGGAAAGATTTTACATTGGCATTTTTTGTTGCTTATTTTTGTGAAGTATTTTCAAATTGGTAAGATAAAGATCAAATTAAAATTATAGCGGAATCTCCCTAAGCAATCCAAAGTATGACAATAACAGTTCGGCTGAAAAGTTCGTATCGTTTAATAGAAACACACATTTTTTTACCAAAATTCGTTTTTATTATTCAACATAATTGTCATCAGAGGCGATACAGCGATTATAGCGATCTTCCAACTTTTCGATACCATTTTTGTAGTACGATTTGTCCTTTGCCTCAAAATAGGCCTCAGTTTCAGCGATTACCTCTTCATTGCTTCTAAATTTTTCACCAGCGAGCATTCTCTTGAGGTCTGAGAACAGGAAAAAGTCACTGGGGGCCAAATCTGGAGAATACGGTGGATGAGGGAGCAATTCGAAGCCCAATTCGTTCAATTTCAGCATGGTTTTTCGTTGTTGTTTTTGATCGATTGTGAGCTCACGCGGCACCCATTTTGCACAAAGCTTTCTCATATCCAAATATTCGTGAATAATATGTCCAACACGTTCCTTTGATATCTTTAGGGTGTCAGCTATCTCGATCAACTTCACTTTACGGTCGTGCACTGCGTTCATCGCCTTCGGTGCTCATATGACCAGTACGAAATTTTGCAAACCACTTACGAATTGTTGCTTCGCCCGGTGCAGAGTCTGGATAACACTCATCAAGCCATTTTTGGTATCGGCGGCACTTTTTTCATCAAAAAGTAGTGTTTCATCAACACACGAAATTCCTTTTTTTTCCATTTTTTACAATAACAAAATAGCTCCACTCAAAATGCAATATCTCACAAACTAATAATCAGACAGCTGTCAAATTCATACACGTATCTTTTGAAGGTTGGTACTAACTGAAAATGGTATGGATTTAATTCTAGTGGCGCCCTCTCATAGAAACGATACGAACTTTTCAGCCGATCTGTTATATGAAAATAACCACTTTCTTGCTGCTTTAAAGTAGATGATGAATTTTTGGAAACTTGAAGATACAGTTACTACATATAGTTCGTTCAGTTGCGTTGGGTTAATTTGTGCATCACTACTTGAAAACGGGTGGCTTGGGATACTATTCATTTACTTTGAAAGCAGTTCAAGTCCAATCATTCCCCCGTTCTTTGCGGCAGTGGATAATTGTGATAGAATCATTTTACTATTGCCGCTTGTTCTAATTATGTGCACATAACCTTTGGATAAGTTGTGTCTATGAAAATGTATGTGAATGATCCACACAAGGTTTTTGAAATATTGCAACCTAGTGTGAGAATCATCAAGTCGGACCATCGATTCGATTTTCTACGAGAATTGTCAACTTACGATTATTTCGTGGTAAATTCCACACTACACCGATCATTATCAGACTGTAGGTTTTTTAAGGGCCGTGAAATACTCAGAGTATGAAGTGGAGCGAAGGAATGTAGAAAAATTCTCGGTTCATGCATTGAGAAACAGTTCTTGTAGCATCTTCTATTGGATTGAAAATGTTGTATACAGTATAGACAAATATCGAGTCGAATTCATTCGAATGATCATTTGAAAAAGTTGATCTTGTAGGTGGATAATTTTATTTTCAGTTATATCGCCTAAATCGACTTCATTTAAAGAAGCGAATGGCATTGAAAGAATATTTGTAGGTAGACTGCCATTAGAAGAAGATGATTTGGCCGATCTACCTATATATAAGATGTTTTCGTTAGAAGATGAACTGCAAGGCGTGTTTTGTTTTGTTTTGTTTTGATTATTTAGATTAGAAGAAATAGGTGGTAGATTTTTACCTAATATACCAGCATAACTGACATTAGAAGAAGATGATGACGAGGTCGATCTACCTGTCAATAAATTGTTTTCGTTAGAAGACGAATTGACAGGCGTACCTGTTTTTTGTTTCGAAGAAATCAGTGCCTTAAAAGAATTAGGCGTGGCATTTGTAACGGTTTTTTGATTTTCAGGTATGTTCTGTAAGTTTAGGGTCGTTGATTTGACTTGTTGTCGAAGCGAACGAGCGTTTATAATTTTTTCCCTGACAGGACATTTCAAATAATTGGATTTATGATTTCCATTGCAATTTGAACATGAAAATTTATCAGTGGTTTCATTCATTGGACAAACGTCTTTCGAATGCGATTTACCACAATTCAAACACCGTATATCCATATGACTATTTTTGGTTCCATGACCGAAGCCTTGGCAACGACGACATTGCGTTAAGTTTGCAATACGATTATGCCGTTTATAATGTTCCCAATGAATTTTAATGTGGGAAATGAAACGTACTTTTTCTAAAGTTTTCAAATTGTTTACATCACTTCGATTGAAGTGTATTAGGTAAAGTTCATGGGAAATTCCAGAGCGTGGTTTAGAAGTACCATTCGCTCTTTTTTTCATAAGTATTACTTGGGAAGGGGCAAAACCAAGCAATTCTTTTAGTTCATTTTTAATTTCATCAGTACTTTGATCATTTGATAAGCCTTTCAAGACAGCCTTGAAGGGTCTGTCTGATTTTATATCATATGAATAAAATTTATAAAGTTTTTCGGACAAATATCGAATAAGACGTTCGTAATCTTCCAATCCATCAACCAAGACTCGACATTCTCCTCTTCGTCCGATTTGAAATGAGATTTTTTTTCTTCTCAGAACGACAAGCGTCCATTTTGGGAATTTTTGAAGAATTTTCTTCTATGTCGCTACAATCGGATTCAGGAAGAATCTCGTAAATATTGTTAGACGGCATAGGATCAACGGAAGGGAAATCCGTCCGTTGTCTTTTATTTTTACATTCAGATTCTATAAGATCGTGAATGTTATTAGAAAAATGTTGAATAACGGATTGTGATTTATTCCTAGTTCGGATAAGTCTTGATAAAAACTGATTTTGTGGTAGTCTTAATAAAGACTGATTAGTTTGAAGAATAATTCTTTTAATGGCTAGCCTTAAAAAGGCTGATTAATGTCTTAGTCTTTAAAAAGACTGATTATCTTAGAATATCACTTTTTGTACAGCCTTGAGAAAGGCTGATTAATGTCTTAGTCTTTAAAAAGACTGATTATCTTAGAATATCACTTTTTGTACAGCCTTGAGAAAGGCTGATTAATTGTTAGTCTTTAAAAAGACTGTTAATGATTCAGGTAGCCTTGAAAAAGACTGAAGCCTTGAATCAATGAAACTCTAGGTAGCCACGTCACCATCATCTTTATTTTTGTATTTATTATTAGAACTTTAGAATTATTATCTTTTTTAATGTAATCGTGCTTTTTCCTCTTTTATGTAAATAGGGCTATGTAATCATAGTGAAGACCGACCAGGGCCAAGTGGCATGTCAGCTCAATTCGTTAAGATCGAAAAATGTATGTGTGTGTATAATCGTATGTAAAGGGTGATTTTTTAAGAGCTTGAGAACTTTTTTAAACAATAAAACGCATAAAATTTGCAAAATCTCATCGGTTCTTTATTTTAAACGTTAGATTGGTACATGACATTTACTTTTTGAAGATAATTTCATTTAAATGTTGACCGCGGCTGCGTCTTAGGTGGTCCATTCGGAAAGTCCAATTTTGGGCAACTTTTTCGAGCATTTCGGCCGGAATAGCCCGAATTTCTTCGGAAATGTTGTCTTCCAAAGCTGGAATAGTTACTGGCTTATTTCTGTAGACTTTAGACTTGACGTAGCCCCACAAAAAATAGTCTAAAGGCGTCAAATCGCATGATCTTGGTGGCCAACTTACCGGTCCATTTCTTGAGATGAATTGTTCTCCGAAGTTTTCCCTCAAAATGGCCATAGAATCGCGAGCTGTGTGGCATGTAGCGCCATCTTGTTGAAACCACATGTCAACCAAGTTCAGTTCTTCCATTTTTGGCAACAAAAAGTTTGTTAGCATCGAACGATAGCGATCGCCATTCACTGTAACGTTGCGTCCAACAGCATCTTTGAAAAAATACGGTCCAATGATTCCACCAGCGTACAAACCACACCAAACAGTGCATTTTTCGGGATGCATGGGCAGTTCTTGAACGGCTTCTGGTTGCTCTTCACTCCAAATGCGGCAATTTTGCTTATTTACGTAGCCATTCAACCAGAAATGAGCCTCATCGCTGAACAAAATTTGTCGATAAAAAAGCGGATTTTCCGAATGGACCACCTAAGACGCAGCCGCAGTCAACATTTAAATGAAATTATCTTCAAAAAGTAAATGTCATGTACCAATCTAACGTTTAAAATAAAGAACCGATGAGATTTTGCAAATTTTATGCGTTTTATTGTTTAAAAAAGTTCTCAAGCTCTTAAAAAATCACCCTTTATGTAACAAAAATATACACTCAATGTGCACGGAGATGCCTAAACCGATTTTTTCAAACATAGATTCGAATTATAGACATAACAATATCATGAAAAATTTCTAAATATCATCCATATACAACTTCCGGCTGCGGAGTTACAGAGCGGTAGGTCGAATGAATTCAATTTCTTTTGATTTTATTTCAAGTGACGATGTAAAAAGAAGCAAATTTCTTAAAACAGATTTGTACCTTTCTCTAGTGTATCGATTTTATTATTTGGTGGCAATCACTACCGTTTCCTCACTAATATCCGTTCCCGTTTGTTGGTTCCAGTCATATCAGAAATGATCTCTCCTAAATGATACTCATTTTGATATTTCAAAGATTGACATTTGTGAAAATCGGGCCGTTCATAGATTTTAGCACAGATAACAGATATACAGGCTCACATATGAAATGTGTGTAAAATTTGCTCAATCAACATGGCGAACACTTGCAGATGTCACCACGATCGACACGAGGTGCCACCACTATTTGGGTGCCACTTTCACTTGAGACACAACTTTGGGTGCAACATTCACTTCTCGCTAGATTTTTGTTTTGCTGTTGGTTTAAATGACAAGTTTATTTTTGTTTTATTCCGATCGAATTCTCGTGTGATTTATGCAACATGGAAATAAAATTGTCTTTAACACTTAGGGAAATCGTGTGATAAGTGTTAAAATGGTTGTAGTTGGAATATTTCTACAACTGGCAGGAGGATTTTGTTATCGTTCCGGAACGTAGTGGAACGTTTTGAAAGATCGCGGCGAACAGTCGAGTAGGTGGCAATAGTGTTTCCAACGTATAGCAAATTTGAAATTTACACAGGATTTTGAAAAATTTTGTTCGAGCCTGTATATCTGTTATCTGTGATTTTAGATAGATTGATCAAAGTTCTAACAGTTTTTGATCACTATTTCTGGTACTTTTGAAAACGAGGACTGGTAGAACAGAAGAGAGTTTATTTGGTTATCTATTAACAAAATCTAGTGACTAAAGCATCTTAAATACTAATTGAAAGAAAATTACATTCCTGAACCTGGTCACCGAAAAAATACTGTGAAGTGCCCCCTGCTTTACGTTTCGTCCGTTCAAATTAAACTGAATTTCTGTTTTCTGTGGTGCGGAATGTTGACGAGCAGTTCAATCTATAACAGAATCCTACCGTTCACTAGATAAACTACATGTAATGATTGTTGTCTTCGCTAACTGTCCCCGCATTATAGCAGTTCTTTCGAAATTCGTTTCATATCAGCCCAAAATATGAAAGTTCTGTGAACGAACTCCCAGTGAAAACAGCTCTCATCGGCTTCGCACTCACTCTCTGTTTACAAACGTTTGCCGCACGCACCGACGACTAATCAAAGCAACACAGTTTTCATGTCAATCTCCTGGTTGGGTAAAATGTCTCTCTCGCTCTCGACAGCCCGGCGCCTCTCGCGGGTGTTGTTCGGAAAATCCGGAAGGAACTTCCTCCACTCATTTTCCTCGTCGGGGCGGACGTAAACAAGGAGCTCGGCCGATCCGGTTGGAATCCGATTGGAAATTGTTTCACTGGTACGATAGCCCAGCCCGGTAGTAGCGAATCTGCGGTCGGTCGTGAAGGATGCGGTTTTGCCCGGAGGATGTACGCGCAGTGGTTGTGTTCCCGCACGGCGATCGTTCAGTAGATATGTTGTTACCGTGACCGTGGTATTTTCGCACCTGACAGCGGGGACAAAGTGTTTGACACTGGAAAGTATCTTGTCGGTGGAAAAGTGAGGAGAAAAAAAAGAAGTACATCAGCACTGGCGGTATGTGGGGTGGTGGTGGTGGAACAGGATTTGGTTGGGGGTTGCTTTTGGGTTGGGGCTGGCTGCTGAATGCCGAGCAGCAGCGAACGTGTTTCGAGTGGCTAATGAGTTGTTGCTGTGAAGGGGTTCAGTTCGGCCACGAAGGGGACGATGATTATGCCGTTAGTTTCGAGCCAGTTCACCCGGATGCTGCCGTGGCCGCTGCTGGCAGAAGCGAAACTGGATGCTGCGAGGATAACCAAACCGACAACACCACGTTTATATGAAGCGCTGGGGGAGGCTGGGATCAAGTGCGGAATTGGATTACCAGTGCCAGTCAGTGCTGGGATGGGAGCAGAGCGCAGTGTAATTGCGAAAAAGAAGTGAAAAAGTGCTTACACCTTTTGACGAAGATTCGTGTGGCAGCACGTGAAATTGGAGGATAGAGAAGGTTTTCGATAGATTTTTTTTCTCTACTAGCCTGCAACGCTAACAACAAAAACGGAGCAAATTGAATGTGATTTCGTCCTGTGATTGCAAGTAGCGACGAGTAGCGATTGACATAAGAGGAAGTTTCTTTTTATTTTCGTTTTGTTTTGTTGATCGATCAGTGAAATATCGTAAAGTTGTGCAATTTAGTGAAACCATCAACCAATCGGTTGTGGTTGGTTGCGAAGAAGCAGAAAAAAAACCGGGAATTTATACATGTTTGTTTAGTGAATCGATACTTTCACATCGAGTTCCTGCCGGGTAGTCGAGCGCGAGCACAAAACCCGGCTGATGGTGCGGAGACGGCCAATGATTGGAAGTGAAAACAAATAAAATATGATTTGTTATTGAACGTGGTTTGCGTTCGATATTCGAGCATTCGAAGTTCCGGAGGCAAGAGGGAAATTACTTGACGTGTGGAAATAATGATCATGACCTGACCCAACGAAGTCATTTTTCATTTTTTTGCTACGAGATCTACAAGAAAGTGTAAGTCCGGTTTGGAGTAGAATTGTTCGGTGTGTGCAAACAGCTGTTCGTCAATGATGTCTGCTTCAGTGTTCAAAATTATGTGTGATTATACAGAAGAGTATAAATGTGCAATGCTCAAATAGGTGTTTGAATCCCCAACGGATGGTAAAAGGATATTTATACAAATTTTTAATGCAGCAGAAGTTTGGTGTTTGATTCAACGATCTCAACGATTATAACATCGCATGAGGAATATAGGTGAGTGCATATCGAAACAAATTCGAAAAAATCATATAGTCCTACGACACTCCAATTGAAACTAAGGTTGTACGTATCGGTATGTTGTCCTAGTGGACGTCGTAGAACCAGTGGTGGCAGCAGTGGTATTCTACAACCCGATCATAAGGAAAGAGCAAACGAATATCATAACTATAGTTTATTTAGTTATCATTGCTTATTTAGCTATCATAATGGGTTGCGAAATGTTGCAAGAATTGCTGGAAATAGTAAAGCAATGAATAAATTTACAATGATAGCTCATTTTGTTATTATTTTCCTATTCAGACAGTGAAAAATGTATGAATGTATTAAAGTGCCACTGTCAGCATTTTCTCTCATTTTTTTGTATATTTTAGTGAGAAGTTCATACTTGGCACAGGTACTTCTTGCGCTTCAGAGATGGCCATAGGGATATTTTTATAGGTGAGGGTTGTAATGTTTAAAACGGCATAACTACGAAACTACTGACCGGATTGCCAAAATTCGTTTTTTCGAATACCGTTCAGTCTATGAAAATCACTTCATTCATTTCTGAGAAATCTTCATTGAGAAAATTCACTATTTTCCTGTACTTACGGAAACAGAAACTGGGAACCGGTATAACAGCCCGAGTAAAGTCTAGCATCAAAATTAGAACAAATTGATATTTGATTATGATAGCAACATCAGATTGAAATCCTAATATGATATCGACTCATCAAATTTTCAATTAATATCACATTGTGTTATCATTTTGCTGTTTAAAGGCAATAGCTTTGTGAAACTCAAAAAATTACAATATTAAAATCAACAACTTAGTGAATCCATTGAAATAGAGCAAATTTTAAATGGTAGCACAAAAATACAAAGTTAAGTTTCAATGGAAGAATTATACCTTCAATCCTTTGTTGGCTTTTACAAAAATGCTTTGACATCCTGCCGAGATCCTGCAGTTGACCGCAACCATAACGATTTTTTTCAACATTTTTTCAACTTTAACGCAAATAATGCTCTTCCTTTTTAACCACGAGAATATTGGTGTCAAACCACACGTCTGTGAGGCATTAGGTAAGTTGGCGATCATCGGTACCACGTTTGTCTGAAGCAGGTCAATCTGAATAGTGGCTTTGGCATTCCCATCTCGCTAATCGTCTGCCGTAGAAGGAGCTTATTTCAGAATTTGATATGAGAAATATATTTGACGTCATCGATTTCCTTCTAGATACGTTAAGTATCCGATCCTGTAACAATTTTTGCGTTCAGTTAAAAAAATATTTCGATTAGACCATTATTTTCAGTGCATCCAGAAATCGGGGACCTGGATGGCGAAAATAATCTACTCGCCAAACCCGTTCTGAAAATATCCATAACTTTATATCCAACAGTAGTTATGGAAAAATTCATTGTTTACGAAGTTCGAACATCGAACATTGAATGTCTCAGATTTCAGAACCTAGAGCTAATTCTTAATAATACTTTAGTGGCTTGGAGGAGCCACCAAGTAAATATATGTGTAATTTGTATGTTCCTAAGTAGTCCACAAACTGTGTCGAAGAACCTCTTCAAAACAATTCTCATTCCTAGTTATAAATGCTTAGAACTCCATATTCTCGCTAACGCTAGATACTATGAGAAGTATTTTATTAATCATCTAATAGATCTTGTAACTTTAATACACTTTGCCAAAGAAACCGTCTAACTGAATCTTCATAATTTGGAGTCACTGAACTAAAGGTTTACTGAAGAGATTATGGTTCTATCTATCATGTATGATCGTTTCGTTAAGTTTGAGTTTGTTTACTATTGTTGAGCGCAAAAAGTATTTCAAAATTATCGTTGTTAAACTCTCGTTTCGGAACCGAGAACCCGTGAATCGTTATTGGAAGACTCTTCGGAACAATCCTAGCGTGAAATACCACCTGGTTGTGTTGTATCTAGCCAGAAATCCCAGTGTCATTTTTGATAAAGTGCCTGGTTATTTGTTTTTGTTTACGCGCCAAGCAACTTCATTGTTATCATCTGTATCTGGCTTCGTTAAGTTCTTACTGTCTCGCTATCTACCATCCGTGTATCACGAAGCAGTGGAGACAACAAGATGGATAAAAAACAATGCGGCGAATGTAAACTCGATGTGAACGACATCGAACCGATGCGCTGCGGCTTCTGTGATGCCTACTTGCACATCAGCCAAAACTGTTGTGGCATAAACACTAGAGGTTTGCGAGATGCCTTTACCCAAGGTAAGCTTATTCTCTTGTGTACCGCTTGCAGAGAAGAGTTAAATGGTCGAAGCATTCGCACCTATATTACTGAGACTCAACAAGCACCAACCGTGTCGCCGGACTCGCATAGCGATTTAGTCCAATTGCCTGCGCAAGTCCAGCAGCTTTCAGAAGCCGTAATTGCATTAAATAAAAAAATTGACGGTATGTCGTCTGCTCAGCCTAGATGGCCAACGCTAAACTCAGCAACACCAAGGGGTGCAAAGCGTCGCCGAACAGAAGGAAATAATGCCGTTCAAGCTCCTACCGATTGTGGTACCAATCAGATCGATTTAAGCGATCTGTCGGTACGTAATGTTGCAAAAAATGCCGATAGGTTTTGGCTTTACCTCTCTGGCCTCAATCCATTGATCACGGACGACGACGTACGGAAAATTATTTCTCGCTGCTTGGATGTAACAGAACCAATGGATCTAGTTCGGCTTGTGCCAAAAGGGCAGGATGTTACCGGCTTTTCGTTTATATCATTTAAAATTGGATTGGAGCCTGGCTTAAAAACTAAAGCATTGGACCCATCATCTTGGCCCGTCGGAATCTTGTTCCGGGAATTCGTGCATCTGCCAAAAAACTTAGATCGCCGTGTACTTCCCACCAGTTCGGAGAGTTATTAAATAAATCTATTTCCGTGCGCTGTACTGTGGACGGTGGAAACCTTCGGGTTTCCACCAGAGGCGAGTATTTTCCAACTGATTTTTCTTTCACTACACTAAATGATCCCGCGTTGCAGCATGAGGAACGAGACGAGGCACAAATATGTGTGTACTACCAAAATGTTCGTGGCTTGAGGACAAAAATCGACGAAATTTTCTTGACAACAGCTGATTGTAATTTTGACATAATCATTTTAACTGAGACTGGACTCGACGACCGTATCAACTCCCAGCAGCTGTTTGAGAACTCCTTCAACGTCTTCCGCTGCGATCGCAGCTCAGCAAATAGTGAGAAATCAACATTTGGTGGCGTATTAATTGCCATCTCACAAAAATATGCCAGCTCTATCATCGAAACGCGGAATGGACACTCTATTGAACAAGTGTGTGCTAGCGCTACCGTACGTGGAATAAAATTGTTTCTATGCGGTATATACATTCCTCCTGATAAAAGCAAAAACGTCGATTTGATAGATGCACACGTTTCAACTGTTTCTGAGCTGTGCAGTAAAGGTTCTGCTAATGATATTATTTTAGTGTGCGGCGATTTCAACCAGCCCCGGATTGTATGGAATCAACGGCATGAGGAAGAACATTTCATCTGTTCCTCTTTGCTACCCGCTGCAAGTACGGCACTGATCGATGGAATGGATTATTTGAATCTTTGTCAAGCGAATCAACAAAGAAACCATCTCGGGCGAGTACTCGATCTAATTTTTTGCTCTTCAGAGCGTCAATTAGTCGTTGAGCGTAGTGTTGCTCCTCTGTTACCCGTCGACCCGCATCATCCGCCTCTAGTTGTTTCGGTGCCAGTTGACTGTGTGAACAATTCACGGCAATCGGAGCCTATTCATGAATCGAGGATGTTAAATTATCGTAAAACTAATTTTACTGCTTTACTAGAACATTTGCGGAATGTTGATTGGACATATTTACAAGGGATCGATAATGTTAATGAAATGGCAAGCGTTTTCTGCGATGCGTTACTTCAATGGTTTAGCTCAAATTTACCATTCGTTAAACGGCCCATCAATCCTCCTTGGTCCACAGTAAGGTTGCGTGAATTAAAACGGGTTCGCAATGTTTGGCAGCGTAAACATCGTCGATGGCATAGCTCTGGAACACTACGAATGTTCAAAAGTTCTAGTGAAAACTATCGTAGGTTGAATGCGGGGTTATACAAAGCCTACGTTATGCGGGTACAAACTGATCTTCGCCGGAATCCCAAAAATTTTTGGAATTTTGTGAATTCTAAACGTAAATCTTCATCAGTTCCTTCATCTGTTTGTTACGATGGCGTTGTATCCAAATCAACATTGGAGTCTTGCGACTTGTTTGCAAAGTTCTTTGCTTCGGTATTTGCTGGAAATACTGCCTCTGATATCGAAGCTAAGGTTGCAGCGTTGGATGTTCCTGAGAACTTAGTGCACATCGACACTTTCAATATTACTCCTGATATGGTTGTTGCAGCGGCAAAGAAATTGAAACGTTCATTCTCGATCGGGCCTGATGGTATACCAGCAGCAGTCTACAGCAACTGTGCAACTGTTTTAGCCGTTCCTCTCTGCTTGATATTCAACAGATCATTTGAGGAAGGAATCTTCCCGACAATTTGGAAGCAGTCTTTTATGTTTCCCGTGTACAAAACCGGTGATCGTAATAATGTAAGGAATTACCGTGGTATAACGAATTTGTCTGCTGCATCAAAACTCTTCGAAATAATAGTGAGCAATGAGTTGTTCTCTCGTACAAAACATTACATCTCAGTTGACCAACACGGCTTTATGCCCGGGCGTTCGGTCAGTACTAATCTTCTGGATTTTACCTCGACCTGTATTTCACGTTTGGAGGAAAAAGTACAAATTGATGCCGTATATACTGATCTAAAAGCGGCATTCGATCGAATTGATCACCGTATTCTTTTGTGCAAGTTATCGCGTCTGGGCGCAACACAAAAGTTCATTGACTGGCTTTGCTCTTACTTAAGTGGTAGAGTCTTACGAGTCAAGCTTGATTCCTGTATGTCATCCTCGTTCTCGAACATATCTGGTGTACCTCAAGGCAGCAACTTGGGTCCATTTCTGTTCTCGCTGTTTTTTAATGACGCTATTTTGCTGCTCGATAGTGGCTGCAAATTAGTTTACGCCGACGATTTGAAACTTTACCTTGAGGTACGCTCTATTGACGACTGCGTGCGTCTTCAAAAGCTTCTGGATGAATTTGTTACCTGGTGTCGAAGGAACTGGCTTATCGTCAGCATAGCAAAATGTCAGGTCATAACATACCAGCGAATTTTGAATCCATTACTTTTTGACTATAAAATTGACGGACAAACGCTTCAAAGAGTTGATCGTGTTAATGACCTTGGTGTTTTGTTGGATTCCAAACTAACTTTTAATTTACATCGTTCCACATTAATTACAAAAGCGACTCGACAATTAGGATTTATTGCTAAGATCGGACGTGATTTTAAGGATCCATATTGTTTGAAGGCATTATACTGCTCGCTAGTTCGGCCTATACTTGAAAATGCTAGCATAGTTTGGAGTCCGTATCAACTAGCTTGGAGTTTACGAATTGAACGTGTGCAGAAAAGATTTGTTCGATTCGCTCTAAGGAATCTACCCTGGCAAAATCCGCTAGATCTTCCACCGTATCCCGATCGCTGCCGTCTGATTGGTTTGGACACACTGGAACGGCGCAGAAAAATTCAGCAAGCAATTATTGTTGCGAAAATAGTAAACGGCGATATTGACTCTTCGAAGCTTTTATCGAGTCTTGATTTCCGTGCTTCACAACGATCGCTACGTTCTACTGGTTTACTTCAACCGAGATTTCACCGAACGACGTTTGGATTCTATGAACCGATAACAGCATGCATAAGAACATTTGGGACTGTTGAACATCTCTTCGATTTCGGCGAACCTACACATAAATTTGCGCAGAAAGTGTTACGTTCCACTATTTTATAACTTGACTACATTATATTCATTAAGACCTTTTATTGTCGGATGAATTAGAGAAAAATAAATAAATAAATAAATCTGTGGTCAGAAGCGAGATACACCCAAACCTCCATTTACGAACCTTATATATGTATGTATGTATGCTTACACACTCACTCGTATGCATATATGTGTATATATTTATACATATAAATGATCGCTTTTACTTCACCAATATTTCTATGTATTAAGAAATACAAATATTTGCACACATTCGTACGTTTATTAATACATATATAAGGTACGTAAATGGAGGTTTGGGTGTAATCGTTCATTGTCCCAACTAGTCGAAAAAACAAATGATCTGGGATACCTTTTTGCCGGATTCCTAATTCTCGTTCCCTGTGTTGTAGGAGACTTCACTGTAAAACGTTCGGTCTTCAGAACCTCTAAATTCGTATTTCAAAGTGATTACATGTTCGAGTTGTGTGAGATCAAGTAGATAACTCAATTTAATGTTATAATGTTTGAATGCTACAGTTTTGGATATGAGAAGGACAAAGAAAACATTTTTATACTGTGCTCAAATAGCCACACTGCTATTCACGGTGGATGAGGGATGGAAGCGACGCAACGAGTGTGCCTTGACAGAAACTACCTGTATACAACTTTGTGAAACAACACTGCTTGTCATATATTCGAACATTTTCCCTCTCCTTATAGCTAGCACTTACAGTCCATAGCAATCGCAAAAAGTTTGCATTCCAAATCACCTATGTTCGAAACCAGATTCTCTCCGCGGTAGTGTGAAGATTGCATGAAATCTTTTTTCTTGCTTGCGACTAATATGGAGATTGCATAAAATCTTTTTTCTTGCTTGCGAGTAATATCGCCTAAATGTATACTATCCCGGACCTTTTTTGGCTGTTCTATTTTTAGATGCTCGTGACGTGTCATTTCGAGAAAATCTACATCATATTAAGTTTTCAATGTGCTTTCACTGAGAGCAACACTAGTTTCCAGTTTGATGTCACACAGCATTTTTTTTGCTTTCAATTTTGATCTTTTAACCGTTAAAACGACCAAAACGATAGCAAATTAAGTAATCGATATATACGAACAGCTCAACATCAAATTGAGTTTTCTTTTTAATCTCACACTCTACTCGGGAGTAGTGACAGTATTTGAAGATCTGTCAGCAAGATCGAGTAATTAGAGAAACTTATGGACAATTTTCAAGCGAATCGCAGCTCTCTATACACGGTCACTTATGAAAAGCACTCTTATAATCAAAATTTTTGCACGTATCTCCCTGTAACTCCGTGACCGCATTGTATAGGATAACAAGACCTTTCGTATGAATTAAGGTTTGAATTTCGTTTATGAAAATCGGTTCAGCCAACTGTAAGAGAAAGTGCACTCAATTTGTTGTGCACACACATACAGACTTTTCCGATCTCGACGAACGGATTCGAGTGGTATATGACACTCTGGGTCTTGGTTCAATGGTCGATTTTCACACCACCTTTCTATATAAGAAAGGCAAAACACAATAATCAGTGTATGTAAATTTGTAAATCAATGCAAAAATCGGAGAAGTACTACTTAGTATGGAAAACTCGTTTGAATATTTTTAAATACAAACATGGATAAAAACATTGGGTGTAAAAACAGACTCAGATCGTATATATAATGCAAAAATTGTTGCAAAACATCTTCATTTCTAGAACCGTACAAAAACTTGTATGCAAAAACTAGTTTATAACTTCTGGTTAGCTGGTTCTTCCGAAACAAATGTCTATATCCGATTACTTTTGGGCCGACTGTCGTTCAGCAACGTAACAGATCGGCTGAAAATCCATACCATTTTCCTGACCTTCAAAAGATACGTGTATAAATTTGACAGCTGTCTGATTATTAGTTTGCGAGATATTGCATTTTGAGTGAAGCTACTTTTGTTATTGTGAAAACAAATGGAAAAAAAGGAATTTCGTGTGTTGATGAAACCCTACTTTTTGATGAAAAAAAGTGCCGCCGATACCAAAAAATGGCTTGATGAGTGTTATCCAGACTCTGCACCGGGCGAAGCAACAATTCGTAAGTGGTTTGCAAAATTTCGTACTGGTCATATGAGCACCGAAGACGATGAACGCAGTGGACGTCCATAAGAGACTGTTACCGAAGAAAACGTGAAAAAAATCCACAAAATGATTTTCAATGACCGTAAAGTGAAGTTGATCGAGATAGCTGACACCCTAAAGATATCAAAGGAACGTGTTGGACATATTATTCACAAATATTTGGATATGAGAAAGCTTTGTGCAAAATGGGTGCCGCGTGAGCTCACAATCAAGACAATGCAACGTGTCACAAGTCGATGAAAACCATGCTGAAATTGAACGAATTGGGCTTCGAATTGCTCCATCATCCACCGTATTCTCCAGATTTGGCCCCCAGTGACTTTTTCCTGTTCTCAGACCTCAAGAGAATGCTCGCTGGTAAAAAATTTAGAAGCAATGAAGAGGTAATCGCTGAAACTGAGGCCTATTTTGAAGCAAAGGACAAATCGTACTACAAAAATGGTATCGTAAAGTTGGGAGATCGCTATAATCGCTGTATCGCCTCTGATGGCAATTATGTTGAATAATAAAAACGATTTTTGGCAAAAAAATGTGTGTTTCTATTAAACGATACGAACTTTTCAGCCGAACTGTTAGTGTGGATCAAACCCCGTAACAAATCAACAAATTGTTCTTCGTTCGCAGCGAAACTCGGTCAAAACTAAACTCGTTCTTTCGATACAAATGTTTGTTCGGTTCTCGCAAAATACATGTTTTCTACACGATTTTAGTAATGTCAAGTTCGTGTTCGGTTTCTGCATTCAAATATACAAATTTAAATTACTTTTCTACATTTAATTGTGTTCATCCGATGTTAACATATTAAAAGTTGTACGTTAATTTAGTGACATGATAAACTTGTACATGCTTTTGGTTGTAAATTTAAGTAAATTGAGACGTAATTTTATATGACTTTCCCTTAGTGTGTTATAAACATTTACAAAAAGGCCTCTTTCGAAATGGAATAGGCGAAATGAATTGCGGTTAACATATATTCTGTTCAGTCCTTACAAAATGTGTTTTTTGGGGACGGGTCTTACTCCATGCTAGTTCCATGAACATTTGAGATATTTCCTATATTAGCCGTCCGCACAAAAAAACTTCGTTTATCTGTCGATTTCAGAACTCTGACTACACATTCGAAACAGGGTACCGCAAAATGGGTGACGTAGAATAGCATTATAATTTGTATATTTTTGCATCACATTTATTGATGAAAGAAAGTGAGAACCTTTGACGCCGATAAACGTTTTTTAATACCCCAGAGCAACTCAAACAAATAATAAGTAATAGTAATTAAACGTTTTATTTCCTCAGAAAAACCAGAACCATCCCGTTAAAGTTCCACGAAGGATTAGAAAGTTGCTTGTCAAAGTAAATTTAATATCTGTATCACCTCATTCATATTTAACATTCGCAACGTATTTTTAATACTCGAGAAATGATTGATTTTTTTAGAGTAAACGCAGATCTGATTTTGCAATTCGATTATTCATTACCACGAAAAGCGAAACGTCGAACAAAAAGAAATAAAAACATCTAGACGGAAGGAAAGAGACAAAAAATCAAACAGTTCGAAGCAGTTATGAAAGCGTTCTCATATCTGGGTGACGAAGTCATTTAGTAGGGCTTATAATATAATGGCTGTATTTTCACTCACTAACGATCGGATGCCATGGCCTTGCGTTGAAGTTTCCGCCTTCCACTTCAAAGCGCAGGTTCGAAACTGTTTCATCTTTAACAAACATGTTAAATATAATTCATAACTAATTTTAGCCTTCAAGTATGCAATTAAGCTCTCAAACGTGAAAGAGATGCAATTGCATTCGTTTCGGTTAACAACGAGGTGCACAGTGTTGATCGTGACAATGTTAAATATAAAATCCCTGTGTACATGGTGGACAATGCCGCGAACATGACCAGCCCTCGCAGGCCAGCGATTAGTTCGTTCGGGAAAATATGTCATAGTTTGGTGAAATTCTTCCCATCGAAAGAGATATATGGTGAAGTTTTCCCCGATATTCGGAATACCGTGCGAGTGGTGCGTATGCGACTACGTAAGGTAATTCCATCCTACATCGTTTGTGGTCAAGTTGGGATACATCCTTGTAAAACGCTGATTACCTATGATAATCAACTGGTTGTAACCAGTTGCCAGTTTTGTGAACAACCTGCACTCTACGGCAAACCTTGCACTAAAACTGTGAAAAATACATTTCAACTAAAAACAAGACAATCATTCAGCAACGGTAACTAGTGAACCCGATGCCTCTGCTTCAAAAATGCTTTCAGCCTCAAACCAACCATCCACTGCAATCAATATACAAAAAGGCGCATCTACAGCAACTATCAACGAGCCCAAGACTACGATCAACAAGGAATACGAAAAGAAACCGGAAACCACAAACAACACCGACAATGGATGATGAGATGAATCTCGGACAAAGTGACCCACGATCTTCGTTAGATGGCAATGAAAGCCCCTCTCCCGTAGAAAAAGGGTGACAACGAAATCCAATAGCGAAAAAAATAATGTTTATATTACAAAAATATAAGCCAATCGGCCACATAAAGCTTTTATTGGAAAAGAAAATAAATCTTTAAATGCTTTGAATTGTAATTGTAAGGAAATTACAACACTTTATTCATGTGCATCTATCAATACGTAAATTTACATGATTTTTTCCAAGTGTCTGTCTAGAAGTGAGTTGAATTATATTGTATACTAGCTGAATTACCCGGCGATGCTCGGAAATGTTCCGTGAAAAAATTCTTGAAGTTTAGTGTTTAGTTTAGTTTAGTGAAATACTCTGATTGTAGTAAAACATTACTTAGGCGGCAACCCGATTGAACAATACTCAGTTCATGTTCAGATTGCGAATGATCAGTGTCCCATCTCAGATGTCACAATCATCATAATGTTCATGGTATTCTCGACAAATTGGGTCAGTTTTATATTTGAACCTTTTTGTTAGAAACATTTGAAACATACTATAGAATAACTTTTTTATATCATTTATTTTACCCCGTCTCTAACCATTTTGGTCGTTCACCGAGAAGGAAAACCTATAGAATAACGTTTCAGTTCATACAAATGTTATAAACTTATTTCCATCACTTTGAGTCGACAGTTTTCTCAATTTTCATAAAAAAATGTACATTGATTGTATGATTTCGGCAATTCAGATCAATGTTGAGAATGATGATTTCCCCTCCCTCTTGCGTATATTTTTGTGAACCTCACTTAGTTGCTAGAAATGTACTATACTAGTAAAGAAGTACCTATTTCTCGTAAAACCCGGTCAATTTTTCCTTACACTTTCCATGTTCGGGGCACTTACTCCACTCTCTCATCCTCAAAATAACTTTATAATCTATTTTGAATTAACTCCCTTTTTGTCAGTGAACTTACTACAGATCTCCTCCGTTATGGCCCTGTGAGTAGTGTAGAAAGTATCTGTGCTTTTCAAAAAATATCGATTCCCTCCTTTGGTACATGTACCAAACTTGGTGGCGAGTCGTTTAGTTGTTTCGTAGTTATGCTGAGAATTAAATACACTCGCGTTTATAGGAAGATAAAGATTATATTGCCTTAGTTCTTTGAATTTCCTGGCAAAATGGAACCAGATTCTTTAAAATTATTTAAAGAGAATTGCGTTGCATTCGAATTAACAACAGCAATACTATCTACTACGACCATGAAATTTTTGCCACTCTCTTGTTTTACAAAAAATGAGAGATGAGAATTCATTTTCAAAACCCCTTCCTTCTAGTCTAAATATCGATTCTCTTCAAATTATACAAATTTTGTCATGGACACCCTCCCACCATGTTAAGGACACTTGCTATCCCCCCCCCCCCCGAAATGTCCTAATGATCATCTCTGAAGAGCAAGAAGTATATGTGCGAAGTTTGATAGCAATCTGTTCAGTACTTTTGGAGTTATGTCGTTACATTCCTCTTTTTAAAGGCACTTGCTAATTCCAAACCCACCCCCCCCCCCCCCCCCCCCATTTATATATCACATCTAAGGTATGGAAAATGTTTGCATGGTCTTCAAAAATTATCGATTCTTGTCAAATTTTATGATTTTTTTCATGACCAGGGGGGGGGGTTAAAAATACTTGCTACGCTTCCTCCCCTATAAAAATATATTAATGACTATTTCTGAAGAGTAAGCAAAAACTGTGCTAAATTTTATAGCAATTTGTGCAATGGTTCCGGAGTTATGCCGTTACAAACATTACACTCCCTTTTTAAGAGGCACTTACTACACCCTCTCCTCACCGAATATCTTTACAGTCATATCTTTGTTGTGCAAAAAGTATCTACGGTCTTCAAAAAGTACCGATTCTCGTCAAATTAGATAATTTTTTTAACGACCACCTTCAATAAGGACACTTGCTACGCTCCCTCCTCTCATGAAAATATTCTTATAACTATCTCTGAAGAGCAAGAAGTACATGTGCAAAGTTTGGTGGCAATCCGTTCAGTAGTTACGAAGTTATGGCGTTACAAACAAACAAACTTACATCCATTTTTATATATATATATATATATATATATATATATATATATATATATATATATATATATATATATATATATATATATATATATATATATATATATATATATATATATATATATATATATATATATATATATATATATATATATATATATATATATATATATATATATATATCGTAGCCGCTCACCGGAAAGTGTGCTTAAAAAATATGTTGCATACAATACTAGATAACATAAACAACAAGAACATCTACAGAGTAAACTCCTAAAAATGCATTGGTGACGAGATATTAGGTATGGTTCATTGGAGGCCTCCAAAATAAAGTTCTTCCATCATTGCATTTTTCACCGATTTTGTAGAATTTTGAAATGTTTCTAAACTGTGTTAACTAAATACATATGTTTATGTCCACAAATTAAAAGGTTATTTGACAAAATAACTGCATATTTATGGCACAAATCTCCAAATAACTAGGGGAACGTGCCACTTGAGCCAATTAGCTCTGATTCCTGAAGCTCACAATACTAATTACAGAAGAATCTTACTAATGTTTTAATGTGACGATTTAAATGGCAAGAGAACGACATTATCACACCATTAAGAAGAGTTTTTTGATGTGGAACACATCTTTATTTTCTATATAGGGGTGCAAATTAGAAACTCAAGGAAAAATACACGTAGCAATGTGGTCAGGTTTTAAACACTCACAGCTCAGTATATTTTGTATCAATTATTAATATTGTTTCATTATTTTATTGGAAATACTTTTACGATTCGATTTGAATGTATCAAGCCACGTATTTTCAATTATAAATGATTGAAATTTTGATTAGTAGCGAGCAGTGTCCTATTTTGTTTGCTAAAAATTTCCGGCATACCGGATTTCCCTGCCATAGACGACGGTTTTGAAGGGGTAAGCGATATATCAATGGGAAAGCATCGCTCTGATTGGTCAATCGATGCAAAAGCGAAGTTGTTGGAAGCACGCGAATCTATAAATAGAAGCGAAATTATAGCTAACGTTTCAGTCCTACGCGTAGCATGCTAGAGGTAGGTTGTTGCTAGACAGCAAGACAAAAAGTGGCATAAAACGATTTTAAGCTTTAATTGGTATGCTCTGATCTTGTGTCATGCAAGCTCGGATGAAATTCCATGTTATGTCGTTCCGCCTGAGAAATTGACAACTACCCCAGGGTAAATTTTGAGTGCGTAAATCTAATTTCTAATTTATATAAGATGAACTCGATTGATAATGAGAAATAGTTTATCGCTTCAACCGAAATCGCAGAATGGTAGTAATAGTAAAGAAACTTAACGCTATAAAAATAACTGCTTGCATACAAAACTTGAACACAAGCTTGACAAAGAGAAGCTTCAATATCAAAATCTGTATCGCAAGTATGTACAAAGATATAATTGCATACATTTGGGACATTGATGTAATTTCCTCGGCTATAAAACAAACAATGTTCGGTGTTGGTTCATAATCAAGAGAAATCTAGGCAGACTCTCGTGCAATAGCGGATTCAAAAGTGTGACGATTGATTGAACTGTTTGATTGTAGATCATTAGAAATTTTGGTTGCCTTGTTCCACATCAATGGCTCGAAATACCACATGGGGCTGATGGAAGGTAGAAGTGTCTTTTTACCAGAATGGAAATTCTACAACTCAGTGAAAAAAAACTAGAAAATCATCTCACTGATTTGTTTTTGTTATATAAAAAAAAAAGATTCCACCTAGTACGAAGACTAAATCAACCACACGACTTGCCATTCGTCTATTAAAACTGTATCGCAAATCTGAAAATTTGTTAAAACTGACAACTCGATTTGATAAATTATTGATTTCGGATAACACAAACCTTGGATACTGTTTTTCAAAGCCATGTTCATGATGATAAACAAAACCAACAATCGATATACCAGTCGCATATTTTTCCACTGTTTTTTTTTTATTTGCCGAAAGATACACAACATTGCGGACGCCGTTCCACAAACACAGTGTTGGTGATTGCCGAAAATTTGACAGATGTTGCTATATTGCTATCTATATTGTATACAACATTTTCAATCCGGTAGAAGATGCTACAAGAACTCGCTGCCTCTCAAAGCATGAACCGTGAGAGAATGTTGCTACATTTCTTCGCTCCATTTCATACTTTGAGTATTTCACGCCCTTAAAAAAATTTACAGTCTGATAATGATCGTTGCTGTGTGGAATTTCTCAAGAGAGAATCTCAAGTTGACAATTATCGCAGAAAATCGAATCGATGATTCGACTTGATGATTCTCATACTAGGATGCAATATTTCAAGACTCACATTTTCACATACATTTTCATAGACACAACTTATACAAAGTTCATATGCACATAGTTAGAATAAGCGGCAATAGTAAAATGATTCTATCGCAATTATCAACGCAATTATAGAATCGGATTGCGAAACGAGAATATGCGACCGTTTGTTGCTTCAGAGAGGATTCCCACAGCAGCGTGCTAACCTTTGATTCTCAGAAATGTCATCGAGAGAAATTCGCTCTCGCACTGGTGTCGATTCTATGTTAAATGAGCCATGCCGGGTTTTTGTTGTTGCGATGATATCCGTCTATCTTTGATGGCACTGATTCAATCGTGTGAAGAGTTGCCAGTGAGCGTTCTTTGATACGATAAAAGCGATCCTTGCACAAACATAATAGAAACGTTTAGGAACTCATCAAAATTTAAATATTTACAAGAAAGTGCACCCAAAATGAGCGATCTCTAACAGCACTGTTCAGGACAACCAGTATTTGATTGAAGGCACCGTGGACTAGGGCTACTAATTTTGACTGAATTGGAAATTCGAAATTTCGGAGAAATTCGTGCAATGAAAATTAGTTTACACACAAAATATTTGTTGTAGTTGTATGATAGGGGCAAATCAGTGAATTATTTTAAGCTTTTTCTTAGCTCAATTTCCACTAATCCAGATTGTATTTGAATTGGTATTGCTGACAAAATGCGGGCGTTTATCTTAGTCAGTTAAACTCACTCTGAACACTCCAAAGCCATTAATAGAGTTTTCCAACGAGCCACTTTTGCTACATCAGAAGCTGAAGTGAATCAGGTTAGAAGATTATTTTTATCATTATCAAGTCACTATATTTGTGGTTTCAGAGGTGAATCGTTAACAGACAATTTTAAAGCAGATTTTTTTTTCGGAGTGCCTGGTCGACTGCCACTCGTCTATTAAAACTGTATCGCAAATTTAACTACCCCTCCGTAACTCGTTAATCTAAACACTGTTTTTATCAAGTGAGTTGCTATTATAAATTACATTAAATAAAATACATTTATTTTGTACATGATCTTATAACTGTTTCAGGTTTGTTTGTATCATTTCATTACTTTTATTCAATATCATATAGTTGGCTATTGGTTGAACTCATGGAAGAGAAAACAGTCATATAAAATAAAATTTGAATTGGAACTTTAATGTCACGACAAGCAAGAATGTCGCGAACTGGGTCATTGGATAGTCTACCTTGGGTACGCAAGGAATTTATTTGTTGAGATTTGACATCACGATACTCCACGCATGTCCAAACGACATGATCAATATTGTGATAACCTTCGCCACAAGCTCAATGATTAGTCTCGGAAAGTCTAATTCGAAGGAGATGTGCATCTAACGTGTAGTGATTGGACATGAGTCTGGACATCATACGAATGAAGTCCCTACTCACATCCAGTCCCCTGAAGCATGCCTTTGTCGATATTTTTGGAATAGTTGAGTGCATACACCGACCCAGATCATCTCTATCCCAAGAAGCTTGCCAGCTGGCAAGTGTTCTTTGGCGAGCCGAGCTGTAGAATTCGTTGAAAGCAATCGGTCGCTCATAAATTTCACTCTCGATAGCACCACGTTTGGCTAAAATATTGGCTCTTACATTGCCAGGAATGGAGCAATGAGCCGGGACCCAGACTATAGTGATTAGATAATTATTGTTCAATATGTCGTTCAGGCACTGTTTTATTTTGCCCAAGAAAAACGGTTCATTTTTGTCAGAAGCGTTTGAGCGAATGGCTTCAATTACACTCAGACTATCTGTGAAGAGAAAATAATGGTTTGGAGATAATGTGACGATTACACTCAAGCTATAATGAACTGCTGCTAACTCTGCTATATAAACAGATGCAGGTTCTTGAAGCCCAAATGAAGCCGAAACCTTTTCAATTCGTGATCCGTCCGTGTAAAATATTTTCTCAGAGTCAATATGCCTGAACTTACTTGTAAATATTTTTGGGACTTCCATCGAGCGTAGTGTTCCGGGATTCCACGCACTTCGCGCTGCATGGATGTGTCGAAAAGTAAAGTTGAGTCAGGGATATTTAGGAGGCTGTCACAGATAGGAATATATCTTGAAGAGTCGATTTCCTGTGACATATGAGAGTTTGCTGCGGAACGAAAACAAATGCATCCGTATTCCATCACTGAAAGTATCGTTGTCTGATACAATTTTATTAGATCTTCCGGATGAGCACACCACCAAGATCCTGTTATTGTTCGAAGAATATTTACTCTTTGTTGGCAATTTGTTATCAGATACCCTACGTGGCCTCCCTATTTTTTGTTATGTTAATCAATGTAAACAAAACCAACTCCGCATCGGCGTATAAGTCACGTATTTCATCGCGGTGATTATTCGTCACCTTTCAAACGCTGCACAGACTCATGGGCCCAATCTCACAAATAGATTTGAGAAATGTAACTCATGAAAAATTGAAAGATTTAAAAGAAAGTGTAAACGTAAAATGAGCGATCTCTAACTCCACTCAGGATCATCGGTACTCGGTTGAAGGCACCGTGGACTAACGCAACTGCATTTGTTCCAATTTTTTACCAGTTTCTGATTCGCTGATTTTGACGTTGCTACCCGCACGTTGTGAAAAGTAGAAACTTCTGCAGGGTGCGCGAGCAATGATGCCAAGTATAGAGAAAACCAGAAAACAAGTTAATTGAATTTTTAATTTTAGCTCACCAAGGAAATGATGAAAATTTTCAGAGAATGTTTCATCGTTTTTTCCACCTCATCTGTAATAAATATTAATAGAGACAGCACTGTGTAATTGAAAGCATCAAACCTTTTAGTGAATCAAAGTGTTACTAAAAAAGATTTGTTAAATTAGTGTTTCAGGAATCAGGAATCAGAACAAATTGGCTCAAATGGCACGTTCCCCTTGATATTTGGAGATTTGTGCCTTGTCATCAATTTGTTTTTAGCATCATTTACCCGATATATAAGAGGGAAGGATTGAAAGAAAACGGTAAGGTTTGGACTAGGAGAATGGGGAAAACTGACGACACAAAAACACAAAAAAGCAGAAGTAAATTCTGCACCCCTAAGGGATGCTGAACAATCTGCTGGGGATCACATTTAGTGGAAGCAGAAGTAAATTCTAAACCTCAACGAGGTCCCGAATAGTCTGCTGCTTTCTGATGAACGATGCACAGTTAATAAAACCTCCAACCCCCGAGAGGATTTAGAGATTTTACAAAAGCGACACCATTCTGCACTCCCGAAAGAATGCAGAACGATTCGCAGTATGTATTTATGTATGTATTTATTTGAAATTATGTATGAAATAAGAAATTATGGAAAACTTCTACTTAGTACAGATTTTTATACTTTCTAGAACTGAACGACTGTGAATCTGAAGTGCGATTTAAATTCAAGCATCAAACTTTTCAAAACAAAACGCTTCCTACCCTACGCTTCTGATCAATTTCTCATACCGGATAAAAACTAAAATCCGAGAGAATTGAAATTTGTTCAGCCTACGTTTTTCACACAGACTACCCTTTCCGCATCGCAGATCTGTATAAATATGCCCAACACTAACAACTCATGACTGATAGCGAAGCTCTAAAATGAAGTTCCCGCTCTTTCTGCTGGTAGTGCTGATGGTGGCCTTCGGAGGAACTGTGGTTGTGGCTCAAATGTGCTTGTGTCCTTACATTTACGCACCGGTTTGCGGCAGCGATGACCGAATCTATACGAACAAGTGTGAGCTGGATTGTTTTGCTAAGGAATATCCACGCCTTGTCATGGTGAATAAAGGACCGTGTAGAAGGAAGTTTTAGGTTTCAATAATTTGTAGAATATATATTTTGGTTGTGGTGTGCACTTGGTTTTGAATAATAAATGTTTGTTTCTGAAAAGTATTTTACTTTGACAATCCGTAGTTTCAGTTCGATGCAATGGCTTTCGAATTAAATTTTAGGTTTTTCATCGAAAATTCATACGGTCATTTATTCCCTCGGGTTTAACCTGAGCTAAGAGATCACATTTCTCATCCGAATAATATCACACTGAAGACAATATGTGTTCGAGCGCTCTCCAGGCATCTTAGAGAGTAAGCAATGTGTCTTAAAAATTATATTATTAAATTAAAAAAAAGTGTTCAAGCGTTGTCGTGGTGGAAATTTACGAATTTCTATCTGGTCTCATATTCTGACCGTTCTTCTATTCACGTTCACTTCAAATGATTTAGTTTTTTTCAGTTCAGTTATCCTTTGACGGTTCAAACGCGAGTTTTGTTGATTTGTGCAAGTTTTCAGTAATCAAATTCCTTCAGATCCCACAATAGTGACAAAAAGAAAACGAACATGTGTTTCACTTAAAACCCGTACAAAATTTCCATTTCAAATTTCCCCGATCCACTCTCTTCTGAACAGATTTACACACCAGATGAAACTACGCCATTCATAATCCAGGATCCATATAAAAAGCACCCGACGAAGCTACCGGTTCAAAAATGAAGCTCCAACTCATTCTACGGGCAGTCCCGATTGTGGCTGTGGGAGGAACTGCGATTGTTGCTGCAGAAACGTGTAGCTGTCCTTTCGTGAACGATCTCGTTTGTGGAAGCGATGGCCGAATCTACGGGAACATGTGCGTTCTGGAATGTGCTGCTAAACAAGTGCTGGGGCTTGTGATGGTGAAGGAAGGTTCATGTTAAAGTCGAGAGTTTTGTTGCTATCTTCAAGTACAACATTTTTACTTTAAATGATTTGGAAAATTTACATTTTGGTTATCGATCGATAGTTTCAAATAAATACTCGTTCTGTTTCCGATCAGTGTTCTACCGCTTCCCGAAGTACTTTGGTTGGAGGTAAAGGAGATCTGAAGTAAACAACCATTCTAAGTATTTTTGACGCATCACCTGGATTTGAGAGTGGCATTTTTATCATACATGTGTGTGTATGTTTAACATATCCCAAACCCCAGTATCCGGCAGCGGTTTACAGAAAAAAAAACTCAAGGAAGTGTTGACTCAATCGAATTCCGATGACCCGTTTCGTGTACAGAGCAAATCGTGTTCCGAGGTCATCGTTCCATTGCCCAGCCCCGCCTAAATGAAATGTTTGCATCAAATGAATTAAAACATTACAGAAAGATTTTCGATCCTTTGCAATTGGCAAGCAATCGACGAGTATTTAGTTTATATTCTTCAGTTTTGTATGAATAACTAACATTTTCTAATCTTATTAATACTCGAGTCTGCATTCAACGTTTCATTTCTAACCGTATCGAAACCATCCAAATCTTCAATCTTCTAAACCAGCTAATTACACTCTTGCAACATAGTGTGATATCGAACTCTTCTGAATATTTTTTTCTACACGAAAAGTTATTCCTACTTACATATAAGACGTATTCTGCTTTATACGTCAAATTATATAAGGATGATATGCAAAATGCGAATTTATTTTTTTTTTATTTAAAAGATATTTTTTATTCAGGCCTATTTGCGTACAAGCTTTACGTGGCCGATTGAGCCGATTTTTTAAATAAATTTTTTTTTGAGTTGGATCTCGTTGTCACCTTTTTTCTAGGGGGAGAGGAGCTTCCATTTCCCTCCTGCGAGGATTGAGGGGCACTTCGTTCGTGGTTCGTCTCGTCATCCATTGCCGCATCGGTGGTATTGTTGTCGATTTCCGTCTTCTTTTCGTTGCTAGTTGCTGTAGATGCGCCTTGTTGTACATTTGTTGCAATTCCTGGTTGGTTGGAGGGTAAGTTGTTAATGCAGCTGGTGTACTTTGTTCTTTGTTTGTTGAAGGGAATACTTCACTGTTGTTGGTGACTGTCACAGGTGTACTGGGGTTGTTAGGGGTTGGTGTGAAGGAAGCACCGTTGCCCTTTGGTGTAGTTGTCTCCTTGTCCAGTTATCACATGGCTTACCGTAGTGAACAGCTTTTTGGCAATATTGACATGTGGCCATCTGATTGTCATAGGTAACTTGTTTTTTTCTACGGGATTCTTGTATCCTGACCGAAAGTTACATAAGAAGGTATAGACCTCTTCAAGCGCATGCGTAACAAACGTACGCCATTTAAAATACCGGGGAAAAAGTTCTTCCACTTTTCTTTTTCGATAGAGAGAATCTCTCCATATTGGGACATAGTTTTGCGAATATAAGGATCGATGACGCTTGAGAGAAGATCATGCACACGCACTTCTATAGCACTATCTTATATATATACTGGAATGTTGTACTTAATGTTTTCGTGCTCCACATAGTGCACATTGTTATTGTCTTTTGCGAATTGAATTGCATCCAACTCTTTATAAAACTGGACGTAAACAACATTATTTGTCTTATTGCATTGAAGTAAATGCACACGTTTGATGTCGAGATGCATTTGCTCCTTAACCAAACCTTCATGTTCACGTATCGAAGGTCGAATTTTGCACTGCCTGAAGTCAACAATAATTGTATTCTTTTGTACCGGCGGTAGCTTTTGTTCGTTCGGTTCACTCATTTTCGAGGTCGTTCTATTGTTCACTACACAATACTGTACTTGGTTTCTTCTGTCCCGAACGTAAGCGGTTTTGTTATATCGACTGACTTGGATGAGATGTACGAGCGAACTGAGGGATTTTTTTTGTGGTTGTTCAAAGCGAAAACTATGATTTTTCACGAAAAAATCCATCATCCACCTCCCCAAAGAAACAAACAACGAAAAGGAAAACGTTTTTTTTATATGTAGAAAGTGTGTGCAAATTTGAAAAAAAAATAGTGCAGTAGTTTTGGAATGACGATGGACACGGACTTTCAAAACCTGCTTTCGAGAAAAACGCGTTTAAAGTTTTTTGTCTATAAAATCAATGGAAACAATTTATGACTCCAGGGAGCCCGTAGGGTCTAATATTTTCAAAAAATCGTATTTTTTCTTTTATAATTTATTATAATGAAACATTTCAAAAATGTTTTGTCAAGTTTTTAAGTCAATCGAAGTAGAAATCTTGGGCCTGTGCGCCGAGCTCTTGCTTCTTCGTAGAATGAGATAGCCATAGGTAAAGGACCATAACTTCCAGAGTTTCGTTCCAATAGTTTTGAAAATTTCACAGAGAATTCTTGAAATGTTTTGCTATAAGAAAATATTAAGAAAATAATGAATGATTTTTCAAAGGTGTTAAACCCTACCCGCTACTTAAACAGCCAAAATCGAACAAATTCTAAGAAATTTTGTTCCATTGTTTTGGCACTTCCCAAAAGGTAACCCCAAATATCCTAGAATACGAATATTTTGCGTTTCATTTGCGAATATTTTTGTTTCATTTGATTGTTTTTACATGTTACACGTTGGTCGTCGCCGACAGTGTACTTACCGAATTATGAAAAAATGCAATTATTCCAAATTTTCGGTGAGTTTCGACATAAATTCCTATTATGTTTGTTAATCTTTTTATAATAAATAGAAATAGAATTCGCCAAAGAAAAAATTTCCAAAGTGTAGAAATGCATGTCAGTTTTATTCGTATCCACGTCACCCAGTTATGCCTCTGACATTACCCACCCGTTGTTTTTAGTCTGTATGCTGTCTCGGAGGGAGTGTATGTCGCAAGCTATCATTTTTCCAGATAACTGTTGTACAAGTTTCGAATCTGTGTAAGAAATTTATTTGTATTCTTTAGTTTGAAATTCGCTTAAAAAATTTTAATTAAAAGTGCGACAAGTTCCTCATTCTCGCAGTATGTGGTTTCTTATCATCATATAGATTGCAAGATACTGTTCCTACATCATCTGTCCGTTTAATCTTCTAAGCTGCGCTTATATCGAAGTCATGTTTTGGCATTAAAAATGCCTTACTCTTCAGTATACGACGCAACCTTTACATATCATAGTTTTGAACGTTTATGAGCAATTCCAGGATTGAGTAGACGAAAAAGTGACAAAATCAGAATCGACCTTCTCCGATTTGGAGAAGGCTTCATGGCTTCATTAACAGATTGGAACTCTAATCCATACGGGCAGGCTTCTAAACTTGAGTGTTCGGTGGCGAATAAATGCATAAATACTTTTCTAATTGACCATGTCAATAATATATGAAGATGATATGAAAATATTTAATTATTTGTCGTTGATATCTAGACGCATAATACGATATCTAGAATTTTCAAGTAAAATTAGACTAAACCCCCATGGAGACGACAGAAATCCGTTCTTCTACAGATAACTTCGTAGGGTTGGTATCGCTGGTATGAACCTTCGCACAAAACGAATTCTATAAATATATGCTCTGTCACATTGTCTAGCTCAGTCGGTGGCTGCGGGCTGACAAAGTAGACAAAGGCTTATCCAGCGAAGGGATGGTAAAACTGAGAATTCGTTCGCTGGATCATCACTTTTGCACTGTGTGCGGTGTGCGGATTCCACTTTCCGTCTGCTGCATATCGTTTTCGCTAGGGTATCTTATATCAATTGGCTATGAATTTTGATTCTTCGGTGACCGGAATACATGAATTCATGTTCTATTCACGTGGCAAGCACATTAAATTCTTTATTTTTCGTAAAATGGAATAAGCTCAACATTGTATTATGAAGACAATCACGGATACTTCTTTTTGGAAAATGTGTTAAAAACAGAATTAATTACCTTTCAGCATAAGCCAAGAGCTACTATAATAAAACCAAACAATAATTCTGTAACCTAAATTAATGGGATGAAATTGGCATCAAGTAAAATATTTCGGTCTAATGTTTAAACAAAATCTGGATCTCAAAAATCACATACCTAGTTGAAAATCCAAGAAAACGCTTCAAAAGAATTAGAGTAAAATCAAATTTACCTGAAACCCTAGAAAATTCCTAAAAGTAGTTGCAAATGGCGGTGCATCTAATATACTTTTTTTGCTGTAGAAAATTTAGTATACATTTCTGAAGAATCTGAGGCACAATCTGGAAATCGAATAAAAATTAATCCCATTATTTTTATTTCAATTGGAAATACATCCCATATGTCCAAAGCACGTTTGTGGGTTTCAGTAGTTTACATATCAAACGGAATTTGAAACTAAGGGAAGTAGAAATTTACAACTTTCTACACGCCATGAATTTATTTATTTTAATAAAAAACAATACATTCGACAATCGATATGTTTAAGCAAGTCTTTTACTACATGCACGCCTATCTTAGCATGGACCTTCATGCACCATCACCAGTCCTGGTCTGTCCAGAGCGTAACATTCCAGCTCACAATTGTTCTCATAGGTTTTACCATCGCTTCCACAAATCGGATCCGATGAATCCGGACAGGTGCACAAGTGAGAACAGGTCACAGTTACTCCGAAAGCCACAACCAGGACTGCCAGTAGCACGAGCGGGAACTTCATTTCAGAACCTAGTAGTTTCGAATATTCACGAATTGAGTGTTTTTGTTTTATATATAGGCGCAGTAGGCGGTGCAAAACGAAATCCGAACAAATTTGAATTCTCCCGGGTGTTTAGTTTCATGTGGTACACTCGATCAAAAGCGTGGACTCTGCCAATTTAGGACGGACGGTTTCGTTGTAGAAGTTTAAATTTAAATACACTTTAAAAGTAGTTTTGGAACTGATATCACATGAACAAGTGTAGCTTGCAAGAAATTTTAAATGTCATCACCAAGTAGAAACGGTCTTGAGCAGCTAATCTTAATTTGTAATTTTGCATATGATTTTCTGCTTGAATAGAAAGATGGCTTATTGGATTATTTTTTACTTCTAAAATATTTATTTCACGCTAACGGCAAACGTTACGAAGGTTTATTCTTGCACTTCCAGGGTCCACTGGATTTCAATTTTTTTAAGCTTATTTAGGAGAGGTTATTTCATTAATTTCATATGAATTCACCGTAACCAATTAGCAATTAATTAGCAACAAATTATCCACCTATTTACGTTAATATCGGCGGAAGATGCCTTGCCAAGTTCATGTTCGTAATTTAATCCAATGAAGAGTATTCGAACCGAAGTCTAGTCTATCCAATCTAGCTGTTGCAATGTCTTAGTTTATTCTTACAAATACGGATAAGGGATATCCGCTTATTTCTATCTGCTGCTTGATAAGAAGTTGAACCCTTCAGATGTAAACGTCTGTGCACAGTGCAGAGCAGTTCAATTTGAATATTAGTGAAAGGGATCTATTAAAATATCAATGACCTTGTATCAAATAAAGGCGAGTCTAATATGAGCATAAGGGTAGTAAACAGACAACGGACTCTTTTTGTTTTTTTTATAAAAGATATTTTTTATTCAGGCTTATTTGCGTACAAGCTTTAAGTGGCCGATTGAGCTGAGTTTTTAGCTAAAAAATTACATTGTATTCAAGACACGACCGAGCACAATAACATTAAAAATGAAACGTTTCTAGGGTCTTCATAATAAATACAAAAATAAAGGTGATAATGATGATGATACACTAAACTTCACTACACTTCAAAGTTACTTGAAAGCTCAATTTCTAACAACCTAAAGATTTAAACCTGAACAAATGAAACTATTTTATTTTATGATGATAATTTTCGAGAAACGTACAAACTTATTGATTTAATTTGATTTATATCGTTTATTTACCCCTAGTTTTAACCTAATAATGGTCGTTCACTGGGTGGACTTATTAATTTTAAAAACAGTTAATCGATCCAAGAGAAGATTTTATTTATTTTAACGAAAAATGTTGTACCAGTAAACTCAGTAATAGTGTAATTTTATTAATCCTTCAAAATCGTCGATAATATTCGGAAAGTGTCGGTAAATAATGTGGCAACAATACGAGGAAGAAAACATGTGAAACAGTCCGTATAAAATATTTAGTTACTTACATTGATTTTCGCTTTGGCATATTAGGAATATACGGAATGGATACGCAACAAAATTCCGAAATTTTGTTCATATTGAAACTTGATGTTATTAACACATGAATGAACCTCGGGAAGCGAAATGTGAGGAATTTTTAATGGCAAAATCGACCAAAAATTTGCTAAGTACATGGGATATTTCAAAAGAATCGGTAACCACGCTGATTCGGTTTTTCAATAGCTAGACGATATATAAAATACTCAAGCGAATACGGTGTTGCACAGACAACAGGAAATTTCACCAACACATAATGCAAAAGCAACAATCCAGCAAGTGAACAATCCAGTCATCAGCTCACTGGACAAGCTACTTGTTTCATTCACAGTCAAACATCAACTAGGCAACGAAATATTGTGCTGCCTATATTTATAGATTTCTCTTCATACTACGCATAACGATGCGATGTTTTTTATACATGACGCAAAGCCTCCTATGCCGAACAAGAAGTTGACGTCATTTTGTACAACAGGGATTGGTGGATGAAAACATAGGTCGATTCCAACCATTTTTTCAATTCGCGACTACGAAGTTGAGTTTGACAGCTTATATGTGTGAAGTGAAGGTAAACAAGAAAAGGCAAAAAGTAATGAATTTTCAAACGTACCGTTTTCTTCGATTTTCAGTTTGCTGTTTGAATTGGTTAGTAAAAGTGTTTTTAAAAGTCTTTGGCGATACTAATTTAGTTGATAGATATAAAATAATTTGTGTGAGTGATGCATTTTTACCGAAAAATAAAACAGTGGTCAGTATCAGCAAAAAAGTAGACAACATTTCAAAACAACAATTATGAATTAAAACCAACTTCAATGTTAAAAATTTCTGAGATGTGCTTTAGAACTGCATTTTTTCTATTCGTGGTGTAAGTTTTTAATCGAAGTGTTTACTTTAAATGAGAAAATAATGTATTTTTCCAATCACCATTAGGAGCTGTCAGAAAGTTGTACATGCAGTGTGTTGGTGAACTCGGATGTTTCAGTTACGTTACCGGAGGTTGCCGTTTGGTGGTCAATCGCGTAAGAGTACTCCAGGCTGGACACCTTCTGATAGTTGCAGTAGATGATGTATACAATGGCGGACTTGGTGAATTTTGCACTTGTCTAGAGTCAAGTGGCGAGCATCAGCATTTTCATTGCTCTGCAAGTGCCGAGCATAACGCAATGGAGATCGTTGCATAAACTGCTTGAAATATCTGTTTCGGTACACAATGATAAGGCGATACAGAACTCATTAATAGTGACCTGAATAATTCTATATTCGAAGAGACTCCTGAACAATAGAAAAGTTTGACCCGCAGTTTTCAAATTATTGAAACTGACGAGAAAGAAAATTTTAAAACTTTGAACCATTTTGTGGAAGGTAATCGCAAATTCGTAACTACTATTTATTGTTTTGATTTGATTTTATATTGTTCAGCTATATCAAGTACACGGTAGACCAAAAAAATGCTAATGAACTGACAATATCTGGGAATGAATCACCACTGAAAAATATCAACGAATTCTTGAAGCAAAGTATACTAAAATCTTTTATTATACAATTTCGGATTGAATATATTGATTTCACAAGCGATAATCATGAGCTCATCTGAAACAAACAGGAATCCTGAGTCGGTTTGGAAAAACGAAAACTATCCTTTTACTGAAGATCCTTAATCATCGAGACGTACGATTCATACCTGTGAACAGACAACGAGTTATACCTGTCTGAATTTGATTTGAAATTATTTTAATACTCACTTGGTAGACAATATAATATATTGAAGGTGCAAAGAAATGAATTTTCATTTTCCCAAATTTAAGTTTGAGGCGTTGAACCCACTGGTTTTAATTCGACATTTTAGAGAAAGAATTAAACGTTATTCTTTTTATGCAATCTGGAACATATCGCATCACACGGCCTAACGAATTCCTTTCGTTAATGTTCTCATTAGCACAAAAAATGTCCAGGGATTATTTTTGCGTACCCATCCGAACAGCTTTTCAACTCCACGATCTACGACATTTAGAGAAAAATATTTTCATATAAACCACGATTAACATTTTTCGTAATGTTACGCACTGGTTTGTCACATAAGCACAACACAAATTAATAAATTTATCAAAAAAAAAAATCCTGTGTACTCTTACCTATGCGGATTATTAGCACCGGAAGAGAAATTTTATTTTCTTTCTTACGGGCACAAAACCAACTCCGATATTCAACCAAAACAGTTAAAAAGCCTAAATAAAAGCCGTTATATGTGCTCATTTTTTCGATGCGCACTATATCACTTTAAAACAAGGAGAACCAATGGATTTAACTTAAGCGAAAAAATAACATATTTTGTTTACATTCTCTTCACACACAGAATAAACTTAGATAGATGGCAGCACCACTCCTTCTACGACGCGAATAGTATGCTATAGAAATATTGAAACGGCGTTGCCATATATGTTTAAGTTAAAAGTTTCCGAATCGATTGGTTTTTAAATTATATCAATCCATCAACAAATGACCAAGTTATTACCGTTCAAAATTATGACACAAAAAGGTTACGCGACTATTTTTGAAACTTTTATTTGACACCCGGCCCCATATAGTGAAGAGTAAGGCACTATATGGGGCCAAAAATTTTTTGTATTGGATCTCGTTGTCACCCTTTTTCTATGGGGAGAGGAGCTTCCCTTTTTCTCCTGCGAGGATTGAGGGTATTGTTGTTGATTTCGTTGCTGTAGATGCGCCTTGTTGTACATTGTTTGCAGTTGCTGGTTGGTTGGATTACTTACCTTACCTAACAGCTATAGGCCTGGGGTGTCCTTTGCTGTATCAAGCATACGTCTCCACATAACTCGGTCGATGGTTGCTCGTCGCCAGCCACTCAAGGCACGGATGCTTCTGAGATCACTCTCCACTTGATCGATCCACCTTGCTCGCTGCGCTCCTCTTCTTCTTGTACCAGTCGGATTAGATTCAAGAACCATTGTCACTGGGCTGTCGTCCGACATCCTTATGACATGCCCAGCCCATCGTAGACGTCCGATTTTAGCTGTCCGTACGATGGATGGTTCCCCTAGCAGCTGTTTCAATTCGTCATTCATACACCGTCTCCACGTTCCGTCTTCCATCTGCACTCCGCCATAAATGATCCTCAGTACCTTTCTTTCACTCAGGGCGCGTTGGTCCTCTGCCATCATAGTCCAGGTCTCGTGGTCATAGAGAACATCAATCGAAAGGTTTTTCTGAGTCCAAAGTACTTACGATTCCCTGCCAAAATACGTCTATGAATTTCTCTGCTGGTGTCATTATCGGCGGTCACCAGTGAGCCAAAATACAAGAACTCGTCAGCCACCTCGATATTGTCACCGTCTACCAATATTCGTGGTGGGAGGCGTAGAGGCTTCTCTAGAGCCTCTTCCTCTCATGTATTTTATTTTCGACGCATTTATGGCCGGTCCGATACGCCTAGCTTCAGCTTTCAGTCCGATGTAGGTTTCCGTCATCTTCTCAAGGTTACGTGTCACAATATCAATATCGTCAGCGATGCCAAAAAGTTGTACGGACTTTCGGAAGATCGTGCAACTCGTGTTGATCCTCGCTCTTCGAATCACACCTTCCAGGGCAATATTGAACAAGATACAAGAAAGTCCATCACCTTGGCGTAGCTCTCTCCGAGATTCGAAGGGACTCGAGAGCGTCCCAGATACTCGGACGTAGCACATCACTCTATCCATCGTTGCTTTGACCAATCGCGTCAGTTTATCCGGGAAACCGTATTCGTGCATTATCTGCCATAGCTGTTCTCGATCGATTGTGTCGTATGCCGCTTTGAAGTCAATGAATAGGTGATGCGTGGGTACGTTGTATTCACGACACT
Organism: Malaya genurostris; assembly: GCF_030247185.1. Classification (NCBI taxonomy): domain Eukaryota; kingdom Metazoa; phylum Arthropoda; class Insecta; order Diptera; family Culicidae; genus Malaya; species Malaya genurostris. The sequence continues at coordinate 337,237,826 of NC_080571.1, read as the reverse complement.
TCTGGAGTACTTTTCGCGAATATGTGATCCGTAGTGGCGCGAGCTCCAGTAAATCCCGCTTGGTACGGCCCTACGAATTCCTCAGCTATTGGTGATAGACGACGGCAAAGGATTTGGGAGAGCTTACAGCCCTTTTTGTAGACGGGACATACCACACCATCCATCCATTCCTGCGGTAGAATCTCCTCCTCCCAAATCTTGGAATGTTGGTTGGTTGGATGGTAAGCTGTTTACTGTAGCTGGTGTGCTTTGTTCTATAGGGGATACGTTGGATGCTTTCGTTGAAGGGAATACTTCACTGTTGTTGGTGGCTGTCACAGGTGTACTGGGGTTGCTTGGGGTTGGTGTGAAGGAAGCACCGTTGTCCTTTGGTGTGGTTGTCTCCTTGTCCAGATTATCACATGGCTTACCGTAGTGTACAGCTTTTTGGCAATATTGACATGTGGCCATTTGATTGTCATATGTAACAAGTGATTTGCACGGGATTCTTGTATCCTGACCGAAAGTTACATAAGAAGGTATAGACCTTGATTGAAAATTGACGACCCAAAAACACAGAAAAGCAGACGTAAATTCTGCACCCCTAAGGGATGCTGAACAATCTGCTGGGGATCACATTTAGTGGAAGCAGAAGTGAATTCTGAGCCTCTACGAGGTTCCGAACAGTCTGCTGTTAATAAAACTTCCAACCCCCGAAAGGATTTAGAGATCTTACAAAAGCGACACCATTCTGCCTTCCCGGAAAAATGCAGAACGATTCGCAGTATGTACGAGCAGAAGTAAATTCGGTACCCCCTAAAGGATGCCAAACAATCTGCCAAACCCTATTTAAAGTGAATACAGAAAGGGTTCATTCACTCCAGGAAGAACGATGAACCCTTTTGACTATAGCTCCTTACCACATTAGGTGAGAAACGAGAGAATATCCTTTAATTGTAGCTCTGCAAACACAGACTCAACCATGTATGGAGAACCAAAAACCCGGATACGTAGTTGGGTCAATGCGGGAGAGTTACATATCAGATGATATGAAGTACCGTAATCGCATTCACACAAATCGCAAGAATAATATTCAGCACGTTGAAGTAGCCATGTGATAATTGAGTTTGTTGAGCTCTGACCAGAATACTGCAATGATGCTTGGAGAAATGCAGTAGACACTTTGACATTTTCAGATTTAAATCTGGTAGAGATGCTTTTGTCTGAGCGCAAGTTTGCAAGCTGCACCAGTAACTGGCATGTTTGGATGCAGCCCAAGAACGAATATTGTGATTCATCCAACTAGTTGAAAGTGGTAAAGCTGGTTCAGGACATTTGAAATCATTCGTTGCACCAGCTCTAGCCAACTCATCAGCCCATTCATTTCCAGTAATACCAGAATGGCCGGGTAACCATAAGAAGTAAACAGCATTTGAAATGCTGAGGTCTTCAATTTGAGTTCGACATGCGATCACTAGATTCGACCGTGAGTCATTCGAACTGACTGCTTTTAAAGCTGCCTGACCGTCGGAACAAAAATAAATTCGTTTACCACAGATTTTCTGCTAAAGTGCCGATTGTATTCCACACAGAATCGCGTAGATTTCTGCTTGGAACACAGCACAGTATCTACCAAGTGAATGAGACTGTTCCAGCCTCATTTCACGACAGTAGACACCAGCACCAGCACGACCATTCAACAGAGAACCGTCCGTATAACAAACTATGTGTTCATCGAGTTGTCGTTCCAAACAACCAGACAACAATTACTCACGAAGAGGATAGCTCACATTGAATGTTTTGAAAGGAAAACTGCATGTGAGAGTTAGGTCACTAGGAGCGAGTAAATACTCATCCCACGTAACCATTTGAGACCACAAGCGAGTGTGGCTGGTAGCATAATCTAATGGGTTACTGTTCCAAAGCCCTGTAACCCTAAGACGGTATGAACTAGATAATGCTTCTTGTTTGTAGTGGTTTAATGCACAGCAGCGCCTCTAGAGCCGCAGTAGGAGTTGTCGTGAATGCTCCTGTCATCGCCATTAGGACCATCCTTTGGAGATGATTTAGCTTTGACTGAACTGTCGCGACTTCTCCTTTCTGCCACCATACAAGACATCCATATGCTAAAATTGGTCTAGCAATAGTTGTGTAGATCCAATGAATGTATCTGGGTTTGCAGCCAACTAAAGTTAGAGTATCAAATTTAACATCAGACGAAAGAGAAAACTTTTCTCTGCCGTTTACTATTATGACTTACTCTCAGCGAGTGCCGAGTCATTCGAAATTACTTTTCAAAGTGAATGTTGATGGATGGCTTATTGGCCGTTCTAAAAAAAAAGGCGTGACTTCTGCTTGGTCATAGAACTATCGAGTATCTCATTTGACAGACACTTTGACCGTACCGGTTACAGTTGACGATGATTTTAGTGAGTCTGTCAAGGTCATTTGACATGACTGACAATTTGCAGCTCTGCTCTAGACTAGTGAAAAATACTTTATTCGCTTTGACATGGACTGCGGTGTCAGTAGAATCGTAGTACTAACCGTGTACAAACACTGAACGCTAAAAATCGGCTGCGAAGTCTGTTGAGATGAAAAGATCAAATTCCACAAACGAAATTTAATGCCAAGACTTTGCTTTTGGTGTAATGATGCCTTTCTCATAATACCCATAATTTCATAAATATGTGGGTTCTTCCAAAGTATTTTTTTTTAAATTTGAATAAAAACTAGAAAGTTGTTTTTGGGAATAAATAAACATAACATTTTTGTACAGTTTACTGTTTCCGAGTCACAACGGTTTGAATAAAGTGCATGCCAAAAACATGCCCTTTTTAAAAAACACTCACCTTGTATTTTTCTAGTAATATTCAGAGAGTGCATCGGTGCCAAAAAAAAGTGTCAGTTTCTTATTTCGTGTAGTGAGCGTGGCTAAATGATTGAACCCATAAAAAAGCACCTATGCAAAATTAGAACTAACCCGAGTACGGGTAAGTGATGCCGCTTGGCGAACAAAGTTGAAATTTTCGAAGTAAAAAATTCTTGCACCACGAAAAACGCACCGTCACACGATGCCATCGTTATCCGGCAACATTTAGCTAAAAACGTAACGAATACCATTCAGCAACCGCCGAATTCACTTGATTTGGCTTCCTGCGACTTTTTCCTATTCGCTCAACTCAAGAAACCGCTCCGTGGAACGCGTTTCAGCACCCGAAATGAGATTATGGAAAAATCGCAGTTGGCTCTGATGGCCATACCGAAAACTGAATATAAAAAAAAATGTTTCGAGGATCGGATCAAGCGCTGGCATAAGTGTGTTGCAGTCGATAGGAAGTACTTTGAAGGGGACACTATCGATTTCGATGAATAAACTTGTATTTGTAATTTTCTGAATAAATTCCGGTAACTTTTTTATCAAGGTAGTATACAATGAGTTAGTTTAAATAATAGTTTCAAATAAGTTCGACAATGCCCTTATAAAAATATATTAGATATTGAAAATCGTTAAAAATTTACTGAAATATCCATACATTTGAGCGTAAATTTTGAAAACGCGTTTCTTTTTTACGCGTTTCTTTCGTATTGTTGTACATTGTCAGAATAACAGTTTCTTTAAACATAAAAAGAATTTTGATTCGAATTCCCATTCGATTGAAGAACTAGCATCAGTTCGGTTTTGTCCCGGGTTGGCGGTTCAATGCATAGGGCGCTGGTCTTACAAACCAGTTGTCGTATGTTCGAGCCCCGACCTGGAAGGATTCGTAGTGTCAGTAGAATCGTAGCACCATCCATGCACTGGCTCTGTACACTCTGAATCGGCTGCGAAGTCTGTTGAAACAGAAGGTCAAAGTCCACTACAGGAATGTTATACCAAGGATTTTATCAGTTCGATTTTTAACCAATCACAAAAACACATTTATTTTTGGCATGGACATCATGACGATTCTGCTCAACTTATCTTTTATGTAAATCTCATGTGCAATTGTCATGTCAAATTTCGTGACTTTACGCTTCTGGTTGGTTTTGCAAATCAGCTGAAACTAATATCCAAGCAAATTTCTTATCAGGGTTCATTATGCGCAAACTGCCTTATCTGCATATAAACAAAAACCCAACCGAGCATTCATAACTAGTGATTCAAAAATGAAGTTCCTGCTCGTTACACTGACAGTGATTATAGTAGCTTTTGGAATAGTGGCTACGGCTGAAGAGTGTCGATGTAATTTCATAAGTCGACCCGTATGTGGAAGCAACGGCCAAAGCTACGAAAACAAATGTTCACTGGAATGTGATGCCAAGAGTATACCGGGACTGGTGATGATGAAGGAAGGTCTTTGCTAGAGGGAAGCGTTTTGACGAAGACTACAATAATATAATTTACTTAAATGAGTTCATGAGATATTTATTTTGGTTGTCAATTACTTGAATTACATTCAATTGTTCGATTACTCGTGTTCTGATTCAAATCCCAGGAAATCCTGATTACCCTTCAAATAAAAAATGTCGAACGAACGAATTAGTGGCTTCTATATTTATTGTATCCCAATGAATTAAGAATTTTATATCCTCCTAGCCGTTCAAAACGGCATGTCACTTGAACAGCGTTTACAGTTCCGGCTGGTGGAGAAGAATTTCCCATAATGCAATTCTACCCGAAAAGCCTTCGACCGAAGCAGCCACACTATGTGGCCAAACGTTGTCGTGATAAAAATTTACAGAATTTGTTTCTGATTCTATACACTACCCATTGACAGTCTATGTCCACTTCAAACGAATTTGATGCATTCAAAACAGTGCTTTTTTGACAGTTTGACCGCTTGGAAGCAGTTCTTGATCTACGGCAATCGTTTAATCTCACCATGCTCTTATGCGTCGCCTTCATATAAATTTGTGTATTTGGTACGTAGAATTAAATTCCAAAAAAAAAACAGAATATTAGAAAGGATTTCAGATTTCAGAGGGTTTTAATAAAATTTAAGTAGATTTAATTTAATATTTAAAAATTTGGAAAGATTTGGGAAAGGTTTTCAATTGTGTAAAACATTTGAAGAAAGGATTTAAACAAACAATGAAAAATGTTTAGTGGAGTTTAGCACAACTTCAAATGTAGCTATGCTACATGATCCGTGTAAGCCATATTGCATGTTAAATTAATTGAGTAGATCTGAACGGTTTAGCTTCACTCAGCTCAGCCAAAAGCGTAACTAAATTCCAAATTAAAACAAATGATATTTAAATTATTCATGCTTCACGATGCTTTAGATTCATTTCGCATTCAAGAAGAAGCCAAAAACTACCGCATTCAAGAAGAAGCCAAAAACCGAGGGAATTCAAATTTGATTAGTCTTCGTTGAGCAGAGATCCAGTTTTCTTATCCGTATAAAAACACCCAGCAAACCACTTAAAACTATCGGCAGCAAAATGAACATCTATCTCGTCAGACTGGCAGCACTGGTTGTGGCTTTCGAAGGAACGGTGATCTGTGCTTCTGTTTGCAAATGTCCCTTCATTTCGGATCCCGTTTGTGGAGTCGATGGTCGTACGTACAAAAATCAATGCCGAATGAAATGTTACCTTCGGGAAAACCCTGGATTAACGTGGATGGTGAGGAAAGGCCGCTGCCCAACCAAGCGCCCACACTCGCAGGTACCAGACTATTACGTTGATTGAATTGTAAAATTGTTCTGTTTTGACGTCCTTCGAATGATTTCAAATAAATGATCGAGTTTTGTTACCGAATCATAATTTTAAACACTGGGCGTATAAGTGAACTAGGGGAACGTGACACTTGAGCCATTTTATTATGATTCCTAAATCTTTTTTTACCAAACGTAACAACATTAATCTTGCTCCATGCCATCAGAAATGTGTTCAGCAAATCTTCACAAATATCTTGGAATCTATGCTTTCTGAAGTTTGTTTAAATTTGTTTAACTCTGGCTTTAACCTATACTTGTCATTCATCGGGACTTTTTTTTTCTTTTTCTCAGTTATTTCGTATGATTTTTTGTTCAGTACTGTTCGTTTGTTCGACTATCGGTTTTTATGTTGTAGCAGATGAGATTGAAATGTGGTCAAAGTTCAATCATTTTTGTTGTGCGTTAGACAGAATACGGATGGACGATGCGGCCGGGTGTTTATGCAACCAGTTGGGAAACAAATATCGACGCAAAGTGAGTTGAAACTGTATCCAGCAACAAATTTTCCACTGGATTTCTATTTATATTTTCAAGCCTATTTGGTGATGGTTTTTGAGTGCTCCGTTTTTTTTCCATATGAACTTAGCGAAGTATTAAAAAAAATAAAATAAAAATTTAGCAACAAATTCAAAACTACCGTAACTAGTCAGCAACTAATAAGCAAAAATTTTTCACTGGATTTCGATTTAGTTTTTAAAGCCCATTTGGGAGGGGTAATTCATTAGCTATGAAGTGCAATATTTGAAATAATTAAGAAAGCAATTAATTCGACACTACCGTAACTAATCAGCAACTAATAAGTAAAAAAAAAAATCACGGGGTTTCGATTTGTTTTCTTACTTATTTAGGAGAGGTTCTTCGTTAACTTCATATAAACTTAACGAAGTACTCAAAAAGAAAATTCTAAAAAATTGAGCAGCAAATTCAAAACTACCGTAACTAGTTAGCAACTAATAGGCAACAAATTTTCCACTGGATTTCGATTTAGTTTTAAAAGCTTATCTGGGAGGGGTAATTCGTTAGTTATGAAATGCAATACTTGAAATAATTTAAAAAAATAAGCAATTAATTCAAAACTACCGTAACTAATTAGCAACTTATCAACAACAAACTATCCACTGGGTTTCAATTTGTTTTCAGGCTTATTTGGGAGAGTGCTATATTATTTTCATATGAACATAACGAAGTACCGAAAAAAAAAAATAAAAATTGAGCAACAAATTCAAAGCTTTCGTAACTAATTAGCAACTAATATCAGGTGTACAACTTTGCTTCCACCGTTTTCCGATAGGTGGCTGTACCGGCTGAGGCTGGTTAAAATACATAGATGATATTGCCTTTAAAGTGAGTGTGTACAGTGCCTAACGAGTTGTCATCGCCGTTTCAGTGACAGTTGTTCTTGTTTTCGTATTATTCACGCTCGAAAATGTCTGTTTATGTGCCCAATTCTCGCCATTTGCGGGAAGTTTTACTTTTCTGTTACAATTCGAAAAAAAAATGCAACTGAAGCGCATCGAATGCTTTCAGAAACTTACGACGATGCTGCTCTGAGTAAAAGAACGTGTCGGGAGTGGTTTAAACGTTTTAAAAATGGTGATTTCGATGTCGAAGACAAACATGATGATGGAAGAGAAAAAACCTTCAAAGATGAATAACAATTTACTACGAGCTCTTAAAACCGAGTGAAACCATCACAGGAGATCGCTACCGAACGCAACTGATGCTCCTTAGTCGCACGCTGAAAGAAAAGCGGTCACAGTATCTTGAGCGACATGACAAAGTCATCCTCCAACACGACAATGCTCTGCCTCACTTCGCAAAAGTGATCAAAAAGTACCTGGAAACGCTGAAATGGGAAGTCTTGCCCCACCCGCCGTATTCTCCAGATGTCGCCCCTTCTAACTACCATTTACACCCAAACCTCCATTTACGTAACTTATATATGTATATATGTATTGATATACGTACGCATGTGTGCAAATATTTGTATTTCTTAATACATATAAATATTGGTGAAGTAAAAGCGATCATTTATATGTATAAATATATAAACATATACGCAAACGAGTGAGTGTGTAAGCATACATACATACATATATAAGGTTCGTAAATGGAGGTTTGGGTGTATTCCGTTCGATGGCACACGGTCTAGCAGATCAACATTTTCAATCTTTCGAAGAGTTGGAAAAATGGATTGCTTCATGGATAGCGTCAAAAAAGGACTCCTTTTTTCGAGCCGTGATCCGAAAATTTCCGGAAAGATGGGAGAAAGTTGTCGCTAGCGACGAACATTACTTTGAATAATACATCTGTTAGCACTTATTCGCAATAAAGCTTTAAGTTTTGGAAAAAAACGGCGGAAGCAAAGTTGTTCACCTAATAAGTCAAAAATTATTCACGTGGTTTCGATATGTTTCCTAACTTATTTAGGAGGGGTTCTTCGTTAACTTCATATACAAATTCATACAAATTCATACAAATTATTCATATATTTGCGTTACCATCGGTGAGATGTATCTCGCTAAGTTCGATTAAATTTTATCTATTCAAACGTCACCTTGACGTTAGACGAGTGAGTTTCCTTAGAGTTTCTCGCCTCCTCTGGAATTCCATAAGGAAGCCACCTGGGTTTGTTGATCTCTGTACTTTACTTTAATGGCATTATTTTTTGTCCCGTATATCGTTTGCCCATGCATTCAGAATGTATTATGAAATCGGCAAGAGCGAGAACGCTGTTTTTATCTAAGGACAACTTCTCAGAACTATGCAAAATCAATCGAGTGACAGTGAAATCGGAAATATGTTCAATCATCACGTTTTCGAGGATGCAATTGTCTGTCAAATTCATTTGGACGGTGTGGAAAATATGTGAGTGTATTTTTATGAGCAAATAACGTTTAAACAGCAATGGAAATAGTCAAATGGAACTCACAGATATACATTGTCTGAAATCCTTATGTTGTTCACTAGTTTGTCTTAAGTTTGAATAAGGAGTGTATCGAAAAGTAGGTAGCAACATTAATTATTGAATAAAAAAGCGAAAAATAACATATTTTGACATCAGTTTTCGATATATTGTAGAAAAATTACATTTTTATGCATTTCACTGATTATATTGAAGAAAATCGTAGTTTCTGTGAAACGCTCGCACTTTGGACTTGACATTCTTCATTAAATTCTGCACAGTTACTTTTGTAACTTTCCTGATGGCAGCTGTCCAGTTCTTTTCTGAACTCCTGCATGTTTTGGGACACTGTACCTTCCTTCCGAAAGTGTCGCTTGACAATTGCCCAATACCTTTCAATTGGCCGAAGATCCGGGCAGTTCGGTGGGTTGATGTCCTTTTCCACGAATTGTACATTAATTTTCGACAACCACTGTAGAACGGAGTTGGCGTAGTGGCCTGAAGCCAAATCCGACCAGAACAGAGGAGGAGCCTTATGCTTTCTGTACAGTGGCAGCATTCTCTTCTTCAAACATTCTTCCTCGTACACCTTGGCGTTAATTGTGCCCTTCGTGAAGAAAATCGACGACCGCAAACCACAGGTACAAATTGCTTGCCAGACCAACACCTTCTGCCCAAACTTTTCCATCGCCATCGTGGTGTCAACGTCGTCCAGGTCCTGGTATACCGATTTCGTATAATATTGCGGTCCGGGCAGCGCTCGAGAGTCTTCCTTGGCGTAGGTTTCGTCGTCGATCAGGATGCATCCGTCTTTATTCTGTAGAATCCGGTTATACAGTTTTCGCGCTCTTGTTTTGGCCTGAACTTGCTATACCAGGGACTTTTTCGGCATCTTCTGTTACTTGTACGTTTTCAGGGAGTTCCGAACTTTGATCCGTTGAATCATCCCGATGCTGGTGTTGAACTGCTTGGCCAAATCCTGCGTCGACGCCGATGTGTTTTTCCTGATGTGCTCAACCACTTTTAAGTCCCGGCCGGGCTGGCTGGGACCCGTTCTCCAACCGGATCGGGGCAAATCCTTCATGGAAAGGGTCTTACCGAACTTCTCGATAATATTTTTGACACTGGTGTGGTGCACTTTCATCCGTTTTGCAATTTCGTTGTACGTGACACCACTTTCTGAGCACCCCGACAGTCCCGACAGCCAGTCTATTTGCCTCATCAGCATTTCCTTCTAACTTGTGCACAATTCCAGCAAGGTTAGCAATTGACTGTTTCAACGTACAAATCTCTTTCTTCAAGTTTTCGTTTTCAACTTATATTTCGTTAAAATCAGGTCAAATATTGTGTTACATGCGTTACGTTTTTTATAAATTCTAGGCGTTACGAAGCATAACATGTGTTACCTTTTTGTAAGTTATAGGCGTTACGAAATGTTACAAACGTTGCCGTATTGTAAGTTATAGGCGTTTTGAAGCGTTACCCTTCTGAAATCAGAAACAGAATCGAAAAAATGTCTGAGAAATATTATGAGGCTGTTGATCCTGTAGATTACACCGTGAGATAGAGGTTTTGAGAGTTACGTGATGGATCAAAACTCCACTGCCGATAAAGTCTGCAGCGGTAGGTCCTACGAAGTAGAACAGAGCCAAAACCACAGAAATTGGAGGATGATACCGGGGTAAAATAAATGACAATTAAAATGATGCTTAAATTGTACTGGACGACCGGAAAGAGAATGTGCGCGAGCATGCTTTAGTTGAGCAAGATTCTGCAGATGAGAAAGATATTCTGCCGCTGGATCCCGCACATACTTACTTAGGGCAAGAAAGACGAATGCAAGCGCACTTCGAGTGCATGTTTGGCTGAATCCATTATTATACGCCAGAGAACAGAATGATTATCCGACAATAGACTGAAGTCAGCATGAGACGGAAAGATCCTAATGTCGGTTTTTCTGGGAGATCTGGCCTTGCTGATCCTAACTGTTGCGATACCACATTTTTTCTTACAGAGTTTATTTGAAAATCGGTAACAATTCCGTCTCTCTCTCATTCAAGACGTAACAGCAATTTATGGATGAAAAAAATTCAACTTTAAATATTTTGATCTTTATGATCTTACGCCAAGCATTCTGTTTTTGTTTTAATTTGTCAATATTCACCTCATGCTCTTTTATTTATTCGATTTGGTTGCATTGGTTTCGTTTGGTTTTTACTGTGCTTGGGAATAAATTCTGTACTCAACTTATTAAATAAATGTTTGACGAATTTCGCTAAAATTTACAAACATGTTTATTTGTTCCGGGATCGATTTCACTTCTTAGCATGGACCGTCGTGCATCTTAAAAAGATTATCATCCATTTTAATTTGTTTCGTACACTCCAACATGCACTCGTTCGAGTAGACCTTTCCGTCGCTTCCACAAACCAGCATCACAGTCAAAGGGCAATCGCAAGACTGAACGAGAGTAGCAAATCCGATAATAACCAGTACTATTGTCATCAGAAAACTGCATTGGAACAGCATTTTAGCACTAGTGGATTGAGGTACCAGGTCGGACTGTTGTTTGCGAAGCTTTTTTTATGCGGATTTTATATGGTAATTTGGAATCCGAGCATAACGAAGCTTATTCAAGCTTCGTTGGATTGGTTGATTATTGCACGGACACACTTAATAACCATACGCCTTTCCGTTTCAATTTTCAATGGGAATCTTAAGTATAGTTTTTGTTTTGTTTGTGGAAAAATATATTAGAATCAAAATTTTCAAATTAAAAATTTGAAGTGGAAAAAACAAATACAACATACAACAAATAGATTGAATGTTAAATGAAGGTGAAGGAATCCAAGTTTTGAAGGTCGATGATTGTAAATAGTTGTGAATGTTATTTGCGATATGGAAGCTGAGTAAAACAGAAACCCACCGATCGTGCAATGTTCACATTTAGGAGTGATTCGTTTAATCGAGTAGCATCTGAACTGAATTTGTTCAATGATACTCGCTATCAGTATTCTGATTTTTTTTTAATTTTCGTTTCGCTATTATTTATGATATTTACTTGGCCGTACAGTTCATAGTAAACTGTTGTGTGCTGTCGAGTCGAAGCGAATCGTGAAAAAAAATCTTTTAGTGGAAATTCTTGCATCCATAGTAAAAAATTGAACGCAGTCTAAACCAATTGGTTTTATTTGATTTTCAATATTGTTTGCGCGAAACGTGTAAATTATCATCGTCTATTTTAAATATTTGAAACTTCACTGAAAGCTCATGAAATTTCTACTTTAACATATTTCAAATTTGGCCGAAAATACTATAGGATCTTCTGCGAAATTGATTTTTTTGTTTTATTATTGAGGGTTTAACCATAATTCGCCTCTTCGGGCCAGAAAAACATTCTGACCCTATATGCAAGGTTGGGAATCGAACCCAGGCAGGCAGCGTGAGAGCCATCGACTTACCCACCACGCTTCACTCGTCCCTAATCTGATATTTTGAAGCATTCAATCTTTTCGAAATAATGAATAATTTTTCATAGGAGCTACGAATATAATGCTCTCTAAAATCACTTACAGTTCACTAGAATCTGATGTTGATAATTTACAAGGTTTATTTAGAATTATGTATGAAGTATGAAGTATGAAAAACTTTTTAAATTCTAAGAACACCAAAATCAAAATCAGTGTAAACATAACAAAAAAATTCTTCCCACCGGATGAAACATCAAAGAAAAGTTATATCGTACCGAACTAATTCACTTCTAGCGGACATCGAATGTTTGAGGCCCGCACGTAGGACCAAGAATTAGTCGGTAATTTTTCTACACGACAACGCTCGGCCACATGTTGCGGCTTCGGTCGGAAGCTCGTTCATCGGCCAGAATGGTTGATATAACTTTTATCATAAAACATTCTATTATCTTCTGTTAATTAATCGAATTTAAACTTAAACTGAAACGTTTATTTGTTTGAAACTATGCGACCGCCAAGCAAAATAAATATTTTCAAAACTCTTTTTAAAGCGAATTTTTTTATTGTTCTAGCAAAAACCATTCTTTACCTGCACAAGGTCAAATATTTTCAGAGCAGCACATTTCAGGTCACAGATACTCTCGTAGGTTCTACCATTGCTACCACAAACGGGCATCCATACGGGAGGGCAAGGGCACAGTAAACTTTTAATAACCGTATCGTCTGCAAAAGCCAATCCTAGCACTGCCAGTACAACGATTGGAAATCTCATTTTTGAGTCGGGTACTTATGAGTGTTTTCGGGGATATTTTTATACACATGTTGCATGTGCATAAAATAGCCTGCACAAATTGGAATTCCCCCGGATTTTAGTTATATTTGATATGCGAAATTGATTGAAAATACAGGGTTTTCAACAATTTCTAAATGTTTTTTTTTCTCGAGAAATCGACTTATATCACAGGTCTAGGAGAATTAACGCAAAATTCTATTTGCAGTTTTTGCATTAATCTATGTTATCTCTAAATATATTATGCTTGGTGGCTGACATACAATGCATACAATACTTAAGAAACCCGCGTAGAAAAAAAACACAAAACTAAAGAATTTTTTTCCAAATGTCTTAGAAATACATGAAAAGTCCAGATCTGGTGTAATCTCAAAAGTTTTTTTAAAATCAACTTTGGGATTTAGGAAAGTTTTGAGATATTTGAAATCGAAATATTTTATTTTGATTCCAAATGCATAAATCGTCGATTTTTTTGAACAAAATCGAAAATTGTCGCAACTTTGGAAATATGCATAAAAGAAGCCGCGTAAAATGGGGACGGGTATAGTGTGATGGGTAAGTCCTTGCCTTTCACGCAGCCCACCTGGGTTCGATTCCCAACCCCGCACATAGGGTCAGAAAGTTTTTCTGATCCGAAGAGGCGAATGACCTTAAGGTTAAAACCTCTAAAATCGAAACAAAAGAAAAGCCGCGTACGATATGTATATGCTCTAAAGCAAAATAAGACCAATTTAGTATAGATGTATGAACAACGGAAACTGGAAATTTACGTAACATTATCTCTCTGAAGCCGAACTAGAATCTACAATTATCTTCCTGCCGAGAAGCACAATCCGGTTGTCTCACCTTCGCAAATCAGAATAGATCCTTCAATTTCATCTTATCGTCATTGCATTTCTATCCTTCGTCGGGTAAAGACACTAGAGACTGAATGTGTGTATTTCACTGAAACGTCTTCGTTTTTTGTCTTTTGATATTCGTTTATTTATTGTATGGACAACTTTTTCGTGCAACATAGCTTTTGGGAATGTCAAAGCACTACATATTTTGTGCTTATTAATGTATTTTTTTTATGCCCCTGAATGCATTTTCTTAATATATTTATATATTTCGAAATAGTAGTACATTTTATGGGAAACAGTAAAAGAAGCTTTCTTTTTCATTTTCTAAATAACCTGATATTTTTTTATTCTTTAAGTTTCGTCTATAAGTAGCGTAGAAAATTGCTTTTGTGTTTTTAGCAATGCACAAAGGTCTGAAACGGGAAATTATCGAGACAAAAATATTATCGCTATTAAATATTATTTTTTTGTAGTTGGTGTCTTCACAAAAGTTGTTTGTATTCAACTGGCGCGCCTTTTGACATCAAAGATCATTAGAGTGGCCCATGTTTGGATTAGAATCTGAATTCTAATTTTCACAATAAAATTAAAAAATAATTGCACTTCACACCAAAGTTGAAGGAATTTTTATTTTTATCAACTTTGCTGAAAAAAATCATCTTCCTACCTCTTCTTTTGATCGAGTTACATCAATTTTTCGAAGTAAAAGTAGGGTGGCTCTCAAAAACTCAATGTTTTTGTCTTAACTTTTTTGTGAACAAATCAAAGTCTTGGCATTACATTCCTTCCGTGGAATTTGGCCTTTCTATTTCAACAGACTTCGCAGCCGATTCTTAGTGTACAGAATCATTGCATGGCTAGTACTATAGATCCTAATGACACTAAGAATCTTACTATTTAATTCACATTCCAAGGCAGCTCAATGGCAGAGCATTTCCACTGCTTCATGAATGTCGCAGGTTCGAGTGGTGGTTGAAATCATATACGCTATACTCCACCAAACGTTGTTTGGTAGCAAAACTAAGTTTATGCTTACCTTCGTTCTTCAAACGTTCTTTAGCACGAAGAACATTTGACTTCGAAGTGCCCACTTTTTTGTCACATCCCGAAATGAAAACTCCTTCTTTTGCTCGAACGCCTTCAGTATACGTTTATCCAACTGAGGGTTAGCAGGACCTTTTTTCGACTCGTTTTCGGTTTATCCTCAAAGGTGTTATCCTCACCGAACTTCCTGATTGCATTTCGCACGGCTTTTTCACGTACTCCTTCCATTTTTGCTATCTTTCTCAGTGACAGTCCGCGTTCTGTGCACCACTTGTACAAAATTTTTCGACGTTGTTCCGTTAGTCCACGCATTTCGAAACAAACTAATGAAAACGAATGAACAACTGCAGAAGTGGTTTGAGAAGAGTGTAAACAACAGGACGCACTCATAAAAATTTATAGATTCTGAATCATTGCGAAATGGCAGCGGTTTTTGGTTGCGTCCATACTTTTTGGAACAGTCTTTAGTTCCAAAGAAGTTCTGAAGAAGGTTGCAAATAGCGCACCAAAACACTAGTATCTCGTGACACTAGTGGCGAAATAGTAAGGACCTTCAAAATGTAGTGAAAATGAATTTTTTTACTTTTTGAGTACAGGGTCCGGCACTCGAAGTGTAACCAATTAAAAAGGCCATAAATTCAGTTTGGAAAATTACTTTTACTTAATTCAAAGTATAAAATGTGTAAAAATAATACAAAATTCAGAATCAATTCACTTTTGCTCGATATGACCACCTTTTGCCTTGACTTGATGACTTGAGAGAGCGAAGGAGTTGCTTCGTTTGGCCGAAAGCGGTCAATTTCCGAACATTGTATTTTCTGACGAGAAAATTTTTCCAATTGAGCAATTCGTAAACTCTCAAAACGATAGGGTTTACTTGACCGACCGTTCATACGAGAATTTGAGTCATCGATTGGCCACCAGGAGGCAGCACCCGCAACAGATAATGGTTTGGGCCGCTGTAACCGCAGATGGGCGCTCTCCAATCGTTTTCATCGAGCCTGGCGTCAAGGTAAATGCGACATATTATCGGGAAAGTATTCTGGAGGTTGCTTTGAAGCCTTGGGCAGACAAACATTTCGGTGGCAGACCATGGACGTTTCAGCAGGACTCGGCACCGTCTCACAAAGCTCGAGTGAACCAAGAAAAACAACGTTCCGAACTTCATCACGTCCACACAATGGCTCTCGAATTCATCAGATGCGAATCCAATGGATTATTCTCTTTGGGCCATTTTGTAAAGCAAAGTCCGAACTAAAAGATACACCAGTCTCGAGGCGCTGAAAAAAGTTATTGTCCGCGAGTGGGCCAAAATACCTGCAAGTCACATTCGGCCAAACGAAGCAACTCCTTCGCTCTCTCAAGTCATCAAGTCAAGGCAAAAGGTGGTCATATCGAGCAAAAGTGAATTGATTCTGAATTTTGTATTATTTTTACATATTTTGTACTTTGAATTAAGTAAAAGTAATTTTCCAAACTGAATTTATGGTCTTTTTAATTGGTTACACTTCGAGTGCCGGACCCTGTAGACAAACCGCTCTAACAAATTAAATTTGGATATATTCAAGCTGTCCGGTTTAACCCTGTATCCGGTCTAGCCC
Organism: Malaya genurostris; assembly: GCF_030247185.1. Lineage (NCBI taxonomy): Eukaryota > Metazoa > Arthropoda > Insecta > Diptera > Culicidae > Malaya > Malaya genurostris. The sequence goes on along the minus strand of NC_080571.1, from coordinate 337,221,490 downwards.
TGGTCTCCCCTAATAATTTCTAGAGTTTTTTTTTTGAACCCCTAAAAGATCATGACTCCAAAGGTGGTAAAGATCGAGTTAGTTTCGAAGTATATGCTGGACAGCTGAAGGATTGAGAGGTTCGAGCGGATGTTAAGGGTGAACCTAAGGGTTATTTTTATTATTAGTATTGGTTAAACAATCACCGAAGAATGGGAGCAGACTTTCTAAGGAAGCATGACAAGTACTAAAACTAACTCTTAAGGTTAACGCAGCATTTATGTATTGGAGTTGGAGAATAGCTTGAAATTTTGTTTTAAAACAAATGTCAGAGATTCATTCAATTTGCTTATTTTTAAAAGAATGGTATGGTTTTGTTGAAAAAGTGCTAAAAATTTTCATTTTTAATTAAGTTTTAAGTATTCTTTGGCAAGTGGTTTTGATGATCGAATAGAATCAGTCATTTTTTCTGAACGAATTCTATGCTTCGTGAAAGTGTAGTGACATGACGGTGAAATAATAAAAATAAATCGCGATTGAAAAGTGTAGAACAAACAATTTTACTGATTGCTCTTGTTAAAAATAATGAGAATTGTTTTAAATTTTACAGCCTCAGATACGCACCGAATTGCCTACCTTATATGTCATATTGATCAATTGAGATGAACTTATTCAACGTGTTAACAATAGCTTTCAAAATTCTAAGCTCGACTGAAACTTTTTTCGATTCTGATTTGAGCAAAGCCAAACAAAAATACGTTCACTTGTTTGCTTTTCTGCAACCCTCTTGCGAATAAATTGAAAATTTCAGACTCGTGCATGTTTCATATGTTTTTTTTTTATTATTATCCTGGAGCTAGCAACAACTTTGTTCAAATAACATTTTTCACCGTACCTGACTCGAAGATTCGGTGAAAAATACTCTTATTTTGAGCATTACATTATATCACCGAACATTCTTCTTCTTGATGTTGCTGCTGCTGCACCAACAGAGGCAATCCGCCCTAAACACATTCCATCATTTACCGCGCGAACCCACGCTTTCTGTTAGCCGCATTTTCCTCCCACTCTCGGCTCGGTTCCCTGCTTTATCGGTACCATAAATTATCTCAAATGATGTAATAAAGTCTCCTCGTAAGATAGTAGCCATAGCCTACTCCGGTAGCTCCGGTGCTCGAGTTGGGCTACTGTTTCTCCTTTCGGAGAGAAACCTTTTCTAAACAGCAGCAGTAGCAGGCTACGATATTCAAAATGGGAAAATTGCATTTCTTTCCCCAATGCCTCGATAATCCAACTAGAAGAAGGAAAAAAAAAACAAAATTTGTCTATCGCTTCCCAGTTTATTCGTTTTATACGGGATGCGAAAGCGCTGGAAAGTGAAAAACTGAAGAAAAACTTTAAACAAATTGGCAACTCATCTCATTCAATTCAACGAGAATAGCAGCAATTATTCACGTCTGAAGCCGTATTTCGTTCAGCTTAATTTGTTTCCAATCCAAAGCTGGACTTAAAACCCTAATGCAATCAGTTATGTTCAGGGGTAAGTAGATTTTAACTAATGCGGATTTTCATTTAATCGGCATTTGACTAGTCACTGAATGGAAGTCAGAAAACGATAGCCCCCAAGAGGTAAAGAAGGGTCATAAATTAAACGATCCTCGTTGAAAAGCTTATTTCGTTGGCTCGTTCCTCCGTTCTACTTCCTCGGCTCAGGGCAGGCTAGAACCTACGCCAAGGAAAGGACACATCTTGAGCGAAGCAACGCTGGTGAATAATTTCCTTGATTTAAATCGTGTTGGGGAAAATCCATTTTCATGTCCAAGCAAACGGTCCTGGGGGGATGAGAAAACCGGCAATGCGGAACGAAGAATTTTGATCGTTTCTGAAAGCAGCTGCTCGGACGCGGCAAGCAGGACCTGCTGCTGCCGTGTCGGAAAGTAGCCCCAGACAGACAGAGCTGGCGAAAATGGCTCCACTCGGTATGCTTTTGTCTCTCAATTGCTGCTCATTTTTTACTTTCTTCCGGGGGTAGCATTTTTTACTTCGCATGATGTCTTAAATTGTGGCTGACAATGCCAAAGAAAGGACGAAATAAAAAAAAGTCGGTACATGTCCTATTCAACGTCAGCTTTGCCGGAAGGCGATGGGGTTGAATGGGGCTCAAAATGATCTCGATAATGTGCGGTTCGTCGGAGTCGGGATACAGCTTAGCAGGGTACAGCAGCAACCAAAAATTGGAATTGATGTGTTGGAAGCTAGAGCATAGAGACGTGACTACTCTCGAATGGATTGCTTCAATAGAGAGCATGAGTTACAATTTTTCCAACAAAAAATCACCCAATTCCGAAAGCAAATGATGTCCTAAAGGTTAAAACCAAAGCATACAAATAAAATGGCTGGGAAGTTTCCACTAATGACTGAACAACCCAACAATTTTCACTTAATTTATATTACAAGAAAAAATACATATAAAAGGCAGTAGGGACTAATTCGCAGAATATTAAATAGATCCAACATAACAAGCAAGCATTTCGCAAAATCAATGATTTCAGTAGCTACAGACTCGAAGATTTTCTTCCAATTAGCTGCACAAATCAAATTGGCTGCTTTCTAGCTTTGAAATCTTAGATTTTATTGCAACTTACGAGAAAAAGTAGAGTTTTCACTTTTAATGTGTGAACTCTGATCAACCGTACTGAACACATATGAACACACAAATCAGAAGGTTTTCCCAGCACAAAGCACAGTAACATCTTTCCATATAAAAGTTTACAAATGCAATGAAAAATTCATTTTTGCTTGTTTCATAGTTTTCCATCAATAATATCTAATCACCTAATCACTTTTTCTTGAACCGTGAAGTTATATGAAACCCAAACTACTTTAAAACGATATTACGCTCCAATCTTTTTAAATTTTAATATGACTAATTGTCATTTACGGGTGTTGGCACCGGTTTGTGGAGAGTGTACTTGACTAATTAAATTTATTTTACGTTTCGTCTTCAACTCGTCAGTACATTACATTTATGGTGAGTGCTAATGCCACCACGCGGATCATCATCAACGGCCATTAGTTCGTAGGTTTGTTCTCGCCTGAGACATTAGCAAAGACATTGCACTGAGCTCCAAAACAAGTGTTTTTCAAATAGTGTTAACTTTACATCTTCTTAGCGGTTTCTGTTGAAGCGCGAGTTCAATAGTGGCTTAACAAAAACTGATTGTGCACTGATAAGTCGCAGGAGAAATGCCAAGTATATAGAAGTATACAACACTTTTGAAAAATAATTTATTATTTTCTTTATATTGTCTTATAGTAAAACATTTCAAGAATTATTCTGTGAAATTTTCAAGCCTATTGGAACGAAACTCTGGAAGTTATGGACTTTTATCTATGGCTATCTCATTCTGCGAAGAAGCAAGAGCTCGTCGCACAGGTCCAAGATTTCTACTTCGATTGACTTCAAAACTTGACAAAACATTCTTGAAATGTTTCATTATAATAAATTATGAAAGAAAAAATATGATTTTTTGAAAATTTTAGACCATACGGGCTCCCTGGAGTCAAAAATTGTTTCCATTAATTTTATAGATAAAAAACTTTAAACGCGTTTTTCTCGAAAGCAGGTTTTGAAAGTCCGTGTCCATCGTCATTCAAAAACTACTGCACCAAGTTTTTTTTTCAATTTTTGCACACATTTTCTACATATAAAAACCAGACCACAACGTTTTTATTTTAGTTGTTTGTTACTTTGGGGAGGTTTTACAGCTACAAAATGGCGGATTTCTTCGTGAAAATTCGTAGTTTTCACTTTAAACAACCACCAAAAATAAAAAAAAAATCAAACAGAAACGAAAAACTTCTTCTCTAACTATGCTGCGTTCATTTGTTCATTTCTGATTAGTCTGCGCTGAGATACAGTGGATACCGCAAATCATGATTTTTAAGAAGCGTCCTCAAAAATTCACCGACTTATTTCTCAATATTTTTCCACGATAAAATTACAAAATGTTGTTCAAATGATGCTTTTTATCATGCAAAAAATTTGAATTCGCAAAAATGATTATTTTTTTCATCGTTTAGACCCTAAGCCCGCGCATTTTATTTATTTCCATGCTCTTACGCATATGTGCATATTCACAAGTTACGGATACGGTTACAAGTTTGACTTTGATGCACTTGTTTGGCAACCTTGCTGAGCCGATTTTATTTATCTCTCATTTTTCGTTACGTTGCCAGGAAACTGGAGTAGAAAAAATTGCGCGTGCATAGAACTCGACTTACCTTCACAAAAATAACATTCACTTCATTTTTATCCCGACCATACCTATGTTTTTATGCACTAATCGCATCTAAATTAAATTATCTAGACATTGTCAGGATACATTTTTGATGCAAGCCTTTGAAGGCGGGATATTCAATTACCCAGTTGAAACTTGCCATTTTCAGCTATGCTATTCTCCTTCAGAAAGAAAGACTTTCCCGACCGCTAAAGTCAATGAATGATTTTTTTGACATTCGTCACCATTTCTGAGAAAATCAGATTTGTAGCGTGAAAATAGCCCTCTAAAACACACTGGCCTCAGACCTTAATGACCATGAATGAGCTATATATTAATTATTCGGCAATTATTCAATTTGCTTTCCAACATAAATTTCTAGCTAGAGACCAACGTTTCGAAAGTTTCCCATCATCTTCAGGGTAGAATGATTAAAAATATCTCGCGTCAAGTAGATTGTAACATTCGAATTAATTGGTACGGAATTATTGGAATGAGGTATTTCAGAACACAAGTTATGAAGGAATAAAACATCCCAAATCCGGAATCATAAATACCTTGATCAATTTGGCAGAAACTGAATTTAAAAAAAAATTTACAGGTTAGATGACCCTGATCCCTTTTGAACCACTGTGCAATGGTAACGTTTGATAAATTTCAAAACTACATAGGCTTTCGCAGTAACGATTGACAGCTGTTTGATGATGCGGAGCTTGCGATTGAGAATGATGTCCAAGTATTATGTAGACAAAATTCGCGCAACTGAAGTCATCATCATTGGTCATTCAAACACCACAACAGGTGGCTGTGTCCGTAAGAAGGGTATCGCATTACATTTCTAAACGGTCACTGTCATGCCGTTTCTGTCACGCCAATTTAAGATTTGGGTAATTTTTATTTAAAAGATATTTTTATTGAACCGATTTTTTAAATAATTTTATTTGGTATTGGATCTCGTTGCCACCCTTTTTCTAGAGGGAGGGGAGCTTCCATTTTGCTCCTGCGAGTATTGAAGGGCACTTTGTTCGTAGCTCGTCTCGTCATCCATTGCCGCATCGGTGGTATTGTTAGCAGTCTTGAGTTCGTTGCTAGTTGCTGTAGATGTGCCTTGTTGTACATTGGTTGCAGTTGCTGGTTGGTTGGAAGATGCAGTTGTTAACTGCATCTGGTGAACTTTGTTCTTCGTTTGTTGAATGGGATGCTTCATTGTTGTTGGTGACTATCGCAAGTGTACTGGGGTTGCTTGTGGTTGATGTGAAGGATGCACCGTTGTCCTTTGGTATAGTTGTCTCCTTGTCCAGTTTATCACATGGCTTACCGTAGTGAACAGCTTTCTGGCAATATTGACATGTGGCCATCTGATTGTCATATGTAACAAGTGGTTCGCACGGGATTCTTGTATCCTGACCGAAAGTCACATAACAAGGTATAGGTCTCTTCAAGCGCATGCGTAACAAACGTACGCCATTTAGAATACCGGGGAAAAGGTTCTTCCACTTTTCTTTTTCGATAGAGAGAATCTCTCCGTATTGGGACATGGTTTTGCGAATACATGAATCGGTGACGCTTGAGGGAAGATCATGCACACGCACTTCTATAGCACTAACTTCCATATATACTGGAATGTTGTACTTAATGTTCTCGTGCTCCACATAGTGCACATTGTTATTGTCTTTTGCGAATTGAATTGCATTCAACTCTTTATAAAACAGGATGTAAACAACATTATTTGTCTTATTGCATTGAAGTAAATGTACACGTTTAATGTCAAGATGCATTTGCTCCTTAAGCAAACCTTCAGGTTCTCGCATCGAAGGTTGAATTTTGCACTGCTTGATTGTATATTTTCGTAGCGGCGGTAGCTTTTGTTCGTTTGGTTAACTCATTTTGAGGTTGTTCTATTTGCGTTCTACACAATACTGTACTTGGTTTCTTCCGTCCCGAACGTAAGCGGTTTTGTTTTATCGACTGACTTGGATGAAATGAGAAAGCGAACTGAGGTTCGGTTAATGTCCATATCTATAACCCAGCTGTCTTGTAAGGTTTGTAATGGTAAATTTAAAAATCATTGCCATACATTACTTTTATTGACGACAATTGACTGTAAAGATCGTTTACAAATAACACCAAAAGAAGTGGTCCGAGATGGCTTCCTTGGGGTACACCCGAGGTAACGACGAAGGAACTAGATAGTACGGTTTCGATTCGTACATAACCTCAACGATTTGGGAGATATAACAAAATCGAATTGGTTAACCACTCAGAGAATCCACTGCGTCTTAATTTTTGCACAGCGAACTGTTGAGGAAACACGGTTGAATGCTTGTGAAAAATCAAGAATCTTTTTTCAAGTTTGTCGATCAGTATAGAAACGGTTGGCACACATTTGAACCATTCTTGTAAAATTACACATTCTTTGACATTTGAAACAATGTCATGAATAAATACTTCTGCTGTAGTAATTTTACGTGATTATTTGTTTGATACAAATATAGCATTGGAGGGGGGGGTCAGTCAAAGTAATGATGAAACATTTGAGTTAGTATTTCTGTTGAACGATGTCATAAATCATTTTTGATTGTAAAGAAAACTATAAAGCACAACAAAATACCAGTTTTGTTGAAAAAGTTATAAACAATAAGAATACCATTTTGCTTTTCGTAAAATCCGATGCCTAATTCCTTCCGAGCCAGATGCTCTCAGGCAGACGTTCACGCTCTGGTAAGTTTCTTTTTCATTAGTTTGTTTGGCAAACAATCTGGCTGAGCCCGGCAAAGAAACGCAAACTTCTTCGGAATAATTCATTAAAGTTCCAACCAAAACTCACCATCTTGTTGATTCATTCCAGGCGCCAGACACTGGGCTCAAGGAAAGTGGAAAGTGAAGTCGGCAGAGTCGAAACCGATTGTGTACAACTTTCACGTAGACTTTCCACTGTCGCTTTCTATCATTTTTATTGGCAGCCTGGTGCAGCATTCCCAATGAGCACCGGATTTTCTTTGCCCCAGTTTTGGACGAATTAGAGAGCAAAAGGGTCGCTTGTTATCACATACTGCTAGTCAGTCGTCTGCTGCCAGCATCAATAAAAGTGCTGATACATCGTAGTTTGAAAAAGATTTCCATACCTTGGCGTAGGCATTGATGAGATTGTCTAACCTTCGGAATGAACCTGAATTATTTACTCTTCTCCCGGATTTGGGGGGGAAGAAAACTGAAATTCAATTTCTACAAGAGGGCTCTCGAGTGCTAATAGAAATTATGCAAATCGGTATCGATTTTTTGTCAATCCGAAGGTACAAAGTTTCTGCATGCAACTTTCTGGGGGGGTGACATTTTCCTGTTCTTCTACGAAATCGGATTTGTTCGCTAGCTACAAAGCTGGTAGTATTTTGATTTGAACTCAATTTCATGTTCGATAAACCTCCCGAAAAACCTATCTAGAGTGGAATAGCATTCCATTCCATCACGAAAAAAAGAATTCTATTACATTTTGTTGCATCCTTGGGGAATAATTTGACCGTCATAAGAGCGAAGTGCTCTCATCGTAAGTGATGCTCCTCGAATTACAATCCCCTTCCGTTTCCGATGGCCGTCTGCAGTACGAAACACCGAAAACCTTTTACATTTGAAGCCACAGCCAGCATGAAGTGAAAACAAAAATTACGGGAGGTTGAACTGCATTCATCGACCGACCATAGGAAGGAAAGTTGATCCTTTGCAAATGGCAATCCCACGTCTCCAGTGCAAATAGAATTTTCCCAACCAACCAAGTCATTGCCAAACGACCAGCAACCAACTGATTGTCCGTCCTGGTCCTGACATGGAACGTTGAACAACAAAACGGTACTCCTGCCGATGCTGTGCCGTGCCACGCTCTGTCGCAACCACACAAGCACAACAACAACAACAAAACAAAACATAATTCGAGCAACGTCAACCCAATCATCCAATCTAGTCGGCCATGGTCTGTTCGTTCTATGGAGTCGGTCGGTCGATCCGCATAGGCCCAGGTACCCGCTAGTACTTTATGTCGCTTTCCTGCGAGTACCGTTTTTTTTTCTCTCTACATTACCCTGCTGTTGTTGTTGTTATTTTTACCCTCGAGTCATTTTTCGGCGGCGGTGTTTGTCTTGTTCATTGTGTGTTGAGGGTCTGGTGTCTGAGATGTGGGACGCATGTTTACCTTTGTCCTGTGTGTGTGGGTGTGTGTGTTTGTGGCGCTGCTGACGCCGCAGGGCTGCAGACAACCGATGTGGTATACCGATGAATCCCATGTTAACACGCGCCTTGCCAATCTCCAACCAGGAAGTCAAAGTTCAAAACAAACAATATTTCTTCCCTTTTGCGAGGACGGACCTGGTAAACGTTGTTTTTCTTTCAAGATGACTCAAAGTGACACCAGCAAAATCAGGTACATTTACGAGTTAAGTGTTCATAATTGATTTAGTCGTTCGGAGTGCTCATTACGTTTCGTTTCCGAGTCGGCAGTTAGGTTGAAATTTTTGCTTCAGCTCGAAAATTGCGAGACTCTTCAAAGTTCCGCATTATATTAAGGCATTACTTCGTTCGTTTGTTGGATGTGATTCTTCTACACTCGGTGAACGACCGAAAAGGCTAAAGCCGGGTATAAACAAATGAAAATGATTTCTCTATGTTGTGAAATAAGTCATTAAGTTCGTCACTTGTTAGCAGGAATGGTAAGTAGCCCAATTTGTTGTGTCAACCAAGTATTGTACGTAGAAAACCTAGTATATGTAGAAAACTCACAAACTTCACTCAGTCTGACCTAATCATGAGCGCAGTAAAAGTTTACATTTTCAAATCGAAAGTAAATCATTTCAATAAAAAAACGTTTTGGCACTTCTCTTCCGAGCGTGGCCATGAAAAACCAACTTTCGTATTAATTCTTATTTTTATTATTATTATTATTATCATCATTATTATTATTATTATTATTATTATTATTATTATTATTATTATTATTATTATTATTATTATTATTATTATTATTATTATTATTATTATTATTATTATTATTATTATTATTATTAATGTATTTATTCAAAATCACTACAAATCACGTATATTTAGTGTTTCTGATGGTATTCTACGTAGAAATCGCGTAGAGAACTCAAGAAGGTTTTCTACTAGGCATCCCTGGTAGTTACGAATAACAACTGTGCAATTTGTTTATTATAAGGACGAATCTCGTGCGTTTGCAATCAGTGGAATTTCCTCAAATAAAATTTAATATGCAATTCTTTGGCTATCGCTTCAATAGATATGTTTTACAAACTTAAATATGGATTTGAAAAAATGAATTGTGAAACCTTTTGAAATAATCACCGAAACAATTTTTTAATTTTAATTGGTTTGACTTAAAGTCGCCTTATAACTAAGTTCAGTTTTTTGCAATGATTGAGCGGAAACGTATATTGCAGAAGCCAAATGAATGAAAAACTAACAGAAAAGATGATTTATAGGAAAAAGATACGCTCAGAGACAGGACTCGAATCTGCGTTTTTATGCATTCCGTGCATACGCGCTACCATTTCGCCACTATGAAACACGCAGTCAGACATGGTAGAACGTACATCGAATATGGTCTATATCCTGGCCGTCACCCGACCGATACCATACATCCAAACATCTTCTCTGTCCATAAAACACTAGTCTACTTGCTTTATATCTATTTTCCGCTCAAGCACTGAGTAGGAGAGTGTATTTATAATCACTTGTCACCTTCTTTACTGGTGCCAGTCGCTGGCTGGACATGGTATGGTATCGGTCGGGTTTATGTTTATGTTTTATCAAAACACGAATCTCGGTTTTTTCCATTTTTTAAAAAAACTACAAAACGACTTTACTCCAACCTCGATAACTCAGCTGTTTCTGGTCGGATCGACTTAAAATTTTGACCCCTTTCAAGCAAAGGTTAGTACTCTAGAAAGACGTGGTTACTGGTTTACTATGAACGCCATCTCTGCTTTAGTCTCGGGACTTATTGATCCATGTGTTATATTGAGTTATGTGAGCGCAAGAAGAATCGATTGTGGAACTATTCAAAAATATATTCTCCAGCAGTCGGATTTCACGGTTTAGAAGTGGCAATTTTGAAAGTTTAAAAATGAAGAGTTGGAAGAATTACTCGATCATAAAACCGTCACAAAAGCACTTGCAAAATTACTCGAAGTTACTCAACCAGCCATTCGCCAATACTAAAAAGCAATGAGAATGATCCGAAAAATAGGAAATTGGATGCCATATGAATTGAAGACATAGGATTTTGAACTACGTTTATTTGTGTGCATACTACTGCTTCAACGATGCAAGAGAAATCATTTTTCAATCCGATTTGTTACAGGCAATAAACATTTGGTCCATTACGATAATCCAAAACGTCAGGCAGCGTATGGATATCCCGGCCGATCAAAATATTCATGGCCTGATGGTTATGCTTTGTTTATGGTGGAACAAGCTGGTTGTGGTGAGCTATTACAGCCGATCGAAAGGATCACGAGAGAGGTCTATCAACGACAATTGTTTTTGCGTTTGAGCCGAGCATTGCAAAAAAAAAACGCGGTTACTATACATCGATATACATGACGAAATAGTTTTGCAACATGATTATGCTCGCCCCCATGTTGCACAGCCGATGAAACATACATAGAAAGGCTCAAATGGAAAGTTCTACCCCACCCGCCATAAAACCCAGTCATCGCTCCATCCGATTACTTTTTTTATATCGTTTATTTATACCCGGCTTTAACCTAGTTCCTTTCGATTACTATTTGTTCCGGCTGCTCGGGCCGGTTGTATCGATTCGTGAATTCCGGCCAAACCGGTGGAAGTTTAGAGAAGGGCAGACACGTACCCAGAAATTTATTTCGGGGGGGGGGGGGGGGGGGGGGGGGTATGTTTCAGAATATGTTAATAAATTTCCATTCGAATGGTCGGTTATAAAGTCGTTTATTGAAACTTAGTAATTTTATAATCGATTTAAATATTTAATATTTTATAATTGACTTTTAAAGAGAAAAATTTTCATAATATAATATTTTTCTAATTTCAAAAGGGGTTTAAACCCCTAAATTATCCCTCTGTATACGAGCCTGGAAAAGGGTATCAGCGAATTGCAAGAAAGAAAGAGAAAAAGTAGTAAATTTTTTCGTCAATAAAGGTTCAAATTTTGCCGAAAAGTGGTACGAGCTTATTTATACCCCTAATATTACATAATACAGTTTCGTTTCCGAGTCGACAGTTAGGTTGTAATTTTTGCTTCATTTCAAAAATTGCGTGACTCTTCAAAGTTCCGCTTTATTTTAAGTTATCACTTCGTTCGCTTTACGCTCACTTGAATTTATATGTTTTACGAACTTTAATATGAGCTTGAAAAATGTTTTTTGTGAAACTTTCTCAATTATTAACACACCTAATACCAAGCCTGACAAAAAGTTGGAACGGTAGCTTTGAGCTATCATAGCTCAGTTGGTACTTGACCAATTTCGATAAATTTTACACTTTCGAATTTTGTGAAGTTTGTAGATTATTGTAAGTATATCATTATTGGCGATCGTTTAGGAAAAACTAACGATAATCTGAAGATTGCTGAAGACACCATTGGTATCTCCAACGGTTTTAGTGTTTCATCTATTTTTAAAGAGCAACTTAGGGTGTTCCTAAAAAAATCAGATATTTTGCTGTAGCATTTTTATTTTTCACTTTTCGTATTAGGTATTTTGAGCGTCTTTTAGAGTTTGTTAAAACCAATTTTTTGACGACTGGCGCATTCAGATAGCGTTTTCTGAACCGAAGTTATGAGCAAAACTAGTTCAAAAATGAACTATTTTTAAAACTGCTATATCTAACATTGGGGAAAACGAAAAAAAACTCCGTTTCTTGAATTTGACAGAAAATACTTTCAAGCAAGTTTATAAAAAAAGGCGGAGAAGATATGTTTTTTTTTTCATTTTACCTATTTTTATAAATATTAAAACTAGGTATCGAATTCGCTCAAACTTTAAAAAAAATTTCCGAGGGCCGAGTGTCATATACCAATCGATTCAGCTCGACGAACTGAGAAAATGTCCGCGTTTGTGTGTGTTGTCAACTAAGAGGTCTAGATTTCAGAGATGGCTGATCAAAATCGGTCCGATAAAATTAGTCGCAAATGAAAGGTCTTCCCGTCACCCAGAACGCTATTGAATGGTTTTGAGATCGGATGTTCACTTTTTGAGTTATACAAAGTTTTATGTCAAAATTTTCAGTTTTTTGACAGTATCTGTCACAATTGACCTTGTAAACAGAATATGTTTTCAGACTTAGATTCCGCACGGTAATAGCTATGCAACAAGCTATAGATTGTAAAAATCCGTCCATTTTTAACGGAAATATCGATATTTTTGTGTAAGCGACTTTTCCCCCTATTCCAGAAGAAGGAGCTTTGAGCGCTGTATGACAAAGCAATGCTTGGGAGCAACGTGGAACATGATTTTTTATAATGTAACATACAATTGTTTTTGAGTACCAAAAATACTGTGTACAGCATCTTTTTCCATGACTTTTTGCCTCGGACCGATTTTAGCACGGTTCGTTTTTAGCAACATAATCGTTCCAATATGACATATGTAAAACAGATGATGACAGCATTTTCAAGTTGAAAGTAATTCCATAATTATATTTATTTCAACTACTTACAGCAATAAATGCTGGAAGAACATAACAGCCATATACCATTCGAATCAGTTCGTCGAGATCAGTAAATGCGTGTGTGACAAACTCAGATTCACATGAAAAGTTGTATACACCCAAACAAGGTTCATGAATTACGTTTGGATCCGAAATCTGATAGCGGAGCCACAGAATGATATGTGAAACGAAATTAAAATAATGCAACTCATTTTTCTCGTAGAAGGCTGAAACGATCTAAGATTCAAATGAAAAGTCTTAAGATCCTATAAAACATCTTGCTTTTTAGTCAGATCCAGCTTCCGGTTTAGGGGATACAGGGTGATTAGTATAAAAAGGACTATTTCACATAAATTAATCAGGTTTATCGGGTTGGCAAATTTGGATAGCGAATTACTTAATAAATTTATTTCAGTTTAAGCGGTATTCAGTTTTCGATTCGGGAGGTACCCAAAAATTAAATTCGCACTACTATTTCTCAAAGAGTTGCATTATACACTCCTCAGGTGAATTTAACTGATTTCGGCTATACCGATTTCAGAACACCGGTTCCAGTATCGAATCGAATTGAACTTCAAAAACAAGAGTTCAAATTGAAAAACTTATGGTCCCATACAAAATTGGTGAATTTTATCCGATTATGGAATTACAGGATGATGAGTTTATGAAATTTATACAGATATAGAAGATGTAAATTTATTGGCGTATTAATTTAAAGCCATACGAATCATTTTTGGTTATGCTAGTTCCTGAATACTGGCTCTGGGAAAACCGTGAATATTGGCGAAAAACTATAAAGTGGAACTTACTTCAACATTTCATGGAATGTTCAATCGAATGTCACACGCTCAACCATTCGAATTTGAGCCGATTTACGATTGAAATCTCAAATTACCGCTCTTAAAACGACGATCATTGAAATAATGTCATGAGAACTAAAACACCGAAGAATATCCATGCAAAAAACACATGCGGATTGATAAAAAAAGGTATCATGTCACTGTTAGGTGGATTTATCACGTTTTTTAAATTGTGTTCAAACATTGGGTTTTTTCATTGAAAAATACTCTATCATGTAAGGCATTTATTAGCTATAAATGAAAATAAGGTATGTTTTCTTCTAGAGTGTTAAAACTAATTCAGGTGCATATTCGGGAAGATGAAGTTCACTCACGTTGGTTGTTACTCTATTTGATAATGCTATTACAGAGATTATCTGACTTTAAAAGCAATCGTTTGAATACCTCCTCCAGATTCACTAAACGATTGAATTTCCCCATACTTGTGTATTGATTAATTTCGACTTTCTTGCGCTTCCTCACCGAATGTCGAGATCATAAGTCATCACGATTTTTTTTTTAAATTTCGACTCTCTGGGGCTTTTAATTTTAAGATTTCCGATATCGAACGTCGAGATCAGGTGTTATCTCGACGTTTCAGGCAGTTCTAAGATATTTGACATAAAAAATAAATTTCCGATTTCGGTGAGTTTTTTTTTTCAAAAAAAAATTTTTTTTTTTTGATCACACTTGATCTTAGCGTTTCGGCCAATTTTAAGATATTTGGAATTGAAAACAAAATGGTGTGGTGATTTTTCAAAATGGAAAATTATCAAGCTATCACCATTATCTTTACGTTCGTCCTAGACTCGTCAGTGCATAGCAGTTTATGTTGAACTGTTATGCCACCTGCAGTTCAACATAAATCGCCGAGGTTAAAACGAAACGTGATCATAATGAAATTGTTTATGTGCCCTAGCACAAACAAGGTTAATTCCTATGACTTCCAATGACGGTTAGAAAGTATTACCTTATATAGTATGAATTTCATATACAAAAGAAACATAAGTGCAGGGTTTCATTTAGAAAAACGCATTCAAACGGAGAGGTTGTTTTTCGAGACGAAGACAACTTTAAGCTGCAGGTAAATAACCTGTTGATGCTAATCGACTCCAGTTTCAGAAGTTCCTGAAACAGTGGAAATCACTTCACTGAGAAAGATGGCCTAACCGATCTGAGAACTGTTTTACTCTGTAGGTTACACTAGTTCATGCCCCTAGCTTTCATGTTTTTCAAAAATCAAACAAAATTGTTTCAAGAATACCATTCCTTTTTTATATGAGAATAAGTGAGGTATGAGAATAGCCACCACTAGGTGGATAAAAATAGGTTTTACTTAATTTCGTGAGATTTTTTGTGCTTAATTCGTAATTCTACTTTTTCTGAACTGTAAAACAAGTATATGATAGATTTTAGAGTGGAATTTACTAATAGAAAATTCAAATAATTGTCGAATTCTATTCATTCCGAAATAATTCTAATAAGTTTGTGAAATTTAAATTTCAATATTTTGTCGACTATAATTGATAATTGCTTTTAAACAAAAATCAAGCAACGCATAATTTTTAAACGGTAGTTGGTTTATTTTGCCATGAATTAGTATAAAAAATTATTATATTTTTACGTTTTATTCCTTATTGTATGAAGCCATTGAAATTATTTGAATTTTTGTGTTATAACAAAACTTATTTTATTGAAAAAAAAATAAATTCTACGTCTCAATGAAATAAATGAAATCAACGCGGATTGCAATTTTGAAATTTTAAAATTTCCGATCTTCTACCGATTTTTTTGAGATTCTACGGAAAACCTAAAATAAAATCAGAATTTTAGTGGTTATCAATTGCGTTTGGGTTGTGCATAAAAATTGTTTAAATCTTTTGTCCGATACAAAAATAGAATTATTTTTAGAGTTTAGGTATATTTACCAAATTTTTAAGATTGTCAGTGAAATTCAAGTTTCAGTTTTTTGGTAGATTTTGTTCATAAGAAATTTTCAACTAAAATAATAAAAAAATATATGTCATATAATTTAAAAGTTTTGATTTCATTTTGTTTGACAAAATTTTCCCAATCATAGAAATTCTCTGTATTTGTACCAAATTTCTTGAGATTCTTTGAACGGGTATATAATTTTGTCCATCAATACATTGTTTCTGAAAATGATTGCAATGTTTTAGAGCAGAAAAATGGTGTAGTTGGACAGAAATTGTAGCTGGTATTACTAGTAATCGAATGATGTGTAAAAATGCATTGGTCTGACTTTGGATTTTGGATTTTGGACTTGCTCTTTGCGTTGACCACACACTTCGAAATAACCCTGTGATTTTACATCGCACATAAATGGAGCGTCGCAGTTCACGCAAATTTACGTCGAAAAAGAACATTTAATATTGTGTCTAAAATTTCATAACATGAAATTCATTTAAATAAAAAAAAATGAAAACTGAATGCGAGCGCCGCGACTTGAACCGAGAACGATTAGATCGCAAAGCACGTCTGTTAATCGACTGAGCCAATAACGCATACAACTGCTGGGCTGGTAAAAGGTGCATTTAAATTTATGCAGTCGCACCTGCTAACAGAATACAAGTTACGGTCGAAACCAGTAAAATTCAAGCTAATCTAACGTTAAGTCATTAAAAATGAAATTTTCCGTCATTTGACAAATTAGGTCTTTATGAATTACATCGTATGAGAGATTAAGTCACCTGTAAAATTCAGATTTTTTTGGTGTTCATATTACAAATGCAGCAATAAAAACCACGCAAATACGACTAGAGACTAGAGTGTGTCAATGACAAAGTGCGTGATAGGAAGGGGCTCAAGAGAAGGTAATGTCAGCCACCCGTTACGAGTTCTGATTGGCGGTGATGAGATCGAAATGGTCGACAAGTTCGTGAATTTGCACTCACTGGAGACTGTTTTGTTTTAACAACCGTTTGCGTTTCTGACATCATGATGATGAGTATGAATTAAAATTGAGATTTGTTATCTAATAAATAACAATTTGTTCGAGAGGAAAAACTCAAGAGGAACCCTAAATATGATGATGACTATTACAATGTCAAACACCATTTCATGTAGCTTTACGTACATGAAATGGTGTTTGACGACCAGAAAGGGGAGATGAATGAATTATCCTGTTGTAGGGTAACGCTCATGCTATCTCTGGCCTTAAAACACGAATGCGAGTGCATTTCGGAAGCGTTTTGGGCTACACTGATGAGGAATCAAGTCTTAGTTTTGGTCTTGGTCTTGGTCTTGGTCTTGGTCTTGGTCTTGGTCTTGGTCTTGGTCTTGGTCTCGATCTGTTTTAAATGGATTCTATATTCAACTAATTTTAAGTTTGTTGAAGTCAAGTATATGCTCTTCAATCTAATTTATTTTCAAGTATTTTTCAAACGAAACAGTTAATTTTACCACCAATCAATTTAAATTTTCCTCATTTTTCAGAATGATCAGTGATGGTTGGGGAACGTCCGATGATGGCAGATAAGCAGAGATACTCCACTCAGGAAACCGTACAGGTGAGTGCATAATTTCAGCTATTGTCGTAGAAAAAACCATCCGAACAAAGCGAAAATGGGTCACGAAAAAAGCAGATCAACAACCGCTCAAACAATAATGGAAAAGATGGAATATCAAAAAAAAAATTCTCTACTGAGAAATTCTTTTTCAGCTCGCTATTCGGGGCACGAAATTTGCAATCACTGTCGACAAACCGAAAGGAAACATTTGTCTGCCTTTTCTGTATTCCATCGGAGGAGTTGACAGCATTTTTTTCTCCTGTTTTGCCACCACTCATGTGTAGAATAGTTGGCTAGAAAATTCCCGCTTTGTTTGGTTTTAGTTTCGACTTCGACCGGCAACATGTTTCCCCTTTCGCAATCTAAATATTCATAAGCATAGAAAAGCAGAGGTCGTTCCACCGAGCAGCGGGGTTGATTTTATGGGAAACAAAAGTGAATCCATCAAGGCAGAAATAATGCTGAAAAATAGCAAACAGTTTTTCTCCTAGCACTATTAAAACTGAACATAAATGAAAACGAATCACAGCGGCTTTGGAAGGGCAAAGTATTTCGAATTGTTGGTTCATTGAATTTAAATTAGCTTGATTTGCCATCATAAATCTTTACGATCCTTCGCCGGGTTCGCTGACATTGGTTCATTTTTTTTTGGGTACGCCACTGCGTCGGAATCGATAGGAAATAAATCAATGGCCTACTATTCCATTGGCATCGGTTGACGGTTTGAAGTCAAATAAAATTCGAGCCGGCTGGCTTACTTGGATTGTTTGTCTCTAGTGATTTACTGATGGATTGATTTGATCCACTGACACAAATGCAAACTCAAACAGCCAAACAAACCATAATCTCCGAGCAATAAAGATGAGTAATCGGTTTCGTACTTAATTACGTAATCGACTCTCGACAAATAGTCTTATCATTCTTCCGAAACAACGATTACACTTTCTGAATGACTAACTAATTCATTTCCCCCATTCCCATCCTTAACCCCGCTGGCGACGAATCGTATTTCATTGACTGCCAAAGAGCCAAGTACTTTCACCCCCTTCGAATGTTCAACATCCAGCTCGGAACACCCACCAAACCGCAGCAACATAAACACACGCCGGAAATAGCTCTGTTTGGGCCATCCGTCCCCGAGTTTTGAAAGATGTAAGTTTGCATGTTGGGTCTAATTTATTTACACCGTGGCAAAAGTTCTCCATCCTCCCTTCTGTCGTCCAATCATCGTGAGGAAGCTTCCACAAAAACAGCAACTCCTGCAGCCACAGATGACGACGGCGACGGTGATGGCGATGGTGATGAAGAAGGTGCCAGACAAGAGGAAAACTTTTCTCCCCAGTTGCATAATGACTAAATAATAACTCGCTTTCGCCATCGGTTGTGAGGAAGAAACACATCTTCCGAAGGCTCAGCTTCCGAAACTTAAGCAAGCAAGCGAAAGAACGCATCGCATCCACTTGTTATGTAGCAAAGAACTCGCTGAATAGCAAATGAGATGAAACTGTTTTGCTGCTTGTAGAAACTGCACGCGATGGCAGAATTCGATAGGCACCTCGCACCACCGTACTTGACTCCTTCCCTTTGCTTTACGGGTATAGGCTGTTTACTCAGATAAGGTAATTTCGAAAGTAAGCACGGGAAAAGAACAATTACCGTAAAATATTTCATTCGGTAAATTGTTTGCGGACGGAAAAGTTTCAACATTTGCCCGGATGGAAAGTGTGGCGCGGTTCGTCGAGTTCCAATTCGGCAGAGGATCGTAGAGGACCGAGTGACTCCACAAAGGCATACACGATGGAAGGGGGGAGCGAGGTACTGCGTGAGAAACACAAATCACACAAAATGCTTGGAAACTTGTCGAAAGTAATACCATAAAATGTTGGAATTAATTGGTTTGTTGAAAATTGAATTGTTGAATAGCAACTTGAACTGAAGACTAATGTCAAAAATTTTTCAGTTGTTCAATTTTCTAGTTTTTCTATTTTTTCTAGTCTTTCTAGTTTTTCTAGTTTTTCTAGTTTTTCTAGTTTTTCTAGTTTTTGTAGTTTTTGTAGTTTTTGTAGTTTTTGTAGTTTTTCTAGTTTTTGTAGTTTTTGTAGTTTTTGTAGTTTTTCTAGTTTTTCTAGTTTTTCTAGTTTTTCTAGTTTTTCTAGTTTTTCTAGTTTTTCTAGTTTTTCTAGTTTTTCTAGTTTTTCTAGTTTTTCTAGTTTTTCTAGTTTTTCTAATTTTTCTAGTTTTTTTAGTTTTTCTAGTTTTTCTAGTTTTTCTAGTTTTTCTAGTTTTTCTAGTTTTTCTAGTTTTTCTAGTTTTTCTAGTTTTTCTAGTTTTTCTAGTTTTTCTAGTTTTTCTAGTTTTTCTAGTTTTTCTAGTTTTTCTAGTTTTTCTAGTTTTTCTAGTTTTTCTAGTTTTTCTAGTTCTTCTAGTTTTTCTAGATTTTCTAGTTTTCTAGTTTTCTAGTATATTAGTTTTCTAGTTTTCTAGTATATTAGTTTTCTAGTTTTCTAGTTTTCTAGTTTTCTAGTTTTTCTAGTTTTTCTAGTCTTTCTAGTTTTTCTAGTTTTTCTAGTTTTTCTAGTTTTTCTAGTTTTTCTAGTTTTTCTAGTTTTTCTAGTTTTTCTAGTTTTTCTAGTTTTTCTAGTTTTTCTTGTTTTTTTAGTTTTTCTAGGTTTTTCTGGTTTTTCTAGGTTTTTCTGGTTTTTCTAGTTTTTCTAGTTTTTCTAATTTTTCTAGTTTTTCTAGATTTACTAGTTTTACAAGTTTTTCTAGTTTTTCCAGTTTTTCTAGTTTTTCTAGTTTTTCTAGTTCCTCTAGTTTTTTTAGTTTTTCTAACATAAAAACATAAAAACATAAAAACATAAAAACATAAAAACATAAAAACATAAAAACATAAAAACATAAAAACATAAAAACATAAAAACATAAAAACATAAAAACATAAAAACATAAAAACATAAAAACATAAAAACATAAAAACATAAAAACATAAAAACATAAAAACATAAAAACATAAAAACATTAAAAAACATAAAAAAACATAAAAAACATAAAAAAACATAAAAACATAAAAACATAAAAACATAAAAACATAAAAACATAAAAACATAAAAACATAAAAACATAAAAACATAAAAACATAAAAACATAAAAACATAAAAACAAAAACATAAAAACAAAAACATAAAAACATAAAAACATGAAAACATAAAAACATAAAAACATAAAAACATAAAAACATAAAAACATAAAAACATAAAAACATAAAAACATAAAAACATAAAAACATAAAAACATAAAACATAAAAACATAAAAACATAAAAACATAAAAACATAAAAACGTAAAAACGTAAAAACATAAAAACATAAAAACATAAAAACATAAAAACATAAAAACATAAAAACATAAAAACATAAAAACATAAAAACATAAAAACATAAAAACATAAAAACATAAAAATGTAAAAACATAAAAAGATAAAAACATAAAAACATAAAAACGTAAAAACATAAAAACATAAAAACATAAAAACATAAAAACATAATAACATAAAAACATAAAAAAAGATCAATTGATCAATATAAAAACAAAACAGAAGAGTAAAAAGAAGCAGATATACGAAAAACAGAAAATAAAATAAAAGAAACTCTGAATAACACAAAAGCCGTGAAACAGAGAAAAAAAGGAAAACAGAATTAAAACTTAACACAAAAAAAGAACAACAGAAAAGCAGAAGAATAGAAAAAGAGAAATATATGAAAGCAGAAAAACAGCAAAACCGAAAATAGGAAAACATGAGAATCAGGCAATCATATAAAAACCAAAAAAAAAACAAAATACTCAAAAAAATCGAATAACAGAAAAACAGAACATCAGAAAAATTAAACATCTGAAAAACTTTAAAATTAAAATCAAAAACTGAAAAACTGAAAAATTGGAGAACCTAAAACCTGAAAAAGAAGAAAAACTGCGGAACAGAATATAGTTCTACGGAAAAACAGAAAAACAAAATAACAGGAAATAACAAAAATCAGAAAAACAGAACAACAGAAGAACGGACAAACAGAAACACAGAAAACTGTAAACCTGAAAAATAAAAATGCAACAGAAATTATTTTCATGAAAACAGAAGAGCAAACAAACTTATAAATAAAAAAATATAATAAACGGAATTACAGGAAAGCAGAAAAACAAAAAAGCAGAAATTTATGAGTTTATGAGCAGAAATAACATAAGAACAGAACTAGTTGGTTCTACTGGTACATTTCTTTGGTTATTTGGTTTTTGCATTTAAATTAAAATTCAGATGTTTACCTTGGACGAAAACGAAATACATAATTTTCATGTTTTCTATCCAGATCTTGTCGTTTCAGTGTTTTTAAGCTACCAAGTATTGAACGAAAATCGATTTCAAACATTTCACGTGAAAGAGAAAACACTAGTCCTCATTTTTTTTTGAGATTTGCCTTCGAGAGCAGTTGAATTAGTAGAACAGTTTAATGGAAAGAGAAAGGTTTACCGAGGTCACGCCTGACCTTTCGGAAATTTAAGTCATTTGGCATTTTAAAATCTGTCTTTCGTTGTGTTGAATTAGGCTCAACTAAGTTGATGGTGGCCGTAAAAATAAACTAAATGAAATAGAAAAAAAAGTTCATCCCCTTTAATTTAACCAGCAAGCGATGGTTCAACATGAATGATGCTTTATGAATTTACAGATGAATGGTTGAATCAGGTTGAAATAGCTGCTAACGAGGGAATGCTGCCTCTGTGGAAGGTCAACCATCGTACCTCGTGCAACCACATCTGTATAGCTTTATTCGTTTCATCCATCACTAGATGAAATGTCCTAGAAGAAATCGGACAGCAAATAAATTCGCGGATAGCTAACAGAAATTATATTGAAACTGAATTCAAACAATTTTTATTAAACCAACATTACTTAGTGCAGGGCTTTGTCGATATTTTAAATATCAAGTCATAATTTTTTCACTAGGTCTGAGTAAGCAATTTTTACCATTAGTAAGTGTTTGAAATGTTGTTATATAACAAAAACATTTTTACGTCTCTAAATGAGTAAAAGAAAACATATAAATCGAAAATTGAAGAGAACTTCTGTCCACTCTGCGTCCAGTTCCTCTCGCTCGGCAAGCTGCGGCAATTCAAGCAGTGAACAACGTCTTGTAAAAACTAATAAACCTCAAGCCATCTGTCGACGAATTTTTGCTAAGTTGACTCTGATGATTCAACAGTTGTTACTTACATCTAAATGGGAAAACTTTCGTACTAAGCTATAACCTATTCTCGTCGAAATATGAATAATGCACATTTTTTTTTGTTCTTTAGTCCTTCGTTAAAAGAATCACAGCAGTATCGTTTTATTCTCCGACGTTTACACCCTCAAGAAAAGAAAAAAAAAACAGTGGAATAAAAGTAGGGAAAAAAAACAACTCGACCATGTCACAGCTGCTGTGACAGAGAGAAGGTGGCAAGTCGGATGTCAAACGAAGAAAAAATAAAAACCGTCGGTAAACAAGATTTTGATTAAGAAAACAAATTAATGCTAATAAGGACAATTTACAGGCTCCTGTGATGGAGTGACTCTCGTGTTTTACAGGGTGATTTGCGCTAGAAGAAAAAAAACTGGACAAATAATTCACTACATTGCAGGTGTTGCTTCAATCAATCGTTGCTTCATCCCGCAGTAGAGTTAGTTTTCAATTTGAAAAAAAAAAGTTGTCCATTATTACCTGTTCCGCACAATGTAAACACAGTCCTGTATGGCTGAGTAACTATTCACAAACAAAGAACTTGAGCCATAATAGTATGTGGAGAGGAAAAAAAATCGCTTCCATCCAAGCATGCCGAGAGTGTAGCCATCCCCAGGGGAACCGGTGAATGTGTTTACCCTTTTCCACTCGATGGAACTAAATAAATGGACAGACAGCCGACAACCAGCCAACGAATCGCTCCAATCCCCACTCGACTCCCACAGTATTGGGTCTGCAAGGACCCAACAGGCATTTCCCATTCATCTAATGAACGCCTGCTTCGAGGACCCAACGACGAACATGAGATCTCGCAAAATATTCCACCCTATTCACTTTACCACAGAGCAATGCGCGGTTCTCGGATCGATCTCTGGAGGCGGAGGCGTTGGCAAAACGACGGCGGGTGCACGGGGAAGCGAACACCGTACCAACAGCCTACTGCACTACCTACCTACCGACATGAACCGACAGACGACCGGCCTACTGTGTTGGACTTTTCCGACGGCAAGTGAAAGCTGCTGTAATAAGCAGGGTACTTCATCAACAAAGCGTGAAAAAAGGGATGCACAGCACACATACAATTATTTTATTATCGCCAGCTCTTTACGAGGCACTTGGGCGTGTTGGGAATTGGATACGCTTCTCGGTGGAACGTGGGGGGGAAAGAGAAACCGAAGATTCGAGAACACAAGGATGATATATTGTTATTAATTTTATTAGGCATTTATTTACTCCGTTCGTAGGCTGGTTTTTGTTGGAAAACTTGAAACTTTCCGAACAAGAAACTCTCAGTTTATGAAGAAACTTTCAACCTTTTGTTGTTGTGAACTGGAAAGGAACAAACATCGCATTTTTTGCTCGAAGAAATTCAGAACAGCGGGGAGGCACATTTTAGTTGGCAAATTATTTACCTGGTATATAAATTCAACTACAAGAATCATTTTGTGAAGTTCAACAAACGAACAGTTCATCAAATTTATGATGTTTACTCAAGAGCAATTAAAGAATAGTTTCTGACATTTTAATTCTGATAACCAGCAAGGTATCCAGGAATAAAAAAATCAAAGAACCAAGGAATGAAGGAATCAAGGAATCAACATATTTATATATATATATATATATATATATATATATATATATATATATATATATATATATATATATATATATATATATATATATATATATATATATATATATATATATATATATATATATATATATATATATATATATATATATATATATATATATACTAGCTGAATTACCCGGCGTTGCTCGGAAATGTTTCTTGAAGACAGGGCCGAAAAAAATTCTCGAAGTTGTCCTGCTTAGTGAAATACTCTATTTGTAGTGAAGCATAGCTTAGACGGCAACCCGATTGAACAATACTCCGTTCATGTTCAGATTGCGAATGATCAGTGTCCCATCTCAGATCTCACAATAATCATAATTTTCATGGTATTCTGGACAAATTGGATCAGTTTTATATTTAAAACACCTTTCTCTTTATAAATACCTTCTTAGTAACCTCCGAGTTTCATATTACAGGGTCCGGCACTCGAAGTGTAACCAATTAAAAAGGCCATAAATTCAGTTTGGAAAATTACTTTTACTTAATTCAAAGTACAAAATGTGTAAAAATAATACAAAATTCAGAATCAATTCACTTTTGCTCGATATGACCATCTTTTGCCTTGACTATGGCCTTGAGACGGTCAAAAAACGAATCGCAAGTTGCCGAATGTGACTTGCAGGTATTTTGGCCCACTCGCGGACAATAACTTTTTTCAGCGCCTCGAGACTGGTGTATCTTTTAGTTCGGACTTTGCTCTTCAAAATGGCCCAAAGAGAATAATCCATTGGATTCGCATCTGGTGAATTCGAGAGCCATTGTGTGGACGTGATGAAGTTCGGAACGTTGTTTTTCAGCCATTCTTGGTTCACTCGAGCTTTGTGAGACGGTGCCGAGTCCTGCTGAAACGTCCATGGTCTGCCACCGAAATGTTTGTCTGCCCACGGCTTCAAAGCAACCTCCAGAATACTTTCCCGATAATATGTCGCATTTACCTTGACGCCAGGCTCGATGAAAACGATTGGAGAGCGCCCATCTGCGGTTACAGCGGCCCAAACCATTATCTGTTGCGGGTGCTGCCTCCTGGTGGCCAATCGATGACTCAAATTCTCGTATGAACGGTCGGTCAAGTAAACCCTATCGTTTTGAGAGTTTACGAATTGCTCAATTGGAAAAATTTTCTCGTCAGAAAATACAATGTTCGGAAATTGACCGCTTTCGGCCAAACGAAGCAACTCCTTCGCTCTCTCAAGTCAAGATTTTTTTTTCGCGTTCACTTTTGGCAAAATACTTTCTTGCGCTTGTAAACAATACAACTCCGAACTGTCATTTAGCAAATTTCTAGAGAGCTGATGCCCGTGCGTCAGCTGCGCGAGCAGTCTGAAGTTGGTTACACTTCGAGTGCCGGACCCTGTATATGTGCTTGTAACGTACTTCCTCGTCACATTCGATCTACAAAACCTTTGGCTTCCATGGCTATGAACAACCTTTGGCTTCCATGGCTACTTCCTCCTTTATAAAAATTGTTATGACATCATCAATTGCTCAAAATTTTCCATCTGATAATGATTATTTTATAACAAAAGGCTGTTTAACATCATAACTACATTCGTACTATAGAATAACATTTTTATATAATTTATTTTACCACGGCTTTAACCATTTTAGTCGTTCACCGGGGAGGAAAACCTATGAAATAACGATTCAGTTAATACAAATGTTGTTGTAATCTTATTTCAATCACCTTGAGTCGACAGTTTTCTCAATTTACATAATAAAATGCACATTGATTGTATGATTTCGTCAATTCAGATCAATGTTGAGAATACTTATTCCCCATCTCTCTTGTGAATATTTTTGCGAACCTCACTTAGTTGCTAGAAATATACTGTACTCGTAAAGAAGTACCAATTTTTCGTAAAACCCGATCAATTTTCCCTTTCACTTTCCATGTTCGAGGCACTTACTATACTCTCTCACCCTCAAAATAACCTTATAATCTATTTTGATTTATCTTCTTTTTTGTCAGTGAATTTACTACAGATCTCCTGCATTATTACCCTGAGTAGTGTAGGAAGTATCTGTGCTTTTAAAAAAATATCGAATCAAACTTGGTGGCGATTCGTTAAGTTGTTTCGTAGTTATGCTGAGACTTAAATACACTCGCGTTCATAGACATATAAAGATTATTTTCCCTTAGTTCTTGGAATTCCCCGGCAAAATGGAACCAGATCTTTTGAAATTATTTGAAGAAAATTGCAATCGAATTAACAACAGCAATACTATCTACTACGATCTTGAAATTCTTGCCACTCTCTTGTTTAAAAAAAAATGAAAGATGAAAATTTATTTTAAAAAATCTAGTCTTAATGCCGATTCTCTTCAAATTATATATATTTCGTCATTGACCCTCTTCCCACACTTGCTACACACTTTCCCTCCTGAAAGTGTCCTAATGATCATCTCTGAAGAGCAAGAAGGATCTGTGCCAAATTTGATAGCAATCCGTTCAATATTTCCGGAGTTCTGCCGTTACATCCCCATTTTTAAAGGCACTTGCTACATCCACCCCCATCTATATCATATCTAAGGTATGCAAAATGTTTGCATGATCTTCAAAAATTATCGATACTTGTCAAATTTTATGAATATTTTCATAGCCTGTTAATGATACGCTTCCTCCCCTCTAAAAATACCTTTATGACTATTTCTGAAGAGAAAGAAATAACTGTGCCAAATTTTATAGCAATTCATGCAATAGTTCCAGAGTACTTACTTCACCCTCTCCCCAAAGAATATCCTTATAATCATATCTAAGTTGTGCAAAAAGTGTCTAAGGTCTTCAAAAAGTACCGATTCTCGTCAAATAAGATAAAGTTTCTTATGACCACCTTTGTTGAGGACACTTGCTACGATCCCTCTCCCCATGGAAATATTCTTATAACCATCGCTGAAGAGCAAGAAGCACATATGTCAAGTTTGATAAGAATCCGTTAAGTAGTTTCGAAGTTATGTCAATACAAACTTACACCCCCCTTGTTAAAGGCACTTGCTACATGCATCCCCTATTAAATTATATCTACGGTATGCAAAACGTTTCCAAGATCTTAAAAAAAATCCATTGTCGTCAAGTTATAAGTACTTTTTCATGACCCCTCCTTGTTAATGACTTGCTACGCTCCCTCCCCCCATAAAAATACGCCTATGACCATCTCTGAACAGCAAAAATACATGTGCCAAGTTTGATAGCAATCCGTTCAGTAATTCCAGAGTTATGCCATTACAAACATTACTCCCCCCTTTTTGAAGTCACTTGCTACATCCAACCTCCCTATAATTATATTTAATATATGCAAAATGTTTCTACGGTCTTAAAAAAGTATCGATTCTCGTCAAATTAGACACATTTTTTCATGAGCTCCCTCTGTTAAGAACACTTACTACGCTCCCTCCCCTATTAAAATACCCTTATGAAATTTTCAAAAGAGCAAGAAATATCTGTGCCAAGTTTGGTGGCAATCCGTTCAGTAGTTTTGGAATTATGCCGTTTTCAAACATTACACCCCCCTATTTGAAGGCACTTGCTACATCCACCCCCCATATAGTCATATCTAAGGTATGCAAAATGGTTCTACGGTCTTCGATTCTTGTCAAGTTATATGAATTTTTCCACGACCCCCCCTTGTTTATGACACTTGCCACGCTTCCTCCCATATAAATATACTCTCTAAACCATCTCTGAAATACAAGAAGTACCTGTGCCAAGTTTGGTGACAATCCGTTCAGTAGTTGCAAAGTTATCGCGTTACAAACATACAAACTTACATTTATTTATATATATATATATATATATATATATATATATATATATATATATATATATATATATATATATATATATATATATATATATATATATATATATATATATATATATATATATATATATATACTTTTTTTTCTTTTTGACGACTAAGTCAATATTTCTTTTTATGTGATATTCACCTAACCAGAGACCATTTTTGTAGAAACAGAAAATGAAAATTATAGAATGATAGAAGAAAGAAAAAAGAAATATTGACTTAGTCGTCAAAAAGAAAAAAAAAAGTAAAAAGTTAATATGATGGGTTTCCATCAGGTAGCGGTGAGTGGAGCGCTGCTGAACGCCGCTTACAACCTGGACTAAACAGCCAACACGCTGTGACTCTGGGCACATAAGCAATAGTTCGAACAAACCTTCCATTCCGATGTTCAACTAGCCGTATAGAGATAAAGAAAAAACATCCATGCAGTGAAGAACTCATTGTGTGTGATAAGGCCGTCGCAAGTAAAAAAGTGACAACTTCTAGTAACTTTTCTTTTTGCCGGTTCGGATAGTAAATGGTAAAAGACTTTTATCACTACTTTCCGACATACCAGAGACTTTGGCGATTCGCATTGTTCAGATGCCTAAGCCCGACTCCTCTGGTAGAAGGTAAAAGTTAAGTTACTAAAAGATTTCTGCTTGCCTAAATGACCCTCTGTCACGTCTCTCATTTTCCGTTCTATATATTCACACCCTTGCTCTCTCTTGAGTACTATCATTCTATAATTTTCATTTTCTGTTTCTACAAAAATGGTCTCTGGTTAGGTGAATATCGCATAAAAAAAAATATATAAGTTATGTTCAAAGGTCTCGTAGGACTTCACACACCGCCACCAACAACAACAACAACAACAACAACAACAACAACAGCAAGTCTAACTCCAGTCGCACCAGTAGTCATTCCCAGGCCCAGACAGTAGCGTCAGCATTTTAGTATCCGGTACTTGCAACGTGTACCAGCCCCGTCACGTGGAGACCCGGCGAGAACGCGTAGCTTCAGTCAGCAATTTCAATACTGCAACAGTAGGAGTAGCCAGGACTCGAAAGATCACAAAATAAAATCGAGGCATTCTTGTTTAACAGCCAGTACAGTGCAGTCGCGTTTTTTAAAAACTTAGATCCGATAATCCGACCTTTAACTGGCGCAGTCGGTAGGATCGGTTTAAGTGCAGTGAAGTGAAAAGTGCGAATTCCCGGCATAAGCCATCTGCGACGGCTCATCGTGGATTAGAGGAAGCGCCTAGAACTGTCACCGCCAAAAACCGAGGGAACATCGGTTGGATTATAGAAATTAAGGTAAGAAATTTTAATCATTATTTTAACCCATAAACCGAAAGATAAAAATTCAACTGAAACAAAAAGAATTTTATCCTTCTACACAAACAATAAGCCATACTAATTAAGAGACCCGAGCCCCGACCCACGGTAAGCGGAGGTCTATATATCACAAGTGAATTACACTAACATAAAAATCTTATCCAATAAATACATTATCTAACCTTAGTGAAGTGAAAATTAAGTGAAGTGAAAAATAAAATGGATCAATACGAACAGCAACTCGCGCACATGCGAGCCGAAATTGAAAATAGGGATGAAATCATCCATCAACTCAGAGTAGAAGCGCAAGGTGCCGCCGAGGCCGTGCACAGCATGCCGGTGTCGGAACGGCCGAAACTATTCTCAAGGCGCTGCAAACGCCGCAAATCATACGAGAACTGCCACCATTTACCGGCGATCCAATTAAACTACATTCTTTCATCCGATCAATCGACAATTTAACGCCTTTGATCGATTCAGTGCGCGGAACCACCATGCACACTATTTGGTTGCAAGCTATCCGCGCCAAAATTACAGGTGATGCCGACAATGTATTGGAGTTGTACGGCACCGATTTAAATTGGAACGATATTAAATCGAACCTAATCACACATTATAGCGATCGTAGGGACGAAGTCTCTCTTACCAGAGACCTCGTTGCGATGCGACAAACAGGAACCGTAGAAGAATTCTATAGTAAGTTGTCACATATGGTTTCACTTTTGATGAACCTATTGAACTTAAACGAAACAAATTTACAAGTAAAATCTGCAAAAAACCAATTTTACCAGCAGATGGGACTGAAAGTTTTCCTATCTGGGCTAAAAGATCCTTTGGGACCCATAATCCGTGCCCAAGCCCCGGAAACCATGAAGGAAGCATTACGCCTATGCCTCGAAGAGGGAATCTATCAGTACGCTAGAACCTTCTCCAGGCCACAACCTCCACCTATCCCACCAAAGCCAAGCATGCAAAATATTTACCCGAGGCATAATCCGAACTCGTTCGTAAATGCACCTCCAAGACATTATCCGCCAAAACCTTTCCCCCAGAGACCAAACCCGAACCAATCTCACACCCATAGACCGAATCCGAATCAATTCTTTTCATATAGATCGAATCCGAATCCGTTCTACTCGCAGCGACCAAATGTACCGTTTAAACCTACTCCGCCGAATCCATTCCACCCACCAAGAGCCAATCAATTCCAACCACGATATCCGAGCTATCCTAACCAGCAACAAGTACCAACTCCTATGGAAGTCGATTCTTCCATCAAAAGTAAGGCCGTCAATTACATCAACAGAAATCATCGTCCTAATTATCATGAAGATGACGCCAATAATAATGAACAGACGGTCTACGAGTTCTCTCCGGACGTTCCACCGCAATACTGGACACCGGAATTCTGCCCCCAGTATGCACAGTATCCTGCATGCGATCTAAATTCCTACCAATACAATCCATACCCCGAATCGCCCGCTCAAACCCAAGAAATAAATACAGATCCATCCATAGAACACATCGTTAACACTAACCCCGATCCCGAAATGGTCGAGGAATTAAATTTTCAGCTTGTAACCGACCTCACCGCAATAACATAAATAACTTCATACCGTACATTTTGGTCAAAACATCAAAAGGCCCACTGAAATTCCTGATCGACACTGGCGCGAATAGAAATTATATTAGTCCGAGACATGTTAACTTGGACAAATGTCGCTCTACCGCGCCTAGAACTGTCCGGAACCTCAACGGAACACACACCATAGACCGCTTCACTGAATTCAACCCTTTCATCAATATACCTGGTACAAAAAACCTGAAATTCTTCATCTTCGAGTTCCACCCTTTCTTTGATGGCCTGATTGGCTATGAATCTCTGCAACAGACCAAAGCAACCATTATCACTTCATCAAACGAATTGAAATTCCCCGGAGGAAATATCCAAATGCTACGAAAATACCCCGACAGCTTCTCAATCAAACTAAACGCACACGAGGAAATGGTAGCGGAACTCCCTACTCTCGTAGATAACGGAGATTTTATCGTAGAAAATCCACTCCCACTAACGAATGACGTTGTCGTGCTGCCCGGCTTATACGAAGCAAACGCAAATAAGTCATTCGTAGTGATAAAAAACCTCAGTAATACCGAGGTGCGGACCAGTCCCAATCGCGTGATCTTTGCAGAAATAAATAATTTTGAAACAGTTCAACCTCACGTACCTTCCAAGGACGAATCAACTCTCGATCCAAAGCTACGGGACCAACTCAGAATCGATCACCTGAACTACGAGGAAAAACAAAAACTCCTGTTAAGCATAACGAAATACCAAAATGTGTTCTATCTCGAAGGCAACGATCTAACGTTCACAAACGCGGTCAAGCATCGAATAGAAACAACCGACAAAATCCCAGTCCACGCAAAAAGCTACAGGTACCCTTACTGCCACAAGCAAGAGGTACAAAAGCAAATCTCGAAGATGCTCGAGCAAGGAATTATCCGCCCGAGTACCTCACCATGGTGCTCGCCGATCTGGATAGTCTCAAAAAAGCCCGACGCCTCTGGAGAACCAAAATGGCGATTGGTAGTAGACTACCGAAAACTCAATGAAAAAACTCCAGCTGACAAATACCCGTTACCTAATATAACCGAAATATTAGATAAACTCGGTAGATGCCAATATTTTACAACATTGGACCTCGCTTCTGGCTTCCACCAAATCGAGGTTCACCCAAAAGACGTCCCAAAAACGGCATTTTCCGTCGAACATGGGCTATACGAATACCTTCGTATGCCATTCGGCCTCAAAAATGCCCCCGCCACTTTCCAGCGCGTAATGGATAACGTGCTAAGAGATTTGATCGGCAAATGTTGTCTAGTATACATGGACGACATAATTGTCTTTTCAACATCTCTGCAAGAGCATATCGAAAATCTTAACAGGATTTTCGGAGCTCTCGCGAAAGTAAACCTTAAAATCCAACTAAACAAAAGCGAATTCTTAAAGAAAGAAGTCGCCTTTCTTGGCCATATCGTACCAAATGACGGCGTCATGCCAGACAAAATTACAGCCATACAAAACTGGCCGGTACCTAGAAACCAAAAAGAACTAAAAAGCTTCCTCGGAATTCTAGGGTACTACAGACGTTTTGTACGCGACTTCGCGAAAATAACCAAGCCACTGACGTCACAGCTACGTAAGGGCGAGGCAGTAGAGCACACCCCCTTATTCTTGAAAACATTCGAAACATGCAAAAATCTTCTCACCTATAGCGACATCTTACAGTACCCAGATTTTGAGAAATCATTTGTTTTAACCACCGACGCAAGTAACTTTGCCCTAGGAGCCGTGCTCTCCCAAGGACCCATAGGTAAAGATAAACCTGTCGCTTTTGCATCCAGGACCCTGACAAAATCAGAAGAGGGGTACTCCGCGATAGAAAAAGAGTTGCTGGCGATCGTGTGGGCAACCCAATACTTCCGACCATATTTGTTTGGTAGAAAGTTTACATTGTTCACAGATCACCAACCTTTGACGTACGCATTAAATTTAAAAACACCCAATTCAAAGCTCGTTAAATGGCGCCTGCAGCTGACCGAATACGATTTCGATATTAAACATCGCCCCGGCAAGCAGAACGTTGTCGCTGACGCGTTGTCAAGAATCGAAATCAACATAAATGAAGACAGTTCGGATGGCGATACCGTTCACTCGGCAGATACCGATGACTCGGAGGTTATCCCGTGTACGGAGCTACCGCTAAATGTCTTCCATAACCAGATCATACTAAAAATAGATGACCAAGATTACGAAGAGTTCGAAGAAGTCTTTCCCAGAATGTACAGGAGAACATTAACTAAACCCTCATTCGGAGTCCCAGCTTTAATTCGTATCTTCCGCGAATACATGAATCCCGGAAAGGTTAACTGTATTCACTGCCCCGAACGTCTCATTCCATCTCTGCAAATAGTCTACAAAAACTATTTCAGCAGGTGTAAAACATTCAAGGTGAAAATCACCCAAAAAATCCTAATTGATTTGAAAACCGACGAAGAGCAAGACCGCCTCATAGAAGAAACCCACGAAGTCTCTCATAGAGGCATCCAAGAAAACAAATTAGAGATAGCGAGAAGATTTTTCTTTCCCAGAATGAAACCCAAAATAAGAAAATTCCTTATAATGTGCGAGATATGCAATAAACGTAAATACGAACGGAAACCATACAAAGTAAAGTTCGGCGAATCACCAATCCCTAAACAACCCCTTGACATAATCCACATGGATATTTTCATAGCACAACCGAATTCGTTCTTATCAGTAGTCGATAAACTGTCTAGATTCGCGGCACTAATCTCGATTAAATCCAGATCTATTCCCGACGTCCGCAAAGCCATTCTAAAATACTTTAGCACATACGGAAAACCAAAACTCATCGTTTCGGACAACGAGCCTGCCTTTAAATCCATAGAAATTAGAGGTATATTATCTGACCTCAATATTCAACAATACTTTACACCTTCCAATCACAGCCAAACAAACGGAATCGTCGAGAGATTCCACTCGACGTTGAGCGAAATTTTCAGATCAAATAGACATAAATTTGATACACTAAACAACAAAGAAATATTCCTGATATCCTGCACATTATACAACAATACCATACACACAGCGACAAATTTAAAACCGCGAGAAGTGTTTTACGGTATTAAGGACGGACAAGAAAGACCGTTAGACGCCAATGCCATCAAAGAACTAAGAGACAAGCTATACGACGAGACGACACTCAAACTGGCCAAAAATCAAAAACAACAGAACGAATATCACAACGCCAAGAGGGAAGAACCACCAATCCTAGAAGCCAACGAACAAGTTTTCAATCGGATCCAAGGGATCAAAACGAAACAAAAAGATCAGTTCGAACCCGTACGAGTCTCTCTTGACAAGAATCAGACTTACAAAGACGACCGAGAACACAAACTACACAAAACCAAACTCCGTAGAATCCGAAAATAATATCATTCCACTAATTCGTTTATCCTTTATTCCTCAGGTACTCGAGCCCCAACTCTACAACCGCAGAAACCTCACGAACATAGTAAATAAATTTCTAATACACTTTATAATTACAGATGAAGCTCCACACCGTACTAGTAATCACCTTATATCTCTCTCATAATCCAAGCCATGCCCAACACCCAACACCTAATGACAGCCAAGAATGAAATCGACACGAGAAGAAATTTCTCCTTAGTAAGGCAAATACTAAATGTAAATCTCAATATTGATCTTTTATCAAACCACCTACAAGAAATATTCGAAGCCATTCAGCTGGCCAAACTGAAAGTTATATCCAAGCATATCTTATCAACCAATGAACTAGATTTTGTCATTAAGAGATTCGAGGAACAAGGCATAGCGATAACTAGTACAGACGAAATATACAATTTCCTAGAATTAAAAGCATTTCACAATCAATCACTGTTAACTTTTATTGTCTCAATACCGCAAACTGAAAATTCTATTTATAACCACCTATTACTAGAACCATTACCAGTAGGACAGAAAATACTGAAGCTACCTGCGTCAACCGCCCTGCAGAGCATCTCAGCCACCTACTTCGTTATATCCGACTGTCAGCGAGTGCAAAACAATTACCTGTGTACCCCCGACAACCTGGTAAACTTCACCGGAGATCCTTGCTTTTCCAAGTTGCTTCAAGGATCGTCCGGAAACTGCACCTTCTTAGAATGCACAAATCCCACCGGAATAATCAAACTCACCAACAACCATCTTCTACTTAAACAAGTTAAATCGTTGGAAGTGAAGTCATCCTGCGACTTAAGTAATAGGAACCTCTCCGGTACCTTTTTAATAGAGTTTCATAATTGCTCAATAAGCCTGAACGATACGCAGTATAATAACATCGAGCTGGTCAGGACCGAACCGATGACCATCTTGCCCCTCGATGGCCTCGTCATATACGAAAAACATTCCGAATCAACCTTGAACCTAACAGACATCCACCTAACCAACAGAAAAATAATCGAGGAGATCAACTACACGAGCAACCTAAAGACAGGTGTATCAATCACCATGTCTACTACAAGCATTGTTGTTGCAATAGCTATCGCTTTGATCCTTATTCTACGGAAAAGGTCACGTAGCGTGCAACAAACTATCAATATTCAATCAGATACAGTAACAAAGCCCAACATCCCGGCAAAAGGCAATAAACCAGAGCAAATCTTGAATCGGGACGATTCAATTCCTAAGGAAGGGCGAGTTATGTTCAAAGGTCTCGTAGGACTTCACACACCGCCACCAACAACAACAACAACAACAACAACAACAACAACAACAGCAAGTCTAACTCCAGTCGCACCAGTAGTCATTCCCAGGCCCAGACAGTAGCGTCAGCATTTTAGTATCCGGTACTTGCAACGTGTACCAGCCCCGTCACGTGGAGACCCGGCGAGAACGCGTAGCTTCAGTCAGCAATTTCAATACTGCAACAGTAGGAGTAGCCAGGACTCGAAAGATCACAAAATAAAATCGAGGCATTCTTGTTTAACAGCCAGTACAGTGCAGTCGCGTTTTTTAAAAACTTAGATCCGATAATCCGACCTTTAACTTATATATATAGAGATATTATTTGGTTTTCTGTTGTTATTTTGTTTTTCTGTTCCTACTTTTTTTTGTTTATTCTGATATTCTGTCTTTCTGTTTGGCTGTTTCTAAATGGGTTTTTCATTTATATATTGGCTTTAATTTAGTTTTTCCGAATTTATGTTTCTGTGTTTAAATTTTTTCTGTTTCATGTTTTTTTATTATCTGTTGTTCTTTTTCCGGTTTTACTACTCTTCTGTTTCTCTTTTTTTTAAATATTTCTGTTTACCTGTTTATTTTTTGTTTTTACTGCTTTTCTGTTTTTACTTTTTTAATTTTTCAGTTTTTTTATTTGTCATTTTTTTGTTTTGTTTTCTGCTCTTCTGTTATTCAATTTTTCTAATTTTCTGCTTTTCTGTTTTTGGTTCTACTGTTCTTCAATTTACCTGTTCTGATGATTGTTCATTTTAAAAAAATCAAAATTGTCTAATTATTTTATGTCATGGTTTAGTTATTTTGTGACATTCTAAATCTTTCTGACTTTCACGATTTATGATATTCTAACTAGCAGATGTTTAATATGTTTTTCTCTCTGATTTTTTGGTTGATTTTTGGATATGGATTTTAAATTTTCGAATATCTGATTGCTTCTGGTATTAGTGCTCTGGTTTCTGGTTTCAATATTTCATTTTAGGTATCCTGTTGTTTATTGTTTTTGATTTCTCGTGCGGATTTCTAGGTTCGAGGATGTGGAATTTCAGTTCTGTGCTCTGGTCGTATGTTCGAGCCCCGACCTGGAAGGATTCTTAGTGTCAGTAGAATCGTAGCACCAGGCATGCAAAAGTTCTGTATGCTATTAATCGGCTTAGAAGTTTGTTGAAAAAGAAGGTCAAATTCCACTAGAATGATTGTTATATTAAGGCTTTGTTTAGCTCACTTAGGTCTCTGTACTTTGGACCGTTGCTCTATGCTCTTTTCTTTCGTTTATTTTCTGTGCTATGGGCTTTGGTCTCTGGTTTCCGATTCCCTATGTGTTGGTTAATCAATGAAGCTTTTTTGAGTTACCTGGTCGAAATTTCTCACATAGAAAGGTATTTTTTTTTTCATTCAGCTTAACGAACAAAAACACTAGCTCAAACACTTGTTGAAGCTAAAATTTAAAGCTAAAGCGATTGAAAGTTCCGGGCTATCAAAGTTACAAATCCATAACATTTCCTCTAAATAAAATCGAATGCAGAAACACAAAGCGTCATCGAATTACAGCAAAGCGTAAATGAGATGTAAAATAATCAAACGTCTTCTATTCGTTCACAAACGATCAAAATCTGCCGAGGAATCTCGCAGGCGAGAGAAAATCAAGCACTTTCTTGTTTGAAATCCCAACGCAATTACAGCAAAAAAAGACTCATTCCTGCGACCCGCAATTGATGGCGCCCTAATTGCTTTCCGGTAAATTTCATAAAACTTCATCCCGGAATCCAATTTGTTTCCAACGATCCCAACAGGCAGACAGTCAGACAGATAGACAGACAGACAATTTGAACAGCGGCACTCCGAACAAGCTTCTAAATTACACTGCCAGCGAAATATTGATATTCATTAAGCAGATTATGTTGCAACACTGGCGTTTGGGCCGTGTCGCTTCGGATCAACATAGAAATCCGACGGCATTCCGACAGGAAGAGCTGCCAACGGAAACCACATGGGCATTAAAAAGTCAGCACCATATCAGCTCTCCCGCCTCCACCCCCTGCACGCTTCGGAAAACCCAAGCTCCGATTACGCGATTACTATCAGAGCCTGCTGTGATCCACCGGCAGAAGAAGCGACAGGCCCAGCGCAACAATCCGGTGGTGATGGCAACCGGGCGGGTGGTGCCATTCCGACTGAACCAATTCGATCCAACTCGAAACGATATCCATTCAACTTTACAAATTCAATTAATCCAGATTGTGTGATGCTCTGTATCGTGCCGTGGAGGTTGCACAACTAGGAAAGAAACAAAAGTCGAACATTCGTCCGACCAACCGACAGACCGACCGACCGACCGACCGAACGGACAACTGATGTGATGCTACCACGTGTCAGTTGTGTGCTAGGACTAGGTTTTCCAATCCCAAATTCATCGTCTCCCACATCGGCCCAGGCCGGGCCGGGCCGGGCCGGAGGGGAGCAATGATTCCGGTTGGTTCCATCTCAATAAAACATCCCCATCCTTTCCGACCAGAGGCGCCGCAGCCACACCGGAGCAGGACGGGACTCGGTGATACCATTTGTACATATTTGTTTGCAAACACTTGAAATCTCCAGCAAAGGATGGATGGCTTTAAATTTCACCGGATGTGGGAGGATTTATGTGCACATTAGATTAACAGTGAAAGTGAAAGGATAACAGCCCGCGTTTTTGGTAGATGAGTAATTTGTGTCTGTCAATGCGAGCTTACGCTGAATTTTTGTTTACTTCGGTGTCTGAAGTGATTGACTGCTTGGTTCGATTTGCATATCCATGTCGGTTCGTATGTGGGACGCTTTAATTTTCCCACAGGTGTATCAGAGTTTCTCCTGTTTCTTTTCGTGATACGCAGCAGTTTTAACCCACGCCAATCGTCAATCTTTCAATCAAAAACCAACTTCTAAATTCACGTTCCTTCGTACGATCCGATTAAGCCATCAATCAAAACACAACTGCCACATTTTGCGACTTCATCTGTCAGGGCGGCTCATTATAATATGGTAAATACTTATTCCCAAACAATGCATTTTTAACACCCCGAAGTGCGGTAGGCGTGCGGTCCTGGTCGTGTTTGTGTGGTTTGATAATGAATCTACGATAAGACCGCCGACTCTCTCTCTCCCACTCCACAGCAACTGCCAGCCAGGGATCGATCCGTTTGTTGCTCTCCGGTACAACTCAAGCCTTGAATTTGTGCCGGCGGCACGTGCGTGATTCGAATTAATCGATCCTTATCGGTGTTTCCGCTCTGGACGAATGAATCCTTTTTTTGTTAGTTTTGTTTTTTTTTGTTGGCCGTACCGTTCGTTATCACTACACCAAGACTGAACAAACGAACGGTCCAACCAAGCAAAGGGGGAGAGCAATTAACCTATTTGCTGATGAAAAACAAATAGAAAGTGTTTCCTACTGGTTATCAGTTGAAATTGATCAGTTTATAACAGTTTCTTTTTTGTTTACCGCTGAGGAACAGTTATTGCATTATTGCACTTTATACTGCTTCTCGCCACAAACTGTGGTAATGTTCTGGGGTGTAATAACAGCGTCCGACGGCGCTCTGATGGGAAGTCCTGTTTTTTTTTCACACCAAGTTGGTTCCTCCCGCTGATTAAGTTCATTTTGCCCCGACGCCAAGGGTAAATAAAGTGCGGATGCACTTTCAACGCAGCGTGACGTTTAGTACGTTGAAAATGATTATGTATGTGTATGTAGGGGAAGGAACAGTTAAACGGATGTAGCATTGGGTGGGGGTGGAAAAAAGCATCTACTTTATAGGAAAAATATTAGATGTTCGAGAAAACCAACTTTTTCGTAGTAAGTCAGAATTGATTTTGTTGGCTTTTTTATTGTTTATATATAATCAATAGACAAACTTAAGTCCTAATGATTATTTCTAAGAATATTAAAAAATTCACTTTTATTATGCTACGTGGAAAATGGAAATGGATACTGTTTCTGCTTTACCGTCTGTTCTTATGGCTGGTGTTGTATTATCTCATAACCTGCTATGATCAATTTGGAATCATAGTTCTAAAGACAGTGTACCAAATACTCCGAGCAAAATGAATATCCAACATAGTACCGCTCCGACATTTAGGGGAAGATGGGGTAAAACCTACCCCCGAGGCATAATGCACCATTTGCTTTTCTCAAAAGTTACCAATTTTTTTCACTGAAATTTTAATGAAACTGAAAGTCCGCCATAACAACAGATTACTATAAAGTTTTGATAGCGATAGTTCAATCATATCTGGAAAACTTAAAAAACCAATTATGTCTCTGTTATAAGTAATTTTTGATGTTCGTTCCATAGTAATTTTCTAGGGTGAGGAAGACGATTTTAATTTTTTTTA
The DNA here is from genome assembly GCF_030247185.1 of Malaya genurostris. Classification (NCBI taxonomy): domain Eukaryota; kingdom Metazoa; phylum Arthropoda; class Insecta; order Diptera; family Culicidae; genus Malaya; species Malaya genurostris. The sequence continues at coordinate 337,181,451 of NC_080571.1, read as the reverse complement.
ACCAGTGAACTTCTTTGCCAATCATTCGGGTTTCTGAAATTAGTTCTAATACAGACGATGTATTTGCAATTTTATAGAAAAATCGTCAAATATATCGTCTCATATTTTTGGGGGCAAAACGACCCGCATTGTGTAAGGCAAAATGCTCAAGAATTCGCTTGCAACAATTATAGTAAACAATCTTCCACCTGGCAAATATTTCATCAACGAAAAGTCTGAAGCTTTCTTTAAATAAGAATAAGAAGCTTTATGAGGGTGCATATTGCCCCGTGGTAGTCATGAGCTTTAATCCGTTGATTTGATGGATGTTCACCCGCTGTTTAAAATCATCCTGCCACTATGTTTAGATAATCGTCACTTCGCGTGATTTAGAAAGTATATTTTTCATGTTTTCCACGATCGGGCGTCATGCTCCGCATATATTTCAATAGACAATTTTTAAGGGTTTTAGAAAATAAGATATTTTATGTATTTTTCAATGTATTCAGCGAGTATTTGAACGTAATTTTGAGGAATAATGATTACGAAAGATAGTCACGCATGAAACTCTTCCGTGTTATTCTCAATAGTTAAGATATAAAACCTATTGCTGTCAAACCGTTTGTTTGAAGCTAGTTTCGAACCTAGTTTTAACGTTGTTGAACTGAAAAACAAGTCAGTTTCGAACCTTATATCAGGTTTGCTTTAGGTTGTTTTTATATCAGGTTTGCTCAAACCCCCGTTGCTAGGTGCGAACCCAACACAGTTTCGTGAAAAGTGTATGTTTGATAAAACTACCCTGGGTCAGTTTCAGTTTTCTCATGCGAAAACGACATTAGTTTATTTTTCATGATTTCGTGTTAAGGATCAGTGACGTACGTTTCTTCTTTAAATGATATTTTTCATATCAAAAATTAAACTCAATTTGTGTTGTATGTAGTATGTATTGCACAGACGCATATAACTGTAAACATTTATTCAACTTCATTTTGGGAATCATTACTTCTGATGATGGAGCAATACGAGATTTTGCACAAAGTTACCGAGTGTGTGTAACGATACCATTAACGGTTCGAACATAGATAACTGCTGCACCGTATGCTCTCTTTGTTGCTTCTGACAATCTACAAAGTTCTACTGATTCTCATTCTGAAGGTACATGACGATGATCTGAGACAGTCCAACTATGTTATTTGTTGATTATACCATTTCCATTGCTCTTCCAGATCTTTGGGTATTGTGGAGTCCCAGTCTAATTTAGCTTTCCGAATATTTTGCATGAGTATTTTTCAGTGTACAGTCACAGAGCTTAAAATGCCCATAAGGATCGAAATTTTTCTGGATTTCAGACAGAATTTTTCGTTCACTAATTTTTTGTTTATATTCCATTACACTGTTGAAACCTAAACTGTCGGTTCAAGAATTCCAATATAATCCCAAAACCTTAATAGTATTTGATTTTCCTGGTTCATTAGCAATGTAACTTGAATTCCATTTCCAGTAAGAACATCTCGGGGTTCCGTTGCCCCCTCAATAATATGTTGAATGAATCGTCTTGCACAACTGGTCCTGTCATCAAAGTATTGTTCAAGAAAATTCCACTAGATGTTGCTGCAGATCCATTGAAAACAGTCTTTAATTTTGCTGTGCTACTATCAGGTCTTAATACAGCATGATGAGGGAAGTAGAAAACTGGTCTCTTCCCGGTTAAATTTTCATTTTTTACTTTTTCCATAAGTCCCATTTCTTCATACTTTTGCATAAAATTCATATATTCATGTAACGTTTTGTTTTTTTTTTTATAAATTTCCTTTCCAATTGTAATAATCAATGGCAATCGTACCACAAAGCGTCCATCCGAATTCCGACGCGTAGTTTCAACGAAAAATCTTTCACATGCGTGCTTTTTCTCTGTCCAATTTGGTTTAGATAAAGTCGTAGTTTGATCATTGATGAAACGTGAAACTTCTTGATTTGTATTCATTTTTTATTACATTACCGCCAACTATTCATTGTGTTATGTAGTAATGGTAGATTATTGGCTAGACGTAGATTCCCCATTACGAAGAACTTCAAACATTATTGTTACTCCTAGTAATAAATCGATGGGTTGACTTAGATTATATTTTGGATCAGCTAACGTTAAGTTTTCAATATTCCAATCACATATTGAAATGTCTTGATTTGGCAAAACTCCAGTTATTTTATTGGTGCCAAGTAACGAAATTGTTTTTTTTTGTAATCGGTAGATCGTGGTGCTAAAGTGATAATTGTTTTTCGTTGTATCGGTCTTTCATAGCTTCCAAATCCCATTACTTTTACATTTGTTTCGCTACTTTGGATTCCTGAACGTCGAATGAGCAAAGTGGTAGCAAAAATTGATTGTGTTTGTTGGATTCTACAACAAAGCCCGACAAGTGATAGGTGGTTTTGAAGCAGAACTAACTAGCACTAATGTCAGTCGGTGTTGAACAGTCGTTCGCACCGCACGCGTATAGCTCTTGGCTCCTGGAATTTTTTTTCTGGCTACCTAGAGTTTCATTGATTCAAGGCTTCAGTCTTTTTCAAGGCTACCTGAATCACTAACTAAGTGACTAAGTGATACAAAGAGTGATATTAGAGTGACTAAGTGATACAAAGAGTGATATTAGAGTGACTAAGAAATTAATTAGCCTTTTTTAAGGCTAGCTAGGAGTCTAATCGAAGACTAATTTAGCCTAGTTAATTTAATTTAAAATTTTATTCATTTCAAAAATGCCTGCGTCCAACCGGAAAGGCAACAAGCCTAAGGCTAAAAATAATTCAATACGGAATAAATCACAATCCGTTATTCAACATTTTTCTAATAACATTCACGATCTTATAGAATCTGAATGTAAAAATAAAAGACAACGGACGGATTTCCCTTCCGTTGATCCTATGCCGTCTAACAATATTTACGAGATTCTTCCTGAATCCGATTGTAGCGACATAGAAGAAAATTCTTCAAAAATTCCCAAAATGGACGCTTGTCGTTCTGGGAAGAAACATCAATCTATGCCACCAGTGACGGTGATGATTTCCGACTTCAAAGCATTCCGTACTGAGCTTTCTACTTTTCTCCCGGAAGTAAAAGTCTCATTTCAAATCGGACGAAGAGGAGAATGTCGAGTCTTGGTGGATGGATTGGAAGATTACGAACGTCTTATTCGATATTTGTCCGAGAAACTTCATAAATTTTATTCATATGATATAAAATCAGACAGACCCTTCAAGGCTGTCTTGAAAGGATTATCAAATGATCAAAGTATTGATGAAATTAAAAATGAACTAAAAGAATTGCTTGGTTTTGCCCCTTCCCAAGTAATACTTATGAAAAAAAGAGCGAATGGTACTTCTAAACCACGCTCTGGAATTTCCCATGAACTTTACCTAATACACTTCAATCGAAGTGATGTAAACAATTTGAAAACTTTAGAAAAAGTACGTTTCATTTCCCACATTAAAATTCATTGGGAACATTATAAACGGCATAATCGTATTGCAAACTTAACGCAATGTCGTCGTTGCCAAGGCTTCGGTCATGGAACCAAAAATTGTCATATAGATATACGGTGCTTGAATTGTGCTAAATCGCATTCGAAAGACGTTTGTACAATGAATGAAACCACTGATAAATTTTCATGTTCAAATTGCAATGGAAATCATAAATCCAATTATTTGAAATGTCCTGTCAGGGAAAAAATTTTAAACGCTCGTTCGCTTCGACAACAAGTCAAATCAACGACCTTAAATTTACAGAACATACCTGAAAATCAAAAAACCGTTTCAAATGCCACGCCTAATTCTTTTAAGGCACTGATTTCTTCGAAACAAAAAACAGGTACGCCTGTCAATTCGTCTTCTAACGAAAACAATTTATTGACAGGTAGATCGACCTCGTCATCATCTTCTTCTAATGTCAGTTATGCTGGTATATTAGGTAGAAATCTATCACCTATTTCTTCTAATGTAAATAATCAAAACACAGGACCGCCTTGCAGTTCTTCTTTTAACGAAAACAATTTATTAATAGGTAGACCGGCCAAATCATCTTCTTCTAATGGCAGTCTACCTACAAATATTCCTTCAATGCCATTCGCTTCTTTAAATGAAGTCGATTTAGGCGATATAACTGAAAATAAAATGATCTACCTACAAGATCAACTTTTTCAAATGATCATCCAAATGAATTCGACTTCATCACTTTTTGAAGCATTTCAAATCGGATGGAAATTTGCAAATAATATTATAATGAATTTAAAATTTAACAGTGATGTTAAATAATTATTTGAATATTTTAAATTGGAACGCTCGATCTTTGAAATCGAGTGAAGATGAATTTTATAATTTTCTCAAAGTTCACAAAATTCATATTGCCATTGTGACAGAAACTTTTCTTAAACCAAATGTAAAATTGAAAAGCAATCCACATTATGTGGTTCATCGATTTGACAGGTTTACTGGAATGGGTGGTGGAGTTGCCATTTTTGTCCAACGGCAAATTAAACATCGAATTTTACCTTCTTTCAATACTAAAGTTATTGAAAGCTTGGGAATCGAAGTTGAAACCATTCATGGAATTTATTTCATCGCTGGAGCATATTTGCCATTCCAATGCACCGGCGAACAATTAAATTTCTTTAAAGGCGATTTGCAAAAACTTACAAGATATCGATCGAAATTTTTCGTAATAGGGGACTTAAATGCCAAGCATGTCCAGTGGAATTGTAGGCAAAATAACAGTAATGGTAAAATACTTCATAATCAACTCTCACTTGGTTACTTCACAGTTCTTCATCCCAGTAATCCTACTTGTTTCTCTTCCGTGAAAAACCCGTCTACAATTGATCTGGTTCTAACAGATCAAAGTCACATTTGTAGTGAACCGATTACTCATGCTGATTTTGACTCAGATCATCTTCCTGTAACATTCAGACTTTCCAACGAAGCTATAATTAATCCAATTAGTTCTATTTTCAACTATCATAGAGCTAATTGGTTGGATTACAGATCTCACATTGAAAATCATGTGGATCATGAAACTATTTTAGAAAATTCTGCGGACATCGACACAGCAATTGATAATTTGAATCATTATATTATCGAAGCTAGAAATCTTTCAGTTCCCAAAGCTCAAACTAAATTAAATTCTCCTATCATCGATGACAATCTTCAACTGCTCATTCGGTTGAAGAATGTTCGTCGACGACAATATCAACGTTCTCGTGATCCTGCTATGAAAAACATAGTTAAGGATTTACAAAAAGAAATTAAACATAGATTTACTCTTTAGCGAAATGAAAATTTCGCTAAAGAAGTTGAACAAATTAAACCATATTCTAAACCTTTCAGGAAACTTTCCAAGGTTCTTAAGAAACCTCAGAAACCAATTCCTGCTCTCAAGGAAGGAAATCAAATACTTCTTACAAATGGTGAAAAAGCTCAAAAACTAGCTCAGCAGTTCGAGAGTGTCCACAATTTTAATTTAAACGTTGTGAGTCCTATTGAAAATGAAGTCTCACTGAAGTATGATCATATTTCAACCCAAGTGTTATCACACGATGACATTTTTGAGACGAATTTTGATGAAATTAAATCAATTATTAGGAAACTCAAAAACATGAAGGCTCCTGGTAATGATGGAATTTTTAATATTCTTATTAAAAATCTTCCCGATGTTGCCTTGAGACTCCTGGTTAAAATTTTCAACAAGTGTTTTTCATTAGCTTACTTCCCAAAAAGATGGAAAAACGCTAAAGTAATTCCTATCCTAAAACCTGATAAAAACCCAGCAGAAACATCAAGTTAACGACCAATTAGCTTACTTTCTTCTATCAGTAAACTTTTTGAAAAAATTATCTTGTTGAGAATGATGTCTCATATAAATGAGAATTCAATTTTTTTACCAGAGCAGTTTGGATTTCGTCATGAACATTCAACTACTCATCAACTTGTCAGAGTAACGAACATGATAAAATCAAATAAATCTTCTGGGTTATCCACTGGAGTTGCTCTTCTAGACATAGAAAAAGCATTCGACAGTGTTTGGCACAAAGGTTTAATAGCAAAAATGTCTGATTTCCAGTTTCCTATTTATTTGATCAAAATGATTCAAAATTATTTAACTGATCGTACTCTTCAGGTTAGCTATCAGAATTGTAAATCTGAATTGCTACCCGTACGAGCCGGTGTTCCGCAGGGTTCGAGTGTAGCTCCAATCTTGTATAATATTTTCACTTCTGATCTTCCAAATCTACCCGTTGGTTGTCAGAAATCGTTATTCTGTGACGACACAAGTCTGTTAGCCACAGGTAGAAATCTAAGAGTGATCTGCAGTCGCCTACAAAGAAGTTTAAATATTTTCAGTGATTATCTGTCAAAATGGAAAATTAAACCAAATGCAGCAAAAACGCAATTAATTATCTTTCCTAACAAGCCAAGAGCTTCGTTTCTTAAACCAAACAATAATCACATTCTCAAATTGAATGGCTTGGAATTGACATGGTCTGATCAAGCTAAATACTTAGGTTTAACGTATGACAAAAAACTCACTTTCAAGGATCACATTGAAGGAATCCAGGCAAAGTGTAATAAATATATTAAATGTTTATATCCTCTTATAAACAGAAATTCTAAGCTCTGTCTAAAAAACAAATTGTTAATTTATAAACAAATTTTCAGACCAGCCATGCTTTATGCGGTACCAATTTGGTCAAGCTGTTGTTCCACCAGGAAGAAAACGCTTCAAAGGATTCAGAATAAAATTCTGAAAATGATTCTGAAGCGTCCTCCCTGGTTTAGTACAAATGAGTTACACAGACTCACAAATATAGAACCATTAGATGTAATGTCACATAATATTATAAGCAAATTCCGACAAAAATCGATGCAATCTTCAATTGAATCGATTCGCTCTCTGTATTAGTTAGTAAGTTAGTATATAAGTTCCTTTTCCCCATTACACAATACAAGTAGGTTTAGAATTTTCCCTACACAAAAATCTCAGAATTGCGGAAGCAAATGATGTCTTCATGGTAATAACCAAATCATATATATATATATATATATATATATATATATATATATATATATATATATATATATATATATATATATATATATATATATATATATATATATATATATATATATATATATATATATATATATATATATATATATATATATATATATATATATATATATATATATATATATATATATATATATATATATATATATATATATATATATATATATATATATATATATATATATATATATATATATATATATATATATATATATATATATATATATATATATATATATATAACAGGGCTGAAAAGTCACCACTTGTGGCTGAACACCCAATTTAAATCTTAATAATTTAATTTTAACTCATATTCCAATAAATAGTTATTTAAAAAAAAAAAAAAAAAAAAAACTAGCACTAATGGCGTGGGTAGAAACGATTCTTGAAACCGGCGAACAACTTTTAGTATTTTCCCATTTGGTTTATTTATTTTAGAAGAGCTCACTAACCATAATTTTGGATTGATAAACTTAACACAATGTTTGCAGAGGTTCTCTTCTAGAGTCGTTCATTCGGTAGAGTAAGATATATTTACAATTTGTTTTTAGTCCAAGTAACCAAAAGTTCGTAAAAAAGGATTTGGCTTAAGTAGCATACAAAACATTCCCAACAGTCCGTTTTTAAGGAATTACTCAAACCTGAATGTTCACCCGACGCAACAGAACAAACTTTGCAGAAGTTCCTTGTACAGCCTTAAAGCAGCGAGAAAGTTTTCTCGGAACATTTTCTGTACGTTCTAGTTGCTAAAAAGTACCACGCGTACATTAAAGTTCTAATAAAGTCGATACTTTTCAGGTACTGTGGAACATTTGGTTGCTTGGAGAGACGACGCTTAAATTTTAATTTGATGTATATCCTACCAATTTTAATATTCTGCACAGAATATGAAATAGAAAATGGCAGTCTCAATCCATTATGGTAATCATCTTGAACATTGATCTTATTACCACTTATTATGTGTGCTTAGTGTAATCTAAAACATTCGAAAGTAAAATGCAAGGAAGATCACTTAGTTTGAACTTAGCGCTTCTACAGCACAATCTTTTCTGATTCTGATTCTGATTTTTTGAACTCGCGCTCAGAATGATCAATATTATTCATCTGATTTCATTACACACAATACTTCAACTAGATATCAGAATTATTCTTCTACCTGTAGCGGTCATACAGTCATATGCATTTTGTCATTAATTTACTTACCAAGCAATAATTTTGATACCAAATTAATCGTATGCATGAGAATTCTCCACACAAAACTACTCGTTGCGCACCAAACGATTTTTTCAACGATCTAGTATTCTTTTCTTTGACGACCAAACACTTATGCAACTCGTTGCGCGTCAAACATCAATCGTAGATCTAGCAATCATGATCATGATCTCTGCATTTATATATATATATATATATATATATATATATATATATATATATATATATATATATATATATATATATATATATATATATATATATATATATATATATATGTATAGATAGATAGATAGATATATATAGATAGATAGAGGGTTAAGAAGAATTTTTTGTTTACGTTTACGAAATCTATATGAAAAGCACATTTGCTCGTCATCTGAATGTCATATCTTTTCGATGAGAATATCAAGTTAATGTTTTCTGAATTTCAATAAATGTTCTTAATTTTTACTTCTATTCAATGATATTCTTTTTATATTATGCACTGCCAGTAAATGTGCTTCGATGGCATCGTGCTAATTTTTATCAGTTGACTGACTGCACCCACATCATCTGTGAAAAGTGTCTTCGCTAGCAAGCTGGCAGTTTTACCCTCTTCACACACAGCTTCGTGTGCTCACAGCAACACTTCGGTAGGGGAAAAAAAAGAGTGCCTGGTCCGGTCGGGTCGATGGTTCTTGTCTATGCTATTTTTTTTTATAACGGTGAGCTTGCGCATTTTTATTCAAAGAGGGCAGTTTCGTGCAGGATGACGATCACATCAATAGAAAATTATTGTTTTTTTTGTAAGACACTGACTGTTTTCTTAAGCCAAGTATTTCAATTATTTTCCAATGTATCATTGATTTAACAAGGTTTTTCAATATAGAGACGATTACAAAACAGAAGGATGAGTTTGTTTCCTACCTTTATTCAAAATTTAGAGAAAATTCCACCACATATTTTAATTAAAAGAGAACATTCTACTTCTTTGAAAAATACAAAAAAAACTTGCGGAAGAAATTTTAGCTATATGTGATTTTTTTCGGAAAACAACACTTCTGTACTGCAAGATGAAGTTCAAAGTCACCACTGGAATGCGCAGCAAGCCACTATTCATCCATTTGCGATTTATTTTAAGCAGAACGACAAGCTGAAACATTCACGATAATAGATCCTATTAATTATTAACATATTTATCTCACTTTTTTATTTTATTTTATACGACAAGAAAAACAGTTGCATGTGAATGAAGCTGCATCACAATACAAAAATGTAAATAACTTTCCCAGTCCAGTTGTCAATATAAGAATAAACTATAACATAGATGTTGAATGGCATTTCTTCGCAACATCCAAACATCTTCTCTGTCCATCGAACACAAACTTTCTCGCTCTATACCTATTTTCCGCTCAAGCACTGAGTAGGAGAGTGTATTCATGATTTTCAAAAATTTACATCATGTAGAAAATATGTAACTTTTTCAAATATTATTTCTCCATTCTGAAAATTTGATAGTATTAGGTTACAAAATATTAAAAAATAAACATTAATCTAAAATACGTTTTTCGAGATATTTGAATTTTAAGTGTTATCTTTAATGTTAAAATAACAACAAAACAACAAGGCACCGATTCTGGGATATACATTATTGAATATTTTCAAGGAATTTTTTCTTAGCCTCTTTTCTAAAACAAGGCTAGAGTAAAATTGACAAACTTATGAGACAAATCTTCTCTTTCGATAATAAAGAATGCATATGTATTTGAGCCAAATAAAATAAAATTAGAAAAATAATCGACCTTCGATTTCGTATGGAACTGCTCATCTACATTCAATTATATGAAATTATTCGTATTCACGTCAATCCGGTCTCCGACAATACCCACCCGCCTTATTTGTATGGTTCCTACAAAACTGATGTTTTTAAACGATTTATTCAATGTGAAATCTGTGTCCGGGTTTTGCACTCAACGTTTTTTTTTTAGATATTGACCTTTTCTGACATAAAATTGTGTAGTCCTACGTCAACAGTTCGAACAAACCTAAAGGACTGTCTCTTGTAGTGTTTCATGCTACGTACATATAAATAAAAAAAATCAAAAGTTTTTTGTGATTAACTCGGTAATGTCTGTTTTATTGCAATCATGGCAATCATGTAATCAAATGCTCTTTTATTTTAGTTTTTAGATAGTTTTTGAAGCTTGTTGCCATTGGTTTTTGGCTTTCTTTATAGAAAGGTTATACAATTACTGGAAAAACTGACTTTCAAACGGAGCCTCGGAGCCTTAGTTAATTTTTCTTGAATATGTCAGAATCGATTTCAACTAACTTAGGTTCGTTTGTAAACTACTATTGGTCCATTAAACCGGTTTGAATGGTTGTTACTCACGATCGCGATGATATAATGACATAAATGACGAGAACGTCAAAACTCATTACCGCTCAATTTTGTTGCATATGGATTAATGACGATAAATAACAAAAAAAAAACATGCAGACTTCACAAGAATCTCACTTGTTTTAAGTCGATTAGTTATAATTCTTATATTCATTTACACATTCACGATAAAAATGAAACATTTTTTGAACATTTTTTATATATTTTAGTCTCAAAGTCGTAAATAAAATGTAAGATATCCTTGCTTTGTAATTAATCCGAATAAATTTGATGTTGATTGAACAACAGGTTTTTGAACTTTCTTGAATTTTGAATCATTTCGTAATAAATTTAACACTTTCGCTCTTTAGACTTTATGATGAATTGTCCATTTGGCTGAAAAGTAATCTACAAATGGTTTTTAGAAAGCTTTTGAGGAGTTTACAGCATTATGATGAGATTTATGATGTAACAATCAAGACTGCTACAAGCATTTACTAAAATTAAAAATGTTACTTGAGATAACCTTACAAAAAAGACGTGTGGGTAATGTGAGAGACATAACTGGATGACGTAAATACGAATAAAACTGACACGCTTTCTTCACATTTACGAATATCAGTTGATCGCTTGGTGAAATTTACAAGCTTTCCCCTTCTTCACTACTACAATTTGAAACGATGCACTTGCACTAAAGTACGGATAAGTTACATAAAACTTTCTCACATACAATTAAATATTACGAAATAATTTGTATAGTTCTTTATGATAAAATAATGGTGGTCCTGAAAAGAACCTTTTATGAAAGCGTTCGTGTTGGAGAGTGATGTGTTGAATTCGAATTCCGAAGGATGCCGCTGACTTCCGTCATCTATTTTCAGGCTGGCCTGTTGTCCGAAAATGCGATACTGATATGGTTGGTGTAGGTATAGCATTCACAACCGATTATAATTCCTCCAGTGAAGAACACATTAAACGATATTTTTTAATCGATGCTGTCTATCATCATATAGAAATGTTCGATAAAAAAAAAGGTTGACATACACGTCTAAAAACTTCTTTATTCATTATCATAAAATTTTTTTCCTCTAATTTAATGCAGATGTGATGAACAATAAAATATTTGACACCACTTGTACACTCTTCAGTCAACAAAACGCATACAAAACCAATACACAAAATATCTAATAAATTCAAAACCCGCATGCTAGATCTAAATTGGAACATGGATTGTGGAGCTAGATTTTTCAAATGAATTCAGTTCCTTTATCAAGGTTCGGAATTCGAGTTTAGAATTCAGTTCTAGAACTAAATTAGGAACCTGGATTCTGAACGTGAGTTCAGTTCCACAATTCTAGAAAGATTATGCAAACGTGCTATCTAAATCTACAAAAAAAAACTATTTGTTCCGTGTTATTATTTTATTGTACGGTACAATATGTTTGTCGTCAGTAAGTCATTTTTTAAATATCGTTGTACTATATGGAATGAGAAGTCCCGGGCCTAACAAAGAAAAAGTCGATTTATTTAATGTAAAAACTTTTCTATTCTTTAGTATAATCTTCATCTAGACCGATACACTTGACCCACCGGTCCTCCAACATTTTGATGCCCTATAAAAAATAGATTTGATGGAAAAACCTTTTCAGGGGAATAGAAATAGTCGCTGGGGGCCAGGTCTGGAGAATACGGAGGATGGTGGACGAACCCGTACCGAAAATCATTCAATTTTACCGTCACTTTTATGCATAGCTGGATGAAATCTAGTACTTATCTGACACGATCAGCTGTTATTTAAACACTAGTGGATAGATTGCCATAAATATTTTGGTATTCGGCCATCTAGAGGCTTTTTCTCAATAAAAATATTCACGGTTTGAAAGTATTCACGTCTTTTCTGTGAGAGGAGGCGAAACTTTTCATTCCATGCAATACCCTTACAATTCTTGAAGCCATAAAAGTTCCTAAATTCACACAATCTAGTAATTCAAACGATTATCTATATTCGGTAGTGTGAACTAAGGTTTCCAAACTAAGTTTCACATATCTGAGCTTGGCATTTAACCGTTCATATTCACGTTAAAGTACTTGACAAGCGAATCTAATGTGGGTTTTCATTTATTTAGTGAAAAGTAAGGCACTTTGATTGCCAAAAAATGCGTCCAATCATTTGAAAAAAGTTTTTAATTATACTTTTTATTCTACTCCTGCAATCAACCAAAAGTGCAACTCCCTGATCAATTCCTCCGGGAAAAACAAATCTAATCTACCTTATCAATCCCGTTGAAGGCAATCATCGTTAATCAAAACAAAATGCAGTGAAAAAACTAACACTTGACAGCGAAGAGAGAGGGGGTGTTGTTGTTAAATCCGGTATCACCCTTCGAAAAGTATAAACGTCACTGGCATGGCACTGGCATCGAACCGGAACGCGGGGGTGCAACAACCTGCACGAGCAACATTCTGCCACCCCACCGAACCGAACATTTCTTGGGACAACCCGACCAAACCGACACGGAATGTAGGTGGCAGTGACGCGACGCCGCCCGTCAAAACATCTGTCCGTGCTTGCTCGCTCTCTCCACTGCACTGGCATGATTCAGACCCGGTCGACGTCGCACCAACGTGCCGTGCTTTTATGAATGAATAGCTCTAGTTCTTTTGTCGGTGTTCTGCCGGAAGAATTTCACTACGCTTACTACGATCTGTAGTAAGCGAATGAACGCCGACGGAATGAATTTCCTTCGCTTTCGCGGTGGGGGACGGAAATCTGCGCAGGCGATGAATCGGAAGTTCGTTTTGTATGTCAGTTGGCAGGCTTCATACGGGAAGCTATCCGGACGGGCTCGGGCCGGTAAGGACTTCAGTAAGGATTCGACATCGGGAAAGTGAAGAGGTTTGCCGTGCGTGTGCGTTAGAAAAGTTTCGGAGAAAGTGGCACGTTTCGATCGGTTCCGCGCGGGTATGAGAGCACGACTTAATTCGAGGCGGTGGTGAAAGAAGGGAGGATTCTTTGCCCTCCTCCGCGTCGTCAACATCCACGCGTTCCCATGTTCAGATGGTTAAGGACTCGTGGTGCGTACGTGTTCGAACTGCAAAAGTTGTCCCCGCCTGTGTCAGCCGTGTTATCCTTCGTTTTTTTTTTTCTACGGACGCTTGACGAACGAACGAACGGTGGGGGTTTTTTGATGCGTTTCGTGATCGAAAACGAATTTCGATGCGGGGTTTTGCGGAAAGCGTCATCAATTTTTCGCACCGAAACACGTGTAGCTGAAGCATAACTACTGCCTTAAGGATTACCCCCTCGGCTCCGGTTGCAGCAGACCCAGCGCCACCAGACGGATTACCCACACCCGGTTTTTAACGGACCCGGTTAAGACGACCGACGACTTCATGAACAAGGATTACCAGTGTGCTCGTCCTGTTTGTGTTTGTGTGGGTGTATATTCTTGTATTTTTTTTATGTTCCACCTGGGTCTGTCTATCTTCCACATTCCGTGTGTTGATTGGCGGACGGGAATAAAAAAGCGGAAATAGCTTGGCGTGTGGAAATTTTATAGTCAGTAAATAGAATGGAATCAGCAAGGTGATTCACATCGTGTTTTTCTGGTTGTGGAATTTAGTGCACCGGCAAAGCGAAGAAAAAGTGACGAAACGAAACGAAACAAAACACGGATAGTGTGCCAAAGTGTGCATCAGTAGTCAGCATCAACGAACAGGATGGGGGAGTAATTTAAGGGTGTACAATCGATACAACTTTTCATCAGACAAGGATTACCGAACGGATTAGCTGAGTACGGATTCAGTTGGCTGGCAGTTAGTGAAATACAGGATTACACGTCGTGATTTAATTGGATTATCCACAGAATTACAACCAATATTGGACCGAAAGTGTGTGCTGAATAGTTTGAATGTGGGAAAAGTGCAATGTTCTAAATACTAAATTAGTGTCAACCTGAGGTGAATTTATTTTTGGGTACCACTTTGTGAATAGAAGATTCTGCGGAAAACGTTTATTTTCCTTCTTCGTTCTGGAGCAATTGATTTTTTTTGCATTGAAATCCAATTTCGAGTATTGGTCATTTTTCACCCCAAAAAGGAAATCGAACACAGCTGGACTATCGCAACTACTGAAGTGTCCGCTCCGAAAGAAACAAATTGCCTTGGCTAGGATTGTTTAACAATTCGTCTGCCGTCGTCCATTGTTCGGTGCTAGGAACGTTTCCGTAAGCAAGTAAGCAGCAACAGGCAGCAGTCTAGAAAATATCCTTCTCTCGGCTCAATGGGTGGAAAACTTCTGCTGCAGCGCAATTGTTGTTCTAATGCACAATCGAATGCTTTCGCATGCGGAAGAGAAAACTTGCCGGCGTGTTTGCTGGTGTCTGGTGCTGCAAATGATGATTGCATGAGATGAAAGTGATAGTGACGGGATGAGCCCGCCCGGATGCCAAGGTTATTATTACCGTTTCGAAAGTTTCGCTATTGTTGGTGTAGTTTTTGAATGCAGGTTTAAGAAACTGTTTCGAAAATCGAGACAGAAGCGCCTAGGAGTAGCTTTTGGTGGGGTTCATTTCAAGCCATAGATTCGAATAAATGGTTCCTTTGAATTACTCAGTATTACGAGAAGGAGGTGTTTAAATGTGACTGGAATGTTTGCTAAATTTAACGAAAAGCGACCCTGTCTTTGGGATTGGTTTTCACACATTTCTTTTCCTCCAACTTGAACAATTTAAATTTGTCCTTCGTCAGTTAAGCGGTTTGAAATGTGCGGTGTCAGTCCGAATTGAACAGTTGTTTACACTGCACACGAATTGCTCTTGGTTCCTGGAAAATTATCTGGCTACTTAAGCTACGATCAGACTAGCCAGTTTATCTGCCACAGACAAGTAATTTTTCGGCAGTTTAATTTGGTCTGGCAATGTGATCAAACTATTCACAGTTAAATGACTGCAACAGTCAAGTTTGACTGCCGACAGTAAGAACTTTGACAGTTGTTATGTTTGACAGTGACAGACTTTTTAAGCATGTCTGTATTGCGATTACATTGATCAGACAAATCAAATTGGTTACAGACTTAAATATAGAGAGTGGGCTGTTTATTGCAGTTTTTCTGCACAAAGAGATCACATTGAAAGAAAGTTTGTGGGGCAGAGAACTTTTCACGGAATATTGCATTATGATAAAATATCGATCTGGTCTTACAAACGGAAGTTCGTTGCGTTGATACTTGGTGTGTTGTGTTTGGAAGCAATTAACGAAGGAATATAAATGTGCTCCCGTTTTTTTACCTTTTTTATAAATATCAAAAATAGGTATAGAAATCGCTCAAACTTTAGAACAATTTTCCGAGGCCCGGAGACGCATGGTGGATTGGTTATTATTTTAGAAAATTTCAAATAACTTTTCCACAGTTTTAAAAAATATGAAACCAAAACTTTAGATAACTCATCGATGTATCGAAAAATCATTTATTAACCAAGTATGAAGTTAGCGTGTTTTTGTTAAAATAAAACGTTTATTTTGAATGAGAAAAAAAATAGTCGAAATAGTTACCATCTTTCTGGCAATTTGTGGAACCTCGAGAATCAGACATCCTATTTTCGACTTCTTCGTAGGAATTGAAATGGTGCAAAGTTAATGCGTGGCTATTCGATAAAAACAAATGGTAGTCATTTTATTTATATTCATATTTGTTTTTCTTCCTCTTTTATCTCTGAATGATTTACATTTCAAGTGATTCTATAATAAAATATTTCATCTTTGTTACAGTACCTTGGTTGTTCTGTTTCTTATTTCCTATCTGTATCTTGGTTTTCACTGATTTAGTGTCATTTGATACAAATAGTATACGGAAATAAATGAATACGACGGTGAAGGAGAAGCTCCCAGTCAAGAGCTTTTATTGTATCCTTCCTGAACTTTGAAACTGATTTTGATTTGACTCTGCAGTATTTTTCTACAAATGCAAGCATAATTCTAATGCTTTCCCCAAATCATCTCTTTCTGATACAAAATTCGACAATTTTTAAATGATGAAAATATACGATGTTACTTGTTCTATGACTATGATGTATATTTGATATGTTTAGCAGATGTCATAACAAAAAAATTGAGATTCTTTCACATCACATGTTCATTATCTACACGTTTGTGTCCTAACGCTCACATCATACGGGTATATTTGCTATTACTAAAAAATCCAGAGTGGCATCGAGATCGAAAGCGTGAAAAATGTGTTTCGCAATTGTTAAGTATTTTTCACGCAATAAATACATTTTCAAAAGATTGTAAATGAAGTGGTAGATTCAAAAATCAAATGAAATGAAAATCCATAGAATCATCCTACCTCCGTAAATATGACAATTAAAGAGTTGAAATTTTGGGAAGGTTGTCTCCAGTCCAAGCTCTTTCAAATATGGTATAACGGTATGAATTCGCTTTGGGTCAGAGTTCGCTTTATAATCAATTCAATTATCGAACTAATGAACGAACGATAAGCTATTGGAAATTCGGTAAATATTCACAAAATCTAGAAAAAAAATTTCAAATAAGGACATTTTCTGTTTGGAGTAGTAAAAACTTTTTTCATTAATTCATTATTTAATTTTTCATAATTATTTCATCCAAGTACAAAGCAAAACGTTCCAGTACTATGCTTTTGGAGATCCATTGCACTTTATCGTGAAGGAGGAGCTCGGAAAATTCAGTAGTAATTTCTTTTAATAACTCTACGAAATGTGCGATACGCTTCATTATTTCGACCGGAAATGACGACAGTGACAACGCGGTTCGGTGAGAAGTTATAACACGTGATTGAGAGATAGAAGTGGTGTCTAATACTCGTTAATCGATTTCGATCGATTTTAAGTACTTTTTTGTAAAATAAACAATATTTGTGTATAGAACTAAAGAGCCGCAGCATCATATCCAAAGAGAGACTTTATTTACACCTGCAATAGCAAAACTGTTTCATTTTGTTGGTTGTTGGTTGTGCCAATTGACTTTTGTTTTGTTTTCTTTCAAGAAGCAGTAAAATTTATTTCGAAGAATACCACATATATGAGAATGTGAGAATATGAGTAATACGAGAAAGCCATCAATACACCACTAGGTGGATTAAAACAGGGTTTTAATCCATTTAGCTGGTTTCTACACATTAGAAAAAAAATGATCACGAAACCAACTCTCTTGGGGAAAACCACGTGTACTCACTTCTCACACTGGAGCTGAAACGTTTTGCTTTGTGTTTGGATGAAATAAACAAGTATTTGGTTGTCATAGAATCTGTGGCAGACAACTTCTGCACAACAGTTTCAGAAACAGTCAAAACAAACAGTCAAAACAGTTTGTCTGTACAGTCATCAACTGTTTGTCTGTCGACTATGATCACACTGTGATTACATTGTCACAGATAATCTGCACACTTTGACTGCATACAGATGGACAGTCAAGCTGATTTTGACTGCTTGCAGACAACTGCGAACCGATTACACTATGATACAGTCAAACTGCACAAGTTTGTGCGGATAAACTGGCTAATGTAATCGTACCTTTAGAGTTGCATCGTTTTAAGGCTTCAGTCTTTTTTCGAGACTATTTGAAGACTAATAATTAGTCCGCCTTTTTCTAATGTTACACGGATACAAATCCATTGCCGGTACCATGATTAAGAAATCAAGAAAATCATGATATTAAAAAAAAATAAAAGACAAAAAATAAAAACCTGTTTTAATCCACCTAGTGGTGTAATGATGCCTTTCTCATGTATAATATTGTGGTATTGTATTCAAAAATGTTTTCTTCGATTTTTGAAAGAAACCAAGAGATTGTTTGTGCATTAACTAGTATAACATACAGAATAAAACAGTGCTTTGATTGCGTAAGTCAACCTTAAGAAAACGAAGTGGGTTCACTATTATATGCTTTTCCGGCACCGGAACCCGAGAACCGGTATAATCAAAGTCGGTTCGTACGGCCACCAACTAACATGACATACAAACTCTACTTGTACGCACTCTAAATTACGATTTAAATGTTTGTTGCATCCGAAAATATGCAGTAATTTTTGGTAGGACCATAAGAACTTTCAATTGACTCTAAGATTGGGAATAACGGTTTACAGTCCAGTTTATAACATTTTTTACATTTTTTGTCTCGCCGGTTTAGGTGGCGGTGTACAATATTGAACACACTTTACCCTATAACTCCGGAACCGAAAGTCGGATCCGGATGACATTCAGGAATTCCGTATGGGACCAAGAGACTTTTCATTTGAATCTAAGTTTGAGGAAATCGGTCAACCCATCGTTGAGAAAAGTCCATTTTGGTATATATAACCACTATTTCCGGTACTTCCGGAACCGGATACCGGGAACCAGGATAGAAATAGTAATGATAGTTTCTCGGTTCAAGTCGCGCGCTATTGCTATCGATCTTTGGTGTTTTTTATTTTTTATTTAATTTTTTTTAAATCACATAAGTTTACATGTTCCTGAATATAATAAAAAATAATGTAAAATATGACGCTCCATTTATGTGCATCTTATAACATTTTTTATCACAAGATTTTTTCGAGCTGTGTTATGCAGAGTAAACTTCAAAATAGATAATTCTCATTTTTCTTTCTATCAGCTGTATTTTCCATCATGATTGATCGAGATTTACATGTTTAGCGCGTGAATTTCACTTACCGCATTCACACGAGTAACTAGTACGACTGTATGAATTTATATATACGATTTACCTAACCAGCAGATATGTGTTTCTGTGGCTCAATGAATAGACGGACGCTCTGTAATCAAATGGTTCTAAGTTCAAATCCTAGTTGTTATCAATCGAACTTATCTTGTTTCGATTATTTTTTGCATCATTTGTTTTTTAAATCGCACGTAAATTTCTGTTATTTCTGATGGATACTTTTTGCCTTTCTCATATAGAAAGGTTATGCAATCACTTGAAAAACCGACCAGTGAAAATTGGCCCAGAAGGCCAAGTGTCATATACCATTCGACTCAGTTCATCGAGCTGAGCAATGTCTGTGTGTGTGTATGTGTCAAATAATCTCACTAGGTTTTCTCGGAGATGGCTGAACCGATTTTGACAAACTAGGATTCAAATGAAAGGTCTCGTGGTCCCATACGGAATTCCTGAATTTCATCCGGATCCGACTTCCGGTTCCGGAATTATAGGGTAAAGTGTGTTCAATATTGTACACCGTCGCTTAAACCGGCGAAACAAAAAACGTAAAAAAAATTCTAAACTGGTCTCAAAACTACACAAATCGATAGCCATTATCAGTAGGCAACTAAACAAACCGATTCCGGCTATCCTGGTTCCCGGTATCCGGTTTCGGAAGTACCAAAAATAGTGGTCATATATACCAAAATGGACCTTACTCACTTTTCTCAGCGATGGTTAGACCGATTTCCACAAATTTAGATTCAAATGAAAGATCTCCCGGTCCCATACGGAATTCTTGAATTTCATCCGGATCCGACTTCCGAATCCTGAATTATAGGGTGCGTACTAGAAGAGTTTGTGTGTCATGTTAGTTGGTGGCCGTACGAACCGACTTCGATTATACCGGTTCTCGGGTTCCGGTGCCGGAAGTGCATATAATAGTGAACCCATTTCGTTCTCTTAAGGATGGCTTACGCAATCAATGCACTGTTTTATACTGTATGTTATGCATAAACAATCACTTGGTTTCTTTCAAAAATCGAAAAGAAAATTTTTGAATAGAATACCACAATATTATATGTACATGAGAAAGGCATCATTACACCACTAGGTGGATTAAAACAGGTTTTGTTACATCTGATTCAATTGAATTTTACAGGTTTCTCTCAAACTGCGAAATGGTATCGGTGCAAAAAGTGTAGTACAGGTTTAGTGCAATTGGCAATTGGTTTCAGTACATCCTCCACTACACACGGGGCCTTTTACGTTATCGATTATTTCATGTTCTATATCAGTTTAGGTTGCACGTTAAGCATGATCTAATATTTTCAAGTATAATGCATTTGGTACAATATGCAATTTCAACTGGTTTGTGATGATTCACGGCGAACACGCGCGGTTAACTAAATTGAGCTACATTGAGATAACATGAATATCTCAAACGCTCGGTGTGTGGTACACATGACAAAAACTGAAACTGATCGTGACAG
Source organism: Malaya genurostris (assembly GCF_030247185.1). NCBI lineage: Eukaryota > Metazoa > Arthropoda > Insecta > Diptera > Culicidae > Malaya > Malaya genurostris. The sequence continues at coordinate 337,160,615 of NC_080571.1, read as the reverse complement.
ATACTTTTTCTCTTCTATATGGAAATCATCAATAAAAATTTCGCAATTTGCGTAGCAAGATGTTTTCAATGTAACCAAAAGCCTGGATATATAAAAACACTCAGTTTTGAAGAAGTAGATTTTGAACTCTATTTCAAAATCACACAATCGGAACTATTATTTGAAAGAATAATAAATACAGAAAGTGAAAATCACGACACCTGGGTACTTAGAAATATTAACATTCAGATTATGATAACACTTATGTCTGTTGCAAATGAGTCTTCGTAGTTCATTTGTGTGGCAATTGTAGAGTTTCAGGAAACTTAAAAAAAAGAGTTAAAAAGGAGTTGTTGAGGAAAATACGGCGCCCCGCTCGTAACAAATAAGTCTGATACTAGAACGATATAACTGTTGTATACAAAAATACGAAGATGAAGAAATAACAAACCCCGTTATAAAAATCTAACTTCAGTCAATTGCAATGCGCCCCTGTACCACGAAAATCAAGGCGCCCCATCAACAAAGTCAACGACTAACCAATGAAATTTGAACAACTACGGCACTGCTTATCACCCTTTAATTTCAGAACCGAAAGCCACATATAGAACTATAACTTTTGTACTATACTTTTTTCTTCTTCAATGATACATTTATTAAGGCACACTACCTTAGCTCTAAGATGCCGAGGGAATCTATAATACTTTTCATTTGAATCCAAGTTTGTGAAAATTGGTAAAGTCATTTCTGCGAAATCGAAATGAATTCCTTCTTGATGCTTTTGACCTCTATTTTCAGGTCCCGGAACTGAAAATTGAGAACTGTTAAAGCCAAAGTCGGTTCGTTTGATCATCAACTAACAAGATCATCAAATTGGAATAATTACAGTGAGGTTAGAAATTTTCAACCTTCGGATCCATGATTAAAAAAATTGGTTCTGCATTTTCTGATCCATGGCGGATTCGGAGTTTTTGATCACTGTTTCTGGTACTTACGGAATCGGAAACCGAGGAACTGAAGTTAGCTTGTTTGGTCAATAACTGCGTAACCGAATAATTAATTAGTGATTTGAAAGATTACACTTCTATCTAGATTCTATCTCATAAGATAACACACTGATAATTTAAAATTTTACACTAATCATCCTATGACTCCAGAACCGGAAGTCGAGTTTGAATAAAATTCAGGAAGTTTCCATGGGATTTTGAAATCTTTAATTTTGATCTAAGTTTTAGAGAATCGGTTTATCCTTATATGGGAATGAAATGAAACTTGAATTGGAAAAGGATCTAGGAATTCAAATTTAATGCACCCAGAAATGTACCGGCCCATCACCAAAGCACTGATTAAGTGCATTGTGTAAGAGAAATAAAATGGATTACTTACTTTAAGGTTCAGGTAATCCTATTTCCAGCTGATTAAAAAGTAGCATTAGGAATTACTTTCATGGCAGAGTTCATCACAATTTCAATACATTCCAAGATTTGTCCGACAGCAATGGCGTTATGTCAGTTTTAGTGAATTTTAACTTTTGTCAGCTGCGTGAAAGACGAACGTCTTCTACTACTTTTCATTTTCAACTTTATATTTGCAAATCATCCTACAAAATAGTTCCTTTTAGTGAACCCGACTTAAAGACTGTCCTAGAAACTATGGACGCATTTTGATTTCGCTGTAAATAATTCACAAGTGTTAGATATTTAAATTTTATTCGATATACTGATAATATTAGACTACAACAACAGAATATTATTCTCGACATTTGCTACTTAGCCATTGTAGACTAGCTGGCGCACCTTCTTGCGAACGTACCTCATTAAATTCCGTACAGACTTCTTGGCGACAAGTTTTGACACTTTTTTTCCAATCTTTTTCGAACTGTTGAAATGGTTTCGGCTGCCGAGACATGTGAGAGATGTGCCTTCGTTAATTCCCAAAAATTTCTCAATTCGTCGAAGTTGTGGGCAATTTGGTGGATTCATGTCTTTTGGGACGAAAGTGACAATTAGGTTTTATACCATTCTACCGTCGATTTCGAATAGTGGCAAGAAGCAAGATCTGGCCAGAAGACAACAGGATCCTTGTGGCTTCGAATCATGGGTAGAAGTCGTTTTTGCAAACATTCCTTGATGTATATTTCGCTGTTCATTGAAGCAGTGGTGATGAAGGATTTCTAAATCTTACCGCAGCTACGAATTGCTTGCCAGACCATAGCTTTCTTACCAAATTTTCCGACTTCAATCGATGTCTCGGACTGGTTTAACACTTGCCCTTCTCGCACCGTATAATATTGTGGTGCCGACAAGGATTTGTAATCGAGTTTCACGTAGGTTTCGTCGTCCATGATTATGCAGTTCAAGTTTTCAGCAAGAATCGTATTGTACAGCTTTCGAACCCTCGGCCTGATCGATGCTTCTTGTTTCGGACTACGTTTTGGTTGTTTCTGCTTCTTATAGGTTCGAAGATTCAAACGTTCTTTAGCACGAAGAACATTTGACTTCGAAGTGCTCACTTTTTTGGCCACATCCCGAACTGAAACCTCCTTCTTTTGCTCGAACGCCTTCAGTATACGTTTATTCAACTGAGGGTTAGTAGGACCTTTTTTTCGACTCGTTTTCGGTTTATCCTCAAAGGTGTTAACCTCTCCGAAGTTCCTTATTGCATTTCGCACGGCTTTTTCACATACTCCTTCCATTTTTGCTATCTTTCTCAGTGACAGTCCGCGTTCTGTGCACCATTTGTACACAATTTTTCGACGTTGTTCTGCTGAAAGTCCACGCATTTCGAAACAAACTAATGAAAACGAATAAACAACTGCACAAGTGGTTAGAGAAGAGTGTAAACAACAGGACGCAGCCATAAAAATTGACAGATTCTGACCCATTGCGAAATGGCCGCGGTTTTTGGTTGCGTCCATACTTTCTGGGACAGTCTTAAAGCCAAATATTGTGGATGGAAAATCAGTTCCAATTCATGTTAAGTCATGATGATTTGCATTAAGTCGTTTACCGGAAAGCACAACGCTGTCCAAATCCAAACCCAAGAGATGGCCTCCTGCGATTTGTTCATAGAAGGCCAAGATCTGACAATAATTAAGCCTCCAAAAGATCGAATAAAAAGAAATGCTAGCAAATAAAAATTAACCGTTCAAGTTTTTTTTCTCTTATTTCCTAGCAACGAAATTTCCCTCCGCAAGTCTCTACACCAGCTGCGATAGAAGAATTTTCATCACAACGCGGATTACTATTCAAAAGCTTCACCGACTTTCACGGTACGAAGTACTCATAACTTGCGCACTTACGGAATAAAGCTGGTTCGTTATTGACAATCATTACCTCGGCCGTTTCTACGATTTGGATTATCTGCTTCCCGGTTTGAAATCCTGCTCCTGTTCGGTATGCTAGGCACGTAATGTATAAAGTTGTGCGAAGAAATTTTCCCACTACGGGCGGGTGCTACTGGTTTTCGATCCGCCCAACAAACTGTCACCCAAACGGTGGTCCAAAACGGTATTTACGTCGCCGGGTCCGGTTCGGATAGGGATAAGCGGAGAGAGGTTTTTCCCATGTTTCGAAGGCCATTTTTCAATTAGTTCGCTTCAACATAAACAAGTTTATTACGGTGCTGCTCTGCTCAAAAAAGGCGAAACTACGAACAATTAATCGCTTCCGGCCTAGGAAAGAGTAGTGGAAAACTTCCAAAACGCCTTCCACCCGCTCCACTATCGGCAGGTGAGGCAGGTTCCGTTTTGTTTGGTGGGGGGCACCAGGAATAAAATGATTTACTGCTCTCTGGCGTGTTATCAAACAATTTGAAAGTTTACCAGAAGTCGAGCGAGCGTTGTTTTCATCGAACCTCAGCACAGTGAATTTAATGAAGTGGGTGGGCGGCCATCGGGAATATAAAATATTTAATCATAGTTGAAATAAAACCGACTTTATGAGAATCGTTGCTCTTTTAACAGTTTTGAAATTGGATCCTTTTTCTTTTGGTCGAGCTCGGGCGCTTCGAACTCCTCATTGACGGTTACATACTTGCAAATTTACCGTGCCGTGGGATTTTCCTTTTTGCTGCCATCGCCTACTACGACGAGGTGGCGAGGAAACAACAGTTTAGTAGAACCTCTTTCCCATGTGAACTTGCTGCAGTTTCTGTCGGTTTCTGGAAAAAAGGGGGTGTGACGGACAAGGGGCTTCCGTTTGTGATACAGACCAAGGGTTGCTTTGATGTCGACTCGCCATAGTGCACTGGATAGTGTTGATGAATGGAAATTATAGTTGCAGTAGTAAGCCGTGCGCAGTTACGTGGGTGAGAACAGAGAAGCAAAACTTCACTAGAAAAACCGGAAAGGGGTGCTACTGTTTGGGGTAACGGTTCTTAGTTTTACATTTGTTTGCTCGTGCTCGTACCGTGCGAAATAAATTATTCCGGAGCTCATGTGGAAGAAAGTACAATTTGAAATTTAAAAGCTTTTGTTTACGTGATAGCATTCAGTGCGAAATATATTGTTTTTTTTTCGAGAATACATTCAGCTTAACTCAAACAAAGCTAGTCGCAAAACTGCCATAAATATTCATCAATTGACATTCGGTAATTGAAGATCCCGATTTCCCTGTTTTCCTCGGTAATCTACTGCAAGAGATAAAGGCGTTAAACGGAGAAGCCTTTCAGTGCCCTGGAACTGGTATCGACATTTCGCAATAAACGTAGATAACCAGCAGCAGCGATCTGCCGTCGTTTGTCATGAATAAGATAAATTGTTCGGTAGCATGTCGGCGGAAAATAAAATTTTCCACAAACAGAGAAAATCTTTTCCACGGCATTCCTTTTTCTTTCTGTAGGCTGTCGGTTCGTTTTTTTTTCACCGAATATCTGATACGCAATTTATCACAGTAGGCTTTTCACGTTCAAGTGCTCGACCCAGATTCCAAAGTTTACACGATTTAGATTGAAGTTTTTTGTTGTTCTCTTCGTTTTGGTTTCATTCTTTAACAGCAAATCTGATTTGGGCAAAACCGAAGAAGCATAAATAATGCTGTTTGTCAAACATGGGATGAAAAATCGCCCATGGTGGGATAAAAGAAAGTAGCAAACAGACAACCACCGAAATCCCTGCCGGCAGCAACACACAAAAAGTAAAGTGCTTCCAAACGGGATGAAAATAAAACGACCGACCGGCCGAACCCAAATTCGGAACCGGAAACAGTGCGTGCGTATGTGCGTCCGTCAATTCCTGCAGGGGGCTTCGAAAGATCAAACGCTACTTTTCGGTGGTGCAATTAATTAGTGAAATTATTCGGAATAGAAATTGTTTCACCGGAGGGCCTTCGCCAGACCTGCGAAATATAGGTAGCATAATCTGGTGATTGAGCGGTTGAACATTTTAATTGAGATCAATTAAACTTGCTGCTGGGCGGTTTTGTCTGTGGCTGAGGTTTTCAGTTTTCGCGATAGCGTTTTGTTTTTTGCCCACTCTAAAAGTGTTCCTCGGAACCAATTGAAAATACTCGGAGAAAGTTTATTCATTGCCTCCAACGACTTTCAACAAGTTTACTAAGTGGAAGATAAAACTTTGAACACAATTTCTTTTTCAAGAAGTGTTTCCAATTCAAGTACGAGGTGGGTAATTTAATGCGACTGGAATTAATTAGAATTCGAACGAAAAAAATCTAATCCTGAGATACGAATGACCACAAGGCTAAAGGCTCCTTGAAAAATATGAATACAAAATAATCTCGAATTTCATTACACAACCCTTTTGTCGGAATAAGTGCTCGTCAGACGAGCCCTGCTGCATCGACTGGAATAAATAGAAATCGGAAGGAGCAATGTCTATGCTATACGGCCGGTGGGGTAGGACTTAAGACATTTTTTAAGTAGTTTTCGCTTAAGAAAACTAAAACTGACCCAGGGTAGTTTCATCAGTAAAACCCTTTTCACGAAACTGTGTTAGTTTCGCACTTAGCAACGGGAATCTGAGCAAATCTGATGTAAAAACCAGTTTCGAAACTGACTCGATTTTCAGTTCTACAGTTTTGAAACTAGGTTCGAAACTAGCTTCAAACAAATGGTTCGACAGCAGCTAGGGTGGCATCAAGTGGGTGAACATTGTCATTTTGCAAAATTACTTCGTCGTTTTTGCCTTTCTCTATAGAAAGGTGTTACACAATTGCTGGAAAAACCGATTTTCGAACGGAGCCATTTAACCCTGTGTGTTCGAACGGAGCCATTTTGTCTGTGTGTGTGTGTGTTTCTCGAATATGGATTATCCGATATCAATAATTTTAGGCTCGTTAGGTGAGTTTGTTTCATCGGTCGCATCGAAATTCCATGTTTCGTGACGTATTTGAAATTTATTCAGTAATACCGTCGTGGTGGAGTACAGCTACTAATATTAACATACATGCTGCGATGAATAATAAATATAATAATAAGAAAAACATGTTAATATTACCCTATTTAGTTTGAATATTATACACAGAAGTAACAGGAGCGCAGGATTTTGCTAAGCCAATTCAAACGCTGCGCCTACAGCTGCGCTCCTGTTACTTCTGTGTATAATATCCAAGCTAAATAGGGTAATATTAACCAGTTGATCGAATCGTCTATTTAATCTTATGGAAATCGGTGATAATAGTAGCTCAAAATCACTACCGATTTTGTGTGACGGAAGATCAGTATTGATTTTGATAGCTGTGTTTCAAAGATCACTGATCAACTGATCTTAAAAAGATTAGTTGTACATTCATTTCTGCCGCGGTACATGAATGCGCGAACGAGTTTTTGTGAGAGCAGCTAAAGCTCTTCGCCTTCACATGGTTGGCTTCTGAGAATGAAAGCAAATTTGTTTCAGCGCAATAAAAAGAGTAACAATTTGGTAACAATTTAAGTTTTATTATCTAATTTTTCAATTCACGGTGTTCGATTTTTCGATTCTCAATCGGAAATCTTGATTCACCTCTGATATATATAAGGGTGTCAATATTTAGCGATCACCTCTACTCTAATTTCGTACAGCGGTAGAGCTCAGAAGTTAAAGCACCTCGAAAAAAGTCCCCATACAAAATTTGTGCTGAATCGGATATGGGAAAGGGATGCTGCAAGGCGGTTAAGGTTTGAAAATTTTCGATCTTGAAAAATCACCATAGGGAGGAGTACATGAAATTTCCGAAATTGAAAAATTTCTATATGAAAAAGCTATCCACAAATTTTTCTTTCAAATTATGATAAAAAACGATATTTTATTCAAACTAAAAATTGATCCTTTATTGTACGAGGTTAAACTTGAGCATAATGAAAACCGGATGAATATTTAGTTATTCCTTCACGAATTTTCGAACTTTTGATCGAACGCTCTTCATCAAGTTCCGGACAAGAGTTGCAACGCATTTTTTGGACGCTTGAGCCTAAATTTTTTTGAACTCCTGCATGTTCCCAGCTGCCTTACCAGTCTTCTTGAAGACCCTCTTCTCGATTGCCCAGTAACGTTCGATGGGTCGAATCTGAGGGCAATTTGGTGGATTTATATTTTCCTCAACGAAATTTATACCCTTTTCCGCAAGCCAATTGAGAGTGGTTTTGGCATAGTGGGCCGACGCTAAATCCGGCCAAAACAGTGGAGGTGTACTATGCTTCTTATATAAAGGCAGCAATCTCTTCTGGAAACACTCAGATCGATAGATTTCTGCATTTATAGTTCCGGTAGTGTAAAAACTGGTTGACTTCAAACCACAGGAACATATTGCTTGCCATACCAGTACCTTTCGACCGAGTTTCTCCACTTGAATTGACCTGTCCGTATTGCTCACATCCTCCCCAACGACGACAGTAAAGTATTGTGGACCTGAAAAGGTTTTTGAGTCCTCCTTTACATAAGTCTCATCGTTCATCAAAACGCATGCATTCGGACACTCCGAAAGACAATTTCCGGGCCCTCGCTTCTTCTGTTCTACACTTTGTTTCGAGATTTTCTGCTTCTTGTAGGTCTTCAGATGATTTCACCTCTTGATACGCTGGATCATTCCGACACTCGTTCCTGCTCTTTTGGCCAAATCACGTATTGACATTGATTCGTTCTTCATGATTAGAGATACCACTTTCTGGTCTAGTTTCGGGTTGGAAGAACCGGATTTTCTGCCTCTGTAGTTTTTGTGTGTCTCATTTCTCGAAAGGACAATGTATGGAACACTTGTAGAACTAGTTCGATACTATTATTTTGCTAAAGGAAGTATGTTGATACGTTTAGGCGTTTAAGAGTAATGCAATGCTTTTGAGTTTTTGCCGTGAATACGACTTACTTTATTATGGGGTGCATTTTCAAAATTTACCCTCTGAGGGAGTGATAAGTTTTTGATCGTGAATATCTCTTGTTGTATCTAACGTATCAATATAATTTCTGCTACATGCCTTCGGAAATATGATCAACAAGTTTATAATAAAATTTTCAGTTTGTATGACATAATCTCAAATAATTCAAAATAAACCTATTCTGAAATGTTTAGTAGCAACGAGAATCAAAGAGGCAAAATCATGACACGTGTTTGCCTTTCTCTTATTTTCAAAACTCAGAGATCTGTAGAAGGATTTTGATAATCTAACTATGAATAGACTCGAAAATTTGCAACAACTTGAAGTTTTTCAATAGTATACTATTGAAAACCCTGTCTGGTTTGATCCACACCAGCCAATCAGAACGTGTTCTGAGGAAGAGAACAAAACATCGGCTGCTGTACAACTGCATCGGTATAAAAGATGAACATTCCACTTTTCGCCATGATTTTCTGAGCAACGGTTGTCGAAGCAAGACATACGAGAGAGTTCACACTTTTTTAATGAAGCGAGCGCCGAACAGCAAAATTGTGTCGAGCTTGCCAGTGGAAGTCGTCAGTCGTCATGGGAGCGTTATTTAGTTAAGTTGTCTGGAATTTGAGTCGGAATTCATTGTGAGTTCCAAATGTTTCATCTTCTTTAGAATCCATTTGGAAATCACAACGAATTCCGAACCAAATTTCGGACGAGTTTACCGAGTTTATCCGTCAAGAGCCATCTCAAATCTACAACCCTGTACAACTGGAAAACTGGACAACCTTGGGCAACATTATTCAAAATCAGCCCTTCTAATGGCTCCAAATGTTATATGAAGAACTATTTGAATTACTTATCTGTTAGAATATGCAATACTAATTAGCCTGCGTAGTTGAATTGTTCAGTTCAGACCAGCATCTAGGTCCAGAATCCAGAACTCAGTCCTGAAATTCAGTTTTAGGATCCAAGACCAGTTTTTTTGTCATTTCTAGAATCCAGACCTAAAGTTCAGTTCCTTGTCCAGAGTACAAGGTCAGAATCGAATTCCAAAGCCGTGGACCTGAAACCGAATTTTAGAACTTGATTCTAAGCCTATTGAAACAGAAAGGCCAAATTCCACAAAAGGAATGTAATGCCAGGACTTTGCTTTAGTACACTGTGTAAATTTAATTTTCAGTATGGCATTATTCCAATTTCTTATTTATTGTTTCGACTACTGTAAAAAGTTTCAGAGAATTATCTGAAAATCAATAATAAGTACCGTAGTATTTTTAGACTAAATCACAGTAAATTTTGTTTCCCACGGTTGCCTTAGTCGCGTGGAAATTGTCGCCTCGTGGATTCGGGTCGATTCATGTATTGACATGTTTCGATGTTACGCCGGAAGCTAAGAAACCGATGTGTCAGCGTCACGTTGATGCAGGGTGTGTTGTAAAGTCTCCCCCCTACAAGTGTCAGCCTATCCTCTTCGTGAGGAATGGTTGACTGGTTGTTTGGAACGACAACTTGATGCACACATAGTTTGTTATACGGACGGTTCTCTGTTGAATGGTCGTGCTGGTGCTGGTGTCTACTGTCGTGAAATGAGGCTATAGCAGTCTCATTCACTTGGTAGATACTGTACTGTGTTCCAAGCAGAAATCTACGCGATTCTGCGTGGAGTACAATCGGCACTTCAGCAGAGGATCTGTGGTAAACGAAGTTATTTTTGTTCCGACAGTCAGGCAGCCTTAAAAGCACTCAGTTCGAATGACTCACGGTCGAATCTAGTGATCGCATGCCGAACTCAAATTGAAGACCTCAGCATTTCAAATGCTATTTACTTCTTATAGGTACGCGGCCATTCTGGTATTACTGGAAATGAATGGGCTGATGAGTTGGCTAGAGCTGGTGCAACGAGTGATTTCGTTGGTTCTGAACCAGCTTTACCACTTTCAACTAGTTGGATGAAGCACAAGATTCGTTCTTGGGCTGCATCCAAACATGCCAGCTACTGGCGCAGCTTGCAAACTTGCGCTCAGACAAAAGCATTTCTACCAGATTTAAATCTGAAAATGTCAAAATGTCTACTGCATTTCTCCAAGCATCATTGCAGTATTCTGGTCAGAGCTCTGACTGGACATTGCAAACTCAATTATCACATGGCTACTATTCAATGTGCCGAGTATTATTCGTGTGATTTGTGTGACTGCGATTATGGTACTTCATATCATCTGATATGTAACTGTCCCGCATTGACGCAGCTACGTATCCGGGTTTTTGGTTCTCCATACATGGTTGAGTCTGTGTATGCGGAGCTAAAATTGAAGGATATTCTCTCGTTTCTCACCCAATGTGGTAGGGAGCTATAGTCAGAGGGGTTCATCGTTCTTCCTGGAGTGAATGAATCCTTCCTGTATTCACCTTAAATAGGGTTTAGCAGATTGTTTGGCATCCTTTATGGGGTACCGAATTTACTTCTGCTCGTACATACTGCGAATCGTTCTGCATTCTTCCGGGAGTGCAGAATGGTGTCGCTTTTGTAAAATCTCTAAATCCTCTCGGGGGTTGGAGGTTTTATAAACTGTGCATCGTTCATCAGAAAGAACGCACATAGTAACAAACCTAAATAGGTTTTACACCAGACTTTTCGGGAGCTCATAGAGGTTCAGAATTCTGCTTCCACTAAGTGTGATCCCCAGCAGATTGTTCAGTATCCCTTAGGGGTTACTCACTTCTGCTTTTTTGTGTTTTTGTGTCGTCAATTTTTCCCATCTTCCTATTCCAACCCTTACCATTTCCTTTCAATCCTTCCCTCTTATATATCGGTAAAATGATGCTAAAAACAAATTGATGGCAAAGCACAAATCACCAAATATCAAGGGGAACGTGCCATTTGAGCCAATTTGTTCTGATTCCTGATTCCAGAAGAATCCTTCCAGATCGGGGCTCAAACATACGACAACTGGCTTGTAAGACCAGCGCCCTATGCATTGAACCCCAACACAGTGTACTACTCGTGATTAAATTGAAAACCATTTAAAACTTTTACAACTATAGTTTAGGGTTTTTTTTTCTCTTTTAATGATGAAAGAACACAACCTTTTTATTTTCCTTTACGTCCCGTCTTCAACTTGTCCGTGTATAACAGTTCGCAGTTGAACGTCTTGTGTTCGGAAACTGTAACATGCACCCACGATTCGCAACCAATTACAAGTGGAACTGAAATTAGTATCGCTTGTTGATTTATCGTAACCAAATCAACGGAAATTCCAACATTATTCAAGCTGAACTAGGCATCGATGCCTTCCAATTGGAATAAAAAATCATCCAATTCGATATTCATCGCCAGTTACCATTGAAACAAAGATCCGAAAATGATTTTTCTGTTTACCGTTCTAGCAGTACTGTTGCTTGCCGGGGAAATTTTGACCGACGAGGAAAATTGCTATTGCGATCTATTTGAATCGCCTGTCTGTGGAAGCGATGGATGCACCTACATGAACGATTGCATGCTTGATTGTGCCAAACAGAAAAAAGGATATCTTGAAAAAATGAGTGATACACAATGCGGTTAAGGTGATATGTGGTAGCACAACACGGTAGTTGAAGGAATTAAAAAAAAATTAGTTTTCGATAGATCTTTTTACGATGACATCAATTCTATACATATGTATTTAAAGAAGCCACTGTACAGACTAAGCTAGTTTATGTAAGTCTAAGATTAAATGAAAGCAATATGATTCTTGAAAGTGAGCTTAGAATCGAAAGCGCACCTTGATATTTTAATACTGGTATGAAAATTGAAGCTGGATCGTTTAGAACAACTGTAACAATAGAGCATATCAAAGCATTCCAAATTGGTTTCTAACTATGTGAAAGATTTTACAATCAAAACATGGTCAACCTTGAATACCTTTAGTTGTAGTGGCAGAATGCCAAACCCTCCAAATATTATACAAAACAATTGTGTCTTTGAAGGATAGACAACTTTCCAGGCAATCCCAAACAACTGGCCACTCTTTCTAACATCGATCTTTGGCTTCTGATTTCCCTCGCTCAATTCCCTTTGCGCATCGTATTTCTCCTGTACTCTCTCGTATATGAGCAAACTGTACCGGGTTGCCAGCATACATTTTATTATTTTGATGAGAAGTTTTATCACATTAATCTATCGTATGGGTTGGACATTACATGGATTCCAATGAACAATGAAAACATATTCAACTTTCACAAAGATTGAATGTCTGTGTGTTTGGCAGCCTTGTCGAGTTAATATTATTTCTCGCTTCTTTTTCAGAATGCTATCAGGAAACCAAAGCGAAAAAAAATGGCGGATGCATTGAAATTGACTTTGTTTCACAGAAAAATACAAGACTTTATTTTTATCGCGATAACATATATGTTTTTATGTACTAATCGCATCTAAACTAAATTATCTAGACTTTGTCACGGTAGATTTATGATACGAGCCTTCAAAGCCGAGATATTCGATGAACAAGTAGAGGTATGCATTTCCGAGCGTTCCAATTTTCAGCAGTTCTTCAGTCAGAAACAAATACAACACGACCGCTAAACTCAATGAATCATTCTGAAAATTTCACAGAATATTCTCAACTGAATTTCGAAGAGATTGTCAGGTGGGTTTTTCTATATTCTGCACCGTTTTCAAGAAAATTTAATTTGAAACGGGATAATAGCAAAAAACCTACCACTTTACGGTACTGTCCTCAGCCCTTAATGTTATTTTATTTGTCTAACATTTTGAAAATCTGGTCAAGCATCTCCGAGTAAAATTTAGTGTATTGAGGAAAAAAGGCTACACTTTGTCGGTAAAGTCATATAAAAGTGCTTGACCGGAAGAATAGGTATAGAGCGAGAAGACTAGTGTTTGTTGTCTGATGAACAGAGAAGATATTTGGATATATGATACCGGTCGTGAGGCGGCTAGGATTTTGAGCATGTTCGATGTACGCTTTACCAAATCCGATCGTGTAGTAGAGCCGTGTCTTAGGGTGACAAAATGGTAACGCGTATGCACGGATTGCATGAGAACACAGGTTCGAGTCCTAACTCCTATCTCCGAGCATTTTTTTTTTTCAAAAAATCATCTTTTCTGTGAGTTTCTTATTCATTTGGCTTCTCCAATATATGTTTCCACTTAGCCATAGCAAAAACTAGTTAATTTGTTTTTTCCACGAGTTCAGTTTCCATAGTGGTTTCTTTTAATACAATCTTAAGGAATTGATGTCATCATGAAAACTACTCGCTTTTGTTACAAACTCCATTGGCATTGTTTTAAAAGATTGCTTAGAAATAACTATTTCAAGTTAATTGCCAACGTTTCGATAGTTTATTTCTTCATCTTTAAAGCAAAACTACCATCATTGGTATTTGGGTAACAGTGAAGTTTACAAGTTACTTAGTTTTTAGAATGGCCCAATCAAGCCTTCACTTGTTCATGCTGATTCTTCCATCGCATCCACATACAAAACAGTTCGCATGGCTCATTTTCCTCGTCAGACACAATTTCCCCAGCAAGCAACAGTAGTACTGCTAGTGCAGCGAACAGGACTTTCATATTCGAGCTTTGTTTCACTTGAAATCGTTACTGGCGATGAACGGCCGAACTTCATGGTCTTTTATTCCGATTGAAGGCTATCCATACAATGTTTGAATTTCTTTGATTTCATTACGACACACTAACAAGCAATACTAATTTCAGTTTCACTCGTAACCCGGAGATAATCGTAGTTCAGTATAAGCAGATATAGCAGTTACAGCAATTCAATACAAAGAAATTCTAGACTGAGCGGCATGCATGCAAAATAAAACGTTTGTGTTTTTTTATAACCACGAAAAGAGTCTAGCTCTGAACGATAGTTGTAAACATTTTTAAATGGATTTTAATTTATCCATAAATAGTAAACTGTGTAAATTTTCACTAAACCAAATCGATCTCTAGGATATTAGTTGGATTACCAAAAATATTTCCAAACAATTTTTGGATGTTTTTGACCACATCTGAGGATTTTGTAATAGTTTTCGGTGAACTTTCAGACTGCTTTGAAATCGTTTCGTTAAAGATTACTACTAGAAATTTTGGCAACGTTGGACGAAATACAGAGACCATTTTGAAATTTTCAGCAATTTTTGAGAAAATTTCTGTAAGCTTGTTTCCGGTCACTGAAAACCGGAGTTTTTTTTTCCAGCCTATGATAAATATCATGCATTTTCCAAGTGGGAAGCAAATAGTTCGAATAGTCTGAGAACCTACTTGGTTTCTAAGGAGTGTATCGAAAATAAGCTATCCACATACAGTTGTGTTGCACGCATGTATTTGTGATGGTTTTTTATGCTCAGATCACAGCATGCTGTGCGTTTGGCTGTCAGCTTTCGTTTGTTGACTTGTTTGTGCGGTTGAAATTCTGCATTTTCAAAATGTCGCGTATTTAAAAGGAAGTGAAAACTAAGGTTCTTTACACATGACTAAGTCAGAAGGGTATTATTATGGTATTATTATTATTACGTTATGATCCGAAACGGGAAATTAGAATGACAAACATATTTCACTATTAAATATTAGTTTTTTGTAGTTGGTGTCTTCACAAAAGTTGTTTGTAATCAAATGGCGCTCCTTTTGATGAAAAAAGTTACTAGGGTGGTCCTCCTTTAGATTGAAATCTGAAATCTAACTTTCTTAATTGAACTCAAACATGATTTTGTTGTACAATAAAGTTGTAGGAAATTTTATTTTCGGCAGCTTTGCTGAAACAAAACACATCTCTAGCTTTTCATTTGATCGAGTTACATCATTTTCCCGAGTAAAAGTAGGGTGGCTTTTTTGTTCAAATTTTTTTTGTGAAACGTTCTACGGAAAAGTTGTCTTCAGAAGAGCTGTTGAACTAATCATTGCGCACAATTTTGCTCAACCAAGCTTTTTCATATGAGCTACCAGTAGAAAGTTTTGATTGCTTTTTCATCAAAAACTAGTCAAGCTTCAAATATCAAATATTAGATTGCAGATCGATAAAAATGTATTCTATGCGGTTCCTGAAAGGTCATAACATACGTAAAATTTGAAGAGAAAATTGAAAGGGTGTTATTTTTTTTTAACTTATTTAAATTAGTTTTAAAAACACCTTAAAAAAAGGCGGGTGGGTAGTGTCAGAGACATAACCGGATGACGTGAATACGAATAAAATGAATGGTTCAATATTTCTTTACGTTTAGTCTTAGTCACGTTAGTTCAGAGCAGTTCAAATAGAACTGATTAACACAAAACTAAGCAGACATAAAGTTAACGCTATTTGCTAAATACTTTTTTATATTGCACCGAAGTGCAATGGTTAATCTGCAGTCCTGACGGAATTCCTCATTCTAAATTCTGGGACTGGATTTCAGGATCCGGATGCTAAAACTGAAACCGAGATTTTGAAACTCAATTTCAATGCTAGATTCTGGAACTGAATTCTGAGCCTGAATTCCGAAACTGAATCCTAGCACTAAGGTGTGGACTTGGATTGTGGTCTGCAGATAAATTTTAGTTATAAAATTCCGATCCAAAATTCAGATTTCAAATTTGGATAAACAATTCAGCTCAGAAAATCAGTCCTAAAAACAAGATCCGGAATTTCGATAAAAAATCTCTAGAATCTAGTTCCTGATTTCAGTAACACTTCTTTTTTTAAGCTGAGTTTTGAACAATTTCTAGGGCTGCAACTGAATTCCGAACCTGGATTTTTAAATGAATTTTCGAACTGAATTCTGGAAATACAACTAAAAGTTCCAAAATTCCATGTTAAGAACTCAGTTTTTGAAATTGAATTAGGCATCAGAATTCCGGACAGGAATTTTGGAACTGAGTTCTGATCTGAACGTTAATTTTAGTTTCCGAAATTTTGTTCCCAGTCCAGATCTAGGCTTAGAATCAAGTTCTAAAATTCGGTTTCAGGTCCAGAGCTTTGGAATTCGATTCTGACCTTGGACTCTGGACAAGGAACTCAACTTTAGGGCTGGATTCTAAAAATGTCAAAAAAGGCAGGTGGGTAATGTCAGAGACATGGTAACTGGATGTCGTGAATAGGAAAACAACTGACATGTTCCTTAACACTTCCGAATATCAATTAGTTCACATCAATCAATTGTATGAATTATGCAAACATTCCCCTTTTCCATATTTTTGGCAAAAACAAAGAAGGCTTCACTTGATCTCGATTACTGTGAATTTCACACAGCGAAAAGTGCACAAATCTAATCAAACAGTTCTAGATTTGCACTAAACGGAGGATATTTCCCTTCGATTTGCGAACAACAAATCCTAATAGTTCCTTAGAAAACTTTTAGAGCCATTAGAACGGCTGATTTTGTGTAATGCTCTCCACCGTTGTTTTTTCATCAATGCAAATGACTGACAGCTGTGACGTAATCGCTCTTGTCGAAAGCGAAACTAGCTTTGCAAACGATACAAAATATATCTGCTCGCAGTGGCGATAGAATCCAAACTGATCCAATTTTTGTTGAGACGCTTGATTTTACCTGATTTCGTTTGTAGTTTTTTCACTAATGGGCGGTCCTAACGGCTATAAAAATAGCAGCATATAGAATTTTAATTTCGATATTTCATTTCGGATTTGCATTTCATTGAAAGAAACTGTCCGGATGCTGTACGGGATTCATTCCTGCCTTTCAGAAGGACCAAATTGTGGAACTCACTACGATATTAAACACTGTTCGGAACATTTTCTCGAACGATTTGTTGTACAGCAGCAGATATTTTGTTCTCTTCCTCAGAACGCGTTCTGATTGGCTGGTGTTGACATGGGTCAAATGAGACAGGGTTTTCAATAGTGTACTATTGAAATACACGTTTAAGTTGAAAAATTTCGATTCTATTGGTAGTTAGATTATATAAATCCTTTCACAGATCACTGAGCTATGAGCTTTAAAAATACGAGCAAGGCAAACGCGCCTTATGGATTATCCCCTTTGATACTCGTTTATACCAAACATTTCAGAAAAGTTTAATTTTGAATTGTTTGAGATTATGTTACACAAGTGAATATTTTATCATGAAATTGTGATCATATTTCCGATGGCATGTAGCAAAAATTATGTTGATTCGTTAGATACAACAAGAGATATTCGCGATCAAAATCTTATCACTCTCTCAGAGGGTAAATTTTGAAAAGGCACCCCATAGTGAAGTAAGTCGTATTCACGACAAAAGATAGTGAAGTACATCACCTTCATCAGACTAGTGTTCACCATCTGAAGTTCTTAAGAAACTGACATTAAAGTCGAAAGTAACTTATTTAATCTGCTAGCCTCGTTGAGACTAGAGACATTTGTGCAGAGGCTTTTCCAACCACTTCGCTGAGACGATCGAAGAGCATTTTTGTAAGCCCTTCGAGCCGACACGAA
This sequence comes from Malaya genurostris, assembly GCF_030247185.1. Taxonomy (NCBI): domain Eukaryota; kingdom Metazoa; phylum Arthropoda; class Insecta; order Diptera; family Culicidae; genus Malaya; species Malaya genurostris. Next base: position 337,142,930 of record NC_080571.1, on the reverse strand, counting down.
TGCCTCCGATCCATCTATGCGTCGGTGGTTCCAAGCTCTTCTGCATAGTTTCCTCAGTCTAGCAAGTTCAGCATTCCACCAAGGAGTTCCTCTAGTAGCTCGCACAGTCCGAAGTGGACAAGCCTCTTCATATGCTGCAACTATGAGTGAATTTGTCTCGTCGACAACATTTTCCAAATCAATTGAGGCTTCAATTGTTGGTTGGTAGCCGTAAAATCTAATCGCCAAGCCCTCTTCATAGAGGTCCCAGTTTGTAGATTTGGGATTACGATATGCGACAACATCAAATTTAACGTTTGAATGATCAAAGAATATGTACTTATGATCAGACAACGAAGGTTCGAGCTCATCGGAGACGAGCCAATTCACCAACTCATGCGCAATTCTATCAGAGCAGAGAGTTACGTCCAAAACCTCCTCTCTTCCAGATCTCGCAAAAGTTGGACGGTTTCCTGCATTGACTATGTGCAGGTTTCTACTGCTCACAAATTCCATCATATCAGAACCCCTCGAATTTATATCTGTGCGGCCCCAAATGATATGGTGAGCATTTATGTCACTGCCGATTACAAGCGGTAAATCACTTTTGCAACAGTATGATACCACCTTTTTGAAGTCATCGCTTGGCGAAGGTTGGTTACGCGGCAAATATGCCGAACAATAGACATATTTCCTGTCTATCAACAGTCCTACCAACTGTGACAGCACAAATATCCCGAGTTGTGAGCTCCGATATGAGAGAAACAACGAGAGCACTATTTGCAAGTATGCATGCTCGAGGCATTTCACGTGGATTAGTCATACCGTTCTTGTTGAAGGCAACAAAGTTTTAAATGGCTTTCAATTTAATCATGAGCAGTACACTGTGTTGGGGTTAATGCATAGGACGCTGGTCTTACAAGCCAGTTGTCGTATGTTCGAGCCCCGACCTGGAAGGATTCTTAGTGTCAGTAGGATCCATAGTACTAGCCATGCAATGATTCTGTACACTTAAGAATCGGGTGCGAAGTCTGTTGAAACAGAAATTGTTTATTGTTTACTCCAAAAAGTTTCAGAGTTATCTGAAAATTTATAATAAGTACCGTAGTACTTTTTAGACTAAATCACTGTAAATTGGACGATCATTATCAGGTTTTTTAGAATCACCTGATTTGAATATTGAGACGACATTGGCGACTTGGAGATATTCTGGATAAATTCCAATTTAAATCATCATGTTAATGGATTCGGATAGGATTCGAGAAAAGGAATTATTTTTAATTATCTTTGCTACTGGGTCTATCTTTTGCAGTGAGCAAGACCCAGTCGAGGTATTTCAATCCAACTGTAGTGAAGTGTTTGTGTAAAGTTTCACAAACATTGTTTTTATCGGTTGTTAGCAGATTAATGTCTATACAAACCTTTAAGTGTAACGTATTGTTCAATATCCTTTCGAAATATATTTTATTTACTTGTTTCTAAGGAAAATCCAGTTTTTTTAAAAACATGTTCTAACAATTTCACTATGTGAATATTTTCAGCATCTCGATGAGATCGCTTTCAGCGATTGTTTTTGATATTCAGTGAAGCCAACAAATCAAAGTTCATCCACGGGCATTAGGAGTCTTTGGCAAGTTTTGAAACTGCTTTGGTGCAATGTTTCAATATGAAATTATATTTAAATACAGTGTTTTAAAGCAATTCACAGTACAGATTTAATACCATCAACGTAGTTTCAGAACAGTTATTTATGTCGTTTTTCATTGAGAACACTCGTGGAGTGTTTTGCTCGATTCGTGCACTTTTCCTGCAGTCGGGCAATCAAAAATGTTTCATTGATTTGCACCGCACGAAAAAAATCCACTTTCGGGGCAATTCGCGGGCAACTATTTTGCACCCGTTTTCTTTTCAGAGCAGCAACCGTTTAATTGATCAACTGTCAGGGCAAACCACTGGCACCGAGCGAGTGGAATCAATGGAAAACGACATTAGTTATTTTCCTATTTATTTAAAAGCAACGGAAAAGCCTAGTGGAGCTGAGTTTTAATTTTTCCTTCTCCAACAGGCATAGAACCTTCTCATCTTTTATCCAAATGATACATCTTACACATCGTTTATCGTAACTATCTAGAATTTAAATTTGTTTTCAGAGTTACGACGATGAATATTCATGTTTAGCTGTTGAAAAAGATCCACGCAATCAATTCGGGATTGGATTAAATAGGGGTGACCGGGGCTAGTAGGCCGAAGGGCAGGTTGGCCGAGTGGCTTCTATGAAAAGGCTATTATGCGCAAAGGCGACATCTATTGTGATTTATATTTATTTGAGTATTAGGCCACCCATATACCGACGTAATTTCAGGTGTTTTTGTGTCGTCGTTTGTGCAGGAATCCGTTTGTTCTTTTTTCGGCACTTTTGAGTAAATTTGGATTTTTTTAAAAAGTAATATGCGTAACGCGAATCATTTATCATCTCGGTGAAGATCGGTTATACGGAAAATATACCGAAAGATAGACATACCTTCTGTCTATGCCTTTAATCAGTCAGTCTAACTGTGACGTGGGGGTGAAGCCCACAAGTGTTCCGTTTACGACTGCCTCTTTCAGGCTCCAGCAGTCATTCAGTCATTGGCACGAAAATACACCTTGACTTGCGAGCTCCTGTTTTAGTGGCCTTTTACGACATGGAACAGGAAACCAGTGAATCAATTCTTGATCGAAATAATTCCGCCGGATGCCACACGACTTACCTGTTTGGTGGACTCATACCACCGGAACAGGTGGACCGTGGCGTTATTCTTAGCCTGTTGGGAACTACTGCCGACACTACACGGTTATCTAGGCTGTTCAGAAAGGGAAGATGACATTAATAGTCAACTTCCATTGGAGGTTGAGTAGCCGGTCGTTCGCATATTCTTTGGGTTCCGTTTGGCAAACTATTTCCTTTATGTCCTTAGTTGCCAAACGATTTTTACGAACAGTATTGCTGTTGAATTGCTTCTGTGTCCAACTCCCGGTTCCATTAATACAGAGTGACGATTGATAGAAAATTTCGATACTATGTTAGAATGTAAAAAGCAGCACATTCTGCAAAGTTTGTTTGTAAATTCTTTCATCATCATCAGAGTTTGAGCTTGAGCTTGAGCTTGAGCGACCACCCCTGGTTGCTACTCCGTTACTGATCGGGATTAGCTGAAATTGTACAGGAAGTTTCTAGAGGATCCATCCTGGGACTGGTAAATCATCCTTCAATGTAATTCAATGTTCAAAATTCATTGATCAGTACCGACGCCGGCCAGGCCCGAACGTAGTTCGTCTAAGGAATGGGAAGGGATGTTAGTTCAACACTTGTTGTTACTAGAGGCCGTATATACTACTGCGCACTCCACAAGTGTCACGGGAGAAGGATACTTGTTAGTAAAAATTTCAGTATTGATATTATTCGCGCGCCCGACTCAGTATGTTCCGGTTTCAAGCTGCTCGGATGAATCACTAAACTCACTGGCTCCCCGAGTGAACGTTTTAACAATATCCTAATTTGAAGTCCCGAGAAGTCTTGATTCACAGCTCTTATTCGAGGAAACTGAAGAAAAATTTGCAATACTATCACGAAAAGAATAAAAACTTCCCTATTTTTTATAAATGAAATTACGTGATACAAAATAAACGAGTAAATAGGATTTAGACAAATGAGGTGATTCATTGCATTGACATATTCTGAACAGTTGTTATAAAATCATTTTAAATCGCCAAATAGAGGTCAACAGATTTCTCACGCGTCTTGATTTTTTATTATTTCCGATTTATTATTTTAATTATTCATTAAAATTAATAATTGATTATATTGGTTGATCTGGGCAGCCGGCTACCGAGAAAAATATAAATTTATTGTTTGAAATATTAATATCAAGTACACTAAGGTCTTGTTTTATGCGTTTTTTATGCGACTTTTCTAGGCGAATTTTCAGAATTATGCGGTTTTTTATGCAAATTTTCAGAGTTATGCGGTTTCCTTTCTGCGGATTTTTTATGCGAAGTTTCAGAGTTATGCGGTTTTTTATGCGTTTTTTTTATGCGGTACGTAAACTCGCATGAAAAAAGACTTCAGTGTATTTCTTTTCTATGCATTCAATATACCGATATATGTTATCTCTGTTATTAACTTTGTAATATCAACGGATTTGCGCAACAGTTGATTTTTATCATTCAATTTATAGTACTGAAAGACAATCAATAACATGGAAGAAGAAAACATTCTAAATAAAACTTTTCTCCGAAGCTAGACGGAAATTGATAGGTTGAATGAATAGAAGTAAAATAGAGTAATTAGAAGTGAAACGTTGAAAAGGAAAAAGAAACTCCTGCAATTGTCGCCTTTTACGACATGGAAGCAGGAACCCAGTGGTTCATTTCTTGGTTCATTTTTTTCCGCCGGATTCCACACGGCATCTAGGCTGGTACAGTCCGGAGAGAGCTAATAGGTACTATCAATCTCCTAGTGAACCCCAGCCCCATTGAAATAACTGGTGTTGTTATTGGAACAAAAGTCTGTTAGTTGAAAAATAAATCGGTTTTATTTGTTTTAGACATTGCAAATAGTTGAATCAACTCGAACAATGATATTGATTTGCGAAAATAATCAAAATATGCTTACTGATACACATCATGATCTATTTGAAATAAGTTCGGTATGTTGAGATTCATAAAATAAATATCGTTGTTAAAATATAAACAGTCTTTTATATTGATATGTAATGTCATTAGGGCTGCGAAAACCACCGATCACTGCTGATTTCAAGTGATGTTAACCAAGGAATAAATTATCATTACGAAATCAGAACTGATCTGCTCTCTAAGTAATTTTGATTTTTGTATGATCATGATCATGTCAAGTCGAGATCAGTAAAGATCTAAATTCTAAAAAAAATACTTCTGATTCGATCGGAAATGATTGATGTAGAAAAACGTTTTTAATCAGCAAAAGTGCCCGGAGAGGCGAGTAAATTAGCGAAATTATTAAATTTACCTAAAACCTGAGTATTGAAAGATGATGCCTTCAAACGGTTGAACTAAAGCACTGATAATTTTAGTCAATTTATATGAGCTTGGGTGCATCAACCGCTGGGAATTGGAATTTTGCGACGGAAATTCAAACACGCCATTCAATCGCAGCGCGTTCTTTGTGTTTGAAACCCTTCGCTCCTGTTACTTTTATAAAAAGTAAATTCATGTCAAAAAGCATTGTATTGCTAATGCATGAACATCATCATCGGTATCAAACAGCTGGAAGTAAAACAGTCTGCTGGAAGTAAATCAATGATCAAATTTGAAGCATAAAATTTTTGCGCATACCTGAAAGATTACGAGATGATCATTCATTAACATTTTCTAATTTGTCACCAAATCTTTTCCATCTTAAACAAGGTTAACTTTATCACAACACCGCTATTAGATAAACACTTGTTATCATAAATTTCTCAAATCGAATGCACACAATTTCACCAAACGCTTTAACCATCGATGTTGTTTTTATTGACATTTTGAAGCGACGCGAACAGATTTCAACTAAAAAAGTTGTTGATTTTGCATTGCAATTATTGTTTTGCTTTCAACTGTCTCCGGCATTTGACAGCATTCAAAACAACATATTTTCAACAACTTGAATATATGCAAATCAAAAACCATATTGGTTGAATCAAAAAGAAATTAGTTGAATCAACTATCGCAAAAATCAAAAACTGCGATATCGCAATGTTATGATCGAAGGGTTCTCCGTGTATAATATGTACAGTTTTTGGATCGCATTCAATAAGAAGATGCCGAAAAACAATGTTTGAGGTCGTTTTAAATTCTGAGACTTCCGTTTCATCGATAGTTTTTGAAAATCTTTGATTTGGGGATGAGAGGAAGTGAAAACATACAGGAGTGTGACAATCGAATTCGTTTGAAAGTCCAAGAAAGAAACTTTGATACCATTTGAAAGCAACCAAATGTTAGTTATTCAAGGTTATCGGGTTCTTTCAATTCGCAAGTTTTTCTTTTTAAGATATCATCAAGACAGTCAATTTGGGTAAATATAGTCTCATGAATAATTCTTTCGCATTACGTAACATTGGACTGAGATTTAGTACTTCCTCAGCATAAATGCTCCTGAAACGAACACAAAAAAGTAAACGTCCACCCTCGGCAGAATCTTCCCCTCCGACTTCATCCCATACCCTTGTGAACATATACTCTTGATTCCCATCCCACAGATCCCGGTAAGGCAACCGAAAAGTGCGCTGCTTATGCTAATCGAAATGACTGCGTACCGTCCCGTCAGATGATCCCGAGCAGCAGGGTTGCCAATCCACCGAAAACACTATCCTCGGCACGTCGAACCACCAAAGCCTCCCTTGATTGGGATTTACCGAGCGTTCAAACGGGAACGGTAAAACGTCGGCCCTGTTCGCAGGGATCCAAGGAGGCAACGCCTACTAGTTCATCTCCACCGGAAAACCGGCAACCGTTTACCATTGAGATCGATATAACAGCTGCAGTCAACCGTGATGACACCCGGCAGGATGAGAAAACTGCGGCCATCGGTGCCACTGGAGAGGAGAAGGAAGCCAGTGTTCCTAATCGAGGAAACATGAAATCCATTGGTGGATCCACGAAACAGTCGAAAATCGCAATACTTCGACAGAAGGCCGACGATGGCAATAAAAAATCAAAAGGGAAAAACACTGCGGGAGACCTAAAGAGTCCCCCGGCAGCATCGAAAATATCCATCTTTCAGAAAACATCCAATCTACTAGCGAAAACAGCCAACGACAATAAAGCCCCAGCTCTCCCGTTGCAGCAAAAACTTAAAAACAACATAATCCCTCCGAAAAAGCCAGTCAAACAATCAACCATCACCATCGGTGGAACGTTGGAAAGAAGAGAAAAGCAAACCTCCACCGGAACAGCGACGAACGCCGGTCGAAGCCAGAAAAAAGTTTCCTTCTTCCCAAGTCCGCCGGCCGAGGCCAGCGGAAGTGGTGGAAACGCGGTTGTTTCAATCAAATCCAGCACGGTAAAAACGACTGTTCGTTCCCGGCAGCAATCGCTCAGTGACACCGCCGGCGTACAGTTTAAAGAACTTTATCGGGATTTTCCGGCATCGGTCGGTGCGAGCGAGTCGACCCTGTCAGACGCGGATCAAGTTCACACTTCTCCGTTGTCGCCAGTGCCACCGCCGCCGTTGCCCCTATACCGAGATCCTCCGCCGCCGCCTCCTCCGTCGGTATCCTTGGTAAACGAAAAGAAGACGGAAGTCATTCAGCAGGATCTAATTTCAATGGAACCTGTCAGCAAAAATGAAGACATTGCGCCGGTAGTGAAGGAGGCTACCACCAGGTCCAAGCTCAAGGGATTCGGCCTCGGCAAGCTGATATCATCTTCGGGTTCGGGTTCGGGTTCGGGCGGCGAGAAGAAAGGTAATAATTATGTGACACTGCCACCCTCACCGAAAGCGACGACCAGAATGTCTTCCAAAAGTGCAACCGAACTGCCAGCCCCACCTACACCTCCCCCACCCCCAGCACCGGAATCACCGGAAAAGGTCTTTCATGGGTCTCCGGATGACATTCTCACAAAGCCGGAGTTTACGTCATTGCTACTGAAGAATCTGCCCGTGCGGCAGAGGAAAGGGGCAGTGCCGCACTTGGAAAACTACTGCCTGTTTGATCCTTCGGTAGATTTTTTCAACGAGAAGGAACACAAAATGCGACCGATTCCGGAATCGGTCGAGTTAGCCGATCCCATTCTGTACCAGAATCCGTTGATCTACGATGCCGTCGATCGAGATTCGGACAACTATTTCACCCTCGAACCCGATGAGTTCGACGTGGAAACCAAGAACCGGTTGTCTCTGGAGAAGGTCGAAGAAAAGATCGACGAAATTTTCAACAAAACACGAACCTCGTCATCCTCCAGCGGATCCAGTCCTGACTATCCGTCGATGGTGAATTCGGTGATCGAAACTCCTTCGTCGAATCTGGAATCCACCGACGAAAGTGACTACGGATTCCGGAATCGTTTGATTGACCAGTTGAAGGTAGTTACCAAATCGATATCCGGTTCAATCAACGGTGACCAGCAGGAATCGTCGTACTACGGCGTGGTAACCAAAACAGCTGTCAGTGAGTTCGGCCGACTTCATCGCCCGTCGACTTCGCTACCGAATTCGCCCCTGCAACAAAGGAAAAGTGATGAATCATCATCCTCTTCGCCACCCTCCAGCTCAAAAACGAACGACTCCTCGTCCTGTAATGAAGCTTCATCCGCCCTCGGAACAACAGTCGGCTCCGATGGACCATCTTCAATCAGCCCCCCTGCCTCCTCATCGGATTCACCAGCATCCCTACCGTCTTCAAAGGTGACGAAAATTAAATCAGACCCATCCTCGGCTGCCGTCGTCGCCACCACCAGTAGCAAGGTTCACTTTCTCCCACTCCTGTCCCATCCGGCCTTTTCATTAGATTCCCTCAAATCCAGCGTCTCCCTGCCACATTTGCAGAAATCCTCCACCGGGGCAATCAGTAAAAACAACTCCCACCCACTCCAACACCACCACCACCACCCCTATCAGCAGCAGCAGCAGCAGCACCACAATCAAACTTTGGCAGCAACCCGAAATGGTTCTCTCGACGCGACGCCACTCTTCAGTCGGCTTCGCAAACAGCGTCCACTATCGAACCACAGCGACGCCGATAGTGGATTTCTCAGCCCGGTGACTCCTCCGGATTCCACCGGGCACAGCATGCAGAATCAAATTCTTGCCGCCGAGCAGCAACATCCGAACAACGGCAACAGTGACACCACGGTAGTGGTTCTGGAGCAGTGCGACAGCATCCAGGAGTTGATCCAGGTGAGTAACGCGGCAAATCCTTTCCATTGTATAAATAATCCGATAATGTAGAACCGGTAAGCTCAAATAACGAAATCCAATCACGTGCGAGGACTTCCGCAGGTCGCACCTCACTCACGCGCTTCGAGTAATGAATGATAGCTAATTAGAACTCGAGCAGGTGGTGTTTTGTGACCTGATCCGGTTATCCAAGTGGCAAACATTCGGCAACTAAAATGGTGGCAGAGAGATGTTTTGTTTTAATCAACTTGGTTTGAGGCTGACAGGTAGGTGGACGGTAAATTATGCCAAAAAGGTATGGGAACATGTTTGGGGAGGAGAGTATAATTGTTTTAACGTTTTTCAAACCGTCCGCTGCGGCTGCGACCGACGAATCAAATTGCAAAACTAATTATCTTGCGGCCAGCCGGATGTTATCAAATGACAGCGGGTTTTTTTTTGTTCGCACCTGTGGTGTGCAATTAAAGTTCGTTTGTGTTTCATTATTTATCGTGTGTTGGCCAGGTTGGTAAATCTATTGGAAACAGTGAAATGTTGTTGTTGGTCATTTACCCGCCCGCAGTGGACTTTGTTGATTTAATTTTTTTTTGGTTTCCCAGAGAGAGAGAGAGAGTTTGGATATCAGATTACGTTTGGTTTGTTCAGTGAATGAAGCGTTGATAGTCATATTATCACCACCACCACGACAGTCATCATCATCAACAACAACAGCGGAATTTACGGTTCATAAAGCTATCGTTCGAAAAACATAGCATGCTGTGGAAAGAAGGGGTTTCGTTCATTAATTCAGATGAGTGGCGATTGAAATGTCCAAACATTTTTCCTGAAGTTTTGCAATTCTACACTCTTCTCTTTCACTTTTAATTCATGCCTCTTATATCATCCTTAAGGTAATAACAGTTTCGGAATCGTGAATAAATTCAGCTCCAGAGTTCTAGAGCTAAACTCATAAACAGAATTCTTGGTCTAGTTCCGAATGTAGTCCTTGAATTCAGTTCCGGTAACTAAATTCGAGCTTAGAATATAACACATGGATCAATGAGTCCCGAGACTAAAACAGAGATGGCGCTTGTAGTAAACCAGTAACCACGTCTTTCTAGAGTACATACCTTTGCTTGAAACGGGTCAAAATTTTAAGTCGATCCGACCAGAAACAGCTGAGTTATCGAGGTTGGAGTAAAGTCGTTTTGTAGTTTGTTTAAAAAATGAAAAAAACCGAGTTTCGTGTTTTTATAAAACATTGTTTTTTAATGGGTAAAAACATCGTGCAAGCGAAACAATGGATTGAAAAATGTTATCCGGACTCTTGTCCATCAAAAGCAACGATTTGTCGGTGGTTCGCCGAGTTTAAACGTGGTCGTACCGACACAAATGACGCGGAACGCTCGGATAGAGCTGTGGAAGCCGTTTCACCGGAAAATGTGAGTGAAGTGACAAAAATTATAATGAAAGATCGTAAAGTGAAGCTCCGTGAGATTGCTGAGATGACACAGATATCATATGGAAGTGTTTTTTCCAAGTGGGTGCCGCGATTGCTTTCGATGGAACAAAATGCACCCTGCCACAATTCGATGAAAACAATGGCGAAATTGAACGAATTGGGCTTTGATCTGCTTCCCCACCCCCCATACTCGACAGATTTAGCCCCCAGTGATTACTGGCTCTTTGCTGATCTTAAAAAAATGCTCCAGAGAAAAAGATTTGGCTCAAATGAGGAGGTCATCGTTGAAACTGAAGCTTATTTTGTAGCGAAAGATAAATTTTTTTATGAACATGGTATTGAAAAATTAGAAAATCGTTGGAACCAAAAAGGTGATTGAACCAAAAAGGTGTTGATGAATAAAAAAAAGTTTTGCAAAAAAAATGTTGTTTCCATTGTTAGTCTCGGGACTTTTTGATCCATGTGTTAGGTTCTGGTGAATATATATTAATGATGACAAAAAGTACTTAACATCGGATGAATTCCACAAATTGATTTTTTTTAAGAAGCATTAAAATATTCCCAAACAACTATGCAAAGCTTTCCTATCCTGTACGTAAATTTAGTTTTTAATCCAACTAGTGGTGTATTTATGCCTTCCTCATATTACTCATATTTCCGAAAATATCAGTAGAATATTCTTCGAAGAATTTTCTTTTAAATCTATATATATATAAATGGATGTAAGTTTGTATGTTTGTAACGCGATAACTTCGGAACTATTGAACGGATTGCTACCAAACTTAGCACAGGTACTTCTTGTATTTCAGAGATGGTTTAGGGAGTATATTCATATGGGAGGGAGCGTAACAAGTGTCATAAACAAGGGGGAGTTATGGAAAAAATCATATAACTTGACAAGAATCGATACGTTTTGAAGACCGTAGAACCATTTTGCATACCTTAGATATGACTATATGGGGGGTGGATGTAGCAAGTGCCTTTAACTAGGGGGTGTAATGATTGAAACGGCATAATTCCGAAACCACTGAACGGATTGCCACCAAACTTGGCACAGATACTTTTTGCTCTTCTGAGATGGTCATAAGCGTATTTTTATTGGGGGAGGGAGCGTAGTAAGTGTCCTTAACAAAGGTGGTCATTAAAAATATTATCTAATTTGACGAGAATCGGTACTTTTTGAAGACACTTTTTGCACAACTTTGATAAGATTATAAGGATATTCTGTGGAGAGAGGGTGTAGTAAGTGCCTCTAAAAAGGAGTGTAATGTTTGTAACGGCATAACTGCGAAACTATTGCACGAATTGCTATAAAATTTGGTACAGTTATATCTTGGTCTTCAGAAATAGTCATAAAGGTGCTGTTGTTAGAGTATTTTTATGGGGGAGAGAGCGTATCAACTATCCTTAACAGGGGTCTTGAAAAAATTTATTCAATTTGACGAGAATCGATACTTTTTGAAGACCATAGATACTTTTTGCGCAACTTAGGGTATTCGTCAGGGGTGGATGTAGTACGTCCCTCTAAAAAGGAGATGTAAAGTTTGTCTGCCTCTGAACGTGAGTGTATTTAAGTTTCAGCATAACTACGAAACAGCTAAACGAATCGCTACCAATTTTGGTACATGTACCAAAGGTGGGAATCGATATTTTTTTTAAAAGCACAGATACACTACACTACTAAGGGTAATCATGAAGGAGATCTGTAGTAAGTGCACTGACAAAAAGGAAGTTAAATCAAAATAGATTATAAGGTTATTTTGAGGGTGAAAGAGTGGAGTAAGTGCCCCGAACATGGAAAGTATAAGGGAAAATTGATCGGGTTTTACGAAAAATTACGAGTACAGTATATTTCTAGCAACTAAGTGAGGTTCACAAAAATATTCACGAGAGTGCGGGGGAATAAGTATTCTCAACATTGATCTGAATTGACGAAATCATTCAATCAATGTGCATTTTATTATGTAAATTGAAAAAACTGTCGACTCAAGATAATGGAAATAAGTTTACAACAACATTTGTATTAACTGAATCGTTATTCCATAAGTTTTCCTCCCCGATGAACGGCCAAAATGGTTAAAGCCTTGGTAAAATAAATTATATAAAAATGTCATTCTATAGTACGAATATAAAGGGTGATTTTTTAAGAGCTTGAGAACTTTTTTAAACAATAAAACGCATAAAATTTGCAAAATCTCATCGGTTCTTTATTTTAAACGTTAGATTGGTACATGACATTTACTTTTTGAAGATAATTTCATTTAAATGTTGACCGCGGCTGCGTCTTAGGTGGTCCATTCGGAAAGTCCAATTTTGGGCAACTTTTTCGAGCATTTCGGCCGGAATAGCCCGAATTTCTTCGGAAATGTTGTCTTCCAAAGCTGGAATAGTTACTGGCTTATTTCTGTAGACTTTAGACTTGACGTAGCCCCACAAAAATAGTCTAAAGGCGTCAAATCGCATGATCTTGGTGGCCAACTTACCGGTCCATTTCTTGAGATGAATTGTTCTCCGAAGTTTTCCCTCAAAATGGCCATAGAATCGCGAGCTGTGTGGCATGTAGCGCCATCTTGTTGAAACCACATGTCAACCAAGTTCAGTTCTTCCATTTTTGGCAACAAAAAGTTTGTTAGCATCGAACGATAGCGATCGCCATTCACTGTAACGTTGCGTCCAACAGCATCTTTGAAAAAATACGGTCCAATGATTCCACCAGCGTACAAACCACACCAAACAGTGCATTTTTCGGGATGCATGGGCAGTTCTTGAACGGCTTCTGGTTGCTCTTCACTCCAAATGCGGCAATTTTGCTTATTTACGTAGCCATTCAACCAGAAATGAGCCTCATCGCTGAACAAAATTTGTCGATAAAAAAGCGGATTTTCCGAATGGACCACCTAAGACGCAGCCGCGGTCAACATTTAAATGAAATTATCTTCAAAAAGTAAATGTCATGTACCAATCTAACGTTTAAAATAAAGAACCGATGAGATTTTGCAAATTTTATGCGTTTTATTGTTTAAAAAAGTTCTCAAGCTCTTAAAAAATCACCCTATAGTTATGATGTTAAACAACCTTTCGTTATAAAATAATCATTATCAGATGGAAAATTTTGAGCAATTAATGATGTCATAAAAATTTTCATAAAGAGGAGGGAGTAGCAAGTCTTGATAGCCATGGAAGCCAAAGGTATTGTAGATCGAATGTGACGAGGAAATACGGAAGTACGTTACAAGCACATATACATATGAAACTCGGAGGTTATTAAGAAGGTATTTATAGAGAGAAAGGTGTTTAAAATGTTCCTAACAAAAGGGTTCAAATATAAAACTGATCCAATTTGTCGAGAATGCCATGAAAATTATGATTATTTTGAGATCTGAGATGGGACAATCGGGTTGTCGTCTTATAACTTTCACTACAATCAGAGTATTTTACTAAGCAGGACGACTTCGAGAATTTTTTTCGGCATTGCCTTCACGAAACATTTCCGAGCAACGCCGGGTAATTCAGCTAGTCTTGAATAAAATAAGAATATTTCTTTGGGTATGATCTAACATAACATTTTCAATTTGTAAACAGTTATGGCAAATTAATAAGATTTTTTGCCTTTCTCATATAAAAAGGTTATGCAATCACTGTGAAAACCGACTTTTGAACCGAGGCCCGGAGGGCTGAGTGTCATGTACCATTCGACTCAGTTCGTCGAGATAACCAAATGTCTGTGTGTGTGTGTGTGTGTGTGTGTGTGTGTGTGTGTGTGTGTGTGTGTGTGTGTGTGTGTGTGTGTGTGTGTGTGTGTGTGTGTGTGTGTGTGTGTGTGTGTGTGTGTGTGTGTGTGTGTGTGTGTGTGTGTGTGTGTGTGTGTGTGTGTGTGTGTGTGTGTGTGTGTGTGTGTGTGTGTGTGTGTGTGTGTGTGTGTGTGTGTGTGTGTGTGTGTGTGTGTGTGTGTGTGTGTGTGTGTGTGTGTGTGTGTGTGTGTGTGTGTGTGTGTGTGTGTGTGTGTGTGTGTGTGTGTGTGTGTGTGTGTGTGTGTGTGTGTGTGTGTGTGTGTGTGTGTGTGAGACAAATAATGTCACTCAATTTTCTCAAAGATGGCTGAATTGATTTTCACAAACTTAGATTCAAATGAAAGGTTTTATGACGTTATACAATTTTCCTGAGTTTCATTTGGATTCGACTACAGGTTGCGGAATTACAAGGAAATATGTGAAAATTTATGAAAAAATATGCAATAAATTCTCTCGGAAATTTCTTAACCGATTTTCACAAACTAAGAAGCAAATTAGAGATCTTGAAATTTTTTAAAAAGCCCCCGGAAAGTTGATCCAAATCCGACTGCCGGTTCCGGTATTACGGTGCGATTAGTGAACATTTTCAATTTCATGAGTATTTTTTCACAATCAATGGCGAAACGAGGTGCACATTTTTATAAAACTTACTGCAAAATTGATTTTGTTGACGGATTTTATTAGCTTGTGAATATATAAAACTACTTTGAAACTACTAGTCCCCGGTTTCCGCTTCCGAAAGCACCGATAATGGTGCAGAAAATCTACATAAACGGAACTCCCGTCGATTTCTCAGCAACGGTTAAGCCGTTTTTCACGAATCATGACTCAAATTAAAGCTCTCATTGTCTTTAAATATACTGTGCAATTCCATCCTAATCCGACTTCTGGTTCCGAAATTATAGGGCGATGAGTGTCAAAACATTCAAATCGTCATTCAGAATGACGATGCAAAACTGGTACGCGACGGTACGTGCGGCTTTGCTCCATTCACAGCGTGCTTTGTTCAATTTCGTATAGCGTGCAGGATTGCCACATTAAAATTTATATTTTTCAGGTGAAATATATGTAAATTTCTAATCCTTTTATTCAATTTGTACCTACTTGTTAGTGTTATTACAAGATCATGATAACGATACTTTTCAATAAAAGTGCACTTATTGACTTTCTCGTAAAGAAAGTTTATACAATTACTTAAAAAATTGATCAGTGGATATTGACCCGAAAGTGTTCTACATAATTCGACACAGTTCATTGAGCTGAGCAATATATGTGGCTGTGTGTGTATGTGTGTGAGTATGTGTCAAATAATGTCGCCCATAAAAAGAAACTCGTAGTCCTATAGGTCGCTATTGAATTTCACACCGTCAAGAGTAAAATTCTTCTAGAGTTGGCCTAAAACTGATTCAATTTGTAGGCTATATTTGTTACTTACTAAACGAACCAACTTCGGCTGTACTGGTTCCAAGTTCCCAGTTCCAGAAGTACCGGAAATAGTGGTCAAAAAGTTTAAAACGAGACTCACTCAATTTTCTCAGAGATGATTTGATCGATTTACACAAACATGCTCAAATAAAAGTTCCTACAGTCTCATAGGTTGCTGTTTAATTTCATCCGGGTCCGAAGAGTTTTTAAACATTTAGTGCGACGATGCAAAAAAAAAGAAAAAATCTTATCAACTTAACACAACTGTTTAGAATTTGAAAAGGTTATGCTAGTTTATACCAAAAGAAAGTTTCTTATTTTATTGAAGATTGAAAAAAAATTTCTTCACAAAATCTTCTGGTGATATTTTTGAAAATATAACTAATCTGAGAAAGGCATCATTACACCACTAGGTGGATTAAAACAGGTTTTCTTTATTTTGCATCGTCGCACTAAATGATAAAAAACACTTTACCCTGCAGATCTGGAACCGGAAGTCGGACCAGGATTAAACTAAACAGCAATCTATGAGACCATAGGAGCCAACTTTGTCAGGTATACCGATTTCTCGGTATTTATACAGATATTTGACCTCTATACCGCAATACAGATATGTACTCTAAAAGAAACCGATAGTTCCCGGATCGTATAGATAAATGCCGATTTTCGTTTTCAGCTTGAATGGACATTAGAAAACGTTGTTACGGGATCTTTTTTTTTGCTCTTTAAAATGAGCTTTGGTGAAATTTTTCTGGTACTTATGTTGACGAGATTCTGTACCGATAAGGCGCCGAATTTAGTTTTTTAGCGTCGAATACACATTTTTGGAAAAATGACCTGACAATGCTGAACTTTTATTTGAGCCTATTTGTGGAAACCGATCAGATCATCTCATTTTAAACTTTTGGCATTAAAAAAGCCTTACTCTTCGCTATGCGGGGCCGTGCTAATTTGAAACTATTATTTTGCTATGTTAAGGCGTTTAAGGGTTATGCAATGTTTTTGAGTTTTTTAAAGGTATTTTTAGGATTAATTCAAAGACTGTCCCAAACAGTATAAACGCAAACAAAAACCGCTACCGTTTCGCAATGATTCAGAATCTGTCAATTTTTATGGCTGCGTCTTGTTGTTCGCACTCTTCTCTAACCACTTGTGCAGTTGTTTATTTGTTCTCATTAGTTTGTTTCGAAATGCGTGGACTTTAAGCAGAACAACGTCGAAAAATTGTGTACAAATGGTGCACTGAGAATGATAGCAAAAATGGAAGGAATTAGTGAAAAAGCCGTGCGAAATGCAATCAGGAAGTTTGGTGAGGATTACACCTTTGAGGATAAATCGAAAACGGGTCGAAAAAAAAGTCCTGCTAACCCTCAGTTGGATAAACGTATACTGGAGGCGTTCGAGCAAAAGAAGGAGGTTTCATTTCGGGATGTGGCCAAAAAAGTGGGCATTTCGAAGTCAAATGTTCTTCGTGATAGAGAACGTTTGAATCTTCGAACCTATAAGAAGCAGAAACAACCAAAACGTAGTCCGAAACAAGAAGCATCGATCAGGCCGAGGGTTCGAAAGCTGTAGAATACGATTCTTGCTGGAAATTTGAACTGCATAATCATGGACGACGAAACCTACCTGAAACTCGATTACAAATCCTTGCCGCGACCACAATATTATACGGTGCGAGAAGGGCAGTTGTTAAACCTGTCCGAGACATCGATTGAAGTCGAAAAATTTGGTAAGAAAGCTATGGTCTGGCAAGCAATTTGAACAGCGAAATATACATCAAGGAATGTTTACAAAAACGACTTCTACCCATGATTCGAAGCCACAAGGATCCTTTTGTCTTCTGGCCAGATCTTGCTTCTTGCCACTACTCGAAATCAACGGTAGAATGGTATACTACCAAAAATGTCACTTTCGTCCCAAAAGACATGAATCCACCAAATTGCCCACAACTTCGACCAATTGAGGAATTTTGGGCATTAACGAAGGCACATCTTAGGAAGCATGTCTCGGTAGCCGAAACCATTCAACAGTTCGAAAAAGATTAAAAAAAAACGTCAAAACTTGTCGCCAAGAAGTCTGCACGGAATTTAATGAGGAACGTTCGCAAGAAGGTGCGCCAGCTAGTCTACAATGGCTAAGTAGCAAATGTTGAGAATAATATTCTGTTGTTGTAGTCTAATATTATCAGTATATCGAATAAAATTTGAATATCAACACTTGTGAATTATTTACAGCGAAATCAAAGTGCGTCCATACTTTCAGAGACGGTCTTTAACTTGGACGATTGTTATACGAAACCTGGAGTGCCAGCCATTCGTTCTTCGAACTTGACCAATCACTCAGATGGTACTGCTCATTGTTGAAATCAAATCTTGAAATACTAAATGAGCGAATATGATAAAAGTGCGGTTTGTCGGTTATTTAATTCATACCATTTAGTTTAAACAGCTCTCCGGATCTATTCTTTCTAGTTTTCTGTAACCAATTTGCAACAAATTCTATATTTGTTGCTAAACACAATACGATAATATAAAATAAAGTCTATAACCGAAATGAGCTTTTCCAACCGACACACCCACGCCTACTACGACCTTTCATAGTATTTAAATCCTGTTTGTATATTCATTAGAAAACATTAACCAGCACTAATCTAATTAAAATCTGACCAAATCCTTGGTAAAATTATCACATAAAATATTTTCAAACCCCCCAGTCCGAATCAGAATCATATTTCCACGCGTCAGTGAATACTTTTATTAAAAAGTAAATTAAACAAATAAATCATGTCGTTAATAATATCCGTCTGTTCCTCCCTAAATGCAGCGAACAAATCGCTACAATTTGACACGCCGAGGCTGAACCATAAGCAATAGTTACATCGACCGAGTTCCGAGATGTTTTACCATTCTAATCAGCCACGGTTGTGAAAAGTTTCTCTCCTCCCACTCTCGTTGCTCATTTCGGTGTTTCACGCATTTTCCTGCCATACGGCAAGTGCATGTTGCTGTACGTGGCAATACAAATAGGGTTTACTTTTTATAATTATTGCACCAATAGGAGCGGTCGCGGCGTAGGGTAGTTCCACCGTTGAACGATTCCATTCATTGTGAGCAAAGAGAGTATTACTTTAAGACGATCGAACCACCCCAAAACAAAACAGACCGGTTTCGGGTCAATGGCAATGGATCGTATTTCCACAAGTACTACACATGACGATATCCACCCCAACCTTTCCGGGCTAAACTGGCGACAATAATTGAGATGACTTTTCATTTCCCAGTCCCGGCAGTCCGACCGCTCAACCCTCGATCATGTGCAACTCGTAGTGTGTGAGGCACTTGTACCCCTGCATGCAGGCAGACGGATATTGCTTTGCTAGCGCAAAAACGATTCCCAAATCCCAACAGACGAAAACGACGGCGGCGCACGAATGGGATTTGGTGCAATTCCCATACCGAGGGTTACAACTTGCATTTCAGCACCCTTCCCGTTCTTCTTAGCGTTCAGTTGAAGGAAGAAAAAAAATAATTCCAGTATCGCAATTGCTTGATGGAATTTCCATAATCTTAATTACATGCCGCAGCAGAAGTCAAATTGTATTCGGAATTTTTCGCTCGAAGCGCAACGACGGAGGGACGGAGCGACACCGGCTATAATTATGGGCTCAGTTTTAAACAAATACCTACCCCTCGGTGACGCACTTTTCCGATAGGGCTGACATATTGCCCCAGGGCGACGGCGTCTGCGGCGATAGGAATCTTGTCGAACCAAATGCCGAATGCCGCTGGCAGAAAACGGCCATCGAATGAAGGGATAGAAACGGAATTTTCAACGGATTAGTTCTTGTTTGATGGTAGATGAGTTGGTAATCGCATTGCGATATCATTAGACGCGAGTTCTCTATGGTTTGAGGCATCGATTCATTCTCCGGATGATTTGCCTGGTGTATAAAAGTCTAATTTTCCTTTAATATATGTGGTATGAATAATCTTGCGTTAATAATTATAGTGTTGGAAATTTATCAACATTGTCAAAGAAACTTTGAAGTATTTCGACAGGTGTAGTTCATAACATTGTGAAAATTTCAAATAAAGCAAAACTACGGCCGATTCCAAATGAAATTAAGCTCTCGACTCATCAGTGCTTAAGGGGCGGGTAAGGTCTACCACTCTTGAAAAACCACACTCTTGAAAAACCATTCATATTTTCTTCGTGAAATATTTCAAGAATGTTTTGTCCAATGTTGAAGCCTAACGGAACAAAACTCAGGAAGTTACGGGCCTTTATTTATTCCTATCTCATACTGCGAAGAGGCAAGTGTTCTGCTTCGATTGACTTAAAAATTTGACAAAACATTCTTGAAATGTTTTATTATGACAAAATACAAAGAAAAAATATGATTTTTCGAACGTGTTAGACTCTACGCGTTCCCCAGGAAAAGAAATTGTTTCCTTCGATTTTAAAGACATCAAACTTTAAACGCGTTTTTCTCGAAGGCAGTTATTGAAAGTCCGCGTTCATCGACAATCGAAAACTACATCTCCAATTTTTTTCAAATTTTGCACACTTTTTCTACATATAAAATACCAGACTCCAAATTCTTCCATTTCCTTTTCGTTACTTTAGGGAGGTTTTACAGCTAAAATATGACGGATTTTCTCGTAAAAAATCTTAGTTTTGATTTTAAACAACCTTCAATAATTAAAAATAAATAAAAAAATTTTAGAAAATCAAACGGAAACGTTGGGGTCTAGATACAGAACAGCTATTATTAATATCCTTCTATAAATAGTGTAAATTTTCCATCTGCTTAGCGGGCTAAAATTGAACTGCTAGACGCAAATGACAGTTCAATTTGAATTGTTTTAAGAACTGATTATTCGAAAAACAGAAGCAGTAAACAGTAATAAAAATTATTACTAAAATATTGGCTCAAAAAATTTCAACAAAAAATTAGGAAAATACCGATACCGAGTACCGTTGTATATATATTGAATACCGACTAGATAATTACTGCTGAAGAAGATTCTTAGCTATCGTGGAATGCGCGAAAGTGATTCTGATTACTGATACGGCCAACTAGTTTTGCCCTACTGTAACATCAGTAATAGAAAAGTTGTCAGATAAACTATTTTATGAATACTACGAGGTCTGTTCAAAAAGTTCCAGGAATTTTTTAATTGCGCGCGTCTGGAGAGTCCGGTGGTCAAAAGTTTTTTTTTATTGTGTTGGTACATATGTCCCTAATGTATGGTGAAATTTTCAGCTGTATTCATTGTTTACATTCTGTTTTGTAGCGGCTGGTGTAGACGTGTTTTTTTGAGCTCGGCGATTTTTGTCTTGGTGACGTTGGGTGCTTCCACGTGGACGATTGTGCTTTTGTTTCGACATCATAACCGTACACCCATGTTTCATCACCAGTTATGACCCTTTCAAGTAAATTTCACCATACATTAGGGACATATGTACCAACACAATAAAAAAAAATTTTTGACCACCGGACTCTCCAGACGCGCGCAATTAAAAAATTCCGGGAACTTTTTGAAAAGACCTCGTATTTTAAGGATAAACGATAAATGGGAGAAAATTGGGTGGAAGAGTTGCTCGAGTGTAAGATTTTGAAATGAGGGAATCCAGAAAATCAAGAAATCGTCGCCACCCCGTGAAATTATTCATTTGAACATCTTTAGAAAATAACACAGTTTCGGTCCATTGCTCAACCGATACAGACGTTTGAGAACTATACAAAAACCAGAAATGAAATTTCCACGGCATTTAAATCATTGGTCAGTTGATTCAAAAATTTTGATTGAAAACCATCGATGAAGAACTATTCCAAGTTTCTGTTATCGTCAGATAAATTGAGCTATCTAGACTTTTCAAAACAAAACCGTAAGCAATAATCTGTATTATAAAACTTGTTTTAATCCACCTAGTGGTGTAATGATGCCTTTCTCATATCAATCATATATAATACTGTGGTATTCTTCAAAATAATTTTCTTCGATTCTTATAAGAATAAATGAATTTTGTTTGACCGTCTACTGATAAAAACTATCAATTGGAAAAGATTTGAGATCGATTTAGAAAACTTTTTAAGGTTTCTCCCCATTTTCAGTGATGGTATACAATATTTAGCCCCCGTTACCCTATATTTCTGGATCCGGAAGTCGGATCCGCATGAAATCCAGGAATTCCATATGGGACCACGAGACCTTTCATTTGAATCTAAGTTTGTCAAAATCGGTTCAACCATCTCCGAGAAAACCTTGTGCGATAATTTGACACACACACACACACACACACACATACACACACAGACAGACATTACTCAGCTCGATGAACTGAGTCGAATGGTATATGACACTTGGCTCTCTGGCCCAATTTTCACTAGTCGGTTTTCACAGTGATTGCATAACCTTTCTATACGAGAAAGGCAAAACATTATGCTTGTTCGACAATAGCACTAAACAAATTGAAAATATCTTTTTAAGGCGGTTAGTAAAATGTAGTACATCGCTTTGAAAGAAAACGAATTCCATTTAATTCCACTAGATTGTACAAAATGGTGAAATAAAACGGAATTTATTTTCTTTTAAAGCGACTAAATTAATATTTATAGTATCAAATCGTTAATGCTTGTACATTTTATATTAGCACTTTATAATCACATACAGCTAATAATGACTGTAACATATCTAACGTAAATACAGTATTTTAAGCATTCAAATTCTAAATATATAGCCTAAAGACTGTCCCTGAAAGTATGGACGCACCTTGATTTCGCTGTAAATAATTCACAAGTGTTAGATATTAAAATTTTCGATATACTGATAATATAAGACTACAACAACAGAATATTATTCTCAACATTTGCTACTTGGCTATTGTAGACTAACTGGCGCACCTTCTTGCAAACGTTCCTCATTAAATTCCGTACAGACTTCCTGACGACAAGTTTTGACACTTTTTTCCAATCTTTTTCGAACTGTTGAATGGTTTCGGTTCCTCAATTGATCGAAGTTGTGGGCAATTTGGTGGATTCATGTCTATTGGGACGAAAGTGACATTTTTGGTAGTATACCATTCTACCGTAGAAGTCGTTTTTGTAAACATTCCTTGATGTATATTTCGCTGTTCATTGAAGCAGTGGTGATGAAGAGTTTCGAAATCTTACCGCAGCTGAAAATTGCTTGCCAAACCATAGCTTTATTGACTTCAATCGATGTCTCGGACTGGTTTAACACTTGCCCTTCTCGCACCGTATAATATTGTGGTCCCGGCGAGGATTTGTAATCGAGTTTTACGTAGGCTTCGTCGTCCATGATTATGAAGTTCAAATTTCCAGCAAGAATCGTATTGTACTGCTTTCGAACCCTCGGCCTGATCGATGCTTCTTGTTTCGGATTACGTTTTGGTTGTTTCTGCTTCTTATAGGTTCGAAGATTCAAACGTTCTTTAGCACGAAGAACATTTGACTTTGAGGTGCCCACTTTTTTGGCTACAACCTCCTTCTTTTACTCGAACGCTTTCAGTATACGTTTGTCCAACTGAGGGTTAACATGACCTTTTTTCCGATCCGTATTCGGTTTATCCTCAAAGGTGTTATCCTCACCGAACTTCCTGATTCCATTTCGCTCGGCTTTTTCACTTACTCCTTCCATTTTTGCTATCTTTCTCAGTGACAATCCGCGTTCTGTGCACCATTTGTACACAATTTTTCGACGTTGTTCTGCTGAAATTGCACGCATTTCGAAACAAACTAATGAAAACGAATAAACAACTGCACAAGTGGTTAGAGAAGAGTGTAAACAACAGGACGCAGCCAGAAAAATTGACAGATTCTAAACCATTGCGAAATGGCAGCGGTTTTTGGTTGCGTCCATACTTTCTGGGACAGTCTTTATTTAAGTGATTCTTAGGCTTTGCCAATTTGTGCCCGAACAAACTTTCCTGATTCTATTCAATGAGCAGTGTTTTCAAAAATACCACAATTGTATTGCTGAGAATACTAGTCACATGAGAAAAGCATCATTACACCAATAGGTGGATTAAACAGGTTTTTCATTTAAACATTCCTAACCTTAAAATTTATTCCTAGACCCAATTGTTAAATAAGAAAGCTATGTCGAGTTTCCTAATCAAATCCAAGAGTATTTTTTGACATACCCTATAATAATATATTGCATGATTTGCTCAATTCTCATATTGCAAGATTGCAGATTTACACGTTCAAAACTCATTACTCGTTGTTGGCAAAAAAAAACTCATTAATACGGGTTTCACCTTGTTCGTCATATTTTTTACCTTTCAAAACGGTTTGAAGACAGCCAATATAAGGATGTAATACTGATACTATACGGTGGTTGTGACATAACTTTCCCATTCAGTTTCAATAATTTTTACTGAATGATCAAAATTTATTACGGCCAAACATTGTCATGATGGAAAATATACTTCAACGATTGCAAAATTTGACGAAAATGCTCTCTTGATTTGTTCGGTTACAACTTACCGTCAAAGAAAAATTTTCACCTTCAAATTCTTACTAACAAAAGATACTAAGCGGTTGAACATGACTTTTCTAACAAGTTCCAGAATGACAATTCCCCAAGTAGCACCTATAACTTGTTCATAACAAAAATTAAATAAAACAGATGTTGCATAATGGTCGCATGACAAACACGGCGAAACATGTCGTATTATGATGGTGACAATGGAGTCAAAACAATGTAAGGTAATCTAACTCGCACGACGTACTCACATTGACTGTTTTTAGTCGCCAACTGGTCAACGTAACAAAATGTAACAATGAAAAAGTGACACATTACAGGACAAAGTTAAGTGAAGATTTCATATCGGTTACCGTATTCGTTGTGATGCAACAAAGAAATACAATAACAGTGTCGGTTGAAAGCTTCCGTACATTATCCCGGACAATAATATTAAATCAATAAGTAGAATAAGTAGAAAATTCCTTCAGTTTATAAAAATTGGCTATAGTTAAATCTCCGCTTATACGCAATTTTTTTACCGGTACATGTGCGAAGCAAACTTGTTTCGTTTTGGGAAGTACATTCTCTTTACCAGAAAAAAATATTTCTACACTTTGTCACGGCAGTGTATGCATGGAAAAACTTATGCCAATGGCTACCATTATGACCAAGGAATGAAACATTAATTAAATTTGAAATAACTGCAATTTTTCACTATTGCGATGGGTCAACTGTTTTAACTTTGGTATTTCAGAAAATAATATTAATTATAAAAAAGTTCAATGTGAAATAAATTTCGACTTTTTAGCTGTAAATTTAATATGACAGGCATAAAATTATGAATATTATGTTGTATGTCGATGTTCTGAAACCCAAAATATTGAAGGCGCGCACGTTTTCAATAAGTACAAAGATCAACTTCACCATAAATATCGAATAGCACGTAGACTTTGAGTAGACATAGTGAGTTTAAACTAGACTGAATTCTATATTTTAGTTCTGATTATCGAATGCAAATCTTTGGTCGTAAATGTTGAATGGGAAAAACATCAACAAATAGTAACTTGACACAAACTTATATTTTCTCTTTCATTGCGCGATGAATCAAATCGAATATTCGTTACTGAAAAGTTGTTTGGCAACCCATGGTAAGTCGCACAAGCTCCGCCTTACGCAATGTGTTCAACTTGTTCCATGAATCTGTTGCATATAAGTTACTGTCATTGAAGTGTAATAACGTATGCTACTTGGGAATTCGGATAATACCGTTTTCCAGTTCGGGAAGTAACGGAAAATGGGGATAAAAACTTACTTCGATTTGTCGGGGACAGTTCGACCAATTTTGACAAACTTAGATTCAATTAAAAGATATTTTTAACCCATACACGGAAACAAATATATTACTTTATGATATCATGATCACTGTTCATTATATCATGATTAAAAATACGAATTTCATGAAAAATGAAGAGCGCGATCATGCGCAACTTTCATGGTTTTTACTATACCGATCTCCGGATTCCGGTTCCGGAAGTAACAGAAATTATGCCAAGTAAACCCTGCTTAATCCGCCTAGTGGTGTGACAATGCCTTTCTTTTGCGATTGAAACACACTCTTCAAAAAAAAAAAAAAAGGAAATTTACGCTTGATATTGAAGCATGCCGTAGTGACAACATATTACATCTATTAACTATTGAATATAATTTGTATATCTGTATCGATGTAAACTTCAGCTAAATCAACTGTAAAGTTAATGATATTACTTATCAGTACATGCTTTTAATTGTAGATTTAAGTGGATTACGACGCTCCTTTTGTGTGCATCTAGAAGGATTTAAATTTATACGATTTTTTGAAGTCGGTCGGCCATAAGTATTGTGAGCAGTGCTGTAAAACTTCATTCAATTCAATTGAAACTGAATGTGGAACACATTGACGATCTCTCTAATGCAGTAAACTTCACTCTCTGACACACACAATGTTTGCTGACGGCCCGAACGGGCAGCATTCAGTCATCACTCGTTTCTCTTCAATCGAGGCTCAGTTTAACCACCGTCAGTTGATCTCTTTAAGTAACAAAATATCTCTTTCAATAGTGTGAGAGCGGCCTTCAAATGAGGTTCATGTAAACATTCGAATTGGTTCAAGATGATAGATGAAAGACAAACCAGATAGCTGAAATATCAATCACAAAATACACATAAATTAATTGTTTCCTCCTTCAGTTTTCATTTTTAATACTTTACTCCATTTATAATTCTATTCGTTCGAACTTGCTTACTACCAAGAGCGAAGGTAATGAAGGAGCTACACTACTTGGCACTTGAAACTGAGCAAGCAAAACTTCGATGAATTCCGGGAGCTTCACTTGAAAATGGCAGCAAAAGTCAAATGAATTAGTAGAGATATGCTGACGGTCAGCGGCCATAAATTTCATTTTCATCTTATATTATTCGATTGAAAATGAAATTTTACCGCACTGATTGTGAGTTCTTCAAATAACCTAATAAGAGCTTTCAAATGAGTCTATATCTTTCGAAACCGATTCTTTCATCTCCGAGAAATTTTTGTGTATTAAAAACTCTGGAATTAGTCGAATTATATTGCCGACACCGGAAGTGACAGCCATTTGATCTTCGAACTTGATCAATGATCCAATAGTAGCTTTAAAATGAGCCTAAGCTTGTTGAAGGTTGAAGGTGCGAAAATTGAGCGTTAAACAAATCTTTGAAAAGTGCTCGATTAGACATTATCCTACCCCGTCGAGCTGAGTCGAATGAAATATAACACTGTGGATATCCGAGGCTCCCTTCGACTGTCGATTTTTTCAGTAATTCTATTACCTTTCTTCAGAGAAAAGCGAGAATCCATCAAGACGGAACTTGATTTCTTAGAGACAGTCGAACCGATTTTTACAGGCTTAAGCTCATATAAAAGCTCATATGGACGTATAAATTACTATTAAACATTGTTGAAATTCAACTCTAGATTCCGGTATTATGGGGTGAAAAGTGTTAAAAAGTGTTAAAGTGTCATTAAGCAGACGATGCCAGAAGTAAAAACTCGACAAAGCAGTGTTAGAAACTGTTTCTATATTTTAATCTTGCTAGTAGATGGTCTTAAAAATCGACTTCGGCTGCAGCTTCCGATTTCAGAAGTACAGGACCAACATGGTCCGAAAACTATAAAAAAATGGAACTCATTTGGATTGCTCAGGGAATGCTAAAATTTTTACACAATCAAATGTTTTGAGGTATCATAGATTGCAACGAAAATATGAAGGTTCATTTGAAATCACGATGCAAATAATTTGAAACAAAAATTCAAACTCTCAAATAATATTCTTGATCTGGTTTAATAATAAATGACGAAATGATATTCACAATATGAGAGGAATATGTTTTATTAAGTTCAAATCGTTGTGACTACATTAGAACTATATTCGGATAAGAATTCTATCATTTAGGGGTTAACCTAATTTTGTGCTTAGGACACATAACCGTTTTTAATTTTCTTTACGAATCGATCAGTATTAGCCAAAAATAATGGTTTTGTTTGGCACGTCATTTCCGACATGGAACTTAGGTGCTAATTTGATAAGTGTTTTGCAAACAGCATTAACTTTACGTCTGCTGACGAGTCTAAGACGAAAAGTAAAGAAAAGAAAGAATTCTATGTAAAAGCAATGCTTCGGCGAAGGAAAACTTATGTAAACTGGGGCGGGTAGGGTCTAACACTTTTGAAAAATCATTTATTTTTTTCTTTATATTTTATTATAATAAAACATTTCAAGAATATTCTGTAAAATTTTCAAGCCTATCGGAACCAAACTTAGCAAGTTATGGGGCTTTATCTTTGCCGATCTCATACTGCGTAGAAGTAAGAGCTCGGCACATAGGCCCACGACTTCTGCTTCGATTGACTTAAAAACATGACAAAGCATTCTTGAAATGTTTCATTATAACGTATTATAAAAGAAAATATATGATTTTTATAAAATATTGGACCCTACGGGCTCCTTAGAGTAATAAATTTTTTCCATTGATTTTATGAACAAAACACTTTAAACGCGTTTTTCTCGAAAGCAAGTTTTGAAAGTCCGTGTCCATTGTAATTGAAAAACTACTGCACCAATTTTTATAAAATTTTGCACACACTGTCTACATATAAAAAACCAGACCCCAACGTTTTCCTTTTCGTTATTTGTTACTTTGGGGAGGTTTTACAGCCACAAAATGGCGATTTTTTTTGTGAAAAATCGCAGTTTTCACTTTGAACAACCACCAAAAATTCAATAAAATAGAAAAAAATCAAACAGAAACGTTGGGGTCTAGAAAAACTTCTACTCTAACTATGCTGCTTTGATCTGTTGACTTCTGATTAGCCTGCGCTGAGATACAGTAGACACCGCAATTCGTGATTTTTAAGAAGCGTCCTCAAAAACACCTCTTCACCGACTCATTTCTCAATATTGTTCCACGAAAAAATTACAAAATGTTGTTCGAATTATGCTTTTTACTATGCAAAACATTTGAATTTATTTTGTTGAATGATATTTCTGAAAAAAAAATCGCAAAAATGATGATTTTTTCATCATTTAGACCCTACCCCCCTTAAGAAATTAACGTATTTATGGAAAAATAATTGAAACTCATCCAATCTATTACTCTGTTTAGTTTATGGCAATACAGATTTATTTGGCTATTCCGATACCGGAAATAGTACTAAAAAAATGGATATAAACCTTACCTCAATTTCTCAATTTAATTCTAGGTGGATAAAAACCAATTTTAACTACTTTACGATGAGAAATACTAAGAGAAGCGGGGCAGTTCAATATGAACTGCTATGCCCGGATGAGTCGAAGACAAAAGTAAAAAAAAAGAAAGAAAAATATTTAGTCCTGCCTTTCCTTCCTATAGGAAGGGTTTTGAATTACTGGGAAACTGACTTTTAATTGAAGCCTCGGAGATTCTTAGTATTATATACCATTCGACTTAACTCGACAATATCGGAAGATGTTTGTGTGATCTTTGCCATCAACGCAATTTCCCGGAAGATGGCTGAACCGATTTCAACAATCTTATGCTTATGTTTTTTCGCTTTGTTTCGAATATAAAGATCATAACCTTGAGGTCACTTTCTTCTTCGGGTCATAAAAACTTTCTGATCATATGCACGGGGTTGGGAATCGAACCCAGGCGTACCGTTGCTTGAAATCTGCTATTCATTCAATGACTAAATTCAAAGGTTCCGGAGATATAATGGTAATAAACCATTCATTATTAATCAAAATCTTCTCTTCTGGTCCGTGAAGAACAACTTCAAATAATCACGCCTCGAAAGCTTTCAAAACACTTTGTTTCTTATAACTTTTAAACCCAGAACCCGCTACAAAACCATCTCTCAGCCACGTGCCGTTCCAGAAACTACCTGCTGCCTGATGCTGCTGCCGGTGGTGGTTGGCCATAAATCAGTTCGACACACTTCACCGACACCCCACAGTCATTGTAAAGAAATCAAATAATCCACTAGCGTTTAAAAAACCCAAAAATTTGATATTCCGCTTTCCAGTTTTGATGGGCTTAAAAGCCGCCATTATCCCAGAAAATGACGATGTACGAGCGGCACGTGGCTCCGGCAAAAGACAGATGGAATCGCAATCATCCGCTCTCCGCCGGGGTTCGCGATGAAAGTGATTCCTTCGGAACACGTGCCCCTGCGTCTGTGTCCTGACCCTTGATGCGATCCGTGAGGTTTCGAAATAACTGTTGATGTTATTGAGATGACGATGGCGACGGCGAGTTGGTGACGATTTGACACATGCCTTCATTGGGCTGAGTTGGACGGTTGAACCGGAATATTAAGCCAACTAGCAGTTTCCGTCTGTTCAGAAGGGGGTTCGAGGATTCTCCTGGGAGGAACGTTGGTACGGAATCGAACCTGAACGGTTGTAGATGTTTTGAAATTGATGGAACGATTTGTGATTTTATTTGAACGAAGTATTCTGACATGTAATTAAGTCAAGGGCTGTGATAAGAATCTTATTATGAAGAGTGGTTTTTGAAACCCCAAAAAGAGTTTTCGACTGATTTAACCAATGTTTCATTTGGTGATGTTTCATTTCCACTTCTCCCCGAAAGTGTATTAACATAGCAAGCCGCGGCACCAGTTTTATTTTCAAATGAAAATCAGCGGCGCGCTCCACGGAAACTGAAGCAAGGCTTGCTTCAATGGTTTTTTTTTTGGTGATTTATTCGTACAATTCAAAATTTGCGACAAACAAATCGCGAACATAAATCATCAACATGTTTGTGACAAATGTCACCGCGCTCTCGTTGATCGATTTGCAATTTCCACTTCGTTGTGCAGTTCCACGAAACAAACCCGCTCCAATCCCGAAAATATACGTTCTGTTAGCAGCATCCCTTTTCCACCTTTCCAAGGGACTCATTTTCAACCCAATCAGCTCTCAACATGCAAGCAGTGCAATTGATTGATAAATTGATGAATAAACATTTAAAACATACGCTTTGGTGCGCCCAAACATCCACCACCTTTCGTATTACATCACTCCAAAAACTCACGGGGATGAAAAGCACTTTTCACGTAAAAATATTTAAACTGCTATTTTTCTCGTCCCTCGTCGCCTCGGCTCGGCAATATGCAAACATCCAACCCCGACGGTACCTAACGGTTCGAACAGTAATTTCAGCAGCAACATTAATTAAAGCCTTCGGCTGAAATAAATTTTAATTTGAAAAATGACGAACGAGAAAATATGGAAATGTCTGTTTTTGGTTTTTTTGTTTCTTTTTTGCTAACCGGAAAGGAAGGAGATGACCGGTGAAAGGTTTCGACGGAGCTTTCGGACCACAGAAAAACCTCCGAAAGAAAACACGAGAAAAAAATCACATCCATTATGTAAAATATTTTCATGATAAAAAAAAACCTTAGCAGGCGCTGCTGCTGCATTCCAGTCGGGGAGTTGTGGTTTGATAGTGAGATGGAAGGGAAGGGCCGAAAACGTTAATTATGATGTGGTCAGTAGATTATTATTAGTGCATACGACGATAACAAAGGAAGAATGGCTTTAGAATAATTTGGTCGGTGATCAGAAGCCAATGGATCGAAGCGAACACTATGCCGTTGTAATAAAAGGTTAGGTTCTGCATCGAAAAGTAGCGCTCAAATTTGTTTTTTTTTTCGGAGATACACTCCCGTTCTGATGTCAATAACAGAACCTGTATCCTGTTATTCCCGGATGGTTGCTGCGGTTTCGCCGGAGCAATTTGTTTGATAACGGTTCTACCAGAAATTTGTGTACTGTTACTGCAGCAGGTTATGTAAATTTGTACAAAATTTGACGGCATGGTCGGTTTTTACTCCGTTATTTGCCTCGCTATCATCAAATAATAATAAACGTGAAAGAGTACAAGCGTAACAACATCAGCATCATCATAAATCTGTGACCCTTTTCGTCAAACCTAATTTATAGGTTTTCCCAGAAACTTCCTGCTTTGGGCATGGATTCAATTAAATGCTGTTTGGTACCTTGAAAACACACTGCATATGGTGTGTGTGTCTCGACGGTTTAGACACAATGTTCGAAGAAGACAAAAACAAAACAAACAAAGAAACTCAGTAACAACGAGTCCAACCAGCTCCGGTAGGTGTGGAAAGAGAATGGTGAGGAAGAAAACGGTAATTTACATAAAAAACAAAATGCTAAATCCAATGCACTAGTCTAAATAGAAAAGTTCATTTGAGCACCCGGTCTAGATTTGAGTCTAAAACAGAATACCGCGTTTGCGAATGAGCGTCACTATTCGGGAAAAAAGTCTTCGTCAAATTTGCGATTTCAATTCAGCTGCCATGGTGTCTTAATTTGAGCTGATAAGCATCGATGAATCGAAGACGACTCGTAGATTTCAAATTGTTTCACTAATCTAAAAAAATGAGATGACTTTTCGATAATGTTGTCGGAGGTAAATGTATCGTCTGAATAGTACCCTAGCGAAGCAATTCCCGATCAACCAGATTCTTCTGAGTAAGCACCAACGCCCGGTCTGTGATGCAACATTCGGATTACATGTTTAGATCGGTTTACCGAGTCTCATGAGAGTCTATTTTGATCCATGTTGAATAGATTTGGGAACACTTTTGGCGTTTCTGTTACCGGTAACTTAATTTGAAAATATGGAAAGGGAGGTCTGCACCAGTGATGTATTCAAATTAGCATACAGAATACAATCTAATAAAAGTTGAAAAGCGGAATTGATCTACAAATTGGTCTAAAGTTTCAAATAAATAGTGTTCGAATAAATCTTATGAAGTCTTGGCATTACATTCCTTTTGTGAGTGATAAGTTTTGGATTATAAATATTTCTTGTTTTGTTTAACGTATCTACAGGGTTTTTTCTCAACCTCATCGAAGATAAGATCAAGAATTTGTGATGGAATTTTCAGTAGTATTAGATAACTACAAATAAGTCGGAATTAAAGTTTTCTAAAATGTGTGAAAAGTAAAGAAAATAAAATTTTGATTCTTCATTTATTCTAGCTCCAACCCGAATCCAACTCTAGAGTTCATTTTGTCGTGAATACGACTTACTTTACTATGGGGTGCCTTTTCAAAATTTACCCTCTGAGTGAGTGATAAGTTTTTGATCGTGAATATCTCCTGTTATATCTAACGAATCAACATAATTCTTGCTACATGCCATCGGAAATATGATCACAATTTTATGATAAAACTTTCAGTTGTGTGACATATTCTTAAATAGTTCACAATTAAACTTTTCTGAAATGTTTGGTATAAACGCGTTTGCCTTTCTCGTATTTTTAAAGCTCATAGCTCAGTGATATGTGAAAGGATTTATATAATCTAACTACCAATAGAATCGAAATTTTTCAACTTAAGCGTGTATAGAAAAAGCATTGAAGTATTTCAATAGTACACTATTGAAAAACCTGTCTCATTTGACCCATGTCAACACCTGCCAATTAAAACGCATTCTGAGGAAGGCAACAAAATATCTGCTGCTGTACAACAAATCGTTCGAGAAAATGTTCCGAACGGTGTTTAATATCGTAGTGAGTTCCACAATTTGGTCCTTCTGAAAGGCAGGAATGAATCCCGTACAGCATCCGGATAGTTTCTTTCAATGAAATGCAAATCCGAAATGAAACAATCGAAATTAAAATTCTATATGCTGCTATTTTCATAGCCGTTAGGACCGCCCATTAGTTAAAAAGCTACAAACGAAATCAGGTAAAAACAAACCTCTCAACAAAAAATGGATCAGTTTGGATTCTATCGCCACTGCGAGCAGTGTGTCGTTTGCAAAGCTAGTTTCGCTTCCGACAAGAGCGATTACGTTACAGCTGCCAGTCATTTGCATTGGTGAAAAAGTAACGACTCTAAAAGTTTTTTAAAGAATTATTAGTATTTCTTCTTCGCAAATCGAAGGGAAATATCCTCAGTTTAGTGCAAATCTAGAACTGTTTGATTTGATTTTGGCACTTTTCGCTGTGTGAAATTCACAGTAATCTAGATCAAGTGAAGCCTTCTTTGTTTTTGCGAAAAATGTGACAAAGGGGAATGCTTGCATAATTCTTACAATTGATCAACTAGTTGATTTTCGGAAGTGTTAAGGAACATGTCAGTTGGTTTCGTATTCACGACATCCAGGTATGTCTCTGACATTACCCACCCGCCACTTTTGAAATTCAGTTTCAGAATCCCAAACCAAATTTTCTTTTCCGTTTACAAAATTCAGATCAAAACTACAGTTCTTTGTCATGAAAAACTGATACCGATTTTCAGAACTGGATTTTGAAACCGAAATCTGGATAACCAGGATCTTGATTCTAGAATTGGACTCTGGAATTGAATTTCGAAAATGAATTCTGGACTTGGGTCGAATTTTTGAAACTAAGTTTCGAAACTAAAATTGAGGTTCAGACCAAAATTCCTATGCGGAATTCAGATTTCGAAATCTGTTTCAGAATTAAGGTTCCAAATTTTGAAACTAAGTTCTGAACCGGAAATTATGGAGCTTCAGACCGAAATCCAGGACCATGGCTGACATTATGCATCTCGAATCGAGTTGCTCGAAACGATTATTTTTTAAGTCGATTCGACTGAACTGAGGCATTACGTATCGCTTTCGACCTCGTGATCGAGATCCTAACAATGTGGTACTAGATTTCGACTGACGCTGCTCGAACTGTCATAACCAGAGATGCCATTTATACAGATTTATCTGTATTATACAGATTTTTACATGCGCATACAGATTTAATACAGAGTACAAATTTCTTACAGATTTCTTAAATTTAATACAGATTTATACAGATTTCACCAAAAGTATTAAGGAAAAAATTAAACTATCTATTAGTATTTGATTGCAATGACGAGATAAACGCTTAGGAATCAACGTACAAATCACTTTTTAAAATATATATTTTTTGTGCAGATATTTAATTAAGAACATTGAAATCCATTTATATTAAAATTTGTAACTAAATTGAACTTAAAAGTTAGACAAGTCCTGGCATCATGAAACATTATTGCCAGACTGACAGTTGTATTACCTGACTCGACATTTCATATTGAGTTTTGGAAATCCATCTCAACTTATGAAGTGAACATTTTCAAATTAGACAAGTATATGGCACCATAATTCAATTGTTGTTGATAGGAAAAAACTATAAAATTTCGTCGATGAATATAATATGAGGTATGAAATTTAATCTACCATTCTATAACCATAATCTATTGGAATAACACCTTTTAACATAATTGTATTGGAGAAATTTCATTTTATTAGCAAATACAGATAAATACAGATATTTTATACGAATCAATACAGATTTTCTATGAAAATATCTGGCATCTCTGGTCATAACACACATAGGTTAACAAACCCATATACATTGCAATCATGAAAAAAATTAAACTGAATTATCGTTCGAGTATTTTCGATTACATTTATTCAGTTCAAGTACTGAAAAGAAGCAAACTGTTTGTAATACTGCGGTTTTAAGTTGCCACACGAAATTAACATGAACACATTTCTGAAATTTAAATCAAGAAGAAGATTCGTTTCCACTCCATTTGAAAACGTGAAGAATTTTTTCAAGCGTGTTCTTGTACACAATTTATCGATGAACTTTTGAAATTATAATAAAAAAAATTCTGTATTTTTCATGTATTGTTTCATGTCTAATACAATTTACGTCATCCATATGTGTTTTGCAGCTTTCTTTGTAGTTTTTTATCATATTTATTAGGAGATATTGCTTTAGCTAGTATACCAGGAGCAACCCATTATTTGTAGTCTTAATAATCTATTTAGGTACTATTGAAGAGTCAAATACACGCTAATAACACGAGATTGTGATGCTTTTGGCATATTCTAAATACTTTCAAGGTGTTTGGACAAATTTTTCAATTTGCTTGAGTTAGATATATGGGTAAAAACATTATTTGCTCATTGTTATCGAGCGAATAAGCTTTTTCCTACAATCCGTTTGAGCGACGTTTTCATTCCACAGGATTCAGAAATTTTATTACAAACAACAGTTACTGGGCATAGGTTAGTTTCGACTTACTTTTGTTATTTTAAGTAAACACCACGCAGCTTTCAATTAATATGCTTTCTAAACAGTTCGACTTGTACATAATATGCCAAACACACAAAATATATATAACGATATACAAAACAATGCATTAAAATAAAGATTATCAATACTAATATGTTTATGAAAATCTAAGATGTTATCGATAACTACCTAAATAAAAAAGAAACGTATTCGAAAACTCATAGTCGATAGTAATAAGGCTTTCGACCATTTCTCATCGAGTTCAGTCGTTTACGAGCTCGATTGTTCTTCGAGTGAAGTCGAACGAAGCTCGATGATCGACTTCGAATCGAGAACCATAATACGAAACGTGGTCGATTCGATAAAATTTCAGTCGAATCGAGATACATAATGCCACCCCAGTATTCGGATCCAAAATTCAATTCTAAAATGCATTCCAGAACCCAGGTTTGGAATTCAGTTCCGGAATGCTGATTTAGAATTTGGTCCCAGAATTCAGTTTCACAAGTGTCTCAGTGAATTGAGAAACTAGGTTCCGAAGAAGATTTTTAATTAAATAATCTCCGGCTCTGGATTGTAGTGAACCGAATCTCGGAAGTGAGTTCTGAATCCGAGTTTAAAAACTAAATTCTGAAAAGGAATTCTGTAGCTAAAATTCAACTGCTGATCAGAGTCCAGATCCAGAGCTTAGTGCTAGGATTCAGGTTTGGAACCCAGTGCCGAATCAATAACCGAGCCCTGATCAGGAAGGATTTTTAGGATCAGGAAGAATTACTCTTCTTCAACGTCTTTGTTTTTTTATATGCAAATTAAAAATTTGGGAGAATTTCTTCGTTTAAATACTGATATTACCAATTGATGAAACTATCTCGAAGCTCTAGAGCACACCTGACAAACGCTAGATTCTCAGCACCTAAATAGAAAGTCCTAAAAGCCAAAGAAAGAGACTTCTATGAATAAACTGCAATTCTAATATGAAATTCTTTTTAACACAAATTTAATTTTCCATAAGTGAAATAATTTAAAAAATTGTGATTTTATTTCACTTCTCAGTGTAAATACTTTTGAAAAGGCTGGGTTCCACTAGGAGATGGAAAGTGTCTATCATCTTTCTCCGGACAGAACTATTTTAGATGCCACGTGGAATCCAGTGAAAGGAAGAATTTAACCGGAAAAAATCCACTATGTTCCTGCTTCCATGCAGTAAAAAACGATAATTGCAGGAGTTTACTTCCTTCAATTATCAGATTTCTTCAAAGTTTCATAGGTATCGATAAGTAGTTAGCAACATTCAAACAGTTATTACTCTTAATTTTTTCCAGCGTGTTTTGCGGTGACATGTTTGTTTACTTGTCAATAAGAGCTGCGCAATCGATTGCTTTCGGTACGGTTTATCGTTTCAATGATGAGTCGAATTGATCCGGAAACGCGAAAGAAAATTCTGCACACTTGGTGCTCAGAAAGTGGTGTCACGTACAACGAAATTGCAAAACGAGTGAAAGTGCACCACACCAGTGTAAAAAAATATTATCGAGAAGTTCGGTAAGACCCTTTCCATGAAGAATTTGACCCGATC
Source organism: Malaya genurostris (assembly GCF_030247185.1). NCBI lineage: Eukaryota > Metazoa > Arthropoda > Insecta > Diptera > Culicidae > Malaya > Malaya genurostris. The sequence continues at coordinate 337,105,716 of NC_080571.1, read as the reverse complement.
CGGTAGGAAAACGGGTCCCAGCCAGCCCGGCCGAGACTTAAAAGTGGTTGAGTACATCAGGAAAAACCCATCGGCGTCGACGCGGGATTTTGCCAAGCAGTTCAACACCAGCATCGGCATGATTCAACGCATCAAAGTTCGAAACTCCCTAAACAAATACAAAAAACAGAAGGTTCCGAAAAAGTCCCTGGTACAGCAAGTTCAGGCCAAAACAAGAGCGCAAAAACCGTATAACCGGATTCTACAGAATAAAGACGGATGCATCCTGATCGACGACGAAACCTACGCCAAGGAAGACTCTCGAGCGCTGCCCGGACCGCAATATTATCCGAAATCGGTGTACCAGGACCTGGACGACGCTGACACCACGGTGGCGTTGGAAAAGTTTGAGCAGAAGGTGTTGGTCTGCAAGCAATTTGTACCTGTGGTTTGCGGTCGTCGATTTTCTTCACGAAGGGCACAGTTAACGCCAAGGTGTACGAGGAAGAATGTTTGAAGAAGTGAATGCTGCCACTGTACAGAAAGCATAAGGCTCCTCCTCTCTTCTGGCCGGATTTGGCTTCAGCCCACTACGCCAATTCCGTTCTTTAGTGGTTGTCAAAAATAATGCACAATTCGTGGAAAAGGACATCAACCCACCGAATCTTCGGCCAATTGAAAGGTATTGGGCAATTGTCAAGCGGCACTTTCGGAAGGAAGGTACCGTGGCCCAAAACATGCAGGAGTTCAAAAAAAATGGACAGCTGCCACCAGGAAAGTCACAAAAGTAACTGTGCAGAATTTAATGAAGAATGTCAAGTCCTAAGTGCGAGCGTTTCACAGAAACTAGGATTTTCTTCAATATAATCAGTGAAATGCATAAAAATGTAATTTTTCTACAATATATCGGAAACTGATGTCAAAATATGTTTTTTTTCGCTCTTTTATTCAATAATCAATGTCTCTAACTACTTGTCCATACACTCCTTTGTTACTTCGTTTTGTCTGTGAACAAACTGCAATAGGTGCCTTTTTGTGTCTGTTCTTTTTCAATATAAGTTTTGATATTAAATTATTTTTAATACAAATTTAATTTTCCTTAAGTGAAATAATTTCCAAAACTATGATTTTGTCTCACTTCTCAGTGTAAATACTTTTGAAAAGGCTTTCTCCGGACAGAAGTATTCTAGATGCCTTGTGGAATCCAGTGAAAGAAAGAATTTAACCGGGAATAAATCTACTATGTTCCTGCGTCCATGCAGTAAAAAACGACAATTGCAGGAGTTTACTTCCTTCAATTATCAGTTTTCTTCAAAGTTTCATAGCTGGTTGTTCTGTTTTACTGAATTATCATTTCATTGAACAAAAAATTTTTTCAATATTATTTTCTCATAATCTTACAATACAATTATTTCTTACAAAATTCTATCTAGCTTTTTAGTTTTATTTGATAATTTGTTTTTCTTCCATGTATTTTGATGTATGTTAGGACTACGTCTTTCTTTACAATACTCACCTGGGTGCATTTTCAATATTTCACAACACGAAAGCGTAACGAAATTAGTCTCTAATTTGTTCACGAAACAAGTGGAAGAAGGTGCAAGATTGTTTTTTATACAACGTTTATTGCGAAAATATTGTTTAAATGGTGTAAAAATAGCTTCAAACACGAAACATCAAAATCAACTGAATCTATAATTAAGCCCTGTTGCACGTTTACCAGCTTCAATCTATGAGAATCCATGAACGGAAACCCATGGAGTGGGCAGACCGCCATCTATGTCAAGACAATAGAACTAGACCCGGCATTATTCAACTGGTGCTTCAGTCAGTGGCAAATATGAGGCTCCATTCCTTCAACCTAAACGCATAGAAACAACTAGGGATGTCGGAAATTTCGAATTACTCGATTATTCAATAATCGAGTATAATTTTGAAACTAATCGATTGAAATTTATTCGATTATCTGGGCTATTAATCGATTACTCGATTATTCGTTCGATTATTAATATAGGATTTTTTAAATTACTCGATTAGCTCAATAATCGATTATTAGTTTTAAGCTATTCGATTAAATATTACTCGATTATCTGAGTTATTAATCGATTACTCGATTAATCGATCGATATTACGACATCCCTAGAAACAACAACTAGTTCTCATTGCCGTTTCAACCTTCCGAGCGAACGGACGTGATTTGGATTTACTGCGAAAGCATTGAAAACCAGTTATGTGTGTGTGATAAAGTGGTCGGACGATATTGTGTGATAGACAATAGTGCTTTTTCCTCTGAGAGGTTTTTTTTTTTTTTCGCATTATATAATAGAACAGTGCCTTATTGCGAGCGGTCGATCGAAACGGTACCGTTAGCCGATTATTGTTTCGCCGATCAAGGCCAAGTGTGAGGATTATAAACAAGCGGCCATTGTGTGAGGATTATAAATAAGTGTGCCTTTTCCTCTCGGAGGTTTTTTGCACACCATCAAAGCGGCGATACGCCGATCGACGAAGTCCAGCTTGGTGTCCCCCGTTGGATCTTAAGTTAAGTACCTTTACGTCGTTTATTTTTATTTCTTTATTTGACCATTATATTTCCCCCCGAATCATTTGTTTTTGCGCGGAAGTAGTTCCGCTATGCCTATTTTAAATCCTGCCCCCCCCCCGCTCCAGATGTTCAAATGGAGACTTCCCTTGTCAGTAAAAAGTCCCGCATAAAGAGCTATCCTGATGGGCTCGCACTACCGGCCGGGCCTTACGCGGTCTATTTCCGGACCAAATCAAGAGAAAAAAATTTAAATATTTTAAAAATATCGCGAGACCTGTTTTCGCGATATAATACTATAAAAAGTATTGATAGAATACGGCCAGACAAGCTCAGGGTCCTGTTTACCAGCTCTAAACAGGCTAATGAGCTTGTTCAAAAGGATCATTTTACGCAGGAGTACCGCGTCTACGTGCCCGCTCGCGAAGTAGAAATCGACGGTGTGGTCACCGATGCGAGTTTGACTTGCGAGGATATTCTTAAGTACGGGGCGGGTTGTTTTAAAGACCCCTCACTTAAGAATGTCAAGATACTGGATTGCAAGCGATTGCATTCAGTATCGATCGCAGGGGATGGAACAAAGTCTTATCCCCAATCAGACTCTTATCGTGTGACCTTCGCCGGCTCGGCATTGCCCAACTACATCCTCTTGGACCGGGTTCGTTTGCCTGTTCGCCTATTCGTACCCCGGATAATGAACTGTACCAATTGCAAACAACTGGGGCATACAGCTACCCATTGCAGCAATAAGCCACGTTGTGCTAACTGTGGGGAAGCTCATGCGGACGGCTCTTGCGGTAAGGATGCTGAAAAGTGTCTCTACTGTAAGGAGGGTCCGCATGACCTCTCTGATTGTCCCGCTTACAAACTGCGAGGTGATCGAATGAAGCGTTCCCTAAAGGAGCACTCCAAGCGTTCTTTCGCAGAGATGCTTAAAATGATGCACCCCTCCTAAACAGACAACGAACCCATATGCCTGCTTGTCAACTGACGAGAGCGATTCTGACGACCCTTTGGAAGGTCCATCTTCGGCGGTCCCTCATAGCTGTAGGAAAAGAATAAATAAATCCTCTCATAAGCTACCTAGTAAGGGTTCGAAGGTGTCTTCCGAAGGGCTTCGAAAAGTTACAGCTAACGGGAATCGGGAAAAATCACCGAAGCAAAAAGCTCCTGGTCTCGGAAAACTCAATTCCGAGAGGGAATTCCCACCGCTTCCAGGGACTAAAAAATCCCCAAGCGTCCCTGAAAATCCACCAGAGAACCAACTAGGTGCTGGACTTATAAAGTTCTCTGATGTTGTGGACTGGATTTTTACAACTTTCAATATTTCAGACCCTCTTAGAAGCATTTTAATTGCTTTCATGCCTACAGTAAAAACATATTTGAAGCAGTTGACTGCAAATTGGCCCCTTCTTTCAGCGATTGTATCTTTCGATGGCTAAATCATCCACCGAGGTCACGGATCTAATCACTGTTTTACAGTGGAATGGTAGAAGTATTATCCCAAAAATAGATTCATTTAAATTTCTAGTAAATAATCTGAAATGTGACGCATTTGCATTGTGCGAAACTTGGTTAACTTCTGAAATACCCTTAAACTCCCACGATTTTAACATTATTCGCCTGGATCGAGATGATCCCTACGGAGGAGTACTTTTAGGGATCAAAAAGTGCTATTCTTTTTATCGAGTTAACCTCCCCTCGATACCAGGTATTGAAGTTGTCGCATGTCATGTTACAATCAAAGATAAGGACCTTTGTATTGCTTCCATCTACATTCCCCCAAGAGCCTCGGTTGGGCATCGGCGACTCAGTGATATCATTGAGCTCCTTCCCGCACCGACGTTGGTTTTGGGAGACTTTAACTCACACGGTACGGGATGGGGCTGTCTTCACGATGATAACAGATCAGCTATGATCCATGATATCTGCGATAACTTCAATATGACAATATTGAATACGGGAGAAATGACACGGATTCCTGCACCACCAGCAAGACCAAGTGCGCTGGATTTATCCCTTTGCTCGACATCGCTACGGTTGGATTGCACGTGGGAGGTAATTCCTGATCCCCACGGTAGCGATCACCCACCGATCGTAATATCAATCACCAGCGGCTCAAAACCATCGAAGACAATCAATGTTTCGTACGACCTCACACGAAATATTGATTGGAATAGCTATGCGACCTCGATATCTGAGAAACTTGAAAGAACTCAACAACTTCCTTCGGAGGAAGAGTACACGTTTTTGGCTGGCTTGATTCTCGACACCGCGACTCAAGCTCAGACGAAACGTGTATCCGGCGCGAAAACTAACATCCGTCCTCCCAACCCGTGGTGGGACAAAGAGTGCACAAATTTAAACGCGGAGAGAGCCTCCGCGTATAAAATATTCAGAAAAAATGGAACACCTGATAATTACCGGAATTACGCGGCGTTAGACGTTAAAACTAAGAACTTGATTAGAGCCAAGAAACGCGGTTACTGGCGTCGGTTTATAGACGGCTTAACGAAAGAAACATCTATGAGCACTCTTTGGAACACAGCCCGACGAATGCGCAATCATAGCACCACGAATGAAAGCGAGGAATATTCCAACCGCTGGATATTCGATTTCGCTAAAAAAGTATGCCCAGACTCTGTTCCGGAACAGAAGATCACCCGCGCCGCGACACCAAATACAAACGAAACACCGTTTTCGATGGTAGAGCTCTCACTTGCACTCTTGTCATGTAACAATAAAGCCCCGGGATTAGACAGAATAAAATTCAACTTGTTGAAAAATCTGCCAGACCCCGCCAAAAGGCGCTTGTTGAGTTTATTCAATAAGTTCCTTGAGGACAACATTGTTCCACATGACTGGAAACAAGTGAAAGTGATCGCCATTCAAAAACCAGGAAAATCAGCCTCCGATCACAATTCATATCGGCCGATTGCTATGCTTTCCTGTATCCGGAAATTGTTCGAAAAAATGATTCTCTTCCGTCTAGACAATTGGGTCGAAACTAATGGCTTACTTTCAGATACACAATTTGGTTTCCGCAGGGGTAAAGGAACGAACGATTGTCTTGCGTTGCTCTCAACAGAAATTCAAATGGCATTTGCTCGTAAAGAACAAATGGCGTCAGTTTTCCTAGACATTAAGGGGACTTTTGACTCAGTTTCTATAAATATCCTATCTGAGAAGCTGTATCAGCATGGTCTTTCGCCAGTTTTGAACAACTTTTTACATGATCTATTGTCTGAGAAACACATGTATTTCGCGCATGGTGATTTGGCGACAATACGATTCAGTTACATGGGTCTTCCTCAGGGCTCATGCTTAAGCCCCCTTCTATACAATTTTTACGTAAACGACATCGATAAATGTATCAACACATCTTGCACGCTAAGACAACTTGCCGACGACAGCGTTGTGTCTATTATAGGACCCAAAGCTGGCGATCTGCAAGGGCCGTTACAAGATACTCTTGTCAACTTATCCACATGGGCTCTTCAAATGGGTATCGAATTCTCTACGGAGAAAACTGAGCTGGTTGTATTTTCGAGAAAGCGAGAACCAGCACAATTACAGCTTCAACTAGGGGGTGAAACCATAGCTCAGGTCTTCACATTTAAATATCTCGGGGTCTGGTTCGACTCCAAAGGCACATGGGGATGTCACATTAGGTATATGAAACGGAAATGCCAACAAAGAATCAACTTTCTTCGTACAATAACCGGATCGTGGTGGGGTGCCCATCCAGGAGACCTGATCAGGCTGTACCAAACAACGATATTGTCCGTGATGGAATACGGATGCTTTTGCTTCCGATCCGCGGCGAACACTCATTTCATCATGCTGGAAAGAATTCAGTATCGTTGTTTGCGTATTGCCTTTGGTTGCATGCAATCGACTCATACGATGAGCCTCGAAGTGCTGGCGGGTGTTCTCCCATTGAAAAACCGGTTCTGGGATCTCTCATATCGTTTGCTCATTCGATGCGACATTTTGAATCCTCTGGTGATTGAAAATTTCGAAAGGTTAGTTGAGCTTAACTCTCAAACCCGTTTTATGTCCTTATATTTTGATTACATGGCTCAGAATATTAATCCTTCTTCGTTTGTTTCCAACCGTGCTCATTTCTTGGATACTTCTGATTCTACTGTGTTTTTCGATACTTCCATGAGAGAAGAGATTCGTGGAATTCCGGATCACGTGCGCCCTCAAGTGGCCCCAAATATTTTTTATAATAAATTTAGAACAGTCAACTGTGAAAAGGTGTTTTACACTGACGGATCAAACATCAACGAGTCCACAGGCTTCGGTATCTTCAATCAAAACATCACCGCTTCGTACAAACTCAGTGATCCGGCTTCAGTTTACGTCGCAGAATTAGCTGCTATTCAGTACACCCTCGAGATCATTGAAACCATGCCCAAAGACCATTACTTCATTGTCACGGACAGTCTAAGCTCAATAGAAGCTCTCCGGGCAATGAAGCCAGGAAAGTACCCCCCTTATTTTCTGGGGAAAATACGGGAACATTTGAGAACTTTATCTGAACGGTCTTATTCAATATCGTTAGTCTGGGTCCCTTCGCATTGTTCCATTCCGGGCAATGAAAAGGCAGACTCATTGGCTAAAGTGGGCGCATTAGAAGGTGATATTTATGAAAGACCAATCTGCTTCAATGAATTTTTCAGTATCTCTCGTCAGAAAACTCTCGAAAGTTGGCAAACTTCATGGAGCAATGACGAACTGGGACGATGGCTACACTCCATTATCCCTAAGGTATCGACGAAACCTTGGTTCAAGGGGATGAACGTGAGTCGTGATTTCATTCGCGTTATGTCACGGCTCATGTCAAATCACTATACATTCAACGCACATCTCCGGCGTATCGGGATCGTGGAGAACGGGCTCTGCACCTGTGGCGACGGTTATCAGGACATCGAGCATGTCGTGTGGTCGTGCGTAGAGTATCGCGACGCCAGATCGGAGCTATTGGAATCCCTCAGGGCCCGAGGTAGACCGACTGAGGTTCCGGTTCGGGATCTGTTGGCGAGTCGGGATAGTTCATATATGCTTCTCATATACCAGTTTCTCAAACACATTAATATACAAGTGTAATCTGTTACATCTGGCTTAGAAAGTTCCTTCTATTTATCGACGTTGTTTCAACTGTGGCTAAGAATTATTTCTCAACTGCAGGTTCGACACTAACTTCCGCCGATTATCCCGATTCCTCATCTGTCCACCATCTTCATCGGAACTAACAAGATCTTTTTGCTGTCACTAACCTTCGCTTCCCCGCTCCCCGTCTCTTCACCATCTCGATGTCAACTAATTAGATCTCTGTCGTTTTAGTCATTTCATTCCCATATCCCCTTTTTACTCCGTTTTCCGCAATATTTACTTCGCTATATTTTTTTTTTTCATTTTCTTCTGTAACAACACCATCATCGCCCACGGAAACTTATCAACAGCATGCGGGCCACCCGCCGGGTATTCGTAACCTGGGGGTATTTCCCGCGGACCCACACGGACCGAAGAATGCGGCCAACATGAATATTCACCAACGCCATATGGAAGACTCTCATGAAATATTCAATTCACCGGCCGATCACCACATGAAGGCTGGATCTGCCAAAGTCAACCACTGCGACCCAAATATGACATTACTTAATGATACAACCCTAGTTTTAAGTTAGTCGTAAATTTTAAATTAGTAAAAGCCCTTGGCATCTTAGAGCTTAAGCAGTGTGCCTTAAACATTATATTCTTGAATAAAAAAAAAAAAAACAACTAGTTCTCCGGTGAGCATTTCTGCTGTTGGACGTTTGCGTCATTCAGCTGCTGGTTGTTTGCATTGGAGAAAAAGAAAACGAAAAGTAGACAATGATGGGGAACATTTCACAAAATTAGCCGTTGCAATGGCTCTAAATGTTATGGCACCCGTCCTCCTGTCACTGATCTTGATGAGACCAAAATCGGAACGGTAAAAATTAACTGATTGCAACGTAAATAAAAAGCAGTAGAACAGTCGTATTTCGGCGTTTCATTTTCGGAGCAGCTCTCAACGAGGATGTTGAGAACAACACTTCACCTCTTATAAAATATGTTTTAAATGTATTTTTGTCAAGCATTTTCCATAAATTAGCCACGTTTCCTTGTTTCATATATAATCTAATAAATGACCGAGTTAAACTTTTATATGAATAGTGAAATAATAAACAAATACACAATTGTGTTAAACTTTCTTTAAAAAAACCATTCGTTATCGTTTCTTACACATTTTGTTTGCTTTATCAAAATTAAAAAAAATGCAAGACATTATCCTTTAAATTTCGATGCGAAAGTGTGGTTGTAATCAATTAAATCAGCTTTCGAAATAATGATTACTCGTCGTATTAGGTTGAACAAAAGTAAAAAAAAACTATTGCTACTACGCTTTGAAGTAGTTCATTTGTAGAATTCTATTTTTTTGCAATCTCCGTCATTGAAATTCCTATATAAATACGCAACAAAACTGAATTAAGAATGCTCATACATGTATTCGACCAGAATACAAATCAATATACTTCAGTGACGATGCAATTTAAACTGCATAGTCGATAAACCAGGGACAAAATATGAAATCGATAATTGAATAAAAATTGTGTACAATTCTAAATGATCTCTTTGGGATGGTTCTTAGGTTGATCAAAATGAAACACTTTTTTCATATTTTTCGATATGTTAAGACAGACCACCTCTGGAAGACGTTTTAATGTTCCAAGATTGAACAACATTGGAATAGAATGTGTAATTGAAAAAAAAAGTTTAAAAGCTAACAATCTCCGTAATTACTCCCACTTATTGCATAACACCTCCGCAAACACGCTGAATACCATCCTCAAGCGATGAAAACATAAAATCATGGGATATCCCCAGCCGGTCTCCCTTCGTGGCAGCGCTGCTCCAACCCAAAAACCCCACACTCGCGAAGTGAATAAACCCTCGGTGCATGCGCAAACCTATCCCTAAAAATCCGTCGGACGCGTTTGTATTTGCCTCAAAGTCGAAGCAGGCGGCGCGTGGTGCGCACGCGTATGTTTTGGAAATATGTAGGTATACGAGTCTAGGTTCACATGTGAAAAGCAATGCATGCTAGGCCTCAAAAAAAAAAAAAAACATCGCCGTGGCTGGGGTTTCCAAGACAACTTCGGTCGCCTACTAGGTCAGTACTAAACCAAACAGGCACGCGTTCTGATCGGTATCGCCGTACGGGGAAATTTACGACAGTCCAGATTCGAAGCGATCGTTTCTTTTGTTTCTAGTGCTGTTGATGTTTTGTTCAACATGAGGATCGACCTAAGCACGGCACAGCTTGAAATCGCGCGCATCACCGCACGTGATACGCGATCTAATTAGAATGGAATACCTCTTCCTGGTCCGTTCGTTCGCCCGTGCGCACTCGTAAGAGCCTGTGAAGTTGCGGCGGGATTTGCGCGTGTGGAAACGTGTTCTGTAGTAATTTTTCACGCCGCGCGTTTCCTGCCCCGTGTCCGTGTCCGTGTTCACCAACGAAAGGAGTGTTTGTTTTGGTCGTCGTCGTTGGCGACGACGACGACTGCCGCCAGCAGGACACCGACGACCGTAAGTGACACCGTGAAAGCGATTGATGTTTGTTTTCTTTTTTCTTCTTCCGGCGCTGCGTCAGTGTGTTCGTGGGTTGGCAGTTATTGCACTTTTAATGAAGCGCGGCTCGGAGTGTCTAATTTTCGGTGATCCTATGGAAATAAAAGAAGATTCAGTACAAATCATGACGAATGATTACGAAACAGTGTCCTCAGCAGTTGCGAAATACAGACCGAGAAAGTCGGTTGGTTGGCCGTCGATATATGCGCGAAAGTGGGTAGAGTTTCACGAGATCGCCCTGTCAATAGAAGATCGGTGGTCTTGGCGGTGAAGTTATGTAGTGAAAATTGGCGTCACAACGTTGAGTGACGGGATAGATTTAAACAGTGAATGGGCGTAAAAGTGTTACGCTCTATGCTTAAATGTGAAATATCTGATGGCTAAGCGGAAATGGCAGCTTCTTGGCTTTTGCGTAGTTTTATTGGTGATGGCTTCTGATTGGGTGACGTCTCGCGGACTGACGAGTGAAACATGACAGACGTTGGTGACGATTGGTTTGATATGACGACAATTGAGTCATTCCGTGATTCGATTGATGGATGGGATTTGCGTGTTGATTGAGATTAAATCAACTCAATTGGGTTGAGCTTACGACGAGTGAATTGATGATGGTTATTTGATTTTTGATGAAAACACTTGTCTTGACTGTTTCTAATCTTCACTAATTGGGAAATTCAAGTGATGAATGATAAATTGTCACTTTTGAACTAGAAAATTTATGCTAGGAGCTGAGCTGAGCTAAAATATCAGGTGTACAACTTTGCTTCAGCCGATTTTCCCAAAATGAAAAGCTTTATTGTGAAAAAGTGCTTACAGATGTATTATTCAAAGTATTGTCCGTCGCTAACGACAACTTTCTCCCATCTTTCCGGCAATTTTCGGATCCCCGCTCGAAAAAAGGAGTTTTCTTTTGACGCTATCCATGAAGCAATCCATTTTTCCAACTCTTCGAAGGATTGAAAATGTTGATCTGTCAGGACGTGTGCCATCGAACGGAATAGATGGAAGTCAGAAGGGGCGACATCTGGGGAATACGGCGGGTGGGGCAAGACTTCCCATTTCAGCGTTTCCAGGTACTTTTTTACCACTTTTGCGAGGCCACGTGAGACCGAGTAGTGTCGTGTTGGAGGATGACTTTGTCATGTCGCTCTTGATATTGTGGCCGAAATCACCATTTTTAAAACGTTGAAACCACTCCCGACACGTTCTTTTACTTAGAGCAGCATCACCGTAAGTTTCTGAGAGCATTCGCTGCGCTTCAGCTGCATTTTTTTCGAATTGTAACAGAAAAATAAAACTTCCCGCAAATGACGAGAATTGGGCACATAAACAGACATTTTCGAGCGTGAATAATACGAAAACAAGAACAACTGTCACAGAAAAGGCGATGACAATTCGTTAGGCACTGTACACACTCACTTTAAAGGCATTATCATCTAGGTATTTTGATCAGCCTCAGCCGGTACAGACACCTATCGGAAAACGGCGGAAGCAAAGTTGTACACCTAATAAGTAATAATAAGTTTATAAGTAATCAATGCGGAAAACCCCAATCATATGGATATTTCCGAAACGGTTGCGAAAAGTAGGTCCAAGAAAATAATGTTTGGGATCGTTTCAAAATTCCAGATGGCGACTTCCAGTTTGTCGATATTCCTTAGAAATCCTTAATTTTCAAATATTTATTCCAGTTGCCAAAACATTGGGAGATCATGGCCACTCCAATAAATCTTTTGGATGGGCAAAAAGTGCTTTGCCTCCCCCATAATTGCCGCGCCTGATTATGCAAATTTTCGAAACGGGTTTAATGAGTAGATGCCAGAAAACGATACATGAAATGATTCTGAAATCCCGGATGGTCACTTTCGGTTTATTAATATTACTTAAGAACCCCTACAATATGGGAATTTTAAAATCAAATTTGATAACTAGCTACCGGAAAACAAAGTTCGAGGTTACTCCAAATTTCATGATGGTAACTTTTGGTTCATTTAAATTTTCTGCATTTACTAATCAAACCCGTTCCGAAATACGCATAATGTAAGTAGCTCCAAGAAATATCAATAAACCGGATACCGTCATCCTGGAATTCCATATAACCTAAAATATCGATTTGTTGCTCGTATTCATCAAATCCGGTCCGTAAATATCCACATTGTAAGAGTTTTGAAGAAATATTATGTTTAATATGATGTCGCCATCTTGGATTTCTGAACCATCTCAAATATCATTTCCTAGCATCTACTCACCAGAACCGTTTGGAACTAACTCATATTTTAAGAGGTTTCAAAGAATATCAATAATTCGGAAGTTTCCATCTTGGATTTCAAAACCACTTTAAGCTTCCGGCATATATTCACCAAATCCGTTTCGAAAATACGGAAATGATATAATAAGAATTTTTGGAGGATAGACCAGAAGTCGTCATTTTGGATTTTGAATCGAGTTAAAAGATTGTCTCCCGGCTACCATTCGTCATATCAGTTTCAAAAATACAGCATTCGAATATTGCCATAGCACATTTTTTTATGCTTTGCAAAAAAACTCTTTTTACGAAGTAGGTTTGTAAAAAAGATACATATATGTTTGTTTTATCGATCGCCCGATAAAGACATTTGAGATTGATTGTATTTTGTAACCATTCGGGCAACTGAAACTCCTAGAGGTAATTACTTTTAATTAAATCGATTATCTAACGGAGCAAGACTTTATTTTCAATACAAGTGACTCCAATCTAAGTACTTTCATTTCAAATCGATCAAATGCTACTTTTGGTAATCGTAATTCTGCTAACCGGTTTGAATGCAAGAGTTGATTCCAGCAACCCTTGACAGCTTTATTTTGAACCCGGTACTTATGTACTTATGCTTTTCTCAAATAAGCAAAGGATGTTTGAAGCAACTTTCACTACTTCGCTTTTATGATTGTAACGGTTCATATATACTTCTAAAAATTCAATCGTTCTACTTTAAAAAACGCGGAACAAATGAGAGTAAAATAATATGAAAGAGTATTATAAAAGAGTAAAATAATACAACATACTCCGTGGAGGGCATCATTGCACAGTTCTTTGAAATATTTCAATTTTGGAACCTTTAAAATGTTCCTAAAGAACCATTTTGTGAAATTAATCCAATGTTTACAATTGTTGAGTACTTTTATCTGGGAGTGGGAGTCGTTTCGCCGAATAGGTCATTTCGCCGAATGTCGTTTCGCCGAGAGGGCCATTTCGCCGAAAAGGTCATTTCGCCGAAAGGGTCATTTCGCCGAAAAGGTCATTTCGCCGAAAGGGTCATTTCGCCGAAAGGATAATTACGAATACACTGAGGTCTTTTTTTATGCGGTCTTTTTTATGCGGTTTTTTTTACGCGACGTTTTTTTATGCGAATTTTCAGAGTTATGCGGTTTTTTTTTATGCGAAGTTTCAGAGTTATGCGGTTTTTTTATGCGAATTTTCAGAGTTATGCGGTTTGCCCTTCTGCGGTCTTTTTTTATGCGAAGTTTCAGAGTTATGCGGTTTTTTTTATGCGAATTTTCAGAGTTATGCGGTTTTTTTATGCGAATTTTCAGAGTTATGCGGTTTTTTTTTATGCGGTACGTAAATTCGTATAAAAAAAGACTTCAGTGTACATCAAATTATTTTTTGTGTTATTATGCCTCCTGTATAACTGATGTGGCGCAGCCACAAAACCGAAGCCAAGATGGCTCGGCGGCATAAAGCCGCCGAGGCGACGCCGGCTGAGTTGGCTGCCGACCCGCCGTCGGAAGCGGCAGCCTCTTGCATACAAACCTGTAACCGCCTCGTTTTCCCGGTCTACTCAAAGCTAGGTTTCTTTGCTTTAGTTAGGTCTGAACGAGCGGTAGCGAGGTCGGACAGCACACGAATCAAATCGATGTGGCAAAGCCGCATTAGATATTTTTTTATTTAGTAAACGGAAAATACCACATACATTTGCTTGGTAGATACCTATGGACTTGCTTTGATGATTAGTGGGTAATAGTCAACAAGTCTCTTTGGGAACTCCGTTCTGAGGTTCATGAATCAATCTTTATTCAAGAAGTACAATTGTAGGTCAACAAAACGGGTGTTAACGTTATCATCTTTAATTTGTCTTTATTTTTAAACGATTCTCATTACGATTGTAAGACAATTGCAGGAATCGGCGAAATGACCCTTTCGACGAAATGGCTTTCGGCGAAATGGCTTTCGGCGAAATGACATTCGGCGAAATGGCTTTCGGCGAAATGACATTCGGCGAAGTGGCGAAATGACATTCGGCGAAGCGGCGAAATGACATTCGGCGAAATGACCCTTTCGACGAAATGACTTTCGGCGAAACGGCTTTCGGCGACATGGCCCTGATCCCTTTTATATACACCTGAACTATAATTCTGGACCAAAATTCAATAATTGGAACTGAACTACAGAACTAAATTTGGAACCTGGGATTGGTCCAGAATCAGGAGCAAAATCGAGATCAAGAATTCAATTTATGATTTAGCTCTAGAATTCGAGAATTGAACTCATTTCCATTATTCCGGTTCCGTATATAATTCTAGAACTGAGCTCTGAACTTGAATTCCGAGCCTAAATTAAGGAACTGAATTCAGTTCCTGCATGCAGCCTCTAAATTCTGAACCTGAATTCTGGAAATGAATTCGGAAACTTAATTTAGGTAATAAAATCGGAAACAGAATTTGGGAATACATTCTGAAACTGAATTCAGGAATTAAATTCGAGTTCAACAGACAGTTCCAGAATTCAGGTTCGGAGATCAGATCTAAAATTTAGTACCAGAATCCAGATCTCAAATTGATATAGGGATTTTTGTTCCAGAATTCTGAAGTTTTTGAATTCTTGATTCAGAACTCTGGATTTGAATTTCGAACATAAATTGAAGCACCAAAATCTAGCCAAGAAACCAGTCCCGAACATCTAATTTTATTATCATCCAAAATTAGGATTCAGCTCCAGAGTCCTAGTTTTAAATTTGTGACCTGTATTTTGGAACTGAATTCTGAAATTCAGTTTCTTCGTCTTCATTTGAAACTAACTAGATTCGCTCGCCTAAATTAACCCGGTCGTCCTTTCCTTTTTTCTGTCTTCCACCATCCATTTTTTTTATCACTAATCAGATCTACATACTGATTCTAACCACGTCATTTTTTCTGTTCTGTTGAGAAGGAGAGAGAGATTGCCAAATTTTGTTTTCTGAATCTGAAATGATAAAATTTTAAATCTGACAGGACAAAATCTCGTTATAACAATCGAAAACCCCAACAATTCAATTTGACACTGCAGCAGTCATTCCAACTTGATTCTCTTTATATTTGTGTGAGTGTTTGCTTTTTTTTGTTGGCACTAGACATGCCTTACTCTTTACTATGCGGGATCGAGGATAATTTTCATATTTTGCGTAAGTGTTTTTTTTAATATTTACTCCCTCTAACGGAATATTAACATACGATTTATTAATTTTAGTTGGTTTGACGTAAGGTCACCATAACTAAGTTTAGTTTTTGCAATGATTGAGTGGAAACATATATTGGAGAAGTCAAATGAATAAAAACTCACAGAAAAGATGATTTTTTTGGAAAAAGATGCATTCCGTGCATACGCCCTAAGCCTTGTGATAGATACAGCTCTAAAGCACCATTAGGTATGATAAAACGTACATCGAACATGGTCAATATTTTGGCCGTCTTCCGACCGGTAGCATACATCTGCTTCTGGTAGGAAAGAGCAGACTATCATACAACCTTCATAGGGTCTGTCGCTGACGATATCCAGCTATCGACTGGTACCAGTAGAGAAGGTGACAAGCGATTATAAATACACTCTCCTACTCAGTGCTTGAGCGGAAAATAGGTATTGAGCGGGAAGGCTAGTGTTAGGTGAACAGAGAAGATGTTTGGATCTATGGTACCGGTCATGAGACGGCCAGGATTTAGACTATATTCGATGTACGTTCTATCATGCCTAACCGTGTAAAATGTGTAAAATGCAATACCACATTCGAAAGAGTGAGGTTAGGTATCGTTTTCAGATCTGGAATATTTTTTTGGACATGTATAGATAAATTATGATCGAAATTTACTTCACTCGTGTATAGCTACATGTTTTATCACCCAAATGAAATCTGTACATGAAATAATAATTCCAAATTTCATCAGAGATTCGGATCTGCCAATTCTCTTTTAAAAGATCCAGAATTATATAACAATACTCTAGTACGTAGAGAATTGATATAAAAAGATGATTAATGATTCGGTTTGATTAGGCGTGTATTTTCACCCAAAAGTTGTATCTCAGGTATGCGGTGTAGGTTCTTGATTGTTGGTTACCTGGAAACCACAGGAAAATAAAATACTTTTGCCACTAAAAGCATATGTCAGCCACGGTTCTAAGGATTGTTGTGTTCCAACCGATTTAAAATAGTGCAGCTTGAAAAAGAAAATGAAAATATCCACCAGTACCATCGATCACAACCCTTCAATCAACCTTTTCCTTGCTTTATTTGCTCATACTGTCGCCTATTTATACAGTCTCGGAACCCGCCTTGGAACCTTAGCTAGCTTCCTGAAATAGTATTTATTTTCCTTCCGTCTTCTCAATCCCAGTGTTTGCTGTCTCCAGAAATTCCAGCACCGACTGTTTGTTTATCCGAAGCGCATCTTTCACAACAGGCTAACAGCCGAAACCGAAGAAGAAGAAGAAGAAGAAAAAAATCGTTATAGGTAAAGAAAATAGAAAAGGGAAAATCTTGATCCACGGTAAAACTATTTATGTTTTCGAAATAAAACCAAAGTCTACTATTTGGACAACTGAACTATTCGTGGCATTCGAGTGAATTCACGCTACCGGCGCGAGCTCCTGCAAGGCCAAGACGTTGAAAGGTAGGAAAGATTACGAACCGATAGCTCCTAGCAGCAGTCGAAACAAAGTAAAAGATCTTGAAATGTTCGACCCAAAGTGCGGGCGGTAATTGAAATCTGTAATTAAAATCAGCTCGCCTCCATCAAATCGAATTTATTAACCAGACCTTTGCTCCCCTACTACTATTCATAGCTCCCGGATCCGGCCGGATCGAAGCGATTCGCTGAAACTAAGTAAAAGCGTTCGCTCAAGGAAATTTAATAGAAATAACTCAATTAAAAAGGGGGAAACACTAAATATCCTTATCTAAATTTGTTCAAATTTGGCTAAATATACCAACCGATAGCTTTTCCCGCCGAACGTGTCGACCAGATGCGACGGCTGAGGCAATGAGAAATGACCCATTGTTCACACCCTTCGCAGATCGGTCTGACCCATTTTCACACCTCGACCGCTTGTTGGTCCCCTTGCCGGTCCCGGTGACCTCCGTCTTACGAAGGAGTCCAAGCTGAGCTCACGAAAAGGAAGTAATTTTCATCAATAACTTCTCACTCCTCCGGATAATTACTGTTGTTTGTTCTAAGGCAAAGCAGGCGTTGGAAAAATTTTGGGTTTGGGTTTTCTTCCTCGGCATGGCAATTCATGGCCTTCTGCTTGTGCTGTGCCGAAAAAGGCGACCGACCGGAGGCAGTTCATTCATCAGTCTCCGAATGGTTGTCGGTTCTACAGCTGAAGTACGTTTATTGTGCTGCAACAAGACCAAGCCGGCGATAAGTATCTTGATCGGGTAGTGACTGAGAGCTAGGTGCGTCTGTTGACTGTTCAGTCGGTTGACGGAGTGCCTCCAAAAATAGTTATGAAAACCAAGTAGTTATTTGTGGTGAATTAGAATTGAGTACTAATGTTTCTTTCATAATTTGGTAGTTTGTTGTTTTTTATTTCTTTGAATTTCAAACCAAGAAATTTTGAAATTGCCATAAAATTCTTTTCTATATGACGAATACATTTTGCTAAAGCCGATTAAACGGAATTTTGCAGGTTTCTTTTAAATTGTGTAGAATACCGTAAAATCTCAATTTGAAGTGCTGAGCAATTCCAGGAATGAGTAGACGAAAAAGTGACAAAATCAGAATCGACCTTCTCCGATTTGGACGAAACTTTGCACATGGCTTCAAACCGACTCACGACTGATTTCTAAAAAGGGCGTATGTATTTTTGCATTTCACAAAAATTTCCCTTTTCAAATCGTTGTAACTCGGAAACCGTTAATTGTACAAAAATAGCGTTCAGGAAGAAGTTGTAGGGAATCGATTGGGCACTCTAAAAAAAATATACACTGGAATAATTTTTGATTTTTTTTCTCAATGATTACAAAAAAATCCGAAAAAGTTAAATAAAAAAAAGCATGTTTTTTTTTTGATAATATTTATTCTAAAGCTGTTATCAAAACCTACAGATTGATGGCTATCCCATCCGTGCCTTTTGAAAAATGAAGAAGTTACAGCTAAAACAGTTTACGGGACTCGTTGTAATTCGGCAACCGTTCGTCGTACAAAAATCGCGTCCAGGAAGAAGTCGTAGGGAATCAATGGGGCGTTCTAAAAAAATATACACTGAAAAAAAATTCGAATATATCTGTAAATTGTTTTAGCTGCAACTTCTTCTTTTTTCAAAATTCACGGATGGGTTAGCCTGTAGGTTTTAATAAGAGCTTTAAAATAAAAATTATCAAAAAAAATCGAAACCCTGATTTTTTTTAAGTTAATTATTTTGGTTCATTTTGAAATTTTTTTTCAGTGTATATGTTTTTTAGAGTGCACTATTGATTCCCTACAACTTCTTCCTGAACGCCATTTTTGTACAATTAACGATTTGCGAGTTACAACGATTTGAAAAAGGCAATTTTTGTGATATGAAAAAAATACATACGCCCGTCACGTCATATTCATAGATCCACACCTCATCATCAGTTATAATGCATTCTATGAATGTGGGTTCACTATCTGCGTTGGAAATCATCTCTTTGGCCACATCAACACGACACTGTTTTTGAATGAAATTCAGCTTTTTTGGCACCAGTCGAGAAGCGACGCGTTTCAAACCCAAAACATCAGTTAAAATGTGTTCGGCTGATCCATAAGAGATGCCCAACAACACAGCAATCTCTCTAATGGGTACAGAACGATTTTGCAACACGATTTGCTTCGCCGATTCAATGTTGTTGGGCGGCCAGGGATCTCATCATGATCCAAGCTTGTACGACCACCTTTGAAGCGTTTCTACCACTCGTATGCCTGTGTTTTTCCTAGACACGATTCAAAAAAGGCCTTTTCTAACATTTTCAACGTTTCGGAACACTTAAATCCATTTGCAACACAAAATTTGATGCACGCACGTTGTTCTAAATTTTCATCCATTATAAAAATCGCCACACGAAAATTTTTCTACTTCTTTGTATAGACGCCAAACAAAAACTAATCGTACGATATGCGTCAAAATTTGACAGAATGTGTATGAAAGTGTTGCCAACTTTGAGAGAATAAAAATTTTCCGATTGGACAAGCGCGGGAATTTTAAAATGAAAATTCCGGTTCTTCTTTGATCATAAGGCATTGAAATGTGTTCCCGAAATTATTTCAAGTTTAACCATAAAATATCCTACAGTTCATAGCATTGAATACATTTAGGAACCATGAAGCCTGAAGTATGGCTATTTATTTGATGGGATCGTCAGTTTGTAGAATAGAAACGTTGTTACACAGACGGTCGAACCGGTGCTGGTGTCTACTGCCGCAAAATGAGATCAGATTAATCCTCTTCAATGGGTGATTTGTGCACCGTATTTCAAACAGACAATTACCTGCAGATCATAAGCAGACACAAAACTAGATGTCTATGGTGATTAAATTCCAGTCTTCTCGGACAGTCCGGTAGCTTCAAAACCACTTATTTAGTTATTAATTGCGGCACTAGTTCTTCGTCGAACTCTAAGTATAGATCTCGCTTATCAAATTACGTAAACCTTCAATGAGTTGTGATATTATTGGCAATTACCAGTCTGACAAATGTGCAAGAATTGTAGTAGTGATCTGTTTTGTTGGACCTCGGGATTCTTCCTTGAATAGCGTTAAAACAATCCTAATATTGGCTACATATGCAAAGGTGTGCTCAATCAAGGTCGTTTTGATCCGAACAGAACACGAACATATCCAAGAATATATTTCAATTTTCCAAACACAATTGCAAAAAATCTGGTCCGGGCACTGACAGGATATTGTAAACTTAATTCTCACATGGTTACTATTCGGTGTACTGATATTTGTGAATCCTACTCCGGATTTTCATATCACTTGATATGAAACTACACAGTGAATACGACTTGCTTTACTATGGAGTGCCTTTTCAAAATTTATCGTTTGAGAGAGTTATAGGTATTTATTCATGAATATCTCTTGTTGTATCTAACGCATCAATTTAATTTTTGCTACATGCCATCGGAAATATGACCATCAATTTATGATAACATGTTTAGTTGTATGATATATTTCGTTCATTTCTGCGCAGTTGACTGAGCAGGAAGTAAAGCAAGTACATAATTCCGGTTGGTTCAGGTTCAGAGCTCAGTTTCAGTTCCAGTAGGAAGAATTCAGTTCAGTATTGAATCAATTGTGGGACGTACGCAGAGTCAGTTTCCCCTCAAAGAAGATCGATTGAGGCATCCTACTGCTGCTCGTTTGCATTTGATCACAATACAATGAAAAGTAGACAACGATGGGAAATATTATGCAAAATCAGCCTTTCTAATGGCTTCAAATGGTAACTATAAAGAATGCTTCTTCCATTCGGAGATAATGATAACAGTGCAAATCTAGAATATTATGATTAGCTTTGAGCACTTTTCGCAGTGCGAAACTCGCACCAAACGAGTGCGAATAAAGCCAGCATTTGACGGCTTCGTGTTCGAGAAAAAAAGCTCCGAACAGTTTTTAATATCGTTAGTTCCTTAATTTGGCCCATTTGAAAGCCAAATGAATGAAATGAATCCCGTACAGCATATTGATAGTTTTTTTTTATTCACTGAAATAAACAAATCCGGTATGAAATAATCGACATCAAAATTTTGTATGTTACTATTTCGATGATTGTTGGAAAAGTCTATTTGTGCAAAAGCTACAAATGAAATCACGTAAGAGGAAAGCCCTTCAAAAAATAGCTTCAGTATTGAATCAATTTGCCCAGGAAGTTCTGCTGCGGGACGTTTGCAGAGCCACTTTCGTTTCAAATAAGAGCGATTGCGTCATCCTGCTGCTGGTCGATTGCATTGGAGAAAAATACACTTCGTACTAAGCAGTTTACTAATTAGTTTCTAATGAAAGGTCTTAAAAACCCATGAAAACTTCCTGAATTTAACTTTGATCCTACTTCCGGTGCCAGAAGTTTTTTGTTATTAGAGTAAAAGCTTCACCTTCAAGTGTGTTTTTTCAGAGTGAACCATATAAAGTGTACTTTGTAGGCCATAACCTTTAGTTTAGTTTAGGTCTCCAGTTTCCGGTTCAGGAAATATCCGGAAATAGTGCTCACAAATACTCAAATTAAACATGGTTAAGCCGACTTCTCAAATAAAATTCTTGAATTTCATTTGAATTCAACTTCCAGTTTTTAAATTGCAGGCAGATTTTTCACAGAGATGGATGAATCAACTTCCGCAATCTTAAATTTGAATGAAAGCAAATATACTACACAGCAAAATAATATTAAATTTACAGGTAATGCAAACCACATATGACTCAATTCATATGGACGTAATTCGTACAATGACTGAGTTTTACAAGAATGATTTGAATATGTGTCAAACATACCCCGTATTTTAAGCAAGCGTGTAATTTTACATGTTTAAGCACTCAGAAGTATGTCTTAATGCATTAAGTATGTGTTAGATCTACCATAAAGATGAGTTATTTTTGACGCTCGCATATGTCGGTCTCAAAGGACGTAAATTTACACGATTTTTTTCTAGGTGTGTATACATCAATATGGATCACTCTCTAAAAGTTTAAACTATTCGTAAAACAGTTCATAGCAAGTGGCAGATTGCTTAGTATATGAACTTCTAATTCATAGACAATTTATAAAAATGACAATTATATTTTACAATCTAACTTTCCCTGAAAAAAAGATAATGTGCAGCTAATTTAAATTCAATGTCATGAGTGCAATGAAAGGAATATCGTTATCAAAGTAACTTGTAATACACCGTTTATTTTATTTTAATTTTGTTCTATAAATAAGAAGTGATCTGCCAAACATTGCCTTCACAGCCAATAGGACGAAGTCTTTTCAGCACTATTCATAACATTCATGAGCTAAGTTGAATACTACTTCATAACTCTCGAAAGTGAAGACGATAGGTCTAAAAGTACGTAATTCTTCATTATTTATAGGCGATGTTTACTTTCGTCAGAAAAAAAAACACATTTAAATATGAAAATGTTCACACCTCTATGTGGGCATCATGCTCAATTATTTTTGACATTTCACTTCTGGGTGCACGCTAAACGCAAACTATTAAACATGACTGAACTAATAGCCTTTTCCGTCACGAGATGGTGTTACTGTTTCGATTTATATTGGATTCGCTAAAGTGATCCATATTGATATATAATATATTTGGTAAAAGCTGCAATTACAAGTATGTTTTTTTCAGAGGGGATCATCTAAAGAGCAGTACTTTTTATGATTTATCTGCTCTGTGGGCCATGTTAGTAACCATATTGGTCTCCAGTTTCCGGTTCTGGAAATATTGGAAATACTGATCATAAATACTGAAAGGAAACATGATTAAGCCGACTTCTCAAATAAAATCCTGGAATTGTAGGCAAACTTTTCACAGAGATGGCTGAATCAACTTCCGCAATCTTAAATTTGAATGAAATACCAAAAATATGGTTATGACATCGAAAAATGGAAATCACTCCGATTTCTCCGAAATGGCTGGAAATTTATTTCCAGGCGAAAGATATCATAGTCAGTGGCAATGAGTGTTGATTTTTAATTTAGAAGACGATCCAAAATATGTGAAAAGAATTCCAAGTTGTGAGCAAAACTAATCCAATATTTTAGCTTGTATGTACATACGAACCGACTTCGACTGTACCGGTGCTCGGATTCAGGTTTCAGAAGGACCTCTGATCTTAGGTTATGCTAAAGAGTAAAAAGAAGTGTTTTGAGCAATGCCACAGTAATATTTTTGATAGAATGAGTGATATGACTCCTTGTCAAGCACTCTAAATGAATGAATCCAATTCAACAGCCTCATATTCGTTTTTGTTTCACTCTCTCATTCGTAAATGACTGCATCCAAAACAAACGAAGAGAGTCGAAGCATTTTCGTCTCTCATTGCAAAAAAAGAGAGTATCAATACATCCGTCAGTTGTTCCTCTATGACAAGACGAAACTAAACTAACTTCTGCAGAGAGAATCAGTAGAATTTCGATTCTCATTATTTCATCGATGTATTGAAAATATGCGAAGCTTGGCTCTAAATAGTATCTACGAGGTCTGTTCAAAAAGTACCCGGAATTCTCATTTTTCTAAAAAAATATTTATTCGTCTACATCTATATCGTCCCCTTTAAAGTAATCCCCCCTAGATATAATACACTTATGCCAGCGTTTTTTCCAGTCTCCGAAACACCCCTGATAGTCACTTTTTGTAATGCTCTGTAGCACTCTCAGCGATTCTGCCTTTATCTCTTCAATCGATGAAAAACGCTGTCCTTTCATGGATCTCTTCAACTTTGGGAACATGAAAAAATCACACGGTCTGGTGAATAAGGAGGTTGGGGCATGATTGAAGTCTTGTTTTTAGCCAAAAAATCACGAATAAGCAGAAGCAGTTTTGGAACGAATTTTGCTGCCACTCGTTTCATGCCCAAAACATTTGAAAAAATATGATGGCATGAGCCAATTGCCAACTGCCAACTGATATGCCAACTTCATCAGCAACTTCTCTAATAGTGATTCGGCGATCATCCATAATCATTTTTTCCACTTTTCCCACATTTTCATCGAATATTGACGTGCTGGGTCGACCGGAGCGTTCGTCGTCTTCAACGTCTTCGCGGCCATCTTGAAAACGCTTATACCACTCGTAAACACTTGTTTTTTTTTTCATAGCAGACTCACCGTAGGCTCTCTGTAACATTTCGCACACTTGGTTACACTTTATTTCATTTTCCACGCAAAATTTAATACAAATTCTTTGACTCTTCAATTCTTCCATTGTTTAAACTAACAAAAATCGCCGAGCTAAAAAAAACACGTCTACACCAGCCGCTACATGTATGTATGTATGTGTGAAGCCACCATCAGTTCAAGGCATTACCAGTGGATGCAGGTAGACTTACAGTAGATCCGAATTTGATTATCAGATAACTTTCATATTACTGCTGTTAAGAAGGCCAAAATGGACTTTGAGGACCCGGCGCCTTCCAGCAATAACATCCGGCCATATAATAAAAGAATTCGCTGTACCAGCTTAAACCTGCCTGATGGTTTGTTTGTTAGAAGGGTGCGTCTTACTCATTTCAGACCTTCTGGGGAAAACACACAGCTTTCCCCTGTGAATCGGGTTGACATTTCACTCCTTCATCCAGTCATTCACTTGTAAGATACCCTGATGCACTCCCATCCCTCTTCCCTTACAATGTACTTGAGCAAAGTATTATATAATGTAACATAATACACTTTAATATAATTTCCGGCAGTATAATACAATAAAACACAATATAGTATAAAACGGTGCAAAATCGTATGGTACAGTGTATTATAGTCTACTATAATATTTTATGATGAATATAATAGTATCATAATGTTATGTGACATAATATAGTAAAATATACCATAATATATTATAATATAGTTTGGTCACTATACGACACTGAATATATTAAAATATTATTATGCATAAAATATAAAAATGTAATACATCACAATGCAATATAATACACTTATAATTGTGTATTAAAAAATGCATTACATTACTATATAAAACAATACCAAACATTGTATCATAATATAGTATAATATAGTACAATGTAATATAATATAATACCACAAAATATGACGTAATATAATATGATACAATTTAATAATATATGTGTAAAGTGAAATGTTTAGTATGGAAATGAAAATGTAGCTGATAATGATAAAGATTATAATAATGGTAACAATAGTAATAATAATAATAATAGTAATAAAAATAATAATAATAATAATAATAATAATAATAATAATAATAATAATAATAATAATAATAATAATAATAATAATAATAATAATAATAATAATAATAATAATAATAATAATAATAATAATAATAATAATAATAATAATAATAATAATAATAATAATAATAATAATAATAATAATAATAATAATAATAATAATAATAATAATAATAATAATAATAATACTAATAATAATAATAATAATAATAATAATAATAATAATAATAATAATAATACTTATATACTACAAAATAATATAATATAACATAATATAGTAAAATATATTTTAATTTAATATAATATAATACAATGTCATACAATATAATATATTATAAATCAATATATAAAATAACAGTTACTGTAGAGTGTCAGTTATGCTCTTCTATCTTCACAGTACTGCAGGAAGTAGAATATTTCTTTTCTAATAAGAATAATAATATCCACATCTATAAAAATAATATATGTTATTATTATTGATGAAAAATTAATAATACTAACAATAAATATAATAATGAAAATAATAAAAAAAAACAACATAATGTAGTACAATGAATTATATAATAAATAATAGAATGAATAAAACACAACAGGAACCAGTGAGGACCAAGCGCACCTTGTGATGACCTTAATCTTTAGTTAAAATTTACTTTAAAAATGATAACTTATAAGGAAAACAAATTTATATTTTGCGCAGAGGTACGTAGTACTACTCATAATAAACCCTATGATATAATATAATATAATATAATATAATATAATATAATATAATATAATATAATATAATATAATATAATATAATATAATATAATATAATATAATATAATACAACATAATGCAATACAATATAACATAATATAATAGAATACAATATAATATAATATATTATAATATAATACCATATAATATGATATAATGCAATGCAGTATAATACCATACAACATAGTATATAATAACATAAAATAGTGTAAGCCGATAATATGTGAAATTATATGCTATGATACAATATAACAGTTAATGTCGCAGTGTAAGTTACGCTCTTCTAATAATAATAATAATAATAATAATAATAATAATAATAATAATAATAACAATAATAATAATAATAATAATAATAATAATAATACATTATGTAATAAACAACAGAATTATATGTTGTAATATACTATGATAAACACTGCACTTTAGGATGGGCTTCAACCTACAAGCCATTTCGCACCCTCTCATTCTGCTACTAACGCAGAAGGCGATAGCACCCAGTCGACGCCGTTCTATTGACCAAATGTCATCATAGACGCTCGGGGAGGCATGAGATAGGGACTTGTGAGGACTTAGTTATCTCACCATTTGACGACCAACACGTCTACACCAGCCGCTACAAGACAGAATGTAAACAATGAATACAGCTGAAAATTTCACCATACATTAGGGACATATGTACCAACACAATAAAAAAAATTGTACCACCGGACTCTCCAGACGCGCGCAATTAAAAAATTCCGGGAACTTTTTGAACAGACCTCGTATACTGGTTCCGAAAACACAGAACATTTTACTTTTGCATAGAAAAGTTAAACCAATTACTTAGGCTAAAATGAAACCTTCTATTGTCTCAACGCTTTCTAAGAAAAAAATTATTCGAATCCATCTTTAGAATCCGCATTTCTAGGGTGATTAGTGTTGAAAATGTCAAACCATTATTTAAGGTAAAGATGCAAATAACATGGAAACTTTGTGAAACTGTGCCGAAGACTGCTCAACAATATAGGTCTTGTTAGTTTAAAGCCTCACAAATTCACTGTGCTATTCCAATATCAGTAATAATAGTGAAAAATTCTGAAGTGAAGCTTGCATCAATTGCTCACATTTTTAGTAGTGAAAAAGGCTTCATTACATCACTTGGTAGAGTTTTATAATATGTATAAAAAATGAATGTATAAATAGTGTGTATCCAACCAACCGATGCAAGCGTCCGATTTCAGGAAGGACAAGGACCCTTTGGGCCCCCCTTCTGGGTACGTGCATGTATGCTAGAGAGTTAAAAAGAAGTGTTTTGAAGAATGTCACAGTAATATTTATGATAGAATGAGTGATAGGACTCCTTTTCACGCACTCTCAATGAATGAATCCAATCCAACCAGAGTTGTCATGTTATTTTTTCAAAAAGCTGTCTCTGACTCAAAAATTTATCTATGCACAAGGAAATTTTGAAATTTTGATCGGGCTTCATTTTCAGTGAGCAAAAAAAGATCTCACCACCTATCTATCGTCTAAAAGATTCGGTAGAATATTGACACTGCACAGTATATGATTTTCAATGAAAACCGAAAATGACTGAAAGGCAAATGAAAGAAAGTACACAATTTTGAGACTACCGTTCCGCTTATGTCGTTGACTGGACATGGATCTCGTTTTCATAATTCGCAAGCGTGACATGGATTTATCGCCATTTTCGTCTATTGTGAGTCAATGAAAACGACTCTTTTATTAGCTCTGGAGAAAGGCAGCATTACACCGCTATGTGAATTACAATAGGTTTTCTTATTCTATTTTTTGAGACCAATCGATTTTTTTAGAATTTCGCGTCGAATCGTACTTGGAGTTGGCAGAAGCTTCTCAGATTTTAATGTAACTTTTTTGCTTCTTTTAGAAAATTGGTCTAGACTGTGCTTTGAAATGGGTCAAACTATTTTTTCCAAAGGCTTTGATCGATAAAAGATAAATCTTACAGAAAATTGGATAAAAATAAAAAGTACTGCTATTTTCTGCACAATCTCCTCGAGAAATGAGTTTCAATGGATTCAGTTATGTTAAGTTCTCGATAAAAGACACAACTAACTAACTAAACCAAACTATCACGAAAGACAACACAAAACAGGTCAAGTAGCGTAAGATAAAATATTTTGAACCACAGAGTCTCACGAAGCAAAAAAATTACGTTAACGAAGCGATCTCTCGGGGAGATACACACTCAGAAGCTCACTTAGAAGCAAACGTTTCGCTGCGAATGTAGCTTGAGCCTAATGCCAAAGGTTAAATGAAAAAGATAGAAAAGTTTTCATAACAAAACCCTGTCTTGATACTTTTTGCATATTTCGATCAACTAGCGATAGGAAACCCGATCCTCACAAATTGAATTTAAATAGAAGCTGGGATGATTATGATTTTCAGATTAATTTAGCTTTCAATAAAAAGACACAAGAAAAAATTCAGTTGGGATAAGAGAAAGATGTTGTTAGAAAAACTTGTTTCCCTTAAAATGGCCCATCTTGGTATGTATGAACAAATGGCAAGGGAGAAAATGTTCTATTTTTGAACAAAATTTCATCTATATAAAAAATAAAGTTTTTGTTGTATTTCAATGCATTTATTGTAAATTTTAATTGATTTTGTGAGAATCGTTAGTACAACACTTTTTTTATGGAATAATGATAAAAAAAAGTTAGATCTAATAATTAACTGAATTAACTGGATAACACATATGAGGGTTTTAAACAGTTTCCTCTTTACTACTCCTTCAACGTCTTTCATTCCGAACTTCAATGGGTGCGGACTCAGGTTCGGGGTTGTCTGGTTTCATCCCGAAAACGAGACAGGACAGCTCAACCTGACTCAGACATAGGCTCGGAATGATAAACGAACAGGCGGGCGAAAAAAGGGTTTGTGATAGAACCTTACTGTTTGCATCAGAACAGGATTTCTTTCGTTATTCCTTGGGATCCCGAGGAAAAATTAACGGAAAATGATGTTCAGAAGCGGATATATCTGCAAAACCCACTAGTTCAGACGGTGAGATGGAAGGCTCCGGCAGTTTCAGGGAAACGGTTTTTTTCTGCAGTATTGACGATGGTTCTCTAAATCTTCCATACAAACAGAAATTAAAATGCTGAGCTATGGTTTTCAAGATTTCTATTTGGCAGGAATAATCAAGACCATTGAGTCTACACCTGTAAAGGTTAAAACAGATTGTTCAGCATCCCTAGGGGTGCAGAATTTACTTCTGTTTACATGTATTGTATCGTCATTATCCTATTCTCTTAAATTACCCTGCTCCTTCCTTTTAGTGTTTCCTTTCCCTTCAGGAAAATTATGATAATACAGATCTTGTGCCGTGGAACGTGTCATTCGAACCAATCTTTTCTGATTCCTGAAGTCTAGTCTTTTCTGCAGTATTGACGATGGTTCTCTAAATCTTCCATACAAACAGAAATTAAAATGCTGAGCTATGGTTTTCAAGATTTCTATTTGGCAGGAATAATCAAGACCATTGAGTCTACACCTGTAAAGGTTAAAACAGATTGTTCAGCATCCCTAGGGGTGCAGAATTTACTTCTGTTTACATGTATTGTATCGTCATTATCCTATTCTCTTAAATTACCCTGCTCCTTCCTTTTAGTGTTTCCTTTCCCTTCAGGAAAATTATGATAATACAGATCTTGTGCCGTGAAACGTGTCATTCGAACCAATCTTTTCTGATTCCTGAAGTCTAGATCAGTTTTGGAAAAACAAACTTCGCATTTTTGTGACCAAGTCTATATATCCAAAAGTTTCAATAAAATCTGAGTTGATTTTTTCCCATAAATACGTTTCTTTCTTAAAGCAGTTTACATAAGTTTTTCTTCGCCGTAGCATCACTTTTACATAAAATTTTTATCCTAATATAGTTCTAAAATAGTCACAACGATTTAAATTTATTAAAATATATTCCTCTTATTACTTTAATATCATCTTAGGTAACTCGTCATTAATTATGAAATCTACTCGGAAATATTATTTGAACCAAACGATTAAATTCTATAAATTATAAAATAAGCTGTTATTTTCAGACATTATTTCGAGTTTGTTTGTATCATTACTTAATTTCTATTCTAATTTAGCTATTGGTCGAACTCATGGTCGCAGCTGGAATCAGAACTAAGTCTTAAAAGGGTCCTTTGTTAAATTGAAACTCCAATTTTCTTTATGAAATGATAAAGAAGTTTTATGTATGGAAGGTCACGACAAGCAAGAATGTCGTGAACTGGGACATTGGATAGTCTACCTTGGGTACGCAAAGAATTTATTAGTTGAGATCTGACATCACGATACTCCATGCATGTCCAAACGACATGGTCAATATCGCGGTAACCTTCGCTACAAGCACAATGATTGGTCTCGGAAAGTCCAATTCGAAGGAGATGTGTGTCTAACGTGTAGTGATTGGACATGAGTCTGGACATTACACGAATGAAATCCGTACTCACATCCAGTCCATGCCTTCGTCGATATTTTAGGAATAATTGAGTGCATCCACCGACCCAGATCATCTCTATCCCAAGAAGCTTGCCAGCTGGCAAGTGTTCTTTGGCGAGACGCGCTATAGAATTCGTTGAAAGCAATCTCTCATAAATTCCATCCTCAATAGCACCACGTTTGGCTAAAATATCGACTCTTTCATTACCAGGAATGGAGCAATGAGCCGGGACACAGACTATAGTGATTAGATAATTATTGCTCAATATGTCGTTCAGGCACTGTTTTATTTTGCCCAAGAAAAACGGTTCATTTTTACAAGCAGCGTTTGAGCGAATGGCCTCAATTGCACTCAGACTATCTGTGAAGAGGAAATAATGGTTTGGAGATAATGTGACGATTACACTATAAACTATAATGAACTGCTGCTAACTCTGCTATATAAACAGATGCAGGTTCTTGAAGCCTAAATGAAGCCGAAACATTATTGTTGAACATACCAAACCCAGTAGCCTCTTCAATTCGCGATCCATCCGTGTAAAACATTTTCTCAGAGTCAATATGCCTGAGCTTACTTGAAAATATTTTTGATATTTCCATCGAGCGTAGGTGTTCCGGGATTCCACGCACTTCGCGCTGCATGGATGTGTCGAAAAATAAAGTTGAGTCAGTGACATTTAGGAGGCTGTCACGGATAGGAATATATCTTGAAGGGTCGATTTCCTGTGACATATGGTTAAAATATACTGTCATGAATTTTGTTTGAGATCGAAGCTCGACTAGTCGTTTGAAATTATTAATTATCATGGGATTCAATACCTCACATCTTATTAGCAGTCGCGGTGAAAGCTTCCAAAAGCGATCTTTGAAAGGAAGAACTCCCGCCAAAACTTCAAGACTCATTGTATGTGTCGAATGCATGCAGCCTAAAGCAATTCGCAAACAACGATACTGAATTCGCTCAAGTTTGATAATATGAGAGTTTGCAGCGGAACGAAAGCAAACGCATCCATATTCCATCACTGAAAGTATCGTTGTCTGATACAATTTTATTAGATCTTCCGGATGAGCACCCCACCAAGATTCTGTTATTGTTCGAAAAAAATTACTCTTTGTTGGCGTTTTGTTATCAGATACCTAATGTGTCCTCCCGACGTGCATTTGGAATCAAACCACACCCCGAGGTATTTGAAAATCAAAACCTGCGCGATCATTCTTTTCATCATATGGAGCTGGAGTTGCGCGGGATCATGCTTTCTTGAAAAGACGACCAGCTCTGTTTTCGCCGCAGAGAATTCGATACCCAGATGAACAGCCCAAACGGACAAGTTATCTAAGGTATCTTGCAATGGTTTTTGCAGTTCATAGATGCAATGGTTCAATGGTTTTTGCAGTTATAGAAGAGCGGACTGAGCCATGAGCCTTGCGGGAGACCAATGTAGCTAATACTGAATGGTGCTAAGTCGCCATATGAAAAGTGCATGTGCTTTTCTGACAAAAGATTGTGAAAATAATTATTTATAACCGCTGGAAGTCAATGTTGGTGGAGCTTGTCTGAAAGAACATCAATGGAAACTGAATCAAATGCTCCTTTAATGTCTAAAAATATAGATGCCATTTGTTGCTTTTGAGCGAAGGCAATTTGGATGTCAGACGAAAGTAATGCAAGGCAATCATTCGTCCCTTTATTTCTACGGAAGCCAAACTGAGTATCTGACAACAAACTGTTCGTCTCGACCCAAGTGTCGAGACGTCGTAGAATAATTTTTTCGAACATTTTTCTGATACAGGGCAACATCGCAATGGGTCTATATGAGTTGTGATTGGAAGCTGGTTTCCCCGGCTTTTGAATGGCAATAACTTTCACTTGCCTCCAGTCAGGTGGAACAATGTTTTGCTCAAGAAACTTGTTGAACAATTCCAACAAACGTCTTTTTGCGAGGTCGGGCAGATTCTTCACCAAGTTGAATTTAATTCTGTCCAACCCAGGAGCGTTATTGTTACAAGACATGAGTGCTATGGAAAATTTCATAATTGAAAAGGGGCTATCAATGGAATCATTATTTGAAGGAGATTCCTGAGTAATGCTCTGCGTAGGAACAGAATCTGGGCAAACTTTCCTAGCAAAGTCAAATATCCATTGGATTCCTCGCTCTCATTCGTCTGGCCGCGTTCCAAAGAGTGCTCATTGAGGTTTCTCTTGACAAACCTTCGACAAAATGTCTCCAATAGCTACATTTTTTGGCTCGAAGTATGCTTTTGTACTTGGTTTCTAAAATCAAGAATTTTTCAAAATTCGGAGGAGTTCCTCCTTCTCGTTTTAAAAACGTCTTGAAAGCATTTTGTTTCGCGTGTTTAGCATCTGAGCAAGGTTTGGAGGCCTTCTGTTAGACGATGGACCATGATTTCGTTTGGTTTGGGCTTGTTCTGCGACCTCCAGAATCGAACAAACGAGGAAATCATATTCTTCAAGTGGAGGGAGCTCTTCCATTGAATTCAAAATACTGGAGATACTACTCTGGTATTTAATCCAGTCGATATTGTTTGTCAAATCATATGGAATACTAACTGAAGTAGCAATGCCTTCGTTACTGCTAATTGAGATGATGATTGGTAAATGATCGCTACCGTATAAATCAGGAAATACTTTCCAGGTGCAATCTTGTCGAATTGATGTTGAGCAAAGAGATAGATCTAATGCACTTGGACGTGCCGGAGGTCTGGGAATCCGTGTCATGCTACCCATATTTGATACCGTCATGCTAAAATTGTCACAAATGTTTTGTATCAAAGATGATCTGTTATCATTGTAAACAGAACTCCACATAATACCGTGCGAATTGAAATCCCAAAATCTGAGTTGATGTTGCGTACAATTTTTCTTCGATTTGACGCGTAACTCGTCCATAAGCTTGTCTGGTTTCGATATTTTTTTGGTTTTGAACCACTGAAATATAGTGACCTCCGTGGATTGGACTGGGTTATTTTGGCTGTTGACACGACAAAAACAACGTATTCGTGCACCAAATATCATTTTCACTTAATAATAGTCAAATAATTCCCAACATAATTTGATACAAATCTGTTCAACCACTACCCTGTCGAAAGACCAACTAAAAGCTATTATTTAGGGTAACATAATTACACGTCCGTTAAATGCAGTCACGACCGAAATTAATTCGGAAACCGCGCCAATTTTTCGAAACATATCTGCAGCAGAATGATGCATGTTTCGGCTTCCAACCAAAATCGGTTGTTGTAATTTTTCATTCTCGTTTCCGCACTATTCGATAGTAGCTCTTTGCGGTGCACGCGGTTGACACTCCGCCAGTTCTGAAGTACCGAGGGCAAAAACTATAGACCACTAGACTGCATCAATTTTTCCCCGTCAGACAAATAACCATCCAACAAAACTGTGAATTGTCACGCGAAAGCCATCAGCGGAAAATTTCCCAACCACCCGCCTCCCATCCAGTCATCGAAACGTGTTCATTTTATGTCTAGCGTTGTTCACCTGCCGCAGTCGAGTAATCAAAATGATATAGGAAAAAATTACTGTGAAAGTGTGGAGCCATTTAAGAAAAAAAAACGTGTCTAGAAAATCTCTGATTTATTCATTCACCGAAGCTAAGTTCAAGTAAAAGTCACCAAAATATTTATGTCGAAGAAAAACGTGCCCGAGGAAAACTGTTGAGCTCAACTCAATTTCGTAATGAAATTGATTTACGAGATTCATTAGCGAGTTTTCACTGCTGGATAGTGTGGGCGAATCACGGCTCAGGTGTGATTCATGGTGTAAAGCAAAAAAAAAAGAATCAAATAAAAATAACAACCAGCAAAAATGTTGGGTCGGTGCGTCAGTGGTCAAGGATCGAACGACGATATTTCCGTGGTGAAAAATCTATCTCAGGTAAGCCGAAAAAAAATCGTTAACATAAGAACTAACTAACGCCTAACGCGGCCATCCATAATTCATGCGAGAATTTCCCACAATTTCCGGTGAATGGCTGTATAAATAGTCATTTCATTCGTCGCGAGAAGTGTCAAGACTATATGTTTTTATTTTCATTTTCCTGGTCCATTTCTCATCAAAAGTGTATGTGGTTTGATACTTTAGCTTCCACCGAATGTGTGAGATCTCACATCTATTTGTTCCATTTAATCGCATCCCATCAGCGACGCTTTCCTTCGCCATTCACTCAAACACACACACACTCACTCCTTAATACCTCCAGCAGCAGTCATCGGCGTCTCGCAAGAAGGACGCCTGATGGAAGCAAAACAGCCGTAATGAAAAGGAAAAGCGCTTTTTAATAATCGCAACAGCAAAGATCGCGCCGGTTGTTTTCGGTTAACGTTCTGCCGTTGGAGAAGAAAAAAAAAACCGTTCTCGTTGGGGCTTCCTAGCAAGCTTCACTCCCCCCCCCCCACCCCCTCGGAAACAGTTCAGTGTCATACCAGCGTTGAGCTGATTAAAATCTAACTTCACGCTCCATCATTTATAATGAAGTGTGCCTCCGGCTTCGGTATCCCTTCGGATACCGGGGACTGACACTAAGTAGAGACAATTCTCTCCTGTGAAGCAAAGATACGAACGGACGCGGGGATGGGACGGTTGAGGAGAGAGGTGCCGGCGAAAATGTGTGAATATGTTGAGTAGATAAAAAAATAATCTTCTTTTAAAAATGGGGAGCGATTTCCCGTGGTGGTGCATCCAAGAAGGCGACTTCCTCGGCTAATGATGTCTTGTTGATGAGAGTTGGCGCGCTCACGAGACTCATGAGAAGAAACCCGTGTCGTACGTTTCGTGCCGATTCACCACTAGATCTAAGTAGTCGTTGCTGGAGCCGGTTAGTAACGGACGGTTGGTGACGAGAAGCCCTAGCGAAAAGTGTCATCTGCTTTGCTAGGTGACGCTAAGAATGAGAACGGGAATCGAGGCGTAGTCTTGGTACTTGTTAGTCGATTTTTTCCACTTTCGTGATACGGGAATTCCCTGGTAATGAAAGGGAAGGATGACACTTCGGGCCTTCGTGTTGAGTTTGTTTTATTAGGTGAAGTGTAGGTTCTCCATTAAACTTGAGAAGTGCTGCGTTATTCTATAACAAGTCTTAAGTGGGTTAGAAATTTTTCCGACGTAGAGCAATGGAAACCGTTCCGCAAGAACCGAAGTCAGTCTACAATTATTTTCATTCCTTGTTTTCATGTTCGTATTCTTCGCAGTTTTGTAGCTGAATATTTTTAGCAGGTGAAATTTTCAGTGATATCGATTAAATAAATGCCGCTATTGGCAGGCTTTGAGTACTTCCAGACAAAACAAAACCACAATATTCCCAGAATTGTGAAAATCCTGTGACTTTGAATCATGAGTAGAATTGGTTATTGTAAACATTCTATGAAATATATTTTGCTGCTCATGGGGGGGTGCGAAATCTTACCACAGCCACAAATAGCTTGCCAGCTTCCTGACTAACATACCTTATGATCAAAAAAGAAACTTTTATTCTCTCAACGTTGGCAACACTTTTATACACATTCTGTCAAATTTTGACGCATATCGTACGATTAGTTTTTGTTTGGCGTCTATACAAAGAAGTTGAAAAATTTTCGTGTGGCGATTTTTATAATGGATGAAAATTTAGAACAACGTGCGTGCATCAAATTTAGTTTTAAGTGTTCCGAAACGTTGAAAATGTTAGAAAGGGCCTTTGGTGAATCGTGTCTAGGAAAAACACAGGTATATGAGTGCTATAAACGCTTCAAAGGTGATCGTACAAGCTTGGATCATGATGAGATCCCTGGCTGCCCAACAACATCTGTTACTGAAGAAAACATTGAATCGGCGAAGCAAATCGTGTTGAAAAATCGTCCTGTACCGATTAGAAAGATCGCTGTGTTGTTGGGCATCTCTTATGGATCAGCCGAACACATTTTAACTGATGTTTTGGGTTTGAAACGCGTCGCTTCTCGGCTGGTGCCAAAAAAGCTGAATTTCATTTAAAAACAGCGTTGTGTTGATGTGGCCAAAGAGATGATTTCCAACGCAGATAGTGACCCCACATTCATCGAATGCATCATAACTGGTAATGAGGTGTGGATCTATGAATATGACGTCGAAACCGCACAACAATCGACCGAATGGCGCTTCGAAGGCGAGCCGCTTTGGACTGAAAAGTACATGGGCTGAAAATTTCCGGTCCTAACAAAGAAAACACGATTTGTTGGCTAAAAATTACCTTTATTCATCAACGTATCACTTTTGAAGAACGATTTAAAGACTGTCCCAGAAAATATGGACGCAACCAAAAACCGCTGCCATTTCGCAATGGTTCAGAATCTGTCAATTTTTATGACTGCGTCCTGTTGTTTACACTCTTCTCTAACCACTTGTGCAGCTGTTAATTCGTTTTCATTAGTTTGTTTCGAAATGCGTGGACTTTCAGCAGAACAACGTCGAAAAATGGTGTACAAATGGTGCACAGAACGCGGACTGTCACTGAGAGAGATAGCAAAAATAGAAGGAGTAATTGAAAAAGCCGTGCGAAATGCAATCAGGAATCAGGAATCAGAACAAACTGGCTCAAATGGCACGTTCCCCTTGATATTTGGAGATTTTTGCCTTGCCATCAATTTGTTTTTAGCATCATTTTCCCGATATATAAGAGGGAAGGATTGAAAGGAAATGGTAAGGGTTGGACTAGGAGGATGGGAAAAATTGACGACACAAAAACACATAAAAGCAGAAGTAAATTCTGCACCCCTAAGGGATGCTGAACAATCTGCTGAGGATCACATTTAGTGGAAGCAGAAGGAAATTCTGAACCTCTACGAGGTCCCGAACAGTCTGCTGTTAATAAAATCTCCAACCCCCGTGAGGATTAGGAGATTTTACAAAAGCGACACCATTCTCCGATACACTCCCGGAAGAATGCAGAACGATTCGCAGTATGTACAAGCAGAAGTAAATTCGGTACCCCCCAAAGGATGCCAAACAATCTGCTAAACCCTATTTAAGGTGAATACAGAAGGGATTCATTCACTCCAGGAAGAACGATGAACCCCTCTGACTATAGCTCCCTACCACATTGGGTGAGAAACGAGAGAATATCCTTCAATTTTAGCTCCGCATACACAGACTCAACCATGTATGGAGAACCAAAAACCCGGATACGTAGCTGCGTCAATGCGGGACAGTTACATATCAGATGATATGAAGTACCATAATCGCAGTCACACAAATCACACGAATAATACTCGGCACATTGAATAGTAGCCATGTGATAATTGAGTTTGCAATGTCCAGTCAGAGCTCTGACCAGAATACTGCAATGATACTTGGAGAAATGCAGTAGACACTTTGACATTTTCAGATTTAAATCTGGTAGAAATGCTTTTGTCTGAGCGCAAGTTTGCAAGCTACGCCAGTAGCTTGCATGTTTGGATGCAGCCCAAGAACGAATCTTGTGCTTTATCCAACTAGTTGAAAGTGGTAAAGCTGGTTCAGGACCAACGAAATCATTCGTTGCACCGGCTCTAGCCAACTCATCAGCCCATTCATTTCCAGTAATACC
Organism: Malaya genurostris; assembly: GCF_030247185.1. Classification (NCBI taxonomy): domain Eukaryota; kingdom Metazoa; phylum Arthropoda; class Insecta; order Diptera; family Culicidae; genus Malaya; species Malaya genurostris. Next base: position 337,067,565 of record NC_080571.1, on the reverse strand, counting down.
AGAATGGCCGGGTACCCATAAGAAGTAAACAGCATTTGAAATGCTGAGGTCTTCAATTTGAGTTCGACATGCGATCACTAGATTCGACCGTGAGTCACTCGAACTGAGTGCTTTCAAGGCTGCCTGACTGTCGGAACAAAAATAAATACGTTTACCACAGATCTTCTGCTGAAGTGCCGATTGTACTCCACACAGAATTGCGTAGATTTCCGCTTGGAACACAGTACAGTATCCACCAAGTGAATGAGACTGCTCCAGCCTCACTTCACGACAGTAGACACCAGCACCAGCACGACCATTTAACAGAGAACCGTCCGTAAAACAAACTATGTGTTCATCAAGTTGTCGTTCCAGACAACCAGACAACCATTCCTAACGAAGAGGATAGCTCACATTGAATGTTTTAAAAGGAAAACTGCATGTGAGAGTTAGGTCACTAGGAGCGAGTAAAAACTCATCCCACGTAACCATTTGAGACCACAAGCGAGTGTGGCTGGTAGCATAATCTAATGGGTTACTGTTCCAAAGCCCTGTAACCCTAAGACGGTATGCACAAGATAATGCTTCTTGTTTTAGGAACACATGTAGTGGTTTAATGCACAGTAGCGCCTCTAGAGCAGCAGTAGGAGTTGTCGTGAATGCTCCTGTCATCGCCATTAGGACCATCCTTTGGAGATGATTTAGCTTTGACTGAACTGTCGCGACTTCTCCTTTCTGCCACCATACAAGACATCCATATGCTAAAATTGGTCTAACAATAGTTGTGTAGATCCAATGAATATATCTGGGTTTGAGTCCCCATGATTTTCCAAAAGCTCGTCTGCATTGGCCGAAAGCCATACAAGCTCTCTTAATCCTGAAGTCAATGTGAGCAGACCAATTCAGTTTTGAGTCAAGAATAACCCCGACGTATTTAACTTGATCGACCACAGTGACCCCTGAACCAAAGAACTGCAACGGACGAGCTCCTGTAATTATCCTACGATGAGTGAAAAGCACCGTTGATGTTTTGCCCGGATTTACAGACAATCCAACCGGACAACACCATTGTTCAACAGACCGCAGGGCTTGTTGCATTAAATCAAAGAGAGTGTTAATACTTATACCGGTCATCAATATATGATAATCGTCGGCAAAACCATAAGTCGGAAATCCAAGGTTATTAAGTTTCCTTAACAAACCATCAGCGACTAGGTTCCATAAAAGTGGGGATAGTACACCACCTTGAGGACACCCACAGACACTCAGCTTTCTAATCTCTGCTTGCCGAAGCGATGAACAAAGAAGTCGATTGCTAAGCATTGCGTGTATCCAGTAAGGGAAAAACCCAAGATATTCCGTTCACGACTGCAATGTTTAACCTCCTGCAGCCATTCAGCCATCGGCACGGAAATACACCTTGACTTAGGAGTTCCTATTTTTGTGGCCTTTTACGACATGGAACAGGAAACCAGTGGCTCAATTCTTGGTAAAAAATAATTCCGCCGGATGCCACACGGCTTACCTGTTTGGTGGACTTATACCACCGGTACAGGTGGACCGTAGCGTTATTCTTAGCCAGTTGGGAAACCGCTACCGACACTACACGGCTATCTAGGCTGCTCAGAGAGGGAAGTTGACATTGATGGTCAACTTCCATGGATGGCCGAGCAGCCTGGAACCCTGATGTGGCCAAAGAGAACGCGGACTGTCACTGAGAGAGATAGCAAAAATAGAAGGAGTAATTGAAAAAGCCGTCCGAAATGCAATCAGGAAGTTCGGTGAGGATAACACCTTTGAGGATAAACCGAAAACGGGTCGAAAAGAAGGTCCTGTTTACACTCAGTCGAATAAACGTATACTGAAGGCGTTCGAGTAAAAGAAGGAGATTTCAGTTCGGGATGTGGCAAAAAAGTGGGCACTTCGAAGTCAAATGTATTTCGTGCTAATGAACGTTTGAATCTTCGAACCAATAAGAAGCAGAAACAACCTAAACGTAGTCCGAAACAAGAAGCATCGATCAGGCCGAGGGTTCGAAAGCTGTACAATACGATTCTTGCTGGAAATTTGAACTGTATAATCATGGACGACGAAACCTACGTGAAACTTGATTACAAATCCTTGCCGGGAACACAATATTATACGGTGCGAGAAGGGCAAGTGTTAAACCAGTCCGAGACATCGATTGAAGTCGAAAAATTTGGTAAGAAAGCTATGGTCTAGCAAGCAATTTGTAGCTGCGGTATGATTTCGAAACCCTTCTCCACCACTGATTCAATGAACAGCGAAATATACATCAAGGAATGTTTACAAAAACGACTTCTACCCATGATTCGAACCCACAAGGATCCTGTTGTCTTCTGGCCAGATCTTGCTTCTTGCCACTACTCGAAATCAACGGTAGAATGGTATACTCCCAAAAATGTCAAATTGTCCACAACTTCGACCAATTGAGGAATTTTGGGCATTAATGAAGGCACATCTTAGTCTCGGCAGCCGAAACCATTCAACAGTTCGAAAAAGATTGGAAAAAAGTGTCAAAACTTGTCGCCAAGAAGTCTGTACGGAATTCAATGAGGAACGTTCGCAAGAAGGTGCGCCAGATAGTCTAAATGGCTAAGTAGCAAATGTTGAGAATAATATTCTGTTGTTGTAGTCTAATATTATCAGTATATCGAATAAAATTTGAATATCTAACACTTGTGAATCATTTACAGCGAAATCAAAGTGCGTCCATACTTTCTGAAACAGTCTTTATCATTTGCCTCCAAATAGGCCTCTGTTTTAGCGATAACCCCTTCATTCGTCCGATATTTCTTACCGGTGGCAGAAACGAACCAGCCACCGGCTTAAAGTCTCTTTAATAAAGAAAACTAAACTAAACTTACCGGTGGGCATTTTTTTCAGGTCCCAGTAGTCGCTGGGAGATAAATCTGGCGAATGCGCTGGATGTGGGAGCAATTCGAAGTTCAGTTCATGTAGTTTTGCCATTGTTTTGATAGACTTGTGACACGTTGTCTTGAGGAAAAAAATGTTTTTTTCTTTGCCATATACTATCTTTTCTTTGCAAATCAAACGCCTTCAAACGCTCCAAAAACACTATATAATATTCACTGTCAATGGTATTTTCTTTCTCGAAATAATCGATAAATATTACAGCACGTACATCCTAGAACACCGAGGCTATAACCTTTCCAGCCGTTTGCTGTGCTTTGGACGAGGTTCACTAGTTGCTGTCGAGGTTCACCAGTGGTGGATCCATGTCTCATCCATTGTCATATTTCGACGCAAAAAATCCAGTTTGTTACGATTAAACATGGCCAAACACTGCTCAGAATCATCAACACGTTCTCGTTTTTTGGTGAACAAACGCGGCATTCACTTTGAACAGAGCTTTCTCAAATGCTCATGCAATATAAAGCCAACACGTTCTTTTGATATCCTTACGATGTCAGCTATCTCACGCAACTTCACTTTTCAATCATTCAAAAGATTCAACAGCAATAAAATTGCGCAAAGAAACTTTGGGAGGTTACCATGTTTAACGGCGATTTGCGTTTTCAGTGTGCAGCAGGGGAAGTCGTCCGAGCTTCATGGAAGCTCTGTGTTTGGATTCACCGGAATTTGAGTCGGAATTCATTGTCGGTTCCAGATGCATCTCTTAGTTCCGCCTGTAATCATTGGTTTCGTTGTATTTGGAATCCAATTAGAAATCATAATGCATTTCGAATCAAATTTCGCACGTGTTTACCGAGTGTACACTCCAAGAGTTATCAAATACAGTGGGCAACGCTCACACGCAATGCGAAAATGAAAGTATTGATGTCGAACACATCTTTATACTAGTAAGGTTGTAATTTCGAATCAACGAATATTTCCACTACCTTGTAAATCGTTTCTAGTCGAAATGTTTATTATATTGGATAGCGCATGCGTTCTTGTAAGGAACTATTTCTAATATTTCCTATACTTTCGTTGTGTGTTATCATAATTGATATTGATCTTATTATTATTAACAGGTCGGCTGAAAAGTTCGTATCGTTTCTATGAGAGGGCGCCACTAAAATTAAATCCATACCATTTTCAGTTAGTACCAACCTTCAAAAGATACGTATATGAATTTGACAGCTCTCTGATTATTAGTTTGTGAGATATTGCATTTTGAGTGAAGCTACTTTTGTTATTGTGAAAAAAAAAATGGAAAAAAAGGAATTTCGTGTGTTGATGAAACACTACTTTTTGATGAAAAAAAAGTGCCGCCGATACCAAAAAATGGCTTGATGAGTGTTACCCAGACTCTGCACCGGGCGAAGCAACAATTCGTAAGTGGTTTGCAAAATTTCGTACTGGTCATATGAGCACCGAAGACGATGAACGCAGTGGACGTCCAAAAGAGGCTGTTACAGATGAAAACGTGAAAAAAATCCACAAAATGATTTTCAATGACCGTAAAGTGAAGTTGATCGAGATAGCTGACACCCAAAAGATATAAAAGGAACGTGTTGGACATATTATTCACGAATATTTGGATATGAGAAAGCTTTGTGCAAAATGGGTGCCGCGTGAGCTCACAATTGATCAAAAACAACAACGAATTGATGATTCTGAGCAGTGTTTGGAGCTGTTATATCGAAATAAAACCGATTTTTTTCGTCGATATATAACAATGGACGAAACATGGCTCCATCACTTCACTCCGGAGTCCAATCGACAGTCAGCTGAGTGGACTGCACGCGATGAACCAAACCAAAGCGTGGAAAGACTCAACAATCGGCCGGTAAGGTTATGGCGTCTGTATTTTGGGATTCGCATGGTATAATTTTCATCGACTACCTTGAAAACGGAAATACCATCAACAGTGACTGTCGAAGTAGTCGGACGCAAACAGAAACACCGTTTTGATAGCAATCTCGTTTAATAGAGCTTCAACTGAAATTAATTCCAATTAACATAATGAACTCATAAATCTTTATCAACTTACAATTACGGTTTCCTACTCGCAGTAATATTTTCTGCGCGTCCTAGCGGATTAATTAACTGTAAACTATTTTACAAAAATTTTCAATAATTCAATAATTTCTTTTAATTTTTCAGCTATTCTAACATTTTTCTTCCAGGTAGTTAATACAGGTAAGTATACGATAAGTACAATTTTAATTCACTTTAACTTTATAATTTTAGCGACCGATCACTTGAACGTCCGAATAAAAAAGAAATTCTATGTGATAAAACGTGGTTTTGCCGATGACGTTTCTCACTGCTGTCGATTGACATTTGTCATATGATGACAAGTCGGTGCGTTGCTAAATGCCGCTTTGTGTCACCTTCACTTGAGCAGTGTGCCCATCTCGGCGGTTTTCTGCGTTGACAGTGACTATTATATAGCGTTATTAGAGCGTTTGAAGGACGGAATTTAAAAAAAACGGCCTCATTTGAAGAAGAAAAAAAATTTGTTTCATCAAGACAATGCACCGTGTCACAAGTCGATGAAAACCATGCTGAAATTGAACGAATTGGGCTTCGAATTGCTCCCTCATCCACCGTATTCTCCAGATTTGGCCCCCAGTGACTTTTTCCTGTTCTCAGACCTCAAGAGAGAATGCTCGCTGGTAAAAAATTTAGAAGCAATGAAGAGGTAATCGCTGAAACTGAGGCCTATTTTGAGGCAAAGGACAAAACGTACTACAAAAATGGTATCGAAAAGTTGGAAGATCGCTATAATCGCTGTATCGCAATTTTTTTGAATAATAAAAACGAATTTTGGCAAAAAAAAATGTGTGTTTCTATTAAACGATACGAACTTTTCAGCCGAACTGTTATATATGTTTTATATATGATCAACTTTTGACCTGTTGATATCGTGCTTTATAAGGACACAGTTTGAGTTTCAGCTAACCATTTTTATTCGTATCTACGTCCATCCGGTTATGTCTCGGACATTACTCACCCGACTTTTTAGTTTTCATCGCTAATTGTGTCATTATATTTTAGGAATATACTATTCTATAATCTACATCATGTTGGTTGGAGTGTACTTGTGAAAATTGCAACACTTGCTTTTACGTGTAACTTTTAATTACATGGGAAAAATTTAACCCTGGGTAAAACTAGTTCAGAGTGTAATATTTACTTGTGCAGAATTTTATCTGCAAAAATGGTTCTCCACGCAGAATCAGTCGCGAAGTCTGTTCAAATTGTTTGTTTCTAGGCACTAGCGGTTTATAAAAAAAAAACAATTGCAAAGTTAGCAGGAATCAATGTATAATTCTGCTTATTCTAATTTTATCATTGGACTTAGGAATTTGAAGTCATCTGAACATTAGTTGCAATTTAAAAATTGCGTTTTTATGGCTTCTTCCTTAGATAGAACAATGCATCCTTACACAATAATTTAGAATAATAATTTAAATAATTGTTTCCGACGTAGAGCAATGGAAATCGTTTCGCAAGAACCGAAGTCAGTCTATAATTATTTTCATTTTTTATTTTCATGTTCGTGTTCTTCGCAGTTTTGTAGCTAAATTTTTATTAGGTGCATTTTTTAGTGAGATCAATTAAATAAATGTGGTTATTGGCAGCCTTTTTGTACTCCTAGACAAAACAAGACCAGAAATATTCTGTGCATGAAACCCAAAAATATTCCTAGGAATGTGAAAATCGTATTTAAAATTTGTACTGGTTGAGCTAATGCATCTTCAGTTGTATGTCATTCTACCATTGATTTCGTGTAAAATCTAGCCAGAAGACAGTAGGATTACTGTGACTTTGAATCATGAGTAGAATTGGTTTTTGTAAACATTCTATGAAATATATTTTGCTGCTCGTAGAAGCAGTTGTGATGAAGGGTTGCGAAATTTTACCGCAGCCACAAATAGCTTGCCAGCTTCCTAACCAAGATACGTGCCCTTTTAGCACGGTGTAATGTTGTGGTCCCAGCTGTCCTAGACACCGATGACAAGGCCGATATTAAGAATGCTCCCGAGTTTTTTTTTAATATTAATTTTTTATACCTGATTTTATCTGTCGCTTCCTTCTAACTTTATTGAAAGATGGCTTTTTGGTCAAATGTTGCTTTACAAAATATTTATTTTGCGTTAAAAACCGACGTTTCGAAGGAATATCCCTTCATCTTCAGGGCAAAAATGACAACAAATATTTTTCGTGAAGTGGATTGAAACATTGAAAATGATCGAAAACGGGAACGGCTACTCTACTTCCTTCTAACTTTTTTATTTTACAGGTAATCTCCTAAAACTTTCACTTATCTTTTTCTGTTAAACTTTTTATCCGATATCTTCAGCTTCTGTGTTGCTCGAAGCGCTAATGTAATCTGCTCAACTTTTCTTCATAACTTCCCGTCCCAGTAGCTCTCCTCTCGCCCACTGTTTTGTGATCCCGCCCGCCCTGTTTCCTGCTTTCCAGTCTCAAGTGTTTCCGCGGTTTCCAGTAAATGTGTTTTTTGTTCATAGTGCTGAACTGATATACATCCTTAAATCACTTTACAATAATTTTCTTTAAACTAATAACACATGGATCAGTAAGTCCCGAGACCAAAGCAGAGATGGCGCTCGTAATAAACCAGTAACCACGTTTCTGTAGAGTACTAACCTTTGCTTGAAACGGGTCAAAATTTTAAGTCGACCCGACCTGAAACAGCTGAGTTATCGAGGTTGGAGTAAAGTCGTTTTGTAGTTTGTTTAAAAAATGGAAAAAACCGAGTTTCGTGTTTTGATAAAACATTGATTTTTAATGGGTAAAAACACCGTGCAAGCGAAACAATGGATTGAAAAATGTTATCCGGACTCTTGTCCATCAAAAGCAACGATTTGTCGGTGGTTCGCCGAGTTTAAACGTGGTCGTACCGACACAAATGACGCGGAACGCTCGGGTAGACCTGTGGAAGCCGTTACACCGGAAAATATGAGTGAAGTGACAAAAATTATAATGAAAGATCGTAAAGTGAAGCTCCGTGAGATTGCTGAGATGACACAGATATCATATGGAAGTGTATTTACTATCCTTCATGAAAAATTGAGCATGAAAAAGGTTTTTTTTTTCCAAGTGGGTGCCGCGATTGCTTTCGATGGAACAAAATGCACCCTGCCACAAGTCGATGAAAACAATGGCGAAATTGAACGAATTGGGCTTTGATCTGTTTCCCCACCCCCCATACTCGCCAGATTTGGCCCCCAGTGACTACTGGCTCTTTGCTGATCTTAAAAAATGCTCCATGGAAAAAATTTTGGCTCAAATGAGAAGGTCATCAACGTTTAAAATATAGCTGAGACAAGCTTTCTAACTGTTATATTTATTGCATCTATGTACCACTTATGCAAACTAAGATGATAACCGTACCGAAAAGTGTTATGATAAATTCGCTTGCCCGCATTGCTGTACATTTTGGTATGGGGTAAAGGGTCCAAATGGTAACACAGCAAGGATTTGCAATCGAACTTCACTTAGGTTTCGTCATCCACATTTCGTGTTTTCAACTAGCATCACATCGAAAAAACCCGGCTTTAATTTAACTGTGGTCGTTCGCCGAGGCTATTGCTTTGCACTAAATTTTGGCTGCTTTGCATAAGGTCAAATGCTAATATATGCGCAGACAAACTGATTCGAATGGTGAATGGCATTCACCTCTCTAAGTCTCCAAGTTCATAAGTCAGTTTTCTCTGGGATTTCATAGCATCTCTATATGAGAAAGGCAAGAAATGAAGAGTCCCTTTATTCTTTATTATTATCTTCGGTTTAGTTTCAAATTTTGAAAGAATATCCATTTTCCCGGTGTATAGTTTTGAAGAGTGGTCTATTTGTTGCCTACAGATTCTTCTATAACATATTTTTATACAAATCAATGTTTGCAAGTAACAATAGTTTGAAGAAAGTACGACAAATAGATATCAGTCGATAGTTTTGAATAGAATTTGCCTCTTTATCCATGCAAAATCAATGACTCACCGTACTGAAGGCTACTTGAACGTACGAATAAGGTTAGAACATCAAAACAAAGATAATTCGCGGTACTTTAAGGAAAAAATATCAATACAGTATCCGGAGTCAACTTTCTTGACACATTTGTTCCACATTTTGGTCATCTCACTCGCGTCCCGAGCCGTTTTTTTTCATTTTTTTAAGCTGCTTCTTCAATGTTGTCCAAAATTGATTGGGGCATTTGGGTGGATTTATATTCTTATCGAATTACGTTATTATGGCGGTACCACTGGATGACTTCCCGGCTGTAGTGGCAACTGGCCAAATCTTGCCAAAACTTCACGGGACCTTTGTGGGCTTTAATGAAAGGTAGTACGTAGTTTTTGAGGCATTCTTCCTTGTACAGCTTCGAGTGAATCGTCTTATTCGTCACACTTTGGTTTTTGCTTCGCACCTGCATATCCCTTTCCAAATATCAGTTTTTTGCCAAATTTGTCGACACCGTGCCCACCGTGCATTTCTCACACCACCTCAATACGAAACAGCAGCTCGCAAGCAATAAAAAAAAGCGGAAAAGTTTATGTAAACTTTTTCAAATTCCGGTTGTTTTAGCTAATATTTTATAATTTTGAGTTGCATTTTCAGATTCTTTGTGAAATTCTGCTACAAACATTACTTTTCAGTTCTAAAATCATCCCCGTGGAACGGAACAGTAACCGTTTATGCATTTCAAAAACCAATTACGGCTCGGCAAAGCAAAACTTCAAAATTCCAAGAATACTTAGTTATGATAAATTTAATTTCGAAAACTTAAGCGTTTTTGGTTTTTCTAAAATCGGTCTAGTTTTTGACTAATTGATCAAAAACGCGATTTTCGCATTCCGCTACATTTCACCTTAAAGACTGTCCCAGAAAGTATGGACGCACTTTGATTTCGCTGTAGATAATTCACAAGTGTTAAATATTCAAATTTTATTCGATATACTGATAATATTAGACTACAACAACAGAATATTATTCTCAACATTTGATACTTAGCCATTGTAGACTAGCTGGCGCACCTTCTTGCGAACGTTCCTCATTAAATTCCGTAATTCGACTTCTTGGCGACAAGTTTTGACACTTTTTTCCAATCCTTTTCGAACTGTTGAATGGTTTCGGCAGCCGAGACATGTTTCCTAAGATGTGCCTTCGTTAAGCCCAAAATTCCTCAATTGGTCGAAGTTGTGGGAAATTTGGTAGATTCATGTCTTTTGGGACGAAAGTGACATTTTTGGTAGTATACCATTCTACCGTTGATTTCGAGTAGTGGCAAGAAGCAAGATCTGGCCAGAAGACAACAGGATCCTTGTGGCTTCGAATCATGGGTAGAAGTCGTTTTTGTAAACATTCCTTGATGTATATTTCGCTGTTCATTGCGTCCAAACTTTCTGGGACAGTCTTTAGAGCGGACTAAAGCACAATAAAGCGATTTCAGGCAATATTTGTTGTTGGAGACTTTTGAAATGCAGAACATAAGTCCTAGCATCTTAGAAGCTTTAGATATAGTGTACTCAATATGATCTTTGAAATTGAGTTTAGAATCTAATAACACTCGTAAATCTTTGATTGAAGAAACCCGTTCTTAGAAAAAATAGAGTACTCATACGTGATCGTGTTTCGTTTGCGAGAGAAAGAGATGACGGAACATTTTGAGGCGTTTAGTACTATTATGTTAACATCTAACTGAGTTTGTAAGAAAGCGAGATCTTCAGAATCCTTGATTAGATAGAACAATTTGAAATCATCGGCAAATGATAGCTTTATACATTCCAACGAAAAATTTAAGTCGTTGAAGTATAATAAGAATTTGAACGGTCCCTGATGGCTTCCTTGTGAAACTCCGGAACTAATAATGAATGGTGAAGTAACGTTGTCACCCATTTTCACAGTCATATTTCTATCTGTTAGATATGATTCAAGCCACTTGAGAAAGAAACCACTGAACCCAAGCCTTTCGAATTTGACAACTACAATCTGGTGATTACTTTTGTTACAAACAACAGAGAAATCAGTGTAAATGGCATCGACTTAATGATGCGCTTGCATAGATCGAATGTGTACGGCACAAGATTTGTTGTGTATCAGATATATAGCTGAAGAATTGATGAGTGATAAAGTCCAGTATTATTATTTCAAATGGTTTCGATGCAGTACATGAGGCAGCAATTCATCGATATTTTGAAATAATAGTTTTGTTACCTTTCTTATATACAGGGAAAACGAAAGATTTCTTCCATGAAACAGGAAAAATTTCGCGTTTAAGAGAATGATTAGGCTCATTGCTCCATTCCAGGTAATGAAAGAGCCGATATTTTAGCCACACGTGGGGCTATTCAGGGTGAAATTTATGAGAGACCGATTGCTTTCAACGAATTCTATAGCGCGTCTCGCCGAATAATACTTGCCAGCTGGCAAGCTTCTTGGGATAAAGATGATCTGGGTCGGTGGATGCACTCAATTATTCCTAAAATATCGACAAAGGCATGGTTCAAGGGACTGGATGTGAGCAGGGATTTCATTCGTGTGATGTCCAGACTCATGTCCAATCACTACACGTTAGATGCACATCTCCTTCGAATTGGACTTCCCGAGACTAATCATTGAGCTTGTGGCGAAGGTTATGGCGATATTGATCATGTCGTTTGGACATGCGTGGAGTATCGTGATGTCAGATCTCAACTAATAAATTCCTTGCGTACCCAAGGTAGACTATCCAATGTCCCAGTTCGCGACATTCTTGCTTGTCGTGACGTTCCTTACATGAAACTTCTTTATCATTTCGTTAAGTCCATTAGAGTTCTAATTGAAATTTTATTCTATGTTAGACTGTTTTCTCTTCCATGTGTTCAACCAATAGCCAACTATATGATATTGAATAAAAGTGATGTGCTGATCCAAACAAACCTGAAATAGTTATAATATCATGTACAAAATAAATGTATTTCATTTAATGTAATTTATAATAGCTACTCGTTTGATAAAAACAATGTTTAGATTAACTAATGAATACCAACATACTAATATGATATTCGAAATGTATTAGGTTTAAAGTACTATGTATTGTGGATGCCACGGCGAAGAAAAACTTATGTATATTGTCTATGAAATAATAATATTTATGGAAAAAAAGAGAATGATTGTTTGCCAGTAAACGACAATCCAGCTGAGACTGCAAAAATCTAGTATCTTCAGTTTTTTCACTAGATAATATAATTCGAAATCGCACGCGAAAGATAACTAGTGGCATCTTAATGAAAAGTTTAGATCGTTGAGGTAGAGTAAAAATATAAATGGTTCTAAGTAAGTGACTTGAGGGACCCCAAAGCAGACTGAGAAAGGTGTTGTAACAGTTCGGCTGAAAAGTTCGTATCGTTTAATAGAAACACACATTTTTTTGCCAAAATTCGTTTTTATTATTCAACATAATTGCCATCAGAGGCGATACAGCGATTATAGCGATCTTCCAACTTTTCGATACCATTTTTGTAGTACGATTTGTCCTTTGCTTCAAAATAGGCCTCAGTTTCAGCGATTACTTCATTGCTTCTAAATTTTTTACCAGCGAGCATTCTCTTGAGTTTTGAGAACAAGAAAAAGTCACTGGGGGCCAAATCTGGAGAATACGGTGGATGAAGGAGCAATTCGAAGCCCAATTCGTTCAATTTCAGCATGGTTTTCATCGACTTGTGACACGGTGCATTGTCTTGATGAAACAAAACTTTTTTCTTCTTCAAATGAGGCCGTTTTTTTTAAATTTCGTCCTTCAAACGCTCTAATAACGCTATATTATAGTCACTGTTGATGGTTTTTCCCTTTTCAAGGTAGTCGATGAAAATTATACCATGCGAATCCCAAAATACAGACGCCATAACCTTACCGGCCGATTGTTGAGTCTTTCCACGCTTTGGGTTCGGTTCATCGCGTGCAGTCCACTCAGTGACTGTCGATTGGACTCCGGAGTGAAGTGATGGAGCCATGTTTCGTCCATTGTTATATATCGACGAAAAAAATCGGTTTTATTTCGATATAACAGCTCCAAACACTGCTGAGAATCATCAATTCGTTGTTGTTTTTGATCGATTGTGAGCTCACGCGGCACCCATTTTGCACAAAGCTTTCTCATATCCAAATATTCGTGAATAATATGTCCAACACGTTCCTTTGATATCTTTAAGGTGTCAGCTATCTCGATCAACTTCACTTTACGGTCATTGAAAATCATTTTGTGGATTTTTTTCACGTTTTCATCGGTCAGCCTCTTTTGGACGTCCACTGCGTTCATCGTTTTCGGTGCTCATATGACCAGTACGAAATTTTGCAAACCACTTACGAATTGTTGCTTCGCCCGGTGCAGAGTCTGGATAACACTCATCAAGCCATTTTTTGGTATCGGCGGCACTTTTTTTTCATCAAAAAGTAGTGTTTCATCAACACACGAAATTCCTTTTTCTCCATTTTTTCACAATAACAAAAGTAGCTTCACTCAAAATGCAATATCTCACAAACTAATAATCAGACAGCTGTCAAATTTATACACGTATCTTTTGAAGGTTGGTACTAACTGAAAATGGTATGGATTTAATTCTAGTGGCGCCCTCTCATAGAAACGATACGAACTTTTCAGCCGATCTGTTAATGCAGTCTCCGCTTTTTACTGATAAGTTTGTTGATGTTGATCGATTTGGCTTGAATTCGTGCTGACTTTCAAAGATCTAGTTGTTGCAGTATTTCGGGTAATTTGGATACGACGCATAGTGCGGCTATCCCACGATAATTATAAACATCAGATAATATTCCGACTATTTTTGAGGCTTGGTAGTCGAAATGTTAAGGAATGGAAACCTGCCTAAGGTGACGATTGAAAAATTCCCTGCTCCGGAAGCATTAATCTTTCCACACTAAAACTTTGCAAGATTAATTCAAACCCCGAAGGCTTCTTTCTTCATCTAAAATAAGAAAAAAAAAAGAATCAAGTTTAAAATTGTTTTATTTGTTTATGAACTTTTTTCATTGAAAGAAAAAGACGCTCATTTCATGTCTAGAACGAATTTTTGTATCTTTATTAGATTTTTTAGTATAGACTGTTGAAAAAAAGGTTCTTTCCTGAAAACGAGGAACTTCAAAAAATCATATCAGCGTTTCAATCATACGTGCTTCCAGAAACAAGAAAAATATTAATATAAAATTCTGTTTTTGAATTGAAATATTTTAAAAATAATGTTAACCAAATTGTTCTGCGTTCGATCCTGAACACCAGACAACAATTTCCTGAACTAATACCGTATCTCTCCTATCTCCATCTTTCGCAGATCTACACCGACTGGGCCAACTACTATCTGGAGCGTGCCAAGTCGAAGAAGAAGGTCTCCGACCTGGCGGCCGACTGTCGCGATGGACTGCTGCTGGCCGAGGTGATCGAAGCGGTCACCACGTGGAAAGTACCTGATTTGGTGAAGAAACCAAAAACTCCTCAACACATGGTAAGTGTTTTTCGTTCTACTTCGGCCCGACTGACTGTCTGTAGTCGGAACTCATACTGCAGAGAATGAATTGCGTTCCATAAATCACGCTTCATTAATTGTAATCAGATGATCGTAAATCAATAGACACTGACTTTCAACCGATCCGATTTGGGTTGCATCGGTCTCGTACTCCCGTGTATCGTGTGCTCAGTTTGCCTGCGGATGAGATTAGTTTCATTTGCCTTCCGATTCCCGCGCAGTGCGCACTTCAAAGCAGTCTAAATTCCAGCTGGTATTTAGTTCAATTAAACTTACGAACGTGATTCACTTGATTGGAAACAAGAAACTGAATTAAAGCTACCGAGAATCCGTGGATGCATCAGTCGAAAAAAGAAAAACACACACCAACGCATCACATTCGGGATGACGACTTCAAAAATACGACGTCGGCGGAGGCAATTGATTCAAGCTGGCGTCGTCGCCTACTCTGTAGGCAGTTGGGCAGTCCGAAATCGAGGCAGGCGGTGGCGGTCCAAGTGCCGGCAAGCACGTGGTCATGATTTATGAAGCCCTCGTGTTTGATAGAGTCCCCTACCCTACTCCCTCTGTTCTGCCGTCGCCAAATAAGAACACGTAATAAAGGAATTCCAGCTGTGCCGTATGAGAGATGAACAACATTCATAATTTTCCGGGAAACTACATCTACGCTCTTGATGCGAAATTGAAAACTTATAAGGAATACCGCTGTTGCCAAATATTGAACGAGAGCGGTTAATAATTATTCGATTAAGACATGATTTAGTCACAACTCCCACGCCGGTCTGGCGGCACTGCCCGAAATGGCAGTTATTTTGTCATACAACAAGCAGCACATTTTCTTCATCTTTCGCCGAGAATTTGAACCCAACCAAACGAATGTCATGTCGAATGTCCCTGCTTAGAACATTAGCCGCTACGATCATAATAAAATCTCGATTCGATATCGTTTATCACTCTTCCAGCGCCAACTTAGTTTCAAATGGGTCTTCGTCTTTTTTTTTATTCGCTGATACGATACGGGACATGGCTTTCATTCGATGGATTGTGTGTGTGTGTGTGTGTGTCGGCTAGTGGAGGAAAACCCCACTGGAACTGCCTGGTTCGGCCTGGATCTCAACAAACAGTAATCCGGCGAGGGTGGAGACGCGGGTGATTGAACGATGATCATTAAAGTGATTAATATGCAAGCGTTTAATGCGGAGCTAGCCGAGCATTAATTCTGAGCCGGAGTACTCTGACTAGAAGAAGGATAGATGCAGATGATATGCGCTGCGGAAGATGATGACTTAGAACTCGGGTACGGGAGGCGGAAAAAACTTATTGGCATTCGACACAATCGATGATCGACGTTGTTTGGGCTGGGATCGGTGCAGTGCGGAACGGAACGGAGCGGCATCCACCGGGACTAGAGGTTATAAATAATAATCGATTTTGTGTAAAGCAGCATAATAATAAACATCGTTTGTCTCGTTCAACGATGACAGCGTCTGATGCCGAGTTGGTTCTTATGGGGATATGACTTTGCTAGGAAATTAATTGTTTCATTCTTGTAGGGGGTCGTCGGAAGAGAGATTTTATTTAACTTCACCACTAATGTATTGGAGGTTAATGTAGGATAATCGGAACAATCTTTTTTTTTGCGATTTTCTTTTCTATGCATTATAATCATCATCGTTTAATTAAGAGTAGGACGACAAAATAAAATATGGGCAATGAAAATCATTTCCGGACAAAACATTTGAATTAGTTGATTGCCAACGAATTGACTTGCGCCCCCTTTAGGTGCTCAGCTTCCTTAGTACGGGAAGTAATAGTAAACATGGTGACACAAATAAAAACATGGAAAAACGTTTTCGACTCGACAGTACATAATAGTTCCTAGCATTTCAACTACTTAAAGCTTGCTTCAGATAGAATTGGAACAAAGACAATTGCCTGTATTTCAGTTATTTATTATTGAATTCAAGATCTTTTTTTTATACAAATGTAGCGTTTTCTTCATACTTTTAAGAAAAAATACGGATAAAATTATTCGTCACGGTTTCGAAGAAATTCTCGAATTTTTCCTGTAACACGGCTCATTAGGCGGCGCACACCTTCTTCGTCCATCGTCCATAGCTATCTTATTCCACCAGGTCGTCATCTGATTGGTGTCTTTGACAACCTTTCCCTTTGCCTTGAGTCTCCTCTTCATGATTGCCCAGTATTTCTCAATATGGCGGAACTGGGGGCAGTTGGGTGGGTTAAGGTTTTTCGGAGCAAACCATTCTTGAACGACTTTGCTGTAATGACAGCTAGCCAAATCTGGCCAAAACATTACGAGATGGTCGTGGGATCGAATGAACAACAAAATTCGTTTTTGGAGACACTCTTTTTTGGTATAGTTCCGATGTCAATGTCTTATTTGTAACGAAAACTTTCGTTTTTTGCCACAGCTGCAAATGCCCTGCCAAATCATAAATTTTCTTGCAAATGTCGGCAAAAAGAAATTTAAATTTGGCTGGAATATCCCCCCGAGCCGTTGCCAAGTAAAATTTTTGATATTTGCCCGAAGTCAGCCTTGACATAGGTTTCATCGTCCATCAGAAGACACCCGTCGAACTTGGTCAGCACCTGGTCATATAATTTCCGAGCACGAATTTTGACCACACGATTCTGTTTTATGGTCCGATTTGGCTGTTTGCTAGCTCGATACGACTTGATTCCTTCCCGGAGTCGAATCACGGTCCGACAGATTAGGATTCCTCTTAATCGTCTTCAAAATCTTACCACGCAGTTTCCGGTCGACAGTTCCACTCCGACGATTGGCTTGAGGCTTCCGAATCGTCGTCAATGTTTCCTTATACCGTTTGATAACGCGCCATACGGTATTTCTGGGCAATTTCAGCTGTTTAGCTAGCCTAGATGCAGACCACAATGGATTTTCCAAAAAACTGTGCACAATTTTTCCCTTCATTCGGCTTCCATGTTGATTGTTTACAAAGTACAGTCGATTTGCGGAATGTCAAAAATCATACGTGAAGTTGACAAAATCCACCAGGAGCGCCACAATATGAGCAAAAGTCCATTTCGATTGTTTTTTGCTATTCACGGATCCTACAAATTGTTTTCTATAATGTGGAATTGTTTTTCCTTAGTATCTTAAATTCTAGTACTTTTTCAAAAAAAAAATTGTAATGCAAAATTTTGCGTCTCCTTTGATTATACTAAAAGGTGATTTTTTTGAGGTTATGATTTTCATGCATTATTATTTGCTCAGTATGCTCTGACATTTCATCATGAATAGACTTACTAACGAGCAACGCTTGCAAATCAGTGAATGGGCCCTAGAAAAGTTGGCAGAAAATCCGCTTTTTTATCGACAAATTTTGTTCAGCGATGAGGCTCATTTCTGGTTGAATGGCTACGTAAATAAGCAAAATTGCCGCATTTGGAGTGAAGAGCAACCAGAAGCCGTTCAAGAACTGCCCATGCATCCCGAAAAATGCACTGTTTGGTGTGGTTTGTACGCTGGTGGAATCATTGGACCGTATTTTTTCAAAGATGCTGTTGGACGCAACGTTACAGTGAATGGCGATCGCTATCGTTCGATGCTAACAAACTTTTTGTTGCCAAAAATGGAAGAACTGAACTTGGTTGACATGTGGTTTCAACAAGATGGCGCTACATGCCACACAGCTCGCGATTCTATGGCCATTTTGAGGGAAAACTTCGGAGAACAATTCATCTCAAGAAATAGACCGGTAAGTTGGCCACCAAGATCATGCGATTTGACGCCTTTAGACTATTTTTTGTGGGGCTACGTCAAGTCTAAAGTCTACAGAAATAAGCCAGTAACTATTCCAGCTTTGGAAGACAACATTTCCGAAGAAATTCGGGCTATTCCGGCCGAAATGCTCGAAAAAGTTGCCCAAAATTGGACTTTCCGAATGGACCACCTAAGACGCAGCCGCGGTCAACATTTAAATGAAATTATCTTCAAAAAGTAAATGTCATGTACCAATCTAACGTTTAAAATAAAGAACCGATGAGATTTTGCAAATTTTATGCGTTTTATTGTTTAAAAAAGTTCTCAAGCTCTTAAAAAATCACCCTGTATATATTATACTTGGTGGCCTTGGTAAACTTGGCAAATTCGATAAACGATCAAACCTTAGGAAATTCACACACCAATAGCAGAATTCAATAGTAAGTTAAGTGCTGAAATGATTAACACCTTTTCAATATAACGAAATTACGATATACTTTTGGGTGAAACATTTTTCATTAAACCTATTACGTATCAATCGACACAATATAAGAAAATGGTGCTCTACACGTCGAGAAAATATGTCAATAACTTCATCAATAAAACAACTTCCATGAAAGCAATTTGTTTTCATCTGCCATAAGCATAATACTACACGCAACCACCCACGATCCCATTTCAACCAGAATATTAGTTGATTTTCTGAATTCGATTGGTTAGAATTTGGTACAACTAATCGATTGTTGTTTTATCTAAACTGTCATTTTTGTTTTTCAATTAGCAGAAACGATGGTTGAAACAACTAATTTAACTGTTTGAAAAAAAAAATGCTGTCAATTAGTGAGGACACATACCTTTCAATTTCAACAAATATTTTAGTCGAAATAACTGGTGATGTTATTGAAAAAAAAATTCTGTTAGTTGAAAAATAAATCGGTTTTATTTGTTTTAGACATTGCAAATAGTTGAATCAACTCTAACAATGTTATTGATTTGCGAAAATAATCAAAATATACTTACTGATACACTTCATGATATATTTGAAATAAGTTCGGTATGTTGAGATTCATGAAATAAATATCGTTGTTAAAATATAAACAGTATTTTATATTGACATGTAATATCATTAGGGCTGGGAAAACCACCGATCACTGCTGATTTCAAGGGATCTTAACAAAGGAATAATTTATCATTACGAAATCAGAACTCATCTGATCTCTAAGTGATTTTGATTTTTGTATGATCATGATCATGTCAAGTCGAGATCAGCAAAGATCTAAATTCTAAAAAAAACATCTGATTCGATCGGAAATGATTGATGTAGAAAAACGTTTTTAATCAGCATAAGTGCCCGGAGGGGCGAGTAAATTAGCGAAATTATTAAATTTACCTAAAATGAGTATTGAAAGATGATGCCTTCAAACGGTTGAACTAACGTTATGCACTGATAATTTTAGTCAATTTATATGAGCTTGGGTGCAGCAACCGCTGGAAATTGGAATTTTGGGACGGCAATTCAAACGCGTCATTCAATCGCAGCACGTTCTGTGTGTTTGAAACCCTGCGCTCCTGTTACTTTAATATATTAAATTCATGTCAAAAAGCGTTTTATTGCTAATGCATGAACATCATCATCGGTATCAAACAGCTGGAAGTAAAGCAGTCTACTGGAAGTAAATCAATGATCGAATTTTTGCGCATACCTGAAAGATTACGAGATGATCATTCATTAACATTTTCTAATTTGTCACCAAATTTTTTTCATCTTAAACAAGGTTAAATTTATCAAAACACCGCTGTTAGATAAACATTTGTTATGGAATCATAAATTTCTCAAATCGAATGGACACAATTTCACCAAACGCTTTAATCATCGATGTTGTTTTCATTGACATTTTGAAGCGACGCGAACAGATTTCAACTAAAAAAGTTGTTGATTTTGCACTGCGATTATTGTTTTGCTTTCAACTGTCTCCGGTATGCATTATATGCAAATCAAAAACCATATTGGTTGAATCAAAAAGAAATTAGTTAAATCAACTATCGCAAAAATCAAAAACTGCGATATCGCAATTTTATGATCGTAGGGTTCTCACACTATGAGTTAAAACAAGTGTTAACACTGATTTCATGTTTTAAGCGAAATAACATGTTTTACTTTTGCGTTATTTCATATTCAGAAACGTCACATTAAAACATGTTTTCCCGAAATAACATGATATAATTGTCAGTAAAGCACAACCCTGCTAGCATTTTCCGTCGCTTTACGACTATGTAAATTGACAAGCTGTTCAACAACAGCAGTTTCCCATCAAAGTAGCCATGTAATCATAATAAAACAAAACTGGAAACTGGTACCAACGTTGCCAAGTATACCGATTTCTCGGAATTTATACAGATTTTTGCCATCTATACCGCAATACAGATATGTACTCCCGAAATACCGATAACTCACGAATTATACAAATAAATACCGATTTTGGTTTTCAGCTTGAATAGACATGAGAAAAGGTTGTCTTGGGACCTTTTTTTTGCTCACCTCTTGGTGACTTTTTTCCCTACTTATGTAGAAGAGACTCTGATACCGATATGGTACAGATAGATTTTTGCGCCGAATACAGATTTTTGGAAAAACGACCTGGCAACGCAGACTGGTACAACCACTTTTGTTTTTGAATTAAAAGATGACTTTTTTGATCATTTGCTGCTCAAAAATTTCGTAACGTTGGCAATAAGCGTGAAACGATCATATCCTTCATAGCTAGGAGAATTTACCTGGCTTATTTCTTATTTTTCGGATTTTGTCAAAATACTTTTTTCTTTCCTACCTGCAACGTAGGCATTTTTGCAGTTTGTTTATAAACAAACTCAATACCAAGTAATATGTCATGCGTATAACATAATCTCAGTGTGAACAGTGCGGTTTTGACTTTATATTACTATCGTTAAAACATGTTATTTTCTGCAGGTGTGGACATAGTATAACATAAGCCACTGAAGGCTCTCCTGAAGGGGCGCATACAAGTTCTCACAGAGCTAAACGTGACTGAGAGAACAACTAGTCTCAGAACTGAGCTGAGTATTTCCTTTCTCTTCTTGAATCTGCGCAGTAACTTACGGAAAAGACACCGCAATATGAGAAGATTTTTTGGCTGTTATTGACCAGCGAACTTAAGAAATATATAAAAAAATAAAAAGCGGATGGCGATGCAGATAACTCTTTCAATTTGATCGGTTGTGCAGTGCACGAGGTGCACATGAGGACGAGACGCCACTGTAATGGAACGATTCATGGATAGAAAAAAGCTTCCGGATTGCATTAAATCACCTCCAGAAGAAATACAAGAATGAAGACTAAAGTGAAACGGAAACAATGGAAAATTTCATAATTTATTTTAACTTCTACCTATAAGTATTGAAATGTTCTGAATGTTGAAGCAAAGCTTAGATTTAGCATTCAAATGGCTATGGTGACGATACAATTGATACTAAAACACTTTTTAGTACGGGAATCGAATCTACGGCTACAGGCTTGCAAGATCTGGAATTTTGTCCTCGAAATCACCAGTGCAGATATTTTTCTGGATATATGAGAAATAAATAGCAAATTATGATATCTGTTATAACAGTTAGAAATATTCAAAATGCAAATAAAAAATCGAACATCGATAATATTGGAAACCATTGCGAAATTGTATAAATTATAAAAATATATTCAGAAAATATATATTAAATTTACCATGCTTAGGAATACCATGACCGGGATGCCAGACATATCAATGATAAAAAACTACATAACTGGGTATTTAGCTGGAATAGTAATGTGATTAAAACTTCATAAAACAAAAAAATTACCGAATACCAATAAATGGATCCAGAATACACCGAAACCTCCATTGACGAACTAAACGGGGTTCGTAAATGGAGGTAGTTCGTAAAAAAAGTTTTGTGTAATGAATGTGGAAGAAATGATGTTTGGATCGGTTCAAAATCCAAGATGGCGACTTCCGGTTTGTCGATATTTCTTAAAAACCTTTACAATGTGGGTATTTTCGGAACGGGATTGATGAGTAGCTGACGGAAAACGATGTTTGGAATGGTTCGGAAATCCAAATCGAAACAAGAAGTATTTCACGAGCGCATTGTACAGTGCGGCTTCAACAGTTTATGATATCCTAAGATGCCCAACAACAAGGATTCACTGCGTCAAAGGGATGCCGCAAAACAGTTCAACTGTTCTCAACAGTACATCTGCAAAACATTGAAAAGACTCGGAATAAAGTACCGAAAGAAGACACGAGCCCCGGGATATACTAACGCATAGATTTCAACGCTGAATTCCAAATGCTGCTGGTTGATTAAAAATTTTTCCGGAAAAAGTTTTGTTTTGGACGACGAAAGTTACTTCCCTCTTTCGAAGACGCAGATTCCCACAAACGATTGATACTATTCAACGGATAGTTCCACTGCACATCCGAACATAAAATATTAGTTTGAACATAAGTTTGAGCAGAAAGTGATGCTGTACATTGTCATTTCCGAGAAAGGCATTTCTAAGCCATGGTTCAAGCCATCTGGGTTGGCAATCAATCAAGATGCGCATCAGAACGAATGTTTGTAGAAAGTTTTGATCCCGTTTTTTTTTTTCAAAAACATCATGCTGATGGACTATACGTGTTTTGGCCGGATAAAGCGTCATCGCATTGCGCCAAAAAAAACCCCAATCGTTCCTGAATACCCATTCGATCTCATTTGTACCCAAAAACCACAACCCGATAAATCTACCTCAGTGTCGCCTAATCGAAGATTTCTTCGGGGTTTTGAGTTCTTTGGTGTACAAAAATAACTGGAGAGCCACGAATTGCTAACAGTTGATTGGTAGAATCAAGAGATGCATTCGCAAAGTTGACATGAAGGCCGTACAACGCTCCTGTTCCGACATCAAACGGAAGCTTCGCCGAACATCCGATTACGGACCGTTTTCAAATTCAAAGATCTTCTCCAAGTAAGGAGTGTATCGAAAATAAGCTATCCACATATTTTTATTTCAAATTATGATAAAAAACGATATTTTATTCAAACTAAAAATTGATCCTTTATTGTACGAGGTTAAATTTAAGCATAATGAAAACCGCATGAAATTTAAGTTATTCCTTGACGAATTTTCGAACTTTTGATCGAACGCTCTTCATAAAGTTCCGGACAAGTGTTGCATCGCATTTTTTGGACGCTTGAGCCCAAATTTTTTCGAACTCCTGCATGTTCCCAGCTGCTTAACCAGTCTTCTTGAAGACCCTCTTCTTGAATGCCCAGTAACGTTCGATGGGTCGAAGCTGAGGCCAATTTGATATTTTTCTCAAAGAAATTTATACCCTTTCCGCAAGCCAATTGAGAGTGGTTTTGGCATAGTGAGCCAACGCCAAATCCAGCCAAAACAGTGGAGGTGTACTATGCTTCTTATATAAAGGCAGTAATCTCTTCTGGAAACATTCAGATCGATAGATTTCTGCATTTATAGTTCCGGTAGTGTAAAAAATGGTTGACTTCAACCCACAGGAACATATTGCTTGCCATACCAATACCTTTCGACCGAGTTTCTCCAATTGAATCGACCTGTCCGCATCGCTCACATCCTCCACATCGACGACAGTAAAGTATTGTGGGCCTGGAAGGGTTTTTGAGTCCTCTTTTACATAAGTCTCATCGTCCATCAAAACGCATGCATCCGAACCCTGCAAAAGACGCGAATACAATTTCCGGGCCCTTGTTGCCTCTTGCTGCTTCTGTTTTACACTTTGTTCCGAGATTTTCTGCTTCTTGTAGGTCTTTAGGTGTTTTCGCCTCTTGATACGCTGGACCATTCCGACACTCGTTCCTGCTGTTTTGGCAAAATCACGTATTGACTTTGATTTGTTCTTCATGATTAGAGATGCAACTTTCTGGTCCAGTTTCGGGTTGAAAGAACCGGGTTTTCTGCCTCTTCCTGGTAGCTCATCCTAAGAATAATGTTCCCCAAACTTATTAATTATGTTTTTAACACTGGCATGATGAATTCCAAACCGCTTCGCCAATTTTCGCATAGTAATACCCTTCTCACTTAGCTATGTGTTATGAACTTTAATTTCCCCTTCCTTTTCAATACGCGACATTTTGAAAACGCAGAATTTCAACCGCACAAACAAGTAAAGAATCGAAAGCTGACAGCCAAACGCACAGCATGCTGCGATCTGAGCATAAAAAACCATCACAAATACATGCGTACAACACAAGTGTATGTGGATAGCTTATTTTCGATACACTCCTTATGTTTGTCTTGTTTTTGACAGCTTGAGAAAGAAATTCCAAAATTATAGTTGCCACCCGTTACTTTGAAAGGGACAATATCGATTTTGATGAATAATCTTGTATTTTTATTTTTCTGAATAAATTCCGGGAACTTTTTGATGAAGGTAGTATGTCGTATTAGTATTGTTTTTTACCAGTTCAGTGTTATTGCTTAATGTTTATGGTTACTTAGGTTTTGATAAATAATCGCATAAGTAACGTAACCGACAAAGCTCAAACCGATTTCAAATAACATATTAGACTGGTTCAATGAGTTTGATATGTATGATTATTTGACGGATACTGCCGTCTCTAAAAAAATAGAATAGCTGTTTTATACTGCTCGACGTTTCATCCACTGGTTTTTGCCTTTTTTCACTATGTTATCGTTCTTCGTGACCATATGCTGTTTACACGCAAAACGATAACACATTTCCATTGAAAAGAAACCAAAACCAATGGTTAAAACGTCAGTCAGTGTAAAACAGCCGTAGAATAATAAATAATAATAACAGATCGCGTTCAAATGATCCGTTCCGGTGAAATAATCGCAGAAGTGACGTAACCGACAAAGCGTTGGACTCGTTTGGAAACTATCTTAGACCACAGATCAAACGTAAATAAAAAAGGCAGATAATTGTGATTCCAGAGTAACAGCCGAATAAAGGACGCAAGTGACAGCTCGTCTTATTTTTTTATCTACACAATGTTCTTGATAATGAGTCAACAGTTTTCCACTAACTAGAGTCGGATAAAAAAGTTCAAATGTATTATTGCGGATACTTTTAGTTCGTGAGATTTTATCGAATCATCACCTGAATGAATCTAGGTATTTTTTTGGTTAACATAAACATGCTTCAAAAATTTTGGTCAATGAATACATCGTTATTTGAATTACCACACCACTGGAAGGATTAAGAAGTATTTTTGTGTGTTTTGTTCAATATTGAATTTAATTTTTATGCAACTTAATTCGCCCATTCTATCAAAAACACCAATGTTATGGAGACTCCACTTCATCAGAAACAACAACAAAACGTTGGTTTGTTAACTTCAAACGTAGTCGTAGAAACACCAATGATGCAGAACGCAGTGGACTTCCAAATGAGGTGGTAACACGAGAAAACATTAAAAAATCCACAAAATCGTTTTGAATGATCGAAAAGTGAAGTTGTGTGAGTTAGCTGACATCGTAAAGATATCAAAAGAACGTGTTTACTTTATGTTGTATGAGCTTTTGACTATGAAAAATCTCTGTTCAAAGTGAGTGCCGCGTTTGCTCACTGTTGGCCAAAAACGAGAACGTGTTGATGATTCTGAGCAGTGTTTGGCTATGTTCACTTCGGAATCAAAAGGATCGTCATCTGAGCGGACTCCAAAGGCGTCCGAAAACACAACAATCGGCTGGAAAAGTTATGGCCTCGGTGTTTCGGGATGTGCGGGGTGTAAGAATTATCGACTCTCTTGAGAAAGGAAATACCATTAACAGTGAATAATATAGCGTTTGAAGGCTGAAATTGCAAAGAAACGATCGCATATGGCAAAGAAAACTTTTTGGTTTCATCAAGACAATCAAGTTAAGTCTCAAGTCAATCAAAACAATGGAAAACTACATGAATTAACTTCGAATTGCTCCCACATCCACCGTATTCGCCAGATTTGGCTCCCAGCGACTACTGGAATGCTAACCGATAAGAAATTTCGCATGAATAAAGAATTTATCGCTGAAACTGAGGTCTATTTTGAGGCAAAAGATAAATCGTTGTACAAAAGTGGTATTGAAATGTCAGAGCGGCGCTAGAAAGATTGCGTTGCTCTTGATGAACAATTTTAAACCTAAAAAATCGTGTTCTCTTTATTAGTCCCGGGATTTTTCAGCCCAAGTGTTACGTCTCAATAAGACTAAAATTTGATTTCTTTATTGTGACAAACTCCATCGAAACTAATTAACCCTCCGTTGACGCAGCTATTTCGAAACTCTTTCCTCGACCCGGCATATGAAACCATCTCGGGATTTCCGTCAACGTTCCGATGAGTCAAACTGATTGACTGCTGCGGTTCCCTTCGGTCAGTCATAGCCGTTCGCTAGAAGTTTATTTGCAGTGCACTTACTGAATCACAAAAACACACACGCACTTGACGGGGTCGGAAGGGTCGGGCCGGGAAAAGTGGGTCACACGTCGTAGGTAATCGGGACGAAGTTTGAATGAAGCAAAACAAAAAGAAAGAAAGAAGCAAGTTGCCCAAGACTTGGACAGCGGAGGTGGCAGCTGTCCGTCCTACGAAATCGGAAATGAGTTTTCAGCGTGATTCCCGGACGTGCTTCGTTTGCCTGCCTGACTGACTGACTGACTGACTGATGCTGAATTGGTTCGGTTCTTGGTGTGAACATGCAATTTCACTGGGGGGAGGGGAAAACGAATGCATGCAAAAGAAAGTAACTCTCACCGAACGACCAGTCCGGGAGTGTCAAGTGGCGCTTTATGACTGCACCGATCCAGGAAAGTGTGTTGACATATTGCTTAATAAATATTTGAGGACGAACTAGAATTGATTTAATTTATGGTTGTTTAGACGGCGGTTATTGTTTTTTCGCCGACTGCCAACGGACGGACGGTCGGAAGCTCGGTCAGCGAATGATTGACGGTTGACGAAATGCGAACCAATTCCGTTCAAATGACCGGGCCGCGGTGAGTCAATTGCTTCTGGATATAGCAAACCAGAATATGCGGTCAGTGAAATGGCGTGCCAGTCACTGAGTCACTCAGTTAAGCCGATATTTATTCCGTGTTTTCGTTGCTGTGGTTGTTGCATTAACGATTTTGATCACGCTATTAGAAAATTTTCAACGGGGCCTTCGGGGGATGATATTTATGGACAGCACTTGGGTTCATAAACTTGCGGCATACAGCTGAAGCGTGAATTCTAAACGATCGCCGCGCGCTAGATTGTTGTAGTTTAGCCGGATTTAGGGCGCAATTTACAAATTCTTTCCGGAGTGAAATCGCATTAAATTGGGTGTGACAAATTGTTCTGCTTATCACTTTGTTGTTCAATTTTGAGCACCAAATTTAGTTTGGAAACTCGGTTTACCAAACAGGATGATCCAACAATAAATAAATCATCGGGAAGTTGAATAGACTAAACAGAACAAAAGTGGATCGCGCGGCCGGAAATTCTGATCCCACACGGGAAATCGGATCCCACACCGTGACCAAACCAAATTTGAAACCTGTTCCATCAACCACCGTAGCAAGGAGTTGACTCAGTTAGTCAGTCAGTGGCAAGAAGCAGGTAGCTAAAATAGTTTACTTCGTGTGGGAAACGTAAACAAAGTGTCTAATAAAGAGCGCTTTGCAGTGCGGAAGCATGGGTAACTTGATCCAATTGCCCGATCGAATGTCACAAAACATTATCATTACCGTGACCGGTGTCGCATGTCTAGCAGCCAAAAGTCACCTCCGGGTGAGCGAGCGGGGAAAAAAATAAACGTTGGCTCACTACTTCGGTGGTCCGAACCAATCAATCGCGTGCGCCGATTTTTTTCTTTTCTTCTTGGGATCTCTTGAGCCACTCGAATCGAGCCGAGGAAGGAAGGAATGTCCACCGAATCGGAATAAATTTGAGCGAGGGCAAAGTTTCACCGCTTGCTTGGATAGTCTTGAAACTGCATCTTCTGTTGCATGACCAACTGGCGGATGAAGTCTAAGGGTGAAATATCGGACCAGATGCTACGACCGGCACCGGGTAGAACTCAATATAATAATCGTAAAGATCACATGGCTTAGTTTCAAGTGACCACCACCGAAACTGCCGGCGGCTAGCGACGAGAGAGAGAGAGAGAGCATTTTACGTAATACGGCTCAGTAGTTACCCATTACGAGGTTGTTTGTGTTCTGGTTTTCCGGGGAGCCAGCACGCAAGGAGAGTGCAGAGTCAAAAGCAGCAGCAGAACCCCCCAGTGCCGGTAATGCATTTTAGGTAACTGGGTTAGAACGAATCATGTTACGGGGTTTCAGATTGCAGCTACCGTCCGTTGCTACGTTGCAGTCGGGAGCATATTTTATGGTCGTTAAAGTTTACTCCTCCAGGCCGGGTCGGATGCATTAGCTAAACGGGTGTTCGTGATTGTGGTCCAGCGAACGGAAGCGACCGGTAATTTGGGATAGATTCAAGCGGTATTATGCTTCGTAAAATGATATGATTTATAGTTTGTAGAATTTCGTAAGACCGCCACATTTTCGACCGATGAATCAGGTTAAACGCTTGTCTAGTGCCTTGGGAAAAAAGTGAATGAAGTAATGGATACTATGTTAGTTTAAGATAAACTTAGAATTCTGGTATTAAAACACAAGCTTTCGCCTAAAAGGATCAGTCTATGGAACAGCAAAAATTGGTTTGCATTGCATTGATTTCCAAACATTTTCATGATATGAAATCAAAAAATATCAAACTGTAGAAAAATGGTACTATTGAGTTTTAGCATTAAGGTGAAATGTAGCGGAATGCGAAAATCGCGTTTTTGATCAATTATTCAAAAACTAGACCGATTTCCGAAAAACCAAAAACACTTAAGTTTTCGAAATCAAATATATCATAACTAAGTATTCTTAGAATTTTGAAATTTTGCTTTGCCGAGCCGTAATTGGTTTTTGAAATGTATAAACGGTCACTGTTCCGTCCCACGGGGATGATTTTAAAACTGAAAAGTAGTGTTTGTAGCAGAATTTCACAAAGAATCTGAAAATGCAACTCAAAATTATAAAATTTTAGCTAAAACAACCGAAAATTGAAAAAGTTTACATAAACTTTTCTGCATTTTTTTTTATTGCTTGCGCGCTGCTATTTCGTATTGCGGTGGTGTGAGAAATGCACGGTGGGTTCAGTAGCATTATATCGTGAGTAAAAATTACATATCAAATAATGACGCGAATTTATGCAGCATTGGTGTGTTGAAATAAAACGAGTTGAATACAATAAAATGGGCATTGTAAGAAATCGTTTATTTTCTAAGTAACTGTCATTTATAATGCTAATAGTGTCCAATTCTGTTGAGTTCAATGCATTGATGTTGCAGAAGCAATGAAGCTTGGCTGTGTAATATCGTAAAACAGGTATTATTTTAGATTGTAGCAATTTTTATAGCATAACTAAAACTTCAACATTGACAAGCAACTGAATGAAATGAATACAAGCCAAGTATTATCGTTCATTAATCTGATATACAAACAAAGTGATAAACATTGAGGGTCAGCTTCGAGCCAGTCAGCATGGAAAACTTATTAGAATTCATTGGTTTTTCAATTATAATGAATACAATGAATCAACGCTTGATTTTACTTTCAAAATCGATTGAATAATAAGGAACTACGAAATAACTTTATATTCAATTTCGTGCCCCAAATAAGTGCTTGAGAAAAGATTCACTAAATAATTTTAACTGCATGGTATGATGAACTATTAGTTATAATTGGAATGTATTCCAATAATGTAATCTAAGAAATTATTAAACTATTGATGATTTCTGGCACCGGAGGCCAGAGGCTGTTTGGTCTTCGGTTTGTTATCGTTGAAACAGACATTTCTAGACTCATCATGCTATATAATTCCGAAAGTCGCTTCCGAAAAAACGTTAATGGTTAATACTTTTACGTAAATTCTATCTCATCGGCGGGAAGGGCCTGGTGAACGACTGGCAAAGATATCGAAAATACTTGAATGTTCTCTTGTATTCAATCGTTCTTTTTAAGGAGAATCCATGCTTGCTACTAAACTCAGACATATACATGGTTAGCAAGTTAGTCAATACATAAACATATAACCTCATGCTAATCATTCATAATTACTCATGATTTATAGCTTTAGTGTAATAGTAATCACTAACAATAATGATTGAATTAGCATATATTCAAAGTGTGAAGAATTCAAAAATCCATTAAGTCCAATCTTTTTTGCAAGCCAATATAACGAGAGGTAAACCCACTGCGCTCAATCATTGGAAAAAGTTCTTGTTTCTATGTGTCCGTTTTTCTTGGTACGCTTTGTGCGACGGTTCGTTCAACTGAAGCGGATAAAATTTTGCGCGCATTTTATGACGCTACATTTCACCTTAATTTTGGTTTTGTCGTGAATACGACTTACTTTACTATGGGGTGCCTTTTCAAAATTAGCCATATGGAAGAATGGGCAGAACTTAATCGTGAATATCTCGACTTGTATTAATGGTAGCAACATAATTCTTTCACCATTTCATCAAAAATATGATCAGGAATTTAGGATAATATTTTGAACAATGTGAGATAACCACAAACAACTCAAAAATTAGGTTTTCTCAAAATTTGAAAATAATGCGGAAAACTCTTTACTTTCGCTTGGATTTTTCGCGCAAGGACGACGATTTTGAGGCAGTCAGGCACATATCTTCAACTGAATGCGTATAAAAGGGAAACCGTGGTCGAAAATCGATCATTTCTTTTCGTGTGTTCGGTGGAAGCAGACGTCGTGGGAGTTAAACCATCAACCAGCAGCGACGGAGAGTGCACCTTTTGCGTGGTTAAAACCTCAAACGCTCAGGTAGCAACTCTCATTTGCTTTTCGGTAGTCGTAACGAGAAGTTCAAATTTCAGATATTAGTTCCGCAATATAGGTTTAGTATTCAGAGCCTGCGTGCTGAAACTGTATTCCGGAACTAATTTCAGTTTCGAAATTGCAGTTCTAGAATTCAAACTGGATTCTGAGTCTGTTATTGGTTCTAAATTTAGTTCTTGAACTCAGGGTCCAGTTCTTTATTCCAGACTTCTTCTATTCGGTTCTTTTTAGAACCATAATAATACTCGTAAAGAATTATGCGGAAAATTACTTTACTGTACTCTATACAACTCATTCTGGTAGTCATGGCGGTCTTCAAGTTTCAGAGCTTAGTTCCGGAATACTAACTCAACTCGTCACTGTTCATCACGAACGCTTTCATAAAAAGTTCTTTTCAGAGCCACCATTTTTTATTATAATGAACTATACTGCTTATTTCATAATATTCAATTGCGTTTCAGAATGTTTAATGTAACTAATATGTAGTTTAGTCTAGGCGCATCGTTTAAATTTCTAGTAATGAAAGAGGGGAAAGTTGCACAATTCAAACAATCGATCAATTACCAATTCGAATTCGGAAGCATAAATAAAGCGTGTCATATTCGTATTCACGACATCCAGTTATGTCTCTGACATTACACACCCGTACTTTTTACTTATCTGCATCGATAATTCGTATGTAACTATAAAAACGCCATATCATACCATTTAAGGGATTCCACAAGAAAAAAAAAATCTGTTTTAATCCACCTAGTAGTGTAATGATGCCTTTCTCATATCAATCATACTATTCTATATAATACTGCGATATTCTTAAAAATAATATTCTTCGATTCTTAAAAGAATAACCGATTTGTTTGCATCTCCGAGAAAAGTCAGTGCAAAAAAACGTTTCATACACACATACGCACATATACACACACAGACATTTTGCGTACTCGACGAACTGAGTCGAATGGTATGTGACACTCGGCCTCCGGGCCTCGGTTCAAAAGTCGGTTTTCACAGTGATTGCATAACCTTTCTATATGAGAAAGGCAAAAAAATTGACAGCCCGAATGACTTGATGGAAACTTGTCACTTTCAGAAGGGCTGATTCTAAGTTACAATTCGAATGCTTCTTGTAGTTAAGGGGCGGGTAGGGTCTAACACTTTTGAAAAATCATTTATTATTTTCTTTATATGTTCTTATAGTAAAACATTTGAAGAATTTTCTGTGAAATTTTTAAGCCTATTGGAACGAAACTCTGGAAGTTATGGACCTTTATCCATGGCTATATCATTCTACGAAGAAGCAAGAGCTCGGCGCACAGGCCCAAGATTTCTATTTCGATTGACTTCAAAATCTGACAAAACATCCTTGAAATGTTTCGTTATAATAAATTATAAAAGAAAAAATATGATCTTTTGAAAATGTTAGACCCTACGGGCTCCCTGGAGTAATTAATTATTTCCATTGATTTTATAGACAAAAACCTTTGAACGCATTTTCCTCGAAAGGAGGTTTTGAAAGTCCGTGTCCATCGTCATTCAAAAACTACTGAACCAATTTTTTTTTTCAAATTTTGCACACGTTTTCTTAAGATAAAAAACTAGACCCCAACGTTTTCCTTTTAGTTGGTTGTTATTTTGGGGAGGTTTAACCGCTACAAAATGGCATATTGTTTCGTGAAAAATCGTAGTTTTCACTTTGAACAACCACCAAAAATTAAAAAAAATTAAAAGAAATCAAACAGAAACGTTGGAGTTTAGAAAAACTTCTACTTTAATTATGCTGCATTCATTTCTTCACTTCTTATTAGTCTGAGCTGAGATACAGAGTACACCGCAAATCCCGATTTTTAAGAAACGTTCTCGAAAATACCTCTTCACCGACTTATTTCTCAATACTTTTCCACGAAACAGTTACAAAATGTTGTTCGAACGATGCTTTTTATCATGCAAAACATTTGAATTTATTTTGTTGAACGATAATTCTGGAAAAAAATCGCAAAAATGATGATTTTTCTCATCGTTTAAACCTTTTTACCTTTTTTTATAAATATAAAAAATAGGTATAGAATTCGCTCAAACTTTAGAACAATTTTCCGAGGCCCAGAGGGCCGAATGTCATATACAAATCGATTCAACTCGACGAACTGAGCAAATGTCCGTGTGTGTGTCTGTATGTGTGTTGTTAACTAAGAGGTCGAGATCTCAGAGATGGCTGGGCCGATTTTGATCAAACTAGTCGCAAATGAAAGGTCTCCCCGTCACATAAAACGCTATTGAATGGTTTTGAGATCGGATGTTTACTTTTTGAGTTATACGAAGTTTTATGTCAAAATTTTCAGTTTTTTGACTGTATCTGTCACAATTGACCTTGAAAACAGAATATGTTTTCAGGCTTAGATTTCGCACGGTAATACCTATCCAACAAGCCATAGATTGTTAAAATCCGTCCATTTTTAACGGAGATATCGAAATTTTTGTGTAAACGACTTTTCCCACATATTCCAGCAGTAGAAGTTTTGAGCGCTGTCTGGCAAAGAAATGCTTGGGAACAACATAAAACACGATTTTTTATACTGTTACATACATTTGTTTCTAAGTACCCAAAAGACTGTGTACAGCATGATATTTTGCCTCGGACCGATTTTAGCACGGTTCGTTTTTGGCAACATAATCGTTCGAATATGACATATATAAACCAGATGATGGCAGAATTTTCGAGTTGAAAGCAATTCCATAATTATATTGATTTAAACTACTTACAGCAATAAATGCTGGAAGGACATAACAGCCATATACCATTCGAATCAGTTCGTCGAGATCAGCAAATGCGTGTGTGACAAATAATTTTACTCAGTTTTTTTCGGAGATGACTCAACCGTTTTCTACAAACTCAGATTAATATGAAAAGTCGTATACTCCCAAACAAGGTTCCTAAATTATGTTTGGATCCGACTTCTGGGTCCGGAACTACAGGATGATATGTGAAACGAAATTAAAACTGTGTAACTCATTTTTCTCGTAGATGGCTGAACCGATCTAAGATTCAAATGAAAAGTTTTAAGATTCTATAAAACATCTTGTTTATCAGTCAGATCCAACTTCCGGTTTCGGAGATACAGGGTGATTAGTATAAAAATGTCTATTTCACATAAATTAATCAGGTTTATCGGGTTAGCAGATTTGGATAGTCGGTAACCAAATAAACTTATTTCATTTTAGTGGTAATCAGTTTTCTATTCGTATTTAATTCGCACTACGATTTCTCAAAGATGTGTACACTGATTTTCAAGCATTTTGAAACAAATGTAAACTATGCAGCTACTCAGGTGAATTTGTATGACTTCGGCTACAGCGAATTATGAATTGCGGTTCCACTATCGAATCGTTTCTCAAAGCTCAATCGTTTTCTCAAAAAAAGCCAAATCGAATTTCAGAAACAATAGTTCAATTAAAAATAAATCCAATTTTATCCAATTCTGACTTCCGATTCTGGAATTGTAGGATGATGAATTTTTAAAATTCAAAGCGATATAGAAGATGACAATCCCGAAAAGCTTTAAAGTTTTACCCAAAACTATTGCAATTTATTCGTTATATGGCCATACGAATCGGTTTGGGTTATGCTGGTTCCTGAATACCGACTCTGGAAGTACCTTAAATTACCCTAATCTCTAAAGTGAAAATTACTTTGACATATCATGGAATGTTTAATCGATTGTTACACTTTTATATTCAAATTTGATCCTATTTGCAGTTTCGACATTACAGAGTAATGAGTGATTAAAATCTCAAATTGCCACTTAAAACGACGGACATTAGAATAATGTCATGAAAACTGAAACACCGAAGAATATTCATGCACAAAACACATGCGGATTGATAAAAAAGGTATAATCTCACTGCTAGGTGGATTAAGCACGTTTTTTACCTAGCTTTTACTACTCTTTTTTACGCGAACAAAATTTTGGGCTTATCTTTGCGTGTGTGTGTTCATTGAATGAACCACTCTGAGCAAATTTGATGATTTTGAGGTACACTTGCTATGGACTACTGACATTTTAGGTGAAACTGGCAACGATGATAATAAACTGGTTGCACTGCTGAGTTCCCATTACCATATGTACAAGGCAAATGTCAAAACGTGAGAGCCCTTCTGATTTTTTAATTTATTGGTAAACATTGAAATTTTATATTTCATTTTTATTCTTTTAAGTTCGTCTCGCGTATATTCACATTAACCACAAGCGGACGATTTACAGCCGATGCGCATAATGCGATCAGTTAAATGAAAGTTTGAATACATCTTTTTTCAGTTGGTAGCTACATACAATCAGTCTCTTGAGCGCTGGAGAACATCGGAATGCTCAGGATTCAACTTCCAGGTTTTCGACGTTCTGCATGTACCACGAAAAAGTCAGAGCAGATTGCATGATTTAAAGAATGTCCCAGAAAATATGGATGCAATTTTATTTCGCTGTTAATAATTCACATGTGTTAGATATTCAAATTTTATTCGATATACTGATAATATTAGACTACAACAACAGAATATTATTCTCAACAATTGCTACTTAGCCATTGTAGACTAGCTAGCGCACCTTCTTGCGAACGTTCCTCATTAAATTCCGTACAGACTTCTTGGCGACAAGTTTTGACACTTTTTTCCAATCTTTTTCGAACTGTTGAATGGTTCCGGCTGCCGAGACATGTTTTCTAACATGTGCCTTCGTTAATGCCCAAAATTCCTCAATTGGTCGAAATTGTGGGCAATTTGGTGGATTCAAGTCTTTTGGGACGAAAGTGACATTTTTGGTAGTATACCATTCTACCGTTGATTTCGAGTAGTGGCAAGAAGCAAGATCTGGCCAGAAGACAACAGGATCCTTGTGACTTCGAATCATTAGTAGTAGTCGTTTTTGTGAACATTCCTTTATGTATATTTCGCTGTTCATTGAAGCAGTGGTGATGAAGGGTTTCGAAATCTTACCGCAGCTACAAATTGCTTGCCAGAACATAGCTTTCTTACCAAATTTTTCGACTTCAATCGATGTCTCGGACTACTCACACCATATAATTTTGTGGTCCCGGCAAGGATCGAGTTTCACGAAACCTACGTCGTCCATGATTACTTTTTCACTTACTCCATTTTTGCTATCTTTCTCAGTGACAGTCCGCGTTCTGTGCACCATTTGTACACAATTTTTCGACGTTGTTCTGCTGAAAGTCCACGCATTTCGAAACGAACTAATGAAAACGAATAAACATCTGCGCAAGTGGTTAGAGAAGAGTGTAAACAACAGGACGCAGCCATAAAAATTGACAGATTCTGAGCCATTGCGAAATGGCAGTACTTTTTGGTTGCGTCCATACTTTCTGGGACAGTCTTTATGTGAAAATGTAAATCCATGGTACGAATATTTCGAAGAAATGAGCAAACCTCGTTCTTATGAAATGGTGGTGGAATGGAACATCTTAGCTTATGTTTTTCAGTGAATTGTTCTACTTTTCGATCCACGTAATTGTTGCAAGAGGTGCGTAAAGTGCGGTATGATATTCATTGAAAGTTTTCTTCTCACCCGACAAACATTCTATGATTCTATAATCTTAGCAGCAGACTTTGCGTACTTCAGAACTTGATTTGAATGCGACGTAAGGAGAGAGGTTAAAATGTCAGCATGGTAGACATTCTGGTGCCCGGCTGCCTCACCGCTACAAGGCACACACCGCGTCCACCTGGATTTCGTTCTGATTTCGGTTCTGAGGAAATCATGGCCGTCAGCCGTTTGCCCGACTGTTGACAGCCGAAGGACAAAATCCGCATGTCAAAATAAACTTTCTTTGTTGTTTTAGTTAGCAATTTTGTTTTAGTTTGGAAGTTAAATTCGGATCGAAAAAAATGATTTAATTCTCGTCTCAATACTTTATTTATAAAAAAAGTCCAGATTTGAATTCAATAGTTTTCTATTTGCTAGGAGAGGAATATTCTAGGAGTTAGGAGAATCAGTTCGTTTCATGGTGGTTCTGTAGGCTCTGTAGGAAAAAATTCAACGTTGGGATTGTTCAACTTGATTCTATACGTCATGTGTACTACCAAAATGAGATCCATAAACCCCTCTGTTGATGGTCACAAGAGCAGTCCAAATAACATCACAGAATTCGCATCACTGTGAATATAAGTAAATAGAGCCTTGAACATTTCCTTCGAGCTTCATATTTTCATTCCGTTTGGCGATTCGGATTTCTCTTCGTCGATGATTTTATTCTTTGCTTCTTCGTCACATGCATGTCTTTATTAAAGACTGTCCCAGAAAGTATGGACGCAACAAAAAACCGCTGCATTTCGCAATGGTCTGTCAATTTTTATGGCTGTGTCCTGTTGTTTACACTCATCTCTAACCACTTGTGCAGTTGTTTATTCGTTTTCATTAGTTTGTTTCGAAATGCGTGGACTTTCAGCAGAACAACGTCAAAAAATTGTGTATAAATGGTGCACAGAACGCGGACTGTCACTATAAAAGATAGCAAAAATTAAAGGAGTAAGTGAAAAAGCCATGCGAAACGCCTGATTGCTCGGTGAGGATTACACTTTTGAGTATAAACCGAAAACGGGTCGAAAATAAGGTCCTGCTAACCCTCAGTTGGATAAACGTATACTGAAGGCGTTCGAGCAAAAGAAGAAGGTTTCAGTTCGGGATGTGGCCAAAAAAGTGGGCACTTCGAAGTCAAATGTTCTTCGTGCTAAAGAACTTTGAATCTTCGAACCTATAAGAATCAGAAATAACCAAAACGTAGTCCGAAACAAGAAGCATCGACCAGGCCGAGGGTTCGAAAGCTGTACAAAACGATTATTGCTGGAAATTTGAACTGCATAATCATGGATGACGAAACCTACGTGAAACTCGATTACAAATCCTTGCCAGAACCACAATATTATACGGTGCGAGAAGGGCAAGTGTTAAACAAGTCCGAGACATCGATTGAAGTTCAAAAATTTGATAAGAAAGCTATGGTCTGGCAAGCAATTTGTAGCTGCGGTAAGATTTCGAAACCCTTCATCACCACTGCTTCAATGAACAGCGAAATATACATAAAGGAATGTTTACAAAAACGACTTCTACCCATGATTCGAAGCCACAAGGATCCTGTTGTCTTCTGGCCAGATCTTGCTTCTTGCCACTACTCGAAATCAACGGTAGAATGGTATACTAACAAAAATGTCACTTTCGTCCCAAAAAAACATGAAACCACCAAATTGCCCACAACTTCGACCAATTGAGGAATTTTGGGCATTAACGAAGGTACATCTTAGGAAACATATCTCGGCAGCCGAAACCATTCAACAGTTCGAAAATGATTGAAAAAAAGTGTCGCCAAGAAGTCTGTACGGAATTTAATGAGGAACGTTCGCAAGAAGGTGCGCCAGCTAGTCTACAATGGCTAAGTAGCAAATGTTGAGAATAATATTCTGTTGTTGTAGTCTAATATTATCAGTATATCGAATAAAATTTGATTATCTAATACTTGTGAATTATTTACAGCGAAATCAAAGTGCGTCCATACTTTCTGGGACAGTCTTTATGCTCGATTCATGCACTCTAAATCTTATCTGGTAGCTTATAATGAAGTATTGTTTTGTTCAATAAATTCATATGCAACTAAGATTCTTGAATATATGCTTAATAAATCAACGATAATATCTTTGAAAATGTCTATATGGAGCCGGAACAGAGATACCAAGAATCCAAATTAAAATCTGTATATTTCGAAAATTGAGACTGATGAAACCTGGTGATCTATACTAATTTTTTTTTATTTAAAAGATATTTCTATTCAGGCCTATTTGCGTACAAGCTGTACGTGGCCGACAATCTCGTTGTCGATTTCCGTCTTCTTTTCATTGCTAGTTGTTGTAGATGCACCTTGTTTTACATTGATTGCAGTTGATGGTTGGTTGGAGGGTGAGTTGTTAACTGCCGCCGGTGTACTTTATTCTACAGAGGATACTGATGGTTTCGTTGAAGGGGATGCTTCATTGTTGTTGGTGACTCTCACAGGTGTACTGGGGTTGCTTGGTGTTGGTGTGAAGGAAGCACCGTTGTCCTTTGGTGTAGTTGTCTCCTTGTTCAGTTTATCACATGACTTTCCGTAGTGAACAGCTTTTTGCAATATTGACATGTGGTCATCTGATTGTCATAGGTAACAAGTGATTTGCACGGGATTCTTGTATTTTGACCGAAAATCACATAAGAAGGTATAGCTTTCTTCAAGTGTATGCGTAATAAACGTAAGCCATTTAGAATACCGGGGAAAAATTCTTCCACTTATCTTTTTCCATAGATCATGCACACGCACTTCTATAGCACTATCTTCCATGTATACTGGAATGTTGTACGTAATGTTCTCGTGTTCCACATTTTGTAGTGGAATTGTTATTGTCTTTTGCGAATTGAATTGCATCCAACTCTTTATACAACTGGATGTAAATAACATTATTTGTCTTATTGCGTTGAAGTAAATGCACACGTTTAATATCAAGATGCATTTGCTCCTTAAGCAAACCTTCAAGTTCTCGTAACGAAGGTCGAATTTTGCACTGCCTGAAGTCAACAATAATTGTATTCTTTCGTATCGGCGGTAACTTTTGTTCGTTTGGTTCACTCATTTCCGAGGTCGTTCTTTTGTTCTCTACACAATACTGTACTTGGTTTCTTCCGTCCCGAACGTAAGCGGTTTTGTTTTATCGACTGACTTGAATGAGATGTGAAAGCGAACTGTGATCTATACTAATGTTGTGCGTTATCGTATTTGATACCGGACTTATTATTATAGTATGTCTTTTATTTATCCCCAATTTTAACTTGAATTTGTCGTTCGCCGAAGTTGATATCGTGCTTTAGAAGAGCACAGTTTCAATTTCAGCAAGCCAATGTTATTCGTATGCACGTCAATCCGGTTATGTCTCTGGCATTATCCACACGTCTTTTTTTTTTTGCGTTTTTTGCTACGCAGTACGTATCCCCCTCGTAAAGAGAGACCTCAGTGCGCAATGTACCCTGGAACAACCTGCCTAATAGTGTTGATGTCGAAAAATTAATTCAACGATTGAAGAAATAATTCCAGTTTCTCACAGATTATAATTAACATAAAAGTCCAAGTGTTGGCATTACATTCCTTTTGTGGAATTTGGCCTTTCTGTTTAAAACAAACTTCGGAGCCGATTCAAAGTGCACAGAACCATTGCATGGCTGGTGTTATGATCCTAGTGACACTACGAATCCTTCCAGGTCGGGGCTTGAACATACGACAACTGGCTTGTAAGACCAGCGCCCTATGCATTGAACCGCCGACCCGGGACAAACATATAATTAACATAGGAGTTTCAAAAAGCATACTTAACTTAATAAAATCATATGGGTTTAGGAAATCAAATTGAGTCACCCTCACATTGCTGTAACTTTTTTCAATTGATCAAGCTTTAAAGAGGAATCCATACAGTTCGGTAAGAGATATGGCGAAAAAATTGCAGTTGAGTAAATCTTTCGTGCAAACCGAGAAAAAATGTCAACTACACAGGTACAAAGTTCCAAAAGGCACCAAATCACAATGTTACATAACATATCAAACTTTGAGTATTAGTTCATTATTTGGCAAGCTATTTGCTCACATGAAAATTGGACCACTTCATTTGTGACAACTGGCAAAGGGATTCCTTCAAAAGCGTCTAGTTCTACTTATAATATCAAACAATAGTCCTATGCGTTATTTGGTTTTAATTGCCGCATAATGTCTACTATATCGATTTTGATTGGTTCTTTTCGGCAAGCATTAACTGAGAGAGACGAAAGATAGGAAAATGGAAAGACGGATAGGTATTCTGGATTGAATCGGGAAGATTTGAATTCTATTTTGCCGGTGTCAGTAGCATAGTGTGATGAAGAACTACACCCGTTACACGACCATACTTGGGGACTCGAATTTAGTGTTCGACCCCCTCAAGTAGAAGGTAAAATAGAGCCTGCCTAGGCTATCTTTTCCGTTCTAAATTTGTAACTGATTCAATCTAGAATACCTATCCGTCTTTTCATTTTCATATCTTTCGTCTCTCTCAGTTAATGCTTGCCGAAAAAAATAGTCCTATGCTTTTCTGCCTGGATTTAGCATCGTACCATTACTCGAAAGATGTGTTGGAGTGGCACAAGGCTAATGAGGACAACTTCTTGCCGAAAAACTTCAATCCTCCGAACGCATGGTAAGACATGAGATAGCAACTTGTGAGCTTTTACCCAAGTAACCTCTAAATCCCATATTCGCTCTAATTGTACATGTTCTACATACACCTGCATAGCATTACTTGGGTAGTTGTTGCATCTTTGGACGTTCTTGCTGTTATTGTTGTTTCTATTTCTATTTACATCTAGTTTTAATAAAAGTACAAATTGTTACAGTCGGGTGCATTTTGATTCCAGTATGATCTCTATTTATTCTACAATTTTAGTTTACATGACATCTATTCACAATTTTCACCCGACGCTACATTTGCGATTCTAGTTAGTTGGAACGATGAGAAATAATCAATTAAAAATTCATCTTTGATTATTGAGCACCTACCAGGAATCAAATTTGTTAGTCGATTTTTCAATATCTCAATATCGTTGATCATTCTCCCGCATTCATAGTTTGATCGATCGAAACTCTCCCGATGTTCAGACTCCCAATTTACGCTCTCTTTCACTCTCTTTCGCTCATTCCCGCACACTCTCAGTTGTCCCATTGAAGATAAGTCGTTTCGCATCGCAACGTGCAGGCTTTTGTTATCCAACGCCAACCGTGATCGACCAGTTTAGTGGCAACCACCGGCCGGTTAGTTGCTGGTTAAGTGCTAAGTGGGTTCGTGCATTGAAACACCCTCATACCGATCGAAAAAATAAAACCCAAAAGATCGCGCGGGCACGTTTTTTTCTAGCCTGTCGCGTTCGATTGATCCAAGCACCTCTCAGACCTCTCCGCCACGTGACAAGTGTGGGACAGATGCTGCTGCTGCTTGCATCCAAGCAACCTGAGAAAATCATAGCCTGCTGCCAGAATCCCACCCAGCAGCAGTGCAGCAATCAATTACAGTCGTCCGGTTGTTCGTGACAGTGAAAATGGAAAATATGTGATCGTCTCACCACCGCCCAGCTAGTGGAGGCAAATTTTACCGGGTCGGTGGGTTGTCTCTGGATGCCGACTGTCGTAGGGGCCCGATAAGATTAGAAACGTGAGTTATTGCAAACTAGTTCGGGAAGATTTAGAATAGAATTTGGAAATCGCCCCGCTTCTTCAGAAGTGCGTACGAACTTCTGGTTTCACCTCAAGTGGTTGCAACTTATGAGGGAAAGGTATTTTTAGAATGTGTGTGTTTTCCCTTCCATTGTGGCTGGTTTTGAGAGCAAAATTGCATAATTGAGTGAAATCTTTGGGAGCGCAAAAGTGAGGAAAGAAAAACGATCAGAAAATTGGGCAATCTTCCGAGGCAGGCCCAAATTTATTCAAAAGTGTTTCTGGAATTGATTGATCATTTGAGTGGAAGCTCCCGGCCGAAGCAGCTGCAGAAGTGTGATGAACTGCTGAGAAGCAAAGCAAAGATGTGATTGATATGCAAAACGAGAACTGAAGCGTGTTATTATTTTGGGCACATTTTTATGCAAATGAAAAAGATTCATGATGCGTACGTCGTGTGCGTGTGAGCGATTGCGTCTAACACCGAATATCACCTGTCGACGATGCTACGAGAACAGCATTTTTTTGTCGAATTTTTTCGCCACCGATCGACGGCATTGACCTGTGAAATAATTGGCTGACGAAGGACAGCTGGAAAACCTTCCGACAAGCAGCGGTGCATTCTTGGTGGCATTTTTCTGCTTTCAACACCAAAACCAAGAAGATTCCGAATGATTGTTTATATTTCAGTTTTTTTGTTGTTGTTGTTGTGTTTCGTTGATTGTTGAAGTGATGTGCTTATTGTGATTTGACAAAACGCAAATAAACAAGTTCGAAGCAAAAAAGAATCGCTGATTTCAGTTCGACCGCGAGTGCCAACCAAGTGATGCTGCAGACATCTCCTCTGCAAGATGCAAGCCAACATTGTCAAAGCCTGGTGTGTGAATTGCTGTTGGAAGGATAAACATACATTGGCAATTGAGAATTGAGCGATTCAGTGAAACGGAGAAAACACACCGAAAAAGTGAGTCAGCTAATTTGATCGTTGTTCAATGTGAACTGCTTTGCGCTGTTATTTTAGCGAAAGTTTTTTGCCAAAAGCACTTGTCAAAGTGTATTCAAATAATAGTGTACATTTTACTTGTCTTTCTTAAAAATATTGAAAAATCGTTAGTCTACTAATACTAATGAATTAAAACGAGTTATTTCTATTGAATTTTACAACACGGAAATTATTCACTAAAAGCTCTCGAAATCGTTTCTCAATTTTGACGAAATACTTGATATTTGTGCATACGAATAAGTGTTTTGTACTTGCATAAATTTTTGGAAATTGTATTCATTTCTTTTCAGTTCCAGTCATTAAATTAATCAAAAAAAAATCTTCATTTTTAACCATGTCAATTATCAACAAAAAAATCCGGAATGTTTTGGAGGTGCTTCGATGACTTGCAGTTCACACCAGCCATACACAGAAAACAAATAAGAATTTTACATATTATTCCACATGCGTTACCATATAAGCAATTCCACGCCAAATGGGCCAAAAATAACAAAACTGCACAGTTCGAAATAATCTTGTGCTTTTACATCTTATAAGATGCACATAAATGGAGCGTCGTATTCCACACAAATTTATAGTCAAGAACATGTAAAATTGTGTGATTTGAAAATTACATGGCTTGAATTCGAATGAAATAAAAAAAAAACAAAAGATTGATAGCAGCAGCGCGACCTGAACCGAGAAACATTAGATCACAAGCACATCGGTTACTCGACTGAACCACAGAGCTCATATCTGTTCATTGAATAATTGATACATTTAAAACCATAAATCGGCGCTTGGTAGATGAGTGCAAATTACATTCGGAGCGTGTAAAATTATTAATTATTAAGAAATAAGTGTATTTGAACAATGGAATATTAATCTCCAAGCTACGTTCAATGCGAAAGCTTGTTGAAAACTACTGCCTAAATGCAGTCATCTTTGAGATATATAAGGAACTAAATCGAGAAAATTGATATTTAGAAAGTTGTTTGAC
This sequence comes from Malaya genurostris, assembly GCF_030247185.1. Taxonomy (NCBI): domain Eukaryota; kingdom Metazoa; phylum Arthropoda; class Insecta; order Diptera; family Culicidae; genus Malaya; species Malaya genurostris. Next base: position 337,023,214 of record NC_080571.1, on the reverse strand, counting down.
CGAGAATCATTTCGCAGAAAGCGTCTCATTTCAGAATGAAATTTTGCCGAAAGCCACTTCGCCGAAAGCCACTTCGCCGAAAGCCACTTCACCGAAAGTCATTTAACCGAAAATCATTTAACCGAAAGCCATTTCATCGAAAGCCATTTCACCGAAAGCCATGTCATCGAAAGCGTCTTGTTTCAGAATGCAAATTTACCGAAAGCCATTTTGCCGAAAACCAGTTTTGCCGAAAGTAAGTGACTTTCGGAAAAATGGTTTTCGGCAAAATGGCTTTCGGCGAAGTGGCTTTCGGCGAAATGGCACTTTGCTGAAAACCATTTTGCCGAAAGTAAGTGACAAAAAGTTTTTCGACAAAATGACTTTCGGTGAAGTGGCTTTCGATAAATTTGCATTCTGAAATAAGATGCTTTCGGCAAAATGGCTTTCGGCCGAAAGCCATTTGGCTGAAAGCCATTTCGCCGAAAGCGTCTTATTTCAGAATGAAATTACGACGAAAGCCACTTCTCCGAAAGTTACTTCACCGAAAGTCATTTTACCGAAAATCATTTCACCGAAAGCCATTTCATCGAAAGCCATTTCACCGAAAGCCATTTCACCGAAAAGCCATTTCGCCGAAAGTCATTTTGTCGAAAGCCATTTTGCCGAAAGCGTTTTATTTCAGAATTCAAACTTACCGAAAGCCACTTCGCCGAAAGCTATTTTGCCGGAAACCAGCTTTGCTGAAAGTAAGTGACTTTCGGCTAAATGGTTTTCGGCAAAATGGCTTTCGGCGAAGTGGTTTTCGGTAAATTTGCATTCTGAAATAAGACCATTTGGTTGGAGGCCGTTTCGCCGAGAGCGTGTTATTTCAGAATGAAGTTTTGCCGAAAGCCACTTCGCCGAAAGCCGCTTCACCAAATGGCCGAAAGCCATTTTGCCGAAAGCATCTTATTTCAGAATGCAAATTTATCGAAAGCCACTTCGCCGAAAGTCATTTTGCCAGAAACCATGTCATCGAAAACCATTATGATGGTAGAATTTTTTCCGAAAGTCATTTCACCGAAAGCGTCTTATCGCAGAATGAAATTTTTCCGAAAGCCATTTCGCTGAAATCCATTTTGCAGGAAAGCAATTTTGCCGAAAACTATTTCGCCGAAAGCGTGTTATTTCAGATTGAAAATTTGCCGGAAGCCATTTCACCGAATGCCATTTCGCCAACCGGGAAAAACAAATGGTTTGTCATACTGAAAACTAGTGCGAAGCTGAATCCATTTTGGAGTGTAAAAAGAGGAAAATTTCGGTATTGCATTCCTTTTGGGCAAGCACACAAACTACTATTATAGAACTAGTTGACAAGATAATGAGTGAAATAGATCGTAAGAATATTGTCGGTGCCTTATTTCTTGACCTTAAAAAAGCTTTTGACACGTTAAACCACACGATTTTACTCGAAAATTTTGAATGTTATGGTATCAGAGGCATTGTCAACAGCGTTATTCGTAGTTACTTGACAAATAGGCAACAATTTGTATCCATTGATGGGGAACGTAGCAACCTCGCTCCTACGAAAATTGGTGTACCACAAGGTAGTAATACAGGACCTTTATTATTTCTCTTATACATAAATGATCTAGGCAACTCGAATCTTAACGGTACTCCAAGACTCTTTACCGATGATACAGCCTTATTTTATCCCCATCACAGTATCAGTACCATTGTAAGCTCGATGAACAGTGACCTAGATGTACTTGTCAAATATTTCAACTCTAATTTATTGTCATTGAATTTACTTAAAACGAAATATATGATTTTTCGTCCCATGCGAAAAGTGTTACCAATTCATGACAACCCGAAGCTAACAGATTACGTGATTGAACATTTAAAATGCTTTAACAGATCGGCTGAAAAGTTCGTATCGTTTCTATGAGAGGGCGCCACTAGAATTAAACCCATACCATTTTCAGTTAGTACCAACCTTCAAAAGATACGTGTATAAATTTGACAGCTGTCTGATTATTAGTTTGTGAGATATTGCATTTTGAGTGTAGCTACTTTTGTTATTGTGAAAAAAAAAATGGAAAAAAGGAATTTCGTGTGTTGATGAAACACTACTTTTTGATGAAAAAAAAATAGAGGGTTGTATTCAAGACACGACCGAGCACAATAACATTAAAAATAGAACTTTTCTAGGGTCTTCACAATTAATACGAAAATAAAGATGATAATGGTGATGATACACTAAACTAAAAACTTATTCAATTGACTAATTACAAACTTGCTCTAGTTTAAGCGCTTAGATTGTTAGCGAATGATAAAATTGACAATTAGATTCTTTCTTGGTAATTGATTCTATTCAATTTTGATCCCTTACCACAAATTTTTACATTGTTAAGTTTTTGAATAAAGTTTAACTAGAAGTCAATTATGATGAATTCAAAGTTACTTGAAAGCTCAATCTTAGATACAAACAACCTAAAGATTTAAACCTGAACAAATGAAACTATTTTATTTTATAATAAGAATTTTCGAGAAACGTGCAAACTTATTATTTTTATAAACAGTTAATTGATCCAAGAGAAAATTTTATTTATTTTAACGAAAAATGTTGTTCCAGTAAACTCAGTAATAGTGTAATTTTATTAAACCTTCAAAATCGTCGATAATCTTCGGAAAGTGTCGGTAAATAATATGGAAACAATACGAGGAAGAAAACATGTGAAAGAGTTCGCATAAAATATTTAGTTACTAACATTGATTTTCGCTTTGGCATATTAGGAATATACGGAATGGATACGCAAATTCCGAAATTTTGATCATATTGTATCTTGATGTTATTAACACATCAATGAACATTGTCATAGTTACACGCCATCAGACTAACTAAACGCGGTTAACTAAATTCTACGAGGGTTCCTATTCAAACGATACATGTAAAATCGCAGGTAAACTTACTTTGAGTTTATCTTTGATACTATATGATATTGCATCTAATTGTACTGTATATGTGAGCCTGTGGAACTCATTTATACTACTAAACCGAGGAGGCCGCTTTTAGATAAGTTTCAGAATTTAATTTTGAATCTTTTGAACCGTTTAATTCCTGGTGGGACAACAACTTGTTCAGTAACATTGTCACGTTTTATTCGTATGGAAATGGAGATTTAAGTATGCAAACCGATCCGTTGACAAATTAAAACATTTTTAAGCTTACAATATTGAAGCTTTGGAATCATTTAAATTAGGAAAATCCATTAACAAATCATCGAGGAACAAGCGCTGCAAATTAGATCCGGAAAATCTATCGCCGATAATTCTAAATTGGCCTGATAGTTACCAGAGAACCAAAATAAAATACTCAATTCAAACCAATTTTTCAGTGGTATGCAATTGAAATATTCAAATGACGTTATCTCATAAGTTTAAGTTAAATGTTTCCGAATCGATTGGTTGTTGAATTAAATAAATCCATCAACAAATGACTGAGTTATAAGCGTTCAAAATTATGACAGAAAATAATTACGCGATTAGTTTTGCATTTTTTTAAATTGACACCCAGCCTCGGGAAGCGAAGTGTAAGGCATTTTTAATGACAAAATCGACCAAAAATTTGCTAAATACATGGGATATTTCAAAAGAATCGGTAACTACGCTGATTCGGTTCTTCAATAGCTAGATGATATATATGATATATAAGATACTCAAGCGAACACGGTGTTGAAGACAACAGGAAATTTCACCAACACATAATGCAAAAGCGACAATCCAGCAAGTGAACGCATATACAATCCAGTCATCAGCTCACTGGACAAGCTACTTGTTTCATTCACAGTCAAACATCAACTAGGCAAAGAAATATTATGCAGCCTATATTTATAGATTTCTATTCATACTACGCAGAACGATGCGGTGTTTTTTATGCATGACGCAAAGCCTCCTATGCCGAACAAGAAGTTGACGTCATTTTGTACAACAGGGATTGGTGGATGAAAACATAGGTCGATTCCAACCATTTTTTCAATAGTATGCTATTGAAATACTGAAACGACGTCATCATACATGTTTAAGTTAAAAGTTTCCGGATCGATTGGTTGTTAAATTATAACAATCCATCAACAAATGACCGAGTTATTAACGTTCAAAATTATGACACAAAAAGGTTACGCGACTATTTTTGAAACTTTTAATTGACACCCGGCCCCATATAGTGAAGAGTAAGGCATTTTTAATGCCAAAAAGTGCCGCCGATACCAAAAAATGGCTTGATGAGTGTTATCCAGACTCTGCACCGGGCGAAGCAACAATTCGTAAGTGGTTTGCAAAATTTCGTACTGGTCATATGAGCACCGAAGACGATGAACGCAGTGGACGTCCAAAAGAGGCTGTTACCGATGAAAACGTGAAAAAAATCCACAAAATGATTTTCAATGACCGTAAAATGAAGTTGATCGAGATAGCTGACACCCTAAAGATATCAAAGGAACGTGTTGGACATATTATTCACGAATATTTGGATATGAGAAAGCTTTGTGCAAAATGGGTGCCGCGTGAGCTCACAATCGATCAAAAACAACAACGAATTGATGATTCTGAGCAGTGTTTGGAGCTGTTATATCGAAATAAAACCGATTTTTTTCGTCGATATATAACAATGGACGAAACATGGCTCCATCACTTCACTCCGGAGTCCAACCGACAGTCAGCTGAGTGGACTGCACGCGATGGACCGAACCCAAAACGTGGAAAGACTCAACAATCGGCCGGTAAGGTTATGGCGTCTGTATTTTGGGATTCGCATGGTATAATTTTCATCGACTACCTTGAAAAGGGAAAAACCATCAACAGTGACTATTATATAGCGTTATTAGAGCGTTTGAAGGACGAAATTAAAAAAAAAACGGCCTCATTTGAAGAAGAAAATTGTTTTGTTTCATCAAGACAATGCACCGTGTCACAAGTCGATGAAAACCATGCTGAAATTGAACGAATTGGGCTTCGAATTGCTCCCTCATCCACCGTATTCTCCAGATTTGGCCCCCAGTGACTTTTTCTTGTTCTCAGATCTCAAGAGAGAATGCTCGCTGGTAAAAAATTTAGAAGCAATGAAGAGGTAATCGCTGAAACTGAGGCCTATTTTGAGGCAAAAGACAAATCGTACTACAAAAATGGTATCGAAAAGTTGGAAGATCGCTATAATCGCTGTATCTCATCTGATGGCAATTATGTTGAATAATAAAAACGAATTTTGGCAAAAAATGTGTGTTTCTATTAAACGATACGAACTTTTCAGCCAAATTGTTAATTATCTTGTATCGGTCTGGGGCCGTGCTTTGTTGGTCCTACAAAATTTAATGCACTTCCTTTTGACATACAACCAATCAACATCCGTACCATATTTAGATCTAGATTGAAGCACTACTTTAGACAAGGACTGAATGAAATTTTTATACAATAAGCGTAAAGTTTAAACAATCGTAAACTGTCTGTTTATCAATGTTAGTTAAACGTCAACAGTATTCTATTATTCAATTTTAGATATTAAACGTAGATCCCTTAAAAGGAAACTTATTTCCACTGGGATTCCACATCAATAAATTAGTTGATTGCACATCTTAGAATAAATTGTTTTAATCTCAGTTTTTCTGTTTTTTTTTGTTATTATTAAAATTTTGCCAGTGTTAATGAACTGAGATTAGTTGCTTAAATTCCTTTTCTGGATTGGAAATTTTCTAAAGCTTTATTTCTTTACCGAATAGAATCCAGCCTCGGTTTGATTGTTTATCTTTTTAAAAAAACATCCGAGGTCTACTAATTAAATTTGCTAAATGCAAATTTCGCAAACAGCAAAACAAAATCAATAATGACGGCATCAGCGGCCGGTACGGGCCCTACCGGTTCATCTGCTATTTCCTCGAGTCCCACGGAATATGGGTCACGGTTACGTTAATATATCAGTCGTGCTTACACACAGCATATAGCCAAAAACCCCCCAGTGCTCTCGGGGTCCCTCACAGCTCAGCTCAACTTGCTGTCGATGCGAACCGAAGTGTGACCGCCATCGGAAACCACTTCTCACTGTCTAGGCCAAATAAGGAAATATATATGTATGTGCGCCTTCTGGTCCCACCCGGGCCGCCTCTCTTTCTCTCGGAGTGTTTTATGTTTTTTTTTTCCTTAAACTCCACCAACAAACTCCGACCTAAAGCTCACGCTGTAGCCCTTGATTGTTATTTTGACGGCACGGCAGCGATTTTACGACCGCTGGCCGCGCTGCCTACCGCAACATTTGCTTACTCACGTATGCTAAAATCCGCACATTCAAGATGATGGAACGGGTTTTGTTTTGCCTCCATCCACATTTCTTTGCGCGATCACGAACCGGTTGGTGTTGGCTGCCAGCCAACGCTCAGGCTTAGCCGGGGATCGAAATTAATAACAATTAGCCACTTAAAGCAGAAGGGGAAGGGGGGGTGGAAGTTCCAGCATTCCGCCATCGATCGCCAGCCAAGTGCAAGTGATTTTAACAGGCCAATAAATACTACGGCATGACCGACTGTAGCGCATAACCAGGGGAGAACCGGACAGAGGGTGGTAGCTCAGTCGGAACTAGATCGCCTATCGATCACATGTAAAATTACCGAGTGGGCATTTTTAGCACCCTGCACTACAACAACATCATCATCATCGGCGACTGGTGACATAAACTGGTCACATTTTCGCCAGAGGAGGTCATCCCGTGAGCAATTAATTTCTCGAAGACGACTGACTGATTGCGAGTGGCCTTCAACAGCGGCGGCTGGTTCTGTCCCGAAAGCTGTAAGCAATTGCACTTTTTTACACATCGGAGGGAAAAATGCACATGTCAGTCAGTCCCATTACTGCTGGCAGGATTAGGGTCAGAGACGTGTGAAATTTCGCTTAACCTGTAAACGATCATGATTGATCTTGATTGCGTGCTCGGCGGGATAGAGCCCGGAGTCTGAGCCTGTTTCGGTAGCAGCTAAGTAGGGATTAGCTAAACTTGTCTTTATCGGTACAACCACCGAATGTGACAGGCGGCATTTTGCTTTTGACGGTTCGTTTCAAATCGGAAGCCACCGATCGATAATATGCGACATGAAAGAAATCGGAGATATCACGACGTAGATTGTGGAACTGGAACACCAAACAGAAAAAAAAACAGTGAATTATCATTATGTAAGCTTGATCGACGGTACAATCGTCGTCGTTCGGCGTTATTTTTTTTTTGTCGTGTCTAATTGACCTTAATTTAGGGGGCGCACTCAAGCGGAATGCGGTTTCGGACGGTGGAACAAGATAAGTAAATTTTGTAATCGTGATTTCTGTAGCAGTAATGTTCTTGTTTTGGTACATTGGGCTGCCATTGCCGAGACCGGGTGACTTTGGCTTTGGTTGAAAGTTTGTGTCGTGATCATCTTTAGCGCCAGAGAAAGCACGAGGACATTAGCTGGGCATTGTTTTTTTGTGAAATTGGCTTCATAAAACAAAATCCAAACACGTATCGTTTTGTTTTGTGATTTGGCGAAAAAGTTCTACGGCCAAATTTTTAAAAAAATCAAAGAACATTTAAAAAACAGAAATAAGCTTCTCTAAGAGGACTTTTCTGTTGAATTTAGTCAACTCGAACTCATACTTTTCATATGATTTTGACATTTATTCTTCTGCTAGAAACAAAAGAAATAAAGCGTCAGAATTCTGCTTGAGCATCGCGAAAATTCAAACTACTCGCAATTGGTGAAATGGTTGGATGTGACTGAATTATCTATTATCATTGTAACAAAATTGTTCAGAGAATATTTGTCGCCTGATATAAAGACTATATCGGAAAGATATCAAAGGCCAGTCGCCGCTAAAGCGTTCAAAAAGAGGGCCAAATCAGTGCCAACCGAGAAGCAGTGAGTTTGGATTACAATCGTTGATTGAACTAGGGTTGCCACCTACACTGGCATAATTGCATAACTTCCAAGATTTTCATTTATGAAACAAGTATCAACTGTACTTTGACGTAGATTTAATTATTGCATTCTCGTAAAAATAAATCTATTCCGAATAAATTCGCTACTGAATCTAAACTGAGAAATAATGGTTGCGATATTATTTTTTATTCAACGATACATTTAAGGGTTGCGATACACCCAAACCTCCGTTTACGAACACTTTTCATACGTTACCTCTTTTTACGCAACACTTTTTACGAACCAAATCCCAAATAACGTAACCTACTTCGTAAAAAAATGGTTTTGGCATACATCGAAAGCGAGTTCCGACTCCATGGAAACTACTACAATATGGGTAATTTTGGAACGGGTTTAAAGAGTACATTCCGGAAAATGGTGTTCGAGGTATTTTGGAAATCCAAGATGGCGACTTCCGGTTCCTTGATATTGCTTGAAAACCCATACAATATGGGTATTTTCGGAACGGGATTGATGAGTAGATGTCGGAAATTGATGTTTGAGGTGGTTCTGAAATCCAAGATGGCGACTTCCGGTTTATCGATATTCCTTGAAAACATTAACAATATGGGTATTTTTGGAAACTATTTAATAAACAGATGCCGCAAAACTATGTTTGATGTCGTCTCGAATTCCTTATGCCTTATAAATCCTTAAAACAAAGAAATTTCCGAAACATATTGGATACCAATAAACGATGTTTGAGCTCGTTTCAAAATTCAATGAGGTGACTTCCGGTATAGTGTTTTGAAGTAATACCAAGTTCTAGCAATATGGCACTGTTTTGCAATTCAAAACCTCCTCAAATATAATTTTCCGACGTCTACTTCTCTTTTTTTCCGAAAGTACCCATGTTGTAAGGGGTTTCAAGGAATATCAAGAAACCGGAAGTCGCCATATTGGATTTCAGAACCACCTCAAACATCGTTTTCTGACATCTACTCATCAATCCCGTTCCGAAAATACCCATATTGTATGGGTTTTCAAGGAATATCACGAAACCGGAAGTCGCCATATTGGATTTCAGATCCACCTCGAACATCGTTTTCTGACATCTACTCATAAATCCCGTTCCGAAAATACCCATATTGTAAGGGTTTTCAAGCAATATCAAGGAACCGGAAGTCGCCATATTGGATTTCAGAACCAACTCAAACATCGTTTTCTGACATCTACTCATCAATTCCGTTCCGAAAATACCCATATTGTAAGGGTTTTCAAGCAATATCAAGGAACCGGAAGTCGCCATATTGGATTTCAGAACCAACTCAAACATAGTTTTCTGACATCTACGCATAAATCCCGTTCCGAAAATACCGATATTGAAAGGGTTTTCAAGGAATATCAACAAACCGGAAGTCGCCATCTTGAATTTCAAAACTGCCTCAAACGTAGTTTTCCGACATCTACTCATTATTTCCGTTTCGAAGATATCCATATTGTTAGGGGGTTTAGGCAATCTCAATCAACCGGAAGCCGCCATCTTGGATTTTGAAACGAACCCAAACATCATTTTCTTGCTCTTACTCTTCACATCCGTTCCGATAATAACCATATGATGCGCGGTTTTCACATTAATTACACAAAACTTTTTTTACGATCTACCTCTTTTTACAAACCCCCGTTTAGTTCGTAAATGAAGGTTTCGATGTATTCTCGAGTGGTCAATATGAAACATTAATATTCCTTTGACTGCTATCGAGTAGCTGCTACGATTGACTAGTGAATCAACAGCTCTTTGAATTTGCACCAATTTTGATTATTTTCAATGCGCTGCTCTGTTGATTAGAGGATCAATAGCCGTTTAGTTTGATAATTTTGGACATTTTCATATCAGCGTACGGAAGCTCAATGTAAAAAAATATTCAATTCTAAATTTTGAAATTGTTATTATTAAAAATATTGAATTTTATACTTATGTGAAAATTGGAAAGGCAATTATTCAGTATAAAAAAATTGGAAAGGCAATTGTTCAGTATAGTGAACTTCGCACTATACGAGTGCAACTAAAACCATCATTTAGCAGCTTTGTGTTCGAGCAAAATGTATTGAATAAGTTTTGGTAACTTCAGGATATCCAGGATTGATGTCAGATCAAATACAGTTCCAGATCAACCGCATAAACGAACTTCAAAGCGTTACCTAACAGCAGTATCACGTCGTTGAAAAATATAATAAACAGCAACGGGCCTAAATTGCTGCCTTGCGGAACACCAGATGTAACTGGTAAATGAAGAGGAAACGGATAATCCAAATTTAACGCAAAGTATTCTACCTGACAGATAGGATAGGACTGTAAACAAGATATGACACTGTCAGATAGGACTGATCTTTGGAGATGTAATCCGGTATTGCGTGAAGAAGAACAACTGATGATTTCAAAGAACTTCGATAGGCTTGTAATTCCTCGTTAGCTTCTAACATTTCGCCAAATTTTCTAAATTATCGGAAGTTTACAATCCAACAAAAATTTGTTGAAAATGGCGCAAAGTGGTTTGATTAGAGCAGTCGGGTCCCGGAGTGTGAGTAACTTTCAATTTCTTCATATGTGAAGGGTGTTTTTTAAGAGCTTGCTGATTTGAATTTTAAATAAAATACATACCAAATTAAGAACTGGTCAAAGTTTTTTTTATTTGATGGATAATTTTTTGACATTTAACATTTAAATACGATTTCGGGCATATGGTCACCACGACTGTTTTTCACAAAGATCATTCTGGAGGTCCAATTTTCGACCAATTTTCCAGTATTTGAAGGCGTCTTTCAGCAATGACACTTTGAATATTGGTTTCATAAAGCATCAACCGATACTAGTTTATCCATCTAAACCAATGCAATGGCTTCACGTATCCCCACAAAAAATTCTGCGGCTGCTCGGTCACCCATAGAAGTTGACCTTAATGTCAGTTTCCCTTTCTAAGCAACAACTGATAGCCGTGTAGTGTCGGTAGCGGTTTCCCAACTGGCAAAGAATAACGCTTCGGTCCATCTGTATCGGTGATAAAAGTCCACCAAACAGGTAAGCCGTCTGGCATCCGGTGGAATTATTTTCTACCAAGAATTGATCCACTGGTTTCCTGTTCCATGTCGTAAAAGGCCACAAAAATAGGAACTTCCAAGTCAAGGTGTATTTCCGTGCCGATGAATGAATGGCTGCAGGAGGTTAAACAATGCAATCGTGAACTAAGAAATCTATCCAGACTTCTGCAAGAAGGTAAAGCCTCTAGAGCTTCGGCTCAAGAATCAAATTTCCAAAAGGGAAACTTCTACGTTGGAAAATTGTTAAACCCAGTCTTCGTTGCCTTCAACAAGAACGGTATGACTAATTCACGTGAAATGCCTCGTGCATGCATACTTGCAAATAGTGCTCTCGATGTTTCTCTCATATCGGAGCTCACAACTCGGGATATTTGTGCTGTCACAGTTGGTATGACTATTGATGGAATAGACAGGCGTATTTTCCGCGTAACCAACCTTCGCCAAGCGATGACTTCAAAAAGGTTGTATCATACTGCTGCAAAAGTGATTTACCGCTTGTAATCGGCAGTGACATAAATGCTCACCATATCATTTGGGGCAGCACAGATATAAATTCGAGAGGCTCTGATATGATGGAATTTGTGAGCAGTACAAACCTGCACATAGTCAATGCAGGAAATCGTCCAACTTTTGCGAGATCTGTAAGAGAGGAGGTTTTGGACGTAACTCTCTGCTCTGATAGAATTGCGCATGAGTTGGTGAATTGGCTCGTCTCGAATGAGCTCGAACCTTCGTTATGTGATCATAAGTACATCTTTTGTCGTGAATACGACTTACTCTACTATGGGGTGCCTTTTCAAAATTAATCATATGGAAGAATGGGCAGAACTAAATCGTGAATATCTCGACTTGTAATAATGGCAGCAACATAATTTTTTCACTATTTCATCAAAAATATGATCAGGAATTTAGGATAATATTTTGAACAGTGTGAGATAACCACAAACAACTCAAAAATTAAGTTTTCTCAAAATTTGAAAACAACGCGAAAACTCTTCACTTTCGCTTGGGTTTTTCGCGCAAAGACGACGATTTTGAGGTAATCAGGCACATATCTTCAACTGAATGCGTATAAAAGGGGAACCGTGGTGAAAATCGATCATTTTTTTTCGTGCGTTCGATGGAAGCAGACGTCGTGGGAGTTAAACCTTCAACCAGCAGCGACGGAAAGTGCACCTTCTGCGTGGTTAAAACCTCAAACGCTCAGGTCGCAACTCTCATTTGCTTTTCGGTAGTCGTAACGAGAAGTTCAAGTTTCAGATTTTAGTTCCGCAATATAGGTTTAGAATTCAGAGCCTGCGTTCTGAAACTGAATTTTGGAATTGTATTCCGGAACTGATTTGAGTTTCGAAATTGCAGTTGTAGAATTCAAACTGGATTCTGAATTTGTTATTTTTTCTAAATTTAGTTCTTGAACTCAGGATCCAGTTCTTTATTCCAGACTTCTTCTATTCGGTTCTTTTTAGAACCATAATAATACTCCTAAAGAATTATGCGGAATTTTACTTTACTGTACTCTATACAACCCATTCTGGTAATCATGGCGAAAAATCGTCTTCAAGTTTCAGAGCTTAGTTCCGGAATATGGGTTTAGAATTCAGAGTCTGCGTGCTGAACTAACTCAACTCGTCACTCTCCATCACGAACGCTTTCATAAAAAGTTCTTTTCAGAGCCACCATTATTTTATTATGAAGAACTATACTGCTTATTTCATAATATTTAATTGCTTTTCAGAATGTTTAATGTAACTAATCTGTAATTTATTCTAGGCGCATCGTTTAAAATTCTAGTAATGAAGGAGGGGAAAGTTGCACAATTCAAACAATCAATCAACTACCAATTCGAATTCGGAAGCATAAATAAAGCGTGTCATTCGTATTCACAACATCCAGTTATGTCTCTGTCATAGTCATAGTCATAGTTTGTTATTCGGACGGTTCTCTGTTGAATGATCGTGCTGGAACTGGTGTCTACTATCGTGAAATGAGGCTGGAGCAGTCTCATTCACTTGGTAGATTCTGTACTGTGTTCCAAGCAGAAATCTACGCGATTCTGTGTGGAATACAATCGGCACTTCAGCAGAGGATCTGTGGTAAACGAATTTATTTTTGTTCCGACAGTCAGGCAGCCTTAAAAGCACTCAGTTCGAATGATTCTCGGTCGAATCTAGTGATCGCATGTCGAACTCAAATTGAAGACATTAGCATCTCAAATGCCGTTTACTTCTTATGGGTACCATTCTGGTATTACTGGAAATGAATGGGCTGATGAGTTGGCTAGAGCTGGTGCAACGAATGATTTCGTTGGTCCTGAACCAGCTTTACCACTTTCAACTAGTTGGATAAAGCACAAGATACGTTCTTGGGCTGCATCCAAACATGCCAGCTACTGGCGCAGCTTGCAAACTTGCGCTCAGACAAAAGCATTTCTACCAGATTTAAATCTGAAAATGTCAAAATGTCTACTGCATTTTACCAAGTATCATTGAAGTATTCTGGTCAGAGCTCTGACTGGACATTGCAAACTCAATTATCACATGGCTACTATTCAACGTGCTGAGTATTATTCGTGTGATTTGTGTAAATGCGATTATGGTACTTCATATCATCTGATATGTAACTGTCCCGCATTGACGCAGCTACGTATCCGGGTTTTTGGTTCTCCATACATGGTTGAGTCTGTGTATGCGGAGCTAAAATTGAAGGATATTCTCTCGTTTCTCACCCAATGTGGTAAGGAGCTATAGTCAGAAGGGTTCATCGTTCTTCCTGGAGTGAATGAATCCCTTCTGTATTCACCTTAAATAGGGTTTAGCAGATTGTTTGGCATCCTTTATGGGGTACCGAATTTACTTCTGCTCTTACATACTGCGAATCGTTCTGCATTCTTCCGGGAGTGTATCGGAGAATAGTGTCGGTTTTTAAAAATATCCTAATCCTCTCGGGGGTTGAAGGTTTTATTAACTGTGCATTTTGGCACCTGCAGATCGTTCAGCATCCTTTCGGGGATGCAGAACGATTTGTTTCGTTATGTTTTGTGCTGTTTTCCCACCTCACCCATTTCACAATTCCCTTCCATGTTCCTTTTATCCTTCCTTTTCCATCGGGACATTGATGAGAAGTCACGACAAGCCACAAATCTTCAAATAACTAGGAGAACGTGCCACTTGAGCCCATTAGTTCTGATTCCTGATGTGGCATAATTGCTTATATGGCAATCCTGAAAATTATTATGAGTGGATACATTGAATTGATTCACTTCGGTGAGCTGAACGGTACGGAGCTGTTTGGCACACCTCTAGCTACCACTTGCTCGCACCTATCTGTGAAACTTAGAAACTTAGCTTGAATCAAACACATCGTATTCACAAATTAAAACTGAATCTCTCATATTTTACGAACAGATCATGAGCGACATTTTTTTTCTCGCGAACATGGTGCCTGTAGACGGAACTCGTAGGCGAGAAAAATGTTAAACTCATGTTGCAGACTGATATTTCTGACAGAGTTTACTAGAACTTAGCAAACGATCTAACGTGGGCGGTAATAAAGTTTATATGAAGGAGGCGCTTTCGAAGGCGGTTCTCGGTGACAGACTCTGCTAGCGTCACTACGAAGGTTTAGGGTGACCGAGCCACCTTGAATTCGATTGTTGTGTACTCTAAGATGTAGGTCTGATCAAAATAGTTTTAAATTGGACGTTTCCGGTGAATTTGCAGTTTAACTAAACTATCCATTTGACGAAATGACCGGTTAGGAGAGATAACACGATCGTTTTTTATGTTTTCAAACTAAACCTGGAGAATCTTTACCCTATTGCAAAATACGAGATAGCTTTGCAGTTGAATTCCAAGAATCGCAAGGCAAGGCCGGCATATTAAAGAATCCATTTACCGAACGAATTGTAGCTTTCCAGGATACTCTATCTTGAACCACCGTTCTCCAGTCGCTATGTACGTGCTGTTGCGCGTGGAGCCTCAGCCAGCGAGTGCTACATGTCCAGCCCACTGTAGTTTGGCGTGTTTTTTATATGCCTTCCAATGTCCGCATCTTTGAAAACTTGGTACAGCTCATGGTTTATGCGTCTGCGTATTGAGCGCAGACTTTTCTCTCAAAGACGCCGAGTTCTCGAATCTAATCTATTTCCTTCAACGGCCATGCTTTGTGGCCGTATAGGACAACAGGTAGCATCAACGACTTGTATAGAGCAAGTTTTGTGTGTGTGTGTTTGCAAGCTACGAGACTTCAGCTGGTTACGGAGCCCGTAGAAAGCCCTATTAGCAGCTGCAACCAGAGCTAATAAAAGTAATTTTCATTGACTAAAAATAGACGAAAATGACAAGAAATTACTGTCACTCTCAGCTTCGCTTGCAAATTATGAGAACGAAATCCATGTCCTGTCAATGACATAAGCGGGACAGTAGTTTCAAAATTGTGTTTTTTCTTTCATTTGCCCTTTCAGTTATTTGCAGTTTTCAGTGAAAATCCCATAGTATTCAATTTCGATATTCAACCGAAGCTGTGAGAATTGAAAATGACAGAAAAAGGTTTCACAATAACTTTTACCTGTTGGTGCTAGGATTCGTAGTAGTTTTGGTTTCCAAAGAGGTTCTGGGATGTAAATACTTCAATTTGCCATATTTTAGTCACTTTTTATAGCCAAGCGTCACAGATTTTCAATACAGCGATGAAAGAATGAGAATTTAAATTCTGCTGATGCTCCCTGAAGACGTTAGTTTGGCGTCTTGTCATAGAGGAAATAGTGACGTTGGCAATTAGGCTCTCTCATTTTTTCGATGAGAAACGAAAATGCTTCGTCTCTCTTCGTTTGTTCTGGTGTCGGTCATTTACGAATGAGATAGTAAAACATTGGAAATGGGGCTGTTGGAATGGTATCTTTCATTGACAATGCTCTGGCTTCAACACGCTTTTTTATCTCCGGACTAATATCATTATCGCATGTCAGTAGTGTTTCAAGATATATGAACTCGTCAACAACCTCGTATAGTGCTCCACCTCGGGTCCTACACCGTTTGGGCTAATATAAAATGATCTTTTTAAAATTCTTATTTATTCTATCGTAAGATCATATCATGCCACAAAAAACGTTAGGTTACAGGGAAACTAATGAATATTAAAGACAGTTGGAGAGGTGATTTATGGAAAAGTGTCCCGAAGAAAAACTGTTTTGTTGATTTTCGAACAACGATGTGTCCGAGCAATCAAATATTATTCTTCAAGCTATGCTCAATGAAAAAGTCAGTAGAGAACTTCTTCCTAATTGCAGCCATTTTAAAGATATATAAGAAACAAAATCTAGAAAATGGCTATTTTATGAGAATATACCATTTGTAATTTAGTCTGGGTTCTCCATCGCAAATTTATTGTTT
Organism: Malaya genurostris; assembly: GCF_030247185.1. Classification (NCBI taxonomy): domain Eukaryota; kingdom Metazoa; phylum Arthropoda; class Insecta; order Diptera; family Culicidae; genus Malaya; species Malaya genurostris. The sequence goes on along the minus strand of NC_080571.1, from coordinate 337,006,830 downwards.
TTGTAATCCTCAAGAAATTTTGAATAAATTATTCTTTGACATCAAGACAATTGCAGTAGTTCTTTCGAAATATTTTGTAAACAAATTGGAGAAACTGGTTCATAAAAACACACATTTTTCATAAATTATGTGTGGTTTTTCATAAGCGTATTGTATTTAAGTTGCAAAACTACAATATTGGTGATAATGCCTAAATTGTAACAATTCTTTTTTTTAAGTACTCCAAATTAACTGCACAGTAAAATTTTAAACTCAAAACGAAAGGTAACGAAAACGATCCAAAAAAATTTTAAACGTCGAAACGATTCCAAACTGTTTCTGAAAATATCGTGTGTTGTCTCATAGTTGGCATTAGGCCCTTTCAAGGAAAAATCTGTAATTTTGAATCTGAGAGTGCAATAGTGCAATATTTTGGTTTTGATTGCTGTCGCCATTGCTAATTAATGGGATGAATAAAGGACCAACGATAGGATGAATATAAAACCTTTGTGATGAAATTAGGAGCACAGTAGTGAACATATCAGAAGTGTTTTTAGCTGATTTTTTAATATTATTTTAATTTCCAAGGAATGTGAATCAATTCCCAATGTGGAGCAAGGCGAACTAAGCAGAAATAACAAAAAAATCGCAGTGATTTTAGTTGCTAAATCAGGTTTTTAAGGTAACGTCCTTACAAATGAGATGAAATAGGGAGCTCTAACCCTATTTTTTCCATCACCGGTACCCATTATAGGTGTATGTTTTCATGTTTTGATAATCTGTATCGACTGTATAATTTGTTTTTCAATTGTACTTAACTTTTTAAAGATATTAACCATTAAGCTTCAGCAGATTTAGCTTTAGCTTTAGCTCGATCCCAAATTGATAACGATTTTCAAACATCGAATGAATATAATAAAGGCAATTTTTGTGTCGAACGGGCTTCTCAATATAAAAATAGGAAAAATTTCGTGAAACTCTGAAAATTTAAAACAAAATACATTGCTACGGAGTGGCATTTCTTCGCAACCTCGCAAGGTAAGGAACCATGAGTTGCATTTGATGGAACATTGAAGAGAATGGCAACAAGAGCTAGCTTGGCAAGAGAATATGAACATCCAATAACAAATGCGAAAGCTTCGTACGATTGGGCTTCAAGACATCTGATATTATAACGAAACACAAATTTTTAATCTTGCCTGATTCTTTATAATATACTAGCTGATCCGTCGAACTTCGTCTCTCCCAAAAATTATTTGTTCGAATTTATGTTTTCGGACGGCCGAATTGTCAAACGACTAAGTAGTTAACGTTTATCTCCATTATTTTTCTGATTACTTAACCTACAATCAACGGAATTCGACACACATTCGCTTTAGCTCAAAAAGCAATATAACCCCCCCCCTCACCCCAATGGAAGAATTTTCAACATTAGGTTCCATGAACAATAGAGTACTTATCATATAAAAGTACAAATAACGACTTTTCTTTTAAATTTGTGCGCCTTCCCCACCCTTGAAACTTCACCCTTCTAGAACTCCCCCCCCCCCCCACTCTTGAACACCTGTCCCCTTCTTTTGAACCCTACCAAGTAGTATAAATTAAGTAGATAAATTAAGATGCAAATTATATCTGATCTAATTATATATGAAAAACATTCGACTTTCATAGATGATGCATAAAATTTCATATAATGAATATATTTAATAAATATAGGGTAACGGCTCCCTATTTCATCTGAGCTCCTATTTCCATCTCATCCCTTCACCTCATTACTTTGAACATGAATAATATTTTAAAACCTACCTGAACCAAACTGTGAAATGTTTTAAAATGATTATAAAAGCTATTGTCACACTTTCCTATTGAAAGAAATGGTTTTAAGTTCTTCGGTTATCGTTTTTTCATTTCAAATAAACTCACTTTTCAATTTAGGACACATTTTCGTCTCAAGATTTACAGTTCGTCATGTTTCTGATTATCTACTAATCGATTCGTCTCAAAACATGATCACTTTTTCGCACAATTACACTACCATTGCATGCTGGATGACTTCATAATTAGTAATGTTCACTTGCTACTTGTTTAATTAACGATTTAATACTTCCAAAACTACCCGACAAACAATAAAAGTCTTTAAAAATATGAGATGAAAGTTTTTCACTTAGTTCACATGATTGCACTTTGTTTTCATCTCATTTGGTTTCGCAAAGTTGCCAAGTTATCTCATAATGTTACAAAACAAAAATTGTTTTTCTTCTTCAAAATCTCATCAAAAAGTATGATTTTTGGTATCTGTGACATTAGTTTAATTATATTATTGATATTAATATTTCAATAAAACTGTTTTGGTTCCGAATATTACCAGGAAGAGCACGTTAAATACTAATGAAATAACCATTGTGGCAAATCTAGTAGCACTGGTTTCATTCCGCTATACGTCAACATAACGCTGTGAAGTGTGTGTGTTTCATGGGCTGTGCACAGAGATGCCAGATATTTTCATAGAAAATATGTATTACGTTGCATAGAAACTCTATATCTGGTCTATCTGTTTTCACTAATAAAATAATGTTAAATCTGTTTTCACTAATAAAATCTGATAACATCATTTTATTAGTTAAAACAGATAGACCAGATATAGACTTTCTATGCAACGTAATACATATTCTATGAAAATATCTGGCTTCAAATAGTTCAAATTGGTTCCAAATTTTAATATAAATGTTTGTCAGTGTTCATAATCATTTATTTACATAAAAGATTTCCACTTTAACATGTGATTTGTCCGTTGATTAATAAACTTTTAAAGAACCACTGCAATCAAATACTAATAGATACTCAGAGAGAAAAGTCTAATTTTTTACTTCTTTCTTTATATGAACCTGTACAAATCTGTATTAAATTTAGGAAATCTACAAAATCGGTACTTTGATTTAAACCAGTATGCGAACGCAAAAATCTATACAATACATATAAATCTGTATAAATGGCATCTCTGGCTCTACACTTTGTTTTAAGAAGGGCTAATGAATAAATAGTAACAATCACAGTTTTGTTTTTATTTAAAGTTCACCAAATTAACTTTTCAGTAAAATTTTAAATTTAAAGCGAGGGGTAACGGAAACGACTGAAAAATTTTTAAACGTTGAAATGATTTCATACTGGTTCTAAAAATATCGTGTGTTGTCTCATAGTTGATATTAGGCCGTTTTTAAGAAGAATTCTGACATTTTGAACCTTAATGTGTATTAGTGGAATATTTCGTTTTGATTGCTGTCGCCATTGCTAATTTATAGGATGAATAAAGGATCAACGATAGGATGGATAAAAATCCATTGAGATGAAATTAGGAGCAGAGTAGTGAACATTTCATAAGTGTTTTTTGCTGCTTTATGAACATTATTTTAATTTCCAAGGAACGTGAATCAAATATCAATGTGGAGCAAGGCGAATGAATCAGTAATATGAAATAGTTATAGTGATTTTAGTGGCTAAATCGAGGTTTGAAGGCGACGTCCTTACAAATGAGATGAAATAGGGAGCCCTTACCCTATACACTAAATAAACAAACTATAGACCTCGCTTTCAACAGTGCAAAACTGCACAGAGCCAGCGACGCCGTAGCGACGCAACGCCTTCTTCGATCGTGCCGGCAGAACTGTCAATCATCTGTTCAATAATCTGCATGCGGTCGGACAATTTCGCGCGTTACGCGCGCGTCAACATCAAATGTCGGACCGAAAAGGTCACCGCCAGTCATTGTTGCTTGTCACTTAGCACCGTTGATCACCGGTTTGTAAGTCGAAATCAATTTGCTGACATGATGGAAAGAGAGTTTTTGACTTTCATCTTCATTTGCCCGCGGGTTCCGCGGAACAGCTTGATCGTAAACATTCAACACGGCGCACTAAACTCGAATTGGAGTGCTAAAATCTTTGTCCTTTTATCATCTGGATGAGTATAAAAACAACTCAAACAATATAATTTCTGCACCGGCTCACTTATCGTAACACTGGTTTAATGACAAAGAAACGAAAAACGTAAAATTCTTCGCCCAAGTGGCAACCTTTTTAACGACACCCATAATAATTTCATTACCAACCAACCAACCAACCGGGCCATTTTAATGACTGACTCTCTGCTTGGCTTGACGACGGTTTGGGATTTTTGTCCCAGATCATCATCATCCTCATCATCCGGCCATCGGTCAACCTTGACTAAAAGCCTTCTTCTGATGCGGATCTCAAGTGGCCCGGCGCAAATGTGATCGCGTCTTTCATTTTTCAATCCAGTCTCAGACAATCAACAATTATTGACTGATTGCAGAGTTGACGAATCAATAAAAGTAGCCACTTCAATTTTGACCATCAGATTCTTGGTTTCGAATTTCGTCGAGGCGGATGGAAAATGAAAGTTGAAAATGCCGTTAAAAAAAACAAGCTTAGTCGGATCGACAGGACTGCAGATTTTCATCTAACAGCAAAGTCGTTATCTTAGTTCAAAGCTTCCCGGACATTTCTGTGTCAGCAGGTCGATTGGTCCGTGTTCGTCTCCGCATAACGTCGCATAACGGTGAAGATTGTTAAACATTTTCTGTGTCACTCGATAATTACATCCTATATTGAGTTTGCGCTGGGCAAAACGGCTATTGTCTCGCTCATAAAAACAGCCGGCCGCATGGACAAATACGCGGAAATAATAGCTCTAGCAAATTTTCAATTAACCATGCCCAGTTTAAACCGAAATAGACATTCATTTGCCATGTTTGCTGCGCGACCCAGCTGCGGTCTGTCGCCCAATTGTTCCGTCCAATTAGGGAACGAGAAGAAATTCGGTGCCTTATTAGCATGCACACGTACGTGGTCGAATGTATGTGCGATCGGAGCCGCAGCCGCCGCCGCCGCGTAGAACGCGTTGCAGGCCTTTCCTCGCTAGTGCGATTGTACCGAGTATATTCGAACGAAAAACCGATGTCTTCTCCGAAAGTGGCGGAAACCCGGACAAATCGCTCATAATTTTACGGTTTTTCGTTTGCCGAATGACGTGCGCCGTTCGCCGGTGTCATGGCTTGCTTTGCGCGGTTGAATGTTGGTTACCTAAAACCCACCGCGATCCGACAACTGACTGTTGAATCATTCGAGTTAGGAGTGTCAACGTTCCTAGAAAATCGCGTTTATTGTTCGCGTGTTCTGTTGAATGACGTAGCTGATTCTGACACTCAGAAGACTTTTTAGTATAAATATTGTTGGTTTCTATAGCAAACACCACATCTCGTTAGCAGATAGCTTAACGCGTGTAATTTCGTCCTCGCCTTTATTGATCACCGCTTAGTAAGATTATCCTGTTTTCAAGTTAGTTGACTATTCAACATTAAAAGTTATTCCAAAGTTAGCACGGGTAGATTCATTTGACGGTGACCTTCTAAAAATCGCACACACAAAATTCATTCTCAAAACTGGATTTTTTATCTGATTATCACCAAATTTTCAGTGAGTACAAAGCCAACTGAAGTTAGTTTTGGCTTCATTACCTTAATTTATTTCGTTATAGAGCAATTCCAGGAATGAGTAGAAGAAAAAGTGACAAAATCAGAATCGACCTTCTCCGATTTGGATGAAACTTGGCACATGACTTCGGTATGGCAAACCATAAGTTTTTAACCGATGGAGTGGTCAATCCGACTCACGACTGATTTTCAAAAAGGGCGTATGTTTTCAAATCGTTGTAACTCGGAAACCGTTAATCGTACAAAAATGGCGTTGAGGAAGAAGTTGTAGGGAATCGATTGGGTACTCTAAAAGAAATATACACTAAAAAAATTTTTTGATTCATTTTCTCAATATTTACAAAACATTCCGAAAAAACTAAAATAAAAAAAATCAGGGTTTCGATTTTTTTTGGTAGTTTTTATTTTAAAGCTCTTATTAAAACCTACAGATTGATGGCTATCCCATCCGTTCCTTTTGAAAAATGAAGAAGTTACAGCTAAAACAATTTACAGATATATTCAAAATTCAAGTTCTCGTTGAAAGATAATAATTTAAACAGTAGAATATTATTCTACAGGTTAAAGGCAATAACTTTGTTCATGATATCCTTTCTTCTAAAAGTAGCTGTTCTTGAGATACTTGGATATTTAATTATAACACCATTTTTTATATTTCCATGAATTGTTTATTTGCTTGCTATATTTACAATTGTTACATGTACATGAATAATTCTTAATTATATTTAAGGTTTTAAGTTTTTGAAAATTGCATGAGTACTACGTGCATCGTCTTTCTCTAGATCCCATCTCTCGGTAGAAAGCCATTGTTCAAATCCTATCTCAGTCAAATCACGTTTCTCGAAATTGTCTAAAACGCTTCTCTCCAGATCTTGTGTCGCTGGACAACTTTTGCATTCACGGAGGTAGCAGGATCTTTTTGATGAGTCACATAATATCTTTTTGCCTTTCTCTACAGAAAGGTAATAGTATTGCTGGAAAACCCGACTTCTGAACGGAGCCTCGGAGACCCATAGTGTTATATACCATTCGACTCAGTTCGACGAGATCAGAAAATGTCTGTGTGTGTGCACTTTTCGAAGATATTTGAACGCGCTCAATTTTCTCAGAGATGGCTGAACCAATTTTAACAAACTTGTAATCGTTTGAAAGCTACTGTCGGGCCATTGATCAAGTTCGAAGATCAAATGGTTGTGACTTTTGGTTCCAGATATATGATGGTATAAGTGACGTAACCGACAAAACACGTTGATTTTTACCGCTCTTGTATATATAAGGGTGCCAACATTTTGGGATCAACTCTATTTTCGTAAAGTTCTAGTGCTCAAAAGTTTAAGCACCTCGAAAAAAGCCTTCATGCAAAATTTGAGCTAAATCGGTGGTAAATGTTGAGCCCGGTGGTAAATGTTTGACAATTTTCGATCTTGAAAAAGCACAATAGGGGGGAGTACATGAAATTTCCAAAATCGAAAATTTTTTTTGATGCCAAAACTCTTAAAACTGCATAAAACATCGAAATTTAGTGTCATCTCAAAATAAATTTTTTTGAAAAAATCAACTTTCTGGGACTTAGAAAAATTTTGATATTTTTTCTAAGTCCCAAAAAGTCGATTTAAAAAAAAAATTCGAAATGACACTAAATCTCGATGTTTCATGCAATTCTAAGCCTTTTGAGATCAAAAATTTTTTTTCGATTTCGAAAATTTCATGTGCTCCCCCCTATGGTGATTTTTCAAGATATATGAAAATTCCACTAATTGGACTAAGGATGCTTTTCTTAGATTAGCATCACTGTTCTCATACAAATAGGCAACGCAAATGTCAAGCACTAGTTTGGAAAAATGATGCTGACTGTGTGACATAAACACTTAAGCATGCTTTTGTGAACTACTCGAATCAATCTGAATAAATTGGTGGCAAAATTAGTATCCGAAATTATTTAATAAAAGTATGAAATATATTTTCATGAGACTGTTATGAAAGAAGAGAATGGCATTATCACACCACTAGGTGGATTAAGAAGGGTTTTTCTCCGTACTATCGGTAATATGCTCGAAATTCATGATAAAATTTTCAGTAGTACGAAATAACCACAAATAACTCAAAATATAAGTTTTCTCAAATGTTTCGTATGAGCTAGCATTACGGTAAAATTCAGTATCAAAAGAAGGCGCACAAAATTTCAACCGCATGAATTGAACGAATCATCGCACAAAGCGTAACATGCAAAACTGACACATAGAAATACGGAGTATTTTCAGTGACTAAGTGCAGTGGATTTTCGACACGTTTTGTTCGTTATTATTGCAGGCACTAACGACGGTCAATTCAGTCATTCAACCTATAATTAAAATGCTCTTATAATCGATTTTCTCGGTCATAGCTAAATTGTTCATTATTTGTTACATACCAAAATCTTTGATATGATGACAATACTTCACCTAACTGATTCCATCTATGCATCATTTTATGAATTAACGGAATTATATTCATATCTTTTTCATATGTTTGGTTTTATATCAAGAATCATAGATAGAAGTTGTTTCGAATAGACCAAAAACTTATGCTAATGCGTACCTCTACTCACATATTCTATTTCGGAGCAAAGTTGTTGCTCACAAGTCAGTTTATGTACACGCAGAATAAATTCGTTTGTTTAAAACAACAAAACGATCACTTCTATATCAAACCAACAAAAAATAGTTGTCTAAAACCGAGAAATCATATATTTAAGCTTGATTGTTGAGAACAAATGTTCAGGAAAACATTGTTGAATTAAACCAATTTTGTAGTTGTCATATATCAACCAAAAGAATCCCTGGAATTACGCATAATAATTACAAAAAAAATCTGATAGTACTGTTTATTATCAACTGGTACTCGCAGGCTCCCAAGAAGGAGTAATTGGAGTAGGTTAGGTTTTTGGTTGAGGAATACTGGGATGGAATATACTATCGGTTTGTTTTATTTCGTTTTTATTATGTGTAAAAACATTTCGTTATAAGTGAAAAATATTTTACTATTTCTCATTAGTTTTGAAAGAAATTATAGATACTTTTTGTCCACGCTTGACGAGTGTATATCAATAACTTGTAGTTGTAGATTTCTTAAAATCCAAGATAGCGGAACACACGAGAGTATTAAACCACCCCGTAATTTTATGATCTCGTGTGTTTCGCCTTATATTTGCACCGTTACAATTCAAACATTAAAAGTTTGCGAAATTCACACAATCAATCAACTAGTACGTAAAAGTTTCGATATTTTGAAGTGTGGAAAAAGTACGTCAAGTTTATTCGTATTCGCGTCATCCAGTTATGTATTTGGCATTACCCACCCTTTTTTTATTTATTTGAAACTTTTATTTGTTGTTAACTATCATTTATGTAATTGACCTACGGTTCCAGAATAGCGGGTTAAAATGTGCATAAAAAAGTATTCTTGATTTTCTCAAAAACCGCAGGACCGAGCAACGCATATTATGTCGTGTTCACTTGAGAAAACTGAAACTGACCCAGGATAGTTTCATCAAACAAACACTTTTCACGAAACTGTGTTGATTTCGCACTTAGCAACGGAGGTTTGAGCAAAGCTGAAATGAAAAGCAGGTTCGAAACTGACTCGATTTTCAGTTCAACAACGTTAAAACTAGGTTCGAAACTAGATTTGACAGCAGTTAGGGTGAAACTGGGTTAGGTTTGGTATCAAGCGAAAATGACATTAGATTCATACAAGAGGTGTCGTAATCCCATGCTATATAATTAAGTCCGTATTCGACTTCCAAGGTGAAATCTGCTAAACAATGAAAAAAGTGCACCGCTGCAATACTTAATAAAATTCAAATGAAAGGTCTTATGATCTCATAGCCTACTATTAAATTTCATTCTGATCCAACTTCCGGATCTGGATTAACAGAGTGAAGTTTTCAAAAGACCTCTGAATTGATTTTTGCAAACTTTGATTAAAATTCAAGGTTGCATGGCCGCATAGTATGCTATGAAATTTTGTCAGGATTCAACTTCCGACTTCGGAGTAATATATGTAAAAACAACTCGATTTTTTCGAAAACCGCTAAAGAAATTTTCGTCTTTTTAGATTCACGGTCGCATAACAAGCAATGCCTTGCTATTACATTCCTTTTGTGAAATTTGTCCTTCTGTTTCAAAAGACTTCGCAGCCGAATCACCACGTACAGAACCATTGCATGACTTGTGCTATACGATTCTACTTACACTAAGAATCCTTCCAGGCCGGAACTCGAGCATACGAAAACTGGCATGTTAGACTAGCGCCCTATGCATTGAAAAAAAAGTGTACACACACAGACATTCTCCGATCTCGTCGAATGGTATATAACACTATGGGTCTCCTAGGCTTCAAAAGTCGGTTTTTCCAGCAATTCTAATACCTTTCTATAGAGAAAGGCAAAACTAGTAATGGTGCGTTAAATACAACAAGAGACATTCAGGATTAAGTTCTGTCCATCCTTTCACAGAGTGAGTTCTGAAAAGGCACCCTATAGTGAAATAACACGTATCCATGTAAAAAAAAATGAATAAATAGATAAATCCTTTAAGCGGTCTATAAGAAAATAAAATTCGTTTAGTTCCTGCTTTTGCATACTTTACCCCGTTACTCCGGAACCGGAAGTTAGAAGTGAATAAATTCATTTGAATCTAAATACTCCATTTCAGAGAAAATCAAGTGAAAATTGGAAACACAAACATTTGCTGATCTCGATGAACTGAATCGATCAATATACGACACTCGGCCCTCCGGGTTTTGATTACAAAGTCAATTTTCCCAGTTATCGCATAACCTCTCTTTACGAGAAAGCAATTCAATTGAAAATTGGTGTTTCTAATTGTGTTTTGTTAGCTTTTATTTTGTATAAAATACCCAACTGGAATCAATTTAAATAAACTCGTCTTAATTCACCTTTGTTTGTAAGACAAAAACAGTTACATTAAAAACGTACTTTCCATACTACATGAGAAATCCCGGAACCAGAAGTGTCAGGAATATGATTTTCAAACTTGATTCAAACTTCAATCTAGAACAGGGCTTGCAAATTGAAGCAACGAATATGAACAAAAGGGTTTCACCATCTGTGCTATTCACGCATATTCGTATGTCAGGTAGAATTCACAGCGCAACCCAAACAAGGAAAGCTGCTTCGTTCGTTCATTAGTTCATGAATATGTCCGCTTGCTGAGACCTATGCTTCATGAGGTTAGCATTTGATGAATGGTTCTCATATTGTAGATGCCTATGAGGAAACTAGATTCATAACTTTTAGTTCCGATGAATATTAATTTAAAGAACATTGCTTTTATTGTTTCTAGGATATATACACAGTTTAAACTGCCAAGAAACAAATGGATCGTTTTGAAAATGGGCTCAAATGCAAAATTTCTGTTATAAAATGTTTAAAGTATGTTTGAAATGTGATCAAATTTGGTCTTGGAATGCGAACATTATGTTAAAAATGATTTCTGTAAACCTACACTTTAAAAATAAACCGTAAACATTGCCTATATGACTTTGCTTCGTGTCTTGTAGCACGCCGTGAGGCAAGGTCTTCTTTCTCGTACAATACTAACGAGAGCGAACCCTTCTTTTCATTACATTTTCATGGATTGCTTAGTTCATGTTTAACTGAGACTGAGAGCACAGACAATTTACTTGGCAAGGGGAATTGGTCTTCTCAGTAGCATATACTCTCACGCATCCAGTTTATCTCTAATATAGGTCTCTCATTCAGTTATGTCAAGCAAAGTGTTCACAGGAGATGTTTTTTGTTGCTTCGTTCGGTTGAGGATTCACAATACAAGCCCTGATCTAGAACCGAACGAGACTCCGGATTTTCGTTTTGTTGGTTGCGTCAATTATATCATTATATCTCCGGAACTTGATCCGCAAACCGAGAGTAACTTTCGTTGATTCAAATAATTGCTTGAAAATTTATAGATTAAAAATGTTGAAAACTGCTGACTTCGAGCAACTTTCGTTCTATTCTTTAATAAACTTCCTCTAGAAGTCTCTGTCAAGGTTTTTTTATTTCCAAACTTGAATAAATTGATTGTATTTATTTGGGTATGAACTACCATAACCTTTTCAATTTGTAAGCGGTTAAGTTAATAAAGATTTAAATGTTGCAACACTGCTTCTATATGAGAAAGGAAAAATTAAAATTGCTTAGCGATTTGTTATTTCCCATAAAAAATCATTTAGGATCATTTATTCTTGGTATCGGTGACATTAATTAACGGCGCCCTTTTTCATCTGAGCTCCTAATTCCATCTCATCCCTTCACCTCATTACTTTGAACATAAATAAAATTTTACGACCTACCTGAACCAAACTGTGAAATGTTTTAAAATAATTATAAAAGCTATTGTTACACTTTCCCATTGGAATAAATGGTTTTAAATTCTTCGGTGATCGTTTTTTTTTTCATTTAAAATAAACTCACGTTTCAATTTAGGACACATTTTCGTCTCAAGTTTTACAGTTCGTCATGTTTCTGAATATCTACTAATCGATTCGTCTGGAAACAGGATAACTATTTCGCACAATTACACTACCATTGAATGCTGGATGATTTCATAATTAGTAATGTTCACTTGTCATTTGTTTAATTAACGACTTAAAACTTCAAAAATTACCCGACAAGCAATAAAAGTCTTCAAGAATATGAAAAGAAAGTTTTTCACTTAGTTCACTTGATTGCGCTTTGTTTTCATCTCATTTGGTTTCGCAAAGTTGCCAACTTTTCTCATAATGTTACAAAACAAAAATTGTTTTTCTTCTTCAAATTATCAACAAAAAGTATGTTTTTGAGTTCCGTGACATTAGTTTAATTATATTATTGATATTAATATTTAAATAAAACTGTGTCGGCTTCGAATATTACCAGAAAGAGCGTGTTAAATACTAATGAAATAACCATTGTGGCAAATCTAGTAGCACTGGTTTCATTCCGCTATACGTCAACATAACGCTGTTAAGTGTGTGTGTTTCATCGACTGTGCACAGAGATGCCAGATATTTTCACAGAAAATATGTATTGCTTTGCATAAAAAGTCTATATCTGCTCTATCTGTTTTCACTAATAAAATTATGTTAAAAGAGAATTCTTCATATCTGCGAAGATTTAAAAAAAGATAAAAGTCTATTTTTTACTTCTCACTTTTCATGAACCTGTACAAATCTGTATTAAATTTAGCAAATCTGTATAAAATCTGTACTTTGATTTAAATCAGTATTCGAACGCAAAAATCTATACAATACAGATAAATCTGTATAAATGGCATCTCTGGTTCTGCATTTTGTTATTAGAAGGGCTAATGCCTAAATAGTAACAATTCCTTTTTTGTTTTTATTTAAAGTTCACCAAATAAACCTTACAGTGAAACTTTAAATTTAAAACCAAAACTACCGAAAAATTTTTAAACGTTGAAATGATTTCATACTGGTTCTAAAAATATCGTGTGTTGTCTCATAGTTGATATTAGGCCGTTTTTAAGAAGAATTCTGACATTTTGAACCTTAATGTGTATTAGTGGAATATTTCGTTTTGATTGCTGTCGCCATTGCTAATTTATAGGATGAATAAAGGACCAACGATAGGATGGATAAAAATCCGTTGAGATGAAATTAGGAGCAGAGTAGTGAACACATCATAAGTGTTTTTAGCTGTTTTATGAATATTAGTTGAATTTTCAAGAAATGTGAATCAATTCTCAACGTGGAGCAAGGCGAATGAAGCAGAAATATGGAATAGTTACAGTGATTTTAGTGACTGAATAAGGTTTTTGGTCCTTACCAATTGAAAAAGTTGGCCACTAAATAAATATATTTTGTATCATTTAATATGCCAGAAATGAATCCCATACAGCATTTGGATAGTTTTTTTTCACTGAAATATGCAAATCCGAAATAAAAAAATCGCCATCAAAATTTAATTTAAAAAATTAAATTAAAAAATTTATTTAATTGTGAAGTACAAAAACTAAGTACAAACTTTCTCTAATATTACTCATATTGGTAAAAACACCCGACTTTCCGATTTTTGTTTTGTCCGTTACGCCACTTTTACCATTATACCTACGGAATCAGGAGTCTCAGAGAGAGAGTAGCTTTCGTTGAGTCAAATGAGTCCTTGAAAATTTGTAGATTAAAAATGTTCATAACTGCTAATTTTCCACTTTCTAGCAAAATCTTTCTCATTATTTGCTTGTCCTTTCGATTTTCTAAGGTTTCACTTCACAACGGCTCAATATCTTTGTATTGGACAAAGTCCAGGGGTAGTCGGAGGATTGCAGTCCTTTGGTACAATGTTGATGTTGTTTCCTGAATCGCTTCACAATAATGAAACGACACCAAACTAGGCCAAACAAAACACAATACTCATGTATCGTAAAGTTTGAACACTTTTGTATGAATGAAAGTAGGAAGTTTGTTGAAATGAGCTCGTTGTATAAACGTACTTGTTGTTATGAAAATTTTGCTCTTCAAACTACAACTACAAATAGCTTGCCAAACCATACGCTTTTTCTGAGAACTTCGATAACTTTTTGGCTTTGAAACGATCTTCAACCTTACCACGTTGTAATGTGGTACAAATCTCATGACCTGGAAGCTGCTTGAAGTCAGTTATGACAATAGTTTCATCCTTATTTTCAAATTAAAAAAAATGACTTAATATTTTAACTAATTAGTACGGTGTTCCGTGCGTTCAAAAATTTTTCCAATATTGTAGACTTAGGACAACAAGTTCCTAAAAATGGAGTAGAATTTAATTATCTCATTACCATAAATAGAAGCATATCTCCACACTAACAAAGTTCCTTTCCTATCTACTTTCCAGTTCGACAACGTCAATTCCTGTCTCAACGTTCTGAGACAGCATCAGGTTGGCGGACTCGATTCCATCACCCCGAACGACATCTCCAGTGGACGGCTGAAAGCAGTACTGCTGCTCTTTTTCGCCCTAAGTAAGTTTCTTCGCCGTTTCCACACGGTGGCACTGCGCCTACTTCGATGATGGTCGCACAGACATCCAATCATACTTGTACTCACCACGTTGTGTTTGTGTCTTGGCTATTCTCGATTTCGTTCCCACAGGTCGATATAAGCAACCGACGCGACAGAAGGTAGCAGCGCCAGTCGGCTACATACATCACCAGCAGACGACGAAAGTGGAAATTCATGCACCACCAGCCGAGATGACCAATCGGTGAGTATTTGGTTGTGCCCACTTAGAAAAAAAACGTTCAACGGTGGTCCTTCATTGGTCCAATACGTTGGATCATTGGTCCAATACGTTGGATCATTGGTCCAATGAAAGTCCAATCAATCGTTCAACGGGAGGCAAACACGGGACCTTCGTTTGCCGATTTTGAAACAGACCGTTGAACCGAATGCCATTTTTTCGTTCAACAAACCCGGCAGACAGAGGTCCATTGTTGAGCCATTTTTAACATGAGGAGTTGGAGCCCCGTTGGACTAGTTTTACTGCAGAATTTCTGAAGTTTTTTTCCACTTATTTGTTTAAACTAACAATACATACCTGCACAATACTTCTACTTCACGTAGAATAACAACAAATTTTCTTTCTATGGAAAGGTAACACTTAATTTTCACACTATTTTTGCAAGAGAAAAAACAACAACAAACCGTTCCAGCAAATTGAACGAATATTTCGTGCAATATATCGTTCAACAAGCGCTCAAAAATCAACAAAATTGAACGGTCTGCTGAGAGGGTGGTTTTACTGTTCTGAAAAGGTGTCCAGGATAGTTGAGAACTCGACGGTTTTCATCGACTTTGGAAAAACACCGAAATCAAGTGCCGTTTTTTCTGGTTTTGAACTTTCGAGCAGAAATTACAATAAAACACCGTCAAAAAATTGTACTTCTACCACCAGTATTGATCAATGAAAAATGGCAAAGGATTGCTCTGTTTTTAGCGAGTTCTCAAATGGATATAAAACAAAGCAATCCGTGCCAACGGTGTTTTCCATTCGAAAGTTGTTGCTCAATTTTTAAGCTAGAATGGCGTTCGAGAGTTTCAATGCATACAGTTCTTATGGGTTAGTTTTATTTGACATGTTTTTTTTCCCAAAACTTTAATTTCGACATTAAATTTGAAACAATAAAAAAAATAAAAGAATCATGATAAAATACATGTTTCGTATAGTTAGAATGCAATTTGAATTGATAGTTACTGTTACTTGTTGTTAATCGAACAATTCTATAAAACCCCTGTCAAACTTCCTTTCATCAATTAGTTGGGCAAACAAGTAATCTGTTGATCGATTGATTCATCACGACCCTCCGACCAAGTGGCAGAAGTGTTCTTCGACAACAATGAATTCCAATTTAGTCGAACAATAGACCAATAATGGCCAAAAACTACCGTCCGCTGTCGTTTGCCGTTTTCCCCCTCCACGGCAGGGTGAAAGCAACGATAATTTGATCCCCAGACGCATCGATAATGTTTTCCTTCCCCCCCATTCAAGATCCAGTTCCTTTTTCCGGATTCACGAGGGGAGCAAACTCTCCCCATAACAAGACAAACAACCGAAAAGCTGATCAAAACATGGCAAGAAAACGAACCCATCAAAATCAGCAGGGAGTGAATGCATAAGCAATTGGGAAGTTGCTATTCTTACGCGACGACCGGCACCGCGTCTGACAATTCTGCCAGTAAACGATTACCACCCACCTGCGCTGGTATGGATGGTGGTGGTGGACTGCATTTACGGAAAATCCAAACACCGTGTCCGTCCGTAAAATCCTGTCAACCAGAAACAGCTGCGTTTCATCACCTACTTTGATGCTGTGGTTGCTTCGTTTTGTTTGGAGACCGACGAGTAAACCAGGGAGCATCAAAAGTAATCGAAGTTGCCTGTGTGTGTGCGCACAAAACCAACGGAGCCCCAAGGGGCCGAAAACAGTTCTGAACAGCTCGGGGGAAGAAGCTAATCATCGAAAGTGAGCGCTGGATTTGTTGTTTTGTCCAAAACCGGTGGGGAGAGTAGATCATCAAAGATTTTTGAATGTTGGGGAGCGGATCGTTTCGGGAATTTTCATTCGATAAGTTGATAAAATGGGTTTGCGTTTTGCCATTCCTCCAGGGAAGGGTGACAAATAAGCAATTACGAAATTCGATTTGTTGTCACGGTAGAATGATCTAATAAACCGATCCTATTTGTTTACCATGAGAGTTTAATGTGGATTAAATCTTCCTGATAGATTCTACAATAATTTTACACATCTTGTTTTATAAAATATTATCATTAGTCAGTTGTTGAGTAAAGCTAAAAAAAATCAATACTTGAACAAATTTCATCCTCCTTGAATGTTGAAGTTATCCGATATTAAAACCCGATTCAATACCCTAAGATTACTGAAATCGGCTAATCCACCTCAGAAGAAATTGAGCGAATAAATAAAACAACAAAAAGACACTGACATTTTGCAAATGTCAATAAATTGTTTCAGCAGTACATAAATTCATTCAATAAAAAACACTATTCGCTTTATTGTAAATGAAAGGTAACGAGGTCGGACAGCAAACGAACAAACATGATGTGGCAAAGTTTGTCGCATTAGAGAAATTTTTATTTGCACTCCGTTAACGGAAAATATCACTAACATTTACCCGACAGATATACCAAAGCAAATGATTTGAGGTTTACTAGCTAATAAATTCAACAAGTTTTCTTGGAAATTATAATGAGGAAAAATTTAAAAAAGAAATCCAAAGAGAATTAGGAAAAAATCAATCTTTCTTGAATGCGGGGAAATGAATTTATCCATTATTTTAAATATACGAAATTTCAGATCTATGATTATAGGTCAACAAAATAGGCTTAAACACCATTATTCAATAAATTCAATCAAATCAATATTAGGGGCGGGTAGGGTCTAACACTTTCGAAAAATCATTTGTATGATCTTATATTAAAACGTTTCAATAATATTCTGTGGAATATTAAAGCCTAACGGAACAAAACTCTGGAAGTTGCAAGGATCACATTTGATCGCCTCCAAGAGCAAAAGCACTGTACCTGGGTCAGGTGCAGGCAGCACACCAAGTTCAGTGGTGTCCACAACGACGGCAGAGCAACTGAGATAGCAGAAAATGACTGAAGACTGTTCTTTACGATAAAGGAACAGAGACAACAGCAACAAGGTAGATTTAATTTAATTGAATTTTTTTTATTTCTCTTCTAACTGATATTTTACTAAACATAAATTTTTATTTTCATTTCGTTTTCATTTTGATATTATTAATTTAACAAAA
The DNA here is from genome assembly GCF_030247185.1 of Malaya genurostris. Lineage (NCBI taxonomy): Eukaryota > Metazoa > Arthropoda > Insecta > Diptera > Culicidae > Malaya > Malaya genurostris. The sequence goes on along the minus strand of NC_080571.1, from coordinate 336,989,027 downwards.
AAAACAGTTACTGTAATGCTTGATCTCATGGTAGATCATCCGAATCCGATTCCGGATACTAGTAAAATCTTAAATTCTCCAAGGGCTAAACATTATCCAGAGGGTACAACTGGGCCATGGATAGCCATGGATTTTTGAAAAACTAGAAAAGGAATTAAATTTGATGCGAATTACAAAGGAATTGACATCACATTTTTCAAAAGTTGTAGAAATCTCTAAAGTTAATAGAGATAAAATTCGAGTTGTTTTTGACGATTTGAAACAGGCAAACAATATTGTAACCTGTAAATTATTTGCTGTTGAATATAGAGTCTTATCGTCCCTCAGATTCGTTTCGAGTAACATTAGCCGGATCTGCGTTGCCTAGCCATGCTATATCGATAAAATTCGTCTTCCTGTTCGGCTTTTCGTACCGCATGTTATGAATTGCACGAACTGTAAAAAATTCGAGCATACAGTAATAAATCTAAATGTATAAAATGTCAAGGGCCTCATAAAGATAATCTTTGCGATAAAGATATTGAAAAATGTGTTAATGGTGGGGAGAGTCCTTATGATGATCTTTCAGTATGCGCTGCATTTAAGTTGCGTAAGAACAAAATGAAGCTTTCTTTAAAAGCACGGTCTAAGCGCACATATGCAGAAATACTTAAAACGGTCATACATGTCTCCCCTTTGGAATCCGAAAACGGTTTTTCACGGAATCTGACTCTGACGGAAATAGTGAAGATACCTCGTTTGTCACTCCTCAAGGGTCTGTTAAGAGGAGATTAACAAACCACAAAATACCAAAAAAGACACCTACAATTACACCTTCAAAAAAAGATCCCCGTGTTAAATCTAAAAAGCCAAATTAAAAACCAAAAACTGAGCCTCCTGGTTTGTCAAATCCACAAACCAATTCAGGAACTAGCACAAGAAAAGACAATAATCCAGTGGGCTCCGTTTCACAGCCACCATCAGGATTACTGAAGTTTTCGGAAATTGTAGAATGGATTTTCGCAGCATTCAATATTTCTGAACCTCTAAAGACTATCATAACGGCATTCCTTCCAATAGCTAGAACTTTTTTGAAACAGTTATCAGCTCAATGTCAAGCTCTCTCAGATTTTGTATCATTTGATGGATAATTTATCATCCGCCGCAAATGATTCAATCACTGTCCTGCAGTGGAATTGTCGAAGCATCATGCCAAAACTTGATTCATTTAAAGTTTTGTTGCATAGTCAAAAATGTGATGTATTTGCTTTATGCGAAACATGGCTTACTTCAAACATAGCTTTAAATTTTAATGACTTTAACATTATACGTCTCGATAGAGACTCCCCGTATGGCGGAGTGCTTTTAGGAATTAAGAAATGTTATTCCTTTTATAGATTAAACATTCCTTTGACTTCTAGTATAGAAGTTTTTGCTTGTCAAATAAACATTAAAGGAAAGGACATTTGCATTGCTTCGGTATATATTCCTCCAAGAGCTCAAGTTGGACAACGACAGCTTAATGAAATTGTCGAAGCCCTTCCTGCTCCACGTTTGATTTTAGGAGATTTCAATTCGCACGGAATGATGTGGGCTTCCGTTTACAATGATAGCAGATCGTCTCTAATATATAATATTTGCGACAATTTTAGCATGACGGTACTAAATATGGGTTGCATGACACGGATTCCAAGACCTCCTGCACGTCCAACTGCATTAGATTTATCTCTTTGCTCGACTTCAATTCGACTAGATTGCATCTGGAAAGTATTTCCTGATTTACACGGTAGCGATCATTTACCAATCATCATCTCAATTAGCAGTAACAAAGGCATTGCTAATTCAGTTAATATTCTATAAGATTTGACAAAAAATATTGACTGGATTAAATACCAAAGTAATATTTCAAGTGTCTTAACTTCAATGGAAGAGCTCCCTCCACTTGAAGAATATGACTTCCTCGTTTGTTCGATTCTGGAGGCCGCAGAACAAGCCCAAACCAAACGATTTCTTAATCCATCGTCTAACAGAAGGCCTTCAAACCATTGGTGGGACAAAGAGTGCTCGGATGCTAAACACGCGAAACAAAATGCTTTCAAGACGTTTTTTAAAACGAGGAGGAGGAACTCCTCAGAATTTTAAAAAATTCTTGACTTTAGAAACCAAGTACAAGAGCATACTTCGGGCCAAGAAATGTAGCTTTTGGAGACATTTTGTCGAAAGTTTGTCAAGAGAAACCTCAATGAGCCTCAATCGTAACGTAGGAAATGAGAGTGAGGAATACTCGAATCGATGGATATTTGATTTTGCGAGGAAAGTTTGTCCAGATTCTGTTCCTACACATAGCATTATTAGGGAGTCTTCTCCAAATGATGATTCCATTGATAGCCCCTTTTCAATGATGGAATTCTCCATAGCACTAATGTCTTGCAACAATAACGCTCCTGGGTTGGACAGAATTAAATTCAACTTGCTGAAGAATCTGCCCGACCTCGCAAAAAGACGTTTGTTGGAATTGTTCAACAAGTTTCTTGAGCAAAATATTGTTCCGCCTGACTGGAGACAAGTGAAAGTTATCGCCATTCAAAAGCCGGGGAAACCAGCTTCCAATCACAACTCATATAGACCCATTGCAATGTTGTCCTGCATCAGAAAATTGTTCGAAAAAATTATTCTTCGACGTCTCGACACTTGGGTCGAGACGAACGGTTTGTTGTCAGATACTCAGTTTGGTTTCCGTAGAAATAAAGGGACGAATGATTGCCTTGCATTACTTTCGTCTGACATCCAAATTGCCTTCGCTCAAAAGCAACAAATGGCATCTGTATTTCTAGACATTAAAGGAGCATTTGATTCAGTTTCCATTGATGTTCTTTCAGACAAGCTCCACCAACATTGACTTCCAGCGATTATAAATAATTATTTGCACCACCTTTTGTCAGAGAAGTGCATGTATTTTTCACATGGCGACTTATCAACAATCAGAATTAGCTACATGGTTCTCCCGCAAGGCTCATGCCTCAGTCCGCTCCTGTATAATTTCTATGTAAACGACATTGACAGCTGTCTCGTAACCCCATGTACACTAAAACAATTGGCAGATGATGGCGTGGTGGAAAACAGAGCTGGTCGTCTTTTCAAGAAAGCATGATCCCGCGCAGCTTCAGCTTCATATGATGGGAAGAATGGTCCAACAGGTTTTGACTTTCAAATACCTTGGGGTGTGGTTTGATTCCAAATGCACGTGGGGAGGATACATCAGGTATCTGATAACAAAAAGCCAACAAAAAGTAAATTTTCTTCGAACAATAACAGGATCTTGGTGGGGTGCTCATCCGGAAAATCTAATAAAATTGTATCAGACAACGATACTTCCAGTGATGGAATATGGATGAGTTTGCTTTCGTTCCGCTGCAAACTCTCATATTATCATACTTGAGCGTATTCAGTATCGTTGTTTGCGAGTTGCTTTAGGCTGCATGCATTCGACTCATACAATGAGTCTTGAAGTTCTGGCGGGAGTTCTTCCATTGAAGGATCGTTTTTGGGAGCTTTCGTCGCGACTGCTAATAAGAAGTGAGGTACTGAATCCTCTGGTTATTAATAACTTCGAAAGGCTAGTTGAGCTTCAATCTCAAACAAGATTCATGACAGTATATTTTAACCATATGTCACAGGAAATCAACCCTTCAAGATATATTCCTATCCGTGTCAGCCTCCTAAATGTCCCTGACTCAACTTTAGTTTTCGACACATCCATGCAGCGCGAAGTGCGTGGCATCCCGGAACACCTACGCTCGTTGGAAATCTCAAAAATATTTTCAAGTAAGCTCAGGCATATTGACTCTGAGAAAATATTTTACACGGACGGATCACGAATTGATGAGGTTTCGGCTTCATTTAGGCTTCAAGAACCTGCATCTGGTTATATAGCAGAGTTAGCAGCAGTTCATTATAGTTTGAGTGTAATCGTCAAATTATCTCCAAACCATTATTTCCTCTTCACAGATAGTCTGAGTGCAAATGAAGCCATTCGCTCAAACGCTGCTGGCAAAATGAACCGTTTTTCTTGGGCAAAATAAAACAGTGCCTGAACGACATATTGAATAATAATTATCAAATCACAATAGTTTGGGTCCCGGCTCATTGTTCCATTCCAGGCAATGAAAGAGCCGATATTTTAGCCAAACGTGGTGCTATTGATGGTGAAATCTATGAGAGACCGATTGCTTTCAACGAATTCTATAGCTCGTCTCGCCAAAGAACACTTGCCAGCTGGCAAGCTTCTTGGGATAGAGATGATCTGGGTCGGTGGATGCACTCAATTATTCCGAAAATATCGACAAAGGCCAGAGGACTAGATGTGAGTAGGGACTTCATTCGTTTTATGTCCAGACTCATGTCCAATCACTACACGTTAGATGCACATCTCCTTCGAATTGGACTTTCCAAAACTATTCATTGTGCTTGTGGCGAAGGTTATCGCGATATTGATCATGTCGTTTGGACATGCGTGGAGTATCGTGATGTCATCTCAAATTTCTAATAAATTCCTTACGTACCCAAGGTAGACTATCCAATTTCCCAGTTCGCGACATTCTTGCTTGTCGTGACCTTACTTACATGAAACTTCTTTATTATTTCACTAGCTGACCCATCGAACTTCGTCTCGCCCGATTTTTTTTTTGAATTTATGTTTTCGGACAGTAGATTTCCTATTGCTGAAATTATTGCGATATAAAGATTTACGTATCTTCCACAAGTAAACCCGCAGAATAGGAACCTATAATTTAACACGCGAAAGGTAATGGATATGGAATCTTGTCGTAAAACTATTTATTTTTCCGGAAAACTACTTTTGTTACAGAAAATATTTAGTTTAGTTTATTTTGTGTAGTGCAATCCAATACTAATGCATTGAAGCAGTTTTGCTAACTGTTTCGTTAGGGGATTTAAATCTACATTCATAAAATGTAAGTAATTTTCCATCGAACGTTGGTGAAACATTGATCAAAACTGATATTTCATCCAGAAAGATAGGATTAACATTCATTTGAGAATAAATTATTTTTAAATAAGATTGTTTGAAACTCAATCGTTCAAGCTGCTTTGATAAACTGGTTGCTCTGCATATATGAATACATAGATCTTAATGTATCTTTCTATTATTTTACTGATCACTTGGCTGCGATGAATTCATCAAAAAAATGGTGATATGTTCAAAGCTTTTGTTACGCAAAAATTAAGCGAATGCACCGATCGCCATGTCATCTTTTAAGTCAGTACATCGAACAGCGATTGTAGATCTCTCTCAACCTATAGTTTATAAAAAGTGAACTATAGGAATAAAAAGTGGAGCAAAAATAACTAAGATGACTACTCTAAATTGATTCCACAAATTTACAAAAGATGCCCTCGCGACTTGTAGTTCATCACTTCTCGCTAGTTTGGTGATATTATTTAGTCGTGTTTGATGAATGTTCGTAGCGTGACAATCACAGGAACAAATTTCGATTAACAATTTAGCGATAAAACTTTATTTTTACTTTCAATTTTTTTAATAGTTTTATCGATAGTCGTCTCATTAGTCGACACCACATCATTTTGTTTAGTACCCCACCTACAATTAACGAATTGTTTTATAGTGGAGTGAACATGAGTGATTGTACCAATATTCAGCTTATCGTTCGAGTCAATGTGTAAAAGGCAAACCTCTTTGTCTCATTATTTAAACAGCAGAGTCCTATCATTGATTCGTACAAAAATCGTTATATAATGTGATTTGTTCAACTCACGCCTAAGATGTCCAACAATAATCATCTAACTGATTACATTGCACACAATGTATCTTCTGGTAAACATTATCAGAACTTTTGATCCTGTTGACGGTATAGCTAGAACACTCAAACGCGTTCCATCATTAAATCATTTGGCAACAATAATGTTGATACCCAATTAAGCACGTGGCTCGAAATGACGAACCACATGAATTCACACAAAACAACTCGTTGCGTGCCAACAGATTCTTTCAACAATCTAGTATTCCTTTTTTCGACGGCCAAACACTTATGCAACTCGTTATGCGCCAAACACCTATCGATGATCTAGCAATCATTGGCGACTTTTCCAGTGGAAAATTCCATTGTCCATACAAAATAACTTTATTGGTTTTTCCCACTTTTCCGGTAAGTTTTCCTAATTTTTTTGATGTACGAACCCGGTGGGGGTAAAAACTGATCAAACAAAAAAAATTAGAGGGTTGTATTCAAGACACGACCGAGCACAATAACATTAAAAATGGAACGTAGGGTCTTCATAATAAATACGAAAATAAAGATGATAATGATGATGATAAACTAAACTAAAAACTTATTCAATTGACTAATTACAAACTTGCTCTAGTTTAAGCGCTTAGATTGTTAGCGAATGATAAAACTGAAAATTAAATTCTTTCTTGATAATTGATAATTGAATTGATTCAATTTTGATCCCTTTCCACAAATTTTTGCATTGTTAAGTTTTTGAATAACGTCCTTTAGCTAGAAGTCAATTATGATGAATTCAAAGTTACTTGAAAGCTCAATTTTAGATACAAACAACCTAAAGATTTAAACCTGAATAAATGAAACTATTTTATTTTATGATAATAATTTTCGAGACACGTACAAACTTATTAATTTTATAAACAGTTAATCGATCCAAGAGAAGATTTTATTTATTTTAACGAAAAATGTTGTACCAGTAAACTTAGTAATAATGTAGTTTTATTAATTCACTTCGGAAAGTGTCGGTAAATAATATGGTAACAATACGAGGAAGAAAAATTGTGAAAAAGTCCGCATAAAATATTTAGTTACTTACATTGATTTTCGTTTTGGCGTATTAGGAATATACGGAATGGATACGCAACAAAATTCCGCAATTTTGTTCATATTGTATTGTAACTTGATGTTATTAACACATGAATGAACATTGTCATAGTTACAACGCGTGTAGCCATCCGACGCTTATTGTTTTGAATCAAATAATAATTAAATTGAAACTGGCGGTTAACCAAATTCTTTATCCGCAAAAAATCTCTCGCCGATCATTCTAAATTGGCCTGATAGTTTCCAGAGAACCAAAATAAAATAATCAATTCAAACCAATTTTTCAATGGTATGCAATTGAAATATTCAAATGACGTTATCTCATAAGTTAAGGTTAAATGTTTTCGAATCGATTAGTTGTTGAATTAAATAAATCCATCAACAAATAACTGAGGTATGAGCGTTCAAAATTATGACAGAAAAATGTTACGCGATTAGTTTTGCATGTTTTAAATTGACACCCAGCTTCGGGAAGCGAAGTGTAAGGCATTTTTAATGGCAAAATCGACCAAAAATTTGCTAAATACATGGGATATTTCAAAATAATCGGTAACCACGCTGATTCGGTTCTTCAATAGCTATATATATGATATATAAGATATTCAAGCGAACACGAAGCGGTGTTGTGCAGACAGCAGGAAGTCTCACCAACACATAATGCAAAAGTGACAATCCAGCAAGGTAACGCATATACAATCCAGTCATCAGCTCACTGGACAAGCTACTTGTTTCATTCACAGTCAAACATCAACTAGGCAAAGAAATATTTTGCAGCCTATATTTATAGATTTCTCTTCATACTACGCATAACGATACGGTGTTTTTTGTGCATGGCGCAAAGCCTCCTATGCCGAACAAGAAGTTGACGTCATTTTGTACAACAGGGATTGGTGGATGAAAACATAGGTCGATTCCAACCATTTTTTCAATAGTATGCTATTGAAATACTGAAACGACGTCGTCATACATGTTTAAGTTAAAAGTTTCCGAATCGATTGGTTGTTAAATTATAACAATCCATCAACAAATGACCGAGTTATTAACGTTCAAAATTATGACACAAAAAGGTTACGCGACTATCTTTGAAACTTTTAATTGACACCCGGCCCCATATAGTGAAGAGTAAGGCATTTTTAATGCCAAAAAATCATCTCAATCCGTCCATCCGTTCTTACGTGATGCGATTACAAAGAATGATCTCTGCTTTTATATATATATATATATATATATATATATATATATATATATATATATATATATATATATATATATATATATATATATATATATATATATATATATATATATATATATATATATATATATATATATATATATATATATATATATATATATATATATATATATATATAGATATATATATATATATATTAAGTCCATTGGAGTTCCAATTTAAATTTCATTTTATGATAGACTGTTTTCTCTTCCATGAGTTCAACCAAGAGCCAACTATATGATATTTAATAAAAGTGATGAACTGATACAAACAAACCTGAAATAGTTATAAGATCATGTACAAAATAAATGTATTTTATTGAATGTAATTTAAAATAGCAACTCGCTTGATAAAAACAGTGTCTAGATTAACTATTGAATACCAACATACTAATATGATATTCGAAATGTATTAGGTTTAAAGTACTATGTATTGTGGATGCCACGACGAAGAAAAACTTATGTATATTGCCTATAAAATAAACTTATTTATGAGAAAAAAAGTAGTCTTCATATCGATCCACCAAAAATCTTTTATCTAATTCTGCATAATTACTTGGGGCACAAAATTTAAATCAAATCACTTGCTAAACAAGACCTCCAAAGATGACTCAAAACTTGCGAACATTTTATAAGCATATCCAGCAAATGTGAAAAGTCAACGGATTCCACCATTTTTCACTGAAATTTTGCCTTCTTCCAGCAGTTGTTTCAGTTATGAGTTTTTGAAATTCTACTGACTTGAATCGAATAACCAGTCGCATGTTTCAAAAGTATTTTTTTGACCTTATCGATCTTTACTTGTACGCATTAGTGTAAATAATGTGATAAAAATAACCCTTGGCTCTCCTCGCATTCCATACCGGCAGGAATGCGAAACAAAAAAAGGGAGGCAAAGAATTTGCCTGGGATAGCAAAACAAACAAAATAAAAACAACTGCCGTCGTGTGGCGAAACACACACACATAAAATTAATTTTCAACCTTTCTCGCACTATCCATAATTCTTATCTAAAGTCCAGCACTTCCCGGCCGATTTTAAGTATCGCCAAACACGACCGGTGGCCGGAAATGGTCATAATTCACACCACACCACACCATTAGAGCGGTTCCAACTGGGAATTGTGCACCAGACCAGGCCGGGCTTTCACTCTCACTTCCATTCATAAAAGAACACTTTCAGAAATACATTTACCATCGTTATTTACACTTCGGAGGCTCAAATTCCCTGTACTTACTGCTCTGCACGGCTACACCCCTCATTTGTAATAACTGCGAGGAAACCCGCTCCGGTTGTCTTACTTTCCTGCACTTTCCCTGCAAATCCAAATAAAAACGGACTCCAGTGTGAGACACTGGTTGGTGGCTGTTTGGTTGCCAACAGCAGGCACCACTAAAACTTGCGCAAAGTAAATTTTCTGCACCCTACAAGTGTACTGCTGCTGCTGCTGTTGATCCTGTGGTTCTGCAAAACGCACACCAGTACAACAAACTTTAACATTTTATCTTTGCCACCGGCGCGCCGGCGAGTCAGACAGCAGACACATGCGACATGATCGGCGAGATAGGTCGTAGTAGGCGTTGCATGTTGGTTGGAAATTATTTGACACATTGACAGAATTGACAGAATAGACAGAAACACTTTCCACCGCGAATTCAACATTAAACGATCCTAAACAGTCTGATTTCTGATGTCCAGCTAGGGAAGCTCGTTAACCCTAGTTCCAGTGTATCACTTGCAGTGAGGCGTAGTTCCCTTGTTCTAAAAACTCAACCGTCGGAACCCCTTTTTCGGCTACGAGGGTGAAACGTGGCACTGTTCTAAATCACACTCCTCTGTTCGGATTTCACAGCCTACTGCTGTGCGTTACCAGGGGGAGAAAAAACACATCGGCATCGGCAGTGAAGCTGTCGATGATCGGGACGCAGTTTGTGCCGGGTTGCAGATGGTGTCGGCTTTCTTCGCTCGCGAAAGCGAAAGTTTCCCTCCGGAAGTTGGCAACTTCCAGTGCGAGGAAGCAGCAGTAGAAGAAGAAGATTCTAATGGGCCTTGTCCAGATTTATGATCGGAACTGTGACGGGATTCTGGATGTCTGGAAAGTATTGATTTTCCGCTACGCTGTGCGCTAAACTTTTCGCCAGCTGGAGTGAAATACGTACTGTCAATCGTTGGGCAATAATTTCTATTCCATTATCTCATAAAATATCACTTGTAATGCAATCGAGCTTCCACTAGTTTGTCTTCATTACCGGCACCTTTCCCAGTGGGACCGGGGAGTTGCGTGCCTTCGATTGTTCAAGAAGGATTAAAGTCTTAGTCGTAAAATTACTACCGCCGCCGGAAGAGTGGGGTGTCGCAGCAGCTTCTTGAGATTGATGGTAACTTCCTTCAGTGCAAGATAAATAAAGAACCAGAAACACGTGCCGCCGGAGCAAGCCTTGTAAAATTACTTCTGAACAAGGAGGACCACCGTTCGACGTCTCCGCTGCAGCCAACGGGGATGATTTGTTTGTTTGCATTCCCTCCGATCCTTTTCTAATCCCATTCTGACACACGAGTAACCAAGAACAAGTTGAGTGTGGTTCTTGCGGTTGAAGATGAATAATTTAAGATTGAGTTTTTTTTCCTATGGCTCGTGTCTCTCGGGGTGTGTCTCGAACATTCGGAACAAGATTGATGATCGTGGGCTGGGATTGAGTAAATCAATTTTGTTTTTATTTAAACACACTCCTAAATCTTTACGGTGACGGAAATGTGGCTTCATTTATTCATACAGTTTAATGGTTTTATGACTAGCATAAAACTAATTCTGTTTGAAATTTTCTTTTTAACAAATGTGAGAATTTCTAGATCATAAATGCAAGAAAGATTTCGGTTCGCTGTAACAATGCATCATCATCACCGTACTCATCTACGTCGAGTTTTTTTTTATCATTTCACTCCACGGTGAAGCTGATAGAAACGAATAAAGCCCAAACCCCTGTTTGTGTTTCGACTGCCGTTAAAATGTAAACATTGAGTGCGTTTTAACATACAGAAAGAAGAAAGAAAAAAGCCAAGCGAAGGGAAAAAGGAAGCCAAAAACTGTGCAAATCGTTCACACGATGGTAGAATCAGACATCAAATTTCGAGTAGATTAGGCCGCCAGCGTGGTCTAGTTTCTAACGATTGTATAGGCATAACGGCTTTTCTTTCGGAACGTCAGAATCGTTGATTGCTTGGAGTTTTTATTCGTACGTTAATTTACAATTCAGTGGTTCAGTGTAGTCAAGTGTTTTGTGAAATTCAGTGAAAAGTTCAACGAAAGTGTTTCAAAATCGTCCAGTTTTTTGTCATATACAGATCCCTAGTTGGATTATCTATTGGATGTTTAAATCGACATCCAGTAAATCTTTCAACAAGGGAACTTTATAGGACCGAACTGAACGGTTTGTATCTTTTGTAGATTTCTATTTGGGTGCTGTCAATTCTGTCAATTTTGTCAATGCTACTGTTGGAAAAAGTACAGGTGTGTAATGTCAGAGACATAACTGGATGTCGTGAATACGAATAAAACTGGCACTTTTACTTTATACTTTCGAATATAAATTAGTTGATCGATTGTGTGAATTGTGTAAGTTTTGCCCTTTTACACTACTAGAATTTGAAACGATACACCTAAACTACAGTACAGATTAGTTACATTAAACATTCTGACACACAAATATTACGAAATAACTAGTATAGTTCTTTATGATAAAATAATGGTGGTGACCTTTTAACAGATCGGCTGAAAAGTTCGTATCGTTTCTATGAGAGGGCGCCACTAGAATTAAATCCATACCATTTTCAGTTAGTACCAACCTTCAAAAGATACGTGTATAAATTTGACAGCTGTCTGATTATTAGTTTGTGAGATATTGCATTTTGAGTGAAGCTACTTTTGTTATTGTGAAAAAAAAATGGAAAAAAAGGAATTTCGTGTGTTGATGAAACACTACTTCTTGATGAAAAAAAAGTGCCGCCGATACCAAAAAATGGCTTGATGAGTGTTATCCAGACTCTGCACCGGGCGAAGCAACAATTCGTAAGTGGTTTGCAAAATTTCGTACTGGTCATATGAGCACCGAAGACGATGAACGCAGTGGACGTCCAAAAGAGGCTGACCGACGAAAACGTGAAAAAAATCCACAAAATGATTTTCAATGACCGTAAAGTGAAGTTGATCGAGATAGCTGACACCCTAAAGATATCAAAGGAACGTGTTTGACATATTATTCACGAATATTCGGATATGAGAAAGCTTTGTGCAAAATGGGTGTCGCGTGAGCTCACAATCGATCAAAAACAACAACGAATTGATGATTCTGAGCAGTGTTTGGAGCTGTTATATCGAAATAAAACCGATATTTTTCGTCGATATATAACAATGGACGAAACATGGCTCCATCACTTCACTCCGGAGTCCAATCGACAGTCAGCTGAGTGGACTGCACGCGATGAACCGAACCCAAAGCGTGGAAAGTCTCAACAGTCGGCCGGTAAGGTTATGGCGTCTATATTTTGGGATTCGCATGGTATAATTTTCATCGACTACCTTGAAAAGGGAAAAACCATCAACAGTGACTATTATATAGCGTTATTAGAGCGTTTGAAGGACGAAATTTCAAAAAATGGCCTCATTTGAAGAAGAAAAAAGTTTTGTTTCATCAAGACAATGCACCGTGTCACAAGTCGATGAAAACCATGCTGAAAATGAACGAATTGGGCTTCGAATTGCTCCCTCATCCGCCGTATTCTCCAGATTTGGCCCCCAGTGACTTTTTCCTGTTCTCAGACCTCAAGAGAATGCTCGCTGGTAAAAAATTTAGAAGCAATGAAGAGGTAATCGCTGAAACTGAGGCCTATTTTGAGGCAAAGGACAAATCGTACTACAAAAATGGTATCGAAAAGTTGGAAGATCGCTATAATCGCTGTATCTCATCTGATGGCAATTATGTTGAATAATAAAAACGAATTTTGGCAAAAAATGTGTGTTTCTATTAAACGATACGAACTTTTCAGTCGAACTGTTATTAAGGCGTTCGTGATGGAGAGTGATGAGTTGAGTTCAAATTCTGATGGGTACCGCTGACTTCCGTCATCTATTTCTAGGCTGACCTGTTGTCCGTGAATGCGAAACTGATATGTGTTCTGTTGGAGTCTCCTGCTTTTTCCGCTTGCGGTAACAAGCTTTGTATTTCGCTTGGAGATTCCTCGATCGCACCATGATGAACACGAAGACAACGACAGCCAAATTTGAAATGAATGGCTTCTGAGCCGGTGCTATGCATTTTATATAGCAAATCTGCAGAAAGTTTACTACAAACTACAACTGGTTGAAAATTGGGCCGTATACAGTACAGTGAAGAAAAATTTCGCATAATTTTTCGGGTATAAAATTATGGTTCTAAATGACACCTTAGAGAGTTTTGATGTGGATTATTTCATTTCGGATTTCAATATTTTAGTAAAAGATACTGTACGGGATTTAGAACTGTGAAAATTGCAAAAAACTTATCAAATTATCTGAGATTTGCACTAAACTGATAATTCTAATTTTCGATTTACAAAGAAGCAATGTTTATAGTTCTTTAGGTAACATTCAGAGCCATTAGAAGGGCTGATTTTGCATAATGTTCCACATTGTTGTCCATTTTTCGTTTTGTTTTGCTCCAATGCAAACGACCACCAACAGGATGATGTAATCGTTCTTCTTCGAAAGAAAAACTGGCTCTGTGACCGGAGCGTTTGAGGTTTTGTACTGCGCTAAAGGTCTGCTCTTAGTCGCTAGTAATAAGAGCAGACCTTTAGCTTTGTACAAAACCTCAAATGCTCAGGTCGCAGAGCATCCACCTGACGACCGAAGTCCAAATGAGAGCATGAGCTCAGCGTTTGAGGTTTGATATCACGCAAAAGATCTGCTCTCATTTTTGACGACTGCTCCACCTGACGACTGAAGTCCAAATGAAAGCACGACCTAAGCGTTTGAGGCTTTATACCACGCAAAATATAAATAAATAAATAAATAAATAAATAAATAAATAAAAGGTTTGCTTTCATTGCCAATTGCTCCACTGGACGACTGAAGTCCAAATGAGAGTTGCGACCTGAGCGTTTGAGGTTTTAACCACGCAGAAGGTGCACTCTCCGAAGCTGCTGGTTGATTAAATCATTCCTAAGACGTCTGCTTCCATCCAACGCACAAGAATAAATGATCGATTTTCGACCACGGTTCCCCTTTTATACGCAGTCAGTTGAAGATATGTACCTGATTACCTCAAAATCGTCGTCCTTGCGCGAAAACCCCTAGCGAAAGTAAAGAGTTTTCCGCGTTGTTTCCAAATTTTGAGAAAACTTAATTTTTGAGTTGTTTGTGGTTATCTCACACTGTTCAAAATATTATCATAAATTCCTAATCATAGTTTTGATGAAATAGTGAAAAAATTATGTTGCTGCCATTAATACAAGTCGAGATATTCACGATTAAGTTCTGCCCATTCTTCCATATGGCTAATTTTGAAAAGGCACCCCATAGTAAAGTAAGTCGTATTCACGACAAATGTTGCACAACACGCGCCACTCACGCTACATTCAACCGGTGAGTGCCATTATATTCCCTTTTCTCCACTCCATGGTTCGTTCGTGTCGATTCGGCACGCTACAACAAATCACTCGGTCTGATGAGTGCTCCGTGGTTGCTACGCAACACCCACGGTTCGGTGAGTTCGAAGCCGGTTCGCCGCGGTGTGTTCTTTGTTGTGTTGCCTCAGCCGCGGCAGTTTTGTTCGGTTCGTGCTTGTGTTCGCATCGTTTTCGCGTGCATCGTTTTCGGGACGGGACGGAAAAGGGTCGCGCGCCGGTTCCGCAGTCGTAGTCGCGTGCGGCAGGATTTCCTTTTTTTCTAATCCGTTTGGAAAGCATTGTTGTCGTTCTTGTTTGATGATCGGAGGGAGGGATTTTTGAGAAATGGCCATATGGCGCTGGTGCCGCGGTCTCCTAAACGAGGAAGTTCGGTGCGCGGAATTGATAAAGAACGGCTGCGGTGCGAGTTCTGTTTCGAGGAAGCTTTGATAGCCACGGGTCAGTGAGTTTGATTGTGAACTTGAAACAAAGAAGTTTATGGCATTGAATGGGGGGGGAAATGTAGAAGAGACAGTAAGTGCGTTCGTGCCCCGAGTGGAAGGAGTAAAAATTAATTGCAGAAGCACTACGAATCGCGCAGCCTTTGCGGATGTAGTTCTGCTGAAACGAAGACTGAAACGCGTCCTGTGGAGGTGATTTATGTGGTAGAAATACCGCAAAGCGGGAAAATAGCTCTCATCATCTTCTTGCCGTCTGGATGCGTGTGTGGGCTCTCGACATGATGCAAACTGTGGAGAAAGGATTAGTCGTAAAGCCGGACCGCTGTTGTGTGGTGCACTCCGGAACTAAACTTGCTGACGAGTCGACTAACAAAGGTCACTGTCGTGGTCAGGTTCCAATTGCCGTTCAGTATTTACTTCGAAGATTGAAGGGAGTGAAAATGTAAACAAGCTCCTTTTGATCTGTCACTGGAGCTGACTGCCGTCGCAGGTTGCTTTGATCAAGGCGAAGAAAGCGGCATGCCGGGCCGGTCCCGGAAAATTCAGCAGCACTCCGACAGCGGAAAGATCAACAGAAAGGCCAAGTTTACAGCATTAGACAGATGAAGCCGCCGAGGGTTGCTGCGGTAGACGGGGGGGTCAGTGCTAGGTTAGGCTCGTGTAAACGATGGTTTAACGTCTCGCTTGCGATGCACTAAACGCACAACCCAGGGGCTCGCCGCTAAAGGAGTTCGGTCGAATGGTGCAAGGAAAGAAATGGGGGAGTTTTGGATAAAGGAAAAATGCTCGTAAATTATCGAAAACCGGAGATGGCATCTCGCTTCTTCGGTGCATACGCTGACGCTAACCAGGGGTTCGGCGGTCTCGTTGGGCATGTTTCGCATAAATTATTATGAACATGAAGCTTTTTAGAAAATGGAAAACTTTGCACGCCGAAGGATCGATTTTATTCTACGCTGCACAACAATTGTGATGAATTTGAAATATGGGAATTCCACTTCATGCTACTCGAAACCGTCGTCGAATGGAGCAGACTTTTCAGTGGTGCTTGAATTCGTAAAATATTGATTCTATTTGAATATGAAACTCAAGTGCCCCGAACGCAAAACCCCGTTTAGGCAAATATTTGCCAAATTGATCGAGTTGATGGAGTGCTTCTACTGTTCCGGAAGTAGGCTGCTTCACAGAATTTGACACAAAAAGATCATTTTTTGGTCTGTTTTCGAACATACGACAGCTGGCTTGCGAAACCTCTGTCCTTTATAACATTCAAATTAAACAGATGAAGTCTCTCCCCGCACCAGCTTATAGACCCTATCTTTTTCGGGAACACCTCCCCTTATTCCCCAGGCGGAAATGACAGCTTTAACGGGAGAAAACCGTTCCATTAAATTTCCTTTTATCATGTTGCTCACTAGGCAGCCGGAATCGGTGTCTGCCCCCTCCGTCGGTCCTCAGTCCGGCCGACGGCGTAGAACCAGAAACAAATCCGTTGGATTTTGGCTGCCGGGGTTGACTGAACTAGAATGTCAGTCATCGTGTTCCCATCCCCAAGCGACAGGAGGAAAAAAAAGCCGTGCGGGAAAGAATAAAGGGAATCCCCAGGTTCTGATAGCACTCACTTGAAGCTGGGGCAAATGCGTGTCAAATTTATAACCCCCGGAAATATGGCTGCGGTTATCCGATAACACATATCTCCGACCTCGTCCTGTTCTAGTGCTGACATTACACCCTTCGCTCTGTTTTTTTGTGGGGTAGGGCGGTAAGAAGAACGAAAGACGACGACTTGAAGTGTAATATCGATTCTTATCCATAAGCTTAACCACGTGTCAACCCCGAGGGTGTCACACACCTCTCTGCCGGGAATGCGAAGATAATGCCGTATGAGCGGGTAATTAGAAACGGTTGGAATCGGTTTACTGCAACGATTAACATTAAATAATTTTGCCTGAAATGATTATTTTCGGTAGTTTTGGTCGTTTGGCAATCAGCAAACAGACCAAACTTAGGCCGTTC
Organism: Malaya genurostris; assembly: GCF_030247185.1. Lineage (NCBI taxonomy): Eukaryota > Metazoa > Arthropoda > Insecta > Diptera > Culicidae > Malaya > Malaya genurostris. The sequence continues at coordinate 336,971,824 of NC_080571.1, read as the reverse complement.
CCTGAATCCTAAAAGCAGTCAGATGTTGAACCCGATGAGACAACGGACGGTCCTAATTTGAACAATTTTTTTTTGCACTGACCTACAAAACGACTGAACCGATTCGATCAGTAACCTGGTTTTTACTCGGGGAATTTAGTTCACCGATCTGTAAATCTCTGAGTTCCGCTGAGTCAGAACTATCCAGAGCTTACATAATCGAAAGTCGTCCCGCGACTGCCCCGGCATTTATCAACTTGATTAATACGCGATTTAGTAAAACAAAGATTGAAAAAAAAATTGTCAAATGTGGAATGCACGATTTTCTCATTTGTCAACAACGGATTTCGCTCCCGCTCCCGCGCCAGCTAAGTAGTAGGCGTTGCCAACTACTTCGCTGAGATCGTGCGGAAAGATTAATTGACCTGCGGACCAAGTCAATGGCTACTGCGATCGTTGATGGCTACAGGCGGGGTTTTTTTGTTTGTTTATCTTTGTTTCTGATAAATTGTTGCCACCGAAAATAGAAAACAGTTGGGCTCCCGGAGATGATGGCTTAGCTGTGAACATGTGTCGATTGTAGTTTTTCTGTCATCCTATTGTCTTGTCGTTGATCAAATTAATCGATGAGTACGCATTTATAATCATTTTGCAGTAACTGGGAGTATTATTGAAACTAAAGATTAAAGTCATTTTTCTGTTGTTTCTGTTGAGTATAGCAACCAGAGCTCTAGTGAGCATTTCTGGTGCCTGAGACGAACTCAAAAATAGTCGCCCCTGTCAATTTTTTAACAAACCCCATGAAGATGAATACACTTTTTTCATTTTTCTGTAAGGTTATCTCAAATAACATTCTCAACTTTAGTAAATACTCGTAGCTCTCTTGAGTGTTACATCTTAAATCTCGCATTGAATCTGTAAACTCCACAAAAGTCATCTGAGAACCACTAAAAGATCATATTGCAGCTTAGTGAACAGTTCTTCATAAGGTTTATAAATCAAAATGAAGAACCAACATACCCCTAAGCTATACCTATTTCGAAATTATTCAAAATTCAATCAAATTTACGATCAACATTAAATTTACTCGGATGAATTCCATAGTAGGAAAATATTAGATTTTCTTTACGATTTTGAAGTCCAGAAGTAAAAAATGCGCTTTAATTTTTATCTTGAAAGCATGGATAAAAATAAGAATTATATTTAATAAAAATTATTTTTTTTCATTGTGATGTGTCGTCATTTTGATATAAATCAGTCATGTTGAGTCAAAACTAGTGCAAGCGTTCTGAAAATGAAACAAAAAAGTCAATGTTATTTCCTTCTTTTTGTTTTCGTAAATTTATTCGATGTCAATAAATGAAACGGTAGAGTATCAAAATGGTGAACATGAAATTTTCCTTAATGTAAATTACACTCAACATTTAATAAATGTGTCATAGATATACTTTAAACCACACATTGACTCTAAAATAGTTTTGTGAAAGAATTGAACTAACAATGTTCAATTGTTTAATTCTCGTTCTACACAGAGAGAAATTGGCTTAGCTTGAAACAACTAATTGTATTGTTGAAATTCAAAGTCAAATATTTATTGAATCAAAATTGAAAATTGTCTGTTTCAAACCAATGATTTCATTCAGTAAAAACCATTCAAGCGAAGAGGTTGTGTTTCGATTGTACTGGCTCGTGAGTTAACGGCTGCTACCGAGACAATTCTAAGCTTCAGGTAGTTAAACTGCCCATAGCAAACGCAATATTCGGGGCGTTTCCCGACTGGAAAGCTAGCAACGAAGGCCATCCCGTTCATACGCACAGAGGTGTAGAGACACAGAGGTGCGAGAGCATAGAAGTGACGAGTCACAGAGGTGCCATCGCATAAAGGTGCGAAGACGAAGGGGTGCAAAGGCACAGAGGTGCTAAAGCAACCCAGTGCTGATCTACCAGGTACCAGAATTTGTACGCTGCGTAGGATCAAAAGAGACGGCATATATCGCGAGGTGCTACACTGCAAGCATCGCATTTGATCGCCACCAAGAGCAAAAGCACTGTACCTGGGGTCAGGTACAGCAAGTGCAGTGGTGTTCACAACGACGGCAGAGCAACTGAGATAGCAGTAAACGACAGAAGACTGCCAATTGGAAACAGCAAAAGACTGCCAATTGGAAATCGTTGAGCTTCACGTCGTTCTTCACGATAAAGGAACAGAGACATCAGCTACAAGGTAGATTTAATTTAATTTATTTTTTATTTCTTATATCTGAAATTTTACTAAACATAAGTTTTTATTTTGGTATTATTAATTTACAAAAAAAATTTAATGTAATGGATGATCTCATGGAAGATCATCCGAATCCGATTCCGGATACTAGTAAAAGTTTAAATACTCCGAGGGCTAAACATTATCCACAGGGTACCACTGGGCCATGGATAGTCTATCTTCGAAAAAAAGAAAAGATTTTAAACTTGATGCAAATTACAAAGGATTTGACATCACATTTCTCTGAAGTTAAAGAAATCTGTAAGGTTAATAGAGATAAAATTCGAGTTGTAGTTAACGACTTGAAACAGGCAAACGATATTGTAACCTGTAAATTATTTGCTATTGAATATCGAGTTTACATTCCATCGAAGGAGGTAGAAATTGACGGTGTTGTGACTGAAGCAAGTCTGACAGCAGATGATTTACTTAAAAATGGAGTTGGCCGTTTTAAAAACTCCATCCTTGAGGGAGTTAAGATACTCGAGTGCAAACAATTGTACTCAGCATCTATTGTCGATGGAAAAAAGTCTTATCGTCCCTCAGATTCGTTTCGCGTAACATTTGCCGGATCTGCATTGCCTAGCCATGTCTATATCGATAAAATTCGTCTTCCTGTTCGGCTTTTCGTACCGCATGTTATGAATTGCACGAACTGTAAAAAATTCGGACATACAGCTACTTACTGTAGTAATAAGTCCAAATGTATCAAATGTCAAGGGCCTCATAAGGATAATCTTTGCGATAAAGATGTTGAAAAATGTGTTTATTGTGGGGAAAGCCCTCATGATGATCTTTCAGTGTGCGCTGCATTTAAGCTGCGTAAAGACAAAATGAAGCTTTCTTTAAAAGCACGGTCTAAGCGCACATATGCAGAAATGCTCAAAACGGTCATACATGTCTCCCCTTTGGAAACCGAAAACGGTTTTTCAAATCTTGCGGAGCCAGAGGAATCTGACTCTGACGGAAATAGTGAAGATACCTCGTTTGTCACTCCTCAAGGGTCTGTTAAGAGGAGATTAACAAACCACAAAATACCAAAAAAGACACCTAAAATTATACCTTCAAAAAAAGATCCCCGTGTTAAAGCTAAAAAGCCAAATTTAAAACCAAAAACTGTGCCTCCTGGTTTGTCAAATTCACAAACCAATCCAGGAACTAGCTCAAGAAAAGACAATAATCAAGTGGGCTACATTTCACATTCACCAACAGGATTACTGAAATTTTCGGAAATTGTAGAATGGATTTTCGCTGCATTCAATATTTCTGAACCTCTAAAGACCATCATAACAGCATTCCTTCCAATAGCTAGAACTTTTTTGAAACAGTTATCAGCTCAATGGCCAGCTCTTTCAGGTTTTGTATCATTTGATGGATAATTTATCATCCGCCGCAAATGATTCAATCACTGTCCTGCAGTGGAATTGTCGAAGCATCATGCCAAAACTTGATTCATTTAAAGTTTTGTTGCATAGTCAAAAATGTGATGTATTTGCTTTGTGCGAAACATGGCTTACATCAAACATAGCCTTAAATTTTAATGACTTTAACATTATACGTCTCGACAGAGACTCCCCGTATGGTGGAGTGCTTTTAGGAATTAAGAAATGTTATTCCTTTTATAGATTAAACATTCCTTCGACTTCTAGTATAGAAGTTGTTGCTTGTCAAATAAACATTAAAGGAAAGGACATTTGCATTGCTTCGGTATATATTCCTCCAAGAGCTCAAGTTGGACAACGACAGCTTAATGAAATTGTCGAAGCCCTTCCTGCTCCACGTTTGATTTTAGGAGATTTCAATTCGCACGGAATGATGTGGGGTTCCGTTTACAATGATAGCAGATCATCTCTAATATATAATATTTGCGACAATTTTAGCATGACGGTACTAAATATGGGTAGCATGACACGGATCCCAAGACCTCCTGCACGTCCAAGTGCATTAGATTTATCTCTTTGTTCGACTTCAATTCGACTAGATTGCACCTGGAAAGTATTTCCTGATTTACATGGTAGCGATCATTTACCAATCATCATCTCAATTAGCAGTAACAAAGGCATTGCTAATTCAGTTAATATTCCATATGATTTGACAAAAAATATTGACTGGATTAAATACCAAAGTAATATTTCAAGTGTCTTAACTTCAATGGAAGAGCTTCCCCCACTTGAAGAATATGACTTCCTCGTTTGTTCGATTCTGGAGGCCGCAGAACAAGCCCAAACCAAACGATTTCTTGGTCCATCGTCTAACAGAAGACCTCCAAATCCTTGGTGGGACAAAGAGTGCTCAGATGCTAAACACGCGAAACAAAATGCTTTCAAGACGTTTTTAAAACGAGGAGGAGGAACTCCTCAGAATTTTGAAAAATTCTTGGTTTTAGAAACCAAGTACAAGAACATACTTCGGGTTAAGAAATGCAGCTATTGGAGACATTTTGTGGAAGGTTTGTCAAGAGAAACCTCAATGAGCACTCTTTGGAATACGGCCAGACGAATGAGGAATCGTAACGTAGGAAATGAGAGTGAGGAGTACTCGAATCGATGGATATTTGATTTTGCGAGGAAAGTTTGTCCAGATTCCGTTCCTACGCATAGCATTGTTAGGGAGTCTTCTTCAAATGATGATTCCATTGATAGCCCCTTTTCAATGATGGAATTTTCCATAGCACTCATGTCTTGTAACAATAACGCTCCTGGATTGGACAGAATTAAATTCAACTTGGTGAAGAATCTGCCCGACCTCGCAAAAAGACGTTTGTTGGAATTGTTCAACAAGTTTCTTGAGCAAAATATTGTTCCACCTGACTGGAGACAAGTGAAAGTTATCGCCATTCAAAAGCCGGGGAAACCAGCTTCCAATCACAACTCATATAGACCCATTGCGATGTTGTCCTGCATCAGAAAATTGTTCGAAAAAATTATTCTACGACGTCTCGACACTTGGGTCGAGACGAACGGTTTGTTGTCAGATACTCAGTTTGGCTTCCGTAGAAATAAAGGGACGAATGATTGCCTTGCATTACTTTCGTCTGACATCCAAATTGCCTTCGCTCAAAAGCAACAAATGGCATCTGTATTTTTAGACATTAAAGGAGCATTTGATTCAGTTTCCATTGATGTTCTTTCAGACAAGCTCCACCAACATGGACTCCCAGCGGTTATAAATAATTATTTGCACAACCTTTTGTCAGAGAAACGCATGCATTTTTCACATGGCGATTTGGCAACAATCAGAATTAGCTACATGGGTCTCCCGCAAGGCTCATGCCTCAGTCCGCTCCTCTATAATTTTTACGTGAATGACATTGACAGCTGTCTAGTAACCCCATGTACACTAAGACAATTGGCAGATGATGGCGTGGTTTCAGTTACTGGATCCAAAGCTATTGATCTGCAAAAACCATTGCAAGATACCTTAGATAAATTGTCCGTTTGGGCTGTTCATCTTGGTATCGAATTCTCTGCGGAGAAAACAGAGCTGGTCGTCTTTTCAAAAAAGCATGATCCCGCGCAACTTCAGCTTCATATGATGGGAAGAATAATCGAACAGGTTTTGACTTTCAAATACCTCGGGGTGTGGTTTGATTCCAAATGCACGTGGGGAGGACACATTAGGTATCTGATAACGAAATGCCAACAAAGAGTAAATTTTCTTCGAACAATAACAGGGTCTTGGTGGGGTGCTCATCCGCAAGATCTAATAAAATTGTATCAGACAACGATACTTTCAGTGATGGAATATGGATGCGTTTGTTTTCGTTCCGCTGCAAATTCTCATATTATCAAACTTGAGCGAATTCAGTACCGTTGTTTGCGAATTGCTTTAGGCTGCATGCATTCGACACATACAATGAGTCTTGAAGTTCTGGCGGGAGTTCTTCCATTAAAAGATCGATTTTGGGAGCTTTCATCACGCCTGCTAATAAGATGTGATGTGCTGAATCCCATGGTAATTAATAATTTCGAACGACTAGTCGAGCTTCGATCTCAAACAAAATTCATGACAGTATATTTTAACCATATGTCACAGGAAATCAACCCTTCAAGATATATTCCTATCCGTGTCAGCCTCCTAAATGTACCTGACTCAACTTTATTTTTCGACACATCCATGCAGCGCGAAGTGCGTGGAATCCCGGACCACCTACGCTCTATGGAAATCCCAAAAATATTTTCAAGTAAGTTCAGGCATATTAACTCTGAGAAAATGTTTTACACGGACGGATCGCGAATGGAAGAAGCGACAGGGTTTGGTATGTTCAACAATAATGTTTCGGCCTCATTCAAGCTTCAAGAACCTGCATCTGTTTATATAGCAGAGTTAGCAGCAGTTCATTATAGCTTGAATGTAATCGTCACATTATCTCCAAACCATTATTTCCTCTTCACAGATAGTCTGAGTGCAATTGAAGCCATTCGCTCAAACGCTGCTGGCAAAAATGAACCGTTTTTCTTGGGTAAAATAAAACAGTGTCTGAACGACATATTGAATAATAATTATCTAATCACAATAGTTTGGGTTCCGGCTCATTGCTCCATTCCAGGCAATGAAAGAGCCGATATTTTAGCCAAACGTGGTGCTATTGAGGGTGAAATTTATGAGAGACCGATTGCTTTCAACGAATTCTATAGCGCGTCTCGCCAAAGAACACTTGCCAGCTGGCAAGCTTCTTGGGATAAAGATGATCTGGGTCGGTGGATGCACTCAATTATTCCTAAAATATCGACAAAGGCATGGTTCAGGGGACTGGATGTGAGTAGAGATTTCATTCGTGTGATGTCCAGACTCATGTCCAATCACTACACGTTAGATGCACATCTCCTTCGAATTGGACTTTCCGAGACTAATCATTGTGCTTGCGGCGAAGGTTACCGCGATATTGACCATGTTGTTTGGACATGCGTGGAGTTTCGTGATGTCAGATCTCAACTAATAAATTCCTTGCGTACCCAAGGTAGACTATCCAATGTCCCAGTTCGCGACATTCTTGCTTGTCGTGACCTTCCATACATGAAACTTCTTTATCATTTCATTAAATCCATTGGAGTTCCAATTTAAATTTTATTTTATGTTAAACTGTTTTCTCTTCCATGAGTTCAACCAATAGCCAACTATAGGATATTGAATATAAGTGGTGAACTGATACAAACAATCCTGAAATAGTTATAAGATCATGTACAAAATAAATGTATTTTATTTAATGTAATTAAAATAGCAACTCGCTTGATAAAAACAGTGTTTAGATTAACTAATGAGTACCAACATACTAATATGATATTCGAAATGTATTAGGTTTAAACTACTATGTATTGTGGATGCCACGGCGAAGAAAAACTTATGTATATTGCCTATGAAATAAACGTATTTATGAAAAAAAAAAAAAAAAACCAATGATTTATATTAATACAAATTATTAATTCAATAAGTTTCCAATCATTTAACATTATTGTTGTAAGATTAAAAATGTTTGAATACACCAAAAAATTGGTTTTTTTAAATCATATTCAAAGTTGTACCAATCAAAATTCAGCTTGTTGGATGATACACATTTCAATTCAGTTCAATCTAAAATATCACTTTGAATCAACATATATGTTAAGTATAAATAACCTAAATTTTCGGTTAAGTAAACACCAACCTGACGATTAAGTCAAAACAAAATAGTTTTTCAGCTTGCTTCGGTTGCTTTCATCGTTAGCTCGCTTCTTCTCGGCTGTGTTTAGTTTTCGTTTCATCTCAGTTTCCATTGTTTTTGAAGTGATTTTATATTGTGAAAAGTGTGAACTGAACTGTGCAAATGTGCATTCAAGTAACATTATACATGATATTCAAGAGCACCATATTAAAATGAAAAGAATCAAATGTACTGCCAACGAGTCGAAGACATTAATAATGTTTCTTCCGTTGATTATAGGTCCTCTAGTGCCCGAAACAGATGCTGTATGGCAGCTTGCATGTGCTTTGGTAAAAATAGTTCACATCTTACTTTTGAGAGAAATTCTATTACCGTTGGTCAAAGAGCTAAAATCACTTATAACATTTCATCATAATCAATATGTAAAACTATTCCAAGATACTCTCAAACCGAAACATCACAACATGGTACAGTACATGGTACACACATTGGTCAATGAGGTTTGAATCGAAACATAAAGAATTCAAAGCGTATAGTAGAATTAACAGGAATCGTGTAGATATGCGCTCAACCATAGCCATAAAATCCTGTTTTAAATTTGCATATGATTGTATCAGAAATAATTTCTCAACCTCGAAAATTACGTACGACGAAAGTCAATTATATTTTAATCAATTCCGGTCTCAACAAGAGAATTATAATAACTTTAATTCAGTTAATGTTAATGAAAAATCCATAATTTTTTGACTAAATTTTATAAATGTGGAATACTATATAAAAGAGGGTCGTTTTATAGTACAATATGCAGTGATACCATTGATATTTTCAAAATAACAGAAATATTTTTCAATAACGATAATGCGCTTTTGCTGCTCTGCGAAAAATATAACAACAAACAAATGTAACGAACACTTGCAATCGTATGAAATAAGCACTACAGCTAGACCAGTAGTCGTAAGTTACATAGAATACAATGATAGGCAATGTTATAGATCTACATAATTTAGAAAGGACCACTTATTTACGACTATGTAACTACAAAACTTGAAGCAATGTACTTATGAGGAAAATACAAACGAAAGAATAAAATTCATTTCATTTCCCCTTAACCAAAATATAGCGTTCTACCTCAAAACTTCTCATTTCGTTCGAACAAACTTTTTCTTTGAATCAACAAGAAATAATGATTGCATTCACTATTTTGTTGTTCATTTAAAAAAAAAAAAATCTCAGTATGTGTAATCCAAACTTTGTTTTAAATAAGTTGTAAAGTATGGTTGAATTTACCTAAGAGTTTTCAGCTGTCAAACTGGAACAACCATAATTATAGTTGTTTCAAACGAATATTTGTTGAAAGTACCTTAAGATCGGAGCTAAAAACAACCTTGTACTCCAGTTTATTTCAAAGTTCATAGTCAGTCAAAGTAAATCAAAAACATGGTTGTGCAAATTTCAATGTAGGAATTCGATTGAAGTAACCTTCAATATGGTTGATAGTACCATAGATTTTTCTCCGTGTAGTTATTTTATATATAGTGAGTTGCTCTTGCTTCGATGTTAGACCATGCAGAAGGTTTTATGAAGGCTTCAAAATAACCTGAAAACTATTATATTACATGAAAAAAAAAGAGGAATTGATAATAGCTATCATGAAACCATAGGAAGCGGCCCGTGATATTTCTGAAATCGAAAAGAAATTGTCGATGCCAAATGTCTTAGAATTTTCAGAAATTTCGAGATCTATAATTTCAAAAGTTCATTTCTTTTAAATCGGTTCTGAAAATTTTGAGATTTCTGGAACGAAAAATGTTTTTTTCGACGCCAATCGTCTTAGAATTTAAAATTTTAGAGTCTAAACTTTCAAAAACTTTTTTTTTTCTTAAATCGAGATCTAAAATTTCAAACTCTAGAATGCCAAATGTAATAGAATTGCACGAAACATCGAGATCTAGTATCTTCTCGAAAATAATTCAGAAAAATCGATAATGAAACTTCTGATTTCCGAAATTGAAATATTTTTTATAGCAAATGTCATGCCTTTAACTTAGAAATCTGTTGTCATCTCAAACAATTTTTTTTTTTCGGAAGAATAAATCGACTCTGGATCTCAGAAAACCAATTTTTTCTGATTCCTAAAGTATTAGAATTGCATAAAATCTCGAGATCTGGTGTTATCTCGACGTTTAAGAAAATTTTTCGATATTTGACATCAAAAATAAATTTACGATCCCGGAAATTTCAAAATTCCCAAAGTCGATATTTTTTCAAAAATATTTGTTCGGAAATGATACTAGATCTCGACATTTCAGACAATTCTAAGACTCATTCATGTCATGCAATGATTCTGAACGCTAAGAATCGCCTGCGAAGTCTGTTAAAACAGAAAGGCCAAAATCCACAAAAGGAATGTAATGCCAAGACGGCCTTGCTTTATACGGACAAGTCGATTATACTTTGATGCATATTGTCACCCCTGATAAATTCCGTCCAGCTTTCGATAATCGAGGTCGTTCAGCATCTTGGATTGGAAAAATCAGCAGAACTCCGACAAAAATCATTGATGCAAGGCGAACGGCGCAAAAAAATCCCCGAAAACTGATGAGTATAGAATCCACGGCACAAACGAACCGCACAGAATGCAAGTCGATTTAATACTAATTTCGATAGTGTGAAGAGGCTCAGTTTAAACCAACGCGGTGGCAACAATAAGGCGCTCTAATCCGTGCTATCGTAGCCAACATCTCTGACGTTTGGACTAGCGCGTACATCGAACATGGTCTACATCCTGGCCGTCACCCGACCGATACCTTATATCCAAACATCTTCTCTGTCCATCATGTCCATATTGTGTCTGACTGGCGTTTTAGAGTGACTAAAACAAGATTCAGAGTGGCGAAATGGTAGCGCGTATGCACGGAATGCATAAGAATGCAGGTTCGAGTCCTGTCTCTGAGCGTATCTTTTTCCAAAAATTCATCTTTTCTGTTAGTTTTTCTTTCACTTGGCTTCTCCAATATATATTTCCGCTCAGTCATTGCAAAAACTGAACTTAGTCATGTCGGCTTTACGTCAAACTAAAAATTAATAAATCGTATTAATCACATATTATTTTACAAGTTCGACCCTAGATTATATTATCTTTTCTGGTGGTTTAAACGGAACATTGACAAAAAATTCCTCGTTGTCGGAAAAAATCTTACATTCGCGTGTAGTTTTCATCGTCATTAAGTTTTTAAATCGATGTTGCTGTTGTCTATCCTAAGTGTCTTGTTCGTTTATCATGCAAAATCAAAGTTTATATTTTTGAATGAATCCTTTGCTGAATTGAATTGAAATTCAATTGGTATTGATTTGCTGCAAACTAACTTTATACGCGTGTTTTTTCATGGTCCAACCTATTCCAAAGCAAACTTTTTTCCCATGTGAGGCTGCGAAAGAATTCCATTCGGCCATAATCTCATAATCTTTCTCATGAAGTGCAGTAAATGCACTGAACTTGTAACACAAACTTTTGTTTTTTCCATGACTATTCTCGCGTCCAAATCACAAAAAAAATGAATCTTTTGTCAAAATTTATAAAATAGTATGTAATTAATAAATTATCTGATGTACGTTACTATACCTACTTGTCCAAACTTGTCGCTACTCGCTTCAGTCGCATCGACGACATCGCACCCTACCAAACCCTGCCGTACCATGCCGATTCGCTCACGCGGTGCAATTTGCATACAGCGCACGTACACAAAAAATCAAATATTTCAAAATCCCTATTTGAGCACCAAATTTTTCTTTGTTGATTATGAAAACCAATAATATATGAAACATTTTAACATTTAACAGAAACAAGAATCGTGTGAAAAAGGTACTTTAATATCGATTTTTTTGGAAAATTTATGTAAAATGTTTAGTAAAATTTAACATTTTAAAACAATTTTATCTTTATTCTATGACAAAAATAGTTGCTTATCCAGTTGCAAAGTTTCGTGTAATTCGAAAAAGAACTTGAGTTTCAGGAATCATTACAATGAAAAGGTGTATACATATTCATGTAACTAAAAATAGTATAAAAATTTCGAATTTTGACGAAATATTTTATGACCATGTTCGTAGATACTAATACTACTAAACAATAACACTTATGGTGAAGTATACTCGTATATCAATGATAATGTTTAGGGCGGCATCTCATCGGGTTTTGGTAGGAGTATAATATTAACCTGAAACTTAACCTAATTTAAATAGTTTTCCGGAAAAAACGGCAAGAAATTAATGTTTTCTCAATCTAATTGTACAACATTTGTTTAACAATTCCATCATGTTTTGGCGCCCCTGGATGTTGGTGTCCGAGGCAGTCGCCTCACCCTCACTACGGCACTGATAGCAGCTTTGAAGTTCATTTGGCCAGCAACTAACAAAAACTACAATTCGAAACAGTTTGAGTCAAAATTTAGAAGAAGTTTCCGATTTTTTTGCATGGTTAGAAATTTCAAACACGCTTTGCCCTGTAATTCCGGGACCGGAAGTCGGATCCGGATAAAATGCAATGATAATTTATTAAAATGTAAGACCGATCATTTGACCCTAAGTTCGCGAATGTCGGCTCAGGTGTCACTGAGAAAATGAAGTGAGTTCTATTTATAAAGTTTTTGACCACTATTTCCGTTCCTTCCGGAACTAGCAAAATATGCATATTATAGGAATTATATGTCTAGCTGAAAACATTTCATTCATTTGTACATCGTTATCTGTTTAAAAATGCAAATGAAATAGATTTTTTTTTTCACTCAACACTATCTAAATCCGGAAGCGGAAGTCGAATCAACATGAAATTGAATAGCGCTCAATTCTTTCATTTGAATCTAAGTTGACTGAAATCGCTTCAGTCATATCTGAGGAAATTGGAGTGCAAATTTTTGCCAAATTTTGCACGTATCACCTTGTAGTTCCGGAACCGACGGTCGAATCTGAATGAAATTCAATAGCATTGTATAGAAAACTAAGACCTTTCATATAAATCTATGTTTGTAAAACTCCGAGAAAATAGAGCGTATGTTTTTTGTAGATTCACACACAGACATTTTGCGATCTATATTTACTATTTCGAATGGTAAAGGATGATTTTTAAGAGGTATTGGATTTGATTATCAAAAAAACAATACAAAAAAATTGAGAAAATTGATGAAAACTTTATTAGAATCGATAGAACGATCAATATAATTTCACTTTTGAAAATGATTTCAGGCAAATGTTGGCCGCGGCTCCGCTTTAGATGGTCCATGCGCAAGGTCAAATTTGGGCACACTCTCTCGAACATATCGGCCGATTTTCACGAATAATGCCATCGGTCCATAATCTCCACCAAACAGTGACTTTTATGGGATGCATTGGTAGCTCTTGCAATGCTTCTGGGTGGTCTTCACAATATGACAATTTTACTTGTTGACGTATCCTTTCAACCAGAAATGAGCTTCGTGTTCGATGGAAAAGTGCATCTACCTCTAACTTTGCCAGCGTCCATTCCTGATTAAATTATAGACCAAATAACGATTCATTATCAAATTATAGACCTAACTGAACAAGTTTGACAATGACACAGGGCACGATTAACGTGTGATCTGTCAAAAACAGTGTTGCCAAAAAGATACCAGCAAAAAATCACCCTTCATATGACACTCGGCCCTCTGGATTTCGGTTCAAAAGTCGGTTTTCATAGTGATTGCATGTCCTTTCTATATGAGAAAAGCAAGAGCTGCTAGCCTTTCCTCGAGTATTTTAGAATCTTTAAAGTTCATAATGTACGATCACCGAAATTTAACGATTTTGCTTAGTTTTTAACTAGTTTAGTTTAGTTTAATTTTTTCTATCATTTCAACTGCCTGTTACATTAAAGTTGAAATGATTTTTCTAATTAGGCAGAATTCTGTTGAGCTATTCTACAAACTTTTGAATCCTTCAACATTCTGAAATTTGCTAACAAGTTTTAAATCGTTCCAAAATTTTGAAGTTTAACTGCAACTGCAAGCTCAACTGTTTCCTTCTGGACGTAAAAATAAACTTTTAGAATTTCCTTAACTATCCTTCCAGAGTATTAAAATGAATTCAAAGTTTTTTTTAAGGAATTCATTTGGTTGATAAAGTTATAAGAATTGACCCTCATTCTGTTTTAGCGAAATGCGGTCGAAACGGCTTGCAGTCAGATGGAGCAAAGCTCTGATTTTAAACCGAGACATCAGTGACAATGTGACGCAAAAAAACAGACACGACGGATCTCGATTATTGAATCGTACCGAGTGCAAGTCGGTTCGAAACTGAACACTGCTAACAATGCAATTGACTTTCGATTCATCGAGCTAACAACAAAACAAATATATCACCCATTTGCTCTGCATGAAAGCAGGTGTTGACTGAGCAAAAAAATGTAACAGAAATTATATTTTGTAGATTTTGTTTTTTGCGAAAGTTAATACTGTGCAGAACGGTGGAATATTTTTTTTATGCATGACACGAAGCTTCCCGAAACAGAGCCGTGTTAGAGTAATCAATAGGAAGATATCATTATGGCATGCTGTGATTGGCTGGTGTTGATGTAGGTTCAGGCCTAAAGGCTTAAGTTATGAAATGATGGAAATAGATTATATAAATCCAAGCTTTAAAAAAATTGTGACCTACAGCGGATCGCTACTTGTCTGATACAAAATCTTTCCGATCGAATTCAATAAAATTTTCATATATTCGATGGAATCATAATTTACATAAGGGTTCAAATAGTAAAAGAGCAGAGCGATCATAGCGCGATTGAAATGAAAATCGCGTTTCTCGGGACCCATCTAGCGATCGAAAATCGGGAGAACCCAATTAGCAAATATTCTCGAAAATAAAATCCGAGTAATCGAAATAAAATTAAAAATAGAAACATACAAAATTTGAAATCGTTTTTGATGAATGATTTTCCGCTTTGTTCCATAAAAATTTCTGTCTTTTTTCGTTGTATCTTCTACTGTTCAGGGCTCAGCAGTTCAGATTTATTAAACTAGAGAAATTTGGAAGTTAATTTTGCATCACATAGAAAAGTAAAATGAGATAAAAAAAATGATAACACATACCACATAAAGATGTCCAGATGTCGCTACAAAGCTCTTAATTATTATTCACAGTATGTTCCACAAGAAGACTCAGGTTTTGATAGTGGATTTACAAATATTTCAATTTAATTTGATTCTCTCAATTAGTCGGCTACGACGTACTTGATTATTTATTTCAGTGTTCTTTCAATAGCAGTCCTTCATCATTATGATTTCCGTGTAAGCTGAGTAAATCTGTATTTCTGAGCACTTATGCAAAAAAACCTGCAATTATCGTAATCTCCGGTAGAGGAAATTATGATGAAAACCGAAGAGATTCGTTGAGAAGTGGGTAAAAAGGTACAAAAATATAAAAATAAGGATAACGTTAGGCCCACAAAAAAAAGACAGAGTGATAACGTAAATGTTTTACAAAAACTCTACTGCAAGTTTATACTAAGCCTAGGCTAAACTTGTGAACAATCTCTACTTAACGTATCACTTATGGGAATATGCATGATCTGGGCGGAGGAGTATAAGGATTACATATATTTTTTTAGCGTGGGTTCAAGTCAGGCGTGTCTGGTGGAGAAACAGTGCCGATTTCGTAAAACGCACTGTCTAAATATCCAATAAAAGGAATGCTTTTCACAACAAGGCTTTGGTTGCTTAGAGTTTACCATACCGAATTAGAATGCAGCTAAAAGGATCTAAATTTACGAACGAAGCTTTATAAAGTCGATTGAAACGATGTATGGAATTGATATCATAAAGGGGCTCCTTCGAGGGGACAATAACCGAGGGTATCAAGGCCGGAATGAGAAAAAGTGATTCGATGGAACCTTTTAATTTTTTTTTTTTTCATTTAATGAGTCCGTGCTATTCAACTTTTGGGTATTATTCTTATTAATGTCATTTATTTATACCCTGCTTACTTTTACGTAAATTCAATATTACATGTCATTGTAGAAATTCTTTTGATATTAGGCAACAGTTCAGGGTAAATGTGCCGAATCGAATAAATCAATCTTAGAACTTGGCTCGGTGTATTAACCGAGTACATTTTTGCTATCCCAATGTAGGATTTAATTAACTAGCTTGAGTTGAACCGAGTAAAACGAACAAACCGAGACAAATATGATTGCCGAGAGACAGCGACTCTATCGAACAGAAACAGCAGATCTCACCCTAATTAATGAGATGACTACTGGAGCTGAGATATCTTGTATACTGATAGCTTTGCAAAGTCCAAATGCTACATAAAAAGCTAATTCCAGACTCTAGGTTGAATTGGTTAAAACATCAAACAACTATGCCGATCAATCCAAGTTTTGCACCACAGTCGATATTTTATTGAACTGAAAATGTCAAATTTTGTGCTCACAAACTACGATCTACTACCAATCATTACTTTTCTTCTAACAATTGAAGAAAATGGCTGTCGAAACACATACACTGCCTGTGGAAGCTTACGGTAAGCATGCTTATGGTAAAACACAGTGCAAAGAGTGATTTCTAAAATTGAGAAGTGGTGATTTTCACATAACATAAAAAAACTAAAAGCGTGGCAAACCACCGAAAAAGTTTAAAGACGTCGAATTGCAAGCGTTGTTGAGCGAAGAAAGTGGTTAAACGCTACCAAACAAACCATTTCTCTACGTTTGAAAGCCATGGGAAAGATTTTGATGGTTGGAAGATGGGTGCCGCATGGATTGACTGAAAGGTAGAAAGAAAACCGAAAAGCGATTTGTGAAATGTGAAATGAAATGGTACAAAAGAAAGTCATTTTTGAATTGAAAAGTTATGAAAAGTATGTCTATTTCGAGAATCTCAAACGAAAAAAATCATTTGCTAACAGCGGCACCAAAGCCAAATCGGTTGCAAGGCTAATTCGCTTCGGATAAAAGGTGTTGGTTTTTATTTACTGGATGGAGTCATTTGGTATGACCTTCTAGAATCAGGTGAAACGTTTAACGGTAAATGCCATCAACAACAATTGGCCGATTTAAACCGTGATATATGCCAAAAATGCCTATAATATGAAGCCTGACCAAGACGAGGTCATTTCCTTTGATGACCGCGACCACCAAATCACACTAGAGCCACCACAGTTTTGGTAGAGTCGTACAGCTGGGAAGCTCTTACTCATGCGTCTTACTCCCTAGACCTAGCTCCATCAGATTACCACTGTTTAAGTTGTTTAGATTTTGATTGATTTTTATTTTATGGCTTCAGAGTCTGAATTCTTTTTCTGATCATCTGATTTTTAGTGCTACGCAACATCTAAATTTTTAGCTGCGAACTCTTCTGAATTTAGAATCATTCCGCGCTCCGAGCTCGTAATTCCGTAAAATACTACGAAACTAATTCTCCTTCTTCTAACATCTGGATTCTTCTGAATTTTAAGTTCTGAATCCTTCAAAGTTGCTAAGAATCGTTCTGAGATTCTCGAAACTCTTCGGAGTTTTCCCAAATTCTTCTTAATTGTTTTTAATTCAACTGCATTGCTCTGAATACGCTTTAATTGCTCTTAAATTCGTTTGAATTTTTCACATATATCCTGAATCTACATTTCATTGGATTTTTATTAAGTGTTCTGGAACATTGTTCATACAAAAGTTCGAAATGTTTCCCAATTCTAAGATCTTAATTCTTCTGAATCCATTCTTTCACAATCAACGATCTCAATTCAACCGAATTCAAAATTCTTCTCAATTTTATATTCGTAATTCTGAGCTCTCATTCCGGTTATTCTTCTAAACTCTAACTTCTCAATTGTTCTGAGCTCTTTCCTATGGGTTTGGAATTCAGAATTCATCTGGATTTTGAATTCTGGATCCTGGATCCCCCTGAGTTCTACGCAAGTTCTTCATTGTTATTAATTCTTCTGAGTATATTTCTTTCGAATTCTTCTGTTTGTTTTTTCTTCAATTGATTGGGTGTTTTAGATTTTGATTGATGTTTTCTCAATTTCTTCAGAATTCTTGTTCTGAACTACTGATTTTTTTAGTTTTTCTGGATTCCTCTCTAGTGTTAAACAACTTATTTTTCCTTCTTCGGTGCTCTGAAGGAATTCTCCTGAATTCACAAACCCGTATTATTTTGAATTCTCAGCTTCGAACTTTCCTGAATTCTGAATCAAAATTATTTTCAATTTTCTTGTATTCAGAGTTTCAGAGTTCAGAGTTTTGGAATTTCGGATTTTCTAAATTATTCTTAATTGTTTTGAATTCTTCTGCATTCCTCTGACAACGTTTCAATTGTTATGAGTTCGTTTGAATTTTTCTGATCTCATTTGAAATCTTTTCCTTTCATTGAGTTCTTCTGCATTCTTTTGATTTCTTCGTAATTCTTCGGGATTTTACATTATTCTTCTGCATTCTTCTGAAGTGTGCTGGAACATTTTTCGAATTCTCGAGAATTCTGAGCTCTAAATTCTTCTCCTGCATAGTAGGCTCTGTATTCTCCTACTGAATTTTAAGCTCAAAATTCATCTGAATATTTCGGCTTTCAGAGCTTCTTCTTCTTAATTCTTATGAATTCTTCCTATTTCTGAGTTCGAAATTCAATAGAATCATGCATTCAAAATTCATCTGAGTAATGAGTTCTGATTATTTTCGACCTCGTAGTTTTTAGTTTTTCAGAATCTTCCTGAATTTTTTAGCTCTCAATTCTTCTGAGCCCTGCATGCATCTGAATTCCTGAATCCAGATTTCTGAATGCTGATTTCCAAATTATTCTAAATTGTGAGCTTCGAATTCTTTTACATTCAAACTCGGAATTCCTTAAAATACAACTATCTTTGTTCTCCTAAGTCTAAGTCCAAGATCTGGATTCTTCTGAATTTGAAGTATTCTAATTGATCACCTGAATTCTGAGCTCTGTATTCGCCTGCTGAATTTTAAGCTCAAAACTCGTCTGATTTGTGAGTTCGGAATTATTCTGAATACTTCTGCATTCAGAGTTCGGAATTAATCCAAACTCCACCTTCCTAATTCTAATGGATTTTTCTGAGTTCGGAGCTTCGAATTGTTTTGATTTCTCCTGAGCTTTGAGTTCGGAACTGTTTCGAACTCTGAGCTTTAAATTCTTCTGAATTGTTCTAAATGTTGAACTATTAACTGAGAGTTCTCCTGTGTTCTAGTTTCCTACAAATTCTGAGTCCTTTCAACTCATAAACCATTTAAATTCAAAGTTATAAATTCTTCTGAATTCCTCATTCCGAGTTCCTCTGAGCACTGGGTTAAAAATGCTTCCAAACTTTCCAATTTCTGTGCTCAGGATTATTCTGATTTTAGAATACCGAGATTTCCTGAGTTCAAAGTTATATTCATTTGTTTTCTATTTTTTTCGGTATTTTAACGATATCAAACTAACTAGAGATTATAAGAGGAGAAAGAATATGAAATCATAGAGCCATAGTACTCAAGGAAGAGCAAGGATGTGAAGAATAAAGTGCGGAAAAGTGAGACGTGACAAGGGTCATTTAAGTAAGCAGAAGGCTTCTCGTATCTAAACTTTTACCTTCTACCAGAGGAGTCGAACTTAGGCATCTTAAAGATACGAGTCATCCGAGTCTCTGATATGTCAGAAAGTAAAGGCAAAGGTCGTTTGCCATTTACTGTCCGAACCTATTTTCTGATTCGTAAATGATCGCATCCAAAACCAACGGAAAGAGACGGAGCATTTTCGTGTCTCACTGCAACAAAAGGGTTTTTTGCAATGCCAATGGCACTCGTTCCCCTACGATAAGAAGAATGCATTTCACCGATATAACGAAAATTTGTGAAGTTTGGCGATAAAGAGTCTCTATATGATAAATATAGATATGATAAATCGAAATAATTACACCCCGGAACATTTTTCGAAACCAAAACTACCGTAGAAACACCGTCGAAAGGTAAAACATATTTTTAATTGTTTTCTGTCATAATCGGTTCACGAAGCTTCTGTTGAGTGTCGACACTGCACAGTATGCGATTTTCATTGAAAACCGAAAACGACTGAAAGGGAGGATGAAAGAAAGAACACGCGTTTATGTCGTTGACTGGACATGGATCTCGTTCTCAAAATTAGCAAGCGAAACTTAGAGTAACATTTGTTTCTTATCAGTTTCGTCTATTTTATGTCAATGAAAATGACTTTCATTAGTTCTGTCTGTAACCACTTTCACAAAATAGACATGTTGTTGGCAAAAATCGCGGTTTCATATATGTTCAGTTTAATAGATTGCACTGTTGAAATCTAAATAAATTCTGATGCTTTAGTCCGATGGATTAGTTTAGCTAAGAATACCCAGCTCGGAAATTCAAGAAAATGCTATTTTAGTTTATATGAATTTTTGGAATTCCTGTCGTTGTATGTCAATAAATGAAAAGTGTAAAAAGAAACCAAATGTTGCTACAATTTGGACCGCTTTCATTTTCCATCTATTTTTAATTCAAAGATGGCAACTTGCTGTGCAGAAAGCACATTCACCATAAAATATTGCATGGGGATAATAATGCTTCATCCTTGCTGCATTAATCACACTCATCGTCAAACATTTCGCAACTAATCTGCAAAACCACAGAACAACGGCATACGAGTAAATCTTTCTCCACCAAAAACACAACAGCAGCAAACGAAACCGGAAAGCTTTTCCCCGACAGCAAACTATTATAATCTTTTATGTTCATCAGAAATAAAAAAAAAACAAAAACGGAACTAACTCGAACACGTGCAGGTAGTGCAATGATAGCAAACAGGATGCAAATCAACAAGGATAAACTACCGGCAGCACAGCAAGGAGGATAAGGCCCCGTCTCTTGGCAACAAAGCATCCCACTCAGCAGGCGGTTTGTTTTTCTTCCGTTCTGTCAGTCAGCTTCTGCTCAGTGCCTGCTTTGATGGTTTGGCTGTTGCGAATCATAATTCAAATGTGAGTGAAAGTTGCTGAATCGTGAAAATACGTGCTGTGTCCGTTGTCGTGTGTGTGCGCTGGAGGAAAAAGAAAATAATAGTACTAACAACGGTGAAAAAGTGACAAGAAAAGTTTTATTCAAAGAACGGTGCAACATCTGCTGCGGTACGAGCAAGGCTGTGTCGAAAATGTGATGAGTTTTACGGTTGGTAATTCGCTTACTATGGGGAAATCTGTACGGAAGCTTTTCGCAGTGATGAAATTTTCCGAATGTGTTGAATGTGTGTCATAGGAAAACTGCATTGAGAAATGGGTAATTCTTCGTCTTCCTCGAAGAGTGAGAAAGGACGGAAATGTCGCAGCTTGCCGAATTCACCCGACGTGAGAAGGTAATGAATTGTTTTTGATTTGTTCTTTTTTATTTCAGCTTAGTGTCAAAAACTTATCTCGAAACTGACACCAATGACCATTACTCGGTCAATAAACAGAGCGTTTTACTAGTCGTTACTGGGCAAGTGCACTTATGCCAAAGAGACCCGACCCTCGTTCCTTTCTGTTCGTGCTGTTATTTATCAGTTTTCTCCAAACAATCACCAACAACTGCTTTGAAATTCGAGTTTCTTTCGCTCGTTATAAAATCAAAACACTGCTCTCGAAAGCAATTGAAACCGAATACCGCCCGGACCCCGAATCGGACGGTCCCGACCCGGTGGACGCCCCGAAGCTCGCGGAACTCAACCGTGCGGGACTAATGTTTTCACACTTGTCATTGTGCACTGTTTACGCTTCGACGAACCGTGGCTTCGGTTGGCCATTAGCGGTAATCTGATCCCAGCGGTTCGCATCCAGACCCGACAGACACAGTGGGAGGACATCTGTGGGACAGTATCGAGTGTAGTTAATCTGTAATGTAATTTTCAACCCGAAAAACGCAACTTCCTTTGCTACCGACCGAACAGAAAAGATTGATGATCTCTCGTTTTATTTTGTCTTCTGCCAAGCGTGATCTCTGCCAATAAATTGCAACTTTCTTTGGCTGGGGACGGTTGCACTGCGAACAAGAAATCTGAATCCACAAACAGTTGAGTGGGTGGCTTTGTGGGTTTGAAAATTTATCACCCGTTTATTTCGTAATGCAAAAATAATCCGGAATATATTGTTTTGGTATCCAAAATTGTCACCCAACAATGAAAACATCGAATGCAAACGCGCTGGAAGCTCAAACGGAAGTCAGCTGAAATTTTTGGCAATGCCATCTTCGATTGGACAGCAGTTAATGTTTTCCAGAGACGATGTCTGGAATTATTATTAGTGTCAATAAGTTGGAACTTGGGTAAAAACAATTGACAGATTTGACAGAATTGACTGAATTGACTGATTTGACAGAATTGACAGAATTGACAGAATTGACAGAATTGACAGAGTTGACAGAATTGACAGAGTTGACACGCTTCTTTCACCACTTTAAACACCTTCACACTTTTTTGTTTTATTAGCCAAGCATTTCCTCCCGTGCCATGTATTCGGATGTCCCGCAAGAAAACACTTTCCAATTGTCTCATCAACGAAGAGATAATCACGTTCACCGGTAGTCCATAGAATGTAACAACCCCTCGGCGATCGTATACCAAACTGTACAAGCAATTAATCATAAGGAAGCCATAAAAGTACAACCCTGCCTTCCTGCGCTCTCATCTGCCTTCGGCGGGAAATAAAACTGTAATAAAACGTCTAACGATAAAAACCGATCGCTACCGAAGGGGGGAAGAGATAAGCACGGTCGAGTATTGAATCATTCTCGCAAGTGACACCTAAAAGTACTGCTAGATCCATAATGATCGACGGTGCTGGTTGGTTCAACGACCGCGGCTCCTCCAACGCGCGTCTACTAGTCGTGCAGTTTCAGTTTCTTTTTTCTTTTTTTTTTTGGGCGAATCCGAAACCGGTAACGGATTCTCGGTGAAGCCTCATTAAAGCATATCATATATGTGGAGTTGTTGGCTTACAGTCGGGGCACCCACGCAGGGAGATGCACTGAGAGACTGACTCGTTTGACGGCTCCGTCATGCAGCGCGAAGCACAATGAAGAAGATTCGGATGTTGTGACTTGGTTGGTTCAGCTGAACTCGCTTAAGATTGGCGTGAATCGTCTGGGGCTTCCTTCGGACGACGGGACGGCCGGTCCCTTGGGCTTGTCCGGGTTTTCATTTTTTTTTTTCCGGGGGCGCAATGAAGAATGGAACCAAGTCATGCTGCCGATGCGACGATGCTGTGCGTTGGTTTTGACGGCCGTTTGTGCTATTATTGCTGCTGCTCCTGTTGCTTATGCTGCTATGTCGAGCTTCAGGCAACACTAAACCAACATATTATGACTCAATTCGACGCTCCGCACGCCATCGGTTCCAGGACGGGAACGGGTCAACCCGCGCAGCAAAGGTGTAATTGTATTCAATGCAAAACAAACAAACAAACAAACAAACAAACATTTTGTTATTGGAAAGGTGGGGTTGTATTTGCATTTGATTGGTGTTTGGCGTACGGGACAGTTTGTGCTTTATGACGAACGTCTATTGTTTAGCTTCGGAGAATACAATGATTTCAGTTCATATTAAGCCAGAGGGGGTGTAATTACCGAAACCTAAATTGTTGATTCTTGACGTGAATGGATTTTGTTGAAGTTACCAGGCATTGCCCGGTTATTATTTTGCCTGTTTGGTGTGTCATTGATTAACCAACTCTTAGAATCGGTTGAATATATAAGTAAGCGCAGTGTGAACTAAATATGAAATAACTGAAAATTTATTATTACAGCTACTTGATTTTCGCTTTACAGCTGCTGCAACACAATTTCCCCTTTTACGTTTATTGTACATATCGTTTTGCAAACGTATCATCAGATTACAGTAGCAAAACATTCCTCACGGTTATCAACAGGCACCTTTTATAGTTGAGCTCTACTTGACTTACTGAAGTTTCTTGATTTTAACGTATATGATTATTATCATTATTGATACTTGGAATTTTCAGTGATTTTTGCTAGACATTAACTATAACCAAAAGACAGCAAAGCTGTTTCTTTCAACCTATCGATGTGAAGTTCATTTTTTTACCAGAAACATTTCAACGAAATTCGACTGCACGTCCAATTTTCCAATTTAGTGCATTGCAAGTCGCGATACGAAACAAATTTCTCTAGTTCAACCAATAATATGGGTACCCTTGGGAAAACGACTGAATCTAAGCTGTTGTGTTAGTCATGGAGACGAGTTGCTCTTTGCTGCCTAACACTATTCGATTATTCAGCCATTTCAGGCTGTGGAATTGAACGTTTTCGCTTTGTCAGTGAAAGTTATTCTGTAGGATTTTGTCATGCAATTTCGGTGCAAATGTACGTTGAAATCTGTAATGCTTGGGTCGTAAAATATCATTCTCTTCGATTTCGAACAATATGCTTCACTTATAGTATAGGATTCAGAGTGACAAATGACCAGGAAAACTAGGTTTTGAAACCCAGCAAAACGTCGAAGAATCTAATGCAAAACAGGGAATTATATTAAAGATTGCTTCAGATAGAATTGGAACAATGACAATTGCCTGTATTTCAGTTGTTCATTATTGAATTCAAGATTTTTTTTTATACAAATGTAGTGTTTTCTTCATACTTTTAAGAAAAAATACGGATAAAATTATTCGTCACGGTTTCAAAGGAATTTTTGAATTTTTCCTGTGACACGGCTCATTAGGCGGCGCACACCTTCTTCGTCCATCGTTTTAGCTATCTTATTTCACCAGGTCGTGATCTGATTGATGTCTTTGACAACCTTTCCCTTTGCCTTAAGTCTCCTTTTCATGATTGCCCAGTATTTTTCAATAGGCCGGAACTAGGGGAAGTTGTTGGGTGGGTTAAGGTTTTTCGGAACAAACTGGACCCCTTTCTCTGCATACCATTCTTGAACGACTTTGCTGTAATGACAGCTTGCCAAATCTGGCCAAAATATTACGGGATGGTCGTGGGATCGAATGAAACGGCAAAATTCGTTTTTGGAGACACTCTTTTTCGTATAGGTCCGATGTCATTGTCTTATTTGTAAGGAAAACTTTCGTTTTTTTGTCACAGCTGCAAATGCCCTGCCAAATCATAAATTTTCTTGCAAATTTGTCGGCAAATACAAATTTCAATTTGGCTGGAACATCCCCCCGAGCCGTTGCCAAGTAATATTTTTGACCTGGGATTTGCCCGAAGTCAGCCTTGACATAGGTTTCATCGTCCATCAGAAGACACCCGTCGAACTTGGTCAGCACCTGGTCATATAGTTTCCGAGCACGAATTTTGACCACACTATTCTGTTTTATGGTCCGATTTGGCTGTTTGCTAGCTCGATACGACTTGATTCCTTCCCGGAGTCGAGTTCTCCTCACGGTACTATGGGCAGCACCGAATTTTCTGGCCAAATCACGGTCCGACAGATTAGGATTCCTCTCAATCGTCTTCAAAATCTTACCACGCAGTTTCCGGTCGACAGTTCCACTCCGACGATTGGCTTGAGGCTTCCGAATCGTCGTCAATGTTTCCTTATACCGTTTGATAACGCGCCATACGGTATTTCTGGGCAATTTCAGCTGTTTAGCTAGCCTAGATGCAGACTACAATGGATTTCCCAAATTACTGTGAACAATTTTTTCCCTTCTTCGGCTTCCATGTTGATTGTTTACAAAGTACAGTCGATTTGAGGAATGTCAAAAATCATACGTGAAGCTGACAAAATTCCCGAGACGTGGGCGCCAAGAACTTCCAAATCCTTCCACCAGGAGTGCCACAATATGAGCAAAAGTTTGTTCCAATTCTAAATGAAGCAAGCTTTACCAGCCCAAATATGAGTAATAATTTATGGAAATGAAAATTCTTAGCGGCGTTCATGTTTTTTTTTTTAAATTGCAAATGATTGCCCTAATTTCATCGTAATTTATCTCAATAATGCCATATTGAAACCTTATTTGTGTTATGCTAATATGCTAATATATTTCAGTCATCACAAAATTGTGAAAATTATCGGATTTGTATTGGTATTTGGAATAACGAGGGTATAAGGCAACTCCGTCTTTCGTTGCATTTGATCCGAGCCAGAGGTATCCATGTAAATTGCTGGTTACTAACAAGAATCAGTTAACAACTTGTCAATTCCGGAAAGTACATACAGTACAAGTACAACATCAACTCCGGAAAGTAACCTGTTTTAATCCACCTAGTGGAATAATGCTTCCTTTCGCATATCAATATTTCTATCATATGTGATATTGTGGTAGTCTTCAAAATAATTTTCTCCTATTCTTGAAAGAATAACCGGAATCGGTTTGTTTGGTCGTCTACCGATAACGATAACTGATTGGAGTAGTTTTGAGGCCGATTTAGAAGCTAGAAGCTAGCAGAAACTAGAAGCTATTAGCTGCAATTAGCTACAAGAATCTGGATGCTACACACTTAAAAAAAACTCTGTGATTGTACATCTTATTAGATGCACATAAATGAAGCGTCGCAGTTCACGCAAATTTACGTCGAAGAACATTTAATATTGTGTCTAAGACTCCATGACATGAAATTCATTGAAATAAAAAAAAATTACTAATAGCAACCGCCGCGACTTGAACCGAGAATCATTGGATCGCAAGTACATCTGTTAATCGACTGAGCCACAGAAACATGCATTTGCTTGGTTGGTAAAAGGTGCATTTAAATTCATACATTCGCACCTGCTAGCAGAACGCAAGTTACAGTCGAAACCAGTAAAATTCAAGCTCATCTAACATTAAGTCATTACAAATAAAATTGTCCGTCATTTGACAAATTAGAGGGTAGATGCTAGGAGAAAATACATGGTAGAATAATATAGAAGCTAGGAGAATTGAGAAGTTGGAAGGTAGAAAACATAAGCAAGTATAAGGTTTTATCGGTAAACTAGCAAACAGCAGCTGGAAGAAGTTCGTTGCTAGGAGCTAGTAGCTAAAGCCTAGAAACTAGAAGCTAGAAGCTACAAACTAGAATAAAGACACTAAGGAGTGTATCGATAACTAGTTAGCAACATTCAAAAAGTTATTACTCTGAAACGGCATAATTTTTTGCAGCGTGTTTTGCGGTGACATGTTTGTTTACATGTCAATAACAACTGCGCAATCGATTGGTTTCGGTACGGTTTATCGTTTCAATGATGAGTCGAATTGATCCGGTAACGCGAAAGAAAATTCTGCACACTTGGTGCTCAGAAAGTGGTGTCACGTACAACGAAATTGCAAAACGAGTGAAAGTGCACCACACCAGTGTCAAAAATATTATCGAGAAGTTTGGTAAGACCCTGTCCATGAAGGATTTGCCCCGATCCGGTAGGAAAACGGGTCCCAGCCAGCCCGGCCGGGACTTAAAAGTGGTTGCGTACATCAGGAAAAAAACCATCGGCGTCGACGCGGGATTTGGCCGAGCAGTTCAACACCAGCATCGGGATGATTCAACGGATGAAAGTTCGGAACTCCCAAGAAACGTACGCACAAGAAACAGAAGGTGCCGAAAAAGTCCTTGGTACAGCAAGTTCAGGCCAAAACAAGAGCGCGAAAACTGTATAACCGGATTCTACAGAATAAAGACGGATGCATCCTGATCGACGACGAAACCTACGCCAAGGAAGACTCTCGAGCGGTGCCCGGACCGCAATATTATACGAAATCGGTGTACCAGGACCTGGACGACGCTGACACCACGGTGGCGATGGAAAAGTTTGGGCAGAAGGTGTTGGTCTGGCAAGCAATTTGTACCTGTGGTTTGCGGTCGTAGATTTTCTTCACGAAGGGTACAATTAACGCCAAAGTGTACGAGGAAGAATGTTTGAAGAAGAGAATGCTGCCACTGTACAGAAAGCATAAGGCTCCTCCTCTCTTTTGGCCGGAATTGCCTTCAACCCACTACGCCAACTCCGTTCTACAGTGGTTGTCAAAAAATAATGCAGGAGTTCAAAAAAAAAACTGGACAGCTGCCAGCAGGAAAGTCACAAAAGTAACTGTGCAGAATTTAATGAAGAATGTCAAGTCCAAAGTGCGAGCGTTGCACAGAAACTAGGATTTTCTTCAATATAATCAGTGAAAGGCATAAAAATGTAATTTTCCTACAATATGTCGAAAACTGATATCAAAATATGTTTTTTTTCGCTTTTTTATCAATGTTGCTAACTACTTTTCGATACACTCCTTAGATACCAGAATATAGTAGATAGGAGCTAGATGAAACTAGAAGCTACAAGAAGTCAGAAGAAACAAGAGTCTAGAAGAATATCGAATCTAGTAGCTGCAATTAACTACAGGAATCTGAACGCTAGCAGAATTTGAAAGCTATGTGAAGCTGGAATCTAGAAGCTAGAAGGTAGAATATAGAAGCTAAAAAGAGGAAGTTTTCAGCTGAAAACTAGCAGATATTTGCTAAAATAAATTCATAGCTAGAATCTAGAAGGTAGAAGATAAGAAAAGTTACATGGTAGATTAAGATATAAGCTATAAGAAGTTCGTTGCTAGGGGCTAATATCAAGAAGTTAGAAACTATAAACTATAAGATAGAAACTAGAAGCTACAAATTAGAACAAAGAAAAAATACTATAGGAGCTAGGAGCTAGATGAATCTAGAAGCTACAAGAAGCTTGAAGTCAGAGGAAACTAGAAGTTAGAAGAATCTAGCGACTAATAGCTGCAATAAGCTAGAATAATCTGAATGTTAGCTGAATCTGAAATCTATGAGAAGCTAGAATCTCGAAGCTAGAAGATATGATAATAAAAGACAATAAAAGATAGAAGCTGGATGATAAAACTTAGAAGCTTGAATCTAAAAAAATAATAAGATACTGTAAGATAGAATCTAACCATTAGGAGCTTGAAACTAGTGAAAACAAAGTAGTTAAAAGAATCAAGTAAAAGTTTCAAGCAAGTGGAATAAACTAGTACATTATTCTTTTTGCCATTTCCTGAGCTGGAATACTACCTCGATTGACAAGTTTATTACAAGTAGAACAGGACCGAGAGAAGGTTAGTCTAAATGGATAAGTGGTTGATATGAAATCTAGTGAAAAGTGGTGAGTGATCCCAGGCAAATTTCTACGAGTATAAAAACCGAGGAGACAGAACACATTAAGAACAAGCGAAGAAAGTAAAAAATATGTACATAAAAATGAAAAATGTAGAGGGACTAAAATGTGAAACATCAATAGAAAAGTGTAGAGTTAAACATAAAACGTAGGTGGAAAATGAAAGGCAAATCATGCAATCAGTATGACAAAAAAAGTACGGGTATGTAATGTCAGAGACATAACTGGATGTCGTGAATACGAATAAATTCTACACTTTTTCTTTATACTTCTAATATCAATTAGTTGATCGATTGCGGGAATTGTGCAAGCTTTCCCCCCTTTTTCACTACTAGAATTTTGAACGAGACACTAAAATACAGATTAGATAAATTAAACATTCTGACATACAACTAAATATTACGAAATAATCAGTATAGTTCTTTATAATAAAATAATGGTTGTTCTGGAAAGAACCTTTCATGAATGGCTTCTGAGTCGGTGCTATGAATTCTATAAAGCAAATCAGCAGAAAATTACTACAAACTACAACTAGATGAAAATTGTGCCGTATGCAGAAGAGTGAAGTAAAATTTCGCATCTTTCTTTGGATATAAAACTATTCTTCTAAATAGCAGCATACAGAATTTTGATGTCGATTATTTCATTTCGAATTTGAATATTTCAGTGAAAAACATTATCAAAATGCCGTACGGGATTAATTTCTGAAATTCAAAAAGGTTAAATTGTGTAATTCTCTATAATTTTAAACACTATTGCGAATTTTGCACTGCAAAAATTGCGCAAAGCAAACCATATTATCCTATATTTGCACTACACTGATGGATTTAAATTCCGATATGCAAAGAAGCAATCTTTATAGTTCTTTAGATAAAATTTGGAGCCATAAGAAGGGCTGATTTTGTCTAATGTTCCCCATTATCCATTTTTCGTTGTATTTTGCTCCAATGCAAACGACCAGCAGCAGGATGACGCGATCGACATTCTATGAAGGAAAACTGGCTCTGTGACCTGAGCGCTTGGGGCTTTAAACCACTCAGAAGGTCTGCTTTCATTGCCGACTGCTCCTCCTGATGACCGAAGTCCAAATGAGAGGACGACTTGAGTGTTTCACGCTTTATACTTGCTTTGTTCTTACTGATGTTGGTGGAAAAATCTCACCTTGACATTCAGTTTCGTCTGTAGCAATAGAAGAAATGAACGATTTTCTATCAAAGTTTACCTTTTATGCTCTTCTAGTAGATAATCAGATCTGACATGTGCCTGACTATCTCAAAACCGTCGTCCGGGTGCGAAAAAAGCAAGCAAGCGTGATGAATTTTCCTCATTATTTCCAAAAGTTTTAGAAAACTTTGTTTTTCAGTTATTTATGGTTATCTCACACTGTTGAAAATTTATTGACAAATTCCTGATCATATTTCCGATAGTTTGTGGAAAAAATTATGTTTTTGGGTTGAGTACACCAAGGAATATTCGCGATAAAGTTCTGCCCATTCTTGTACAGGGTAAATTTTGAAAAGGCGCCCCATAGTTAAGTAAGTTGTATTCACGACAAAAGAGTATACTATAGCATGTATGGGTTAGCAATTCAATACATACTGATCTGATACTGATCTTAGAAGCCAGTTGTCGTATGTTCGAGCCCCGAGCTGGAACTATCCTTAGTGTCAGTAGGATCATAGCTCCAGCCGTGCAATGGTTCTGTACGCTATGAATCGGCTGAAACAGAACATCAAATTCCACAAAGAAATGTAATAACAATGCCTATAGAAAGTATAGAACGAATCTAAAATAGAACCAGAATGAACTGATATGACAAAAATTAGAAAGTAAAAAAATAAAATGGGAAACAAAAAGAAGCAATAATGAGGTAAAATATTTTTGAATAAATCAAAGAGTAAAACTAAATGCGTAGAGTAAAGATTTGAGTGAAAAGTCTAAAGCAAAACTGTACATCAAAATAAATGAAGAGAGAGTATCGTTAAAATGAAAAGTAAATCTAAAGTTATAACTAAATTATAAAGCGAATGGATTAAATAGTAAACCAAGAATGGTTTAGATTATGGCTAGTACCCATTTGCAGAGTGAAATGAGTAAATCAAGAAAAAATTTCGCAACAGGGGTTGGAGTAGAAACAGTAAAGCAAAAAAAGTAATTCAAACAGCTTCAAGAGAAAAATTGAAATTAAAATAACAGAAAAAAATTCAATTTGATAAGTGTAAAAGAACCAAAGGAAAAAAAGGCGGGTGGGTAATGTCAGAGACATAACTGGATGTCGTGGAAAAAAACTGACACGCTCCCATCACTTTTCCGAATATCAGTTAGATGATTGATTGTATAAATTGTGCAAGCTTTCCCCTTTTTGCTAACAGAGTTTTCACTTTCGCTTTCGCATTGCCGTTCGTAATTGAATGTGTTAGTGACGGTGCAAATTATTTTAACTTCCATCTTGATGAATCTTTTGGTAGGAAATATTGAATGTTTAATTAACTCTTAATGATTATTTGTGGCACTAAAAACTGCCTTGAATTGTCACAATCAACAAGATCTGCATTTAGATCTGAGATGGTTCTCGTGTGTCTTGTTTCGACAACAGTTGTTCAGAAAATGGTGGAAAAGCTACAAAATTCAACTAGTTCTTTAGGATGATCTTTAGCATTGAAAAGTGCTTTGAATGGACTTTTTGGTTGCCTTTCTACCGGTTTTCGGTGCCATCCTGCTGACGGTATCTCGTACGTTCAGAGTAGCTGCTTCAACTTAAATGACGCTATTTCTCACATGACATTTCATTTTATACCTGCTACTGGCAGCGGTGTACGGACAGCCCCTTTGCCAAAATTCCTTTTTCTGTTCGCAGAACGGGAAACAGTGAGACGACAGGTCTTCGATGTTGCTCTCGTGCATATTGTTTTGGGAACAGTTGCTCAGCAAATGGTAGGAAAAATGAACCACTCAACTTTTATATGGATGCTCTTGTATAGATGCAGACATCTCGCGTTCTGATTGGCTGGTGCTGTCATGGGTTAAATCAAACAGGTTTTTCAAAAGTGTATTATTGAAAAACTTCAATGTAGTTGCAATACACGTTCAAGTTGAAAATTTTCGATTCTATTGGTAGTTAGATTATATAAATCCTTCCACAGATCACTGAGCTATGAGTTTTCAATATACGAGAAAGGCAAATGCGCCTTATGAATTATCCTCTTTGATACTCGTTTATACAAAACATTTCTGAAAAGTTTAATTTTGAACTATTTGAGATTATGTCACACAACTGAAAATATCATAAAATTGTGATCATATTTCCGATGGCATGTAGCAAGAATTATGTTGATTCATTAGATACAACAAGAGATATTCACGATCAAAAACTTATCACTCTCTCAGAGTGTAAATTTTGAAAAGGCGCCCCATAATAAGGTAAGTCGTATTCACGACAAAATGTGAAATGAAATGTGAGAAACGAGAAGAACAAAGTTAAAAGTGTAAAGTTAATAATTCTAAACTAAAAGTGCAAATCGAATTATAGAAACCGAAAAGTTCAAAGCGAAAAGTGCGACAACAACATGGGAAAAAATATTGCTAAGCGAAAATTTCATAACGAAAAACTCTCAAGAAAAGAAATAATTTTCAAGTCGAAAAGTGCAGAACGAAAAATGCTAGCGCCAAACGTATGAAGCGAGAACTGCAACGCATGTGCATGTCGAAGAGTGAAAACCGAAAAGTACAAAGTGAAAAATGCTAAGCGAATATTTCAAAACGGGAAACTCTAAGAGAAAAGTTCAAGTCGAAAAGTGTAGAACTTAATGTACAAAGCTAAGAATGCAAAGCAGAAAGTGTAAAGCAAAATGTTCAAAGCGAAAAAAGCAAAATGACTGGTCCAAAGCAAAAAAAAAAAATGAGCGAAAAGGTGTAAAACTGTAAACTGCAAAAAGTAAAGAGTAAAGTTTGATAAAGGAGATTCTACACTTTTCAAGCGTTCACTGTTAAAACGACGTAACGCATTAGAAATAAAACACAATCCGTTAAAAACGAAAAGTAAGAAATAAGAGCAGTACTGAGTTAGGAGAGGGAAGAGTAAAAGTTCAGTTTTAAGATATAAAAACGGAAAGGTAATATCAGGGACACAACTGGATCGATGAGAATCCGAATCAAATAGACACGCTTCCTACTAAACTTATTTGATGTTAAACAGTGTTGAATGCACTCGATCAGAATACGATTGTTCCGTAGAATATTGATGGAAATTATTGCTGCTGGATCGGTTCAAACAAAACAACCCTCTATAAAGATCCTCCACATTGAGTAAAGTGTCGAGAACAGTTCCCCAGGAATAATTTTTTGGTTCTGAAAATAACCAATAAAAAGTATTCTGTTTTTAAGCATTGTGCTTTCTCCTAGAATGCGTCAGGTCCACTGAACATCGATACAAAAATCGATACATACCAGTTGCAAGGCTCGATGCGAACGGCGCACAAAACAGATCAGTCAATTAATCACAGTCACTGTTGAATTCGTTCGAGCGTGTTGTCCTCTGATGGGAAGGATTAATATTAAAAAGTAAAGGTAAAATAGTTAAAAAGATCATAGAGCAAGGAACGAAAAGATTACCGAAAATAATGAAGACTAATAAGGAAAGAATGAGCCTTGAAAACAGTTCGAACAGTCCCTATTTTTGGGACATAAAATGTACGATTAAAGTCAAGCAGTAAAAATATTCGAATCGCGATTTCGATCATACGAAAAAAGGAAAAGGACATGAATGATAGAGAGGTTGAGTGAACATTCAGAGAAAGAATTGAATTGCAAAAAACATGAATAATCAATTTCGAAACATGAATAATCGAATTTAGACCTGAGTGTTTTTTTCGTGTGCAAATTCCTGCATCTTCGTTCATACGCGAAAGATTGAAATATCGATAAATAAATCACCGGTTGCTTTGTTCAAGAAAGGTGTAATTCTGTTACTGTCCAATCCATCAGAACTTTTATGCTAAAAAAACCTCCACGCGACAATTGTCGATTCTACCTTCAATCTCAACCGAAGCTAACGTGTGCGCCACAAAGTCGCCCAGCTCTGCTCCACAAACGACATGCAAATTACAGGATGCTGGTCGTCGTCTAATGGCGGCGGCAGGCGGAAAAAGTGTACCGCCACAGCCTTTGCCTTTCTCTAATTTCGTTCCACCTGCCTTGATCCTCGCCCGAAGAGTTCAGCTCGATGCGATCGCACGATAAGAGCTGACACATTGAATTAATTTGATTAGCAGTGAAAATTAACGAGCAGCTTGCACCGAACGATGATCGATTTTCGTTCCGTTCGAGATTCGCCACATTTTTCTTCTACATGCTGCGAATCGGATCGATCGAACGGAGCGGCAGCTGGAGGAAATCAGCTGTTATAAACTTTCAATTTGCCAGCCATGCACTGTGTGCAACACATCTCCCCCTCATCCCATATATGCAACCGACCGACATGGGGGCCATGCAAAATTAATGCTAGACGATAAGAAATATACGCTTTGCGATGCAAACAAATCAACTTTTCAATTTTCTATTTCTCGCTACGTCGCTGGTTTCCATGCCTTTTTCCACGGGATCTCGGCCTGGCATCGCCGACTTCGATCTGACGACGGAGGCGGCGGCGACTTTTGACTCTAGAGAGACCCAGTTGCAGTCGAACACCGGACCGCTAGAACGTCATTCGGTAGCATTCAGATAGAGACCAACTGGTTTTTGTGAATAGTGGTTGAGGATGGGGTAAACTGAAAATTTATTTTCAATCGAACCAATTGAGGTGGTTTTGCCTTTTGGCTGTTGGCTGTTATTGTGAAATATCAACCAGAAAATAAAAAATGCAATTCTGAATGTTTGGATCGAATTTGTGTTGGTAAAACTAGAAGTAAACTTGTGTTGAACGGAGAACGGAAAATCAGATTTGTTGGCATAAATTAATGGAACTGCGCCCTGGAAAACAATAACCGAAAATATTGAAATTCGTTAAATTACCAACATAACCATGCTGGCTTACGTTTAATAATACCTTCACCCCATTCGTTCCAATAAAACCCATCTTTAATGACTCCCATGGGCAGAATTACTTTCAAATTGTACCTTTTGTTGTCGAGTGGCTGCTAGACCGATGCTGCAGGCTAGTCACGGACATCACCTGAGCAGAGGAAATGGTGCATCGGATGCATTGCAATTTGTGAGAGCGCTCATCGGTGGGCCAGCTTCTCCCGGTTCGGTTCCTCCCTTTCACGACCCGAAAACTAGGTCTACTGACTTGCTGCACAGCCATTTGTTGGCTATCGTTAATAATTCATAGCCGGTGTGCAAACCGCAGCAGTGCATCGGCAGTGCAATAATGCACTGGCAATGAAAGGAAACTTTCGAGTCGGGTGGTGTAATCATTGGATTTATTTTGTTGCATCGTAATGACACTGCATAACGAGGGCTTCAATCCACCATGCAGCACACTACGGTGCGGCACCTTAGCACCCACCAAATACCAATGGCTTGGTCTGGCGAAAGCGGGAACCGGAATGTGTAGATAATAATAATTTTGTAGAGTGATAGAACGACTGTTTTCAGTTGTGGAAATAGGGTCTATTTATTTATTACCATTAAGATAAAAAAAGTGATAATTTTGCAAGAAACAACAAAAAACTGACCTAATATTTCTAGATTGCGTTTCTTTAGAAATTGATATTCATTCAAATGGTAAAAGCCTCGAACATTATCCGTAGATTTTCGTTTAGAGAAAAATGAAGTTTTTTGCCATAGAAAATCCTTATATAGCTACAGTCAATTCTTCAGTTGCAGCTTTTCTCTGTTTTGTATCATTAGATTATGTCTGATGTTTTACTAATATTTGTTTCATTTTTTAATATTGGAGCGATTTCTTATTGATGTTAATTTATAAATATTTCCTCAGCACACTATCAAATAGCAATATCTCGCAAATTACGATTCCGAAATAATTATCTCGCTGGAACTCCGGGCCCGGGTGTGAAGAGGACAACCTGAGTCAGATAGCGCAGTAGGAATAAATACAAACTTTTGTCAAAATTGTTGTCCGATGTGCACGTCAATAGCAAAGATAAACAAATATATACAAAAACAAACAAATGTATACGAAATTAACTAAAAACAAAGATAAGTAAACAAAGATAAACAATGATGAACTAAACTAAACAAAGATAAGCAAAGATCACTTAGATAAAAAAAAGATAAACAAACAAAAACGAAGAAAAACAAACATCAACAAAGATAATCAAAATTAAACAAAAATAAAGAAATATAAACAGAGATAAACAAAAATAAATAAAGATGAAAAAGATCAGCAGAGGTAAGCAAACAAAAATAAGCTTATGTGAACGAAGATACCTAAAAAACGAAGATTAACAACGATGAACAACAATATACAGAAATAAACAAAAACAAAGAAATATATAGATAAACAAAGATGATAAAAGATAAACAAAGATTAACAAAGATAACTAAAGATAAACAAAGATAATTAAAGATAACTGAAGATAAACAAAGATAAATAAAGATAAACAAAGATGAACATAGATAAACAAAGATAAACGAAGATAATCAAAGATAAATTGATATAAACAAATATAAACAAACATAAACAAACATAAATAATAATTAACAAAGATAAACGAACATAAATAATGATAAACAAAGTTAAACAAACATAAATAAAGATTAACAAAGATAACAAAAGATAAACAAAAATAAACAAAGATAACTGAAGATAAACAAAAATAAACATAGATAAACAAAGATAAACAAAGATAAACAAAGATAAACAAAGATAAACAAAGATAAATAAAAATAAACAAATATAAACAAACATAAATAAAGATATACAAAGATAAACAAAGATAACAAAGATGAACACAGATGAACAAAGATAAACACAGATAAACAAAGATAAACAAATATAAACAAAGATAAACAATAATAAACAATAATAAACAATAATGAACAATAATAAACAAAGAAACAAAGGAACAAAGAAACAAAGAAACAAAGAAACAAAGAAACAAAGAAACAAAGAAACAAAGAAACAAAGAAACAAAGAAACAAAGAAACAAAGAAACAAAGAAACAAAGAAACAAAGAAACAAAGAAACAAAGAAACAAAGAAACAAAGAAACAAAGAAACAAAGAAACAAAGAAACAAAGAAACAAAGAAACAAAGAAACAAAGAAACAAAGAAACAAAGAAACAAAGAAACAAAGAAACAAAGAAACAAAGAAACAAAGAAACAAAGAAACAAAGAAACAAAGAAACAAAGAAACAAAGAAACAAAGAAACAAAGAAACAAAGAAACAAAGAAACAAAGAAACAAAGAAACAAAGAAACAAAGAAACAAAGAAACAAAGAAACAAAGAAACAAAGAAACAAAGAAACAAAGAAACAAAGAAACAAAGAAACAAAGAAACAAAGAAACAAAGAAACAAAGAAACAAAGAAACAAAGAAACAAAGAAACAAAGAAACAAAGAAACAAAGAAACAAAGAAACAAAGAAACAAAGAAACAAAGAAACAAAGAAACAAAGAAACAAAGAAACAAAGAAACAAAGAAACAAAGAAACAAAGAAACAAAGAAACAAAGAAACAAAGAAACAAAGAAACAAAGAAACAAAGAAACAAAGAAACAAAGAAACAAAGAAACAAAGAAACAAAGAAACAAAGAAACAAAGAAACAAAGAAACAAAGAAACAAAGAAACAAAGAAACAAAGAAACAAAGAAACAAAGAAACAAAGAAACAAAGAAACAAAGAAACAAAGAAACAAAGAAACAAAGAAACAAAGAAACAAAGAAACAAAGAAACAAAGAAACAAAGAAACAAAGAACAAAGAACAAAGAAACAAAGAAACAAAGAAACAAAGAAACAAAGAAACAAAGAAACAAAGAAACAAAGAAACAAAGAAACAAAGAAACAAAGAAACAAAGAAACAAAGAAACAAAGAAACAAAGAAACAAAGAAACAAAGAAACAAAGAAACAAAGAAACAAAGAAACAAAGAAACAAAGAAACAAAGAAACAAAGAAACAAAGAAACAAAGAAACAAAGAAACAAAGAAACAAAGAAACAAAGAAACAAAGAAACAAAGAAACAAAGAAACAAAGAAACAAAGAAACAAAAAAACAAAGAAACAAAGAAACAAAGAAACAAAGAAACAATGACAAATAAAGAGAAGCAAAGATGAATCGAGATGAACAAAGATAAACGAAGAGGAACAAAGATAAACGAAGGAGAACAAAGACAATCCGTAGCAAACAAATATAAAAAAAAACATTGAAGAAATAAAACATAAGGATAAACAAAGATTAACAAAGGTAGAACGGAATAAACAACGATGAACAAATATAAATGGAAATAGACAAAGGTAAACAAATTTAAATAAAGATTTTCAAATAGAGTAACAGAGAGTAAGTGTAAAAATACGAAATTTGCTTCAATCAATTATCGAGAGAATAAACTGGTTTAAAGACTGTCCCAGAAAGTATGGACGCACTTTGAGTTCGCTGTAAATAATGCACAAGTGTTAGATATTCAAATTTTATTCGATATAGTGATAATATTAGACTACAACAACAGAATATTATTCTCAACATTTGCTACTTAGCCATTGTAGACTAGCTGGCGCACCTTCTTGCGAACGTTCCAAATTGAATTTCGTACAGACTTCTTGGCGACAAGTTTTGACACTTTTTTCCTTTTTTTTTTTGAACTGTTGAATGGTTTCGGCTGCCGAGACATGTTTCCTTAGATGTGCATTCTTGAATGCCCAAAATTCCTCAATTGGTCGAAGTTGTGGGCAATTTGGTGGATTCATGTCTTTTGGGACGAAAGTGACATTTTTGGTAGTACAATACCGTTCTACCGTTGGTTTCGAGTAGTGGCAAGATGCAAGATCTGACCAGAAGACAACAGGATCCTTGTGGCTTCGAATCATGGGTAGAGCTGTGCGCCGCCGCGCCACGCCGCCGCCGCCGATAATTTCGACACGCCGCCAATTTAAGAAAAAGATGATCAGTGCGCCGGTTATCACATTTCAATCGTGCCGCCGATAATATTACATCAGCCGAAAAAATGATTTTATCAATGTGGAAAATTGTTTACAGTTTTCATGAAAATTCATTGAAAATTACAGTACAGTTACTTTCCTCCTACTTATACTGAAAATCAGTACTACCGATGTCAACCGAAGCCAATGTCATTTGATTAAAAGCCTATTTTCTGTCTTTATTTAAAAGATTTTGAGATATTGGCACATTATCGGTCGCGACATCTGAAAATGAAAAATGGAACCAAGAAAAGGAGGGTTCTTCCGAAAAAAATAAATAGTGTTAGGTTTTTTCCGATTAACATTTTTTTTAGAAACCAGTGTAGTGTTGATTTCGCAGGTACTAGAATGTTTAGTGATCGAGTACCATTTATTTTGGATACTTTATTTGTTATTTCCGGGCATTTGAAAAATAGTATTGAACAAAATTTCATGATCCATTCTGAATAAACGTTAGTTTTCGCACAATAGATTAAGATCAACGTTACCAACTCAAAGTAAAAACATTTTCTTCTACTTCTATTATGACTTTTCAAATGAATTTACCCGTTTTCATAAGAAATCGTTACAAATGTGAAGTAATTAAAATTTGAATTTGTTAATTTGATATTATTTATGATATCTGAATGAATTTGAGCGCCAAATCGATTTTATGTTAATTACATACGTACGAAAAAGATATACTTATTTTTTTAATTTGATAAAACGATTTTTATACATGATAATTATCAACTATGTAAAAAGCGATTTGAAAAATAGTTCCGAATAAAACTTCATATTTCTTGCTCATAATAAAAAAACCCTTTGTATATGAATGAAATATTTATTTAAACAATAGTCAACCATCTCCAAATATCGCACTTATATTCATCTCAATTTCTCCTCTAATTCGATACATTCGAAAACATTTACCATCTCCATTCACTACGTTGGCTTTAATGGATCATATAAACATTAGGATCGTTGATTGTAGGTCGACAAAACAATAAGATAGAGAAATTGTCCTGTGTGAATCAATATTAAAATGTTTAATATGTTTATAATTGATTACGCCGAATCGCGCCGCCTCCGCCGCCGATGTTTTCAGGAAATAGCGTCACGCCGATTCGCCGCCGCCGCTGGTCAAAAAGACGTTTCAGCCGCCGATGTTGACAAATTTGATCGGCGCACAGCTCTAATCATGGGTAGAAGTCGTTTTTGTAAACATTCCTTGATGTATATTTCGCTGTTCATTGAAGCAGTGGTGATGAAGGGTTTCAAAATCTTACCGCAGCTACAAATTGCTTGCCAGATCCGGTTTTTGGTTGCGTCCATACTTTCTGGGACAGTCTTTATCATATTCGAGTTGATAATGGAAGCTTATTAGGAGTAGGGTAGGGTCTAATACTTCATAAGGCGACGATCATTTCGAACACATTTCGTACCGGAGATATAATCATATAGGTGACTAAACTGTCAAATTACACTTTTTCTGTCCGCATTCTATATTCTCTTATTGAGTATTATTGAAGCTATATGAAGTTATAAAGTTTTTAAGTACGCTTTTGTAAATAATCCGAATCATTGTTTTTGCATTTTTTTCTATAATTCATGTCTAATATTTCACGTAATTCTTCTATCATTTTTGTGTTATTTTCCTATCAATTTGGCGACATTATCGTTTCGTTTCTGTTTCGCGTTTATTTTGTATATTTTAGTCTTATTTCTATAGCTCTAGGTATTATTGAACTATCATTTTTGTGACTATCTTTTTTGTGTGTGTGTTTTTTTTTGTAACATTTTAGTGTCAATGTTTGGAGTTTCAGCGGTTAGTGGAAAGAAACTCAACCGTTCCCTTAAATTGCATTATGATTTTGTTTATAATACTAACACAATAGTGACCGACAGATACCAGTATTTCGTTTGCTATTTATATATATCTTCTGTGTATCAACTTCGAAGTCTGTTTGAAGAAAATTTGCAGTGCTGTTTCTGTTATTTTTGTATTATTTTTTTCTTAATTTTTACACCCTTCTAGAATTTTCGAATCTATTATTTTTTCATCTTTTTTCATTTCATTTTTTTATTCGATTGAGATCCATCTTTTACCGCATGCGGTAGAACCTTTCCGGGAACAGATACCGTATATGTAATCAACCCGAAGGTGCTACTATATGACAGTTTCAAATCAAATTAGGCTCACTAGTCCGCAAATAAACTCCGCTTTGCACGCAACACTTGCTATTTAGTATGGAAAACATATTGGCACGTGAATCGATGTTGGTATGTGACACATCTAATTCCGAATGCATGGGATAATGCAATTGCATCGTTGTGGCATAGAAAAGTACCAGCCGATTATTTACGGATTGCTTTAATTAGATTTTAGTCGGACGATAGTAGGCCATGGCCGTTGCATTTCATAAATCAGTTTCGATAGACAACCGACGCATCTCTAATTGCCTAAATCTCGGCTAAATTTGTTTTTTTTTCATTAATCAACCAAAAAATTAACCATCTTCACCGAACTTCACTACTCGTACTTGAGATCACAATTTTTCACCTCACCCTAGCAGATCACCTGGTCTACGACGATGGGGAAGGTGTAAACTGTTTAACCGTTTTATGCAGCTCATTGACCTTCTTTTGCCTCGTTCGTCGTCGTCACCGTTGTTAGTCGGTCGGTCGGTCGGTCGTTTGGTAAAAGCGTTTAACCTGAGACGCTACGGTTTGTGGTCGTGCTTTCTAACTTTGCAGATTTTTTTTTCTCTCTCTCCCGCTCCTACTCCGACAGCGGAGAAGGCGGCAACCGAGCAAATGTTCAGGTCAAGTGATGCTGGTAGATATTTCGGTATGAGGCACAGCCCGCCTGCTGTATATCCGTCTGTCATTTGTGTCTTTGACAGACGAGACGTGTTAACTGCTGGAACGTGATCGAACATATGCTTTCGAGTGTGCTGACTGCCATCGCACTTTCTGGGGGTGGGGGTGGGGGAGGTTATCTGTCCGGTTTTGTTGCTGTTTGCTACATTCGCCATTTGTTGAAAGTGTTATTAGGATCCACCGATTTGCGCAAAAAGATACCGCCGCTGACAGATTTCGCAATGAGGTTCATCTCGCAGAAGGTTAATTTGACAGCGCGCATCGACTTAGTAGGCATTGTTTTATTTTCGAATAGGATGGATGAGCTCATCGAAATCCTTGATTGGAAGAAAACAACGATGATAACGTTGTTGAAGTGATGAAACGATGGTGGCTTGGTGACGTTCCTTCACTCGTAAAACTCCACTTGTGTGGGATTGAGTAATCGTACTTCGTTGCAATAAACACCGTCAGCAGAACCGTGAAGCCAAAACAAACTCTACA
Source organism: Malaya genurostris (assembly GCF_030247185.1). Lineage (NCBI taxonomy): Eukaryota > Metazoa > Arthropoda > Insecta > Diptera > Culicidae > Malaya > Malaya genurostris. The sequence continues at coordinate 336,929,430 of NC_080571.1, read as the reverse complement.
CCCAAGTGACAACGAGTTCCAGATCATTTAAATGAAACAAAAAAAAAAAATAACCCAACTCGTAAGCTGATTCAGCTGGAAGCAATTTCGCATCTGTGCGCACGCGAGAACGTCTGCTAATGAGAGGGTGCCGTACGACAAACCATGTCAGGCCTCCCTGTCAATGCTGCTTCTCTGTCTACCCGCGCCCGCCCTCAGACTAGCCTGCTTTGATGCATCCCGTCGTCACGTCACGACGTTACGTCGATTGCGAGAGAGTTTTGGCTTAGCCAAACAGCTAATGCCACTGGAATTAGCAGACTGGCTAGGCCTGTAGTAGCGTATATATAAATTACAGTAGTTTGACAGGGAGATGAATTGCTCCAAGGAATAGAATTGACCGAAAATGGAATTGGGGCGGCAGCTGGTCGGTGAGCTAATTGGATTAATTCGTGACACTCGTTGCGCTGTCGGTTGTTCGTCATGGGAATATTGTCTCGTTGTCTTCAGGGTGTAGAGATTGACGAAAAAAAAAACCTGTGGTTTTATGCTGGCAGTTGTGATAGCATTGTATCAAAAAAAATGCTCCGAAGGGATATCTTTGTCGAAAGAAGCTTAGCATTGCGTTTTTGGTTTTTTTTCTTCAAAACCAAACGTGAAAGTCGATTTAACGAACCTTATCCGAGCCCCTTAACAACGTTGAAAAATTAACAAACTGTTTCTCATAAATCGCCTGTCTGCTTAACAAGCTTCTTTTTTGATATCCCAATCTCCCCACAGTCGACGCAACTTAAACAAAAACGACACGGCTTGTCATCGAGCTGTCATTGGCTTGTTTATAATCCCTCTTGTCCCTCTGCCCGGCCACGGCTGAACATGTTGCTCAGATTCCCATAAAACTAATATGCTTTCCGAGAATTTTGAAATTTCAATTCAATCATTTGTTTACTTACAGCAACGGAACGGTTCAATGGCCTTCCCTCGCATTAACATTGAACCTCTCTCCCTCTCTCTCGCTTCCCGTACTCTAGCTTTCCAGGCACCCATGATCTGTGATGTGGTCTAAGCTAGAAACCAGTAAATGCATTTTTGCCATAATCCACTTCGATGCGTTGGTTTTCTGAATCTCTGACTCATGACCTACTGCGATTGACTAGTCGATCGACCGACCGACCGACCAACCAAAAAAAAAAAGACAGCTTCTTCCAGACTTCCCCGTCAGTCAGTCGTTTGTATCTTCGGCGGCTAATGGAAGTGATTGCCAAGGTCCGCTGATTGATTGCCTGTCCCGGAGGGCAACCAATCTAGTCTGGTTTTCCTGAGTAGTGAGAACCGATTATCGAACAGAAATGTGATGCTTCTCGAAAATAGTGATCCTCTGTTCTGCCCCTAAGGCCTGAAATAAATTGAGGTCCGTCCGGGATTTCTGTTTTCGGAATACGCGGAAACATCAGAGAGCCGATGGTCGAAATTACTATCCAGTATGAGAAATTTATGGGCTCCAGTTAGTTTTTTTTTCTATCTAGGCTGATGCTAATTCGGAATACCAAAAAAAAAATGCCAGATGCCAAATGGTCTCCAACCTATGACGGGCGTGAAATTGGCAATTTGTCGTGTTTGGACTGTCGCCAGGCTGGTGGTGCCGAATTCGAACATGTGCTCCGTCGACCGAGGAGATGTCATAAATTTGTTTGTTAAATTTCATAATTGGAAACTGGGCTGAGAATGGAGCTCAAACCGGGTACAATCCCTAATACATTAGCATTTTTATTTGGTGCGAAGCTTCCATGTTATCTCTAGTTTGATCGCTTTTCAACAATCGCAGATCTAGAAGATTACCTCTTAATTTAAATTGCTGTACATATCAAACAAGGTACGAAAAACCTCTCGAGTATCATCTTGCCAATAAAAGTTTCGTTTCATCGTTTCAATAAAATTAATCTACTTCATTCATTTTTGTTTATTTCGTATTTCTCAATGCCCAGCATTTGAATTCGATATAAAGGTAGGGATAGAACACAAAGTATTTACGGAGTAGAGCCGCAAACTCTTATTAACATTGATTCAATTCATTTGCATTACCAATTCAAAATTTACTACGCTGACAAAAGATACAGATCGATTCGTCGAAAACAATTTTCTCCCAAAGGCCATTTCGTTGAGAAGAACGTACCGTCGAATCGGACATGATCCTTGAATTCTTACCGAAACGGATTTTATATAATGAGCAAAAAAAGTTTCGTAAACCGGTTTCGTGTTGTTGATACATACACTGAGGTCTTTTGTTGCGCCGGGGGAAACGTGCCGCACAAAAAAAGGTGGGTGGGTAATGGCAGAGACATAACTGGATATCGTGAATACGGAAATAACTGACATGTTCCTTAACACTTCCGAATATCATTTAGTTGATCAATTGTATGAATTGGCAAGCATTCCCTTTTTTCACATTTTTCGCAAAACAAAGAATGCTTCTCGATTACTGTGAATTTCTCACAGCAAAAAGTGCACAAATCAAATCAAACAGTTCTAGATTTGCACTAAACTGAGGATATTTACCTTCGATTTGCGAGCAAGAAATCCTAATAGTTCTTTAGAAAACTTTTAGAGCCATTAGAACGGCTGATTTTGTGTGATGCTTTCCGTTGTCCACTTTTCGTTGTTTTTTCACCAATGCAAACAACTGGCAGCTGTGACGTAATCGCTCTTGTCGGAAGTGAAACTAGTTTTGCAAACGACACAAAATACATCTGCTCGCAGTGGCGATAGAATCCAAACTGATCCAATTTTTGTTACGAGGTTTCTTTTTACGTGATTTCGTTTGTAGCTTTTTCACTTATGGGCGGTCTTAACGGGTACAAAAATAGCAGCATATAGAATTTTAATGTCGATCATTTCGGATTTGCATAATTTATTGAAAGAAACTATCAGGAAAGCTTTACGGGATTCATTCCTGCCTTTCAAAAAGACCAAATTGTGGAACTCACTACGATATTAAACACTGTTCGGAACATTTTTCTCGAACGATTTGAACGAACGGCAGCAGATATTTTGTTTTCTTCCTCGGAACACGTTATGATTGGCTGGTGTTGACATGGGTAAAATGAGACAGGTTTTTCGATAGTCTACTATTGAAATACTTCAATGCTTTTGCTATAAACGTTTAAATTGAAAAGTTTCGATTCTATTGGTAGTTAGATTATATAAATCCTTTCACAGATCACTGAGCTATGAGCTTTAATAATACAAGAAAGGCAAACGCGCCTTATGAATTATCCTCTTTGATACTCGTTTATACCTAACATTTCAGAAAAGTTAAATTTTGAACTATTTGAGATTATGTCACACAACTGAAAATTTTATCATAAAATGGTGATCTTATTTCCGATGGCATGTAGCAAAAATTATGTTGATTCGTTAGATACAACAAGGGATATCCACGATCAAAAACTTATCACTCACTCAGAGGGTAAATTTTGAAAAGGTAAATATAGTAAAGTAAGTCGTATTCACGACAAAAAACCACGGAATTTCGAAAATCCGCGTCAAAAATCGCAAAACCATGGATAAAATAGTGTTGTTAAGAGTTGACATAATGAAAATTTCAGAATATTTCACCACAGGGTTAATATTTATTTTGAGAATGACAAAAAATATAATGCATTTTACTGAAATGATACTAAAACTGTATAAAACTAACCTAAAGAAAATGTTAAAAAGACACAGTATATTCACGAAAATGATATATAATAATTCATGAAAACAATACAAAAATAATTTCATCGATATCATATTGAAATATATAGAATTGACACCAAAAATGAAGTAAAAATTTATTTAATAAATAGTTTGAAAGACTCATACTAAAAATAACACTAAATTGTTTTAAAATATCAAACTAAGACGATAAATTATATGAAAATGGTAAGAATGTTATAAACAAATTATAAAAAAAGCACGAAGAAAACTTAAATAATGCAGCAAATATATACACGCAACACAAGTAAACTAGAAAAATGATTAATGAATGAAGCAAAAAATATATGAAATATGAAACAAGATTGACACAAACAAAATGCACAATATGGTACAAAAATGATATGGGATATAATACAGAAATGCTACAAAAACGATATAGAAATTATCCAAAAAATATAAAAAGCTTAAAAAATAAATAATATAAAATGAACGCGAAACAAAAAATAAATGAAATGGTAATGGCACTAAAGTGGTACGAAAATAACACAAATATGATGGAAGAATTACTTCAAAAGTTGAATATTAGCTTTTTTGACCCAGGAGACGAATGACAATAAGGCCAAAACCTCTGTAATCGAAATAAAAAGAAAAAAAATCGTGGTGGACCTATGACCGAATCCATTATACGGATCCGGGTGTCAATTGGTAGTTTCGAAACTAGCCACGTATCTCTTTTTTTTTGTCACAATTTTGAACGACAATAACTCAATAACTTGTTGATAGATTTAAATAATTTAACAATCAATCGAATCGGAAACATTTAACTTAAACATGTTTGGAAACGTCGTTTCAGTATTTCAACAGTATACTGTATTGAATAATTGGGTTGAATCGACCTATGTTCTCACGAACCAATTACACCATACCATGATGATGTCATCCGTTTGATTTCTCTCGCACGACCGACGGTTTCGATCGTTTCTTACACCCCGAATTTCATTAGCAGTAGAAGTTCTGCTTCAGTTGCTGTAGGAAGGTTTCGCGTCATGCATAAAAAAAACACCGAATCGCTCTGCGTAGTATGAAGTCTCACCCAAAAAAGGAATCTTCGGTCCGATTTTCTGCTGTCGGTTGCGCACCGTTTTCTCTAAATTCTCTTCGACAGATGTGAAAGTGCGGATCGTTGATGTAAACGGTTCGTTAAGTCGAGAAGTAGTACGATGGAAGCGAGGTACGAGGAAGGATCCATGACGCAGAGATCTGGATGGTACTCGGATGCATATCGAAGACAGTAGATTAGGGCTGTCGACTTCCTCATTCAGAAGTTTTGCAACAAATACAGCCTGTTGGATACAACGACGTCATTGTAGAGTTTCCATGCAAATCTGATGAACTTACGTTGCACGTTTTCGCTCCTTAGGCTCCAAGTCAAGGCATCTTAGAGTTTAAGCAGTGTGCCTTCAAAATTAGACACTCACCGCCTTGTAACTGCGGAACCGGAAGTCGGATCCAGATGAAATTTCACAGTAGTTTTAAAGACAATATGAGCTTTAATTCAAATTAAGATTTATAAAAAAACGGTTCAAGCATCGCAGAGAAATCGAAGTGAGTTCTATTTTTGGAGTTTTTCTTCACTACTTTCGGTGCTACCGGAACAGGAAAAAGGGGAAACCGGTAGTGTCGAATTAAGTTTTTCTGCCCGCAAACTAACAAGTTCTGCAAACTAGAAGAATTTATCAGACAGTTGCATGCGATTTGTAACTGTTTTTGACCATCGTTTGTGTAAAAATACTCATAAAATTGATAATTTTTCACTCATCGCGCTTTAGTTCCGGAATCGGAAGTCGGATTCGAATAAATAGTTCTGGAAATTTTCAGAAAACTGTAAGACCTTTTAATTGAATTTTAGTTTGTGAAAATCGGTTAAGCCGTTTCCGAGAACACTTAAGGCACATTTTTTCTCTAATTTTTACATATTACCATGTAACTCCGGAACCGGAAGTCGGATCCAAATAAAATTTAATAGTCTGCTTTTACAGTGATTGCATAGCCTTTCTATACGAGAAAGACAAAAAAATCAATTGGTTAGGATGCCAAACGGTTGAAGCATTCTCCAGTATTGGCCGGACGATAGAGTAGTGAAAGCTTTTAAACAGTACGGATCAGATTTGTTTTTAATATCTTCGTGAAAAACCCCAATTGTCGTATTGCACGTATGCAAATTTGATCAAATCGCTAAATTGTTGAGTTCTTTGCAGAATAACACTATCGATTACATAGTGGAATCTTATTAGCTGTTTGGTACGATGGAAGGACATAATCATGCATTTCGAAACACTCACGGTCAGCTTGTTTCGATGACACCAGTCGACGAATTGATCTAATAACGCAAATGCAATCCTCAGTAGATCGAACGATGAAGTAAATTTTGAAATCATCGGCATACGCTAACTTACAACCAGGCCTTAGAATTTGTAATATGGCGTTGAATTATAGAATGAACAGCAACGGACCTAGGTTGCTACCTTGGGGTACTCCGGACGATTTAGTAGAACTGGAGGATCAAACATCAAGCTTTTTCGAGGAGACTCACAATAATTTCGAAAATTTTGGATTCCATGAACCGTAAACGATAACCAATTGTTTCCAAATTACCGGGAATCGAGATTCAACACTGGTTATAAATTCTGCACAATGACTCGGCAAGAGCTTCAATATTACACCAATATTTTATTCAAACTAAAAATTGATCCTTTATTGTACGAGGGTAAACTTGAGCTCAATGAAAACCGGATGAAATTTAAGTTATTCCTTCACGAATTTGTGAACTTTTGATCGAACGCTCTTCATCAAGTTCCGGACAATTTTTTTGACGCTTGAGACAAAATTTTTTTTGAGCACCTGCAAGTTCCCAGCTGCCTTATCAGTCTTCTTGAAGACCCTTTTCACGATTGACCAGTAATGTTCGATGGGTGGAAACTGAGAACAATTTGGTGTATTGAAATTTTTCTCAACGAAATTTATACCCTTTTCCGCAAGCCAATTGAGAGTGGTTTTGACATAGTGATCCGACGCTAAATCCGGCCAAAACAGTGGAGGTGTACTATGCTTTTTATATAGAGGCAGATCGATAGCTTTCTGCATTTATACTTCCGGTAGTGTAAAAAATGGTTGACTTTAAACCACAGGAACATATTGCTTGCCATACCTGTACCTTTCGAACGAATTTTTCCACTTGATTCGACCTGTCCGCATCGCTCACATCCTCCCAACGACGACAGTAAAGTATTGTGGACCTGGAAGGGTTTTTTGAGTCCTCCTTTACATAAGTCTCATCGTCCATCAAAACGCATGCATCCGGACACTGCAAAAGACGCGAATACAATTTCTGGACCCTTGTTGCTGCTCGCTTCTTATGTTCTACACATTGTTTCGAGATGTTCTTCTTCTTGTAGGTCTTCAGGTGATTTTGCCTCTTGGTACGCTGGATCATTCCGATACTCGTTCCTGCTTTTTTGGCCAAATCATGTATTGACATTGATTTGTGCTTCATGATTAGAGATACCACTTTTTGGTCCAGTTTCGGGTTGGAAGAATCGGGTTTTCTGCCTCTTCCTGGTAGCTCATCCAAAGAATAGTGTTCCCCAAAGTTATTAACACTTGCATGATGAATTCCAAACCGCTTCGCCAATTTTCCCATAGTAATACCCTTCTCACTTAGCCATGTGTCCAGAACCTTAATTTTCACTTCCTTTTCAATACGCGACATTATGAAAACGCAGAATTTCAACCGCACAAACAAGTAAAGAAACGAAAGCTGACAGCCAAACGCACAGCATGCTGTGATCTAAGCATGAAAACCCTTAATAAACACATGCATACAACATAAATGTATGTGGATAGCTTATTTTCGATACACTCCTTACAAGCGATATGGTGACTTTCAAATGGATTCAGTTCAAAGTTATGTGTTATGAAGATAATCTTTTTCATCAATAACGGGCAAAAACTCAACTAAATATCTTTTAAATACTATTATTGATCCAAACAATAACCATGTAATCTAACTTAATGGCTAGAAACCGACATGCTCTGATCAACTAAAATCCAAACTTAGTGTAACAAAAACAATAAACCGTTATGCGGTACCAATTTGATCAAGTTATTTTTCCACCAGGAGTAAAACACTTCAAAAGATTCGGAATAAAATTCTTTAAGTTATCTAAAGCGGCTTCCTCGGTTTAGTACAAGTGAGTTACACAAACTTAGGTGCAATATCATACAATATCAAATATAAACTCAAGATTTAGCATGCATCATTGCCGGCTGTCCCGAGTTTTACCAAATTTGTTTAGAGCAGTATCGGTAGCTGACTGCATAAAGCAACACAATCATGGTAGTATTCTTCGGAGTCCTACTGTCAGGAATCACAACTAATTGGCTGAAAAGGCATAATAAAAGGAACATGAAGGGAATTGTGAAGTGGGTGAGAAGTAAATTCGGCACCCCATAAAGGATGTAAAACAGTCTGCTAAAACCTATTTAAGGTCAATACAGAAAGGATTCATTCACTCCAGGATAAACGATGAACCCCTCCAGACTATAGCTCTTTACCACATTGGGTGAGAAACAGTAGAATATCCTTTAATTTTAGCTCCGCATACACAGACTCAACTAAGTATGGAGAATCAAAAACCTGGCCTCGACGAATTATGCGAACTTTCGTTATCGTGCTTCTTCTTTGTCCGTTCCGCGTTGTACTTTGACTGCATGTATTGAGACATGTTCAAGCTTTCATCAATCTTTTACAAAGATAAAACTGAACCATTGGCTACATTTCTTTTATATCTTCAAAATAACTGCTCTGAGTTCCACTCATATTAGGTTTTCAAAACTAAAGCATTTGGAATGTTGCTTCATGAAAGATTTCCGATATGAAACTGTCATAATGATGAGCATGAACTTAGCGAGGCACTTCTCGCTGATGATAACGCAAATAGGTGAATAATTTGTTGCTAATTTGTTGCTAATTAGTTACGGTGATTTTGAATTTGTTGCTCAATTTGTTTTTATTTTTTTGAGTACTTCGTTTAGTTCATATGAAGTTAGCGATGCCCCCATTTCAAATATGCCTCAAAACAAATCAAAGCCCAGTGAATAATTTGTCGCTAATTTGTTGCTAAATAGTTACGGTAATTTTGAATTTGTTGCTCGATTTGTTTTTATTTTTTTTTAGGTATTCGCTAAGTTCATATGAAGTTATGAAAGCCCCCATTCCAAATATGCCTCAAAACAAATCAAAGCCCAGTGAATAATTTGTCGCTAATTTGTTGCTAAATAGTTACGGTAATTTTGAATTTGTTGCTCGATTTGTTTTTATTTTGTTTAAGTATTCGCTAAGTTCATGTGAAGTTTGCAAAGACCCCTTTCTAAATATGCCTCAAAACAAATCAAAGCCCAGTGAATAATTTGTCGCTAATTTGTTGCTAAATAGTTACGGTAATTTTGAATTTGTTGCTCGATTTGTTTTTATTTTTTTTTAAGTATTCGCTAAGTTCATATGAAGTTTGCAAAGACCCCTTTCTAAATATGCCTCAAAACAAATCAAAGCCCAGTGAATAATTTGTCGTTAATTTGTTGCTAATTCGTTACGGTAATTTTGAATTTGTTGCTCAATTTGATTTTATTTTTTTGAGTACTTCGCTAAGTTCATATGAAGTTAGCGCTGCCCCCATTCCAAATATGCCTCAAAACAAATCAAAGCCCAGTGAATAATTTGTCGCTAATGAACTTTATATGAACTTAGTGAAATACTCACAAAAATAATTAAAAAAAAACTAAGAAACAAATTTAAAATTACTGTAACGAATTAGCAACAAATTATTCACACTCCATATGAACTTAGCGAAGTACTCAAAAAAAAAAATCAAATTGGGCAACAAATTTAAAATTACCGTAACGAATTAGCAACAAATTAGCAACAAATTATTCACCTATTTGCGTTATCATCGGCGAGATGTGCCTCGCTAAGTTCATGCTTATGTCATAATGTTATTTAGGATTAATTTCTAGTTTCTAAAGGTACCATATTGTGGTATTTTCTCCCATATTAAACACTGCTCGGTGCAATTTTCTTGAACTCAAAGAAACCGAATGTTGATTTTATTTGTTTAATGCGCTCTACGAACGATTTTCTATAATGATTGTTTCATTAGATTTTTTTCTGAAAGGATTATTTTTATTTACGATTTGCATATTTCAAAGAAGAATAATTGTAATCGTCGTTTGGAAAATACTTACAATGACCGATTAATGGATTTTTCTGCGTCGCTCGAAATATGATATTTCGGTGTATTTTTCTCGAATGCGAACGACCAGCAGCTGGATTCTGACGCAATCGCTTCTATATTTCATTTATCTCAATATTACAGTGATAGAAACTATCAAAATTCGGTCCGGGTTTCATTTATGGCATTCAGAAGAACCAAATTGTAGAATTCTCGACGTTATTAAATACTGTTCGGAATATTTTTCTCGAATGCGATGCAGCAAAATGATAGCTAACGTTCGTTTGGTGCAAATTTCGCACAGCGAAAAGTGTACATAACTAATCAAATTATTCCAGATTTGACCTAAACTGATGATTTTTACCTTCAATTTGCAAAGAAGCAGCATTTAGAGCCATTAGAAAGGCTGATTTTGTGTAATGTTCCCCATCGTTGTTCACTTTTCGTTTTCTTTTTCTCCACTGCGAACGACCAGTAGCTGGATGACGCAATCACTTTTGTTTGAAGTGAAACTCACACTCAGTTGTTGTTTTTTTCTGCGTTTAGGCTTGAGGAACGTAACCTCATATTCGCCATTGACTGAAGCACCAGTTGAATAATTCCGAGTGTAGTTCCACTGTTTTGGCGTAGATGGCAGCCTGCGCACAAGATGTTAATGGATTATCATAGACCCTACTAATTTTATTGTTTCGTGTTTGAATCTATTTTTTCACTATTTCAACAATGTTTTCGTAATAAACGTGGTATTAACAACAATCTTGTATCTTTTTCGATTCGTTTCGTGGAAGAATTAGAGAAAATACTCAAACAGGGAAACAGTTACTAAGAAATCAAATCTAGAGTAATTTCGTGAAATTTTAAAAATGCACCCAGGTGAGCATAGTAGTGAAAGACGTAGTCCTACGTCAAAAGTTTCAAAAATGAGCACCGAATTAACAGCACTAAAATATTACATTGAACACTGAATTGCCAAAGAGAGTCACAGCTTTTTTATCATGTTGCAATCTTGCTATTAACTTTTCTACTGGCTAATTAAATAAAGTCCCATAAACTCAAAGTGAAGCGAATCTAATCCATGCACTAACTAAATGCCACAAACACATTTTCCGATAAGCGACCACAGACCGGTTAGTTGTCGGGAAAAACCCTGGTCTTCGATTAGTGATGCAGCCGAGCACCGTTTTTTTTTTGTCCTGAACTAAATGCAAACCACGCAACAATCCGAATGCACTGGAACTCCACAGTCTTCTTCACCCCGTGGCCAGCTGACACCGCGTTTTCTCTTTCCTCCCCTTGTTGCATTGAATTGCTTCGTGGCCGCCACATATTGCATTTTAACTATTCATTATACGAAGCAAAACTATTTGTGTTTAGTTCATCGCGCGGTCGGTAACGGTACTGAAAGTGCATCGGCGCCGTTGTCGCTTCTGCTGAAGGCCCTGAGCTGAGCTGACGACGAGAGCTCGTCGTGAAAACTGCTAAGGTCGGCGAGAGCTGCCAGAAGGAAATTAAACATTTCTCCAAATGAGATTATGTAAATGTGATGACCTATTCCGAACGCGCTCCGATGGTTCGCTGCCGGTTCACTCCTCCCACGTCGCGATTCCACTCCGGTGCGATGCGATGAAAACTCTGCCGACTTGCGTTTGCCAAGGGTCGTACTAAGCGTGTTTGAATTAACATAGTTTTGAATGTGACAAAAGACACGACCGATGCCGTGGCAGAAGGCACCGACGTAGTCTTCTCTGACGATTATTCTCCGGGAAAGAGGTAGAGATAGAAAGATAGAGAGAGAAAGAACTCCCGTAGGCACGGAAATCCATTTCCATTAATTTTAAGACTGATTCATTCCGTGATATTGAACGCCTTTTGTTGTGACTTTCAAATTGATGGCCCCGAGATGCGGAGAATCCGGGCATTGGATGTAAAGTAGCTGCCTGTCCTCCGACTGACTGGTCAAAAGGGTCGAAAATTACATATATTAATGTCATTATAATATCGATAACCATATGCTTCTTCTCTTCTGCTTTGTTACAGACAACTGCCGGTGCCCTACGCCAAACCAGGGGTCAATGGAGGTTCGGCCATTCCGCAGCCGGCGACCGTCATGGTCACCCGGCGATGTCCACCGGATAAAGTGCGACCGCTGCCACCGACCCCGAACCAGCAGACGGGTGAGTTCAGTTTTATACCGGTTCGATATTAAACTTTTTGATTTAGTTCACTCCCCCTCTCCGGCACAGGGTGAGGGTGACGTTCTGGAGGGAACGAGTGAGCGGTGTGCCATAACATTGCTTTCGAAAAGTTTAATTATTGCTCTGATCAACAAAATACAGAACCCAGAAGAAGAACTTCGACCAGCAAATTAATTACAAATGAATTTTTATTGCTTTTCGAAGTTGATTGAAAACAAAGTGGGTTGAAATTACTAATTACTGCTTGAAACCAAGAAATATGATTATGGAAATGCTGGTATGAAGAATTACAGTTCAATTTAAAAACACCAGGAAGTTTTTCACAGTTTGACGCTTTTTCGGAAACTTACTCCGATAATTTTAGGCATATTCGATTATTTGCTAATCTCTTTCATTTTTACTAGCTTTTCAATAACTAAATTTCGTAAAAAGACAGTTTATTCACTATTTATTTTACTTACTTCCTTTTACTTATGTGCAATGCTTACCAACTTTTCTCTTATTTGCTCACTTTCCTCACTTACTTATTTTCTCTACTTATTTACTTTCCTTGCTTGCATGATTTCCTTAATTACTTACTTTTCATACTTACTTTCCTTATCTACCTGCTTTCCATGCTTACTACTTTACTAGTTTTACTGACATACTTCCCTTACTTACTTACTTACTTACTTACTTGCTTACTTACTTACTTACCTATTACTTACTTACTTATCTACTTACTTACTTACTTACTTACTTACTTACTTACTTACTTACTTACTTACTTACTTACTTACTTACTTACTTACTTACTTACTTACTTACTTACTTACTTACTTACTTACTTACCTACTTACTTACTTACTTACTTACTTACTTACTTACTTACTTACTTACTTACTTACTTACTTACTTACTTACTTACATACTAACTAACTTACTTACTTATTTGCTAACTTACTTACTTACTTACTTACTTACTTACTTACTTACTTACTTACTTACTTACTTACTTACTTACTTACTTTCTTACTAACTTACTTACTCACTTACTTACTTACTTACTTACTTACTTACTTACTTACTTACTTACTTACTTACTTACTTACTTACTTACTTACTTACTTACTTACTTACTTACTTACTTACTTACTTACTTACTTACTTACTTACTTACCTACTTACTTACTTACTTGCTCTGCTTAGTGACTTTCTTCGGTACTATTTTCTTTACTTGCTTAGTTCTCTTGCTTACTATCTAAGTAATCTTTACTTGCTTAATTTGTTAACTTACTTCCTTTCCCTTATTTACATACTATCCTTACATACTCTCCTTTTTTACTCAGTTTTGTTTTTTTTACTTTCTTTCTTCACTTGCTTCGTTTATTTACTTATAAGTAAATAATGACAATAAAAATTTTTTGAAAAAAAGTAAGTAAGTACAATAAATAATTAAGAAGAATGCATAAACAAGAATATGCATTCTTCTTAATTATTTATTTTACTTACTTCTTTTCAATACTTTCTTACCTTCCTAATTTACTTATTTACTTTTTCATTGTCCTAACCAGAGTTGCCATTTTAAAATCTGTGTGGCATCTGTGTTGTATATTTTCGATCAAAACATCTGCCATTTTCATGAAATATTCATAAAAATTTGTAGAAATTTGTGAATTTTGATAAAATCGGTGTTTTGTGACACAGAATCTGTTTGGCAAAATAGGCAAAAAAATCTATGGTTTTTATCAGAAAAATCTGTGATTATGGTAACTCTGGTCCTAACTCGCTTGCTTCTCTCCTTTACTAATTTTCCTTTCACTAGAATAATATTTTAATACCATTCAATTCAATACAACATACTTTGAATATATATAATAAACGTTACATCACAGATACGTATTTCGAAAGCTTTATTCATTCATCATCAGTGTATGTGGTTTTAAGTTTACTTTCTTTTTTTAATTACATCCTTATAATTTTCACTTACTTTCTTGCTCTACTTACTTTCTCTACTAACTTATTTTCCTTACCTACTTACTTCTGTCGTATACATTCTTTGCTTACTCACTTACCTTACTCACTTTTCTTACTCACCTTACTTTACTTCTTTAATTACTTTTCTTCTTTGCTTATTTTCCTTCTTTATTTGCTTTCCATCTTTACTCACTTTCTTCCTTTACATGTTTCAGTTTTTTTACTTGCTTTTAATTTGTACATATTTTGCTTTACCACTTACTATTATTCTTTATTTTGTTCCCTTTTCTACTTATACTTCTTCTTCACTTTTTTGCCTTTTTCACTAACTTACTTCATTGCTTACAATTTTTACTTACGTTTCTGCTTTACTCACTTTCCTTCTTTACCTACATTCCTTGTTCACGTATTCTTCTTAATTATTCATTCTATTCACTCACTTATTTACAATAGATGTTTACTTTCTTAGTTTACTTATCTACTTTCTTGTTATCATAACTCGCTTACCTCTCTTCTTTACTTACTTTCCTTTTCTTTGCATATTCTTTCTTTACTTACTTACCATTTTTACCAAGTTTCCTTCTTTATATACTTTCCTTACTTACTCAATTTCCTTACTTACTTCCGTCATATACATTCTTTGCTTATTCACTTTACTCCTTTACTTACTTTTTCGTTGCTTATTTTCCGTTTTTACTTACTTTCTTTCTTCAATCACTTTCTTCCGTTACTTATTTTCCATTTCTATTTGCTTTCAATTTGTACCTATGTTTCTTAATTACAGTTACTATTCTTCTTTACTTAGTTCACTTCTTTCCTTACTTACTTTCTTTCTGCATTTACTCCCCTTCTTTATTTATTTCACTTAGTTTACTTTCCTTCTTTTTCTATATTTCCTTATATATGCGTTATCTTTTAATATTTACACTACATACTTACTTTCAATACTTGCTTACTTTTCTCATTTAATTATTTACTTTCTTGTTATTCTTACTTGCTTACTTCTTGTTTTCCTACATTCCTTCTTTACTGACGTTGAATTTTCACCTACGCTCCATCTGTACTTACTTTCTTTACTATATTATTGTCCTTACTTACTCTCACCATATGCTTTCTTTACTTACTCACTTTTCTTACATACTTTCTTCTTCACTCGCATTTCGGCTTTTTATACTTTCCCCTTTTGCTTACTTTTCTTCTTTACTTGTTTTCCTTCTTCTAAGCAAGGAAGAAAAGTATGTGACGAATGAAAATGTGCGAAGATAATAAGTGAGAAAATAGGTAAGCAAAGTTAAAAATTGAAGGAAGTAAGTAAATAAGTAAGGAGAGTAAATAAGTAAGGGAAGTAAGTAAAACAGGAAAGTAAGTATCCTGTTTTGCTTACTTCCCTTACTTATTTACTCTCCTTACTTATTCTTTTCCTTCACGTACTTACTTTCCTTATTTACTTACTTCCTTCAATTTTTAACTTTGCTTACCTATTTTCTTACTTATTATTTTAGCACATTTTCATTCTTCTTATACTTTTCTTCTTTGCTTATTTTCCTTTATATTCCTTACTTTCCTTCTTTTCTTACTTTCTTTATTTATTTATTTTATATCTTTACTTATTTCACATTACTTTTATGTTGTATTTACTTTCCGTTTATACATGCTATATTCTTCTTACTTATTTACATGAATGTTTTCAAAAGGCGAGAATTACCTATGTTCCTTTTCTACTCACTTTCCTTTACTTATTTTCCTATTCTACTTACTTTCAATTTGTACTTATTTTCCTTTATTAGTTACTATTTTTCGTTGCTTAGTTCCCTTTTCTACTTATTTTCGTTCTTTATTTTCTTTCTTTCATTATTTTTTATTTACTTTTCTTCTTTACTAACTTTACTTATATATGCATTCTCCTTGAATATTTACTCTACTCACTAACTTGTTTTCAATACTTGCTTACTTTCCCCATTTAATTATTTACTTTTGTTATCCTTACTTGCTAACTTTGCTGTTTTACTAACTTCTCTCCATTACTTACTTAAAATTTCACCTACTTTCCATCTTTGCTTACTTTGTTTACCGACTAATTTTCCCTAATTACTTTTCTTCTTTACTTAATTTTTTTCCTTACCTACTTTCCCCTTTTACTTACTTTTTCTTATCGACGTTCTTTATTCGTTATTTTTCCGGTTTGATTTCTCACATTCAATTCCTGTATTATCGTTTCTTTTCTCTCACATTTTTTTCCATTTAGTTCATTCGTTTAGATATTTCTACTTATTGATATATGCTTAACATTTTTGTGATATATTATTTCATTAGCACTTTTCATAGCCGCGAACATTAGAGAAGTTACTAAATTTTCCATGTCCAATGCTTATTTTTGACCGTTAAAGTTTCTCCATTATTAATTTTCAAGTTTTCTAATTTAGCTGAATATTTTATGTTTTAATATACTCTCTTTATTTTCTATGTTCAGGCATTATGTTAACTATGAGGTTTCATATATTTGTTTAAAGAAAGATTTTAGAGAATTCGATATAAAATAGAATTTTAAACAAAATTTTAATTTCATTTATAGTTTCGTCTTATTTTGTATGTTTTTTTTATCCAGTTTGTTATCTCTTAAACCTAATTATTCTACGAAAACTTCTCTTTTATTTGTATTGTTTCGTATTTCGTTTCACTTCATCAGTGTTTTTCTAACTGTTTCATTCTATGAATTCTCCACATTTTGTATTTTACAATTAAATTCTTGTATTCTAATCTTTCATCTAGCTCACGTTGTTGAACTACTCATAAAGTATGAGTTAATATTAACTAAAATCTATTTTTATTTAGTTTTCTCAATTTTTTATTTCAGTTTGTTTTCTCATACTCAATTTCTTCGTTTTCGTTTTTATATCCTCGCATGTTTTTTAAATCAGTTTATTTGTTTGTATGTTTGTACTTTTTAATATCTGCCTTCCCTGATTCTAACTCTTTTTTTAAATTTATTGATTGGTTCTTTGTTTCATTATTCAGAGCCTACATGAATTTTCAAAAAGTCCTTGTTTGTTGTGTTGTACTTTTACATTAGAGCTTCTATTCCATCTATGGTTTCCAAGTCTCATTACTTGTTAAAATATTTCATTTACTTATACTTCATATTTGCTACTCCTATGTTTTTTTGTTTTTTTTTTCTAAGTCCTCGTTAGTGAGAAAATAGCTCGGTGAATAGGTATAGTTTGTGAATAATAACTTTCAAATCTAAAAACAAGAGTCCCAGACATAACAGCTCCACAAATCAGAAGGTTCTTTAGAACTGAATTCTTCTCCAAGGAAATGTTACTTAAACAGTCAATTTTCTGTTTGAACTTGTAATACTTAAATATTTGAAGAAGCAGTTCTATTTTTTCTGGTTTAATATCCAAGTGTACGGTTTTATGTACAGATTCCATTTGGATCGTAATTAAAAGCATCACTAACTGAACGATGCATAGAAATTTAAGCACAGTTTTTCAACTCGGAACCAACATCCAACTTATTATTTATGAAACATCCCACCACGAATTCCAACCGGCAACAGCCCAAAACCAATCCCCAGACCTATCATGGAAGTTTAATTTCTCATCCTTTATTCATACTCTCATATGTTTCTCCATAATTGGTACAAACTTCCCTTCGAACACCGTTAGCTTGTTTAACAACAACCGAAAAAATTATCAAAACTTCCCCTTCGTCATCCATTTTACGGCACATTTCGGAATCTAACGTTTTTACTTCATTGCTTTCTCTTTTACTTTTGTCTTCGAACAGGACTCCATCCGGGACTGCAGAAACATACGCTTGTTGGTGGTGTTGGCGGTGGCGGCAGTATTGGCTCCGGTGGTGGACTGAGCGGTGGAAGCGGAAACACCCCCCACGATGGCAACAGCTGCCCTGGGAGTCCGCAGCATAATGGGACGGCGATAATCACACAGATCCCGAAAGGCGGCAGCAGGTAAGCACACAAGCGTCGATGAAACATTTTCTGCTACTCGGTCTGCTACTCTGTCTGTCCCGAGCTGTGGGAAGTAACGGCTTGAAGCAGTATCTTCGTACTAGATATATTATGTGAACTACTTCGTCGTTGAATACGATTTATCTAGAACATCGAAAACCGAAAACGTATTCCGGTACCATTCTGCTCCACTTTTGTAATCGGGAAACAGTACCGAGCGAACACTTCGAGTTTTCATTGCTTCTGAGAGATAAACTAGGCAACCGTGGTCTGGTTGTTGGCTCCTTTTTTCCACTCGCAATTTGCTGTCATTCGTGGTTTGAGATCCTAGCAGGCGTTTGTTTTTTTTATATTGGTTGTGGGATTGCTCGGTGGAGTTGTCTCGATTAAACCGTGGTCGGGCTCTGGGAGGCCAGAATCCGTACAGCAGCCGGGCGAAATCGGTATGCATGCTGTTTATTTATTCTAGCAGCAACCGAGCCGAGGGTTTCGATGGAACTCGGTTCCTCGCAGGTACTGATTAAACGGCCCGGTCCCAATGGGGTTCATAATTTGAATTTACGACTACCGCCGCGTTTGTATTTTGCTCCTTTGCGTGAATGATGCTGGAAAGGTATTGTTGTAACGTCTGTCGCACAATCAAGAAGTACAGTAAGTTTACAAAGAATTGTGAGTCAATAAAATTGTTTCAAGTCTGTATTTGCTGCATCGAATTTTTCCGGAATTTTAATCATACTATGATAAGTCTTCAGTATAGCGAACTGTATTTTGCATGGTTTTAAAGACCGAACCGACTCAAAACTGACATGCACTAAATTTATAGTTTTTTATTAATAATAAGCCATTCGAATAACGAAATACATATATTTTTTGAAATAACTATTTATTGGAATATGAGTTAAAATTAAATTATTAAGATTTAAATTGGGTGTTCAGCAACAAGTGGTGACATTTCAGCCCTATTGAATACATGATTTGGTTATTGCCATGAATACACCATTTGCTTCCGCAATTCTGAGATTTTGTGTGGGGAAAATTCTAAACCTAGTTGTATTGTGTAATGGAGAACAGGAACTTATATATTAACTTACTAACTTATACAGAGAGCGAATCGATTCTATTGAAGATTGCATCGATTTTTGTCGGAATTTGCTTATAATATTATGTAACATTACGTCTAATGGTTCTATATTTGTGAGTCTGTGTAACTCATTTGTACTAAACCAGGGAGGACGCTTCAGAATCATTTTCAGAATTTTATTCTGAATCCTTTGAAGCGTTTTCTTCCTGGTGGAACAACAACTTGACCAAATTGGTACTGCATGAAGCAAGGCTGGTCTGAAAATTTCTTTATAAATTAATAATTTGTTTTTTAGACAGATCTTAAAATTTCTGTTCATAAGAGGATATCAACATTTAATATATTTATTACACTTTGCCTGGATTTCTTCAATGTGAAAGTGAGTTTTTTGTCGTACGTTAAACCTAAGTATTTAGCTTGATCAGACCATGTCAATTCCAAGCCATTCAATTTGAGAATGTGATTACCGTTTGGTTTAAGAAAAGAAGCTCTTGGTTTATGAGGAAAGATAATTAATTGTGTTTTTGCTGCATTTGGTTTAATTTTCCATTTTGACAGATAATCACTGAAAATATTTAAACTTCTTTGTAGGCGACTGCAGATCACTCTTAGATTTCTACCTGTGGCTAACAGACTTGTGTCGTCACAGAATAGTGATTTCTGACAACCACCGGGTAGAGATGGAAGATCAGCAGTGAAAATATTATACAAGATTGGAGCTACGCCCGAACCCTGCGGAACACCTGCTCGTACG
Organism: Malaya genurostris; assembly: GCF_030247185.1. Taxonomy (NCBI): domain Eukaryota; kingdom Metazoa; phylum Arthropoda; class Insecta; order Diptera; family Culicidae; genus Malaya; species Malaya genurostris. The sequence continues at coordinate 336,909,509 of NC_080571.1, read as the reverse complement.
GGTAGCAATTCCGATTTACAATTCTGATAGCTAACCTGAAGAGTACGATCAGTTAAATAATTTTGAATCAAGAGATAGTTGTCTACCTGTTACCAAAGCGTAACTGTCATTAGAAGAAGATGATGACGAGGTCGATCTACCTGTCAATAAATTGTTTTCGTTAGAAGACAAATTGGAAGGCGTACCTGTTTTATGTTTTAAATTCGAAGAAATAAGTGCCTTAGAAGAATTAGGCGTGGCATTTGTGACGGTTTTTTGATTTTCAGCTATGTTCTGTAAATTTAAGGTCGTTGATTTGACTTTTTGTCTAAGCGAACGAGCGTTTAAAATTTTTTCCCTGACATGACATTTCAAATAATTGGATTTATGATTTTCATCGCAATTTGAACATGAAAATTTATCAGTGGTTTCATTCATTGTACAAACGTCTTTCGAATGCGATTTAGCACAATTCAAGCACCGTATATCTATATGACAATTTTTGGTTCCATGACCGAAGCCTTGGCAACGACGACATTGCGTTAAGTTTGCAATACGATTATGCCGTTTATAATGTTCCCAATGAATTTTAATGTGGGAAATGAAACGTACTTTTTCTAAAGTTTTCAATTTGTTTACATCACTTCGATTGAAGTGTATTAGGTAAAGTTCATGGGAAATTCCAGAGCGTGGTTTAGAAGTACCAATCGCTCTTTTTTTCATAAGTATTACTTGGGAAGGGGCAAAACCAAGCAATTCTTTTGATTCATTTTTAATTTCATCAGTACTCTGATCATTTGATAAGCTTTTCAAGACAGCCTTGCAGGGTCTGTCTGATTTTATATCATATGAATAAAATTTATGAAGTTTCTCGGACAAATATCGGATAAGACGTTCGTAATCTTCCAATCCATCAACCAAGACTCGACATTCTCCTCTTCGTCCGATTTGAAATGAGACTTTTACTTCCGGGAGAAAAGTAGAAAGCTCAGTACGGAATGCTTTGAAGTCGGAAATCATCACCGTCACTGGTGGCATAGATTGTTGTTTCTTCCCAGAACGACAAGCGTCCATTTTGGGAATTTTTGAAGAATTTTCTTCTATGTCGCTACAATCGGATTCAGGAAGAATCTCGTCAATTTTTACATTCAGATTCTATAAGAGTAGCAAAATGTTGAATAACGGATTGTGATTTTTTCCGTATTGAATTAATTTTATCCTTAGGCTTGTTGCCTTTCCGGTTGGACGCAGGCATTTTTGAAATGAATGAAATTTAAAATTAAATGAACTAGGCTAAATTAGTGTTCGATTAGAGTCCTAGTTTGGAAAAGTCTTGATAAAGACAGATTTTGTGGTAGTCTTAATAAAGACTGATTAGTTTGAAGAATAGTTCTCTGAATGGTAGCCTTTAAAAAAGCTGATTAATTTCTTAGTCTTGAAAAACTTCTTAGTCTGATTGTATTAGAATATCACTCTTTGTATAGCCTTGAGAAAGGCTAACTAATTGTTAGTCTTTAAAAAGACTGTTAGTGATTCAGGTAGCCTTGAAAAACACTGAAGCCTTGAATCAATGAAACTCTAGGTAGCCAGAAAAAATTTCCAGGAGCCAAGAGCTATACGCGTGCGGTGCGAATGACTGTTCAACACCGACTTTGTTAAATGATGATTTTTTCGTATATAAAACCACTAATCGGTACTCACTAGTACAAATTTCAAGAGAAACTGCATTGAGAAATAAACCCGCAGGGAAATATTAAATGACTTTTACGATAAAACACTTTTAATTTACAATTTCAAAGATAGCACTTTGCAAGCGTGTATCAACCGCAAACCGTGTTGCCAGTGTTTTTATACAAAGAAGCAGTAGATTAGGCATACCATAACAGTTCGGCTGAAAAGTTCGTATCGTTTAATAGAAACACACATTTTTTTGCCAAAATTCGTTTTTATTTTTCAACATAATTGCCATCAGAGGCGATACAGCGATTATAGCGATCTTCCAACTTTTCGATACCATTTTTGTAGTACGATTTGTCCCTTGCCTCGAAATAGGCCTCAGTTTCAGTGATTACCTCTTCATTGCTTCTAAATTTTTTACCAGCAAGCATTCTCTTGAGGTCTGAGAACAGGAAAAAGTCACTGGGGGCCAAATCTGGAGAATACGGTGGATGAGGGAGCAATTCGAAGCCCAATTCGTTCAATTTCAGCATGGTTTTCATCGACTTGTGACACGGTGCATTGTCTTGATGAAACAAAACTTTTTTCTTCTTCAAATGAGGCCGTTTTTTTGAAATTTCGTCCTTCAAACGCTCTAAAAACGCTATATAATAGTCACTGTTGATGGTTTTTCCCTTTTCAAGGTAGTCCATGAAAATTATACCATGCGAATCCCAAAATACAGACGCCATAACCTTACCGGCCGATTGTTGAGTCTTTCCACGCTTTAGGTTCGGTTCATCGCGTGTAGTCCACTCAGCTGACTGTCGATTGGACTCCGGAGTGAAGTGATGGAGCCATGTTTCGTCCATTGTTATATATCGACGAAAAAAAATCGGTTTTATTTCGATATAACAGCTCCAAACACTGCTCAGAATCATCAATTCGTTGTTGTTTTTGATCGATTGTGAGCTCACGCGGCACCTATTTTGCATAAAGCTTTCTCATATCCAAATATTCGTGAATAATATGTCCAACACGTTCCTTTGATATCTTTAGGGTGTCAGCTATCTCGATCAACTTCACTTTACGGTCATTGAAAATCATTTTGTGGATTTTTTTCACGTTTTCATCGGTAATAGCCTCTTTTGGACGTCCACTGCGTTCATCGTCTTCGGTGCTCATATGACCAGTACGAAATTTTGCAAACCACTTACGAATTGTTCCTTCGCCCGGTGCAGAGTCTGGATAACACTCATCAAGCCATTTTTTTGTATCGGTGGCACTTTTTTTCATCAAAAAGTAGTGTTTCATCAACACACGAAATTCCTTTTTTTCCATTTTTTTCACAATAACAAAAGTAGCTTCACTCAAAATGCAATAATTCACAAACTAATAATCAGACAGCTGTCAAATTTATACACGTATCTTTTGAAGGTTGGTACTAACTGAAAATGGTATGGATTTAATTCTAGTGGCGCCCTCTCATAGAAACGATACGAACTTTTCAGCCGATCTGTTATGTATGAGAGACCTAATTCGAAATACCATTAAATTCCATTAAATGTAATATTGGTAATGTAATACATCAATATACGAAGTACACTGAGCTAAATTCTCATTTTCACATTATATGATATTCTAATGATTTTTCACTATTAGCATTTCCATTGATAGCTACAAAGTGTATTCAACATCATGTGGTTCGTTTCGTTTGTTAGATTTCGTTTAATTGGTTTAATCGAAATAGAGCATAAGACGGTAAGTTTGGGTTTAACTACCATCAAAACTGTTCCAATTTGGAGGTCATATTTGTTGCTGGAAAACGAACCAAGTTCGGCTATTTCGAATTCGAATCCGGTTTCGGAAGAATTGGAGTGGTGATTAAAAACTGGCCAAATCAATTTTCACAAACTCATAGGTTCAAAGGAAAAGTCTTACAGTTTCATACTTTTGCCTTGTTGGGAAAACATACACCCTTGACGAATTTCGCGCCGGATCATATTCGCAGTTGGTAACACTCTCTCCGATTTGGATGAAACTTTCTGGACAAGCCACTTTGCATACTTTTGTTTTCCAAAATTGATCTAGACTTCAGCGGTTCAATTTTGAATTGGCTTCAATCTTATTTATCTGACCGCGACATGACAGTGAAAATAGGAGACGTTTCCTCTGGAGTTCGTCAGAGAAATCATCTTGGACCGTTTATATTTTTACCTTTTCTCAACGATTCGAATTTTTCGATCAAGTGCATCAAATTATCTTTTGCTGATGGCTTCGAACTCTTTCATATTAAGAAATCAACAACCGATTCAGAGTTCTTACAGGAACAATTGTTTTAAATGCCTCTAAATGTTACGTCATTGCTTTTCGTCATAAACAGTCTTCAGTCAAGTTTGACTATAATATTTCTCAAACTATTCTCGTGCGCAGATCGTCGATAAATGATCTGGGTGTCCTCACTGATTCTAAGTTTAACTTTAAGGAGCATATTGAATTTATTATCTCCAAAGCCTCCAAGCAGTTAGGTTTCATTTTATGCGTTACTAAAGACTTTGAAGATAAACACTGTTTGAAGCAACCTATCGCAAATTTGACCGTTGCGCACCTCGTCGTTTTCTACGGAGAAACCCATTGAGCCTTCCGAGTTACCAAGCCGGATGTAAACTGATTGACCTCGATTTATTATCTGTCCTCCGCGATGTTTGCAAGGCAGTTTTGGTAGCAGATCTTCTTCCGTCACGAATCGATTGCTCTGAGCGCTTGCAACTGTTACAATTAGTTATTCATCGTCGTAATTACGGATTCAACGAACCCTTTGCTAGCATGTGTCGCGTGTTCAATCACTGTTTCAGTACTTTTGACTTCCATCTATCACGTAATGTTATTAAAAAACTTGCTTGAAAGATTGCTGTCTAATTAGATTTAGTTAGTTTCAGTTTAATCAGTATTAATTTAATTTTAGTATAATTAGTATTAATAATATTGAATAAAATACAATCAAAATGGGTCTTTTGGAAGATTGTACTGTTGATGTTGATTGACTGTTGATGCAAAAGATGAGGAGGTTTTATGCCTGCTGTTTTTGGTTTTAATCGATTTTCTATCTTTAATGCCATTTTATTCAGTGTAGGATTCAATATGGATTTTCTCAGTATTTTTATTCGAAAATTTGACTAATTTTGTGAAAATCACTTGTCCAGCACTTTTTTGTAGGATTTGCCGTTTTTCCACTGGCAACCATTCCTTCGAACAAGTGTTCACAGACCACACACAAACAAAAATAACGGCAGACCAATAAATCACCTGTATATATTTCAATTACATACGATGCATTACGGCTTCACTTCCATTCCAGATGATAACCGTTTCTGTTTTGTCTCTTTTTTTGCCATTTCAGTCTGCGCCTTCCACAGTCCACCTGCAAGATCCCGGCCAGCCCGTATTTGACCCAGACGGCCAACGGCAACCACAACAATAACAATCTAAACAACAACAATCTGAACGCCGTGGTCCTTATTCCGAATGGAAACGTTTCCAATCTGCCCACACCGGCACCGAACGGTAGCAGCGGTGGAGGAACCCAGCAGAAGCAATCGATGCTGGAGAAACTGAAACTGTTCAACAGTAAGGATAAACAGGATAAGACTGCCAAATCAACCATATCGAAGCGTACGAGCTCAAGTAGTGGATTTTCCTCGGCCCGAAGCGAACGGAGCGATTCCAGTCTCAGTCTGAACGAGGGCCCGGTGGGAAAGAGCAAGGAATCAGGGATCAAGAAAACGGACACTGCCAACAGTGGTGCCAAACTGTCATCATCGTCATCGAAATCATCGAAACTCATCTCATCCAAGTCCAGCTCGAAGGATGCTGGATCGAAGGTTTCAGGGAAGCTGACCGATAAGGGGAAGGCCAAGGATCAGCTCGTCGAGACGCACATTCCGATCACACCGAAAGCGCACAAAATTCCGACGGCCATGACGACGTCCACCAGCAGTGGCAGCAGCAGCAGCAATCCGAAGACAGAATCCAAACTGAAACCTGCCTCTGTGGGAAGTTTGTCGTTGTCGGGCAGCAGAAAACTTGAAGTAAAATCCGAAAGTAAAACTAGTTTACTTCAGCAGCAGCAGCAGCAACAGCAGACACAACAACCGAAAACGGTGGTGGCTCCACCGTCAGTAGGCACTGGGATTCCGAAACCGATGGCCGCTGTGAAAGGAACTAGTAAACCAACACCGCAACAGCTCCAACAGGACTTCAAACCGAAAGACGACTTAGCCAAGTTGGACCGGGCACTGTCCGGGTTCGGAGGACTTCAGAATGGATTAGTTTCACCGCAACATCATCAACATCCACCTACGCATCAAAATAACATATCAAACAATAACAGTGAACGAATGACAACGGTGGTCAACGCGATTAGTGTTAGTGGGAATAATAATGTCCTCGGAAGTCCTCTCCACAAACAACATCCACATCAGAACCAAATACCGAGCTGTATGAGTGACAGCATGCACTCCAACTCAACACAAGGAGCGTCCATCGGTCAACACTCGAATTCCAGTGAGTCAAGTAGTGTCGTCTATAGGCCCAGTGGCTCCGAAAGTGGTTCCGAACAAATGTCAAGCCTTCACTCGCCACAAAAATCGTCGCCTTCCTTCCTATTCAACGATGTCAATTTGAACAATGCCAATAACAACAAATTCAACACCGTTCCGAGTAAAATCCTGAACACTGCCCCGCAACCGAATGGCACCATCTACGAGCAGGAGGAAAAACAAATCACCGTCGTCCCGATGCGGCCGTTGCTACGCGGCTACAACAGTCACGTGACGCTACCGACGCGTGGCACCCGCGGGCATCATTTCATGTCCGAATACTGTGAGGATCTAGGAGGCCAAGGCTACTGCAGCGATGGTGACGCGTTACGGAAAATACCCGCCCGCTATTCGGACTCTATGGAAAATGGTTACCTCTCGGAGGGTGGTGGCGGAGGAGGAGGAGGAGGCGGCACCAGTATGCTAACGGCCGCCGGTCGCCAACAGTACATCAGTGCGCTGAGGAATCGAACACCGCTGCCTACTACGATCGAAGAGAGGTGAGTACTGGGAAAATTGGTTTTCGATGATTAGAAGAATAATGCTCATCGCACAATTTAACTTTAAGAACAATCTGATAAATGATTAACTGTGTAAATTCAGTCATGATTAAATTATAGACCAAACTGAACAAGTTTGGTAATGGCACAAGAGCGGAGTCACGCGTGATCTGTCAAAAGCAGTGTTGCCAAAAAGGCACCAGCCAAAAAATCACCCTGTACAATCTGCATCTCAAGAATATATACTTTTACTTTTCTTAAATAGAGAGAGTATAAACTCTACAGTGCTATACATTAAAAAAAGGCTATTTTGTAATCAATTAGTAAATAGTCACCACAATCATTGAGAATTACTTGCAAGCTTTTTTCCATTTGATTATATAAGTTTAAAGTTCTAAGTTGCCGAACAAATTTGATCTTTTTGATGGCTCAGATTTTCTATTTTGAGAGAGTTTGCGTCGAGTTTGGGAAGGACAGTCCAAAATAGCGATACGGTTTTCCTCCTTCCAGGCGCATCAAGTCAGTTGATTTCAAAAAAATTCGATTGTGAATTTATAACATTTTTGCGGCATTCAAAAACTTCTTCAAAAAAAAATTCAAGTAATTCTCTCCTCTGCAAAACATTAACTGATATCCAATATGTTTGACCGTGCGCTGAACGGAACCGGTAGCCGTTTCCCAACCAGGCACGCTTCAGTCGAATCCACATCCGAAAAAAAATTGCTTCATCTGAGAAAATCGGTTTTCGACTCTGCTCAGAATGTTTTCATAGAGGTGACAGAGTATTTGAGTTTAATTTGAACGCTATTGTAGCTCGGCTTCTTTTGGACGTTATCTGATTTCCAATTCCTAAACATCGAATCTTTAATTTCATCGCGTCTGGCAAGTTTCGCTCTTATTTTTTCATGCTCAGGAAATTTATCAATATACGCTCCAGTCCCTCTTTATGCGTTTTTTTTTTGTGGTTTCTGTTTATGCGAGTTTTTAAAGTTATGCGATTTTCTTAAGAAAACTATCAAAGTTATTCGCATAACTTGAATAGTTTTCATAAGATGCATTATTATTATGCATTTTTTATGCGTATTTTCTATATTGTTTGATTTTTTCATACAAACTTTCAAAGTTATGCGATTTTTCTTATAGAATTTCGAAAGTTATGCGAGTTTTTTTTTATGGGAATTTGTGAAGTTATTCGATTTTTTATGCAAATTTTCAAAGTATCCGAGTCATTTATTTGAATTTCCAAAGTTTTGAGGTTTTCTTATGCAAACTTTCAAAGTTATTCGAGTTTTTTTATTTGAATTTCCAAAGCTTTGAGGTTTTCTTATGCAAACTTTCAAAGTTATTCGAGTTTTTTATGTGAATTTTCAAAATTTTGAGATTTTCGTATTCAAACATTCAAAGTTCTTATGTGAATTTGTTATGCTGTGTAGTTTTCTTATGCGGTTTTTCGAAGTTATTCGGTTTTTTATGTGAATTTTCAAAGTTAGGCAGTTTTTCTATGCAAATTTCCAAAGTTATTCGAGTTTTTTAGCCAATTTTTAATGTTTTGCATTTTTTATATGCAAATTTTCAAAGTATTCGAGTTTTTTATGTGAATTTTCAAAGTTTAGAGATTTTCTTTTGCAAATTTTCAAAGTTATTCGAGTTTTTTATGTAAATTTGTGAAGTTATTCGATTTTTTATGCAAATTTTCAAAGTCTTTTTTGTGAATTTCCAAAGCTTTGAGTTTTTCTCGTGCAAACTTTTAAAGTTATTTGAGTTTTTTATATGTGAATTTCCAAAGTTTTGAGGTTTTCTTATGAAAACTTTCAAAGTTTTTCGAGTTTTTTCATGTGAATTTCCAAAGTTTAGAGATTTTCTTTTGCAAATTTTCAAAGTTATTCGAGTTTTTTATGTAAATTTGTGAAGTTATTCGATTTTTTATGCAAATTTTCAAAGTCTTTTTTGTGAATTTCCAAAGCTTTGAGTTTTTCTCGTGCAAACTTTTAAAGTTATTTGAGTTTTTTATATGTGAATTTCCAAAGTTTTGAGGTTTTCTTATGAAAACTTTCAAAGTTTTTCGAGTTTTTTCATGTGAATTTCCAAAGTTTTGAGATTTTCTTATGCAAACTTTCAAAGTTATTCGAGTTTTTATGTGAATTTGTGAAGTTATTCTATTTTTTATGCAAATTTTCAAAGTATTCGAGCCTATTTTGTGAATTTCCAAAGTTTTGAGATTTTCCTATGCAAACATTTAAAGTTATTCGAGTATTTTATGTGAATTTTCTAAGTTGTGTAGGTCTTTTATGCAAATTTTCAAAGTTTTTCGAGTTTTTTATGTAATTTTTTTAAAGGTTTGAGAGTTTCTTAAGCAAACTTTCAAAGTTATTCGAATTTTTTTATGTGAATTTTCAAAGTTTAGAGATTTTCTTATGCAAATTTTCAAAGTTATTCGAGTTTTTTATGTGAATTTTCAAAGTTTAGAGATTTTCTTAAGCAAATTTTCAAACTTATTCGAATTATTTATGTGAATTTTCAAAGTTTAGAGATTTTCTTATGCAAATTTTCAAAGTTATTCGAGTTTTTTATGTGAATTTGAGATTTTCGTATTCAAACTTTTAAAGTTTTTTTTGTGAATTTGCTATGCTGTGTGGTTTTCTTATGCGGTTTTTCGAAGTTATGCGGTTTTTTATGCGAATTTTCAAAGTTAGGCAGTTTTTCTATGCAAATTTCCAAAGTTATTCGAGTTTTTTGAGCGAATTTTTAAAGTTTTACATTTTTTATATGCAAATATTCAAAGTTATTCGAGTTTTTTTATGAAGTTTTGAGATTTTCTTATGTAAACTTTCAAAGTTATTCGAGTTTTTTGTGTGAACATTTGTTTGTATTATAACACTGAGACAGCCGTTTTCCAGTTTTCCACGATTATCACCCCAGTCGAAATCAAGTATAACCTCAAACTTTCAAAGTTATTCGAGTTTGTAAGTTTGTGAAGTTATTCGATTTTTTATGCAAATTTTCAAAGTATTCGAGGCTTCTATGTGAATTTCCAAAGTTTTAAGATTTTCTTATGCAAACTTTCAAAGAAAACGGCTGTCTCATGAGACTGAGACAATACAAACGAAGGTTGTTTACTGTCCGACGTTTCTGCCTTTGAAGTAGGCCTTTTTCAAGGGCATCGTCAGACATCGACATTTTGACTATAAACGATAGACTTTATTTTTCTTGAAAAAGGCCTACATCAAAAGCCGAAACGTCAGACAGTAAACAACATTCGTTTGTTTTATAAGACTGAGATACCCGTTTTCCACGATTATCACCCCAGTCGAAATCAAGTATAACCTCAAACTTTTAAAGTTATTGAATTTTCTAAGTTGTGCGGTTTTTTATGCAAATTTTTATATTTATTCGAGTTTTGTATGTAAATTTCCGAAGTTTTACAGATTTGCTTCTGCAAACTTTCGAAGCTATCCGAGTTTTTTATTTGAATTTCCAAAGCTTGCATGAGGTTTTCTCATGCAAACTTTTAAAGTTATTTAAGTTTTTTTATGTGAATTTCCAAAGTTTTGACGTTTTCTTATGAAAACTTTCAAAGTTTTTCGAGTTTTTTCATGTGAATTTCCAAAGTTTTGAGGTTTTCTTATGCAAACTTTCAAAGTTATTCGAGATTTTTACGTAAATTTTCAAAGTTTTGAGATTTTCTTATGTAAACTTTCAAAGTTATTCGAGTTTTTTATGCGAATTTGTGAAGTTATTCTATTTTTTATGCTAATTTTCAAAGTATTCGAGCCTATTATGTGAATTTCCAAAGTTTTACAGATTTGCTTATGCAAACTTTCAAAGCTCAGTTGTGCGTTTTTTTTGATACGAATTTTCGAGTTACTGCGGTTTTTTTCATGCGAATTTTAAAAGTTATACGGTTTTTCTATAGAATTTCCGAAGTTGTTGGAGTTTTTTATGTGAATTTTTTAAGTTGTGTGATTTTATTATGCGATTTTTCGAAGTTATGCAGTTTTTCTATGCAAACTTTCAAAGTTATTCGAGTTTTTACGTGAATTTCCAAAGTTTTGAGGTTTTCTTATGCAAACTTTCAAGGTTTTTCGAGTTTTTTTATGTAAATTTTCCTAAGTTATACGGTTTTTATGCAAATTTTCAAAGTTCCTTTATGCGAATCCTCAAAGCTTCAAATTTTCTAAGTTTGGCAATTTTCTTATGCAAACTTTCAAAGTTAGGCAATAAATTTTCTCGTACTTTCGAAGCTATACGATTTTGATGCGAATTTTCGAAGTTATGCAGTTTTTTATGAGAATTTTCTGCGGTGTCAGATCTCATACGGAGTTCTTTCGATTGGTCTTTCAATCCGAGCTAGACGGTTCAGTGAAAGTTTCATATGTTCGAGACTCGAAAAGATTTTCTCTTGGATGGTCAATGAAGGTAGGTAAGGTGTTTTATTCCAAAAAAATTAACATACTTAACAATCGACTAATCAGCAACGATTTTTGTCGTTAGTTTAAAATAAAAAATATCCTGATTTGGCGAGTGGTTTACATTTATACAATTCAGTACGTGTTCTACTCGGGCAGCTATTTCTGCTGTCGGTGTAATTCAGTAGTCATTTGCCTATCTGTGGGTACAATAAACATTATCATCGAAAGTGATGATTAGATGTCTGTAATATGACGTAATATGAATTTCTCTTTTTAAAAGAAAAAAAATTTGGCTGTAATGAGAGTTTTTCCGTACAAAGCTGCTTAAGTAAACTTATCGAAACTTGAACCTGCTCTTTATTCAATTCGTTGTGACACGGAGACTGTTAATTGTACACAAATGTTGACGGAGAAAGATCGTTGACAGATGACTGAAAAGCGGATAAATTTTACACACCGTTCAGAGAAAATAAATTTTTGCAGATCTTAGTCGTAATTTATTTTACTAAAAAGATGGTTTAGACAAACTATCCAGTAATGCCGCTAAAAATTAGCTACGACTAATATATTCTTTGCGAGTCCTAGTCTAGTCCTAGTCTAGTCCTAGTCTAGTCCTAGTCTAGTCCTAGTCTAGTCCTAGTCTAGTCCCAGTCTAGTCCTAGTCTAGTCCTAGTCTAGTCCTATTGCACTGAACAAAATGTGAACAAAATGAACAAAATTTTTTATTGAATATGCCCATCTTGTAATGTATAAACGGTTTGTAGGGAAGGTGAGAAATCTTGCGACAAATTTTTATCGAAATCAAAAATGGGTTTCTTTGTAAATTGATTTTAAATTTCTAAAATCAATTTTTTTCAGTGTAGGACTCGATGAGAATTTTTTTTCAGTATTTTTTAGTAAAAAATTTGACTGATTTCGTTTATCATTTTCGACAATAGCTCTGAACAAAATTGGTAAGCAATGTTTAGTACTTTTCGAAAGAATTGATTCATTTTCAATCAATGTTATCGAACACTGATAGGAAACTACAACACCAACGGAAAGTACCTTCCAAAAGTATTGAACAATATGTCATCATCGAATATGAGTAATTTGATTTTGCAACCACCCACTTCAACCACCAAGCCAACCATTCCGAATCGCTTTGAAAAGGATAAATACATACACGCTTTCGTCTGTTCGTTTCTTTAATAACTTTTTTCCCTGAATCGATAAAACGGTACCAGCAAGTGATGTCATTGTTCGGTACAAGACGCTGCTGATTTCAGTTTCCCTGGTTACGGTTAGTAACAGTAATGGCAACGGTTGCTACGGTCTCTCTCTCTCTCTACAATGTATCGAAGGGGATTCAACTTATTTTGGCTGTTGTCTAAATGCGAACTTCACACAGTTCATGCTGTTTCAGATATGAAAATGTGGATACCAAATTCTGTGGATCCAAAATTAGGCGAATAACCCTACAGCCGTACACTTATTCCGTACTGGTTCGAACATTTTCTTCCTCACTTCCTCATCCGCATAAATGACGATGACAACGACGTTGTCGGGCAAACGAACCGAGGGTTCCCGAAAAAGGATCAAATGAATAGAGTGCTCGTAATTATGAGTTATGAGCTCCAATGGAACCGAATTAAACGTTCCGCAAGGTTGGAGACAGGGGGCGAGAGGGATTTGCATTTGAAATTTTACACGCACTATCATCGACCGTGGCCGGGGTTGAACATTTCGAAGGCTATCATACTTTAATGCATGTATCACCGAAGGAGTGTGGTTCAAATCTACAAAAGCTGTTCCAATGTTGCGGCATGCATCAGCCAGGACACTTCTGCCGTTGTGTGTAAAAGTCGCAGATTATGGAATTTTACTACTCCTAATTCAGCGGAGCAATAAAAGTGATGTGAATTTTAATGAGTTCGTTGCAGCTCCGCCTGAATTAATTATAGCTTTGCCGGAAAATTACTATTTTCAACATTCCGTTATTTGTCAAAAAACAGTTTATTTCTCTGTAGAAGAAAACAGAAAACCAATAACAGTAGACACGGATGAAATTGAAACGCGATAAATCCCCACAAATTGTCATCCCTTGTGATCACGGAAATTCTGCTAATCCCCAAAATTAATTCCACCGTATGTTTCGATTGGAACCGGATCGCCGTTCGGCACCCAAAAAGACACCACAAAACTGTCACCACACAAAACTCTTCGTATGGAATCTGCATTGCGAATCGTTCGTTCGTTCGTAGTAGGCTTGGTACCAAACCGCACTCTTCCCACAATGGAATGGTTAAATATTATGTCACATACAAGTAGGCAGACACCATTGACATCCCACACGCGCCGGCAGTCATCTGAAAACTGTCATTGGTTGCTTCGATGAAGGGTTCGTTTGCTTTCTTTTTTTTTTTGTTTTTGGGCTCATCCGAAGCAACCGACTCCATCTTCTTTACCGTTGAAACATAAATTGTTCATATCGGTACAAAAGTAAGTACGGATTACATGGCCACAGGCATTTTTTTCATTTTGTCTTTCTCATATTGAAAGGTTATGCAATCACTATGAAAATCGACTTTTTAACCGTGCTCATATACCATTCGATTCAGCTCGACGAACTGAGCAAATGTCTCCACGCGCGCGCGCGTGTGTGTGTGTATGTGTGTGTGTGACAAAAATTGGCACTCACTTTTTTCAGAGATGGCTGAACCGATTTTCACCAATTGAGATTCAAATAGAAGGTATTATAGTCCCATAGCCCGCTGTTGAATTTCATATTGATTCGATTTCCGGTTCCGGAGTTATATGGTAATATGTGAAAATTTGAGTTGGATTGGTTTCCTAAAAAATTTTGAAATATTTTATCTCGATCCGACTTCCGGTTCCGGAACTAAAGCGTGATAAGTGGAAAATTACCAATTTCATTAGCATTTTTTCGCGAACGATGGTCAAAAACAGGTACAAATCTCATAAAACTGCCTGATAAATTTTTCTAGTTTGCAGAGCTTGTTCAAACTTAATTCGGCACTACTGGTACCTCCGTTTCCAGTTCCGGAAGCACCGAAAGTGGTGCTGAAAAACTCCAAACTACCGTGTAACGTGGAATGAGATAAGCTCAAAACAAAAGATGCGTGCTTTGTTCAATTTCGTACACGCTATAAAGAAAACGAAACGGTTACGGATGTCTGCTACTAGTGTGTGATATTGCTAAAAGACGGTGCTGCGGTTGATAAAAAGTTTTGCTTTTTTTTTACAAGTACGACCGAAAGAATGTAAAGCCGGGGTACAATAAATGATATACAAAAAATCAATGTCAATTAATTGGAGTTTATTTGACAAAAAAAAAAAAAATTTTGAAATATTTTATCTCGATCCGACTTCCGGTTCCGGAACTAAAGCGTGATAAGTGGAAAATTACCAATTTCATTAGCATTTTTTCGCGAACGATGGTCAAAAACAGGTACAAATCTCATAAAACTGCCTGATAAATTTTTCTAGTTTGCAGAGCTTGTTCAAACTTAATTCGGCACTACTGGTACCTCCGTTTCCAGTTCCGGAAGCACCGAAAGTGGTGCTGAAAAACTCCAAACTACCGTGTAACGTGGAATGAGATAAGCTCAAAACAAAAGATGCGTGCTTTGTTCAATTTCGTACACGCTATAAAGAAAACGAAACGGTTACGGATGTCTGCTACTAGTGTGTGATATTGCTAAAAGACGGTGCTGCGGTTGATAAAAAGTTTTGCTTTTTTTTTACAAGTACGACCGAAAGAATGTAAAGCCGGGGTACAATAAATGATATACAAAAAATCAATGTCAATTAATTGGAGTTTATTTGACAAAAATATGCAATTTTCACAGCCGGTTCAGTAATACCGTGCCGATGTTTTATGCTGCTGATTCATGCTGTTTAGCTTGACTTACATATGCAAAAGTAACAGAAACGCAGGATCGTTTCATTGGTTGGTTGTTTCGCATGTTCTTGAGTCACCAATCTAGTAGAAAATATATACTATAAGAGTACGATTGCTATTTCTTGTAGTAGTCAGAAGTATTTTGAAGGAAATTGTGATTCGTAGATTCGTGGCATGTTTCACAAAAAGGGTTCTTCTGATGTCGGAACGGATGGAGAGCTTGACGTCAGGGAAAAAATGACATTTACTCCTTGATGAAATTTATTTAGTACTAGCACTGTACAAATCTCGTTTCGAACATTTTTAAGTGGAACCCGATAGATTATGAAATAGTCGGTGGAAACAAATACATACCAACATGACTTAGACTCATTGGATTTTACGAAAGTTGTATGCAAGAGTTTACAAATGCTTCTGCGATCAAATTCACTCGTTAGTGATTTCAAGCGTTTCCTAGTGAAACTAACAGTAAATGAAATTGAAACTTAGTTCAATAGAATTCAGCATTTAGTATTTGACGAGGAATTAAAC
This sequence comes from Malaya genurostris, assembly GCF_030247185.1. NCBI lineage: Eukaryota > Metazoa > Arthropoda > Insecta > Diptera > Culicidae > Malaya > Malaya genurostris. Next base: position 336,893,932 of record NC_080571.1, on the reverse strand, counting down.
TAGTTCGAATCAGTTTCCAAGACGCATCACACGGTAATACCGTACCCGGAAGTTAGATCCGGACAAAATTCAAAAGAAGACTAGGGGATCAAAAAACAAAAACATAGAGAAAAGCGATTCATCTGGGAAATAAAAGCTCTTCCTCCTCTGACAATTATTTTCGGTGCTTCTGGATCCGGAAATTTGCAGCCGTATAACCGAAACAACAGATTACGTATCCTTTATAACTGTCTATTCTAAAACCAGCGATCGGGTCAGAATGAAGCCTATGAAAGCATGCCATTTGAATCTAAGTTTGTAGACAAATTTTCTCAACCATCTCTTGGAAATCGATGCGAGTTGGATTTCGAAGTTTTTTGAACACTTCTTCCGATGTTTCCAGCATTTGGAAATCCACGGATCTTACGAATGGCAAAACTTATGATAAAAAAATTACTTTTCTAACAATAGAGTGTGATTCTACAGATCAAAAGCAATACAATTCCATATAGTTGTCTATAGCCGTTTTCGAAATATTAGACAAAAACAAAGATAACAGATTCTTGTTGAACTGTTTGAACATACTCAATTTGTTAATACGGTGCAAATCAGTTCGCGAAAGGTGTTTCTTCGAATCGGTCATTTCATCGGATCGTAGTCATTTGTCGATTCGTAGTCGGAAATGGTTGCATCTTGCATATTAACGCCTCTTTGGCACGGTATAGTCAAAGTTAGGTTTTTATATGTTTATATAGTCAAAGCTAGGTTTCTTTACCTTAAGTTAACAGCAGCGAGGTCAGACAGCACACGAATAAAAGTGATGAGCTAATTTTTCTCTTGGACTTGGATAAAATTCAGTAAATCATTTATGGGAATATCAATGGTTTATTGGTTACAGACTCTCATGGTCTGCATTAGCCAATATAAAGAGGTAACTTATGAAAAAAATATCCTCGAAATTGACATTTTTACACTAAGCACCGTACCTCCGGAACCAGCGCACAGTGGTCCAAAACTGGAAAAAGACGGTCAAAAGTCTGTACTGACTTTCACTGAATTTTCAGAGCTAACGTGTCTTCGAAAAAGTTTTGCAAGATTATATTACGCTTCCTCTGAAAGTGGCACCTTAAGTTTTGTTAAGGGGGTAGTACCAATTTCAAAAAAAAAATATTTTTTCTTCACGAAAAAATTCTTTTCTATCTCATTTTGAAGAAAAAACATTTGAACTATTTTTGCAGAAGATATAAATAATGTAAAAAATTATTTTTTGAGATATATTCTCTTTATTTCAAAAACAGTTTTTTTGGATTTATCTACTACAAAGTGCGCGTGAACACGCATAAACAAGCTCATGCTTGAACGCGTAACTTAAGCAAAGTGTTCTGATTTTTATATTGTTTACTTTTTGACTATTAACAATATTAGAAAAAATCTAAGTGGAACTCAATGCAATTTTTGTAGGCCTTTTCAAAGTTAGTTTTAAATATTGAAAATCCGAAAAATTATCAAAAGTTCAACACATTTTAAAGAAATGGAAAAATGTTTCGCAAACAAAATATGAAAAAGTATTGTAAAAGTATAAACCTTTACCAAGAGATTTAATTTTTAAACGTGTAAATAAATTAAGTTAACGCGAAGCAACACGTTTTTTAAGATGATATATTGATCGTGCGACGCTCACTTAGAGATGTGCAAAGCAGCTCATACCGGTAGGCAGCTCCGAACCGATCAGCTCACCAAAGGGAATCGATTCAATATATCAGCTCATTTAAATTGAACTGAAGGTTTGTTTTGAGCGCCGTTTTTCTTTCATATGCATGATCGAAATCATTGATGCACAAAGAACAATGGTATGCGAACTAACTTGTTTGCGAATTATTATTATGTCATATTTGAGAATATCTGCAAAAGTGGCATCCCTGAATGAACCTTAGCCTACTGAGTGAGAGGTAAGATTTCTTATTGACAATGGCTCATTCAATCTGTTAAAGAAGGATAGATACACATTTGGAAGAACGAACAAAAGCTCATCCACACATTTCTTCTCATTTATAACTCGCTCTTCAAGAGCCGAAGATCCGTTCAGCTCGTAGCTTGTTATCACCTTACCAGCAGGGATGGCAGGTCATTTTTTCAAAAATCTGTGACCATCCAAAAACTCTCACTATTTTCTACCGCTCTGTAATTTTTGGTGCTAAACTGTGATCAATTTTAAAAATCTATGATCGATTTCAGAATCTGTGACTATTTTCAGAAATCTGTGAGAATCTGTGCCATTTTTGAAATCCGTGCAAAAGGTTGCAAATCTGTAAAAAAAAACAGATTAATCTGTGAATCTGGCATCCCTGCTTACCAGTGCGGTGAACTGATGAGCTGCGGTTCTTTTAAAAAGAGCTGTGAGCTAAAAGCTCACTTTAAAGATTCGATTCACTGGAATAGCTCAGGAGCGAATTGCACATCTCTACGCTCACTGCAAAAATGAGTTACAGAAATAGCAGAAATAGGTTTCAGCATGGCCACAGTGAAAATGAGTCACACAAATAGTACTCAGGATATTCTCATCGGAAAATAAATTGGATTAGGAATATATTTTCCTATAAATATTGTAAAAGTTTGCTGCATTAAGTTGTATATTTCGCTTCAGTACAAGGTTTCCTAGGTAAAAATAGGTAAAACTTTTCCAGAAAAGAATAAACCTATGCATTACCTTCTACAAAATTATGGGATTTTATATTTTCTACAATTATTCCAAATAAAGTATGTATAAAAAACTAACTTGAAACAAGTTATGATTAGAAAACTAGGTTTAAGGGGGTTGTCATAATTCAATAACTAAAACTAACTTTGAAAAGGCCTAAAAAAAGTTCCATCGCGTTCCACTTAGATTATTTTTTATAGCATTGAGCATATCTTTTCCTATAAATTTTGTAAAAATCAGCTGCATAAAGTTGCATATTTCGCTTCGGTGGAAGGTTTTATTATAGGTTAAAAAAATGTAAAATTATGTCCGGAAGTCGGATCCAAATGAAATTCAGGAACTTTATATGGGACCATAAGACGTTTCATTTAAATCTAATCTTAGACTCGTCCGTTATTATCACTCGTCCAGCCTGCTAAAATCTATTGTTTTCTAGAATTAATACATTTCATACGACTTCTTACTTTACTGCCAACAATTGAGGGAAGCATTTTCGTCTCAAACATAAACATTACAATCAGTTTTTGTCCTTCAGCTTAGTTAGTGGAAATTCTGCTCTATTATTATTATTATTATTATATCGTTTATTTATACCCGGTTTTACAATTCTGCTCTATTCTTTTCCAAGTGCACTTTGGGGCTGTCCATAAAAGACGTCACGCCGCAAGGGTGAGGGGGGTGTTTCATAAAACGTGACCTTTTGTGACAGGGGGAAGGGGGGGAGGGGAGGTTTTTGGAATATGACGTCCAATATTTTCAATGAGCGCATTTTTGAAATATCCAATTATATTACTGCTTTGCCCTATTTCCTGAAAAAATCTCCACAATAAACGTTTACATTCTATAGGGAAACGTGTATTTGTTGATGTAAAAGCTTCTTCTTGTAAATTCGGAAATGAATGATGCAGGAAATCTTTTCTGTTGGGATCAGCAAAAGTGCACGGAGGAGCGAGTAAATTAGCGAAATTAATAAATTTTGCCTAATATGAGTAAAAAAGAAAAAGATGCCTTCAAACGGTTTAATTTAAGTTATGCACTGACAATTTTTTCAGTAGTTTGATTTTCTAGCATTGATAATAGTATATCATAAGAATTTCTCTTATCTGATTCTGATGCAGTTTATTCAATTGTACTCCATTTGAAAAAGGGCGGGAGATCAACGATTTCAGACGTAGATCATGTCATGTCTTATTTTGATCATTTTTTTCCTCCACCAACATCAAAGCTTATCGAATCATTTTAGCTCAAAATCACTACCCATTGTGTGACGGAAGATCAGTACCGATATTGATCGATGTGATTTAAAATTCACTGATCAACTGATCATGAAAAGATTCTCCGGCAGTGATCTCGTTTTGATGAGGTTTTGGTATTCATTATCTCAGCCCTGTATGCCACACTAACAAAATATTATTCTTTACCTAAAACAATAATATATCTGTGTACCCCTAGGAGGAATAAAACAGATGATTTCAATGTTTCATCAATTCCAACCAAATACTTTTGTTAATTTATATAATTGATATTAATAAAATAATTTCGATGGTTTTGTAGTTTCAGTGATATTTTTTAATCTAATGACAACATGTAATAAATAGATATTTCCCTCACATTTGTATGGTTTGTCATACATATTGAGTATGTATTGAGATTAATTTTATTTATTTTGAGTTCGTGACATGTGACATAGGAGGGGGGGGGGGGGGGGGGTCTTTACTTCTGTGACAATTTGTGACAAAGGGGGGATGGGGAGTCAAAATTCGTCAAAAAAAGCGTGACGTCTTTTATGGACAGCCCCTTTGACGATCTACGATGTTTATGTCAATTTCGCATAAAAACCGTAATTTTATCTTGCATTTATACTTAGCTGTTTTTATTTTTTTTATTAATTAAGGAATCTCCGTGAAAAACGAGAATTCTATAAATAAGTATGTCTATTGCTGCTCAATGAGGGCTTACGGATTCAGGAGCCGTTGTGACTAAATCAATCGGATTTCAATAAGCAGTTTAAACTTACTACTTACTTGCTTACTTACTACACAAATCAGCAATTATCTCCTGGATTAGAGCTCGGATTCAGATAAAATTAAATATCAACACGTGGGAGTAGTTCGTAAACGTAATTTACACCTCAGTTCGGTAATAGAAATCTAGTAATCAACAAATAGGATCTTTTTCGGAGTCGTTTACCACCTATTATTACGATTTTTATAACCGTTTGTAGATACAAATTGGCATGGAACGAAATGATGTAAATTTACGTCTCGATATATGCACTTAAAAAGAGCGTCGTTTTCTATTTAAATTAATAACCCAAATGATATTTTATGTCACAAGTGTGTTGCGAAACTACATCGTCCCTTCCCTTTGGAAATTCGTTCGGACGTTTTACTCCGGAATCTTTACTCAATGCCGAAATACTGTCATTCAAATTAATGGTCGATAAATCAATTCTGCTAATTCGTAGAAAATTTCTATTCGATAATCTCTTAGAAAAATATGTAAGTGATTGTAAAATTTTACTATACGAGTTACTTGTAAAAATTTGTGATTCCAAATCCACAAGAATCTAAATATTATCATTAATCCTGTCTTTCCCGTTTCGGCATCTGCTATTCGTCCGAAAATAGTAGATCCCTCCGCATTAGCTCCGAGCGTCGTGCATTGCTCAGAATTCAATTACTGACCCGGAGCTTTTAGCCAAGGAGCTAGCTGAAGACGAAGCTCCGAAGATGAGAAACATTTACCCCCTTCCAGACACAGGCATGTTGTTTGTTTCGGTCGCAACCCGGTGTGTCCTTTAGAAAGGAACTCCAATCCATACAAGCCAACGAGGAATTCCAATATCACAGGAACGGAATTCTGTATCTATTTATATAGTAGCAACACTACAGGAGCTTTTCATTGTCAGAAACACTGACTGATTTATCGGCTTTCTCAGTAGAAAACATATGAACATGGTTCATACGGATGTTGCACACCGACAGGTAATCAATTTAGGAAGGATGTTTCAAGCAAATTCAAGGATAAATCGTTTGCTGCCTTCTTGCAGTTAATGGAGCTGGAAAGCAGAAACTATCGGTCCAAGGCCAGAGAGAGAGAGAGTGTGGGGGTGCCAACAGACAACAGGTGTTATATTTTTTTTCCTGCAGATTCCTCCACTCCACTGCGATGGACGGAAGTTTAGATAACAACTTTACGGCTTGCTGTCTCCGGCAGGCGGAAGTTTGCCGACAGATTCCAGAGTCGGTCCTCTGGTTGTTCAGGCAATGGCATTTTTTTTTCTTTCTGGCGATGGCGATGTAGTGGAATCCGGGTGTTTGTGGACGAAATGCACCACGAGGAGGGTGATTGAAAAAGTTTCCGTTTCATGAGCTGCTTAACTATGCAGACAGTTTATGGCCTGAAAAGTCTTGCGAGAGTCGTAAGATAGATTATCACTCGGAAATCGCGGGTTGCATAGTTATTAGGGATTTGCATATGATTTCGTAACAATATTTCAATATATAAATGTAGTCAACATCATTGCAAAATCGCTGCAGTTATTATTATTCCTAACATTTGGCAAGCTCAACTTTTTTAATTACCAAAATTTTAGGTTTCGGATTTTCGGCCATTGAAATGAGCTTGGAACAAGCGCAAGGTTTTTGAAACATCAAAGCAGTCATTGGTTGGATATTCGGATATTCGGACTGTTAAATCAACAACAAACCTGTTGGCAGGTTGGAAGCGTGAGTGTCAGTGACTACTTTGATTGTGAGGTTCTTTTAGCAGGAAAAATGAGTTTCCATCAGAATAGTGAAAATCCAAGAAGACGAGCAATTTTTTTGACTACTTCCACCGTTATCAGAAAAAAAGACTGGTGGGTAATGTCAGACACATAACCGGATGACGTGAATACGAGTAAAATGAATGGTTCATTTTTTATGATATTGTATGAATCTGAGTTTTGAACATGGATTTTTGGAAACAAATGTTGAAGCCGACTGAACTAGAACTGGATTTTGGATCTGAATTCTCAATTTTAATGTTAGATTCTGGAACTGAATTCTGAAGCTGAATTCAAAAACTTAATTCTGGATTGCTGAACTGATTACTGAATCTGCGTTGTGGAACTAAATTCGAGACCAGGATTCTGGCTCGGCACTGAATTCTTAACCTGAATCGTAGTAACGTACTCTGCATCTTGATTCTACAGCTGAGCTACAGAATTCCGGTTCAGGCTTCAGTTTTAAAATTCGGATTCCGAACTCAGCTCCGAAATTCAAATTAATTTAGTTCAAAGATGTACAGATTCAATTTCCTGATTTCAGTTATTCTTCTGTAGAACTGAATTCTTGAACCAAATTCTAATCCTGCACTAAACTGAATTCTGAACATGGATTCTGTAGTGTATTTTAGAACTGAGTTCTGGAAATACAATTGAATTTTGAATCTGATTTATGATCCTAGATTTTGGTCTGAAATTCCAGAGCTTCAGTTTCAGAACTCAGTTTCATGATTCTGATACTGAATTTTGAACTCCGGACAGAAACTATGATGCTGTTATGCGCATCTTCAGTTCCAGAATTCAGTTTTAAAAGTCCATAATTCATTTCTGAAATTTAGTTCGAGAGCCCAGGTTTAGAATCGAGACCATGATATCAGTTCCAGAATCCAGGTGTAGAATCAAGTTCTAAAATTCGGTTTCACCTACAGATTCAGAATTCTGGGACTCGATTCCGGCTTTGGATTCTGGACGAGGAGCTGAAGTTAAGATCTGGATTGTGGAAATCTTAATCTGAAATCCAGAACTGAACTCTAGAACTGGATTCTGGTCTGAACTGAAGGAGTCAACTACGTAGGCTACAATGAATGAAGTATCAATTTTTTAGCTTATTCAATTATGAAATGGTTAGGAAAAATGCACTTTGAATTATTTGCGGTTACCTCATGCTATTGAAAATTTTGTTGAGAGAAAACTATGTTTGCGGCCATAAAGCCGTAAATTCGTTTTCGCCTGGGACGTCAGGATAGACATAGCACTTCGGTGTAAATAAGTACATTGTAAATAGCAATGACTTTACGTCTGCTTAGCGGATTATGTTGATCCGCGAGGTGGCATTAGCAGTCAACATAATCTGCTAATGAACTGATGAGCTGAATGCGAAACGTAAAATATGTTAAATGGAACAAACGATAAGTTCTTAAAAGGCGCTCCACAGTAAAGTGAAACGTATTCACGTCAAAAATCCGAGAAAAGTATGCAAAATTTTTCTAATTAGAATCTATTAGACTGTAAAGCTTCACTAAACTAATATTTTTCACTTCCGATTTGCATATTTCAACAGATAAGTAATTCTAAAAGTTCTGTAGATAACATTTAGAGCCCATTGAAGGGCTGATTGGAATGCAAACGACCAGCAGCTGGATGACGCAATCGCTCTTGTTTGAAGTGAAATTCACACTGCGAACGATTTAAAAAAAAACCGTCACGCAGCAGAACTGAATGCTTGATTCCGTATCTGGAACTTAATTCTGAAATTTTATTTAGAAACTGAATTCTCGATACTGGAACTGAAACTGAGCTGTGGACCTCAACCAACCGAAATGATGCACTTGTTTCACTTCCTGTTCAGTCAACTACGCAAGCAAGAATGAACGAAATATATCAAGTGTTAATCTTTTAGACCTATTCAGTAGGTAACGCAGAAATGAAATGTTGCTGACTACGTCCAAACCGTCGGCTCGGGTACGAGAAAGGCTAACACGCGTCATAAGTTTTCTGCTTTGATACTACTTGATACCAAACATTTCAGAAAACTTTAGTTTCGAATGATTTGTGATTATGTCAATCAACTGAAAATGTGATCATAAATTGATGATCATATTTCAGATGGCATGTGGCGAAAATGATGTTGATACGTTAGATACAACAAGAGATATTTTCGATCAAAAACTTATTACTCTCTCAGCGGATAAATTTTGAAAAGACGCCCCATAGTAAAGTAAGTCGTATTTACGAAAATACGTGAAATTTGGTGTAATCGGTAATTGGTATGAAAAATGAGTAATCACTCTATTTTACGAACTCGAAGCAAAAAGGAGTAATTTCTAATTGGTCATTTGAGCAGATATAGCAGATATCACCTTAACCAAAGATATTTATATAAATTAAGCTAACTGACGACTAAACATTAAACATATTGTGATTTGTTATTCAAAAATACAAATTTGATTTCAAATAATTAGACTTGCTACTAAATTCTACCCTCGGGGTCCGCCAAGCCAACAACAAAATTTTATGATTGTACTGGCACTGTACATTTCCATGCCGTGCAACACGTTGCAGAAAGGCTGTTGCAGTCAAATGTATTATCGTTTGGCGTATAACAGAATCTAACTGACAGCATTTGCAGTGCAAAAAACAAGTCGCAGTGTGTTTTGTTGCATCTACCTGCGACATGTGCGATCAAATGTATTGTATCATGTTTGGTTGCGTCGCTACATGCTGTATTTGTTTCAGTGACATTCAGCGATTTCAGCGAGCCGAAGGTTTGTGTCTAGAATGAAAAGCGTTTCACTCGCGTATTACAGAAACGCTTGAGCTTCGGCCAGCAGGTTATGAAAACGTATAATAGTGGCTTTGCTATCGAACGGAAATTGTCTCCGCATTTACTTCTAAGCTTTCACATAGTTTTGTCAAAATCTTACCTCGTTAGATAAGCCACTAATATTGTTAGATGTTTGAATTTAATAAATGTTATACACAACTAAGTAAAAATGGAATGACGATGGATTGAACGACACGGCCTACTACGTTTGCAAACTCGTGCCAAGAACGGAAAGGCTAGCCCAATTTTCCAAATTCATAATTCTTCTGTGCGACTCTTGAAAAACGTTTCTACTCAAATCTCGGAAAGATAATTATTACTCTATTATCTCCAGAGTTTATGTTTTAGTCGAACGAGATTTTCCAATTTCACTGCTTTTTTTTGTTGATGAAACATTTCTATTCTTTTATGTTCAATTCGCCTCAAAGCTTCCAGCTTCCAACATTATATTATTTATTAATTTGTCTTAGGTTTAACCTTTTTGGTCGTTCACCGAGGGCAATGAAACAAACTGCTACAGAGTCAGCGTAGGGAAATGAATATGATAACAATCTTTACTATTGGATTCATATAACAATGACAAAAATTGATAGTTTTTGCAAACTTTCTCATGCAGAATTAGTTGTTTGTGATATTTCAACTGCGAATTATTTTTAATTGTATATAGTCTACTTCTCGGAGTGTTTGATGGTTCTGGTTTCTGGAAGAAAACCGTAATTGCCAATTGCATTTGAAAATGTGGTCGACCCCACACCGTGCAATTACTTACTCAAAATGACCTTTGTTTGGATCTAAACAATTGTTTGTTTTCTTGAAGCATTCAATTTACAGAGTGCATTATTCAAGCCTATTTATTTTGAAACGGTTAGACAGTCATCCGTTTATATGAATATGCCTGCAATTTAGTAACCAAAAAACGCTGAAACCCGAAAATGGAATTCATTTTTTCATCTGATGATTCTCTTCCAAATAAATGCTGACACAGGGCATCTTGATAAGATTAAAGGATTAAATGTTAGTGGCAATTACATATTGACATTTGATTCCTATTTAACTGAAATATAAATGAAGAACGGTCATTTGCGTTTGTTTATTTTTTATTGCAATAGGCACAGTGTTTTTTTTTTATTCTTCATTCCATTTCGCGCTTTGTCTAACACTTTTAAGCAATCTTTTCTTTTTATTTCCTTGTAGTAAAACATTTTAGGATTATTCTGTCAAATTTTCAAGTAAATCGAAACAAAACTGTCCGTATCCATCGTCACTATTTAACCAAATCTTTGAAAATTTTATACAACCTTTCTACTTATAAAATATCCACTCAACGTATTTCTAATAAGGAGTGCATCGAAAATAAGCTATCCACGTACATTTGTGTTGTACGCATGTATTTGTTATGGGTTTTTATGCTCAGATCACAGCATGCTGTGCATTCGGATGTCAGCTTTCGTTTGTTTGCTTGTTTGTGCTGTTGAAATTCTGCGTTTTCAAAATGTCGCGTATTGAAAAGGAAGAGAAAATTAAGGTTTCAACACTATTCTTTGGATGAGCTACCAGGAGGAGACAGAAATCCCGGTTCTTCCAACCTGAAACTGGACCAGAAAGTGGTATCTCTAATCATGAAAAACAAATCAATGTCAATACGTGATTTGGCCAAAAATGCAGGAACGAGTGTCGGAATGATCCAGCGTATCAAGAGACGAAATCACCTGAAGACCTACACGAAGCAGAAAATCTCGTAACAAAGTGTAAAACAGAAGAAGCAAGCAGAAACAAGGGACCGGAAATTGTATTCGCGTATTTTATAGATGATGAGACTTATGTAAAGGAGGACTCAAAAACCCTTTCAGGTCCATAATACTTTACTGTCGTCGTTGGGGAGGATGTGAGCGATGCGGACAGGTCGATTCAAGTAGAGAAATTCGGTCGAAATGTACTGGTATGGCAAGCAATACGTTCCTGTGGTTTAAAGTCAACCATTTTTTACACTACCGGAACTATAAATGCAGAAATCTATCGATCTGAGTGTCTCCAGAAGAGATTGCTGCCTTCATATAAGAAGCACAGTACACCTCCACTGTTTTGGCTGGATTTGGCGTCGGCTCCTTATGCCAAAACCACTCTCAATTGGCTTGCGGAAAAGGGTATACATTTCGTTGAGCAAAATATCAATCCACCAAATTGCCCTCAGCTTCGACCCATCGAACGTTACTGGGCAATCGTAAAGAGGGTCTTCAAGAAGACTGGCAAGGCAGCTGGGAACATGCAGGAGTTCAAAAAAAATTGGGCTCAAGCGTCCAAAAAAATGCGATGCAACACTTGTTCGGAACTTGATGAAGAGCTTTCGATCAAAAGTTCGAAAATTCGTCAAGGAATAACTTAAATTTCCTGCGGTTTCCATTATGCTCAAGTTTAACCTCGTACAATAAAGGATCAATTTCTAGTTTAAATAAAATATCGTTTTTTATCATAATTTGAAAGAAAAATTTGTAGACAGCTTATTTTCGATACACTCCTTATTTTGTTTAATTTGCTGATGTTTTACAGCCACGAAATTGGGGATTTTTTTTATCGAAAAATCACAGTTTTTGCTGAATCTAGATGAAAAGATAAGTTTCGTGATTTTCGTAATATTTTAATCTGCTCCAGTTTTAACATTAATTTCTCTGGATCTAAACAAATGTTTGTTCTCTTGATCGGAGCTAGTAAAAGTCATTCTCATTCAGTTAAAATAGACGAAAATGACGAGAAAAAAATATCATTCTCAAGCTCCGCTTGGAAATTGTGTCAACGACAGCAAGCGGAACGATACTTTCACAATTGTGCACTGTTTTTCATTTACCTTTTCAGTCACTTTTGGTTTTCAGTGAAAATCGTATACTGTGCAGTGTCGATAATCAAACCCAAACTTCGAGAATCGATAACGACCGAAAACGATACACAATTATGTTCACCTGTTGGTGCTCGAATCTGAAGTAGTTTTGGTTTTCAAAAAGGTGCTGGGGTGTAATTACTTAATATTTTAGATGTCACAAATTTTCAATGTACCGATGAAAGAATGAAAAATTAAATTCGATTGATTCTTGCACCAGACGTTATGTTGGTTTTATACTGTCGTAGAGGAACGAGGGACGTTAGCATTGATACTCTCTTTTGTTTCAATGAGAAACGAAAACGATTAGTCTCTTTTCGTTTGTTTTCAATGCGATCATTTAAAGACTGTCCCAGAAAGTATGGACGCAACCAAAAACCGCTGCCATTTCGCAATGCTTCCGAATCTGTCAATTTTTATGGCTGCGTCCTGTTGTTTACACTCTTCTCTAACCACTCGTGCAGTTGTTTATTCGTTTTCATTAGTTTGTTTCGAAATGCGTGGACTTTCAGCAGAACAACGTCGAAAAATTGTGTACAAATGGTGCACAGAACGCGGACTGTCACTGAGCAAGATAGCAAAAATGGAACGATGTGGCCAAAAAAGTGGGCACTTCGAAGTCAAACGTTCTTTGTGCTAAAGAACGTTTGAATCTTCGAACCTATAAGAATCAGAAACAATCAAAACGTAGTCCGAAACAAGAAGCATCGATCAGGCCGAGGGTTCGAAAGCTGTACAATTCAATTCTTACTGGAAATTTGAACTGCATAATCATGGACGACAAAACCTACTTGAAACTCGATTACAAATCCCTGCCGGGTTCACAATATTATACGGTGCGAGAAGGGCAAGTGTTAAACCAGTCCGAGACATCGATTTAAGTCGAAAAATTTGGTAAGAAAGCTATGGTCTGGCTAGCAATTTGTAGCTGCGGTAAGATTTCGAAACTGGTAAGATTTCGAAAGATGGTCCCGGCAAGGATTTGTAATCGAGTTTCACGTAGGTTTCGTCGTCCATGATTATGCAGTTCAAATTTCCAGCAAGAATCGTATTGTACAGCTTTCGAACCCTCGACCTGATCGATGCTTCTTGTTTCGGACTACGTTTTGGTTGTTTCTGCTTTTTATAGGTTCGAAGATTCAAACGTTTGACTTCGAAGTGAAAACTTTTTTGGCCACATCCCGAACTGAAACCTCCTTCTTTTCCTCGAACGCCTTCAGTATACGTTTATCCAACTGAGGGTTAGCAGGACCTTTTTTTGACCCGTTTTCGGTTTATCCTCAAAGGTGTTATCCTCACCGAACTTCCTGATTGCATTTTGCACGGCTTTTTCACTTACTCCTACCATTTTTGATATCCTCCTCAGTGACAGTCCGCGTTCTGTGCACCATTTGTACACAATTTTTTGACGTTGTTCTGCTGAAAGTACACGCATTTCGGAACAAACTAATGAAAACGAATAAACAACTGCACAAGTGGTTAGAGAAGAGTGTAAACAACAGGACGCAGCCATAAAAATTGACAGATTCTGAACCATTGCGAAACGGCATCGGTTTTTGGTTTACGTCCATACTTTCTGGGACAGTTTTCCTGTCCTGGTTTTCTAAGGTGAACATTGTATTTTTTATAACTAATACTAATACAAACGATTATGGGCTGAAGACAGTACGTTAAAGACGTAGGTTTTTCAGTATTTTCCTGTTCCAATTAAATTTTTCAGAATTTTTAGAATGATTCATTGAGGTCGTTTCGTTGTACTATTTTCTGACTGAAGAACTGCTGAAAATTGCAACGCTTGGAAGACATACCTCTACTTGTTCATCGAATATCTCGACTTTGAAGGCTTATGTCTTAATTCTAGCGTAACAAAGTCTAGATAATTTAGCTAAGATACGATTAGTATACAAAAACATATATGTTGTCGCGATAAAAATAAAGTCTTATATTTTTCTGTGAAACACGGTCAGTTTCCGTACGTCCATTATTTTATTCGTTTTAATTTCCTGAAGGAGAAGGAATAGAATCTACTCAACTTGGTTCGTAAACACACCGACGCAAAGGGAACTGAGGCAGTCAAAGAGGGAGACTCAATATCTATACGCCTCAGGCCTTATCGATTTTCAGAATCGTGACATTACCTACTCACTTTTTTATTTTACTGAATAAACATTCCATTATTATTAAAATATCCAAGAGCATATTGCAAAAAAATTAAGAAAATTTACACAATGGTGACGCAAATACAATTATGATTCAATTTAACGTAAGAACGCAATTGGTAAAATGGTTTGATTTTATAAGAATTTAAATATGTGTCATGTCACTTGCATGTTTCAGAACTTACAATTACATCAGAAAACATTAAGCATGTGATTTAATACCTGTAACAATGAGTCAGAAGACGTAAATCAACAGGATTTTTTCTTGGTAGTAAAGTGGTTTTCGGTCTTCAATAATTCTAGTAATTGCAGGAACACGTGGTTGTCAATAGTAGGCTGGGTAGATTTCCGCCGCTTCGTCCGAGCGTTGTTTGTTCTCAATCAAATATTTATCTTCTAAGAAGGCTATGCTTTTTCGTTACTGGCTTTCAAACATTCCCTGCAGAGAATGACATGTTTTATATCCGACGATTTAATTCATCAAAACATTCAATTGATTTACAGCATTGAATCAAAGAATCATGTTTGAATCAACTTTTGGTTAAATTTTAAATGAACGTTTTTAATTTTGCTTCGACTTTTCGAACGAATTACAACGTAATGTTTCTATTGTAAACCGAGTATTCCGAAACAAAATAGCTCTGTTAAAAATCACCCAACGAATACTAATTAGTACAGCTTCACACTCTGGACTACCTAGAAAATTTACATATTTTCCGTTTGAACCCAGTTTCTCCCAGCTTCCCAACCGTTTTTGTTGCCCAAATTTACCCTACCCACTGCCGCCACCCAAACCTAAACTGGAGTCGAAAAAATAGACAAACAAAAACATTTGGCAAACATGCAACAGGGAGCCCGAGTAAGCGCGTCAGACAATGGGTAGCGCGACGTCTGCGAATGACTCATTCACTGTCAAAAGCGCCTTCGAGTTGTGTGGGGGGTGTCCGTCGGTGGTTACTGCGCGGTCAGTAACAAACATCAACTCATTGGCACTGGAAGATCCTTACTGGTGAGAGCGAACAGTAAACATATCCGGAAAATTCACACCCCAAGAGTCGTTTCGAGAGAGCGGCACTCTCTCCGTTCGCCAGAGAAAAAGAGAGAGAGTGTTTGTGAGTTCCCTCGTGGAGAAGACAGCGGTTTGGCAGTAGAACACTTGCGAACTGGCAGTCAGACATGTCACTCGACTTTTGGCGATTGGATCGGTGGTGGAAGTTTCGGTATCCTCTGTGGGTGGACATAGAACAAGGATAAAGGACTCTGCCATCATCATCATCATCATCATCATCATCATCGTACAGTCGTTGTCTAGTGATAAGTGAGAACAGGCCGGAAACGCCAGCAAAAGTGTCGGATGAATGTCAGCGCTTAACAAGGATACTGCTGATACAGAATCTAGAAGCGGATGGACCAAATCAAGTGCTTTTTTGCCTTGTTGAAATCGATTTTCAGCTAGCGGTTAGAAGTAGAAATCATAATTTATGTGTTTGGTGCTTTTCCGTCGTAGAAGTTCCCCAGAATCTTTGGGAGAAACTGTGACTGTGAAATGATTTGTGAAATCCGCCTGTGCTGTTAGTGCTTTACGTGCTTTAGTTTTTATGGTTCCGGTATTTTACCAACGGAATTGAAATATGCCTTAAATGTATCAGAAAACCAAAATGAAATGAAAAAGCTTTAACATGTGCGCTTGCCAACATAAGTTTAAAGTGTGATAGGTCAACTGAATAAAGATATAGCAAAACGTACAATCGAATGAGCGAAACTCGGTCTCGACGTTCGAAGAAGAGTGGCACCCAAGAGCATTGAGTACAATTTATTGTTTTGCTTTTGCTTAGAGACAGCGAGAGCCAACGAACATGCGGAAAGCAACCGAAAATGCTGTCAAATGTGTTATCCGAGTTTCAAAATAGCTAGCTGCTAGCAGGCAAAACATTTCAGCGATCATTGAACCAGTTTATGTCTGCAAAACTCGAGCATTAGGTAGCGTATAAAATTTTCGTCGGAAACAACAACAGCCACGAGGGAGTCGGAATACAGACTACATGTGGAATATTTATCTACCGACATAAAAACACAGTGAATGAATCAGCCACCCTCTCTTCCGCTTCTTCTTCTTCTTCTTCTGCTGCACCGAGTCCGTTTCGGGGACGGACCCCACCCTAAATCCTGACGAGCGAACGAACGAACAACCGAACAAGTAAGCAAGCAACTTGCTCTGATATAAAATCGATCGGACGCGCGCGAACTTCGAAGACTCGAAACCGGAAGCGCTTGTATTGGTGACTTAGTTTAGTGGCATTACCGGCGGCGGCGGCACGACTCACCCAGCAAGCGGCGAAAAGGATATACGACAAATAAAAAAAAATCACCAACAAACGCAGCAGTCGGTGCATGTATAAAACCGATGGGGGTAAATAGCTTGCTTTGTGTTTGATTAAATTGTATTTGCTTGATAACCACCTCCTAGCCAATCGTTTCTCGAAAGTCACACGAAAGGTATCACGTTTGACCAAACTAATATCCTCCCTCCCGTTCTGGTCGCAACCGCCCGTGCCAGTGTGGGTGTGCTATTTCCTGCTGGCTGCCTCAACGTGGTTTGTTGTTAATTGGACTTTGGCCAGCTGGGAAAATCGAACAGGTGTTTTTTTTCTGGATGCAATAAAAAACAGGCTTTTGTTCTCCTGCTCCTTAGTTGTAATCACAAGTTGGATGTTTGTACTAACTGAAAATACAGAGAAATATTGATGTCGTGTTCAAGTTCAAACCTGAATCTCCTCGATAATTCATAATTTGGTTCAATTTGGTTCCTAACAGAGCGAATTTACAATTCTACAACTGAATAAAATGAGTCATGATTTCGGGAAAAGAAATGTGCCTGGATTAATGTCCCCATATCATGAACAGTGTTGACTCATGTTGACTCATGTTATTAAAGCAGAACATTTCTAACATGAGTACAGTTTCAGGCGCATTTCTGAACATTGTCGTGAATACAACCTTTCAAAAATTTATTGTGTACAAGAATGGATAGAACTTAATCCTGAATATCTCTTGTTGTATTTAACGCAACCAGATATTTTTCTCTCCATACTGTCGGAAACATGTTCAGCAATTTATGATAAAACTTTCCATAGTATGAGATAACCACAAATAACTGAAAAATTGAAGTTATCTCCAATGTTTGATATGAACGTGAATTTCAACCGCATGAATTGAACGAATCATCGCACAAAGCGTATCGTGCAAAACTGACACGTGGAATTACAGAGAATTTCCAGTGATAAAACCAAGATTATTTTTAATTCATGTGAGGTAAATACATTTGTGCATGTTGTTTAAGACGGTCGGTTTAGTCATTCAATGTATAACTAAAATGCTCTTGTGATAGATTCAGTTCATTATTTGCTATTGATCGAAATCTTTGGCGTGATGGCAATACTTAACTTAGCTGATTCCAAATATGCATCATTTTAAAGAAAAAAGCTGTATAATATGTTATTAAATTGTTTAAAATATCAAACGATCAGTTGTCTATCAAACCAAATTAATAGTTGTTTTAAGCCGAGAACAGATAGATTAAAGCCTGAATGAATTAGTTTAGAAGTTTTTTTTTCATAACTACGTTTATTTCTTAAGGCAATTTACATAAGTTTTTCTTCGCCGTGTCATCACTTTTACATAGAATTCTTATTCTAATATAATACTAATATAGTCACAGCGATTTGAGTTTAATCAAACATATTCCTCTTATTTTTTAAATATCATATCAGGTATTTCGTTATATATTATTAAATCTACTTAAGAACATTGTTTGAATCAAACGATTAACTGCTATAAATTATAAAATAAGCTGAAATTTTTATACATTTTGTTGGTGATTTCGTAACCTATTTTGAGTTTGTTTGTATCAGCACATCATTTTTATAAGAATTTGGTATTGGATGAACAAATGGACGCAGTAGGAGTCAAAACTAACCCTCAAAAGGGTCAATTATTAAATTGAAACTCCAATTGTCTTTATGAAATGATAAAGAAGTTCCATGTATGGAAGGTCGAGACAAGCAAGTATGTCTTGAACTGGGACATTGGATAGTCTACCTTGGGTACGCAAGGAATTTAATAGTTGAGATCTGACATCACGATACTCCACGCATGTCCAAACGACATGATCAATATCGCCATAACCTTCGCCACAAGCTCAATGATTAGTCTCGGAAAGTCCAATTCGAAGGAGATGTACATCTAACGTGTAGTGATTGGACATGAGTCTGGATATCACACGAATGAAGTCCCTACCCACTTCCAGTCACCTGAACCATGCCTTTGTCGATATTTTAGGAATCATTGAGTGCATCCACCGACCCAGATCATCTTTATCCCAAGAAGCTTGCCAGCCTGCAAGTGTTCTTTGGCGGGACGCGCTATAGAATCCGTTGAAAGCAATCGGTCTCTCATAAATTTTTCACCCTCAATAGCACCACGTTTGGCTAAAATATCGGCTCTTTCATTGCCTGGAATGGAACAATGAGCCGGGACCCAAACTATTGTGATTTGATAATTATTACTCAATTTGTCGTTCGGACACTGTTTTATTTTGCCCAAGAAAAACGGTTCATTTTGCCAGCAGCGTTTGAGCGAATGGCTTCATTTGCACTCAGACTATCTGTGAAGAGGAAATAATGGTTTGGAGATAATTTGACGATTACACTCAAACTATAATGAACTGCTGCTAACTCTGCTATATAAACAGATGCAGGTTCTTGAAGCTTAAATGAGACCGAAACATTATTGTTGAATACCAGTAGTCTCTTCAATTCGTGATCCGTCCGTGAAAAACAATTTCTCAAAGTCAATATGCCTGAACGTACTAGAAAATATTTTTGGGATTTCCATCGAGCGTAGGTGTTCCGGGATTCCACGCACTTCACGCTGCATGAATGTGTCGAAAAATAAAGTTGAGTCAGGGACATTTAGGAGGCTGTCACGGATAGGAATATATCTTGATGTTTTGATTTCCTGTGACATATGGTTAAAATATACTGTCATGAATCTTGTTTGAGATTGAATCTCAACTAGCCTATCGAAGTTATTAATTACCATGGGATTCCGCACCTCACATCTTATTAGCAGGCGTGATGAAAGCTCCCAAAATCGATCTTTTAATGGAAGAACTCCCGTCAGAACTTCAAGACTCATTGTATGTGTCGAATGTAAGCAGCCTAAAGCAATTCGCAAAAAACGATACTGAATTCGCTCAAGTTTGATAATATGAGAGTTTGCAGCGGAACGAAAGCAAACGCATCCATATTCCATCACTGAAAGTAGCGTTGTCTGATACAATTTTATTAGATCTTCCGGATGAGCACCCCACAAAGATCCTGTTATTGTTCGAAGAAAATTTACTCTTTTTGGAATTTTGTTATCAGATACCTAATGTGTCCTCCCTACGTGCATTTGGAATCAAACCACACCCCGAGGTATTTAAAAGTTAAAACCTGTTGGATCATTCTTCCCATCATATGGAGCTGAAGCTGGGCGGGATCATGCTTTCTTGAAAACAGATGAACAGCCCAAACGGACAAGTTATCTAAGGTATCTTGCAATGGTTTTTGCAAATCAACAGCTTTGGGACCAGTAACTGAAACCACGCCATCATCTGCCAATTGTCTTAGTGTACATGGGGTTACTAGACAGCTGTCAATGTCATTCACGTAAAAATTATAAAGGAGCGGACTGAGGCATGAGCCTTGCGGTAGACCCATGTAGCTAATTCTGATTGTTGCCAAATCGGCATGTGAAAAATGCATGCGTTTCTTTGACAAAAGGTTGTGCAAATAATTATATATAACCGCTGGGAGTCCATGTTGGTGGAGCTTGTCTGAAAGAACATCAATGGAAACTGAATCGAATGCTCCTTTTATGTCTAAAATACAGATGCCATTTGTTGTTTTTGAGCGAAGGCAATTTAAATGTCAGACGAAAGCAATGCAAGGCAATCATTCGTCCCTTTATTTCTACGGAAACCAAACTGAGTATCTGACAACAAGCCGTTCGTTTTGACCCAAGTGTCGAGACGTCGTAGAATAATTTTTTCGAACAATTTTCTGATACAGGACAACATTGCAATGGGTCTATATGAGTTGTGATTGGAAGCTGGTTTCCCCGGCTTTTGAATGGCGATAACTTTCATTTGCCTCCAGTCAGGTGGGACAATATTTTGCTCAAGAAACTTCAACAAACGTCTTTTTGCGAGATCGGGAAGATTCTTCACCAAGTTGAATTTAATTCTGTCCAACCCAGGAGCGTTATTGTTACTAGACAGGAGTGCTATGGAAAATTCCATCATTGAAAAGGGGCTATCAATGGAATCATCATTTGGAGAAGACTTCCTAATAATGCTATGCGTAGGAACAGAATCTCCATCGATTCGAGTATTCCTCACTGTCATTTCCTACGTCTGGCTGTATTCCGAGAGTGCTCATTGAGGTTTCTAGTTTAGAACAAATGTTTGTTGTTTCAAGAAAACATTGACTGAATCCAACCAGGTTTGTTGTTATCACTAGATCAACCTGAAAAAGTCTTTGGAGAGTGTATATCAATAATTCATAGGTATAGAATTCAAATTGCTATATTATTTTTTATTTGATTCCAACTAAAATTTATAAATTCTATATGGCCACAAAAGATTTGCCGCGAAGTGGTTTCCAAAGAGGTTCTGTGGTGTAATTACTTCGATTTTTCGTTATTTTAGTAACTTTTTATAGCCAATCGCCAAAGATTTTCATTCTCCTGATTCTCCCCGCAGACGTTAGTTTGGTGACGGTAACAATGATACTCTCATTTTTTGCAATGAGAGACGAAGAATTTTCTTTGTTTGTTTTGGATGTGATCATGAATGAGATAGTAAAAAATGAATATGAGACTGTTGGATTGGACTATTTCATTGGGAATGCGTGACAATTTTAAGCTCCGCTCGTGCATTTCGCCTTATATCTATAGAATTCTGCAAGTAATGCATTGAAAGTACGCAAAATTCAGTTTTATTCGTGTTCACGTCATCCGGTTATGTCTCTGACATTACCCACCTACCTTTTTTCTACGTATGATTCCCTTGTTCTAATTTAATAAATACTATGGATTTGAACATATTTCTTCTAAAAATCAGTTTGAGTTCGATTGTTCCGAATCATTTTAGGAATTAAAATGTCTTGTTTGATAAGCAACAACTAAAACACTGAAAGGTTTTTGTACCTCTCGTATTTTTCATTTTCTCTGTAGAAAGGAGATTTAAATCATTCAGGAATTAGCCCTTTTTCTTGCTTAGAGACAGAACCATATTAAAGAAACTTTACGCCTCTCCTTTCGCTCTTTTTTATGATGGCTGAACTAATTTTGAATATTCTAGGGTCATAAGATGGTTTTACCGTCGATTTACTTCTTTTAACAGAAAAAAATTAATCATCCGTAATTCGGGAACGATTTGTTGGTCCTAAAAAGAACCAGATTTAGTTGAAATTCTTCCTGAAAATGCAAAACAAAATATTTTTCATGTCGTGCTCAAGTGAAATCCTGACAGAAATCCTACTCGCCCAATTTCCTTCGGTAATTTATGATATTCAACTAAATTCATAACAGCTGTTTGGATCTCAAGAAACAAGGAACACCTCTTTCAGTTTCCAGCTCTGGAATTCTCTGAAACTAAATTTCCTGGATCAAGATCGAAATTCAGGAGCATTGTTGTGGTACTAAAACTTAAGTTCCGACCTGAGTCCAGTTTCAGAATCTTGGTCACGAATTGCGATCCAAGATTTAGGTTCAAAATTCAGTTTTAAATTTCAATTCCATTTTCAGAATCCAGTTCCGAAATATTACTTCTGAATTGAAGATCAGAATTTCAATTTTATTTTCAGAACTCTTTTCAAAAATTCAGTTCCTAAATTTCGTTCCAACTTCCAAATCTGGCTAGGTTCTAAAATTCAGGTATAGATCAGAATCCAGGATCGGATCAACTCTAGTACTTGAATCCAAACCCAGAATCTAGATCCAGAAAACCAGTTCTAGTTTCCGATTTGAGTTTTAGAATTCAGTAAAAAAATTCAGGTCCGGAATCACAGAGATTGGTTATATTCAATTCCTGAATACAAATCCAGAATTCATTTCTATGATTCAGTATCAAAATTCCGTAACCACATTCAGCTCTCGAAAACTGTTCCAGCTCTTAAAAATCCAGGTCCAAAATTCTAGAACTAAGTCCTCTGGTCTAGATTCTGAATTCAAGACCCAAATGCTGGTACTAAACTTCAAGCTCAGTCCAGAATCTAGGTCAAACATTCTGGTCCAAAACTCCAAGGCGCAGAACCCAGTTCTAAAATTTTGGTTTGGAATTCAGATTAAAGATTCAGTTCCTAAATATGGTTGTTTGCCAAAGTTCTGGAACAAAAATTCCGGTTTGTATCGAATTCAGTTCCCGAATTCAGGTCCAGAGATCTTTGTCATACCGTGCCGTACCAGAATTTGCATCAGGAACGCAGCTCTAGTTCCAGAATTCAGTTTACGGTAAGTCCAGGTCCCGAAATCAGTTTTAAAATTTAGTTTTAGTGCTCGAAATCGGTTCCCGGATAAAAGTTTTAAATTCAGTTTTAGAATTAGAGAGCTTGGTTCTGGAACTAAAATTTAAAACTGTGCTCTGTACTTGAATTCCGAATAGAACTTAATGAACCAAAATTCTTGGACTAAAATTTAGGTTCAGATCAAACTCCGGGTCAATTTCTGAATCCAGGCCCTGAATTCAGTTCCTGCTTCCGAATTTAGTTCCAGGCTCCAGGTTTAGAATTCAGTATCCGAATCCAGGTCTAAAATTCTAGATCTGGATTATATGAATCTGGATTCCGAAACTGAAATCTGAATGATGGCTTTTAAAATTCGGAACTGAATTCTGAATCGCCATTCTGGATAGGAATTCTAGATTTAAAAATCAGGTTTAGATCAGACTTCAGGTCCAGAGTTCTCTTCTTTAAAGCAGTAACAGAATTCAGTCTACAATTCAGCTCTAGCTCCAGATTCCAGATGCAAAAATCAGTCATGAAATCAAATTCTAGTTCTCAAATTAAGTTGCAAGTGCCAAGTCGAGAATTTCGTTCCAGAATTCAGGTTCAGAGTTCCAGTACCAGTGCTCAGTTACAAATTTCAGTTCCAGCTCTCAAATTTAGTTACAGACACCATTTCGATTTCAGAATTTAGGCCAAAATCTCGGGTTCAGATTCCCGGTCTAGAGTTAAATTACAAAATTAAGTACAAGGTTTCATTTCCAAATTTCAGTTCACGGATCCAGATCTAATTTCAGTTCACGGATCCAGGTGAATTCCGGCTTCGGCTTTTAGTTCTACGATGCAAATCTAGACTGTAGGTTTCATAATCCAGGCTTAAAATTCTAAAACTGAATTCTGAATAGGAATTCGGGAGTTAAAATTCAGGTTTAGATCAGTATTCGATTTCAGAAATTCTCGATTCTAGTATGCTGGTCCAGAATTCAGTTCCTGGACTAGAACTCAGTTCCACAATTTACGTACAGAGCTCACTTCTAGGATTCCTGAACCAGAATCCGTCCGATGATCCGTCGATACCTAGACTTACAATTTTGCGGATCCACAATCCGTTTAAGTATCAGGACCTGTGCGTGGAGTAATCAGAAAACTAGTCGAGTTCTCCATGATGAGCTCTCCACTGGTTTTCAGCCAGTTTTATTTCCAAATAGCCCAACTAATTTATCATCTATGAGAAATCCGTCTACAATTGATCTAGTTCTAGAGGATCAATGTCATCACATATTTGTAGTGAACTAACTTTTGATTCTGATCATCCTTCAAGGATTTTAAATTAAGCAATGAATAATTCAATATTCTACCACCTTAGAACGAATCGGCTAGGATACAGATCTCATATCGAAAGCAATGTGAACCATGAAATTGTTTTGGGAAATATAAATAAAGCCATACATTATATAAATCATTAGACTATTGAAGTTAGGAGTCTAACAGTCTACATCAATATCGACATTCTTGTGATCCTACTATGGAATAGTTGAGGATTCTGAATATTTCTAAAATTCTATATTGGTTCTCAAAAAACTAGTTTCTGCTCTCAAAGAAGTAAATCAAATACTCAATATCAAAATTGGATATTGTCTCCAAGCACAATTAATTCAAAGTCAAAGGCAGTCAAAGTTCGTACAAAGAAAAATATATATTTTTCTTAGTTCGAACTTTGGAATTGGAACATTAGAGTAATATCAAGACTGACAAATGAACGGCTGAAGGGAAAAATCGGATTATTTTAACTTAGTTCGCAAAAACCGTTTATGTATGGTTGAATGCCAAAACCGGATATGATCTTAACCGGTTTTTTCGAAACAAATGTTTTTATCCGGTTTTTGCATTTGAAGTTTGTTGCCGACTTTCTCTGTGGAATGGCAGCATGGATCAGACAACTAGTAACAAACAAGCAAACCATGCCTAGTTCGCGGCAGCAGTCGATGAAAAAAAAACTTTGAAAGAAAAATCGGATAAAAATGTATGGTTTGGAAGACAGGACTGATTCAATTTTTATCCGGTTTTTGCATTCAATGTTTTTTTAGTCTGATTCTTGCAAAAAAAAACTGCTTTTGAACAATCTTTGCATTGCAATGACCGAGTCCGGTTTTTGCATTTAAAAATACTTAAACGGGGTTTTCAAACTAGGTTTCTTTTACCAGATTTTTTTACTCAGCCGTTTAAAATGTTGTTCGCTCGAGATGGTGTCGAGGATGTATTAAAAATCGCAATAAATCCTTATCAGGCAAGCAGCACCCGATTGTAGCCGAGTGGAACTCACTTCTCGCTCCCTTAATAGATAAATACCGACGGATTTCAGGGTGGCAAGTGACCGAGAAAGACGGGAAAGAATTGGGAATTTGATTTCACATTGAAAAATCGGGAATTTTAGTGAAAAATCGGGAAAAATATTACTAGCCCAAAGATGAGTAACATTTGTTAGCATTATAATTTTTTTTATTCAACAAGTGAAATGTAGGAGACAATAGCCAATTTTGTTATTGAGTATTTGATTTCCTTCTTTGAAAGCCGAGACTAGTTTTTTGAGGACAAATACAGAATTTTAGAAATATTCAGAATCCTCAACTATTCCATAGTAGGATCACAAGAATGTCGATATTGATGTAGACTGTTAGACTCCTAACTTCAATAGTCTAATGATTTATATAATGTATGGCTTTATTTATATTTCCCAAAACAATTTCATGGTTCACATTGCTTTCGATATGAGATCTGAATCCTACCCGATTAGTTCTAAGGTGGTAGAATATTGAATTATCCATTGCTTAATTTGAAATCTTTGAAAGGTGATCTGAACCAAAAGTTAGTTCACTACAAATATGTGATGACATTGATCCTCTAGAACTAGATCAATTGTAAAGGATTTCTCATAGATGATAAATTAGTTGGGCTATTTGGAAATAAAGCTGGCTAAAAACCAGTGGAGAGTTCATCGTATTTACTGGTTAGTTTTCTGATTACTCCACGATAGATGCTAAGCATTTTGAATCTTATTAAAAACTAGATCGATATCTTGTGCCTGAAGTTTCCGAAATCGAAAAAAAAAAAATTATGTCATAACCCAAGTAACAATTTTTGTTACGCTAGCTTATTTCTGACTAGTTTGCAACCAGAAATTTAAGTTATGGTGACTAATATCTAACCACTTCCGTGACGCAAATAGCGCAGTTTCTACTAGTTGTTAAGTCGGCTAAAAATAAGTTGTGGTTACGTTGTAATACCATACTGAAATAACTTATCATTCCATAACTTGAAAATAACTTGTGTTCAAGTAAACTAGTTGAAACTTAGTCACCATCGACATTATAAACAATGAATGGATCCAGAGAACTTTTCTATCAGCAATAAAAAGTTAGTTAAGTACTTGAAATCACAAACTTGATACAAGATAAAAATTTCACAACGATTTTAAAACTGTCGAGCGGAATTCAATTTTAATTAACTGTTTTTTTATGCGCCTTCAATCTAAATTTGTTTATGAAGGTATGAACAATAAACAACGAAAAAACTCTTTGTTCAGAATGCTCAAAATTAATCCTAGTAGAGTGATTAAAATTATTTTAAATTTTAAATTTAAATTCATATATTGTAATATAACAATAGATGTTTAATCCATATATTGTTTTCTTCGAGTTTATGATAGTGCATAGAATAAAAATGACTATTCTGCCTTTCATTATTTTCGCCCAAAAAGTAGTTTTGAAAAAAGTAATATCCTGGTTTTATTTATGTTTTATACACTTCCTGCGACTCCATAGTGTGATCGCCATGTTCAAGCCAACAAAAGTTTTTTTGGTTGTGTTTCCGTTATCATTACGTTGGGAAAACCTATCGATAGCTATTTGAATCATACGTATTTATAATGGTTTCGCAACCTTTTTTCAACTAGTAGCTAAAAACATAGCTGTGATAAAAGATATGTTAGAATCAAGTAACGATAACTTACAAATGATAGTTAGTTCAATGTTTATGTTATAAAGAAATACTACCGTCACCTTGTTTTAACCAGTATAACATAGTTGGGCTAAGTGGTATCAGAACTAGTTACGGGTTGCTACTATTTGAGTCAAATAAACTTATTTTCAACTAGTAGCTAGAAGCATAGTTGTTATTAAAGATATGTTTGGATTAAATAACGATAGCTTAAAAATTATAATTAATTCAATATGACAAAAATATGTGGTGATTTGAAACCTAAATAACTATTTCGTAACTAGTTATGTTATGAAGAAACATTGTTGTCACCTTGTTTTAACCAATATAACTTAAAAAACATATTCGTGCTCTTGTTGCAACATAGTTTGGACTTAGTCGTATCAGAACTAGTTGCGCATTGCTACTTGGGAAGGCTTAGAATTGTATGAAACGTCGAGATTTAATGTCATCACCAAAAAAAAATTTTCTTTTTGAGGAAATCGAGCGCTTTACGAAGTTAGAGGTAGTCCCAAAATATTGGCACCCTTAGATATGTGAGAGCGGTACAAAAAACGTGTTTTGTAGGTTTTACCATCATATCTCCGGAACCAGAAGTCGCAGTCATTTAACCTTCGAACTTGATCGGGCCATTGATACTAGCTTTCAAAAGGTTTTGCAAAATTTTTGGGAATATGTACATCATAAATTGTTTTTTTTTGCATGAGAATTCGAAGTTTTTTTTGTCTGATAGGACATTTTAATTGGTTTTATGGTTTTATGTGTTAGATTTACTGTGCCATCATACCGTTTATAATTTTCCCTTCGAACTGAGATTTCTACTTTCACTTCCGGAAGGAAGGTACAAGCTTTATACAAAACGCGTCGGAATTTGCCGGCTTAGATTGTTGTTGGTTTGCTAGAAAGGCAAGCGTTCATATGTATACCAAAAACCTGTTTTAATCCACCTAGTGGTGTAATGATGCCTTTCTCATATCTCACATATTCTCATATATAAATGTGTGGTATTTTTCAAAATAATTTTCTCGATTCTTGTAAAACAAAAAGGTTTGTACTCAGGTCGGGTAGGCCATCTCTGAGAAAACAAAAAAAAAGAAGGTATTTCAGAAGCCGGAATCTGGGAGTCGGTATAATCGAAGTTAGTTCGAGAAAAGTGACTGGGATCCATTTTTGAGTCTATCTACAATCTTCGCTCGTTCATCAAAAACCCAAGAACAAGAAAAGCCAAATTTATGTCGTCTACTGATAATGACTACCGTTTGGAATAGTTTTGAGGCAAATTTTGAAACTATTTTGCTTATTATTTCCGGTGCTTCCGGAATCAGAAAAGGAGAACCAGCACAGCCGGAAAAGGGTTGTTTGGTTGTCTATTGATGATGGCTACCGTTTGCAATAGTTTCGAGGCAAGCTTAGAAGCGTGTTTTGTTTCGCTGCTTCAAGTGACGGTATCCAATTTTTAACACACATCACCATACAATTCCGGAACTGGAAGTCGGATCCGGGTGAAATTTGGAAGTTTAGTAAGGGACCTTTCGTTTGAATCTTAGTTTGTTGAAATCGGCCACGCCATCTCCGAGAGAGGTGAGGAAGTAATTTGAAATAAGAATTTTTTCACTAATCACCCTGTAACTCCGGAACCGGAAGTCGGGTGAAAATAAAATTGTGGAATTTTGTATAAAACAATTGTACCTTTCATTTGAATCTAAGTTTGTGAGAATCGTTTCAGCCGTATCTGAGAAAAGTAAGTGCACTTAGTTTCATTTTTTTTGTAATTCCGGAACCGGAAGTCGGATCCAAATACTTTGTGTGGGGTCACAAGACCTTTACTTGAAATCTAAGTTCATAAAAATCGAGTCAGTCATCTCCGAGCAAAGTGAGTGCATACACACAAACACACATACAGACATTTTGCGTACTCGACGAACTGAATCGAATGGTATATGACAATCAGCCCTCCGGGCCTTGGTTCAAAATTCGGGTTTACACAGTGATTGCATAATCTTTCTATATGAAAAAGGCAAAAAGAGCGTATTCTCATGAAATATCTATTTTCTCGATTTAACAGATCGGCTGAAAAGTTCGTATCGTTTCTATGAGAGGGCGCCACTAGAATTAAATCCATACCATTTTCAGTTAGTACGAACCTTCAAAAGATACGTGTATAAATTTGACAGCTGTCTGATTATTAGTTTGTGAGATATTGCATTTTGAGTGAAGCTACTTTTGTTATTGTGAAAAAAATGGAAAAAAAGGAATTTCGTGTGTTGATGAAACACTACTTTTTGATGAAAAAAAGTGCCGCCGATACCAAAAAATGGCTTGATGAGTGTTATCCAGACTCTGCACCGGGCGAAGCAACAATTCGTAAGTGGTTTGCAAAATTTCGTACTGGTCATATGAGCACCGAAGACGATGAACGCAGTGGACGTCCAAAAGAGGCTGTTACCGATGAAAACGTGAAAAAAAATCCACAAAATGATTTTCAATGACCGTAAAGTGAAGTTGATCGAGATAGCTGACACGCTAAAGATATCGAAGGAACGTGTTGGACATATTATTCACCAATATTTGGATATGAGAAAGCTTTGTGCAAAATGGGTGCCGCGTGAGCTCACAATCGATCAAAAACAACAACGAATTGATGATTCTGAGCAGTGTTTGGAGCTGTTATATCGAAATAAAACCGATTTTTTTCGTCGATATTTAACAATGGACGAAACATGGCTCCATCACTTCACTCCGGAGTCCAATCAACAGTCAGCTGAGTGGACTGCACGCGATGAACCGAACCCAAAGCGTGGAAAGACTCAACAATCGGCCGGTAAGGTTATGGCGTCTGTATTTTGGGATTCGCATGGTATAATTTTCATCGACTACCTTGAAAAGGGAAAAACCATCAACAGTGACTATTATATAGCGTTATTAGAGCGTTTGAAGGACCCAATTTCCAAAAAACGGCCTCATTTGAAGAAGAAAAAAGTTTTGTTTCATCAAGACAATGCACCATGTCACAAGTCGATGAAAACCATGCTGAAATTGAACGAATTGCTCCCTCATCCACCGTATACTCCAGATTTGGCCCCCAGTGCCTTTTTCCTGTTCTCAGACCTCAAGAGAATGCTCGCTGGTAAAAAATTTAGAAGCAATGAAGAGGTAATCGCTGAAACTGAGGCCTATTTTGAGGCAAAGGACAAATCGTACTACAAAAATGGTATCGAAAAGTTGGAAGATCGCTTTAATCGCTGTATCGCCTCTGATGACATTTATGTTGAATAATAAAAACGGATTTTGGCAAAAAAGTTTGTGTTTCTATTAAACGATACGAACTTTTCAGCCGAACTGTTAACTGAAAATTGTGAAAAATACATTTTATTTTCAAATTCACTAAAAATCTGAAAAAAAATTTTCAGTCTATATTTTTTTAGAAAGTTCAATTGATCTCCTATAACTTCTTCTAAGAAGCTAGTTATAATTTTATTTGATTTTACGTTTCGTCTTAGACTCATCAGTGCGTAGCAGTTTATGTTGAAACTGCTACCTCCGACCTGACGGTTCAACATGAACCGCCAGGCAGACGTAAAGTTAATGCTATTTGCAAAACACTTTTTTGATATTACACCTAAGTGTAATATCAAAACTGACGTCCCTAACGTTATAAATTATAATTGTTTGAAAATAATGCGGTTGAAAACGCATACGCCCTTTTCAAAAATTAGTCTTAAGTGAAAAAATCTCTAGACCAGTGAAAAAATAATTCATTTGCTACACCGATCACACATGTAAAGTCTCACCTATATTCAAATGGGTCGTGCCAGAATTTTGCCACTTCATGACGATTTGGCATGGAATTGCTCGACGGTATCATCCCAGGTAACCAGTAAGCATTAATAATGGCATTAAAATAGCCTTTTATGAGCACCCAAAATGCTTATAGCTCTGTATCTGAAATCTGAAAGCTCATCGGTTGTAAATCTGTCAGAACTCAGCTTTCAGAATGCACACCAGCCATAAATAAGCATTATCTACGAATAGCCGTATATTTTGCCAAAGTCGGCTTTAATTTAGTCTCAAGTGCGATTGAAATGCCAATTAGCGATTATTTGCGGGTCATAATGAGGCATTAGTATGTGCTTCTAGGTTACCGGGGATCAATTGCAATAAATCCTTACCGAGCAAGCAACACCCGATTGTAGCCAGGTGGATGTTACTTTTCGCTCCGTTAATAGTTAAATACATGAGGATTTATATTTTTTTTCTATCTCGAGATCTCACAAATCCACGACGCTATTCTAACCGTTTTAAAATAGTGAACAATCGATAACGTTTTGGTTCCAAAATGAATCAACTCTACCTTGTCTGGTAGAAAATTAAGATTGATTGAGGTTAATTGAGCTGACGATTTGGCATCAAAGACTTAAAAGTTTTCAATTTATCTTGGGATTCCACAGAACAATAAAATCAAAACTAGGAATTTTATAATTATTCATTTCTTAAAAGTTGAAAGCAAATCGTAGACCCATCTAACATTGAGTATCGAGTTTATACGTTCTTCACACATTCGGTTTTCTTCGTCAGTCGTCGGTTCGTTTCGTGACTCAATCAGTTTAAAAACCTCCAATTAACCAATTGTCTCGGCTCATACAGTCATTCGGAACCAGTGACAAGGCACAACCACACGATAGTCTGCCAACCGAACAATCCAATTGAAGATTGATTTGTGCTGAGTGCGCTAACTTCGAATCCATGCAAATCGTGCAGGCCAAGATTTCTATCACTCAATAAAGGCATTTCGCAGACAGTTGGCTGAGTGCACCCGAAATCGAACAGCCCCATTCCGCAGAACATAATTTCTCGGTTTGCTAAATTGAGAGCATTGAGTGACAGATTGTGGATTCCATTTGCCTCAAGATATGGAGCACGATAGAAGTTCGATACGCGGATGTTCATCGGAATGGCAATGCGCGAAGAAACTCTAGCCTTAGTCTTTTGCATACGGACTCCGATTCATTAGTTTCAATTAGTTCAGTCAATTAGTGAAGTCACTTGGTTACTAGCACTGCTCTAATTGCTTACTTCAGACTTTTACCCAATCAGCACCCCACGATTCATGAGTAGGACAATCTCAAACTCCCTCGCGAGAAAATAGAACCCGATGACAGTCGGTTGTTATTGTGCCACATCCAAGAAGGCGACGAGATTCCTTCGAATCACAATCTTTTTTACAGTGAATTATGCGGGCCGTTGCCCGCCTGCTTGATCCACATTCGAAGTGAAAAATGTGCTGTGACTGATTCGATTTTGAGCGTTGAACAAAAAATAAAAACATTTTTGTATTAGCATTCCTGCGCTTTGGTCGTCGAACGAAGAACTTTCACCGCACCTGGACTGGGGTTCCCTTTCTCATGGAATTCATTCAGCACGCGCCCGATTGAAGGATAATCTGCAATAATAAATTCCTAGCCGTGCAGCGACCTCGTCTGGATGGTTTTCCTTTCTATGATGCGGTACAATACATCGACAATACACAGGTGCTTTTATGAGCTGCGGGGAAACTTAACCGATGAAGTTCGCATCTATGCAATGCGGATTGTATGCGAACTGGGGCACATTCATTCCCTTCAGCTGACTGCAGGGGCTATAAAGTGCTGCACTAAGAGTGAATTGTTGAAGCAAAAATACTTTAAAAGTTTAAATTAAAAAAGAAATAACATTTAATTCGAATTATGCTAAAACTCTCCAAACAGACATACCGAAGTTCGTTCGGAACTTTTACCCAACTGTGAGGAAGACAGTCGTAATTTTCCATTAAACGAAACAAGTTATTTTCAAGGCTACTTTGATAAGTTTCCTCTGTCAGACTCATTTGTCGGTTCTACCGAAACTGTTTTCAAAGCTGCTTATGAGTTTCCCCCTCCTCCCCCTCCCATTCCACAGGATTCGGCCTAGAAAAAAGTTGAGCTAGAAAATCGCTTTGATCTATCAAAGCAGGCTTAGTCAAGCGGAATTTCGACATTTTGCAACCATGTCTGGAACGAGCTAATTATTCTCCAGGAACAGAAACATCGAACGAACATTTTTCCCCAGTTCAGTGCTCGATAATAGAAAAAAGAG
The DNA here is from genome assembly GCF_030247185.1 of Malaya genurostris. Taxonomy (NCBI): domain Eukaryota; kingdom Metazoa; phylum Arthropoda; class Insecta; order Diptera; family Culicidae; genus Malaya; species Malaya genurostris. The sequence goes on along the minus strand of NC_080571.1, from coordinate 336,860,978 downwards.
CACACACCAAAAAAAACTTTAACCGTGCTTCAGTTTACAAACGCTAATTGTCCTGTCCGTTTCTTTGCGTTGCAAAATTTAACACCGCCGAATCCGCTGAGTGGATTTACACCGTGTAATTGATAAATTCGCACCACTCCAGACGAGTAATGACTGTATTTGTTATTCGTTTACTTTTTTTTCTTCATCCAGTAATGGATGTCGAGAATATATTTACGATATGCAAATTAATTACAACCAACCGACACCAAAGTTTTTTGCAACGGTACCCGTGCCGTGACAGGATAGTATTTTTTATTCGTGTCCTACAACCGAGAATAATCCGCATGCAGATTTTCAATTAACCATAGTTCCGGCAGCGGTCAACGGACTACCAGGAAATGGCAATACTAGTTAGTCAAAACTACTTTCGGCTACGATAGTACTAGTATAGTACAGAAACAGGGTGGGTACTTTCTGAATGACACTGGTTTGGCCTGTGCCGGTTGCTGATAAGCGCTCCGATTGGGCGTGTGAAATTATCATAAATTTCACAACGGGATTATGTCCGGACCGGATCTCTGGGCCTGCCAAACCGAAAGCCAAAGAAGGATACCGCGTCCGCTCGGTTGGTTGCGCATTTGTACAGAATTCCCCGACGCAGCTGGTGATGAGGTTTTCGGTGGAACGACGTTGATGCTGTTGTTGTGGTTAGTGGGAAAATAATTAAATGATGAATGATTTATGCGTGTTTTACAGCTGATAGATTTATTATCTCCGGTTGGAGTTGTGCTGATATTGCGAAAGTTGAGCGGCATTCGCACCGAATGAAACTAAATCTCCATAGTTTTTCAACTGAACTGAAGTTGAAGTTTTATTGTAATTTGGTGTTTCTTTTCATTAAAGAGATCACCTGTTCACCGAACTTAGAATGGTTGTTGTTTTCGATCGAATCATCCACCGAATGATGGCCTGGCATGGATAATTCAGATACTGATTAAAATATAGCTGGAATCTATTGTACATTCTACGTTGTTTCTTTTAATTTTTTTTTGCATGATCCTAAATCCGAGTTCCCCTGAATTTTGAAATGTCCTTAGTTTTCAATTGTTTTGAATTTTGGTTAAGATTTTTTCTAAATTCTTACCTCTGAATTCTACTATATTAAGGATTCCGAGTTCTTCTGAATTCTGAGCTCTCAATTCTTCTGAGCTTTGAATTCTTGAAAGTTTTCAGTTCTAAGTTTTTCTAAAGTCCGAGTCCTAAACTCTTCTAATAATTTCTGAGCTTTGAATTCTTATGAATTTGAAGTTTTGAATTAAACAGGGTGGCAAGTGAACGGGAAAATCGGGAAAACCGGGAAAAAGTCGGGAACTCGATTTCGGGGGAAAAAATCGGGAAAAAGTCGGGAATTTTAATGAAAAACCGGGGAAAATATTACTAGCTCACCTATGAGTAACAGTTGTTAGCAAAATGATTTCATTTCAACGATTGAAAAGTAGAAGACAATACCCAATTTTGCGTTTGAGCGAAATGTTCAGTACAAGTGTTGAAACAACTTATTGTCCATTGGAAATTGGGCCAACACCCCATGTCTCGTCCAACGATTTTCAGAGGCTTGCAGGCAGTTTTAAATCAAACAGGAAGCATAATAATAATAATAAAATTATTGAAACTGGTTTCTGTGGACCAGTCAAAAATCTTAGAAAGATTTAGAAAATGGATTGATTTGTTCAGTGAATCTATGTTTAATTTTCTTTCAAAGGTCCTCCACTATTCCATAGTAGGATCACAAGAACGTTGATATTGATGTAGATGAAGGTGAATTGAAATTAGTTTGAGCCTTTGGAACTCCAATAAAGTAATGATATAAATTATATACGGCTATGTCTATATTTCAGTGTTTACATTCGATAGTATTGAACTAATCATTGCCTAATTTGAAACCCTGAATGTTATTAATTGATCTGCTAGAATCAGATCAATTGTAGAAGGATTTATCATAGAAGATAAATTAGTTCATCACGAAGAACTCGTACTTTCTGATTATGTTTCTGATTACTCTACGAGCATTTAGAATCTTATTAAAAAAAACAGATCGATATCTTATGCATTTTGACAGCTATCATTTGATTTATTTGCCCATAAACGCATTGGAATCATAAACATTGTTTATTGACTAACAGATACATTAGAAAAAAAAAAATGGTGTTTTAAAAGAGCAAGTCGTGGCAACAGAACGGTATTGCGAAATACTATGAGTTTTGGATTCCGAGTTTTTCTGAATTCTGAGCTCTCGGTTCTTCTGAGTCCTGATATCTTCTCAATTTCTGATCTCAGAGTTTTAAATTTTTCTGAATTCTGAGCTCCGAATTATTCTGAATTCTGAGCTCAGCACTCTACTGGATTTAGAATCATTCTGCATTCCGACTTCTTTTAACTTCTGATTTCAGCCAAATTCTTAGTTTACAATTATTCAGAATCCTTCTGGATCCTGAGCTCGTAATTTCTCTGAATTTTCGCGCTTTCAATTCTTCTGCTTTCTGATATCTTTTGAATCTCTGATCTCAGAGTTCTGAATTAATCTAAATTCTGAGCTCTGAACTCTTCTGAATTTAAAATCATTCTGCATTCCGAGTTCGGAATACCTTAAAATACTACAACCTTGATGGTTCTTATTTCTCCCGAATTCTGATTTCCAACTTCTTCTAACTTCTGACTTCGAAATTCTTCAGAATTCTTCTGAGTTCTTAGTTTAGGATTCTCCTGAATTCAGAGATCCGTATTATTCTGAATCCTCCTGTTTGAACTCTTCTAAATTCTGAGTTCTACATTATTGTCAATTTCTCTGTATTTCGAGTACAGAAGAATTCTATGTTCTTGAATTTAAAAAAATTCTGATTTCAGTCAAATTCTTAGTTTGTAGTTTTCAAAATCCTTCTGAATCCTGAGCTTGTGGATTCCTCTGACTTTTGGATTCCGAGGTTTCGCTCTTAGTTCTTCTGAATCCAGATATCTGAATTTCTGATCTCAGAGTTCTCTGAATTCTTATCACCGAATTATTCCGAATAGTGAGTTCCGAATTCTTCTGAATTTAGAAACATTCTGCATTCAAGTTCAAAATTCCTTAAAGTACTACCATCTTTATTCTCCTGAATCCTTCCGGCCTCTTCTAAGATTTGGATTCTTCTGAATTTTGAGTTTTGGAATTTTGGAATTTCTAAATTATTCTTAATTGTTTTGAATTCTTCTGCATTCATCTGACAACGTTTCAATTGTTATGAATTCGTTTGAATTTTTCTGATCTCATTTGAATTCTTTTTCATTTCATTGAGTTCTTCTGAATTCTTTTGATTTTTTCGTAATTCTTCGCGATTTTACATTATTCTTCTGCATTCTTCTGAAGTGTGCTGGAACATTTTTCGAATTCTCGAGAATTCTGAGCTCTAAATTCTTCTCCTGCATAGTAGGCTCTGTATTCTCCTACTGAATTTTAAGCTCAAAATTCATCTGATTATTTCGGCTTTTAGAGTTCGGAATTTACCCAAATTCCTTCTTCTTAATTCTTATGAATTCTTCTTATTTCTGAGTTCGGAATCCAATAGAATGATGCATTCAAAGTTCATCTGAGTAATGAATTCTGATTATTTTCGACCTCGTAGTTTTTAGTTTTTCAGAATCTTCCTGAATTTTTTAGATTTCTATTATTCTGAGCCCTGAATGCATCTCAATTCCTGAATCCAGATTTTTGAATGCTGATCTCCAAATTATTCTAAATTGTGAGCTTCGAACTGTTCTACATTCAAACTCGGAATTCCTTAAAATACAACTGTCTTTGTTCTCCTAAGTCTAAGTCCAAGATCTGGATTCTTCTGAATTTGAAGTATTCTAATTGTTCACCTGAATTCTGAGCTCTGTATTCGCCTGCTGAATTTTAAGCTCAAAACTCGTTTGATTTGTGAGTTCGGAATTATTCTGAATACTTCTGCATTCAGAGTTCGGAATTTATCCAAACTCCACCTTCCTAATTCTTATGATTTTTTCTGAGTGCGGAGCTTCGAATTGTTTTGATTTCTCCTAAATTTTGAGTTCGGAATTTTTTCGAACTCTGACCTTTGAATTCTTCTGAATTGTTCTAAATGTTGAACTCTTAACTGAGAGTTCTCCTGTGTTCTAGTTTCCTACTGATTCTAAGTTCTTATTTCCTTTCAACTCATAAACTTTAAAAATGCTTCCAAACTTTGCAGTTTCTGAGCTCAGGATTCTTCTGATTTTAGAATGCCGACATCTCCTGAGCTCAAAGTTATAAATTCTTCAGAGCTCCGAGATTCATCAGAATTTTTAAATTCCCCTGAATGTTTGTGAACTCTGTATTACTTCTAGTACTGAGTTTGGTATAATTCTCATTTATACAATCTACATTTTTTTCTTTTAATTTTTTTGTATAATCCTTAATCCGAGTTCTTCTGAATCCTGAAATGTCCTTAGTTTTCAATTGTTCTGAATTTTAGTTCAGTTTTTTTTTTTCTTCTAAATGCTAACCTCTGCATTCTACTAAATTAAGGTTTCCGAGTTCTTCTGAATTCTGAGCTGTCAATTCTTTTACGCTCTGAATTCTTAAAAGTTTTGAGCTCTGATTTTTTCTAAGGTTTGAGTTCCTAATTCTTCTAATATTTTTGAGTTTTGGATCCTTTTGAATTCTGAGTTCTTCGGAGTTCCGAGTTAGTTAGTTCTAAGTTCTTCTGAATGCTGAATTTCTTTGCATTCTGAGTTGTTTATTTGTTTATATCGTTCATCTAGACCCGGTTTTAACCGCATTCTGAGTTCTGCTTTCCTTTGATTTCTTAGAACTGAACCTTATGAATTCACATTTTTGAGTTCTCGTAAATTTTGTATTCCAAATTCTAAAAGTACTGAATTCATTTTTTGCCGAAAGTTTTTAAATCTTCAAATCTCTTTTGAGCACTGAACTGTGAATTCTTCTAAATTCTGAATTCATCTTAACTTTGAGTTCGGCATTTTTTTTTGTATTTTGAATTTTTCAAAAATGAATTCTGAATTTTTTCAAACTCTTCCAAATCTTTTCGAATGCTCTAAATACATTCCAATTATTTTTAATTTGTTCGAGATCATCTGAATTCGCTTCAATTCAACTGAACCCTTTTGATTTTTTTGGGATACGTCTGAACTCTGAATTGTTTTAAATTTCTCTGAATTCGGTTTGAGTGCTCTGGACAATTTGTTTTTTGTTTTTCTGGATTATTTTACACTCAGAGCTCGGGATTATTCCAAATTCTTCGTACTTGAATTTTGCAGTTCTGAACAGTGCTGTAAAACTTCATTCAATTCAATTGAAATCGAATGTGTGCACGCACTGACGATCACTCTGCTACAGTAAACTTTACATTCCAACACACTATCTTCGCTGTCGCAGTGAAGGAGCATCATCCCGTTCTTCATTCGTTTCTCTTTCTGCCTATGCTCAGTTTAACCACCGTCAGTTTATCTCTTGAAGTAACAAAATATCTCTTACATTTCAATGAGAGAGCGACCTTTAAGTGAGGTTCATGTAAACATTCGAATTGGTTCAAGATAGGGGATGAAAGGTAAGCCAGTCAATATAACTGAAATATCAATTACAAAATAAACATGAATTAATGGTTCCCTCTTTCACTTTTTATTTTTAATATTTCGAAACACATTTCAATGCAGTCAATATTATCGATTTTAACTTGCTGGTGATAATTGAAAACTCGTATGAGAACCGCCACCCTCTATTTATCATTATGGTTGGAGAGAATTTTGTTCTATCGAGTTGTTGTTTAGGCCTATTCATTCGCACTTGTTCACTATTCACAGTGAAGACAAGGAAGACAATGAAACAGGTGAACTACTTGGCACTATAGGTAAACTGAGGAAGCAAAACTTCAAGTGACTAGGTGCGGTTATTCAATTGACGATGAATTCTGGGAGCCTCGGCAACAAAAGTAAAATGAAATCAGCGACCAAAAATTTCATTTTCATCTAATAATATTCGATTGAAATGAAGTTTTACCGCACTGGTTCTGAAACCTTCAGAGTTTTTTTTTTTGACTGCTGAATTCTGGTTTTGATTTTGATTTAGGAGATCTCAATATTTCCGAGCTCTCGTACGAATTTCAGAGCTCAGAACTCAGATCTTCCAACTATTGTGAATTTTGAGAACCAAACTCTTCTAAAATCCGAATTCAGAATCATTCTGCAAATTCTGAGATCTTATTTGTCTGAATCTATTCTTTCATATTCTACATGATCATAATTCTTCTGAATCCTTCCAAATTCGAAATTCCTTTCAGTTTTACGTTTTATGTTCTTTTTATATTTTTTTCATTATCCTCACTATAGTTTAGAAATCCGAGTTATTCCGAATTCTGAAATGTTCAAAGTTTTCAATTGTTCTGAATTTTGGTTCAGACTTTTCTGATTTCTTAATCAGAACTTCTGAGTTCTGAATTGTTAAAAATTTTGAGTTATGATTTTTTCTTTGGTCAAAGTCCTGAATTATTCTAATTCTAATTTCTAATTCTAATTCTAGTTCTAAGTCCATCTGAATTGTGAGTTTAGGATCCTTTTGAATTCTGATCTTTCCGGAGTTTTTCTTAGTTGGTTTCAATTCACTAGAATATTTTTTTTTCAAATGTATTTTCAAAATTCTTCTACGTTTTTCGAAATTCTTCTGAATTCCTTTTTAGTGCCTTGACACATTTTGTTTATTTTTGAGTGCTCTGAGATATGAATTCTCCTGAGTTCTCAGTTCTGAATTCAGAGATCCGAATTATTCTGAATTTCTCTGTATTCTGAGCGCGGAATGCTTCCATATTCTACGTTCTTTAATTTTGAATTATGCATTCAAAATTTTTCTACGCGGATTTTTTCGCAGTTTTCCGAAGTTACGCGATTTATTTCACGCGGTATTTTTTTTTTGCGCGAAATTTTAAAAGTTGTCCGGTTTTTTTTGTTTTGTCTTAGAAATGCATAAAACGTCGGGATCTGGTGTTATGCAGAAATTTTTTTAAATCAACACACAGAATGTTTTCAATTTTTTTAAAAAAGAAAAAAAAATGCGCAGATTACACCATATCTCGACGTTTCATGCATTTCTAAGACATTTGGCATCGGTAAAAAAATTTCGATTTCGGAAATCCCCAAAGTCGATTCTGAATTCTGATCTTGGCTGAGATTTTATATATTTTTTGAGATTTCTGAGTTTATCAGAATCCTTCTGAATCCTGAGTTCGGAGTTACTCTGACTTATGGATTCCGAATATTTAAAAATTCGGAGTTTTCAACTCTTCTGACTCCGCATATCTTCTGAATTTCTGATCTCAGAATTTTGAATTTTTCTGAATTCTGATCTCCGAATGATTCTGAATTCTGAGCTCAGAACTCTTCTGACTTTAGAATTATTATGCATTCCGAGTTCAGAATACTTTGAAATACAACGATCGTAATGGTTCTTAATTATTCCGAATTCTGAATTCCGCATTCTTCTAAGATTTTGTGCCGGAAGTTTGTGTTCCTGAATCCTTTAAAGTTCTTCGAAATTCTTCTGAATTGTTTCGAATTCATTTGCGTTTGTTCTGAATACATTTCAAATTCGTTTACACTTTCCACATTTAACCTGAATTCTTCTGCATTTCATAGAGTTCTTCTGATTTTTTAAATTTCTTCTTCGAAATTCTCCTGGATTTTTCTTAAGGTTTCTGGAACATTTTTTGAGCTCTTAAAAAAGTTCGAAATGTTTTCCATTTCTAAGATCATAATTCTTCTAAATCCATTTTTTCAGCTTTCAACGATCTCAATTCAGCCGAATTCGGGATTCTTCTCAATTCAATATTCGGAATTCTGAGCTCTGATTCCGATTGTTCTTAAAAAGAATCAGTTCGTCGAGATTCAAAATTCAAAATAATTTCACTCAATTTTATTCGGAGATGACATATGAAAAGTCGTATACTCCCAAACAAGGGTCCTGAATTATGTTTGGTTCTGACCTCTGGTACCGGAGCTACAGGATGATATGTGAAATGAAAAAAAAAATTGTGTAACTAATTTTCGCGTAGATGGCTGAACCGATCTAAGATTCAAATGAAATCTAAGACTCATCTAAGATTCAAATGAAAAGTTTCAAGATTCTATGAAACATCTTGTTTTTCAGTCAGATCCAACTTCCGATTTCGGAGATACAGGATGATTAGTATAAAAATGTCTATTTCATATAAATTAATCAGGTTTATCGGGTTTTCGTTTCGGAAGGCCCCCAAAAATTTAATTCGCACTATGATTCCTCAAAGATGTCGACATTGATTTTCAAACATTTTGAAGCAAATGTAAACTATGCAGCTACTCAGGTGAATTTGTATGACTTCGGCTACAGCGAATTATGAATTGCGGTTTCAGTATCGAATCGTTTCTCAAAGCTCAATCGTTTTCTCAAAAAAAAGCCAAATCGAATTTCAGAAACAAAAGTTCAAATTAAAATAAATCCAATTTTAGTCAATTCTGACTTCCGATTCTGGAATTGTAGGATGATGAATTTTTAAAATTCAAAGCGATATAGAAGATGACAATCCCGAAAAGCTTTAAAGTTTTACCCAAAACTATTGCAATTTATTCGTTATATGGCCATACGAATCGGTTTGGGTTATGCTGGTTCCTGAATACCGACTCTGGAAGTACCTTAAATTACCCTAATCTCTAAAGTGAAAATTACTTTGACATATCATGGAATGTTTAATCGATTGTTACACTTTTATATTCAAATTTGATCCTATTTGCAGTTTCGACATTACAGAGTAATGAGTGATTAAAATGACAAATTGCCGCTTAAAACGACGTTCATTAAAATAATGTCATGAAAACTGAAACACCGAAGAATATTCATGCAAAAAACATATGCGGATTGATAGAAAAAAGTATCATCTCACTGCTAGGTGGATTAAGCACGTTTTTTTCAATTGTTTGGGTGGCTTAGATTTTTATTGATTTTGATTTCTACGTTCTTGAATTCCGAGTTATGAATCCTTCCTTATGAGTTTAGAATTTTGAATCCAATAGAAAAATGCAAAATTCATCTGAGTACTGAGATCTGATTTCTTTCGAGCTCGTAGTATTTAGTTTTTCAGAATTCTTCTGAATTTTGAGCTCTCAATTCGTCTGAGTCCTGATTTTTTTTTTTTTGAATTTCTGAACCCAGAGCTCTGAATTTTTTCTACATTCTGATCACCGAATTATTCTGAATTCTGAGCTCATAACTCTTCTGACTTTCGAATCATTCTGCATTCCGAGTTCGGAATACTTTGAAATACAACGATCGCAATGGTTCTTAATTATTCCGAATTCTGAATTCCGACTTCTTCTAAGATCTGAATTCCCAGGAAGTTCGAGTTCTTCATACTTCAAAGTTCTTCGAAATTCTTCGGAATTCTCCCGATTCTTCTGAATTGTCTCGAATTCATATGTATTACTCTGATATCTGAACACGTTTCAGTTGTTCTTTTTCATAAATACGTTTATTTCATAGGCCATATACATAAGTTTTTCTTCGCCGTGGCATCCACAATATTTTCGAATTTTCAATTCTCAGCTCCGAACTTTTTTGAGTTCTAAAATCTAAATTGTTCTCAATTTTTTTTTGTTCCGAGTGAGAAATTCATTCAAATTCTACGTTTTGTAATTTCGAGTTATGAATCCTTAGAACCATGCATTCAAAGTTCATTTGAGTACTGAATTCTGATTTCTACCGAACTCGAAGTTTTTAGTTTTTCAGAATCTTTCTGAAAGCTCTCAATTCTTCTGAGTGCTGAAATTTTTTGAATTTCTTAATCCAGAGCTCAGAGAGTTCTCATGTGTTCTAGATTCCTACAAATTCTGAGTTCTGGTTTCCTTTCAATTATTGAACCCTTTGAATTAAAAGTTATAAATTCTTCTGAATCCTTCATTCCGTGTTCCTCTGAATTCTTCTGAGTTCCAGATTCATCAGAAAATTCAATTCACCTGAATATTTCTGAGCTCTGAATTAATTCAAAAGTATTGAGTTCTTATTTCTAAGTTTTAAATTATTCGAAGTTCTGTCTTCGACTTACTTAACTATGGGGCGCTTTTTCAAAATTTACCCTATTCAAGAAACGGTAGAACAGCAACATAATTTTTTCTCCATAGCATCGAAAATAGGGTCAACAACTTATGATAAAATTTCCAGTAGTAGAGATAACCACAAATAACTCTAAATTGAAGTTTTCTTAAATGTTTAGTATGGACAAGCATTAAGATAAAATTCCAGCCGAATGCATTGAACGAATCATCGCACAAAGCCGATAGATAGAAATGCGAGATATTTTCAGTGGTATGTTACAGATGTTCATTATTTGTTATAGATTAAAACCTTTGGCATTTCAAAACCTTTTGGTTGTAAGATGTTGACTAAAAATATCTAGTTTATGGAATGCATATCATATCACATCATATTACAATTTCTCACGAGTGTTTGGCCACGCTTGGCGACTGGATATCAAAAATTTTCATTTTAGAATTCTTAAATTTGGATTAAGGGGCGGGTAGGGTATAACACATTTGAAAAATCATTCATTATTTTCTTTTTATTTTCTTATAGTAAAACATTTCAACAATATACTGTGAAATTTTTAAGCCTATCAGAACAAAACTCAGCAGGTTATGGGCCTTTATTTTTGCCGATCTCATACTACGAAGAATAAAGAGCTGCGCGCATAGGCCCAAGATTTCTGCTTCGATTGACTTAAAAACTTGATAAAACATTCTCGAAATGTTTCATTATAACAAAATAAAAAAGAAAAAATATGGCTTTTTGAGAATGTTAGAGCCTACGTGCCCCCTTTGAATAATAAATTGTTTCCTTCGATTTTATAGACAATATAACATATAAAAAACCAGACCCCAACGTTTTCGTTTTCGTTGTTTGGTACTATGGGAAGGTTTAACAGCAACAAAATGGCGGATTTTTTCGTGAAAAATCGTAGTTTTCACTTTGAACAACCACCAAAAATTTAAATATTTGAAAAAAAAATCAAATTATCGCGATTATTGATATTAAGATTTGTGGAAAAAGCATGTCAGTTTTATTCGTATTCGCGTCATCTAGTTATGTCTCTGACATGACCCTCCCGCCTTTTTAGTATTTAGTTTCTCTAAGAGCTGAGTTCAGACTCGGAATTCGTTAAAATAAGTCTGAATTCGTCTTAATTGCTACTAATTTTTCTAAACTCATCAGAATCCGTTTGAATTTAGCTACATTCGTCAGAATTAATCCGAAATCATCTGAGTTTACTGAATTCATACGAATTCGACTTATTTCCCCTTAATTCGTTCTAATTCATCTGAATTATTTGAAATGTTAAACCAATTTTCAATCATCGTTTAATAAGAAGTTAAGTGCAATATATTTCTTTTAAATCGATCTCATTTTCAAAGCTATAATTAAACGCCTACAGTTCGAAATTTGGCACACTAAAAACCACTCGAAACCGTTCCAGTTTTATATAGCTTACCAAACATCCACCATCGGAATGTTAACGATGGAACCCAACAATATTCAAACCAGAGCTTGAAAATAATGCGATGGTTTCGACATTCTGCAGCCATTGGAATTTCCCCGTCTCGGCTGTCGTCACGAGAAGCACAACATTTTCCCGAGCCTCTTCCGTTTTCTCAACCTCGGTGCTAGCGATGAAAATTTCATCGGAAACATTTCAACGCTGTTCATGTTCCATTTTTATGATCCTGGCCGTTCCGTCCCGGGTCATCATCCAGACCAGAAAATGGGGGTGTCGTTTTTCGCACATCAATTACAATGTGTCACTCGTTACATGTACCGGAAACCTTCAGGCAAGTGCAAACACAGGAATCCATTTATCAAAGCGTTTCTGCTAATAAATTGTGTCCTGTGTTCTCTGGCCACTACGGTGGGGCACCATATTCCTATTCATCAAGCGTTCGGAACATGCAAACCAGAACTAGTTGGCCGGTAGTAAATATTTTCTCCGTCTGGATGTGGCGTTGATGACTCGGGTCGCATGCATAATTGCGTTATGTCATAAAAATCAGTAAACTAAAACGCCTGAATGTAGATGTACTATGCTAATGTAAATCCATTTCGTTCTTTCCCCCACAGATGTCGTAGCAGCCGAGGAGATAATCTGGATAGTTTAGGAAACGACCGGTCGGAGTCCGCTATGGATGGTAAACTTTCACGTCCGAACGGTCGTGAATATTGGGGACGTTTACCGGAACCACCGGTGGCTCACAACGGTCACGACAATCAGCAACCACCACCACCACCGTCAAGTGGTCAAAGCCAACAAGGATCGCAACCACCGAGCCCCACATCCAGTCGAAAGGACCGCGGTTCACCGAGTCATTCCAGAAAGAGTAGCTCCTCGTCGAAAATTGCTGGTAGCCGAACGAAGGGAGTACCGCAGAGTTTCGGATATGTAAAGAAGACGAATGGAAGTACGATGCACGGTGTGGACCAACAGGGCCAACAATTGCTAGCGGGAGGCCGCACAGCTCACGTTTCGGCAGTGCCCAGAACCAGTAAACTGAAGGTTTCCGGCGGTACCCAAACTACCACAGCTGATTTTCAAGCTAGTGAGTATTCGAATTCGAATTCGAAAATGTTTCTAAGAAATCTAACAAATTCGTTTCATTTCAGAATCCCAACAACAACATGCACAGTATCGCAGTTTTTCACTGACCGGACCAGGAGCAGCACAGCTCAGCCAATCGGTTAAAGAAAGGTTTGGTTCCGGAACGCATAGTTTGCCTAAGCCCGGTTTAGATATGCATGTCTTCCAACATAGGTTTGTTTTTCTTGCGCCGCAGGAGGCCACCAAGAGATCCCTCTAGTTACTAACCGCATCTCTCGTTTCTACCCTTTCTTTCATTTCTCACCACGGTACCTGAATTTTTAACGCCCCTCCCCGTATGCTAATCCAACCATCCAACCACAACTAGAATGTCCACCCGCGGATCCACTAAGCTCAACGACGGTAGCCTTAGCGATACGCAAACCTACGCCGAAGTGAAGCCCGACTACGGTAGCTATGCGATGTGGCTCCGCCATTCGAGTACGGCCTCGAGTCGCCTGTCCGAAGGCGAATCACTAGAGAGTTTTTCTCTCGGCAGTGGTGGTGGCAACGGTGGTGCTGGTGGTGGCAGCAATAACTCCGGTTCTGGCATCCCTGGTGCCGGAAATAACACCAACACCACGAACCGGCCAAGCAAACTGCTGCACCATGTCCGTGGTGAGACACAACCTGCCATGCACCAACACCAACACCACCACCACCATCACACAGCCACCACGCATAGCCCACGGTTGAACAGAAGCAATAGCATAAGGTAAATATCGTACGAGTATTGTATATTTTGGCTGTTAACAGAAATCTACTTCCGTTCGTTCGTTTGTTCGTAAAATTGCTTCTCAGAATTGATGGCTTTTTTAGATGTTTTATTTGGATTTTTGATTTTTTGTTTTTAAACTCGATGTCGTGAAGAAAATTGCTCGGAATCCGTCATTTTTTCTTTGTTGTTCTACTATCGTTTGCTCCAAACTAATGTCGTTTTCGTTTTTAAACTGCACTACACCGGTGGAGTGCTACACCATGGCATGAATAAATGAACAAAAATGATGAAAACATAAACAGTAACCATTGACTACAATAAACGATTCCATTGCACAGAGCTACACCAAACTTTTGATGAGTGCTACACTAGTGGTATCGGTGCAGAAAAAGTGTAGCACTGGTGTAGTGCAATTGGTAAAAACGAACGGTTTCAGTGCAGCTTTCGCTACACCTGTGTAGTGCAATTTAAAAACGAAAACGACATAAATCACCTTCTGTTCTGCATTGTTTTCGGTGTATCGGTAAATTAACCACAAACTGTTTTCCTCGATATTGGATCATTAATCAAACATTGTCTCCAACCATTTCTCGTCGTTTCATCTAACACACACGCTCCTAGCTATTTGAAAGAAAGGACCTACCCCAGGTAGATATCGTTCCGGATAACAAATCAAAACATGAAAAAAAAAACCACTAACCCGCACTTTTGTCACCGCACTAACATTCTCTTGCATGGCATGCTACGAGTATTGTGCCTATCCTAGAATCCGTTGCACGTTTTGATTGTGAAGCTACTCGTTAATTGCCACTTTTGTAAAACATTCGCGGTACCATAAAATCAATCGAAGTAGGCTCGTCGTAGTTGTCTGAGCTTCGCTCATTTAAGAATTGAATGAAGATTATTTATCTAATGAAATTGCTCACGTAAACAAAAATCAGGATAGGTCACGTAAGAGTAATAAATTTTTTGGCATAATCGGACTTGCTCCAGAGTCCGAACAGAATGACGCAACTTTTTGTGTTCACAGCAGTAGTCTGTGTTCGGTCTGCTACCTGCGGAAATGTTTGTACAAGTACATAAACGTCCAGGTGAGCTGAATGCCTTGGAGAAGTCTGGTTCTTTCTACACGCCTCAAATAATTCGCATAAATTTAAATAATCGATGATGATATTATCGTCTCTGGGTATGAGCGTTTTGGCATCTGCCTGTGCCGGTGATAGTTTTTTTTATTGATTCGGGATGCTGAGCAAACCAAGCAATCTGGATAGAGCACCGGTAATTTTGGCAGGCTTCTCGAAGGAATTCAGGAATGACCAAATATCACCAATGTTCAGAAAACGAGCACGTTGTTTCCCATTGTGCAAAATAATTTATTTGTGTATGCTTTTTGCTCTGAAATACTTTTATGCAGTTTTGAATAAATTCATACTTCCTTCTGCTTCTAACATGGCGCAACGCAATCGAGCTATTGGATAGAATAAGTGATAGAATTAACACTTCGTGATCGGATTCAGTATTACCCTATTACTTTGTCAAAATTACGCAATCAAAGTGACCCCAATAAGTTCCATAAAAGAAATGAATGAAATTAGAATATCTGTTCAACATAGAATTTTTACCAGTACATGCATGCAACCGAAATACAATGCAAAAGAAAAAGGTGGGTGGGTAATGTCAGAGACATAACTGGATGCTGTGGATACGAATTAAACGGATCGTTCAGTTTATTTGACGTTACCTTACCTTACCTAACAGCTATAGGCTTGGTGTGTCCTTTGCTGTATCAAGAATACGTCTCCACATAACTCGGTCCATGGCTGCTCGTCGCCAGCCACTCAAGGCACGGATGCTTCTGAGATCACCCTCCACTTGATCGATCCACCTTGCTCGCTGCGCTCCTCTTCTTCTTGTACCAGTCGGATTAGCTTCAAGAACCATTTTCACTGGGTTGTCGTCCGACATCCGTATGACATGCCCAGCCCATCGTAGACGTCCGATTTTAGCTGTCCGTACGATAGGTGGTTCTCCTAGCAGCTGTTGCAATTCGTGATTCATACGCCGTCTCCACGTTCCGTCTTGCATCTGCACTCCGCCATGGATGGTCCTCAGTACCTTTCTTTCGAAAACACTGAGGGCGCGTTGGTCCTCTGCCAACATAGTCCAGGTCTCGTGGCCATAGAGAACAACCGGTCTAATTAGCGTTTTGTAGATGGTCAATTTCGTGCGGTGGCGTACTTTTCTCGATCGGAGGGTTTTTCTGAGTCCAAAGTACGCACGATTCCCTGCCAAAATACGTCTCTGTATTTCTCTGCTGGTGTCATTGTCGGCGGTCACCAGTGACCCCAAATACACAAACTCGTTAACCACCTCGATATCGTCACCGTCTATCAATATTTGTGGTGGGAGGCGTAGAGCCTCTTCCTCTCATGTATTTTGTTTTCGACGCATTTATGGCCAGTCCGATACGCCTAGTTTCAGCTTTCAGTCCGATGTTGGTTTCCGTCATCTTCTCAAGGTTACGTGTTACAATATCCATATCGTCAGCGAAGCCAAAAAGTTGTACGGACTTTCGGAAGATCGTGCCACTTCGAAAGATCGTGCCTCGCTCTTCGAATCACACCTTCCAAGGCAATATTGAACAAGATACAAGAAAGTCTATCACCTTGACGTAGCCCTCTCCGAGATTCGAAGGGACTCGAGAGCGTCCCAGATACTCGGACGTAGCTCAAGTAGCAAACATTGTTCTAGCATTGTTTTTCTTCACTCTTCTCGCAACGATTGTGCGATTGAAAAAGCGCAGTTTGCTTGTATGATGTGCAACAAGTGTCTTGTTTGATATGATTCATATCAGTCATATTTGTTAAGCAGAAACCGAAAATGAAACTGCTCAAATAAACTTATTATAGAATCAGTTAAATAAACCGATGTGGAACTTAATACGTTTAGGTTTTTGACTTGGTTTCACAAGCAGTAATATGAATGATTTTCACATTTGTTACAAAAACATGTAAAATCATTTGTCAAACATATCTGACATGAATAACCGTTCTGTAGCAATTGTGAAACATGTCCATTTTAACAAGTTTTAATTGCTACTTGGGAGCACATCACTCTATCCATCGTTGCTTTGACCAATCGCGTCAGCTTATCCGGGAAACCGTATTCGTGCATGATCTGCCACAGCTGTTTTCGATCGATTGTGTCGTATGTCGCATGTTCATGTATGAAGTCAATGAATAAAGACTGTCCCAGAAACTATGGGCGCACTTTGGTTTCGCTGTAAATAAGTCACAAGTGTTAGATATTCAAATTTTATTCGATATACTGATAATATTAGACTACAACAACAGAATATTATTCTCAACATTTGCTACTTAGCCATTGTAGACTAGCTGGCGCACCTTCTTGCGAACGTACCTCATTAAATTCCGTACAGGCTTCTTGGCGACAAGTTTTGACACTTTTTTCCAATCTTTTTCGAACTGTTGAATGGTTTCGGCTGCCGAGACATGTTTTCTAAGATGTGCCTTCGTTAATGCCCAAAATTCCTCAATTGGTCGAAGTTGTGGGCAATTTGGTGGATTCATGTCTTTTGAGATGTAAGTGATCTTTTTGGTAGTATACAATCTACCGTTGATTTCGAGTAGTGGCAAGAAGCAAGATCTGGCCAGAAGACAACAGGATCCTTGTGGTTTCGAATCATGGGTAGAAGTCGTTTTTGTAAACATTCCTTGATATATTTCGCAGTTCAGGTGATGAAAGGTTTCGAAATCTTACCGCAGCTACAAATTGCTTGCCAGACCAGAACATTTGACTTCGAAGTGCCCACTTTTTTGGCCACATCCCGAACTGAAACCTCCTTCTTTTGCTCGAACGCCTTCAGTATACGTTTATCCAACTGAGGGTTAGCAGGACCTTTTTTTAGACCCGTTTTCGGTTTATCCTCAAAGGTGTTATCCTCACCGAACTTCCTGATTGCATTTCGCACGGCTTTTTCACTTACTCCTTCCATTTTTGCTATCTTTCTCAGTGACAGTCCGCGTTCTGTGCACTATTTGTACACAATTTTTCGACGTTGTTCTGCGAACAACAGGTCGCATTTCGAAACAAACTAATGAAAACGAATAAACAACTGCACAAGTGGTTAGAGAAGAGTGTTAACAACAGGTCGCAGCCGTGAAAATTTACAGATTCTGAACCATTGCGAAATGGAAGAGGTTTTTGGTTGCGTCCATACTTCCTGGGACAGTCTTTAATTTTCCCCATCATTGTCCACTTTTCGTGTTCTTTTTCTCCAATGCAATGCAATGACCAGCAGCTGGATGACGCAATCGCTCTAGTTTGAAGCGAAACTCACACTGCGAACGTCCAACAACAGATATGCTTACAGAAGAACTAGTTGTCGTTTTTCTGCGTTTAGGCTTGAGGAACGGAGCCTCATATTCGCCACTGACTGAATCACCAGTTGATCACAATGCCAGATGAAGTTCCATTGCCTGCGCACTCCATGTGTCTCCGTTCATGGATTATCATAGACTGAAACTAGCAAATGTGCAACGTTGTTTATTTATAGATTACTATTTTAGACTTATTTTTTTGTTTTGTGAAAGAATTAGAGAAAATGTTGTGAAATTTTGAAAATGCGCCCATGCGAGCATAGTAAATAAAGACGTAGTCCTACGTCAAAATGTAATGATTCTAGATAAATTTGGTTTTTCAGGTCATTTTCCTAATTCTTGACACAGCACTAAAAGTACCCAATCGGTTTCCATCAACTTCATAATGAACATTAGTTTTTGTTCAAATAAATAGTTTATTTAAATCAAAATAAATGATTTGTCACACTTCAAACGGGCGCAACGTATTGTCCTTACAGTAGTATGTGAAGTCTGATGACTTACAAACCATTTCTGGAAGACTTAATTTTATGTTAAAATCATTAATATGTCAAAATATCTACTCGATTTGGGATTCATAATTTCGATTATGAAGTTCTATTGATCGAAAAACAACAACAAGTTACAGTTAAAAGTGAGCAAATTTTTGCAAAATATCCTCCGTGTTATTTTGGAGTGAGATATGAATGAAACTGTCCGAAATAATTCAAATCGGGTGGTACAACCGATATGAATTTTCATTTTCAAATTTCAGTTAAAAATAGATTGGTTTTTGAAACATATAAATTCATTTATTACGCGGCAATTTTTTAAAGTTTTTTGCAATTACTGAGTATGAGAACATATATTAGAGAAGCCAAATGAATGAAAAACGTAACAGAAAAGATTTTTTTTTTGGAAAAAGATATGTTCAGCGACAGGACTCAAACCTGTCCACCGTTGTCCACTTTTCGTTGTTTTTTCACCAATGCAAACAACTGGCAGCTGTGACGTAATCGATCTTGTCGGAAGCGAAACTAGCTTTGCAAACGACACAAAATACATCTGCTCCTAGTGGCGATAGAATCCAAACTGATCCAATTTTTGTTCAGAGATTTCTTTTTACGTGATTTCGTTTGTAGCTTTTTTACTAATGGGCGGTCCTAACGGCTATAAAAATAGCAGAATATAGAATTTTAATTTCGATTATTTCATTTCGGATTTGCATTCCATTGAAAGAAACTATCCGGATGCTGTACGGTATTCATTCCTGCCTTTCAGAAGGACCAAATTGTGGAACTCACTACGATATTAAACACTGTTCGGAACATTTTCTCGAACGATTTGTTGTACAGCAGCAGATATTTTGTTGCCTTCCTCAGAATGCGTTTTGATTGGCAGGTGTTGACATGGGTCAAATGAGACAGGTGTTTCAATAGTGTACTATTGAAATACTTCAATGCTGTTGCTATACACGTTTAAGTTGAAAAATTTCGATTCTTTTGTTAGTTAGATTATATAAATCCTATGAGCTTCAAAAATACGAGCAAGGCAAACGCGCCTTATGAATTGTCCTCTTTGATACTCTTTTATACCAAACATTTCAGAAAAGTTTAATTTTGAATTATTTGAGATTATGTCACACAACTGAAAATTTTATCATAAAATTGTGATCATATTTCCGATGGCATGTAGCAAAAATTATGTTGATTCGTTAGATACAACAAGAGATATTCACGATCAAAAACTTATCACTCTTTCAGAGGGTAAATTTTGAAAAGTCACCCCATAGTAAAGTAAGTCGTATTCACGACAAAACCTGAACGGATTAAGTTCCACATCCGGTTTTTCAATTGACTGTACGACAAGCTCATTTGGGTAGTTTCAATTTCGGGTTCCACTTAGCAAATATTACTGTTGGGAAACATATGAAACAAGAAACTTGTTGCACATCATACAAGAAAAGTCCACTTTTTCGATCGCATAATCGTTGCGAGACGAGTTAATAAATTCAGTACTAGAACAATGTTTGCTACTTGGGATACATCCAAACATCTTCTCTGTTCATCAAACACTAGCCTTCTCGCACTATACCTATTTTCCGCTCAAGCACTGAGTAGGAGAGGTTATTTATAATCGCTTGTCACCTTCTCTACCAGGTGCCAGTCGCCTAATCTCAAACCACAAATAAATTTAATCATAATTATTTTTTGTTTAGGTCGGCAATTAAATAAAATAAGCTTTGTTGTTCGAACCAATAAGATTACTTTGCTGTTTCTACACGTGACAATTTGATAAAAAGTCATTAGAATTCATACCGTTCTGGAGATCAAATATCGCTCACTGTGAGGCATGTGATAGGAACTTGAGAGCACTTGATTGTCTTTCCTTTTGACATCATGCAAGTCTAGAAAGTCAAAACAAATTAAAACTTCTTCTAGCTTGTTTTGTTCAAATTTCACACTCAATGCCTAGAGGCCTCCTAACTTATTCGAACAAGTTGAAAATAGGAATGGATTACTTACACATATGTTAGCAAATTTTCTATGTTAAATCATTCGAACGGAAATAGGAAAACTTATTCAACTTAAACTTCTCGCGAAAGATTCCCAAACAACGACATAACAACACAAACTACTCCCGCTACTTTTTATATTCCGCCCCCCCCACCAGAACTATGTGAATTGTTGACCGAACTTGGATAAACAATTTACATAACATTCCCGGCTCCACTCCACCGTCCTCTCGCGTCCACCAACGAGTGCATGTTTGTATGGCAAATAAATCTGAGTTCGACACCTTCGAATTAGCATTCGCACGGGAACGAAGAGAGGAAATGTCGTTTAAATTTATTCACCAGAGATAGAGCTCCTTCTGTTCTCCGGTGGCTATGTTTCGGAATGGAAAACAACCAATTTCTTTTTTGTCACCACCCCGAGTGGCGTGGGTTGCCAATCATGTTTCTCATGCCTTCCGAAACCAATTATAGGCTGAATTGATCAGAGATTTTCACTGCGAAAGTTGATTGAGAACGTCAACAGAATTTCGAGGAAGTTTTACCTTCTTAAATAATATTCACGAAAGTTTTTCGAATGAACAATTTCAAACTACTTGTACTTAGTAGACCTAAGTTTAGGATCAAAAATAGGACCACAATAGCAGAAACACAGCTTCCAATTCGAATGCATGAATACATTACCCCAGTGAGCCATTATTCATAGAATCCCATTAACTTTTGCACGTAAGATAAAACGGAAACCCTATGCTTCTGTGCTGATCGTTTGCATTTTCCAGTTTATCCGTAGCCGGGGCTGGGATTAAGATTTGAATAAATAAATGTTTGCATTTCAAGCATTTCAAGCACCTTGCAGCACGTTTCGATGTCACCCTCGGTTGAAAGTTGCAATCCTGTCCGGAAGGTAAATCTAACATCCGACTTTCTCTTTTCCATCGTCGGCGGGCGTAAAAATTTAGATCCACCAAATCGGAAAAGATGTACCCCTCGATGCTGAGCCGTGGACCGGATGTGGATATCGAACCGTACTACTGTCTGCCGGTGGGAAGTGTGACGGCCGGCAACGGCATGGTGCCCTGGAGTCAACCGACTTCGCCGACACCGCCGGCCCGGGGTTTCGGTGGGCTACTATCACCCACGCACACCAACCCGGCCCATCGGTTAACCTATCCGAAGAAGAATGATGAAGGTAATTGTTTTTTTTCGGTGCACCGATGAAACCCGTTTATTAATTTGATTTCTATTCCGTTTGTTTTTTTTTTCGCTTCTATCAGTGCACGGAAGTCAGGCTTCGCTTCTTTCCGGTGGGTCGTCACTTTACGGTTCCGCAGAAGAACGACAGGCCACGGAGGTACGCCGGCTCAAGCGGGAACTGACGGACGCCCGGGATCAGGTGATGAGCCTTTCCAGCCAGCTGTCAACGAATGTGAGTATAAATTTCTCTTTCGTTTTATTCGCAGTCCGCATGAAAATCACCTCCTATTTGCTCAAGTCGCACTGCTGTTATCACAATATTTTCTCAGCAAGACAATGTTTGCTTTCATACGAGCTTTTCGGAATACAGCTTCGATAAGAACAAAAAATTAAATTTCAGCAGCATAAATAATAGTTTTTCTGATATCTTTTAAAACAGATTTTATCCACAAAAGTCAATTCACGAATCGATACCATTTTGCAATGCTTCGTATAAAATGAGTCGTTGTCCATCAATTCCGTATGCTAATAGAGGGAACAAATAGAAATCCCAAGGGGCCATATCTGGGCTGTATGGTGGGTGAGGTATCACTTAAAAAAAAATAGCAGAAGCAAAACTATGATGTCGATTATTCTATTTCGGAACTAGCTGACCCGTCGAACTTCGTCTCGCCCAAAAAATATTTATTCAAATTTATGTTTTCGGACAGCAGTGAATATTTTTCAGATAATGTGGAACTTTTGGTTACTTGGACAGACGACGCTTAAATTTTAAATTGGTATTGATCTTATCAGTTTGAACATTCTCCACAGAATATGAAATATAAAATGGTAGTCTCGTTCCGTTATGAACATCTAATTGCAACTTATTATGTGCGCTTAGTCTAATCTAAATCATTAGAAGGTAAAATGCAAGGAAAATCTTTTAGTTTGGCCTTAGCGCTTCTACAACAAAATCTTTTCATTGATTCATTCAAAAACTTTATGAATTGTTAAACTCGCGCCCGCGATGACCAATACTATTCATCTGACTCCATTGAACACAATTCATCAACTGGTAAATATCAAAACTTTTTCTCCTGCCTACAGTGGCTTTTTATGACCACATATGACTGCATTCCGTCATTGAGCCATTTGGCAAGTAATAATTTTGATACACAACATGGCTCGCAATAAAGAATGGATCAAGTATGCATGTGAAATCTCCACACAAAACTGCGCGCCAAACGATTTTTTCAACGATCTAGTATTCTTTTCTTCGACGGTCAAACACTTATGCAACTCGTTGCGCGCCAAACATCAATCTTAATCTAGCAAGCATTGGTGACTTTTTCAACGGAAAATTCCATTGCCCATACAAAACAATTTTATGGATTTTTCACACTTTTCCGGCAAGTTTTCCTAATTTTTTTGATGTACGAACCCGGTGGGGGTAAAAACTAATCCGTCTATCCGTTCTTACGTGATGCGATTACAAAGAATGAAATCGAACACTCATCGGTTCACATTCATTTGACCACTACTTCCGGTCAGGCCCGTACCCAGAATTTCGTTTCGGGAGGGGCCCTGAGATAAAAAATGATATTAATGTCACTGTGCTCCTTTCAGCGATGTTTTTAACAGAAACTTAAATCTTTTCCTTTGAAACTATCATTATGAAGTGTTTAAATAAAATTTGTGACAGTAACCAAGAGAAGGTTATTGTATTACATTTCTTAACGTTTTCTGTGATCCCATTTTAGTCGCACATGTTTATGACCTTCTAGATGTCCATTTCTGAAGCACAAAAATCCACAAGAGTTGTGATAGATTTTGAGAAGTGTTGATTCGATTTTGGAAATCCAAGATGGCGACTTCCGGTTGATTGATATTCCTTGAAAACCTTAACATTATGGGTATTTTTGGAAAGTATTTAATAAAAAGATGCCGCAAAACTATGTTTGATGTCGTCTCAAATTCCAATATAACATCCTCCGGTTTATCGATATTCCTTATAAACCCTTAAAACAAAGAAAATTCCGAAACATATTGGATGCCAATGAACGATGTTTGAGCTCGTTTCAAAATTCAATGACTTCCGGTATAGTGTTTCAAAGGAATACCAAGTTTAAGGAAAATGGCAAAAATACTAATAAACTGGAAGTCACAGTTTTGCATTTCAAAACCACCTCAAATTTCATTTTCCGATGTCTACTTTTCAATCTCTTTCCGAAAGTACCCATATTGTGAGGGGTTTCAAGGAAAATCAAGAAACTGGAAGTCGCCATATTGGATTTCAGAACCACCTCAAACATCCTTTTCCGACATCTACTCATCAATTCCGTTCCGAAGATACCCATATTGTTAGGGGTTTTAAGCTATCTCAATAAACCGGAAGCTGCCATCTTGGATTTTGAAACGAGCCCAAACATCATTTTCTTGCACTTACTCTTCACATCCGTTCCGAAAATAACCGTATGATGCGCGGTTTCCACATTAATTACACAAAACTTTTTTTACGAACTACCTCTTTTTACGAACCCCCGTTTAGTTAGTAAATGGAGGTTTCGGTATATTAGGTTCCGGAAGTAGCGGTTTAAAATTTCAAAATGCAACTCACATTGATTTCTCAGAGATGACTCGAGGTTTGGGAACGAAGAGGCCAAATCAGAGGTACAAAGTGGATGAGCAAGTAATTGGAACTCTAAATCGTTGATTTTGACCATGGTAGCGATGCTCATGCGCTTCGCTGCAATTTCGGTCGGCGTTGAGGTAGTCCTCCAAAAGTATATTATGACAATCCCATAAAACCGGCATCATGACCTTTTCGACTCATTGATTCTCCCTTCCACAGACACACGTTCCGCTTCGAAGCACGATTTCTGTCCATTGTCGGGTAATCATTTTGTTCTCTGACGTATTATAATGGATCCAGCCAAACATGTACTCGAAGTGCGCTTGCGTTCGTCTTTTCAGTTCTAAATAAGTATGTGTGGAATCCAGCGGCAGATTATCTTTCTCATCTCCACAATTTTGGTCAACAGCTTGCACACTTTCTGTTTCCGGTCATAATTTTAGTGTCTTATTATTATTGTCGTTTATTTTGACTCAGATTTCATTTAGTTCTGATACTGCTCGCTTTGTATCAAATTTTTTTTTGTTTCTTTTTCTAATTTCGGGAGAATCATAGAATCATAGAATCATAGAATCATAGAATCATAGAATCATAGAATCATAGAATCATAGAATCATAGAATCATAGAATCATAGAATCATAGAATCATAGAATCATAGAATCATAGAATCATAGAATCATAGAATCATAGAATCATAGAATCATAGAATCATAGAATCATAGAATCATAGAATCATAGAATCACAGAATCATAGAATCATAGAATCATAGAATCATAGAATCATAGAATCATAGAATCATAGAATCATAGAATCATAGAATCATAGAATCATAGAATCATAGAATCATAGAATCATAGAATCATAGAATCATAGAATCATAGAATCATAGAACCATAGAATCATAGAATCATAGAATCATAGAATCATAGAATCATAGAATCATAGAACCATAGAATCATAGAATCATAGAATCATAGAATCATAGAATCATAGAATCATAGAATCATAGAATCATAGAATCATAGAATCATAGAATCATAGAATCATAGAATCATAGAATCATAGAATCATAGAATCATAGAATCATAGAATCATAGAATCATAGAATCATAGAATCATAGAATCATAGAATCATAGAATCATAGAATCATAGAATCATAGAATCATAGAATCAAAGAATCATAGAATCATAGAATCATAGAATCATAGAATCATAGAATCATAGAATCATAGAATCATAGAATCATAGAATCATAGAATCATAGAATCATAGAAATATAGAATCATAGAATCATAGAATCATAGAATCATAGAATCATAGAATCATAGAATCATAGAACCATAGAACCATAGAATCATAGAATCATAGAATCATAGAATCATAGAATCATAGAACCATAGAATCATAGAATCATAGAATCATAGAATCATAGAATCATAGAATCATAGAATCATAGAATCATAGAATCATAGAATCATAGAATCATAGAATCATAGAATCATAGAATCATAGAATCATAGAATCATAGAATCATAGAATCATAGAATCATAGAATCATAGAATCATAGAATCATAGAATCATAGAATCATAGAATCATAGAATCATAGAATCATAGAATCAAAGAATCATAGAATCATAGAATCATAGAATCATAGAATCATAGAATCATAGAATCATAGAATCATAGAATCATAGAATCATAGAATCATAGAATCATAGAATCATAGAATCATAGAATCATAGAATCATAGAATCATAGAATCATAGAATCATAGAATCATAGAATCATAGAATCATAGAATCATAGAATCATAGAATCATAGAATCATAGAATCATAGAATCATAGAATCATAGAATCATAGAATCATAGAATCATAGAATCATAGAATCATAGAATCATAGAATCATAGAATCATAGAATCATAGAATCATAGAATCATAGAATCATAGAATCATAGAATCATAGAATCATAGAATCATAGAATCATAGAATCATAGAATCATAGAATCATAGAATCATAGAATCATAGAATCATAGAATCATAGAATCATAGAATCATAGAATCATAGAATCATAGAATCATAGAATCATAGAATCATAGAATCATAGAATCATAGAATCATAGAATCATAGAATCATAGAATCATAGAATCATAGAATCATAGAATCATAGAATCATAGAATCATAGAATCATAGAATCATAGAATCATAGAATCATAGAATCATAGAATCATAGAATCATAGAATCATAGAATCATAGAATCATAGAATCATAGAATCATAGAATCATAGAATCATAGAATCATAGAATCATAGAATCATAGAATCATAGAATCATAGAATCATAGAATCATAGAATCATAGAATCATAGAATCATAGAATCATAGAATCATAGAATCATAGAATCATAGAATCATAGAATCATAGAATCATAGAATCATAGAATCATAGAATCATGGAATCATGGAATCATGGAATCATGGAATCATGGAATCATGGAATCATGGAATCATGGAATCATGGAATCATAGAATCATGGAATTATAACAGTTCGGCTGAAAAGTTCGTATCGTTTAATAGAAACACACATTTTTTTGCCAAAATTCGTTTTTATTATTCAACATAATTGCAATCAGAGGCGATACAGCGATTATAGCGATCTTCCAACTTTTCGATACCATTTTTGTAGTACGATTTGTCCTTTGCCTCAAAATAGGCCTCAGTTTCAGCGATTACCTCATCATTGCTTCTAATTTTTTTACCAGCGAGCATTCTCTTGAGGTCTGAGAACAGGAAAAAGTCACTGGGGGCCAAATCTGGAGAATACGGTGGATGAGGGAGTAATTCGTAGCCCAATTCGTTCAATTTCAGCATGGTTTTCATCGACTTGTGACACGGTGCATTGTCTCGATGAAACAAAACTTTTTTCTTCTTCAAATGAGGCCGTTTTTTTGAAATTTCGTCCTTCAAACGCTCTAATAACGCTATATAATAATCACTGTTGATGGTTTTTCCCTTTTCAAGGTAGTCGATGGAAATTATACCAAGCGAATCGCAAAATACAGACGCCATAACCTCACCGGCCGATTGTTGAGTCTTTCCACGCTTTGGGTTCGGTTCATCGCGTCCACTCAGCTGACTGTCGATTGGACTCCGGAGTGAAGTGATGGAGCCATGTTTCGTCCATTGTTATATATCGACGAAAAAAATCGGTTTTATTTCGATATAACAGCTCCAAACACTATTCAGAATCATCAATTCGTTGTTGTTTTTAATCGATTGTGAGCTCACGCGGCACCAATTTTGCACAAAGCTTCCTCATATCCAAATATTCGTGAATAATATGTCCAACACGTTCCTTTGATATCTTTAGGGTGTCAGCTATCTCGATCAACTTCACTTTACGGTCATTGAAAATCATTTTGTGGATTTTTTTTTCACGTTTTCATCGGTAACAGCCTCTTTTGGACGTCCACTGCGTTCATCGTCTTCGGTGCTCATATGACCAGTACGAAATATTGCAAACCACTTACGAATTGTTGCTTCGCCCGGTGCAGAGTCTGGATAACACTCATCAAGCCATTTTTTGGTATCGGCGGCACTTTTTTTTCTTAAAAAAGTAGTGTTTCATCAACACACGAAATTCCTTTTTTTCATTTTTTTCACAATAACAAAAGTAGCTTCACTCAAAATGCAATATCTCACAAACTAATAATCAGACAGCTGTCAAATTCATACACGTACCTTTAGAAGGTTGGTACTAACTGAAAATGGTATGGATTTAATTCTAGTGACGCCCTCTCATAGAAACGATACGAACTTTTCAGCCGATCTGTTAACCAATACCAAATAAAACTATTTTGCTATTTTGAAAATAATGACATAATATGGTCTTTCTTTGATATTCCCTTCTGATCGGGATAGAGCAACGATTCACAACCAGTTGTTCGCGATAAAGAAAACAAATGGGAACCTCTTTCATAAAGCATTATATTTGTGAGTGCAGGGATCCACTAGTTATATAACGAGTGTATCGATAAGTAGTTAGCAACATTCAAACAGTTATTACTCTGAAATGGATTAAATTTTTACAGCGTGCTTTGCGATGACATGTTTGTTTACATGTCAATAACAGCTGCGCAATCGATTGGTTTCGGTACGGATTATCGTTTCAATGATAAGTCGAATTGATCCGGAAACGCGAAAGAAAATGCTGCACACTTTATGCTCAGAAAGTGGTGTCACGTACAACGAAATTGTAAAACGGGTGAAAGTGCACCACACCAGTGTCAAAAATATTATCGAGAAGTTCGGTAAGACCCTTTCCATGAAGGATTTGCCCCGATCCGGTAGGAAAACGGGTCCCAGCCAGCCCGGCCGGGACTTAAAAGTGGTTGAGTACATCAGGAAAAACCCATCGGCGTCGACGCGGGATTTTGCCAAGCAGTTCAACACCAGCATCGGCATGATTCAACGCATCAAAGTTCGAAACTCCCTAAACAAATACAAAAAACAGAAGGTTCCGAAAAAGTCCCTGGTACAGCAAGTTCAGGCCAAAACAAGAGCGCAAAAACCGTATAACCGGATTCTACAGAATAAAGACGGATGCATCCTGATCGACGACAAAA
Organism: Malaya genurostris; assembly: GCF_030247185.1. Lineage (NCBI taxonomy): Eukaryota > Metazoa > Arthropoda > Insecta > Diptera > Culicidae > Malaya > Malaya genurostris. Next base: position 336,832,245 of record NC_080571.1, on the reverse strand, counting down.
CCTACGCCAAGGAAGACTCTCGAGCGCTGCCCGGACCGCAATATTATACGAAATCGGTATACCAGGACCTGGACGACGTTGACACCACGATGGCGATGGAAAAGTTTGGGCAGAAGGTGTTGGTCTGGCAAGCAATTTGTACCTGTGGTTTGCGGTCGTCGATTTTCTTCACGAAGGGCACAATTAACGCCAAGGTGTACAAGGAAGAATGTTTGAAGAAGAGAATGCTGCCACTGTACAGAAAGCATAAGGCTCCCCGAGTATAGTGTGCGATCAAGAAGAAAACTCAATTTGATGTTGTGCTGCTCGTATATATCGATTACTTAATTTGCTATCGTTTTGGTCGATTTAACGGTTAAAAGATCAAAATTGAAAGCAAAAACAAAATGCTGTGTGACATCAAACTGAAAACTAGTAGCTATCAGTGAAAGCACATTGAAAACTTAATATGATGTAGATTTTCTCGAAATGACACGTCACGAGCATAAGCTAAAAATAGAACTGCCAAAACAGGTCCGGGATAGTATACATTTAGGCGATATTACTCGCAAGCAAGAAAAAAGATTTTATGCAATCTCCATATTAGTCACAAGCAAGAAAAAGATTTTATGCAAAATCTTCACACTACCATGGAGAGAATCCGGTTTCGAACTTATGTGATTAAGAATGCGATCTTTCTGCGATTTCTATGGACTGCTAGCTATCAGGAGATGGAAAATATTCGGTTATATGACAAGCAGTGTTGTTTCAAAAAGTTGTATGCAGGTAGTTTCTGCCAGTGCACACTCGTTGCGTCGCTTCCATCCCGCATCCATCGTGAATAGCAGTGTAGCTTTTTGAGCACAGTATAAAAATGTTCTCTTTGTTCTTCTCATATCCAAAGATGTAGCATTCAAACATTATAACATTAAATTGAGTTATCTACTTGATCTCACACAATTCGCACATGTAATCACTTTGAAATACGAATTTACAGTGAAATCTTCTACAACACAGGGAACGTGAATTAGGAATCCGGCAAAAAGATATCCCAGATCATTTGTTCTTTTCGACTATTTGGGACAATGAACGATTATCTCGCTTCTGACCACAGATAGAACCATAATGTCTTCAGTGAATTTTTAGTTATTGTGTAGACTTATAATTTACAATCATTTGATGCAGAATTAGTCCTGTGACTCAAAATTATGAAGATTTAGTTAGATGGTTTCTTTAGAAAAGTGTATTAAAGTTCCAAGATCTATTAGATGATTGATAAAATACTTCTCATAGTATCTAGCGTTAGTGAGAATATGAAGTTCTAAGCATTTATAACTAGAAATGAGAATTGTTTTGAAGAGTGCCTTCGACACAGTTTGTGGACTACTTAGGAATATACAAATTAAACAAATTTTTTGTTGGTGGCTCCTCTAAGCCACTAAAGTATTAGGTATTAATAATTAGCACTAGGCTCTGAAATCTGAGACATTCAATGTTCGATGTTCGAACTTCGTAAACAATGAATTTTTCCATAATGTTGGATATAAAGTTATGGATATTTTCAGAACGGGTTTGGCGAGTAGATTATTTTAGCCATCCAGGTCCCCGATTTCTTAATCCACTGAAAATAATGGTTTAAATACATTGGAATGAACTTCGCGACGGACGTCGTATGATTACAAATATCGAAACATTTTTTTTAAACTGAACGCAAAAATTGTTACAGGATCGGATACTTAACGTATCTAGAAGGAAATCGATGACGTCAAATATATTTCTCATACCAAATTTTGAAATAAGCTCCTCCTACGGCAGACGATCAGCGAAATGGGAATGCTAAAGCCACTAATCAGATTGACCTGCTTCAGACAAACGTGGTACCGATGATCGCCAATTTATCTAATGCCTCCCAGACGTGTGGTTTGACACCAATATTCTCGTACGGAAAGACCGAAATCAGCATTTTGGCAAAAAAATTAGTTGATTTTCTGATTTTAGTTAGTTATTTTTTGAGACAACCAAAAAAATCTTACTTTTGCTAATTTAGATTATTAATTCTAATTCCCTTAATAATAATAAAATATATGTTGAAATGGCTATTTTTTTAGTTGAATTCACCAATTAAACGTGCTGTCATTTCTTAGCTAAGGCACACTTCATTTCCATTCAACAAATTTTTTAGTTGAAGTAGAGAAATAAAACGATGTTTTCAACCAACATGAATGGTTGAATTGGCTTCTGCAATTTGCAGCTATATGGCGCTCTGTCACCGAAAAAACGTTAACACCGTAATGACTACTAGCCACTAGATGGCACACTACTACCGAAAAAAATGTCAGTCGCGGTTGTCTTTTCTATATTGGCAGGTATAAATACGATGTTGTATTGGAGAAAAAGACATCAGCGAAACATAAACTTCTTTTTGAACATTTTCCTTCTAAATCGCTGTTTTCTTCATTCGACTTCGCGAAATCGACTCTCTCACTGAAAACTTTGAGCACTCGGAAAATAAAAACCGAATACAAGTAGTACATCGAACGGCGTGACCCGGAAGGTTGGAAGATACAAAAACATCATTTGACATGTACAATTAGAGTGCAACATTCGAAACTCAATTCACTGTTCCGCGTAAAAACATTATTACCCACAATCGCTTCAAATGCGCACAAATTCTGAATAAATACACTTTCCACTAACAGTTTACGTCATTTTTACATACCGGTTTAGAAATTTATATATGGATATATCGTAACACATGCGTAAAACATCTAAACAATTTGCAAGCAGTTTCAACAAGACTGTCTTTTTAAGCTTTTTAATGGATTGTTTTGCTTTTACACTTCTCATGAGTTTTTGGCTAATAAACTTGTTAATAAATCTAATGTCATGTTTGTTTTCTTTATGCTGTCTTTCAGAAATGATGGTGATAGATAAATAGAAACAAATTTTCTGATTTTAATAACCAAACTAGTTGTCAATGAGAATTTCGTGTTGGATTGAAATATTGCTGGTTTTTGTCCAGGATATTCGCGAACTAAACTCATTCTCTAAATTTAGGGTTTTTTTCAGCAAAGTAAATTCTCAATTTTAACTAATTTCATATTAATTTTGGAAATTTTGTTGTTAAAATCAACTAATTCAAAAACAGTAATACGAATTAGGCGCAGAGCTACTTTCGGTAGTTCCGTGCGTGGTTAAAAAGAAGGACCATTATTTGGGTAAAAGTTAAAAAAATGGTGAACAAAATCAACTGCAGGATGTCAAAGCATTTTTGTAAAAGACAACATAGGATTGAAGGAATAATTCTTCCATTGAAACTTACACGGAAAGACCGAAATCAGCATTTTGGCGAAAAAATTAGTTGATTTTCTGATTTTAGTTAGTTATTTTTTGAGACAACTAAAATAATCTTACTTTTGCTAATTTAGATTTTCTAATTCTAGTTCTCTTAATATTAATAAAATATTTGTTGAAATGGCTATTTTATTAGTTGAATTCACCAATTAAACGTGCTGTCATTTCTTAGCTAAGGCACACTTCATATCCATTCAACTAATTTTTTAGTTGAATTAGAGAAATAAAACGTTGTTTTCAACCAACATAAATGGTTGAATTGGTTTCTGCAATTTGCAGCTATATGGCGCTCTGTCACCGTAATGACTACTAGCCACTAGATGGCACACTACTACCGAAAAAAAATTCAGTCGCGGTAGTTTTGTCTATATTGGCAGGTATAAATACGATGTTACGAGACATGAGCGAAACATAAACTTCTTTTTGAAAATTTTACTTCTAAATCGCTGTTTTCTTCATTCGACTTCGCGAAATCGACTCTCTCACTGAAAACTTTGAGCACTCGGAAAACAAAAACCGAATACAATAGTACGCCGGACGGCGTAGCCCGGAATGTTAGAAGACATCATTTGACGTGTACAATTAGAGTGCAACATTCGAAACTCACTTCACTGTTCCGCGTAAAAACATTATTACGCACAATCGCTTCAATTGCGCACAAATTCTGAATAAATACGATTTCCACTAACAGTTTACGACATTTTTACATATCGGTTCAGAAATTTAAATAAAGATATATCGAACACATGCGAAAAACATCTAAACAATTTTCAAGCAGTTTCAATAAGACTGTCCTTTTTAGCTTTTTAATGGATTGTTTTGCTTTGACACTTCTCATGAGTTTTTGGCTAATAAACTTGTTAATAATACCCATTTCAGTTTTGGTTTCTTTGTGCTGTCCTTCAGTAATGATGGTGATAGATAAATAGAAACAAATTTTCTGATTTTAATAACGAAATTAGTTGTCAATGAGAATTTCGTGTTGGATTGAAATATTGCTGGTTTGTGTCCAGAATATTCGCCAACTAAACACATTCTCTAAAAATAAGAGTTTTTTCAGCAAAGTAAATTCTCAATTTTAACTAATTTTATAGTTATTCTGGAAATTTTGTTGTTAAAATCAACTAATTCAAAAACAGTGATACGAATTAGGCGCAGAGCTAATTTCGGTCGTTCCGTGTAACTTTGTATTTTTGTGCTGCCATTTGAAATTTGCTCAATTTCAATGGATTCACTAAATTTTTGATTCTAATAATTTCGGTTTTTTGAGTTTCACAAAACTTTTGCCTTTAAACAGCAAAAAGATAACATTATGTGATATTAATTGAAAATTTGATGAGTCGATATCATATTAGGATTTCAATCTGATGTTGCTATCATAATCAGATTTCAATTTGTTCTCATTTTGATGTTAGACTTTACTCGGGTCCTCTTCTCTTCTGGCCGGATTTGGCTTCGGCCCACTACACCAACTCCGTTCTACAGTGGTTGTCAAAAAATAATGTACAATTCGGATTTTTCGGCCAATTGAAAGTTATTGCGACACTTTCGGAAGGAAGGTACAGTGTCCCAAAACATGCAGGAGCTCAAAAAAAAAAACTTGACAGCTGCCACCAGGAAAGTCACAAAAGTTACTGTGCAGTCCAAAATGCGAGCGTTTCACAGAAACTAGAATTTTCTTCAATATAATCAGTGAAATGCATAAAAATGTAATTTTTCTGCAGTATATCGAAAACTGATGTCAAAATATGTATTTTTTCGCTTATTTATTTAGTAATCAATGTTGCTAACTACTTTTCGATACACTCCTTATAAAAAGTTTATTCTCGGAATTAAAATATTAAAAATCCTTAATGGATTGGATAATGTTAGCTTGGTAAATAAGTGACATTCTTTCAAATACTTTCTTCCCCGAAAGGTCATTCGTATTTTAAAGTGCTTTCAAAGGGGGAAGAAAATTTCTCTTACTTTAATTTTACTTCCGCCAGCAAAAGATATGTTGTTAGTGATAGATCCATTTGTCCAAATCCTGATGGATTGCCTCCTGTCGCTGATTCACTGCCGGGGCCGGGAAACAGGCCCGAACACAACCCGTGTGTGTGTCTAGACAGCACGGTCCTATCAGCGAGTGGCTATTTTTGCAGCGCACTGTGATAGCAATCCCCCCCCCCCCCTCGGATCAATGTCCAAGGGTTTTTCGATATAATCGACAACATGTTCCCGGTTGGTTGGCCCGACACTGTCCTGTTCCTCCAATCCTATTCTGTTTCTGTCTGGAGTTGCACATCGACACGACACAATACACAGGCGTTGGACAAACGGATATCGGCTGGGGCGTGGGCGTCTCCTGTAAGCTGATGCTGAAAGCTGCCGGTGATGATGACACTACTCTGATTGGATTATAAAGTGTGCTGTACGGTGCAATGGCTCCAGCGGCAAAAGGTTCACGTATTATCGCCGGATATGTATCTTTACGAGCTGAAAGGATTTGTGTATTGGAAATTACGGTGTTGAGTGTTGATCGTTGGATTTGATGGTGGTTTTAGCATTTCCCGGTGGGGTGCTTGCTCTTCAAGCGTGAATGTTTTTTTCAATAGTTGTCCTAATGAAACTATTCTTTTCAATTAAACAGTCTTCGTGCAATTTTGCAACACTCGATTGTCGTGCATCTCTCAACCTCAAACTTCAATAGATGCTAAATCACTCGCACTCACGAAGTCTACGGGCGGAGAGATCGCACATCAAATGATAAACGCAATTGACGTTTACGGGAGACCGCTGTCCGAGATGTGTTCCCTGCCTGGGAGAGATGACAACTTCAATGTTTCTGGACGGCCGGGTCGATTTGTGGCGTTCCGTTGGTTGCAGGCGCAACATAGTGGCCTCATTCCCGCTGGACATCGGAGCCGACGGCGAAAACATTTATTATGCACCACCACAGACCGAAGGCGAAAACGCTGCAAACGCTGTGATTTATGGGAAATGACAAAAGTGTTGAATGGTGGGATGTTTAATGGTTTGCTTGTGCTAGGCGTCGTGGAAAATTGACTTCGGAGTTGTGGGGAAATGTTGGCCTAATTCTGCGATCCGAACAAACACACCGAAATGTTTCCGCATCAAATTCGTGTTGTTACAAGTTTTCCTGTCATCGAATTCAATCAAGTTGGCCATGCAACTGTCTGGAAACTGGAAGCCAAACAAAAACCACTCAATTTTATGGCGTTTTCGTTTTTAATTTGCACTACACCGGTGCAGTGCTACACTGAGGCATGAATAAACGAACAAAAATGACGACAACATAAACAGTAACCATTGACTACAATACATGATTCCATTGCACAGAGCTACACCAAACTTTTGATGAGTGCTACACCAGTGGTATCGGTGCAGAAAAAGTGTAGCACTGGTGTAGTGCATTTGGCAAAAACGAACGGTTTCAGTGCAGCTTTCGCTACACCAGTGTAGTGCATTTTAAAAACGAAAACGACATTAGTTAAATGAGTTGAAACAGCAAAATGCAACTGCGCATATCAGACGACCATCATGAACCGAACACAACATAAACCGCACTCGTTTAATCATCATAAATTTATGCTTGAATTCCATTAGTCAGTCCCTCCCCCTTTCGGACAGCATAAGACCGAACACACCCTCACTCGGAGCCAGCTAAGACTAATTGGAAAATTACACCTCGTAAGCGTTTGCAAACATTGTCTGACTGAACTTGAGCCGTTTTATCACACCGATCCTCGTCCCTCGTCCCTCGTCGTTCGCTGCGATGTTGGAATGAAAATATTTACTTATTACACTTAGCCCCCATTGTTGAAACATTCTAATCCACTTTCTTCTTTCTTTCCAGGTGAGTATCAACTGCTAGGGATAATCTCTAGAAACAAAAAAAAAACCCGTTTCAGCTGATTACCGCTTGCAAGCGGATTTCGAATTTCGACGACCGAAGGCAACAACAATTTCCATTTCACAACACAACAGTTTTGACAAACGAGATGGTGGGTGAGTACACTGCAGCACTGCACAGACAGAAGCGACCCACATACTCATATTAGCTTGCAAGCGAGCGAGCGAGAGAAAAAGAATCAAACGTCCCGGCCTACTGCGGCTGCTGCTGCTGCTGTTATGCTGGTGGCATTTATGCTGAAATTTCTCCATTATGCCGCCGAGTCAAGCTGACATGACAGCGAACGCGAGTCAAAGTGAAAACAGCAACGAGCACGAGAACGTGCTCGCTGATGGTTTGATGCCCCGTCAGAAGAACATAGGAAATTCGCAAGGGGTTTCACGGGGTAAAACGTTTGTCATTTTCCGAAAAATCTCTGTTCTTTTCCATTTTACACCTCTCAGTCGACAAGTGCTGCCCTGCTACAGAAAGATAGCACAAAAAAATGGATGGTAAGGAGACGCTTTTCATTCGTCAACAAATGAACTGCTTTGTTTCAGAAGTTGGCAAAACTACGCAGTCACAATGCATTGTTCAGTGAATTTCTGGTGGGGGGGGGGGGGGGGGGTTGACATGGTTTTCGTAACACAAGATTGACAATAGGCGGGATAATAGCTTTTCTGACTAGCAATTTAGGTTTAATTTTAGCCGACTGAAGAGCCATTTTTTTGTGCTATCGAGAAATGACGTTTTTGTTAGATATTTGAACATTGTCCTAACGTCTTTCGATAAAACTAAAACCGAAAAAAAAATAGAAAACATAATTGGATTGGTCAATAATAATTCTCTGCTACGATCTTTTAAATTTTCACAACCAACATTCGATTCGATTCGGAGCACGAACAAGATTCCCGCACTTTATTTCCTGCAATCCGGTCGGCTTGCACAAGTAGTAAGAGTAGCTTGTGCGACACGAAAAGAACTTATACCTCGCTTCGGTTGCGTCATACATCCCCCTCTCCCGCTTTCTGACATCTTCTGACAACTTCTTAGGAGAAATATTCATAATGTTCTACTACAACCAGCATCTTTCCGGGCGCAATCCGGTTGGCACTAACATGTCGGAAAAGTGCGATTTTTTTCTTGCTTCTCTGCACACCAATCCGGCGAGCACTTATCCGACACGAGTGGACGGGGATCAGGAGCTATTTGATCTGACATCACTAGTTTGGGGCAAGTACACATACGTAATGTGTTGAATTCCAACATTGTCTGATTCATTTATCTTGCAAAGGGTTTTTGATCGGGGATGAGTAGTCGAGTTTGAGACTAAGTAGCGTAACATCCTCTTTGGTTGATTGATGCGAGAATGCACTCTGGCAGTGTTGTTTCAATTCTTGATAGCTTAAAGGTGATTTAATAGGAACTATACAAATACGCATTCGTTCGTCTAAAGCTGAACTGTTTCAGCACACAATTCGTTTGGTAAACCCGTTTACAGGGTGGCAAGTGACCGGGAAAATCGGGAAAACCGGAAAAAAGTCGGGAATTTGATTTCACCTGGAAAAAGTCGGGAATTTTAGTGAAAATCCGGAAAAAATATTACTAACTCACCTATGCGTAACAGTTGTTAGAATGATGATTTTTTTTTACAATTGAAAAGTAGGAGATAATACCCAAATTTGCGTTTGAGCGAAATGTTCAGTACAAGTGTTGAAATAACTTATTGTCCATTGGAAATATGCCAAATATGCCAATACCCCATGTCTCGTCCAACGATTTTTAGAGGCTTGCAGACAGTTTTAAAACAAACAGGAAGCATCAGAGTTTTTTCAGCTCATTTTGAAAAATAACGCTAATTTGGATGCTTCTGTTGGATTTTTGTTAAATTTTTAAATAAGTATTCAACACATATGCAAAATTTATGGCAAAATCTCAAGGTAACATAGGCGAAATTTTCAACAAAATTATTGAACATTTTTAAGAGCCTTCATGTTTTTTAGTTTGCTAATGATTGCCCTTGTATCATCATAATTTGTCTCAGTAATGGCATCTTGAGACAATACTTGTGTTATGCTTATATTTCTGTTAGATGTCGCAAAATTGGAAAAGTTGTCGACATTGATCTTATTCACCGAATACAGGAAGTATTTGAGTTCCTTTTTTGAGAGTTTAAACTGGTTTCTGAGGATCAGTATAGAATCTTAGAAAGATTTTGAAAATGGATTGATTTGTTCAGTGAATCTATGTTTAATTTCCTTTTAAATGTTAATATTTATTTCATAGTAGGATCACAAGAACGTTGATATTGATGTAGATCAAGTTGAATTGAATTTAGGTTGAGCTTTTGGAACTTCAATAAAGTAATTATTTAAATTATATAAGGCTATATCTATATTTCCCAAAACAATTTTAGGGTTTACATTCGATAGTGTTCTAGTCGATTAGTTCTAAGCTGGTAGAATATAACTAATGGAACTAATCATTGCCTAATTTGAAACCCTGAATGTTATTGATTGATCTGCTAGAATCAGATCAATTGTAAAAAGATGTCTCATAGAAGATAAATTAGTTAAGCTATTGGAGAAAAAAACTGGTTTAAAACCAGCGGAGAGTTCAGGATGAAGAAATCGTACTTCCTGATTATTTTTCTGATTCCTCTACGAGCACTTAGAATCCTATTACAAAAAATCAGATCGATATATTGTGCATTTTAACAGTTATCATTTGATTTATTTGCCCATCAACGCATTGAAATCGTAAACATTGTTTATTGACTGACAGATACATTAGAAAAAAATGGTGTTTTAAAAGAGCAAGTCGTGGCAGCCGAACGGTTTTGCGAAATCTTCTAATACATACATCTAATACATCTAATGGTTTTAAATTCAAATTCTAAATTTCAAATTTTTGGTCTGATAGGACTTTGTTAATAATTGGTTTTATGGTTTCCATCACAATCACAGCATGATAATTCATCAGAGGGTATCGTTCATTGAACAGATGTGCTTGCAAGCGACATAATTTAAACAGTATATGTCCATATAACCATTTATTGTACCATAACCGAAGCCCTGGCAATGAAGATATTGTGTTAGATTCGTTGTGCCATCATCAGTGTTTGTGATTGCCGATAATTTGGCAGAAAGTGGCTCGATATTTCTCTACATTGTATACAACATTTTCAATCTGATAGAGGATGCTACAAGAACTCACTGTCTCTCAATGCATGAACCGTGAGAGAATTTTTCTATATTTCTTCACTTCACTTCATAACATACTCTGAGTATTTCACAGCCCTTAACAAAATATATATACAGTCCAGCAATGATCGGCGCTGTGAAAAATTTACCTAGAGAGAATCGCAAGTTAATAATTATCGCAGATAATTCGACTTGATGATTCTCATACTAGGTTAAAATATACAACTTATTCAAAGGTTATACGCACGTAGTTAGAATAAGCGGCAATAGTAAAATGAATCTATGGCAGTTATGAACTGCCCGTATAGAATCGGATCGCAAAACGAGAATAAGCGACCGTTTGTTGCTTCCGTGATGCTCAGACAGCTCATCGAGAGAAATTCGCTCTCGCACTGGTGTTCATTCTATGTAGAATGAACCATGACGGTGTTTTGTTGCTGAGATGATATCCGTCTCTTTTTGATGGCAATGATTGAATATTGTGAAGAGTTGGTAGAGAGCGTTCTTTGATACAATAAAAGCCATCCTTGGCCATCATGCCGTTTATAATTTCCCTGCCGAAATGATTTGAAGTTGCAAGCATAGATTGTTGTTGTTTTTTCCGACTGGCAAGCGTCTGTTTTTGGGATTGTTGTTCCTTATTGATTTATTTTCAATTATATGTATACCAAAAAAATAATCAAAACAGTCATGTGCACTCGGAAAAAATCGGTTACGTGTAACCAAAACCCCTGAATGACTTGAAAAAGGCTTTATGCTTTTCTTATATGCACATGTTATAATGAATTTTTGGACATGGGATATCTGTTTAAAGTTTAAATTAGAAAATATTTACAAAAAAACTAAACAGGGGCGATTTGAGCCTATTCCAAAAACCGGGAGTTTTTTTCTCAAAAAACCGGGAAAACCGGGAAAAAACCGGGAAATTGAAATCGGCAATTCACTTGCCACCCTGCGTTTAAATATTATTGAATGCAAAAATTCGGATGAAAACATGTAGTGCAAAAACCCTACATGGAATTTGCAATCCTGTAAGAATCCTATTAAAACATCTTTTTAGCAAGATCCGGACAAAAACGAAAGTACCAAAGTACCAAAGTACCAAAGAGTCTGAAAGTCAAAAAATCAAAACTACAAAAGTACGAAAACCCAAAACTTCAAAAGTCCAAATATTTGAAAATTTCAGAATCCTAGAGTTGAACTCATTTAAAATAATAAAAAAAAAGTCACAAACAGAATTTATAATCTAATGTCCAAAGTGTTTAAATTCAAGACCAAAATACAAAGCTCAAAGTGTAAAGGTCAAATTTCATATTGTAAGGTCCAAAATGCGAAATTCGATGTCCAAAGAAAAATACCCAAAGAGAAAAGTTTAAAATCAAAAGTCGTAGCGCACAAGCCATAATTCACAAAACTAAAATGCTAAAATCAAAAATATTTATTCTTCAGAATACATAAATTTCAAAAAAATGACCGAAAATTTCGCATTAAAAAGTTTATATAAACATTTAAACTTCAAATCTAGTCTATGGAAGTCATGATTGAGATGCCAAAGTCTAAAGCGAACTTCTAAATGTTTCATTTAAAGAATTAAAAATATTTTGGAAGACCTCACCAAACCAAACTGCTGATACTGTAAAAGAACTAAGTTTCCAATGTCTAGAAATCAGATGTCAACAATAGTCAGAGGACAAAAAAAGTAAACGATCTAATGATGTCTTTAATAAAAAAAATCCCAAGATTCGTGCTTATCTGAACTCTGAATCCTAAAATATATTACAGTAGTTTAACATTAACTGTTATGCACTGATGAGTCAAAGACGAAGTGTAAATATACTCAAAACGGCGATCCGGGACTAAATCCTGCAACTAGTGACTAGTGACTAGTGACTAATGACTAGTGACTAGTGAATAGTGACTAATGACTAGTGACTAGTGACTAGTGAATAGTGAATAGTGACTAGTGACTAGTGACTGGTGACTAGTGACTAGTGACTAGTGACTAGTGACTAGTGACTAGTGACTAGTGACTAGTGACTAGTGAATAGTGACTAGTGACTAGTGACTAGTGACTAGTGACTAATGGCTTGTGATTTGTGACTAGATAAAACCGAACCGGATAAAAAGTTAGCTGGTTCTTCCAAAATACAGGGTGCTCCATCTTTTATGTCGGCATGGGTATGTGAACATTGAATAGGTTTGAGAAAAAAACAAGCGATTTATATAAGTTTTTATTTTTATTCAGTTTGGTTCCTTACAAATTTTTGGACTAGTTTTTGAAAACAATATCAATTAAGTGGCCACCATTATTAGCAATTGCAACATGACTTTTTTTCTGCGTTTGTCATTACCTGTTCGAGCGACTCGTTTGTTATAGCGTCGATTTCAGCACGAATGTTTGCCTTGAGTTCGTCAATAGTTTGAGGCTGGTTGGCGTAAATTTTGCTTTTCAGATTCCGCAACAAGAAATCCTTGGAGGGGTTAAATCAGGCCTTTTTTCCGCGATTTTTTTCCGGTATGCACGATGAGTTACCACAAGGGAACGACTGTTTTCGATATAAAGTGTCACTATTTCAGTGCGTTGTTTCGGTGTGAAGCGATCCATGGCAAAAATTGTACTGAATTGACATTTCCAAAACATATCTGATGCAATCGTTCAGTTGGTTGTAAATGTGAAAGTTATTCAGCGTTTACATACGGACATAAAAGATGGAGCACCCTGTAAATGTTTTTATTTAGTTCATCCATGCTACGTTTCACCAGTGACAGTCGGTCGAAAAACTTTGAAGGCAAGAGCCGGATAAGTTTTTATCCGGTTTTTGAATTCTAAGTTTTGTTTGTCCAGTTCTTGCACGAATGTTTTCAAACAATTTTTTTTCGTTGAAAAATCCGTGTCCGGTTTTGGCACTCAATTTTTTTTTATCCGGTTTTTGCGTTCAAAATTACTTAAACAGGGTTTTCTTATTAAGTTGAACTATTGATGCATTGTTTATTGAGAACTTCTAAAATCATGTTTTTCCGATATAGCTTATTTCAATGAATTAGAAGAATTCTCAAATGTTCATAAATTGTATTTTATTTATCAAAATACATTTTTTTTGCTAAAGGTTGCGTTTATTCAAGTTTACAATCTAAAAAGTTTGAAAATAAATTTAATAAAAAATACAACATACTGATCAATATCTCGAAAATGTGGAAATATGGGGAACCAATTTCCACAAAGTTTGAAAAAAAAAACACTATTAGAAAAAATTGTAGTCACAAAGCGCATCTGCAGCAACTGCAAATGAACCTAAGACTGCGATCAACAATGAAATCAAGGAAACGGAAACCACTCACAACTTCAACGATGTAGCAATATATGATATGAGCAACGGACAAAATGACCTCCAATCTTTGCTAGAAGGAAATGGAAGCTCCTCTCCCCTAGAAGAAAGGTGACAACGAGATCCAACAATAAAAAGATTGGTGGGTAATGTTAGAGACATAACCGGATGATGTGAATACGAATCAAATGGATGATTCAGTCTTTTTGATGTTAAAAAATCTGAGCTCTGGACCAGGAAGTCCGGAGCTGAATTTTGGAGCCGAATGTTCTGGAACTGAATTATGAATCTGAAGTTGGGAACTGAATTCTAGATATGGTTTGTAGAACTGATAACTGAATCTGTGTTCTGGAACTGAATTCGAGACAAGGATTCTGGTTCGGGATTGAACACCTCTGGACCAGAATTCGGATCCAAAATTCTGCTCCGAAACTCAGTTCTAGAATTTTGATCCGGAATATAGTGCGAAATCTTTAGAATCCTGAAGTTTCTAGATGTCTAGAAATGTGGAACTGAATTTTGGAACCAAACTCTAGATCAGCATTCTGGAACTGAATTATGAACCTGGATTCCGGAATGCATTTAAGAACTTAATTCTGGATCCGAATTCCGGTCCTGAATGTTGCTCAGTGGTTCAGAACTCAGTTTCAGAATTCTGGTTCAAAATCTGAATTCCGATTAGGAATTTTAGAACCGAACTCTAAACAGAACCTGAAGCTGAAATTGTCAAAATTCACAATTCAAATTCAAGTCTAGAATGCATTTCCTAAATTTCCAGGTCCAGATCTAAAGAATCAAGTTCTGAAATTCGGTTGCAGTTCCAGAGCTCTGGAGCTCGATTCTGGCCCTGGATTCTGGACGAGGTATTAATTTTTTTTCTAGAATTGAATACCAGGACCAGGACCTGATCTGAGTTGTACGAGTCAACTGCGCAATGAATGTCATCAAATTTTTATCTTCTTTACTTATCAAACGTATTAAAGATCTTTAAGATTATTGGCCAGGTCGTACTACTGAAAATTATATTCCAAACTGATCTCCGATGACTTAGAGAAAAAATATGTTGATACGTTGAATAAAAAAAGAGATATTGTTAGAAGCAGCAGCAGAATTGCTCACAGTGCCGATTGATTCCATACTGAACCAATTTTGGTTAAAAGCTTTCTTTTCACGTGATTGCAACGGTTGGTATAGAATTTTGATTATTTCATTTCGGATGTGCATATTTCTGTGAAAGAAATTATCACAATGCTGTACGGAATACATTTATGGCATTAAGAAGAGTCAAATTGTTGAATTATCTACGATATTAAACAATGTTCGAAGCATTTTTCTCGAGCCCAAAGCAGTCAAATGCTGGCTTCATTTGCACTCATTTGGCACGAATTTCGCACTACTAAAAGTGCACAAAGATAATCAAATTATTCTAGATTTGAACAAAACGAATGATTTTTATCTCCGATTTGCAGAAGCAACCTTTATAGTTCGTTAGATAACATTTGGAGCCATTAGAAGGGCTGATTTTGAATAATATTCCCCATCGTTTTCTAATATTCGTTGTATTTTGCTTCAATGCAAACGACCAGCAGCTGGATGACACAATCGATTTTCTTTGAAGATCTTTATACTCTTTGAGTTTATTCATACTCGGTTTTAACCGTTTGGTCTTTCGCCGAAACAGAACGGAGTTCTCGATACTGGAATTGGACTTGAGCTCCGGACCTTCACCAACCGGAATGATGCAATTTCTTTACTTCCTGCTCGGTCATTTGCAAGCTGCAACTGTAAATAAATCAAGTTTAAACTTTCTATATCCACCCAGGTACGAGAAAAGCGTCATGAGTATTTTTCTTTGATACTCGTTGAAAAATATTTCAGAATATTTCAGAAAACTTTAATATTGAATTATTTGTGATTATGTCATACAACTGAAAATGTTATCATAAATTGATGATCATATTTCCGATGGCATGTAATAGAAATTATGTTGATACGTTAACTACAACAAGAGATATTCATGATCAAAACTTATCACTCTCTTTAAAGGGTTAATTTTGAAAAGGCGCCCCAAAGTAAAGTAAGTCGTATTCACGACAAAAAATAATATTATGTAACAAAAACATGGGTAAATCGGCCACGTAAGGCTATACGCAAATTGGCCTGTATAAAAATTGTTTAAAAAAGAACAACTTGAACGTACAGAACAGATTCTGAGAAAAATTTCTCGCTGCTTAAAAGCTGTACACACCAAATTATTTTTACGGATGTCGGTACAGTTTTACTGACTTTCAAACAGCTGTACATTCGATAATCCGTTAGGTAAAAGTTTTATTTGCTGAATGATCGGTACAGTTCCATTGAACTTCGATCTGTCATAATTCTAATGACTTCTCCATCATTCAATACCGACGTTCGGCGAAATTCACAAAACAATCCTAAAAATATGTAAACGTCTTGACCCGTAAAGTATTACATTTTTTGGTAAATTGTATTAGAGATCTGGGAAAGGAAGGAGCATTTTTGTTTTCAAAACATATTTTTATCCGATTAATTAGAAATAAATTGCGTGTGATGAATGAATTGAATTACATTTGCTCTCCAGAAATAATATATTCAAACAAACTGATCAAGTATCTTTCGGATGCAATTCAGTAGAATATGGGATTACCTTTCATATTTTTAGATTGCTGAAATTAAAAGTTGTAGAAGGCTTTTTGAATATATTCACTAAATGAAAAATTACCGCTAGGAATCAGTATTATCTATTTTTCGCAAGCAATCAATTCACACCACTATTTTTTCTCTACAAATCTAGAAATTTTCACGTTTTTACGTCCGCAAATTATGTTATTTGACAGATCTGTATTTCTGCTGAATGTATAGTGATGGTTACTGAAATTCTTCATTATTTTTTATTAATTTTTCAAATATTGGTACAACTTTCACTGAGTTCGTCAAGAGAAATGATATTTCAGAGTTCACAGACCGTGTCAGTAAATAGTAAATAACCGTAACTTTCACATAGGAGTTGGATAAATTTTACGTATCTTTCAGTAAAAATAATATTTTACAGATCGTTGCCGCAAAAATTATTACCGAACACAAAAATAGATTTTTTTGTGTATAAGAAACTGCTTCAAAGTTTGTTCTGTCCATTTGAGTAATTCCATAAAACGGACTGTTCAGAATAGAAATCTGTGCATTTGTTCAATTTTCGCTTAACAGAAGTGTTTCATATTTTCACATTAATCTTTGGTGATATTTCTTCTTTTTGAGCTAAAGCGAGTGTGTGTGTCGAATTCCGTTGATTGTAAGTTAAGTGATCAAAAAATTAAGGAGAGAAACGTTGACCACTTAGTCTTTTGACAATTCTTCTGGCGAGACAAAGTTCGACGGGTTAGCTAGTTTGTAAATAATTTCTTAAAAGCAACTATATGCATTAAAAGAACGGTTTGGCAGCTACTGAATTAAGTTCACGTTTATTATTTTTTTTTATGTGCGGCATTTAGGCTGATCATGTTCGGAGAAAGATAATAGGTACTATCAATCTCCTACTAGACACTAGCCCCTTGAATAAAGGTAATAAATTTTAGATTAAAAAGTCTGATTAGTCAAAACAGAATGCCAAAAAATGCACTGTTTCTAATCAAAGAATCACTCTAAACAAAATGCCACTCATCATATGGTATGATTTTGCCAAAAGTCACCATCTGATTCATCAATTTATCAAACAATCGCATCCTCTTCCATTCTGTCGGTGACCTTCGAAAGCTTTCTTGGCCAGATTTCCAGAACCAATTACTTTTGCTGGATTTACGACTTTCAGTGTGAGAGTAATTTATTCTCCCAATCCTTTAAACAGTAACTGACCCCGACTCGGTCGGAAGTCGGACCGACAAAACAAACCTCAAATCCAACCAACCTCGAAGAAAAATATGCAACCGACCGCAAACGCATCGCCTGCTGCGCTAGAAAAGCTTCGCAAGCTTTTTGCGCTTTCATTCCCTGCTTGGTAGTGGTAGTGATGGCGACTGACAAATGAACTGTAAATAGTTTCATTAGCCAACCAATTCATCCCGTGGTCGGAATAAAAATGCATTCAGCAGCCGCCGCCGCCGAGTTCATGCTTGCTTCATTGGCTCTATTCGCTGGTGGTGGTTGTATTTCTACCGCATCGTTTCTTCTATGCTTTCGTTCGTTATGCTTTGCCTCGGAATAAAAGCTTCTAACCGAGGGGAGTTGCTGTGTTGGTGTAGTTTTTTTTTGTTTGTCTCAACCGTGTAGTTGTGACTAGAGCCGAGAATGATTTCGTTTTCAACCCGCAGAGTGGCTTCCGACCAAACTCTGCTGGCTCGGCTCAGTTAGTCCAGCACTGGAACTAATCGCGCGCGTACGGTTTCTCGGTTCTACTGGGACCAGCAACATTTTTTTTTGCGCTTTCGCCGCTCTCCACTCGGTGTTATTTATGTTTCGATTGTTGTTTTGATGTTGTGTGTACTTAGCGAAATGGTGCTTCTCGTCGTTTCCCGAGCAGCAGACGACTTGACGATTTGAGTGAAGTCGGAGTCGGACTTCGAGAGACGACCGCGAGATGGAATGATAACCGATTCTAATCGTGCTAATGAAGTAAGAGGAAGAAACAAAATGATTGATTGGAAGAAGAATTACTAAACATATTGCGTGGTGGTTCAGAGTGAAGTAATGACTTGAAGATTCGGTATCCGTTCCGTATGTAGATCCAACAGGAAATTCTGTGATTAATTTAGGCAGTTCCTGAAAGATTTTGTTATCAAAATCAAGTGTCGAATAATATGAGATCATCGTGAGTTGGTATAACAAATTGTGAAACCCAGAAGCGAAGAAAAGAAGACGTTCAACTGGTCACTCTTAATTAACGAATTAAAATTCTACGAACAGAGATTTCTCTGGAATCGAGAGATAGCAGGAGTGTAAAAAGAAACGTCAATGTTATGATGCGTCCTGTTGTTGTGCTGCTGATACTCTTCTCGTATGTCTGCGAATCGCTTGGAATTCGAAAACAAAAAAACATCTTTACATATCCGACCGATTTAAATAGCCACCAACGCTATTTATTTCAGCAACTTGTTGGCAATTCTTCCTCCCTCGCACCCGTCACTCAAAACACTCAAGGCTTAGAACGCAATACAATCTGCCATCAGGCCAGATGAAACCGACAACGTTACGCTTACGAAATTTTAGGAGGGACCAATTATCTCTCTTCTGTTGGTTTTCAGCCCATCATCAACCACCGTTGGCAGGCAATTTGAAGTACCTACCTTTTTTTTGCGGCTCTAAATCTCAAGCACCAGTCTGTCGGTCTGGTTCTAGCCGATAGTGTAGCCTCAAGTGGCAAGGAGCTTGCGTAACACGCGGCTAACATGGACGCATGAACACCTTCCTTATACGGATCCGGCTTATCGCCTTCTGCTTGGAAGCGAGCTCGTCTGGTTCATAATGTTTGTCAAAATTATTTACCCTGGAGGTACAGATAATGAAAACGCTAAATCTTCCCATTGGTTAGCTGGCTTCATTCAGTGAACTCTACCGGTCTGGTTCCCAGCACTACGTTTCGCAATTATGCACATCCCGCCATGGTTAGGGCTTTCCATCGTTTACCTATTCATTTCCCGCAGACACTATTATGCATTGTCAGGATAATTTATACGCCGAACGACTGAAAGTTCATAGCTTCGAGCTGCTGCCAATTATTCTCTGCCAGGAAGGATAGCTTTTTTTTTTTTTTAATTTTCCGCTGCTACTTCCAGACCTGAACGTCGCGACATTGACTCGACTCTGTCAACAGCCCACCGATACGAGACCACGGAGTTCATCGTCCTCTCGACACTAGGCGAGAGACTAGAGTCATAATCTATCCAGCTCAATTGAAACTGTCCTGTCCTGTCCGATCTATCCACAGGACGACGAATCTTTTTCGTCACCGTTCGTTTGACATGGTTTGAAAAATTGGTGTCAATTGGCTGATGGCACCGCGAAATGGTCCGCATATTCTGCGGGATGTGTTTTTTTTGTTTTGTTTGATTAAAATGTCACGATTATTTACTGTTGATGCGCTGCCAGCAACTGAGCGTTTGTTGGACCGATTTAACTGGCAATGATGATATATATTTTTACTGGCATCATTTGTCACGATATCGCGGTTCCTTATTGACGTTGTGTTCTCATAATAATCAGACTTAGTTACGTTAATTGGGAATAAGATTTTCAAGTCTTCTGATATCTTTGTCATTTGTAATGGCTTTGTCGTAGACAGTCGACAAAGCCATTGAATTCGAAGGACTTTTCAACCAACGGCTGTGTTCTGATAAATTGCTTTCCTCAAGTCAGACGTTACAAGTCAAAAGTTGAAAAAATTGGCATCGTTATAATACTTAGTACCTCTTTTAAAATCTAAAGCTTTGTTGGAAAAGATTAATTTTAGAAGACTACAATACTGCAGCAATGCAAGTGTCATTGAATAACGATTATCTGCGGTGACTTGTAACGTTTAGTACGATAATGCGCCAACTGGGGACAAATTGTTGACACAGGTCTCGAACGCCTATTCCTTGAAACTGATGCCGGATAACACAGGTCAAGTTCGTTTGTTAATACAAAGGAAATTTTGAAATTTAAGAACGCTCAGAATAAAAGACAAATGATGAAGTCGTTTCAAACAGAGCCTTTGATACTGCTCCCGGTATGGCTATTCTCGCTAGTTACCGAAGAGCTCCACCCTACTTTCGCACGAGTTGTTCAGAGGTGCGTACTAATTTTAAGCAAAACCCTTCTAGAAGAAAACTAGTGAAGCCAGTTTCCGTTCCGAGTGAAAGTCCTCAGTCATGACTTCCAAGTGCAAAAAAAAATACGATACAATAAGGAACTGCGGTTGCATGCGGTGAAAATGCATCTAAACAAGTTTTGTAGATTGCACAAAAATAATTGGTCGTCATTGGAACTGGTATAATTACACGTTGATGCTAGATATTAGTCTCCCAGAGAGTAATTTCTTGTAGCAGAAGGCTAATCACGACCAGCTAATTTTGCTGGAAATGGATATCTTCAACTTCGTTTCTAGTAGTTGGTTGAAAAACACGCATAATTTCATGAGTTGTAAGAGTAATAAATCAACTCTCACTTAGGATTGTTTTTATGAGAAAAAAATCAGTTGTGGAAATGGTGCCGTTGATATCTTTTGGACACTCATCGGATAAACGCAACTTTTTTTTTGAAAACCCCGTTTTAGCATTTTCGAGTGCAAAAACCGGATAAAATATTGAGTGCGAAAAACAGATTTCGCAACGAAAAAATGATTAATTTAGAATTCAGAATGCCGGATCTTTTGAAACAAGTATTTTCTCCGGTTCTTGCATTCAAAGTCTTTCGGCAGACTGCCACTATAGAACGCAGCATAAATCAGACTGCTCGTAACAAATAAGCTGTTGGTAAAATCCGGATAAAAAAATACTTGTTTTAGTAGAACCTTAATTTTTTGTTAGTTAAACAGTTGAAATTGCCCAGAAATACCGTATGGCGCGTTATCAAACGGTATAAGGAAACATTGACGACGATTCGGAAGCCTCAAGCCAATCGTCGGAGTGGAACTGTCGACCGGAAACTGCGTGGTAAGATTTTGAAGACGATTAAGAGGAATTCTAATCTGTCGGACCGTGATTTGGCCAGAAAATTCGGGCAGAGCATAGTACCGTGAGGAGAACTCGACTCCGGGAAGGAATCAAGTCGTATCGAGCTAGCAAACAGCCAAATCGGACAATGAAACAGAATAGTGTGGTCAAAATTCGTGCTCGGAAACTATATGACCAGGTGCTGACCAAGTTTGACGGGTGTCTTCTGATGGACGATGAAACCTATGTCAAGGCTGACTTCGGGCAAATCCCAGGTCAGAAATTTTACTTGGCAACGGCTCAGGGGGACGTTCCAACCAAATTTAAATTTATTTTTGCCGACAAATTTGCAAGAAAATTTATGTTTTGGCAGGGCATTTGCAGCTGTAACAAAAAAACGAAAATTTTCGTTACAAATAAGACAATGACATCGGAACTATACCAAAAAGAGTGTCTCCAAAAACGAATTTTGTCGTTCATTCGATCCCAAGACCATCCCGTAATATTTTGGCCAGATTTGGCAAGCTGTCATTACAGCAAAGTCGTTCAAGAATGGTTTGCAGAGAAAGGGGTAAAGTTTGTTCCGAAAAACCTTAACCCACCAAACTGCCCTCAGTTCCGCCCTATTGAGAAATACTGGGCAATCATGAAGAGGAGACTCAAGGCAAAGGGAAAGGTTGTCAAAGACATCAATCAGATGACGACCTGGTGGAATAAGATAGCTACATTTGTATAAAAAAAAAAGATCTTGAATTCAATAATGAATAACAGAAATACAGGCAATTGTCTTAGTTCCAATTCTATCTGAAGCAAGCTTTACTTTTTAGTGCTGAAACAAGTAAAATTACACGTCTGCTTGAAAGGCGGCGGGTGTTTGACACATATTTTAATTATTCTTGTAAAACTCAGTAATTTTACGAATTAATTTAATCATGAATGAATCCACTTACTTTACTGTGAGACGCCTTTTCTAAATTACCCTCTGGAAGAAGAGTGATAAGTTTTTGATCATGAATATCTCTTATTTCGTTCAACGTATCAAATTTTTTTTTCCACATCATCGAAGATATGGTCACCAATTTGTGATAGAATTTTTGCTAGTATGAAATTAACACCAGTAACTCGGCATTAAAGTTTTCTAAAATGTTGGATAAGTAAGAAAGGTAAAAATTTGATACTTCATTAATTCTAGTTTGCGTAGTTGCCTCGTTTAGTTCAGAACAGAACACAATTCTAGAGTTCTCTTCTTCTTTTCTGATATCTATGGTTGGCTGAACTGACAATATAATCACATCACAAACAGTTTCATATTACATAAATTGACATATTGGAATGGAAAAGTCGAAAAAATCATAGACATTGTTAAAAATACAACACATCCCCCTTGTGGGTTCGTTCTGTCCATAATCAGTACGTTGATGGTCAAGTCTTAAAAAGTTCCTCGATCTTAAAGTTCTAGGTGGTACGTTAATATTAACTCGGTTACGCGTACACCAATCACAGAAAACATCGAGCTGTTTTAGCAAAACAATGCAGTCCTCTTCGGATCAAATGCTGAGGAAGAGTTTTAGATCATCTGCATAAATAAGCTTACATCCTGGTGGCAGGATATAACAAATATCATTAAAATATAGAGAAAACAGCAAAAGTCCTAGGTTGCTACCCTGAGGTACGCCTGACAAGTTGGAGAAATTATCTGACTCGTTATTTAAAGTTTGACAGAGAGAGAGAGAGAGAGAGAGAGAGAGAGAGAGAGAGAGTTCTACCAACAAGATACGATCTAATCCATTCAGTGAATGTTTTGGAAGTACCCAGTTTTCAAATTTTCGCAAGTAAAATAGCGCGATCCACGCGATCGAATGCTGCTTTGAGATCAGTATAAATCGTGTCCACTTCGAATGCAATGCGCTGTAAACTGAGCTAGGTTTGTAGCTGTAGATCTACCTGGGAATATCCGGAATCCACTTTAAAATTCATTTTTTTGTCCAGAGTTCAGGGTCAGAACGAAATTCCAGAATGCTCGAACTTAATCCTAATTTGAGAAATTGATTCTAAGTCTGGTTTTGGAACCGAAACCTGAAACAGAGATCAGGATTTGAACTTTGGAAATAAATTCTAAACTTAGATCTGAGTTTTTAAACTTAAACTGAATTCTGAAACTTTAAACTGAATTCTGAAACTTAAAACCTATCAGAATTCAGCTCCGAACCAGAATCCTGGTCTCGAATTCAGTTCCAGATCAAAGGATCGGAATTCAGTTCCCAATTGAGATCCAGAATCTAGCATCAAAATTAAGTTTCTGAATCCAGCTCTAGCATTCGGTTTCAAAATCAGAGTCCAGAATACAGTTTCTGAAGAAACTGAACCATCCGTTACACTCGTATTCATATCTTCCGGTTAAATCTCTGATATTACTCACCCGCATTTTTAATAAAAAAATTTTGTTCAGCGACGAAGCTTATTTCGGGTTTAATAAGTACGTCAACAAGCAAAATTGACTGATCTGGAGTGAGTGTGTTATATTCGAAAATAAAACCCTAAACCTCATTAAAAAAAAACAATCTTTATAATGAAAAATCTTTACTATTTCGCCACTAATTTCACGAGACAGTAACAGACACAGATATTAGTACTTCGGTATGTGCTATTTGCCACCTTCATCAGTGTTTCAGTTGTAGGTAATTTTTGAGGTTAATTTCAATTTCATTAGATATACCAATGCCATTGACCGAGTGCGATTTGAAAAAAGAAAAAGAAATTAAAATAGTTAAACATTTGGCAATTCTGCTCCAAATCGTCCATAAATGCCAATATTCTGCCACGAAACCATTCGATTTGCATAAATGCCAGATACAGTATTATTCACTGGTCTAGAGATTTTTTGTCGTGAATACGACTTACTTTACTATGGGGCACCTTTTTAAAATTTACCCTCCAGGAGAGTGATAAGTTTTTGATCGTGAATATCTCTTGTTATACTTAACGCAACAACATATTTTTTTCTCCATGCTATCAGCAATATAATCAGGAATTTGTGATTAAATTTTCAACAGTGTAAAAAAACCATAAATAACTCAAAATCTATTTTTCCCAAACTTTTGGAAACAACGAGGAAAACTCATCATTCAGATGTCGTGACTAGCAGTAAACCAGCAGTAGCAAAGAACTGAATTTTTAATTAAATTCAAGAATCTCAGAACCTAGATTCTGGTCCATCTGAATTCTGAAGTTAATTTTAATGTGGAACACATTGTTTTCTATATAGGGGTGCAAATCAGAAATTCAAGAAAAATACACGTAGAAATGTGGTCAGGTTTTGAACAATTACAGCTTAGTCAATTATGTATCAATTCCTAATATTATGTCACCATTTGATTCGAAATATTTCTACGTATTGATTTGAATGTTCATAGCCATGTATTTTTAATTGTATATCGTTGAAATGTTGATTAATAGCTGAGTAAGCGATATATCAAAGGGAAAGCATCGCTCTGATTGGTCAATCGATGCAAATGCGAAACTATTGGAAGAACGCGAAGCTATAAATATAAGTAAAATTACAGCTAACATTTCAGTCCTACGCGTAGCATGCTAAAGGTAGGTTATTGCTAGACAGCAAGACAAAAAGTGCCATAAAACGATTTGAAGCTTTAATTGGTATGCACTGATCTTGTGTGATGCAAGATCGAATGAAATTCCATGCTATGTCGTTTGCCTTAGAAATTGACTACCCCAGGGTAAACTTTGAGTGCGTAAGATTAACTTATCACTTCAATCGAAATCGCAGAAAGGTAGAGAAACGCTATAAAAATAACTGCTTGCATACAAAACTTGAACACAAGCTTAAATATCGATATCCGTTACGCAATCATGTACAAACATATAATTGCATACATTTGGGTTATTGATGTAATTTCGTCGGATACAAAACAAATTCAAATCACTACAAATAGAGTCTATATTCTGGGTTCGCGTGTTCGGTGTTGATTCCTAATAGAGATTGATCTAAGCAGACTCTCGTGCATTTGCGGATTCAAAAGTGTGACAATCAATTGAAAATGTCCATCATTAGAAATTTTGGTTGCCTTGTTTAACAACAACCCTACGGGGCTGATCCTTGTAGTTTTAGGTTCCGAATTTAGTTTCGTACTTCTATTTCAAAATTTCGTTCCAGATCACAGATTCAGAATTTAAAACTATGACTCTAGAACTGAATCCTATTTCAGGATTTTGAAAATGGTTCCAAATTCAGTTCCTTATTCAGGTTTTCGAATCCAGAGATATGATTTAGGATTTTTCAGAATTCATGCACAAAATTCAGGATATGCATTTTAGATCTGGATTCTGAAACTAAATATTAGGTCTGAACACCGAACCTTCATTTAAAAACTGAATTCAAAACCAGAATTTAATTCCTGAATTACGTTTCAGAATATAATTCATCAATTCAGTCTCAGCATTAGTTTCCAGAATTTAGAACCTACATGTTGGAACTAAATTGTGAACATGATTTCTGGAACTAGATACTGGAACTGAATTTAGTTCCTATATTAAGACTTGGAATTCAAGTTCAGAATTTAGTTCTATAATGCAATTTGGAAAATTCTAAAAATAACTTCAGTTCCTTACTTCTAAATTTATGACCTGAGTTTTTGATCTAGATTCCGAAAATTTGCAGCTGAATTCGGAGCATGTCCCAAATTTATATATTAGTTCTTGAATTTTAACAGTAATAAACATTGGACAAATTATGCAAAGCGGTTTTTTAGAACCATTTTTTTTTATTCAATAATATAATGTTTAAGGCACACTGCTTAAGCTCTAAGATGCCAAGGGCTTTTACTAATTTTAATTAACGACTAACTTAAAACTAGGGTTGTATCGTTGGGTAATGTCATATTTGGGTCGCAGTGGTCGATTTTGGTAGATCCAGCCTTCAGCTGGCGATCGGCAGTGGCCGGTGAATTGAATATTGCATGAGAGTCTTCCATATGGCGTTGGTAAATATTTAGCGCTGGCCGCATCCTTCGGTCCGTGTGGGTCCGCGGATTTTAGAAACACTTAAATATTTCCAAAGGATTCTAAGTATTTCTACTAGTATCAAAATCTGCAAAACTGTATTTGTTCCGTGTTATTTAATTGTATGGTAGAATATGTTTGCCGTCAATTAGTCGTACTGTAGTAAAGATGCATCGTTAAAATGCTTGATACGAAGCAATGAAAGTTGCAAAATATAAACAATCTAATACGAATGATTATCTCTATCCGGAAGTGAGAAGCAAATATGTCAGTTTTATTCGTATTCACGTCCTCCAGTTATGTCTGTGACATTAACCACCCGCCTTTTTACTCTAGACTAATTTTCGGAAACGGCGTAGTTGTTTAAGCAACATTACTTTTGAACAATTATAACTCGAAATCAATAGCTTCTACGAAAATTTAGTCTAAGAAGAAGTTGTAGGCAATCAATTTATCGTTAAAAAAAAATCTTCCGATTTGTCAAAAAATCAAAACTTAATTTATTTCTTCAAAATTCTTAAAAAAACGTTAAGTTACAAGTAAACTTATGAATATGAATATGAATATTGGCAGTTGGAAGGGTGATCTATAAAAAAGTAGTCCCGTAGAAAAACTTTTTGTTGATTTTCGAAAAACTATGTTTTTATAGGAATAAATGTACCCGAACGGTCAAATATTATTCCTCAAGCTACGTTCAGTAAAAAAGTGAGTAGAGTACTATTTCCTAAAAGCAACCATTTTCGAGATATATGAGAAACAAAATCGAGAAAATGGATATTTCAGGAGAATACACCCTTTTTACAAGTTAGTCTGGGTTCTCCATCGCCAAATTTATTGTTTTTTTTTTTGTAATTCTTATGAAATTTTGAATGAATTATTATTTGACAACAAGACAATTGGAGCAGTTGTTTTTGAGATATTACAAAAAACTAAATCGACGAAAAATCACTGGTTTATAAAAATTACAATGACATTATTCAAAACTCTATCAATTGAGTATTAAAATTAATAAATAGATATGATAATAGTGTTTGATAATACAATTTTGTTTTGATTCTGGTATCCAGGGAAATTAAATGAAGAAATCCAAAGTATTTTATGCAACAGCTGACCCCAGCCAGGCTATCGCAACGGTTCTCACTTTGGCGGTGGTCTTTGTGGGAAATTCAACATTACCAGCATTCCAGCTCAGTGTTTTAGCTAACCCGGTACATTATGTTGCCACCTGACCGGTGAACATGTGTGAAAACTGAAGGAAACAAAAAAAAAACAGAATTCCAGAAAACATGCAACGTGCCGAACTGGACCAGTCAGTTGCTGCAATGTTGCTCTGTCTGGCCTTCAACTCCGCCACCGCCAGCCACCAGCCTAATTTAGTCCCGCGGTAATTGCATTTATTGTCGCGTTTAAGTTTATGGAGGGACACCGACGCGAACTGCTCTGCAGCAATCATAAAGTAGTCGAAGTTAAAATAGCATTAGCAGTTACAAATTATTTCTCGAACTGCTGCCCGTGTCGCGTCGGTATGGATTCGATTGGATCAAAGCAGGCGATACACCTATGCCAGTCTTCGTTGTCGTGCTCGTTTTTGTTTACTAACAAAGAAAAAAAAAATAACAACTTCACCTAAAAGGAATTCGCATCTTGCTCAGTAGGCTGTGCTTTATTGAATAATGGTAATAATAGTGTACTGGATCGGTGGACCCCTCCTTCGCATTCCGCTTTCCTGTTTCGCAGGGAATGGAAATGATGACTTCGAACATTAACAGCTGCTCTTTGGCAGCAGCTAGCTCGAATGTTAGAAGATCGAGTAGGAGCTTCATTCACGACGCCAGCAGGGAGACAAGTCTTCGAATGATGTCATGTTGCGAGGCAAGGTTGAGTGTTAACAAGTGTCGATTATTGTGAACTGGTGGGAAGTTCGGTGCCACAATGCTGCAGATTAATGCCCGAAGAATCCACGTGGAATCAAATGATCTGCTTCTTTACTTGTTCGTCGAGCTGTGTTGAATTGAGACCCCGGGAAATGATCTCATCAGTTAGTGTGATTTGTTTTCATAGTTTAACCTAGAAAAACCAAATGCCACTATCGTGATGGAACGGGGAAAAAATTGTATAGGAAAATATTTTCCTTTCGTTCGCCGGTGTCTAACTCAGGCTAGTGACTTTTTTAATGATTTCATAAATGAAAGGAAAACAGTTTTCTACTTTTGTTTTCCCATCGGCATCCATAACCATCGCAATCACAGCTCGAAGTTAAGACGTAAATCTATGCTAAACGCGGGTAGCAATTACGTCTGCTTCCACCGTGTTTGCGCCCCCCCCCCCCCCCCCTTTCAGCCACACCAATCGGATCCTAGCCAAGCCAAGCAAAGCGCAAACATATGCCAGGGCTTTCTGCTAATCATTGGTGACCCACAAGGGAAGCAGCATCGAGTGAAATTATTTATCTTCCGTTCCGTCTGCCGAACCGAACCGAACCGAACGCCACCGCATTGAGCATTGTTGCAATGGAAATTACGTTTCCATTTTCCACCTCATTCTTCATTCTGTCCGCCGGTGGAAACGAAATCATTTGTAAAAATAAATAAACGATCGCTCGTTCGTTGGTCCGGACTTGATAGAGACATCTGCATCGGCAGCAGATCAACGGTCGGGCAAGAAACGTCCAGCCGTTCCGAAGTCTAAATAAAACCACGAGTCTCGACCGCCGGAAACCTCTTTTCGGTGCGGTTCGGCCGCCGCCGGTGCTGCTCAAATATTGCATTTGGACAAAGATCATCAATCCCCCGGACCCGAAGCCGGTAACAGTAGCGAACATCGCTCCCTAGGCATCGCTCCCATATTGCCAAACGGTTGCGAGTCGTCCTCCGAGTGTTGTTTGCTTTTCTTGGCTGCTCATTTCACTCAGTTTCCATAAACGAACAACCGACGAGTGCAGCAATCGAGCATTGAATGTCAGGAGTTTTTTCTTCCTTTGTTTTTCCTTGGTACAACAAATGCTAATGAAGCTCTAGTGCAGGCAGATCCAGCTGGCAGCTGCAATCATTGGACAGGTCACAGAAGTTGGCCCCGTTTGTTGTTCTTCTAACTGTTTCCGAAGCCATGAATTACTCTTTTATAGAATGGTCTAAAATGTTCCAGAATTTGTTTCTTATTTTTTTCATCATAAACAGAAACAAACATGTGCTATTATCAAACCTACAAGTCCGTTATTCTACTCAAGAAATGAATGAAACTCCGTCAATTTTAATTCTGTTACGTTATCTCTATACTTAATAGATCTTTTATATGAGAAAGTGGAATAAAGAATATTTTGACTAAAAAGGACTTTTAAGAGATCGAAGTCATTTCGCAGGAAAATTATTTACCAAATCATACATCAATCATAAAGTTCCTGCTCAGATTTTGATGCAATGACGCGAATTTTTCGCGAATTTCAAGAAACATCGTTTTACATTTGTGAATCATTTGTTCGGAAAAAAAGTTCTCTGCAAATTTTTTAAGCTTGTGACTTTTAAGAAAGAAACAATTAAAGATGGACGAACGTTTCAGCAATTGGTCGATCTGGCCGAATTAATGAATTTTCACCTTGATAAAACAAAAATTTACGAGAAGGCGGTTCTAGCAAATGTTTTCTTCAGTGGACAAAATTTCGATTTTATGCTCTCCGATCTCGAGTGGTCCAAATTGCAATCTCAGCAGAACTGTTACCAGGAATCACAAAAACTTTTCGATCTATGTGATTGCGTTTCCCCGTTCTAAAGCGGAAATCGAAAGAAGATTTTCGCCCTCAAAGGCCCTGATGTCTGATGGAAGATATCGTCTCAGTGAAAACACATTCAATAACGCAAAGATCGTAATAAATGGAATGCTATTCTTCAATAATACACTCACAAATGTTGTGTGTGTGATCTTGAAGCAAAACTAGCACTACAGGCTTACGAAGCGAAGTTGGACAAGAAGTGAAACAAAAAAGAAAAAGTTAAAACGTTCATCTAGTGTTGGACCCGAAAGGATTCCATCCGTGGTGATAAGAAATTGTTCTATAGTTTGTTAGTTCCACTATCCAACAATTTCAATTGTTATTTGCGAATTTTTCCTCTAATCTTATGCTGCTTTGTGCGCTGTATTGAAGCAGTTGAAATTATAGTTCTGAATTTTATAACACATAGTTGCTATTTGAGACTCTGCATGGGTTTAGGCCAAAGCGTTCAACTTCCACAAATTTAGTAGCCTACACTTTGATCTTATCTAACTGATCATGAAAAGATAGTGAAAATAGGAGACTGTACAACCTCACCATTTGCTGTTCCTTTTATAGTGCCTCAAGGAAGTCACCTTGGCCCGTTTATAATTTTATTCTATCTCAACGATCTAAATTTTTCGATCAAGTTTATGGAACTATCGTTTGCCGAGAGCTTTAAAATATTTCATATAATCAAATTAGCAGCTGACTCAGAGTTCCTACAAGAGCAATTGGATAATTTAACTAATTGGTGTAACATCAACGAAATGGTTAAAAAATGCCACTAAATGCTCCGTCATCTCTTTTAGTCACAAAAAGTCTGTCTTCAAGTTATAATATATCACAAGCCTGGGTGTTCTTCTGGATTCCAAGTTAAATTCTAAGGAGCCTATAGAGTTTACTATCTCCAAAGTCTCTAAGCTATTAGGATATATTTTCTGCGTTACTAAAAAAATCTCTGATATACATTGCTTGAAAGTTCTACTGTTATCTGATCACCTTATTACCAAAACAATATCCAACGTATTGAAACGATTGAACGCAATATTGTCCGATTCGCTCTCCGACGTCTTCCATGGAGATATTCTTGAAATTTACCGAGTTACCATGACCGTTGCAAACTGATTGGTCTCGATTTGTTATCTGTCCGTCGCAATGTTTGTAAGGCTAGTTTTGTAGCAGACCTACTTCAGTCGCGAATCGATTGCTCCAAGCCATGGCAATTCGATCCAATTTTTCTTCGGATTCCCTATGGCTCAACTAATTATGGATATAACGAGCCCATTGCTAGCATGTACCGCATATTTAACAAATGTTTCAATTGTTTCAACTTTCATTTATCACGCAATGTTATCGAAGAAATCGTTCCTCATGTCATTGACTCGTTAGATTTATTCACTATAGAAGCACTAGATTTAAGGAAATGTATCATTTGGTTTATTGCAATCTGTTGATGCAAAAGATGAGGAGGTTTTATGCCTGCTGGAGAGCAGGTTTGACTGAAACTAGTTCCAGTTGGCTTTTCTTTGCTCCAAATAAAAGAATAAAAGATGAGGACGAAAAGAACGAGTAAAAATCCGGCAACAGAAGAAGGCGCTGTCTTAGAAAACAAAAGCTAAACTGGAGGCGATAAATAATTGAAACTGAAATTAATAAGAGCAAATCAGATCATTCTGATGTGGTCAACCTTAAAATTCTTCTTACCGAGAAGGAAAAACTTGCCGAGCAAGAAAATGTGAAGCAAATGAAATGTCTTTGCTGAAATCTGTTTAACTTCTTTCAAAATCACAATTGTAAGAAATTTTCCTTTTACTGTGACATTTTCCGTACTGCAGAAAATATAAATTAACTAAGAACATCGAAAAGATGGGAAACCGTTTTCATGGGGTTTCTCAAAGTGACATGCTGTATGCGGACTTATTTACTTATGCAAATTTTTAAATTATATTTAAGTGGAATTTCAAGTTCTGCGGAAAGCATCACCTGCAAAAAATAGTGGTGTTATGCTTCGCTCGAATACCGCGCGTTTAAGTTTTCAACTAGATTCCTAGCTGGCGAACGATTCCGAAAACTACAGTTTGTTAAGTGTTTAAAACCTACATGGAGATCCTGAATGTAGAAAGGAAAAAAAACTCATCTAAGAGTTGTCAACTGCGCAGCAAGGTGTTGAGTGGCGTTAAAGCCAATCCCGGTGTTTCGATCCGAGATGTGGGCAGAAGGTACAAAACCAAGAAAGCATTCAGTTGACGAACTGCACTTTCATCGTATGTGAACCGATGAAATACGTCAAACTCCCAGTTCAAAATTGTCACATCGTGACTGGACATGGGGATGTGTCGGAAAGAATAAAGTTCGTGTTTACCAACAAGATCGCGAAAAAGGCCATGATTTGGCAAGCGATATGCGGATGTTGCCGGAAAACGGAACCATTCGTTTCATCCTGAAAGATCTTTGTTTAGATTGAAGAATGCATGAAAAAAACATACACACTAAGGTCTCTTTTTACGCGGGGGATACGTATTGCGCAAAACAAAACCGAGTGACTTCGAAAATCCGCGTAAAAAAACTGCAAAACTAAAGAATTTTATGTCGATGCCAAATGTCTGATAAATGCATGAAACGTCCAGATTTGGTGTAATCTAAAAAATTTATTTTTACAAACATCTATTCTGGGATTTAGAAAAATTTTGAGATTTTCGAAATCGAACATTTTTTTATGCCAAATGTCTTGGAAAGGCGTGAAACGTCGAGATCCGGTGAAATCTCAAAAATATTTTTTTGATTAAAATCGACTTTGAGACCGTGTAACTTCAGAAATTCGCGAATCTGGAATATATTTTTTTGATGCCGAATACCTTATCTATTACATTTAATTTCAAAACATTATTTAAGTGCCAGAGAGTTGACTAAAAAAATCGGGTTAACTTCAGATCTTGACGTTTCATGCATTTAAAGGACAAAACAAGAAAACCGGATAACTTTAAAAATTCGCGTAAAAAAACGCGTAACTTCGGAAATCAACGTAAAAACAATCGCGTAGCCTCTGGAATATGCGTAAAAAATAGTATAATAAACGTTAGAAAGACCTCAGTATATTGCCGTTCATCCGCAAGCAGAGAGGCAAGTCATCTTTTGGTCTAATTTGGCCAGCTGCCACTACTCCAAGGTTCCAAGGTATTCTGCCAACAAAGATCGATTGTGTCCCTTCGATAATGAATCCTCCACAATGCCAAAAATTTTGACCAACTGAAAAATTTTGGGGCATTTCGGTGCCAGCAACTTCGACGAAGCTGCGGGCAGTTGGGGGTTTCCACTCACTTAAGGGTGGACAGGGTCTAAATGATGAAAAAAATCATCGTTTTAGCGAATTTTTTCCAAGCACTTTAAATGTTTTGAATGATGAAAAGCTTCATTCGAACAACGTTTTGTAATTTTTTTCGTGGAAAAAATTTGAGCAATAAGTCGGTGAAGAGGTGTTTTGAGTACGTTTCTTAAAAATCATGATTTACGGTGTCCACTTTGTTCAGCGCAGACTAATCAGAAGTAAACAAATCAAAGTAGCATAGTTAGAGTAGAAGTTTTTCTAGACCCCTGTTTGATTTTATTTTAAATTTTTTGGATTTTTCACAAAAAAACTGCCATTTTCTAACTGTTAAACATCTCCAAAGTAACAAACAACAAAAACGAAAACATTGGGGTCTCTTCTTTTTATATGTAGAAAGTGTGTGCAAAATTTGAAAAAAAAAGTTTCAGTAGTTTTTAAATGACGATGGACACGGACTTTCAAAACCTGCTTTCGAGAAAAACGCGTTTAAAGTTTTTTGTCGATAAAATCAATGAAAACAATTTATGACTCCAGGGAGCCCGTAGGGTCTAACATTTTCAAAACATAATTTATTATAATGAAACATTTCAAGAATGCTTTGTCAAGTTTTGAAGTCAATCAAAGTAGAAATCTTGGGCCTGTGCGCCGAGCTCTTGCTTCTTCGTAGAATGAGATAAGCAAAGATAAAGGCCCATAACTTGCTGAGTTTTGTTCCGAAAGGCTTGAAAATTTCGAAAGCTACTATTGAATTGTGGATCAAGTTTGAATATCAAATGGCTGTCACTTCTGCCTCCGGAGATATACGCCCTTATTCTGAATAACGACGTAGTGGTTTTTCGATCGTATATGGTTCGGTCGAATCCTAGCTAACGTAATTAGGAATACGAATGAAATACGATCAAAAAAACGATACGTCGTTATTCAGAATAAGGGCGATAATGGTATAAGTGACGTAACCGACTAATCACAACGGCTGAGTTTTTTCGATGATGACTCAACGAATTTCGATACTTCCAATTTCGATTGGACTCCGCTTTAGATGGCCCAAGCGCAAGGTCCAATTTTGGTACCCTCTCTCCAACACGCTGAACACAATTTTACGATAGAAAAAATTGGATCATCGTGCAACTTTGCAGCGCCCATTTATGATTGAGTTATAGACCAAACTGAACAAGTTTGACAATGACTCGAGACTCGATTCATGCGTG
This sequence comes from Malaya genurostris, assembly GCF_030247185.1. Taxonomy (NCBI): domain Eukaryota; kingdom Metazoa; phylum Arthropoda; class Insecta; order Diptera; family Culicidae; genus Malaya; species Malaya genurostris. The sequence goes on along the minus strand of NC_080571.1, from coordinate 336,797,545 downwards.
ATCTGTCAAAAACAGTGTTGCCACCCTTTGGTTGGATTGAATGCAATTTACTACTATTCTTTCTAATTTGATTACAAAACCTAACCTAAGTTGCACATCCGAGAAATGTTCTCGATACTTGAATTTACTTTAGATTTTATATAACTCTAGATTTACATATACGTTTTTTTTCTAAAATTCAAACTTCATTGAACATTATTTCGTCTACAGAAAAACACTAGCAAAAGGTTCATCACATGATATCGAAACCGTTACGAATCACGATTCGGATGGGAAATCCCGGTTTTTTTTGTTATCGAACCAACCAACTCCCGAAATCCGAACCACCCAGGCATTGAAATTCTCACGACCTCGCATTACAATTTAAAATTCACCCAAGCACCACTCGAAATTCGTACAAGTCTTCCTGGCGCCAGTTGACCGACCTCTGGGTTGCGGTTCTACACCCCGTTGGTGGATGCGGAATCGAAACGAACTTGAACTGTGCGCTCGTGTTGCGGACAGGGCCGGGCAGGGTCGGGTCACAAACATGATGAGTAATTTGGCACTTTTTATTCTTTTCTTCCGGCTGCTTCACTCACCCCTTGTTGCTTCCAAGATCCAAGCAAGCGTAGCATCTTTTTTATCTAGCAGAGCAAAGTGGTTGCCACTGACCACAGCCCTCCATCTTTTTTTTCCCAGGAAATATCGCAGAAGAAACTTGTGCCCCTGCCAAAGTAGCATTGTTTGGATAACAAAAAAAAGTAGCTGTTTATTTTACTGGGATCGGACGATGATGGCGACGGGGTTAGCGTTTAGAGTAAAGTTCTGTGCCCACCAGGCTGACCCTCGGTGATTGTGCAGACAAAGCCACACATGTTTAGCTTATAGTCACCGCATGAAGGAAGGGCGCATTTTACAGTGCACTGCCGACTGGGAACGGACTGCGCCCACCTCAACAATTGAGCTTTAGAGAGGCTGCTGCGAGGGTGAAAGGGTAAGCCTTTGTCTATCTCAGTGTCTCACCGAGGTAGGTAGGTGGTAGACAGGTGACGGTGGGTGAGTTATTCTCCCAGTTTTATTCACTCCAGTGTCCATTGTGTCCTTTTGTCACAGTGACGGAGTGATGATGTGGTGGCTGTTGAGGCTGTCCGCGAATGTCACGTTCCGAGCAGATACTCGTGTGTGTCTGTCTGGTGGATGAATGTGACTGCAGTGGTTCTAGAAGTCTAGAAATAAGAAGGTTTTTATCCTATTTTATTTAGTTAGAGGCTTTTTTTTAAAGGGTCCTAAAAAAATGTCACACAAAAATAGATCACTTGGATCCTGCACAACAACCCTTCAAAATTCGATTATGAGTCAATTGTACGTCATGAGAGTAATCAAATTACATAACACCATAAACAAAAATAATTTTATCTTTTGCCAGACCAAACGGTCACCTCGTTTTATCAGTTTTATCAAGGCAACTGATAACGCAATGTGCGTCGTTTCAAGCACATAAAATCGAACCTTTTTACCGTCCGCTGTTGTGCTGTTTTTTTTTTGTCTGGATCCGAAACATCGAGACAAATCGGCAACAGTCAGTTGGACCCCAGATTTGTTGACCGTTTTTTTTCGGTATTTATGTGATAGGCCTACCACAAAACAGATCACTTACGGGCGATGGAATGATTGATTGGGTTCGTGATTGCGGTCGAGCTGCTGGAATCCGGTTTTATATGTGCCAAAGTAGTTCCCTTTCCTGATCGAAATAAACATTCAATGAACTTTTACCTATTTGTAAAGCGATTGTCAAAAACTAAGCGAGGCCTACTGAGATGAAATGAATGAATCGTCGGTAGAAAACTTGCTCATTCGTGAGAACACACTTCTCACTTTCCGAACTCGACCGGATCTTTCCCGCATCGAAGAAAGATGAGTCACATTCTTACCGAGAACATTGAAAACGGTCATAATTTATAAAATCCTGGCTTTCCAGCACACTACTCTTGGCAACAATTTGTGGTGAATTCCAACAACTCGGTGCTTTTGCCATTTGCTGAAGCTTGTCGCAGAAGGTTTCCGAGGGCTAGAGCTATGAGCACTTTATTAGTGAGCACAGTTACTGAATGGGATAATGATAATCGGTTTTAGTTTGCAGCCTGCTGGAAACCGGTTGATTAATGGTAAATTATGGTAAAAATGTGGTGTTTCTTGGAAGATAAAACATATTACGACTAATTGGATCATGATGGCAGCGAGTTGACAGCCTTGCCGGTTGGTTGGTTCCTTGCCTTTTGATGGTTATTAGCTTCGACTTATCAATTTATGAGGCGTCGTAATATTTCGATTAATTAGAAAACGAGAAAATGGCAATGGGGATTCTCGCAGTATACAGGCTAATGAAGCTTAGTCGGCATCATCACACAAGTAAAAATTATGTACGTGGCATACTGCATTGTAATTTTGAAATAATTAAGCACCTAAACTTTCTCTTTGATTTACATATTGTAACTGCTAGGTTTCATAATAAGCAGTAATAATTCAAATTGAATTTCCACACTATCAAAATCAGGTCTACAGCTTTGCTTCCGCCGTTTTTTTCCAAAATTAAAAGCTTTGTTGCGAAAAAGTGCTTACAGATGTATTATTCAAAGTATTGTCCGTCGCTAGCGACAACTTTAACCCATCTTTCCGGCAATTTTCGGATCCCGGCTCGAAAAAAGGAGTCCTCTTTTGACGCTATCCATGAAGCAATCCATTTTTCCAACTCTTCGAAGGATTGAAAATGTCGATCTGCCAGGCCGTGTGCCATCGAACGGAATAGGTGGAAGTCAGAAGAGGCGACATCTGGGGAATACGGCGGGTGGGGCAAGACTTCCCATTTCAACGTTTCCAGGTACTTTTTGACCACTTTTTAACCAGTTTTGTAGCGATCTCCTGTGATGGTTTCACCCGGTTTTAAGAGCTCGTAGTAAATCACACTGAGTTGATCCCACCAAATACAAATCATAACCTTGGCGTCGTGAATATTCGGTTTTGCCTTCGACGAAGTAGCATGCCCGGGCTTTCCCCATGATTTTCTGCGTTTAGGATTATCGTATGGAATCCACTTTTCATCACCGGTTACGGTTCCGATGTAAAAACCCCTTACGATTTTGTCTTTAAAGCAGTTGCTCACATACAAATAGACGGCGCTTGATGTCTCTCGGTTTCAACTCGTACGGCACCCAGTTCCTTTCTTTCTGAATCATGCCCAGGGCCTTGAGACGTTCTGAAATGGCTTGCTGACTCACTCCCAACGATTCGGCAAGCTCTTCTTGGGTTTGGCACGAATCTTCATCAAGCAATGCTTCTAGTTGTTCATCTTTGGAGGTTTTTTCTCTTCCACCACCATGTTTGTCTTCGACAACGAAATCACCATTTTTAAAACGTTGAAACCACTCCCGACACGTTCTTTTACTCAGAGCAGCATCACCGTAAGTTTCTGAGTGCATTCGATGCGCTTCAGCTGAATTTTTTTTCGAATCGTAACAGAAAAGTGAAACTTCCCGCAAATGGCGAGAATTGGGCACATAAACAGACATTTTCGAGCGTGAATAATACGACAACAAGAACAACTGTCACTGAAACGGCGATGACAATTCGTTAGGCACTGTACACACTCACTTTAAAGGTATTATCATCTATGTATTTTGGCCAGCCTTAGCCGGTACAGCCACCTATCGGAAAACGGCGGAAGCAAAGTTGTACACCTGATAATACAACAGGAAGTGAACTAAAAAGTTATTCTGAAGAAAGTTATAAAAAATGACAAATCGTGTGCTGTCTGACATCGCTTCTGTTTGCACTATATGGTCAAACCGGAACAATTTCGAACAGACAAACAATCTTTTAAAAACCTTCCATTCCGGTATTCGATTAGCAAAACTGATATTCAAAACACGCAGTAAATTTGTTTTGAGTATCATAAATAGAATGTGGCACCTTCTGAAACTTCAGAACAAATTGGCTCAAATGGCACGTTGTTGTTTGAGTACGCCTTTTGGTAAAAGTTAAAAATTATGATCACACAAAGTCTTCTGCTTCGCTTGTATGACCCCTGTCATGTGTCTAATTTTCCACCTCCTTGCTGGAACTAAAACAAATTTTCATCTTCTTTCGCTACCAAGAAATTATCTCCAGCTAGTAGAATACCATTTACATTTAAAAGAAACCTACTTTAATTTGTCAAAACACTTTTCCTTGATCCATAAATAAAATTCGTTGACAGTTTGATTGACCACTAACCAAAAAAAAAACAAGTTAGAACAGGTTCTTTTTTATCCGAAAGAATAGTCCGGGCAAAATTCAATAGTAGCTAAACCTGCTAACCTTTCATCGTGTTATCATGAATCAAAACTAATTGGTCCAAATGGCACGTTCCCCTAGTTATTTGAAGATTTGTGCCTTGTCGTGGTTTCTCATAATTTTCATGATGGAAAAGGAAGGATAAAAGGAACATGGAAGGGAATTGTGAAGTGGGTAATGGAAAGGATGCTGAACGATCTGCAGGTGCCAAAATGCACAGTTAATGAAACCTCCCACCCCCGAGAGGATTCAAAGATTTTACAAAAGCGACACCATTCTGCGTTCCCGAAAGAATGCAGAACGATTCACAATATGTATGAACAGAAGTAAATTCGGCACCCCATAAGGGAATGCTAAACTATCTGCTAAAATCGTTTTCGGGTAGAAACACATTCACTACAGGAAGAACGATGAACTCCTCTGACTATTGTTCTTTGTCATATTGGATGAGAATCTATAGAATATCCTATAACTTTAGCTCACCATACACATATGCAAACAAGTATGCAGAACCCAAAAACCCGAATACGTATTATATCAGATGTCATGAAGAACGCAATCGCACTTACACAAATCACAGAAATAATACACAGCACGCTGAATAGTAGCCATGTGATGTGAACCATCACCGGTCAAAGCTCTGACCAGAATCCAACAATGATGCTTGGAAAAATGCAATAGACATTTTACATTTTCAGAATTTAAGGGCTGAGGACAGTACCGTAAAGTGGTAGGTTTTTTGCTATTTTCCCGTTTCAAATTAAATTTTCTTGGAAACGGTGCAGAATATAGAAAAACCCACCTGACAATCTCTTCGAAATTTAGATAAGAATATTCTGTGAAACTTTCAGAATGATTCATTGAGTTTAGCGGTCGTGTTATTGTTATTGCATCTCGTTCACGCTTAAACATAATATACGCTGAGCTACAAGCTCTGTTAAATTGTATTTCAAGTACATTTCTTTTACATCTAGATGAATTTGATTTTTCAGCAAAAATTTCGATTTCGTTTGCTGTTGATTTAACTTTGCAGCGCTTGGAATCGAAGTAGATTGCATTTCGCTCAGACTTGCGTTTAAAAAGTTCACTCATTTCGAAGTTTCTTCCGGAAATTTTCGACTGTGCTGAATAAGAAGCGAACACGAACTGATTTAGTCCAGTCGTCTTCATGTGTACGAAGTTGTTTTGTGCAAAATGCCATCTCATGTGTTCTCTAAAAACGATTAGAATTGAAAAATTCGTTATCATTATACAAAAACAAGCATTGGAAAACAAGTGCGCTTCAGTCTACTTCGAAATCGATATATTAGGATTGCAAAACGAAATCTTAACTTGAATCTATCCCAAAAACTACAAGGATCAGCCCCATGGGGTTGTTCGAGCCACTGATGTTGAACAAGGCAACCAAAATGTCTAATAATCTACAATCAAAAAGTTCAATCAATCGTTACACTTTTGAATCCGCAATTGCACGAGAGTCTGCTTAGATTGATCTTGATTCGGAACCAACACCTAACATCGTTTGTCTTGATTTGTATTTGTTTCATAGTCGACGAAATTACACCAATATCCCAAATGTATGCAATTATATCTTTGTACATACTTGCGATACGGATTTCGATATCTAAGCTTCTCTTCACCAAGCTTGTGTTCGAGTTTTGTATGCAAGCAGTTATTTTTTAGCGTTGTTTCTTTACCATTCTGCGATTTCGGTTGAAATGATAAACATTTTCTCATTTATTATTTTTACGTTTCGTCTTTGACTCATCAGTGCAGAGCAGTTCAAATTTTCTCATTATCAATCGAGTTCATCTTATATAAATTAGAAATTAATCTTAAGAACTCAAAATTTACCCTGTGGTAGTTGCAAATTTCTCAGGCGAAAACGACATATTATGGAATTTCATCCGAACTCGCATGACACAGGATCAAAGCATACCAATTGAAGCTTCAAATCGTTTTATGGCACAAAATAGGACACTGCTCGCTACTAATAAAAATTTCAATCATTTATAATTGAAAATACGTGGCTTGATACATTGAAATCGAAACATAGAAATATTTTCAATTAAATAATGAAATAATATTAACAATGGATACAAAATAGACTGAGCTGTAAGTGTTTAAAACCTGACCACATTTCTACGTGTATTTTTCCTTGAGTGTCTGATTTGCATCCCTATATAGAAAATAAAGATGTGTTCCACATCAAAAATTTGATCCATTAGATACATTAGATCGTTTGGATTTTTGCTTAAGGAACGTTTAAATATTTTGGGATTCCTCGAAGCTTTTTGACTTGATCATTGAAAATAATTTAATAGTAGTACTCACAGATAAATTGTGTTAAATTCAACAGAAATCGGTTATAATGTGAAGGTTTAAGAATTGGTATATTAAATTATGACAAAAAATTAGTTGATTTCGGATACATTCACCTACTACTTTCGATTCGTTCATCATCTGCGAATATAACGTAAAATCGTCGTCAGCTCAATTACTTTTTTTATCCAATATTTGACGAGAAGCTAATTTGAATATCTGTAAATAACGGAAATATAGCATGTGGGGAAATATCCGCCAGGAACAAATCTCAAAAGTTCACTTTTTTTTTAATCCATGGAACTGCTCTGCCATTTGAGCTACCTTAGAAATGAGGAGAAATCGCACGTCAAAGCCAACGCGATTACACAAAACCGCGCTCAAGACGCTTAACTATTGAAGTTGCTACAGATTTTACGAAAATATGCTAGGGAAATAGTCTTTAAGGTCTGAGGACAGAGCGTCGCGTGTTGAGTTTTAAATCAACCACGTAGCTCGCTCAATTCCCTTTGCGCATCGTATTTCTCTTGTACTTGTACTGTAGCAAACTGTACCGGGTTGCCAGCATACATTTTATTATTTTGATGAAAAAAATGGCGGATGCATTGAGACTGACTTTGTTTCACAGAAAAATACTAGACTTTATTTTTATCGCGATAACATATATGTTTTTATGTACTAATCGCATCTAAACTAAATTATCTAGACTTTGTCACGGTAGATTTATGATACAAGCCTTCAAAGCCGAGATATTCGATGAACAAGTAGAGGTATGCATTTCCGAGCGTTCCAATTTTCAGCAGTTCTTCAGTCAGAAAAAAATACAACACGACCGCTAAACTCAATGAATCATTCTGAAAACTTCACAGAAGATTCTCAACAAAATTTCGAAGACATTGTCAGGTGGGGTTTTCAATATTCTGCACCGTTTCCAAGAAAATTTAATTTGATACGGGAAAATAGAAAAAAAACCTACCACTTTACGGTACTGTCCTCAGCTCTTAATGATGAATGAAATAGTAAACATGAAAATTATTTTAAAAAAATCAAAATTGAAGAGCGATTCGAATCCACTGCTTTCTCTATACGAACTCTCTATTTTTTTGGGGTTTAATGTACTTTGAATCCTTCTTTTAATAAAATTTTCGAAGTTTCAGTTTCGTTCCCTCCATTATGTTCCCTCAAATGCGCCCGTAGTGACTATTCTCTTGAAACCATCGGCACCATTTGCGTTCTTCTTAATTTCGAAGAGTCTCCGTTTAACTAGAGTCCCATATATCTCTAATTGGTGAAAATCTGTACCGTTTTGTGGATTGGCTGTTGTTTGCATGTATGAGACCTCTTGTACCCTAAACCATTCAAGAGCGAATTTTGCGTAGTGACAAGAAGCCAAATCCACCAACCAAAACAGAGCTGGAGAGTCGTGGCTTCTGATAAATGGTAGCAATCGCTTTCGCAGGCATGCTTTCTCGTACACACGCTTATTGATAGTGCCGGTAAAAACGTAAAAACTTTTAGATTTTCGACCACAACTACATATAGCCAGCTAAATCAAATACAGTTTCGGGAATGTGAACACCTTCTTTACTGGCGAAAACGCTTGGCAACGGCATTCTATTCCATTACGATATAAAAACGCCAAACTCGGAAGCTGATGTAAGTCTTCGAGCACGTATGCTTCCTCGTTCGTTGTTCAAGAAATTTTTTTCCAAAAAGCTGCTTAACACGACTCTGTGCTAGGAAGTTTGGCTTGTCAGCACGGTTTCTGATTCTCCTTTTCACTTTGTACACCTTGGTATGAGAAGACCCGGGTCTAACAATAAAAAAAAGTCTTTATTTTACCGTGGAAACTTTTTTATTCTTCAGTATCTAGGTTTTTGATTACAAAGTAATCCAGCTCATCGTTTCTGATGACGAATAGTTATTTTAACAATAAAATATGATTCCTTCTAAAGACTGTCCCAGAAAGTATGGACGCACTTTGATTCCGCTGTAAATAATTCATAAGTGTTAGATATTCAAATTTTATTCGATATACTGAAAATATTAGACTACATCAACAGAGTATTATTCTCAACATTGCTACTTAGCCATTGTAGACTAGCTGGCGCACCTTCTTGCGAACGTTCCTCATTAAAATCCGTACAGACTTCTTGGCGACAAATTTTGACACTTTTTTCCAATCTTTTTCGAACTGTTGAATGGTTTCGGCTGCCGAGACATGTTTCCTAAGATGTGCCTTCGTTAATGCCCAAAATTAGTCAATTGGTCGAAGTTGTGGGCATTTTTTTTGGATTCATGTCTTTTGGGACGAAATTGACATTTTTGGTAGTATACCATTCTACCGTTGATTTCGAGTAGTGGCAAGAAGAAAGATCCAGCCAGAAGACTTGTGGCTTCGAATCATGGGTAGAAGTCGTTTTTGTAAACATTCCCTGATGTATATTTCGCTGTTCATTGAAGCAGTGGTGATGGTGGGTTTCGAAATCTTACCGCAGCTACAAATTGCTTGCCAGGCCATAGCTTTCTTACCAAATTTTTCGACTTCAATCGATATCTCAGACTGGTTTAACACGTGCTCTTCCCGCACCGTGGTCCCGCCAAGGATTTGTGATCGAGTTTCACGTAGGTTTCGTCGTCCATGATTATGCAGTTCAAATTTCCAGTAAGAATCGTATTGTACAGCTTTCGAACCCTCGGCCTGATCGATGCTTCTTGTTTCGGACTACGTTTTGGATGTTTCTGCTTCTTATAGGTTCGAAGATCCAAACGTTCTTTAGCACGAAGAACATTTGACTTCGAAGTGCCGACTTTTTTGGCCACATCCCGAACTGAAACCTCCTTCTTTTGATCGAACGCTTTCAGTATACGTTTATTCAACTGAGGGTTAGCAGAATCTTTTTGTCGACCCGTTTTCGGTTTATCCTTAAAGGTGTTATCCTCACCGAACTTCCTGATTGCATTTCGCACGGCTTTTTCACTTACTCTTTCCATTTTTTCTATCTTTCTAAGTGACAGTCCGCGTTCTGTGCACCATTTGTACACAATTTATCGACGTTGTTCTGCTGAAAGTCCACGCATTTCGAAACAAACTAATGAAAACGAATAAACAACTGCACAAGTGGTTAGAGAAGAGTGTAAACAACAGGACGGAGCCATAAAAATTAACAGATTCTGAACCATTGCGAAATGGCAGCGGTTTTTGGTTGCGTCCATACTTTCTGGGACAGTCTTTAGAAGTCGTGGTTTTCGAAATATTTAGACATGAAAACTCAGATTTTTAATGACTAACATTTCGAAATGAACTCGTGATGATGGATATAAAATTAAGTCCCAGCCTTCTTACTTCAACGTAGATGAAACCTACAGAATTGAGTAGCCCAAGCAACCCGAAATTAATCAATCCAGCCAAAAACTTGTTTTCGTCTTCCTAGTGATGTAATAAAGTCTTTCTCATTAACGTTCGTATGAGAAATTGTTGTGATTTCCATTTCCCAGTGCTACTGAAACCGGAAATCTGAAAGCGATATATATGAAGTGAATTTTGTCTGAACATTGATTCAGAAGTTCTGTAAACTAGTTGAACTAGTAGACCAGTTTGAAGGAATTCACTCTTTATTGCACCTTATTCTCGAAAACCAAATAAAATTTAAAAATCTAAATTCATTGTATTTATTGTAATAACATGACATAAACAGTAGGAAATCATATACATTTTGATAGTCAGTGAATAACCCTGTGATTAAAAAAGCACTTATCAAAAAATCGCTAAACTAGTTTCGCTAGATAAAAAAATCGTATGGTGATTGACAACCTTCTCAGGGATCATCAATTTTCAACCCTTTTAGAAAGCTCACCTGTGTTGAAGTGACAGACGTTGAACGATCACTTAAGTAAAGTTCAAATTTCTATCCATCGCCGTGCCAATCTATTCGATAGCGATCGAAAAAACGTACTCCCCCGCAACGACCACACGACCTTCCGTCGTCTGTATGAATGGAGATAATTTCCATCAAGTCCTTCACCCATCATCAGCAGAAGCCCCCTTCCGATTAACGACGGACACAGCTTCTGTGTTCGGGCCCCTCGATGCTGACAGCACCACTCCGAATCCGAATCCGCATATCAATGGCGAGCCTTGTTCGACATCAACGCCAACTACGATGACGAATAAAGAAAGACACAGAGAGAGAGAGTGATTAAAATCTTTAATCTTCGATGGCCCTTTTCTTGTGGTGTTCATTCATTGTTCCCGATCCTATCGTGGAAAACACATGTTCCACACCACAAAGAGGCGTCAGTACATCACACAATTTGAAAGAAATACAGCTGCCTTCCATCAGATTATTCATCGCATCGCAGGAAGGGACCGGGAATCTTCAATCTATCTTCGTCACGCGAGAGCTGGGCTCGGTAGCACTCATTGGCACTAGGGTGTGGCGTTGTAATTCCGGCCACTCGATGTCAGAACCGACGTTAGACAGGTGATTGACAGAGCCAAAGCAAAGTTCCGACCTCCCATAGTTGGGGTTTTTTTTTTTGGAGATTTAGTTGAGCGTAAAAGTGACGTTCTGGCCTAGTTTGGATAGATTAAGAAAAACATTTCAACCTGCTGTCAGAGTGTGGGAGAAACGGTATCTCATTCTTTCTCCCCTCACCACCCCATGTTGGCATCTTGCCGGCTATCCCAAACAGACAGTTTCTATTAAGCTTAATTAGGCATCTTCACAACATTGGGAATTGGTTGTGATGTTCCTATCAATCGTCAACCGCACAAAAGCCGAGCGAAAGAGATGGGAACTCAGAGCATTTTAACGACGCATCGTAACGCCATTTCTTCTCAATTGATTTCAATTAATAAATTGAATTCAGTTCAACAGGCGCCCGGTCCGATAACGACGAAAGCAACAATGTAGCAGTGAAGCCAGACCAGTGAAGTGAAAATCGATATTTCGAAAAGCAAGTGTGCAAGTGTTTTGTGTTTTTGGGAATGCGAAAATGTCTGTGCTGAAATCACAGCTTCCCGATGGATTCGCAACTATTCGAAGTCGTGGCCTTTCGCGAAGCAAAAATCGCACCGACCAAGTGTCGATTCGTCACCGGTCCAGCACAATCAGATCGGCCGGTTCCGGACCACTGTTCGAAAACAACAACGACCTTTACTACAAAAGTGCCTCGACCAGTTTAATTTCCGTTCCACCACCGGTGCCTCCTCGAACTTCCTCGGAATTAACGATAAACAGCTCCACCAAAGATGACCTTCTACCGGGCAACGGATCCTACCGCGATGAAGACGATATTTACTACACCTCTTTGCTAACCTACGAAACGTTTAAGCCACTCAAAAGCCCTGACCACGCTCTGAAAACGGATTCGTCCAATTACATCAACCTTACCCAATCCACGGATTACATCGATAGTCTGAACTATGACTTCTCGTTGCCACCACTGAAAAGTCCCCAGTACATCAACGAACTGAATCTGATGCGAACTCGAGTTATCGAAACGGCAGTCCCGACGATCTATGCTCGGTCGGAAAGTCCAACCTATGGTAAAGTACGTGGCAGTTACCGATCGACAACTCCGGAATCGCTAGACAACGGTTCGTCAAACTCTTCTACCTACTCCCATCCCGTTCATCCAAGTGGGAAATCCAATGGCTTCGGTTATGTCATCCAAGATACGGAAACTGTCACCAGTAAGCCTCCACTGAGCAATAAGGCCCATACCCTTCAGTACCGGAAGTCGTACAATCACTCAAACTCCCGCACGGAAATCATCTACGAAGAACCAAAGAAACTACTGAAGAACGGAAGCCATTCGAGTGATACGGATTCCGGTTACGATGGAACCTACCAGCAGAGGGTCCCAAAAAATACAAGCTCCGACCTGTTAAATTTCACCGTCAGCACAAGCCAGTTGACGAACCGACCGAACGGATATATTCGACGGTATGCGACGTTGGGACATCCTTCGCGACTGGCCATGGGCATCGGCAATGGAGGCTGCAATGGACAACCGGACTATCGGCGGCTTATGGAAAGTGAAAGTAAATCAACCAGTTCACTGAACGAACAGGATTTGGCCAAACTAGTTCTGCTGGAGTACAAAATCGGCTGTCAGACGACACTGCGCAGCAAACCCGTTATTCCCTGGTACGATCTGGCCATCCGGAAGGATCACCGGCAGAGCTGTCCGGTGGATGAGGTGAGTGTTTTGTTGGGAGTGACAAACAATAATATTTTTTTTTTTCAATATGAGTTTTTAATGTTCAAATTTGAAGCGGTTCTTATTTCTCTGAAAGAGAATGTTCAAAAATATTGAAATTAAAGGGAAACGTGTAAAATTCGAATGAAACAATCAAATCAATGCTTCGATATATAGATTTGAGAATTATAAATATAAAAAATTTTCAAACTTAGGAACAATTTATCTCAAAATTTTTACAAATTCCAAATAACTTAGACATTTATTGCATTGGAAATTTTGAAAAATCTTCAATGAAATTCCAAACATCGTAAAATTTGTAAAAAGCATGCAAATCTAAACCAGAGATCATCTAAATGTTTTAAACCTTCAAATCCTCAAAATACCGAAAACAATTATATTCTTCGAAATTTCCAAAATTTTAATAAAGTGTTTTTTTGGGGACGGATATAGTTTGCTGGGATAGTCGATACCCTCTCATGCAGACCACCTGGGTTCGATTCCCAATCCCGCACATAGGGTAGAACATTTTTTTCTGCCCTGAAGAGGCAAATGTCCCTTAGGTTGAAACCTCTTTAATCGAAACAAAAAAATAGGTTTTATCGAAAATACTCTTAAAAGAATATGAATATTCGATCTAGAAAATATATAGATTTTTTTTTTTGGAAATTTCTCGGAAACGTCTTGGAAGTACCTTAAGAACATCTAAGGCATATTGAAAACATTAAGAATGCATCTAAAAACACAATTTGAAAGTATCTTGATAACATTGTTTATTTGACTACATTTTGGAAATGGTTTAAAAATTGTGTCAAATTTCTTGAAAACATTTTGAGAATACCTGGAAATTATCCCTTAATTATCCTGAAAATTGGATTTTTTTCAATATTGAGTATATCTTTGAAATATCTTAAACAAACTTTGAAAATATCTAGAGAATATCTTGAGTTATATTATGTTGAGCAAATCTCAACCATGTTTTGAAAATGTTTTGAAATGTCCAGAAGTTGACTCAAAATGATTTTAAAAGTGTATTCAAAAAGTCTTGAGAGTCTATGTTTGGAAAATATTTCGCAAATATCTTGAAAATATCTCAAACATATTTTGAAAAGGTTGAAAATATAAAATAAATATTCCTAAAACGTCATGCAAATATCGAGAAATTATTATGAACATATGTCTTGAAAACAACACGAATATATATTAAAAATATAAATTTTTTTTCTGAATTCTTTTGAAACTATTCTAAAAATGTTTCATTAATATCAGCAAAACATCGTGCAAATATCTTTAAAATATGAAACCAAAAATTTTTAAATATCATGAAAACATCATGAAAACATCATTAAAATGTCATGAAAATATCATAAAAATAGCATTAAAATATCATTTAAATATCATTTAAATATCATGAAAATATCATGAACATATCATGAAAATATCATGAAAATATTTTGAAATTATCATGACAACATCACGGAAATATCACGAAAATATCATGAAAATATCTTAAAGATATCAAGAAAATATCATGAAAATATAATGCAAATTTCATGAAAATGTCATGAAAATATCATGTAAATATCATGAAAATATTATGAAAATATTATGAAAATATTATGAAAATATTATGAAAATATTATGAAAATATCATGAAAATATATTCAAAATATCATGAAAATATTTTGAAAATGTCATGAAAATATTTTGAAAACATCACGGAAATATCAAGAAAATATAATGAAAATATAATGCAAATTTCATGAAAATATCATGAAAGTATCAAGAAAATGTCACGAAAATATCATGAAAATATCATGAAAATATCATGAAAATATCATGAAAATATCATGAAAATATCATGAAAATATCATGAAAATATCATGAAAATATCATGAAAATATCACGAAAATATCATGAAAATATCATGAAAATATCATGAAAATATCATGAAAATATCATGAAAATATCATGAAAATGTCATGAAAATATCATGAAAATATCATGAAAATATCATGAAAATATCATGAAAATATCATGAAAATATCATGAAAATATCATGAAAATATCATGAAAATATCATGAAAATATCATGAAAATATCATGAAAATATCATGAAAATATCATGAAAATATCGTGAAAATATCATGAAAATATTATAAAAATATCATGAAAATAAAGGGTGATTTTTTAAGAGCTTGAGAACTTTTTTAAACAATAAAACGCATACAATTTGCAAAATCTCATCGGTTCTTTATTTTAAACGTTAGATTGGTACATGACATTTACTTTTTGAAGATAATTTCATTTAAATGTTGACCGCGGCTGCGTCTTAGGTGGTCCATTCGGAAAATCCGCTTTTTTATCGACAAATTTTGTTCAGCGATGAGGCTCATTTCTGGTTGAATGGCTACGTAAATAAGCAAAATTGCCGCATTTGGAGTGAAGAGCAACCAGAAGCCGTTCAAGAACTGCCCATGCATCCCGAAAAATGCACTGTTTGGTGTGGTTTGTACGCTGGTGGAATCATTGGACCGTATTTTTTCAAAGATGCTGTTGGACGCAACGTTACAGTGAATGGCGATCGCTATCGTTCGATGCTAACAAACTTTTTGTTGCCAAAAATGGAAGAACTGAACTTGGTAGACATGTGGTTTCAACAAGATGGCGCTACATGCCACACAGCTCGCGATTCTATGGCCATTTTGAGGGAAAACTTCGGAGAACAATTCATCTCAAGAAATGGACCGGTAAGTTGGCCACCAAGATCATGCGATTTGACGCCTTTAGACTATTTTTTGTGGGGCTACGTCAAGTCTAAAGTCTACAGAAATAAGCCAGTAACTATTCCAGCTTTGGAAGACAACATTTCCGAAGAAATTCGGGCTATTCCGGCCGAAATGCTCGAAAAAGTTGCCCAAAATTGGACTTTCCGAATGGACCACCTAAGACGCAGCCGCGGTCAACATTTAAATGAAATTATCTTCAAAAAGTAAATGACATGTACCAATCTAACGTTTAAAATAAAGAACCGATGAGATTTTGCAAATTTTATGCGTTTTATTGTTTAAAAAAGTTCTCAAGCTCTTAAAAAATCACCCTTTATCATAAAAGTATCATAAAAATATCATAAAAATATCATGAAAATATCATGAAAATATAATGAAAATATCATGAAAATATCATGAAAATATCATGAAAATATTATGAAACTATTATGAAAATATCATGAAAATATTATGAAAATATCACGAAAATATCATGAAAATATCATGGAAATATCATGAAAATATCATGAAAATATTATGAAACTATAATGAAAATATCATGAAAATATCATGAAAATATCATGAAAATACCTTAAATATATTATGAAAATATCATGAAAATATCATGAAAATATCATGAAAATATCATGAAAATATCATGAAAATATCATGAAAATATCATGAAAATATCATGAAAATATCATGAAAATATCATGAAAATATCATGAAAATATCATGAAAATATCATGAAAATATCATGAAAATATCATGAAAATATCATGAAAATATCATGAAAATATCATGAAAATATCATGAAAATATCATGAAAATATCATGAAAATATCATGAAAATATCATGAAAGTATCATGAAAGTATCATGAAAATATCATGAAAATATCATGAAAATATCATGAAAATATCATGAAAATATCATGAAAAAATCATGAAAATATCATGAAAATATCATGAAAATATCATGAAAATATCATGAAAATATCATGAAAATATCATGAAAATATCATGAAAATATCATGAAAATATCATGAAAATATCATGAAAATATCATGAAAATATCATGAAAATATCATGAAAATATCATGAAAATATCATGAAAATATCATGAAAATATCATGAAAATATCACAAAAATATCATAAAAATATCATAAAAATATCATGAAAATATCATGAAAATATCACGAAAATATCATGAAAATATCATGAAAATATCATGAAAATATCATGAAAATATCATGAAAATATCATGAAAATATCATTAAAATATCATGAAAATATCATGAAAATATCATGAAAATATCATGAAAATATTTTAAAGAATTCAAGAAATAAATTTGGAACATCTAGAAAACGTCTAAAAACTAGCTTGCAAATATCTTGAAATTCTCTTTTGAATGTCCTGAAATCAGGCCCGTACCCAGGATTTCGTATCGGGAGGGGCCCTCAGATAAAAAAATAATGTTAACTTGTAATAGATGTAGTAGGGCAGGTATGTGAAGATTCGACTAAAAAATTGGTACTCGTTTTTCGAGTTCTCTACTTTACACTATTTATTGTTTCAAGGAAGACAACAAATTCGGAAATTTCGTAAGGTAGTTTGATTTTTTTTACAATTTGATTTGCAGAACTCAAAATGTTTTATAATTTGAGATATGGTATTTACAGGAGACGTGAATCAACGTAAATGACTGAATATTACAAGATTGACGTAATATTATATGAAGGGATATTATATCAAATCAACTGTTAAAAAGTCTCATTTCAGATGATCGGTTCAGGTCGATTTGAGAAGATGTAAATTAAGACTTTTTTTCCAAGTGCGCTCGCAATACTTTGTTTTAGAACTCGCTATCCATAGATTTGAGAAATCACATGTTTGTATAAATTCAACTTTACATTTCGGCAGATCTGAAGTTTATTGCGAATTCCCAACATTGGATTTCTTCAGGGTTTGACAAATCTGACTGTTTCTAAGGTATAAAGGTTTTCTAGAATATTAGGGCACAAAGCCAATCATTAAACGTTTAAATTGAACATCGGCAAGCAATTATAAAATTAAATTTCATAATTGAATGAATCGTAGAATTGCGATTGTTCTCAATTTTCTTACTTCACTTTCCTCAATCGTACAATTGTGGCCCTCTATTAACGAATTTTCCCAACCATCAATTCAATTTGTGGCGTTCCGCATCTTCTATTCATATTTCACGTCAGTGCCGGGTGCCATCAACTGGAGAAGCTTATTTTCAAATCAAAACAACAACAGTAAACAATTACTGTTTATCCGTTTCGATTTCCCCGAGTGAGAGGGAGAGAGTGCAATCCGGTTGATGGAACAGCTGAACAACTCAGGAAGCTACTTTTGACGAAGGGTTCCTCCTCCAGCGTCATAAATCTTGACGCTTGCTTTGGAACAAGCCGATACAAGAAACATCTGGCATTGCATCTGCAAGATTTCTAGATCCCGAAGTGTTGACTGGAACAACGCATGAACATATGGTGTGTAGTGCTCGTGAAGGGGGATAATTTGACATCCGAACGCTTTCCGACACTTGGCTTGTTTGAGTGGTAATAAATTTGAATATCCGTCCAGCAAATGAAGGTAATTTATGTCGCATTTTTGGGTGGGATGATTACCTGGAGAATGATAATTACTACTCCTCATGAAGATTGTCGCTTGGGATAGCATAACTATTCACTAAATGCTTTTTATTGCATCCGATGATCATATGGTGATGGATGTACAAGTCGTGATAAAGACACAAACGAACAAATAAGTAATTGATGATGAGAGACTTTTATTAGTTGCAGTTAGTTGTCGTTGATTCTGTAGTCTTTCCACATTCCTTTGAGATGACATAATTTGCATTTTATTGAATTAATAAACTCAGTAAACTTGTACTGAGAGGTAGCAAACAAAACGCCCATCGTCATCGTCAAACTTTGACCGGATTAGAACATTATTCCGAAACTATTCCGCTGTAAAGTCACCGATCGATCAGATCGGATCGGCTTCGATCTTGCATCAGATTAAAAGCCACCCGCTTAGACACCGCGTACCGAACCATAAAAGTACAGTTTCACAATTTCACATGCATAAACCATGCTGTGACCGATTCGGCATAACGAAACGAAACTCCACGGTGAGTACCTGGGCTTGTCACGGCGGACAAACTATTTGACTTTTAAATTCTGCGCGTTCAGCCGTTCGCTGGTCGGTTCGATTCGAGTCATTGAAGTGTAATTGATATCGAGTCCCGAACAAAGTTTACAAACAAATTCCGTACTCCAGCCAGTCGGGCCGTGCCGATGAGGAGGAGTCTCAATAAGTAACCAGCAATTAGCATTCGATTTCAATTTCAAATCTTTGACCGAGATGACGGGGACGCCACAAAACCCTTTTCGGTAATCGTCGTCGTTGTCTGGCGAATTGATGCTTGCCACCGTCGATCGTAGACCCGGAATCCGAGGGTGGGTAGAAACCCAGAATGCCGTTCCAGGTGGGCTCATGCATCACTCATTATGATTCAGTTTGCCTCTTCTCGATTCCCTCTGTGGCATGGCGTAGCATTGCTTCAGTACTTTTAATTACCATCGAAATGAACGAGAACCCGGGATCAGGAGTCGAGCAATTGTAGATCAGTTTATAGGTTATAATTTAATTATGGGTTGTTTTCACTTCCGGTGCCGCAAGCGGTTCTCACGATTTTTGTTAAAGGGTAATAAACTGAGAATTGAAAGAAAAGCCTGAGTTGATTTTCAATCATCAGTTCTAACCGTTCGGGGTCAGATAAGATCACACACGATATATGAGCTGAGTTGCGGAATTTCATGATTGATTCAATCTCAATCGTTAAAATATTTCTATGGTCTCACCGTGAGTCGGGTTATGACACCGAGGATTAACCAACCGCGTTTAATTGAAAAGCTTGCGCTCGATGCACTGATTCATGCAAGTGCCATTACTCAAAAATTGATACGTTTTTTTTTCTCGTGTTCATCAGTTCTCTGACTTGCGACAGATTCAAAGTACTTTTAAGTATCTCGAAGCACAACATTATCACATCACTTGTGTGGTCCGAATTACAGACCACTCGAAACGGGGTCGTTTGCTTTGAGCCGTCCAAGCTTCGTGAGAACACACTTTCGAACACCACCCGCCCGGCATAAGTTCAATCCAAGCAACCCGGTTCAAGTTCCATTGTCATTATTCAATGATGATCCCCATCTGTACCTTTCTCTACTCGAACGATTTTTTTTTTGTGTGTGATTTGTCAGCCTACTGCCAGTGAGCGAGTGAAGAAAACTGACACTTAACAAGTACACGGCACTGAGGCTTAGGAACGCAGCAAAAAAAAAAGAAGTTGGTGCCCACCGGATGACAAACGGCGCCAATTGCAGCACACCCAAGCCTTTTGTAATCAATTAAGGTTATGTCACTTGCCACCGCACAGACAAACCGACTTGTTCGGTTCAAACTGACAATTACCGACAAGTACGAGTGTGGGGCTGGCTGGCTGGCTGTCTATGGTGGCGAGATAAACGTTTCCCTGGCCGGGCTGGTAAAAATTAGCGTTTAGCACACGAAGCTAGGCCTGATAGCGTCGGCCCAGTGTGCCGGTGGTTTCGTAATTAAATGCGAAATCGTTGCACGCTCCGCACTGCCTCGATAGTCGGAAACCCGTGGATCGATGCGATGGTGCAAGAGCAAAAGCTCTCCGAGAGACGGTAGCGGTAGCAATTTACGGGGCTCGAGAGATCCAAATAACAGATATTACGACGCAATGCGTGTTCCAGAATCGATCGGCTATTATTAGTGTGAATGTTTGTTGAAGACAGTTAAGTGCTGGTTCTGTTCTTGGGTTGGTTTGGTTCGGTAAATATAGGATTCGGATCGCTGTTTGTGCTATCTGTTGTTGTTGTTTTCTAATGACAATCGGAAATATATCGCTGTCGAACTGCCACGCACAGTTCTGTCTTTAGATAAACGATTTTTAATTGGTTGTTATGAGGTTAAAAAAGACTGAGAACAAATATCAATTTTTTCCCGAACTTCTTTGGATCATTCTAATCGAAATCATCATTAACATTTTTGAATTAAAAATATATTAAATTTGGAATAGGGTCCTTGTTTACATATCTGATTTTATCAGTATTTTAATTTTTTGTTGTTGTTAGCATTTGTTCTTCGCCATGAACATTTGTCTCGCCCATTTGTGATTCCACATCAACCATTCCTTGGATTATTCTACCAGTTGGCGGTAGTAACGATTATCGTAGACATTGTTTACTGTACGCAGTAATAGGTAAATGACTGCTAAATAAAAAAAAAACACCGTGAAACAGTGGTGTACATACAGATATGCACAAGTGTAAAGTTCAAACTTTTCCGATCTGGTTCGTTCCGTTTCTTCCAAACGTTTTAATGTGGGTATTTACACTTGTCCGTCGCCATTTTGTGTCGGTAGTGAACCGGACATGTGTGAATATTCGCATCAGAACATCCAGAAGATGATTAACGTCCGTGCACTGAACTGTGCCGGCGCTGAACCAGATCGGAGATGTA
The DNA here is from genome assembly GCF_030247185.1 of Malaya genurostris. Taxonomy (NCBI): domain Eukaryota; kingdom Metazoa; phylum Arthropoda; class Insecta; order Diptera; family Culicidae; genus Malaya; species Malaya genurostris. Next base: position 336,776,354 of record NC_080571.1, on the reverse strand, counting down.
CAAATAGACCTTTAAACGAGCTACGACTTGTCGATTTTGAAATGTAAGTGATTTTTTTTAATATACCTTCTTTTCTTTCTGTTTTGAATGGCTAGCATGGCCATTCTGGAAGAAATTTCAAGGTTTCGATTTTGTTTGGTTTTTTGTAAAGCAATTTTTTATGATTGTTTTGTTGTTTTTGTCGTGAACACGACTTACTTTACTATGGGCCTTTTCAAAATTTACCCTTTGAGATAGTGTTAAGTTTTTGATTGTGAATATCTCTGGTTGTATCTAACGTATCAACATAATTTTTGCTACCTGGCTTCGGAAATATGATCAGCACTCTATGATAAAATTTCCTGTTGTATGACATAACCACAAATATTTCAAAAACAAAGTTTTCTAAAATGTACGGTATCAGCGAGTATCATCTCATGACGCATGTTAGCTTTTCTCGTACCTGGGACGACGGATTTGAGGTTGGCGCAGTTGACTGAGCACGAACTACAGCAAGTGCATCGTTTCGCGGTTGATTCAGATCCAGAGCTCAGTTCCAGTAACGGTATTAGGAATTCAGTTTCTGAACATAATTCCAGGTTCAGAATTCAGTTCCAATCAATTACATCAGTATTCAGCTGCTGGTTCTTTGCATTGGAGCAAAACATACCGCAAAGTGAACCGTGAAAAATTCTACAAATCAGCCCTTTTGAGAGCTATAAATGTTTAAGAAAGAACTATTAGAATTAAAAACCTGTTGAAATATGCAAATCGGATGTGAAAATAATCAGTTTAGTGAAGGTTTACAGATAGATTTAAATTAGAAAATTTTCGTATACATTTCTCGTTTTTTTTTACGTGAACGTAACAACATTTTTTTCCCCACGTTATTCGAAGATAAGATCAGCAATCTGTGGTGGAATTTTCACAAAGAACTCGAATTAAAAATTTTCTTAAATGTTTGATTAGTAAAGATTAAATTTAATGTTTAATTAATTCTAGCTCTCGTAGTTGGCTCTTTCAGTTCAGACCATAATCCAGAGCCAGAATCCGATTCTAGAGTCCAGTTCTGAATTTCAGTTCCAGAATTCAAACCCAGATTTTCTTCATCACCAGAATCCAGATCTAAAATTCAGTTCCTCGCCTAGGATGGAAGGCCTTAGTTGCGTTACAGAATTCTGGTACTGAAATCGAATTTAAAAAATTGATTCGTAGCCAGGATTTCGGAATTGGACTTTGAAAATTGAGATCAGGATGTTTATTGTAGACCTGGACTTTGCAACTAAATTTCGGAAATGACTTCTGGACTTGAATCTGAATTTTCAAACTGAATTCTGGAACTGAAACTAAGGTTCAGACCAGAATTCAGTTCCACAATTCAGTGATATTTCCAGAATTACATTTGAAAATATATATCAGTATGCATCCCAGAATTCAGATCCAGAATGCAATTTTGGTTCAGAATTTGGTTTCAAAACTCAGCTCCACAGTTCTAAAAGTGTAATTGAACTCAGAAACTAAATTCTGAGAATTTTCTGGACTCACAGAGTTTTGGATTCGAATTTGAAAATTGTATCCTGAACCGAAATTTCCTAACTATTTTCAAATTCAGAATTATTTTTTTCTAGAATTCATTTTTCTGAATTCACTTCCTGAATCTAGGTTTGGAAATCAGTTTCATAACACAGATACCGAATTCAGTTCCACATACAGAAGACCTCCTAGATATCAGGTAACTAAAATTTAGCTAAAAACTAGAATCCAGATCCAATATTCAGTTTCCGAGTTCAGATCCAGATTATAGCATCAAAATTTACTTTTAGAATTCAGTTCTAGCATTCGGCTCCAAAACTCCATGCCCAGAACCATCAATTTTATTCGTATTCACGTCTTCCGGTTATGTCTCATGACATTACCCACCCGCCTTTTTTTGTATTTATTCAAAAAGAGGTTTTAACCTTAAGGTCATTCACCACTTCGGGCCAGAAAAACTTTCTGACTCTGCTAGTTTCACTTCAAGCAAGAACGATTGCATCAGCTGCTGGTGGTTTGCATCGGAGAGAAAGAAAACAAAAAACGAAAAGTGGATAACATTATATAAAATCAGCCGTTCTAAGGGCTCTAAATGTTATCTAAATTAAGATTACTTCTTTGCAAATCGAAGGTCGAAATCATCAGTTTAGTGAAAATCCAAAATAATTTGATTTGCTCCGTGCACTTTTCGCTATGCGAAAATCTTTCGAGATGAACGTTCCGAACTGTGCTAAATATCGTAGAATATTCCACAATTTGGTCCTTCTAAAAGGCAGAAATGAATCCTGTACAGCATCTTGATAGTTTCTTTCAATGAAATATGCTAATCCGAAGTGAGATAATCGACGTCAAAAATCGTTGAAAATTTTAGTAGTGAAAAGAGGGAAAGTTTCGCAATTCACACAATCGATCAACTATCAATTCGAATTCGAAAATGTAAAGAAATCGTGTCAGTTTTATTCATATTCACGACATCCAGCTATGTCTCTGACATTACACACCCGTACTTTTATTTTCTACGTTTCGCCGTTGAAAGTTTCTTTTTTTCATTTTAGCCATATTTAATATATTATTAAAGACTGTCCCAGAGAGTACAGACGCAACCAAAAACCGCTGCCATTTCGCAATGGTTCAGAATCTGTCAATTTTTATGGTTGCGTCCTGTTGTTTACACTCTTATTTAACCTCTGGTTCAGTTGTTTATTCGTTTTCATTAGTTTGTTTCGAAATGCGTGGACTTTAAGCAGAACAACGTCGAAAAATTGTGTACAAATGGTGCACAGAACGCGGACTGTCACTGAGAAAGATAGCAAAAATGGGAGGAGTAAGTGGAAAATCCATGCGAAATGCAATCAGGAAGTTCGGTGAGGATAACACCTTTGAGGATAAACCGAAAACGGGTCGAAAAAATAGTCCTGCTGTTGGATAAACGTATACTGAAGGCTTTCGAGCAAAAGAAGGAGGTTTCAGTTCGGGATGTGGCTAAAAAAGTGGGTACTTCGAAGTCAAATGTTCTTCGTGTTAAAAATCGTTTGAATCTTCGAACCTATAAGAAGCAGAAACAACCAAAACGTAGTCCGAAATAAGAAGCATCGATCAGGCCGAGGGTTCGAAAGCTGTACAATACGATTCTTGCTGGAAATTTGAACTGCATAATCATGAACGACGAAACCTACGTGAAACTCGATTACAAATCCTTGCCGGGACCACAATATTATACGGTGCGAGAAGAGCAAGTGTTGAACCAGTCCGAGACATCGATTGAAGTCGAAAAATTTGGTATGGAATCTATGGTCTGGCAAGCAATTTGTAGCTGCGGTAAGATTTCGAAACCCTTCATCACCACTGCTTCAATGAACAGCGAAATATACATCAAGGAATGTTTACAAAAACGACTTCTACCCATGATTCGAAGCCACAAGGATCCTGTTGTCGTCTGGCCAGATCTTGCTCCTTGCTACTACTCGAAATCAACGGTAGAATGGTATACTACCAAAAATGTCACTTTCGTCCCAAAAGACACGAATCCACCAAATTGCCCACAACTTCGACCAATTGAGGAATTTTGGGCATTAACGAAGGCATAACAACCACAAGATATAAATCTGGACAAATGAAACGAATTTATGTCATAATAATTTTCAAGACAGAGAACGTACAAACTTAATCATTTTATAAACAGCGATTAGAGATAATATTAAATATTTTGATCAAAAAATGTGAATATGAAAAATTTGAATAACCGTCAACCAAACCAAACTCAGTAATAGTGTAATTTTAATGATCCTTCGTTAAAAAGTGTCGATAATCATCGGAAAGTGTCTGAAAATAGAATGGCAGCAATACAAGGAAGAAAATATGTGACACAGGCCGCAGAAAATATTTTGTTACTTTAATTGATTTTCACTTTTGCATATTAAGGAACCAATGCATACGCAATCAAATTCCTTAATTTTGTTCATATTGTAACATGATTTTATTAATACATGAACGAATTTGTCATTGTTACAACGCATGTAGTGATAAGACACTTGTTGTTTTGATGTAAATGATAATTTAACTGAAACTGGCGGTGACCCGAGTTTAGTAAGGATTCAAATGATACATGTAAAATCGCAGATCAGCTTGTCTTGAGTTTATTTCTAATACTATATTTTATTGCATCTGATAATTCTATATATGTAAGTCGGTGCAACTTATTTGTACTAAGTTCCGAATCTTTTAAAGCGTTTTATTCCTGGTGGGACAACAGCTTTTTCAAATCGATACTGCATAACGATTTGAATTGCATTGTTTTTATTACACTTAATCTGGATCTCTTTTATAAGATTCTAAATCAATTTCTGACTATGCAATTAGGTTACACGATTATTGTTTAGTTCAATAATAGGGCTAAAGAAATTATGCTGAGAGATAGTTCATTGTGTTTAGGAACATTTAATGAAAAACAAGTACCTATGATTATCATCATAACAGAATTTTATACTGAATTTATTGGCGCGCCACCGTGTTGTTCGTATGTAAATGAAGATTTCTGTATGCAAACTACCGGTTGACAAATTAAAACATTTTTAAACTTTTTCGAATCAAGTTAAATGAGGATACAAGCGATTAATAATTTACAAGCGCTTCAAATTAGGTTTGAAAAATCTATCGCCGATAGTTCTAAGTTGGTCTGCCAATTACCGGATAATCAAGATAAGCCATGGGTAAACTAAAGCAGAAATGTTTTCGGGCATATATTTATAGATTCCCTTTTGTGCGATAGTTCATATTTCGCAAATCGGACCTGAGTTTGACATCATTCTCTGAGACTGTCATTGGCTCGTGAAAACATAGGTCAATTCAATCCAATCTTTCAATGGTATGCAATTGAAATGCTTTAAATCACGTAACCGCATAAGTTTGAGTGAAATGTTTTCGAATCGATTAATGAGTTATTAACGTTCAAAATTATGACCAAAAAAGATTACGCGGCTATTTTTGAAACTTTTTATTGACCCCCGGCCCCGTATAGTGAAGAGTAAGGCATTTTTAATGCCAAAAGTGTCAAAACTTGTCGTCAAGAGTCTGTACGGAATTTAATGAGGAACGTTTGCAAGAAGGTGCGCCAGCTAGTCTACAATGGCTAAGTAGCAAATGTTGAGAACAATATTCTGTTGTTGTAGTCTAATATTATCAGTATATCGAATAAAATTTGAATATCTAACACTTGTGAATTATTTACAGCGAAATCAAAGTGCGTCCATACTTTCTGGGACAGTCTTTACACGGTGGAAACCAAGTGAAGTGATTGTTACTCTTATTATCGGTATCACTTCACGGTGAAAATCGAATGAAGTGAATTTAGGTCCTTATTACGGAAGTCGCTTCAGAGACAAAAGTAAAAAAGATGAGTTTTTTTCCACTACAGTGATCACTTCACTATGCGTGATACTGGTAATAGGTAAAATCAAGTGAAGTGATATGTGATCGAAGTGAAAGTGGAAGTGGAAGTGAGAACGGTAATAAGGGCCCCGTTCTACAGATTAGAACACATTTGTGGAATCGAATAATACTCCTATAGGGTGTCCTTTCCAAAAATTCGATCGTTTTCATAAATCTATTGTTTCTAATTGTTGTTTTGTTTTTATAGACAGAAAACAATGAATACTTGAATCTTTTACCGAATGTGTGACAGACGTGAACGTAAAATCAACATCAAACCCGGTGGCGACATATGTTTTGAAGTCTACTCCTCTTTTGTGAATGAGTTCCATTACCAATCACATCAACGCCCCTACGCACACCACAGTTGAAACTTGAAATTTCGACAAGGTCTCCCCCCAATCCTCAAACGGCGTGGGATGACAAAAGGGTTCCAACAACATCGGCGCAACATCTATTTCATGCAGTCGGCAAGGACTGACCTCTCTACTCTACTCTCCCGCGGTCGGCAGCATCCGTGTAAAATCGAAGGGGTATTACGGCCCACTTCTTAGCCAACAGTAACACCTCCTCCGTAAACCACTGAATGTAAGACTGTTTCTTGTGCAGGCAGATTTGCTAGAGACGCGACTGTTCACGGATCTAATCGCTCTAGTAGGTTCAGGTTCCGTCTGATAATTCTTCGTCTTTTGCCTACACGCTGCTGACAATTTTTAGAGATATAAATACAACACCTTCCCACCTGAATGATGATGGCGGATGAATCGAACTACGAAACTAAATGAATAGTGCTTTTGGTTAGTTATGTTGTGATCCGGAGAGGACATGTTGATTTGACAATTGTAGCAAATCGTGAAGCAAACCGGACCGCTTCGTTGTTCCGAAAATAGATCTCGAGTGCTCGTAAAATTCTTCTTCGAACCTGGTCTGAATAATTTAATGGTTTTTCAATAGTCGTCCCACCACCTCTGTGCTCTGCCAGCTCGCCAGTACAGGTTTTGCAGTTTATGAGCCAGCTCCAGCTGCACACGGATGGCCTTCCTACATTTTGCTTGCTTCGTCTTGATGAGCAATTTGCAATTGGAGACATTTACGGTAAGGTGGCGGATCGAACCGGGAGTGCCTGTGGGATGTGGGTGGGCTTTAGGAGGCAGCATTTGAAAGAGCAAATGGAAATCTCCTGACGACCGTCATCTCGGTGTGACAGGAGTAAGCTTCGTGTGAGGGTTGGCTTTTAATAGCACTATCACAAGCACTTTTTATGCGGGGATGATAGCTTTTATGTTGATCATTAGTCTTTTAATTACTCGTAGCTAATATTTCACGCCTGTCGATAAACTGCTTTTGCCGTGTCTGGCGGTTGTAAATTTGTTTCGATTTTATGTTTTAATAATATTGTGATGGAAAAAATTAATGGATGTTTTCACTCACATGGATTTTTACGTTATATAATTTCAAAGCCTACTTGATCCCCTGTAGGAAAAGAGTCACCACAGTCACTCGTAGGCTACTGTCAATAAAACAATTTATCATACCGCAGTTACTTTATTCAATAAGCTTCCGTCGCAGAACAGCCGCAACTGCCAACGCAACTATCTTATGTTTGTTGCTTTTGCAGCAGCTCTCAGTTCGACTCGTCTCATCTCGTCAGCCGTCATTACTATTTTCCGCTCGTTAGAATCGTGGCATTTCCTCGTGGCGGAAGAAATATGCTCGTCGCAGCATACAGGAAACGAATGATTAAAGATCGGCCTCACTGCGAGACCGAACGATCCGTACCTTAGTGATGAGCATTACAATTTAAAGTTCTAATAAGCATCTTCATTTGATCTGTCTGTTGTTCCATTCGTCTTGATGACTGATGATCGCATATCAGCCAACTGAATCATTTGCGACATTCATCCCGGTGCCTGTCGCAATCCACAATTAATGGCAATAAGCGTCTCGCTAATCAAGGCTAATAATACTGATTGTTTATGTTGTCACTCTTCGCGAAGAACCAGCGGAACCGTTTTTCCAGCATAGCATTGTGGTACACGCACTGACTCCGGAGATCAATTTCAATTCAAGCGGTAGGTACATGTCCAACGATTGCGATAATTGGAAACAATGACTATTCAAATCGGTTGGTGCACCGACCGTGGAATCTGGTCGAATCTGGGGAATGACACAGTGGAATTTAGATCGAAAATAAAAACAAAAATGTAGGTTTTCGAACCGGTAGCCCCAGATGTCAAACCGTAGGAATGTGCGGCCGACCACAATTCCAGTAGGCCTTGGAAAGCACGTCGGGGATAAACTGAAAACAATAAACTTCTTGATCGTAATTTTTCGGGGGGGGCCCGAGGCTAAATGGGCTCTCGAACTGGTTCCGAACTGTTTGGTGCGCGATATCGGAAAGCTATTCGATACTTTTAATAGCCAATTGTTGTCCTTCGCCGTCAATTCGATCCGCTATCGGCAGATTGTAATCGTCGTTTACTAATAATGTGTTTTTTTCTTTTTTTTCTTTTCAGGTAAGCCTCAACAAAACTATTGTTCTATTTGTTGTTTTTTATGATTCAAACGGGTATGCGTAAGTACCGGAAAAGCACCGGCCTAATCTCGCCGTATTATTTTACCAATCAAGTTGTTAGGAAAGTACAAGAATGTGAATCAGAAGACAACATGAAACGGAACTCACTCATAACAAAAAACTCAAAGAGAAATATCGAAAGACGTTCGTTCCTTTTTCCCCCCCAAGCGAAAAAATCAATCATAAAAGCCAAACCGAATATATTTACCCGTCACTAAATGTGCAAAACTAATCGACATACAAGCGTTCATTTGTTTTGTTCACGATTGCCTAAAAAGAAGAAAGGATAAGAAAAACACTTCATGTTTGCTCAAGCGAATTTTTCCCAACAACCGAACGCTCATTGCACTCATTTGCGAGCGTATGCTTGAAAGGCAGGTGACCGCCGACTCAATCCAAGCAACCTGGGTCTGGGTATCGAATTAGCAACCGTCGTCGTCGTCGTCGTCGTCGACTGCTTTGTTATTATGATCGCCTTTCGATGTTGATTTTGAAATTCTTTTTTTTCGTTTTTCTTGTTTTGTTGCTGTACAAATGATCGATTGCCTTATAATGATCATGTCTTATTAATTGTAATTATTGGCTCCCCCGATCTAAATTTTTTTTTGTCGACATCTGACCCGTTAATTGAGTTCGTTGATTATTGATAGGTAATCTATTCGTTGTTTCGAATCGCAAGTTTATTTCGAATACCTACAAAACTGTTTAACACTCCGAGTGCCAAGCCGTTGCCGGTTGGAAGTGAATGCAAAATACAACTTTGATATTAAAACAAAATATCATAATGGTAAAGTGATACAGTTTATTTTGTCGTGAATACGACTTTCCTAACTATGGGGCGCCTTTTCAAAATTTACCCTGTGAGAGAGTGATAAGTTTTTAATCTTTAATATCTCCTGTTGTATCTAATGAATCAACATGATTCTTGCTACATGATATCGGAAATATGATCACAATTTTATGATAAAATTTTCAGTTGTGTGACATAATCTCCAATAGTTCAAAATTAAACTTTTCTGAAATGTTTGGTATAAACGAGTATCAAAGAGGATAATTCATAATGCGCGTTTGCCTTTCTCGTATTTTGAAAGCTCATAGCTCAGTGATCTGTGGAAGTATTTATATAATCTAACTACCAATAGAATCAAAAAATTTCAACTTGAACGTGTATTGCAACAACATTGAAGTTTTATAGTACACTATTGAAAAACCTGTTTGATTTAACCCATGACAGCACCGGCCAATCAGAACGCGAAATGTCTGCTTCTATACAAGAGCATCCATATAAAAGTTGAGTGGTTCATTTTTCCTACCATTTACTGAGAAGCTGTTCCCGAAACAAGACACACACGAGAGCAACATCGAGGACCTGTCGTCTCACTGTTTCCCGTTCTGCGAACAGGAAAAGAAATTTTGGCAAAGGGGCTGTCCGTACACCGCTGCCAGTAGCAGGTATAAATAGAAATGTGATGTGAGAAACAGCGTCATTTAAGTTAAAACAGTTACTCTGAACGCACGAGACACCGTCAGCACGATGACACCGAAAACCGGTAGAAAGGCAGCCAAAAAGTCCAGCAAGGCCCATTCAAAGCACGTGTCAGTGCTTTTCAGATAATTCAAAGCACTTTTCAGTGCTAAAGATCATTATAAAGAACTAGTTGAATTTTGTCACTTTCCTACCGTTTTCTGAGCAACTGTTGCCGAAACAAGACACACACGAGAACCATTTCAGATCTAAATGCAGATCTTGTTGATTGTGACAATTTAGTGCACTTTTAAGTGCCACTGATAATCATTAGGAGGGAGTTAATTAAACTTTCAATATTTCCTACCAAAAGATTCATCAAGATGGAAGTTAAAATAATTTGTACCGTCACTAACACATTCAATTACGAACGGCAATGCGAAAGCGAAAGTGATGATGTTGAACACATTTTTATACTAGTATGGGGTCGTGTGAAAATATGCCATGCGAAACAGGGTTGCCATATACATGTTAATCTGTATTAATCTCTATTATTATTATTATTATTATTATTATTATTATTATTATTATTATTATTATTATTATTATTATTATTATTATCATTATTATTATCATTATTATTATTATTATTATTATTATTATTATTATTATTAAATTACTCTTACATACCGAAAATCGTCGATACATTTCAGACCAGGCCATTGCAATTGTCTCGTATTGAAATTTCGAGAAGAATCAGATATCTTCGAGCTTCATAGCTTCAATAAAAATAAACTACAAATTTGTCGTACCTAGCCTATATTAGCAAATTAAAAAGAAATTGTTTCAAGTTTGGAATATATAGTTGTAGAATAGTAGTTTAATGTAACTAATTTGTACTTTAATGTAGGTGCATTGCTTCAAACTCTAGTAGTGAAAAAGGGGAAAGCTTGCACAATTCAGTTTTTTCGTATTCACGACATCCACTTGTGTCTCTGACATTAGCCACCCGCCTTTTTTTAACATGAGTTAAAATATCGTAAAAAAATTATCCACAGTTCAAATAAATTTCGTAATTTTATATCTTATAAAATGCTCATAAATTTAGCATCGTCTTTCACACAAAGTTATAATGAAGAATTTTGTGGTATGAAAATTACATGGCTTGAAATCAGATGAAATTCAAAATAAAAGATCGATAGTAACAGCGCAACTTGAACCGAGAAACATTAGATCACAAAACACGCCAGTTATTCGTTGTCGTTGTCGCGTTGTCGCGTTGTCGCGTTGTCGCGTTGTCGCGTTGTCGCGTTGTCGCGTTGTCGTTGTCGTTGTCGTTGTCGTTGTCGTTGTCGTTGTCGTTGTCGTTGTCGTTGTCGCTGTCGTTGTCGTTGTCGTTGTCGTTGTCGTTGTCGTTGTCGTTGTTGTCGTTGTCGTTGTCGTTGTCGTTGTCGTTGTCGTTGTCGTTGTCGTTGTCGTTGTCGTTGTCGTTGTCGTTGTCGTTGTCGTTGTCGTTGTCGTTGTCGTTGTCGTTGTCGTTGTCGTTGTCGTTGTCGTTGTCGTTGTCGTTGTCGTTGTCGTTGTCGTTGTCGTTGTCGTTGTCGTTGTCGATTTAATAAGTTTGATATCAGCTGGAATTTAAGCACGACTATAATATTTTGAAAAACGCTAATGCAGTTTCCTTCGCTACTGCTTGATGAATCTTCAAGAAAAAAACATCAGTTTGTTTAGAAAAATGTTCCAAACAAACTGATATTTTTCTTTTGAACTTTCGCTCAACGACTTCAAAACTACTTTCGCGTTTTGCAACAATGCCCATTTTTTCTAAGATTGTAAGTTGCTCCTTAAGGATATAACACAAGGTGTCATATCCTATCTGACGTCTCGGGCGCAAACGAGTGTCGACCGACTGCTGGCCGCTACAGAATTTAAACATTTAGGGTTTTTTTTTATTTGTACAAAAAGTACACATTTCGTTTCGATTCCTTTCTTGTGTCACCTTCGGTTCATCAATGTTTGAAGCAACAGTTCCATCTCCGCCTAGCAGTTCATTTTTTTTTCGCTCGAGACGTCAGATAAAATATGGCACCTAGTGTAATACACTTAAAGGATTACATAAAAAGTGTGAACTTTGCGTTTGCTTAACGGTTCAAATTGAACTGTTAAGTGGTGGTTCAGTTTGAACTGCCTTAAGCACTGATGAGCCGAAGACGATATACGAAGAAATCGAAACGAAATATGTACTTTTTGAATAAACCAAAAAACATTTAGGGGTTCAAGTCTAACATAGTTCTCTTTGGAATAACGAACGACGGTTAGAAGGTAGCAACAAAAATAGACCTTCTGCGTGGCGGAAAGCATTCATTTGAATTGAATTCTGGAACTGAATTTAAGCACTGAGCTTTGGGACTGAAATCAGAAAGCAAGTTGTTACACACCTCGTGTGTTGCAAGTACGCCTTTAGTGCTGAAAATCTAAAATATTTGGCAGTGGTTTGTGTACACTTCATTCAAGTAACGTCAAATGGAATTTGACGAAAAAAAATTGTTTACAAACGCACAGAAAAGTACGGTTTCAAGCTGACTAAGCTACACTAAGGTAACTTTGAATATGAAAAGAAATCAGCGGACGCACGAAAATGTGTGCGAAAATTGTACGACCATGTTTCGACGAAACAGTTTCCAAAACACAAAATAGACTATGATTTGACAAGCGATTGAAAGTTGTAGACTGTAAACGGAAATATTCATCACATATTGGACGACAACGTCACATCCTGGAAAGATTGCAAGTATTGAGACCATGTCATCCTTCTGGTTGGATTTGATTATCTACCACTATAGCCCAAGATGGCTTTGGAGTTGTTGCCAACAAGATCGATTTTGACTAATCATGCTAATGAATTTTTCGATTTGGCTGGAAATTTCGACCAATCGAAAAATATTGGGCAATTTCGAAGCAACGACTTCAACGAAATGAATGTGAAAACCGACTTTTGAATCAAGGCCTGAACTTTTTTTCGGAGATGGCTGAACTGATTTTTACAAAATTAAACTTATGATCCTGACAATTCCTGAATTTCATCTTGACCGGCTTCCGGTTTCGGAATTACAGGGTGATTAGTGTAAAATTATCAATTTCAAATTACTCACTCGTTTTTGCTCAGAGATGGCGTGACCAATTCTTACGAAAATAGATTCAAATGAATGGTCTTCGGCCTTTCACGCAGCCCGCCTGGGTTCGATTCCCAACCCCGCACATAGGGTCAGAAAGTTTTTCTGGCCCGAAGAGGCGAATGACATTAATGTTAAAGCCTCTATAATTGAAACAAAAAAAAATGGTCTTCGGATACAAACTGTACAAAATCTCTCGATTTCATCTGGACTTCCAATGCCGGAATCACAGGATAAAGAGTGTTGAACATTTCCGGCGATTAGTTAGCAGAGCAGTTAGTAGGGGCTCAAATCAGTTCCAATCGATAAGCCTTGGAACGTATCCATCCCAACTATACCAGTCACCGGCTTCCGGTTCCGATAGCACCGGAAATAGTGGCCACAATCTCTGAAATAGAACGAACTCACTTTTCTCAGCGATGCCTTGACCAATTTTAACAAACGTAGGTTCAAATGGAAGGTCTTATGAATCCATATACATACACTTCCGAATTTTATTTGGATCTAACTTCAGGTTCCGGTATTTCAAACCTTCTTATAAAGCAACACCGCCTCTACGAACGAAGCACACTGTGTGTGATTGGTGTTCGATTTCGTGCACGCGATAAAGAAAACGAAAGACAACGCCGAAGCTCGATTTTGAAAACACAAGCAAGACCATCGGCACCGAGCACACATGAGTCCCGAGTTTTCGACCGTTTTTGGTATGTGATTTTTGTTGTGTGGTGCTGAGGTAAAGACAGGATAGTGAAATATAAAAATGTCTATCTTTAAAATACTTGACGACACAAAAAAAAACTATTCGAACTTGCAGGCCTGACTATTTAATGGCCCTAAAAGCTTACTACAATTTCGACAGTCTTCTGATAACGGTTCTGGAAACAGTCATTCAAAATGTCCAATATGAAACTTGCATCGATTTCTCGTGGAATGCTAATGAGAAAGGCACTATTTCATCACGAGGTGGGCCCATATCGAATAGTAATCGGATGTTTTATTAATATTTTATGTTCCAGAAATTCGGGAATCGTCGAGATATGGGCTCAAAAATTGTATTTGGGTCTTAGACAAGTTTTGGGATGTCGGCCAAGAATTAGCTGAAAATATTCGTAAAAAACCCAACTGTTTGTCCCACTGATAATGTTCGTGTCAGTGACTCTATATTCCTATGTCCGTCATCTTCTAGCGAAGTCATTCTACTGATACAAAATTTGGACAATAGAAAGAGCAGTGGTCCCGACAACATCTCTGCAAGTGTGCTAAAAAGTAGCCCTGTTATATTTTCTAGAATTCTCTCTCAATGTTTCAATGTAATTGTTCAGACTGGCTATTACCCTGACTGCCTCAAAGTGGCTAAAGTTATTCCTGTTTACAAGTCTGGTGATCGTTGTGATTGTAATAATTATCGTCCTATATCGACTTTGTCTGTCTTCCACAAAATCTTCGAAAAACTATTGGTTAATAGACTTCTCGAATTTTTAAACAAACATAGTGTCCTTTATAAATTTCAGTATGGCTTTAGACAAGGTTCTAGCACACATACCGCTATCGTAGAATTAGTAGACAATATAATGAGCGAGATTGACCAAAAAAAGTACGGGTGTGTAATGTCAAAGACATAACTGGATGTCGTGAATACGAATATGACAGGCTTTATTTATGCTTCCGAATTCGAATTGGTAGTTGATCGATTGTTTGAATTGTGCAAATTTAAACGATGCGCCTAGACTAAATTACATATTAGTTAAATTAAACATTCTGAAACGCAATTAAATATTATGAAATAAGCAGTATAGTTCATTATAATAAAAAATGGTGGCTCTGAAAAGAACTTTTTATGAAAGCGTTCGTGATGAAGAGTGACGAGTTGAGTTAGTTCAGCACGCAGACTCTGAATTCTAAACCCATATTCCGGAACTAAGCTCTGAAACTTGAAGACCGCCATGACTACCAGAATGAGTTGTATAGAGTACAGTAAAGTAAATTTCCGCATAATTCTTTACGAGTATTATTATGGTTCTAAAAAGAACCGAATAGAAGAAGTCTGGAATAAAGAACTGGACCCTGAGTTCAAGAACTAAATTTAGAACCAATAACAGACTCAGAATCCAGTTTGATTTCTAGAACTGCAATTTCGAAACTGAAATTAGTTCCGGAATACAGTTTCAGCACGCAGGCTCTGAATACTAAACCTATATTGCGGAACTAAAATCTGAAAATTGAACTTCTCGTTATGACTACCGAAAACCAAATGATGGCAGGTGCTCTCTCCGTCGCTGATGGTTTAACTCCCGCGATGGCAGTCTGCTCGCCTTGAAGGCCAGCAAGCGAATGAGAGTTGCTACCTGAGCGTTTGAGGTTTTAACCACGCAAAAGGCGCTCTCTCCGTCGCTGCTGGTTGATGGTTTAACTCTCGCGATGGCAGTCTGCTCGCCTTGAAGGCCAGCAAGCGAATGAAAGTTGCTACCTGAGCGTTTGAGGTTTTAACCACGCAGAAGGCGCTCTCTCCGTCGCTGCTGGTTGAAGGTTTAACTCCCACGACGTCTGCTTCCATCGAACGCACGAAAAGAAATGATCGATTTTCACCACGGTTCCCCTTTTATACGCATTCAGTTGAAGATATGTGCCTCACTACCTCAAAATCGTCGTCCTTGCGCGAAAAATCCAAGCGAAAGTGAAGAGTTTTCCGCATTATTTTCAAATTTTGAGAAAACTTAATTTTTGAGTTGTTTGTGGTTATCTCACATTGTTCAAAATATTATCTTAAATTCCTGATCATATTTTTGATGAAATGGTGAAAGAATTATGTTGCTACCATTAATACAAGTCGAGATATTCACGATTAAGTTATGCCCATTCTTCCATATGGCTAATTTTGAAAAGGCACCCCATGGTAAAGTAAGTCGTATTCACGACAAAACATGATTGGTGCCTTATTTTTAGATTTCAACAGAAAACATTTCGTGTCCATCGAGGGCGACTGTAACAATCTTACTGCCATAAACATTGGAATGCCAAAAAGTAGCAATATAGGACCACTATTATTTCTTTTGTATATGAATGATATAGGTAATCTGCAACTCGTAGGGACTCCGCGGTTATTTGCCGACGACACAGCTCTATTTTATCACAACAATGACATCAATGCTATTATGAACTCAATGGAGAGCGATTTAAGTATTTTAGATCAATATTTTAGTGCAAATTCATTGTCCTTAAATCTTATAAAAATTAAATATATGATTTTCCGGTCCATAAGGAAAATAATACCAATCCATCGTGATTCTAAATTGGGACATTATATGATTGAAAAAGTGGACTGTTTCGAATGTTTGGGTGTATATTTTGACCCCACGTTAACCTGGATTCTCCATATTAAATCTATTGAAAAACATGTGGCATCCTACTGCGGTATTTGCGGGTCAAGTCATATGTATTTCTGGATTGTTTAAATTCATTTGATACAGCAATTGCATCGTGGCGGGGTTGGTCGACCAAACGATGACCTTCACGTAACACATTTCTATGTCCGAGAATGAAGTTTTTCTCGGGGATCGAAATCGAAATGAAACTTTTCACTAACATGATGAATTCTGACTGCCATTCCTAATCGATTCATTGCAACGTTATATCGATTTCAATCTATCCGATCAACACTTGGCCATGTCAAGTCAAGACCCAATGAAATATTTCAATCATTTTAATTTATTCTGTTCGAAACTTACACACATGCAATTGGAGCTATTTGCCGTAAATTCCGATCTATTCGATGCTTCTAGAATGTGAAACGCCTGCAGAATCGGAATGTTCCTTCCCATCAAGTGTATGTTTCTATAGAAATCACTCACCACACCACCATTGGAATACGGTTGCGATTGTCAACAAGAAAAATTTATTAATTTGTTTAAATGTTTTTCACTTAACTTTGGCCTGACACTCGCTAGTTGATCGCCACAGTTTGAAACAATAATTCAGAACTGGCGTCAACGGCGTTCCAATCGGAGCCATGAAATAGATAAATGTTGGAGCGAGGAAAAAAAGAACCTAAACACGACCGAACAAATCGACCATTCGAACCAACCAACACCAGAAGCATGTGACTCAGGAAGTATGCGGAGAATGTGCTAGAGTAGTAACTAAAAAAAAAGAAAAAACTTCTTGCCATCATTGACAGTGAGTGGGGCGGCGAAGTAATCTAATCTAATGGTGATTTGCATGCCGTCCCAGCCTGCTTCTCGAAAGGTCTCTTCCAGATGCCGAAGATGACGAAAAGAGGGCGCTGATTTCACACGCATGGCTTGCTTCGACGACGCCGACGACGACGACGACGGGCAGTTGAAAAATGTTGGTGATTTACTTACTAATTGAATTCTACGTGATCCCACGCTGGTGCAATATTTCAATATTTCGCGATTTAACGAACCGTCGTAGTAGGCGAATTGGCTATATTGACAGAACACGATCGGTTCGGTGAATTGTTCTGGGTTTCAGACTTTTTCAGACCATGTGGTACGATTCTGAAAACACATTCACCTAATTTTTGTATGTGCCAAATCCACAAACATAAACCACCCACGTGCCACCACATGCCATTATCACTCATCGGGAACGTGATGTTGGTGAAATACACCACTCTAAAACTCTATATTTGAAAACATGATTATCTCAACCGGTTAGACTCCAGGGCACAAAACACCGAAAGTCCGAATGGGTTTTTATCTGCGATCGCACGCCTAGCACTTGTAAACCAGCGTCTGATTGAGCAAACATGAATTAAGCTATCGTCCGCCATTAACCCTTTTTGGCCTTCCCCGTTCCAACGAAGACCAATTGGTCCACGGGCTTGGATTGAACCGTAGGATGCCGTCAGTGCGGAGTGAAGGGAGAATGCTATTACTTAATTCTTTAGATCACTCAACCAACAGCATAATAGCTATTCAATCAATGAATGGGTCAAGTAGAAATGTTTCGACAAGTATCTGATGGAACAAGCCGGGATCGAGGCGGTTGTTGGAACTGAACCTGCTGCTCCAATTAGAAGCTGGTCGATGCAATAAAAATCATGCCCCTTTGGATGGTTGCAATTTGATGCCATTGTTTAGTTACATGCTACATTGGAAAGCATCTGTCAAATACCGTATGATGAACGGCTTAAAAAGTAAACAGAGGAAAATAAACCATCATTAGTAATTCGTCCGCCGCTCGTCAGCCCAATTAGGCTCCATACAACGGGGCGTTCCAGCAGAAATTTCTTTGCTTTCCGACAGCTGAAAAGGTTTGCTAATGCTCTTTCGGACATTGAAGCGGTCGCCATGCAACCGATATCAAGCATTGGAAAATTCATGGCCAGCTGATCGATCGACTAGCAATCATAAATTTCGATTGGAAGCCATTTTATCTCTTTCTCAGCGGGCCACAGTCGGAAATTTAATTACACCTCACTCAATTTACTGCCACCTTATGTGAGATAGTTTTGATTGGATCGTGTGAGGACTGTTGAATCCTATTTAGGCACAAGTTGTCCGCTGCTGGATGACTGGTGACATTGACAAAGCGCCTGTAAAACATCATGAAATACAAAAGCTTGTACGGTAGCTCGAGTTGAAGCAACAACAAAAAAAAAACAATGTGTTACGATCAAAAGGAGGGATTGTTCGGTGTCTATTTGATGCACAAATGGTTAGTTGTTTCGTTAATAATCGGTGTCTGTGTGTTGTGCCGAAGGTCACTGCTGGATTATGACAGGTTCTACAAGAGATGACAACCACGGTTTCGGGCGGATTGATTGATATGACGAAAATTGGACTGACACCATTGATTAAATATGTAAATGTGTGCCGTACGGGTGACAGGGCAGTAGTACATGTTCGATTTTGTTTTTTTTTGGAAGTCACCAATCTATCAACTTGGAGGTTGATCAACTTGATCAGGTACTTGTCAAGATGCCACCCCGCTGGGAACGTCATTGTGTGCCATTTTACTTCTAAACGAACTAGTTTGAAAACATAATCAAGATATATGTCAGTACCAAATGCTACAAGTGAGGTTTTGCTTTCATCCGTTTGTGAAATTTTTCAGTTGAGAGCGACACACGACGGGAATGGTCCACCATCCTCCGTATTCTTCAAACCTGGCCCCAAGCGACTATTATCTATTTGGAAACCTTAAAAGGTTTCTCCAGGGAAAGAAATTTTCGTCGAATGCTGAGGTCATTGCAGAAATTAACCTTTGTTAAACCAGAGAATGTAGTAGTATCGGATGTACAAACAAATTCTACATAACTGTTCGAAAGTTTCAAACTTGTTTCGGAATACAAATTGTCAAACATCATTCAAGATTTAAAATCAACTACAGATATTGAAGATGTTACAGATGTGTTTTCAAAGATGCTGTCACAGTCATTAATAAGATGTTTAAAAAACAGTCAATAAAAGTTTGACAACAGGAACTGTGCCTGAATCATGAAAAGTGTCGACTTTTGTTCTAATTCCAAGGACAGCAAAAGTGACGAAAGATGTCACGCTGTATAGACCTGTTGTAAACATGTTGGAATTGCAAAAGAAGATTTTGGAAGTTATAATCGAAGAACAATTTTTAAGATTAGAAGATTCGAATAATTTTTTGATTGCGGAACAATCAGGTTTTAGAAAAAAAATCACTCAACGGAAACAGCGATAAATCTGCTCTTGCGAAACTGGAAGGGTAATGTTGCAGGTGGTAAATTGACTGTAGCGATTTTCAAAAGAACATTTGAGACAATTGACAGAGAGCAGTTGCTAATAATATTGTATAAAATCGGGCTACGTGGAATTGTGTTACATTGGTTTGAGAATTAAAGACTGTCTCAGATAGTATGGACGCAACCAAAAACCGTTGCCATTTCGCAATGGATCAGAATCTGTCAATTTTTATGGCTGTGTCCTGTTGTTTACATTCTTCTCTACCCACTTGTGCAGTTGTTTATTCGTTTTCATTAGTTTGTTTCGAAATGCGTGGACTTTCAGCAGAACAACGACGAAAACTTGTGTACAAATGGTGCACAGAACGCGGACTGTCACTGAGAAAGATAGCAAAAATGGAAGGAGTAAGTGAAAAAGCCGTGCGAAATGCAATCAGGAAATTCGATGAGAAAATCCGAAAACGAGTCGAAAAACAGGTTCTGCTAACCCTCAGTTGTACAAACGTATACTGAAGGCGTTTCAGTTCGGGATGTGGCCAAAAAAGTGGGCACTTCGAAGTCAAATGTTATTCGTGCTAAAGAACGTTTTAATCTTCGAACCTATAAGAAGCAGAAACAACCAAAACGTAGTCCGAAACCAGAAGCATCGATCAGGCCGAGGGTTCGAAAGCTGTACAATACGATTCTTGCTGGAAATTTGAACTGCAAAATCATGGACGACGAAACCTACGTGAAACTCGATTACAAATCCTTGCCGGGACCACAATATTATACGGTGCGAGAAGGGCAAGTCTTAAACCAGTCTGAGACATCGATTGAAGTCGAAAAATTTGGTAAGAAAGCTATGGTCTGGCAAGCAATTTGTAGCTGCGGTAAGATTTAGAAACCCTTCATCACCACTGCTTCAATGAACAGCGAAATATACATCAAGGAATGTTTACAAAAACGACTTCTACCCATGATTCGAAGCCACAAGAATCCTGTTGTCTTCAGGCGAGATCTTGCTTCTTGCCACTACTCGAAATCAACGGTAGAATGGTATACTACCAAAAATGTCACTTTCGTCCAAAAAGACATGAATCCACCAAATTGCCCACAACTTCGACCAATTGAGGAATTTTGGGCATTAACGAAGGCACATCATAGGAAACATGTCTCGGCAGCCGAAACCATTCAACAGTTTGAAAAAGATTGGAAAACGTGTCAAAACTTGTCGCCAAGAAGTCTGTACGGAATTTAATGAGGAACGTTTGCCAGCTAGTCTACAATGGCTAAGTAGCAAATGTTGAGAATAATACTCTGTTGTTGTAGTCTAATATTATCAGTATATCGAATAAAATTTGAATATCTAACACTTGTGAATTATTTACAGCGAAATCAAAGTGCGTCCATACTTTCTGGAACAGTCTTCATCTGTCAAACAGGAAGCAAAAGATCAAATTTGGGAACTCCTTTTCAAATTTTCCACACAACGATTTGGGTGTGTCTCAAAGAAATTGTGCTAGGTCCACTAAAGTTCTGTCTAGTTTGTGTACCTAGGCGCCCACTTTCTGTGGTATGCACGGTGGTTTGTGTTGTGAGTCAAAAGTTAATTCAAATGGAAACCGAGAGGGTAGAAAAAACTCTGCACACACACTTCAATAATCAAGCGTGGTCCACAATAAAAATCGCAAAAAAATTAAAAAGCGCCAAATGAACCGTGTATGATGTGCTCAAACGTTTCATGGAGTAAAAGAGCGTGGTTTGAGTGCCTCACGATAAGCGTCTTATTGGGACATATGACCACAAGCTGAACCAAAAGGTGTTGAGAGAGTGTTCTTATCGAGCGAGCAAGCAATCAAACAGAACGTTGAAGCAAAGTTTCGTCACCAAAACTCGAGCGAGGAAATTTTACCAGCAGGTTTTGACAAAGTACTAAGGATGCCTGTTCATCAACGATGAAACCTACGTCAAAATGTATTTCGAACTTTCGATGTTGTTGCAAAGTTTAAGTTTGCTTTTATGGATAAATTTTCTTAAAAAAAACTAATGATTTGGTAAGGGATATGCAGCTGCGGAGCAAAGACCAAAGTGTTCGAGACGAGTAAGACGATGAACTCGAAGCTGTGCGAGGAAGAATTCCTCAAAAACCACGTACTATCTTTCATTAAAGCTAATAAAGGTCCCATGAAGTTTTGGTAAGATTTGGCAAGTTGCCACTACAGCCAGGATGTCATCCAGTGGTACTGCGATAATAACGTAGATTTCATCGATACAAACGTACATTCACCCAATTGCCCAAAGTTCAGGCCCATCGAGAGATTTGGGGCAATAATGAAGCGGAAGCTTAAGAAAAAAAACTACAAGGATCAGCCCCATGCACAGTGGTTTGAATCGACAAAAAAGTGAACTCAATTCTCTAGCTGCTAAACCGTTGATCCAATATACATAGTTCCTTTGGAGAACTCATTCACAAAAATATACCTCGTGATTTGATCACAATAAAAAATGTGCAATGCCTACTACGATAAAAGTTCATTTCAACAACTTTTTTCCCTTAAGAGATAGAAAAACGATGTCTTCTACTAAGTTTTAGAACTTCTAACGAGAAAAAACTTTGCCGAAGAAGCTATAGGTCTAACGCAAAAAGTTTCGGATATATGAAGCAATTTCGTTTGAAATCACTTAAAATCAAACTGTGCCACTGGGGTTGTTCGAGCCATAGATGTGGAACAAGTTAACCAAAATTTCTAATGATCTACAATCAAACAGTTTAATCAATCGTCACACTTTTGAGTCTGCATTCGCACGAGAGTCTGTCTAGATTAACCTTGATTAGGAACTAACACCGAACATTGTTTATTTTATAGCCGACGAAATTACACCAAAATCCCAAACGTATGCAATTATATCTTTGTACATACTTGCGATACGGATTTTGATATTAAAGCTTCTCTTCGTCAAGCTTGTGTTCATGTTTTGTATGCAAGAAGTTATTTTTATAGCGTTAAGTTTCTCTACCATTCTGCGATTTTTTGTTGTAGCGATAAACATTTTCTCATTATCAATCGAGTTCATCTTATATAAATTAGAAATTAACTTACGCACTCAACTGGGGTAGTTGTCAATTTCTCAGGCGAAACGACATAACATGAAATTTCATCCGAGCTTGCATGACACAAGATCAGAGCATACCAATTAAAGCTTCAAATCGTTTTATGGCACTTTTTGTCTTGCTGTCTAGCAACAACCAACCTCTAGCATGCTACGCGTAGGACTGAAACGTTAGCTATAATTTTGTTTCTATTTATAGATTCGCATGCTTCCAACAGCTTCGCTTTGGCATCGATTGACCAATCAGAGCGATGCGTTCCCTTTGATATATCGCTTACTTCTTCAAACCCGTCGTCTATGGCAGGAAAATCCGATATGCCGGAGATTTTTCGCAGACAAAATTGGACACTGCTCGCTAATAATAAAAATTTCAATCATTTATAATTGAAAATACGTAGCTTGATACATTCAAATTGAATCGTAGAAATAGCTGTGAGTGTTTAAAATCTGACCACATTTCTTCGTGTATTTTTGCTTGAGCTTCTAATTTGCACCCCTATATAGAAAATAAAGATGTGTTCCACATCAAAAGGAAAACAGCTTGGGACGCGACTCAAATGACCAACATGTGAAACAAGTTTACTCCGGAGGTGTGCAGCGTCTGATGGAAGTAATGAAGAAGGAATTCCGAGTTTTCACCAGAAACAAAGAGAAATGATTTGTTTTTATATTTTTCCCTTAAAGTACAGTGAATTACCTTTGTTTTGATATATTAACCTTATTTGTACATCATTCCGAAATACAGATGATTTTATTATTCCGGATTCTAAATGGACATAGCTTTATTGTTCATCATACATATAAATGATATGTAACAGGCGGGTGGGTAATGTCAGAGACATAACTGGACGACGTGAATACGAATAAAACTAACATGCTTTTTTCACTCTCCCGAATATCGATATTTTCGTACGTACCTTTTTTTAAGTAGTGTAATGATGCCTTTCTCATATTACTTATGTTTTCAAAAACATCACTAGAATATTCTGTCAAGATTTCTTTTTCAAACTTGAATAAAATCAAAAACTTTCTTTGGTATAAACTACCATCACCTTTTCAATTTGAAAATAGTTTTGTCAAGTTAATATAGATTTAAATGTGGCAACCCTGTACGCTATACAAAAATGAACAATGCACGCTATGTGCTAGGCGGGTGCGTTTTCTTCTTCTTCCGTACCGGCACGCACCGATGCGTACCGAGTTTGCATCATTTTTTATGACAGTTTGAAAGTTTTGATACTCATTGCTCTATTATTTTAGAAATGGAATCTTTCGGATCTGGATGAAATTGCACAGTATCTTTGAAGACATTGAAAGCTTTAATTTAAATAATTATTTGTGAAAATCGGTTTACCAGTGGCTGAAAAATCGAAGTGAGTTCCGTTTTCGGAGCTTTTCTTCACTATTACAGGTGCGTGCGTTCGGAAGCGGAAACTGGGCACTAGTAGTTCCAAAGGAGATTTACATATCCACCAACTAATAAGATCTGCCAACTAGATGAATTTACCACTTAATTTTATAAAAATGTGAACCTTGTTTCGTCATCGCATATAAAAAAACCCTTCTTAATCCACCTAGTGGTGTGATAATGCCTTTCTCTTCTTTCATAACAGTCTCATGAAAATATGTTTCATACATTTATTAAATAATTTTAGACGCCAATTGATTCAGATTGACTCGAGTAGTTCACAAAAGCATGCTTCAGTGTTTATGTCACACAGTCAGCATCATTTTTCCAAACTAGTGCTTGACATTTGCGTTGCCTATTTGTATGAGAACAATGATGCTAATCTAAAAAACCCTTCTTAATCCACCTAGTGGTGTGATAATGCCTTTCTCTTCTTTCATAACAGTCTCATGAAAATATGTTTCATACATTTATTAAATAATTTTAGACGCCAATTGATTCAGATTGATTCGAGTAGTTCACAAAAGCATGCTTCAGTGTTTATGTCACACAGTCAGCATCATTTTTCCAAACTAGTGCTTGACATTTGCGTTGCCTATTTGTATGAGAACAGTGATGCTAATCTAAAAAACCCTTCTTAATCCACCTAGTGGTGTGATAATGCCTTTCTCTTCTTTCATAACAGTCTTCTGAAAATATATTTCATACTTTTATTAAATAATTTCGGATACTAATTTTCACACCAATTGATTCAGATTGATTCGAGTAGTTCACAAAAGCATGCTTCAGTGTTTATGTCACACAGTCAGCATCATTTTTACAAAAAAGTGCTTGACATTTGCGTTGAGTATTTGTATGAGAACAGTTATGCTAATCTAAAAAAAAGCCTTCTTAGTCCACTTAGTGAAATTTTCATATATCTTGAAAAATCACCATAGGGGGGAGTACATGAAATTTTCGAAATCAAAAAAAAATTTTTGATGCCAAAAGGCTTAGAATTGCATGAAACGTCGAGATTTAGTGTCATCTCGAAAAAAAATTTTTTTGAAAAAATGGACTTTTTGGGACTTAGAAAAAATATGAAAATTTTTCTAAGTCCCAGAAAGTTGATTTTTTCAAAAAAATTTTTTTTGAGATGACACTAAATTTCGATGTTTTATGCAGTTTTAAGAGTTTTGGCATCAAAAAAAATTTTCGATTTTGGAAATTTCATGTACTCCCCCCTATGGTGCTTTTTCAAGATCGATAATTGTCAAACCTTTACCACCGGGCAGCACCCCTTAAGCATGTCCGATTTAGGTCAAATTTTGCATGAAGGCTTTTTTCGAGGTGCTTAAACTTTTGAGCACTAGAACTTTACGAAAATAGAGTTGATCCCAAAATTTTGGCACAAAATATAAAAATCAACGTGTTTTGTCGGTTACGTCACTTATACCATCATATATCTGGAACCAAAAGTCACAACCATTTGATCTTCGAACTTGATCAACGGCTCGACAGTAGCTTTCAAACGAGCCCAAGTTTGTTAAAATCGGATCAGCCATCTCTGAGAAAATTGAGCGCGTTCAAATACAACGCTTTTTGTCGGTTACGTCACTTATACAATCATATATCTGGAACCAAAAGTCACAACCATTTGATCTTCGAACTTGATCAACGGCCCGACAGTAGCTTTCTAACGAGCCCAAGTTTGTTAAAATCGGATCAGCCATCTCTGAGAAAATTGAGCGCGTTCAAATACAACGCTTTTTGTCGGTTACGTCACTTATACAATCATATCTCCGGAACCAAACGTCACAGCCATTTGATCTTCGAACTTGATCAATGGCCCGCCAGTAGCTTTCAAACGAGTCCAAGTTTATTCAAATCGGTTCAGCCATCTCTGAGAAAATTGAGCGCGTTCAAATACAACGCTTTTTGTCGGTTACGTCACTTATACAATCATATCTCCGGAACCAAAAGTCACAGCCATTTGATCTTCGAACTTGATCAATGGCCCGCCAGTAGCTTTCAAACGAGTCCAAGTTTATTGAAATCGGTTCAGCCATCTCTGAGAAAATTGAGCGCGTTCAAATACAACGCTTTTTGTCGGTTACGTCACTTATACAATCATATCTCCGGAACCAAAAGTCACAGCCATTTTATCTTCGAACTTGATCAATGCCCCGATAGTAGCTTTCAAACGAGCCCAAGTTTGTTAAAATCGGTTGAGCCATCTCTGAGAAAATTGAGCGCGTTCAAATATCTTCGAAAAGTGCACACACATACACACACACATACACACACACACACATACACACACACACACACACACACAGACATTTTCCGATCTCGTCGAGCTGAGTCGAATGGTATATAACACTATGGGTCTCCGAGGCTCCGTTCGAAAGTCGGTTTTTCCAGCAATTCTAATACCTTTCTATAGAGAAAGGCAAAAAGCCTTCTTAGTCCACTTAGTGAAATTTTCATATATCTTGAAAAATCACCATAGGGGGGAGTACATGAAATTTTCGAAATCGAAAAAAAATTTTTGATGCCAAAAGGCTTAGAATTGCATGAAACGTCGAGATTTAGTGTCATCTCGAAAAAAAAAAATTTTTGAAAAAATCGACTTTGGGACTTAGAAAAAATATGAAAATTTTTCTAAGTCCCAGAAAGTTGATTTTTTCAAAAAAAAATTTTTTTGAGATGACACTAAATTTCGATGTTTCATGCAGTTTTAAGAGTTTTGGCATCAAAAAAAATTTTCGATTTTGGAAATTTCATGTACTCCCCCCTATGGTGCTTTTTCAAGATCGAAAATTGTCAAACCTTTACCACCGGGCAGCACCCCTTAAGCATGTCCGATTTAGGTCAAATTTTGCATGAAGGCTTTTTTCGAGGTGCTTGAACTTTTGAGCACTAGAACTTAACGAAAATAGAGGTGATCCCAAAATTTTGGCACCCATATATATATATATATATATATATATATATATATATATATATATATATATATATATATATATATATATATATATATATATATATATATATATATATATATATATATATATATATAAGAGCGGTAAAAATCAACGTGTTTTGTCGGTTACGTCACTTATACAATTATATATCTGGAACCAAAAGTCACAACCATTTGATCTTCGAACTTGATCAACGGCCCGACAGTAGCTTTCAAACGAGCCCAAGTTTGTTAAAATCGGATCAGCCATCTCTGAGAAAATTGAGCGCGTTCAAATACAACGCTTTTTGTCGGTTACGTCACTTATACAATCATATCTCCGGGACCAAAAGTCACAGCCATTTGATCTTCGAACTTGATCAATGGCCCGCCAGTAGCTTTCAAACGAGTCCAAGTTTGTTCAAATCGGTTCAGCCATCTCTGAGAAAGTTGAGCGCGTTCAAATACAACGCTTTTTGTCGGTTACGTCACTTATACAATCATATCTCCGGAACCAAAAGTCACAGCCATTTTATCTTCGAACTTGATCAATGCCCCGATAGTAGCTTTCAAACGAGCCCAAGTTTGTTAAAATCGGTTGAGCCATCTCTGAGAAAATTGAGCGCGTTCAAATATCTTCGAAAAGTGCACACACATACACACACACACATACACACACACACACATACACACACACACACACACACACACACACACACACACACACACACAGACATTTTCCGATCTCGTCGAACTGAGTCGAATGGTATATAACACTATGGGTCTCCGAGGCTCCGTTCGAAAGTCGGTTTTTCCAGCAATTCTAATACCTTTCTATAGAGAAAGGCAAAACCCTTCTTAGTCCACTTAGTGGAATTTTCATATATCTTGAAAAATCACCATAGGGGGGAGTACATGAAATTTTCGAAATCGAAAAAAAAATTTTGATGCCAAAAGGCTTAGAATTGCATGAAACGTCGAGATTTAGTGTCATCTCGAAAAAAAATTTTTTTGAAAAAGTCGACTTTTTGGGACTTAGAAAAAATATGAAGTCCCAGAAAGTTGATTTTTTCAAAAAAAAATTTTTTCGGGATAACACTAAATTTCGATGTTTTATGCAGTTTTAAGAGTTTTGGCATCAAAAAAAATTTTTTATTTTGGAAATTTCATGTACTCCCCCCTATGGTGCTTTTTCAAGATCGATAATTGTCAAACCTTTACCACCGGGCAGCACCCCTTAAGCATGTCCAATTTAGGTCAAATTTTGCATGAAGGCTTTTTTCGAGGTGCTTAAACTTTTGAGCACTAGAACTTTACGAAAATAGAGTTGATCCCAAAATTTTGGCACCCTTATACAGGGTGATTTTTTAAGAGCTTGAGAACTTTTTTAAACAATAAAACGCATAAAATTTGCAAAATCTCATCGGTTCTTTATTTTAAACGTTAGATTGGTACATGACATTTACTTTTTGAAGATAATTTCATTTAAATGTTGACCGCGGCTGCGTCTTAGGTGGTCCATTCGGAAAGTCCAATTTTGGGCAACTTTTTCGAGCATTTCGGCCGGAATAGCCCGAATTTCTTCGGAAATGTTGTCTTCCAAAGCTGGAATAGTTACTGGCTTATTTCTGTAGACTTTAGACTTGACGTAGCCCCACAAAAAATAGTCTAAAGGCGTCAAATCGCATGATCTTGGTGGCCAACTTACCGGTCCATTTCTTGAGATGAATTGTTCTCCGAAGTTTTCCCTCAAAATGGCCATAGAATCGCGAGCTGTGTGGCATGTAGCGCCATCTTGTTGAAACCACATGTCAACCAAGTTCAGTTCTTCCATTATTGGCAACAAAAAGTTTGTTAGCATCGAACGATAGCGATCGCCATTCACTGTAACGTTGCGTCCAACAGCATCTTTGAAAAAATACGGTCCAATGATTCCACCAGCGTACAAACCACACCAAACAGTGCATTTTTCGGGATGCATGGGCAGTTCTTGAACGGCTTCTGGTTGCTCTTCACTCCAAATGCGGCAATTTTGCTTATTTACGTAGCCATTCAACCAGAAATGAGCCTCATCGCTGAACAAAATTTGTCGATAAAAAAGCGGATTTTCTGCCAACTTTTCTAGGGCCCATTCACTGAAAATTCGACGTTGTGGCAGATCGTAAGTCTATTCATGATGAAATGTCAGAGCATACTGAGCAAATAATAATGCATGAAAATCATAACCTCAAAAAATGTGAGCAAATACTAATGCATGAAAATCCTAACCTCAAAAAAATCACCTTTTATATACAAGAGCGGTAAAAATCAACGTGTTTTGTCGGTTACGTCACTTATACAATCATATTTCTGGAACCAAAAGTCACAACCATTTGATCTTCGAACTTGATCAATGGCACGACAGTAGCTTTCAAACGAGCCCAAGTTTGTTGAAATCGGATCAGCCATCTCTGAGAAAATTGAGCGCGTTCAAATACAACGCTTTTTGTCGGTTACGTCACTTATAGAATCATATCTCCGGAACCAAAAATCACAGCCATTTGATCTTCGAACTTGATCAATGGCCCGACAGTAGCTTTCAAACGAGTCCAAGTTTGTTCAAATCGGTTCAGCCATCTCTGAGAAAATTGAGCGCGTTCAAATACAACGCTTTTTGTCGGTTACGTCACTTATAGAATCATATCTCCTGAACCAAAAATCACAGCCATTTGATCTTCGAACTTGATCAATGGCCCGACAGTAGCTTTCAAACGAGCCCAAGTTTGTTCAAATCGGTTCAGCCATCTCTGAGAAAATTGAGCGCGTTCAAATATCTTCGAAAAGTGCACACACATACACACACACACACATACACACACACATACACACACACACACACACACACACACACACAGACATTTTCCGATCTCGACGAACTGAGTCGAATGGTATATAACACTATGGGTCTCCGAGGCTCCGTTCGAAAGTCGGTTTTTCCAGCAATTCTAATACCTTTCTATAGAGAAAGGCAAAAACCCTTCTTAGTCCACTTAGTGGAATTTTCATATATCTTGAAAAATCACCATAGGAGGGAGTACATGAAATTTTCGAAATCGAAAAAAAATTTTTGATGCCAAAAGGCTTAGAATTGCATGAAACGTCGAGATTTAGTGTCATCTCGAAAAAAAATTTTTTTGAAAAAGTCGACTTTTTGGGACTTAGAAAAAATATGAAAATTTTTCTAAGTCCCAGAAAGTTGATTTTTTCAAAAAAAAATTTTTTCGGGATAACACTAAATTTCGATGTTTTATGCAGTTTTAAGAGTTTTGGCATCAAAAAAAATTTTTTATTTTGGAAATTTCATGTACTCCCCCCTATGGTGCTTTTTCAAGATCGATAATTGTCAAACCTTTACCACCGGGCAGCACCCCTTAAGCATGTCCGATTTAGGTCAAATTTTGCATGAAGGCTTTTTTCGAGGTGCTTAAACTTTTGAGCACTAGAACTTTACGAAAATAGAGTTGATCCCAAAATTTTGGCACCCTTATATATACAAGAGCGGTAAAAATCAACGTGTTTTGTCGGTTACGTCACTTATACAATCATATTTCTGGAACCAAAAGTCACAACCATTTGATCTTCGAACTTGATCAATGGCACGACAGTAGCTTTCAAACGAGCCCAAGTTTGTTGAAATCGGATCAGCCATCTCTGAGAAAATTGAGCGCGTTCAAATACAACGCTTTTTGTCGGTTACGTCACTTATAGAATCATATCTCCGGAACCAAAAATCACAGCCATTTGATCTTCGAACTTGATCAATGGCCCGACAGTAGCTTTCAAACGAGCCCAAGTTTGTTCAAATCGGTTCAGCCATCTCTGAGAAAATTGAGCGCGTTCAAATATCTTCGAAAAGTGCACACACATACACACACACACACATACACACACACACACATACACACACACACACACACACACAGACATTTTCCGATCTCGACGAACTGAGTCGAATGGTATATAACACTATGGGTCTCCGAGGCTCCGTTCGAAAGTCGGTTTTTCCAGCAATTCTAATACCTTTCTATAGAGAAAGGCAAAAAGCCTTCTTAGTCCACTTAGTGAAATTTTCATATATCTTGAAAAATCACCATAGGGGGGAGTACATGAAATTTTCGAAATCGAAAAAAAATTTTTGATGCCAAAAGGCTTAGAATTGCATGAAACGTCGAGATTTAGTGTCATCTCGAAAAAAAATTTTTTTGAAAAAATCGACTTTTTGGGACTTAGAAAAAATATGAAAATTTTTCTAAGTCCCAGAAAGTTGATTTTTTCAAAAAAATTTTTTTTGAGATGACACTAAATTTCGATGTTTTATGCAGTTTTAAGAGTTTTGGCATCAAAAAAAATTTTCGATTTTGGAAATTTCATGTACTCCCCCCTATGGTGCTTTTTCAAGATCGATAATTGTCAAACCTTTACCACCGGGCAGCACCCCTTAAGCATGTCCGATTTAGGTCAAATTTTGCATGAAGGCTTTTTTCGAGGTGCTTAAACTTTTGAGCACTAGAACTTTACGAAAATAGAGTTGATCCCAAAATTTTGGCACCCTTATATATACAAGAGCGGTAAAAATCAACGTGTTTTGTCGGTTACGTCACTTATACCATCATATATCTGGAACCAAAAGTCACAACCATTTGATCTTCGAACTTGATCAACGGCCCGACAGTAGCTTTCAAACGAGCCCAAGTTTGTTAAAATCGGATCAGCCATCTCTGAGAAAATTGAGCGCGTTCAAATACAACGCTTTTTGTCGGTTACGTCACTTATACAATCATATCTCCGGAACCAAAAGTCACAGCCATTTGATCTTCGAACTTGATCAATGGCCCGCCAGTAGCTTTCAAACGAGTCCAAGTTTGTTCAAATCGGATCAGCCATCTCTGAGAAAATTGAGCGCGTTCAAATACAACGCTTTTTGTCGGTTACGTCACTTATACAATCATATCTCCGGAACCAAAAGTCACAGCCATTTTATCTTCGAACTTGATCAATGCCCCGATAGTAGCTTTCAAACGAGCCCAAGTTTGTTAAAATCGGTTGAGCCATCTCTGAGAAAATTGAGCGCGTTCAAATATCTTCGAAAAGTGCACACACATACACACACACATACACACACACACACATACACACACACACACACACACACAGACATTTTCCGATCTCGTCGAGCTGAGTCGAATGGTATATAACACTATGGGTCTCCGAGGCTCCGTTCGAAAGTCGGTTTTTCCAGCAATTCTAATACCTTTCTATAGAGAAAGGCAAAAAGCCTTCTTAGTCCACTTAGTGAAATTTTCATATATCTTGAAAAATCACCATAGGGGGGAGTACATGAAATTTTCAAAATCGAAAAAAAAATTTTGATGCCAAAAGGCTTAGAATTGCATGAAACGTCGAGATTTAGTGTCATCTCGAAAAAAAATTTTTTGGAAAAAATCGACTTTTTGGGACTTAGAAAAAATATGAAAATTTTTCTAAGTCCCAGAAAGTTGATTTTTTCAAAAAAATTTTTTTTTGAGATGACACTAAATTTCGATGTTTTATGCAGTTTTAAGAGTTTTGGCATCAAAAAAAATTTTCGATTTTGGAAATTTCATGTACTCCCCCCTATGGTGCTTTTTCAAGATCGATAATTGTCAAACCTTTACCACCGGGCAGCACCCCTTAAGCATGTCCGATTTAGGTCAAATTTTGCATGAAGGCTTTTTTCGAGGTGCTTAAACTTTTGAGCACTAGAACTTTACGAAAATAGAGTTGATCCCAAAATTTTGGCACCCTTATATATACAAGAGCGGTAAAAATCAACGTGTTTTGTCGGTTACGTCACTTATACCATCATATATCTGGAACCAAAAGTCACAACCATTTGATCTTCGAACTTGATCAACGGCCCGACAGTAGCTTTCAAACGAGCCCAAGTTTGTTAAAATCGGATCAGCCATCTCTGAGAAAATTGAGCGCGTTCAAATACAACGCTTTTTGTCGATTACGTCACTTATACAATCATATCTCCGGAACCAAAAGTCACAGCCATTTGATCTTCGAACTTGATCAATGGCCCGCCAGTAGCTTTCAAACGAGTCCAAGTTTGTTCAAATCGGTTCAGCCATCTCTGAGAAAATTGAGCGCGTTCAAATACAACGCTTTTTGTCGGTTACGTCACTTATACAATCATATCTCCGGAACCAAAAGTCACAGCCATTTTATCTTCGAACTTGATCAATGCCCCGATAGTAGCTTTCAAACGAGCCTAAGTTTGTTAAAATCGGTTGAGCCATCTCTGAGAAAATTGAGCGCGTTCAAATATCTTCGAAAAGTGCACACACATACACACACACACACATACACACACACACACACATACACACACACACACACAGACATTTTCCGATCTCGTCGAGCTGAGTCGAATGGTATATAACACTATGGGTCTCCGAGGCTCCGTTCGAAAGTCGGTTTTTCCAGCAATTCTAATACCTTTCTATAGAGAAAGGCAAAAAGCCTTCTTAGTCCACTTAGTGAAATTTTCATATATCTTGAAAAATCACCATAGGGGGGAGTACATGAAATTTTCAAAATCGAAAAAAAAATTTTGATGCCAAAAGGCTTAGAATTGCATGAAACGTCGAGATTTAGTGTCATCTCGAAAAAAAATTTTTTGGAAAAAATCGACTTTTTGGGACTTAGAAAAAATATTTGAACGCGCTCAATTTTCTCAGAGATGGCTGAACCGATTTGAACAAACTTGGACTCGTTTGAAAGCTACTGGCGGGCCATTGATCAAGTTCGAAGATCAAATGGCTGTGACTTTTGGTTCCGGAGATATGATTGTATAAGTGACGTAATCGACAAAAAGCGTTGTATTTGAACGCGCTCAATTTTCTCAGAGATGGCTGATCCGATTTTAACAAACTTGGGCTCGTTTGAAAGCTACTGTCGGGCCGTTGATCAAGTTCGAAGATCAAATGGTTGTGACTTTTGGTTCCAGATATATGATGGTATAAGTGACGTAACCGACAAAACACGTTGATTTTTACCGCTCTTGTATATATAAGGGTGCCAAAATTTTGGGATCAACTCTATTTTCGTAAAGTTCTAGTGCTCAAAAGTTTAAGCACCTCGAAAAAAGCCTTCATGCAAAATTTGACCTAAATCGGACATGCTTAAGGGGTGCTGCCCGGTGGTAAAGGTTTGACAATTATCGATCTTGAAAAAGCACCATAGGGGGGAGTACATG
The DNA here is from genome assembly GCF_030247185.1 of Malaya genurostris. Classification (NCBI taxonomy): domain Eukaryota; kingdom Metazoa; phylum Arthropoda; class Insecta; order Diptera; family Culicidae; genus Malaya; species Malaya genurostris. The sequence continues at coordinate 336,742,296 of NC_080571.1, read as the reverse complement.
AAATTTCCAAAATCGAAAATTTTTTTTGATGCCAAAACTCTTAAAACTGCATAAAACATCGAAATTTAGTGTCATCTCAAAAAAAAATTTTTTGGAAAAAATCGACTTTTTGGGACTTAGAAAAAATATGAAAATTTTTCTAAGTCCCAGAAAGTTGATTTTTTCAAAAAAATTTTTTTTTGAGATGACACTAAATTTCGATGTTTTATGCAGTTTTAAGAGTTTTGGCATCAAAAAAAATTTTCGATTTTGGAAATTTCATGTACTCCCCCCTATGGTGCTTTTTCAAGATCGATAATTGTCAAACCTTTACCACCGGGCAGCACCCCTTAAGCATGTCCGATTTAGGTCAAATTTTGCATGAAGGCTTTTTTCGAGGTGCTTAAACTTTTGAGCACTAGAACTTTACGAAAATAGAGTTGATCCCAAAATTTTGGCACCCTTATATATACAAGAGCGGTAAAAATCAACGTGTTTTGTCGGTTACGTCACTTATACCATCATATATCTGGAACCAAAAGTCACAACCATTTGATCTTCGAACTTGATCAACGGCCCGACAGTAGCTTTCAAACGAGCCCAAGTTTGTTAAAATCGGATCAGCCATCTCTGAGAAAATTGAGCGCGTTCAAATACAACGCTTTTTGTCGATTACGTCACTTATACAATCATATCTCCGGAACCAAAAGTCACAGCCATTTGATCTTCGAACTTGATCAATGGCCCGCCAGTAGCTTTCAAACGAGTCCAAGTTTGTTCAAATCGGTTCAGCCATCTCTGAGAAAATTGAGCGCGTTCAAATACAACGCTTTTTGTCGGTTACGTCACTTATACAATCATATCTCCGGAACCAAAAGTCACAGCCATTTTATCTTCGAACTTGATCAATGCCCCGATAGTAGCTTTCAAACGAGCCTAAGTTTGTTAAAATCGGTTGAGCCATCTCTGAGAAAATTGAGCGCGTTCAAATATCTTCGAAAAGTGCACACACATACACACACACACATACACACACACACATACACACACACACACACACACACAGACATTTTCCGATCTCGTCGAGCTGAGTCGAATGGTATATAACACTATGGGTCTCCGAGGCTCCGTTCGAAAGTCGGTTTTTCCAGCAATTCTAATACCTTTCTATAGAGAAAGGCAAAAAGCCTTCTTAGTCCACTTAGTGAAATTTTCATATATCTTGAAAAATCACCATAGGGGGGAGTACATGAAATTTTCAAAATCGAAAAAAAAATTTTGATGCCAAAAGGCTTAGAATTGCATGAAACGTCGAGATTTAGTGTCATCTCGAAAAAAAATTTTTTGGAAAAAATCGACTTTTTGGGACTTAGAAAAAATATGAAAATTTTTCTAAGTCCCAGAAAGTTGATTTTTTCAAAAAAATTTTTTTTTGAGATGACACTAAATTTCGATGTTTTATGCAGTTTTAAGAGTTTTGGCATCAAAAAAAATTTTCGATTTTGGAAATTTCATGTACTCCCCCCTATGGTGCTTTTTCAAGATCGATAATTGTCAAACCTTTACCACCGGGCAGCACCCCTTAAGCATGTCCGATTTAGGTCAAATTTTGCATGAAGGCTTTTTTCGAGGTGCTTAAACTTTTGACCACTAGAACTTTACGAAAATAGAGTTGATCCCAAAATTTTGGCACCCTTATATATACAAGAGCGGTAAAAATCAACGTGTTTTGTCGGTTACGTCACTTATACCATCATATATCTGGAACCAAAAGTCACAACCATTTGATCTTCGAACTTGATCAACGGCCCGACAGTAGCTTTCAAACGAGCCCAAGTTTGTTAAAATCGGATCAGCCATCTCTGAGAAAATTGAGCGCGTTCAAATACAACGCTTTTTGTCGATTACGTCACTTATACAATCATATCTCCGGAACCAAAAGTCACAGCCATTTGATCTTCGAACTTGATCAATGGCCCGCCAGTAGCTTTCAAACGAGTCCAAGTTTGTTCAAATCGGTTCAGCCATCTCTGAGAAAATTGAGCGCGTTCAAATACAACGCTTTTTGTCGGTTACGTCACTTATACAATCATATCTCCGGAACCAAAAGTCACAGCCATTTTATCTTCGAACTTGATCAATGCCCCGATAGTAGCTTTCAAACGAGCCTAAGTTTGTTAAAATCGGTTGAGCCATCTCTGAGAAAATTGAGCGCGTTCAAATATCTTCGAAAAGTGCACACACATACACACACACACACATACACACACACACACATACACACACACACACATACACACACACACACACACAGACATTTTCCGATCTCGTCGAGCTGAGTCGAATGGTATATAACACTATGGGTCTCCGAGGCTCCGTTCGAAAGTCGGTTTTTCCAGCAATTCTAATACCTTTCTATAGAGAAAGGCAAAAAGCCTTCTTAGTCCACTTAGTGAAATTTTCATATATCTTGAAAAATCACCATAGGGGGGAGTACATGAAATTTTCAAAATCGAAAAAAAAATTTTGATGCCAAAAGGCTTAGAATTGCATGAAACGTCGAGATTTAGTGTCATCTCGAAAAAAAATTTTTTGGAAAAAATCGACTTTTTGGGACTTAGAAAAAATATGAAAATTTTTCTAAGTCCCAGAAAGTTGATTTTTTCAAAAAAATTTTTTTTTGAGATGACACTAAATTTCGATGTTTTATGCAGTTTTAAGAGTTTTGGCATCAAAAAAAATTTTCGATTTTGGAAATTTCATGTACTCCCCCCTATGGTGCTTTTTCAAGATCGATAATTGTCAAACCTTTACCACCGGGCAGCACCCCTTAAGCATGTCCGATTTAGGTCAAATTTTGCATGAAGGCTTTTTTCGAGGTGCTTAAACTTTTGAGCACTAGAACTTTACGAAAATAGAGTTGATCCCAAAATTTTGGCACCCTTATATATACAAGAGCGGTAAAAATCAACGTGTTTTGTCGGTTACGTCACTTATACCATCATATATCTGGAACCAAAAGTCACAACCATTTGATCTTCGAACTTGATCAACGGCCCGACAGTAGCTTTCAAACGAGCCCAAGTTTGTTAAAATCGGATCAGCCATCTCTGAGAAAATTGAGCGCGTTCAAATACAACGCTTTTTGTCGATTACGTCACTTATACAATCATATCTCCGGAACCAAAAGTCACAGCCATTTGATCTTCGAACTTGATCAATGGCCCGCCAGTAGCTTTCAAACGAGTCCAAGTTTGTTCAAATCGGTTCAGCCATCTCTGAGAAAATTGAGCGCGTTCAAATACAACGCTTTTTGTCGGTTACGTCACTTATACAATCATATCTCCGGAACCAAAAGTCACAGCCATTTTATCTTCGAACTTGATCAATGCCCCGATAGTAGCTTTCAAACGAGCCTAAGTTTGTTAAAATCGGTTGAGCCATCTCTGAGAAAATTGAGCGCGTTCAAATATCTTCGAAAAGTGCACACACATACACACACACACATACACACACACACATACACACACACACACACACACACAGACATTTTCCGATCTCGTCGAGCTGAGTCGAATGGTATATAACACTATGGGTCTCCGAGGCTCCGTTCGAAAGTCGGTTTTTCCAGCAATTCTAATACCTTTCTATAGAGAAAGGCAAAAAGCCTTCTTAGTCCACTTAGTGAAATTTTCATATATCTTGAAAAATCACCATAGGGGGGAGTACATGAAATTTTCAAAATCGAAAAAAAAATTTTGATGCCAAAAGGCTTAGAATTGCATGAAACGTCGAGATTTAGTGTCATCTCGAAAAAAAATTTTTTGGAAAAAATCGACTTTTTGGGACTTAGAAAAAATATGAAAATTTTTCTAAGTCCCAGAAAGTTGATTTTTTCAAAAAAATTTTTTTTTGAGATGACACTAAATTTCGATGTTTTATGCAGTTTTAAGAGTTTTGGCATCAAAAAAAATTTTCGATTTTGGAAATTTCATGTACTCCCCCCTATGGTGCTTTTTCAAGATCGATAATTGTCAAACCTTTACCACCGGGCAGCACCCCTTAAGCATGTCCGATTTAGGTCAAATTTTGCATGAAGGCTTTTTTCGAGGTGCTTAAACTTTTGACCACTAGAACTTTACGAAAATAGAGTTGATCCCAAAATTTTGGCACCCTTATATATACAAGAGCGGTAAAAATCAACGTGTTTTGTCGGTTACGTCACTTATACCATCATATATCTGGAACCAAAAGTCACAACCATTTGATCTTCGAACTTGATCAACGGCCCGACAGTAGCTTTCAAACGAGCCCAAGTTTGTTAAAATCGGATCAGCCATCTCTGAGAAAATTGAGCGCGTTCAAATACAACGCTTTTTGTCGATTACGTCACTTATACAATCATATCTCCGGAACCAAAAGTCACAGCCATTTGATCTTCGAACTTGATCAATGGCCCGCCAGTAGCTTTCAAACGAGTCCAAGTTTGTTCAAATCGGTTCAGCCATCTCTGAGAAAATTGAGCGCGTTCAAATACAACGCTTTTTGTCGGTTACGTCACTTATACAATCATATCTCCGGAACCAAAAGTCACAGCCATTTTATCTTCGAACTTGATCAATGCCCCGATAGTAGCTTTCAAACGAGCCTAAGTTTGTTAAAATCGGTTGAGCCATCTCTGAGAAAATTGAGCGCGTTCAAATATCTTCGAAAAGTGCACACACATACACACACACACACATACACACACACACACATACACACACACACACATACACACACACACACACACAGACATTTTCCGATCTCGTCGAGCTGAGTCGAATGGTATATAACACTATGGGTCTCCGAGGCTCCGTTCGAAAGTCGGTTTTTCCAGCAATTCTAATACCTTTCTATAGAGAAAGGCAAAAAGCCTTCTTAGTCCACTTAGTGAAATTTTCATATATCTTGAAAAATCACCATAGGGGGGAGTACATGAAATTTTCAAAATCGAAAAAAAAATTTTGATGCCAAAAGGCTTAGAATTGCATGAAACGTCGAGATTTAGTGTCATCTCGAAAAAAAATTTTTTGGAAAAAATCGACTTTTTGGGACTTAGAAAAAATATGAAAATTTTTCTAAGTCCCAGAAAGTTGATTTTTTCAAAAAAATTTTTTTTTGAGATGACACTAAATTTCGATGTTTTATGCAGTTTTAAGAGTTTTGGCATCAAAAAAAATTTTCGATTTTGGAAATTTCATGTACTCCCCCCTATGGTGCTTTTTCAAGATCGATAATTGTCAAACCTTTACCACCGGGCAGCACCCCTTAAGCATGTCCGATTTAGGTCAAATTTTGCATGAAGGCTTTTTTCGAGGTGCTTAAACTTTTGAGCACTAGAACTTTACGAAAATAGAGTTGATCCCAAAATTTTGGCACCCTTATATATACAAGAGCGGTAAAAATCAACGTGTTTTGTCGGTTACGTCACTTATACCATCATATATCTGGAACCAAAAGTCACAACCATTTGATCTTCGAACTTGATCAACGGCCCGACAGTAGCTTTCAAACGAGCCCAAGTTTGTTAAAATCGGATCAGCCATCTCTGAGAAAATTGAGCGCGTTCAAATACAACGCTTTTTGTCGATTACGTCACTTATACAATCATATCTCCGGAACCAAAAGTCACAGCCATTTGATCTTCGAACTTGATCAATGGCCCGCCAGTAGCTTTCAAACGAGTCCAAGTTTGTTCAAATCGGTTCAGCCATCTCTGAGAAAATTGAGCGCGTTCAAATACAACGCTTTTTGTCGGTTACGTCACTTATACAATCATATCTCCGGAACCAAAAGTCACAGCCATTTTATCTTCGAACTTGATCAATGCCCCGATAGTAGCTTTCAAACGAGCCTAAGTTTGTTAAAATCGGTTGAGCCATCTCTGAGAAAATTGAGCGCGTTCAAATATCTTCGAAAAGTGCACACACATACACACACACACACATACACACACACACAGACATTTTCCGATCTCGTCGAGCTGAGTCGAATGGTATATAACACTATGGGTCTCCGAGGCTCCGTTCGAAAGTCGGTTTTTCCAGCAATTCTAATACCTTTCTATAGAGAAAGGCAAAAAGCCTTCTTAGTCCACTTAGTGAAATTTTCATATATCTTGAAAAATCACCATAGGGGGGAGTACATGAAATTTTCAAAATCGAAAAAAAAATTTTGATGCCAAAAGGCTTAGAATTGCATGAAACGTCGAGATTTAGTGTCATCTCGAAAAAAAATTTTTTGGAAAAAATCGACTTTTTGGGACTTAGAAAAAATATGAAAATTTTTCTAAGTCCCAGAAAGTTGATTTTTTCAAAAAAATTTTTTTTTTGAGATGACACTAAATTTCGATGTTTTATGCAGTTTTAAGAGTTTTGGCATCAAAAAAAATTTTCGATTTTGGAAATTTCATGTACTCCCCCCTATGGTGCTTTTTCAAGATCGATAATTGTCAAACCTTTACCACCGGGCAGCACCCCTTAAGCATGTCCGATTTAGGTCAAATTTTGCATGAAGGCTTTTTTCGAGGTGCTTAAACTTTTGAGCACTAGAACTTTACGAAAATAGAGTTGATCCCAAAATTTTGGCACCCTTATATATACAAGAGCGGTAAAAATCAACGTGTTTTGTCGGTTACGTCACTTATACCATCATATATCTGGAACCAAAAGTCACAACCATTTGATCTTCGAACTTGATCAACGGCCCGACAGTAGCTTTCAAACGAGCCCAAGTTTGTTAAAATCGGATCAGCCATCTCTGAGAAAATTGAGCGCGTTCAAATACAACGCTTTTTGTCGATTACGTCACTTATACAATCATATCTCCGGAACCAAAAGTCACAGCCATTTGATCTTCGAACTTGATCAATGGCCCGCCAGTAGCTTTCAAACGAGTCCAAGTTTGTTCAAATCGGTTCAGCCATCTCTGAGAAAATTGAGCGCGTTCAAATACAACGCTTTTTGTCGGTTACGTCACTTATACAATCATATCTCCGGAACCAAAAGTCACAGCCATTTTATCTTCGAACTTGATCAATGCCCCGATAGTAGCTTTCAAACGAGCCTAAGTTTGTTAAAATCGGTTGAGCCATCTCTGAGAAAATTGAGCGCGTTCAAATATCTTCGAAAAGTGCACACACATACACACACACACACATACACACACACACATACACACACACACACACACACACAGACATTTTCCGATCTCGTCGAGCTGAGTCGAATGGTATATAACACTATGGGTCTCCGAGGCTCCGTTCGAAAGTCGGTTTTTCCAGCAATTCTAATACCTTTCTATAGAGAAAGGCAAAAAGCCTTCTTAGTCCACTTAGTGAAATTTTCATATATCTTGAAAAATCACCATAGGGGGGAGTACATGAAATTTTCAAAATCGAAAAAAAAATTTTGATGCCAAAAGGCTTAGAATTGCATGAAACGTCGAGATTTAGTGTCATCTCGAAAAAAAATTTTTTGGAAAAAATCGACTTTTTGGGACTTAGAAAAAATATGAAATATTGTCCCAGAAAGTTGATTTTTTCAAAAAAATTTTTTTTTGAGATGACACTAAATTTCGATGTTTTATGCAGTTTTAAGAGTTTTGGCATCAAAAAAAATTTTCGATTTTGGAAATTTCATGTACTCCCCCCTATGGTGCTTTTTCAAGATCGATAATTGTCAAACCTTTACCACCGGGCAGCACCCCTTAAGCATGTCCGATTTAGGTCAAATTTTGCATGAAGGCTTTTTTCGAGGTGCTTAAACTTTTGAGCACTAGAACTTTACGAAAATAGAGTTGATCCCAAAATTTTGGCACCCTTATATATACAAGAGCGGTAAAAATCAACGTGTTTTGTCGGTTACGTCACTTATACCATCATATATCTGGAACCAAAAGTCACAACCATTTGATCTTCGAACTTGATCAACGGCCCGACAGTAGCTTTCAAACGAGCCCAAGTTTGTTAAAATCAGATCAGCCATCTCTGAGAAAATTGAGCGCGTTCAAATACAACGCTTTTTGTCGATTACGTCACTTATACAATCATATCTCCGGAACCAAAAGTCACAGCCATTTGATCTTCGAACTTGATCAATGGCCCGCCAGTAGCTTTCAAACGAGTCCAAGTTTGTTCAAATCGGTTCAGCCATCTCTGAGAAAATTGAGCGCGTTCAAATACAACGCTTTTTGTCGGTTACGTCACTTATACAATCATATCTCCGGAACCAAAAGTCACAGCCATTTTATCTTCGAACTTGATCAATGCCCCGATAGTAGCTTTCAAACGAGCCTAAGTTTGTTAAAATCGGTTGAGCCATCTCTGAGAAAATTGAGCGCGTTCAAATATCTTCGAAAAGTGCACACACATACACACACACACACATACACACACACACACATACACACACACACACACACACACAGACATTTTCCGATCTCGTCGAGCTGAGTCGAATGGTATATAACACTATGGGTCTCCGAGGCTCCGTTCGAAAGTCGGTTTTTCCAGCAATTCTAATACCTTTCTATAGAGAAAGGCAAAAATACACCGAAGCCGGAAGTCGGATCAGGATCAACTTTTCGGTGACCTTTTAAAGTTTTTCAAGACCTTGCATCTTAATTTTTTAAAAAGCGGATAAGAAATATTTGAGAAAATTTAGTAACTGCGCACTATCATACATTTGCACATTTTGCCTTGTAATTCCGAAACCGGAAGGCAAGGGAGAGAGAGAGAGAGAAGTCTTGATTCACAGCTCTTATTCGAGGGAAATGAAGAAAAATTTGCAATACTATCGCGTAAAGAATAATAACTTCCTTTTTATGTAAATGAAATCACATGATACAAAATAAACGAGTGAATAGGATTTAGACAAAATAGTTGATTCATTGCATTGACATATTCTAAACAGTTGTTATAAAATCAGTTTAAATCACCAAATAAAGGTCAACAGATCTCACGCGCGTCTTGATTCTTTATTATTAATTGGTTATATTCGTTGATCTGGGCAGCCGGCTTCCGAGAAAAATATTAATATATTGTTCGAAATATTAATATCAAGTGTTTTTGCCTTTCTCTATAGAAAGGTATTAGAATTGCTGGAAAAACCGACTTTCGAACGGAGCCTCGGAGACCCATAGTGTTATATACCATTCGACTCAGCTCGACGAGATCGGAAAATGTCTGTGTGTGTGTGTGTGTGTATGTGTGTGTGTATGTGTGTGTGTGTATGTGTGTGTGTGTATGTGTGTGTGTGTATGTGTGTGCACTTTTCGAAGATATTTGAACGCGCTCAATTTTCTCAGAGATGGCTCAACCGATTTGAACAAACTTGGGCTCGTTTGAAAGCTACTATCGGGGCATTGATCAAGTTCGAAGATAAAATGGCTGTGACTTTTGGTTCCAGATATATGATGGTATAAGTGACGTAACCGACAAAACACGTTGATTTTTACCGCTCTTATATATATAAGGGTGCCAAAATTTTGGGATCAACTCTATTTTCGTAAAGTTCTAGTGCTCAAAAGTTTAAGCACCTCGAAAAAAGTCTTCATGCAAAATTTGACCTAAATCGGACATGCTTAAGGGGTGCTGCCCGGTGGTAAAGGTTTGGCAATTTTCGATCTTGAAAAAGCACCATAGGGGGGAGTACATGAAATTTCCAAATCGAAAATTTTTTTTGATGCCAAAACTCTTAAAACTGCATAAAACATCGAAATTTAGTGTCATCTCAAAAAAAATTTTTTTTGGAAAAATCAACTTTCTGGGACTTAGAAAAATTTTCATATTTTTTCTAAGTCCCAAAAAGTCGATTTTTTCAAAAAAATTTTTTTTCGAGATGACACTAAATCTCGACGTTTCATGCAATTCTAAGCCTTTTGGCATCAAAAATTTTTTTTCGATTTCGAAAATTTCATGTACTCCCCCCTATGGTGATTTTTCAAGATATATGAAAATTTCACTAAGTGGACTAAGAAGGCTTTTTTTAGATTAGCATCACTGTTCTCATACAAATAGGCAACGCAAATGTCAAGCACTAGTTTGGAAAAATGATGCTGACTGTGTGACATAAACACTGAAGCATGCTTTTGTGAACTACTTGAATCAATCTGAATCAAATGGTGTCAAAATTAGTATCCAAAATTATTTAATAAAAGTATGAAACATATTTTCATGAGACTGTTATGAAAGAAGAGAAAGGCATTATCACACCACTAGGTGGATTAAGAAGGGTTTTGCCTTTCTCTATAGAAAGGTATTAGAATTGCTGGAAAAACCGACTTTCGAACGGAGCCTCGGAGACCCATAGTGTTATATACCATTCGACTCAGTTCGTCGAGATCGGAAAATGTCTGTGTGTGTGTGTGTGTGTGTGTGTATGTGTGTGTGTGTATGTGTGTGTGTGTGTATGTGTGTGCACTTTTCGAAGATATTTGAACGCGCTCAATTTTCTCAGAGATGGCTGAACCGATTTGAACAAACTTGGGCTCGTTTGAAAGCTACTGTCGGGCCATTGATCAAGTTCGAAGATCAAATGGCTGTGATTTTTGGTTCAGGAGATATGATTCTATAAGTGACGTAACCGACAAAAAGCGTTGTATTTGAACGCGCTCAATTTTCTCAGAGATGGCTGAACCGATTTGAACAAACTTGGACTCGTTTGAAAGCTACTGGCGGGCCATTGATCAAGTTCGAAGATCAAATGGCTGTGACTTTTGGTTCCGGAGATATGATTGTATAAGTGACGTAACCGACAAAAATCGTGCTATTTGAACGCGCTCAATTTTCTCAGAGATGGCTGAACCGATTTTAACAAACTTGGGCTCGTTTGAAAGCTACTGTCGGACCATTGATCAAGTTCGAAGATCAAATGGCTGTGACTTTTGGTTCCGGAGATATGATTGTATAAGTGACGTAACCGACAAAAAGCGTTGTATTTGAACGCGCTCAATTTTCTCAGAGATGGCTGATCCGATTTTAACAAACTTGGGCTCGTTTGAAAGCTACTGTCGGACCATTGATCAAGTTCGAAGATCAAATGGCTGTGACTTTTGGTTCCGGAGATATGATTGTATAAGTGACGTAACCGACAAAAAGCGTTGTATTTGAACGCGCTCAATTTTCTCAGAGATGGCTGATCCGATTTTAACAAACTTGGACTCGTTTGAAAGCTACTGGCGAGCCATTGATCAAGTTCGAAGATCAAATGGCTGTGACTTTTGGTTCCAGAAATATGATTGTATAAGTGACGTAACCGACAAAACACGTTGATTTTTACCGCTCTTGTATATATAAGGGTGCCAAAATTTTGGGATCAACTCTATTTTCGTAAAGTTCTAGTGCTCAAAAGTTCAAGCACCTCGAAAAAAGCCTTCATGCAAAATTTGACCTAAATTGGACATGCTTAAGGGGTGCTGCCCGGTGGTAAAGGTTTGACAATTATCGATCTTGAAAAAGCACCATAGGGGGGAGTACATGAAATTTCCAAAATAAAAAATTTTTTTTGATGCCAAAACTCTTAAAACTGCATAAAACATCGAAATTTAGTGTTATCCCGAAAAAATTTTTTTTTGAAAAAATCAACTTTCTGGGACTTAGAAAAATTTTCATATTTTTTCTAAGTCCCAAAAAGTCGACTTTTTCAAAAAAATTTTTTTTCGAGATGACACTAAATCTCGACGTTTCATGCAATTCTAAGCCTTTTGGCATCAAAAATTTTTTTTCGATTTCGAAAATTTCATGTACTCCCCCCTATGGTGATTTTCAAGATATATGAAAATTTCACTAAGTGGACTAAGAAGGCTTTTTTTATTTTAGATTAGCATCACTGTTCTCATACAAATAGGCAACGCAAATGTCAAGCACTAGTTTGGAAAAATGATGCTGACTGTGTGACATAAACACTGAAGCATGCTTTTGTGAACTACTCGAATCAATCTGAATCAATTGGTGTCAAAATTAGTATCCAAAATTATTTAATAAAAGTATGAAACATATTTTCATGAGACTGTTATGAAAGAAGAGAAAGGCATTATCACACCACTAGGTGGATTAAGAAGGGTTTTTTACTATGTATTCAATATACCGATATATGTTATCTTGTAATATCAACGGATTTGCGCAATAGTTGAATTTTATCATTCAATTAATAATCCTGAAAGACAATAAATAACATGGAAGAAGAAAACATTCCCAATAAAACTTTTCTCCGAAGCTAGAAGGAAATTGATAGGTTGAATGAAGAGATAATTTAGTAAAATAGAGTAATCAGAAGTCAAACATTGAAAATATCTGATAACTGAAAGGAAAAAGAAACTCCTGCAATTGTCGCCTTTTACAACATGGAAGCAGGAACCCAGTGGATCTATTCTTGATTCATTTTTTCCGCCGGATTCCACACGGTATCTAGGCTGGTACAGTCCGGAGAGAGCTAATAGGTACTATCAATCTCCTAGTGGGCTCCAGCCCCTCATTTTCTCCTTGTAATAGTAATAGTAATAGTAGCTGATACCAAAAACTATCTGCTGGTGTAGAAAAATAGTTAAACACTTGTTCTTAATTTAACGCTTAAGGTGTCAAATGTTTCCAATATTCTATTATTCTATTAGCTCGTATCAAATGCGGCATATTAAATGCGTATGTGATTGCTTTGGATTCACGGGTGTTTTGAAAACACGATTTTTTTTCACTAAATGGTATTCGGAGTTTTGAACTGCTATTGCTAAAACTAAAGTCCATTATTGTACCATTATGATATTTGGTTTTAATCAAACTTGTACTTTGAAATCGCTTCCAACCGCTATCGGCTTGGCACTCAGTGTATTAAACAGTTTTTCCTGCCATTCGAGCTCAATTTTTTTACGGTTTTTAGGAACTCAGAAGTAGAAGATAAATTAATACGTCGTTATTCCAAATAAAGGTTAGATTTTTTTGCCAAACTGCCGAATAAAAGTTCATAAACGAATCAGTGTTGGTAATGACAGTTTCTTATAGTTTAAATCAGGGATTCCCAAAGTGGGGTCGATATCCTTTTTGTGGGGGTCCACGTAAACGAAAACTGACTATGGGGGTCGACGAGGTCTAGAAATCAACCCCCTATTGTTCGATATAAGGTGTTATTTGAAATATTTACGCTAAAAAAGTTGTGTTTATTTGACCATCCGCAGAAGTTGCATTTTACATCAATAATAAAAAAGCAAGAAATTGAATTTTCAAAGGAATTTGTTGATGGGGATCTGAGGCCTAAGTTAGTTTTAGTAAAGGGGTCCATGACCCAAAATAGTTTGGGAACCCCTGGTTTAAATTATACAAGTCATCAGCACTCCTGCAAACAAAAAAAAGTTTTACAATCGCATCAACGCAAATTTATGACACAAAAAGTTGATTTTCCTTCCTTATAAACTACAGCGCTCCAATTTATGATTGTTGATCTGAATAAGCACCACGTATGAGTAAACAATCTTGGAACTAAGCCCTGCCATCGATAGTCCCATTCAACACCAGCTTAATCCGTTCTAACCTCTCCGCGTCGATTAAGCAGGGCCTCTCAAGTTGAAATCGAAGGTACTTCAAACACCATTAATTCGAACTCGTTGCGAGTCTTCCATTGAAATTGCTTTACATAAATAATTTGCGTCCCACTCACCGGAATTCGAACCGCCATCGTCCATCGGCCAGACCGGAGAAACCGGCGTTGTCATCGATTCTAAGTGCTCATTATTTGCTGATTGAAAAGATAGGCTCTGAAAAATTGCATTAAAAGTTGATCGTTTCTCAATCTCTCTCAAAGATCGGTCGGTCGGTCACTCCACAAGGGTGTTAATTCTACTGTTGCATTTTACATCGTTTTCGTTTACTAGCAATTTAATGCTGGCTGCGCCGTCGAACCGATTGGAATTCAGGTGGGATATGGAGTTTATGGTAATGAACCACTTCTTTTTATTATTATTATTTGCTAGATTCGATTGTGTTAGTTCTAATGTAAACAGCTAGATGGGGGCTTTCCAATGCTAGAGATTTACCGTGGGGCAAATTTCAATCGAATACTAATTCACCTCAAAGTGTTGTCAGCGAACAGGCGAACGAACGGATCGTGCCAAAGTTGCGAGTGCCGTTAATCAAGTTCAGGGTGAGCACTTACTTACAATCAATGACACAAATGCACTTACTTGTATGTATGTGTGTGGGTTGTCCCAGCCCAACCCGCGGACGGACGGCAGTTCGGTTCACACTCTTTGTGTGAAACTTCCACCTCATTAGGCTTTTCAGCGTGTGAATCCATCAATCCGCTGAGGCTGGGGCCGCTGTTGGGGCCATCCGATTCGTATCATTCGTCGAACGTGCGATGGGATGCAACCGTGAGGATGCAAATTGCACAGTTTCACCGCCTCCGGGGCAGGACTAAGTCAACAGAAGGCGGTAGAAAAGAGAGAATCAACATAAATTTAAATAAGCATGATTTCCATCACCGAAGGGAAGAGAGACAAACCATCCGAGGTGTTTGCTGAAGCTATCCATATTTGCATATGATGAGTCTTCTGTGGGGTCATCTCCTTTCCTTTCGATTAGTTTCTGACAGCCAGCAGGGATTTGGGCGTGAAATGCAAAGCGAACCATTTTCACCTGGGAAACTCTGACTAAGGAATGATTTTGAAAAGGTTCTTCGAGGATTTTGAATGACGCAGTAGGCTTAGCGTGTGTGACGGTTTGGCATGATCGAGATAGATCACGTGGTCAGTTCGAATTGACCGTCGTAAACTCGAGACACTTGTCACACGGTCCCAATCATCGGGCATCGGGCGAAATCCAATATGAAAGATGAAATTGATCTACTCTGTTGTGCATTGTGCAATCTGCAATGCAACGACGCACAGTGGTTCGAATCAATAAAAACGTGGACATAAATCCGTAGCTGCCAAACTATTCTTTTAATGCATATAGTTGCTTTTAAGAAATTGTTTACAAATATATACCGCGTAATTTAATCCTATACTTAATTGTTCATGGCCTACATTGACAAAAAATATAACCATAACTTATTTTTCTGAAGAGATAGAAATTTTTTTTTCTGCAAAGTTTTAGAACTAAAGACTGTCCCAGAAAGTATGGACGCAACCAAAAACCGCTGCCATTTCGCAATGGTTCAGAATCTGTCAATTTTTATGGCTGCGTCCCGTTGTTTACACTCTTCTCTAACCACTTGTGCAGTTGTTTATTCGTTTTCATTAGTTTGTTTCGAAATGCGTGGACTTTCAGCAGAACAACGTCGAAAAATTGTGTACAAATGGTGCACAGAACGCGGACTGTCACTGAGAAAGACAAAAATGGACGAAGTAAGTGAAAAAGCCATGCGAAATGCAATCAGGGAGTTCGGTGAGGAATAATTGAAGAATATAAAAAAATCCCATATTTTTGTTGAAGGAAGTGCATAGGTTTGTCCTTTCCTGGCAAGGTTATACAAAATTTTACCCTCTTTTCTATCTAGGAAATCTTGTGCTGAAGCGAAACATGCAACTTAATGCTAATCCTATCCAAATTAAACTTTTGATAATTTTTCGGATTTTCAATAACTGAAACTAACTTTAAAAAGGCCTAGAAAAAGTGCATCGAGTTCTATTTAGATTTTTTTCTAATACACTGGACCCTCAATTTACGCGCAAAGTCGGGGGTGCGTGAATTAAGTAAAACATCGCGTTATTTCAAATTTTTCGCGTAAAAAAGTTTTTCTCAATACCATTCGATTTTAGTGTAAATAACACAAAAAATCTAACCACATTCATACGCAAAAGCATATAGGGCCGTCTGAGCATATTCTGAGACTACGGAAATCCGTAAGAGATATTTCAAGATCCATGAATTACTTGTAGTATTGTCCTTAGAGACTACGCTGTGCCACAGTACGTACTGCAAACGGTAGGATCTATTTTTTGTTTGCTGTTCATATTTTTAGATCTACACATTGCTCACTTGTCTATGTATAGCTGTTCCAGGTATATTCTCAGTAGTTCAAGAACTTTAAGGAAAACAGATGTTAAGATCTTCACGAGCATTCAGCTACTTATGTATAATTTTTCAATACTGGTCATAGCCGTGGTGCTACCTAGTACCTACTTGCCTATTTTGATTTGATCCAGGAACGTTCACAGTCATCTTCACAGAACTTCAGTGAAAACAGATCTTAAGATCTACACAAACAATTCGCAGCTCTTGTATAGTATTTCAATGCTGCTCATAGTCACGTAGCTACATATTGCTTACTTGTCTATTCTGATCTGTTTCAATAATATTTTCAGTCATCCAATGATTTCAGTGAATCGCGAATACGGAATGTGTATATTAAGTTTTTTAATGCACTTTGTTATTTCGGTAGCTCTTAAAGCCTGAGCTTCAGGTAGTTTTTAGACGATCTAGAATATTCACAATAAGCAAATGATTTACACGTGGTATCACGAACAGGAATTTATACACGGTTCGTGATAGTTCTCTTGATTACGCTGGTAGATCTTAAGGCCTATACTCCAAGTAGTTTTTGGATGAACAAGCACTATTTCATAACTCATCACAATGATCCAACTAATTGAATGTGATACCATGAGTATGGACTACAAAAAAGAAACTCACTAATGTCATCGGTTTCGTTGATAGATCTCAAGGCCTATATTCCAAATCGCAACAATTTGCTTAAGCAAGCATGAGCTTGTTCATGCGTGTTTACGCGAGTCCTGACTGGTAGTCGCTGGTTCCACTTCTCCTCGAAATTCATATAGAAATATCTTTCATATATTTGCAAACATGCATAGCATGTATAATAAAAATCTATATACATTATTATCTTGTTATACACTATATTACTTTGAAAGCTGGAATGCTACACAGTTCGAAAATGTCTTGTGATTTTACATTTTATAATATGCACATAAACGGAGAGTCGAATTTCACACAAATTTATATTCAAGAACATGTGAAATTGTGTGATTTGAATATTACATGGCTTCAAATCGAATGAAATAACACACTAAAGATCGATAATTGAAGCGAGACATGAACAGAGAAACATTGGATCATAAGCTCACCGGTTACTCGGCTGAACCACAGAAGTACTCAACAGGGTGGCAAGTGACCGGGAAAATCGGGAAAACCGGGAATTTGGTTTTTCCGGGAAAAACCGGGAAAAGTCGGGAATTTTAGTGCAAATCCGGGAAAAAGTTTACTAGTCCTAATCTTAGTAACGATTTTCAGCATCATGATTTTCCTGATACAACAAATGAAAAGATGAAGGCCATTTTGTGTTTGAACTAGGAGTTCGGAACAAGTTTTGAAACTTCTTATTGTCCTTCACAGCTTCAATGGTGCACAATCCATTGAAAATGGAGCCAACACCTCAGCAATTTTAAATAAATAAGAGCTTTCTTAGTTGCCATTATTAACAGCACAATGAATGCTCATAATGAAAAATAAGGATAATTTGGATGCTTTTGCTGGATTTCTATTAAATCTCGAACAATATTAGAAAAGATCCCAAGTGCAAATGACAGTTTCTCTTTGTTTATTTTCTCTTTCAATTTTTACGGCGTAGATCGAAAGTAGATAATTTCAGTCGTTATTCTATGCAAAGTGTAGGATAGAAGGATTGCCTATAGGACCGTAACAATCGGAAGAAAGAGTAAAGAAAGAGGAACTGTCATTTGCACTTAGAACCTGTTCTAGTGTTTGTCTTCAAATTTCAGAATAAGTATGCATAATGGGTTTCAATTTTTTTAAGAATTCTTAGGAGCCGTGTTTTTAGTTGCCAGCTAATGATTCCACTACCCCGGTAACCAATAAGCACATACTAATGCCTCATTATGACAGCAAATAATCGCTAATTAGCATTTCAATCGCACTTGAGACTAAATTAAAGCCGATTTTGGCAAAATTTATGGCTGGTGTGCATTCTGCAAGCTGAGTTCTAACTAATTTACAACCGATGAGTTTTCAGATTTCAGATATAGAGCTATAAGCATTTTTGGTGCTCATAAAAGGCTGTTTTAGTGCCATTATTAATGCTTACTGGTTAGCTGGGTAATTTCACCAAGATTTGTCTCAGTAATGTGAAATTGTGACAATACTTGTTGTTCAATAGGATTCACAAAATCGACAAAGCTGTCGACTTTCATTTTATCCACCGTTTGCAAGGAGTATTTGATTTCCTTCTTTGACAGCTGAAACTGGTTTTTCAGAGTTCGGAAGAGTCTGTTCAGTGTCGATGATAGGAGAATCAAATTTAGATAATCTCAGTCCCTAAAGGCATAGATTGTTGTTGTTTTACCAAAGTGACAAACGTACATTTTAAGAATTCTAGAAGGATTTTGTTCTCTCGCCAAAACCCAACTCTGAAGGGATATCGTATATGTTGTTAGCAGTGGTCCTCATGTGCACCTCGTGCACTGCACAACTGGTCAAACTGTCAACTCTGTGAGAACTTGTATGCACACATTCAGGAGAGGTTTCAGTGGCTTATGCTTATGGCAGTTGAAAAAAAAATTGCTGGCTCAGTTGCAACGTCGAAACGGTTCTGATACCATACCATATTAGCAGTGCACAACCCGTAAATTTAGTCACGAGACGTCACTGGTTGTTAGAAGGAATCGGGTTTTCGGGAGAAGTGTTGTGCTTTAGTTCATTCATTTTTAATTTTTAACCTTATACTATACCAGGCTAAAAAAAGTATTGGAATACACTAGTCCGCGACCGGTCCAAAAGAACTAGTTCTCCTCGAAGATTGAGTGAACTGGAGTTCTTTATTGTAGAATGATAGCTCTTTATTCTTCTCAATAGAATAGTCTTTCAAAACGTTTGCTGGTTTGAAGAATCTGGTAGAAGTTCGCGTACTTCGAAAATGTATTCAAAAGAGAATGATTATTGATAGAACACATGCTAAAAGATTTCATTATTATAATTTATAGCTCTCATATTATTTTCAAAGAAACATACAAAGTTTCAGAAAAACGAAAAAACGGTTCAATAGAACTAATTCTTTCGGCACAACTATCATGTTTTCAGCAGTTCTTTGACATGAACGGTTTTGCCGATTTCTAGAATACACTCCTAACTTGCATAAGTTTTAAGAAGGACTGATTTTCCAGATAGGCTTTAAAAGACTGATTCAGCGGTAGTCTTGAAAAAGATTGAATAGTTCTAAAAATAATGATTTTAATTTTAATTGTAAGACTTTAAATTTAATTTTTCATCATTAGGCTTTCAAATAACTGATGATATTTCTGGAAAACTACAAAACACCACCAATAATCGTCTAATATGATGTGAAAGCTGCGCTTCAGAGCATTCTTGGAAAAAGCAAGAAGTTTAAATAAATTGTGTTTATTTTTCAAGCAAATTGCAAGAATTTTGATGCTTCATTCCTTCATGAAATGCAAGACTGATCACTTTCATCACCGTTGGAGAGATATGTTTCTTGTTTTAATCCTATTGCTACATCGAAGTTACTGGCGAAGTAAAAGACGAAATAAAGATGGAATACATTGGACTGAATGGTACTGTTAGTTCAGAAGATGAATGTTTGGACAAACTGTGGGTGAGAGTTTTAATCGTAGTTCCAAGGAGATACCAGAAAAATAGTTATTTCTCAACTCTCGATGTTTTTGGACATGTTAAAAAACCGGGAATATTGCGTCATTTGAAAAATTAAGTAGATATGAATTGTATCAAGAAAATACAGAGCAAGGAATTATCGACACAGAGAACTTGGACGATACTGATTGATCGAATGCAATGCGACTAAGTGACATATTCGCCCTTATTCTGAATAACGTCGTATTGATTTTACGACTGTATTTCATTTGTATTCCCAATTACGCTAGCAAAATAAAAGGTAGCTAGGATTCGATCGAACCACATTCGATCGAAAAATCAATACGTCGTTATTCAGAATAAGGGTGAGTGTAATGATTTATAAGGTAACATTGATTACCTAATTGATTGATTAGGTTGTGAAAAGTATTGGAAAAAGTTACTCATTTAAATGCTATCTAAAACTTTGTAGTGGATACTTAGGTAATTCTACGTAGACTAATCCAAAAAAACTGTTCTTAAAATAAAGCAAATATATCTCAAAAAATATTTTTTTTTTACATTATTCATATCTTCAGCAAAAATACTTCAAAAGTTCTTTTTTTTCGAAACGAGATAGAATTTTTTTTTGTGAAAAACTTTTCAAATTAAAGACATTAAAGTGCCACTTTCAAAAGAAGCGTTATAAGGAGTGTATCGAAAATAAGCTATCCACAAATTTTTCTTGCAAATTATGATAAAAAAACGATATTTTATTCCAACTAAAAATTGATCCTTTATTAGACGAGGTTAAACTTGAGCATCATGAAAACCGAATGAAATTTAAGTTATTCCTTCACGAATTTTCCCACTTTTTATCGAACGCTCTTCATCAAGTTCCGGACAAATGTTGCATCGCCGTTTTTGGTCGAAGCCGGGGGCAATTTGGTGGATTGATATTTTTCTCAACGAAATTTATACCTTTTTCCGCAAGCCAATAGAGAGTGGTTTTGGCATAGTGAGCCGACGCTAAATCCAGCCAAAGCAGTGGAGGTGTACTATGCTTCTTATATGAAGGCAGCAATCACACTCAGATCGATAGATTTCTGCATTTATAGTTCCGGTAGTGTAAAAAATGGTTGACTTCAAACCACAGGAACATATTGCTTGCCATACCAGTACATTTCGACCGAATTTCTCCACTTGAATCGACTTGTCCGCATCGCTCACATCCTCCTCAACGACAACAGAAAAGTATTGTGGACCTGGAAGAGTTTTTGAGTCTTCCTTTACATATGTCTCATCGTCCATCAAAACGCATGCATCCGGACCCTGCAAAAGACGCGAATACAATTTCCGGGCCCTTGTTGCTGCTTGCTTCTTCTGTTTTACACTTTGTTCCGAGATTTTCTGCTTCTTGTAGGTCTTTAGGTGATTTCGCCTCTTGATACGCTGGACCATTCCAACACTCGTTCCTGCTGTTTTTGCAAAATCACGTATTGACATTGATTTGTTCTTCATGATTAGAGATACCACTTTCTGGTCCAGTTTCGGGTTGTAAGAATCGGGTTTTCTGCCTCTTCCTGATAGCTCATCCGAAGAATAGTGTTGCCCAAACTTATTAATGATGGTTTTAACACTGGCAAACCGCTTCGCCAATTTTCGCATAGTAATACCCTTCGCACTTAGCCATGTGTCCAGAACCTTAATTTTCACTTCCTTTTCAATACGCGACATTTTGAAAACGCAGAATTTCAACCGCACAAACAAGTAAACAAACGAACGCTGAAAGCCAAACGCACAGCATGCTGTGATCTGACCATAAAAAACTATCACAAATACATGCATACAACACAAGTCAATGTGGATAGCTTAATTTTGATAGACTCTTTCTAATCTTGTAAAACTTCTTCGAAGACACGTTAGCTCTTAAAAATCAGTGAAAGTCAGTACAGACTTTTGACCGTTTTTTTTCAGTTTTGGACCACTGTGCGACGGCTTGCAGTCATCATCTTCATGCTTGTAGACTTGCTGGCTGGCGGCTGCTTTCGATTCCGTTCCGCTCGTCATAATCATCGGATTGCATCTTTCTCTGTCTCTCTCTCTCTTTTTCTCTGTCAATCTCAGAACCGAACCAAACTGTGACGACATGCTGCGGCATTGATACTGAAGTGCTTGTTTGCTCGTTTGTTTACCTGCTTGTTGTTTGATTGTTCCGAGCGAAGCGCGGTGCGCATTAAAGGAGTAAGAAGAAAAAAAAAACCAGGCGTAGTTAAGTTGCACTTTCCCAACCTTTTGCGCATCGGTTGATTCGCTTGTACATATTTTTGTGCAATTTTCAACGAGAAAATTGACAGGTTTTGTAAACTGTCGTCCAGGATCCGGAGGCACACGGGCGAATCACGACCGGCCACTTATCGCTCACGCAATCTCCGCAAACCAGGAGCAGTGCGCGGCATTTGATGTTAGCCGCGCGGATCGGGACGCTGGTCTACTGGTAGAAAGTGCACTCTGTCAGCTCCGGCGCAATGGTGTTTGATGTTAGATAAAGGCGAAACTGCAACAGTTGGATCATTATCAAAGCTCGCAATTTTGCTCGCACTTGCCAGACATAATTAGAATTAAAATTCACGTCAGGTCATCGCCGTAATCCAATTTCCAGGAAACGAACTTTATCACATTTCAAAAGTTGATAAGATTAACCTTCAGCGAACCAGGAATTAACGCTCCACGAACAGGCGTACTGAAAAGTAGAGATTATATTTGACTCACCGCCGAAGAAAGAAACCTCTCGAGGAAAGATGAGGAAAGCGAAATATTTGATAACTTTTACTTACTGGCAGCCACTTGCTTTTCAACACCGCACACGACCTCGGCGGCACGTGTCTCGTCGAGTGTTTTCGGTGTAAACAATTGCCTCCGGTTTCTTGTCCGGTAACCACCACCGTTTCAGAGTTTTCGGTGGGCGAGTTGCAGGCAAACTGGCTTCGTAAACTGACTTACTTATTTACTTACTGACAAACGTTCGCATGACAGCCATCGAACTGAACTGAATTCAAAACGAGAAATCGTTTCACGGTCTAGGCCTACTTGTTTCTGATTACTGTCAAATGCCAGCTTCGCTGGTTGTGCGTCAAAGTTCGAAAGCTAGTTTGATACAAACCAAAATGTCCAATGAAGTTCAACGACTTTTCCCTACCGAAGAATGCACACCGTAAGAATCACCATAAAACAAAGGCATAAATCAAACCGCTGGTGTCGAAGTGTCTCGTAAAATCTCACTCATTCGAAGAAGAAAAAGAAAGCGAAAAAAAGCTCATCATCCGACACATAAAAGCGCATCCATCAATATTAATCGAGTGAAAGCTGATTCTATTGTTCGCAGGACAGGACGTCCTCCAGTAAGAGATGAGATATGACCAATATTCCGAACGACCACCGATGAGTAATCACACCAGAGTCATTACGAATGAAACCAAATCGGAAATAAATTTTTCCATTTCAATAAACATAAATCATGCAGCTTGCAGTTCATCCAATAGACCGAAAGCTCACCCGCCCAGGTTGGCTCCGTCAAGGCCTGCTTCGTTGTTGCTGTTGCTCATTGTGTCAAACTAATGGATGGCAAAAATAAAATACCGAGCTATTTGAATGGAGCACTTTTAACAGTCTACTTCGATGTTTTTATTCGGAGGGCTTCCACCGATTAGACCTCTCTGTATCTCTCTCTCTCTCTCTCTCTAATGGATTCCCAGTCGCAAAACCATCATGCCCAGTAAATTACGCATGCTCATTTGTTCCATTAGTAGTTTGAAAACCTCCCGAACCCAAATACGGCAATTATCGCAGTGACTAATTGATGTTTTTTTTTTCTTCAATTCATCCTACTTCCAGGCGCACGTCGTAGCGGCATTCGAACAAAGTCTAGCCAACATGACCCAGCGGCTGCAAATGCTGACGGCAACGACGGAGAAGAAGGTAAGCCGGGTCCCACCGGATCAGATCCTACGACAGACAACGCTGCAAATCTTAATTACTCTCCAGAAAACCAAACCACCCACCGCCTCCGCGGAGTCTTGTCTGATCATGTCAATTGTCTATTTTTTTTCACAGGACAGCGAAATCCTAGACATGCGTCAAACGATTGAACTGCTGCGGAAGCAATCGATCCAGGCTGGCCTAACTACCGCTCATATGCAGAGTATGGGCGTACAAGTTAACGGGCAGGTCAATGGAAACGGAGTAAGTAGCCGGCGCAGCATTTGATTGATTCGATTCGTTCTGATCGGCAATTTTTCTTGCAGAACACAGATCAGACGACGACAGCGCCGCCACTGCCACCAGGCGCGGAAATGCAAAGGCACCATAGCTCCGACTCTATGTGCTCGTTGAATTCTGTCAGCTCTGGTTGTTCGGCGCAGGACAAAAAGAAAAAGAAGGGATGGGTAAGTAGAAGGGCTTGAAACGAAAACCTAGAAATGAAAAATAAAATTCAACAAAATATACATCAAATTTGAAGAAAAACACTTAAAAGACTAAACTAAGAACCTAAGAACCTAAGAACCTAAGAACCTAAGAACCTAAGAACCTAAGAACCTAAGAATCTAAGAAACTAAGAACCTAAGAACCTAAAAACCTAAGAACCTAAAAACCTAAGAACCTAAAAACCTAAGAACCTAAGAACCTAAGAACCTTAGAACCTTAGAACCTTAGAACCTTAGAACCTAAGAACCTAAGAACTTAAGAACCTAAATACTTAAAAACCTAAGAACCTAAAAACCTACGAACTAAATAACTTAAGAACCTAAGAACTAACAACTAAAAAATCAAGATATTTCAATTAGAACCTAAGAACCTAAGAACCTAAAAACCTAAGAACCTAAAAACCTAAGAATCTAAGATCCTAAGAATTTTAGAACCTTAGAACTTTAGAACCTTAGAACCTAAGAACCTAAAAACCTACGAACTAAATAACTTAAGAATCTAAGTACCATAGAATTTAAGAACCTAAGGAACCTGAATGAAAAACTAAGATCTTAGAACTAAGATCTAAAAACAGAGAACCAAAAACTAAGAAATAGAAACCAAGGACTGCCATAAGTTGCATTAGTTCTTTTTGAAACTAAGAACTTGATCCACAAATAAAATCGTATATTCTGAATTAGCAGCTACCTATTAGCACAGAGAACAGACATCCAAGATAAAAATTTAACGGTTGTTTGGTAAAGTGATAACCAATTCATCTACAGAGGCGCTTTGAGCAGCTCAGTAATCGTTTATACGTTTTTTTATAAAGTTTTGACTAACTTGGATTTCGGATCTCTGTGATCAATAAGAAAGAACAAACGAACGAACATTTAAATTATGAGATAAATATCAACCGAAGAGCTTAAAACTAAGAACCTAGAACATGGACACCAATAACGAAACACTAAGAAATATTAAATTGAAGAACAAATTAAAAAGAAGAAATGAAACTGTAATATAAGAATTGAAACAGTTAATAAGAAAACAGAAAATGAAGTACAAGATGGGAATTCGGAAATAACATGGGAAAATGGCATCGAAGTCGAAGCTATGGCACAGATAATCCAAACCTCTAAACTGCTAGACAAAAAAAAAAAGAAAATTGAAACCAAGGTCCAAAGAAAAGAATACAAAAAATAAAGAGTTAATTGGAAAATAAAGATTAGGAAAATTTCACATTGTAAAATAAAATGTTTTAATATGGAACAAAGAGGTTATTTGTAAAGTGTAAGTAAAAGAAAAACCAAACATCAACAACTACTAGAATAAGAAATTTCGGAATAGCTCATTCATATAAAAAAATGAAAGAATAGAACATGAAAAAAGCATTGAACAGTAAACAGAATTCAAAATTTCGAAAGTATAAACAAATTAATGTGGATACCTTATAATCACATCTGAAATAATAATGATACAAAGAAGTAAACAAGAACAAACAAGAAATAACACTTATAACAGAATTAAATGGTAATATTAAAGAAAATATCTTTGTAAAATCATTCTGTTCAAACACTCAAACGAAAAGTTAAAGAAATAACAAGTATTAGAATTGAAATTAAGGAAACAATGTAGAAAAAAAATGAAACCAACAAACAGAATAATGGAAAACAGCTAGAAATTATTGACAATCAATAGACTTATTAAATGTTAAGCCAAGAGTCAAGAGCCAAACGTATGGTTTTAGAAATAAAAACTAACAACTAGAGTATTTAGAGAATATCAATTTGAACTGCTTTGCACTGACGAGTCTAAGACGAAACGTAAGGAAGATTAAACATTAGGTAAAGAAATATCAAACATAGAATAAAGAATTGAAAATCTGGATGTAGAAACAAGGAATCAACAATCTGAAGCACAAAAACTTACCAAAAATAAGAAAAGTGAATAACAATTAATGAACTAATACTAAAAAATTTGAGCCAGCAATAATAGCTAGTACGGATCAATTATTAGGATTAAAAAAAATTGCATTGAAATAAGAAAATTTAAAAAAATAACAAAACAATGAAAATGAGAATATAAAAGCAAAATCTAGTAGTGAAGAAGATACCGAATAGTATAGAAAAATGAAAAAAAGTAAATAAAAACAAAAAATGTAAATAGGAAAAAGAGAATAAAATATGAGTAATTGAAAATAAGAAATTAATAGAAGAATATAGAAAACAGTATGTACTAAATAGAAATAAAATAAAAATTCATTCAGTAACAGGAAATTGAAATTATGCAGTTCGAAATTGGAAATAGTAAATAGGAAATAGGAAATAATCAATAAGGAATTAAAAATGGAATGAAAAAAATTAAGAAATAGAAATAAGTAAAAATGAAATAGGGAATAAACATTAGGAAACATGAAATAAAAGATAGATATTAGGAAATCGAAAATAAAAATTAGTAATTGGAATATCGAAAATAGGGGAAAAGAACAGAGAAACAGGTAATAGAGAACCCGGGATGGCGGTTCAATGCATACGGCGCTGGTCTTACAAGCCAGTTGTCATATGTTCGAGCCCTGACTTGGAAGGATTAAGAATGGTAGTACTAGCCAAGCAATGATTCTGTACGCTAAGAATCGGCAAGTCTGTTGCCGAAGTCTATTGAAACAGAAAGGTCAAATTCCACAAAAGGAATGCAATGCCAAGACAGAAAATAGGAAATAGGAAATAGGAAATAGGAAATAGGAAATAGGAAATAGGAAATAGGAAATAGGAAATAGGAAATAGGAAATAGGAAATAGGAAATAGAAAAATAGGAAAATAGGAAAATAGGAAAATAGGAAAATAGGAAAATAGGAAAATAGGAAAATAGGAAAATAGGAAAATAGGAAAATAGGAAAATAGGAAAATAGGAAAATAGGAAAATAGGAAAATAGGAAAATAGGAAAATAGGAAAATAGGAAAATAGGAAAATAGGAAAATAGGAAAATAGGAAAATAGGAAAATAGGAAAATAGGAAAATAGGAAAATAGGAAAATAGGAAAATAGGAAAATAGGAAAATAGGAAAATAGGAAAATAGGAAAATAGGAAAATAGGAAAATAGGAAAATAGGAAAATAGGAAAATAGGAAAATAGGAAAATAGGAAAATAGGAAAATAGGAAAATAGGAAAATAGGAAAATAGGAAAATAGGAAAATAGGAAAATAGGAAAATAGGAAAATAGGAAAATAGGAAAATAGGAAAATAGGAAAATAGGAAAATAGGAAAATAGGAAAATAGGAAAATAGGAAAATAGGAAAATAGGAAAATAGGAAAATAGGAAAATAGGAAAATAGGAAAATAGGAAAATAGGAAAATAGGAAAATAGGAAAATAGGAAAATAGGAAAATAGGAAAATAGGAAAATAGGAAAATAGGAAAATAGGAAAATAGGAAAATAGGAAAATAGGAAAATAGGAAAATAGGAAAATAGGAAAATAGGAAAATAGGAAAATAGGAAAATAGGAAAATAGGAAAATAGGAAAATAGGAAAATAGGAAAATAGGAAAATAGGAAAATAGGAAAATAGGAAAATAGGAAAATAGGAAAATAGGAAAATAGGAAAATAGGAAAATAGGAAAATAGGAAAATAGGAAAATAGGAAAATAGGAAAATAGGAAAATAGGAAAATAGGAAAATAGGAAAATAGGAAAATAGGAAAATAGGAAAATAGGAAAATAGGAAAATAGGAAAATAGGAAAATAGGAAAATAGGAAAATAGGAAAATAGGAAAATAGGAAAATAGGAAAATAGGAAAATAGGAAAATAGGAAAATAGGAAAATAGGAAAATAGGAAAATAGGAAAATAGGAAAATAGGAAAATAGGAAAATAGGAAAATAGGAAAATAGGAAAATAGGAAAATAGGAAAATAGGAAAATAGGAAAATAGGAAAATAGGAAAATAGGAAAATAGGAAAATAGGAAAATAGGAAAATAGGAAAATAGGAAAATAGGAAAATAGGAAAATAGGAAAATAGGAAAATAGGAAAATAGGAAAATAGGAAAATAGGAAAATAGGAAAATAGGAAAATAGGAAAATAGGAAAATGGGAAAATGGGAAAATGGGAAAATAGGAAAATAGAAAAATAGAAAAATAGGAAAATAGGAAAATAGGAAAATAGGAAAATAGGAAAATAGGAAAATAGGAAAATAGGAAAATAGGAAAATAGGAAAATAGGAAAATAGGAAAATAGGAAAATAGGAAAATAGGAAAATAAGAAAATAGGAAAATAGGAAAATAGGAAAATAGAAAAATAGGAAAATAGGAGAATAGGAAAATAGAAAAATAGGAAAATGGGAAAATGGGAAAATGGGAAAATAGGAAAATAGGAAAATAGGAAAATAGAAAAATAGGAAAATAGGAAAATAGGAAAATAGGAAAATAGGAAAATAGGAAAATAGGAAAATAGGAAAATAGGAAAATAATAAAATAGGAAAGTAGGAAAATATAAAAATAGGAAAATAGGAAAATAGGAAAATAGGAAAATAGGAAAATAGGAAAATAGGAAAATAAGAAAATAGGAAAATAGGAAAATAGGAAAATAGGAAAATAGGAAAATAGGAAAATAGGAAAATAAGAAAATAGGAAAATAGGAAAATAGGAAAATAGGAAAATAGAAAAATAGGAAAATAGGAAAATAGGAAAATAGGAAAATAGAAAAATAGGAAAATAGGAAAATAGGAAAATAGGAAAATAGGAAAATAGGAAAATAGAAAAATAGGAAAATAGGAGAATAGGAAAATAGAAAAATAGGAAAATGGGAAAATGGGAAAATGGGAAAATAGGAAAATAGGAAAATAGGAAAATAGAAAAATAGGAAAATAGGAAAATAGGAAAATAGGAAAATAGGAAAATAGGAAAATAGGAAAATAGGAAAATAGGAAAATAGGAAAATAGGAAAATAGGAAAATAATAAAATAGGAAAGTAGGAAAATATAAAAATAGGAAAATAGGAAAATAGGAAAATAGGAAAATAGGAAAATAGGAAAATAGGAAAATAAGAAAATAGGAAAATAGGAAAATAGGAAAATAGGAAAATAGGAAAATAGGAAAATAAGAAAATAGGAAAATAGGAAAATAGGAAAATAGGAAAATAGAAAAATAGGAAAATAGGAAAATAGGAAAATAGGAAAATAGAAAAATAGGAAAATAGGAAAATAGGAAAATAGGAAAATAGGAAAATAGGAAAATAGAAAAATAGGAAAATAGGAAAATAGGAAAATAAGAAAATAGGAAAATAGGAAAATAGGAAAATAGGAAAATAGGAAAATAGGAAAATAGGAAAATAGGAAAATAGGAAAATAGAAAAATAGGAAAATAGGAAAATAGGAAAATAGGAAAATAGGAAAATAGGAAAATAGAAAAATAGGAAAATAGGAGAATAGGAAAATAGAAAAATAGGAAAATGGGAAAATGGGAAAATGGGAAAATAGGAAAATAGGAAAATAGGAAAATAGAAAAATAGGAAAATAGGAAAATAGGAAAATAGGAAAATAGGAAAATAGAAAAATAGGAAAATAGGAGAATAGGAAAATAGAAAAATAGGAAAATAGGAAAATAGAAAAATAGGAAAATAGGAAAATAGGAAAATAAGAAAATAGGAAAATAGGAAAATAGGAAAATAGGAAAATAGGAAAATAGGAAAATAGGAAAATAGGAAAATAGGAAAATAGGAAAATAGGAAAATAGAAAAATAGGAAAATAGGAAAATAGGAAAATAGGAAAATAGAAAAATAGGAAAATAGGAAAATAGGAAAATAGGAAAATAGGAAAATAGGAAAATAGAAAAATAGGAAAATAGGAAAATAGGAAAATAAGAAAATAGGAAAATAGGAAAATAGGAAAATAGGAAAATAGGAAAATAGGAAAATAGGAAAATAGGAAAATAGGAAAATAGAAAAATAGGAAAATAGGAAAATAGGAAAATAGGAAAATAGGAAAATAGGAAAATAGAAAAATAGGAAAATAGGAAAATAGGAAAATAGGAAAATAGGAAAATAGAAAAATAGGAAAATAGGAAAATAGGAAAATAGGAAAATAGAAAAATAGGAAAATAGGAAAATAGGAAAATAGGAAAATAGGAAAATAGGAAAATAGAAAAATAGGAAAATAGGAAAATAGGAAAATAAGAAAATAGGAAAATAGGAAAATAGGAAAATAGGAAAATAGGAAAATAGGAAAATAGGAAAATAGGAAAATAGGAAAATAGGAAAATAGAAAAATAGGAAAATAGGAAAATAGGAAAATAGGAAAATAGGAAAATAGGAAAATAGAAAAATAGGAAAATAGGAGAATAGGAAAATAGAAAAATAGGAAAATGGGAAAATGGGAAAATGGGAAAATAGGAAAATAGGAAAATAGGAAAATAGAAAAATAGGAAAATAGGAAAATAGGAAAATAGGAAAATAGGAAAATAGAAAAATAGGAAAATAGGAAAATAGGAAAATAGAAAAATAGGAAAATAGGAGAATAGGAAAATAGAAAAATAGGAAAATGGGAAAATGGGAAAATGGGAAAATAGGAAAATAGGAAAATAGGAAAATAGAAAAATAGGAAAATAGGAAAATAGGAAAATAGGAAAATAGGAAAATAGAAAAATAGGAAAATAGGAAAATAGGAAAATAGGAAAATAGAAAAATAGGAAAATAGGAAAATAGGAAAATAGGAAAATAGGAAAATAGGAAAATAGAAAAATAGGAAAATAGGAGAATAGGAAAATAGAAAAATAGGAAAATGGGAAAATGGGAAAATGGGAAAATAGGAAAATAGGAAAATAGGAAAATAGAAAAATAGGAAAATAGGAAAATAGGAAAATAGGAAAATAGGAAAATAGGAAAATAGGAAAATAGGAAAATAGGAAAATAGGAAAATAGGAAAATAATAAAATAGGAAAGTAGGAAAATATAAAAATAGGAAAATAGGAAAATAGGAAAATAGGAAAATAGGAAAATAGGAAAATAGGAAAATAAGAAAATAGGAAAATAGGAAAATAGGAAAATAGGAAAATAGGAAAATAGGAAAATAGGAAAATAAGAAAATAGGAAAATAGGAAAATAGGAAAATAGGAAAATAGAAAAATAGGAAAATAGGAAAATAGGAAAATAGGAAAATAGAAAAATAGGAAAATAGGAAAATAGGAAAATAGGAAAATAGGAAAATAGGAAAATAGAAAAATAGGAAAATAGGAAAATAGGAAAATAAGAAAATAGGAAAATAGGAAAATAGGAAAATAGGAAAATAGGAAAATAGGAAAATAGGAAAATAAGAAAATAGGAAAATAGGAAAATAGGAAAATAGGAAAATAGAAAAATAGGAAAATAGGAAAATAGGAAAATAGGAAAATAGAAAAATAGGAAAATAGGAAAATAAGAAAATAGGAAAATAGGAAAATAGGAAAATAGAAAAATAGGAAAATAGGAGAATAGGAAAATAGAAAAATAGGAAAATGGGAAAATGGGAAAATGGGAAAATAGGAAAATAGGAAAATAGGAAAATAGAAAAATAGGAAAATAGGAAAATAGGAAAATAGGAAAATAGGAAAATAGGAAAATAGGAAAATAGGAAAATAGGAAAATAGGAAAATAGGAAAATAGGAAAATAGGAAAATAATAAAATAGGAAAGTAGGAAAATATAAAAATAGGAAAATAGGAAAATAGGAAAATAGGAAAATAGGAAAATAGGAAAATAGGAAAATAAGAAAATAGGAAAATAGGAAAATAGGAAAATAGGAAAATAGAAAAATAGGAAAATAGGAAAATAGGAAAATAGGAAAATAGGAAAATAGGAAAATAGGAAAATAGGAAAATAGAAAAATAGGAAAATAGGAAAATAGGAAAATAGGAAAATAGGAAAATAGGAAAATAGGAAAATAGGAAAATAGGAAAATAATAAAATAGGAAAGTAGGAAAATATAAAAATAGGAAAATAGGAAAATAGGAAAATAGGAAAATAGGAAAATAGGAAAATAGGAAAATAGGAAAATAGGAAAATAGGAAAATAGGAAAATAGGAAAATAGGAAAATAGGAAAATAGGAAAATAGGAAAATAGGAAAATAGGAAAATAGGAAAATAGGAAAATAGGAAAATAGGAAAATAGGAAAATAGGAAAATAGGAAAATAGGAAAATAGGAAAATAGGAAAATAGGAAAATAGGAAAATAGGAAAATAGGAAAATAGGAAAATAGAAAAATAGGAAAATAGGAAAATAGGAAAATAGGAAAATAGGAAAATAGGAAAATAGGAAAATAGGAAAATAGGAAAATAGGAAAATAGGAAAATAGGAAAATAGGAAAATAGGAAAATAGGAAAATAGGAAAATAGGAAAATAATAAAATAGGAAAGTAGGAAAATATAAAAATAGGAAAATAGGAAAATAGGAAAATAGGAAAATAGGAAAATAGGAAAATAGGAAAATAGGAAAATAGGAAAATAGGAAAATAGGAAAATAGGAAAATAGGAAAATAGGAAAATAGGAAAATAGGAAAATAGGAAAATAGGAAAATAGGAAAATAGGAAAATAGGAAAATAGGAAAATAGGAAAATAGGAAAATAGGAAAATAGGAAAATAGGAAAATAGGAAAATAGGAAAATAGGAAAATAGGAAAATAGGAAAATAGGAAAATAGGAAAATAGGAAAATAGGAAAATAGGAAAATAGGAAAATAGGAAAATAGGAAAATAGGAAAATAGGAAAATAGGAAAATAGGAAAATAGGAAAATAGGAAAATAGGAAAATAGGAAAATAGGAAAATAGGAAAATAGGAAAATAGGAAAATAGGAAAATAGGAAAATAGGAAAATAGGAAAATAGGAAAATAGGAAAATAGGAAAATAGGAAAATAGGAAAATAGGAAAATAGGAAAATAGGAAAATAGGAAAATAGGAAAATAGGAAAATAGGAAAATAGGAAAATAGGAAAATAGGAAAATAGGAAAATAGGAAAATAGGAAAATAGGAAAATAGGAAAATAGGAAAATAGGAAAATAGAAAAATAGGAAAATAGGAAAATAGGAAAATAGAAAAATAGGAAAATAGGAAAATAGGAAAATAGGAAAATAGGAAAATAGGAAAATAGGAAAATAGGAAAATAGGAAAATAGGAAAATAGGAAAATAGGAAAATAGGAAAATAGGAAAATAGGCAAATAGGAAAATAGGAAAATAGGAAAATAGGAAAATAGGAAAATAGGAAAATAGGAAAATAGGAAAATAGGAAAATAGGAAAATAAGAAAATAGGAAAATAGGAAAATAGAAAAATAGGAAAATAGGAAAATAGGAAAATAGAAAAATAGGAAAATAGGAAAATAGGAAAATAGAAAAATAGGAAAATAGGAAAATAGGAAAATAGAAAAATAGGAAAATAGGAAAATAGGAAAATAGAAAAATAGGAAAATAGGAAAATAGGAAAATAGGAAAATAGGAAAATAGGAAAATAGGAAAATAGGAAAATAGGAAAATAGGAAAATAGGAAAATAATAAAATAGGAAAGTAGGAAAATATAAAAATAGGAAAATAGGAAAATAGGAAAATAGGAAAATAGGAAAATAGGAAAATAGGAAAATAGGAAAATAGGAAAATAGGAAAATAGGAAAATAGGAAAATAGGAAAATAGGAAAATAGGAAAATAGGAAAATAGGAAAATAGGAAAATAGGAAAATAGGAAAATAGGAAAATAGGAAAATAGGAAAATAGGAAAATAGGAAAATAGGAAAATAGGAAAATAGGAAAATAGGAAAATAGGAAAATAGGAAAATAGGAAAATAGGAAAATAGGAAAATAGGAAAATAGGAAAATAGGAAAATAGGAAAATAGGAAAATAGGAAAATAGGAAAATAGGAAAATAGGAAAATAGGAAAATAGGAAAATAGGAAAATAGGAAAATAGGAAAATAGGAAAATAGGAAAATAGGAAAATAGGAAAATAGGAAAATAGGAAAATAGGAAAATAGGAAAATAGGAAAATAGGAAAATAGGAAAATAGGAAAATAGGAAAATAGGAAAATAGGAAAATAGGAAAATAGGAAAATAGGAAAATAGGAAAATAGGAAAATAGGAAAATAGGAAAATAGGAAAATAGGAAAATAGGAAAATAGGAAAATAGGAAAATAGGAAAATAGGAAAATAGGAAAATAGGAAAATAGGAAAATAGGAAAATAGGAAAATAGGAAAATAGGAAAATAGGAAAATAGGAAAATAGGAAAATAGGAAAATAGGAAAATAGGAAAATAGGAAAATAGGAAAATAGGAAAATAGGAAAATAGGAAAATAGGAAAATAGGAAAATAGGAAAATAGGAAAATAGGAAAATAGGAAAATAGGAAAATAGGAAAATAGGAAAATAGGAAAATAGGAAAATAGGAAAATAGAAAAATAGGAAAATAGGAAAATAGGAAAATAGGAAAATTGGAAAATAGGAAAATAGGAAAATAGGAAAATAGAAAAATAGGAAAATAGGAAAATGGGAAAATGGGAAAATAGGAAAATAGGAAAATAATAAAATAGGAAAGTAGGAAAATATAAAAATAGGAAAATAGGAAAATAGGAAAATAGGAAAATAGGAAAATAGGAAAATAGGAAAATAGGAAAATAGGAAAATAGGAAAATAGGAAAATAAGAAAATAGGAAAATAGGAAAATAGGAAAATAGAAAACAGGAAATGGAAAATGTAGATTCGGAAATAAAAATACGATAAATAGGAAATAGAAGGAAGAAAGTAATAGTTAAAAGGAATTAGGAAAAAAGTAAAAAATTTGAAATAGAAATAATGAAATAGGAAAATTTTAATGATAATTAAAAACTAAGCAAAATACTAACAAAAATAAATCACGATAAAGCAAAGAAAAAATTGGGTTACTTAATTTTGGTAACAGTATAAAAGCAAATCGGAAAATCGGAATGAACGATATGAAAAATTCGAAATATAATAACAGAATTGAAATTAAATTTGTTAGAAATTCAATAGAAATAAAATTGTATGGAGATAACGATAATAAGAAATAAATTATAAGAAAAAACAAAAAACAAGAGGAACGAAGCAACAAATAATTCAGAAAATTTGTGTAGAAAATTTAAACTACTAAACAATAACAATTATAAGGAAAAAGTTCTGAACTGAGCTCGAGAAAAATAAAAAAAGTGTTAGAAAACAGAAAATAAGAAACAGTAAACTGTTCACACAAATTGGGGGTTCACACAAATTTGGGGTTAATAATATATAAGTGCTAAGTTGCTTATCATCAGAAAACGAGAAGCATCGAAACTCAAAGAATATGAAATTAGGAGCTGGAAAAAATACAAAATGAACAAAAAAAATCAACAGTTTCTGCCAAACATCAAGTAAGCAGCATGAAGACAATTAATGACTAACAACTAAAGACTTGCTAAAATAGGGACATAAATAGTTTACAGTATATTACAATGAAAATATTTAATAAATAAAAAAAATACAAAAGAGGAATAAGTTATTAAGTTATTAAGAGGGTTATACTCAGAAAAATACAAGTTAAAATGAACACATAGTTGCTATTGGAATCTAAATACGGGAAAATTGATAAGCGATAAAATTGGAAAAGAAAGATGATAACAAAGTGATCCTAAAAGGAGCAAAAGAGAAATAATTGGGAATATGGAATAAAATATTTAAATAAAAAGAAAAAAATTGTGATTAAAAGTTTATATTCTATAGGAAACAAGATAAATGAAAATCGGATAACGGTAGCATGGTATAATAAATAAGAGAAATTAAATTGTCAAATTGAAAACAAGATTTTGAAAATCAGAAACTCGACATCTGAAATACGAAACAAGAAATAGGTAATAGCAAAATGAAAACGAGAAATATGAAATTAGTAATTACTGCTCGGTGTAAGGTCTTTGAGTATAAGAACAAGTAAATACAAACCAAAAATAATAAATTGAATTCCAAATCAAAGTATGGAACGAAAGGCTTAAAATGAAAAGTAGACTCGAAATGGAGACAAATTCTAGCAACATTTATCAATTAGAAAA
The DNA here is from genome assembly GCF_030247185.1 of Malaya genurostris. Taxonomy (NCBI): domain Eukaryota; kingdom Metazoa; phylum Arthropoda; class Insecta; order Diptera; family Culicidae; genus Malaya; species Malaya genurostris. The sequence continues at coordinate 336,706,224 of NC_080571.1, read as the reverse complement.
CCTAGCAAGAAGTTGCCAATAGAGTTGAAATTTTGAAACAATAATTTTTCAGTGAATATAAGAAATATAGAGAAAGAGCAATAAGAAACAATACATAAATATAGTCGGAGAAGGTAAAAAAAATGTAAAACCAGAGAAGAAAATGTCAGTCAAATACAATATATTGAAGAAATGGTTACGAATTGTAACAAACAATAATTTATTGAAATTGTTCCAAAATCAAATTTTGCAGTAACTTAAATTTGTTCCAAAAATTTAAGCAACTAAAGAAAAGAAATGATTTTAAAAACTTAGAATCCAAGAATATGAATTTTAATAATCAGTATCATTTCAGTGAATTAACAGAAAGGAAAATACAAGAAATGTGAGTAAAATATTGAAGTGCGACTGCGAAACGCTAATTTTTTTTACAGTAATCTAAATAATTGAAATTACAGGATAATATCTTGAACTGCAGAACGAACGTACAGAAATTATATGAATGTGAGGGTTAAGATTTTAGAAATTACTCATCATACTAAGAAATAACTAACTCTAGTAATCGATTAACCCTTTTTTCAGCTCCGAAGTTCCTTCACCAAGGCCTTCTCTCGCAATGCAAAAATCTCCAAAACCAATCGGCACGTCAGTCAGTCTTCGAATCTGGACCAAACGACGACGGCGACGTCGGCATCAGCAGGATCGGGAGCGGGTAACGGACACACCCATCACCATCATCACCACCATCATCATCACCATGGCAATAACAATAATAATAACAACAACAATAACAACAATGTTACCAATGGCAACGATCAAAAGTCGCTGTCCAGTGGTAGTGGAAGTGACAAACAGTTATCTGGAAAGATGCCACCAAACTCGCAACTGCCGCCACCGTCACCGACGAAGAATGGCAGTCCGTTGAAAACGGTGATGTTGGTGGAGAATGGTTTGTGTCTTGACTAATCTAGTACTATCGATTTCACGTACTGATTTTCCTTACCTATTTTTAGCTAAACCAATTGATGCAATCGAGCTGAATGGCAACCCGGTGGTGGAAGATCTGAAAAAGCAACTACGCGAGAAAGATCTGGTTCTGACCGATATCCGACTGGAAGCGCTAAGTTCGGCTTCGCAACTAGAAAGTCTCAAGGACACGCTAATGAACATGCGCCAGGAGATGCTGAGTCTCAAGCAAAGTAACGAGCGATTACAACGGATGATGACAACCCGATCGTTAGCCGGGAGCGAGGTGTCACTCGGTCAGGTCAGCCCCAATGGATCGATGGGTGAGCCTCGCCGGTACAGTTTAGCAGCGGACAATGGAATGTCCCGGACACCGCTTGAGCTGCCACAAAATCTGGATGAGACCGAAGAAGACAATATTCCTCCGGCTCCGGCACCGGAACCACCTCCAGCTCCCTTGAGTCCAGCAATAATAGCAGAACTATCCCCAACAATTGAACGTGCTGCGATGGTTAGCGAGATGCTGACCACTCCAGCGGAGGACGTGGCCGATCCGGTCGATGGGAAAAAGATTGCCATTGCCGTCTATCTCGGACAGCCGGAATCATTCCCCAAGTATGCGGAGGAGATGAACGAATGTGATAATTATTACCATTCCTCGCCGGAGGATGGAGAGAATGGGAAATCAGCGGCCGAGAACGGTGACAAGAGTCGGAAGTCGTTCTCAGGCACGCCCGAGGTTAACAATTCTAGTCCAAACGAGTTCACCTTTGCTTACACGTACATCTCCGGGAAAACCACGTGGCAGAATTTGGATTACATTGTGAGGAAGACTTTCAAAGATTATCTAGGAAAAATTGATCCGGGAACGAATCTGGGCTTGAATACGGACTCGATCACGTCCTATCATCTGGGTGAGGCGAAACGTGGTCCCGAGATGGGATTCCCCGAGCTGTTGCCTTGCGGGTACATCATCGGGAATGTGAAAACTTTGTACATTTGTCTGCAGGGAGTCGGTAGTTTGGCTTTCGATAGTTTGATTCTGCGGAACATTGTGCACCGGTACATTTCCCTGCTAACCGAGCACCGACGGTTGATTCTGTGCGGTCCAAGTGGCACGGGTAAATCTTATCTGGCGAGAAAGTTGGCCGAATTCCTGGTGGCACGTTCCGGAAGGGACAATCCTGCCGAAGCGATAGCGACTTTCAAGTAGGTTGCCGCATAGGTGAACTATGGTATGATAAACTAAACTAAATTCCTTTTTAGTGTTGACCACAAATCCTCCAAAGAGCTGCAGCAGTATCTTGGCCACATCGCCGAACAGTCATCGATGTCCGAGGGTGCCGTGGAAGAACTACCAGCTGTGATAATCCTGGACAATTTGCACCACGCGTCCGCGCTCGGTGATGTGTTCTCCTGCCTACTGAGTGCCACCGCCGCCAAACTGCCGTGCATCATCGGAACGATGTCGCAGGCCACCTGCAACACCACCAACCTGCAGCTGCATCACAACTTCCGATGGGTGAGTGATTGATGGTTTTTTTTTTGTTTTTGACGTGAACACGTCTTACTTCACTATGGGGCACCTTTTCAAAACTTACCCTCGAAAAGAGTGGTTTGAGTTCTTAATCGTCAATTTCTCTTGTTTCATTCAACGTATCAACATAATTTTTTTTTCACGTCATCGGAGATATCATCATCAATTTGTGATAGAACTTTCAGTAGTATGATAATATTTGACAAGTAAAGAAAAAAGAATTGAAAATCATTCCAGCCTGCCTGTTGGTCTCGTTTAGTTCAGATCGGAATTCAGGTGCAGGATCCAATGCCAGAGTTCAGTTGTGAAATTCGGTTTCAAAATCCAAGAGCAGATATTTTTCATTTCATGAATCCAGATCTAAAATTCAGTTTCTCGTCCGGATTCCAGGGCCAGAACTGAGAACTTGATTCTGAAATCGGAAATTTGGAACTAGAATCTGGAACTGATTTCAGAATCTTGATTCTAGACTCTAGAACTAAAATTCAGAAATAAATTCTGAACTTGGAATTGAACAGACAATAAAAATTCTGAAATTGAGGTTCAGGCCAGAATACAGTTCCAAAAGTCCTGTCCTGAATTCAGACTTATAATTCAGGTTCAGAAATTCGGAAGTTGAGCTCTGAGCCTGAGGTTCTGGAATTGCAGACCGAAATTCAGAACCAGAATTCAAATCCAACACACAGTTTTATTCCCAAAATTCAGCTCTAAAATGCATTCCAGAAACCAAGTTTAGAATCCAGCTAGAAAAAGCTGGTCTAGAATTTGGATCCAATATTCTAGAAGTGTAACCGGATTCACAGACTAGATTCTGAAGATTGTTTTTTTTTATTAAATTCCGAATCTGGATTATAGAACTCAGTCTCGAAGCTGAATTTTGGATCCGAATTTGAAAACTGAATCCTGGATTTAAATTCAGAATTCAGCTCCGAACTAGGATCCCGGTCTCGAATTCAGTTTCAAAAGTCTGTTCCAGATCTCAGGTTCATTCAGAATTAAGTTTTAAAGATCAATTCCCGCGATCAGGATTAGAATTCAGTTCTAGAATCTAACATCAAAATTGTATTTCAGAATTCAAATTCATTAACAGCAAAGAAATTGAACCATTCATTTTATTCGCATTCACATCATCCGGTTATGTCTCTGACATTGCCCACCCGACTTTTTTTTCAGAGGGAGCGTTCAGTAAGTAAATAATAGTTGAGGGGGGGTCATCCACAATTTTGACACTTGGAAACAAATTCTGAGATCGAGGTATTAGTTGTAAAGTTATTTGCACTTTTATAAAAAAGTACTCTATTGTTCATGGAATTTAATATTGAAAAATCTTGATCAAAACACCCGAACCACTCCCCCTCCCCTGCGCACGGATCTGCTCCAAGATAGATTGCAAAGTTCGAATCTAATGAATTTGGGTTGAATAGCTTCGACACGATCGATCATTAGATGACCAAACTATAGCTGCATATTCTAGGATTGACCGGTTGTAGTCACTTATAAATGTTGAGCGCTTTCGAGGGAAGAATATAACGGAACATTTAAAGGCATTCAGTACCATTCTGTTGACATGACACCATTTTGCGAAAGCATTCAGTTGAGGTTGCAGGAAGCATGCGTCATCCTGACCATTTATCAGAAAATATATTGTTTAAAATCATCAACAAAGTTGAGATCGTTGAGATAGAGTAAAAATATCAACAGTCCTAAATGACTTCCTTGTGGCACTCCAGAACTAACAGCAAATGGTGTTGTTATTTTGTTTCTTATTTTCACAGTCATCAGTTAGATATGACTGCATCCATTCTAGTAGAGCCCCGTAAATCCAAGTTTGTCAACTTTAGCTATTGCTATTTGATGGTGTATTTTATCAAACGCTGACGTGAAATCAGTGTAAATTGCGTCGACCTGTAGACGTGATTGTGGGGATCGAACGACAAACGAAGTGTAGGATACTAAATTTGTAGATGTAGATCGTTTAGGCATAAATCCGTGTTGCGTTTCAGATATGTAGTCGTTGCAATTGTGTGTTAAAAAGTCAAGAACATTTTTTTTCAAATAACTTTGAGACAGCACAAAGTGAAACTATTCCGCGATAATTACAGTTATGTCGAATTTGTAACCTTTTGACGTAGGACTACGTCTTTCTTTACCATGCTCTCCTGGGTGCATTTTCAAAGTTTCACGACACGAAAGTGTAACGAAATTACTTCAGATTTAATTTATTAATAACTGTTTCCCTGATTGAGTATTTTCTCTAATTCCTTCACGAAACGAATGGAAAAAGATGTATCAGATCAGATGTGCCTTGCCATCAATTTGTTTTTAGCATCATTTTCCCGCAGTATAAGAGGGAAGATTGAAAGGAAATGGTAAGGGTTGGACTAGGAGGATGGGAAAAATTGACGACACAAAAACACATAAAAGCAGAAGTAAACTCTGCACCCCTAAGGGATGCTGAACAATCTGCTGGGGATCACATTTAGTGGAAGCAGAAGTAAATTCTGAACCTCTACGAGGTCCCGAACAGTCTGCTGTTTATAAAACCTCCAACCCCCGAGAGGATTTAGAGATCTTACAAAAGCGACACCATTCTGCACTCCCGGAAGAATGCAGAACGATTCGCAGTATGTACGAGCAGAAGTAAATTCGGTACCCCCTAAAGGATGCCAAACAATCTGCTAAACCCTATTTAAGGTGAATACAGAAAGGATTCATTCACTCCAGGAAGAACGATGAACCCTTCTGACTATAGCTCCTTACCACATTGGGTGAGAAACGAGAGAATATCCTTTAATTTTAGCTCCGCATACACAGACTCAACCATGTATGGAGAACCAAAAACCCGGATACGTAGCTGCGTCAATGCGAGACAGTTACATATCAGATGATATGAAGTACCATAATCGCATTTACACAAATCACACGAATAATACTCAGCACGTTGAATAGTAGCCATGTGATAATTGAGTTTGCAATGTCCAGTCAGAGCTCTGACCAGAATACTGCAATGTTGCTTGGAGAAATGCAGTAGACACTTTGACATTTTTAGATTTAAATCTGGTAGAAGTGCTTTTGTCTGAGCGCAAGTTTGCAAGCTGCGCCAGTAGCTAGCGTTTACTTTTGACACCATGTTTTCAGATGTTTTGTGTCCTACACTCAAAATAATAATCATATTATAGTTACGTGAAAAGTTATGTGAATATTTTCCACCCTACTTTTTATGTAGGTTTTAATGGACTGGCATTTAAAAGCTGTTTAATGCATAATCCAGTAAAAGTTACGTGTTTCATAGGTGACATGTAATGTACTGTTCATATCACATTTACCTATCAGTTCATATCAAATTTAGATACCAGAGAATTACTATTTTATATATTGGTTGAAGTCAAAAGAGAGATTTCAGATTTTTATATAAACCTATGAAATGAAAAATGCCATGAAATATAAAACATTTATTTCAGAAAATTATCATATAATTCCAATTTTTAAAGCAACTAATAACGTCGTGGTATCTCAAACCTCCAGAAATCGTTTTTGTTGTCACTGGCATCCAACCGAAGCTGAAGTTGAGATCCAAGAACTCCCACAACCTCGCCCACAACACTACCGATGCTAGTTGAAGTCGCATTACATGGTTCCAGTGTCTCTAGCTTCATACCGACGGCCTGTTTGAAGTATTCGGCAGAAGCGGGTAAACTTCCGGACTCACGCAGGCACTCGGTCTAGTTGAACACCTGGAAACTTTCATACTGGAATGGTCCGGTCGATGGAGTAAAAAATTGTAGTTAAATAACTTTTCTCGCAAATATTTACACTACTTACACTTCGAGGGCCACTGCTCGTCATTTTCAAAATCGAGTTTTTCACACTGGAAAGTCACGTAGATTGTTTGACGTTTGGACAATTCACGTAAACCTTATGTGATGACTCTATTCATTTTAGGGGATGTTCGTATAACATTCATTTTCGTCACGTAAAATATTCAATTGAGGTTTCTATGCCCGGTGAAAAATGAACGGTGGCCCTACTGAAAAATGGGTGGCCAACACGTTTCCTGATGAAAACAAAACAATATGTAAAAGCGATTCACACGCAGCATCGAGCGGCTATCACCTGAATGGAACGATTACGGAACAACAACATTAATTGTAAGCAATTCATATGAAAGGACACTACGTCAAGTTCCCGGAACTTTTTAACGTCGGATACGTGAGCAATATTCGGCTAAATAAAATTAATAAAAATAATCTGGACGACGACGGAAGTTGATTGATCGTCTGAATCGTGTTTAATGCATGCGTTTCCTGATGAAAACAAACCAATCTCATTTGCATTTGTGGTTGTAAGTGAGCTGTCAGAGAGCCTAATGGCAATGGGCCGCAGTGCCCAATTTATATTTAAGGATCAAGAGTAAACAAAGTTAACTTGTGTTGGTAAATTGTGTATTACATACATTATATTTGGTACGTTTGCCATAGATCTGTGTATTCATATATGCAGTGCACCGAGTTGATCAAAGTGGATTGCACGATTGAGTTTCAAACAATATTTTTTAACAATAATTTATTCTCGAATGAATGTTAAGTCTGACATCTTGGATGAAATATCAGTTTTGATCACTTTTTCACCAACGTTTGATGGAAAATTGCTTACATTTTATGAATGTAGATTTTAATTCCCTAATAAAAAAGTTAGCAACACTGCTTCAATGCATTTATATTAGATTGCGCTACACAAAATAAACAAAATAAAATGTTTTCTGTTTAAAAAGCAGTTTCCCGGAGAAATGAATAGTTTTTGTGTTAAATTAAAGGTTTTTATTTTGCGGGTTTACTTATAGAAGGTACGTAAATCTTTATATCGCAATAATTTCTGCAAGAGGAAATCCATATAGGAATGTGCTTGTTGATAATCAAATGTGTTAGTGGATGTAAGCTGAAACTGAAATAATTTTTCTCATACAGTTTTAAGGAAAACGGAAGAATTTTAGACTACGATTTTCGCTTGTCTTGAATTGCAATTTTAAGCAGAATGAACTGATTGGTTTGTTTTTCAACCGTATGGAAGATTTATTGATGAAAATCAGGAAAAGAAGCGTCGGAATTTGTTTTTACGCACACTTTGTTGACATTACTTATACGCTTGCAAAGAGTCTTGCTCCTTAAAGAAAAAATTCCAATCAGCTCCGGTGTAGCTTTGGGAACCGAACACAAAATCAGTAGAATTCCCAGTTTTTTAAAGCTGCGGCTGTGATAGCATAACTTCATACGTAAATCGTACATTTCAACAGCTTAACACCACTAGAATTCGAATCAATTCTTACAACAGCATTTGTGCGATGAAGTGAATCACTCGACTATTTATCTCTGAAAATCACAGCAAAATTAAAAAAAAATCAGATTCAATTAAAATTTTCTTTTCTTTTTCTATTCCAGGTCCTAACCGCGAACCACATGGAACCGGTGAAAGGGTTCCTTGGGCGCTATCTGCGCCGGAAGCTGTTCACGATGGAACTGCAATCGCAGCAGTCCCAGTCGCAGTTGGAAAAAGTCCTCAAGTGGCTTCCGAGTGTGTGGCAGCACATCAACAGTTTCCTCGAAACGCACAACTCCAGCGATGTTACCATTGGCCCCCGTCTATTCCTGTCCTGTCCGATGAACCTGCAGGACTCGCAGGTTTGGTTCACGGACGTTTGGAATTATCATCTGGCACCCTATCTGATGGATGCCGTCCGTGAGGGGGTTCAGCTGTACGGACGCCGCGGAGGAACCTGGATCGATCCGTGTACATTCATTCGCGAGACGTACCCGTGGCCCGTGGGGCCAACGACGGTTCCACAGCTGAGGCAAATCACTGCCGACGACGTTGGTCTGGAGGCAAGCGCTCCGGCTAACTCCGAAAATCAGGATCCACTGTTGAATATGCTCATGCGACTGCAGGAAGCGGCCAACTACAATGGCAACCAGGAGCCGGACTCCGACTGTGCCAGTTTGGATTCGAACATGACCCACGACAGCTCGGCTGGGGTTGACTAAACGGGCACGACCAAACGAGAAAAAAAAGGCCTTTGCCAGGGAAACACTTTACACTTGAACGCAGAACAGTAGTGAACGCACGGAGGTGGATGTTAGAGAATATTATACACTGGAAATTGATACTAATATTTACAGAACTTTTTGGGCAATTTTTTAGCAGAGCAGCAAAATCTAACGTAGTCAAATAGCAAACGATCAAATGAGGCGTGTTGAGAGAGAGAACTATTTTGATTTATTTGGCGTTCGGTTTGGTTCGGTTCGATTAATTAACACGGAAAAACAGAGTGCGTAGAAAAAAAATTGACGTCACGTAAATTCACTATCATGCTCCCAGGAAAAACCCACCCCAAAACCGCTCAATAAATTGAATAAATTCAGAAGAGAGGCAATCTAGAAAGTGTTCGGTGAAGCAGCCCGAAACGGACTGCTTTCGTGTACTGATGATCAATAATAAATGCCCGCAGCCAGTAGAGTGTGAGGCCGGGGCGGTTCTTCGGATGTATAACTACAATATAATTAAAGCTAATTGCGAACCAAACCCGAATGTGTATCCCCGGCCAGGTCAAGTGCGGTGCATTTACCGGCGGCTGGTCAAGTAGACGCCGCCGGACGAGGTGTGCGGTCCAAATTGATTGCATTAATGTTATTATTTTTGGAAAATATTAATCTTTTTTTTTTGTTTTGCTCATACCGAGAAGCGTTTCGGTTTTTGTTTGAGAAAAATTGAAAACGGCTACCGGGTACTTCAATCGATTATCGTGTATTTTCGATTGTTGATCATTGTGAAATGTAGGTCAATCAGTTATAGGATGCTTTGTTGTTCGAACACATTTGTACTGTGCTCCATTAAATCATGAGCAAATGCTTTCGATATGATAAATTTTATCCCTAGAGAATGTAGGATTATTGTACCGTTAGTCAGCTCATTAAAACCGCAGGAAAAAAGTTCGTTAATTGTGCAATACTGCTGAATGCCCCTATTTTCATTTTATCCTGAGTCAATAGATTGAGCAGATGCAGCATGTCTCACCTAAACTTGTGATTTTAATAAAATGACTACAGAAGCTGAGATGACTGGAGGCACCGTCTCCTAGTTTGGACAGAGCTTTGCTCTCGTGGCTTTTGTTTTCAGCACTGCACCGAGAAAAAATTTCAAACAGCTGAATTTTATTTTCTTGGGTAGTTGAAACCCTAAAACAGGTGTATTTATTCACAAAGAATTATATTACTATCGGTAAAGTTGGTTAAAATTATAGTCGGTAAATGCTCAAACACCAAACCTATACAGTATCAGTGAATAGTATACATTCAGGCGATTCTTGTCTATGCACGTTTGACGATATTACCAAGCTTGAATTTCAGCACGTAGCATACATTTAAGCGCTTTCGATGTTTTGCTCACGTTCAATATTATCGATGCTGGTTTCGTAGGAATTTAGTATTGATTAGGGTAATGGAACCAACATTCATTTAAACTGCACCGTTGTTTTGGCTCAATGAATGCAATAAAAATTCTTACATGATGCATGATCAAAACTAAATCATTGATTTCTACAAAAAAAAAACATGCAATGGAATATTATTTATCATTATTTGTTGCGATAATAGTCGACTTAATTGTATTCTAAACTTTTTAGAATTGTCATACAAGAAAAAATTTACGAATCATGGTGATAATGCCATATTTGTTGGATATCTTCAAAAGTGGACTCCCTAACTGTAGCTTAGTCTACTGGATAGGAGGTAAGATTTGCTATTTACATTGTCTCATTTAATCCGGTTTAGAAGGATAGATGGACTCGGAAGAACGAAAGAAAGTTCATGTCCTCATTTCTTCTTATTTAGAACTCGTTTTTCAAGGGTCGAAGATCCGTGCAGCTCATAGCATGTTCCCTTCTTTATATTGCGGTGAAATTGAGAGAGCTATTCAGCTGCGGTTCTTTTAAAACGAGCTGTCAGCTCATTTTTATGATTCCATTCACTGGAACAGCTCAGGAGCGAATTGTCCATCTCTACACAAAACTTCCACTTAAAGACTGTCCCAGAAAGTATGGACGCAATTTGATTTCGCTGTAAATAATTCACAAGTGTTAGATATTCAAATTTTATTCGATATACTGATAACATTATTCTCAACAACTAGCTGGCGCATCTTCTTGCGAACATTCCTCATTAAATTTCGTAGAAGTCTTTCTTGGCGACAAGTTTTGACACTTTTTTCCAACCTTTTTCGAACTGTTGAATGGTTTCAGCTGTTGAGACATGTTTTCTAAGATGTGCCTTCGTTAATGCCCAAAATTCTTCAATTGGTCGAAGTTGTGGGAAATTTGGTGGATTCATGTCTTTTGGGACGAAAGTGTCATTTTTGGTAAAATACATTCTACCGTTGATTTCGAGTAGTGGCAAGAAGCAAGATCTTGCCAGAAGACAACAGTATCCTTGTGGCTTCGAATCATGGGTAGAAGTCGTTTTTGTAAACATTCCTTGATGTATATTTCGCTGTTCATTGAAGCAGTGGTGATGAAGGGTTTCGAAATCTTACCGCAGCTACAAATTGCTTGCCAGACCATAGCTCTCTTGCCAAATTTTTCGACTTCAATCGATGTCTCGGACTGGTTTAACACTTGTCCTTCTCGCACCGTATAATATTGTGGTCCCGGCAAGGATTTGTATTCGAGTTTCACGTAGGTTTCGTCGTCCATGATTATGCAAAATTCAAATTCAAATTTCCAGCAAGAATCGTATTGTACAGCTTTCGAACCCTCGGCCTGATCGATGCTTCTTGTTTCGGACTAGGTTTTGGTTGTTTCTGCTTCTTATGGGTTCGAAGATTCAAACGTTCTTTAGCACGAAGAACATTTGACTTCGAAGTGCCCACTTTTTAGGCCACACCCCGAACTGAAACCTCCTTCTTTTGCTCGAACGCCTTCAGTATACGTTTATTCAACTGAGGGTTAGCAGGACCTTTTTTTCGATCCGTTTTCGGTTTATCCTCAAAGGTGTTATCCTCACCGAACTTCCTGATTGCATTTCGCACGGTTTTTTCACTTACTCCTTTTATTTTTGCTATCTTTCTCAGTGACAGTCCGCGTTCTGTGCACCATTTGTACACAATTTTTCGACGTTGTTCTGCTGAAAGTCCACGCTTTTCGAAACAAACTAATGAAAACGAATAAACAACTGCAAAAGTGGTTAGAGAAGAGTGTAAACAACAGGACGCAGCCATAAAAATTGACAGATTCTGCACCATTGCGAAATGGCCGTGCTTTTTGGTTGCGTCCATACTTTCTGGAGCAGTCTTTATTATATAAAATGGTGGAATAAAACGGAATTTATTTTCTTTTAAAGCGACTAAATGAATATTTACAGTATTAAATCGTTAACGCTTGTACATTTTATATTAGCACTTTATAATCATATACAGCTAATTATGACTATAACAACGCTTACGTAAATACAGTGTTTTAAGCATTCAAATTCCAAATATGTAGCCCACATGCGATTTCAGTGCTATCACCTAATGCTTACGGTTGCTTGTGTAGGCTTATCTGATCTTGCAATAACAAACTTGTCTGTTTAGGGTGTTAATGTTGAAATTTATTTGGCAGTTACAATGAAGAACAACTTTCAATTGATAATCAGATTTAACTAAGTATCAAGTTAGCTTAGGCTCAAAATTCGTTAAAAAAAGAACAAAAAATATTATTCCTGCATTTTTTGGGCAATTTGACGAATGGATAAATCTGATTATGAACTGATGATAAATTGTTTTCAGAAATTGTATAGAAAAAATATGATAGCAATTTTGTTTATTTTTAATTTTCATTAAAATATGTTCATATGATAAAAAATCGTATGACTTAGTTGAAAATTTGATGTAAATTTTCTTTCTACAATAACTTTCTGGCAATTTTTTTTCAACGTTTTTTTTAGAACGATCAAATAGAATCAACATATCAAACAAAAAATACAACCTTGACCAAAAAATAAAAATAGTGATTTTTTCTGGAACGATTTTACGAATTCTGACATCACATCAGAGCAATACGAAATCGAAGGTCAGTTTTTTGTTGTATTTCTTGATATGACTCAAATTTTGCATATGCATTTTTTATATTCAAAAAAGACAATTTGCATCAGAAGTTTGTCAGTTTTAATCTAGCGTTACTCTTGAGAAGCAAAAATCCCTTAAAAATTTGAGTGTCTTGTGAGTCCGATCGATTTGGTGTCTTCTGCAGTGTTTTAGGTAATTATAAGGACTATGAAAAAAAACTTAGCACTGTTGAAAAAATATTACCAACTATCCCAGATATCTTCAAACCTCAAGGTGTATGGTTTTTATGATACATAGAATAGGTTGTTAGGCAGGTCTGATGGTACTTTTACATGCGGAAAGGTTCAAAGATTATCCAAAATCGTTACAAAAAAAAATCCCGATTTTTATTCAAACCGCTGTATCTCAAGAACCGTAGCATATAGCAAAATTTTTAATAACATCTTTTTCATTGGAAATTTAACGTTCTTTCATAAAATTTTATTGAAAAATATTTAAAAAAATGCTTGTCATGATTTTCAAAAATTTACATTCTTTTGAAAATATGTAACATTTTCTGGTATTGTTTCTCTGCTTTAGAAATTTGACACTATTTTAATTTGGACTTCAGCTACAACCTATCAGAAAAAAATACTTTTTTCTGATATTTGAATTTTAAATGTTCTTTTTAAAAATAACCAATGAAAATTTTTTTTCAACCGTACTCACATAGTCCTTAAGGGCTGAGGACAGCACCGTAAAGTGGTAGGTTTTTTGCTATTTTCCCGTTTCAAATTAAATTTTCTTGGAAACGATGCAGAATATAGAAAAACCCACCTGAAAATGTCTTCGGAATTCAGTTGAGAATATTCTGTGAAATTTTCAGAATGATTCATCGAGTTTAAGGGTCGTGTTGTATTCTTTTCTGACTGAAGAACTGCTGAAAATTGGAACGCTCGGAAATGCATACCTCTACGTGTTCATCGAATATCTCGGCCTTGAAGGCTTGTATCATAAATCTACCGTGAAAAAGTCTAGATAATTTAGTTTAGATGCGATTAGTACATAAAAACATATATGTTATCGCGATAAAAATAAAGTCTTGTATTTTTCTGTGAAACAAAGTCAATTTCAATGCATCCGCCATTTTTTTTCGCTTTGGTTTCCTGATAGCATTCTGAAAAAGAAGCGAGAAATAATATTAACTCGACAAGGCTGCCAAACACACAGACATTCAATCTTTGTGAAAGTTGAATATTTTTTCATTGTTCATTGGAATCCATTTTATGTCCAACCTAGAGTGACTATAATCAGAGTGGCGACAGCTGTTCGTTTGGAATGACAGCTACCAGTTCCAAACGAGCAAACGACCTGTCAATTCAATGTAAAGCTAATGGAATGTTTTTAATTGTTGCCAGCATTACGGATGAGATGTCGTCACTCTGGTTATAGGCACTCTAGTCCAACCCATACGATAGATTAATGTGATAAAACTTCTCATCAAAATAATAAAATGTATGCTGGCAACCCGGTACAGTTTGCTCATATACGAGAGAGTACAAGAGAAATACGATGCGCAAAGGGAATTGAGTGAACCACGAGGTCGATTTAAAACTCAACACGCGACCCTCTGTCCTCAGACCTTAATGGCATTTATTTTCGGAACTGAATCGCAACAACGTGTAAATACAGCACCAGAAAAGCTCACTCCTTTGGTTATATACTGGAATTCTTCTTCTTCTTCTCTCTGGTTGGCCTCAATTCACTTGAGATGACGTCTATTGATGGCACAGATATCTTAGGTATGTTGCAAGTTATCTTCGTTTTTAATTCATTTGTCAAAGTCGACTATTTCGAATTCTCTTCGCACTTCGCATGAGAAAGGATGGCGTATTGTGAATTCCACCGATAGTCGTCCTAGTTCTCAAATCACATGAGGTCACTAGTACAAATCAAAATACAACTGAAAAGTTGTATCGACTGTCACTTCACGTTTCTCACAGCCTTCTGCAGCTCTGACCACTCATAATTGCGTTGCTAAAACCAGCATTGCATTTTTCCTTTTAAACTACCAGCGCCTACTTGTCTGAAATCAATTCAGTTCATTACTGTAGCCAGTTGAAGGCAGAATCATGTCACCCATCTACTCGCATACGAATGCACTACACTTGACAGGCGGGAGGTTCGCAACAAAAAAAAAGAATTACCAATACTAGCTACATGAAAAAACCATGCAGCTTAAGCAAAATAAACGAAACCGGAAACAATAATTAAAGTGTAGAAACTCACATCAACAAGCAAAGATAGTTTCCCTTAAAATTAGCATTTGTATAGAGACATCTACCCTTTTCAAATCGTTGTCGGACGCTATTTTTGAGTCACAAGTGAAAAAAAACAGAAACTGAACATTTATACAATTGCGCCGTAAGAAGGAAATCGATATGAAGATATGAGGAACCCAAAAACCCGTTAGGCTGTAAATATATAAATATATACAAAAAAACACGGAACCGATTTAATAATAAAAATACTTATATGCCATAAATAGGAGTTTAGATAGCAAACTAAATGAAATCACTCACACGTTAGAAAAAAAAGTAACACGTATCTCATTGTATAGTTCTTGTTTTTCTGTTTTGTACTGCAGTGTAGAATTCGCTTCAAAAGCTTTAACATTTCGCTTATAATTAACGCCAATGGGAATATATTTTTTTCTCATCGTATTCCTCGAACAGTAACTTATTCGATATACATCGTAAACTCTACTGAAATCACAACTCATCGTTATGCGTCATCCCGTCATCAAATAAATAGCTATGTGTTTGAAAATATACAACCTATCATCAACTGTCATACCGAACAAAACGCAAAACAAAAAAAAAACAGACTTTCCAAAGAACCCGACCGCAGATTCCCTTAACCCATCGTCATCGTCCTACCCATGGGATTGCGTCTAACGCACGCAACTCGCTAATTGGCTCAATTGCCTTACTTTAAATTGTCGAAAGGATCAAACGTAACAGAAAAAGGGGAAAATCTAGCTCGGGGGCAGTTTAATTGCAGCCCACCAGGGCAGGAGACGAAAGATGAAGAGAAAGAAAAAACTTTGCAAATCTTATGAAGCATCATCATCCACGCGGAACAGAATTCATAATTCGTTCCAATTGAACCGTCATGATGTCAATACGCCAGACGGTACCCAACCCTCAATTGAACGGTTTGATTAGTGCTTAATAGGGAAGAATACACGCCAGAGAAACCGGGCTGCTGGTAGCTGGCAGCGATGAGGAGATCAGATAGAAAAACCTAACCTAATCTGTAATATGCCAATTTATTAATAACGACTAATCGTAGCTTTCGGAAGGAGAGTGTTTGTAAAGGAGGGAGGGGGCGCTAGTGTTCCGGAACACTCCAGAGATGGGAGGGAAACAAAACAAAACAACACAAACTGGAATCAACTATTATTAATACTATTATAATTATTATTATTGCTATTATTATACAAACAGACGACGGCAGCAGCAGTTGCGAAGAAGGCGACCCAAAACCTTATTGAACACTGAATTCAATAATAAACCAACCAATGGAACGTGATTTAAATTATTTAAAACGGTATCTTTTCTGACTGTTATCCGAAAACCTTGCTATCTGATAAGAAACTTGCGATGGGATACCAGAATGTCCTGATCTTTCTCTTCACAGAGTAGGTATTTAAACAATCGGAGGACTTTTTCTTCACTTTCAAGTTAACTTTTTTCAAATTGATCCAAACCGTGAAGGTTTGTGGATATGTTGCCTTCATGATGCCATAATATTTCTCGATTAGGTGATCATGCTCGGAAAATTCACGTCTTGAGGTCTGCGGCTAGTCGGATAGAACAACAGGATTCCAAATCAAGTCAAAGCATCGATAATCCTCCCAAAGAATTCAGTGGATTGGATAATTTTGGTACTTTTTCTACCTCTTGTTCTGTATACCATTCCAGGGTGGATTTCGCGTAGTGACAAAAAGCTAATAATGTTTCTGAAGAAGGATGTAATAAACATCCGAAATACGTAGGGTAAGGGCTTCCTGTTTCATCTCATTTGTAAGAGTGTCACCACAAAACCCCGATTTTGCCACTAAAATCACTATAACTTTCCACTGCTTCATTCGCCTTGCTCCACATTGAGAATTGATTCAAATTTCATCAAAATTAAACTAATATTCATGAAACAGCTAAAAACACTTATGGTGTGTTCACCACTCTGCTCCTAATTTCATCTCAATGGATTTTTATCCATCCTATCGTTGGTCCTTTATTCATCCTACAAATTAGTGATGGCGACAGCAATCAAAACAAAATATTGCACTATTACACTCTCAGGTTCAAAATGTCAGAACTCTTCTTAAAAATGGCCTAATGCCAACAATGAGACTGTGGTATCCTGAATTATGCGATATCCACATTGAGTATGATTGGGTTAGCGTATGTATGGAAGATCTATAATAGAACAGAAACTGGAACAAACGTGTCCCCAGCAAGCCATTCTAGTTTTATTTATTCGACCAGTTCTTCTGTCAAATTTAAAACTGGTCTACGATGCCGTCCTATTTTTTGTATATTTGAAACACGAGTGAAACACTTCTGGGGCTGCCAGTTTATCTTGTTATAAAATTCAGATTAAAATTTTGAAACTGACATAAATTATGAATCTAGAAAGAACTGTAAATCTTGAGACGAAAATGTGTCCTAAATTGAAAAGTGAGATTATTTTATATGAAAAAGGCGGATGGGTAATGTCAGAGACATAACTGGATGTCGTGAATACGAAAACAACTGACATGTTCTTCAACACTTCCGAATATCAATTAGTTGATCAATTGTATGAATTATGCAAGCATTCCCTTTTTTCCCATTTTTCGCAAAAACAAAGAAGGCTTCACTTGATCTCGATTACTGTGAATTTCACACAGCGAAAAGTTCACAAATCTAATCAAACTGTTCTAGATTTGCACTAAACTGAGGATATTTACCTTCGATTTGCGAAGAAGAAATCCTAATAGTTCTTTAGAAAACCTTTAGAGCCATTAGCACGGCTGATTTTGTGTGATGCTCTCCACCGTTGTCCACTTTTCGTTGTTTTTTCATCAATGCAAATGACTGGCAGCTGTGATGTAATCGCTCTTGTTCGGAAGCGAAACTAGCTTTGCAAACGACACAAAATAAATCTGCTCGCAGTGGCGATAGAATCCAAACTGATCCAATTTTTGTTGAGAGGCTTGTTTTTATCTGATTTCGTTTGTAGCTTTTTCACTAATGGGCGGTCCTAACGGCTATAAAACTAGCCGCATACAGAATTTTAATGTCGATCATTTCATTTCGGATTTGCATTTCATTGAAAGATACTATCAGAATGCTGTACGGGATTCATTCCTACCTTTCAGAAGAACCAAATTGTGGAACTCACTACGATATTCAATACTTTTCGGAACATTTTCTCGAACTATTTGTTGTACAGCAGCAGATATTTTGTTCTCTTCCTCAGAACGCATTCTGATTGGCTGGTGTTGACATGGGTCAAATGAGACATTTCGATTCTATTGGTAGTTAGATTATATAAATCCTTTCAGAGATCACTGAGATATGAGCTTTCAAAATACGAGAAAGGGAAACGCGCCTTATGAATTATCTTCTTTGATACTCGTTTATACCAAACATTTCTGAAAAGTTTAATTTTGAATTATTTGAGATTATGTCACACAACTGATAATTTTATCATAAAATTGTGATCATATTTCCGATGGCGTGTAGCAAAAATTATGTTGATTCAACATGAGATATTCACATTCAAAAACTTATCACTCTCTCAGAGGGTAAATTTTGAAAAGGCACCACATAGTAAAGTAAGTCGTATTCACGACAAAAATCATCATTTAAAAAAGTCGGCGTTGAACAGTCGTTCGCACCGCACGCGTATAGCTCTTGGCTCCTGGAATTTTTTTCTGGCTTCCTCGAGTCTTTTTAAAGACTAACAATTAGTCAGCGTTTCTCAAGGCTATACAAAGAGTGATATTCAAATATAATCAGTCTTTATTAAGACTATCACAAAATCAGTCTTCATCAAGACTTTTCCAAACTAGGAGTCTAATCGAGGACTACTTTAGCCTAGTTAATTTAATTTCAAATTCCATTCACTTCGAAAATGCCTGCGTCCAACCGGAAAGGCAACAAGTCTAAGGCTAAAAATAACTCAATACGGAATGAATCAGAATCCGTTATTCAATTTTTTTTTAATAACATTCACGATCTTATAGAATCTGAATCTATATATATATAAAAATGCAGAGATCATTCTTTGTAATCGCATCACGTAAGAACGGATGGACGGATTGAGATGCTTTTTTTTTGTTTGATCAGTTTTTACCCCCACCGGGTTCGTACATCAAAAAAATTGAGAAAACTTACCGGAAAAATGGGAAAAACCAATAAAGTTATTTTGTATGGACAATGGAATTTTCCACTGAAAAAGTCGCCAATGATTGCTAGATCTACAATTGAGGTTTGGCGCTCAACGAGTTGCATAAGTGCTTGGCCGTCGACGGAAAGAATACTAGATCGTTGAAAAAATTGTTTGGCGCGCAACGAGTAGTTTTGGGTGGAGACTTTACATGCATGCATGCTTAATTCTTTCTGATATTGATTCTCAGGACCGAAATCAACGCCATTTATTAATTGTAGATCGAATAATAAACAAAATGATGTGGTGGTTCGAGATGAGTGTTGGTACGATTATTAAACGAATTCAGTGTTCATGTAGAAGTTGATGGAAAATATTTATTAAAATGGTAATTTAAACTTTCAAATGTCCAAGACGAATATCTCATTTTTTCTCTGGATTGTTAATCCAAAATTGATCCTGTGATTTTCATGCTACAAACATTCATCAAACACGACTAAGTATAACCAGCAGACTAGCGGTGAAGCAGTTTAAGGAAAAACGCTTTAACAATTTCATTCTTTCCGGATTTGCAAAAGAAATTTTAAACGTCTTCAGTCTACAGTTTAGCCTTAAAATGCAACTACAAGCAACAAGTCGCGAGGACAGATAAGCAAATTTACGGAATCAATTTAAAGTATTCAACTTGGTCATCTCTGCACCACCCTTATGTCGAAAAAATTAGTTCGGGAGAGATCAAAATTCTCTGTTCAATGCACTGACTCAAAGGATAAGTTGACTATCGGTGCATTTGCTTGATTTTTCTGTAACAAAAGCTTTGAACATGTTCAAAATAATTTTGGATGATACTTCTTCTTTGGTCCGAAGTTAATGTGTTGAATATGAATTTGCCGTAGTTCGTTCATTCTAGGCCAAGTAATTAGAGAAATAATTGAAAAAAACATTAACGTTTGATAATTCTGCAGTTCGAAAAAATAAATTCAAAATATAGTTTCAGGCGAGACGAAGTTCGATGGGTCAGCTAGTGTAAAAATAAAAGACAACGGACGGACTTCCCTTCCGTTGATTCTATGCCGTCTAACAATATTTACGAGATTCTTCCTGAATCCGATTGTAGCGACATAGAAGAAAATTTTTCAAAAATTCCCAAAATGGACGCTTGTCGTTCTGGAAAGAAACAACAATCCGTGCCTTCAGTTACCTTACCTTACCTAACAGCTATAAGCCTGGGGTGTCCTTTGTTGTATCAAGCATACGTCTCCACAAAACTCGGTCCATGGCTGCTCGTCGCCAGCCACTCAAGGCACGGATGCTTCTGAGATCACTCTCCACTTGATCGATCCACCTTGCTCGCTGCGCTCCTCTTCTTCTTGTACCAGTCGGATTAGCTTCAAGAACCATTTTCACTGGGTTGTCGTCCGGCATCCGTATGACATGCCCAGCCCATCGTAGACGTCCGATTTTAGCTGTCCGTATGATAGGTGGTTTTCCTAGCAGCTGTTGCAATTCGTGATTCATACGCCGTCTCCACGTTCCGTCTTGCATCTGCACTCCGCCATGGATGGTCCTCAGTACCTTTCTTTCGAAAACACTGAGGGCGCACGATTCCCTGCCAAAATACGTCTCCGTGTTCTCTGCTGGTGTCATTTTCGGCGGTCACCAGTGAGCCCAAATACACGAACTCGTCAACCACCTCGATATCGTCACCGTCTATCAATATTCGTGGTGGGAGGCGCAGTGTTTCTTCTCTAGAGCCTCTTCCTCTCACGTATTTTGTTTTCGACGCATTTATGGCCAGACCGATACGCCTAGCTTCAGCTTTCAGTCCGATGTAGGTTTCCGTCATCTTCTCAAGGTTACGTGTCACAATATCAATATCGTCAGCGAAGCCAAAAAGTTGTACGGACTTTCGGAAGATCGTGCCACTCGTGTCGATCCTCGCTCTTCGAATCGCACCTTCCAGGGCAATATTGAACAAGATACGATCGGCCTGTGGCGTTTAGCCTCTACGTGAGCGGTTCACCTTCTCATAGAACCTCCGTGTGTCATTTGCGCGGTACAGCTGTTCCATCGCTTCGCGATCTTGGTCTTCTTGGTGGCGCTTTTTCTTCCGGAAAACCGTATTCTGTCTGTTCCGTGCCCATCTGTATCGTTCCTCGTTCGCTCTAGTGCGGTGTTGCAGCATCCTCGCCCTTGCTGCATTCTTCTCTTCGACCAACTGCTGACAATCGCCGTCGAACCAGTCATTTCCTCGATTCGATAACCTCGTACCTAGTATAGTTGCAGCAGTACTACTCACGGCGGACCTTATGTTCCTCCAGCCGTCTTCAAGAGTCGCCGCGCCAGGCTGCTCTTCCGTTGGTAGCACTAACTCCAGTTGTTGCGCGTATTTCTTTGCAGTACAAATGCTACGTAGCTGCTCGAGATTGAGGCCCGGCGTTCCTGTGCGACGAGTATTGTGCACCGTCGATATTTTTGAGCGCATACAAACCGCGACAAGGTAGTGGTCAGAATCAATATTGGCACTGCGGTAGGTGCGGACATTGATGACGTCGGACAAGAATCGCCCGTCGATGAGAACGTGGTCGATTTGATTTTCCGTATGTTGATCAGGTGATCTCCAGGTGGCTTTGTGGATATCTTTGCGGGGGAATTCCTCGGGAGGCTGCAAAGTTCACACATCGTTGGCCGTTGTCGTTTGTCTTCAGCCCGATCACGGGCCTGTACATTGCCTCCCGGCCTACCTGAGAATTCATGTCGCCGATGACGAGTTTTACATCCCGCCGTGGGCAGCTGTCGTAGGTTTGTTCCAGCTGCGCGTAGAATGCTTCCTTCTCGTCATCGGGTCTCGTCTCATGTGGGCAGTGCACGTTGATGATGCTGTAATTGAAGAAACGGCCCTTGATCTTCAATACGCACATTCTATCACTGATTGGCTACCACCCAATCACGCGCTGGCGCATCTTGCCCAACACTACGAATCCCGTTCCTAGAACGTTGGTTGTGCCACAGCTCTGGTAGAAGGTAGCCGCTCGACGCCCACTTTTCCACACCTTATGTCCCGTCCAACAAAGTTCCTGCAGTGCTACGACATCGAAACCGCGGATTTGAAGCTCATCATGCAGCATTCGGTCGTATCCTGGGAAGCCAAGCGATTTGCAGTTCCATGAGCCAAGCTTCCAATCGTAGTCCTTATTTCGTCGCGTAGGTCTTCGCCCATTATTCCGAGTCGTATTTATAACCTGATTGTGCGTAACTAGTGTTTTCCGGGCGGCTTGTTAGGCCTGCACCAACCTCCTGTCTCGCCGGAGGGCCATTGCCACAAGGACGGTAATCAGCCGCTCCTAACATGGAGAACAGACGCTGTTTCGAGCCGCTCCAACATGGGGAACAGACGCTCGGGTTGGCTCGCTCTCTGTAAAGTAAAGGCAAGCCCCCCCTTCCCTGTCAGCATACGACCAAGATCCCACCGGGGTTGGTTACCCGATCTTTCCTATGGTTGCTCGTACCCCAGCCGGCACCGCGGGGAAGTACACTGAAATGAAAATCTTATTTATAATCATCAGATTTGTCATATGAATCATATGCAGAATATAATTTATAGAAGTTATACGGAAACTTATAATCTTTATTTAAAGTGTACGTTAAATCTATATAGACATTACCATAATGAAAGTTATAAGAATATCCCATATAATGTATATGGAAATCCGATGAAACCTAACTCGTTACATAATTTATATTCATTGGATATGTCTTATGAATCGTACACAGATGGTATTTCACAAAAGACATATGACAACTTATGACCTTTAATGGAATTCTACATAAAATCTAAATTATGCTCAATAAATTTTATATCTTCATAATCTTTATGATATTGATAAAAATACCATGTACAAGTTGAAGCTAAATAAGAAGTTGTGTCCTCGATATTAAAGCTTGCTTCAGATAGAATTGGAACAAAGACAATGGCCTGTATTTCAGTTATTTATTATTGAATTCAAGATCTTTTTTTAAACAAATGTAGCGTTTTCTTCATACTTTTAAGAAAAAATACGGATAAAATTATTCGCCACGGTTTCGAAGGAATTCTCGAATTTTTCCTGTAACATGGCTCATTAGGTTGCGCACACCTTCTTCGTCCATCGCTTTAGCTATCTTATTTCACCAGGTCGTCATCTGATTGATGTCTTTGACAACCTTTCCCTTTGCTTTGAGTCTCCTCTTCATGATTGCCCAGTATTTCTCAATAGAGCGGAACTGGGGGCTGTTGGGTGGCTTAAGGTTTTTCGGAACAAACTGGACCCCTTTATCTGCATACCATTCTTGAACGACTTTGCTGTAATGTCAGCTTGCCAAATCTGGCCAAAACATTAGGGAATGGTCGTGGGATCGAATGAACTGCAAAATTCGTTTTTGGAGACACTCTTTTTGGTATAGTTCCGATGTCATTGTCTTAATTGTAACGAAAACTTTCGTTTTTTTGCCACAGCTGCAAATGCCCTGCCAAATCATAAATTTTTTTTGCAAATATGTCGGCAAAAACAAATTTAAATTTGGCTGGAACATCTCCCCGAGCCGTTGCCAAGTAAAATTTTTAACCTGGGATTTGCCCGAAGTCAGCCTTGACATAGGTTTCATCGTCCATCAGAAGACACCCGCCGAACTTGGTCAGCACCTAGTCATATAGTTTCCGAGCACGAATTTTGACCACACCTATCTGTTTTATGGCCCGATTTAGCTGTTTGCTACTTCGATACGACTTGATTCCTTCCTGGAGTCGAGTTCTTCTCACGGTACTATGGGCAGCATCGAATTTTTTGGAAAATCACGGTCCGACAGATTAGGATTCGTCTTAATCGTCTTCAAAATCTTACCACGCAGTTTCCGGTCGACAGTTCCACTCCGACGATCGGCTTGAGGCTTCCGAATCGTCGTCAATGTTTCCTTATACCGTTTGATAACGCGCTATATGGTATTTCTGGGCAATTTCAGCTGTTAAGCTAGCCTAGATGCAGACCACAATGGATTTTCCAAATAACTGTGCACAATTTTTTCCCTTCTTTCGGCTTCCATGTTGATTGTTTACAAAGTACAGTCGATTTGCGGAATGTCAAAAATCATACGTGAAGCTGGTAAAATTTCCGACACGTGGGCGACAAGAACTTCCAAATCCGTCCACCAAGATCGCCACAATATGAGCAAAAGTTTGTTCCAATTCTAAATGAAGCAAGCTTTAATCAACTGCTCCAAACAGTTTTTTTTAGGAAGTTCCGTTATTTTGAATCGCTAACAAGACAGCTCATTCAATTTTGTTCAAGGATATGCCCTAACGGGTTATGAAATAATTACCCGGTACGTCTCATCATTCTTTCTGTCTAATAAGAGGATTTAAATTATTTATTTATAGTTTCGGGATCCTACTTCTCCTTCGCAAATATCATAACGACTAGTATAGCTCAAATCCTCAATAAAAGAAGTAGTTTCCGATTCTTTGTGCATCTGATTCGTCTGGTAACTGTAAATATCCGATGAAATCAGAGAGTTCCAATGAAGTAAGTGTAGTTTAAATATTAAAATAAATTTTCATTATGCAACTCTTTACATACGAAAAATATAACAAGTTTTTAATAAGACAATTATATTTATTATTTTTGATTCCCATTATCCCAGTATTTTAATTAATTTGAATCTTATATGTATCACTTATTTAATCAAATAGCAATAATTTGATCTATATATAACTGCTATATAGAACTTGGATGACCTCCATCAAAAGTTATATATAAATTTTATGAAACTAGTCATGTGGTATAGATAAACCTATCTATATTAATTCGAAATGAATATAATATGCGCTTCATAAATTGTTTCCATGTATGTTGTGTGGATATCTAGTAATGGTTATAGGGCGCGCCAATAAATTTGACTCAGACTGGAAATTTCATTCGTTATATGAAAATCTTGTAAAAATAACGTTACGAAGAGTTTTATGTTTCATAAGATAATCTTATATATTTGACATGATGTTGAATACACTTTGTAGCTATCAATGGAAATGCTAATAGTGAAAAATCATAAGAATATCATATAATGTGAAAATGAAAATTTAGCTCAGTATAGAGATAGGAGTTACTGGACAAGAGGCTAAGAACCACCTTGGGGCCTGAATTGCGCATTGTCCAGTCGTTTACCAACCAACCTGTGGTTTGCGGTCGTCGATTTTCTTCACGAAGGGCACAAATGACGCCAAGGTGTACGAGGAAGAATGTTTGAAGAAGAGAATGCTGCCACTGTACAGAAAGCATAAGGCTCCTCCTCTCTTCTGGCCGGATTTGGCTTCATCCCACTACGCCAACTCCGTTCTACAGTGGTTGTCAAAAAATAATGTACGATTCGTGGAAAAGGACATCAACCCACCGAACTGCCCGGATCTTCGGCCAATTGAAAGGTATTGGGCAATTGTCAAGCGGCACTTTCGGAAGGAAGGTACAGTGTCCCAAAACATGCAGGAGTTAAAAAAAACTGGACAGCTGCCACCAGGAAAGTCACAAAAGTAACTGGGGAGAAGTTAATGAAGAATGTCAAGTCCAAAGTGCGAGCGTTTCACAGAAACTAGGATTTTCTTCAATATAATCAGTGAAATGCATAAAAATGTAATTTTTCTACAGTATATCGAAAACTGATGTCAAAATATATTTTTTTTCGCTTTTTTATTCAATAATCAATGTTGCTAACTACTTTTCGATACACTTCTTAGGTTTATAATTTTCCCTACACAAAAATCACAGAATTGCGGAAGCAAACTGATTTCAATTCAAACAATCAAATGAAGAAATCCGACCCATGTCGGTGAGCAAACGCAGAAACGTCGTACGAGTGCCCGAAACATCCTCATGCCATATCAGATCCTGGTGCGTGCCCCGGTCCCGTACCGTTGATAACCGGGGCGGCTCGAACTTTTGAGTTGCTTTCCGGACTATGGTTATGTAGTATGTCAATGCAACAAAAATTGTTTCACACCGAAATAATAGCACTTTTTGAAATAACAACTCGCACGGCAGGAGACATCATTCTGTGCAAGTTCGATTGATCATCGAAAAAAAAATCGAAGGTTTCGGATTGCAATGGCGGATGTTTGCACGAAAGGCCGCTGAAAATTACAATTTTTATCACCGCACACGCGAATCCTTCTTTGCATCCGGCGGGGGTGGAAAAAAAGGGAATCAACAAGGCAAACAGGAAAAACATCCCGCCTTTGAACAGATGATGATGAGTCTCTCGAAAAATTAAAATGATTGGTAGCGGGATGTACGCAACTGGGTGTGGGTGTGTGCTCCGGTGAGTGGATACAATCTGATGAATCGCAATTAATTTAATTAAAATGATTTTCGTGTTGCGTCGCGACAACATA
This sequence comes from Malaya genurostris, assembly GCF_030247185.1. Taxonomy (NCBI): domain Eukaryota; kingdom Metazoa; phylum Arthropoda; class Insecta; order Diptera; family Culicidae; genus Malaya; species Malaya genurostris. The sequence continues at coordinate 336,679,816 of NC_080571.1, read as the reverse complement.
GACGGCAAATTATTTACAATTCTTTTGTAGCCCTGTTGGAAATAAAAATATCAATACGCGGACATTATTTACGCTGTTTTCAGCCGGTGTTTGATGGAAAATTATTACAACAGCTATTTTTCATATTATTTTTTATAGTAGTCCGTGACAAAAGGGACTATTGTTTTATACCATTCGGTTAGTCATTTTCAAGCTTTATCGTTGTGTGAAGTGATGTGAAACATACGTCTAATCAGACGGTAAAACGACAATAAAATATGCGAGTTATATTTTCAGATTCCAACAACAGTCCACAATAGTGATTGAGAGAGAGAGAGAGAAAGCCGTAAACTAAGGGCACCCAGGCTCTAATGAATGGTAAATTCAATTCCGTGCTATTGAAACTCAAGCGCACTCGTCATAGCAGGCAGAGCCATAATGGGGTTCTATTCAACAGTTGTCTGCACGGTTTCCATGGATTTTCATGAGCTTCACGAAAATAATACGCTTGTGAGGTTTTTGCATTTCATCCTGAAGTGCATCGTCAACTGGCGGAAGCCTGCTTCGATCTAGAAAAGGTAGCGAAATTTTCTGGTTCAGATGAGCGACAAGCCAGTTTAGGTTAAATTCGGAACATTCAAATGCAAAAACATTCCAGTCTTCATCGATGGTTCGGGAGGACAGAAAATTATGAATGGCAAAACTAAATCCGCACACGATGCTTGCCGGCATTCCACGGACACCGAGATATTGGCCCTGTGGGCGGCGTGCCCCCGCACCTGAAATTCGAACTCGTCCCGGTCACAAAAACAGCAACGGCAGCATCAGCAGCTCAGCAACTCCCTCTCGCTGTTTTAGCCGTTAATGGGCACACGGTTGACTGTCTGTCAGAGCTTCGGATTACAGACTGATTACATACCTACCGGGGATATTTCGGGTGCTGGCGAACTGCTTTCGGAAGCGAAACAAACGCTGATGATGATGATGATGCGGATGACGATGTTGGCAGTGACGGCGCTGATGGTTTACGCAAATATGCCCAAAACGAATCACATCCCCTTTATGGGAAATGGTTTTGCTAGGATGAAAACGATAGACAGACAGACGATTCGCTTTACTGCACAGTGGGGCAATCTGGGTTCGAATAGAGGCAGCTACAATTTTGAGCCCCAGAGTAAATAGTAGAAAGTGTTACTCGTGAAGAGAATATAGTAATAGTAATAGTAAACAGCGCAAACATTAGAAATAGTAAGCATTAAGATGAATATTCAGCAAAAAAGAGTGGCGGGTAACGTCAGAGGCATAACTGGATGATATTAATTCGAATAATACTGACGTGCATTTTTCACACTTTCGAATATCGATAGCTTTGCTTAAAGAATTTCAACAGTGAAAAACGGTACACACGAGAGTAAGAAATTACAGGGTTGTGCAGATGACGAGACCGATTACGATGACATTAAAAATGCTATCTTTAAATTCATAAATTGATTAAAATGAGAAGTGTTTACAAAAATCGTGTGTGGCCATTTAGGATTTTTAAATAGACATGACATTTATTTCAATAACTTATTTGACAAACTCGTCTTCAAATACAAATTATATAGCAATTTGAAAGAATATTCACAAACCGAGAGCCGCCATTCTGGATTTTAGGACTTCTAAAGCTTGCTTCAGATAGAATTGCCTGTATTTCAGTTCCTCATTATTGAATTCAAAATCTTTTTTTATACAAATGTAGCGTTTTCTTCATACTTTTAAGCAAAAATGCGGATTCGTCACGGTTTCTAAGGAATTCTTGAGTTTTTCCTTTAACACGGCACATTAGGCGGCGCACACCTTCTTCGTCCATCGTTTTAGCTTTCGTATTCCACCAGGTCGTGATCTGATTGATGTCTTTGACAACCCTTCCCTTTGCCTTGAGTCTCCTCTTCATGATTGCCCAGTATTTTTCAATAGGACAGAACTGGGTGCCGTTAGGTGGGTTAAGGTTTTTTGGAACAAACTGGACCCCTTTCTCTGCATACCATTCTTGAACGACTTTGCTGTAATGACAGCTTGCCAAATCTGGCCAAAACATTACGGGATGGTCGTGGGATAGAATGAACGGGGGAATTCGTTTTTGGAGACACTCTTTTTGGTATAGTTCCGATGTCATTATCTTGCCACAGTTGCAAATGCCCTGCCAAATCATAAATTTTCTTGCAAATTTGTCGGCAAAAACAAATTTAAATTTGGCTGGAAGATCCCCCCGAGCCGTTGCCAAGTAAATTTTTGACCTGGGATATGCCCGAAGTCAGCCTTGACATAGGTTTCATCGTCCATCAGAAGACACCCGTCGAACTTGGTCAGCCCCTGGTCATATAGTTTCCGAGCACGAATTTTGACCACACCTATCTGTTTTATGGCCCGATTTAGCTGTTTGCTAGCTCGATACGACTTGATTCCTTCCCGGAATCGAGTTCTCCTCACGGTACTATGGGCAGCACCGAATTTTCTGGCCAAATCACGATCCGACAGATTAGAATTCCTCTTAATCGTCTTCAAAATCTTACCACGCAGTTTCCTTATACCGTTTGATAACGAGCCATACGGTATTTCTGGGCAATTTCAGCTGTTTAGCTAGCCTAGATGCAGACCAGAATGGATTTTCCAAATAACTGTGCACAATTTTTTCTCTTCTTTCAGGCTTCCATGTTGATTGTTTACAAAGGACAGTCGATTTACGGGATGTCAAAAATCATACGTGAAGCTGTTCCAATTCTAAATGAAGCAAGCTTTAAAACAATAAATTATTGATATCCACTTGCCAAGCGTAGACGAAAAAGTAAAATAGTAGCAAATTTGATATTATTCCAAGCAATCGAAATTATTCTGTGCGTACATAAACTGCATTGCGAGCAAAAACTCTGCCCCGAAACGGTATATGAGAGTAGATAGGCCCGTACCCAGGATTTCCTTTCGGGAGGGGCCCAAAGATTAAAAAATAATGTTACTGAAGATTGCCTATGTACCTGATTCTCGGTGTACCTTTTACTGCTGTTTTTAACATACACTTTAAATTTATCCACTGGAGCTGATATTGTATTACATTTCATTACGTTTACTGTTTTGTTATTTCTGTAATACATGTCTGAGACATTCTAAATAATTAATTTCGCCCCCCCCCCTCTGGGTACGTGACTGAGAGTAGAGGTACGTATTTGTGTAAACTTTTTGTTGGTTTGAAACAACTTTTATCTATGGTTCTTATTTTTGGTTATAAATTGAATGACTAAACGGAATGACTGAGCGTTGTTAGTGTCTGTTTCAAATAGCAAACAAAAGGTGTCGTAAGCCCACTGTGCTTCATCGCTGAAAATATTCCGTATTTCTATGTGTTGGTTTTGCACGATAGGCTTTGTGCGGTGATTCATTGATTTCATCTGGTTGCAATTTTTATCATGAATTGCAGATTATATTTGCGATGATATGGAGAAAATGATGATGCTGCATTAAATACAACAAGAGATATTCAGGATTAAGTTCTGCTCATTCTTATAGTGATTTTGAAAAGGTGCCCCATAGTAGAGTAAGACGTGTTTACGTAAAAAAAAAACATTATTTTAGTACCAAGTAACAAAAATGGAAGGTAGGAGTTGGATTCGAACAAAATCTACGTCAATGGGACCTTCCATTTGAAGCAAAGTTTTTGAAAACCAGTTTAGTCACCACCGAGCAAACAATGTCAATCCCATTTCGAAATTCTTGGCCTTTACTTTCGGATTAACTTTTCGAGTATCATATTAGTATTATGTTATTCATTAGATAATCTAAACACTGTTTTTATCAAGCGATTTGCTATTATAAATTATCAGGTGTACAACTTTCTTCCGCCGTTTTCCGATAGGTGGCTGTACCAGCTGAGGCTGGTCAAAATACATATATTTTTTTTTTTTTTTTTTATTAACTATTTATTGGAATATGAGTTAAAATTAAATTATTAAGATTTAAATTGGGTGTTCAGCCACAAGTGGTGACTTTTCAGCCCTGTTATATATATATGATTTGGTTATTACCATGAAGACATCATTTGCTTCCGCAATTCTGAGATTTTTGTGTAGGGAAAATTCTAAACCTACTTGTATTGTGTAATGGGGAAAAGGAACTTATATACTAACTTACTAACTAATACAGATAGCGAATCGATTCAATTGAAGATTGCATCGATTTTTGTCGGAATTTGCTTATAATATTATGTGACATTACATCTAATGGTTCTATATTTGTGAGTCTGTGTAACTCATTTGTACTAAACCAGGGAGGACGCTTCAGAATCATTTTCAGAATTTTATTCTGAATCCTTTGAAGCGTTTTCTTCCTGGTGGAACAACAGCTTGACCAAATTGGTACCGCATAAAGCATGGCTGGTCTGAAAATTTGTTTATAAATTAACAATTTGTTTTTTAGACAGAGCTTAGAATTTCTGTTTATAAGAGGATATAAACATTTAATATATTTATTACACTTTGCCTGGATTCCTTCAATGTGATCCTTGAAAGTGAGTTTTTTGTCATACGTTAAACCTAAGTATTTAGCTTGATCAGACCATGTCAATTCCAAGCCATTCAATTTGAGAATGTGATTATTGTTTGGTTTTAGAAAAAAAGCTCTTGGCTTGTGAGGAAAGATAATTAATTGCGTTTTTGCTGCATTTGGTTTAATTTTCCATTTTGACAGATAATCACTGAAAATATTTAAACTTCTTTGTAGGCGACTGCAGATCACTCTTAGATTTCTACCTGTGGCTAACAGACTTGTGTCGTCACAGAATAGCGATTTCTGACAACCAACGGGTAGATTTGGAAGATCAGAAGTGAAAATATTATACAAGATTGGAGCTACACTCGAACCCTGCGGAACACCGGCTCGTACGGGTAGCAATTCAGATTTACAATTCTGATAGCTAACCTGAAGAGTACGATCAGTTAAATAATTTTGAATCATTTTGATCAAATAAATAGGAAACTGGAAATCAGACATTTTTGCTATTAAACCTTTGTGCCAAACACTGTCGAATGCTTTTTCTATGACTAGAAAAGCAACTCCAGTGGATAACCCAGAAGATTTATTTGATTTTATCATGTTCGTTACTCTGACAAGTTGATGAGTAGTTAAATGTTCATGACGAAATCCAAACTGCTCTGGTAAAAAAATTGAATTCTCATTTATATGAGTCATCATTCTTAACAAGATAATTTTTTCAAAAAGTTTACTGATAGAAGAAAGTAAACTAATTGGGCGATAACTTGATGTTTCTGCTGGGTTTTTATCAGGTTTTAGGATAGGAATTACTTTAGCGTTTTTCCATCTTTTTGGGAAGTAAGCTAATGAAAAACACTTGTTGAAAATTTTAACCAGGAGTCTCAAGGCAACATCGGGAAGATTTTTAATAAGAATATTAAAAATTCCATCATTACCAGGAGCCTTCATGTTTTTGAGTTTCCTAATAATTGATTTAATTTCATCAAAATTCGTCTCAATAATGTCATCGTGTGATAACACTTGGGTTGAAATATGATCATACTTCAGTGAGACTTCATTTTCAATAGGACTCACAACGTTTAAATTAAAATTGTGGACACTCTCGAACTGCTGAGCAAGTTTTTGAGCTTTTTCACCATTTGTAAGAAGTATTTGATTTCCTTCCTTGAGAGCAGGAATTGGTTTCTGAGGTTTCTTAAGAACCTTAGAAAGTTTCCAGAAAGGTTTAGAATATGGTTTAATTTGTTCAACTTCTTTAGCGAAATTTTCATTTCGCAAAAGAGTAAATCTATGTTTAATTTCTTTTTGTAAATCCTTAACTATGTTTTTCATAGCAGGATCACGAGAACGTTGATATTGTCGTCGACGAACATTCTTCAACCGAATGAGCAGTTGAAGATTGTCATCGATGATAGAAGAATTTAATTTAGTTTGAGCTTTGGGAACTGAAAGATTTCTAGCTTCGATAATATAATGATTCAAATTATCAATTGCTGTGTCGATGTCCGCAGAATTTTCTAAAATAGTTTCATGATCCACATGATTTTCAATGTGAGATCTGTAATCCAACCAATTAGCTCTATGATAGTTGAAAATAGAACTAATTGGATTAATTATAGCTTCGTTGGAAAGTCTGAATGTTACAGGAAGATGATCTGAGTCAAAATCAGCATGAGTAATCGGTTCACTACAAATGTGACTTTGATCTGTTAGAACCAGATCAATTGTAGACGGGTTTTTCACGGAAGAGAAACAAGTAGGATTACTGGGATGAAGAACTGTAAAGTAACCAGCTGAGAGTTGATTATGAAGTATTTTACCATTACTGTTATTTTGCCTACAATTCCACTGGACATGCTTAGCATTTAAGTCCCCTATTACGAAAAATTTCGATCGATATCTTGTGAGTTTTTGCAAATCGCCTTTAAAGAAATTTAATTGTTCGCCGGTGCATTGGAATGGCAAATATGCTCCAGCGATGAAATAAATTCCATGAATGGTTTCAACTTCGATTCCCAAGCTTTCAATAACTTTAGTATTGAAAGAAGGTAAAATTCGATGTTTAATTTGCCGTTGGACAAAAATGGCAACTCCACCACCAATTCCAGTAAACCTGTCAAATCGATGAACCACATAATGTGGATTACTTTTCAATTTTACATTTGGTTTAAGAAAAGTTTCTGTCACAATGGCAATATGAATTTTGTGAACTTTGAGAAAATTATAAAATTCATCTTCACTCGATTTCAAAGATCGAGCATTCCAATTTAAAATATTCAAATAATTATTTAACATCACTGTTAAATTTTAAATTCATTATAATATTATTTGCAAATTTCCATCCGATTTGAAATGCTTCAAAAAGTGATGAAGTCGAATTCATTTGGATGATCATTTGAAAAAGTTGATCTTGTAGGTAGATCATTTTATTTTCAGTTATATCGCCTAAATCGACTTCATTTAAAGAAGCGAATGGCATTGAAGGAATATTTGTAGGTAGACTGCCATTAGAAGAAGATGATTTGGCCGGTCTACCTATTAATAAATTGTTTTCGTTAGAAGAAGAACTGCAAGGCGGTCCTGTGTTTTGATTATTTACATTAGAAGAAATAGGAGATAGATTTCTACCTAATATACCAGCATAACTGACATTAGAAGAAGATGATGACGAGGTCGATCTACCTGTCAATAAATTGTTTTCGTTAGAAGACGAATTGGCAGGTGCCTTAGAAGAATTTTCAGGTATATTCTGTAAATTTAAGGTCGTTGATTTGACTTGTTGTCTAAGCGAACGAGCGTTTAAAATTTTTTCCCTGACAGGACATTTCAAATAATTGGATTTATGATTTCCATTGCAATTTGAACATGAAAATTTATCAGTGGTTTCATTCATTGGACAAACGTCTTTCGAATGCGATTTACCACAATTCAAACACCGTATATCCATATGACAATTTTTGGTTCCATGACCGAAGCCTTGGCAACGACGACATTGCGTTAAGTTAGCAATACGATTATGCCGTTTATAATGTTCCCAATGAATTTTAATGTGGGAAATGAAACGTACTTTTTCTAAAGTTTTCAAATTGTTTACATCACTTCGATTGAAGTGTATTAGGTAAAGTTCATGGGAAATTCCAGAGCGTGGTTTAGAAGTACCATTCGCTCTTTTTTCATAAGTATTACTTGGGAAGGGGCAAAACCAAGCAATTCTTTTAGTTCATTTTTAATTTCATCAATACTTTGATCATTTGATAATCCTTTCAAGACAGCCTTGAAGGGTCTGTCTGATTTTATATCATATGAATAAAATTTATGAAGTTTCTCGGACAAATATCGAATAAGACGTTCGTAATCTTCCAATCCATCCACCAAGACTCGACATTCTCCTCTTCGTCCGATTTGAAATGAGACTTTTACTTCCGGGAGAGAAGTAGAAAGCTCAGTACGGAATGCTTTGAAGTCGGAAATCATCACCTCCAGTGACGGTTGTTGTTTCTTCCCAGAACGACAAACGTCCATTTTGGGAATTTTTGAAGAATTTTCTTCTATGTCGCTACAATCGGATTCAGGAAGAATCTCGTAAATATTGTTAGACGGCATAGGATCAATGGAAGGGAAATCCGTCCGTTGTCTTTTATTTTTACATTCAGATTCTATAAGATCGTGAATGTTATTAGAAAAATGTTGAATAACGGATTGTGATTTATTCCGTATTGAATTATTTTTAGCCTTAGGCTTGTTGCCTTTCCGGTTGGACGCAGGCATTTTTGAAATTTTAAATTAAATTAACTAGGCTAAATTAGTCTTCGATTAGACTCCTAGCTAGCCTTAAAAAAGGCTGATTAATTTCTTAGTCACTCTAATATCACTCTTTGTATCACTTAGTCACTTAGTTAGTGATTCAGGTAGCCTTGAAAAAGACTGAAGCCTTGAATCAATGAAACTCTAGGTAGCCAGAAAAAAATTCCAGGAGCCAAGAGCTATACGCGTGCGGTGCGAACGACTGTTCAACACCGACTGAAAATACATATATGATAATGCCTTTAAAGTGAGTGTGTTCAGTACCTAACGAATTGTCATCGCCGTTTCGGTGACAGTTGTTCTTGTTTTCGTATTATTCACGCTCGAAAATGTCTGTTTATGTGCCCAATTCTCGCCATTTGCGGAAAGTTTTACTTTTCTGTTACAATTCGATAAAAAAGGAGCTGAAGCGCATCGAATGCTCTCAGAAACTTACGGTGATGCTGCTCTGAGTAAAAGAACGTGCCGGGAGTGGTTTCAACGTTTTAAAAATGGTGATTTCGATGTCGAAGACAAACATGATGGTGGAAGAGAGAAAAACCTTTACTACGAGCTCTTAAACTGATGCGCCTTAGTCGCGCTCTAAAAAAAAGCGGCCACAATATCAAGAGCGACATGATAAAGTCATCCTCCAACACGACAATGCTCGGCCTCACGTCGCAAAAGTGGTCAAAAAGTACCTGGAAACGCCGAAATGGGAAGTCTTGCCCCACCTGCCGTATTCCCCAGATGTCGCCCCTTCTGATTTCCACCTATTCCGTTCGATGGCATACGGCCTGGCAGATCAACATTTTCAATCCTTCGAAGAGTTGGAAAAATGGATTGCTTCATGGATAGCTTCAAAAGAGGACTCCTTTTTTCGAGTCGGGAAAATTTCCGAAAATTGCCGGAAAGATGGGAGGAAGTTGTCGCTAGCGACGGACAATACTTTGAATAATACATCTGTAAGCACTTTTCAGCAATAACGCTTTAAATTTTGGAAAAAAAACGGCGGAAGCAAAGTTGAACACCTAATACATCAAATAAAATACATTTATTTTGTACACGATCTTAAAACTATTTCAGGTTTGTTTGTATCAGTTCATCACTTTTATTCAATATCATATAGTTGGCTATTGGTTGAACTCATGGAAGAGTCTAACATTGGAACTCCAATGGACTTAATGAAATGATAAAGAAGTTTCATGTAAGGAAGATCACGACAAGCAAGAATGTCGCGAACTGGGACATTGGATAGTCTAAGTTGGGTACGTAAGGAATTTATTAGTTGAGATCTGACATCACGATACTCCACGCATGTTCAAACGACATGATCAATATCGCGATAACCTTCGCCACAAGCACAATGATTAGTATCGGAAAGTCCAATTCGAAGGAGATGTGCATCTAACGTGTAGTGATTGGACATGAGTCTGGATATCACACGAATGAAGTCCCTACCCACTTCCAGTCACCTGAACCATGCCTTTGTCGATATTTTAGGAATCATTGAGTGCATCCACCGACCCAGATCATCTTTATCCCAAGAAGCTTGCCAGCCTGCAAGTGTTCTTTGGCGGGACGCGCTATAGAATCCGTTGAAAGCAATCGGTCTCTCATAAATTTTTCACCCTCAATAGCACCACGTTTGGCTAAAATATCGGCTCTTTCATTGCCTGGAATGGAGCAATGAGCTGTGGTAAAAATAAACAAAATTTACTGGAATTGTTGAATTATTAATTTGTTTTGCAACAAATGTGCGGCTGAACCCTATCGATTCCTGTTGAAGCTTACGGGGAACCTGTTCTAAAGACTGTCCCAGAAAGTACTGACGCACTTTTATTTCGCTGTAAATAATTCACAAGTGTTAGATATTCAAATTTTATTCGATATACTGATAATATTAGACTACAACAACAGAATATTACTCTCAACATTTGCTACTTAGCCATTGTAGACTAGCTGGCGCACCTTCTTGCGAACGTTCCTCATTAAATTCCGTACAGACTTCTTGGCGACGAGTTTTGACATTTCTTTCCAATCTTTTTCGAACTGTTGAATGATTTCGGCTGCCGAGACATGTTTCCTAAGATGTGCCTTCGGTAATGCCTAAAATTCCTCAATTGGTAGAAGTTGTGGTCAATTTGGTGGATTCGTGTCTTTTGGGACGAAAGTGACAGTTTTGGTAGTATACCATTCTTCCGTTGATTTCGAGTAGTGACAAGAAGTAAGATCTGGCCAGAAGACTACAGGATCCTTGTGGCTTCGAATCATGGGTAGAAGACGTTTTTGTAAACATTCCTTGATGTATATTGCGCTGTTCATTGAAGCAGTGGTGATGAAGGGTTTCGAAATCTTACCGCAGCTACAAATTGCTTGCCAGACCATAGTTTTCTTACCAAGTTTTTCGACTTCAATCGATGTCTCGGACTGGTTTAACACTTGCCCTTCTCGCACCGTATAATGTAATCGAGTTTCACGTAGGTTTCGTCGTCCATGATTATGCAGTTCAAATTTCCAGCAAGAATCGTATTGTACAGCATTCGAACCCTCGTCCTGATCGATGCTTCTTGTTCCGGACTACGTTTTGGTTGTTTCTGCTTCTTATAGGTTCGAAGATTCAAGCATTCTTGAGCACGAAGAACATTTGACTTCGAAGTGCCCACTCTTTTGGCCACATCCCGAACTGAAACATCCTTCTTTTGCTCGAACACCTTCAGTATACGTTTATCCAGCTGAGGATTAGCAGGACGTTTTTTTCGACCCTTTTCGGTTTATCCTCAAAGGTGTTACCCTCACCGAACTTCCTGATTGCATTTCGCACGGCTTTTTCACTTACTGCTTCCATTTTTGTTATCTTTCTCAGTGACAGTCCGCGTTCTGTGCACCATTTGTACACAATTTTTCGACGTTGTTCCATTTTCGTTTGAAACCACTTAAAATCAATTTTTTGTACATAACTTTTTTCGCAATTATTTTCAGTGTCTACTATGTTCGAGACAATTACTAAAAACGTAAAATTACACATTTCTGTTGAAGACTGTGTACGGTTTGGCCTTTTCCCTAATGCAATTGATCAAACTGAAAAAGGATGTTAACGTTCTCATTAAATTTCTACAAGTTTTACTTTAGTTATGGACCTTTATCTATGGCTATCTCATTCTACGAAGAAGCAAGAGCTCAGCGCACAGGCCCAAGATTTCTAGTTCGATTTACTTCAAAACTTGTCAAAACATTCTTGAAATGTTTCGTTATAATAAATTATAAAAGAAAAAATATGATTTTTTGAAAATGTTAGACCCTGCGGGCTCCCTGGAGTAATAAATTGTTTCCATTAATTATATAGACAAAAATCTTTAAAACGTTTTCCTCGAAAGCAGGTTTTGAAAGCCAGTGTCCATCGTCATTCAAAACTACTGCACCAATTTTTTTCAAATTTTGCACACACTTACTACATATAAAAATTAGACCCCAACGTTTTCCTTTTCGTTCTCTGTTACTTTGGGGAGGTTTTACGGCTACAAAATGGCGAATTTTTTCGTGAAAAATCGTAGTTTTCACTTTGAACAACCACCAAAACTTAAAAAAAAACATTTTCAGTTGTATGACATAGTCACAAATAATTCAAAATTAAAGTTTTCTAAACTGTTTGCTATCAACGATTATGAAAGAATGACACCTTTCTCGTACCTCGGTAGGAATAAAAGAATATCTGGAAAAATAAATAATATAAAAAAGGTTAACACTAGATATGTTTCGATCATTCTAGCCTGCACAGATGACTGAGCAGGAAGTAAAGCAAGTGCATCATTCCGGTTGGTTCAGGTCCAGAGCTCAGTTGCAGTTCTAGTATCAAGAATTCAGTTCAGCATTGAAGCGGGACGTTCGCGATTGCGTCATCCTGCTGCTGGTCGTTTGCATTGAAGCAAAATGGGGAACATTATACAAAATCAACCCTTCTAATTGATGCTTCATTCATTCTTGTCGAACGAGTCAGTCAGTTTCAGAATTCAACACCTGATATTATGTCATTCCAAGAACCCAGTTGTTTTTTTTCATTCGCAGAACTCAGATTTAAAATTTGATTCCTCGCCCAGAACCCAAGACCAGAATCAAGTACCATAATTCTGGAGCTGAAATCGAATTTCAGAACTTGATTCTAAGCCGGTATTTTGGAATCGAAATCTGGATCTGAGATCAGGATTGATTCGAGACCTGGACTTTGAATCTGAATTTTGAAACTGAGTTCTGGAATAGTGGTTCAGATCAGAATTCAGTTCAGAGGTTCTTGGCCGGATTTCAGATTTAGAATATAGTTTCAGAATTCTGAACCTGAAATTCTGGATCTTCAGACCGAAACCCAATAATCATCGAACTATGTATAGTAGAAATGAATGGTACTCTACTAAAATTTGATTCCAAAGTTCAATTCTACAATTCTTGAAATGTAACTGAACCTAGCAACTACATTCGGAAGATCTTTGAAACAAAGTTCTGGATTTTTTGAGCAGAATTCTGGATCCGAATTTGAAAACGAAATCCTGGATCGGAATACTGTAACTAAAATTCAGCTGCGGATCAGAATCCAGGTACAGAGTTCAGAGCCGAATAAAGAATCCTGATCTCGAATTCAGTTTCACAACACAAGTTCAGTGATAAGACATGGAGAAAGAGTTAAGTTGTTACGTTTACTACAACTCGAGGTACTCACGATTCAGTTCTACCCATTCTTTCACGTCAAAATGTAAAACTTTTGAAAATTCTTGAATTGAAACGCATTGAAATTTAATCGCAAAACCATTCGATTTGACCCAGTGTAAAGCTAGTCCTGATGGAAGGTTCATATCTACTTATGCACCTCATGCAGCATAAGCAGCAGCAGCTATTGTTTGTCACTACTAGCTTCAACTCGATACGTGGTGAAATCTGCTGAATATGTTGACCACATCGGTTCTGATCCTGTCGGTCCTGTAATACTGACTACAAAACGAGATGGGCGAGTTTCGGTAGTTTCACTGAAGCTCGTTTATTGTTATATTGTATTAAAACTTCGGCATCAGATCGCGTTGGGTAACCTAACTAAGCAGCAAACTGTATCCGAACGAAATGATGGATTCTCTTGCGCTGGGGCCGCCTATCATTCGGTGGAGCCGCGAAAAAGCGTTCCTGAGTGGGTTTGGCGATTTTGTTGATCAGTAACCGAATTTAACTTTCTACCCAGCAGATGCGTATCCGGGTAACATAATTTTCCTGGCTATTTGTGGAATTTGGTCAGAGCCCGGACGATGCGATTACTGTAATTTGATGAATCTCCAGTCGGTCGCCCCGTCAGCAGATGTTGGAAAACCATCCTCATTGGATGGGGATGATAAATGCAGTAGCATCTGGTTTTTCGTAGAACGGTTTTACCGCCGTTCTAATTAGTATCTGTGAACCTGACAGACTCTTCCTAATGATTCCCTTTTCCCTAATTGTATTAAACGTTTCCACTGCCAATTTACGACAGAGTTTCCCCCAGAGTGCGCCACGTGAAACCACCTGTTCGTCGGGAATCGAAATATGGTTTCGCCGCTCACGGCTAGAAATCGCCGTACACCGATATCGGATACCGATAATGTTCGACTTTCACCCCTCCCCAGGACCATTCCCCGCACCAGGGGTTCCCCGATGATACGCGTTCCTGCGTGCGCTGTGGGAATTTCTCAACCTGGTCGTTTTGATGTCCACGTCCATTTTCATTACGGTGCTGCTGGCCGAGGGATTCTCTCTTTGCGATCAATAAAGTCATTCTTCATTTATTACTTTAATATTAGAATGGGCAGGATCGGAATACGGTACAATTTTCTACTAACCACCAACTAGCGCAGGACGACGTACATCAGATCGAAATAATAGAAACGAACGTTATTAGCTAGCTCATTGTCCTCGTGTTACGGCGTGTTTTGTGAAGTGAATTGTTCTGTTCGAAGTACGTCAAGAATCGTTAATGCATGTCTCATACGCCCATATCCATATCCAGCTGGATTGAAAGGAATTTCCATGAACAACGAGATTTTTTTTCCCATTAAAACAGAACTGATTATTTCACACGTTAAATTTTCTTTCTGTTTCAATTGACACCTTAATTAGATAATCAGACTGTTGGTTCAATATCTGATTCGATGGATTTAAATGTCACATTTTAAGTCTGGAACACGTGGGATTTCATTTAAATGGCAACTAATCTTGAATTCGAATCATTTGTAAAAATAATCCTTAGTGAGATTCGAACTTTATTTCCTTTCCTAAAGATACTTCTGGATTCAATACCTTACCATGTTGAATTGTGTATTTCCTTAGTTTGAAGCCTTAAACGTCACCGTTCAAAAAATAAAATTTAAAATACGAAAGATAAGAAATCTACTAAGCTTTTATATGACAAATTGTTGTTATTCCCAAGAAAATGTTTGCCTATACAACCAAAGACGGTTTACTACGCCATCAACTGATAAAATAAATCAAAACTCAATGTTTTCATGAACAGTTTTGACAGATTGCACCAGTTTTGCGTCGTCACTAACACAGCAATTTGAAATTTTCAGTAGGCTGCTCGGTCACCAATGGAAATCGGCCTTCAATGTCAACTTCCCTTATCGAGTAGCCTAGATAGCCGTGTAGCGTCGGTAGCGCTTTCCGAATGGCTAAGAACAACACTATGGTCCACTTGACCCGGTGTTAAAAGTTCTCCAAACAGGTAGACCGTTTGGCATCTGGCGCAATTATTTCAATCAAGAAATGATCCACACGTTTCCTGTTCCATGTCGTAAAACTGTTTTTAACGATGTAGTGTCTAGTTCCCTCGGCAATTCACTTGGTGTGCCTCAGGGAAGTGTGTTAGGTCCTACTCTATTTATTATGTATATTAATGATCTGAAGCGAGTCTTACGTTTCTGTGATATAAATTTGTTTGCTGATGATACTGTTCTGTTCATTACGGCTAAAGATTTCAATGAAGTTGTTGCACATTTAAACGAGGATCTGAGTTCACTGGTTAAAATTTAAGCAACTGAAACTAAACGTCGCGAAAACTAAATATATGGTTATTTCTTCTGTTAGCACCGGTCATGACGCCAATGTTGAAATTGATGGTGAAACTATTGATCGCGTTAGAGAAATGAAGTATCTTGGAGTCATAATTGACGAAAAGTCAACATTAAATCTCATATCAATAACGTCATCAAGAAGATTGCCAAAAAGTATGGTATATTATGTCGTTTGAAAAATGACTTAACGACCCATAGTAAGATTCTTTTGTATAAAACAGTCATTTTACCACACATTGACTTTTGCCCATCCATTCTGTTTCTTGCTAATAACACACAAATCTTGAGACTACAACGACTGCAAAATAAAATCATGCAAATAATTCTAAAATGTAGTAGATATACCTCCTCAGATTTTCTACTGAACGCATTACAATGGCTTTCAGTGAAACAGAGAATTTACTACTTAACCATGGTATTAATTTTCAAGATCTTAAATGGCATGCTGCCTCGATATTTGTGTGATCGAATTGAAAGAGGAACTGATTTGCATAGGTACAATACTATCAGGTGTACAACTTTGCTTCCGCCGTTTTCCGATAGGTGGCTGAGGCAGGTTAAAATACATAGATGATAATGCCTTTAAAGTGAGTGTGCACAGCGCCTAACGAATTGTCATCGCCATTTCAATGACAGTTGTTCTTGTTTTCGTATTATTCACGCTCGAAAATGTCTGTTTATGTGCTCAATTCTCACCATTTGCGGGAAGTTTTACTTTTCTGTTACAATTCGAAAAAACTGCATCTGAAGCGCATCGAATGTACTCAGAAACTTACGGTGATACTGCTCTGAGTAAAAGAACGTGTCGGAAGTGGTTTCAACGTTTGAAAAATTGTGATTTCGATGTCGAAGACAAACATGGTGGTGGAAGAGAAAAAACCTTCAAAAATGAACAACTAGAAGCATTGCTTGATGAAGATTCGTGCCAAACCCAAGAAGAGCTTGCCGAATCGTTGGGAGTGAGTCAGCAAGCCATTTCAAAACGTCTCAAGGCCCTGGGCATGATTCAGAAAGAAGGAAACTGGGTGCCGTACGAGTTGAAACCGAGGGACATCGAGCGCCGTTTATTTGTATGTGAGCAACTGCTTAAAAAACAAAATCGTAAGGGGTAATCGAAGAATCGTAACCGATGATAAAAAGTGGGTTCGATACGATAATCCTGAACGCAGAAAATCATGGGAAAAGCCCGGGCATGCTACTTCGTTGAAGGCAAAACCGAATATTCACGGCGACAAGGTTATGATTTGTGTTTGGTGGGATCAGCTCGGTGTGATTTACTACGAGCTCTTAAAACCGGGTGAAACCATCACAGGAGATCGCTACCTTACGCAACTGATGCGCCTTAGTCGCGCGCTAGAAGAAAAGCGGCCACAGTATGAAGAGCGACATAACAAAGTCATCCTCCAACACGACAATGCTCGGCCTCACGTCGCAAAAGTGGTCAAAAAGTGCCTGGAAACGCTGAAATGGGAAGTCTTGCCCCACCCACCGTATTCCCCAGATGTCGCCCCTTCTGACCTCCACCTATTTCGTTCGATGGCACACGGCCTGGCAGATCAACATTTTCAATCCTTCGAAGAGTTGGAAAAATTGATTGCTTTATGAATAGCGTCAAAAGAGGACTCCTTCTTTCGAGCCGGGATCCGAAAATTACCAGAAAGATGGGAGAAAGTTGTCGCTAGCGATGGAAAATACTTTGACTAATACATCTGTAGGCACTTTTTCGCAATAAAGCTTTTAATTTTGAAAAAAAAACGGCGGAATCAAAGTTGTACACCTGATAGAAACGCATCTGATGCTAAAACACCAAGCTTTCTGTTAGCCAGGTCGCAAAACTCATTATTGTACAAGGGAATAAGTTTTTTCAATTCGATGCCAAGAGAAATCAAACGCGCAACGACTTTGGTGGAGTTCAAATATTTAATTAGTTAGTTCAATTTTTTTAGATTTTTAATGTGGAACACATTTTTGTTTTCTATATAGCGGTGCAAACTAGAAACTCAAGAAAAATACACGTAGAAATGTGGTCAGGTTTTGAACAATTACAGCTCAGTCAATTTTGTATCAATTATTAATATTATGTCACCATTTGATTGGAAATATTTCTACTTATCGATTTGAATGTTTATAGCCATGTATTTTTAATTTTATATCATTTAAATGTTTATTAATAGCTAGCAGTGTCCTATTTCGGCTGCAAAAAATCTCCGGCATACCGGATTTCCCTGCCATAGTCGACGGTTTTGAAGGAGTAAGCGATATATCAAAGGGAAAGCAGCGCTCTGATTGGTCAATTGAAGCAAAAGCAAAGCTGTTGGAAGCACGCGAATCTACAAATAGAAGCGAAATTATAGCTAACGTTTCAGTCGTATGCGTAGCTTGCTAGAGGTAGGTTGTTGCTACACAGCAAGACAAAAAGTGCCATAAACGATTTGAAGCTTTTATTGGTATGCTCTGATCTTGTGTCATGCAAGATTGGATGAAATCCCATGTTATGTCGTTTCGCCTGAGAAATTGACAACTACCCCAGGGTAAATTTTGAGTGCATAAGACTAATTTCTAATTTATATAAGATGAACTCGATTGATAATGAGAAATATTTCATCGATTCATCCGAAATAGCAAATTGGTAGTAATGGTACAGAAACGCTATAAAAATAACTGCTTGCATACAAAACTTGACCACAAGCTTGGTGAAGAGAAGCTTAAATATCGAAATCCGTATCGCAAGTTTAAATATCGATATCCGTATCGTCGTGTACAAACATATAATTGCATACATTTGGGCTGTTGGTGTAATTTCGTCGGCTACAAAACAAATACAAATCACGACAAATAAAGTCTATATTCTGGGTTCGCGTGTTCGGTTTTGGTTCCTAATAAAGTTCAATCTAAGCAGACTCTCGTGCATTTGCGAATTCAAAAGTGTGACGATTGATTGAACTGTTTGATTGTAGATTACTAGAAATTTTGGTTTCCTTGTTCCACATCAATGGCTCGAACAACCCCATGGGGCTGATCCTTGTAGTTTTTCTTTTTCTTTTTACATATTACGAAGATTGTATTTTCTTTTTGTTTATATATATATATATATATATATATATTATTGTGAGACGTATTAAGTTACTATGTTCGGTATGATGATGATAGATTTTT
Source organism: Malaya genurostris (assembly GCF_030247185.1). Classification (NCBI taxonomy): domain Eukaryota; kingdom Metazoa; phylum Arthropoda; class Insecta; order Diptera; family Culicidae; genus Malaya; species Malaya genurostris. The sequence goes on along the minus strand of NC_080571.1, from coordinate 336,661,292 downwards.
AGTTTTTTTGAGAGTTAAAAAATAATAAGCAGTCTACAAACGTTTGAGCCTCGCAGCAGGTAGTGACTATTTGGAAAGTGAACAGGACTGGCCGAAGAGCCTTAGCATTCAGTGTGCTAAGTTTGCTCATGACCTTGATCGCAAGGTTTGATTAATAAATTAATTGGGAAACTAATTGGGATCGTCAGTTGTTGATGGAATTGGGCTTGGTTCTGCTCATCCGCTGCCTCGTTACTCCATCGTAGCTGATTTGTGTAGCGATGAACTGGTCCGGCGGGAAGGGTCCGGTGAATTACTGTCTGATACTGGTAAAGATATCGGGTTCGATTCCTGATGTGATCAAGGATCTTTCCGGGTTGGAAATTTTCTTGATTAACCCTGGATAGTGAATCCGAAATATTTGAATGTTATTTTGTGGTCAGTCGTTCTTTTGAAGAAGAATCAATACCTGCTAGATTAATCAGATCGTTTTCTTTTGTTTACTGGTTAAGATATGTGCAAAAATTTTAATTATCATTTAGATAACTCGTTCTGCTCACACCTTTGTAGGGGTATGAGGTGGGACCATCATCATCATCTTAAAAAAAGACCACTAGAACGGGAGCTCGGGAAGGAAGGTACTGGTATGGCAAGCAATATGTTCCTGTGGTTTGAAGTCAACCTTACCGGAACTATAAATGCAGAAATCTATCGATCTGAGTGTCTCTTCATGAGAGATTGCTGCCTTTATATAAGAAGCATAGTACATCTCTACTGTTTTGGCCGAATTTAGCGTCGTATCACTATGCCAAAACCACTCTCAATTGGCTTGCAGAAAAGGGTATAAATTTCGTTGAAAAAAATATCAATCCACCAAATTGCCCTCAGCTTCGACCCATCGAACGTTACTGGGCAATCGTAAAGAGGGTCTTCAAGAAGACTGGCAAGGCAGCTGGGAACATGCAGGAGTTAAAAAATAATGTGGCTCAAGCGTCCAAAAAATGCGATGCAACACTTGTCCGGAACTTGATGAAGAGCGTTCGATCAAAAGTTCGAAAATTCGTGAAGGAATAACTTAAATTTCATCCGGTTTTCATTATGCTCAAGTTTAACCTCGTGCAATAAAGAATCAATTTTTAGTTTGAATAAAATATCGTTTTTTAACATAATTTGAAAGAAAAATATGTAGATAGCTTATTTTGGATACACTCCTTACTACAATATGGATATTTTTGGAACGGGTTTAAAAAGTACATTCCGGATAATGATGTTTGAGCTATTTGGAAAATCCAAGATGGCGACTTCCGGTGTATTGACATTTCTTTGAAAACCCGGAAAACAATGCCTAGAATCGTTCCAAAATCCCAGATGGCGACTTTCGTATTATTGATATTCGGGATTTCAACGAATATTTTCTTTTTTTTGATATATATTTTTTACAGCGTGGGTATTTTCGGAAAGGATTTGATCTGTAGGTGCCATAAAAACGTTGTTTGTGATCGTTCCGAATGCAAAACGGCGGCTTCCGGTTCACTAATATTTTTTTGAAAACCCTTACATTATGTCTATTTTTGGAAAGCGATGCCGGTGTCGACTCGAATTCCAAAATAAATACCTTCGGTTTATCAATATGCCTTGAAAACTCTTAAAATAAAAAAAAAATCGAAACAGATTGGATATCTATAAGCGATGTTTGAGGTGACCTCCGGTATAATGTTTTCAGAGAATACCAAGTTCAAGGAATACGGTAATAACTTTCAAGAAATATTAATAAACCGGAATCCGCCATCTTGGATTTTGAAACGACCCCAAACATCATTTTCTTGCGCTTACTCTTCACATCCGCTCCGAAAAAAGCCATATGAGGGAGTTTTTCCACATTCATTACACAAAACTTTTTTTTACGAAGTAAATTTCAAATAACGTAAACTTTTTGTCGTGAATACGATTTACTTTACTATGGGGAACCTTTTCAAAATTTACCCTCTGAGAGAGTGATAAGTTTTTGATCGTGAATATCTCCTGTTGTATCTAATGAATCAACATAATTCTTGCTGCATGCTATCGGAAATATGATCACAATTTTATGATAAAATTTCAGTTGTGTGACATAATCTCAAATAGTTCAAAATTAAACTTTTCTGAAATGTTTGGTATAAACGAGTGTCAAAGAGGATAATTCATAAAGCGCGTTTGCCTTTCTCGCATTTTGAAAGCTCATAGCTCAGTGATTCGTAGAAGGATTTATATAATCTAACTACCAATAGAATCGAAAATTTTCAACTTGAACGTGTATTGCAACAACATTGAAGTTTTTCAATAGTATACTATTGGAAAACCCGTTTGATTTAACCCATGACAGCACCAGCCAATCAGAACGCGGGCTGTCTGCATCTATACAAGAGCATTATTATTATTATTATTATTATTATTATTATTATTATTATCATTATTACTATCATTATTATTATTAAAATGACTTTTGCATACCGAAGATCGCCGATACATTTTAGACCAGGCCATTGCAATTGTCTCGCACTGAAATTTCGAGAAAAATCAGATATCTTCGAACTTCATAGCTTCAATAAAAATAAACTACAAATTTGTCGTACCTAGCCTCCTATATTAGCAAATAAAAAAGGAATTGTTTCAAGTTTGGAATATATAGTTGTAGAATAGTAGCTGTTTAATGTAACTAATCTGTACTTCAATGTAGGTGCATCGCTTCAAACTCTATTAGTGAAAAAGGGGAAAACTTGCACAATTCATACAATCAATCAACTAACTGATATTCGGAAAAGTGATGGGAGTGTGCCAGTTTTTTCGTATTCACGACATCCAGTTATGTCTCTGACACTCTGGACACGGCTTGAAATTAGTCTCGTTTTCAAGCTTGATGCTCGATAAAGGTTTGGATTTCGCTTTAAGTGGAGAGGACACATTAGGTATCTGATAACAAAATGCCAACAAAGAGTAAATTTTCTTCGAACAATGACAGAATCTTGGTGGGGTGCTCATTCGGAAGATCTAATAAAATTGTACCAGACAATATTTTCAGTGATGGAATATGGATGCGTTTGCTTTCGTTCCTCTGCAAACTCTGGTAATAAGATTTGGGGTACTAAATCCCCGGGTTATTAATAACTTCGAAAGGCTAGTTGAGCTTCAATCTCAAACAAGATTCATGACAGTATATTTAACTCATATGTCACAGGAAATCGACCCTTCAAGATATATTCCTATTCGTGACAGCCTCCTAAATGTCCCTGACTCAACTTTATTTTTCGACACATCCATGCAGCGCGAAGTGCGTGGAATCCCGGAACACCTACGCTCGATGGAAATTCCAAAAATATTTTCAAGTAAGTTCAGGCATATTGACTCTGAGAAAATGTTTTTCACGGACATGCATGCAATTCCATAGAGAGTTCACTATGTGAAAGCATGGAGCATGGAAATTTTTAATATAACATATAAGTTTACTTGGAAGGTTATATGATCTTCAGTCGCTAACGATGACTTTTTTTTCGAATCATCATGTTGCAATACGGAATGATTTTATCAATCGAAATCATGAAATGAGCAAAAACGAAATACAAAAGCCTGAAAATTGGCCTTTCGCGACCAAATTCTATTTGTATTGATTTCAAGCGCTGCAAAGTTAACCAGCAGCAAACTATATTGAAACTCAAATATTTTAAGATGTCATTTTGGTGAAAAACGTGGACATGTGACTGAGAGATAGAAATGGTGTCCAATGCTCTTGTATCGATTTAGATTCTCTTATAAAATGAATAATGGATTCCGTATGGAATTAAAACGAAACGCTCTTAAAAGATTCCTAAAACAAATTTTGATTGTATTCCAACACCACTATCTATATATATACAGGGTGATTTTTTAAGAGCTTGAGAACTTTTTTAAACAATAAAACGCATAAAATTTGCAAAATCTCATCGGTTCTTTATTTTAAACGTTAGATTGGTACATGACATTTACTTTTTGAAGATAATTTCATTTAAATGTTGACCGCGGCTGCGTCTTAGGTGGTCCATTCGGAAAGTCCAATTTTGGGCAACTTTTTCGAGCATTTCGGCCGGAATAGCCCGAATTTCTTCGGAAATGTTGTCTTCCAAAGCTGGAATAGTTACTGGTTTATTTCTGTAGACTTTAGACTTGACGTAGCCCCACAAAAAATAGTCTAAAGGCGTCAAATCGCATGATCTTGGTGGCCAACTTACCGGTCCATTTCTTGAGATGAATTGTTCTCCGAAGTTTTCCCTCAAAATGGCCATAGAATCGCGAGCTGTGTGGCATGTAGCGCCATCTTGTTGAAACCACATGTCAACCAAGTTCAGTTCTTCCATTTTTGGCAACAAAAAGTTTGTTAGCATCGAACGATAGCGATCGCCATTCACTGTAACGTTGCGTCCAACAGCATCTTTGAAAAAATACGGTCCAATGATTCCACCAGCGTACAAACCACACCAAACAGTGCATTTTTCGGGATGCATGGGCAGTTCTTGAACGGCTTCTGGTTGCTCTTCACTCCAAATGCGGCAATTTTGCTTATTTACGTAGCCATTCAACCAGAAATGAGCCTCATCGCTGAACAAAATTTGTCGATAAAAAAGCGGACTTTCCGAATGGACCACCTAAGACGCAGCCGCGGTCAACATTTAAATGAAATAATCTTCAAAAAGTAAATGTCATGTACCAATCTAACGTTTAAAATAAAGAACCGATGAGATTTTGCAAATTTTATGCGTTTTATTGTTTAAAAAAGTTCTCAAGCTCTTAAAAAATCACCCTGTATATAAAAATGCAGAGATCATCCTTTGTAATCGCATCACGTAAGAACGGATGGACGGATTTACATGATTCTTTTTTGTTTGATCAGTTTTTACCCCCACCGGGTTCGTACATAAAACAAATGAGGAAAATTTGCCGGAAAAGTGCGAAAAATCCATAAAATTGTTTTGTATGGAGAATGGAATTTTCCGTTGAAAAAGTCGCCTATGCTTGCTAGATCATTGATAGGTGTTTGGCGCATAACGAGTTGCATAAGTGTTTGGTCGTCGAAGAAAAGAATACTAGATCGTAAAAAAAAATCGTTTGGCGCGTAACAAGTAGTTTTGTGTGGATGCATACTTGATCCATGCGATTTGTCACTTCGAGCCACGTGCTTAATTGGGTATCGAAATTACTGATTGAAAGATTACCGGATGGCGGAATGCACATGAATGTTTTAACTGACTCAAGGTAGTTTCATCAAACAGACACTTTTCACGAAACTGTGTTGGGTCCGCACTTAGCAACGGAGGTTAGAGCAAACCAGATATAAAAACCTGGTTGGAAACTTACTCGATTTTCAGTCCAGCAACGTTGAAACTAGGTTCGAAACTGACTTTAAACAAACGGTTTTACAAAACTGGGGGTGGAAATTGGGTTAGGTTGAGAATCAAGTGAATACGACATAAATGAAATAATGGCGGAATGCATATGGCTGTATAACCGCTGTACTGCCTATACTTGCATATCAGTCTCATATGGAAAATCGACATGTCGAGAGAAAGACGATCAAAATTTTAATTAAAATTTTTTTGATTTATTATGCTACCTAATGCTAAATCATGGTATTATTACATGTAATATCTGTATTATAAATTATTGAAATTTGCACTGAATGGGACTGATATGAGTTAATATTTTTTCACATTTCACTGAACAAACCCTCAACTTTTATTGCAATTTCTGAGAGTATATTGAGGATGGATTGCATTTCTAAAGCTAACTCAAAATTGGCGAAAATCGATATGGGACTGATATGCGAGTATGGGCAGTGTAGGCAAAAGGAAAAGTTCTTATATCGTTTACCAGTTAAAGGATTTTGTGTGATGAAGTCAGATGAATAATATTGGCCATTGTGAGCGTGAGTTCAGAGCAAATCAGAAATTTTTGATGTGGAACACATCTTTATTTTCTATATTTCTATTAATATTATTTCATCATTTGATAGGAAATATTTCTAAGTTTCGATTTGAATGTATCAAGCCACGTATTTTCAATTATATATTTTTGAAATTTTGATTAGTAGCGAGCAGTGTCCTATTTGGTTGCTAAAAATCTTTGGCATACCGGATTTCCCTGCCATAGACGACGGTTTTGAAGGAGTAAGCGATGTATCAAAGAGAGAGCATCGCTCTGATTGGTCAATCGATGCAAAAGCGAAGCTGTTGGAAACACGCGAATCTATAAATAGAAGCGAAATTAAAGCTAACGTTTCAGTCCTACTCGTAGCATGCTAGAGGTAGGTTGTTGCTAGACAGCAAGACAAAAACGTGCCATAAAACGATTGGAAGCTTTAAGGGCTGATGCCAGTTGTTAGCGTAAAACCGTGTCGTTCGCTGTGCGTATTACATTTCTCTTCATGCTCTCTCGTAAATGTGTAAAATGACTCTCGATGTGGCCGGGTGGCCAAGAAAGTTTTGATATTTTCGGTTACAAGTTTGATTACATCACATAAAATCCAATAAAGCTACCGCTTGTTTGGCAGCCTTGCTGAGCCGATTTTATTTCTCTCTCATGTTTCGTTACGTTACCAGGATACAAGAGCAGAAAAAAATGGTGCCGCCATAGAAATGGACTTACCATTACAAAAATAACATTCACTTAATTTTTATCGCGACAACATATATGTTTTTATGCACTAATCGCATCTAAACTAAATTATCTAGACATTGTCAGGATAGATTTTTGATCCATGCTTTTGAAGACGAGATTTTCAATGAACAAGTTGAAAGTTGCCGTTTTCAGCTATGCAACTCTTCCTTCAGAAAAATGACTTTCCCGACCGCTAAAGTCAAACAATCATTCTGAAATTTTCACAGAAAAATCTAAATTAATTTTCTAAGAGATTGTCAGTTGGGTTTTTTGGTATTCGTCACCGTTTGTGAGAAAATCAGATTTGAAGCGTGAAAATAGCCCTTTAAAACGCCCTAAAATACACTGGCCTCAGCCCTTAATTGGTATACTCTGATCGTGTGTCATGCAAGCTCGGAATTCCATGTTATGTCGTTTCCCCATGAGAAATTGACAACTACCCCTGGATAAATTTTGAATGCTTAAGATTAATTTCTAATTTATATTAGATGAACTCGATTGATAATGAGAAATAGTTTATCGCTTCAACCGAAATCGCAGAATGGTAGAGAAACTTAACGCTATAAAAACTGCTTGCATAAAAAAGAGAAGCTTAATTATCAAAATCGCAAGTATGTACAAAGATATAATTGCATATATTTGGGATAATGGTGTAATTTCGTCGGTTATAAAAAAAAATGCAAATCAAGACAAATGATGTTCGGTGTTGGTTCGGATTGATTGAACTTTTTGATTGTAGATCATTAGAAATTTTGGTTGCCTTGTTCCACATCAACGGCTCGAACAATCCCATGTGGCTGATCCTTGTAGTTTTTTAATGAATCAATGAAAAGATTGAGCTGTAGAAGCTCTAAAGGCAAACTAAGAGATTTTTCTTTCACTTTGCTTTCGAATGAAATAGATATGCACATAATAAGTGACAATTAGATCAATGTTCAAGATGATAACAATAATGGATTGAGACTGCAATTTTATGTTTCATGTTCTGTAAAGTTTTTTTTTACATTGGTAAGATCAATACCAAATTAAAATTTAAGCGTCGTCTCTCTAAGCAACTTCTAAGTTCCACAGTGCCTGAAAAATATTCACTTTGTTAGAGCTCTAAAATACGCCTATTTGTCAACTTGAACGTACAGAAAAAGTTCTGAGGATACTTTCTCGCTGTTTAAAAACTGTATTAGGAACTGCTTCAAAGTTTGTTCTGTTGCGTCGGGTGAACATTCAAGTATGAGCAATTTGTTTAAAACGGAGTCTTCAGAATGCTTTGTATGTTGCTTAAGCCAAATCTTTTTTACGAACTTTTGGTTACTTGGGCTGTATACTAATTGTAAATATATCCTATTCTACCTAATGAACAACTCTAGAATAGAAACTCTTTAATTAGAGACGAGAATCTGTGAATTTGCTCGATTTTTGCTTAACAGAAGTATTACATTTTCACTTTAACTTTTTGTGATATTTTATTTTCGGGTTAAAGCAAATGTGTGTCAAATTCCGTTGATTGTAGGTTAAGTAATCAGAAAAATAATGGAGAGAAACGTTAACCACTTAGTCGTTTTACAATTCTGATGTACGAAAATATAAATTCGAACAAATTTTGGGGCGAGACGAAGTTCGACGGGTCAGCTAGTTACAATATAAATACTGAACGAGTTTTTTAAGTGAATATGACAATGTTTTCAAAAGCATCTGCCCTCGCATGTGTGGTTTTTGTGGCAAATCTATAACTAGCTGAAAACGTAGGCCACAATGTTGAGTCCACAATAATCTAAATTTCCTCCGCTGCGAACCATCCAAAAATTTCCTTTCGTGGGTACAAAATTCATTTCCCTGCATTTTGACCAGATTGGTTTTTGTCCCAACCGATTCGTCGTCGATTTATGTTTGTTGTGTGTTGCGTTCCGCCTACCCATGAATAAATTGTTTCCAACATTCTATCACTAAATTTAGAACGCCATGCTGTGATGGCAATTTCAGTAAACCCCGTTCGCACACAGGCCTTTGCTAGGCCCATACGTAATGGCAGAGGCCCCGCTAAATTTGCTCCCTTTACCGTCCTTTGTCACCCAGTGAAAAACCAGTCTGTCACACATCAAACGAATATGTCAAACACAGGCGAAAACCTCGTCCTCCCGAAAAACCAGAGTTCCGAAATGAGCTCACAGTACGCACACCGGGAACATATTCTTCCCTTCGCCATGGTTTTCCAGTCCAATTTCCAATGACTTCCAATAATATTTAACAACGAAATTGCATTGAATAAATTCGATTGTACCACGGAGCTTTCTATTCAATAATTTGACATGGGAAAACAAAGCTTTCAGCTTGTGATCGATTGCAATCCCTCCTGCCTTTTCCGCCGGACCATCCGTGGCCACACCACCACCACCACACGTGCACACATATGACATGAATCAAACAACAATGGCAATCATAGAATCAAAAATCGAACGAGTACAAAAAAAAAGCGACCTTTATCGAGAAAATTGAGCAACACCGAACTCACCCTTCCCCGCCTCATTCTGCCTAAAAGGGAATAGGGATTCTATCCATAGTTCATCCCACCCACAACCAGCGGGGGTTGGATTCAATTTGGTTTCCCTTCCCCCTTCCCCCTCTCACCAACTCGTGACAATGTGCGTCATTTCCACCGCCACCGGTCTCAGCCTACTTCGAGCGAGTTCGGTTTCGGGTTTCCACTGATAGCCACGGGTAGAGTGACATTTTCATGACCTAGTGGGGCTTTCAGTTCCGTGGCTGATACCTGGTGGGGTTCGGTCCGATCTACACCGCCACGGTCACGGTTTTTCCGGTGATCCTTCATTTCCACTGGTTGGGACGAGGCGGTGTTGTTTTGGCTACCGCTGAATGGACTTCGGGATGGGGAAGGCCTCGAACCGGTAAGTGATGCATATTGATTTCGACATTGTGCTAGTGTAAATTAGAGTTTTTTTATTTTATTTTCGGCCGGAACGTTGAGTCAGTTAAAATTTCTACCGCTGTCGATCAAAGCAATCAAAGCTTGCGTTTGACAGGTTGGGAGCCGTTTTGTCGGAAGCTACTGATTAGTGGTTTCGACATAGGTGATGTGAGCAGTGCTGTATGATGGTTGCGGTTAGTCCGTCCGTCCGTCAGAGATTACCGAGCTCATCAAACGAGGAAACTAAGATTTTTTTCAGAAAACAAACAAATCAATTTTCACAAACAAGATCTGGTGCGCCATTGAAATATGCACATTTTCTCCAAGGTTTCAATGCACAATATAATAAAACGATTTGAAACTAAACTTGTCAAATGTTTCTAAAAATTTCAAAGCGAGTCTACAAGATTTGTAATAATTTATAGGCTCTCCCAAAATCGTATTATCACATTTCTTTAATTTTTATTTTATATTATCCTGATAAAACCTAATACCCAGCGCAATTCTTCTCAGTGCAGCGTGTTATGTTCACAAATTTGTAAACTTTAACTTGACTTCATCGTGCATTGAAAATTGTGCATACCTAACATAATGTGTGTGTGTGTAGCACCATGCATACTGATATTTGCTTTTCGATTGTAAGTTTACAAATCAAGAGGAACGAAGCGATAAAATTTTGTTTGCGCTCCGTGAAAATCCGAGCAACTCGCATGCCAAATTGGCGAAACTGATGTATGTGTCCATAGCAGTTGTCACCAAAATAACAAAAGCAGTCGAAGAACGATTGTAGATAATCGAAAAGTGGAGGCCACAAAATCATGCATTTGGAATCAAACCACACCCCGAGGTATTTGAAAGTCAAAACCTGTTGGATCATTCTTCCCATCATATGAAACTGAAGCTGCGCGGGATCATGCTTACTATAATACTTATAACTATAAAATTAGTTAAAATTGAGAATTTACTTTGCTGAAAAAAACTCTTATTTTTAGAGAATGTGTTTAGTTGGCGAATATTCTGGACACAAACCAGCAATATTTCAATCCAGTACGAAATTCTCATTGACAACAAATTTTGTTATTAAAATCAGAAAATTTGTTTCTATTTATCTATCACCATCATTACTGAAGGACAGGACAAAGAAAACAAAAATGAAATTGGTTTTATTAACAAGTTTATTAGCAAGTAGATCTAGCAATCATTGACGACTTTTTCAACGGGAAATTCCATTGTCCATACAAAACAACTTTATGGATTTTCCCCCTTTTCCGGCAAATTTTCCTATTTTTTTATGTTCGAACCTGGTGGGGGTAGAAACTAATCGAACAAAAAAAGGCGGGTGGGTAATGTCAGAGACATAACTGGATGTCGTGAATACGAAAACAACTGACATGTTCCTTAACACTTCCGAATATCAATTGTATGAATTATGCACGCATTCCCCTTTTTCACATTTTTCGCAAAAACAAAGAAAGCTTCACTTGATCTCGATTACTGTGAATTTCACACAGCGAAAAGTGCACAAATCTAAGCAAACTGTTCTTGATTTGCAGTAAACTGAGGATATTTCCCTACGATTTGCGAACAACAAATCCTAATAGTTCTTTAGAAAACTTTTAGAGCCATTAGAACGGCTGATCTAGTGCAATGCTCTCCACCGTTGTTTTTTTCCCAATGCTAATGACTGGCAGCAGTGACGTAATCGCTCTTGTCGAAAGCGAAACTAGCTGTGCAGACGACACAAAACACATCTGCTCGCAGTGGCGATAGAATCCAAACTGATTCAATTTTTGTTAAGAGATTTCCTTTTATGTGATTTCGTTTGTAGCTTTTTCACAAATGGGCGGTCCTAACGGCTATAAAAATAGCCGCATATAGAATTTTAATGTCGATTATTTCATTTCGGATTTGCATAATTTATTGAAAGAAGTTATCAATATGCTGTAGGGATTCGTTTCTAGCATTCAGAAGGACCAAATTGAGGAACTCACTGCGATATTCACCACTTTTCGGAACATTTTTCTCGGACGATTTGTTGTACAGTAGAGATGGTCGGGTATAGAAATTCTTATACCCGAACCCGACCCGTACCCGAGTGATCAGCAAAAAAATTTATCCGTACCCGACCCGTACCCGATTAAAAATTTAAAAAATTACCCGTACCCGACCCGTACCCGATCAATAATAAAAAAAATTACCCTACCCGACCCGTACCCGAAAAAAAATAAAAAATTTTACCCGTACCCGACCCGTACCCGATTAAAAATTACCTGTACCCGTACCCGACCCGAATGAGTATTAAAAATTTTACCAAAATTCAGTATGGAAAAAATAAAGTGTTTTAGATATCGAGCCGTATCAGGCTCTAGTTGGTAAGAAAAATACATTAAAATGCTTGTGTACTTTTAAACATATAAATACACTGTGAAGCATGAATAATGTAATGTAACTTTTTTTTAAACATGCAAAAAAAAAACAAACGGTTCATCCTAATTCCAAATTTATATTTTCATATTAAAGTACAATCCTTCCGGGTAATTGTGCAATATAATTTCATTCAAATGGCTGCCTTGGCTGGCCTTGCAGTACGCCATACGGTCGGTCCAGCTTTTTAATACATTTTCGATTGTATGCAGCTTTATTTCAACTATGGATGCACGAATGTTATCCTTCAAGGCTTGAATTGTCTCTGATTTGTCCACATAACACTTATCTTTGACAGCCGCTCAAAGATAATAGTCTAACGGCGTCAAATCACAGCTCCGAGGTGGCCAAACGACATCCGAATTTCGACTGATAATTCGATCTACGAAGATTTTGCACAGATGATCGATCGTAGCGTTGGCTGTGTGGCACGGAGCGCCGTCTTGTTGAAACCGAAAGGTGGCCAAGTCTTCCTCTTCAAGTAACGGGAAGAACCAATCGCTAATGATGACGCGGTACCGCTCGCCATTGACCGTGGCGGCGGCTCCTGCCTCATTTTCTAAGAAAAAAGGCCCAATGATGCCACCAGACAAAAATCCGCACCAAACCGTCACTCTCTGAGATCGGCTTCTCCATGATGACGTGCGGGTTTTTCCGTCGCCAGATGCGACAATTTTGCTTATTAACATACCCGCCGAGATGAAAATGTGCCTCATCCGAGAAGATGATTTTTTTGCACACATTCCGCAACATTGCCATGATTTTGAAAGTAAAACTGCACTATTTTCACGCGGTCCTCAAGCGTATACACAACCATTTTCGTTCAGCGGAAGGATACAACTATCAGGAATCAGGAATCAGAACAAATTGGCTCAAATGGCACGTTCTCCTTGATATTTGGAGATTTGTGCCTTGCCATCAATATGTTTTAAGCATCATTTTCCCGATATATAAGAGGGAAGGATTGAAAGGAAATGGTAAGGGTTGGACTAGGGGGATGGGAAAAATTGACGACACAAAAACACATAAAAGCAGAAGTAAGTTCTGCACCCCTAAGGGATGCTGAACAATCTGCTGAGGATCACATTTAGTGGAAGCAGAAGGAAATTCTGAACCTCTACGAGGTCCCGAACAGTCTGCTGTTAATAAAACCTCCAACCCCCGAGAGGATTTAGAGATCTTACAAAAGCGACACCATTCTGCACTCCCGGAAGAATGCAGAACGACTCGCAGTATGTACGAGAAGAAGTAAATTCGGTACCCCCCAGAGGATGCCAAACAATCTGCCAAACCCTATTTAAGGTGAATACAGAAGGGATTCATTCACTCCAGGAAGAACGATGAACCCTTCTGACTATAGCTCCTTACCACATTGGGTGAGAAACGAGAGAATATCCTTCAATTTTAGCTCCGCATACACAGACTCAACCATGTATGGAGAACCAAAAACCCGGATACGTAGCTGCGTCAATGCGGGACAGTTACATATCAGATGATATGAAGTACCATAATCGCATTCACACAAATCACACGAATAATACTCAGCACGTTGAATAGTAGCCATGTGATAATTGAGTTTGCAATGTCCAGTCAGAGCTCTGACCAGAATACTTCAATGATACTTGGAGAAATGCAGTAGACACTTTGACATTTTCAGATTTAAATCTGGTAGAAATGCTTTTGTCTGAGCGCAAGTTTGCAAGCTGCGCCAGTAGCTGGCATGTTTGGATGCAGCCCAAGAACGTATCTTGTGCTTTATCCAACTAGTTGAAAGTGGTAAAGCTGGTTCAGGACCAACGAAATCATTCGTTGCACCAGCTCTAGCCAACTCATCAGCCCATTCATTTCCAGTAATACCAGAATGGCCGGGTACCCATAAGAAGTAAACAGCATTTGAAATGCTAAGGTCTTCAATTTGAGTTCGACATGCGATCACTAGATTCGACCGTGAGTCATTCGAACTGAGTGCTTTTAAGGCTGCCTGACTGTCGGAACAAAAATAAATACGTTTACCACAGATCCTCTGCTGAAGTGCCGATTGTACTCCACACAGAATTGCGTAGATTTCTGCTTGGAACACAGTACAGTATCTACCAAGTGAATGAGACTGCTCCAGCCTATTTCACGACAGTAGATACCAGCACCAGCACGACCATTCAACAGAGAACCGTCCGTAAAACAAACTATGTGTTCATCAAGTTGTCGTTCCAGACGACCAGACAATCATTCCTAACGAAGAGGATAGCTCACATTGAATGTTTTAAAAGGAAAACTGCATGTGAGAGTTAGGTCACTAGGAGCGAGTAAATACTCATCCCACGGAACCATTTGAGACCACAAGCGAGTGTGACTGGTAGCATATTCTAATGGGTTACTGTTCCAAAGCCCTGTAACCCTAAGACGGTATGCACAAGATAATGCTTCTTGTTTTAGGAACACATGTAGTGGTTTAATGCACAGTAGCGCCTCTAGAGCAGCAGTAGGAGTTGTCGTGAATGCTCCTGTCATCGCCATTAGGACCATCCTTTGGAGATGATTTAGCTTTGACTGAACTGTCGCGACTTCTCCTTTCTGCCACCATACAAGACATCCATATGCTAAAATTGGTCTAACGATAGTTGTGTAGATCCAATGAATATATCTGGGTTTGAGTCCCCATGATTTTCCAAAAGCTCGTCTGCATTGGCAGAAAGCCATGCAAGCTCTTTTAATCCTGAAATCAATGTGAGCAGACCAATTCAGTTTTGAGTCAAGAATAACGCCGACGTATTTAACTTGATCGACCACAGTGACCCCTGAACCAAAGAACTGCAACGGACGAGCTCCTGTAATTATCCTACGATGAGTGAAAAGCACCATTGATGTTTTGCCCGGATTTACAGATAATCCAAACCTGACAACACCATTGTTCAACAGATCGCAGGGCTTGCTGCATTAAATCAAAGAGAGTGTTAATGCTTATACCGGTCATCAATATATGATAATCGTCGGCAAAACCATAAGTCGGAAATCCATGGTTATTAAGTTTCCTTAACAAACTATCAGCGACTAGGTTCCATAAAAGTGGGGATAGTACACCACCTTGAGGACACCCACAGACACTCAGCTTTCTAATCTCTGGCCTGCCGAAGCGATGATCAAAGAAGTTGATTGCTAAGCATTGCGTGTATCCAGTAAGGGAAAAATCCAAGATATTCCGTTCACGACTGCAATGTTTAACCTCCTGCAGCCATTCAGCCATCGGCACGGAAATACACCTTGACTTAGGAGTTCCTATTTTTGTGGCCTTTTACGACATGGAATAGGAAACCAGTGGATCAATTCTTGGTAAAAAATAATTCCGCCGGATGCCACACGGCTTACCTGTTTGGTGGACTTATACCACCGGTACAGGTGGACCGTAGCGTTATTCTTAGCAGTTGGGAAACCGCTACCGACACTACACGGCTATCTAGGCTGCTCAGAGAGGGAAGTTAACATTGATGGTCAACTTCCATGGATGGCCGAGCAGCCGCACCAAACCGTCACTCTCTGAGATCGGCTTCTCCATGATGACGTGCGGGTTTTTCCGTCGCCAGATGCGACAATTTTGCTTATTAACATACCCGCCGAGATGAAAATGTGCCTCATCCGAGAAGATGATTTTTTTGCACACATTCCGCAACATTGCCATGATTTTGAAAGTAAAACTGCACTATTTTCACGCGGTCCTCAAGCGTATACACAACCATTTTCGTTCAGCGGAAGGATACAACTAAGTTTCTGTCAAATCAGAAGTGACATTGAGGGTACCAATGTCGAAATAACCGCTAGTTCAAAAATAAATGTTAGATGGCGGACCATGTAGATTTTCAATGTCTTTGGTACTTTATACTCATTTACAAATGTCAACAAAAGGGAGTAATATCTACTCAAATTTTTCGAGAAACATATTTACCCAATATGTCGTAATACCTGTTGTATTCAATTTTGGGTAGGTATGGTTTTTACGAAACAGTGCGACTTTTGATCCAATTCTCTAGAACCACAAGTAAGCGTGCTCATTATCTTGATACACAAATAAAAATTCACATTCCAATCACTTGAAAAATCACGTAAAATAGTTCCAAATGTCAAATTGAATATTATACGTGACGAAAATGGATGTTATGCGAACATCCCCTAAAATGATGTGTTATCAGTTCGTTTACGTGAATTGACCAAAGAATCAAACAATGTACGTGTATTCCCGGTGTGAAAAAATCAATTTTGAACATGGTGAGCAGTGAGTCCTTCAAGTGCAAGTAGTTTGAACATTCGTAGGAAATTTTGTTGGTTACAATTTTTTACTACAAAGCAAAATGAATTATGATTTTGATTTAAATTAATCTGTCAACTATGCCCGTTTTGTAAGCCTCACAAACCCACACCCACGATGTTATCGGTAGCTGGTGGTTTTTACAGCCATTGAACCGGTGGAACCCTCAACGAGTGAACACGGTGAAAATTTGAGTATTTCGCGAGAAAAGATTTTCACCCTTACTTTTGCGACTCCACGTTGTCACGCATCGAGATTTTCACTTGTAGTCCAGTGAAAAGAAACGAAAATTAACTAACAATATAGCCCAACTTGCTGTGCCATCAATCGGTGTCAATTCAAGTGAGGTGACACCACCCAGAAGTGCAGAATAAGAAGAACTTCTATGAAGATTTTCTGAAATAAATGTTCATGTTTTTATGGTAAGAATCCTAATGATTTTTTATGAAAATTTTGAAAATCTCCAACCAATATTTAAAATAACAGTTTTCTGGTATCTGAATGTGACATAAGTACTACACTACATTTTGTATACTGCCCTTACTTGCATATCAGTCCCCTTATGGGAAATCGGCATGTTGAGAAAAAGACGATCAAAAGTTTATTTCCGAATTTTTTTATTTATTGTGCTCCCTAATGCAATGCATAGGACGCTGGTCTTACAAGCCAGCTGTAGTATGTTCGAGCCCCGACCTGGAAGGATTCTTAGTGTCAGTAGGATCCATAGTACTAGCCATGCAATGATTCTGTATGCTAAGAATCGGCTGTGAAGTCTGTTGAAACAGAAAGGCCAAATTCCACGAAAGGAATGTAATGCCAAGACTTTGCTTTGCTCCCTAATGCTAAATCTTGGTATTATTACATGAAATATCGGTAATACACCTTTGCTGTTCCAATGTTGCAACAAATAAAATTATTGAAATTTTGCACTGAATGGGACTGATATGCGGGTACTTTAGCATATGGGACACAGAAATGAGTTGATATTTTTTTATATTTTACTGAACTGCTGTCAACTGTTTTTTCTAAAAATCTGTATTTGGCGGAAAAATAAATCTGTACAATATCTTTCTCGAAATATCAAACATCGATTTAGTGCGGAAACAGATTTTGCGACCTGGTTACCCCTATGGAATCCAACACAAAAACTTAAAATCGGTATTTATCTGTATGAAAATTGAAATATCGGTATTTTGAGAGAGCATATCTGTATTCCTGTATCGAGTCCAAAAATCGGTATAAATACCGAGAAATCGGTATAGTTGGCAGCGCTGCCCTCAACTTTCATTGCAATTTCCGAGAGTATATTGAGGAAAGACTCCATTCCTCAAGCTAACTCAAAATTGGCGAAAATCGATATGAGACTGATATGCGAGTATGGGCAGTATATGAATCAAATAATTTTTTCTGGATTATGCATTAAAGCTTTAAAATGGCAGTCCATTAAAACCTACGTGAAAAGTAGATTCCGACCGCAACATCATAGAGCTAAGGCAGTGTGACTTATTAAATATGTTATAAACAAAGTAGGGCGGGAAATATTCACATAACTTTACACGTAACTATGATTGATCTTTTTTTTAAATGAAGAAAAAAATGTTTTTTTCTGGAAAAAGATGCCAGTTGACAGGTCTGATCCTAGGCGCGAATGTCAAAACCCCTTGAATCAAATTGATTATTTTTCGGAAGAACTGTTTTGCAATGAAAAAATCTCGTCAACGTGTAAACATATTTATGTGAAGTATAAATGGTCGGGTAAACGATCCGAAAAAAAAATTTACCCGTACCCGACCCGTACCCGAGTGAGCAGTAAATTTTTTTACCCGTACCCGAGTGAGCAGTAAAATTTTTCACCCGGACCCGACCCGTACCCGATTAAAAATATAAATTTTTACCCGTACCCGACCAAAAACCCGTCGGGTACGGGTACGGGTCGGGTTTCGGGTAAAATACCCGATACCCGACCATCTCTATTGTACAGCAGCAGCTATTTTGTTCTCTTCCTCAGAACGCGTTCTGATTGGCTGGTGTTGACATGGGTCAAATGAGATAGGTTTTTCAATAGTGTACTATTGAAATACTTCAATGCTTTTGCTATACACGTTTGAGTTGAAAAATTTCGATTCTATTGGTAGTTAGATTATATAAATCCTTCCACAGATCACTGAGCTATGAGCTTTCAAAATACGAGAAAGGCAAACGCGCCATATGAATTATCCTCTTTGATACTCGTTTATACCAAACATTTCAGAAAAGTTGAATTTTGAACTATTTGAGATTATGCCACACAACTGAAAATTTTATCATAAAATTGTGATCATATTTCCGATGGCATGTAGCAAAAATTATGTTGATTCGTTAGATACAACAAGAGATATTCACGATCAAAAACTTATCACTCCCTCAGAGGGTAAATTTTGAAAAGGCACCCCATAGTAAAGTAAGTCGTATTCACGACAAAAGAATCATGTAAATCCGTCCATCCGTTCTTACGTGATGCGATTACAAAGAATGATCTCTACATATATATATATATATATATATATATATATATATATATATATATATATATATATATATATATATATATATATATATATATATATATATATATATATATATATATATATATATATATATATATATATATATATATATATATATATATATATATATATATATATATATATATATATATATATATATATATATATATATATATATATAGATAGATAGATAGAAAATAGATGAGGACGAAAATCATAATGTGTCAGCAGAAGACACAACACAATTTTTTAGTAGCCGTTCCATCTATTGGTTTAAGATATGATGTCCTTCGCCGGTTAGGAGAGCTGAAACGAAACACAGTTGCTTGTAAATAAAAATTTTCTGTTCTTTTTTTTGTCATTTTAAATTATTTTGAGCCATTCTTATAAAAGCTTGTGTAAGTTCATTTTTTTTACGTTTCGCATTCAGCTCATCAGTGCGTCAGCAGTTTATGTTGAACTGCTAACGCCACCTAACGGTTCAACATAAACCGCTGAGCAGACGTAAAGTATTTGCTACTTACAAATTACTTATTGGCACCGAAGTGCCATGTCTATCCTGACGTGCCGAAAGAACAAAACAAATTGACGACATACTGGCCGCCAACAGATTGTAGTCATTTAGGGGTTTGTAAGTTGCTGCACGGCCTCCATGCGTTTTCGATGTCTGTTCTCGCGTTTTTCTTCGCGGTATTTCTCCCATCTCTCTCGCGCCTCGCATTGTTGTACATACAGCTCCAAAACTTCGTCCTTACGGCATCTCTTTATTAGGTTTTCATCGGAGTATCCGGTTTTCGGCTCTTCCGATTGACCAGCTGAAGGTTCATCTGAACTGCTTGTTGTTACCCTTTTCCGTTTGATTGTTTTGGAGGTCATTACGATCTCTGGTTCTAGAGAGTCATCAAGGGCAGCGATCATATCGACCTCCTGTTCGAAAGCTGAAGTTTGGCAAATGTTTCCAGAAATAGAGTTATGTTTCTTTATATTTTTGTTGCGTTTAATTACTTTTTTATATCTGAAAAGTGATCGATAAGTGAATCAATAGTGTTATATAGTGAATTTTTACCTGTTCTCTATTTGAGGACCGGAGAAATTGACGACCAATTCAACGGTCATTTTTTTGGCGATGGCCTCCCACAATTCTTTTTTTTTTGGTCTTGAAATTTTTCATTGGTTCAACGGCTTCCATGTTTTCCTTGTACAAACTTATGTCGTTTTCGTTTTTAAACTGCACTACACCGGTGGAGTGCTACACCATGGCATGGATAAACGAACGAAAATGATGAAAACATAAACAGTAACCATTGACTACAATAAACGATTCCATTGCACAGAGCTACACCAAACTTTTGATGAGTGCTACACCAGTGGTATCGGTGCAGAAAAAGTGTAGCACTGGTGTAGTGCAATTGGTAAAAACGAACGGTTTCAGTGCAGCTTTCGCTACACCTGTGTAGTGCAATTTAAAAACGAAAACGACATTAGTATTAATTTTGTTTGCATGTCGTTCCATGCAGTAACTGCTTTCGTGGATTCGACTTCTGGAAGCTGTAAATGTAATTTGTCGGGCATTAAATTTAGTGCATTTGTACAAAACATCTTTCTATACCTACAGTGTTGGCCATTGCAAAATTCGGCAGCGCTGCCGATGGATCGGTCATTTGTTACGAGCACGATTCATGTGCTAACGACAAATTCTTTACAATGTCAATTGGAGTTCTGTAAACTGGAGAATCTGTATTGGCAAAGTTAGCTATGCTAATACATATATGCACATTTCGTTATTATCCGAGAAGTTCTGTATAAATACCGTGCCATCAGGTTGGAGCCGCATTCCATTTTCTGTTCTCATTGCCTGAAATTCGGCCAAATTGAACGTTTCCATTTCCTTCAAAATGTAGGTTCAAAAACGGAAACGGTATAAAAGAAGTTTCCGTGAGATGAGTAGTTTGAGTAGTTTGCTGCTTATAAATCGAACACACGCTTTTTTCAACATATTATGCCAGTAGTCAGATTTAATGAGCTATGTTAGTGGTGAGAGTTATCAACGGCGTTTTCGACTCTCGAAAGACCTTGTCACTTTTTGATTTTCCCGTCACACAGCGAATTCATCTATCGATTGACTTGCTTTCACTAAGATTCCATCACATATCGTTTGAAATCAATGATTGTTCATTTTTTTTTTAATGTTGGACCCATTACGGCTGAATTATGTAAATAAATGAGTACATAAAGTTGTGCAAAAAATTGAAATGAATTAAAAAAAACTGACAGTTTATGCAAGGTTAATTCACACCTGTACCATGCGCTAACACCGATGTGCGTGCATTTATTCTCTATATGCTTGTACACACTTAGCTGATCGAAACGGTGCAGTGAAATATATAATGTTTGGAATAATATAAACGTCCAATTTATTTTGAAAAAAATGAATACATTGCATTTAAACATGCAAAACGGAGTTTCCTAACATAGGATTCACTTCACCTCAAAGCACAGTAAATATAGTCAATGTTATCTTTCACTTCAAAACCATACATTTTGATCGATTACCTCCATTAGAAGATCTATTTACGTTTCATGAAACAGCACAGTCTTCAGTTTCCTCACACCTTTATTAAAAAAAAATAAATAAACGAGGCCCAACGAGCTTTCATTACTTTGCGTGATGCTATTCTATCGCAGCCTGCTTTGTTTAGAGCAGGATTTGTTTTCATTTCGAAAAAACCGTTCGTTTATCAATCCATTATCCCAGCACGGTTCCGGGGCGGCGGCACCGCGTAATGCACGGGAGCGGTATTCAAATTCCACCCACAGCGGCAGCAAGCAACCCGAGTATCCTTCGGTGCGCTGCCAGTCACCATTCAGATTGGTAATCAGTATCGAATTTCATCCATGATGGCGTATGGCGCGGCGACCCCCAGCGTTCGGTTTGACAACTTATTGGTAATGATGCCGGCCGTGTTCCAATTACTGACTGGTGCCTCGACTGCGTACTGACTGACAGCCAGTCCCATCTTACATTATCTGATGCTGCGTAGAGGCATTTTAATATTTTACCGCGCGATAAAAGCTTTTTTAATTTTGATTAATTAAAATTTTTCGATAAGTACTCTCACCGGCTGCCCCTAGTGGACATGTAACATGACCGCGTTGCTCGTAAAAAAAAACGAACTCTGTTACTTCAGTGAAGGGCCACCGGCTTTCCATACAATCTGTGGTTCGATAATTAGCCGATGTTTCAGTGACGTCGCATGCATTGAATAATAATTTCGTGGAGGGGCGAAAAAAGGAAGAAGGGTTTCGTGGAATCATTGCCATTTCCGATCGAGGTCATTTTTCTGTGTATCGCGAAAAAAAAATTATTATATTTTTGGAGCATCCTTGAAAAACTCATGGAAACTGGAAATGCACGTAGTAATTAAATCGGATCTCATCAGTTTCAGATTCGAGCTATCGGGCTAATTTGAAAGGTTGCCGCAGTTTTCTCAAGTGCTTTTGCTACTTCGGGAGGTGATTTATTGTTGGAAGAATCACAAGAGTTGTTAACTTTTACCTTTACTGCTCGTAACACTGAATATATTCGATTTTATGGACATAAAATTATGTGGTTTCTTTAAGTACTGCTCAATTTTGAAAGGCGACCCATAATAAAGTAAGACGTTTTCTGTCAAAATTTTCACCGAACTTGCTTTCAGGCAAATGCGAATCTCCGGGCCTTTCATTTGATTTCTTCCAATAAGTTTTGCACAACCCAGTTTGATAAATACAAATCTCCCTCAAACTGCATCTCGCTGTCAACTTTCTGTCGCATCTTCTTGAGGTTTCACTCAGCAATGATACTGATAAATTGGAAAAAGTTCATTTGACGTATTTGGAGGGTTCATGCACCATCTGGATAGTGATGGCGTTTTTCTACTCCATGACTTTTTTCCATCATGGAAGAATTTTAAATCCGTTTAAAACATAACGGAATGGAACCAATCACTGAATACTATAATGATGTCACCCTTTGGATTTCTCTCGTAGTTCTGCTTCGATCGGTGTACGATGTATGAAAAAGTATCGCTCCGTTCTGCGCAGTATGAACCTTCGCACAAAATGGAATCTATAAATATATGCCATGTCACAATTTACACTGTGATTCGACAGCATTACTTCACTATTGTTCGCTTAAAAATGGATTGGTTTGTTGACGGGTTGTATGCATACTGGAATCTCCATTTACAAGCGAAATGGTACGTTGGAAATGGATTCAGTTCAAAGTTGTGTTGAAGTTGAAGATAGTCATAGATACTTCTTTTTCATTGAACGTGGTTAAACAGCGTAAGCTCATAGCTAAAAACTGTCCCAGAAAGTATGGACGCACTTTGATTTCGCTGTAAATAATTCACAAGTGTTAGATATTCAAATTTTAATCGATGTACTGATAATATTAGACTACAACAACAGAATATTATTCTCAACATTTGCTACTTAGCCATTGTAGACTAGCTGGTGCACCTTCTTGCGAACGTTCCTCATCGAATCATGGGTAGAAGTCGTTTTTGTAAACATTCCTTGATGTATATTTTGCTGTTCATTGAAGCAGTGGTGATGAAGGGTTTCGAAATCTTACCGCAGCTACAAATTGCTTGCCAGACCATAGATTTCTTACCAAATTTTTCGACTTCAATCGATGTCTCGGACTGGTTTAACACTTGTCCTTCTCGCACCGTATAATATTGTGGTTCCGGCAAGGATTTGTAATCGAGTTTCACGTAGGTTTCGTCGTCCATGCACAGATAAAAATATTTTGTGAATTTACATCTATTTTCATGCACATATTTGGAGCAGGTAATTAAACATAAAGTTACTTTACAAATCTGTAGGTTCCAATAGAATTTAATCGCAAACTAAGCGTTAATTGAAAGATACAGTTATATTCATTGAAAATTCAATGCAATCCAATTTAGTTTTGCATCGATGAAGGTTTTCAATCAAAATCTCTATTCAACCCATGTCTATTCCATGTTACTATAGATTTACATGTCGTGTAAATTTCATTATTTCTTTCTGTGTGGTTATGCAGTTCAAATTTCCAGCAAGAATCGTATTGTACAGCTTTCGAACCCTCGGCCTGATCGATGCTTCTTGTTTCGGACTACGTTTTGGTTGTTTCTGCTTCTTATAGGTTCGAAGATTCAAACGTTCTTTAGCACGAAGAACATTTGACTTCGAAGTACCCACTTTTTTGGCCACATCCCGAACTAAACCTCCTTCTTTTGCTCGAAAGCCTTCAGTATACGTTTATCCAACTGAGGGTTAGCAGGACCTTTTTTTCGACCCGTTTTCGGTTTATCCTCGAAGGTGTTATCCTCACCGAACTTCCTGATTGCATTTCGCACGGCTTTTTCACTTACTCCTTCCATTTTTGCTATCTTTCTGAGTGACAGTTCGCGTTCTGTGCACCATTTGTACATAATTGTTCGACGTTGTTCTGCTGAAAGTCCACGCATTTCGAAACAAACTAATGATAACGAATAAACAACTGCATAAGTGATTAGAGATGAGTGTAAACAACAGGACGCAATCACAAAAATTGACAGATTCTGAACCATTGCGAAATGGCAGCGGTTTTTGGTTGCGTCCATACTTTCTGGGACAGTCCTTATAACTGAATATAAAATCTTCAAGTTCTTCGGATATACAACACTAGTAAGTAACCAGTTCTTCTTCGAATTCCAGCATAAACAGTTGAAATTCACTGGAAATTAACAAAAAGCCTACCTTAGTCAGTAAAAAATGTTCAAAATTTTGGATCTACGTGAGCAATCCCTAATCATTATCAGATGAAAAATCCTGAAAAATTACGTGAAGTAATGATGTAATGAGCGAAAGGTATTTTAAATTTTAAATAGATCAACCATAAAACTGACCCGATTCGAAGAGAATACCGTGAAAATTATGATTATTCTGAGTTGCCGTCTAATTTGTGTTTCACAACGATCTATCTATCTAGTATCTTTTTCCGGCCTTGCTTTCACGAAACATTTTCGAGCAACGCTGGGTAATTCAGTTAGGTTTATAATATTTTTACATTATACTTTATTCATGATGTCTGGTAAGTTTATTCTTCGATTTATTTAGGATATTAAATTAACTAGAAATGATAAGAGGAGAAAGAACATGAAGATTAAGTGAGGAAATGTGAGACATGACAAGCGATATTTAAGTAAGCAGTAAGTTTCTCATAACTTTGAATCTGTGTATGCGGAACTAAAATTGAAGGATATTTTATGGTTTCTCACCCAATGTAGTTCTGGAAGAACGATGAACCCCTCTGACCATAACTTCTTGGTAAAAGGATCTTCCAGAAGAAAGTGAATCTTTTCATTTAGGACCTTAAAAAGTTCAAGCAGATTGTTTTGCATCCCTTGAATTTATTTCTGCTGATAAATATTGCGAATCATTCTCCCGGGTACGCAGAATGGTGTCGCTTCTATAAAGCCTCTAAATCCCTTCGGTGGCTGGATTCACTGAATGGCACCTGCAGATCGTTCAAAACATCTTTCTACATCTTAACCAAATAAAATAGAAAGCATGACAGTTTCACGCAGTACTTTCATACTAAACATCTAAATATAGAATGAATGCATACCGAAAATTATCACATACAGTAGTATTACCTCAAGTGCAAGTGTGATTATCGGTATATCTTGATACCGGGAAACTGCACTTAAAGACTTTCAAAATAACCAATCAATGAGCAATGTAATTTTGAAGCAACATACCGGAGATTTCTCAAGCAAGGCATTTAATGCAAAGTTATTTCGAAACAAGAAATGAAAAATACGTACCATTCACATTCCGCCCGTTTTCATCAGCATCTGACACTTCAGCTCACTACTTCCGGTACCATTCGGTCGGAAGCATTACAAGCAAAAATGCAATACGAGGCTCTTGAGCGCGATTGTAAATTGCTCGTATTGATTATAGTCGATTGGACCACTCTTCAGATTGCATTGAACGGCTCTTTATTTGCATAATTTCAAATCATCAACACAAACAATGAGAGCCCAGTCTGGGAAGTTTGAAGCTACATCCGGAAAAGGGCGCTGTTTGCTGACTGCCTGCGTTCGCTACACTGTGAATTCCAGTTGGGCAAAATATGGAGTTAATTCTAATTGGTTTGATTGTCCTTTAGTAGTAAATTTAGTGGTCAACGTGAATAGAATTTAAAGAAAGCTCGAAAAGCTTTTTGTGATTTTTCATGGAATTAATATCAAAATTTTCACATCCACGAAATTTCATGTGTCCACCTGCCATTTCCGTCAAAACAGCTTTAGTTTAGGCACTCTGTTTAGACGAAAAGCTAGTATAAATACTCCGCACATTTATTTGTACTGCTGGTGAATAAATAGTGAGCATCAGCCGGGCTGGATCGTTTGGTGGACTAACTCCCAGAAGCGCCTACACCCCGGTCGGTTCCTCGACGCTCGGGACTCGTTCGCATATGGAACACAATAAACACACACACACACTGTTCACATGGCGTGGAGTCAACAGCTAACTTGCGCTGGGGCTGAGATCCGCTACCGGCAGTGGCATCCTTCTCCTGACATGGGATAGCGAGACGAATTATTTCGGATTGCGTGTGACTCGCGGTCGTTTGTGCTTCTCTTGATTTCCATGCCAGCGGATCTAAGCGGGAACCGACACCGTCAGCCTTTCCGGACAGGATCTGTAAAATGCTTTTAGTTTTATAAATACAATTAAAATGTAATTAAATTTTAATGGTTTGGTAATTATTTCGTTTATTTCGTAGTAAAAGCAGATGCGGTTCGCTCTGCGTTCTATTTCTTGTACACGATGGTCATTTTTGTCCGCAAAAGGTGGTTCTGGTGAAATGTGACCCAGTTGGTGGTAGACTCCACTCCCCCAAGAACTCACTGGTTCGCTGGTTGTTTTGATACAGCCAACTAAGGGTTGTTAAATGCACATGAAGAATCACTGAAACTGTCTGTCAAATTTCATTCTGAAACCGTATGGGAAAGTGGTCAAGTTTTAAATACCTGCAGCTTGGTTAGTTTTATTCCGTCAGCTTCCGTTGTGGTTCGATAAAGGTGATCTAAAAAAAACTATTTTTGTTTTTATTGGGCTTGGATTCAACCAAATTAATTACGTTAAAAATCAGCAAAACTGTTACTTAGATTTTTACTGACAAATTCATAAGAAGAATTCTGTCCTACCGAATCCCTATCCCCCTTATGGGAAAATGAAAGATTTCACGCTGCAATTGAGTTGTCCATATTTTTTCATGAGTATAATAGACCCGATGAATATGAGTATGACGAGGTCTTTCAGTATGACTTGGCAAATTATGATAGCATAAAGTTAAAATTAAGTATCAGGAATCAGAACAAATTGGCTCAAATGGCACGTTCCCCTTGATATTTGGAGATTTGTGCCTTGCCATCAATTTGTTTTTAGCATCATTTTCCCGATATATAAGAGGGAAGGATTGAAAGGAAATGGTAAGGGTTGGACTAGGAGGATGGGAAAAATTGACGACACAAAAACACATAAAAGCAGAAGTAAATTCTGCACCCCTAAGGGATGCCGAACAATCTGCTGAGGATCACATTTAGTGGAAGCAGAAGTAAATTCTGAACCTCTACGAGGTCCCGAACAGTCCGCTGTTAATAAAACCTCCAACCCCCGAGAGGATTTGAAGATCTTACAAAAGCGACACCATTCTGCACTCCCGGAAGAATGCAGAACGATTCGCAGTATGTACGAGCAGAAGTAAATTCGGCACCCCCTAAAAGATGCCAAACAATCTGCTAAACCCTATTTAAGGTAAATACAGAAGGGATTCATTCACTCCAGGAAGAACGATGAACCCTTCTGACTATAGCTCCTTACCACATTGGGTAAGAAACGAGAGAATATCCTTCAATTTTAGCTCCGCATACACAGACTCAACCATGTATGGAGAACCAAAAACCCGGATACGTAGCTGCGTCAATGCGGGACAGTTACATATCAGATGATATGAAGTACCATAATCGCATTTACACAAATCACACGAATAATACTCAGCACGTTGAATAGTAGCCATGTGATAATTGAGTTTGCAATGTCCAGTCAGAGCTCTGACCAGAATACTGCAATGATGCTTGGAGAAATGCAGTAGACACTTTGACATTTTCAGATTTAAATCTGGTAGAAATGCTTTTGTCTGAGCGCAAGTTTGCAAGCTGCGCCAGTAGCTGGCATGTTTGGATGCAGCCCAAGAACGTATCTTGTGCTTTATCCAACTAGTTGAAAGTGGTAAAGCTGGTTCAGGACCAACGAAATCATTCGTTGCACTAGCTCTAGCCAACTTATCAGCCCATTCATTTCCAATAATACCAGAATGGCCACACAAAATCGTGTAGATTGCTGCTTGAAACACAGTACAGTATCTACCAAGTGAATGAGACTGCTCCAGCCTCATTTCACGACAGCAGACACCAGCACCAGCACGACCATTCAACAGAGAACCGTCCGTAAAACAAACTATGTGTTCATCAAGTTGTCGTTCCAGACAACCAGACAACCATTCCTGACGAAGAGGATAGCTCACATGAATGTTTTGAAAGGAAAACTGCATGTGAGAGTTAGGTCACTAGGAGCGAGTAAATACTCATCCCACGTAACCATTTGAGACCACAAGCGAGTGTGACTGGTAGCATATTCTAATGGGTTACTGTTCCAAAGCCCTGTAACCCTAAGACGGTATGCACAAGATAATGCTTCTTGTTTTAGGAACACATGTAGTGGTTTAATGCACAGTAGCGCCTCTAGAGCAGCAGTAGGAGTTGTCGTGAATGCTCCTGTCATCGCCATTAGGACCATCCTTTGGAGATGATTTAGCTTTGACTGAACTGTCGCGACTCCTCCTTTCTGCCACCATACAAGACATCCATATGCTAAAATTGGTCTAACAATAGTTGTGTAGATCCAATGAATATATCTGGGTTTGCATCCCCATGATTTTCCAAAAGCTCGTCTACATTGGCCGAAAGCCATGCAAGCTCTTTTAATTCTGAAGTCAATGTGAGCAGACCAATTCAGTTTTGAGTCAAGAATAACCCCGACGTATTTAACTTCATCGACCACAGTGACCTCTGAACCGAAGAACTGTAACGGACGAGCTCCTGTGATTATCCTACGATGAGTGAAAAGCACCATTGATGTTTTGCCCGGATTTACAGACAATCCAACCGGACAACACCATTGTTCAACAGATCGCAGGGCTTGCTGCATTAAATCAAAGAGAGTGTTAATGCTTATACCGGTCATCAATATATGATAATCGTCGGCAAAACCATAAGTCGGAAATCCAAGGTTATTAAGTTTCCTTGACAAACCATCAGCGACTAGGTTCCATAAAAGTGGGGATAGTACACCACCTTGAGGACACCAACAGACACTCAGTTTTCTAATCTCTGCTTGCCGAAGCGATGAACAAAGAAGTCGATTGCTAAGCATTGCGTGTATCCAATTTGTGATACTTGAAGGTATGCCATGACCACGGGCTGCTTCCAGAATTGAATTGAAAGACACGTTATCAAAGGCACCTTCAATATCTAGGAAAACTCCCAAGCAAGATTGCTTTTGTGAGAAAGCTTTTTCAATGTTGTACACAACATCATGTAACAGGGTTGTAGTGGACTTTCCACGCTGGTAAGCATGTTGCATTCCATGTAGCGGATGCAGGCCCAAACTAACATTTCTGATATAGTGATCGACTATGCGTTCCACTGTTTTAAGAAGAAATGAGCTTAGACTGATAGGCCTGAAACTCTTCGCTTCCTCATAAGTGTCGCGACCGCCTTTGGGAATAAATTTGACAATTATTTCCTGCCAGGCTCTTGGAATATATCCAGTCGCAAGACTAAAAGTAAGTATTTTCTTCAAAACATGTTTGAAATGTTCATACCCTTTCTGCAGTAACACTGGGAAAACTCCATCCTTTCCAGGAGATTTGTACGGAGCAAAACTCTCAACTGCCCATTTGACCGATTCAATCGTCACAACGCTTCGAGCAAGGGCCCAAGAATCGTAACTACCTGAAAAAGTCTCGGGAAGAGCTGTCGGTGATGGATCCATACATCCTGGAAAGTGAGTGTTACAAAGATAGTGAAGTACATCACCTTCATCAGACAAGTGTTCACCATCTGAAGTTCTTAAGAAACTGACATTAAAGTCCTTAGACTTCGAAAGTAACTTATTTAATCTGCTAGCCTCGTTGAGACTAGAGACATTTGTGCAGAGGCTTTTCCAACCACTTCGCTCAGACGATCGAAGAGCATTTTTGTAAGCCCTTCGAGCCAACACGAATGCCTCCGACCCATTTCTGCGACGGTGGTTCCAAGCTCTTCTGCATAGTTTCCTTAGTCTAGCAAGTTCAGCATTCCACCAAGGAGTTCCTCTAGTAGCTCGCACAATCCGAAGTGGACAAGCCTCTTCATATGCTGCAACTATGAGTGAATTTGTCTCGTCGACAACATTTTCCAAATCAATTGGGGTTTCAATTGTTGGTTGGTACCCGTAAAATCTAGTCGCCAAGCCCTCTTCATAGAGGTCCCAGTTTGTAGATTTGGGATTACGATATGTGATAATATCAAATTTAACGTTTGAATGATCAAAGAATATGTACTTATGATCAGACAACGAAGGTTCGAGCTCATCGGAGACGAGCCAATTCACCAACTCATGCGCAATTTTATCAGAGCAGAGAGTTACGTCCAAAACCTCCTCTCTTCCAGATCTCGCAAAAGTTGGGCGGTTTCCTGCATTGACTATGTGCAGGTTTGTACTGTTCACAAATTCCATAATATCAGAGCCTCTCGAATTTATATCTGTGCTGCCCCAAATGATATGGTGAGCATTTATGTCACTGCCGATTACAAGCGGTAAATCACTTTTGCAGCAGTATGATACAACCTTTTTGAAGTCATCGCTTGGCGAAGGTTGGTTATGCGGCAAATATGCCGAACAATAGACATATTTCCTGTCTATGCCATCAGTAGTCATACCAACTGTGACAGCACAA
Organism: Malaya genurostris; assembly: GCF_030247185.1. Taxonomy (NCBI): domain Eukaryota; kingdom Metazoa; phylum Arthropoda; class Insecta; order Diptera; family Culicidae; genus Malaya; species Malaya genurostris. The sequence goes on along the minus strand of NC_080571.1, from coordinate 336,630,378 downwards.
ATATCCCGAGTTGTGAGCTCCGATATGAGAGAGACATCGAGAGCACTATTTGCAAGTATGCATGCTCGAGGCATTTCACGTGGATTAGTCATTCCGGTCTTGTTAAAGGCAACAAAGACTAGGTTTAACAATTTTCCAACGTAGAAGTTTCCCTTTTGGAAATATGGTTCTTGAACCAAAGCTATAGAAGCTTTACCTTCTTGCAGAAGTCTGGATAGATTTATAGTTGCTGTACGTTTATGCTGGAGATTGATTTGTGCCACTCTAACCATTATCAATCAGAGTAATGAACACCCCATCTCCAGCACTTATCGTACAACAACTAGAAGAAACCAAATATATTGGCTTATAATCGCCTATAGCGAACCATGTAAGGATTTTTTTTAAATGTTTTAATCATTTAAATCCCACGAGTTGCGAAGAAAGAAGTCGTCCACTGTGCCAGAGCTTCGCTTAACACAGTAAGGGAAAATCCCAAGATATTCCGTTCACGACTGCATTGTTTAACCTCCTGCAGCCATTCAGCCATCGGCACGGAAATACACCTTGACTTAGGAGTTCCTATTTTTGTGGCCTTTTACGACATGGAACAGGAAACCAGTGGATCAATTCTTGGTAAAAAATAATTCCGCCGGATGCCACACGGCTTACCTGTTTGGTGGACTTATACCACCGGTACAGGTGGACCGTAGCGTTATTCTTAGCCAGTTGGGAAACCGCTACCGACACTACACGGCTATCTAGGCTGCTCAGAGAGGGAAATTGACATTGTTGGTCAACTTCCATGGATGGCCGAGCAGCCGTGAAAAAAATATCAGCAAAACTGTTACTTAGATTTTTACTGACAAATTCATAAGAAGAATTCTGTCCTACCGAATCCCTATCCCCCTTATGGGAAAATGAAAGATTTCACGCTGCAATTGAGTTGTCCATATTTTTTCATGAGTATAATAGACCCGATGAATATGAGTATGACGAGGTCTTTCAGTATGACTTGGCAAATTATGATAGCATAAAGTTAAAATTAAGTAACATTGATTAGCAAACCATTTCCAGGGAGTCTAATGTAGAAACTACTGTGGAAATGTTTTATAAGATTTTATTTGATACTATTAATGATCCGGTACCTTTCAAGAGAATCAGACGACGACCTAACCGTAAATATCTAATATGGTATAATGATAACATTAAAAATCGAAAACAGAAGGCCCATAAAAAATATAAAAGAGACAGTAGTAGCGTCAACTTAGGAACTTACTTACAAACTTGTGATCAATTAAATCTGGCAATTGAAATCGCTTCCGAGGAGTACTATTCAAAAACGGAGAGTGAAATCAAATCTTGCCCGAAGAATTTCTTCAATTTCGTAAAACAAAAACTGAAATCTAATAATTTTCCCTCAAAAATGTTTTTCAAGGGTAAGACTGCTGACAACTCGGAAGATATTTGTACACTATTTGCAAATTACTTCCAAGAAATCTATATTACGTTTTCCGAAGAGGATCGAGACCGTGAATATTTTAGTTTCTTCCCTGAACATGCTTGTGACATTAATATTATACATTAAATTAGTGTAAAAGATATTATGCAAGCGCTCCATAAATTAGATACCTCTAAAGGTCCCGGACCTGATGGAATTCCTCTCGTATTCATGAAAAAACTATCGTCAGAACTAGCCGCACCCTTGTTTTGGCTTTTCAATAAATCACTCATGACCGGTATTTTCCCTAAATTATGGAAGGACTCCTATTTGGTACCGATTTACAAAGTGGTGAAAAATCAGATGTGTGTAATTATCGAGGAATTGCAATTATCCCCTGCATTCCTAAACTTTTTGAAGCGATAATCAATGAAAAAATGTTTAATCAAGTTAAAAATAGAATCACTAATATGCAACATGGATTTTTAAGGGTCGCTCGACTAATACAAAATTACTCGAATTTGTCAATTACTCACTGGCTGCTATCGATAAGGGTAATTACAAAGAAGTTCTCTTTACTGACTTCAGCAAAGCATTTGATCGCATTGATATACCTATATTCTTATTCAAACTACAAAAAAAACTGGTTTTGAACTACTCAAATGGCTTGGAGTCGTATCTGACTGATCGTCAGCAAATGGTTCGATTTAAAGGGAGGATATCCAACCATATCCTAGTAGCCTCAGGAGTTCCACAAGGTTCTCATCTAGGCCTTCTCTTATTCATTTTATTTGTAAACGATATATCTCTTATTTCAAAACACATAAAAGTTTTGATAAAGACTGTCCCAGAAAGTATGGACGCAACCAAAAACCGCCGCCATTTCGCAATGGTTCAGAATCTGTCAATTTTTATGGCTGCTTCCTGTTGTTTACACTCTTCTCTAACCACTTGTGCAGTTGTTTATTCGTTTTCATTAGTTTGTTTCGAAATGCGTGGACTTTCAGCAGAACAACGTCGAAAAATTGTGTACAAATGGTGCACAGATCGCGGACTGTCACTGTGAAAGATAGCAAAAATGGAAGGAGTAAGTGAAAAAGTCGTGCGAAATGCAATCAGGAAGTTCGGTGAGGATAACACCTTTGAGGATAAACCGAAAACGGGTCGAAAAAAAGGTCCTGCTAACCCTCAGTTGGTAAACGTATACTGAAGGCGTACGAGCAAACGAAGGAGGTTTCAGTTCGGGATGTGGCCAAAAAAGTGGGCACTTCGAATTCAAATGTTCTTCGTGCTAACGAACGTTTGAATCTTCGAACCTATAAGAAGCAGAAACAACCAAAACGTAGTCCGAAAGCTGTACAATACGATTCTTGCTGGAAATTTGAACTGCATAGTCATGGACGACGAAACCTACGTGAAACTCGATTACAAATCCTTGCTGGGACCACAATATTATACGGTGCGAGAAGGGCAAGTGCTAAACCAGTCCGAGACATCGATTGAAGTCGAAAAATTTGGTAAGAAAGCTATGGTCTGACAAGCAATTTGTAGCTACGGTAAGATTTCGAAACCCTTCATCAACACTGCTTTAATGAACAGTGAAATATACATCAAGGAATGTTTACAAAAGCGAGTTCTGCCCATGATTCGAAGCCACAAGGATCATGTTGTCTTCTGGTTAGATCTTGCTTCTTGCCACTACTCGAAATCAACGGTAGAATGGTATACTACCAAAAATGTCACTTTCGTCCCAAAAGACATGAATCCACCAAATTGCCCACAACTTCGACCAATTGAGGAATTTTGGGCATTAACGAAGGCACATCTTAGGAAACATGTCTCGGCAGCCGAAACCATTCAACAGTTCGGAAAAGATTGGAAAAAAGTGTCAAAACTTGTCGCCAAGAAGTCTTTACGGAATTTAATGAGGAACGTTCGCAAGAAGGTGCGCCAGCTAGTCTACAATGGCTAAGTAGAAAATGTTGAGAATAATATTTTGTTGTTGTAGTCTAGTTTGAAGTCATTTAAAAAAATTTGCGTTGCTTTCAATTTAACAATGGTATTCTAGCTATTCTTGACTATGTCTTGTTTTACAAAAAATGGGCGATGAATCAATCAAAAACCCTTCCTTCCAGTCTAAATACCCCCCTCCCCTGTTTGCTTACATTAACACCACTTTTTAGAGGTAATTACTACAAACTCCACCTTTTTGCCTTTCTAATATGAAAGGGCTATGCAATCGCTGTGAAAACCCACTTTACAACCAAGGCACGGAGGGCCGAGTGTCATATACCATTCGACTCAGTTCGTCGAGATAACAAAATGTCTGTCTGTGTGTATGTGTGTGTGTGACAAATAATGTCACTTAATTTTCTCAGAGATGGCTGAACCGATTTTCAAATGAAAGGTCTTATGGCTTCATACAATTTTCTTGAATTTCATTTGGATCCAACTTGTGGTTCCAGAATTACAAGGAAAATTGTGCAAACTTATTAAAAAATGCGAGCACAATTTTCAAGGAAATTTTTTAACCAATTTCACAAACTAAGAAGCAAATAAAAGGTCTTGAAATTTATTAAAAAGTCTCCGAAAAGTTGATCCGGATCCACCTTCCGGTTCCGTTATTATAAATTCATGAGTATTTTTTCACAAGCGATGGCGAAACGAGATGCACATTTTTTTGAAACTTTCTTTTATATTCATCTAGTAGCAAGATCTTGTTAGTTAGTGAATATATGAAACTACTTTGGGACTACTAGTCCCCGGTTTCCGCTTCCGAAAGCGCCGATAATAGTGAAGGAATTCTCCAGAAACGGAACTCACTTCGATTTCTCAGCTAACCGTTGCTAACCGATTCTCACAAATCATGATTCAAATTAAATCTCTCGTTGTCTTAAAATATTCTGAACAATTTCATCCTTATCCGACGATCAAAACATTCATATCGTAGTTCAAAATGACGTTGCAAAACTGGTACTCGTCGGTACGTGCGGCTTTGATCCGTTCGCAGCGTGCTTTGTTCAATTTTGTGTAGTGTGCAGGGTTGCCAAATTAAAATGTATATTTTCAGGTGGAAAAAATGTTAATTTCTAATTCTTTTATTCAAATTGTACCTACTTGTTAGTGTTATTACGAGATCATGATAACGATACTTTTCCACAAAAGTACACTTATCGCCTTTCTTATAAAAAAAAGTTTATGCAATCACTTGAAAAATGGACTAGTGAAAATTGGTCCAGAGGGCTAAATGCTCTATATCATTCGGCACATTTCATCAAGCTGAGTCATGTATGTGTCTGTGTGTGTATGTGTGTGAGTATGTGTCAAATAATGTCACTCATAAAATAAAAAATCTCATAGTCCCATAGGTAGTTATTGAATTTCACACCGTCATTTAGACCGAAGATGCGAAAAAGGGTAAAATTCTTCTAGATTTAGCACAAAACTGACTCAATTTGTAGGCTTTATTAGATATTTACTAAACGAACCGACTTCGGCTAAACTGGTTCCAAGTTCCCGGTTCCAGAAGTACCGGAAATAGTGGTCAAAAAGTTCAAAACTAGACTCGCTCAATTTTCTCAGAGATGATTTCATCGATTTCCACAAACAGACTCAAATAAAAGTTTCTATAGTTTCATAGGTTGCGGTTTAATTCCATCCGAATCCGACTTCCGGTTCCAGAGCTATAGGGTAAAGTGTGTTTAATCATTAGGGCTACGATGCAAAATAAAGAAAAATCTTATTAACTTGACATAACTGTTTACCAATTGAAAAGGTTATGTTGAATCTTGAATAAAATAAGAAACTTTCTTTGGGTATAAACATACCCAAAGAAAGTTTCTTATTTTATTCAAGATTGAAGAAAAATTCTTCGCAGAATCCTCTAGTTATATTTTTGAAAATATAAGTAATATGAGAAGGCATCATTACACCACTAAGTGGATCAAAAATGGTTTTTGACCTACTCTTCAATAAATATCTAATCTCTTAGAGGAAAATAAAAAAAATGCTCTTATGATCACCTCTAAATTGCTCTAAGGTACCTGTGCCAAGTTCAGGTATAATTAATTGAGTTATTATGGAACTTTGCCGATATATACAAATAATTTATCTTCCAGTTTCTTTATAAGCGACACTTGCTACTCTTTCACGCGTATAAATATACTTACAACCAAAATAATTGTGAAAGATCACAAAAAAAAACATTTTTTAAAGGTCTGTCTCCTCTATTTCATCAAACTGAAAGGATAGCAGCATAGTATGTTTTAGAAAGTTGTTGAGTTTTTAATGATCAAAAACTTTGCAAAACATGAAAAACTCATATAAATTGAAAATATATGTGTTTTCGTACAAAAACTGGTTTTAGGACACCCTATTCAGAAAATACATTATATCATGAATTACACTCAAGTTACGGGAATAATACCTTCAGCAAATATGTTTGAAAAAACTTTCTGAACAACTTTGCCGAAGTAACTTAGCCCCTATATTGACCCTGAGCTGAAACAATATTTTTATCACAGTTTTAGGGGGATTAATCACAAAAATAAAATTTGCCAAAAGATGGCGTCTATCATTCTGAGCAACTTTGCTGAAGATACTGCACTTCGCAAACCACGTTTTTAATGAGTTATCAATTAAGAGCGTGAAATTGGGCTTTTGAATCACTGTGCAATGCACAGTGGGGAAAAAAACGATCATAAACACGACTTTGCTCAATAATTTTATAAAAAACATAAGCAAATATTTTCAAAGTTAGTATTTCTTATCCAAATTTTTCTGTAGACTCGATTTATGATAGTTAGAAGATCCGCAAAATTCACTATCATGCCCGTTTTGCTCCAATTCCTCTTTTTTCTGACCTTACTTTGAAAACTAACTGTGAAACTCAGGAAAAAATTTAATTCAACCAATCGGAAGGTATTCCTGACATGCTCATAAGTTAGATAAATGGATTGACCGCAAACAACTTTATTCTGTTTTACCCCCAGTCATTTTCTTCCATGAATTTACAGAAAAAAAAGTTCTGATGATCGGTGTTTGGACCAATTCTGGTTAAACAGGACAGTTCTATGTTTCGCATATAACCTCAAATAATAATTTGCAGATAGTGTTCATGATAGCATGCTTCGTGCTACATCGTTTTAACCCAATTTTCCCACAAATATAATTTTATGTTGAATTCAGATTTACAATCCCGAAGCAGATCCAATATGACCTACCAATATTGGTTCATATTACGTGCAAAACATCTGTGATCCAATTAAACACGATGGGAATGGCAGTACTAGCCTGTTTAACCCGTTTTACCCCAATTTAATTCATAAGTCGTATTTCTGGTTAAACTTTCTTTCGCATACCGAAAGCAGGCTGATTGTGGTTGATGAAAATCGATTGATATTACGAAGAAAGACATGAAAATAGCATTACAAATGAATTCAATGACCGCACGAATCCTGCTATACCGTTTTCCCCCAATTTATCCTATAATCTAGTCTTAAGATTTTGCTCCTATTTTCAGGTCTTTCTTTGTAATATCAATCGATTTTCATCAACCGCAATCAGCCTGCTTTCGAAACGCGAAAGTTTAACCAGAAATACGACTTATGAAATAAATTGGGGTAAAACGGGTTAAACAGGCTAGTACTGTCATTCCCATTGTGTTTAATTGGATCACAGATGTTTTGCACGTATTATGAACCAATATTGATAGATCTGCTTTTGGATTTTAGATCATATTTCAACTGAATATTATAACTAGAGAAGAAATGGGGTAAAACGGTGCAACGAGTATGCAATCGATTTGTTAGACTTTTTTTACATCGGAAACACTCTATTCGCTCTTCTGCAAGTTCTTCGGTTTCATGTTATATAGTTAAGCTTGAATACAATGCAGTGTAAAAAGGGAACTTGAGACAAAATGAACATGATAGCGTTTCGTGCGGTCCTTCTAAATACATGGAATCGATTTTACTGATCATTTTACACCAAAAAAGTGCTTTGTGGTCAGCTGTATCATGCCTCCAAAAAAATCGTCGCGTTTTTGGTCTATTTTTTTCCACTGTGCAATGGCTTGAAAAGTGTTTTGGAGATTCCGCTCCATCAGAAACAACAATAAAACGTTGGTTTGCTGACTTCAAACATGATGCAGAACGCAGTTAATGTCTAACAGTTCGGCTGAAAAGTTCGTATCGTTTAATAGAAACACACATTTTTTTGCCAAAATTCGTTTTTATTATTCAACATAATTGCCATCAGAGACGATACAGCGATTATAGCGATCTTCCAACTTTTCGATACCATTTTTGTAGTACGATTTGTCCTTTGCCTCAAAATAGGCCTCAGTTTCAGCGATTACCTCTTCATTGCTTCTAAAAATTTTACCAGCGAGCATTCTCTTGTAGTCTGAGAACAGGGAAAAGTCACTGGAGGCCAAACCTGGAGAATACGGTGGATGAGGGAGCAATTCGAAGCCCAATTCGTTCAATTTCAGCATGGTTTTCATCGACTTGTGACACGGTGCATTGTCTTGATGAAACAAAACTTTTTTCTTCTTCAAATGAGGCCGTTTTTTTTTTAATTTTGTCCTTCAAACGCTCTAATAACGCTATATAATAGTCACTGTTGATGGTTTTTCCCTTTTCAAGGTGGTCGATGAAAATTATACCATGCGAATCCCAAAATACAGACGCCATAACCTTACCGGCCGATTGTTGAGTCTTTCCACGCTTTGGGTTCGGTTCATCGCGTGCAGTCCACTCAGCTGACTGTCGATTGGACTCCGGAGTGAAGTGACGGAGCCATGTTTCGTCCATTGTTATATATCGAAGGAAAAAATTGGTTTTATTTCGATATAACAGCTCCAAACACTGCTCAGAATCATCAATTCGTTGTTGTTTTTGATCGATTGTGAGCTCACGCGGCACCCATTTTGCACAAAGCTTTCTCATATCCAAATATTGGTGAATAATATGTCCAACACGTTCCTTCGATATCTTTAGCGTGTCAGCTATCTCGATCAACTTCACTTTACGGTCATTGAAAATCATTTTGTGGATTTTTTTCAAGTTTTCATCGGTAACAGCCTCTTTTGGACGTCCACTGCGTGCATCGTCTTCGGTGCTCATATGACCAGTACGAAATTTTGCAAACCACTTACGAATTGTTGCTTCGCCCGGTGCAGAGTCTGGATAACACTCATCAAGCCATTTTTTGGTATCGGCGGCGCTTTTTTCCATCTAAAAGTAGTGTTTCATCATCACACGAAATTCCTTTTTTTCCATTTTTTTCACAATAACAAAAGTAGCTTCACTCAAAATGCAATATCTCACAAACTAATAATCAGACAGCTGTCAAATTTATACACGTATCTTTTGAAGGTTGGTACTAACTGAAAATGGTATGGATTTAATTCTAGTGGCGCCCTCTCATAGAAACGATACGAACTTTTCAGCCGATCTGTTAAATGAGGTAACACCACAAAACCGTCTTGAACGATCGAAAAGTGAAGTTGCGTGGGTTAGCTGACATCGTAAGATATCAAAAAAATGTATTGGCTTTATATAGCATGAGTATTTGACTGTGAGCAAGCTCTGTTCAAAATGGGTGCCGCCTTTGCTCACTGTTGAACAAAAACGAGAACGTGTTAATGATTCTGAGCAGTGTTTGGCTATGTTCAAACGTAACAAACCGGAATTTTTGCGTCGATATGTGGCAATGGATGAAACATGGATTCATCACTTCACTCCGGAATCAAAACGATCGTTGTCTGAGTAGACAGCAACTGGTGGACCTAATCCAAAGCGCCCGAAAGCACAACAATTGACTGGAAAGTTTATAGCCCCGAAATTTTTTGGGATGTGCGTGGGGTAATATTCATCGACTGTCTTATGTCGTTTTCGTTTTTAAATTGCACTACACCGGTGTAGTGCAAATCAAAAACGAAAACGTCATTTATAAATGAAATACCATCAACAGTGAATATAGCGTTATTGGAGCGTTTGAAGGCTGAAATTGCAAAGAAACGACCGAATAAAGCTTGCTTCATTTAGAATTGGAACAAACTTTTCCTCATATTGCTGCGCTCCTGGTGGACGGATTTGGAAGTTCTTAGCGCCCACGTGTCGGGAATTTTGACATTCCGCAAATCAACTGTACTTTGTAAACAATCAACATGGAAGCCGAAAGAAGGGAAAAAATTGTGCACAGTTATTTGGAAAATCCATTGTGGTCTGCATCTAGGCTAGCTAAACAGCTGAAATTGCCCAAAAATACCGTATGGTGCGTTATCAAACAGTATAAGGAAACATTAACGACGATTCGGATGCCTCAAGCCAATCGTCGGAGTGGAACTGTCGACCGGAAACTGCGTGGTAAGATTTTGAAGACGACTAAGAGGAATCCTAATCTGTCGGACCGTGATTTGGCCAGAAAATTCGGTGTTGCCCATAGTACCGTGAGGAGAACTCGACTCCGGAAAATAATCAAGTCGTATCGAGCTAGCAAACAGCCAAATCGGACCATAAAACAGAATAGTGTGGTCAAAATTCGTGCTCGGAAACTATATGACCAGGTGCTGACCAAGTTCGACGGGAGTCTTCTGATGGACGATGAAACCTATGTCAAGGCTGACTACGGGCAAATCCCAGGTCAAAAATTTTACTTTAATCTTCCAGCCAAATTTAAATTTGTTTTTGCCGACAAATTTGCAAGAATATTTATGATTTGGCAGGGCATTTGCTGCTGTGGTAAAAAAAACAAAAGTTTTCGTTACAAATAAGACAATGACATCGGAACTATACCAAAAAGAGTGTCTCCAAAAACGAATTTGCCGTTCATTCGATCCCATGACCATTCCGTAATGTTTTGGCCAGATTTGGAAAGCTGTCATTCGAAACCGTGACGAATAATTTCATCCGTATTTTTTCTTAAAAGTATGAGGAAAACATTAATTATGGTTTCGGCTTTAGCGGTCTGTTAAATAAGAACGGCTGTTATATACTGCCCGACGTTTCGACCACTACATTTGTATAAAAAAATATCTTGAATCCAATAATAAATAACTGAAATACAGGCAACTGTCTTTGTTCCAATTCTGTGTGAAGCAAGCTTTAAGGCAAAGCAAAAAAAAATTCTTCAAGACAACGCACAAGTCAATCAATGTATGTAAGAAACACTTCGAACCAATATTCAGATCATGATAAAACTGCCTTATACTTAGATAGGTGTGGGAAGAAAACTTCAACCTTCACTAAATGATTAACTCAAGGTTTTTAAAAGTTATTAAAATTTGAACCACATTAAGATTACTATTAAAGCGCGTCAATTTTATTCACAAAACTTTCATCAAACTCAAACAAGTATGGATGTAGATTAAAAGTATGAAAGAGGCTTCAGTAATTTGCAACTGTGTAAGCGGCCATCAGCATTAAGGGTTCGATAATGAATGCAAAAAGAAAAAATAAATCCTTTGCACTCCAAAATCCGATGGATATGAAGCCAAACCCAAAAAGCACTCAGCTATTTTCACTGCACTGGCGACTGCACTAATTCTCCATTCAACTTACACTCTCCCGCTTTCACCTTTCCCGTCCTCCTCCCACGAATCGTCCGGGCCTCCGTTAATGAATGAAATGGAAATGATGCGTCCCGAACCATTGCAATTTACTACGGGATTGCTTTTTGCAACCGTCAACCGAGCAGCTTCCGTTTCTTGGGTAAAGTTAATCTCGAATCGAAACCTGGGATATCGGGGCCTTCCTGCTTTCTGCAATGGCCGCGTTTGTGATTGGCCACAGTGCAGAACCGTAACCGTTTGGATTATTAACTGCCTGTCATCGGCATAAAGCGAGCCACGAATGAATGAGTTCTCTTTCACCGGGACCGAATCCCAGAAAAACGAAACGACGACGGAGAAATCCGAGCCTCTTTGTCTATAATAGCTGGTCAAGCCCTTTTCGGCAGCTGACTAGCCCTTTTCGACTAGTGAACCATCATCTGCAGAACCGCACGGGGCAACTGGAACTGCAAAATCCCGCTCTCCATTGGATTTTCCTAGCGATTCGAGTGGTCGCAAACCGACCGAAGAACGTTGTTTCTGCTTTTAAATTTCTGCTCACCTGACCGACATGCCACGGTTGTAACGAGGAAGAACGACCGAACGAACGAACACACACAAAAAAAAACGGCCGCACGTTTAGTTCGGCTTTCAGCTATTAAATTAGATTTCGCTTCTACGTCCTCGTTGCGATTCAGAATTCCTAGCTATTTCCAGAAGTGCAATTTTCCCGACGTCAATGGCCAATGAAGATTAGTTATCGGATTGAATGGGGCGTCGTCACCTGGTCGTTCTGGTAGGCGATTTGCATTGATGTTCTTCGGTGGCCTATTTCACCGTTTTGTGATGTGCTTGGAAAAACCTCCGGGTGCTCGCTTCAATGCGAGAATGAAATCGAACTTGTTTAATTAGAAGTCGGAGCCACCTACCAATAAATTAAATGATTCGATGAGACTTTCTGGAGTGCGCTGCGATGTACTGCGATGGAACATGCTTGGAAATAATAAGCATTCTTTTCTTCGTCATGAAAGAGGTTGAAATCTTAATTACCTCATTAAAATGCCACACTTTAGAACGGCACCGTTGAACGAATGTGAGGGTCTGGCTGTTGCTGCTTCTAACCCGGTCACCTGTGAGGAATGTTTTTCACTGCTTCCTTCTTTTTTTTCTCCTTATCAGTTACTGCTTTCTTGACGGCCTAATGGTCATAATATTGGCGCCTCGAAGTGTAAAACAAATCAATAATCCTACGAGACCCTATCGCTATCCCGCCTAAATGCGGATCTCTTCAACAACGTCGATGTAGGTCTAATTGAATCATTAAGACGGTTAGGCCAAGCACTTTATCACATCGGACGCACACACACACACGTGCACCTTCGAACCGCCTGAAATGACCCATGAATCCTTTCATCAATTTCCGAACCTTTAAATTTTTATAGCCCGGACTGGTCCGGTGAAAGAATTCCCACTCACGAGGAACCGGGAACATTTTTCCGCATCGCGATGACTACGCATTCTAGGTGTAGGACATTCAAAACCCACTGACCACCAGCGGCTGGACATCCCTTCTCGGTCTGTCGAATCTATCTCTAGCCGGCACCGGTCTTTATCTCTGTACGGCCAATAAATTCTTCACTTTTCTGGGTCGACACCTTTCGGAAGAACCGCAGTGCAGGCGTTATTGAAGGTAACTCCAACGACAACAAACAACCGCCTAGTCGCCTAGACCTACGGTTGGAACAAGAATAAAATGATTAACTCACGCGTCCGTCGGCAGACAGACCATCGCCTCCGGGATCGGCCAGAGATTGGCATTAGACAGTCTCATTCAAAGAAAACATAAAACAAACCGTGCCACCTCTCTCGAACTGATGAAAAATTGCCTCCCCTGTACTGCAGAGCCAAGTGGAATCATTCATTGACAGAGAGGAAAAAAAAGGAAATCGAAAAAAACGCAGCTGATATCAGTTCCAATTCATCCCGTGCCGATGCTATCAGGAACTGCTATCCTTTTTGTCCCTCCTGGCCTGCTATATGCTGGCACCGGTGGTCCGTTGGTCCCGTTGGCCTAAAACAAATTGAATCGGAATGCCATGATTTGTTGGGTGCTCGTACGGACGGATTCCATTCAGTTCGCCCGCCGACGTCACACGCAATCACTCTCGAGAATGAAGGATGGTGAAATTCAAAGGAATCTGATTGGTTTATTTATGACGCCTCTCTCTCTCTCTCTCTCGATCGGTCGGATGTTCGATGACAGTGTTCGTATCCGGGATGATGTCGTTGCTGCCGTCGTCTTCGTTGGTGGCATGAAGATATCTTGACGACAAAACAGAGAATAAGAGATGAAAAAAAAAATGACAGCTATTATGCTGGTACCCCTCGCGAAAGGTGGGAGGAACATGTGCGGGAATAGAAATTGAATCTCTATTCGGTTATCGCAACCTCAGTAGGCCTGGGGAATTAGATTTTGCCTTGTTTCGTTGCTTGCTTGGAGGAAGCGCACCGGAGTTCAATATTTCAAGTGTGAATTTTCCTATTTTCTAGAACACGGCTTATTTAGATTGCGGTACGAAGCAGCTAGGATACTTGCACCCATATTGATCTTCTTCGATCATTTTTGGCATATTTTTTTTTTTTTTTTTTTTTTTTTTTATTTTTTTATTTTTTTTTTTTTTTATTTTTATTTTTTTTTTTTTTTTAAATAACTATTTATTGGAATATGAGTTAAAATTAAATTATTAAGATTTAAATTGGGTGTTCAGCCACAAGTGGTGACTTTTCAGCCCTGTTATATATATATGATTTGGTTATTACCATGAAGACATCATTTGCTTCCGCAATTCTGAGATTTTTGTGTAGGGAAAATTCTAAACCTACTTGTATTGTGTAATGGGGAAAAGGAACTTATATACTAACTTACTAACTAATACAGAGAGCGAATCGATTCAATTGAAGATTGCATCGATTTTTGTCGGAATTTGCTTATAATATTATGTGACATTACATCTAATGGTTCTATATTTGTGAGTCTGTGTAACTCATTTGTACTAAACCAGGGAGGACGCTTCAGAATCATTTTCAGAATTTTATTCTGAATCCTTTGAAGCGTTTTCTTCCTGGTGGAACAACAGCTTGACCAAATTGGTACCGCATAAAGCATGGCTGGTCTGAAAATTTGTTTATAAATTAACAATTTGTTTTTTAGACAGAGCTTAGAATTTCTGTTTATAAGAGGATATAAACATTTAATATATTTATTACACTTTGCCTGGATTCCTTCAATGTGATCCTTGAAAGAGAGTTTTTTGTCATACGTTAAACCTAAGTATTTAGCTTGATCAGACCATGTCAATTCCAAGCCATTCAATTTGAGAATGTGATTATTGTTTGGTTTAAGAAACGAAGCTCTTGGCTTGTGAGGAAAGATAATTAATTGCGTTTTTGCTGCATTTGGTTTAATTTTCCATTTTGACAAATAATCACTGAAAATATTTAAACTTCTTTGTAGGCGACTGCAGATCACTCATAGATTTCTACCCGTGGCTAACAGACTTGTGTCGTCACAGAATAGCGATTTCTGACAACCAACGGGTAGATTTGGAAGATCAGAAGTGAAAATATTATACAAGATTGGAGCTACACTCGAACCCTGCGGAACACCGGCTCGTACGGGTAGCAATTCAGATTTACAATTCTGATAGCTAACCTGAAGAGTACGATCAGTTAAATAATTTTGAATCATTTTGATCAAATAAATAGGAAACTGGAAATCAGACATTTTTGCTATTAAACCTTTGTGCCAAACACTGTCGAATGCTTTTTCTATGTCTAGAAAAGCAACTCCAGTGGATAACCCAGAAGATTTATTTGATTTTATCATGTTCGTTACTCTGACAAGTTGATGAGTAGTTGAATGTTCATGACGAAATCCAAACTGCTCTGGTAAAAAAATTGAATTCTCATTTATATGAGTCATCATTCTTAACAAGATAATTTTTTCAAAAAGTTTACTGATAGAAGAAAGTAAGCTAATTGGGCGATAACTTGATGTTTCTGCTGGGTTTTTATCAGGTTTTAGGATAGGAATTACTTTAGCGTTTTTCCATCTTTTTGTCATTTTTGGCATTAAAAATGCCTTACTCATCACTATACGGGGCCGGGTGTCAACTAAAAGTTTCAAAGATAGCCGTGTAACCTTTTTTTGTCATAATTTTGAACGTCAATAATTCGGTCATTTGTTGATGGATTGATATAGGGCAACGGCTCCCTATTTCATCTGAGCTCCTATTTCCATCTCATCCCTTCACCTCATTACTTTGAACATGAATAATATTCTAAAACCTACCTGAACCAAACTGTGAAATGTTTTAAAATGATTATGAAAGCTGTTGTCACACTTTCCTATTGAAAGAAATGGTTTTAAGTTCTTCGTATATCGTTTTTTTCATTTAAAATAAACTCATTTTTCAATTTAGGACACATTTTCGTCTCAAGATTTACAGTTCGTCATGTTTCTGATTATCTACTAATCGATTCGTCTAAAAACATGATCACTTTTTCGCACAATTACACTACCATTGAATGCTGGATGACTTCATAATTAGTAATGTTCACTTGCCACTTGTTTAATTAACGATTTAAAACTTCAAGAATTACCCGACAAACAATAAAAGTCTTCAAAAATATGAGATGAAAGTTTTTCACTTAGTTCACTTGATTGCGCTTTGTTTTCATCTCATTTGGTTTCGCAAAGTTGCCAAGTTATCTCATATTGTTACAAAAAATAAATTGTTTTTCTTCTTCAAATTGTTACCAAAAAGTATGTTTTTGGTATCCGTGACATTAGTTTAATTATATTATTGATATTAATATTTAAATAAAACTGTTTTGGCTTCGAATATTACCAGAAAGAGCGTGTTAAATACTAATTAAATAACCATTGTGGCAAATCTAGTAGCACTGGTTTCATTCCGCTATACGCCAACATAACGCTGTGAAGTGTGTGTGTGTGTGTGTGTGTGTGTGTTTCATCGGCTGTATACAGAGATGCCATGTATTTTCATAGAAAATATGTATTACTTTACATAGAAAGTCTATATCTGTTCTTTCTGTTTTCACTAATAAAATGATGTTAAAAGATAGTTCTTTAGATCTCCGTAAGTCATTGCCCCATTAATTATATAATTCAACGAGTAAATTTTTTTACCAATAATAATAATATGGAAAAATCCTGGTGGGTACGGTTTGAGTTCTATATCTGGCAGCGGTAAGGCAGTCGGTCACCAGAATGTATGAATGAGCCATATTTTTCCAGCTGGCAGCGTTTAGTCAGCCATCTGGCAGCCATGCGAATGCGGGTGAGAGTGTAATAGTGGAATATTTTGTTTTGATTGCTGTCGCCATTGCTAATTTATAGGATGAATAAAAGATCAACGATAGGATGAATAAAAATCCATTGAGATGAAATTAGGAGCAGAGTAGTGAAAACATCATTAGTGTTTTTAGCTGTTTTATAAATATTAGTTCAATTTTCAAGAAATGTGAATCAATTTTCAACGTGGAGCAAGGCGAATGAAGCAGTAATATGAAATAGTTACAGTGATTTTAGTGGCTAAATCGGGGTTTGAAGGCGACGTCCTTACAAATGAGATGAAATAGGGAGCCCTTACCCTAATTCAACAACCAATCGATTCGGAAACATTTAACTTAAACTTATGAGATAACTTCATTTGAATATTTCAATTACATACAAATGAAAAATTGGTTTGAATTGAGTATTTTATTTTGGTTCTCTGGTAACTATCAGGCCAATTTAAAATTATCGGCGATAGATTTTTCGGATCTTATTTGCAGCTTTATTGTATTGAACGGCTTATCTCAGTCAAAAAAAGTAAGGCAGACGAGTTGTTTTTAAATTTGCCCGACGTTTCGGCCGTTTGGGATGGCCTTTTTCAAGGGAAAATTAGCAGTGCGTGCAGATAAAAGTGTTGTGACCATCAAAAATAGTTTACGAAAATTTAATACCGCTGTTAAAGAATCCGTTCCAGTATTTTGACAGAACTGACTACAACATACTTCTTACCGCTCGCAATAAGCGATACCGACAAAGACGACAAGACTAATTTTCCCTTGAAAAAGGCCATCAAAAACGGCCCAAACGTCTGGCAAATTTAAAAACAACTAGTCTGCCTTACTTTTTAGACTGAGAAAAGCCGTTCAATACGATAAAATTACCCATAACCAGTCGTTAAAGCACTTATTTGCAGCGCTAGTTCCTCGATGATTTGTTAATGGATTTTCCTAATTTAAATGATTCCAAAGTTTCAATATTGTAAGCGTAAAAATGATTTAATTTGTCAACGGATCGGTTTGCATACTTAAATCTCCATTGATGATGATAATCATCGATACTTCTTTTTCATTATATGTAACTGAACAAGTTGTTGTCCCACCAGGAATTAAACGCTTCAAAAGATTCAAAGTTATATTCGGAAACTTATCTAAAAGCTGCCTCCTCGGTTTAGTAGTATAAATGAGTTCCACAGGCTCACATATACAGTACAATTAGATGCAATATCATATAGTATCAAAGATAAACTCAAGGTAAGTTTACCTGTGATTTTACATGTATCGTTTGAATAGCAACCCTCGTAGAATTTGGTTAACCGCCAGTTTCAGTTCAATTATTATTTGCTTCAAAACACGCGTTGTAACTATGACAATGTTCATTCATGTGTTAATAACATCAAGTTACAATATGAACAAAACTTCAGAATTTTGTTGCGTATCCATTCCGTATATTCCTTATATGCCGAAGCGAAAATCAATGTAAGTAAATAAATATTTTATGCGGATTGTTTCATATGTTTTTTGTTGTTGTATTGTTGCCATATTATTTACCAACACTTTTCGAAGATCATCGACGATTTTGAAGCAGTATTAATAAAATTACACTATTACTGAGTGTAAACTCCAACACAACATTTATAAAATAGATAAAATCTTCTCTTGGATCGATTAACTGTTTATAAAATTAATAAGTTTGTGCGTTTCTCGAAAATTATTATCATAAAATAAAATAGTTTTTGTTGAACATTTAGGGGTTTTTTGTTTTGTGCAAAAAAGCACATATTTTGTTTCAACTTTCTTTGCGTTTCGCCTTCGGCTCGTCAGTGCTTAAAGCAGTTCAAGTAGAACTGTTATCTCCGCCTAGCAGTCCAACTTAAACCGCTAAGCAGACGCAAAGCTTAGCGTTTCTAAACGTATGCTCACAAACTCGACTACTACCTCATCCATGATATGAATTACCTTCAAAACTCTACACACTGGCCAGAATTGCATGCTATAAGAACGAAAAAAAGGACACAATTTGTCAATTGCTAATCACACCCACTCATTGGATATATCATGCTTTCAATTCACTTACTTAAGAAACAAAAAAAAAAGATTGTGATAATTTGAAGGGAAAAAACTTATTTTTTAAACCTCCAAATTTATGCACATACCCATTTTCTAAGTAATTTTACGTTTCGTCTTTGACTTTGACGCCTCGAACGAAACAGATTTCGGCTATCCAACCGTACAGATTTTGATAATTTGAAGTGGAAAAATAACTTATTTTACTTTATTTAACTTTACGTCTTCCTAGCGGTTTCAACATAATCTGCTACGCACTGATTAGTCAAAGACGAAATAACTTTGAAAACCCCTTTCTTTTAATCCACCTAGTGGTGTACTGATGCCTTTGTCACATTACTTATATTTTCAGGAACATTACTACAAGATTCCGCACAGATTTTATTTTTTCAAACTTGAATAAAATCAAAAACTTTCTTTGTACTACGCGGTGGCGTTTCCTTCTTCTTCCGTACCAGCACGTACCGATTTTCACATATTCCCCTGTTACTCCGGAACCAGAAGTCGGATCGAAATGAAATTCAATAGCGATCTATGGGACCATAAGACCTTTGAATCGAGTGACATTTTTATGCACGTACACACACATATACACAGAGACATTTGCTCAGTTCGACGAGTTGAGTCGAATGGTATATGACATTCGGCCCTCCGGGCCTCGGTTCAAAAATACATGAAATTTTCGAAATCGGAAAAAAAATTTGATGCTAGAAGTCTTAGAAAAGCATGAAACGTCGAGATTTAGTGTCATCTCGAAAAAAAATTGTTTTTGAAAAAATCGACTTTTTGGGACTTGTCAAAATCCCAGAAAGTCGATTAAAAAAAAAATTTTTTTTTAAATAACACTAAATCTCGACGTTTCATGCAATTTTAAGATTTTTGGCATTAAAATTTTTTTTCGATTTTGGAAGTTTCATGTACTCCCTATGGTGATTTTTCAAGATTGAAAATTTTCAAACTTTAACCGCCGGGCAGCACCGCTTACGCATGTCCGATTTAGCTCAAATTTTGCATGAGGACTTTCTTCGAGATGCTTAATATTCTGAACAATAACGCTTCACGAAATTAGAGGTACTCTCAAAATATTGGCACACTTATATACATTAGAGCGTATATGGTAGTATATCATTCTGCCCTTGATTTCGAGTAGTGGCAAGAAGCAGGATCTGGCCAGAAGACAACAGGATCCTTGTGGCTTCGAATCATGCGTAGAAGTCGTTTTTGTAAACATTCCTTGATGTATATTTCGCTGTTCATTGAAGCAGTGGTGATGAAGGGTTTCGAAATCTTACCGCAGCTACAAATTGCTTGCCAGACCATAGCTTTCTTACCAAATTTTTCGACTCCAATCGATGTCTCGGACTGGTTTAACTCTTGCCCTTCTCGCACCGTTGTGGTCCCTGCAAGGATTTGTAATCGAGTTTCACGTAGGTTTCGTCGTCCATGATTATGCAGTTCAAATTTCCAGCAAGAATCGTATTGTACAGCTTTCGAGCCCTCGGCGTGGTCGATGCTTCTTGTTTCGAAGATTCAAACGTTCTTTAGCACGAAGAACATTTGACTTCGAAGTGCCCACTTTTTTGGCCACATCCCGAACTGAAACCTCCTTCTTTTGCTCGAACGCCTTCAGTATACGTTTATCCAACTGAGGGTTAGCAGGACTGGTACAGTCTTTATATAAAAAAGGTAAAAACCCTTTCTTAGTCCACTTAGTGGAATTTGTATAGATCTTGAAAATCACCTTAGGGGGGCTGGCGAAGGGAGGGGGGGGGGGGGTCAGAATAGATTTCGGACAGCTTCCGGACCAAAAATTCTACATAGTGACGGTACGAGGAGATGTTCCTGCAAAGCTAAACTTTATTTTTATGCTGATAAAACTGTTGATTTGGCAAGGGATATGCAGCAGCGGAGCAAAAACCCAAGTGTTTATAACGAATAAGACGATAAACTCGAAGCTGTACAAGGAGGAATGCCTCAAAACGACGATGAAAACGTAAAAAGCGAAGCCTTGGTATTACATTCCTGTAGAGGAATTTGACCTTCTGTTTCGACAGACTTCGCAGCCGATTCTTAGCGTACAGAATCATTGCATGGCTAGTACTACGATCCTACTGACACTACGAATCCTTCCAGGTCGGGGCTCGAACATAGCGCAACTGGTTTGTAAGAGCAGTGCCCTATGCATTGAACCGCCAACCCGGGACCGATGAAAACGTAGTACCTTTTATTACTGCCCATAAAGTTCTAGTAAAGTTTTGGGAATATTTTGCGAGTTGCCACTACAGCCGAAATGTCATCCAGTGGTACCGCGATAATAACGTAGATTTCATCGATAAAAACATAAATCCACCCAACTACCCGCAGTTACTGCCCATCGGAAGATTTTGGGTAATAATGAAACGGAAATTTAGGAAAAGTGTAAAAACGGCTCGTTGCGCGACTCGGATGACCAAAATGTGGAACAAATGTGCCAAGGAAGTAGACTCCGGAGGTGTGCAACGTTTGGTGAGAGGAATCAAGAAAAAAGTGTGAATTTTTATTAGAAACGAAGAGAAATTATTTGTATTGACATTTTTTCCTTAAGTACAGTGAATTACCTTTGTTTCGGTGTATTACCCTTATTTGTACGTCAATTCGTTACCGAGATACAGATGATTTTATTATGTCGGATTCTAAATGGACACAGCTTTAGAACAGCGCCGTATGCATTGAACCACCAACCCAGACATAACAAATTTAAATATAATATTGTTATTTTCATATCAACGTTAGGCACAATTTTGTTTTCACCTAGGTTAAATTTCTGATTTAAATTGGGTGTTCAGCCACAAATGGTGACTTTTCAGCCCTATTATATACATGATTTGGTTATTACCATGAGAAAAATTCTAAACCTACTTCTATTGTGTAATGGGGAAAATATAGTAACTTACTAACTTATACAGAGAGCGAATCGATTCAATTGAAGATTGCATCGATTTTTGTCGGAATTTGCTTATAATATTATGTGACATTACATCTAATGGTTCTATATTTGTGAGTCTGTGTAACTCATTTGTACTAAACCAGGGAGGACGCTTCAGAATCATTTTCCGAATTTTATTCTGAATCCTTTGAAGCGTTTTCTTCCTGGTGGAACAACAGCTTGACCAAATTGGTACCGCATAAAGCATGGCTGGTCTGAAAATTTGTTTATAAATTAACAATTTGTTTTTTAGACAAAGCTTAGAATTTCTGTTTATAAGAGGATATAAACATTTAATATATTTATTACACTTTGCCTGGATTCCTTCAATGTGACCCTTGAAAGTGAGTTTTTTGTCATACGTTAAACCTAAGTATTTAGCTTGATCAGACCATGTCAATTCCAAGCCATTCAATTTGAGAATGTGATTATTGTTTGGTTTAAGAAACGAAGCTCTTGGCTTGTGAGGAAAGATAATTAATTGCGTTTTTGCTGCATTTGGTTTAATTTTCCATTTTGACAAATAATCACTGAAAATATTTAAACTTCTTTGTAGGCGACTGCAGATCACTCTTAGATTTCTACCCGTGGCTAACAGACTTGTGTTGTCACAGAATAGCGATTTCTGACAACCAACGGGTAGATTTGGAAGATCAGAAGTGAAAATATTATACAAGATTGGAGCTACACTCGAACCCTGCGGAACACCGGCTCGTACTGGTAACAATTCAGATTTACAATTCTGATACCTAACCTGAAGAGTACGATCAGTTAAATAATTTTGAATCATTTTGATCAAATAAATAGGAAACTGGAAATCAGACATTTTTGCTATTAAACCTTTGTGCCAAACACTGTCGAATGCTTTTTCTATGTCTAGAAAAGCAACTCCAGTGGATAACCCAGAAGATTTATTTGATTTTATCATGTTCGTTACTCTGACAAGTTGATGAGTAGTTGAATGTTCATGACGAAATCCAAACTGCTCTGGTAAAAAAATTGAATTCTCATTTATATGAGACATCATTCTCAACAAGATAATTTTTTCAAAAAGTTTACTGATAGAAGAAAGTAAGCTAATTGGTCGATAACTTGATGTTTCTGCTGGGTTTTTATCAGGTTTGAGAATAGGAATTACTTTAGCGTTTTTCCATCTTTTTGGGAAGTAAGCTAATGCAAAACACTTGTTGAAAATTGTAACCAAAATTCCATCATTACCAGGAGCCTTCATGTTTTTAAGTTTCCTAATAATTTACTTAATTTCATCAAAATTCATCTCACTTGAATTGAAATATGATCATATTTCAGTGAGACTTCATTTTCAATAGGACTCACAACGTTCAAATTAAAATTGTGTACACTCTCAAACTGCTGAGCAAGTTTTTGAGCTTTTTCGCCATTTGTAAGAAGTATTTGATTTCCTTCCTTGAGAGCAGGAATTGGTTTCTGAGGTTTCTTAAGATCCTTAGAAAATTTCCAGAAATGTTTAGAATAAGGTTTAATTTGTTCAACTTCTTTAGCGAAATTTTAATTTCGCAAAAGAGTAAATCTATGTTTAATTTCTTTTTGTAAATCCTTAACTATGTTTTTCGTAGCAGGATCACGAGAACGTTGATATTGTCGTCGACGAATATTCTTCAACCGAATGAGCAGTTGAAGATTGTCATCGATGATAAGAGAATTTAATTTAATTTGAGCTTTGGGAACTGAAAGATTTCTAGCTTCGATAATATAATGATTCAAATTATCTATTGCTGTGTCGATGTCCGCAGAATTTTCTAAAACAGTTTCATGATCCACATGATTTTCAATGTGAGATCTGTAATCCAACCAATTAGCTCTATGATAGTTGAAAATAGAACTAATTGGATTAATTATAGCTTCGTTGGAAAGTCTGAATGTTACAGGAAGATGATATAAGTCAAAGTCAGCATGTGTTCACTACAAATGTGACTTTGATCTGTTAGAACCAGATCAATTGTAGACGGGTTTTTCACGGAAGAGAAACAAGTAGGATTACTGGGATAAAGAACTGTGAAGTAACCAGCTGAGGGTTGATTATGAAGTATTTTACCATTACTGTTATTTTGCCTACAATTCCACTGGACATGCTTAGCATTTAAGTCCCCCATTACGAAAAATTTCGGTCGATATCTTATGAGTTTTTGTAAATCGCCTTTAATGAAATTTAATTGTTCGGCGGTGCATTGGAATGGCAAATATGCTCCAGCGATGAAATAAATTCCATGAATGGTTTCAACTTCGATTCCCAAGCTTTCAATAACTTTAGTATAGAAAGAAGGTAAAATTCGATGTTTAATTTGCCGTTCGACAAAAATGGCAACTCCACCACCCATTCCAGTAAACCTGTCAAATCGATGAACCACATAATGTGGATTGCTATTCAATTTGACATTTGGTTTAAGAAAAGTTTCTGTCACAATGGCAATATGAATTTTGTGAATTTTGAAAATTATAAAATTCATCTTCACTCGATTTCAAAGATCGAGCATGCCAATTTAAAACATTCAAATAACTATTTAACATCACTGTTAAATTTTAAATTCATTATAAGATTATTTGCACATTGCCATCCGATTTGAAATGCTTCAAAAAGTGATGAAGTCGAATTCATTCGAATGATCATTTGAAAAAGTTGATCTTGTAGGTAGATCGTTTTATTTTCAGTTATATCGCCTAAATCAACTTCGTTCAAAGAAGCGAATGACATTGAAGGAATATTTGTAGGTAGACTGCCATTAGAACTGCTTTTAGAAGAAGATGATTTGTCTGATCAACCCATTAATAAATTGTTAGGAGAAAAACTAGAAGGCGTTCCTGTGTTTTGATTATTTACATTAGAAGAATTAGGAGGTATTTGTCTACCTGTTACCAAAGCGTAACTGTCATTAGAAGAAGATGATGACGAGGTCGACCTACCTATCAATAAATTGTTTTCGTTAGAAGACGAACTGGCAGGCGTACCTGTTTTTTGTTTTAAATTCGAAGAAATAAGTGCCTTAGAAGAATTAGTCGTGGCATTATGATCTTTTTGATTTTCAGGTATGTTCTGTAAATTTAAGGTCGTTGATTTGACTTGTTGTCGAAGCGAACGAGCCTTTAAAATTTTTTCCCTGACAGGACATTTCAAATAATTGGATTTATGATTTCCATCGCAATTTGAATATTAAAATTAATCAGTGATTTCATTCATTGAATGCGATTTACCACAATTCAAACACCGTATATCCATATGACAATTTTTGGTTCCATGGCCGAAGCCTTGGCAACGACGACATTGCGTTAAGTTTGCAATACGATTTTGTCGTTTATAATGTTTCCAATGAATTTTAATGTGGGAAATGAAACTTACTTTTTCTAAAGTTTTCAAATTGTTTACATCACTTCGATTGAAGTGTATTAAGTAAAGTTCATGGGAAATTCCAGAGCGTGGTTTAGAAGTACCATTCGCTCTTTTTTTATAAGTATTACTTGGGAAGGGGCAAAACCAAGCAATTCTTTTAGTTCATTTTTAATTTCATCAGTACTTTAATCATTTGATAAGCCTTTCAAGACAGCCTTGAAGGGTCTGTCTGATTTTATATCATATGAATAAAATTTATGAAGTTTCTCGGACAAATATCGAATAAGACGTTCGTAATCTTCCAATCCATCAACCAAGACTCGACATTCTCCTCTTCCTCCGATTTGAAATGAGACTTTTACTTCCGGGAGAAAAGTAGAAAGCTCAGTACGGAATGCTTTGAAGTCGGAAATCATAACCGTCACTGGAGGCATAGATTGATGTTTCTTCCCAGAACGACAAGCGTCCATTTTGGGAATTTTAGAATTTTTTTTCATTTGACACTAATCAATTTAACTTTCTCATATAGAAAGGTCATGCAATCACTGTGAAAACCGACAGGCCCGGAGGGTCGAATATCATATACCATTCGACTCAGTTCGACGAACTAAGCAAATGTCTGTGTGTGTGCGTATGTATGTGTGTATGTAATAAAAATGTTAACTCGATTTTCTCGGAGATGGCTCGACCCTTTTTCACAAACTTAGATTCAAATGAAAGGTCTCTTGGTCCCATTGGGCAATTGAATTTTACTCGGATCGGACTTTCGTTTCGGGAGTAACGGGGTAAAATGTGCAAAAAATGAAGAAAAAGTGCACTTGATTTTCTCAGAGACCACTCAACCGATCTCATAAGGTTATTTTGAGGGTGAAAGAGTGGAGTAAGAGCCTCGAACATGGAAAGTGTTCGAATGCCGAAAGTCTTAGAATTGCGTGAATTTCATGTCAAAAGTCTTAGAATTGCATGAAACGTAGAGATTTAGTGTCATCTCGAAAAAGAATTTTTTTTAAATATCAACTTTCTGGACTTAGTGAAAATATCAAAATTTTCCCAAAGTCCCAGAAAGTGGATATTTTCAAAAAAAAAAAAAAATTGGGATGACACCAAATCTCGACGTTTCATGCAGTTTTATAAGTTTCGGCATCAGAAAATTTTTCGATTTTGAAAAATTCATATACTCTTATGGTGCTTTTTCAAGATCGAGCATTTTCAAACCTAAACCGCCGGGCAGGATCACTTACGCATATCCGATTTAGCTCAAATTTTGCATGAGGACAGTTTTCGAGGTGCTTGAACTTTTGAGCACTAGCGCTTTACGAAATTAGAGGTGATCCGAAAATATTGGCATCCTTATATATATATATATATATATATATATATATATATATATATATATATATATATATATATATATATATATATATATATATATATATATATATATATATATATATATACTAGCTGACCCGTCGAACTTCGTCTCGCCCGTTTTTTTTTAATTTATGTTTTCGGACAGTAGAATTGTCAAACGTTATGCTGTTAATGTATCTTTCCATTATTTTACTGATTACTTGGCTGCGATGAATTCATAAAAATATTGTGAATATGTTAAAAGCTTTTGTTACGCAAAAATAAAGCGAATGCACCGCAAATCATCTTTTGAGTCAGTGCATCGAATAGCGATTGTTGATCTCTTTCAGACTATGGTTTCGACATATGGAATAAAAAGTGAAGCAAAAATAACTGAGATGACTACTTTAAATTGATTAGAACAAATTTACTGCCCTCGCGACTTGTAGTTTGTCACTTCTCGCTAGTCTGGTGATATTATTTAATCGAGTTTGATGAATGTTCGTAGCGTGACGATCACAGGAAAAAAATTCCATTAACAATTTAGCGATAAAACTTTATTTTTACTTTTAATGTATGACTTCTGGTCAGTCAGTAACTATTTAGTAAATTTTTTGGTGTGGGGGAGTGTGGTGGGCAAAAAAAAATTAACATATCAGAGACTCGGATGTTCCGCATCGCTAAGTTCGACTCCTCTGGTAGACGGTAAAAGTTTAGATGCGAGAAATCTTCTTCTTACTTAAATGAACCTTGTTACGTCGAATTTTCCGCACTTTATCTTCAAATCCTTACTCCTCCTTGAGTACTATGGTTAGTTTGATATTGTTAAAAAATCGAATGATAAAATGAGTAATTCTTGGACATTCGAAAGTTCAAGTTACCATTCTTTTAAATGTTGTATCCATTAACTTCTACATGAACACTGCATTCGTTTAATAGTTTTATCAATAGTCATCTCATTAGTCAACACTACATAATTTTGTTTAGTACCCCACCTATAATTAATGAATGGTGGAGTTTGGCACTGAGAATCTATATCAGAAAGTGTTATATGAAAATAATGTGCAGTTCTTCTGTTATAGAGGAGTGATTGTACCAGTATGCTGCTTATCGTTCGAGTCAATGCATAAAATCTCACAACTAATGGTTTTCAATCCACCAGAATTTACCCGACGCGAACGAACTTCAGCATGCTAAATTCAAAGCAAACCTCTATGATTGATCTCATTATTTAAACAGCAGCATCTTATCATTGATTCGTACAAAAATCGTTCTATTTATAAGGTGATTTGTTCAACTCACGCCTACGATGGCCAACAATAAACAACTAACTGATTACATTGCACACAATGCATCTTCTGGTAAACAGTATCAGAACTTTTGATCATGTTTACGGTATAGCTAGAACACTCATATGCGTTCCATCATTGAATCATTTGGCAATCAATAATGTTGATACCCAATTAAGCACGTGGCTCGAAATGACGAACCACATGAATTCACACAGAACAACTCGTTGCGCGCCAAATGATTCTTTCAACGATCTAGTATTCCTTTCTTCGACGGCCAAACACTTATGCAACTCGTTATGCGCCAAACACCTATCGATGATCTAGCAATCATTGGCGACTTTTTCAGTGGAAAATTCCATTGTCCATACAAAACAACTTTATGGTTTTTTCCACTTTTCCGGTAAGTTTTCCTAATTTTTTTGATGTACGAACCCGGTGGGGGTAAAAACTGATCAAACAAAAAAAAAGCATCTCAATCCGTCCATCCGTTCTTACGTGATGCGATTACAAAGATTTGCATTTTTATATATATAGATGTATATATATATATATATATATATATATATATATATATATATATATATATATATATATATATATATATATATATATATATATATATATATATATATATATATATATATATATATATATATATATATATATATATATATATATAACGGTAAAAATCTACGCTTTTTGTCGGTTACGTTACTTATACAATCATATCTCCGGAACCAAAAGTCACAGCCATTTGATCTTTGAAACTGATCAATGGCTCGGCAGTAGCTTTCAAACGAGCCCAAGTTTATTAAAATCGGATCAGCCATCTCTGAGAAAATTGAGTGCGTTCAAATATCTTCGAAAAGTGCACACAAATAAACACACACACATACCCACACACAGACATTTTCCGATCTCGTCGAACTGAGTCGAATGGTATATAATACTATGGGTCTCCGAGGCTCCGTTCGAAAGTCGGTTTTCCAGTAATTCTAATACCTTTCTATAGATAAAGGCAAAAAGAATATAATTCTGCATAATTTCTAGAAGCTTGTTGAATATTGTTTTTCATACATCTTTAAGCGGACGATTAAGATATCCAGTATAAAAAAATCAAAACATTATATCCGTTTAAAATGCTAACTCTAAAGTTTTCAGAGTGTAACCTACAACAATGATGCTACCTCGTGAACGTGTTAATTGAATAATTCCACTGAAATATAGCACCCAGCAGCAGTGTAAAAAAAGACGCCTCCATTCCAAGCGGTATCGATTCGGCCACTACGCCTTAATGGTGAAAAGATGAATGAATTCCGTCTGCCACAAAAGGCAACTGCGGTTTCACCTGGGGGAAAAGTGCCATAAAAATAAATTTCATATGGCACTGAATAAAAGAAAGAAAAAAAAACAGGAAACCCTGGAACCCGCCTAGATGCATAAATTATGCTTATTCGACTCGACACACCGCGAATGCTAAATGTAAACATAAACGATTCGCGCTCATTTAGCAGCGCCGCGTAAGCCGAAGAACCCCGTCGGCTAAGCGGCGGTGATGCTGCCGATCTGTCTCTAATCCGGGACTCGAGAACGGTGTGTGTGCGTGTCTGTGTGCCCGTACACTAGATTAAGTCACAGAAACACCTTCGTTGTGATGCGGAATGCGTGGAAGAGACAGATTTGGAGGTGGGGGACCTTTACAAAAATTAATGCATCTCAGTCATATTAGCACTATGGAATGACTTCTCCAATCGAGAAAGAAATGGTTCTGTCGATTTTTATGAGGTGCCATCGAATCGACCGAAAAGCAACAAACGGAACAAAACAACGAGCGCGAATGGATTTCGTATCACTCGTGTCGGACTGGATATGCTTCACGGTATGTATATTCAAACACAACTGGTCTATGCGCTGTATGCTATATGTTTATAAAATGCTTCTTTTCATCCGGAATAGCGGCATTTATGCTCGATTGGCCGGCAACAATAACAACACAAACGCCATACAGAATCGTCGTCCCCGGCGCGGAGATGCAGAGAGAAAGAGAGAGAGAGCAGACGAAACCCGGCATGCAGGTCCTCTCATGTGCCGTCGTGACCGGTCGAGAGGATTTTTCCAACCATGCACCATGCAACCAGAATTCCGGAATAGGGGAGCATGAATAGAGTACTGGTGGATTCTGTTTTTTTTTTTGTTAAACAGAATTCGATACAGGATTCTAAGTGGAACAAATGAAAATTACTTCGGTACCTTGGCTGGTGGATGAAGCGAGACGGCTAAAACTGCATTTCTATACGAACTCATGCGAAATGAAACGAGAGCATCCAAATGGTGATGATTATTATGATTTTATGAGCTCATATGGTTAGTGTAATCGTCTGCCTTTGCTTGCTTGCTTGCTCCGTGCGGGAGGAAAATGGTCCCCTCATTGGCTTGGGAAATGAACTCTGCCGGATGGGTAAATGTTTTTGTTTTGACGCAGATGGAAGTAAACCGAACGGTAGTTTACACGATTATGATTAATTGAGTTTCTGTAGGCCAGATAGAAAAAAAATGTTACTTCACACAAATATTTACGTTAGTGAAGAGCGAGCATACCTTCCGCATTGGAGAAGATTAGTAGCATCAAACAAAGCAGACGCAAATCCTCTTCATCGAGACACCACGCGGTACGGTATTTATGTACATAAAACGGATTTTACTGCTCCAAAAATATTTGTTTGAAAACCGCTTCAGGCGTTTTGTTTTGAAAACAGTTCTATTTTCTTTCAAAACATGACCAACGTTTCTCCACTGGCCCTCGTTATAAAAATGTTTTATGAGCTTAATAAATAGAAGATTTATATTCGAATCACGGTTGATCAAATTGCAGCGGTGCTCCGAGCGAGCGAGCGGTACTTCGAACTACCGGGACACCGAGGATGAGTTGCTGTTTATCTGCAACCGAAAATCTTTACGCCTTACACTGTGAATAAGTAGTAGCAACAACAACCACAACCGGCAGCGCGACAGTCAACCGAGTCACGGGACCCATCAGGGAAACAGTTGCAGAACGAGAAACATTCCGATGGCCACCGACCACCGACGTGATCACGGCAAGACGTGCTGCTGCACTTTTTGAATTTTTGCTGCTGTCCTCGCTGCACACCGGGAGTCGTCCGCATCAATCGTCCAGTGTCAGATTAGCGAGCGCAAGATCATCTTTCAGACTTCCTGGACCCGCGGCTCTACGACGGACCGACTGAGCGCAGAGTCAAGTGGATACCACCCGTGGCCACCAGCAAGTTGTACAGTTATAACTCCGGCTTGAATGTTCAACTGTTTTAATCGTTGGAAAATGAAGATTTGATCTTAATGAATCAATGGCTGCTGATTGGAAGTGGAAATGGAATGCCATTTCAGCTTTTTATTGTGGCATTTCGAAGCGCTCCGGATTGGGGTTTGAAAGATATCTGTTTGCTCATCGTCACGGTCGATGAATAATAATTAATGCCGATGGATAATGTGACTGAAACAAAAAAAAATTAGCCAGCTGATTGATTACTGTTGATTCAAACGAAATGGCTCACCGATCGCATATCAAATATATGGCATATTCAGTTTTTTTTTATTTAGGAAGATCATGCGTTTTTGAAGAGAAAGTTTCAGCAAATTGATCAGAATCGGCCATCCTCAAAAAATATGAATTTAAATTGTGTGCTTTCTACATTTTTTCATCTTTATCATTCGATGCGATATTTGAACGTAGCAGGACGAGACAGTTATCGTATGTTCGAGCCCTGATCTGAAAAGGTTATTAGTGTTTGCCAGATCGAGGCACCAGCCGCGCAATGATTCTGCACGACATGGCTTTGCATTTAGAATTTGAATGAGCTACAGTGTTTGTGCACCGTGGAATGATCGATAAAAAGTACGGGTGTGAATTGTCAGAGACATAACTGGATGTCGTGAATACGAATAAAACTGAAGCTCTTTCTTTATACTTTCGAATATCAATTAGTTGATCGATTGTGTGAATTGTGCAAGCTTTCCTCTTTTTCACCAATAAAATTTGAAACGATACACTTAAACTAAAGTACAGATTAGTTCCATTAAACATTCTGACACACAATTAAATATTACGAAACAACAGGTATAGTTCTTTATGATAAAATAATGGTGGTTCTGAAAGGAACCTTTCATTAATGGCTCCTAAGTCGGTGCTATGCATTTTATATAGCAAATCAGCAGAAAGTTCTACTACAAACTACAAGTGGTTGAAAAATGGGCCGTATACAGTATAGTGAAGAAAATTTCGCATAATTCTTTGAGTATACAATTATTGTTCTAAATAGAACTATACAGAATGTTGATGTCAATCATTTCGTTTCGGATTTAAATATTTCAGTGAAAAAAAGGCGGGTGGGTGATGTCAGTGACATAACTGGATGTCGTGAATACGAAAACAACTGACATATTGCTTAACACTTCCGAATATCAATTAACAGTTAATCAATTGTATGAATTATGCAAGCATTCCCCTTTTCCACATTTTTCGCAAACACAAAGAAGGCTTCACTTGATCTCGATTACTGTGAATTTCACTCAGCGCAAAGTGCACAAATCTAACCAAACTGTTCTTGATTTGCACTAAACTGAGGATAATTACCTTCGATTTGCGAACAACAAATCCTAATAGTTCTTCAGAAAACTTTTAGAGCCTTTAAAACGGCTGATTTGGTGTAATGCTCTCCACCGTTGCTTTTTCATCCATGCAAATGACTGGCAGCTGTGACGTAATCGCTCTTGTCGCTCTGCTCGCATTGGTGATAGAATCCAAACTGATTCAATTTTTGTTAGGAGCTTTCTTTTACGTGATTTCGTTTGTAGCTTTTTCACTAATGGGCGGTCCTAACGGCTATAAAAATAGCCGCATACAGGATTTTAATGTCGATTATTTCATTTCGGATTTGCATACTTTATTGGAAGAAACTATCAATATGCTGTACGGATTCGTTTCTAGCATTCAGAAGGACCAAATTGAGAAACTCACTACGATTTTCACCACTTTTCGGAACATTTTTCTCGAATGATTTGTTGTACAGCAGCAGATATTTTGTTCTCTTCCTCAGAACGCGTTCTGATTGGCTGGTGTTGACATGGGTCAAATGAGACAGGTTTTTCAATAGTGTACTATTGAAATACTTCAATGCTATTGATATACACGTTTAAGTTGAAAAATTTCGATTCCATTGGTAGTTAGATTATATAAATCTCTTCACAGATCACTGAGCTATGAGCTTTAAAAATACGAGAAAGGCAAACGCGCCTTATGAATTATCCTCTTTGATACTCGTTTATACCAAAAATTTCAGAAAAGTCTTATTTTGAATTATTTGAAATTATATCACACAACTGAAAATTTTATCCTAAATTTGTGATCATATTTCCGATGGCGTGTAGCTGAACATATGTTGATTCGTTAGTTACAACAAGAGATATTCACGATCAAAAACTTATCACTCTCTCAGAGGGCAAATTTTGAAAAGGTACCCCATAGTAAAGTAAGTCGTATTCACGACAAAAGTTATCAAAATGTCGTATGAGATAAATTTCTGGCAT
Organism: Malaya genurostris; assembly: GCF_030247185.1. Lineage (NCBI taxonomy): Eukaryota > Metazoa > Arthropoda > Insecta > Diptera > Culicidae > Malaya > Malaya genurostris. Next base: position 336,597,408 of record NC_080571.1, on the reverse strand, counting down.
TCAGAAGGGCCAAATTGTGTAATTCTCTAAGATATTAAAAACTATTGCGAATTTTGCACTGCGAAAATTGCACAAAGCTTATCAAATTGTCCTGAAAACTGGCTCTGTGAGCTGAGCGTTTGAGGCTTTACACCACGCAAAAGGTCTACTTGCATTGACGACTGCTCCTCCTGGCGACCGAAGTCCAAATGAGACTTTCACGCTTTATACTTGGTTTGTTCATACTGATATTGGTGGGAGAACCTCACCTCGACATCCAGTTTCGTCTGTAGCAATAAAAGAAATTAACAGTTTTTATTCAAAGATTTCCTTTTCTATTTGTTCAGTAGATACTGATATGTGTCTGACTACCTCAAAACCGTCGTCCGGAGGCGAAAAAGGCAAGCAAGCGTGATTATTTTTTTCAAAAGTTTTAGAAAACTTTGTTTTTCATTTATTTTAGGGTTTTGTCACGCTGTTGAAAATTTAATCACGAATTCCTAATCATATTACCGATCGCTTGTGGAAAAAAATATGTTGTTGGGTTAAGTACATCAAAAGATATCCGTGGTAAAGTTCTGCCCATTCTTGTACAGGGTAAATTTTGAAAAGGCGCCCCATAGTAAAGTAAGTCGTATTCAGGATAAAAGAATCGACTTGAAGAATTCTGGAATTAGGAACTGGACCTGAGCTCAAGAACTAGATTCAGAACTTAGAACAGACTCAGAATTCAGTTGGAATTTAGTAGACTACAATTTCGAAACTAAAATCAGTTCCGGAATCTTTTTCCAGAATCCAGTTCAGCACGCAGGCTATGAGTTCTAAACCCATATTCCGGGACTAAGCTGAAACTTGAAGACGATTTCTCGACACGACTACCAAAATGGGTTTCATAGAGTACAGTAAAATGTCACATAATTCTTTGGTAGTATTATTATGATTCTAAAAAGAATCGAACAGAAGAATTCTGGAATAAGGAACTGGACCTGAGTTCAAGAACTAAATTTAGAACTAAGAGCAGACTCAGAGTCTCGGCTTGATGACCGGAAAGCGAATGAGAGTTGCTAGCTGAGCGTTTGAGGTTTCAACCACGCAGAAGGTGCACTCTCCGTCGCTGTTGGTTGATAATATCGCTCCCTCGACGACCGGAAAGCAAATGATAAATCATTCTCACGACGTCTGCTTCTATCCAACACACAAGAAGAAATGATCGATTTTCGACCACGGCTCCTCTTTTATACGCATTCTGATGAAGCTAGTGCCTGACTACCTCAAAATCGTCGTCCTTGCGCGAAAAACCCAAGCGAAAATAAAGAGTTTTCCGCATTGTTTTCAAATTTTGAGAAAACTTTATTTTTGAGTTGTTTGTGGTTATCTCACACTGTTCAAAATATTATCCCAAATTCCTAGACAGAAATACATATCGCGAAGATTTTATAACCAAGACTATGAAAACCGAAAAAATGAACTAATATATCTACATATGTTAGAAAAAAAACTAAGAATCAATAAAACAATTAAACATTATTCAGACAGGGAAGAGGTTGATAATCTTGAAATATTGTTGGAGTTAAACGAACTAGACTTCATAAGACTAAATTTAACAACTAAGATGATAAAAATTGTAACAAAAATTCAATCGGAAATGCGCATTACGGATGAGTCCGAAGAATGGATCGTGGATGAAAAAATTAATACCCAAAATATTACACTTCTGGAACCAAACCCATAGACTTACAAAACCCCTATAACGTCATTAATCTTCAGCAGGTTTGTTTTGAATTGATGGACGTCATAAAACATGTTGCAGTTTTCCTTTTTGTAGATAATCAACATAGATACCGTATTTAATAAAACTGATGCTGGCATACAGATGATGGAAGCTTTAAAGGAAAACACACGGCCTAGCAAAGCCATGATAAAACAAATCAATAATATTCTTTGTGATTACTTGAGATCACTGTTTGGTTGGTATGTAGAATCCTATTCAATACTTGCTCTGATGAATTTGATTTAAATCTATCTCGTAACACCATTAAAACCCGTTATCTCCGATTTTTTTCCCGCTAGTTTTATTTAGATAATTAGACGATATCAATAGTTGTTAGCTAGCTTTGTAGTTTAAATAAGGGTAATTTAAGATTTCGTTATGTATCAGTTGGACAAATGTTATCTGTTGATACAAAGATGAGAAGGTTTTATGCCTGCTGGAGAAGGAGAACAAAGATCTCAGCTCCAGCGGGCTTTTCCCTTGCTCCTAAAAAATAAAATAAAATAATTAAAATAAAAAAATCCTAGAACATAAGGATGTTAGTAAGAATCACTATGATTTTCATCTTCATTTGTCCTTAAACTTGAAGTGAACTGAATGCTCTAATATATTAATATTATTTTTCTTACTATACAGCCGACCCAGCAACTTCAATAAAAATCAGATAGCCGTATCACTTGTTCGTACATATCCTAATCTTGCTGCTAAGCATGAAGTCGTTCCTCAGGTAATACTTCATCACTCAATATCTATATCAATATTGCAAAACTTGACAATATTATTTTATTTCTGTAGGAGTTTTTTTTAAAGGCCGCAGCAGCAAGTGACAGACACTTAGAGTAGATTCAGCAGCAAGAAGTTTGATATGGAAGATCTATAATAGAACTTAACCGGAACAAACGATTCCCTCGCAATCCGTTCGAGTTTTATTTATTCGAACAGTTCTTATGTCAAATTTAAAACTGGCATACGATACCGTTCAATTTTTTTTTATATTTGAAACACGAGTAACACGAGTTTTTCTTGGTATAAAATCCATATTTAAATTGTAAAACTGACATAAATTATGCACTACTGAATACGCCTTTAAGTACGATTCAGATCTGTACCCAGAGTGGCCATGTTATTTTTTGAGAAATCTGTCTCTAACTCGAAAATTTATTTGGATTTGTCTGCGTCTAACTATGTACAAAGAAATTTTGACCGGGCTTCATTTTCCGTGTTTTGTTTATCGATTCTGCGTCTAGATGTCAAAAGCGTAAAGATCTGGTGAGATCTGACGAAATCTGGTAAAATTTCTAAAATCTCGTAAAATTTCTAAAATCTGAAAAAAGATCTGGTTAGACACTCTGGCGAAGCGAAGAAAGTCTGGCATTTGCCAGATAAATCTGGAAACCTGGCAATGCTGCCTGTATCTGTAGTGTCTGTGAAGTGAGAGTTAGAGCACGTCAATAGCGCGGTGTATAGTGGCGTTCTATGTCTGTCAAAATTTGTCAAGTTTTGTTCTGGTTCATCATAATATTCTAACGAGCCATTCTAATAGTTTACATTTACTAATAATCATATAGGCTTTGTGGTTCCATCCACATGTTCGAGGCACAATTAGACACGCCGGCCGTATATTTTATCATATGGAATACCTAGCCAGGAAATCAGATGAACGCGTGATTAAACGTCGACGTATTGAAGGTTCTCTGGATCAAAATATTGACTGCAGTATGGCAGATAACATTACAGAAAATGAGTTGTGGACCAAAACGTTTATCGTTTGTCAGCAATCCCGAGGTCAAGGCAATATATACGACATAATACTGGACCTTCCAGTATTCACAGCCTATGATGGTGATTTGGTAATATTTTTCGCATTCTGCCAGATTTGAGTTTAAGAAGTTTTTTTTTTGTAGATCGCAAGTGATTTTAGAAAATTGAAACCTTAGTCCAAAATGTTCACTGAGGTTTGGCCAATATATGAACAAAAAATTTTGGGGCAGCACAACGAATGATTTAAGGATTTGAAATATGGTATAGTTATAAGTTACGTCAAATGATATTATTAATCATTTTAAATCGTTCTTCTTTGTCTTACTAGATTTTATTCGAGCACTGGCAATCGTTCGAAAGAAAAATCCTTCTTGAGGATCGAAAAAAACGAAGCAGGATGAAATAATCCTCCAAAGGGGCTTGTCGAATGGATTGAGGTATAGATGCACATGTTTTCGAAATATTAAAGTTCTTCAAATTCTTTTGTATGCTCATAGGCAGAGGATGATTTCATAACGGTATGTCCATTATTGCCAACACTTGTCGTTCGAGGTCAATTCCTGGTGGACTCGATAGATTGTGCAGTGTGTTGGAAGGATCTGGTAATTCCTGTAAACCAGTACATGAAGTCAGCGTTTGAAATTTTAATTAAATTTTTTTACGTGGTGAACATATCACCGGCAACAACTGACAAAGTCTAGATAATTTAGTTTAGATGCGATTAGTACATAAAAACATATATGTTATCGCGATAAAAATAAAGTCTTGTATTTTTCTGTTAAACAAAGTCAGTTTCAATGCATCCGCCATTTTTTCACTTTGGTTTCTGAAAAAGGAGAGAGAAATAAAATTGGCTCGACAAGGCTGCCAAACACACAGACGTTTCATTGTATATAACACATTTTTTGTTTCGCATTCAATCTTTGTGAAAGTTGAATATTTTTTCATTGTTCATTGGAATCCATGTAATGCCCAACCCATATGATAGATTTATGTGATAAAACTTCTTATCAAAATAATAAAATGTATGCTGGCAACCCGGTACAGTTTGCTGATATACGAGAGAAAATACTTAAATACGATGCACACAGGGAATGGAGAGAGCCACGTGGTCGATTTAAAACTCAACACGCGACCCCCTGTCCTCAGACCCTAAGGTTGGTTGGGAAAATTGTGAGCGAGCTGTTCTATTACTTCATAGCCTCCTATGATCAAGTTGGAATCATTGTCTGTTTCAAACCCATTTCGAACCTAGTTTCAACTTAGTTGACCTGAAAATCGAGTCAATTTCGAACCTGATTTTCGCCTCAGTTTCGTGAAAAGTGTTTGCTTGATGAAACTACCCTGGGTCGGTTTCAGTTTTCCCAAGCGAAAACGACATAAGTCAAATTTAAAAACTGATAGTTAAATTATTGTTATAAAAATGCGGGTAAATTGAGAATCGGTTCAACATTGTATGGACCTGCCCTGGATTCGGTTTAGCAAACTCGCAATTAACGGTTTTATCTTGTTCAATTATACTTTTTTCAAATAACATGTTTTCGGTGCGCATTATCCTATAAATTCACAGAACAGTCCCATATTTCCTGTACGGCGTTCGAAGCTTCCGCATGAATTAATCTGCCGAATTAGCAACCGACATGTTTATTTCCGAACAAATTGCTTTCTAATTAAGCCATCTCTCCGACCGCGTTCTGTGTGTTTTTTTTTTTTTGTTCACGGCACGATGCGGGAGAGCGGGGTGTTGCCCAAAACACAATAAATCAATTGAAGCTCGCTTGTATAATTGACACAAATGCATTAACATTCGTCGAAATATAAATACACAGCCGCACTACCTTCTTCCATGATTGGGAAAATAAAAATTATACCGGCATTAGAGCATACTTTCGAAAGAAAAAAACCAGCTGACTAAGCCCGACTCAGTGACATGAGAGACCCATCATTACACGCGGGCGGGCGTTCAGCTGTCCTTCTGCTCCGGTCGAAAAATTCCTCCCAAATTTGTATGCCTACGGTGGTAATAGGTAGGTACCATCAGCATCAAACGGTCAGCCGACTTGCATGAATGAGGGACTGCACTTTTGGAACCGAGCGCGCAACGAGGAGGAGGAGGAGGTCGACCGGTGAAAAGTATCACGTAATTTATTCTATAATTTCCTCTTTCTCCCGCCGCAAAAGGTATTGACGGGGCTCGGCTGTGCTTTGTTTTATTTGTGTTTTTCTAAACAAAATTTTCCCGTTGGGTTCAAATTTCGTTCCCCGATTTCGAATCACTTCTGACGTTCGGTTCTTTGTTTATCGATTCCTGGGCGGACGCCTGCAATAATGGTTTGATGTAAATATCCGGGACTCAATTCAATATTCAACCAAACCTTGTTCGGAATGATTTGGAAAAGCTCATTTCTTCATGAGCGAAGAACCGCAGACTATTCGCAGAACAACCACGGTTCGAAGCACCGTCACCGTCGGAGAGTGATCTACTCCTTGACTAGACTACCACACCACGGAATAATATCTACTGCAAACAAGAAATGCATTAAACTTGTGAAATGGCATCAAACAAAGCTAAAGTGAGTGAGTGAGTGAGTGAGTATCTGTATGAGGGACAAAGTATCCTCTTTCTTAAATTTCATCTTCCTGTCCCGGCTCTCTACCCCGTTCATCGAGGGTTGGCTTTTGTTTTCATTTCTTCGACACCGTGTCGTGTTTTGTTTGTACATCGCTGCTCTGACGACGTATTCCCCGGACCGGGATGAGAGTTGGAGAGGAAAAGTAAGTGCCAAGCTGGAAGAAATTTTAAACCAATAAAATAAAAATATGTTTGAGCGCTTGGCTGCCAGCAAAAGTGCTTTCAAGCGCCTTTTACTCAGCCTTCTGCCAGTGCCGTGTTTGAGTTTGAGTTCTATCCGTCCGGAATATCAAATTCAAGTAACTCCGGCATTGGTTCGTCGATTCCACACCACAAGCATCAATTTCTATTATGCATTCTTACACCCCCCCCCCCCCCGTGAGCATGACAGCTCGTATCAGCGGTTCACATCGAGGTTGCACATTTTTTTTTATATGCAATCAAAACTCGTAAAGCTTATTGGCGTTGGTTGCATGGGAACTCGACCAACAGTTTAGCGTGTAATTTGTCCATTACACAACGATAAATCATTATCGATAATTCTCTCCCCCCCACCACCATATAATAAGCGGTACAAAACCCCTCCGTGCGTTGAAAGTTGCATGAGCAGTGAAACCTCCTCCTCGCAGGCGAACGGAAAAACTGTCGGCAGCGCTAAAAAGGCACGTCCGTTCGACAGCTCGGCGTTGTACACGTTTAGAACGCGAAAATATCGGTACACTCTCGGTACAAATAATCACATCGGGAAAAACTTAGCTGTTGATTACCGCTGCAGTGAAGCACTGCAGCTTTAGGGGGTCCCACTGATGGAGCATTTCGTTCGCCAGTGTAAAGGGTGTACTCGGAGAAAATGGTACAAATTCGTTCACCGGATTCTTTTTCCTGTACTGATTTTGAACCAATAAGCGAAAATAATCAATGATTTGAATTTGCAAACTATCTTCCGTTTGTAGAACAGCTCTTTCATTGAGCTACTCGGAAGACACATCTTAGAAGCTTTCTCACATGAAACAGTTCGCCGCACATGTACTCGATGCTCAGTCGATGAGGACTTTTTTTTTATTTACGTCGTTCCATGCAAAGTACCATCATGCACAGCTCGAGGACGAAACAGTTGGGGCTTACACAATAAAACTACGCAAAAATAGTATCACTCCTGTGCTGATATCGAATCATTTCCGAGAAAGTGTAGGTGAAATGTAGCGCAGCGGCCAAATCACGGTCCGACAGATTAGGATTCCTCTTGATCGTCTTCAAAATCTTTCCACGCAGTTTCCGGTCGACAGTTCCACTCCGACGATTGGCTTGAGGCTTCCGAATCGTCGTCAATGTTTCCTTATACCGTTTGATAACACGCCATACGGTATTTCTGGGCAATTTCAGCTGTTTAGCTAGCCTAGATGCAGACCACAATGGATTTTCCAAAAAACTGTGCACAATTTTTCCCTTCATTCGGCTTCCATGTTGATTGTTTACAAAGTCGATTTGCAAAATGTAAAAAATCATACGTGAAGCTGACAAAATTCCCGACCCGTGGGCGCCAAGAACTTCCAAATCCGTCCACCAAGAGCACCACAAAAGTTTGGTCGAATTCTAAATAAAGCAAGCTTTATTAGTTGAAAACGAATAGTAGGTCACATAAAATTCGATGTTGCTTGAAATGGGTGCGACGTATCAAAAAACATTATCCAAAATGAAGATATTTTATTATACTTTCATAAAAAGAGAACAGAAAAATTACTCCGATTGTGTTCGCATTATTTCTCGAACGTTCGTTGTTGTTCCGGTCAGAGTTGCCATTTCGAAATCTGTGTTTTAACTTGAAAAATATGTGTACCATCTGTGTTGCATACTTTTGATCATAATCTGTGAGAATCTGTAAAAAACATTTCGAAAATCTACCATTTTTATTAAATATTCATAAAAATCTGTGGAAATATGTGAATTTTGATTGAATCTGTATTCTGTGTTCAAAACCTATGTGGCAAAATAGGCAAAAAAAAACTGGTTTTACAGAAAAATCTGTGACTATGGTAACTCTAGGTCTTGTCATCATCTACCGCAAGTTGAACTTTCTAAGTCATCTATTCAATTCCAATTTCTTCGCGTTTCGCCTTCGGCTCATCAGTGCTTAAAGCGGTTCAAATTGAACCGCCATCTCCGGCTAACAGTTCAATTTGAACCGCTAAGCAGACACAAAGTCAGTGCTTTAAGCACTGATGAGCCCGAGGCGAAACGCGAAGGAATCGAAACTAAACATGTACTTTTTGTACAAACCAAAAAAACTCTAAATATTCAAATCTATTTAATGGTTGTTAACTATTTAATGGTTGTTAACTTTAATAGTTGTTGCCAGCATAAGGTTTTTTTGAAAAAAAAAAAACAAATTCATTCCATCGAATTATTTTTTCCAAAAAATTGTGAAAAATTACATAAAAAGCTCATTTTTTCAGTGCTATTTTTTATAAGACTCGGAAAATCCTCCGAATTTTCCAGCCATTTTCACCCTGTAGATAGATAAAAGTATTTCAAAGGTCTGTATGTTTTTGGTTTTGTCAAATTTTTCAAAATTTCCATCAAACATTTCCTAAAACCACCCGCGCGCATGGTACTTGGACGATGGCCTTAAATGTAAATGATACCTGCTCACAGTCGGATGTTCTGTGGCCGATTATTATATACAAAATGAGAAGAGAAATTCTACTTCTGCTATTTAATGTAAGGAGTGTATCGAAAATAAGCTATCCACAAACTTTTCTTTCAAATTATGATAAAAACGATATTTTTTCAAACAAAAATTTTTTATTTTTCTTTACGTTTCGTCTTAGACTCGTCAGTGCAGAGCAGTTCAAATTGAACTGCTTAATGCAAACTTAAACAGTTCAACTTGAACCGCTAAGCAGACGTAAAGTTAATGCTACTTGCAAAACACTTATTAATTGGCACCGAAGTGCCATGTCTTTGCTGACGTGCCGAACGAAAACGTTATTTTCGGCTAATACTGGCCGATTCAGGTATGGTATTTTTAATTTCTGCATATTCCCAGCTGCCTTACCAGTCTTCTTGAGGCCAATTTGGTGGATTGAGAGTGGTTTTGGCATAGTGAGCCGACGCTAAATTCGGCCAAAACAGTGGAGGTGTACTATGCTTCTTATATAAAGGCGGCAAACTCTTTCTGCATTTATAGTTCCAGTAGTGTAAAAAATGGTTGACTTCAAACCACAGGAACATATTGCTTGCCATACCAGTACCTTTCGACTGTCCGCATCGCTTACATCCTCCCAACGACGACAGTAAAGTATTGTAGACCTGGAAGAGTTTTTGAGTCCTCCTTTACATAAGTCTCATCGTTTATCAAAACGCATGCATCCGGACACTGCAAAAGACGCGAATACAATTTCAGGGCCCTTGTTGCTGCTCGCTTCTTCTGTTCTACACTTTGTTTCGAGATTTTCTGTTTCTTGTAGGTCTTCAGGTGATTTCGCCTGTTGATACGCTGGATCATTCCGACACACGTTTATGCTTTTTTGGCCAAATCTCGTATTGACATTGATTTGTTCTTCATGATTAGAGATAGCACTTTCTGGTCCAGTTTCGAGTTGGAAGAACTGGGTTTTCTGCCTCTTCCTGGTAGCTCATCCAAAGAATAGTGTTCTTCAAACTTATTAATAATGGTTTTAACACTGGCATGATGAATTGCAAAACGCTTCGCCAATTTTCACATAGTAATACCCATCTCTCTTAGTTATGTGTCCAGAGCCTTAATTTTCACTTTCTTTTCAATACGCGACATTTTGAAAACGCAGAATTTCAACCGCACAAACAAGTAAACAAACGAACACTGACAGCCAAACGCACAGCATGCTGTGATATGAACATAAAAACCATCACAAATACATGCGTACAACACAAATGTATGTGGATAGCTTATTTTCGATACACTCCTTATTGAAATCTGTTGAACACTAATCACAAAGAACCAGGCTAAATTTTAACATTTCAATAACAATAATTTTTATCCTGTTTCTCAAGATATTGGGCAAGCTTCAAAAAAATTATTCTTGGTGGGAAAACTTGTTTTCATCTACCTAGTGGTGTAACGACACCTTTCTCATATCAAGCATACTCTTATGTAAAATACTGTGGTATTCTTCAAAATAAAATTGGAATTCATCAACATAAATTATTGAAAGAATAACCGAAATCGGTTTGTTTGGCCGTCTACTGTTAATGGCTACCGATTGAAGTAGTTTTGAGGCCAGTTTAGAGATTTTTTTTACGTTACGTTTTTGATCAATTATTACAAAACTAGCCGTACTTGGGTTTTGAAATGTATAAAAGGTCACTAGCTAATTTTTAGTTGGCAAAAGCAAAGTCTTGCACACTTGAAAAAAACCCTGTGATTTTACATCTTACAAGATGCACATAAATGGAGCGTCGCTGTTCACGCAAATTCACGTGGCAGAACATTTAATATTGTGTCTAAAACTTCATGCATGAAATTCATTGAAATAAAAAAAGAATACTGATAGCAACCGCCGCGACTTGAACCGAGAATCATCGGATTGGTGCATTTAAATTCAAACAGTCGCACTTGCTATCAGAATGAAAGTTACAGTCGAAACCAGTAAAATTCAAGCTATTCTAACATTAAGTCCTTAGAAATGAAATTTTCCGTCATTTGACAAATTAGGTTTTTATGAATTAAATCGTATGAGAAATTAAGTCACCTGTAATATTATTTTTTTTTTGGTGTGTGGCATTATTTTCCTTTTGTAGAATTTTGCCTTTCTGTTCCAACAGATTTCGCAGCCGATTCTTAGTGTACAGAATCATTCAGTTGGCAGTGAACTCAAAATTGTCAACAGGTGAACAATGAGTCACAAATAGTGGGCTTTGATACTTAAAAAATTCTTTCTATGAAATGCTCTAAGCAAATGTATTCACGACAAGTTTATATAGAACTCATTGCTAAATACAATCCAGAATCAAGTCAATTTATCAGTTGCAAAAATGATGTGAATAGTGAATTCTTGTGGGATTTCTGAGAAAGAGAACGAGACCTAGCAGGTGAAAACTAGAGCGGTGTTCCGATCAAAAATTGGTCAAATAAGAATGAGTGTAAATATTCCAAATTCAATTCGTACAAAAAAAAAAGAAGACAAATGCACTTGTGCTTTTTAAAGAAATGGGAATATCCGGACCTTTCGTTTGACTCCTTCCTACCTAGTCAAAGAACGCCAGTTTGCCTTAAACTCAACCTCACTGACAATAGTTTGTTGCTTCTCATGAAGTAATGCCAGGACTTTGACTTTCGACAGTCCTGCTTGTAACAGATTGTCTATTCGGCTTTTGATTCCCTCCCAATCTGGACTTACTGGTTGTCGACAAACAATCTCAGAATACTTTTGTTACATTAGAAGCTGTTAATTTGACCACATTCGTCAATTTCGACCACTTTGCGAGCGAACAGTATGAGTTTTTGCGATACACAAGCAAAATTTTGGAGGCCATTTTCAAAACCGAGAAGCAAATGTCAAAATCAAAGAGTAGGCATGGTGCGGCTCAGCGTATTCAACAAATTTGTACTTGAACTGTAATAAAATCTGTTTGCAGTTGCAACGCTAAAAAACGATAAAAACCGCTTTGGTTTTGAACTTTGGTAGAATACTTTCATAGTATAAACACAATATGAGATTCCCAAAGTTTACATTTTCTCCGTTTCTCATCCAATGATAGGCTGAAGCTGGTGATCTGTAAGAATACTGTGCTCATTTAAAATTTCCTCCGAAGATGTTCATTTCGGGATTTGATGATATTCCTGTTTGAATCCGTTTATATATTTGAAAAACCAGATTCACAACTACAAGGCAAATCAAATGTTTTAGTGAAATTTTCTGTATTTCTAGATTCAGCGGTTCATTTCCTAGCACTATTCCACTTTATGAAACATTGTTGAAATTAATTTGTATTGTGATTTTTACTTCATAACCTGTAGAAAAAGGATTCAATGTATTTTTGGCTGCTAAAATGAGATATTGCTTAATTATTATTGAGTGGGAATACTTGCTAGTTTTTCTAACAATCATACAGAAAAATACTAACAAAAGTAATAAACACAATCATAATTTTTGTCTCAATTTTCCCCTTCGAAGATTGTGTGTCACAAATAAACTGTTGGATTTCAAATGTTTCTGTTTTTGTCTCTCACACAAGAAGCAAATCCTATATCAGAAATGACTCAAAAAATAAATTTTTGGGCGAGCACCAAAAAACAAATCTCAGTATTGTTAAAAACACACCTTGCTCCATTACCCATCGAAAAAACTGACTGAAAATATCACTGATAAAATGCAAATAAGGAATTTCAAAAACTGCCGTCACAAATTTTCAGAGACGGTTGTAAATCCGCAGCCTTCTCCAATCCGGGGAATTAGTTCGACCAACTAAACTACTGTGGATGTTATGAAACTCAGATGACTAAGCAGCAAATAACTTGGTAGCTTGGCTCAAATTATATGGTTCATCTCCTGTGATTCGATTCCGTACGCAAAACTGGTCCCCGTTCCACGGGAATGATTTTAGAACTGAAAAATATTCTTTGAATCAAAATTTCACAAATAATCTGAAAGAGCAACTCAAAATTATAAAACTTTAGCCGAATAAACGAAAATGGAAAAGGTTACAATTTAATTTCATAAACTTGTCATCATTTTCTATATTACATACGCACTGCTGTTTCGTATGATGAAGGTGTGATACAGAGGTGGAAATATGCCCATTTTGCGCACGAGAATGTGAATCAAGATGTCTGATTGTGAATCAAAAAACCGAACACCGTGAATGAAAAATTGGTTAACAAAACTAAAATTGAGATTATATTTTTAAATTGTGGGAATTGTATATTACACAGAGTAGCAGCGTATCCCCTTTTTTTATTGCGCTGAGAAAAATTTGTTCTCATTTTCAGAAGACAACCATGCGCAGGCGAAGAGCTTAGCTGCTCTCACAAAAACTCGTTCGCTCATTTATTCCCATGTGGCAGAAATGAATGTACAACGCTTCGTTCGCTCTCGGCGCATTTAGCCACGAACGAGGCACGACTGCTCCAGTTAATAACAATTATACAATTTTGTACGAATATTGAACCCTACATTTCTTGGCAGTGGGGTCGGTGGATGCACTCAATTATTCCGAAAATATCGACAAAGGCATGGTTCAGGGGACTGGATGTGAGTAGGGATTTCATACGTATGATGTCCAGACTCATGTCCAATCACTACACGTTAGACGCACATCTCCTTCGAATTGGGCTCTCCGAGACTAATCATTGTGCTTGTGGTGAATGTTATCGGGATATAGATCATGTCGTTTGGACATGCGAGGAGTATCGTGATGTCAGATCTCAACTAATAAATTCCTTGCGTATTCAAGGTAGACTATCCAATGTCCCAGTTCAAGACATTCTTGCTTGTCGTGACCTTCCATGAAACTTCTTTATCATTTCATAAAGATAATTGGAGTTTCAATTTAATAAAGGACCCTTTTAAGACTTAGTTCTGATTCCAGCTGCGTCCATGAGTTCAACCAATACCTAAATTAGAATAGAAATTATGTAATGATACAAACAAACTCGAAATAGTTTATGAAATTATCAACAAAATGTCTGAAAATAACAGCTTATTTTATAATTTATAGAAGTTAATCGTTTGGTTCAAATAATATTTCCGAGTATATTTCATAATTAATGGCGAATTACCTAAAATGATATTTAAGTAATAAGAGGAATATGTTTTAATAAATTTAAATCGTTGTGACTATTCTAGAATTATATTAGGATAAGAATTTTATGTAAAAGTGATGCTACGGCGAAGAAAACCTGATGTAAGCTGCCTTAAGAAATAAACGTATTTATGGAAAAAAAATTCTTGGCGGTGTTTTCTGAAACTTGTTTAATTACTTTCCTTGGCGTACGGCACAATTGTTAATAATCAGGTTTTCAAAACTGGGAAAAAGTATCTGCAACTATTCAATCATTTTAAAGCTGTCTTGAAAATCCTTGTGCGATCTTGCTCAACATCACCTTAAGATTTATTCAAAATTGTGTGCCTGGTCATTCAAATACGATCGAGAATTAAATATAGTAATCTCGTTAGTAATTTCAATTATATTGAACTACTTTTCGAACCTGATAATACGGATAATTGGTGTAACTTTTTACACATGAATGAATTTTGATTCCGAAAAAATTTCCGATTCAAGATAAAAATATTTAATTTCTATTCAATTAGATTAAAATGAAAGGTTCGTCATCAATATCCAGTATTCAAAAATCTTTTAGATCTCAAACAACTTGTAGGTTAAATAGTGGGTTGCAAGCGCATACGTTTAATTAATACAGCAAATCTGTTAGATAAAATACATAACATTCAAAATGTGGAATGAATCCCGCAGCCGAAAGAAAACACGTAGAAAGTTTCCATCCAAAAATCAATACATTTGCTCTGAAAGTACCGGCTAAGATTTTATCCGGTTATTTCATTCAAAGTTTGTTTTTTCCCAGTTGTTGCACAAAAAATAACTTTATACGTTTTCTGCTCTGCAAAGTTCTAGTCCGGCTTTGGCACACAAAATATTAAATCGGTTTTCGTATTCAAAACTTACTCACTTACTTACTTGCTTTGATAAAATGCTTCTTCATTCAAGTCTATTCATGTTAACTTGAATATGTGTATTAGGACGCGGAAAACTTTTCTGTTGTTGTAGCTCATTTGAATCACGATGTTAAATTTTAAAATTATACAGGTCTATACCTCCAAAATGGAACTGGTATCGATCGATTTTCACGAACTAAGATTCAAAGTTTGGTGTAGCAAAAATCCTGCACTCCTGTTACTTCTGTGTACGATATTCAAGCTAAATAGGGTAATATTTATCAGCTGCATAGCACGCACAAAGATTGGACATGTTTTTCTCATTATTATAATTATTATTCATCGCAGCATGTACTAACAGTTTTGCCTTTCTCTATAGAAAGGTATTAGAATTGCTGAAAAAACCGACTTTCGAACGGAGTGCGTGCACTTTTCGAAGATATTTGAACGCGCTCAATTTTCTCAGAGATGGCTGAACCGATTTTAACAAACTTGGGCTCGTTTGAAAGCAACTGTCGGGCTATTGATCAAGTTCGAATATCAAATGGCTGTGACTTTTGGTTCCGGTTTGGTTTGGTATAAGTAACGTAACCGACAAAACACGTTGTATTTCACCGCTCTAATGTATGCAAGGGTGCCAATATTTTGGGATCACTTCTAATTTCATAAAGTCTAGTGCTCAAAAGTTTAAGCACCTCGAAAAATGTCCTCATGCAAAATTTGAGCTAAATGGGACATGCGTAATGAAATTTCCAAAATCGAAAATTCCGATTTTGAAATTCTTAAAACTGCATGAAACGTCGAGATTTAGTGTCATCTCAAAAAATTTTTTTTTTTTGAAAAAATCAACTTTCTGGGACTTTTGATATTCTTTTAGTCTCAAGAAGTCGATTTTTTCAAAAAAAAAAATTTTTTCATCATGACACTAAATCTCGACGTTTCATGCAATTCTAAATCTTTTGGCATCAAAAAAGTTTTTTCGATTTCGGAAATTTCATGTATTTTATGGTGATTTTTTCAAGATCTATGAAAATTCCACTAAGTGTACTAAGAAGGGTTTTTTTAGACTAGCATCACTCTTCCATATAAATAGGCAACGTAAATGACAAGCGCTTGATTGGAAAAACTTTACCGAGTATGTGACATAAACACTGAAGTATGATTTTGTGAACCACTCGAATCAATCTGAATTAATTTGTGTCAAAATGAGAGAAAATTAGTGTCAGAAATTATTTCATAAAATGATGAAAAATTCATGAGACTGCTTTGAAGAAAGAGAAATGCATTATCACACCGCTAGGTGGATTAGGAAGGACGATATAAACTCACCCAACGAGCTCAAAATTATTGATATCGGATAATCCATATCCGATAAAATTGATTGATAATCAGCTTTGACGTTTACGTCACTTATACCATTATATTACCGGAGTGACAGCCATTTGAACTTCAAACCTGTTTAATGAACACAAAGTAGCATTGAAATGCTCCTAATTTTGTTGAAATGTTGATTCCGAATCAGACAGTGATACTGTTAACGATGAAGACGTTTTAAAATTCAAAGTAAAACAAAAATTTATCCTATCAAAAATAATTTGTTTCGAACTTCATTATAATATCTACAATAAATATGTGACATTAAAAGATAATACTGACTGTTTTTATTTACTGTGAATACAAAAAAAATGCTTATTTCCATTCCTGGTGTGAGGAATACATAGTGGGTTCGGTGGTGTTATATCGTGAGTAAAAATCACATATAAAAAATTACACGAATTTATGCATATGGTTTTGTGTTGAAACAACAACGAATTTTTAAGTATTTTAAGAAATCGTTCATTTTCTAAGATAACTGACGTTCATAATGTAAGTATTGTCCAACTCTCTTTAGCTCAATGCATTGATGTTACTTTGTTGTGTAATATCATAGATATTTTTACAGATTGTAGCAAAATTCAAAATTTACTAAATACATTCCATGTATTATCGTTCAATTTAAAACATTGAAATATTTTTCTTGTTTTCAATCGTTCTTTAGAATGCAAATTTATGATCGCTGCTAACAATAAAGATTAAATTATATTGAAATATTCACAAATTCATTACGAATCAATAAGAGCCTCTTTTACCAGCCAACAAAACATGCAGTAGCTCACAGTTCACTGCTCTGAAAAAAATCATGGTTTTTATTTGTCGGTTTTGCCTGTTCTGCTTTGTGCGACGATTCGTTCAACTCAAGCGGTTAACATGTTACGCGCATTTTTTGGGACTACATTTCAAAACTGTCTCATTACAGAAGGCAACTGGATGAATCTACCGATTTTCATGATTGTAGATTCAAATGAAAGGTTTTGTAATCCCATACAAAGTTCCTGCATTTTATTCGAATCCGACTTTCGGCTCCGAAATAACGAATGGGTTATATTTTTAAAAACGAATGCAAATAAGTGCATTAACTTTTCTCAGAGATGGCTGAACCAATTCTCACAAACTTGATGATTCAAATGAAAGGTACAATAGTCTTATACAAAGTTCCTGAATTTCATTACGATCCGACCTGCGGTTCCGGAGTTACTTCCTTACTTTTCTCAGAGATAGCGTGATCGATTTTAGCAAACTTAGATTCAAATGATAGGTCTCCTGGTTTCCATACAAAACTTTAATCCGAATCTGACTTTCCGGTTCCGGAATAATAGTGTGAAGTGTATTAAAAACTTGATACCGTCACTTGAAGCGGCGAAACAATACACGTAAAAAAAAATTCTTAACTGGCCTCGAAACTATTCCAATCGGTAGACAGCCAAATATTAATTTGGCTTTCCTTGTTCTTAAGTTTTCGATTCACGACTAGCCATTCATACACTCAAAAATGGATCCCAGTCGCTTTTTTCGAAGCAACTTCGATTATACCGGTTTCCGAATTCCGGTTTTGGAAGTACCTGCAATAGTGTAACTCACTTCGTTTTCTCATAGATGGTCTTACCGATCAGAGAACTGCTTCACTCTGTAGGTACTAGTTGATATACAAACCTTTTTGTTTTTCAAGAATCAAACAAAATTATTCTGCGAAAATCTACACATTAATATACGAGAATATGAGGTAGGTTTAGGTTTTGCCTTTCTCATATAGAAAAACCGACCAATAAAAATTGGCCCGGAGGGCCAAGTTTCATATACCATTCGACTCAGTTCATCGAGCTGAGCAATGTCTTTCTCTCTCTCTCTCTCTGACCCTTTCGGCGAAATGACCCTTCGGCGAAACGACCTTCGGCGAAATGACATTCGGTGAAACAACTTTCGGCGAAATGGCTTTCGGCGATATGACCCGCTCCCACCAAAATGGATCTCACTCACTTTTCTCAGCGATGGTTTGATCGATTTCCACAAACTTAGATTCAAATGAAAGGTCTTCCGATCCTATACGGAATTCCTGAATTTTATCCGGATCCGACTTCCGCTTCCGGAATTCTAGGGTAAAGTGTGTTCAATATTGTACACCGTCACTTAAAATATTTTCGGATGCAACAAACATTTAAATCGTAATTTAGAGTGCGTACTAGAAGAATTTGTGTGTCATGTTAGTTGGTGGCCGTACGAACCGACTTTGATTATACCGGTTCTCGGTTTCCGGTGCCGGAAGTGCATATAATAGTGAATCCATTTCGTTTTCTTAAAATGACTTACGCAATCAAAGCACTGTTTTATTCTGTATGTTATGCACAAACAATCTCTTGGTTTGTTTCAAAAATCGAAGAGAAAAATCTTCCAGTTAGATTTCAAGCATTCTAATTGACTCGTTATTTTTTGAAACGTATGTAGACCTCAAACAATGTGAAAATATATTTTTTCCTGATTCTCATATAACAATGCTTATTTTTTCGATCTTTGCCTTTATCATACAGCAATGCTTTCGTTAGAATGGTCACCGGAATCTTCTAATTTACAGATCTTGTTAGTTGATGGTTTACCGGCTCTCGGATCCAAAACAGGGTTTTACAACGATCGTATAGCCTTTCTATACAGTAATTTAATGAGAAAAAGATACTCGATTCGTAAGATTTGGTGTAATCGGTTTCTATGAGACCCGTTTTTGCGATAGTCAGGCACATATTTTCATTCATACACTCAAAAATGGAATGTTATAAAAGGGGAAACGTAGTCGAAAATCGATCATTTCTTCTTGTGCGTTGGATGGAAGCAGACGTCGGGGCGAGAAGACGCATTAAACCAGTTTTGCATCATTTGGCACTGCGAACGGATGTGTCGGTTTGTGGTTGCATCAGCTGCTGGTGGTTTGCATTGGAGAGCAAGAAAACAAGAAACGAAAAGTGGACAACATTATATAAATGTTATCTAAAGAACTATTAAGATTACTTCTTTGCAAATTGAAGGTAAAAATCATCAGTTTAGTGAAAATCCAAAATAGTTTGATTTGCTTCGTGCACTTTTCGCTGTGCGAAAATCGTTCGAGATAAATGTTCCGAACTGTGCTAAATATCGTAGAGAATTCCACAATTTGGTACTTCTGAAAGGCAGAAATGAATCCTGTACAGCATCTTGATAGTTTCTTTCAATGAAATATATATATGCAAATCCGAAATAAGATAATCGACGTCAAAAATCGTTGAAAATTTAAGTAATGAAAAGGGGGAAAGTTTCGCAATTCACACAGTCGATCAACTATCAATTCGAATTCGAAAATGTAAAGAAATCGTGTCAGTTTTATTCGTATTCACGACATCCAGTTATGTCTCTGACATTACACACAACGAAATTTTACCTAACTGCTTATAGCTTATTATTATCGCTATAGAAATTATTATTATCACAATATATTAGAAATTCCAAGAGGGAATTCACCAGCAAAATGTGCACAGGGCACTTGAAGGTAGCTGAAAAAGTTTTTTGTTCGATTTTGTTTTTAAGAATGTTGCTGATAAGCTTAATGCTACAGATGCACTTTCAAGAAAATACAAATTGTACCATTTCACTTCAGCAACCCATTTTAAAGCGTTTAATTTAAATGAAGTGTCCGAAAACACATTACTCGCTGGTGAAATTGAAATATTTAGGCTGTAGGCTTCTGCATTTTTTCACTCACATGAAACGGCCACTACATAACTGACATAAATAATGTTCAGTTAACAAACACACAAACTCACATGGAATATACAGGTCCCGGAATCGGCGAATTATTTGGATAGGTTCGGAGATAATTTACAGCATGTATCTTGTTCGAAAGCTACACCCTTTACAGAAAAGGGTAACTGGCTTGAAGGCATTGTGTCATTAGTGAGCAAAGCGATCAAAGAGCAGACAGCAGCTAAACGGCTCTGACCGCTTAAAGATCTTAACCTCACCTAACGAACGAACGAACGAAGGTCCTCCCTCGGTTTCCATTCCAATGAGGCAATAAGACACCACATCGCGATTCGATCAGCTTGAACGAATCTCCTCGGGGTTTTGGCTTCATTCGCTCCTCTGGCTGATCCTCGCGGTAATCGCTGATAGTACGAATAGGCGAATCTTTACCTCACAACCAGCAAAGCACGAGAAGTGATTTGCACTGCATGCAACAAGTCGTGTAAGTTTTAACTCTGCTCCAACCCGGCTGGCGACGGCGATGATCCAAGTAGGCGACATCAACGGAACGGACAGTGTTGCGATGTGGCATTTCGATGTTAATGACGTACAGAGTCGAAGTTTGATTCCAAAGTCATCATTGATTTACTTTTAGAGACAACCGCTAGAATCCAGAGAAATCAAAGTTTTAGACCTAAAAAACATAGCTACGTTTAAATGTTTAGGTTTAGGATCATACTGAAACTTTTATTTTCAGTTGCTCAGTACACTCAAGTCTTTTTTATGCGTACGTAACGCAAAGAATAAACATATCGCATGAAAATCCGAAAAAACGAAGAACAATGAATTAGAAAGCCAGATGTTTTAAAACATTCTGAAACATCGAGATCTTATATGAAAAAAAAAATGGGATTTCAGATTTCCCAAATCGATTTTTTTTATGCCGAATGTTTTCAAAATGCATGAAACGAAAATAGAGTTAAAAACCTGTTTTAATCCACCTTGTGGTGTAATGATGCCTTTCTCATATTACTCATAACATCATAATCAAATTCATTGAATAGAAATAGGAAAGTTTGTTCGGACTTAATCTAACGAACTCTACAAATCCTGTTTATCCTGTAGTTCCGGAACCGGAAGTAGTATCTGCAATAAATTTAGGAATTCCGTATGAAATTGTAAGACTTTTCCTTTAAACCTATAAATTTGTGAAAATCGATTTGGCCATCTCCAAGAAAAGTAAGTGAGATCCTTTTTGCAGTTCTTGATCACTATTTCCAATTCTTCCGAAACCGGATTCAGATAAACGGAATAGCCGAAGTTCGTTCGATTGTTACCAACAAATATGACCTACAAATTGGAACAGTTTTGAACGTAGTTAAACCTATATTTACTATTTCATGCTCTATTTCGCTTAAACCAATTAAACGAAATCTAACAAACGAAATGAACCTGCGTTTTTGTTACTTCTGCATATGTAAGTCAAGCTAAACAGCATAAAACATGTAATAGGATTATTATTTTTATTATTATTATTATTATTATTATTATTATTATTATTATTATTATTATTATTATTATTATTATTCTTATTATTATTATTATTATTATTATTATTATTATTATTATTATTATTATTGACATCACTACACAACTTGTACGAAATAGAACAAAGCACGCCTTGTTCGTTTTGTGTTTTCTGCTTCTTTCGGTGTTGTACATATTGTCACTCTATATGGCGACACTTTGAACTTTGACACTCATCGCCCTGCAACTGCGGAACTGGAAGTCGGATCCGGATGAAATTTCACAGTAGGTTTAAAGACAGTATGAACTTTAATTCAAATCAAGATTTGTGAAGCATCGCAGAGAAATCGAAGTGAATTTAGTTTTAGGTTTTTTTTTCTTCTCCACTTTCGGTGCTTTCGGAACAGGAAAAGAGGAACCAGTAGTGCCGAAATAAGTTTTCATGCCCACAAACTAACAAGCTCTGCAAACTAGAAGAATTTATCAGGCAGTTTTATGGGATTTGTACCTGTTTTTAACCATCGTTCGTGGAAAAATACTAATAAAATTGATAATTTTCCACTTATCACGCTTTAGCTCCGGAACTGGAAGTCGGTTCTACAAATTTTTAGGATATTATAAGACCTTTCATTTGAATCTTAGTTTGCGAAAATCGGTTGAGTCGTTCCAGAGATAATTGAGTGTAAACTTTTTCTCAAATTTTCACATATTACCATATAACTCTGGAACCGGAAGTCACATTCAAATGAAATTCAATAGCAAGCTATGGGACCATAATACCTTTTATTTGAATCTTAGTTAGTGAAAATCGGTTCAGCCATTACTGAAAAAAGCGAATGCATTTTTTTTTTCATTTTTTGGTACATATCATCCTATATCTCCGGAACCGGAAGTCGGATCGGAATGAAATTCAATAGCAGGCTATGTGACTATGAGACCTTTTCATTTGAATCTCTGTTTGTGAAAATCGGTTTAGCCATCTCTGAGAAAAGTGAGTGCATATTTATGTTACATACTCACACATTACACACACGGACATTTGCTGAGTTCGTCGAGCTGAGTCGAATGGTATATGACATTCGGCCCTCCGGGCCTCGGTTAAAAAGTCGATTTTCACTGTGATTACATAGCGTTTCTATATGAGAAAGGCAAAAAGCCCCAGAGAGTCGACTTAACAAATAAAAGAATACCAGATCTCGACGTTTCGTATATACCTAAGACAAAACAAGAGAACCGCAACTTTTGAGATTCGAATGAGAAGAACGCATAACTTTAGAGATTCGCATAAAAGAGTTGCATTAAAACCGATAATAAATACTAAGTAAGTAAGACTAAGTTCCTCCAAACAATTCTCAAAATATCGAAAAAAATTCCCGTAAATTGCTAGAAAATACTCTTAGAAATGATATAGAATTAGTCCCGAGGGTACACGCGACCAAGAAGTTGGTAGAAAAAACCGGGGACGATGCGCACCCAGTTACGATTAGTTGCGAATAAATACTTCTTTTCTGGTGTCTTTTTGGAAACACTCTTTTTGACAGATCGCCCGTAAATCCTGTCTTGTGGCATCATCAAATTTGTTCAGTTTGCTCTATAATTTAAACATGAATCGACTTACGAACGAACAATGCTTGCAAATGGACACTGCAAAGCTGGACGAAGATCTACTTTGTTATCGACGAAGCAGGAATGGATACGCCAACAAGCAAAATTTACGCATCTGGAGTGAGGACCAGCCAGAAGCATTGCAAGAGCTACCAATGCATCCCAAAAAAATCACGATTTAGTGTGGATTATGGCACTACCGCGTGATGATTGAACATGCTTGATATGTGGGTTCAACAAGACGGTGCCACATCCCACACGGCACGAGAAACGGTTCGGTGAACAGTTTGAACCAACATCGATTGACGCACTGGAAGCTAATATTGAAGGATTTATTCGTAAAATATCAGCCGATATGTTGGAGAGAGCGTACCAAAACTGGACCTTACGCTTGGGTCATCTAAAGCGGAGCCGCGGTCAACAATTGCGTGAAATCATCTTCAAACATTAAATTATATTGATCATTCTATCGATTCCAATGAAGATTTCATAAATTTTCTCAAATGATGTGTGTTATGCCTTTCTCATATAAGGAGTGTATCGATAAGTAGTTAGCGACATTTAAACAGTTATTACTCTGAAATGGCTTAATTTTTTGCAGTGTGTTTTACGGTGACATGTGTGTTTACATGTCAATAACCGCTGCGCAATCGATTGGTTTCGGTACGGTTTATCGTTTCAATGATGAGTCGAATTGATTCGGAAACGCGAAAGAAAATTCTGCACACTTGGTGCTCAGAAAGTGGTGTCACGTACAACGAAATTGCAAAACGGGTGAAAGTGCACCACACCAGTGTCAAAAATATTATCGAGAAGTTCGGTAAGACCCTTTCCATGAAGGATTTGCCCCGATCCGGTAGGAAAACGGGTCCCAACCAGCCCGGCCGGGACTTAAAAGTGGTTGAGTACATCAGGAAAAACCCATCGGTGTCGACGCGGGATTTGGCCAAGCAGTTCAACACCAGCATCGAGATGATTCAACAGATCAAAGTTCGGAACTTCCTGAAAACGTACAATCGACGACGAAACCTACGCCAAGGAAGACTCTCGAGCGCTGCCCGGACCGCAATATTATACGAAATCGGTGTACCAGGACCTGGGCGACGCTGACATCACGGTGGCGATGGAAAAGTTTGGGCAGAAGGTGTTGGTCTGGCAAGCAATTTGTACCTGTGGTTTGCGGTCGTCGATTTTCTTCACGAAGGGCACTATTAACGTCAAGATGTGTGTGTGTGTGTGTGTGTGCGTGCGTGCGTGTGTCAAATAATGTCACTCGATTTTCTCAGAGATGGCTGAACAGATTTTCACAAACTCAGATTCAAATGAGTGGTCTTACGGTCCCATAGATCGCTATTGAATTTCAAAATTATTCAAAAAGTCCCTGAAAAGTGGATCCAGATCCGACTTCCGGTCTCGGTATTACAGTGCGATTAGTGAAAATTTTCAATTTCATGAGCATTTTTTCACAAGCGTTGGGAAACGATTTGCCCATTTTTTATCAAACTTACTGCTAAATTCATCTATTTGGCAGATCTTGTTAGTTAGTGAGTATATAAAACTACTTTGGGACTACTAGTAATAGTGAAGAAAATATTCAAAAACGGAACTCACTTCGATTTCGCAGCAACCGTTAAACCGATTTTCATAAATCATGAAGCAAATCAAAGCTCTCAGTGTCTTAAAAGATACTGTGCAATTTCACCCAGATCCGACTTCCGATTCCGAAATTATAGGACGATGAGTTTCAAAGCGTTCGAACCGTCATTTAAAATGACGATGC
The DNA here is from genome assembly GCF_030247185.1 of Malaya genurostris. Lineage (NCBI taxonomy): Eukaryota > Metazoa > Arthropoda > Insecta > Diptera > Culicidae > Malaya > Malaya genurostris. The sequence continues at coordinate 336,572,617 of NC_080571.1, read as the reverse complement.
AAAACTGGTACGCGTCGATACGTGCAGCTTTGTTCCGTTCGCAACATGCTTTGTTAAATTTCATATAGCGTGCAGGGTTACCACATTTAAATCTATATTTTTCAGGTGAAAAATATGTAAATTTGAAAATCTTTTATTCAATATGTACCAACTCGTTAGTGTTATTACAACATCGTGATAACGATGCTTTCCTATAAAAGTACACTTATTGCCTTTCTCCTATAGAAAGTTTATACAAGCATTTGAAAAATTGACTAGTGAAAATTGACCCGAAGGGCTAAGTCTTCTATATCATTCGACACAGTTCATCAAGCTGAGCAATGTCTGTGTGTGTAAGTGTGTGTGTATGTGTCAAATAATGTCAATCATAAAATAAAAAATCTAATAGTCCAATAGATTACTATTGAATTTCATTATGTTTTCATAGGGTAAAGAGTGTTTAAAATTGCACACCGTCATTTATAGCGACGATGCAAATAAGGATGGAATTCTCTTAAATTTGGCTCAAAACTGATTTAGGCTATTATTATATTAGTTACTTACTAAACGAACCGACTTCGGCTATACTGGTTCCATGTTCCCGGTTCCAGAAGTACCGGAAATAGTGGTCGAAAAACTCTGAAACGAGACTCACTCAATTTTCTCAGAGATGATTTGATCGATTTCCAAAAACTTAGGCTCAAATAAAAGTTCCTACATTCTCATATGTTAGGTTGCCGTTTCATGTGTGTTGAATAATTTAGTGCGATGATGCAAAATAGAGAAAAATTATTATCAACTTGACATAACTGTTTACAAATTGAAAAGGTTATGTTAATTCATACCCAAAGAAAGTTTCTTATTTTATTCAAGATTGAAAAAAAAATCTCGAGAGAATCTTTATATAATATTTTTGGAAATATAACTTAGTAGAGAAAGGCATCATTTCACCACTAGGTGGATTAGAAAAGGTTTTTTTTCTTGAAACTCAAATCCTATACCTCTTAAGAAATCACCCTTTTCTTCAAAAATATTAATTGTTATTTATAAATGTTATTAACAATTAAAAGTACATAAAAAGGCGGGTGGGTAATGTCAAAGACATAACTGGATGTCGTGAATACGAAAACCAACTGGCATGTTACTTAACACTTCCGAATATCAATTAAGGAATGTATCGAAAATAAGCTATCCCCAAATTTTTCTTTCAAATTATGATAAAAAACGATATTCTATTCAAACTAAAAATTGATCCGTTATTGTACGAGGTTAAACTTGAGCATAAAGAAAACCGGATGAAATTTAATTTATTCCTTCGCGAGTTTTCGAGCTTTTGATCGAACGTTCTTCATCAAGTTCCGGACAAGTGTTGCATCGCATTTTTTGAACGCTTGAGCCCAAATTTGTTTGAACTCCTGCATGTTCCCAGCTGCCTAACCAGTCTTCTTGAGGACCCTCTTCACGATTGACCAGTAACGTTCGATTGGTCGAAGCTGAGGCCAATTCGGTGGATTGATATTTTTCTCAACAAAATGTATACCTTTTTCCGCAAGCCAATTGAGAGTGGTTTTGGCATAGTGAGCCGACGCAAAATCCAGCCAAAACAGTGGAGGTGTACTATGCTTCTTATATAAAGGCAGCAATCTCTTCTGGAAACACTCAGATCGATAGATTTCTGCATTTATAGTTCCGGTAGTGTAAAAAATGGTTGACTTCAAACCACAGGAACATATTGCTTGCCATACCAGTACCTTTCGACCGAGTTTCTCCACTTGAATCGACCTGTCCGCATCGCACACATCCTCCCCAACGACGACAGTAAAGTATTGTGGACCTGGAAGGGTTTTTGAGTCCTCTTTTACATAAGTCTCATCGTCCATCAAAGCGTGTAGGTATTCAGGTGATTTCGTCTCTTGATACGTTGGATCATTCCGACACTCGTTCCTGCTTTTTTGGAAAAAACACGTATTGACATTGATTTGTTCTTCATGAGTAGAGATACAACTTTCTGGTCCAGTTTCGGGTTGAAAGAACCGGGTTTTCTGCCTCTTCCTGGTAGCTCATCCTAAGAATAATGTTCCCCAAACTTATTAATTATGTTTTTAACACTGGCATGTTGAATTCCAAACCGCTTCGCCAATTTTCGCATAGTAATACCCTTCTTATTTAGCCATGTGTCCAGAACTTTAATTTCCATTTCCTTTTCAATACGCGACATTTTGAAAACGCAGAATTTCAACCGCACAAACAAGTAAAGAATCGAAAGCTGACAGCCAAACGCACAGCATGCTGTAATCTGAGCATAAAAAACCATCACAAATACATGCGTACAACACAAATGTATGTGGATAGCTTATTTTCGATACACTCCTTAGTGGATCAATTGTATGAATTATGCAAGCATTCCTCTTTTTCACTACTAGAATTTGAAACGATGCTATTAAATAAATTTCAGGTTAGTTACATTAAACATTCTGAAACACAATTAAATATGACGAACTAATAAGTATAGTTTTTATAATAAAAATAGAGATTAATCTGTTTACGAGGCAACCCTGTTTCGCACGGCATATTTCCAAACGACACCCATACTAATATAAATATATGTTCTACATCAATACTTTCATTTTCGCACTGCGTGAGTCGTAATTGAATGGGTTAGTGACGGTGCAAATTTTGTCTACTTCCATTTTGATGAATCTGATGCTTTTGGTGCAAAATAGAGATAATTCAATTAATTCCTAAAAATATGCTGTAGCACTGAAAAGTGCTTTGAATTGTCACGACCAACAGGATATGCATTTAGATCCGAGATGGTTCTTGGCGGGTACTCGGATGACTTCAGCTGGTAGGCTTCTGTGAAGTCTTCGATGTTGCCCCACAACCTAGCTGAGCATCGCTCCCATGACGACTGATGACTTTAGCTAGCAAACTTCTGGTGTAGTAACGCTGTGTGCTCGGCCCGATGTTACTCTCGTGTGTGTGTGTGTCTTGCTTCTATACCCGTTGATCACAAAATGATAGAAAAAGTGAAATATTCAGCTTTTATATCGCTGGAACAGCACATATTTTGTTCTCTTCCGCAGAACGCGTGCTGAAATGGGTCAAATCAGACAGGTTTGACTATTAAAAAACTTCAATGTCGTACTATTGAAAATATTCAATGTTGTACACACGTTCAAATTGAAACATTTCGATTCTATTGATAGTTAGATTATACAAATCTTTCCACAGATCACTGAGCTATAAACTCATGAGTTTCTTCTTTGATACTCGTTGATATCAAACCTTTCAGAAAAGTTCAATTCTTAAGGTTCCTTCTTAGACTCCGTAAACTGATCAGAGTTGCCATCACACACTCGGCAACGAGTTTGGCCTGCTCTGATCAACGTTAAATTTATTTATTTTTTTTTTCAATCGATGTTCCTCCGCCATGTGCAATATGCTGCTGCTCCTCGGTTGCCTGACTGTGCAACAAACGGCACAAACCAGGATAGGCCTCCGGGGTCTAATGAAAAATGATGAGTAGGTACCGCAGCCCTACCGGCATCGACTTCGGAAAGTTGGCGCGCACTGTGACCAGCAAAATAAAATTTAAAAAAAAAAAAAACAACACCACCGGGTACAGTACAGTACGGAAAGTACAGCAAAGGAAATGGAACGGGTGTGCGAAAGCGGCCGCGTGAATACAGGCGTCTGGCATCGTGATAAGTTAGATTTTTATTATTATTTTCCTCATTTCTATTTATTTGTTTACATCATGCAGAGCGAGTTGTAATGGCATTGTTGAGTGCAAGACACCAGCGCTTCGGATCGCTTAGCAGTCCCAGAGTTGTGGAGTGCTGCTTCTGCAAAAGGGGAACCACGGGTAGGACAATGAGGCAAACCGTCATCAAAGACTCGGATGAGGCAAAAACGAAGTGGACGGACGGAGGAGATAAAATAAATATTCAAAGTGCTCTACGACCATGATGGCTGGAAGAGATCTGCTTTTGCTTCCGAGTTTATGGATCGGCACCGTTTGACCATCGCAGGAGGCTAGGACTAGGCAAGGTATTCTTCGACTTCTTGCTGAGAGCAACCAAAAACGGCTGACGGCGGCTTGTTTTTTACGTAGGAGGCGGTGTGCATCCGTAATTTTGGACCGTTTAAACTCAGGGTTTTCCTTTATTTCTCATCTCTTTATTTCAAGCAGCTCCACTTATAACTATATTTTATCGTGACCACATACCTCAGCGCCCAACGAACGACGAGGACCATTCGTAACGAAGAACACGGCACAAAATACAACATGGAAAGCCGTCGAAAAAACATGACTCAAAATTAGGTGGATGGTGTGAAAAGAAACCGGAAAGATGATGTGCCGTACTATTATTAGTGGTTGGGTGCTTGTTGGACAGTCAGGCTTTCGGGGGCACTGTCCCTACTAATAGAGAGTTGACCACCGCGTGATCACGCTTTGGTGGTTAAATAAGTGAAATCTGCAGCGGGACCTAGGATCCACAGGGACCATTCGAGTTCGTCTGTGTTTGGGTAACGTTTGCTGGTTGCGCTTTTGTTTACTTCCCCGGATGGCCGCGGGAGCAAATCTAACGAACCAATAATTTTATGGCCATGCTAGCAGATTTCGGATTCGCCTTCAATGGGCGATGAAAGTAGGACCCTTAGTGAAGAAAATGAAAAAAAAAACCGGGGGCTGTCGGCAGGAATTACGTGCTTCCCCGATGGCATTGGCGCAAGAACGTGAAAGTTTGTTTCACTAGTTTGCCACTTTTCGCGACTAGAAGCTATGTTCGTGCCGGTGGAAAGTGGCCGGGGTTTACGGAATGCAGTCGGATTTTGATGGGTGCAGCTGACTTGATTTATTGAATTTTGAAATAGTGCAATTGATTCGATTACTTGAACAGAACACATTTTCTTAAAAGTAAATCATGGATGAGGTAAGCGAAAACTTGAATATACATGAAATTAAAATTGGTACATGATTCTGAATATTCATTCATAGATGTAACTTGAACTGCTTTATAATTTGTTGCTGGCAGCTGAATGTCGAAGCTTAGGAAAAAGGAAATCATTAGTGCTGAAGTAGTTCAGTAAAATTCATGATAAAGGGCTAACTGGAATCAAAATAAATTGGTTCAAGTGACACGCTTCAGTAGGTCATATTCAGGGATTGGTATTATGTCGTGTCGTCTAATTATTTTCATGATGAAAAGAAACTAGCACCAAACAGATAGAAACAAATATTTCAGCTCGACTAAAGGAACAATCATTTCATCTTAAATATAGGAGTCCAAATTAGGCACACGCAACCATCGAGAGATTACCATCATTTCGCGAATCCTATAAGGTAAAATTTAAAAATAATTCAACAAGAAAAAATGTATTTTCTTACTGTAAAATATTTAAAGAATGTTTTGTCAAGTTCTCAACCATAAAGACTGTCCCAGAAAGTGTGGGCGCAACTAAAAACCGCTTCCATTCCGCAATGGTTCAGAATCTGTCAATTTTTATGGTTACGTCCTGTTGTTTACATTCTTCTCTAACCACTTTTGCAGTTGCTTATTCGTTTTCATTAGTTTGTTTCGGAGTGCGTGAACTTTCAGCAGAACAACGTCGAAAAAGTTTGCTATGGTTTGGCAAGCAATTTGTGGCTGCGGTAAGATTTCGAAACCCTTTATCACCACTGCTTCAATGAACAGCGAAATATACATCAAGTAATGTTTACAAAAACGATTTCTACCCATGATTCGAAGCCACAAGGATCCTGTTGTCATCTGGCCAGATCTTGCTTCTTGCCACTACTCGAAATCAACGGTAGAATGTTATACTACCAAAAATGTCACTTTCGTCCCAAAAGACATGAATCCATCAAACTACCCACAACTTCGACCAATTGAGGAATTTTGGGCATTAACGAAGGCACATCTTAGGAAACATGTCTCGGTAGCCGAAACCATTCAACAGTTCGAAAAAGATTGGAAAAAATGTCAAAACTTGTCGCCAAGAAGTCTGTACGGAATTTAATGAGGAACGTTCGCAAAAAGGTGCACCAGCTAGTCTACAATGGCTAAGTAGCAAATGTTGAGAAAAATATTCTGTTGTTGTAGTCTAATAGTATCAGTATATCGAATAAAATTTGAATATGTAACACTTGTGAATTATTTACAGCGAAATCAAAGTGCGTCCATACTTTCTGGGACAGTCTTTATCGGAACAAAACTCTGGAAGTTATGGGAATTTTATCTTTTCTTGTCTCGTACTGCGAAGAGGCAAGAACTCGGCGCATGCGCCCATGAATTCTGCTTCGATTACTTGAAAATTTGACAAAACATCCTTGAAATATTTTGATTATGATTTTTCAGTGTTAGACCCAACGGCGCCCCTTCGATTATATAGACAATAAACTTTAAACGCGTTTCTGTCAAAAAACACGTTTTAAAAGTCCTTGTCCATCGTCATTAGAAAACTTTTTAATCAATTATTCGGAAATTTTCACGCACTTTCTGTACATAAAATACCCAACTCAAACATTTTATTTTTCAATTTTTATTGTAAACTGTAAACAAAGCAAAGTCTTGGCATTACATTCCTTTGTGTGGAATTTGATCTTTCGGTTTCAACAGACTTCGCAGCCGATGCATAGCGTGCAGATTCATTGCCTGGCTATTACTACGATCCTACTGATACTAAGAATCCTTCCGGGTTACTGTTACTGTGAGATGGTTTTACAGCTACCGCATGAATCATGAAAAATCGCAGTTTCAACTTCAAACAGCCACCAAAAATTAAAAATAAATTTAAAAAAACCTTCGAATCGCTATATAATTGTTTTCGACACGGGTTCAACAAGTCACTAAAAATAATATCATATTATTTCTTAAACTTAATTTAGAATTATTAGATGGCTCCAAACGAATTGTTGCGGATTTTTCCAATTTTGAAATCTACTCTGTATTTTTGCTGATACCGAAAATATAACAGTATAAGTGACGTAACCGACAAAACGTACATTTTTTCTCCACTACATTTTCTCAGACTAAACGGATTTCTAGTAGCTTGAACTCGTGTGAAAGCTACTCTTGGAACATTGATCATTGTATGGCTAGTACTACGGTCGTACTGACTTCCAGGTCAGGGTTCGAGCATACAACAACTGGCTTGTAATTCCCTTTGCGCATCGTATTTCTCTTGTACTCTCTCGTATATGAGCAAACTATACCGGGTTTCCAGCATACATTTTAATGTTTTATCACAATAATCTATCGTGTGGGTTGGACATTACATGATTCCAATGAACAATGAAAAAATATTCAACTTTCACAAAGATTGAATGTCTGTGTGTTTGGCAGCCTTGTCGACCCAATTTTATTTCTCTCTGCTTTTTCAAAATGCTATCAGGAAACTAAAGCGAAAAAAAATGGTGGATGCATTGAAACTGACTTTGTTTCACAGAAAAATACAAGACTTTATTTTTATCGCGATAACATATATGTTTTTATGTACTAATGTGATGTGAAGTGTGATGTGAAGTGAAGCCACCATCAGTTCAAGGACTTGCCAGTGGAAGCGGGTAGACTTACAGTAGCCCCGATATGACTCATCCATTCACCTTCTTGCTATAGCTGTTACCGAAAAGCGAACAAAAAGGGTTGGGCGGATATGTAAGTAGAGTCACTTACTCGTATTCCGTGGGAATAAAAGATGCTCTTTCAACCATAATATCCAGTGCATGGATGAAGCATATCGCTATACATGCTTGAACCCGCCTGATGGTTTGTTTGAGAAGGGCGCGTCAGACTCATTTCAAACCTTCAGAAGGAGTTTCCTTCAAGTGACTTGGGCTGGCTATCCACAATCCCTCGTCCAGTCATCAATTCGTCCGATGCCCTGATGCTCCCTCCCCTTTACGTCCCCGTGATAAATGTTTTATATTGATAAATACCATGAAACATAGTGTAATGAATTTAATATAACATAATATAATATAATATAATTTAATTTAATTTAATATAATACAATGTCATACAATATAATATAATATATAATAAAACAATATATAAAATAACAGTTAATGTAGAGTGTCAGTTATGCTCTTCTATCTTCGCAATACTGCAGGAAGCAGAATATTTCTCTTCTAATAACAATAATAATATCCACATCTATAAAAATAATATGTGTTATTTTTTTTATATCGTTTATTTATACCCGGCTTTAACCAATATATGTGTTATTATTATTGATAACAAATTAATAATAATAACAATAAATATAACAATGAAAGTAATAATAAAAACCTGTTTTAATCCACCTAGTGGTGTAATGATGCCTTTCTCATGTACATATAATATTGTGGTATTCTATTCAAAAATTTTCTCTTCGATTTTTGAAAGAAACCAAGTGATTGTTTATGCATAACATACAGAATAAAATAGTGCTTTGATTGCGTAAGCCATCCTTAAGAGAACGAAATGGGTTCACTATTGTATGCACTTCCGGCACCGGAACCCGAGAACCGGTATAATCGAAGTCGGTTCATACGGCCACCAACTAACATGACATACAAACTCTACTAATACGCACCCTATAACTCCGGATTCGGAAGTCGGATCCGGATGAAATTCAGGAATTTCGTATTTGACCGGGAGACCTTTTATTTGAATCTAAGTTTGTGGAAATCGGTCAAACCTACGCTGAGAAAAGTGAGTGAGATCCATTTTGGTACATATGACCACTATTTCTGGTACTTTCGGAACCGGATACCGGGAACCAGGATAGCCGGAATCGGTTTGTTTAGTTGCCTACTGATAATGACCATCGATTTGTGTAGTTTTGAGACCAGTTTAGAAAAATTTTCACGTTTTTTGCTTCGCCGGTTTAAGTGACGGTGTACAATATTGAACACACTTTACCCTATAATTCCGGAACCATAAGTCGGATCTGGATGAAATTCAGGAATTCCGTATGGGACCACGAGACCTTTCATTTGAATCCTAGTTTGTCCAAATCGGTTTAGTCATCTCCGAGAAAACCTAGTGAGATTATTTGACACATACACACACACACATACATACACACACACACACACACACACACACACACACACACACACACACACACACACACACACACACACACAGACATTGCTCAGCTCGATGAACTGAGTCGAATGGTATATGACACTTGACCCTCCGGGCCAATTTTCACTAGTCGGTTTTTCAAGTGATTGCATAACCTTTCTATATGAGAAAGGCAAAAACATGTAAGACGATAATATATGAAATAATATGCTATGATACAATATAACAGTTAATGTGGCAGTGTAAGTTACGCTAATAATAATAATAATTATAATAATAATAAAAATAAAAATAATACATGATGTAATAAACAACGGAATTATATGTTGTAATATACTATTAAACATTGCATTTTAGGATGGGCTTTAACTTATGAGTCAATTCGCACCCTCTCATTCAGCTACTAACGCAGAAGGCGATAGCACCCAGTTGACGCCGTTCTATTGACCAAATGTCATCATGGACACACGGGGAGGCATGAGATAGGAACTTGTGAGGACTTAGTTATATCACCATTTGACGACCATATGTTTTTATGTACCAATCGCATTCAAACTAAATTTTCTAGACTTTGTCACGGTAGATTTATGATACAAGCCTTCAAAGCCGAGATATTTGTTGAACAAGTAGAGGTATGCATTTCCGAGCGTTTCAATTTTCAGCAGGTCTTCAGTCAGAAAAAAATACAACACGACCGCTAACTCAATGAATCATTCTGAAAATTTCTCAGAATATTCTCAACTAAATTTCAAAGACATTGTCAGGTGGGTTTTTCTATATTCTGCACCGTTTCCAAGAAAATTTAATTTGAAACGGGAAAATAGCAAAAAACCTACCACTTTACGATACTGTCCTCAGCCCTTCAGTATTTCAATTGCATACCATTGAAAAATTGGATTGAGTTGACCTATGTTTTCACGAGCCAATGACAGTCTCAGTGAATGATTTCTGCTTTAGTTAACCCATGGCTTCTCTTGATTCTCCGGTAACTAGCAGGCCAACTTAGAATTATCGGCGATAGATTTTTCGAACCTTATTTGAAGCGCTTGTATCTGTGTGATTTATTGATAAATTTTTCTCATTTAACTTGATTCTAAACAGTTCCAAAATGTTTTGGGTAGTGCGCATACTGAAATCTCCATTTACATACGAACAACACGGTGGCGCGCAAATAAATTCAGTATAAAATTGTGTTATGATGATAATCATAGATAATTCTGTTTCATTAAATGTGGCTAAATACGAAGAACTATCTCTCAGCATAATCCCTCAGACCTTATTTTTAAACCAAACAATAATCGTGTAACCTAATTGAAGTATTAAGCATAATATTTTGGTCTAATCTTGATTCCAAGAATCTTATAGTAGGGATCCAGACTAAGTGTAGCAAAAATAATGCAATACAAATCGTTATGCAGTATCGATTTGAACAAGCATTCCCACCAGGAATGAAACGCTTCAAATGATTCGGAACTTAGTACAAATAAATTGAACAGACTTACATATATAGAATTATCAGATGCAATAAAATACAGTATTAGAGATAATCATTTTAATCCTTACTAAACTCGGGTTACCGCCAGTTTCAGTTAAATTATCATTTACATCAAAACAACAAGTGTCCTATCACTACATGCGTTGTAACAATGATAATGTTCGTTCATGTATTGATTGGTTGGGAATTTGATTACGTATGCATTGGTTCCTTAACATGCAAAAGTGAAAATAAATTAAAGTAACAAAATATGTTCTGCGGACTGTGCCACATATTTTCTTCCTTGTATTGCTGCCATTCTATTTTCAACGAAGGATCATTAAAATTACACTATTACTGAGTTTATTGGTTGACGGTTATTCAAATTTTTCACATTCACATTTTTTGATCAAAATATTTAATATTATCTCTAATCGCTGTTTATAAAATAATTAAGTTTATACGTTCTCTGTCTTGAAACTTATTATGATATAAATTAGTTTCATTTGTCCAGATTTATATGTTGAGGTTGTTCGTATCCAAAATTGATCTTTTAAGTATCAGGAATCAGAACAAATTGGCTCAAATGGCACGTTCCCCTTGATATTTGGAGATTTGTGCCTTGCCATCAATTTGTTTTTAGCATCATTTTCCCGATATATAAGAGGGAAGGATTGAAAGGAAATGGTAAGGGTTGGACTAGGAGGATGGGAAAAATTGACGACACAAAAACACATAAAAGCAGAAGTAAATTCTGCACCCCTAAGGGATGCTGAACAATCTGCTGAGGATCACATTTAGTGGAAGCAGAAGGAAATTCTGAACCTCTACGAGGTCCCGAACAGTCTGCTGTTAATAAAACCTCCAACCCCCGAGAGGATTTAGAGATCTTACAAAAGCGACACCATTCTGCACTCTCGGAAGAATGCAGAACGACTCGCAGTATGTACGAGCAGAAGTAAATTCGGTACCCCCTAAAGGATGCCAAACAATCTGCTAAACCCTATTTAAGGTGAATACAGAAAGGATTCATTCACTCCAGGAAGAACGATGAACTCTTCTGAATATAGCTTCTTACCACATTGGGTGAGAAACGAGAGAATATCCTTAAATTGTAGCTCCGCATACACAGACTCACCCATGTATGGAGAACCAAAAACCCGGATGCGTAGTTGCGTCAATGCGGGATGATATGAAGTACCATAATCGCATTCACACAAATCATACGAATAATACTCAGCACGTTGAATAGTAGCCATGCGATAATTGAGTTTGCAATGTCCAGTCAGAGCCCTGACCAGAATACTTCAATGATACTTGGAGAAATGCAGTAGACACTTTGACATTTTCAGATTTAAATCTGGTAGAAATGCTTTTGTCTGAGCGCAAGTTTGCAAGCTGCGCCAGTTGCTGGCGTGTTTGGATGCAGCCCAAGAACGAATCTTGTGCTTCATCCAACTAGTTGAAAGTGGTAAAGCTGGTTCAGGACCAACGAAATCATTCGTTGCACCAGCTCTAGCCAACTCATCAGCCCATTCATTTCCAGTAATACCAGAATGGCCGGGTACCCATAAGAAGTAAACAGCATTTGAAATGCTGAGGTCTTCAATTTGAGTTCGACATGCGATCACTAGATTCGACCGTGAGTCATTCGAACTGAGTGCTTTTAAGGCTGCCTGACTGTCGGAACAAAAATAAATACGTTTACCACAGATCCTCTGCTGAAGTGCCGATTGTACTCCACACAGAATTGCGTAGATTTCTGCTTGGAACACAGTACAGTATCTACCAAGTGAATGACACTGCTCCAGCCTCATTTCACGACAGTAGACACCAGCACCAGCACGACCATTTAACAGAGAACCGTCCGTAAAACAAACTATGTGTTCATCAAGTTGTCGTTCCAGACAACCAGACAACCATTCCTAACGAAGAGGATAGCTCACATTGAATGTTTTAAAAGGAAAACTGCATGTGAGAGTTAGGTCACTAGGAGCGAGTAAAAACTCATCCCACGTAACCATTTGAGACCACAAGCGAGTGTGGCTGGTAGCATAATCTAATGGGTTACTGTTCCAAAGCCCTGTAACCCTAAGACGGTATGCACAAGATAATGCTTCTTGTTTTAGGAACACATGTAGTGGTTTAATACACAGTAGCGCCCCTAGAGCAGCATTAGGAGTTGTCGTGAATGCTCCTGTCATCGCCATTAGGACCATCCTTTGGAGATGATTTAGCTTTGACTGAACTGTCGCGACTTCTCCTTTCTGCCACCATACAAGACATCCATATGCTAAAATTGGTCTAACAATAGTTGTGTAGATCCAATGAATATATCTGGGTTTGAGTCCCCATGATTTTCCAAAAGCTCGTCTGCATTGGCCGAAAGCCATGCAAGCTCTTTTAATTCTGAAGTCAATGTGAGCAGACCAATTCAGTTTTGAGTCAAGAATAACCCCGACGTATTTAACTTCATCGACCACAGTGACCTCTGAACCAAAGAACTGCAACGGACGAGCTCCTGTAATTATCCTACGATGAGTGAAAAGCACCATTGATGTTTTGCCCGGATTTACAGATAACCTGACAACACCATTGTTCCAACCTGACAACACCATTGTTCAACAGATCGCAGGGCTTGCTGGATTAAATCAAAGAGAGTGTTAATGCTTATACCGGTCATCAATATATGATAATCGTCGGCAAAACCATAAGTCGGAAATCCAAGGTTATTAAGTTTCCTTAACAAACCATCAGCGACTAGGTTCCATAAAAGTGGGGATAGTACACCACCTTGAGGAAAAACCCAAGATATTCCGTTCACGACTGCAATGTTTAACCTACTGCAGCCATTCAGCCATCGGCACGGAAATACACCTTGACTTAGGAGTTCCTATTTTTGTGGCCTTTTACGACATGGAACAGGAAACCAGTGGATCAATTCTTGGTAAAAATAATTCCGTCGGATATCACACGGCTTACCTGTTTGGTGGACTTATACCACCGGTACAGGTGGACCGTAGCGTTATTCTTAGCCAGTTGGGAAACCGCTACCGACACTACACGGTTATCTAGGCTGCTCAGAGAGGGAAGTTAACATTGATGGTCAACTTCCATGGATGGCCGAGCAGCCGGTGCCACATATTTTCTTCCTTGTATTGCTGCCATTCTATTTTCAACGAAGGATCATTAAAATTACACTATTACTGAGTTTATTGGTTGACGGTTATTCAAATTTTTCACATTCACATTTTTTGATCAAAATATTTAATATTATCTCTAATCGCTGTTTATAAAATAATTAAGTTTATACGTTCTCTGTCTTGAAACTTATTATGATATAAATTAGTTTCATTTGTCCAGATTTATATGTTGAGGTTGTTCGTATCCAAAATTGATCTTTTAAGTAACTTTGAAATCATCATAATTGACTTTCATTTAAAGGATAGAATCCAAAAATTTTCAAATGTAACAATTTGTTGAAAGCATCAAAATAGAGTAGCATCAATTATTCTGAAAGAATCTTATTGTCATTTTTATCATTCGCCAAAAATGTAAACACTAAAAGTAAAGCAAGTTTGTATTTTGTGACTTTTAGTGCATCCACCATCATCTTTATTTTTGTATTTATTATGGGTACCTAAGAATTATTTTATCTTAATGTAATCGTGATCGGTCGTGTCTTGCATACAACCCTCCAATTTTTGAATAAATCTAAGAACTTCACAAAATTCGAGGATGACAAATTTAGTTAGCTCGAAGTTACCGTTCCAACGTTTTTAGGCTTGGTATTTGGAATGTTAGACTACAAAGTAAATTAAAACGGATATTTTTTACCGAAATTTAGACTAACTCATAAAAGCCCACATTATTTGTGATATCATTTACAGTTATTCTAACTTGCTTCTGAGCTGTTCATTTTGATGAAAATATTACAAAAGCTCCAAAAGATATCACAAGTCGTATATTATGCAGAACTCAATATTCAAGTTGCTCTCAAACTGTTAGGTTGCAGCTAGTAAAGCATATGGTTTGTATGTTATTGAAGTTTCAAACAAGTTCCCGAAAAAATACAATATCGATACTTAAATAGAGGTAATTCTGGCAGCAAATCCATTTTTTCCCGTCGACGAATTCGCTCGAAATCGAATAACTAAGCAAACCATTTGCAGCTGCGGATTTATAAACTAAAATATTTATCACATTTAAACCAGTTCAGTCGATCTCGTACGTACAAGAGCGCCAGAGGAAATGTAAACTGCTTTTCGTCAAGGCTGTTCCAAAGTTCAAAATAAAATAATATCAGACAGCTCGAAAGAAAACAGATTTGGATTCAAAATGCTATTATCCTTTAATACCTTCATTAAAAGTTTTTCTGTTCGATTCCTACTATTGCTCACCGGTTCCCGTAGCTTAGAAGGCCAGCCACGTAAAGAACACAAACACACACACACTCATCCACATTGGAACCCGTATCCATCAATAAAATGTCCATAAATCATATGGGGTTGAAGGTTTCCCTCGGCCATACGTCATTCTCCCACAGAAAACTATTCGTCTTCCGTACTTCGTGCTCGTGTTTTCCTCCTCTGGCTGCGACCTGGGACATTGAGCAGACCAGTATGGGATTCTGCTGACTCAGAGCTCTGCAAAATCCGATTCTGTAGTTCGTCTATTGCGAAATTGCTTGCGTCAATGAGTGACACTAGCGAACGGAGGGGGGGTCGGTGCCAAGGGGGGGTTGGGTAGGTCAAGAACAGGCTCTTTCGTTCTCTCTTTCTGTCTTTCTCTCGTTCTCAGCTAAAGTACCTCCTCACGGGGGTGGGTGCACTGGTCAGCTCCAAGCATTTGTCGCATTCTTTCTTCCGATCCCAACGTCGAATCACGACAGAAAACATCAACTCAAGCCCCCACCCGGGCAGTGCACTGCTCCTCTCGGTATGGCAGCAAGTCGAGAGTTGGAAAAATTCATGCATTATTAATCCGATTATAATGATTCGGAAATCTCTCCGGTACTTTGCGCCACTCCACAGCCCTTTGAATAGTAAGTCTCCCGGAATGGCTCTCGCTCATGAATGGGACCACGTATGGGTGAAAGGTGCAGGTCTGGGGTCACGTGCTCAGCAGGTATTCAGCAGTCCCTCAAATCACCAGGAAGAAGATAATTGGCGGTGCTTCAACCGCCTCACCCCAAATCAATACAAATGCTTACCGGAAATAAAGTGTTTTGTTGTGAGATTTTATTCGGAGTGCTAACGGTATCTGGCATCAAACGGATGTCTGATTTAATTCTTTTTTTTTTGTTTTTGAAAATTTAATAACCGCTTCTGACGGAAGAACTCTGAGCACACGAAGAATGAACAGAATGACAGTTGGCCATGAATAAATGACACGAGTGTTGTCGTTATTTTTACTTTTCTTTGAAGTCTAGATTTACTGAGTACTCAGGAGCAGCTTTTTGTTCTGTTATGCAAGTTTATGACGTAAGATTGGCCACCATAGTAGGCTAGGCCTCTCAAAAGATTGATTGTAACTGTTTGTTTTCGGTGGTACGATATCAATCTCAGGGAACAAAACTGATTGATTTACCATTCTCCTACACAAGCCAGACCCGTTTTGTTGTCCTTTTATGATCGACATTCGACGGGTGACGAATTCGCAGCAATGGAACCGAGCAATGGAATGACATTTCTCGCCTGCAGTGACAAGCGGCTCGAATCAAATTATAGATCTTTAAATTTGGCGACTTGACCCAAAAAAAAACTCAAAGAAATCATTCCAAACATTAGCCGGGTTTGCGAATTTTCTCGTCGTCGTCGTCGTCGTTGGCGAATGCTTC
Source organism: Malaya genurostris (assembly GCF_030247185.1). Lineage (NCBI taxonomy): Eukaryota > Metazoa > Arthropoda > Insecta > Diptera > Culicidae > Malaya > Malaya genurostris. The sequence continues at coordinate 336,556,245 of NC_080571.1, read as the reverse complement.
AAAGTTGCTTGGTTGATTTAATTTTGGGATAACATTCCAAAGGTCTGTAGCATAAACGGCGTGCCACACCGTTCGGACCACTGGCGGCTGTGGTAGGCCATGGGATTCGCCATGGGAAACGGTGCGATGCGAGAGCAAAATCGAAACTTAATACCACCTGAATCTATCGCAGATTGGCACAGCCGGACCACGACACGGCAACCGAACCGTGTGAGCGTATTTTTCGCCTTATGATGATAAATTAACCTTCCGCCCGTCATCCGGCCAATCTATGCAAGCCAATTGTTTATCGGCACTGAAATTGATGGTGCTGTTGATGAGTGCCATAATAGCGGAATCAATACTCTGCTCTGGTTGGTGCCAGGCGAAGGCAGTACAGCGGGCGGTGAGGAACTGGTAATAGATTTCTTTAATAACGGGTTTATTTTTTGCGCCTAGGAAAGCATATGAAATCATTTTTTATATAATAACCATGAAGAAGAAAGGAATCTTTTGTACTAATTGACTGCAAAGGATTTTACAAAATGCAACTTAAATAATACAACTGGATTATAAATATTTATAAAAATTGGAACAAAATCAAATTCAAAATCTTTGAAGAGGGAGCCATCGAACTTTTATTCCATTCCTCAATGCGTCGAGTCTGATAAAAAAGTACGTTTTTTGAGATACTTGAGTTTGAGTCCATGAGGGTAAGGAGATAAACCAAAAGGCCAGAGTACGGAATGTTTGAATATTTTTCATAAACAGTTATAAAAAAATATCAAGTATAAAATGGACGAAGACGGCCGATTCTCTCCTATCCTAACTCTTGATTTTTGTGGTCTTATCAAGAGCTAGAACATGGATCCATAAGTCCCGGGACTAACCAAGAAAAACACAATACTTTGGCAAAACTCTACTTTATTCACCAACATAAGGAGTGTGTCGAAAATAAGCCATCCACAATTTTTTTTGAATTATGTTAAAAAAGGATATATTATTTAAACGAAAAATTGATACTTTATTGTACGAGGCTAAACTTGAGCATAATGAAAACCGGATGAAATTTAAGTTATTCTTTCACAAATTTTCGAACTTTTGATCGAACGCTCTTCATCAAGTTCTGGACAAGTGTTGCATCGCATTTTATTGACGCTTGAGCCCAAATTTTTATGAACTCCTGTATGTTCCCAGCTGCCTTATCAGTCTTCTTGAAGACCCTCTTCACGATTGCCCGGTTACGTTCGAAGGTGTACTATTCTTCGTATATAAAGGCAGCAATCTCTTCTGGAGACACTTAGATCGATAGATTTCTGCATTTTTAGTTCCGGTAGTGTAAAAAATGGTTGACTTCAAACCACAGGAACATATTGCTTGCCATACCACCTTTACATAAGCCTCATCGTCCATCAAAACGCATGAAGTCGGACACTGCAAAAGACGCGAATACAATTTCCGGGTGCTTGTTGCTGCTCGCTTCTTCTGTTCTACACTTTGTTTCGAGATTTTCTGCTTCTTGTAGGTCTTCAGGTGATTTCGCCTCTTGATACGCTCGATACGACACTCGTTCCTGCTTTTTTGACCAAATCACGTATTGGCATTGATTTGTTCTTCATGATTAGAGATACCACTTTCTGGTCCAGTTACGGGTTGAAAGAACCGGGTTTTCTGCCTCTTGCTGGTAGCTCATTCGAAGAATAGTGTTCCCCAAACTTATTATTGATGGTTTCAACACTGGCATAATGAATTCCAAACCGCTTCGCCAATTTTCGCATAGTAATACCCTTCTCACTTAGCCATGTGTCCAGAACCTTAATTTTCTCTTCCTTTTGAATACGCGACATTTTGAAAACGCAGAATTTCAACCGCATAAACAAGTAAACAAACGGAAGCTGACAGCCAAACTCACAGCATGCTGTGATCTGAGCATAAAAATAACGTGCTTAATCCACCTAGCAGTAAGATGATACCTTTTTTTATCAATCCGCATGTGTTTTTTGCATGAATATTATTCGGTGTTTTAGTTCTCATGTCATTATTTTAATGACAGTCGTTTCAAGCTCTATGATAGTTGAATATAGAACTATTTGGATTGATTATAGCTTCGTTGGAAAGTCTGAATGTTACAGGAAGATGATCTGAGTCAAAGTCAGCATGTGTAATCGGTTCACTACAAATGTGACTTTGATCTGTTAGAACCAGATCAATTGTCGACCGGTTTTTCACGAAAGAGAAACAAGTCGGATTGCTGGGATAAAGAACTGTGAAGTAAACAGCTGAGAGTTGATTATGAAGTATTTTACCATTACTGTTATTTTGCCTACAATTCCACTGGACATACTTAGCATTTAAGTTCCCTATTACGAAAAATTTCGGTCGATATCTTGTGAGTTTTTGCAAATCGCCTTTGAAGAAATTAACCCAGGTTGGCAGTTCAATGCATAGGACGCTGGTCTTACAAGCCAGTTGTCGTATGTTCGAGCCCCGACATGGAAGGATTCTTAGTGTCAGTAGGATCCATAGTACTAGCCATGCAATGATTCTGTACACTAAGAATCGGCTGCAAAGTCTGTTGAAACAAAAAGGCCAAATTCCACAAAAGGAATGTAATGCCAAGACTTTGCTTTAAAGAAATTTAATTGTTCGGCGGTGCATTGGAATGGCAAATATGCTCCAGCGATGGAATAAATTCCATTGAATTCCCAAGCTTTCAATAACTTTAGTATTGAAAGAAGGTAAAATTCGATGTTTAATTTGCCGTTGGACAAAAATGGCAACTCCACCACCCATTCCAGTAAACCTGTCAAATCGATGAACCACATAATGTGGATTGCTTTTCATTTTGACATATGGTTTACGAAAAGTTTCTGTCACAATAGCAAAATGAATTTTGTGAACTTTGAGAAAATTATAAAATTTATCTTCACTCGATTTTAAAGATCGAGCATTCCAATATAAAATATTCAAATAATTATTTAACAGCACTGTTAAATTTTAAATTCATTTTAATATTATTTGCAAATTGCCATCCGATTTGAAATGCTTCAAAAAGTGATGAAGTCGAATTCATACGGATGATCATTTGAAAAAGTTGATCTTGTAGGTAGATAATTTTATTTTCAGTTATATCGCCTAAATCGACTTCGTTTAAAGAAGCGAATGGTATTGAAGGAATATTGGTAGGTAGATGTTTACCTGTTACACTAGTGTAACTGCCAATAGAAGAAGATGATTTGGCCGACCTACCTATTAATAAATTGAGTTCGTTAGAAGATGAACTGTAAGGTATTCCTGTGTTTTGATTATTTACATTAGAAGAATTAAGAGGCATTTGTCTACCTGTTACCAAAGCGTAACTGTCATTAGAAGATGATGACGAGGTCGATCTACCTTCTAATAAATTGTGATCGTTAGAAGACGAATTGGAAGGCGTTTTTTGATTTAAATTCGAAGAAATAAGTGCATTAGAAGAAACAGGCGTGGCATTTGCACGGTTTTTTGATTTTCAGGTATGTTCTGTGAATTTAAGGCCGTTGATTTGACTTGTTGTCTACACAGAAAGAAAAGATGAAACTTACACGACATGTAAACCGATAGTACTATGAAATAGACATCAATTGAAACGAAAATCTGATTTAAAACCATGATTGATGTAAAATTACATTAAAATTCATTTAGTTTCTCATTGAACAAGACTGTATATTTACAAACCGCTTCGTTTTGTAATGTAAATTTCCATTCAATTGCCTGCTCCAAATATGTGCATGAAAATAAACGTAAAATCACAAAATATTTTTATCTGTGTAAGCGAACGAACGTTTAATTTTTTTTTTCAATTTGAACATGAAAATTTATCAGTGGTTTCATTCATTGGACAAACGTCTTTCGAATGCGATTTACCACAATTCAAACACCGTATATCCATATGACAATTTTTGGTTCCATGGCCGAAGCCTTGGCAACGACGACATTGCGTTAAGTTTGCAATACGATTATGCCGTTTATAATGTTCCCAATTAATTTTAATGTGGGAAATGAAACGTACTTTTTCTAAAGTTTTCAAATTGTTGACATCACTTCGATTGAAGTGTATTAAGTAAAGTTCATGGGAAATTCCAGAGCGTGGTTTAGAAGTACCATTCGCTCTTTTTTTCTCTCCCAAGTAATACTCTTGGGAAGAGGCAAAACCAAGTAATTCTTTTAGTTCATTTTTAATTTCATCAGTACTTTGATCATTTGATAAGCCTTTCAAGACAGCCTTGAAGGGTCTGTCTGATTTCATATCATATGAATAAAATTTATGAAGTTTCTCGGACAAATATCGAATAAGACGTTCGTAATCTTCCAATCCATCAACCAAGACTCGGCATTCTCCTCTTCGTCCGATTTGAAATGAGACTTTTACTTACGGGAGCAAAGTAGAAAGCTCAGTACGGAATGCTTTGAAGTCGGAAATCATAACCGTCACTGGAGGCATAGTTTGTTGTTTCTTCCCAGAACGACAAGCGTCCATTTTGGGAATTTTAAAAGAATTTTCTTCTATGTCGCTACAATCGGATTCAGGAAGAATCTCGTAAATATTGTTAGGCGGCATAGAATCAACGGAAGGGAAATCCGTCCTGTTCCTTCAGCAATTATGTCCCGGGTTGGCGGTTCAATGCATAGGGCACTGGTTTTACAAACCAGTAGGTACGTTCGAGCCCCGACCTGGAAGGATTCGTAGTGTGTCAGTAGGATCGTAGCACCAGCCATGCAATGGTTCTCTACACTTTGAATCGGCTGCGAAGTCTGTTGAAACAGAAGATCAAATTTCACTACAGGAATGTAATAGCAAGGTTTTGCTTCAGCAATTATAGTCATTAAAATGTTTTGAATCCAAAAATCGTACTATATAATAGACTATACTTACCTTACCTAACAGCTATAGGCCCGGGGTGTCCTTTGCTGTATCAAACATACGTCTCCACATAACTCGGTCCATGGCTGCTCGTCGCCAGCCACTCAAGGCACGGATGCTTCTGAGATCACTCTCCACTTGATCGATCCACCAGCTGTTGCAATTCATGATTCATACGCCGTCTCCACGTTCCGTCTTCCATCAGCACTTCGCCATAAATGGAGAGAACAACCGGTCTAATTAGCGTTTTGTAGATGGTCAATTTCGTGCGGTGGCGTACTTTTCTCGATCGGAGGGTTTTTCTGAGTAAAAAGTACCCACGATTTCCTGCCAAAATACGTCTATGAGTTTCTCTGCTGGTGTCATTATCGGCGGTCACCAGTGAGCCCAAATACACGAACTCGTCAACTACCTCGATATCGTCACCGTCTATCAATATTCGTGGTGGGAGGCGTAGTGTTTCTTCTCTAGAATCTCTCCCTCTTACGTATCTTGTTTTTGACGCAGGCCCGTGCGCAGGAATCATCCATGGGGGGGGTTTCAAGGGGAGAGGGGGGTGTCCAAAAATGTAAAACGAATTCTGACAGGATCGTGCGGGGGGGTTTCAAATTATGTCAGTTTATAAATTGATAAAAAATTGATAAAAAAATATGAATTGTCAAGTTATTTGCACTTTAATAAAATAAGTAATCCATTGTTCATGAAACTTAATTTTTAAAAAATTCTTCATGGGGGGGGTTAAAACCCCCCCCCCCTGCGCACGGGCCTGTTTTGACGCATTTATGACCAATCCGATACGCCTAGCTTCAGCTTTCAGTCCGATGTAGGTATCCGTCATCTTCTCAAGGTTACGTGTTACAATATCAATATCGTCAGCGAAGCAAAAAAGTTGTACGGATTTTCGGAAGATCGTGCCACTCGTGTCGATCCTCGCTCTTCGAATGACACCTTCCAGGGCAATATTGAACAAGATACAAGAGAGTCCATCACCTTGCCGTAGCCCTCTCCGAGATTCGAAGGGACTCGAGAGCGTCCCAGATACTCGGATGTAGCGCCATTGCTCTTCTCGATCTATTGTATCGTATGCCGCTTTGAAGTCAATGAATAGGTGATGCGTGGGTACGTTGTATTCACGACACTTCTAAAGTACTTGTTTTATCGCGAATATGTGATCCGTAGTGGCGCGGGCTCCAGTAAATCCCTCTTGGTACGGCCCTTCGAATTCCTTAGCTATTGGTGATAGACGACGGCAAAGGATTTAGGAGAGTACCTTGTAGGCGACGTTCAGCAATGTGATTGCGCGGTAATTGCAACAGTCTAGCTTATCGCCCTTTTTGTAGACGGGACATACAACTCCATCCATCCATTCATGCGGTAGAATCTCCTCCTCCCAAATCTTGGAAATCATCCAGTGCCTCTCCTCCATGTTTTCTCCTGGCAACTAGTCATTGCCCGCGGCTTTGTTGTTCCTCAGCTTGCCGATCTCCTCACTTATCTCCGACAGATCAAGGGCAGGGAATCTGTCGTCAGCTAAGCGTGCACCCAGATTGATTCCTGTACCGTACTCTGTATCTTGTGCTTCGCCTTTCAGATGCTCGTCATAGTACTGCTTCCACCTGTCGATCACCTCACATTCGTTCGTGAGAAGGTTACCACTGGTACCTCTGCACATTTCGGCCTGTGGCGTGTAGCCTCTACGTGAGCGGATCACCTTCTCATAGAACTTCCGTGTGTATTGTGCACCGTCGATAGTTTTGAGCGCATATAAACCGCGACAAGGTAGTGGTGAGAATCAATATTGGCACTGCGGTAAGTGCGGACATTGATGACGTCGGAGAAGAATCGCCCGTCGATGAGAACGTGGTCGATTTGATTTTCCGTATGTTGATCAGGTGATCTCCAGGTGGCTTTGTGGATATGTTTGCGGGGGAAGAAAGTGCTTCGAACTACCATTCCTCGGGAGGCTGCAAAGTTTACGCATCGTTGACCGTTGTCGTTTGTCTTCAGCCCGATCACAGGCCTGTACATTGCCTCCCGGCCTACCTGAGCATTCATGTCGCCGATGACGAGTTTTACATCCCGCCGTGGACAGCTGTCGTAGGTTCGTTCCAGCTGCGCGTAAAATGCTTCCTTCTCGTCATCGGGTCTCGTCTCATGTGGGCAGTGCACGTTGATGATGCTGTAATTGAAGAAACGGCCCTTGATCTTCAATACGCACATTCTATCACTAATTGGCTGCCACCCAATCACGCGATGGCGCCTCTTGCCCAACACTACAAATCCCGTTCTGTTGATTGTGCCACAGCTCTGGTAGAAGGTAGCCGCTCGATGCCCACTTTTCCATACCTTCTGTCCCGTCCAACAAAGTTCCTGCAGTGCTACGACATCGAAGCCGCGGATTTGAAGCTCATCATGCAACATTCGGTCGTATCCTGGGAAGCCAAGCGATTTGCAGTTCATTGTGCCAAGCTTCCAATCGTAGTCCTTTGTTCGTTGCGTAGGTCTTTGCCGAATATTCCGAGTCGTATTTATATCCTGATTATTCGTAACAATAATAGACTATGATGTTGCTTAAAAGGAACAGTGCGAAAACCGAAATATGACAGAACATCTTGAAAAAGGAAACTGTACACACTCATCCAAGTGTTTAGAAACAATTGCATATTACAGCATAAAAAATCACACAAATATTATATATATTCTTTATTATATTACATAAAAACAAAACATGTGAGAAGTATGTTATCACTTTCGTAGTGCTACTTTCCAAGCAAGTCGAAGTGATTGTCCCATTTTTTAAGACTTCTTATTGGGTTCGCGATTCAAAATGGGTTGCAATGAGGTTGTAACACAATTTTATTGGCGTCCTCTCATTATGCTACTAACAGAGACGGCGTTCTATTTGAGCATGACGTGTATTAAATGGAGATGGACGTGAATTAACATTTTAACAAGTGCGCCCGAAACATTAGAAATTTTTGAAATCATTCTTAGGACTGCCGAACTTGCCAGTTCAACGAATCCCATTGTAACCGTGCTATTTACTGATTTCGTTGACCAAACCCATTATTCATCGCCCTTTGCTGAAAATGGTGTTCGTCGAAAATGACACCTCGGTGACGGACGACTGTTGAGTCGCGTAATGCAGAAGCCAACCAACGAACTGGACCGGTCCAGTCATGCCTTGATGGACAGCGGAGCGCAGAGTTCGAGTGCGACGGAAACAACAACAAAAAAATACATCACGAAAGGGGATGCCAGGTGAGATTGTGGTTTCATTTTAAATGCTAATTGTCGGAGAATCACGTTTCCTCCGGTTCAGGCGAATCATAAAAAAGCTAAAACATTTTGTATTATATGATGTAAGCTTTCTTGTCTTTACATTGACAGGTCTTCGTCGTCGATGTGGGTGTTGAATGGGACGGAAAGCAAATCAAATAAATTGAATTCAGAAAGCAGTTCCAGTTCATGGCGGCGGCGGCGACGACGGTGCTCCTTACCGGATTGCAGTGATGATGATCTGTCCGAGGTGAGCCGGTTGGTTTTTGTTGCAACCGGGAGGGGGTGGGGATTTGGCTGTTTTCCATCCAATTACATTTGGTTAGACGATAGGAATCAAGAAACTTTGTTTAAACTTTATTGCCATTAGTTTCTCAGGATGTTGCTTGGCCTGTGCCAGAAGTCAGCTCCTGGATAAAATTGTACAAAACGGAATGGTTGATTCTGGGTCATTCAACAGCGGTGCCGGCGAAACCGGATCGGGCGCGCCAGGAGTGTGTAACCTCAAAGACTCTGAAACGGAAGCCAATGGTTCTTTTGCGTGCGGTTAAACTTTGCCTTGTACGATCGTAAGGCAGCTGGCAGCTTCAATGGGATCTCGGGTTGAAAAGGAAGAGTGATTTACATTTCATTCGTCTTGAGCCAGCCAAGTAGTAGTAGTACCGATAGCAGGAGAAGCAACGGCATAGGATTGCAATAATATTGCAGCTCCAATTGCTGCTTTTACTTCATTTGGAAATTAGTTTTTCCACCACACTATCCGGTGGCGTTGATCGTCTTCTAGTGAGAATTGCCATATTGCGGCCAACGGGAGAATTAACCTTACTGCAGTACGCTTCGGGTACAACTAGGTCAATGGTCGACCGGATTTAACTTTGAAGCTGTCTCAGAAAGCGGTTCAATAAATCAAGGTTTCCGATTTGCTGACTTTCGACATTCAAATGAATGATTTATAGTGGGTGGTGGTTTCGAACGTTTTGCAAACAGATTAATGAGATTAAGTTGTACTAACATCGTTGGAGTTCCAGGGCAAAACCGAAAAATTATTTATGGAAGTAATATTTGAAACCAGTCTAAAGAAGAAAAAAATCGATTCTAAAAATGAGTGCAAACGTTGTCCAGCTAACCACGAACAGAACGAAAAAATTAAACGAACAAAGTCTTAAAACGACTGCCGGAAAAACCGCGGGCCATTACCAATAATTGCCTTCGCTTCCCGCCCGACCGATGTTTCTTGAGAAACAACAAATAATTAATTCATCGGGAAACTTTCCATTCATTCGGGAAACCCCCTCAACATCGCCGGTAGCGGCCTGTCACAAATTGGACATCATCTGCAATCATGTACTTCATCCAATATTGATAGGCCCCCATTCAACGGATCGGAACGGAACAAATCGGTACTAGATTTTAAAGGGCCGGGGGGTGGTGGGAGTAATAATAGAACAATTGGGGTTCGATTCTGCTTCCCTCCCCCCACGGTGTAGGAATCAGTGCAATGGCCAGCAACAAAACGGCTTGCCAGCATTATTTCATTTTCGTCATCCGTGCGACATTCTCCCAGCTGAAAGCCGAGTGCCGGTGGCCGAGCAGCAAGCAACAGACTGTGACCACGTGCGGCCTGTGGACAACCTACAGCCAACCAAATTACTGGTCCTCTTGATATTTTTCGTTTCAATTATTCATACCTGCCCTGTTTCACCCCCTGTCCGGCGGTAACCAGCGTCGTCAGTTCCATTCCGCTGTTGGACCACCCTTCATTCGTCAGTCTCGAGAAGGGGTTTCAAACGAGCCGGCTAGTGGGGACACACATAATCGCTTGTGAACTAACAAATAACTGGAATAATATGAAAAATAAATATTATTCCAATATTCAACAACGAAAAACCGGGTGCACCGAATCGTTCGTACAGCTGTCCGTGACTAGTGGAACCGGGAATTGGGTAATTCGTGGGCGACAATTTTCGGACCCGAAAAAGGGGGGGGGGGGGATGGATGACACTGTGGAAACCAACCTCCTCTCGGGAGAGGTTGATGGTAGGATGGTTTCTGGAAAGAAAAGAATAGTAAATACTATGGTAATTGGGACTGAAATTCGTCACACACACACACCCGCACTCGGCCAATTGATTGATTCAACCCGTAGAAGGTTTCGATTGCGGTTCGGGATTGAAATTGACAGACTTGATTGGGATTCGGAGTATCTTTTTGGGTCGACAGTGGACTCTTTTGGTGTATGTGTGTGTGTGTTTGTCCTCGGAGGATTTCGAGCGCTGGCAGAGGCCTGATAATCAATAGGCTCCGATGAAGCTCCGTTACTCGGATTATTTTCGGATCGCACATTAAGGAAGGATTTTTTTCTACCAGCTCACAAACACTTTATGGGTTGGATATTACACACAAAATTATGAGTGCATGTGAGGAAAAATAATCTGAACCCTGTTTTAAGCCTTGAATTTATAACTTCCGTATATTGCACCGGCGATTTTTCTTTGACTTTGGTTTCAAAATGTCTCGAAAACAGCTACCCGCATCGTCTTGATGTCAAAGAATAATTTATTCTAAATTTAATGAGGATTACAAAAACAATAAGTTTGGCAATTGAGAACCCAGAATAGTTTAAAAACGGGCGTATTCTCATAAGCTATCAATTTTCTCATGAGCTATCAATTTTCAATTCATCATATATCTAAAAAATGACAGCATTTAGGAAACAGCTTTCTGTGAGCTTTTTCATTGAACGTAGCTTGGAGAATAATATTTCATTCATCAGATACATTTATTCCTATAAAAAGATCGTTTAACGAAAATTGTTAAAAAGTTTTTTTAAAGTTAAAAACTTTTTGTCGTGAATACGACTTACTTTACTATGGGGCGCCTTTTCAAAATTCACCCTCTGAGAGAGTGATAAGTTTTTGATCGTGAATATCTCCTGTTGTATTTAATGAATCAACATAATTCTTGCCACATGCCATCGGAAATATGATCACAATTTTATGATAAAATTTCAGTTGTGTGACATAATCTCAAATAGTTCAAAATCAAACTTTTCTGAAATGTTTGGTATAAACGAGTGTCAAAGAGGATAATTCATACGGCGCGTTTGCTTTTTTGCATTTTGAAAGCTCATAGCTCAGTAGAAGGATTTATATAATCTAACTACCAATAGAATCGAAAGTTTTCAACTTGAACGTGTATTGCAACAACATTGAAGTCTTTCAATAGTACATCGGAACGACCGAAATTAGCTCTGCGCCTAATTCGTATTACTGTTTTTGAATTAGTTGATTTTAACAACAAAATTTCCAAAATAACTATAAAATTAGTTAAAATTGAGAATTTACTTTGCTGAAAAAACTCTTAGTTTTAGAGAATGTGTTTAGTTGGTGAATATCCTGGACTCAAACCAGCAATATTTCAATCCAACACGAAATTCTCATTGACAACTGATTTTGTTATTAAAATCAGAAAATTTGTTTCTATTTATCTATTACCATCATTACTGAAGGACAGCACAAAAAAACTAAAACTGAAATGGGTATTATTAACAAGTTTATTAGCCAAAAACTCATGAGAAGTGTCAAAGCAAAACAATCCATTAAAAAGCTAAAAGGACAGTCTTATTGAAACTGCTTGAACATTGTTTTGATGTTTTTCGCATGTGTTCGATATATCTTTATTTAAATTTCTAAACCGATATGTAAAAATGTCGTAAACTGTTAGTGGAAATCGTATTTATTCAGAATTTGTGCGCACTTGAAGCGATTGTGCGTAATAATGTTTTTACGCGGAACAGTGAAGTGAATTTCGAATGTTTCACTCTAATTGTGATGAAGTTTTTTTGTATCTTCAAACCTTCCGAGCTGCGCCGTCCGGTGTACTATTTGTATTCGGTTTTTATTTTCCGAGTGCTCAAAGTTTTCAGTGAAAATGAAGAAAACAGTGATTTAGAAGAAAAAAAATCAAAAAGATGTTTACGTTTCGTTTATGTCTTTTTCTCCAACACAACATCGTATTTATACCTGCCAATATAGAAAAGACAACCGCGTCTGAATTTTTTTCGGCAGTAGTGTGCCATCTAGTGGCTAGTAGTCATTAAGGTGTTACCGTTTCGGTGACAGGGCGCCATATAGCTGCAGATTGCAGAAGCCAATTCAACCATTCATATTGGTTGAAAACAACATTATATTTCTTTAATTCAACTAAAAAATTAGTTGACTGGATATGAAGTGTGCCTTAGCTAAGAAATGACAGTACGTTTAATTTGTGAATTCAACTAAAAAAAATAGTCATTTCAACAAATATTTTATTATTATTAAGGGAATGAGAATAAAAAATCTAATTCAGCAAAAGTAAGATTTTTTTAGTTGTCTCAAAAAATAACTAACTAAAATCAGCAAATCAACTAAATTTTTCGCGAAAATGCTGATTTCGGTCGTTCCGTGCACTATTGAAAAACCTGTTTGATTTAACCCATGACAGCATCACCCAATCAAAACGCGAGATGTCTGCATCTATACAAGAGCATCCATATAAAAGTTGAGTGGTTAATTTTTCCTACCATTGGCTGAGAAACTGTTCCCGAAACAAGACACACGAGAGCAACATCGAGGACCTGTCGTCCCACTGTTTCCCGTTCTGCGAAGAGGAAAGGAATTTTAGCGAAGGGGCTGTCCGTACACTGATAAAAACTATCAATTGGAGAAGATTTGAGGTCGATTTAGAAAACTTTTTACGGTTATCGCCCTTTTCTGTGATGGTATACAATTTTTAACACACTCTACTCTGTATTTCCGGATCCGGATGAAATTCAGGAATTACATATGGGACTGTTCGATTTCGATCCACCCTAATGAAAACAAATTTTTAAAGCAGTGCTTTTTCTCAAACTTCGCAACAGCTTAAAGCTAATTTTATTGCAAGTAAATAAACAAAATAATAAACAAATTATTTCACTTTCGTTCTAATTGATTTGCTTACTTACATTAATAGTTTTTTCCCTTTTGTTCTCTTTCTTTAGAGGTTAGTTGCAGCGGCGTTCCGTCTGGTTTCCTACGACATCGAATTTCAATGATTTCAATAACCGTATAACAAAAATTCTAGATAAATAATTCTCACCTCCTACGGGCATGAAATATCTAAATTCTCACCGTAATTCTATCTAAATTCAGTAATTCTCGCACCTTTTCCACAGTAATTCTTGTCTTTTTACTAGCACAAATCTTACAATTCAAAGTATCCTTCTTTATGCTGTACTTCAGTTTTATTTATCTTGGTTCTTATGTATTTCACTTTCTCGCTTACGACATACTCACTGACAGCTATGCTCGCATCCAGGTTGCCATGGTTCTTCACACTTACGGGGTTGCCTCGTTCTGCTATGGTGAATTATGTTGCCGATGGGACGTATGCATCAGCGCGTACAGGGACCACAGGACCTTTCATTTGAACCTAACTTTGTGGAAAACGGTCGCTCCATCTATAAGAAAAGTTAGAACACATATTTTCATTTTTGTGCACATTTTACCCCATAAATCCGGAACCGGAAGTCGGATCCAAATAATATTCAGGAATTTTGTATGTGACCAAAACCCCTTTCATTTGAATCTAAGTTTGTGAAAATCAGTCATGCCGAGAAAAGTTAGTACAAAAAAACGTTACACACACACATTCACACACAAACATTTTGCGTACTCGACGAACTGAGTCGAATGGTATATGACACTCGGCCCTTCGAGCCTCGGTTCAAAAGTCGGTTTTCACAGTGATTGCATAACCTTTCTATATGAGAAAGGCAAAACTAGACCCCAACGTTTTCCTTTTCGTTGATTGTTACTTTGGGGAGGTTTAACATTGTAGCTGTGGCGGACTTTCTCGTGAAAACCCGTAGTTTTCACTTTGAGAAACCACCAAAAATTTAAAAAATTAAAAAAAAATCAAACAGAAACGTTGGGGTCTAGAAAAACTTCCACTCTAACAATGCTGCTTTGATTTGTTCACTTCTGATTAGTCAGCGCTGAGATACAGTGGACACCGCAAATCATGATTTTTAGGAAGCGTTCTCAAAAATACCTATTCTCTCAATATTCTTCCACGAAAAAAAAAACAAAATGTTCTTCGTATGATGCTTTTTATCATGCAAAATATTTGAATTAATTTTATTGAACTATAATTTTGAAAAAAAATCGCAAAAATGATGATTTTTTTCATCGTTTAGACCGTACACTCGAACCCCGTTGAAATAACGTTTGATTTGAATAAAATATAAACTTTTTTCGGATGTTGATAAAAAAAAGCCACGACAGATAGTTGCTTTCGATAACTATCACATACGACGTAATTATCTAAGCTTAACTACAAAAAAAATTCTACACCCTTGCGAGGGTTGGCCGGCGGATCTTACGCTTCAGGTTGGGTGGGTTCGCCGATTTGGATACCACGTCGATAATCGAGTAGTGAGACGACGCCAGATCCGGCCAGAATACCGCGTATTCGCAGTTATGGTATTTCTTGATGAACAACGCAACTCCCGGTAGGCATTTCGTACTATAAATTTCCCCGTAGAGCCACAGCAGCACCTTCTTGGGGACTTGGTGTGTGAGGCAGGGGTAGAAATAAAGACTGTCCCAGAAAGCATGGACGCACTTTGATTTCACTGTAAATAATTCACAAGTGTTAGATATTCAAATTTTATTCGATATACTGATAATATTAGACTACAACTACAGAATTCTCAACATTTGCTACTTAGCCATTGTAGACTAGCTGGCGCACCTTCTTGCGAACGTTCCTCATTAAATTCCGTACAGACTTCTTGGCGACAAGTTTCAACACTTTTTTCCAATCTTTTTCGAACTGTTGAATGGTTTCGGCTGCCGAGACATGTTTCCTAAGATGTGCCTTCGTTAATGCCCAAAATTTCTCAATTGGTCGAAGTCGTGGGCAAGTATAGCATTCTTCCGTTGATTTCGAGTAGTGGCAAGAAGCAAGATCTGGCCAGAAGACAACAGGATCCTTGTGGCTTCGAATCATGGGTCGAAGTAGTTTTTGTAAACATTCCTTGATGTATATTTCGCTGTTCATTGAGGCAGTGGTGATGAAGGGTTTCGAAATCTTACCGCAGCTATGAATTGCTTGCCAGACCATAGCTTTCTTACCCAATTTATCGACTTCAATCGATGTCTCGGACTGGTTTAACACTTGCCTTCTCGCACCGTACGATATTTTGGTCCCGGCAAGGATTTGTAATCGAGTTTCACGTAGGTTTCGTCGTCCATGATTATGCAGTTCGAATTTCCAGCAAGAATCGTATTGTACAGCTTTCGAACCCTCGGCCTGATCGATGCTTCTTGTTTCGGACTACGTTTTGGTTGTTTCTGCTTCTTATAGGTTCGAAGATTCAAACGTTCTTTAACACGAAGAACATTTGACTTCGAAGTGGCCACATCCCGAACTGAAACCTCCTTCTTTTGCTCGAACGCCTTCAGTATACGTTTATCCAACTGAGGGTTAGCAGGACCTTTTTTTCGACCCGTTTTCGGTTTATCCTTAAAGGTGTTATCTTCACCGAACTTCCTGATTGCATTTCGCACGGCTTTTTCACTTACTCCTTCCGTTTTTGCTATCTTTCTCAGTGACAGTCCGCATTCTGTGCATCATTTGTACACAATTTTTCGACGTTGTTCTGCTTAAAGTCCACGCATTTCGAAACAAACGAATGAAAACGAATAAACAACTGCACAAGTGGTTGAAGAAGAGTACAACAACAGGGCGCAGCCATAAAAATTGACAGATTCTGAACCATTGCGAAATGGCAGCGGTTTTTGGTTGCGCCCATACTTTCTGGGACAGTCTTTAAGCAAATTTTTTGAAGGGGCTGGGGTCCACTAGGAGATTGATAGTACCTATTAGCTCTCTCCGGCCAGTACCAGCCTAGATGCCGTGTGGAATCCGGCGAAAAAAAATGAACCAAGAATAGATCCACTGGGTTCCTACTTCCATGTCGTAAAAGGCGACAACTGCAGGGGTTTGTTTTTCCTTTCAGTTATCAGATATTTTCAATGTTCCACTTCTGATTACTCTATTTTACTAAATTATCTCTTCATTCAACCTATCAATTTCCATCTAGCTTCGGAGAAAGGTTTTATTTGGAATGTTTTCTTCTTCCATGTTATTGATTGTCTTTCGGGATTATAAATTGAATGATAAAAATCAACTATTGCGCAGATCCGTTGATGTTACAAAGTTAATAACAGAGATAACATATATCGGTATATTGAATACATAGTTAAAAATAAGCTTGATAATAATATTTCAAACAATAAATTAATATTTTTCTCGGTAGCCTGCTGCCCAGATCAACCGGTTTAACCAATTAATAATGTTAATAAATAATTAAAATAATAAAGCAAAAATAATACAGAATCAAAACGCGCGCGAAATCTGTTCGGGCCTGGCCGGCGCCGGTACTGATCAATGAATTCTGGGATTACCAGAAGATGTACATTGAAGAATGATTTACCAGTCCCAGGTCGGATCATCTAGAAACTCCCTGTACAATTTCAGCTAATCCCGATCAGTAACGGAGTAGCAACCAGGGGTGGTCGCTCAAGCTCAAGCTCAAGCTCAGTCTTTAAGCAAATTTTTTGATTCACAGTAAATAAAAATAGTCAGTATTATCTTTTCATATCACGTATGTATTGTAGATATTATAATAATCTTTGAAATGAATGATTTTTCATAAGATAAATTTTTGTTTTACTTAAAATTTAAAAAGGTCTTGAATTACGTTTCCCGCAATTTTAGTTTTGTTACCCAATTTTTTAATTTACGGTGTTCGTTTTTTTTAATTAATAATCGGAAATCTTGATTCACATTTTCATGCGCAAAATGGGCTTATTTCCACCTCTGGTGTGAAGTGAACTTCACATTAGGCCTCACTTCCTTCTGCGGGGATAGTTCGCCAGGAAAACTTTCACTGTTTGACTGGTTGCACTTTTCCCTGGGTCTTCCTCTTCAGCTTTCTTTGGAGCTTCGCTCAGGGTCGTCTGGAACCGGACTTTCTTTCGATGCTCTGATTGTTATCTAATAGTACCAAGTAGTTACTTCCCTGTTGTTGCCATCGCGGTTAGAGTTCTACTAATAGAGCTGTCAAATTTCGTCTGCTTACTCATGGGTTACTATGATTGATGCTGCATTGGTAGTTTTGTTAGTGCGAGTATTTTTCTAAAAGTAAAATCAGAATTTGAAGAAGTGCTTGAGGATTATAATGATAGTTTCATTAAAACGTTACTTTCGTTTGAATAACCTCCAATCTATCGTTTTGTTAGTGAGCAAGCTATCCTGATTTAATGCTCGAAACTGCCAACTCAATTCCAAATCATCAGATTCCAACAAACTCTGTGGCGTACTGCATTCAAATTGATCGTTTGTCTGGCAACCTGTACGGAAACTATTTCGACAAGATTCACCGTCCATCTGAAAGCTGACTCGGTATTCTATCAGAAACCGGTACACTTGGTTTGGCCACTAGATTCAGTTCCATCACTAGAGCCGGTAAAACTTGTTAAGCCCAGATAGGTAATTTTTCGTACCGGAGGGATCGATCTGCTATTTTGAAGTTTTTCTCAATTCTAATGCAAATGATATTCATCCCTTAAAAGTGCAAGGACGATTTTTTATAATATTTTGTTTCGATATAACTTTGCATGAAACGCGTAATCGCAAAAAATTGAAACATTTTCAGTATTTTGTTTTACAATAAAATTGTGCAATCAAAGATTAAATACATCATGAAACTACTGTGAGGTTGTTCGATCTGTTGACGTAGGGTTTTAAGAATCACTTCCATTATTTGTTCGGATTATTAGGGCAACAGTCGTTTGTGTCATCAATTCTTAGAGAATTTTGGTTACCCTGATCGTTTAGTTTGTTGAAATTGATAATGGTAGGTGTTAAACACGTTCTTCCAGTACTCCCTGATCGGCAAAAAGTCGATACTCGATCAAAATGTGTCTCGTGCGAAACGAACGGCGCACAAAAAATCCATAAACAGTCCAGTCGCTCATGTGCATAACACACTGCTCAAAAAGTTCCAGGACGGGAGACCAAGACGTTACAACTAAGCTCATTTGTCGGAAGTATGTGTCTAATTTTCACGTCAATCGCACTACAAACACTAAACCTACCTCCATATAAGTGACATTACTGATTCATTTATGAAAAAACACTGTAAATAACGAATTCCGTGTGTTGGAAAATTATTGCTTTTTAAAGGTTTGGATAGCATTATCCGCAACCGAATCCTATAAAAACAAAGATTTATGGTTTTCTGATTTAAAATGTGGCCAAATGAAGCAGCCAACCTGTAAAAATTAAGCAAGTTTTTATAATCGTGATGGATGAACGCAAAATCAAAGTTCGTGAGACTAGATGTGTTGAGGTGGTTAGCACGTCGAACGAATGCAACAACGCATCAATGAGTCAGAGAGCTGTTCGGAACTGTTTGAATCGCAATAAAATGGGTTTCTTGCATTGGTATGAAACAATGGATGAATCATGGATCCACCATTTTCCTCTCGAGCCATATCAGCATTCAAACGGGGAAAGCCGTCCGGAAACACAACAGGTAGCTGGAACAACCATGTCGTAAGTTTTTAGATTCTCGAGGAATAATTAACATCGACTATCTTGAAAAAGAAATGACTGACAGGTAGTAAACGAGCTCGGCGTCTAGTCCGAATGTTCGTTTTATCGCTCTAGTGCTACAATATTATTAGAAGCTACAACAAAGAGTCATCACCACAACTGAAGCCTATTTTGAAGCCATGGACAAGTCATTTTATAAGTATGGTATCGAGATGTTAGAAAAGTGCTAAAAGGGTTGTATTGCATTTGAAAGTAATCATGTTGATGAATAGAAAATAACTGTCTTCATAAGAAATGTTGTTTTTCTAGTTAGATCCTGGACTTTTTTAACGATGCGTCGATTCGGATGCCACAATTGAATGCTTCATTTTCGATGCTAATTGAAGTTGCGATTACCGATTATCGAAAATATATGGATTTATCTACTCGAATCGATGCGTAGCAATATTTCCAAGCAGTCTGTGTAATGATATCGAAAATCAGTCAAAAAATGGTTGAGATGTAGATGTTCAAAACCTGACTACTATTCGTGAGGTTTTTATTTCTGTATTTTGAATTTGCACCCCGGTATAGAAAACAAAGACCTAGTGTCCTACGTCAAAAGATTTCGAGCGATTTTTTATGTGAAGATATAGAACGGAAAGGTGAGACGTGACAAGGTTCAATTAGATAAGCAGAAATCTTTTAGTAACTTAACTTTCACCTTCTATCAGACATTAGTACCCGAAACCCGATCAGAGCCCGAACCCGACGGGTATGGGCGGGTTCGGGTACTGGTGCCGGGTTTTTCATTTTCTAAGGGTACGGATCGGGATTCGTTTTTTTTCGGGTTTCGGGACTTTTTTGGGTTCGGGTTTCGGAATTTTATTTATTACTAGCTGACCCGTCGAACTTCGTCTCGCCCACAAATTATTTGTTCGAATTTATGTTTTCGGACAGCAGAATTGTCAAACGACTAAGCGGTTAACGTTTCTCTTTATAATTTTTCTGGTTACTTACCCTACAATTAACGGAATTCGATACAAATTCGCTTCAGCTCAAAACGAAATATCACCAAAAATTTATGTGAAAATGTAAAATACTTCTGTTAAGCAAATTTGAGCAAATGCACAGATTGTCATCTCATCCTTCGAGTCAATGCACTGAACAGAGATCCCTCTCTAATGGCTTCGACATAAAGGATAAAAAAGCTCACTAACCAGAATTTCGTATTGATAAACTAAACACAATAATGAAGAGTTTTTCTTCTAGAGTTGTTCATTCGGTAGAGGAGGATATATTTACAACTTGTATTTGGCCCAAGTAACCAAATGCTCGTAAAAAAAGATTTAGCTTAAGGGACGGGTAGGGTCTAACATTTTTGGAAAATCATTTATTATTTACTTTGTATCATCTCATAGTAAAACATTTCAAGAATATTCTGTGAAATGTTCAAGCCTATCGGAACAAAACTCAGCCAGTTATGGACCTTTATCTTTCCTTATTTCATACTGCGAAGAAGTGAGAGTTTGGCGCACAGGTGCATGATTTCTGCTTCGATTGGCCTAAAAACTTTACAAAATATTCTTGAAATGTTTCATTATAACAAATTATAAAAGAAAAATCATGATTTTTGGAAAATGTTAGACCCTACGGGATCCCTAGAGTAACAAATTGTTTCATTCGATTTTATAGACATAAAACTTTAAACGCGTTTTTCTCGCGAGCAGACTTTGAAAATTCGTGTCCATCGTAATTCAAAAACTATTGAACCAATTTTTTTTTCAATTCTACACACACTTTCTACATATAAATAACCAGACCCCAACGTTTTCCTATTCGTTTTTTGTTATTTTGGGGAGGTTTTACAGCCGCTAAATGGCGGATTTTTTTTGTAAAAAATCGTACTTTTCGCTTATTTCTCAATAGTTTTTCACGAAAAAATGATAAAATGTTGTTCGAATGATTTTTTTTTATCATGCAAAACATTTGAAATTATTTTGCACGATAATTTTGAAAAAAAAATTCTCAGAAATAATGATTTTTTGCATCATTTAGATCCTACCCCCACCCCCTCCCGATAAGTAGCATACAAAGCATCGTGAATAGTCCGTTTTTAAGGAATACTTGATTGTTCCCCCGACGCAACAGAAAAAACTTTGAAGCAGTTCTTTGTGCAGGTTTTATGCAGTGAGAAAGTTTTCTCAGAACTTGTTCTGTATGTTCAAGTTGCCATAAAGTGCTACGCGTACTTTAGAGCTCAAATAAAGTGGATACTTTTCAGGTACTTCGGAATTTTTGGGTGCTTAGAAAGACTACAATAAAATTTTAATTTGATATTATACCAATTTGAACATTCTTCACAGAATTGTGCGCTTAGTCTAATCTAAATTATTAGAAAGAAAAACTCAAGAAAAATTTCTTAGTGTGACCTTAACGCTTCTACACAATCTTTTAATTGATTCATTCAAAAATTTTCTGATTTATTAAACTCGCGCCCGCGATGACCAATGAACTGGTAAATGACATCAGACCATTTTCTCCCGCCAACAGCGGTCTTCTAGAACAAGTCATATACATTCCGTCATTGAGTCATTTGGCAAGAAATAATTTAGATACCCAATTAAGCACGTGGCTCGAAATGAAGAACCACATGAATCAAGTTTTCACACGCACACAACTCGTTGCGCGCCAAACATCAATCGTAGATCTAGCAATCGTTGGTGACTTTTTCAGTGGAAAATTCCATTGTCCATACAGAATAATTTTATTGATTAACTTTTCGTTTGAGTGTTTGAACAGAATGATTTTACAAGGATATATTTTTTAATATTACCATTTAATTCTGTTATAAGTCTCACAACAGAATTAAATGGTAATATTAAAAAAATTATCCTTGTAATTTTATTGATTTTTCCCACTTTTCCGGCAAGTTTTCCTAACTTTTTTGATGTACGAACCCGGTGGGAGTAAAAACTGATCATACAAAAAAGAAGAATCATTTAAATCCGTCCATCCGTTCTTAAGTGATGCGATTACAAAGAATGATCTTTGCATTTTTATATACAGGGTGATTTTTTAAGAGCTTGAGAACTTTTTTAAACAATAAAACGCATAAAATTTGCAAAATCTCATCGGTTCTTTATTTTAAACGTTAGATTGGTACATGACATTTACTTTTTGAAGATAATTTCATTTAAATGTTGACCGCGGCTGCGTCTTAGGTGGTCCATTTGGAAAGTCCAATTTTGGGCAACTTTTTCGAGCATTTCGGCCGGAATAGCCCGAATTTCTTCGGAAATGTTGTCTTCCAAAGCTGGAATAGTTACTGGCTTATTTCTGTAGACTTTAGACTTGACATAGCCCCACAAAAAATAGTCTAAAGGCGTCAAATCGCATGATCTTGGTGGCCAACTTACCGGTCCATTTCTTGAGATGAATTGTTCTCCGAAGTTTTCCCTCAAAATGGCCATAGAATCGCGAGCTGTGTGGCATGTAGCGCCATCTTGTTGAAACCACATGTCAACCAAGTTCAGTTCTTCCATTTTTGGCAACAAAAAGTTTGTTAGCATCGAACGATAGCGATCGCCATTCACTGTAACGTTGCGTCCAACAGCATCTTTGAAAAAATACGGTCCAATGATTCCACCAGCGTACAAACCACACCAAACAGTGCATTTTTCGGGATGCATGGGCAGTTCTTGAACGGCTTCTGGTTGCTCTTCACTCCAAATGCGGCAATTTTGCTTATTTACGTAGCCATTCAACCAGAATTATGTAGACCATAAACCGAACACTGATTTTGGTAATAAAATTCAATGATTTGCAAGCGTTGCTCGTTAGTAAGTCTATTCATGATGAAATGTCAGAGCATACTGAGCAAATAATAATGCATGAAAATCATAACCTCAAAAAATCTGAGCAAATACTAATGCATGAAAATCCTAACCTCAAAAAAATCACCTTTTATATAGATTCCGACACAGAAAAAAAATTATGAATTTTACAGGTGACATAGTTCTACAAACGATACAATTCATAACAACTTAATTAGCCAAATGACGGAAAATTCCATTGGTGCTGAATTTTACAGACTCCTAGTATAATTTGTACTCGGCTACCAAGTGCCGCTGTATGACTTTAAATGTATCAATTATTCATTAAGTAGATATGCTGCTTCTGTGGCTTAGACGGTTAACGGACGTGCTTTGTGATCTAATGTTTCTCGGTTCATGTCGCACTGTTGCTATCTATCTTTTGTTTTTTTTTTTAATTTTCATTCGGTTCCAAGTCACGTAATTTTCAAATCAAATAATTTTACATGTTCTTGAATACAAATTTGTGTGAAATACGACACTCCCTTTATGTGCATCAAATCACAAGATTTTTTCGAACTGTGGAGTTACAATAAGAATATTCTTACAGTGGGTGTAGGCGTATTCGTATGCATTAAAATCCTGAAAATCCATATTTTCAATGATCAAATTAGTGTAATTTATTAGTTGTTTTGAAATGTGTTGAAAAAACAATCTGACTATAATGACTTCCTTGTTTCGCAAACTGAAATTTGCGGGCTGGTTCTCAAACAAGGTTTCGTTGCGATATGTCTGAAAAAAACAGATGCTCACACGAGCGTTGCAACTCGGAACGAGCAGCAGATATGAAAGGGAAACTTTGTTTTGTATCCGTGGCCAGTAATTATCCAGTTTCCGATGCGGAACAGAAAGTGAATTCAATTCATGCAATTTCAATTGTATCGCCTTATGAAACTTTCCGTTTTCTTTTTTGTTTATTTTATCACATTTGCTATCAGACTGATAGCGGGTTTTGATCTGTACAAAAATAGAACAACAAAATATTAGTCAGTCGCTTCAATACCTGCTCGAAGAAATGACCCACAAACCGTTAAAACAGCTCCAGGGTGCGACACCATCAGCCTCCCATATGAAGAATATACCCCTACTGGACCTGTTTATTTTTTTTTAGTTTGTTTCGTGTCCCGATCCGACAACGGCCTTCCTGCCGTTCGTAGGCTCGAAAAAAAAAAACAAAACCGGCAGAGTTAATTGAGATTTAGGAGATTAAACAACGAGCGGAACAATGCCAGTAGCAGAGTAGTAGTAGTAGTAGTAGCAGTAGTAGAGAGCCGAGCGGCCGCCAAAGAAATTTCCAAAATGTTTCAGTAGATATGGAATCAATATTTCTTCCCGGCAAATTTCGCCACCCATCTCGTTGAATGGTAGCCCGAAGAAATGGCTCCGAACGACCATAAATCTGGAGCATCATTTCTCATGTGCGTATGAATGGCCAAGCCCAGTAGCTTCCGCCGTCGCCATCAGGTTGGGACATGCGGATGATGGATTTCTGTTTCTTTTGTTTTCAATACACAACCAATCCGGATCGTGATGGGGACAACAAAAGCCAAGAAACTACATATTCTGAAATGATGAGATAAGAGGATTACAATATACTTATATCAAGCCAGCAAGCCGGTTTCAGGCTGTTTACACGTTTGGCCATATCGGAATCCCTTAAAAGGCAGGCAGCCTCGTGTATTCACTGCCGGATTTATATCAGTGGACTACATCTCAGTGCCGACCGTTTTACATGATTGGATGATGTTTCTGATTCGATGAATGGCACACAAAACGAAAGGCCCTTCTCCGTTGTTTCTACGGAATCCGAGTGAGCTATTGAGGCTGAACGGTTATCAGCCATCATCCAGCTGGGAATTGAGACCGGAGAGTGAAAGACTTTAATGAATTTCGATTTTATTGCTCTCTTGTTCGGAGCTCATAATTAAATCCCAACTGTTCCTGATTGGTATCGAACCGTTCGGGCATATTCAATCATCGGAGTTATGCTAGAGAACATACTTTTCGATTGCATCAAATAAGACAATAACTCTTAGATTGCCTCCTTAATAAGCTAGCATGTGTCGTCTGCCAGCCTAAAAACAGTTTTACATTCAATAACATCCTGCTGGTTTGCAAAATGCTTTTGGATTATGGAATCGGCAGACCACCCCGTCCATGAACAGTGCAATCAAATTTCATACTTGCACCATGCTCACCAGATTTCTCACTGAGCTCAAGTCAGACCAGACTTCGAACTAGCCAACACTGCCTTCGAACTATGAAATGATTAACGATTTGCTATTGTTATTTTGGAATAGCACCTGGACCCTCGCACCCAGTCGCGATATTTCTCGCGTATCGTATCGCTTTTTCGGCCGACCGCAAAGACCAACCTCTGAGTCAGCTCAGCGGTTCCCATCCCCACGACGACCGCCAGGGTCAGGCTTCGGTTTTCGTTTGTGAATAATCTTTGGGATGCTGGGGCCTGCCGACCGTATTGTACTAGGAGCTAACGCAGCGGCATTCGACTGATCCGAAATTCCAGTCCGAAATTGGAGAACTCCATGCAACCAACGATTGCCATATTTCGGACATGTTCATCGTTTTCGGGTCTTTTGAGCCCCACATGTTTTTCGTTTAGGTGTTTTGTTTTCGGTACAGGCGTGCACCAGTAGGGGATGCCTCGAATACAAAGCAATCTTTTGTTATCCAACCTTGGTAGATGTGGGACACATTGGCGTCAGAAACAACCTCCTAACAGAGCACACAATTTTCACGGTATGATTCAGATTTCAAGGAATGATCCATCTAGTAGAGAGCACATTGATCAACAATTCGAAACCAGTTTTGAGATTGGAATTGGACAGGTGTTGAAATTGGAAACTGGAAATTGGAAATTGGAAATGGGAAATTGGAAATTGGAAATTGGAAATTGGAAATTGGAAATTGGAAATTGGAAATTGGAAATGGGAAATTGGAAATGGGAAATTGGAAATTGGAAATTGGAAATTGGAAATTGGAAATTGGAAATTGGAAATTGGAAATTGGAAATTGGAAATTGGAAATTGGAAATTGGAAATTGGAAATTGGAAATTGGAAATTGGAAATTGGAAATTGGAAATTGGAAATTGGAAATTGGAAATTGGAAATTAGAAATTGAAAATTGGGAATTGGAAATTGGAAATTGGAAATTGGAAATTGGAAATTGGAAATTGGAAATTGGAAATTGGAAATTGGAAATTGGAAATTGGAAATTGGAAATTGGAAATTGGAAATTGGAAATTGGAAATTGGAAATTGGAAATTGGAAATTGGAAATTGGAAATTGGAAATTGGAAATTGGAAATTGGAAATTGGAAATTGGAAATTGGAAATTGGAAATTGGAAATTGGAAATTGGAAATTGGAAATTGGAAATTGGAAATTGGAAATTGGAAATTGGCAATTGGAAATTGGAAATTGGAAATTGGAAATTGGAAATTGGAAATTGGAAATTGGAAATTATAAAATCTAAAATCTAAAATCTAAAATCTAAAATCTAAAATCTAAAATCTAAAATCTAAAATCTAAAATCTAAAATCTAAAATCTAAAATCTAAAATCTAAAATCCAAAATCCAAAATCCAAAATCCAAAATCCAAAATCCAAAATCCAAAATCCAAAATCCAAAATCCAAAATCCAAAATCCAAAATCCAAAATCCAAAATCCAAAATCCAAAATCCAAAATCCAAAATCCAAAATCCAAAATCCAAAATCCAAAATCCAAAATCCAAAATCCAAAATCCAAAATCCAAAATCCAAAATCCAAAATCCAAAATCCAAAATCCAAAATCCAAAATCCAAAATCCAAAATCCAAAATCCAAAATCCAAAATCCAAAATCCAAAATCCAAAATCCAAAATCCAAAATCCAAAATCCAAAATCCAAAATCCAAAATCCAAAATCCAAAATCCAAAATCCAAAATCCAAAATCCAAAATCCAAAATCCAAAATCCAAAATCCAAAATCCAAAATCCAAAATCCAAAATCCAAAATCCAAAATCCAAAATCCAAAATCCAAAATCCAAAATCCAAAATCCAAAATCCAAAATCCAAAATCCAAAATCCAAAATCCAAAATCCAAAATCCAAAATCCAAAATCCAAAATCCAAAATAAAAAATCCAAAATCCAAAATCCAAAATCCAAAATCCAAAATCCAAAATCCAAAATCCAAAATCTAAAATTCCAAATCCCAATTCCCAATTCCCAATTCCCAATTCCCAATTCCCAATTCCCAATTCCCAATTCCCAATTCCCAATTCCCAATTCCCAATTCCCAATTCCCAATTCCCAATTCCCAATTCCCAATTCCCAATTCCCAATTCCCAATTCCCAATTCCCAATTCCCAATTCCCAATTCCCAATTCCCAATTCCCAATTCCCAATTCCCAATTCCCAATTCCCAATTCCCAATTCCCAATTCCCAATTCCCAATTCCCAATTCCCAATTCCCAATTCCCAATTCCCAATTCCCAATTCCCAATTCCCAATTCCCAATTCTCAATTCCCAATTCCCAATTCCCAATTCCCAATTCCCAATTCCCAATTCCCAATTCCCAATTCCCAATTCCCAATTCCCAATTCCCAATTCCCAATTCCCAATTCCCAATTCCCAATTCTCAATTCCCAATTCCCAATTCTCAATTCCCAATTCCCAATTCCCACATCCCTTATCCTACACCCCAGCCCCTGAATCCAGAAAGCCCACATCCCAAACCCTTAAGCCAAAATTAAAAATGCTAAATTTCAAAACTCAAATTCTAAAATCGTGTGTCCAAAATCAAAAATTCTGACAAACTTATGAAAACTAAAAACCCAGGAAAGCGAATACTCAAAAACACATAACACTCAAAAGCACAGTAACTCCGAAACTCCAATACTAAGAAATTAATCAACTCAGAAGTTTAAAAATTTAACTCACAAATTTTCAAACTCACAAGTTTGGAGAACTCAGATATTTTACCCTATGAAACTAAAAAAAACGAAACAACAGAGCTCGGAAGTAAATGGACTTCAAATACTCTTGGTATTTTAGTTCTCATGAACTCAGAAACTCCAGAAATCAGAATTCGGAAACCCAGAAATTCAG
This sequence comes from Malaya genurostris, assembly GCF_030247185.1. Lineage (NCBI taxonomy): Eukaryota > Metazoa > Arthropoda > Insecta > Diptera > Culicidae > Malaya > Malaya genurostris. Next base: position 336,528,477 of record NC_080571.1, on the reverse strand, counting down.
TAATCCTAAAACTCAGCATGTAAAAAACGTAAAATTTAAGAAATCCCAATTCTTACTAAGCTCTGAACTTCAAAACTCCGGAATTAACAAATTTCTCAGCTCGAGACTTTAGAATCCTAAAATTAATAAACTCAGAAACTTGTAAGCTCTTCAACTCAGAACTTAAAAAAAATTGAAACACAAGAATTCAAAAATTTATAGGGGACGGGTATAGTGTGATGGGTAAGTCGATGCCTTTCACGCAGCCCGCCTGGGTTCGATTCCCAACCCCGCACATAGGGTCAGAAAGTTTTTCTGGCCCGAAGAGGCGAATGACCTTAAGGTTAAAACCTCTATAATCGAAACAAAAAAAAACAAAAAATTTATAAAATAGCAACTTAAGATCTGATATATTCAGAAATTTAGAAATCAGAATCTCTGACACTCTGAAACTTGATATCATGTTAAATCAGGAATTCAGAAATTATGCAAATCATAACTATAAAAATTTTGAATCATAAAAATCAAAAACACAGAAACACTGAATACCAAAAACTAGCTCCGAAACTCGGTAGTTCAAAATCTCAGATACTCAGAATTCGGAAACCCCGAAATTGGCGTATTCTTCAAACACTATTAAAATCAATCTAAAAATCTAAAAACTCAAAAACTCTACATGAAATCGTAGAAACATAAAATTCAGAAGCTTAGAAAGACTCCCAAACTTCGGAGCTATGAAACTATGAATGAGCTCTGAATCTTCGAAACTCAGAAAACCAAAAGACTCTCGAACTCCGAATTTAGAAGTTCAAGATAGGAGATATTCTATAACTCAGAAATTCAAAGACTCATATATCAGAAGCACACTCATTCTATGAATCCTTGATATCGCAGAAAATTAGGAGCTCAGAAATGCACTAATTGAGATGCTACAAAATTGAGAACCTATAAAAACTCAAAATTCAGAAACCTAGAAACTCACCAACTAGAAAACTCTATGGTTTAGAAACCAGAACTTGTAAACTCAGAAATCCAGAAATCTAAAACCATTGAAACACAGAAATCAGAAATATGTGTTACCGTTTGTGTAGGACCTAGGAGTATTACTATTTGTATTTGCTTAGTGCTCCGCGTAACTTTTTCAGGCTTAGTATTAGGAGTGTTAACCTCGGAAAAGGAAAAGATCACACCGTAATTTCGTACGCTGACAGGAAAGTGGGACACTCCAAATACTTGGGTCACAATTTCCACGCATGATGCACCATTTACAGTTAACCGCCATCCCACGGTACTTTCTCGTTAAACCAGACATTGACGACTGTGAATCTGACAGCTCCCAGCTCCGAACTTCAGAGAAGCAAAACAAAAACAAAGTTTGACCGAAGGGATTGGGCGTCAAAAATGCGTAACGAAAAATTAGATTAACAAAACATAAAACGATAAATTTGTAAGCTGTACTACAACGTGTGTGTGTGTCTGTAGACGATACCAGTTGACGGTTACCAGAGCAACGAGAAATCAACTAGCTTGTTACGGTCTTCCTAGTTTATGACTGCTCTGCCCGACGCCTCGGTGCCCGTGGGTCTTAACGAGATGACCGCCGACGACGACGACGACGACGATCGGATCGTTGCTGATGATGATGACGAGGAAGCGAGCGAAATGGAGCAACTTTCTTTCGCCGATTATTGCTCTCGTTTCCCGTCTGACACCGGTTCTCTCCCGGTCAGTGCGGCGCGGAATCCGTTTTTGTTCTATTTTGACATATGCAAAAATTATGTTGGCTCGTTAGCGAAGCGGTTCTTCTTGCCCACCGGCTGTGGAATTTTACGGTTCGTTGAGACGCCGGCTGTTCGTCGAAGCCGGTCCGTCCGCTGGCCGTCGACTGCTTTCAACTCTTTTTACGACTTTTGATATCTTGTTCGCGCTGGTCGGTACGCTCGACAGATTAGGGAACATTCTAAACAAGCCCCGGAGCTGCGAGAAATTAAATTACTATTATTTAATTAACTTCAAAATAGAAAAGAATTTCAAGAGCGTCACGGAATTGTGCAATAAAAGAAAAAAAACTATTCCAACACTGAACCCATGGGAATCGCAGAACGGAAGCTGTCCCGAAGGGAAAGTGATAACAAAATTGTATTTAAACAGTACCTATTTAAAATTGCCATGGACTAGAGAGTTAAGATTCTTCTAGAAATTTGTCATTTCCTACTTTACAAAACATTACAAATACTTCAGCAGTAACTGAGCTTCCGAGATTCCGATTTCACTAGTTTACGAGTTTCAGAGTGCTCGAACTACTGATTGTCGTGCGTTTGAGATTTTAGGCTTTGAAATTTCTGAGTCCCCGAGTTCCAGAGTCTCTGAGAGACTAAGCTTATAAATTATCCATCAGTTAGTTGCTGAGTTTTTGAGTTTCAGAGCTTGTTTTTTTATGAGAGTCGGAGTTTCTCTAAGTTTCTGATTTCTGGATTTCAGAATTTTCAAGTTCTGGTTTCTAAACCATAAAGCTTTTCAGTTGGTGAGTTTCTAGGTTTCTGAATTTTGAGTTTTTGCGTCGCAGAGTTTCGATGTTTCTAAGCTTCTGAGTTTTTATAGCTACTCAGTTTTTTAGTGAATTTCTGAGTTCATAATTTACTGCGATATCAAGAATTCTTAGAATTCTGAGTTATAGAATATCTCCTATCTTGAACTTGTAAATTCGGAGTTCAAGAGTCTTTTGGTTTTCTGAGTCTCGAAGATTCAGAGCTCATTCATAGTTTCATAGCTCCGAAGTTTGGGAGTCTTTCTAAGCATCTGAATTTTATGTTTCTACGATTTCATGTAGAGATTTAGAACTTCCGAGTTTTTAAGTTTAGAGATGCTTCCATAAATTTGTCGTATTCCCCGAAAATGAAACCTTTTTTCCGCACGAGTTGCATTGTGCTTGTTTTCCGGTAATTGTGAAATATGATCGCGCACCTCTTACTGGAGGCATGGTTTGCTTGTGAAAAAATTTTCAGCTGAAAAGTTTTTATTTGTTAATATATGGAAAAATCTGAAAAAATATTCTAGAACTTACCAAATGGTGACACTACTGCCAACTACTGTGAACCTGTGCATGCCAAATACCAAGTATCGATATATCACCTCACAAAGCAAGTAATCATATACGGCCCTCACACGAGACAACATTATCGCCAATACTCTTAATACAAAATTGCTATTGTGATTGAAAATGACAACGGGCATGCAAGCAGGATTGATGCATTAATGAAGTCGGTTCTATTTTTTTTTTTCCATAAATACGTTTATTTCTTAAGGCAGTTTACATAAGTTTTTCTTCGCCGTAGCATCACTTTTACATAATATTCTTATCCTAATTTAATTCTAACATAGTCACAACGTTTTGCATTTATTAAAACATATTCTCTTATTACTTAAATATCATCTTAGGTAACTCGTCATTAATTATGAAATCTACTCGGAAATATTATTTGAACCAAACGATTAACTTCTATAAATAATAAAATAAGCTGTTATTTTCAGACATTTTGGTAATAATTTCATAAACTGTTTCGAGTTTGTTTGTATCATTACATTATTTTTATTCTAATTTAGCTATTGGTTGAACTCATGGACGCAGCTGGGATCAGAACTAAGTCTTGAAAGGGGCCTTTATTAAATTGAAACTCCAGTTTTCTTTATGAAATGATAAATAAGTTTCATGTATGAAAGGTCACGACAAGCAAGAATGTCGCGAACTGGGACATTGGATAGGGGACATTGGATAGTCTACCTTGGGTACGCAAAGAATTTATTAGTTGAGATCTGACATCACGATACTCCACGCATGTCCAAACGACATGATCAATATCCCGATAACCTTCTCCGCAAGCACAATGATTAGTCTCGGAGAGCCCAATTCGAAGGAGATGTGCATCTAACGTGTAGTGATTGGACATGAGTCTGGACATCACACGAATGAAATCTCTACTCACATCCAGTCCCCTGAACCATGCCTTTGTCGATATTTTCGGAATAATTGAGTGCATCCACCGACCCAGATCATCTTTATCCCAAGAAGCTTGCCAGCTGGCAAGTGTTCTTTGGCGAGACGAGCTATAGAATTCGTTGAAAGCAATTGGTCTCTCATAAATTTCACCCTCAATAGCACCACGTTTGGCTAAAATATCGGCTCTTTCATTGCCAGGAATGGAGCAATGAGCCGGGACCCAGACTATAGTGATTAGATAATTATTGTTCAATATGTCGTTCAGGCACTGTTTTATTTTGCCCAGGAAAAACGGTTCAGTCTTGCCAGTAATGTTTGAGCGAATGGCTTCAATTGCACTCAGACTATCTGTGAAGAGGAAATAATGGTTTGGAGATAATGTGACGATTACACTCAAACTATAATGAACTGCTGCTAGCTCTGCTATATAAACAGATGCAGGTTCTTGATGCCTAAATGAGGCCGAAACATTATTGTTGAACATACCAAACCCTGTCGCTTCTTCAATTCGCGATCCGTCCGTGTAAAACATTTTCTCTGAGTCAATATGCCTGAACTTACTTGAAAATATTTTTGGGATTTCCGTCGAACGTAGATGATCCGGGATTCCACGCACTTCGCGCTGCATGGATGTATCGAAAAATAAAGTTGAGTCAGGGACATTTAGGAGGCTGACACGGATAGGAATATATCTTGAAGGGTTGATTTCCTGTGACATATGGTTAAAATATACTGTCATGAATTTTGTTTGAGATCGAAGCTCGACTAGTCGTTCGAAATTATTAATTACCATGGGATTCAGCACCTCACATCTTATCAGCAGGTGTGATGAAAGCTCCCAAAATCGATCTTTTAATGGAAGAACTCCCGCCAGAACTTCAAGACTCATTGTATGTGTCGAATGCATGCACCCTAAAGCAATTCGCAAACAACGATACTGAATTCGCTCCAGTTTGATAATATGAGAGTTTGCAGCGGAACGAAAGCAAACGCATCCATATTCCATCACTGAAAGTATCGTTGTCTGATACAATTTTATTAGATCTTCCGGATGAGCACCCCACCAAGATCCTGTTATTGTTCGAAGAAAATTTACTCTTTGTTGGCATTTTGTTATCAGATACCTAATGTGTCCTCCCCACGTGCATTTGGAATCAAACCACACCCCAAGGTATTTGAAAGTCAAAACCTGTTGGATCATTCTTCCCATCATATGAAGCTGAAGCTGCGCGGGAAGTCGGTTCTAGATAATGTTTACTTTGAGCTAGTATCGACAAGTATCGACCATGCAAATATCGATACCACGCGATACCGCTTTGCGCGGTATCGATCCTAAAAAATCGATACTTTAGGCTTAAGTATCGATACCTTGAAGTATCGCAGTATCGATACCCATCCCTAGTGATTCGAAATAAAGAAACACGTGAATCAAGTAGGCTCAGTGAAATTTTTGCACAAATCAGCTCGTTTGGCGCCAAACGGTTTTATTAATAATCTAGTATTCATATTTTGCTCTCCAGCGGGCAGCAGCATTGCATAACTCGATACGCGCCAAACAGTCATTGGAGATCTAGCATGCATTGAATGGAAAATTTCCAATTCTAAACGAACCAATTTTCTAGTTTTTCTCTACTTTCCCGAAGGATTTTCCTTATGTACTATAGCCTAAAACCTCCGCATAAACGTCACCTTTCGAACAAAAAAAAATAAATTAGAGGGTTGTATTCAAGACACGACCGAGCACAATAACATTAAAAATGAAACGTTTCTACACGGAAAGACCGATATCAGCATTTTGGCGAAAAAATTAGTTGATTTTCTGATTTTAGTTAGTTATTTTTTGAGACAACTAAAAAAATCTTACTTTTGCTAATTTAGATTTTTTAATTCTAATTTCCTTGATAATAATAAAATATTTATTGAAATGGCTATTTTTTTAGTTGAATTCACCAATTGTCATTTCTTAGCTAAGGCACACTTCATATCCATTCAACTAATTTTTTAGTTGAATTAGAGAAATAAAACGTTGTTTTCAACCAACATAAATGGTTGAATTGGTTTCTGCAATTTGCAGCTATATGGCGCTCTGTCGTTGAAATAACGCTAACACCGTAATGACTACTGGCCACAAGATGGCACACTACTACCGAAAAAAATTTCAGTCGCGGTTGTCTTTTCTATATTGGCAGGTATGAATACGATGTTGTATTGGAGAAAAAGACATAAGCGAAACATAAACTTCTTTTTCAACATTTTTCTTCTAAATCGCTGTTTTCTTCATTCGACTTCGCGAAATCGACTCTCTCACTGAAAACTTTGAGCACTCGGAAAATAAAAACCGAATACAAGTAGTACACCGGACGGCGTGGCCCGAAAGGTTGGAAGATACAAAAAACATCATTTGACATGTATAATTAGAGTGCAACATTCGAAACTCAATTCACTGTTCCGCGTAAAAACATTATTACGCACAATCGCTTCAAATGCGCACAAATAAATGAATAAATACACGTTCCACTAACAGTTTACGTAATTTTTACATACCGGTTTAGAAATTTATATATGGATATATCGTAACACATGCGTAAAACATCTAAACAATTTGCAAGCAGTTTCAACAAGACTGTCCCTTTTAGCTTTTTAATGGATTGTTTTGTTTTGACACTTCTCATGAATTTTGTGGCTAATAAACTGGTGATAGATAAATAGAAACAAATTTTCTGGTTTTAAAAACAAAATTAGTTGTCAATGAGAATTTCGTGTTGGATTGAAATATTGCTGGTTTGTGTCCAGAATATTCGCCAACTAAACACATTCTCTAAAAATAAGAGTTTTTTTCAGCAAATAAATTCTCAATTTTAACTAATTTTATAGTTATTTTTGAAATTTTGTTGTTAAAAACAACTAATTCAAAAACAGTAATACGAATTAGGCGCAGAGCTAATTTCGGTCGTTCCGTGTATGGTCTTCATAATAAATACAAAAATAAAGATGATAATGATGATGATACACTAAACTTCACTACATTTCAAAGTTACTTGAAAGCTCAATTTTAGATACAAACAACCTAAATATTTAAACCTAAACAAATGAAACTATTTTTGTTATGATGATAATTTTCGAGAAACGTACAAACTTATTAATTTGATTTGATTTATAACGTTTATTTACCCCCAGTTTTAACCTAATAATGGTCGTTCACTGGGTGGACTTATTTATTTTATAAACAGTTAATCGATATAAGAGAATGTTGTACCAGTAATCTCAGTAACAGACGCTTATTGTTTTGAAGCAAATAATAATTGAACTGAAATTGGCGATTAACCAAATTCTACGAGGGTTCCTATTCAAACGATACATGTAAAATCATAGGTTGTCTCATAAGTTTAAGTTAAATGTTTCCGAATCGATTGTTTCTTGAATTATATAAATCCATCAACAAATGACTGAGTTATAAGCGTTCAAAATTATGACAGAAAATGTTACGCGATTAGTTTTGCATGTTTTAAATTGACACCCAGCCTCGGGAAGCGAAGTGTAAGGCATTTTTGATGGCAAAATCAACCAAAAATTTGCTAAATACATGGGATATTTCAAAAGAATCGGCAACCACGCTGATTCGGTTTTCACTAACACATAATGCAAAAGCGATAATCCAGCAAGTGAACGCATATACAATCCAGTCATCAGCTCACTGGACAAGCTACTTGTTTCATTCACAGTCAAACATCAACTATCAATTATAACAATCCATCGAAAAATGACCGAATTATTAACGTTCAAAATTATGACACAAAAAGGTTACGCGGCTATTTTTGAAACTTTTTATTGACACCCGGCCCCATATAGTGAAGAGTAAGGCATTTTTAATGCCAAAACCATTTGAAGATCGATCCACGCATACCAGAGAACATTAGCAACAACACTTTTTTCGCTATTATTTTATATATATAGAAGATAGAAGAAGAAGATATGAAACTTGATATATTGAAACGATTTGTGTTTTAGTCTCTGTTAAGACGTAGAGCCGTTTTGAGCTAGTTTTAAATATGGCCAGTTTATAGCTTGAATGTGCATGCAATTAGGTAATGAAAACGGCAGAAACGGGACTCGAACCCGTAGCTAAGTAGAAGGGAAATAGATCGATTTGTGTATTCTATTGAATTTGTTTCCGTAGATATAGGACCGTAAAGTGAATGCCGTGTTGACCAAATGCAGCGAAGTATGCTTGGTTTCGTCTAGTCAATTGGAGGTCTTCTTTTAAAATTGTTTGATCCTTTCGGAGTATTATTGTGCATTGCAATAATTCTTTAAAGGTTTCGATTGCCCTCCCATGTACGGTTCTGCGACGGTACACAGGAAGTACAATAAAACCGACAACCTGGTCAAAGCCAAGAACATCTCACAATCATCATGAAGGGCTAGCGGTATGCAATGAAAACTGAAACGAAACCAAATAACTCTAGCATTGTTGCAACTTGCCTGTAAGAATAATAATAATAATAAAAGTGTACTTCAGTTTAGTGTTTCTGCCATCGTAATTTATGATCAACCGAAGCAGACCCCTAAAATTACGGAAAAACTAAGTGCCCGAAATGTGCTCCGTCGTGTCTTGCTAGCCAAAAGAGATACATTCAAAGTAATGGCTTGCAACAAGGTAAGACACCAGAGGGATCCCGCCGTACGACATGTAGAAAAATTAAAGCAGGGTGAAAGGTTAACTTTTGACGGATTGATTTAACGCTTTTTATAACAGTTTTCTTGCGCTGCCACGATAGCCACAGGGCAGATGAGCAACGGTATGTGTGTGAGTGTGTGTGCGTGGAAGAAAAAAAAACAGAAATCTCATTTATTATTTATAACAACATGTGCCTAGAAACAACTTCTTTCCGATTGCTGTGGTGAACCTTTTTTCGGTTGAATATGAAATCGAGATTAATTCAAATTTGTTCGTTTCCTGGGCAACAAAGAATCGAAGAAATTCGACAAAAGAACACTGTAAAGCTGAACCTTTTCACAGTGCACGGTTGAGTGAGAGGGAAAAAAATCTTATTGTCATTATTTTTATTGCATATCGAGTTTAATAGCACTTCCATTTGAAGATGTTTTCGTTTTCTTTTCTCTATTTTTATCCCGTAGAAGCACCCTATCCGGGCTGATCCAAATTCGATCACGAACCCACCAATCCGATATGGCTGAATGTAGCGCAGGATAAAACTGATGATGACTTTGATGATGAATAGGATGATGCTGATGATGACAATGAGCTCCAAAACTAAAATCGATGATGATGAATTGGAAAGAAGGCAAACCAACCCTGCCTGCCTGCCTGCCTGGGTTCATCCGTCCCGAGGAGCTTCGTTTCTTTTTCGCTCATTGATGTGAAGATTTATCGTGCTTTTTTGTTTACCCCCCCTCGTCCCCACCTTCAGAACTATAGGGAAGAGAAAAAAAAACATATCCAAGAACTCGGCCATTCCGGCCATCCATTTGCGCCTGGTCATCTTCCATGACCACGCTCGACTCGCGCCAAACATCGTCGTCATCCTCGTCGTCGTCGTCGTCGCCGCCGTCGTTGTCGTATTTTATTACACATTCGGTTTCGGATGAGAAGCGTAACAGATGAAGCAAGGAGAAACGGGGAACTGTTTGCAGACTCCGGCGCGGCATGTTTTTCCTCTGGTTCCAAACCACTTAATGTGATGTTTTTACCTCCCCCACGTGGCCTCCGCTCGTTGCGCCCCTGACCACACTAGCCCACCGAGTGATGGGTTGGTCATGGTCCTAAAGCCTTAGAAACGGATCGAGCTTCTTCACCGAGCACCGTGTGCAGAGAGCTGAGCCGAAAACAAATAAAAGTTTTTAGGACTTTTTTCTACGATCGTTTTGACTTTCGGAAACGATCGATCGAAAGGTTCGCTGTTTCACGTGCGTTATGTTCCCTGATGAAAACGAAAATGAAAAGAAAAAAATTTATCAAAACCGGACGGCTCGATTTCAATATCATATTCCGCACCGACGACGACGACGGCTCACAATACTTCCGAAACTGCGCGACACGAGTGCCACCAACTTCCACCCCGGTTGCACCAAAGGTGCCAAAGTGATGGACCAAAAGCGGCTTCGAAAAATATAATACAAGATTGAGTAGCAGAGACAAAACCGTGGCGACGATCGTGGCAACGGGACACGGTTCTACGGCATGATTAAGTTAGGACTTCCAAAAGCAGTTTCTGTGGAATCGCGGGGAAAGAATGCAAGAATTAGTTGATCGCCGTGTAGAACAAGCATTAGAGGTAACGCAGCATTTTTGGGTTTTATCTTGGGTCTTCTCGTGAAACAAAAGCCGTACACTGAAAAGAAATATTACGTCTTTTTGGCATTTCTCCCTTGGAAGGATAGGAAATTGCTGGAAAACCCGACTTTTGATCGTAACTCCGCAGACGTCCGTGGATTTAGCTCGATGAGATCGAAAAATGTCTGTTTGTTGTCGAAAGTTTACAGGAGCTGTAATATTGAGAGCACAAATTAGTTCCGTCCGTTTTCAAAAGATGGCTCTGGTTGTTAAGAATATTGAATAGTAATAACTTATGTCGATAAATTTCAAGAGGTTAGACATCTGTCATTTATATTCATTTCATAATACTTCCAGTTTCTTAAATATAATTTTCTTTTCCACTATGTTTCGAGTAATTTTATATTAACTAAGCAGCATTTGCGGAAAGTTTTAGTTTACTGTTTTGATTGGAATTAAAAGTGCAACTGAAGTGCATCAACTTGAACTCGACGTTTCATGCAATTTTTAGCCTTTTGGCATCAGAATTTTTCTTCGATTTCGGAAATTTCAAGTAAATTTCATATGACAGGAATAAAAATATGAATATTATTTTGTATGTCGATGTTCTGAAACCCCTAGGAACGCTATATCGGTTAGTCGATGCTTTTCATGCAGCCCATCTGGATTCGATATCCAACTCTGCAGAAAGTCAGGGTCAGAAAGTTTTGCTGGCCCGAAGAGGCGAATGACCTTAAGGTAAAACCTCTATAGTTGATTTAGAAAATAAACACAAAATCCTAGCGCCGAACACGAAATCATTAAATTCGAAATTTCAATGTTAAGCTTAAGTTCATTATTATCTGGACGCAAAACACTGACTAGACTGACGGACCGACAGTTGGTCTATTGTGAGCTTTAATTAGCGACGGAATACGTTTTTTCAGGCTCATCAGCATCTAAATTAAAGTCTTGTTTGTCGCGAAAATCTGAACTTTTTGTCCGCAACTTCAATTCCCTTGCCAGATCATAAGTTTCATTACGAATCTATCGGAAGGAACAAATTTGAACTTATTAACGCCTCGACTGCTCCACAGGAAGCAAACCATAGTCTATCTTCACGTACGTTTCGTCGTCCATATTCTGTTTCAATGTCCTGTTTGGTGTCTTACTGTCACGTAAAAAGTAAAATCTTTCTCACAGACATGGTGATATTATCGTTTCCATAAACTAATTGAGTTTTAAGTGAAAGATTGTGCCATAGAAGTATGAGTAAAGGACTGACATCAATGATCCCTCGAACATTACACCTCATAGCATGGGGGAAATTTTTTCTGTTGGAAGAGAATTATCACGATTTTGTTCCTGATATCTGGAATGGAATGAATATACTATTTTCTTATACTTTAGGCTTGATCAAAACAGTTTGAATCTTTTCAAAACATATGTAATTCGCGATATTTATTTATTTATTTGAAATAGGGAAAATTCCACTAGAGTTGATACTTATTGAGTCTTTCTCTCCAGTAGACATAATACCTCCTCATCTTATGTACCAACAGATTAATCACATCCAAATGGTACATATATTAATTATAATTAAATACAAGAAACACTTTCAAACTGACATAATACAATTAATACTAAATTCAAGAAAAATACGAATTATGAATGATTTCATTATTAGGTCAAGTTTTCAAAAAATACAATTAGTCAGCGTCTGAGAGTAGTTCGAGATAAAACAAAACGGACAAAAATCACAGCTTCAATGCTTTGTATCCCGTTATGGTAATAAGGTGACCACACAACTGCAGAAAACTGAAGAGAACAGAGCGAACCCTGGGCGATATCTTAAATTCAGCTCACTCTATTAAACCGGGTCCTAAGAAGCAAATAGTTGCACATTATTTGTTTCCTTTTGCGACGGGACGTTATAATAAAACACTTTGATGCATTCATCCTACTGACCTGACATCAATTCCCGGAAAATATCAAATTGTTGTTGAAGAAACTTGGCATCGCTTCGGTTATCAATTTTAAGAAAACGGTATGAAGTCGTCTGCGTACGAGAGCTTCAAGCACTTCAAGGAAAAATTAACACCGTTGATATAAAGCAGGAACAGGAGAGGTCCAAGGTGACTACCTTGTGGCACACCGGATGTAATGGTGAACGTATTAGTGAGATAGTGTCGCCAATTTTCACCGACATTTTGCGGTCAACGAGATAGGACTTTATCCAGTCGAAATATCGATCTTGGAATTTCGCTACAGCGATATTATGTCGAAAAGAACTGATAAATCGGAATAGATAAAAAAAAACTGTTTGATGTCCCTTATCCTTTTTCGGAACTGATGTACGATGTATAACAAACGAGATTTGTGTGTTGTCGAACGCCTGGGAACGATTCCATGTTGGTCGGTAGATATGTACTGTGAGCTACAATTCGCGAAAAACAGTTGACTTCCGTCAGTTTACTTATTACGTACACCAATAATAAAACTTTGTGTATTATGTAGTCTTTCGGGGCCTGCGGCAGGTGTTTCGGCATGCTTGTCATCATGTTTGTTAGGTGTACTTCACTGTACTTAATAAAAGCCCGGTGCGAAGCACAATTTTGCACGTCATGAATATCCAATTTTCAGATACTCAAGGAATTGCATTCTGAGCTAAGGGATCCCAAACTCTTATTTTAGAAATTCAATGTACTCTATTTGTACTCATACTGGTTTCACTGGAAGAGTTCATGAAGCGTACCAGTTCCATTCCTATTTACGTAGGACAGTTATGACTCTGATATTACCCACCCGCCTTTTTTACAACTGAAATAGAACGCGAATGCGTGTACAAATGCTTAGTCGTGTGAAAATATCAAAACTTGAACAATCTCAGAGTCTTCCGATGGAAATTAGTCAAAATTGGAGAGTTTTGAGTGGGTACTTATTTGCTTGTTTTTTTTTTAAATTCATTTTCAATTTTTGTTATTCCTTAAGTGAAAACTTTGAAGAAGAAAAAATATGACACTAAAACAGACCTACTAAACGTTTCCTGCTCTTCTGAAATAACAATTCTCTCTAATAATTATTAGTTCAACGATATTTTATTGACCAAATATTATCATAGACTCACGGGAAGGCATGAGGTAGGAACTTGTGAACACTTAAAATTCATCTTTTCTGTCCATGATGAGCAAATCTCCCGGAAAGTGAATATAGAAAATTTGAATTATTCACGAAACACCACATTTCTTGTAGGCGTTAAAGTTCTAATTCGCTCTCTCGGAAACGTGATCCCGCATTTGACCAGTTTCAGTTGCACGAGACAAATCGTATTCCAATGATTGCTACCGGGAGGAATACGCCCTAGGAGGAACACTAATAAATGCTAAGTCTTCCCTCAGGAGTCCGATTGAAATTTAAAACCGAAAGGAATGAATTCAATCCGACCCTATAAATATCGAAGGCGCGCACGTTTTCAATAAGTACAAAGATCAACTTCACCATAAATATCGAAGAGCATTTAGATTTTGAGTAGATATAGTGAGTTTAAAGATTTAAAGATTGAATTCTATATTTTAGCTCTGATTATCGGATGCCAATTTTTGGTCGTGAACGTTGAATGAAAAAAAAAACATCAACAAATTGTAACTTGATACAAACTTATATTTTCTCTTTTATTGTGACTGATGTGCGCGCTGAATCAAATCAAATATTCTTTACTGAGAAGTTGTTTGGCAACCCTTGGTAGGTCGTACAAGCTCCGCCTCTTACGCATTTCAGGTTACATAGCAGTTATAATGCACGTTGCAATGTCTTCAACTTGATCCGTGAATTTGTTTTTTTTTACGTAACTCTTTCTACGAACCAAATCCCAAATAACGTAATCTTTTTTTACGTACCAACTTCGTAAAAAGAGGTTTTTGCATCCAATGAAAACGATTTCCGGCTCCATGGAAATTACTACAATATGGGTATTTTCGGAACGAGATTGATGAGTAGATGACGGAAAACGATGTTTGAAGTAGTTCGGAAATCCAAGATGGCGACTTCCGGTTTATCAATATTCCTAAAAACCCTTACAATGTGGGTATTTTCGAACCGGAATTTCAAACTGCAACTAAAAAACCTATAAATCGAAAAAGTATTGAGCTTAGTTTAGATTTTGGTTTTGAGCCCAGTTTAGATTTTGTTTTCCGTTTATTGCAGCGTCACTTTTGAAGACATTTTGAAATTCCCCCGGTGAATGACCGATAGGTTAAAACCGGGCTAAAATAAACAACTAACTAACTAACTAACATTTTGAAATTTTTAACACTTATCACTCTGTGTTTTCGGAAACAAAAATCGGCCACCGATAAAATTGAAGAATTCAAGCATTCATTTTGCTCCAAGCTTGTGAAAATCATTTCTTAGGAAACATTGCGGATTCAATGAACTGAGTCGAATGCTATATCACTATTTCCAATATGTATTAGTCGAGTTTTAAAGCATTTGCCTTACCTTTCTTTGTTCATAAGAGAAAAAGCGCAAAATCAGCTGGAAAAATATTTATTTTCAATTTTAAATTAATATTTGAATGAAAACTTTACACAATTTAAGTAGGAATAAGTTAGGAACGTTCACAAATTTAAAATTAAGGCCATCATTTCAAATATCAAATTGTTGTTTTCAAAAGCATCTTCCGGTTTGTGAAATTGGATAAAAAAATGTTTGTTACTTCCCATTTATTGATGCATAGCATTTTTCGGTTTGAAAGTCAAAAACATGATCGACAAAAGTGTTTGAACTCTTTTTTTTCTTCAATTCTCTAGTATAGTTTTACCTGAAATGTAACGGCCCTTAATCTAATATCTGGACTTGCTATAATCTTAATAAAATCTGAATGTTTGCTTCTGATTTGGAATCATATTTATAACATAATGAAATATAAATCAGAGGTGGAAATAAGCCCATTTTGTGCACGAAAATGTGAATCAAGATTACCGATTGTGAATCAAAAAACCGAATAGCGTGAATTAAGAAATTCAATAACAAACCAAAAATTGCACTTATGTTTCAAATTGTGGGAAATGAAATTGAAGACCTATCTAAATTCTAAGTAAAACCAATATTTATGTTATCTAAAATTGTTCGTTTCAAAATTCATTATAATATTTACAATAAATATGTGATATGAAAAGATAATACTAAATATTTTTATTTTCTGTGAATCAAAAAATTTGCATATTTCCACCCCTGATATAAATATTAATCCTGTTATGCTCTGTTGATCGGGTGGGTTCGGTTCCCAACCTCGCACATAGAAACAGAAATTTTTTTCTTGCCCAAAGTGGTGAATGATGGGATTGATGATTGCATCATTGAATATTTCCTTCGTTTCTATGAAGATTTTTTGAAATGTGTATGAATTTCTGATACTCAAGAAGTTAAAGACGAGGCTGTTTAAACCGTTATTTGAAAAAATTTTAAAACTGGTGTCTTAATTTTTTTAACCAGCCCTCAGTTCCGATGCTTTGTTATATGAAAAAAGAAGGACAGTTTCTATCGTCATTTCCCAACACCGAACACAAACCGGAACAGACGGAGCTGAGTCGGAGGAACAACAACAACAACTGTTCCTAGACTGGGCTAGAAAACAAGCTCGGACCGGGTTCTGTTTCGGTGTTCTCAATTTACCTTTGTTTTTGTTCCGCTGTCAGAAAGTTTACGGTATAGGTAACGCGATAAACAAAAAGTGTTCGGCAACACGTAAAAAAAATCGTCCCAAAACTTTCCGACCGAAGGTGGAAAGGTAAAATAGACGAATAAAAAATATCAAGATCTGTTATACATCTCATTTTTTTCCCTGGACCCACGAAAAGCTAAACAAGCCATTTGGGTTGCGTTGTTCGACTGGGCGGCGTGAAGAATCTCCATCCTCTGCACCCGTTCCATTCATCCGAGTGCTTTTTTTCTGTTCTCGACAGCAATTTGGCACTCTCGAAATTTGTTGGCGGTGGTCCCTCATCAATGCTAACAAGACCAACGGACCGGAGCCAACCGGCCGGCCAACCGACGACGACGACGACGACTGCTGGCTTCTTTTGCTTGCTTTTTGTCGCCTGCTTTCGGACTAACCGGGTGCGAAATTATCCGGAGATATTTGAATATGCGCTAGGGTTGATCAGATTTATAGCATTCAGTTTGACCTCCGTTACCGAACTGGCAGGACAAGGGTTTCACTTATTTTCGCATGACGCGACGAACGCGTCATCATCATAATCGCGTAGTTGCCTGCTATTGAAGATCCTAAAATCCACAGCCGGAGGCTAGGTCAAACCATCCTAGCCATAGGGAAGGAGGAAACTTCTCGAACGGAAGTCTTCGGGAGGATGGATCGACATCATTATTACAGTAAAGTGACGAGCGAGAAAATAAAAAGCACGATTTTTTCCCCAACCAACCGCTACGTGAGCTCTCTCTCTCTCGGAGTGTTGATTTCTTTTCCCTTGAATGACCTGTCACAGCACAGAAGAGGTGAAACTGGGTGGCACTCATTCATCCGTGCTCCAGTCTGCCCACATCGTTGGGACATGGGGTCTGAAACTGAAATGGAGTGAGTGCGTGTGTGCTCCAACCATTAATCATTCATACAATTTTGCGGACAGTTCCCATTCATAAGAGAAGCTGGGGAGGCTTCTCCAGTTAATTTTAGTGAAACTTTTTTTTAGGATTGGGTAACCTTCAGAAACTGGGTTCATGGTGGGAATTTGTTCAAAGGTCATACAGACGATTATGTAAATGAACTGTAAGCTAGTATGATTGTCCTTTTTGCCGAATGATAGTGTATGTTGCAGATCATACATGAAATGTTTGAAAATTAGTAGTTTAAAAGTAATTGCAAGTGAAAATTGTTCATGAAAGAAAAAATAAAAGGAAGAGCACAGAAAGTAAGGAGGGATTATCAAATGGAGTGAGAATTAAAGAATATTGGAACCGTGAGTGACACGCGATGAACAACCATGAAACGAACCTTTTCGGGGACGAAGGTTCAAATCATCATTTGGAACATCACTGGTCTGTGCTGGTTGGTTAGTTGAGGTAAAACGGAACATTAAAGGTAAGGTGACAAGAGCTTAACGACAAGCACAGCTTGCGGTAAAAAAATTGTGATAAAAAAACACGAAGAAAAGTTAGCTCTTTAATTGTATCAGTTGGAAATGAGTATCAAAAAAGTCTCATTCTGAAATAAGCTTTAAAGAAGCAGTCCTTCGTAGCACAACCCCGAGAATGCAGGAAAACTTCAGTGCACAGTGGTCCGCACACATTTGTGGCTTAGTCTTATACTTTAGAGCTATGATGTCTTCAGACCAAATAATCAGTGATAGATAAGCCATATTTTGATGCATATAGTATTAGGGTGGTTCTTATTATTAGAGTGATCCAAAAATTATTTTCCGTGTATGTTGAGATAGAGGACTGCATTCTTCGGCAAAATTGTAGGAAAACTTATATCAAGCAACTTTGCTGAAGACACCATTGTGGTATCTCCAACGGTTTCAGTGTTACAGCTATTTTAATAGAGCAACTTAGGGTGTTTCTAAAAAAATCAGATTTTTCGCTCTAACTTTCTTATTTTTCATTTCTCGTTTTTGGTGTCTTTGAATATCTTTTAGAGTTTGTTGAAACCAAATACTCGAATGGTTTTGTATAACCTTAACGTTGATAAACAGCAAAGTGGAGATTTCGGTTCCTGCTTTCCAGGAGTTTGCTGAACAAACAAGAATTCGTTATGTGGAGCTGTATGGATGGTAAGCTCTGTCGCCAACCGTGCATAAACTTCTGGTGCATGGGACTGCAATTATAAAACATGCTTTGCTTCCTATTGGTATGTACAGTGAGGAAGCACAAGAGAGTCGAAATAAATCAATTCGCAAGTACAGGCAGTTCCATCCGCAGAAATTCAATCGTTTAGTGAATCTAGAGGATGTATTCAAACGATTTCTTTTAACGTCTGATCCTGTAATAGCATTATCGAAAAGAGTAACAACCAACGTGAGTGCACTCCATCTTCCCGATTATGCAGCTGAATTAGTTTTAACACGCTAGAAGACAGCAATACCTTGCTTTAATATATATAGCTAATAAATGTCTTACATGAAAGAGCATTTTCAATGAAAAAACCCAATGTTTGAACACAATTTAAAAAACTTAAAAAAATATCTCCTTCGCCATTTTTTTTATAATTATGCTCGAAAGTATTTTCTATCAAATGAAAGAAACATATTTTTTTTCGTTTGCTCCAATGTTAGATACAGAAGTTTAAAAATGACCTGTTTTTGAACTAGTTTTGCTCATAACTTCGATTCAGAAAACGCTACCTGAATGCGCTAGTCATCAAAAAATTGGTTTCAACAAACTCTAAAAGATATTTAAAGACACCAAAAACGAGAAATGAAAAATAAGAAAGTTAGGGCGAAAAATCTGATTTTTTTAGGAACACCCTAAGTTGCTCTATTAAAATAGCTGTAACACTGAAACCGTTGGAGATACCACAATGGTGTCTTCAGCAAAGTTGCTTGATATAAGTTTTCCTACAATTTTGCCGAAGAATGCAGTCCTCTATCTCAACATACACGGAAAATAATTTTTGGATCACTCTAATAATAAGAACCACCCTAATACTATATGCATCAAAATATGGCTTATCTATTACTGATTATTTGGTCTGAAAACATCATAGCTCTAAAGTATAAGACTAAGCCACAAATGTTTTTCTACCCCTAAATTGTGGATCCGGACCACTGCCCGAGTAGAGTGTGAGATTAAAAAGAAAACTTAATTTGATGTTGTGCTGTTCGTATATATCGATTACTTAATTTGCTATCGTTTTGGTCGTTTTAACGGTTAAAAGATCAAAATTGAAAGCAAAATAAATACTGTGTGACATCAAACCGGAAACTAGTTTTGCTCTCAGTGAAAGCACATTGAAAACTTGATATGATGTAGATTTTCTCGAAATGACACGTCACGAGCATAATCTAAAAATAGAACAGCCATAAAAGGTTCGGGATAGTATACATTTAGGCGTTATTACTCGCAAGTAAGAAAAAAGATTTTATGCAATCTACACACTATCGCGGAGAGAATCCGGTTTTGAACTTAGGTGTTGTGGAATGCGAACTTTTTGCGATTGCTATAGACCGTAAGTGCTAGCTATCATGAGATGGAAAATGTTCGGTTATATGACAAGCAGTGTTGGTTCACAAAGTTGTATGCAGGTAGTTTCTGTCAGTGCACACTCGTTGCGTCGCTTCCATCCCGCATCCACCGTGAATAGCAGTGTGGCTATTTGAGCTCTGTATAAAATGTTTTTTTTGTCCTTCTCATATCCAAAGATGTAGCATTCAAATACTATAACATTAAATTGAGTTATCTACTTGATCTCAAACAACTCGCACATGTAATCACTTTGAAATACGAATTTAGAGGCTCTGAAGACCGAACGTTTTACAGTGAAGTCTCCTACAACACAGGCAACGTGAATTAGGAATCCGGCAATAAGGTATCCTAGATCTCTTCAGTAAATTTTTAGTTCTTGTGTAGACTTTTAATTTACGATCATTTGATGCAGAATTAGTTCTGTGACTCAAAATTATGAAGATTTAGTTAGACGGTTTCTTTAGAAAAGTGTATTAAAGTTCCAAGATATTTTAGATGATTGATAAAACACTTCTCATAGTTTCTAGCGTTAGTGAGAATACGAAGTTTATAACTAGGAATGAGAATTGTTTTGAAAAGGTTCTTCGACACAGTTTGTGGACTACTTAGGAATATAGAAATTAAACATATATTTTTTTGGTGGATCCTCTAAGCCACTAAAGTATTATTAAGAATTAGACATTCAATGTTCGATGTTCGAATTTCGTAAACAATGAATTTT
Source organism: Malaya genurostris (assembly GCF_030247185.1). Taxonomy (NCBI): domain Eukaryota; kingdom Metazoa; phylum Arthropoda; class Insecta; order Diptera; family Culicidae; genus Malaya; species Malaya genurostris. Next base: position 336,508,308 of record NC_080571.1, on the reverse strand, counting down.
TCTATACTGTTGGATATAAAGTTATGGATATTTTCAGAACGGGTTTGGCGAGTGGATTATTTTCGCCATCCAGGTCCCCGATTTCTGGATGCACTGAAAATAATGGTCTAAATACTTTAGAATGAACTTCACGACGTCGTATGATTATAAATATCGAAACATTTTTCTAAAACTAAACGCAAAAACTGTTACAGGATCGGATACTTAACGTATTCTAGATACGTTAAGTATCCGATGACGTCAAATATGTTTCTCATATCACATTCTGAAATAATCTTCTACGGTAGACGATCAGCGAGATGGGAATGCCAAAGGCACTATTCAGATTGACCTGCTTCAGACAAACGTGGTACCGATGATCGCCATTATTTGCGTAAAAGTTGAAAAAATGTTGAAAAAAATCGTTTCTTCGCGGTTATGGTTGCGGTCAACTGCATGATCTCGGCAGAATGTCAAAGCATTTTTGTAAAAGGCAACAAAGGATTGAAGGAATAATACTTCCATTGAAACTTAACTTTGTATTTTTGTGCTACCATTTGAAATTTGCTCAATTTCAATGTATTCACTAAGCTGTTGATTTTAATTTTTTTTTGTTTCGATTATAGAGGTTTTAACCTTAAGGTCATTCGCCTCTTCGGGCCAGAAAAACTTTCTGACCCTATGTGCGGGGTTGGGAATCGAACCCGGGCGAGCTGCGTGAAAGGCATTGACTTACCCATCACGCTATACCCGTCCCCCATTTTAATATTTTCATTTTTTGAGTTTCACAAAACTTTTGCCTTTAAACAGCAAAATGATAACACAATGTGATATTAATTGAAAATTTGATGAGTCGATATCATATTAGGATTTCAATCTGATGTTGCTATCATAATCCAATATCAATTTGTTCTAATTTTGATGTTAGACTTTACTCGGGTGTGCAGTGGCAACACGATAGAGCTATCAACGCAGAAGATCGTCGAGCTGGGCACACTGCCCAGTGAAAGTCACACGATGCGGATTTCTTACTGGCAAAATTTGTAAAAATTATTAAAGAAAAACATTTTCAATCCATCTAGTGGTGTAATGATTCTTTTCTCATATTACTTATATTTCCAAAAAATCACTAGAGCATTCTGTCAAGAATTGTTTTCTTCAATCTGTAATAAAATATTAAATCTTTTCAATTTTCAAACAGTTATGGTAAGGTAATAAGAGTTTTTATTTATTTTGCATCATCACACTGAATTATTAAACACACTTTACCCTATAGATCTGGAACCGGAAGTCGGACACGAATAAAAATTTGAGCCTGTTTGTGAAAATCGATCAGTTCATCTCTGAGAAAATGGAGTGAGTTTCGTTCACGAGTTTTCGACCACTAACACATAAATCAATAAGTCCCAAGACTAGAGCAGAGATGGCGCTCGTAGTAAACCAGTAACCACATCTTTCTAGAGTACTAACCTTTGCTTGAAACGGGTCAAAATTTTAAGTCGATCCGACCAGAAACAGCTGAGTTATCGAGGTTGGAGTAAAGTCGTTTTGTAGTTTGTTTAAAAAATGGAAAAAACCGAGTTTCGTGTTTTGATAAAACATTGTTTTTTTTTACACGGAACGACCGAAATCAGCATTTTCGCGAAAAATTTAGTTGATTTGCTGATTTTAGTTAGTTATTTTTTGAGACAACTAAAAAAATCTTACTTTTGCTGATTTAGATTTTTTATTCTCATTCCCTTAATAATAATAAAATATTTGTTGAAATTACTATTTTTTTTAGTTGAATTCACAAAATAAACGTACTGTCATTTCTTAGCTAAGACACACTTCATATCCAGTCAACTATTTTTTTAGTTGAATTAAAGAAATATAATGTTGTTTTCAACCAATATGAATGGTTGAATTGGCTTCTGCAATCTGCAGCTATATGGCGCCCTGTCACCGAAACGGTAACACCGTAATGACTACTAGCCACTAGATGGCACACTACTGCCGAAACAATTTCAGACGCGGTTGTCTTTTCTATATTGGCAGGTATAAATACGATGTTGTGTTGGAGAAAAAGACATAAACGAAACGTAAACATCTTTTTGAATTTTTTTTCTTCTAAATCACTGTTTCTTCATTCGCACAGAAAACTTTGAGCACTCGGAAAACAAAAACCGAATACAAATAGTACACCGGACGGCGCAGCTCGGAAGGTTTGAAGATACAAAAAAACTTCATCACAATTAGAGTGAAACATTCGAAATTCACTTCACTGTTCCGCGTAAAAACATTATTACGCACAATCGCTTCAAGTGCGCACAAATTCTGAATAAATACGATTTCCACTAACAGTTTACGACATTTTTACATATCGGTTTAGAAATTTAAATAAAGATATATCGAACACATGCGAAAAACATCAAAACAATTTTCAAGCAGTTTCAATAAGACTGTCCTTTTTAGCTTTTTAATGGATTGTTTTGCTTTGACACTTCTCATGAGTTTTTGGCTAATAAACTTGTTAATAATACCCATTTCAGTTTTGGTTTTTTGTGCTGTCCTTCAGTAATGATGGTGATAGATAAATAGAAACAAATTTTCTGATTTTAATAACAAAATTAGTTGTCAATGAGAATTTCGTGTTGGATTGAAATATTGCTGGTTTGAGTCCAGGATATTCACCAACTAAACACATTCTCTAAAACTAAGAGTTTTTTCAGCAAAGTAAATTCTCAATTTTAACTAATTTTATAGTTATTTTGGAAATTTTGTTGTTAAAATCAACTAATTCAAAAACAGTAATACGAATTAGGCGCAGAGCTAATTTCGGTCGTTCCGTGTAATGGGTAAAAACACCGTGCAAGCGAAACAATGGATTGAAAAATGTTATCCGGACTCTGGTCCATCAAAAGCAACGATTTGTCGGTGGTTCGCCGAGTTTAAACGTGGTCGTATCGACACAAATGACGCGGAACGCTCGGGTAGACCTGTGGAAGCCGTTACACCGGAAAATGCGAGTGAAGTGACAAAAATTATAATGAAAGATCGTAAAGTGAAGCTCCGTGAGATTGCTAAGATGACACAGATATCATATGGAAGTGTATTTACTATCCTTCATGAAAAATTGAGCATGAAAAAGGTTTTTTCCAAATGGGTGCCTCGATTGCTTTCGATGGAACAAAATGCACCCTGCCACAAGTCGATGAAAACATAGGCGAAATTGAACGAATTGGGCTTTGATCTGCTTCCCCACCCCCCATACTCGCCAGATTTAGCCCCCAGTGACTACTGGCTCTTTGCTGATCTTAAAAAAATGCTCCAGGGAAAAAGATTTGGCTCAAATGAGGAGGTCATCGCTGAAACTGAAGCTTATTTTGAAGTGAAAGATAATTTTTTTATAAACATGGTATTGAAAAAATGGAAAAACGTATAAATCATTGTATCACCCTAAAAGGTGATTATGTTGATGAATAAAAAAAAATTTGCAAAAAAAATGTTGTTTCCATTGTTAGTCTCGGGACTTATTGATCCATGTGTTATTTCCGGTACTTCTGGAACCGGGAACTTGGAACCAGTGTAGCCGAAGTCGGTTCGTTTAGTAAAGACTGTCCCAGGAGGTATGGACGCAACCAAAAATCGCTGCCATTTCGCAATAGTTCTGAATCTGTCCATTTTTATGGCTGCGTCTTGTTGTTTGCACTATTCTCTAACCACTTGTGCAGTTGTTTATTCGTTTTCATTAGTTTGTTTCGAAATGCGTGTACTTTCAGCAGAACAACATCGAAAAATTGTGTACAAATGGTGCACAGAACGCGGGCTGTCACTGAGAAAGATAGTAAAAATGGAAGGAGTAAGTGAAAAAGCCGTGCGAAATGCAATCAGGAAGTTCGGTGAGGATAACATCTTTGAGGATAAACCGAAAACGGGTCGAAAAAAAGGTCCTGCTAACCCTCAGTTGGATAAACGTATACTGAAGGCGTTCGAGCAAAAGAAGGAGGTTTCAGTTCGGGATGTGACCAAAAAAGTGGGCACTTCGAAATCAAATGTTCTTCGTCCTAAAAACCGTTTGAATCTTCGAACCTATAGGAAGCAGAAACAACCAAAACGTAGTCCGAAACAAGAAGCATCTATCAGGCCGAGGGTTAGAAAGCTGTACAATACGATTCTTGCTGGAAATTTGAACTGCATAATCATGGACGACGAAACCTACGTGAAACTCGATTACAAATCCTTGCCGGGACCACAATATTATACGATGCGAAAAGGGCAAGTGTTAAACCAATCCGAGACATCGATTGAAGTCGAAAAATTTGGTAAGAAAGCTATGGTTTGGCAAACAATTTGTGGCTGCGGTAAGATTTCGAAACCCTTCATCACCACTGCTCCAATGAGCGAAATATACATCAAGGAATATTTACAAAAACGACTTCTACCCAGATCTTCTTCTGGCTAGAGCTTGCTTCTTGCCACTACTCGAAATCAACGGTAGAATGGTATACTACCAAAAACGTCACTTTCGTCCCAAAACACCTGAATCCACCAAATTGCCCACAACTTCACCAATTGAGGAATTTTGGGCATTATCGAAGGCACATCTTGGGAAACACGTCTCGGCAGCCGAAACCATTGATCAGTTCCAAAACTTGTCGCCAAGAAGTTTGTACGGAATTTAAAGAGGAACGTTCTCAAGAAGGTGCGCCAGCTAGTCTACAATGTCTAAGTAGCAAGTGTTGAGAATAATATTCTGTTGTTGTAGTCTAATATTATCAGTATATCGATTAAAATTTGAATATCTAACACTTGTGAATTATTTACAGCGAAATCAAATTGCGTCTATACTTTCTGGGACAGTCTTTACGTAAAACTCTTTTAAAAAGTAAATTCAGATGAAAATTGTTTTGCAGTACAATTTGAATGAATTTCGTGTAAATTTCACAAAGTTATTCTTAGAATCTACGAAAAAGTTGAGTTCATTCTGTGCCAGCCATACTTCACATAAGTATTACAAGAAGAGTTATATGGATAAAAATCACATGAGGATTTTTCTGAGTCTATACCAAAGCGTCCTTCTGACGAGCTACAAGGAGAGAAAAATAGAGTAAATGTAACTAAACAAACAGAACAAAAGAAAAATCTGGTTTAATATAGCAAATATTTTTGCATGAAACAAAAAAAAACGAGATATTTGATTTTTTTCAGTTAATTAGTTTGTTTCAATAAATATTTGGATGAAACCAACCAACATTTTACTTATGCGTTTTTTCTTAATAAACAAGTTCATAATAAATTCAACTTGCTAAATCAGTTTTAGAAAAATGATTTTAGATGTGCGTGTGCATGTGTGTGTATGGCTGTGTATGTAACAAATAATTTCACTCGATTTTCTCAGAGATGGCTGAACTGATTTTCACAAACTAGGATTGAAATGAAATGTCTTGCTATTGAATTTTATCTCTATCCGGCTTCCGGCTCCGGAATTATAAGGCAATCTGTGCATATCTAGGAGAAAATACGCACTTAATTCTCTCGGAAATTTATCAACCGCTTTTTACAAACTAAGATGCAAATGAAAGGTCTTGAATTTTTTTTGAAAAGTTCCCGAAAAGTTTATCCAGAACTGATTTTTTGGTTTCAGTATTACAGCGCGAATAGTAAAAATTTCCAATTTCATTAGGATTTTTTCAAAAGTAATCGCGAAACAAGATGCAAATTTTTTATAAAATTTACTAGTAAATTCATCTTAGAGGCAAACCTTGTTAGTAAGTAGATATATAAATCAACTTTGGGACTACTAGTCTCCGGTTTCCGCTTCCTAACGCCCTGGTAATAGTTAGGAAAACCTCTGCAAAACGAAACTCACTTCGAATCATGATTCAAATTAAAGATATGTCTTAAACGATACTGTGCCATGTTATTCAAATCCGACTTCCGGTTCCGAAATTAGAGCGCAATGAGTTTCAAAACTTTCAAACTGTCATACAAAATGATGCAACATCGGTACGGAAGAAGAGAACGCCACCGCCTAGCACCCAGTGTGCTTTGTTCAATTTTGAATAGCGTGCAGGGTTGCCACATTTAAATCTATATTAATTTAACACAACTGTTTCCAAATTAATAAAATGATGGTAGTTTATACCAAAGAAAGTTTTTGATTTGATTCAAGGTTGAAAAAAAAATCTTGACAGAATCTTCTAGTGATGTTTTTGAAAAACAAGCAATATAAGAAAGGCATCATTATACCACCAGGTGGATAAAAAAAAGTTTACTCTTTTTCTTTTCTCATTAGTAGTGATGTGTATATCTTTAATAAGAAAATGTCTGGAATGAATTTAGCGAGTTTTATTCTCTTTTGTAAAACTCCCTTGACTTTTTCTAGGTACGATAACCTAACGTACTATCTGTAACAGAAATCGCTTAGTAAACCTTCAATAAACTCGAGCCCCTCGCACTCAAAGCACTATTATAATTCATAATAGTTCACTTGAAAGTCACACACAATCGCCGCAGTAACTCATCTAACGTATGACGTATCAGCGAAGTAGTTGTTAACCATCCTATAAGCCACACCATTCGAACAGCACCGGAGGCGGACGGGACTGGCCGCATGGCCGGTTCGGTATGATGATGAACCGACAGAGAGAGAGAGAGAGAGCAAAGATTTACATCACTATTCCCGATGGATAAGTGGCATACGTTACATATGTACACCTTTTTCTCCGGTACCACGCGGCACCGCCTCCGCGCTCTTACCAATCTCCGTCGGATGGCAAAAGGCGATAAGCGCCCGCCAGAATCGCTTCATCACGCACTTCAAAATATGACGGCGGCAGATGCAATAAAAAAAAATATAACCTAGTCCAACGAATATGTACTACATCCTTCCTTCCGTCCTGCCTTTCTAACAGTACCATCGAGCACACCGTGCGCTGAGCTATCATAGCAAGCCGTGTAATCCACTTAAGAGCATCTGAGGCTGAGACCCCTTCGGCAGACGAACGGCTGTTCGGCGGCTTTCGGGACCGCGTTCAACCTCCGCGCACCAGACCAAACTAGATGGAAATTCGTTTTAAATTGAATTAATTGACTTATATTCATAAATATAAATTAATCATCGCTTTATCACTGACGCATTCAAGTGTTTTCGTTTTTCAAGCTACCCTAAACCCATGTTTCCTGTTGGCGACCAGAGAAAATAACAAAAAAAAAAACACAAGTGAATCGGCTGAACCGTGTAAATCGCGGGAATATAAAAACCGAAACGCTCGAACCGTACGGAGTTCGATGTCTGTCCCTTCCTTGTATGCCCAAACACGCGCTTGTGAGTGGATCATTTCTGTGGATTACCGCAAATGCCGCGTGTAACAATTGTGCAGCTTGTACCAGGTTTTACGAGGGGGAATGTTCGGTGAGGCGATTTAATGCTGACGCAAATTAAGGTTCCCAGAAGGATTTTCTCCACAGGCATGGGAAGTGTGCGGCACGGCACTTTTACCTTTTCCGAAAAAAAACCCAAATTCTTAACCTAGTTGGCTATGGCTTTGATGTTGAGTAACCCAATTATGCGTTGACAATCAAAGCCATAGGAATGTGTTTGTTCAGTTAGTTGACTGCTGCCAAGGAAACGGAAAACACATGATATAATGTTTTTCGTTTCGATTAAACACGGAGAAGTTTGCGCTTATCAGAAGCTGAACAAATTGCTAAGCCGTGTGTGGTATTTCCGGTAAAACTACTGAAACTATTCCCCGATATGGTAGTATAATAGAATCCATAATTCATAGCAGTTAGCGAAAACGCTTCGCTTTTCTGCCCCACATGGGAAATTTTTCCCGCCCGGAAACCAACAATCGCACCCACCCGGCACCGCCCGATGGAAAGGTAAGTAGGTATACCGTAAGAATCGTAATTTGATATTAATTAGGTTAAAACAGGGAATTAGTATTTTCCCCCGACTGTCGGTCGGGTGGCGCTGCAGCGGTTCACCGAGTCACAAACAAAACCGTGCGCTATCGAGCGGCCCGAGTCAATGCCGGAAAGAATGTTGCAAAATGCATATGGACTTCTCCCATTTCCCTGCTGGCCCGAATTAGTTGGAGTGCCATGCCATGCCAGTTCTCTGGGCGCGCTCGCATGCACATGCGAAAAAAAAAGGAAACTTCACGAGAAGTAGCGGCACAGCAACCACTTATTATTACTTGATTTAATTTAATTAATTTTCCGTTTCCACGGTGAAAATGAGCCGGGAAAAAGTAGTGTTGCATTGCGCTCCTGTGGTGGGCCTCCTCCTCCTCTTATGTTCAACCGGGGGGGGCGGAGTCGGGGCTACAAACTTCGGTCCCCGTGTAACATTCCAAGTGATAGAGAAAAAAAATCCGAGGGCGAAGGGTTTGCCAAAGAGCGTACACCAGTTCCTGATGTTGCTTCCGGTTATTTTTTTTGTGTACTCCTGCCACAAGGATGGCAATGATGCCAATTCGGTGGTCAGGATTGGGAACGCCGGAGAGGATGATGCACTGGTGCCAGAGATTAGAATTTGCAACTTTGTACCAATGCAATGTTTCCGAGTGCAACAACCGAGCCGCAAGAATAATTTCTTCGCTCTTGGCACTGGCGTTTTGTGCGGTGTTGGGGTCCTTGTAATCTTTTGCTTATACACGATGGAAGTACTGTCAGGAATTGTCGTCTCATTACCGAACACCTTCGGCAACAGCTGTTCTCTCTCTCTCTCTCTCTCTCTCTCTCTTTCTGGCTGGCTGGGCTTTGCGCTGTTAGTGGAACATTTTAAATTATTATCTAGTATTTGTTAAAGCAAACAGCAATGCGTTTTTCTTAAATTTTCTACTGTCGTGTCACAATTTTACAGGTTAACTAGTGATTTAAAGCAAAACACGAACTGCGTAACTAAAATTGATCGGTGGTAAAAAACGATATTTTATTCAAACTAAAAATTGATCCTTTATTGTTCGGGGTTGAACTTGAGCATAATTTAAACCGGATGAAATTTAAATTATTCCTTCACAAATTATCGAACTTTTGATCGAACTCTCTTCATCAAGTTCCGGACAAGTGTTTTGGACGCTTAAGCTCAAATTTTTTTGAACTGCTGCGTGTTCCGATAGTGTAAAAAATGGTTGACTTTAAACCACAGGAACATATTGCTTGCCGTACCAGAAACTTTCCACCGAATTTCTTCACTTGAACCGACCAGTCCGCATCGCTCACATCCTCCCCAACGACGACAGTGAAGTATTGTGGACCTGGAAGGGTTTTTGAGTCCTCCTTTACATAAGTCTCATCGTCCATCAAAACGCATGCATCCGGACCCTGCAAAAGACGCGAATACAATTTTCGGGCCCTTGTTGCTGCTCGCTTCTGCTGTTCTACACTTTGTTTCGAGATTTTCTACTTCTTGTAGGTCTTCAGGTGATTTCGCCTCTTGATACGCTGGATCATTCCGACACTCGTTCCTGCTTTTTTGGCCAAATCACGTATTGACATTGATTTGTTCTTCATGATTAGAGATACCACTTTCTGCACGGGCAAAATTCCGTTTCTTGAAATGAGCAAAACGAGTCATGATTTTTTGGAAAATAATATATTTTCATATTATGATAATACACCATGATTAAAATTTCTCGGATCATGAACCATTCGCACTGATTTCTATGAAATTTAAACGTAACGCACTTGAAGTTGTTGGGTATAACTTCAGGCGTGTTTCTGCTACGATGGTAATTTTTGCAACATATATTCAGGCGTTATGTGTGATTTTTTCAGCGATGGTCATTTTTGAAATATAAATTCAGTGAAAAGCACAACGAACTTGAAATGAAAATATTCTGTTTTTGAAAAACGACGACGCAAGAGATAACGTGTTTACTTGCGTTCATTACTTCAGTTTTGATTTTGTGTTTCAGAATTTAAACACTTAAACGAACTGCATGAAAAAACACGAGTGAATCAAACCTCTTAAAAAGAAACTCTATGTCGAATTCTTGCCAAAAAATCGTCTTATTCATAATATTTAGGCGCATCAATACAGCTTGTGTTGTTATATCTATGAAACAAATTAATCAAAATGGTTGAATAAAATATTTTTCTGATTTTCGTTAGATGGTGTTCCAAATTCACAATCGAATTAAACTCTAGCTCTCGGAATATTATTCTAGCAACAACGATCACATCAAATATGTAAGAATATATTCGAACAAAATGTAATATTGACGTTTGTCAAATGAAAAGCGTAGCCGTGCTTAGTCTCTTATGATGTCAATTTTCGGTTCATTATCTTTATTTTCTTGTTATGTTCAATTCTCTATCCGCCGGTGGGTAAAACAACACGATTATTAAATAACATGCTTCAGGATCAAGTAAACATTTCCAGTAGATCTTGCTTTCCAATGTCTGCTTTTTGCTTTACCATTAATCTATTAATCTATGACATCACTTGAGGCAGAGGGTTCAAAGTGACATCCGGGTAGAAAGTTAGAGTTACGAGCTTTGAAAGAAATGCATTCTTCTAGTAACGAAAATGAACCATGATTAATTTTCATGGGAGGAGAGTTATTGCTCATGGTTTCATGATAAGTTAAAATGATTGGTTTCATGATTTTCTAATCATAACAACAGTAACGGATTTCTTTCTGTGTGGTCCAGTTTCGGGTTGGAAGAACCGGCTTTTCTGTCTCTTCCTGGTAGCTCATCCAAAGAATAGTGTTCTCCAAACTTATTATTGATGGTTTTAACACTGGCATGATGAATTCCAAACCGCTTCGCCATTTTCCGCATAGTAATACCCTTCTCACTTAGTCATGTGTCCAGAACCTTAATTTTCACTTCCTTTTCAATACGCGACATTTTGAAAACGCAGAATTTCAACCGCACAAACAAGTAAACAAACGAAAGCTGACAAACGCACAGCATGCTGCGATCTGAGCATAAAAAACGATCACAAATACATGCATTCAACACAAATATATGTGGATAGATTATTTTCGATACACTCTTATATGATGGAGGAGGAAATATAGTCCAGTTTAGTCTACGAAGCGCATACAGTAGAAATTGTTTTTTTTTAACAGATTTAATGCGTTCTTCGTGTACGGAGGTACACGGGTTCCATACTGTGCTGCAGACAGTATTCAATAATTGGCCTGACAAAAGTTGTGTATAATAATTTTATTGTGTAAGGGTCCTGAAAATTATGACTGAAACGTTTAATAAAGCCTAACAAACTATTTGCTTTATTGACAATTGTATTATAATGCTCCACGAAAGTAAGTTTTGAGTCGAAAAATTCCGCCTAAGTCTCTAATAATTTTACATTTTTCTACAGGTTGGTTTCCTTAATATATGTTAATAGAAGGAGAAATGATGAACTACATTTCTTAACGTTTAGTTGGAGTAAGCTTTCATTGCACGAAATGTTGAAAACGTTAATTTCATATTGGAATGCTTCAGCGTCTACCGCATTTTTTTGTTTCCATAAAAAGCTTGATGTCGTCTGCATATACAAGTACTTTTAGGTGTTTGAGTAAGAAGGAAATGTCGTTTACGTACAAGATAAAAAGAAGAGGGCCTAAATGTGAACCTTGGGGAACACCTGAAGTGACATTTATAGATTTGCAGTATGTGTTCTGATAGCGTACAATTTGTTTACGTTTTGTGAGATATGATTCAAGCCATTCCATAAATTTTTGTTCAATGCCATATTTTATTAATTTTGAATAGTAATAAAAGTATGTCAATTCTATCGAAAACTTTGCTGACGTCAGTATAGAGAGTTTCTACATAATTTCCATTGTCAATAGCTTTAAAAGTGAATGTAATAAATTCCAAGAGATTTGTTGAAGTAGAACGATCTTTGTTATGAATTTATGTTATTTTTTAAGTGTTGAAATATTTTCCCATTGATAATTTTTTCAAAAAATTTTGGAATGCACGAGATAACGGCAATTCCTCGATAATTACGTATGTCTGATTTTGAGCCTGATTTAAAGATCGGTACTAAGTTGAAGAGATGGTGTAATGGTGTTGTGAGTTCAGTTGCTAATTGTATGTAAATATAAATGAAGACTGTCCCAGAAAGTATGGACGCACTTTGATTTCGCTGTAAATAATTCACAAATGTAAGATATTCAAATTTTATTCGATATACTGATAATATTAGACTACAACAACAGAATATTATTCTCAACATTTGCTACTTAGCCATTGTAGACTAGCTGGCGCACCTTCTTGCGAACGTTTCTCATTAAATTCCGTACAGACTTCTTGGCTACAAGTTTTGACACTTTTTTCCCATCTTTTTCGAACTTTTGAATGGTTTCGGCTGCCTAAACATGTTTCCTGAAATGTGCCTTCGATAATGCCCAAAATTCCTCGATTGGTCGAAGTTGTGGGCAATTTGGTGGATTCATGTCTTTTGGGACGAAAGTGACAGTTTTGGTAGTATACCATTCTACCGTTGATTTCGAGTAGTGGCAAGAAGCAAGATCTGGCCAGAAGACAACAGGATCATTGTGGCTTCGAATCATGGGTAGAAGTCGTTTTTGTAAACATTCCTTGATGTATATTTCGCTGTTCATTGAAGCAGTGGTGATGAAGGGTTTCGAAATTTTACCGCAGCTACAAATTGCTTGCCAGATTATAGCTTTTTTACCAAATTTTCCGACTTCAATCGATGTCTCGGACTGGTTTAACACTCTCCCTTCTCGCACCGTATAATATTGTGGTCCCGGCAAGGATTTGTAATCGAGTTTCACGTAGGTTTCGTCGTCCATGATTATGCAGTACAAATTTCCAGCAAGAATCGTTTTGCATAGCTTTCGAACCCTCTGCCTGATCGATGCTTCTTGTTTCGGACTTCGTTTTAGTTGTTTCTGCATCTTATAGGTTCGAAGATTTAAACGTTCTTTAGCATGAAGAACATTTGACTTCGAAGTGCCCACTTTTTTGGCCACATCCCGAACTGAAACCTCCTTCTTTTGCTCGAACGCCTTCAGTATACGTTTATCCAGCTGAGGGTTAGCAGGACCTTTTTTTCGACCCGTTTTCGATTTATCCTCAAAGGTGTTATCCCCACCGAACTTCCTGATTGCATTTCGCACGGCTTTTTCACTTACTACTTTTATTTTTGCTATCTTTCTCAGTGACAGTCCGCGTTCTGTGCACCATTTGTACACAATTTTTCGACGTTGGTCTGCTGAAAGTCCACGCATTTCGAAACAAACTAATGAAAACGAATAAACAACTGCACAAGTGATTAGAGAATAGTGCAAACAACTGGACGGAGCCATAATAATTGACAGATTCTGAACCATTGCGAGATGGTTCGGGGTTTTTGGTTGCGTCCATACTTTCTGGGACAGTCTTTAATGAGTCGTTATTAAGCTACAGTTACTGTTAATTCTTACCATAGTCATTATCGTCCAGTTAGAACCAGAATTCTGGTCTCGAATTCAGTTGAATTTAGTTTTCAGAATTCAGTTTCCGAGTTCACGTTCAGAATTCAATTCCTCTATCATCAAACATCAAAATTGAGTTTTTAAATTCAGGTCCAGAATTTAATTCTTACATTCGGCTCCAAAATCCAAATCAAAGAATTTGAACCAACCATTTTTTTAGTATTAACGTCGTCTGGTTATCTCTCTGGCATTAGCTATCCGCCTTTTTCTTTCAATCATTATTACGTAATTCTCTATGGTTATCTAGGGGTTGACCTATTTTGTGCATAGTGCACATAACCGTTCTTTTACGTTCGGCACGACAGTTAAGACGGTGCACTTCCGTGCAATCAGAAGAAGTGTTCTGGATATTGCAGAAACTTTATGTCTGCCTGGTGGTTTATGTTGAACTGCTTGGTAACATAACAGTTCAACATGAACTGTTATATACTGACGAGTCGAAGACGATGCTTTCTAAAATTTCTTCTGGAATAGACGCTGGTCTTTTCCGTTATGTAAGTTAGTAAATATACTAAAGTATACAAAAAGAAACTACCAGTTTTAAATCTGTTTTACAACTTATCATTCCGAAACACTCCAATGAAAACATCACCTCTAACGTAACTACAACATTATAAAAACCAGACAAGGAAAAGTTATGTTTCTTTTGTCGTGAATACGACTTACTTTACTATGGGGCGCCTTTTCAACATTTACCCTCTGAGAAAGTGATGAGTTTTTGATCGGGAATATCTCTTGTTGTATCTAACGTATCAACATCATTTTTGCTACATGCCATCTGGAATATGATCATCAATTTATGATAACATTTTCAATTGTATGACATAATCACAAATTATTCAAAACTAAAGTTTTCTGAAATGTTTGGTATCAACGAGTATCAAAGAAGAAAACTTAAAGCGTGTTTGCCTTTCTCGTACCCGAGCCGACGGTTTTGATGTAGTAACCAACATTTCATTTCTGCGTTACCTACTGAAGAGGTATAAAAGGTTAACACTTGATATATTTCGTTCATTCTTGTTTGCGCAGTTGACTGAACAGGAAGTGAAGCAAGTGTATCATTTCGGTTGATTGAGGTCCACAGCTCAGTATCAGTTCGAGTATCGAGAATTCAGTTTCTAAATAAAATTTCAGAATTTAGTTTCAGATACAGAATCAAGCATTCAGTTCTGCTGCGTGACTGTTTTTTGTGCATCGTTCGCTGTGTGAGTTTCACTTCAAACAAGAGCGATTGCGTCATCCAGCTGCTGGTCGTTTGCATTTGAGAAAAACACAACGAAAAGTGAACAAAGGAATCAACTAGCAAAGGAACTACAAAATCAGCCCTTCAAAGGGCTCTGAATGTTATTTAAGAAACTTCTAGAATTACTTATCTGTTGAAATATGCAAATTGGAAGTGAAAATACTTTTCTCGGGTTTTTTGACGTAAATACGTCTCACTTCACTATGGAGCGCCTTTTAAGAGCTTATCATATGGGTGACTGGTAAGTTTTTGATCGTGAATATCTTTTGTTCCATTTAACATTATTTTCTCTAAGTCATTGGTGATATCAGCAATGTGTGATAGAATTTTCAGTAGCATGAGGTAACCACAAATAATTGTAATTCCAGTTGCATTTTTCCTAAATTTTTCATAAGCTAACAAATTGATACTTCATTCATTCTAGCCTGTCGTTCTAGAGCTCAGTTCTGGATTTCAGTTTAAGAATCCAAGACCAGATTTTTTTGTTCATTTCCACAATCCAGATCTTAACTTCAGTTCCTCGTCGAGAATCCAAGGCTAGAATCGAGTTCCAGAATTCTGAAACTGTAACTGAAACCGAATTTTAGAACTTGATTCTGCGTCTGTATTCTGGAACTGAGATCATAGTCTCGATTGTAGACCTGGGCATCCGATTTACATTTCAGAAATGAATTCTTGACTTAGATCTGAAATTGGAAACTGACTTCTGGAACTGAAGATGCATATCCGGAATTCAGTTTCAATGATTTTGTCCGGAGATCAGAATTAAGTATCAGTAGTTTCAGAATCCTGAAACTGAGGTCTGAACCTGAAGTTCTGGAGCTTCAGACCGAAATCTAGGATTATAATTCAGATTCAAAATTCAATTGTATTTCTAGAATTTAGTTCAAAAATACATTTTTTTAACAATATAACGAAAATCTTTTCCTAGAGCTGCGTTGAATTTTCTGTTGAGACAGGATCTGTATTGGATGCTTTCGTATATATTTAAAATTTACTAAATCCTCTAGAGAACTTTTACTTCAAAGACCTCTGGTTGACTAGAGCACACAGTCAACATTATCGTTCTCCTTGTCCACGTCGAAAAATAATCCTACAAATTATTGATTTCAGTACGCTATTCAGAAAAACTCAATTTATTAATTACTATATATATATCGTGACCACTTGGGAGTCACCCTGGGTTCTGTGTCTCAATTTTGGATATACACGATTTTCTTCTAATTATAGTGTCAGTTTTATTTACATATGCAAATACTGGTATCAATAAGGTATAAAATCACCATGGTTATATTTTCAACCAGCAAAAGACGATCGATCCGTCTCCAACCGTTACTATGTGTAACAAAGATGAACAAGTGTCTGCAAGAATATGCACAACCGAAAAAAAACCTTTCGGATCTGAATTGCATTTGTTAAGTGTCGTCCCCCTCGGTTTTATCACATTCCTTCAAAATCGTTCTCTTATGTTGGTGCAACCGCATGAAGAGAGATGTGAACACTGCTTAAACACAGTATTTGACAGCGAACTAGAACCAAAGAACCAAGCATTTCGGCTTCAAGTCAATTGTATGCAGATGACAATCGTGTCACCGGGGTGGTTTTACGCTGTGAGGTACACTGTCACAATGACTGCGTATTTCAATTTTCAATGAATTTTCAAACAACACAACTGGGAACGCTGTAGACCAAAATCAACGTTTCCATGGGCACTGTTTATTGTATCAGTCCTGAAAAATTTGGCAGCAGGCATAGAAAAAATATATTTATTGTTGCTTCCGTAATCTATATATTTTCTCTGTTTATGTTTTTTCTGGCATTATAAAATAATGTTAGGTTCCGTAACGAGCGTTTTTGTCCAGGGATCAGACTCACAAATGTTACATATGTGGGAAACACCTCAGTTTTTCTGGTTGATATACCTACTAAAACAGTATATATCAAGTAGAGGCAAAACCGCGAGATAACATACAGAATTTCAATTTTCAGAAAATGGAACGAAACGGAATGGGTTCAGCACTCTCTTTATAAGTCAAGATTCAGAACTTCAAGCAACCTTAGAAGTTTTCCAAATTGTAGTAGCAATTTCACTCAACATATTCATCTACTATTCATTCTACTCGTAGAAAAGATGTGTTTAATGCTTTGTTTACATTAAGACCATGGTCGCTTCCATGGTCACCTATAAAAAACCAAACCCAAAAAAAAACGAATAAACCTAGACATATATGATTTATGTGGAGGGCCCGCAACACGCAACGCAGCACGAATCTGGTCGTCTGTAAAAAAAACCCTTCTTAATCCACCTAGTGGTGTGATAATGCCTTTCTCTTCTTTCATAACAGTCTCATGAAAATATGTTTCATACTTTTATTAAATAATTTTGGACACTAATTTTGACAACAATTGATGCAGATTGATTCAAGTAGTTCACAAAAGCATGCTTCAGTGTTTATGTCACACAGTCAGAATCATTTTTCCAAACTAGTGCTTGACATTTGCGTTGCCTATTTGTATGAGAACAGTGATGCTAATCTAAAAAACGTGCTTAATCCACCTATCAGTGAGATGATACCTTTTTTTATCAATTCGCATGTGTTTTTTTCATGAATATTCTTCGGTTTTCATGACATTATTTTAATGACCGTCGCTGCAATTTGACATTTTAATCACTCATTACTCTATCTAAAAAGGTTACAATCGATTAAACTTTTCATGATATGTCGAAGTGAGTTCCACTTTAGAATTTACGGTAATTTAAGGTACTTCCAGAGCCGGTATTCAGGAACCAGCATAAACCAAACCGATTCGTATGGCCATATGACGAATAAATTGCAATAGTTTTGAGTCCAACTCTCAAGCTTTTCGGGATTATCATCTTCTATATCGGTTTGAATTTTAAAAATTCATCCTCCTGTAATTCCAGAATCGGAAGTCAGCATTGAATAAAATTAATTAATTTTGTGTGGGACTATAAGTTTATTTTAATTTGATTTTTTTTCTGAAATTCGATTTGGCTTTATTTGAGAAAACGATTGAGCTTTGAGAAACGATTCGATACTGGAGCCGGAATTCGAAAATCGGTGTAGCCGAAGTCAGACAAATTCACCTGATTAGTTTACATTTGTTTCAATATGTTTAAAAATCAGTGTAGACATCTTTGAGAAATCGTAGTACGAGTTAAATTGTTGGGTGCCTTCCGAATCGAAAACTGAATACCACTAAAACTGAAATAAGTTTATTTGGTTGTCGACTATTCAAATCAGCAAATCTTAGATGATTCTTAGATATCATTTGAATCTTAGATTGGTTCAGCCATCTACGAGGAAAATAAGTTGCACAATTTTAATTTCGTTTCACATATCATCCTGTAGTTCCGGAACCAGAAGTCAGATCCAAACATAATCCAGGAACCTTGTTTAGGAGCATACGAATTTTCATATGAATCTGAGTTTGTAGAAAACGGTTGAGTCATCTTCGAAAATAAGGTAAAAAATTGAGTGAAATTATTTGTCACATACGCATTTGCTGATCTCGACGAACTGATTCAAATGGTATATGGGTGTTTTGTTCATCCAGCATTTATTGCTGTAAGCAGTTTAAATCAATATAATTATGAAATTGCTCAGAATTCGGAAGTACTGCCATCTTTCCAATATGTCATATTCGAACGATTATGTTGCCAAAAACGAACCGTGCTAAAATTGGTCCGAGGTAAAATGTCATGAAAAATAATGCTGTTCACAGTCTTTTTGGTAATTAGAAACTATTGTATGTAACAGTATAAAAAATCGTGTTTTACGTTGCTCCCAAGCCTTTCTTTGCCATACAGCGCTCAGAACTTCTACTGCTGGAATATGGGGGAAAAGTCGCTTACACAAAAAATTCGATATCTCCGTTAAAAATGGACGGATTTTAACAATCTATGGCTTGTTGGATAGCTATTACCGTGCGGAATCTAAGTCTGAAAACATATTCTGTTTTCAAGGTCAATTGTGACAGATACTGTCAAAAAACTGAAAATTTTGACATAAAACTTCGTATAACTCAAAAAGTAAACATCCGATCTCAAAACCATTCAATAACGTTCTGGGTGACGGGGAGACCTTTCATTTGCGACTAGTTTGATCAAAATCGGTCCAGCCATCTCTGAGATCTCGACCTCTTAGTTGACAACACACATACAGACACACACACACACACACACACACACACACACACACACACACACACACACACACACACACACACACACACACACACACACACACACACACACACACACACACACACACACACACACACACACACACACACACACACACACACACACACACACACACACACACACACACACACACACACACACACACACACACAGAGACATTTGCTCAGTTCGTCGAGCTGAATCGATTGGTATATGACATTCGGCCCTCCGGGCCTCGGAAAATTTTTCGAAAGTTTGAGCGAATTCTATACCTATTTTTTATATATATAAAAAAGGTAAAAACATATTCGTGCTCTTGTTGCAACATAGTTTGGACTTTGTCGTATCAGAACTAGTTGCGGATTGCTACTTGGGTAAGTTGAAGAAAATCTGTTCAGCGATATCTGAGAGAATCGAGTGCACTTTTATTCATTTCTCTGCACATTTTAGTCAGTTACTCCCGAAGCGGAAGTCCGATACCAAGCGGAAGTCCGATCGGGACCAAGAGACCTTGCATCCAGCGTACAGTTTGCGTACTCGACGAGCTGAGTTGAATTGTATAACACACTTGGCCCCCTGGGCCTCGTGCGCCGTTTGCGTGAATACTTTTTAGTTCTATTATATTTGCTTTTACAATTCTGTAACTTTTCTAGTATGGAAAAGACGTATAAATCTAGTTCAGAAAGCATTCCCTCTATCAGTATGGAAAATTTCTACATTAACTTACTGCCAGTATCACCGAACAAAAAAGAAAATTGTACTCAAAAAACTACAAACGAATAGCAGCTCGCTTCCGTGCCGTTTCGAAACAATTATTAACAACAATAATAATTCAGTTATGGTTATCGATCGAGTGCACCCATTTTGCTGCCAACTTCATGCCAGGGACGTCGTCTCCGTGCAGCATCTAAACTAAACCGAAACCCCGGGTCTGAAAAGTCAAAACACCGACAGCAACACCCAAAATGCTGAAGCAGAAATTGGCGGAAAACTTCCACATTCTAGTCGTTTCATCGAAGGCGAGAAAATGCTGATCAATCAAAACGTTGAAGCACGGTACAAACGTGTGCTGGCTGACGTGACGGGAGGCGTGCGTGGGTGGCAAAAGATCTACTTCCGGAGTGTATAAATAATGAGCCAACAACACAAGCTGTACTGGAGTGTGTGGTAGCCAAAAATTTTCGTCCTAGCTGGGAAAACCGTTTCCACGGATCGTCCCGTTCTGATACGATGATAGTCGTCGAAGTGCAACACCGAAAAGTGCTGGCTCGAGAGTTTTTCCCATTTCTCTCCCAGCACCAAGGGCTACGGGTAAAACTTTTAGCAGACAGGCAATTTTTCTGGTGGTTCCAGCGGTCCCGGTTCTTCGGTGGCAGGAAAGTCCTTTTGTCGAATTTTTGTTGCCGTTGTTGTTGTTGTTGCCTGGCCTCGTCGCAGTCGAAGTCGGACACGGACAGAACGAGGTGAAAACTGGGAGTCGTCCTCTCCAATTTCTAAAATTGGGTGCTCCTATGGCAGCCACTCGCACATGCAACCGTTTTCAGAGTTGCATTTTTCGGCATTCCACATATGCATATATTAGCCGAAAATTTTCGGGGTGGAAAAGTTTCGTTCTGCGAGAAAATTTTTGATAACAGGAAACAAAAGCTTTCTCGCTCCACAATGCGATTATTATTAGCAAGTACATGCTGTGAAAATGCGGCAACAGAATGCCCTGGTCCCCGCATGGTCCCGCACCGACGGTGGGTGGGGTTTCATCGAAATTAATTTCATATCTAGACAAAATGCTATTACCGGGTACTGCCGTATTTTGCAGAGCAGCTAGCGAATGCGTTTGGCTTTTGTTTTTGTTTTGGGGATGTCTTGGTACCATAAATTTGAATAAATTGCCGAATGAATATGGTGATGATGGCATCGAGCGCTGAGGCCGTTGTCGCAGATTGTCGCCGCTAGTAAATAATAACCACATAACCGGGTCAGATTTTGCTCTTGATTAATTTTTTTCCAGTAATGTTTTGAATATGAAATGACTTACTGATCATATTTATGAGAAATAATTCGATGGGATACTGGGATACTGATCGATTTTCATTCATGGAAACAGGCTAACAAGCAATATGCAGATATGCGCTCTTCGAAGCCGTATTTTCCATAAAATCGGACCCATAATAACAAACATTCATGTCTAGAAAGCACGAAAATTATGAAATTTACAGGTGACGCAAAACGTTGTCGCTCGGAGCTGTAGCTAAAGATCGATTTGAACAGTTTCAGTAGCACAATTCTTATGTAATTTATTGTTCGGTAATTTGACACGGTCTGACCTAAAACAAGCAAAACCATCGTCGAGAGTTCTCGTCGATGAGCTCGTTTATCCAGTACTCCATGATCGAGGTCATCCTGCATTTCTTCGAATACGACGAAAACAGCGATTCTCGATCAAAGTGTGTCTCGAGCGAAACGAACGGCGCATAAAACAAATCCATAAACAGTCCAGTCGCTGATGTACATAACACACTATTCAAGAAGTTCCAGAACGGGAGACCAAAAGATAACGTTTGTAATGTGAAACTTAGCTAGTCGGTATTGAAAAGTCGTTCGCACCGCACGTGTATAGCTCTTGGCTCCTGGAAATTTTTTCTGGCTACCTAGAGTTTCATTGATTCAAGGCTTCAGTCTTTTCCAAGGCTACCTGAATCACTAACAGTCTTTTTAAAGACTAACAATTAGTCAGCCTTTCTCAAGGGTATACCAAGAGTGATATTCTAATATAATCAGTCTTTTTCAAGACTAAGAAATTAATCAGCCTTTTTCAAGGCTAGCAGCTATTCAAAGAACTATTCTTCGAACTATTCAGTCTTTATTAAGACTACCACAAAATCAGTCTTTATCAAGGCATTTCCAAACTAGAAATCTAATCGAAGACTAATTAAGCCTAGTCAATTTAATTTCAAATTTAATTCATTTCAAAAATGCCTGCGTCCAACCGGAAAGGCAACAAGCCTAAGGCTAAAAATAATTCAATACGGAATAAATCACAATCCATTATTCAACATTTTTCTAATAACATTCACGATCTTATAGAATCTGAATGTAAAAATAAAAGACAACGGACGGACTTCCCTTCCGTTGATTCTATACCCTCTAACAATATTTACGAGATTCTTCCTGAATCCGATTGTAGCGACATAGAAGAAAATTCTTAAAAAATTTCCAAAATGGACGCTTGTCGTTCTGGGAAGAAACAACAATCCGTGCCTCCAGTGACGGTGATGATTTCCGACTTCAAAGCATTCCGTACAGAGTTTTCTTCTTTTCTCCCGGAAGTAAAAGTCTCATTTCAAATCGGACGAAAAGGAGAATGTCGAGTCTTGGTTGATGGATTGGGAGATTACGAACGTCTTATTCGATATTTGTCCGAGAAACTTCATAAATTTTATTCATATGATATTAAATCAGACAGACCCTTCAAGGTTGTCTTGAAAGGCTTATCAAATTATCAAAGTACTGATGAAAATAAAAATGAACTAAAAGAATTGCTTCATTTTGCCCCTTCCCAAGTAATACTTATGAAAGAAAAGAGCGATTGGTACTTCTAAACCACGCTCTGGAATTTCCCATGAACTTTACCTAATACACTTCAATCGAAGTGATGTAAACAATTTGAAAACTTTAGTAAAAGTACGTTTCATTTCCCACATTAAAATTCATTGGGAACATTAGAAACGGCATAATCGTATTGCAAACTTAACGAAATGTCGTCGTTGTCAAGGCTTCGTCCAGAGAACCAAAAATTGTCATATGGATATACGGTATTTGAATTGTGGTAAATCGCATTCGAAAGACGTTTGTCCAATGAATGAAACCACTGATAAATTTTCATGTTCAAATTGCGATGGAAATCATAAATCCAATTAATTGAAATGTCCTGTCAGGGAAAAAATTTTAAACGCTCGTTCGCTTAGACAACAAATCAAATCAACGAGCTTAAATTTACAGAACATACCTGATAATCAAAAGTACGGGTGTTTAATGTCAGAGACATAACTGGATGTCGTGAATACGAATAAAACTGACACACTTTCTTTATACTTCCGAATTCGAATTGGTAGTTGATCAATTGTGTGAATTGTGCAACTTTCCCCTTTTTCACTACTAGAATTTCAAACAATGCGCCTAGACTAAATTACAGATTAGTTACATTAATCATTCTGAAACGCAATTAAATATAATGAAATAACTAGACAGTTCTTTATAATAAAACTGGGCCGTATAGAGTACAGTAAAGCAAAATTTCGCATAATTCTTTGATAGTATTATAATAGTTCTAAAAAGAACCGACTTCTAGAATAAGGAACTGGACCTGAGTTCAAGAACTAAATTTAGAACCAAGAACAGAAGTTCTGCTTTCATTGACGACTGCTCCACCTGACGATTGAAGTCCAAATGAGAGCACCACCTGAGCGTTTGAGGTTTGGCACCACGCTAAAGGTCTGCTCTCATTATTGACGATAACTGCTCCCGACGATTGAAGTCCAAATGAGAGTTGCGACCTGAGCGTTTGAGGTTTTTAACCACGCAGAAGGTGTACTCTCCGAAGCTGCTGGTCCCGCGACGTCTGCTTGCATCCAACGCACAAGAAGAAATGATTGAATTTCGACCACGGTTCCCCTTTTTATACGCAGTCAGTTGAAGATATGTGCCTGACTACCTCAAAATCGTCGTCCTTGCGCGAAAAAGCCAAGCAAAAGTAAAGAGTTTTCCGAGTTGTTTTCAAAATTTGAGAAAACTTAATATTCGAGTTATTTGGGGTTATCTCACACTGTTCAAAATATTATCCTAAATTTCTGATCATATTTCTGATGAAATGGTGAAAGAATTATGTTGCTGCCTTTAATACAAGTCGAGATATTCACGATTAAGTTCTGTCCATTATTCCATATGGCTAATTTTGAATAGGCACCCCATAGTAAAGTAAGTCGTATTCACGACAAAAAACGGTTACAAATGCCACGCCAAATTTTTCTTAGGCACTTATTTCTTCGAATTCAAAACAAAAAACCGGTACGCCTTCCAATTCGTCTTCTAACGAAAACAATTTATTGACAGGTAGATCGACCTCGTCATCATCTTCTTCTAATGACAGTTACGCTTTGGTAACAGGAAGAAAACAACAACTCAATTCTTCTCATGTAAATAATCAAAACACAGGAACGCCTTGCACTTCATCCTCTAACGAAAACAATTTATTAATAGGTAGATGGGCCAAATCATCTTCTTCTAATGGTAGTCTATCTACCAATATTCCTTCAATACCATTCGCTTTATTAACGAAGTTAAAATGACCTACAAGATCAACTTTTTCAAATGATCATCCGAACGAATTCGACTTCATCACTTTCTGAAGCATTTCATTCATATTGCCATTGTGACAGAAACTTTTCTTTAACCAAATGTCAAATTGAAAAGCAATCCACATTATGTGGTTCATCGATTTGACAGGTTTACTGGAATGGGTGGTGGAGTTGCCATTTTTGTCCAACGCAAATTAAACATCGAATTTTACCTTTTTTCAATACTAAAGTTATTGAAAGCTTGGGAATCGACGTTGAAACCATTCATGGAATTTATTTCATCGCTGGAGCATATTTGCCATTCCAATGCACCGCCGAACAATTAAATTTCTTTGAAGGCGATTTGCAAAAACTTACAAGATATCGACCGAAATTTTTCGTAATAGGGGATTTAAATGCTAAGCATGTCCAGTGGAATTGTAGGCAAAATAACAGTAATGGTAAAATACTTCATAATCAACTCTCAGCTGTTTACTTCACAGTTCTTCATCCCAGTAATCCGACTTGTTTCTCTTCCGTGAAAAACCCGTCTACAATTGATCTGGTTCTAACAGATCAAAGTCACATTTGTAGTGAACCGATTACTCATGCTGACTTTGACTCAGATCATCGTCCTGTAACATTCAGTTCTATATTCAACTATCATAGAGCTGATTGGTTGGATTACAGATCTCACATTAAAAATCATGTGGATCATGAAACTATTTTAGAAAATTCTGCGGACATCGACACAGAAATTGATAATTTGAATCATTACATTATCGAAGCTAGAAATCTTTCAGTTCCCAAAGCTCAAACTAAACTAAATTCTCCTATCATCGATGGCAATCTTCAACTGCTCATTCGGTTGAAGAATGTTCGTCGACGACAATATCAACGTTGTCGTGATCTTGCTATGAAAAACATAGTTAAAAATTTACAAAAAGAAATTAAACATAGATTTACTCTTTTGCGAAATTAAAATTTCGCTAAAGAAGTTGAACAAATTAAACCATATTCTAAACCTTTCTGGAAACTTTCTAAGGTTCTTAAGAAACCTCAGAAACCAATTCCTGCTCTCAAGGAAGGAAATCAAATACTTCTTACAAATGGCGAAAAAGCTCAATTTTAATTTGAACGTTGTGAGTCCTATTGAAAATGAAGTCTCGCTGAAATATGAGCATATTTCAACTCAAAAATGACATTA
Source organism: Malaya genurostris (assembly GCF_030247185.1). Taxonomy (NCBI): domain Eukaryota; kingdom Metazoa; phylum Arthropoda; class Insecta; order Diptera; family Culicidae; genus Malaya; species Malaya genurostris. Next base: position 336,482,882 of record NC_080571.1, on the reverse strand, counting down.
TTGAGACGAATTTTGATGAAATTAAGTCAATCATTAGGAAACTTAAAAACATGAAGGCTCCTGGCAATGATGGAATCTTTAATATTCTTATTAAAAATCTTCCTGATGTCGCCTTGAGAAACGATGGTTAAAATTTTCAACAAGTGTTTTTCTTTAGCTTACTTCTCAAAAAGATGGAAAAACGCTAAAGTAATTCCTATCCTCAAACCTGATAAAAACCCAGCAGAAACATCAAGTTATCGACCGAATAGCTTACTTTCTTCTATCAGTAAACTTTTTGAACAAATTATCTTGTTGAGAATGATGTCATATAAATGAGAATTCAATTTTTCTACCAGAGCAGTTTGGATTTCGTCATGAACATTCAACTACTCATCAACTTGTCAGAGTAACGAACATGATAAAAGCAAATAAATCTTCTGGGTTGTCCACTGGAGTTGCTCGTCTAGACATAGAAAAAGCATTCGACAGTGTTTGGTACAAAGGTTTAATAGCAAAAATGTCTGATTTCCAATTTTCCTATTTATTTGATCAAAATGATTCAAAATTATTTAACTGATCGTACTCTACAAGTTAGCTATCAGAATTGTAAATCTGAATAAACGAGCAGGTGTTCCGCAAGGTTCGAGCGTAGCTCCAATCTTGTATAATATTTTCACTTCTGATATTCCAAATCTACCCGTTGGTTGTCAGAAATCGCTATTCTGTGACGACACAAGTCTGTTAGCCACAGGTAGAAATCTAAGAGTGATCTGCAGTCGCCTACAAAGAAGTTTAAATATTTTCAGTGATTATCTGTCAAAATGGAAAATTAAACCAAATGCAGCAAAAACGCAATTAATTATCTTTCCTCATAAGCCAATGGCTTTTTTTTCTTAAACCAAACAATAATCACATTCTCAAATTGAATGGCTTGGAATTGACATGGTCTGATCAAGCAGAATACTTAGGTTTAACGTACGACAAAAAACTCACTTTCAAGGATCACATTGAAGGAATCCAGGCAAAGTGTAATAAATATATTAAATGTTTATATCCTCTTATAAACAGAAATTCTAAGCTCTGTCTCTCTGTCAGACCAGCCATGCTTTATGCGGTACCAATTTGGTCAAGTTGTTGTTCCACCAGGAAGAAAACGCTTCAAAGGATTAGGAATAAAATTCTGAAAATGATTTTGAAGCGTCCTCCCTGGTTTAGTACAAATGAGTTACACAAACTTTTAGATGTAATGTCCAATAATATTATAAGAAAATGCCGACAAAAATCGATGCAATCTTAAATTGAATCGATTCGCTCTCTGTATTAGTTAGTAAGTTATTATATAAGTTCTTTTTCCCCATTACACAATACAAGTAGGTTTAGAATTTTCCCTACACAAAAATCGGAAGCAAATGATGGCTTCATGGTAATAACCAAATCATGTATACAATAATAGGGCTGAAAAGTAACCACTTGTAGTTGAACACCCAATTTAAATCCTAATAATTTAAGTACAACTCATATTCCAATAAATAGTTATTAAATAAAAAAACAGACTGTATATTTAAATTAACGCTGTTTTTTTCTGAGTATAATGAAAATCGATGTTAATTTACAGAATATGTTTCTCTGTGTAGGCGAATAAATTTTCCTCAAATTTCATTTTAGTGTTCCTTGTTATGTTTTGACAAAATGTTATCTCTTGTTTGGTTTCGGATTCATTTTTATAAATTCATCCAGAGTTCTATAATTCAAAAGCAGAACTAATTCCTATTATTTGACATTTACTTCGTCGGAAAGGATACAAACAAAACATCTCAACTCGCCATCAACCATAAAACGGCACAAACCGTCCGAATAAAACTTATCAAAGCTTAAGAACCAGTTTAAAAATTCAACGACAGTTAGTATGGCTATGGCCATTAGCGATTACCATTGCCGGATAAGCTCGGAAACGTTGGCCGATCGCATGAAAAAGTAATGTCACACAAACTACACGATAATTGCTCACATCACCTACATCCTGTGGGGAGCTTTTACGAGCCAGTTTATCATCCACCAATCCATCTCAATTTGACAGAGTTCTTGCCCCATATCCCGGGACGCTCCGGACACTCAAACCGTCCCACGGAGCAAACTGATAAAGTGACGTTAATGACCGTGGGCTGCCTGGACCTCCACTCCGGCTGGCGCTTTCCGCTGATGGAAGTTCTTCCACGAGAGACACGAAGGCACACACACAGAAAAAGTACCTTCTTTTGCTTTCGCTTCTTCGTTTCTCAGTCGCCGGTTGGACTGTGTGCGGTTTTCGTGGTGGCGGAGAGGGCTGAAAAGATTTTTCGAGACTCTTGAGAAGCATTTTACTCGTCGCGAACTTCTTCGCCCGGCACAAGAGAACTCCCAACTGGAAAGTGTACAATATTTTCCCTGGAAGTGTTTGGCTCAAGCCCTTGATGGATGTTTTTCGTCCAAGCATGAACAAGTTTGCTCACCCGGCGAGGCTGCGGGAAACAGGGGGTGGCTATTTTCTTAGTGCCACTGGCTGCTGCTGCCGATGCTAGGAAGGGGACATTAGCTGTCAGTGCCGGATGTTGTCTTGGTTTTTCGGACTCGCAGTCCATCAGTCACCGTGGCCGTAACGGGGCTTGCCAAATCCTACCCGGAAGATTTATTTTTATTTTATTTAGCTCTGATATAAATATTTGCGGGGATGTGTGCACTTGACAAGAGACGAAAATTGCTTTCACTAAATCATAACATTACCATCGCAGCAACCCGGATCGGACCGGACCGGGCCGAAAGGAAATAAAACTGTTCCGTCAGTCTGTGCAAGGTACCACCACCACCACCACCACCACCACCACCTTCCTCTCTACGATGAAACGGCAGCTGCTCGAGTGGTTGGAAATGTTTTCCCGTCGGTTGGCCAGCCAGGGTTGTGTCGTGGTGGAAAACATAGGAAAATGTAACATACGCCATGCCAAAGGGTCAGTCTGGTTCGAGTGGGCTTTTACCAACCCTCAACTGCGGTGCAGCCGTTTTGTTGCCGTTCCGAAGGTTACAAGTTTGTGGTTGTGAAGAAAGTGGAATGGCAGATGCGATTTGTTCGTAGGCAATTTGCGCTGCGGAAATGTTCCGTCATATTCTTTTCAGCTTTAGATTTTATCATGAACATGCACACGGATGTGTTTTTCTTTTTTTGGTGAAGTGTTCTGTAACGTATAGCAAGTAATAGTGTTACAAGAATGATAATGAGTGGCATTTTGAGAAGGTTCTTTTTTTATGAGCAGGTGGCATAGATTTAGGGCATTTACTGAATCATCATAGCAAATGTGATTACTTTGGGTTGTCATGATTCAATATGGTTTCAGCTAGACGAAAAATTATTAGGCTATGTCATCTCTACAAATGATTGCCTTATCTATCGTAGGCGAGGGGGACGACACTTGAAAACTACACTTTAAAATCGAAAGGATGAATCGTTTTTTACGGTGTTACATTTTCTTGCAGCCGCTTGTTCATCTTTACTGCGCATAGTAACGGATGTTTTTGGATCGATCGTCTGTTGCTGAGTTTTTTCGAGTTATAAATATTACCATGGTGATTTTTTACGTTGTTGATAACAATATTTGTTTGTATTAATGAAACTTTTACTTACTAGAAGAATCACGACTGAGCCGAACATTCACAGTTTATTTACAGTACAGTACAGTTTATTTGATCAAATTTGATTTATTTCAGACGAGTACAGAACAATATCCCAACATGGACTTAGAGGCAATGCATTGTTTAGTGACTAGATTTACACAGTTCATCTGAAGAACTTACTCCATATTACTAATGAATTAGAAAATCAAATCGGTATCATGCACAGCATCAATTCCTAGATTGTACCATGTCAAGACTTTGTTTATACATTTTATGATGAAGATATCGGGGAAGTGGTGTTTAACAAAAAATACTTTCTGGATCACCAATATTTCTTTTCAGTCATGCCACTATCAAATCAACTTCAAATTCGACACAGAATTAAAGTGTGAACCTCCGGTGCCAAACACCACATTCAGTACAATCAAATTTAAGTTGTGTCCAAACAGAGAACGCGGAGAGTACTGATGTCCTATTTCGTCTTGAAACTCGTCATCGCCATATAAATATTGGAACAATATTTGAACATAATTCTCAAATCTTAAATAAATGATGTTCAATATATCTAAATTAAATGTCTTGAATGAAAAATTTGAAAAGATCACATATGCTTCGACGTTCTTTTCAACGGTTAGATATATTTTTTTAGAATACATGGAATTTGATTGAATTTTAATGACTTTTTGTGTTTTATTGAGAAAAGTCAGGTTCTGTCGTCGTTTGCTTGTTTTTGCCTTTCTCTATAGAAAGGTATTAGAATTGCTGGAAAAACCGACTTTCGAACGGAGCCTCGGAGACCCATAGTGTTATATACCATTCGACTCAGTTCGTCGAGATCGGAAAATGTCTGTGTGTGTGTGTGCACTTTTCGAAGATATTTGAACGCGCTCAATTTTCTCAGAGATGGCTGATCCGATTTTAACAAACTTGGGCTCGTTTGAAAGCTACTGTCGGGCCGTTGATCAAGTTCGAAGATCAAATGGTTGTGACTTTTGGTTCCAGATATATGATGGTATAAGTGACGTAACCGACAAAACACGTTGATTTCTACCGCTCTTGTATATATAAGGGTGCCAAAATTTTGGGATCAACTCTATTTTCGTAAAGTTCTAGTGCTCAAAAGTTTAAGCACCTCGAAAAAAGCCTTCATGCAAAATTTGACCTAAATTGGACATCCTTAAGGGGTGCTGCCCGGTGGTAAAGGTTTGACAATTTTCGCACCATAGGGGGGAGTACATGAAATTTCCAAAATCGAAAATTTTTTTTGATGCCAAAACTCTTAAAACTGCATAAAACATCGAAATTTAGTGTCATCTAAAAAAAAAATTTTTTTTGAAAAAATCAACTTTCTGGGACTTTCATATTTTTTCTAAGTCCCAAAAAGTCGATTTTTTCAAAAAAATTTTTTTTCGAGATGACACTAAATCTCGACGTTTCATGCAATTCTAAGCCTTTTGGCATCAAAATTTTTTTTTCGATTTCGAAAATTTCATGTACTCCCCCCTATGGTGATTTTTCAAGATATATGAAAATTTCACTAAGTGGACTAAGAAGGCTTTTTACCTTTTTTTATGTATATAAAAAATAGGTATAGAATTCGCTCAAACTTTCGAAAAATTTTCCGAGGCCCGGAGGGCCGAATGTCATATACCAATCGATTCAGCTCGACGAACTGAGCAAATGTCTGTGTGTGTGTGTGTGTGTGTGTGTGTGTGTATGTGTGTGTGTCTGTATGTGTGTTGTCAACTAAGAGGTCGAGATCTCAGAGATGGCTGGACCGATTTTGATCAAACTAGTCGCAAATGAAAGGTCTCCCCGTCACCCAGAACGTTATTGAATGGTTTTGAGATCGGATGTTTACTTTTTGAGTTATACGAAGTTTTATGTCAAAATTTTCAGTTTTTTGACAGTATCTGTCACAATTGACCTTGAAAACAGAATATGTTTTCAGACTTAGATTCCGCACGGTAATAGCTATCCAACAAGCCATAGATTGTTAAAATCCGTCCATTTTTAACGGAGATATCGAATTTTTTGTGTAAGCGACTTTTCCCCCATATTCCAGCAGTAGAAGTTCTGAGCGCTGTATGGCAAAGAAAGGCTTGGGAGCAACGTAAAACACGATTTTTTATACTGTTACATACAATAGTTTCTAATTACCAAAAAGACTGTGAACAGCATTATTTTTCATGACATTTTACCTCGGACCAATTTTAGCACGGTTCGTTTTTGGCAACATAATCGTTCGAATATGACATATTGGAAAGATGGCAGTACTTCCGAATTCTGAACAATTTCATAATTATATTGATTTAAACTGCTTACAGCAATAAATGCTGGATGAACAAAACACCCATATACCATTTGAATCAGTTCGTCGAGATCAGCAAATGCGTATGTGACAAATAATTTCACTCAATTTTTTACCTTATTTTCGAAGATGACTCAACCGTTTTCTACAAACTCAGATTCATATGAAAATTCGTATGCTCCTAAACAAGGTTCCTGGATTATGTTTGGATCCGACTTCTGGTTCCGGAACTACAGGATGATATGTGAAACGAAATTAAAATTGTGTAACTTATTTTCCTCATAGATGGCTGAACCAATCTAAGATTCAAATGATATCTAAGAATCATCTAAGATTTGCTGATTTGAATAGTCGACAACCAAATAAACTTATTTCAGTTTTAGTGGTATTCAGTTTTCGATTCGGAAGGCACCCAACAATTTAACTCGTACTACGATTTCTCAAAGATGTCTACACTGATTTTTAAACATATTGAAACAAATGTAAACTAATCAGGTGAATTTGTCTGACTTCGGCTACACCGATTTTCGAATTCCGGCTCCAGTATCGAATCGTTTCTCAAAGCTCAATCATTTTCTCAAATAAAGCCAAATCGAATTTCAGAAAAAAAATCAAATTAAAATAAACTTATAGTCCCACACAAAATTAATTAATTTTATTCAATGCTGACTTCCGATTCTGGAATTACAGGAGGATGAATTTTTAAAATTCAAACCGATATAGAAGATGATAATCCCGAAAAGCTTGAGAGTTGGACTCAAAACTATTGCAATTTATTCGTCATATGGCCATACGAATCGGTTTGGTTTATGCTGGTTCCTGAATACCGGCTCTGGAAGTACCTTAAATTACCGTAAATTCTAAAGTGGAACTCACTTCGACATATCATGAAAAGTTTAATCGATTGTAACCTTTTTAGATAGAGTAATGAGTGATTAAAATGTCAAATTGCAGCTTAAAACGACGGTCATTAAAATAATGTCATGAAAACCGAAGAATATTCATGAAAAAAACACATGCGGATTGATAAAAAAAGGTATCATCTCACTGATAGGTGGATTAAGCACGTTTTTTATGTTATACTGGTTAAAACATGGTGATAGCAATGTTTCATCATAGTTATTTAGGTTTCCAATAATAACATCTTTGTGTCATATTGAATTAAATATAATTTATAAGCTATCGTTACTGAATCCAAACATATCTTTAATCACAACAATGCTTCTAGCTACTAGTTGAAAATAAGTTTATTTGACATCAATAGTAGCAACCCGTAACTAGTTTTGATACCACTTAACCCAACTGTGGTGCAACAAGAGCAAGAACATGTTTTTTTTATGTTATACTGGTTAAAACAAGGTGACAGCAGTGTTTCCTTATAACTAACTATCATTTGTAAGTTATCGTTACTTGATTCTAACATATCTTTGATCACAGCTATGCTTTTAGCTACTAGTTGAAAAAAGGTTTATTTTCCGTTGCAAAACCATTATAAATACGTAAGCGTATATGTAAATCGTTACTATGAATTGATATAGCAATAACGTAGATATTATAAAATTATGACATATAATTTCTTCATTGATTCAGACAGTTATCGGTAGGTTTTCCCAACGTTATGATAACGAAAATGCAAACAAAACAACCTTTGTTGGCTTGAATATGGCGAACACAATATGGAGTCTCAAGAAGTGTATGAAACATAAATAAAACCAGGATATTACTTGTTTCAAAACTACTTTTTGCCGAAAATAGTGGAAGGCAGAATAGTCATTTTTGTTCTAAACACGAAGAAAATAATATAGGGATTGAACATCGATTGTGATAATATTATAATTCTCATAATATATGAATTTAAAATGATGAGAAATCGCGCTACTTGGAATAATATTGAACATTCCGAACTTAGGGTTATTTTGTTGTTTATTTTTTATATCTTTATAAACAGATTTTGATTGAAGGCGCGTGAAAAAACAGTTAAGTAAAATTTAATTCCGCTCGACATTTTCAAAATCGTTGTGAAATTTGTACCTTGTATCAAGTTTGTTATTTAAAGTACTCTTCTGCTTTTTTTTTATGATAGAAAAGTGTTCTGTATTCATTCAATGTTTATTATGTCGATGGTGACTAAGTTTCAACTAGTTTACTTGAAAACAAGTTATTTTCAAGTTATTAAAAGTTAAGTTCTTTCAGTATGACATTACAACGTAACGACAACTTATTTTTAGCCGACCTAACAACTAGTAGAAACTGCGCTTTTTGAGTCATGCAAGTGGTTAGATGTTAGTAACAATCACTCAAATATCTGGTTGCAAACTAGTCACAAACAAGCTAGCGTAACAAAAATTGTTACTTGGGTAGATTTACCTTAATAACCTTAATAACCTGGTCATCCGATAATGCGCGCAAAATTTTATCCGCTCCAGTTGAACGAACCGTCGCACAAAGCATACCAAGAAAAACGGACACATAGAAACCAAGAACTTTTTTCAAAGATTGAGCGCAGTGGGCTTACCTTTCGTTATATTGGCTTGTAAAGAAGACTGGACGTAATGTATTTTTGAATCCTTCGCACTTTGAATATATGCTAATTCAATCGTTATTGTTAGTGATTACTCTTACACTAGAGCTATAAATCATGAGTAATTATGAATAATTAACATGAGGTTATATGTATATGTATTGACTAACTTGCTAACCATGTATATGCCTGATTTTAGTAGCAAGCATCGATTCTCCTTCAAAAGAACGGTTGAAGACAAGAGAACATTCAAGTATTTTCGATATCTTTGCCAGTCGTTCACCAGGCCCTTCCCGCCGATGAGATAGAATTTACGTAAAAGTTTTTTTCGGAAGCGACTTTCGGAATTGTATAGCATGATGAGTCTAGAAATGTCTGTTTCAACGATAACGAACCGAAGACCAAACAGCCTCTGGCCTCCGGTGCCAGAAATCATCAATAGTTTAATAATTTCTTAGATTACATTATTGGAATACATTCCAATTATAACTAATAGTTCATCATACCATGCAGTTAAAATTATTTAGTGAATCTTTTCTCAAGCACATATTTGGGGCACGAAATTGAATATAAAGTTATTTCGTAGTTCCTTATTATTCAATCGATTTTGAAAGCAAAATCAAGCGTTTATTCATTGTATTCATAGTAATTGAAAAACCAATGAATTCCAATAAGTTTTCCATGCTGACTGGCTCGAAGCTGGCCCTCAATGTTTATCACATTGTTTGTACGTTTGTTTTGACGGTGTGACGTCTGCTTCAACATCAGACTCATGTGAGTTGTTTGCTAAATTCTTCGCTTCCGTGTGCACTGAGAAAGTGGCCTCCAACATCGAAGCTGAAGTCGCCGCATCATATGTTCCTGAAAACTTGGTGGATTTGCGTACATTTATAATCACTCCCGAAATGATCAGGGCTGCAGCAAAGAAACTGAAGAGTTCGTACTCGGCTGGACCTGATGGAATTTCTTCTGTCGTTTATACTCGCTGTGCAACTGCTCTGCTCGAACCATTATGTTACGTGTTCAACAAATCGTTCGAGCATGGTATATTTCCAACGATATGGAAGCAGTCGTTCATGTTTTCAGTCTACAAAAACGGTGATCGAAAGGATGTGAGAAATTATCGTGGTATTACGAGCCTATCTGCTGCCTCCAAGCTATTCGAAATAGTTGTCAGCTCTGTTGTTCTTTCTCGTACAAAAAGTTATATATCAACCGATCAGCATGGATTTATGCCAGGACGATCCGTTAGTACAAATTTGCTCGATTTTACCTCGACCTGCTTTTCGCGTATGGAGGAAAAGGTACAAATTGATGCAGTATACACCGATCTAAAAGCGGCTTTTGATCGTATAGACCTCCGAATTCTGTTATGTAAACTGATGCGACTTGATGCATCACACAAGTTCGTTGAATGGTTGAGTTCCTATTTGTGTGGTAGAGTCCTACGCGTACAATTGGGAACCTCAGTTTCATCCCCGTTTACGAATAAATCAGGAGTTCCGCAGGGCAGTAATATGGGTCCCCTTTTGTTTGCACTGTTTTTCAACGATGCCGCTTTGCTGCTTGGTTATGGATGCAAGCTGATCTACGCTGACGATTTGAAGCTGTACTTAGTAATTCGTAATTATGAGGACTGCGTCCATCTTCACGAACTGCTAGATGAATTAGTCGCATGGTGTCGACGAAACCATCTTGTGATCAGCATTGCCAAATGTCAAGTAATTACATTTCACCGAATACTTCGTCCATTAATCTTCGACTACAAAATTGATGGACAAACACTTACAAGAGTTGACCGTGTTAACGACCTTGGTGTTGTATTGAATGCAAAACTCACATTTAATCAGCATCGTTCTGCTTTAATATCTAAGGCAACGAAACAACTCGGATTCGTAGCTAAAATCAGCAGAGATTTTAAGGATCCACATTGTTTGAAGGCGTTATACTGTTCCTTAGTGCGACCATTGCTGGAAAATGCCAGTTTGGTATGGAGTCCATATCAACTCGTTTGGAACTTGCGGATTGAGCGTGTTCAGAAAAGATTTATTCGGCTTGCGCTAAGAGACCTTCCCTGGCGAAATCCCTTGGATCTGCCACCGTACCCTGATTGATGTCGCCTGTTAGGTCTTGACACTTTGGAACGACGAAGGAAGATTCGACAAGCTGCGTTTGTGGCGAAGATTATCAACGGCGAAATCGACTCTCCAAAAATCCTGTCTCTCATCGACTTCCGGGTTTCACAACGAACTCTACGATCAACAGGTTTGCTACAACGAAGATTCCATCGGACATCGTTTGGAGCCAACGAACTCGAACTTCTCCCTAGTTGAGAATTTATTCGATTTTGGTGAATCATCGCATAAGTTTATTCAGAAAGTGTCGCAATCCTCGATTTAATAACTTAACTTTATATTCATTTCGTATAAAAGGAGCAGCATTACAGCATTCTTTCAAACAAACTTATAAAACCGATACACTGAAGAAGGATGTAAGTAACATTCCGAAATACGCGTATCTGTATTGTAACGTTTGTTATGCTTCATTAAAGTATAGGGACTTTGTGAAAGTGTAATAACGTGACAGTGAAATAGTGGAATTAAATGGTACAGAAAAAGTGCAACTGTTGAATACATTCCGCTAACAGCTCCAGGTGAAAAATAGTCAAAAATATGCAAACTTAATTTCTAATAAACAAGTTTCACATTTGATTTTCAATACAACTGTACTTAACACAAACATGGATCTTGTAAAATACCCTGCACATGCAAAATTATAATGCTACATGTTGTAGAATTGATCTTTCGTGTTTTTGTAAATGAAAAATCGACAACGAACTGCTTTTTTATGGTGAAACATGTATTCGTATGCATGAAATTTTCAAGCGCCTTTGTATTAACGTGTTTTGATGATTTACATCAAGTTCTGTGAGAATAATAATCTATTATTTTTAAAGAGAACCATCGGAATGGTGTTTAAAATACATATATTCAAACATACTTTAAAATTTCCAGACGGTTTTGATCGAACCAATGTTTTATTGAATCTGAAAATTCTCGAAATGAATTTTTCTCCAATCTTTTCCAATATGGCATCGATGGTAACAGTGAGTTGAATAGAAAATGGTTCACGCAACGTAATGATTTATATTATCTAAATAACGGGATACTTTAACATGTGAATATTTTAGAGAGAAATATTATACGTTTTGTTTTCTATTTTAAACAAACTAGTTGAATCACAATACAGTATAAAGATTCATCTTAACGGGCCCGACATTTGTAATACGCACTGTAGGTATTATTTTGGCAAGCCCATGTGTTGGAGTTGCACAAACAGTATCATGAAAGTAACTTTGATGAACTTTACTTTTCGTTCATAAGTGATGTCAGATCTGCTCATTTTTTCAGCAAGATGAAAACCAAACACAATTGTTCTGATTGAGTTTTGTTTTCATTGCGTATGTAATGATGTATTTCCGCAACATTTATGATAATATTCTCATCTTTGTAAGTTTTGTTTTTATTTCAAATAGATAAATCTTGCATAAAGTTTAGGTAAGTTTTGGATTTCATATCATTGTTTTTCTAAAAATGAAGAAAACTACTCACACTGACCAACAATTTTATGAGGCAGCCAAAACTACGCAGACTTAACAGAAACTGTTTTTTGCACAGTAAGCCATTTGGAATTTTTTTATATAAGTTGCACAATTGGTGTAGTTACTTCCATTTTACATGACGATGCGAAAATTTTTGCAGAACTTCTACAACTGTTAGTGCAATATGGACAAGTTGGTGATCTGCTGCATAGTTGATTTAGACGTACTGGAAGAAGTTCTACAGTGATTTTTTCGGCAGTATTTTGAAACTTTACAATGATAAATTGCACAATCAATTTTATTATGTTTAAAAATCTTTCTGAACATAGATAACATAAATAATAATTCTAAAACAATTGTAGAACATTTTTAAATTTCGATAAGTTACATATGCTGCTTGGGTTGCTAACCAAGTATATGCCTGAGTTTAGTAGCAAGCATGGATTCTCCTTCAAAAGAACGATTGAAGACGAGATAACATTCAAGTATTTTCGATATCTTTGCCAGTCGTTCACCAGGCCCTTCCCGCCGATGAGATAGAATTTACGTAAAAGTATTTACTTGACTCGCATGATAGAGCGCGGTCGAATTTACTTATCGAATACATTCAATGCCAATATATTCCATTCTAATTGAATTTCATTATCATCTTCGAATAAGTTGAAAGTATTGTTTCTGTTGTGTCAAATTCGCGTCATTATTTTATATGTAATTTTTGCTCACCATATAATGGCACCGTGCCCACCGTGCATTTCTCACACCACCTCAATACGAAACAGCAGCGCGCAAGCAATAAAAAAAATGCGGAAAAGTTTATGTAAACTTTTTCAAATTTCGGTTGTTTTAGCTAATATTTTATAATTTCGAGTTGCATTTTCAGATTCTTTGTGAAATTCTGCTACAAACACTATTTTTCAGTTCTAAAATCATCCCCGTGGAACGGAACAGTAACCGTTCATACATTTCAAAAACCAATTACGGCTCGGCAAAGAAAAATTTCAAAATTCTAAGAATACTTAGTTATGATAAATTTGATTTCGAAAACTTAAGTGTTTTTGGTTTTTCGAAAATCGGTCTAGTTTTTGAATAATTGATCAAAAACGCGATTCTCGCATTCCGCTACATTTCACCTTAAGGCAGTGCTGTAGTTGCGGTTAGTCACAGTTAGTCAGTGACTAACCAGCTCTTGAAACTGCAACCGAGAAAATTTGTTTTTGGAAATTTTGATAATGACTGATTCAAGTAACCTGAAGGGTGCAAAAGAAATAATGATACAATTTAAAAAGGTGCCCATATAGTTGCTCCCAGGACGCAGGATGAAAGTAATCTTGATCATAGTAAAATATCCTTCTGAGGGCGCAAATCATTATTTATTTTCAATCTAAATAAATAAAATCTTGTAAGGATAATTTGGAAGGGCGCAATAGGGACGATTCTAGGGCGCAGAATCACGATAAGAGAATTGAAAAAGGCGCCCATTTAATTAATTCCAGGGCGCAGGATGAAAGTATAGTACACTAAAGTATAAATACACTAAATAATCGTAGTGAGAGCGAAAATTATTACTTATTTTCAAGCTAAATAAATAACATCTTGTAAGGATAATTTGGAAGGGCGTCTTAGGAATAGTTCCAGGGCACAGAATCACGAGAGGAAAATGAAAATAGATTTCAGGGCGCAGAAAGACAGTATTTTTAAATACATAAAATAATCAGAGTGAGGGTGCAAGATTTTATTTGTTTTCAAGCTGAATAAATAACACCTTGTAAGGATAATTTGGAAAGGCGCACTAGGAATGATTCTAGGGCGCAGAATCACGTTAAGAAAATTAAAAAGGGCGCCCATGAAATCAATTTCCAGGGCGCAGGATGAAAGTATTTTAAATACATCAAATAATCGTAGTGAGGGCGCAAATTGTTACTTATTTTCGAGCTAAAAAATAACATCTTGTAAGGATAATTTGGAAGGTTGCCTTAGTAATAGTTCACGAGAGGAAAATGGAAAAGGGCGACCCATATAATAGATTTCAGGGCGCAGAATGAAAGTTTTTTACCTAATACTACAAAGCTTTCGAAAGCAGAAATGGAGCGCAAATTATTTCTCTGTTTTTGAGTTATATAAATAGAATCTCGGGAGGAAGTAATGCACAAGTCAGCTTTAAGCAGTGCTGCCTTAACAACAATTTTTGTAACAGTTATTGTTGACGATAATTCCAATCTCTCTTACGGGACTCGGCAGGAACGGACTAAACGGTGTAGCACTCCGACAACGACGATAACTTTCGTAAGAAAAAAGAACTTTTATACTCAGCAGGGAGATTTCTTTTTGTGCAAAAGAATGCTTGTTCACTCTTCGACAGTTCAAACAAAAGTAAAAAATGTATTCAGTTTCATCTGACAGTAGGTAAGTATGAGCAACACAATCGAGCGCAATGTAAGTGTATTACAGTAAGGTAGGTATTTGTATGGTAAGTATATTTGAGCTAATTGTATTAAGGGAAATTATGTTTAAGATAAGTGTTTTATTACAAATCACATTTTAATCATTTATGCAACTTTAGCTTTATTCAAACGGGGCTAGATACGTTAGTTGTACTAACACACACAGGCCCCCGTTGAAACGGTCCGTTTCAACTATTCATAACTTCCATCCTTAATAGTCGTGGTTGATCGCTTGGAACTAACTGATTCCTGAGCATCCAGAGGAAGGAGATAAACTTCAGTGATAGCGCGTTTGTAGATTCCTTTAGCAGTGCGAACCTCTACAACTCGCACATGTCCATCATCTCCCGGAGTAGCTGTCACTATGCGACCGAGATTCCACTGTAATGGTGGCGCATTTTCTTGCTTCAATAGGACTAATGATCCCACCTTGACTTCATCACGGACGTATTGCCACTTTGAGCGTTGGTGCAATTCACTGACATAATCACGGGACCACCGCTTCCAGAAATCCTGAATTCCTCGTTTCATCTCCTGAAACCGTTTGAGCCTGTTAGGTTGTTTTTCGGTGTAGTCAGGCTCCGGAATAGAATACAGCGGCTCCCCAACTAAGAAATGTCCAGGGGTCAAACTCAGAAGGTCTTGTGGATGATTCGATAATGAAGAAAGTGGTCGAGAATTAAGCACACATTCTATTTGTGCAACAGCTGTAGACATCTCATCGAGTGTAAAGGATCTGCTTCCCAAGATTCGACGAAAATGATGCTTGAATGATTTCACACCCGCCTCCCACAATCCTCCATGGTGCGGAGAGCGGGGTGGGATAAAATGGAAAGAAATTCCATTTTGGAGACAGTATCCATTCCACCTTTCTGAAGAAAATTGTTCCAAGTACTGGGCGCGCAGCTGCTTTAGCTCTCGATCAGCGCCAACGAAGGCTGTGGAGTTGTCGCAGTACAAGTTTATCAACCGACCGCGACGAGCGATAAAACGTTTTACCGCATTTATACACGCGACCGCCGACAAATTAGTTACGACTTCGAGGTGTACCGCCTTCACCACCATACATACGAACACCGCGACGTAAACTTTAACGTTTGCTCCTCTCCCATACAACGGACGAATGTTGAATGGACCGCAGTAGTCCAAGCCACTATTTGAAAACACTCGTGCCTGGGTCACTCGTACAGTCGGAAGAGGTGCCATGAATTGCTCAGTTGGTTGGGGAGAGCATCTGAAACAAGTAACACATTGATGTACGACTTTGCGAGCCAAGTCTCTTCCTCGTACTGGCCAGAACCTTTGTCTCATTGTAGCGAGAAGAAGTGTTGGTCCTCCGTGGAGGGTTCTAATGTGTATAGAGCGAGCGATGAGCAATGTTAAGTGATGATTTGCAGGAAGTAAAATTGGTGCTCTTGTATCCAAAGAAACACGCATGTTCACCAGCCGTCCCGAAATTCGCAGGAGTCCAGTCTCATCCAAAACCGGATTGTAAGCCTTGATTGATGATTTCAGTTTTCTATCCTTACTCGTAAGGACCCGACAAGGAGTTGAAATAAGATAACGAATTTCCTCTGCGAACTCAACAGACTGCACCGAGCGTATAAGCGATTTCAAGGCGGCATCAACTTCTGTAGGATGCAGAGGGCCAACAACACGAGGTTCATTTGAACGTTTACTGTTTCGACAAAATCGCAGGCAATAGCTAGCGATTCTTAAAAGCTTTCCAAGATCGGAGTAACAAGAAATAATAGGGTTTACAACTTCAGATACTGTACACGTTAACACCTTCCGAGCTTCTGCTTCTGTACTTAGTTCATCAGCTTTTGTTAGTCTCACAATATTCTCTGGCCACGGCGTCGAGCGTAGCACGAGAAAATCAGGTCCATGCCACCATAGAGAATCGTGAAGTACGAGCGAAGGTAGTGTTCCTCTGGAAAGTCGATCAGCTGGGTTTAAATGAGTTGGAACATAACGCCAGCTATCCATTTCTGTTAGTTTCTGTATCTCCGCCATTCTGTTTGACACAAAAACTTTCCACGATGTCGGAGGTGATTTGATCCAGTGTAAAACAATGCTGGAATCTGTCCAGAAAGTTACAGTCTCATTGAACTGAGATGTTTTTACCACTTGAGCTACAAGCTGGCTTCCAAGTAGCGCAGCACACAATTCTAGCTTCGGTATTGTGAGACCCCGAAGAGGAGCGACGCGAGATTTTGAGATGAGCAAATAGCTGTGTAAGACTTCAGAAGCGTCCGACGATACAACATAGACGCAAGCGCCGTAGCCACGCTGTGACGCATCACAGAAACAATGCAAGGCAAATCGATGTTCAGTGTTTGCTATGACCCGTCGAGGTATTTGTAGCTCTGCCAATTTAGTAATCTCATTCCGGAGATTGAACCACCAATCTCGTTGTTTAGCCGGCAGTTCTTCATCCCACGAAAGGTTCATTGCCCACAGCTGCTGTACGAATATCTTGGCACTCACTATGACAGCTCCCACCAGTCCAAGAGGATCAAACAGCTGAGCCATCTCTGATACTACAATTCTCTTGCTTACAGTGCTCAACTTCGGAAGATGAGGAATTTTGAACCCAAAATGATCCGAATCATGCGACCACAGCAGACCCAGTGTCTTGACAGTGGTAGAACGGTCGATTTCCGTTAACGGTAAAGATTCCTTCAACTGATCGGGTATGTGAGCTATTATCTGCGGTTTGTTAGAACACCATTTTCTTAATCGAAAACCAGCCAACTCTAAAGGCTGCGAGAGTTGTTTGCTTGATTCTATCAATTCATCAATGTCATCACTACCGGTAAGCACATCGTCTACGTAAAATCCCTCTCGAATGATTCTGGCACCAAGCGGAAATTTTGCACCTTCGTCCTCTGCTAGTTGATTGAGCACACGAGTTGCTAAATATGGAGCACTTGCAGTTCCATACGTGATCGTAGTTAGCTGGTACCGGTGTACAGGCTGTGATGTGTCCGATCTCCAAAGAACCTGCTGCAGTTTGCGATCCGCTGGATGAACCCACACTTGGCGAAACATTTTTTCGATGTCTGCTATAAAGACGAATTTTGGTGATCTGAAATTCAACACGATGGTGAGCAACGATGGCTGCACAATCGGCCCGACGAGTAAAATATCATTTAGCGACAATTGTGTGGTACCCTTGCATGTGGCGTCAAATACTATTCGTGTCTTCGTGGTCGAACTCTCTGGACGATGAATGGCATGGTGTGGCAGGACAAACTGGGGATGTTCGGCTCGAGGACTCAACTCCATATGGCCCAGATTGCGATATTCCTCCATAAACGATACGTATTCCATTTTGAACTCCTTGTTCCCAGAGAATTTTCTCTCGATTGCTAAAAATCTACGTTGAGCTACCGCGTACGACTCTCCCAGGAAGGGTAGGAGCTCTTCGCGCAACGGAAGACGAACCACATAACGACCGTCTTCTGATCTAGAAACCGTTTCCTTGAAATGCGATTCACATGCCTGCTCCAAGGGAGTCATAGTCTTGTCATTATCGAAGTTTTCCACCTCCCAGAAACGCTGTAATGCAGAATCCAAAACCTTTGAAGCGCTCACGATGCAAATCGGCGAGGAATTGGACGACTTCAATAGCTTTCCAGCTACGACGTATCCGAAGACTGTGCGCTGCAGGGTTGGGTAGCCCTCGGACAAAAGTACTTTATGGCTTTCAAGCAGTGAATAGAAAATGTCTGCTCCGATGAGCAGGTCGACACCAGCACTTATGTTAAAGCGCGGATCAGCTAACGGTATATTGGCAGGAATATTCCAACGCGAAATATCGATGTGCTTGCTTGGAAGAGTCACAGTAATATGTGGAATAACGAGACATTCCAGAGAGTATTCAAATTTTCCAAAACGTGAGGAAATTTTCATATGCACTTTCGAACGAATATGGACAACTCCTTGCCCAATGCCGCTTACATCCATGTTTGTCTTATTACGTTTCAATTCGAGCCTTCTGGCAAGGGCCTCCGAAATGAAATTTGCTTGGGAACAACTATCCAAAATTCCACGAATGAAGTGAGAATTACCAGCAATGTCTTTAACTTTCACAACAACAGTTGACAGAAATACCTCATTCTCGTTAGCAGTGTCCTTCTTCGGAGATATGTATGAAGCCATAGGAGGAGATTGTTTATCAAAATTATTTGCCAAACACTTCGCGAACGAACCAACCGGCGACGAGGAGGGAGCAACGACGACCGAATACGAAAAAGCCGTTACCGGATCCGACGAACGCGTGACAACTTGCGGCGGAGGTGGTGAAGGGCACGATTGTGATGCGAACGAACTTGCATGCGACAACTGTTGTTCTGAAGAAATAGAGTTGTTAGACACAACTGAACACGCTAAAGATGTTTGTGTTGAAGTTTTTGTGGCTCCAGTAAGGGGGGGCAAATGCAACAATGTGTGGTGCTTCTTTGAACAATTTCTGCAGCAACCGCTGCTACAATTCTTTGCTATATGTGATCCCTTCAGACAATTAATACACAATCCATGCTTCTTCACCAACTCAAAACGCTGCTTGACTTCCATTCCGAGAAATTGATCGCATTTGAACAGTGGATGAGCATATTTACACAATTGGCATTTAATCGTGGCATCAGCCGTTATATGTGCAGAAATCGGTTTGGACTTAACAGGCTTAACATCAGCGGTTTGATTGCAATTGTGCAGCAATTTAACTGACTGTAATACTCTTGATGTTTTCCGAACAAAATCAATTAAATTCTGATAAGTAGGTCTTGCATCCCCTTCACAAGTATTTTCCCATTCCTTTAACGTTACTGGATCAAGACGCTTACTCAAGCTTTCAACGAGAACAGTATTCCAAAGATTCGCTGGTGTGTCTAATTTCTCCAACACACCTACATGGTGATCGAATTCGTCTACAAGATCGTACAAAGCAGACGAAGAAGCCTTTCTAACACTAGGAATAGTGAACAAGGCCGAAAAATGATGTTTGAGTAATAAATTCGGGTTATCATACCGCTCACAAACCGATTTCCATGCGACCAAAAAATTATCAGCATTTACCTCCAAATTAGCGACTATACGAGCAGCTTCACCTCGAAGAGCTGCTTTCAGATAATGCATTTTCTGTACAGGTGACAAATGAACGCTAGCATTAATCATGGACTTGAATATATCTCGAAAGGCAATCCATTCTGATGGATTTCCAGAAAAATCAGGTATGTTAATTTCCGGTAAACGTACAGAATGTAACGGAGCTGGTTGCGGGCGAGGTACTGGTTGCTCAGTGGCAGGCCTACAGTCAGGTAATTTACTAATAAGAGAGGCTTTGAGGTCAAAGTAAAGATCCTGAAATTGGATTCGTTCATCAGATAAAGTCAATTCGATTTCACCGTCACCGTCCGCACGATGCTCAATTTCCTCAATATCATCTTGGACACTCGCAAAATCTGCCCAAAGTTGATCGAGAGAGTCTATCCGCACCCGTACCTGATGCACTTGACCCTCCTGGTATTGTTCATTGAATCGTTTTATTAAAGCAGCCGAACCGAGAATATTCGCACGTTGCCGCATAAGCGTTTTCAATTTGGTAGCATATGAACGGATCGCCTTTTTCTTCGGCGGTGACGTTTTAATCAAGCTCATGGACACGAAATACAAATAAAACGCACCCACCTGATTGTGATGTAATGCGTTACCTTCGACGTAACCTCAAACTTGCTTTCCAGACACGTGCTGGATTGGATTTCCTTAGTGTAATTCCACGATACAGCTTCTAACTGGTAATTTCGACTTTACCAGCAAATAGCACTGCAGCGGCCGACGACGACAATGTTGAATGTTGCGAGAAATAGATCCTTTCTGTTTCTGAATCCACGACGACAAATTCCAGTTCCAGAGATTTATGCCCAACATGAGCTACCACAGCGAGAAAGATGGCTGCTCCTTGTTGGCGACGACGATTCCGTTCCTTTTTGTCTGCAACTTCGTTCCCGGGTTTCGGCACCAATTTTTGTTGACGATAATTCCAATCTCTCTTACGGGACTCGGCAGGAACGGACTAAACGGTGTAGCACTCCGACAACGACGATAACTTTCGTAAGAAAAAAGAACTTTTATACTCAGCAGGGAGATTTCTTTTTGTGCAAAAGAATGCTTGTTCACTCTTCGACAGTTCAAACAAAAGTAAAAAATGTATTCAGTTTCATCTGACAGTAGGTAAGTATGAGCAACACAATCGAGCGCAATGTAAGTGTATTACAGTAAGGTAGGTATTTGTATGGTAAGTATATTTGAGCTAATTGTATTAAGGGAAATTATGTTTAAGATAAGTGTTTTATTACAAATCACATTTTAATCATTTATGCAACTTTAGCTTTATTCAAACGGGGCTAGATACGTTAGTTGTACTAACACACAGTTATTATATTCAAACATTAAATACACACTTAAAAAAACCCTGTGATTTTACATCTTACAAGATGCACATAAATGAAGCGTCGCTGTTCACGCAAATTCACGTGGGAGAACATTTAATATTGTATCTAAAACTCCATGACATGAAATTCGTTGGAATAAAAAAAGAATACTGATAGCAACCGCCGCAACTTGAACCGAGAATCATTGGATCGCAAGTACGTCTGTTAATCGACTGAGTCACAGAAGCATACATCGGCTTGATTGGTAAAAGGTGCATTTAAATTCATACAGTCGCACCTGCTAGCAGAATGCAAGTTACAGTCGAAACCAGTAAAATTCAAACTATTCTAACATTAAGTCATTACAAATGAAATTTCCCGTCATTTGACAAATTAGGTCTTTATGAATTACATTGTGTGAGAAATTAAGTCACCTGCGATATTCAAATTTTTTTGGTGTGTATACTAGCATTTATAACTGTTTGTAATCTTCATTAACAGCTTTTAATAGTCGACTTTATGAAAAAATTTGACAATAATGAAGTTTTGAATAGGAAATGACGAATTTCAATAATTTTGAACGAGATGAATTATTATAAATACTGGCATCTTTTCTTAAAACTCGGCATTGTTTAGAAGAAGGTCGGTATAGTATAAATAATTATCACATGAATTCAACTGATGGGGATTTCATTGGTATTTTTTAATTTCTTATTTGCTAATTTTATCATTTTGATTAAATACCTACTCAATACATAGTGAGGTAGTTCACCATTCGAGAAAATGCACAAAAGCATTAAATTCACTTGTGAAGAAGCAAAAACAACAGACTTCTTAGACATTTTCATCACGAGGAAGACGGAAAACTTATCCTTTTTGATATATAGAAAGCTAACTAATACGGAAGGTATTATACGTTATACTTCTAATCATTCTCATCAGCAAAAAATGGCAGCTTTTTACCATACGATTCATTGAATGCATAACCTAGCCCATGGAGAGAATGCGGTAAGAAACGAGAAAAAATACATTCTCGATATTGGAAAGCTAAAAAAAACTAAAAGGTCTGAATTTGGTATTCCGTATGAATAATGGTAGGATCTACATAAGACCATAGAGATACTTTGAAAAAATCCGATTCATATAAACAAAGTGAACTTCGGAGAAATTAGATAAGCTTATCATTCAGAGTCAAAAATAGCTGAACATGCTTAAAAAATTATGAACTTACAACGAATCACATTAAAATTTTATGTTAAACATCTAACCGATGGAAACTAAACGTAGCTGAAAGTTTAAGAATATATGTAAATATAAACATTCCAAGTTACAACGTCGTCGTTACAACCATTTAAATGTAACTTATCAAAATGAGTTATCTGTAAGATGTAAAATGATTCACCTGTACTAGTACAACAGAGATAGCACCGCACTTTCCTCCCACTATTAGTATCTGTGTCTGTTACTATATCGTGACATTAGTGGGAAATAGTTATGAAATTTTTAATATTGTGGAAATAAATGGAATTTATTTTCTTAAAAAGCTATCCACTTAGCGCTAAAATAAACATTTTCTTCTGAATTTGATGTGATATTCAAATTGCTTAGTATTGAACGCCTTAGAAATTAAAAAAAAATCATAATCAGAAACAGATAAATACTCATACAATATCGAAAAGCATACTGAAATCGAAAAGAGATATGGAATTTCTCTAGTTGATAACAAAACTTATTCTCAGTTTAATTTTACTGCCAAATAACAAAAACAAAATTGAAAAGCATAATCAGTTATTGATCTGCTCTGACATTACTGAAAACACCGCGAACAAAGGCTAAAAATAGAATGGGCAAAACATCATCTGGAATTTACATTTTAGTGATGTTATTCGCAACAACGAGAAAAAATCTACGATGGTTTTCATAACCGGTTACGAACTTCGATCTTCCGATTTCAGAATATCTAACACTTTTAACGCTATAGACTATGATAGCCGCTTGAACACGTTATGATTTTTTTCAATGATATGACAAGCTGTATTAATTCGAAAAGCTGTTTGCTGGTATTTTCTGTCAATGTACACTTGTTTGTGTACAAGATGCGTAGTACGAAATTGCATACACTTAGGCAATTTGACTAAAATGGAAAATATTCAATCGCCAAAATATTGATAATGAACTAGAGTAGACTGGATTATTACGTATTACGCGGATATTGTTCCGCGTATACGTTAGCTGTACCACAGATAACAGATATACAGGCTCGAACAAAACTTTTCAAAATCCTGTGTAAATTTTAAATTTGCTATACGTTGGACACTATTGCCACCTACTCGGCTGTTCGCCGCGATCTTTCAAAACGTTCCACTACGTTCCGAAACGATAACAAAATCCTCCTACCTGTTGTAGAAATATTCCAACTACAACAATTTTAACACTTATCACACGATTTCCCTAAGTGTTAAAGACAATTTTATTTCGATGTCGCAACAATCACACGAGAATTCTATCGGAATGAAACAAAAATAAACTTGACATTCTAACCAGCAGCAAAACAAAAATCTAGCGAGAAGTGAATGTTGCACCCAAAGTTGTGTCTCAAGCGAAAGTGGCACCCAAATAGTGGTGGCACCTCGTGTCGATCGTGGTGACATCTGCAAGTGTTCGCCATGCTGATTGAGCAAATTTTACACACAGTTCATATGTGAGCCTGTATATCTGTTATCTGTGGCTGTACCCAGCATGTATTAAATGACATTTTTATGAATAAAGTTGTCTGTAGATAGATTCTACCGGCTTGAGCTCCATTCGTCGTTGCCGTTAGGGTATGAATAGATACTGTATTTCATGGATAGTGGAACGTGCTTTTTGTTTTTCTCATTTTGAAAAGCTATGCAATAATTGCATCAACCATCTTTTAAAACGAGGTTGAGTTTCATAGGGTATCTGTACCCTAGATCATCTCAGGTTTACCACTAATTTAACATTTTAGGATCATTACTAATAATGATATCTGTTGTATTTGATTAATACATTGCATTGTGGGAAAAAAGGATGAAAACGCGACTTTACTCAATAATTTCATAGAAATCTTGAAACTATTTTCAAAGTAGGTTTATCTTATGTAGAATTGACCGTAGAATCGATTGATGACAATTAGAACAGCCGCAAAATTCACTATCATGGCCGTTTTGTCCCAAATTTCTCTTTTTTCCTACCCTACTAACTGTAAAACCCTGAAAAACGTATTCGACTAATGAAAAGGTACTCCTGACATTTTTATAAGTTCTATAAATAGATTGCTGTTTGTCAGAAAGATCGCAAAAAACTTTCTGTCTTACTCCAAATCATTTTCTTCAATCAATTTTCAATTAGCCCTACAAACGAATTAACATGTAGTTTCCATGATCCCATGAATCGTGCAACATCGTTCTACCCCAGTTTCCCTTCAAACTTAATTTTAAGTTCAATTCTGATTTACGATCCCGAAGCAGAATCAATGCGACCTAGCCATAGTGGTCCATATTACTTAGGAAACTTCAGTGATTCAAGTACATACAATGGGAATAACAATACTAGCTCGTTTAACCCGTTTTACTCCAATTGATTCCATAAATCGTACCATTAATTAAACTTTCTTTCACATTTCAAAAGAAGGCTTACTGCGGTTGATCAAAACCTACTGATATTGTGTAGAATACCATGAAAAGTAGATTACAAATAGATTCAATGACCGCACGAATCATGCTTTATCCTATCAATATTGGTGTGAAACGGTATAACATGATTTTAATTTTAAGTTCTTTCTAGTTCTTCTTTTTTTTTTGATTGATATAATTTTAATCAACCGCAATAAGCCTCCTTTCGGAATGCGATAGAAACTTAAACCAATGATACGATTTATGAAATAAATTGGTGTAAAACGGATTAAAAGGGCTAGTACTACCAATCCTATTGTATGTACTTGGATTTCTGCAGTTTCCTACGTAATGTGAACCAATATTGATAGATCGTATTGGATCTGGTTCTGGATTGTAGATTAAAAACGGTACAACGAGTTTCCTGCTGTCATTAAAACTATATGCCAATGATTTGTCAGACCTTTTTACATCAGAAACATTCTATTCGGTCTTCTGAAACTTCTTCTGTGATATGTTATATGGTTAAACTTTATTACAATCCAGTACAAAAAGAAGGGTGGGTAATGTCAGAGACATAACTGGATGACTTGAATAGGAATTAAACTGGTACACTCCCGAATATCAGTTAGTGAATCGATTATGTGAATTGTGCAAGCTTTCCCCTTCTTTACTAGAGTTTGAAACGATGCACTGCACTCAAGTACGGATTAGTTACATCAAACGTTCTGACATACAGTTCAATATTATGAAATAATTTATATAGTTCTTCATGATATAAAAGGAGGACGTATACGTTCAACTTTTTTATTCAATACGAAAAATTTTGAAATTTATATTAATGCAAATATAATGAACATTAAAACATGTCACTACCAAAATCCAAATAAAAAAGTCGAGAAAAAATGCGAAAATTTATCAATTAGAATCAATTAAACTGTGAACCTTCACTAAACTGGTTATATTCACTTCTGATTTGCATAGGTATTTCACCAGATAAGTATTTCTAATAGTCCTTTAGATAATATTTAAATCCATTAGAAGGGCTGATTTTGCGTTATATTCCCCATCGTTTTCCACTTCTTTGGTTAGAATACAAACGATAAGCAGCAGGATGACGCAATCGATCTGCTTTGAAGGGATTAAATACTGAACGCCATTGATGAAATATTGAACTGAATTCTTGATTCTTGAACCTGAGCTGAACGAAATATATCAAGTATTAACGTTTTATACCTACCCAGATACGAGAAAGACGTCATGACTTTCTTTCATTTATACCAAAAATTTCAGAACACTTTAATTTTTAATTATTTGTGATTATGTCATACAACTGAAAATGTTATCATAAATTGATGATGATATTTCTGATGGCATGTAGTAAAAATTATGTTGATACGTTAGATACAACAAGAGATACTCACGATTAAAAACTTATTACTCTCTCAGAGGGGAAATTTGTAAAAGGCGCCTTTTAGTCGACGACAAAAGGGACCTTGAGGTAAAATGAACATGATAGCATTTAGTGCGGTCCTTCTAAGTACGTAGAATCGATTTTACTGACCATTTTACACCAAAAAATGCTTTGTGGTCATCTGCCTCCAAAAAAGTCGTAGCGTTTTTGATCCATTGCTCCCTACTGTGCATTGGTTCAAAGAATAAGAAGAAAATATATGCATTCTGCTCCGATTTTCACGTTTTCATAACAGAAGTATAGTTCGTTTTCACACTAATTTTGATTGTTAGGGCTGCTTCGGCGAAGATATTGGCTCCGAATGCATCATATGTGTGCTGAAGACCGAGTAATCGGATAAATACTGTGATGTCTTGACTAATGAGACGACTATTGATTCAACTGCCCTATATCATTTGAATTAGTCTAGTTGGCAAAATGTTCGTGTAGGTGTGTGTCAAAATATTTGACAAATTTTTCACAATAATTGCTAATTTGCTTAAATTTCAATTCAAACGAAAAGTATTATAACAGTTTAACTGAAATTTCAATTGAATTTTATCTGAATCTTAAAACGGATTCCGGGATAATAGGGTGATAAGTGTTAAATATTTCAATTTCCACGAATATTTTATTTGAAAGTGACAGTGCAAAAATACGCAAAATCAATTTGCAGGTCTTGTTAGTTTATGGCTAAATACAATTCGTTGAAACAGCTGATGCGTTCTTTATTCTTTTATTTCTGATGAATTTCCTAACCAAGAAGACTTCCGGATCCGGAAATATAGGGTAAAGTGGGTTAAAAATTTTATACCATAACTGAAAAAAGGGCGAAAATTTTCTAATTCCACCTCAAATTTTCTCCAATTGATAGTTTTTATTAGTAGACGTTCAAACAAACCGTTTTTAGTTATTCTTTAAAGAATAGAAGAAAATTATTTTGAAGAATACTATAGTACTATATATGCTAGTATGATTGGTATGATAAAAGCATAATTACACCAGTAGGTGGATTAAAACAGGTTTTTGGTATCGCCATCACCGTAATCACTTTTTCAGAGGTGGCCGAACCGATTTTCACCAACTTAGATTCAAATAAAAGGTCTTATGGTCCCATAGCTTTTTATTGAATTTCATCAGGAACCGAATTTCGGAGTTACAGGGTGATATGTGATTTATCTGCATAGTTCTAAAAAATGATTTTACATTTTATAAGATGCACATAAATGGAGCGTCGTATTTCACACACACATTTTTATTCAAAAACATGTAAAATTGTGTGATTTGAAAATTACATGACTTGAAACGAACGAAATAAAAAACAAAAGATCGTTAGCAGCAGCGCGACTTGAACAAAGAAATATTAGATCACAAGCACATCGGTTACTCGACTGAACCACAGAGCTCATATCTGTTCACTGAATAATTGATACATATAAATCCATACAGCGGCACTTGGTAGCCGAGTGCACATTACATTCGGAGCGTGTAAAATTCTATGCGAGTGGAACATTGCGTCATTTGAAAGATGAAAGATTAAGTAGTTATGAATTGTATCGTTTGTAGAATTATGTCACCTGTAAAATTCATAATCTCTTTCTGTGCAGTTTTGAAGAAGTAGATTTTGAACTCTATCCAAAATCACACAATCGGAACTATTATTTGAAAGAATAATAAATACAGAAAGTGGAAATCTCAACACATGGGTACTTAGAAACATAACCATTCAGATTATGATAACACTTATGTCTGTTGCAAATGAGTCTTCATGGTTGATTTGTGAGGCAATTCTGGAGCTTCAGGAAACTTACAAAAGAGTTAAAAATGAGTTGTTGAGGAAAATACGGCGCCTCGCTCGCAACAAATAAGTCTGATACTAGAACTATATAACTGTTGTAAATATAAATACGAAGATGAAGAAACAACAAACCCCGTCAAAAAAATCTAACTTCAGTCAATTGCAATGCGCCCCTGTACAACGGAAATCAAGGCGCCCCATCAACAAAGTCAACGACTAACCAATGAAATTTGAACAACTACGGCACTGCTTAAGGTGACCATGGAAGCGAGCCACAAAAGGCAACCAAAAAACAACTTAACTCAAGAATGAGCATGAAGATGAGATAAGTCCACTCTGTTCTGCTAGGTGATTTGAATAGTTTCAATGTTTACATTTTGTTCTTGCACCTGTGTTGCTTTCAGCACTCAAATATTATTATTTCATTCCTCTCTACTCACAAATACTATTACTATATGAAAAAGTATTGTTTCACCAATACTTTTACATTTATTTTCCTTGGCTTCTGTCCACGGTCACCTTAAAATCAAATGAAAGATCTTAAAACCACATTCAATCCCGCCGAATTCCATCCGGATACGATTTCCGGTTCTGGAATAACAGGCCGATAAGTATAAAAATGTTATTTTCAGAAACGTGTTTTTATACATGACACGGAAAAATCCAGCCAAATGCATTCAAATAGTCGTGGTGTGGTACGTATCAAACAACACATTGAAATTATACTTTTTTGAGAGCAGCACCAGGACACCGCATTGCACTCCCAGTGATGCCAACTTTCCTCTCCTGAACAGCAATATCAAATCTTGATGCGAAGAAGTCAGAATCGAAAAATACCGCCTGAAACCTAAAGTATTGGAGTTACTTTGAAATGTTATGCCACCTCATCATAGAATAATACCCCTGAACATTAAAATTTCTGAAATATCTAATTGTTAATCGAAGATCACCTTCTCCTATTGAAATTCATTCCATGAGAAAATACACACTTCCGTCATCTAGAATTATGACTAACCAAATTAAAGTAGACAGTACAAGAATACATACAAAATGAGCACCACCTGCGTACGTGATTCGTCAGCTCTGTGTCATTTAATCCACCGATCCTCCCGACATGGTCGCCACTTCCACGCACCGATTCCGTAGCCTGCTGTGTTTTCTACGCAGCGCCATAGTGCCATTTGACGACAGTCGGCGCCTTTGTGTAGTAGTCGTCATATAAACACGACGTTGCACATGGCAACGGAAGCCGGCTTGGCTCTACTGCTCACACACACACCCGCAATCGTCTCTGGGAACGAGTGATGATTTGTGGTTACCAAGAATAACCAAGCGTCTCCACTTCCACGGATTTTGGGGTGCGTGTGAGTTGAATTCTGAATTCAATATTACGATGATGATGATGATGATGATTATGATTATGATTTGGTATCCCGCTTAGAACTTACTCCGGTTAACTGAATGGCAGAGTGAGTGGAATAACATTAATGACGTCGTCCGTCGTCGGTTCGGTGCTTTCCGTGTTTTTGTTTGATGCGGCACACAGAACACAGAAGGTGGTATCGTCGCCGGGTCGTTCTCATGCCACTAGCTAGCCATCGGGAATCGGATTCAGATTGCATTCAAATGAGCCCTTAATGGAACTTCCGGGATTTGTTTTCCTTTTGTCAATGTTGAACCTGACCGGATCGAGGGCAATGAGACGATTTATGACCCGTCGAGAGCGAGTGGATTTCGGGAAAATGAAGGTTCCTCGGTATTCCGATCAGGTTCCTGTGTGGAATTCGATTCCCAGCGTCGTTACAGCTTTCTGTCGTTTAGCAAAGAGCTGAATCTAGGGTACTGTGGGTGTGGGTGATGATAATCCCGTTAACCCAGAACCAAGATATGTTGCATTATTTATCGGAGCATGATGGGGATGGTGGAATACATTTCACCGCAAATCAAACCAGTTCAACAAATTCATAAACGCATAATACGGAAACACTGGAAAACTTTCCAGAGAAGGAATTCAAGCCAACTTCCTGCCTGCTCGGGCTGTACTAAATGCTATCAGAGTTGGGCTGGCATGAAATTTCCGTACTCATTTTCAAGACAAACTGAAAAATTGAAGCGCAATTTTGCAATAGTATGTACCTACTTTTTGCAAGAAACGATGCGGAAACAACTTTTCACAAGTCCTACTTGAAATAAGTTTCTCCTTCAGTCGCTCGTTCTGTTCGAGTCCCGGCTTGTGTAGCTTGAAACGTTTCTTTGAACTACTTTTGCAACCAATTCTTGGAATCCGGTTCAGGGTGCCGAAGGAAGCGACCTCGGAAGAAGCGGGAAGTTGAATTTCGCATCCTTCTTGATGGGGAAACATGATGCTTGATGCAGTGACGACGACGAAGACGACGACGACGACGGTTCGGTGGTCTGTCTTCGGATGGGTGCCGTTATTTCTCCGGTCGAACCGGAGCGAGACAAAGTTTGTGCAATTTCAAACTGCAGAACGGAGAACGAATTTAAAACAATCCTGTTACTTTTGGTGCTGGTTTCGGGTCTTTGTTTGCGTTTCTCGGTCCCTGAACCAATTACGTGTTCCGATGAGTCGGAAAAGGACCATCATCAGACCATCCGAAATAGCAATCAGATCCTTTGGAATTTAGTCCGTAAGCTTGCCCGTATGGAAGTTTGTTAAAGTGCGTCCGAACGTTGAAGTTCTGCTGGCCACGAAGAGCACTACTAGTAGACCCCGTGACCTGACTCTGGAGTGAGATGGATATTTATCTTGGTATTAATTTCGGACAGAAATGAACGAGCAATCTTTACAATCTTCATCAATCCTTACAGGCCTGGTCGGCTGCACTTTTGTTGTAATTCTTGTTCACAATTCAAGGTAGTTTTATCAATTGTGAATCTTGCACATTTCAAATTCCTATGAAAAAAACAAGCTCTAATATCGAACGAAGTGTCTTAGTAAGAACCGACAAACAGAGCTTATGATTCTATGAATGAAATGTAAAGTTTAGGCAAAATAGAGAGAATTATTTATGTACATGTAATAATTGTAGACATAGCAAGCATATAAACAATTCATGGAAATATAAAAAATGGTGCTATATATAAATATCCAAGTATCTCCAGAACAGCTACTTTTAGAAGAAAGGATATCATGAACAAATTTATTGCCTTTAACCAGTAGAATAATATTCTACTGTTTAAATGATTATCTTTCGAAGAGAACTTGAAATTTCGAATATATCTGTAAATTGTTTTAGCTGTAACTTCCTTATTTTTCAAATGGCACGGATAGGATAGGCATCAATCTGTAGGTTTTAATAAGAGCTTTAGAATGAAAATTATTAAAAAAAATCGAGACCCTGATTTTTGTTTTTAATTTAATTTTTTTGGTTCATTTTGAAATTATTGAGAAAAAATTTTTTTTTCATTGTATATTTTTTTTAGAGTACCATATTGATTCCCTACAATTTGGTCGTCAAATGGTGAGATAACTAAGTCCTCACAAGTCCCTATCTCATGCCTCCCCGAGCGTCTATGATGACATTTGGTCAATAGAACGGCGTCGACTGGGTGCTATTGCCTTCTGCGTTAGTAGCAGAATGAGAGGGTGCGAAATGGCTTGTAGGTTGAAGCCCATCCTAAAGTGCAGTGTTTATCATAGTATATTACAACATATAATTCTGTTGTTTATTACATCATGTATTATTATTATTATTATTAATATTATTATTATTATTATTATTATTATTATTATTATTATTATTATTATTATTATTATTATTATTATTATTATTATTATTATTATTATTATTATTATTATTTTTAGAGCGTAACTTACACTGCGACATTAACTGTTATATTGTATCATAGCATATTATTTCACATATTATCGTCTTACACTATTTTATGTTATTATATACTATGTTGTATGGTGTTATACTGCGTTGCATCATATCATATTATATTGTATTATATTATATTATATTATATTATAGGCTTTATTATGAGTAGTACTACGTACCTCTGCGCAAAATATAAATTTGTTTTCCTTATAAGTTATCATTTTTAAAGTAAATTTTAACTAAATATCAAGGTCGTCACAAGGTGAGCTTGGTCCTCACTGGTTCCTGTTTCATGCCTACACGTGTATCTGTGGTGACAATTGGTCGATGGAATGCGTTGATGGCAGAATGAGAGGATGAGAAATGACATATAAATTGAAGATATATAATATCATAGCACATCGCAACATATCATTTTATTCATTCTATTATTTATTATATAGTTCATTGTACTATATTATGTTGTTTTTTATTATTATTTTCATTATTATATTTATTGTTATTATTATAATTTCGTCATCAATAATAATAACATATATTATTTTTAAAGATGTGGATATTATTATTGTTATTAGAAGAGAAATATTCTACTTCCTGCAGTATTGCGAAGATAGAAGAGCATAACTGACACTCTACATTAACTGTTATTTTATATATTGATTTATAATATATTATATTGTATGACATTGTATTATATTATATTAAATTAAAATATTTTATACTATATTATGTTATATTATATAATTTTGTAGTATTTAAGTATTATTATTATTATTATTATTATTATTATTATTATTATTATTATTATTATTATTAGTATTTCTATTGTTTCTATTAGTATTATTTTTATGATTATTATTATTATTATTACTATCGTTACCATTATTATAATCTTTATCATTATCAGCTACATTTTCATTTCCATACTACACATTTCACTTTACACATATATTATTAAATTGTATCATATTATATTACGTCATATTTTGTGGTATTATATTATATTACATTGTACTATATTATACTATATTATGGTACAATGTTTGGTATTGTTTTATATTGTATTGTAATGCATTTTTTTAAATACACAATTATAAGTGTATTATATTGCATTGTGATGTATTACATTTTTATATTTTATTCAGGGTCGTATAGTGACCAAACCATATTATAATATAATATGGTATATTTTACTATATTATGTCCATAACATTATGATACTATTATATTCATCATAAAATATTATAGTAGACTATAATACACTGTACCATAGGATTTTGCATCGTTTTATACTATATTATGTTTTATTGTATTATACTGCCGGAAATTATATTAAAGTGTATTATGTTACATTATATAATACTATGCTCAAGTACATTGTAAGGGAAGAGGGATGGGAGTGCATCAGGGTATCTTACAAGTGAATGACTGGATGAAGGAGTGAAATGTCAACCCGATTCACAGGGGAAAGCTGTGTGTTTTCCCCAGAAGGTCTGAAATGAGTAAGACGCACCCTTCTAACGAACAAACCATCAGGCAGGTTTAAGCTGGTACAGCGAATTCTTTTATTATATGGCCGGATGTTATTGATGGAAGGCGCCGGGTCCTCAAAGCCCATTTTGGCCTTCTTAACAGCAGTAATATGAAAGTTATCTGATAATCAAATTCGGATCTACTGTAAGTCTACCTGTATCCACTGGTAATGCCTTGAACTGATGGTGGCTTCACACATACATACATACATACATACCATATTGATTCCCTACAATTTCATCCTGGAAGTATTTTTTGTACTATGAACGGTTTCCGAGTTACAACGATTTGAAAAAGGCAATTCTCGTGATATGCAAAAATACATACGCCCTTTTTAAAAATCAGTCGTGAGTCGGATTGACCTCTCTATCGGTTCAAAACTTATGGTTTGCCATACTGATGCCATGTACAAAGTTTCATCCAAATCGGAGAAGGTCGAGTCTGGTGATCTGCTAAGCGTTTCTGGAATTGCTCTTGTAGCTTTTTCACAAATGGGCAGTCCCAACGGTTGGTGTAGAATTTTGATGTCGATTATTTGATTTCGGATGTACATATTTCTGTGAAAGAAACAACCAAAATACTGTGCGGGATTTGTTTCCGGCATTCAGAGAGGTCAAATTGTGGAATTATCAAGCAGTGCACGAAGATAATCAAATTATTCTAGATTTGCAGAAAATTGATGGTTTTAATCGCCGATTAGTTATTTACTTTTCGATGTATTTTGCTCGAATGCAAACGAGCTGTTATTTTCAGACATTTTGTTGATAATTTCATAAACTATTTCGAGTTTGTTTGTATCATTACATAATTTCTATTCTAAAGCTGTTGGTTGAACTCATGGACGCAGCTGGAATCAGAACTAAGTCTTAAAAGGGTCCGTTATTAAATTGAAACTCCAATGGACTTAATAAAATAATAAAGAAGTTTCATGTAAGGAACGTAACGACAAGCAAGAATGTCGCGAACTGGGACATTGGATAGTCTACCTTGAGTACACAAGGAATTTATTAGTTGAGATCTGACATCACGATACTACACGCCTGTCCAAACGACCTGATCAATATCGCGATAACCTTCGCCACAAGCACAATGATTAGTCTCGGAAAGTCCAATTCGAAGGAGATGTGCATCTAACGTGTAGTTATTGGACATGAGTCTGGACATCACACGAATGAAGTCCCTACTCACATCCAGTCCCCTGAACCATGCCTTTGTCGATATATTCGGAATAATTGAGTGCATCCACCGACCCAGATCATCTCTATCCCAAGAAGCTTGCCAGCTGGCAAGTGTTCTTTGGCGAGACGAGCTATAGAATTCGTTGAAAGCAATCGGTCGCTCATAAATTTCACCCTCAATAGCACCACGTTTGGCTAAAATATCGGCTCTTTCATTGCCAGGAATGGAGCAATGAGCCGGGACCCAGACTATAGTGATTAGATAATTATTGTTCAATATGTCGTTCAGGCACTGTTTTATTTTGCCCAGGAAAAACGGTTCAGTCTTGCCAGTCATGTTTGAGCGAATGGCTTCAATTGCACTCAGACTATCTGTGAAGAGGAAATAATGGTTTTGAAATAATGTGACGATTACACTTAAGCTATAATGAACTGCTGCTAACTCTGCTATATAAACAGATGCAGGTTCTTGAAGCCTGAATGTGGCCGAAACATTATTGTTGAACATACCAAACCCAGTAGCTTCTTCAATTCGTGATCCGTCCGTGAAAAACATTTTCTCAGAGTCAATATGCCTGAACTTACTTGAAAATATTTTTGGAATTTCCATCGAGCGTAGGTGTTTCGGGATTCCACGCACTTCGCGCTGCATGGATGTATCGAAAAATACAGTTCAGTCAGGGACATTTAGGAGGCTGACACGGATAGGAATATATCTTGATGGGTTGATTTCCTGTGACATATGGTTAAAATATACTGTCATGAATCTTGTTTGAGATTGAAGCTCAACTAGCCTTTCGAAGTTGTTAATTACCAGGGGATTCAGTACCTCACATCTTATTAGCAGTCGCGGCAAAAGCTGCCAAAAATGATCTTTCAATGGAACAACTCCCGCCAGATCTTCAAGACTCATTGTATGTGTCGAATGCATGCAGCCTAAAGCAATTCGCAAACATCGATACTGAATTCGCTCTAATTTAATAATATGAGAGTTTGCAGCGGAACGAAAGCAAACGCATCCATATTCCATCACTGAAAGTATCGTTGTTTGATACAATTTTATTAGACCTTCCGGATGAGCACCCCACCAAAACCGTGTTATTGTTCGAAGAAAATTTACTCTTTGTTGGCATTTTGTTATCAGATGCCTAATGTGTCCTCCCCACGTGCATTTGGAATCAAACCACACCCCAAGGTATTTGAAAGTCAAAACCTGTTGGATCTTTCTTCCCATCATATGAAGCTGAAGCTGCGCAGGATCATGCTTTCTCGAAAAGACGACTAACTCTGTTTTCTCCGCAGAGAATTCGATACCAAGATGAACAGCCCAAACGGACAAGTTATCTAAGGTATCTTGCAATGGTTTTTGCAGATCAATAGTTTTGGGTCCAATAACTGAAACCACGCCATCATCTGCCAATTGTCTTAGTGTGCAGGGGGTACTAGACAGCTGTCAATGTCATTTACGTAAAAATTATAGAGGAGCGGACTGAGGCATGAGCCTTGCGGGAGACCCATGTAGCTGATTCTGAATGTTGCCAAATCACCATGTGAAAAATACATGCATTTCTCTGACAAAAGGTTGTGCAATAATTATTTATAACCGGTGGAAGTCCATGTTGTTGGAGCTTGTCGGAAAGAACATCAATGGAAACTTAATCAAATGCTCCTTTAATGTTTAAAAAAACATATGCCATTTGTTGTTTTTGAGCGAAGGCAATTTTGATGTCAGACGAAAGTAATGCAAGACAATCATTCGTCCCTTTATTTCTACGGAAGCCAAACTGAGTATCTGACAACAAACCGTTCGTCTCGACCCAAGTGTCGAGACGTCGTAGAACAATTTTTTCGAACAATTTTCTGATGCAGGACAACATCGCAATGGGTCTATATGAGTTGTGATTGGAAGTTGGTTTCCCCGGCTATTGAATGGCGATAACTTTCACTTGCCTCCAGTCAGGAGGAACAATATTTTGCTCAAGAAACTTGTTGAACAATTCCAACAAACGTCTTTTTGCGAGGTCGGGCAGATTCTTCACCAAGTTGAATTTAATTCTGTCCAACCCAGGAGCGTTATTGTAACAAGACAAGAGTGCTATAGAAAATTCCATCATTGAAAAGGGGTTATTAATAAAACCATTATTTGGATTCCCGAATAATGCTCTGCGTAGGAACAGAATCTGGGCAAACTTTCCTAGCAAAGTCAAATATCCATCGGTTCGAGTATGCATAACTCTCATTGCCCACGTTACGATTCCTCATTGGTCTGGCCGTGTTCCAAAGAGTGCTCATTGAGGCTTCTCTTGACAAGCCTTCAACCAAATCTCTCCAGTAGCTACCTTTTTTTGCTCGAAGTATGCTCTTGTACTTGGTTTATAAAACCATAAATTTTCCAAAATTGTGAGGAGTTTCTCCTCCCTATTTTAGAAACGTCTTGCAAGCATTTTGTTTTGCGAGTTTAGCCTCTGAGCACCCTTTGTCCAACCAGGGCACAGTGGTCCGAAACGGGAAATTCTTTATTCATTTATTTATTTGGCGTCAATCAAAAGTAGACCATAAGGATAATTACAATAATCGTCTTAAATTAGTAAACTATTCTAATTAGATCCCTAAATATAATAATAAAAATCAGCTTACCGAATAGAACTGAAATATAGTTGTTGTATACAGCCATCAATTAATTTATTGGCCCATTTTTGGCATAGTTTGTTCGCTGGTGGTTTGTAATAAAAATATTTTGATTTCTCAAACGCCGAGATGGTATGTAAAAATTTAGATTGGACAGGAGTTGACTGGAATCTATGCGATTCGAGACAATGTCATTTACAAATGAGACCATTGAAAATTCTCTGCGTTCTTTTAATGTTTGAATACTTATTAGCATACAGCGGGCTTTATATGACGAAAGAGGAAGTCTTGTCCAACCTAATTTACGAAGTGCAAATAACAAAAATTGTTTTTGAACTGATTCTATCCGATCTTCCCATGTGATTAAGTAAGGTGACCAAACTAAACTACAGTATTCTAGTACTGACCGAACATAGGAAATGTATAATGTTTTAATTGTATACGGATCGTGAAAACAGTAACAAAATCGTTTTTTGAATCCTAGCATGTTATTGGATCTGTTTATGATTGGATTATAATGGTAAATAAAAGACATTTTAGTATCTAGTATTATTCCTAAGTCCCTAATTGTTTCGCATTTTTTAACTGTTTGACTTCCAAGAGTAAGTATCAAATCAGGTGTATTTCGTTTTTTACTGAATGTTATTCTACTGCATTTTTTCACATTTAGTTGAAGAAGACTTTTGTTACACCATGTATAAAAAGAAAGAATTTCTTCTTGATAAACCTTGGCATCCTCACTTTTCTCTATTTCTAAAAATAGTTTTATATCGTCTGCGTATATTAGAATTTTAATATTTTTTAAAACAAAGGAAATGTCGTTAACAAACAAGATAAATAAAAGAGGACCTAAATGAGATCCCTGGAGGACCCCGGAACTGACGTGAATGGGGCTCGACTTTTTACCCTTAAATTTTACAATTTGTTGACGATTTGTTAGATAAGATTCCAACCATTTAAGAAGACCTGGTGGGATTCCCAATTTCTATAATTTGAACATAAGCATGTCAACACGATCGAATGCTCTGCTGAAATCTGTATAAAGAGCTTCAATGTAATTTCCCTTGTCCATAGCGGTCAGGGTATAGTGGACGAATTCACATAAATTAGTAGTAGTGGAACGTCCTTTGAAAAATCCATGTTGCATGTGAGTAATTCTATTTTTTATTTGACTAAACAGTTTGTCATTAACGATCGCTTCAAAGTGCTTCGGAATGCAAGAAAGAATAGCAATCCCGCGATAGTTGCATATGTCTGCTTTTTTCCCATTTTTGAAAATTGGTATAAGGAAAGAGTTTTTCCACGTATCTGGAAAAACTCCAGACTGAAGCGAATTATTAAAAAGCCAGCACAAAGGGGTTGCAAGATCTAATGCTAATTTTTTCATAAATATGGGTGGAATCCCATCAGGTCCGGCACTTTTAGAGACATCCAATTTGTTTAGGGCATCTATTATGTCTAGCACTTCGATTTGATTTAAATTAATATCTTCGGTAAATTCTGGAAAGAAATTAAAATATTCACGATCGCGGTCATCTTCAGAAAACTTCGTGTAGATTTGTTGAAAAAAATTAGCGAAAAGGTTACAAATTTCTTGTGAGTTATTACCAATGTTTTCCTGTAGATACATTCTTGACGGAAAGTTTTCAGATTTCAATTTGTTTCTAACATAACTAAAGAATTTTTTTGGGCAAGACTTTATTTCCTGTTCAGTTCTTGAGTTATACTCTTTGAATGCAGTATCAATTGCTAAACTTAGTTGGTCACAGATGTGTATGTAATTCGATAAATTGTCACTATTATTTTCTCTTTTGTACTTTTTATGAGCTTTTTGTTTTCGATTTCTTAGGTTTCTTATATGCTCGTTATACCAAACAGGATACTTTGAATTATTTTGTCGCCTAATTTTTTTTAATGGGACATGTTCATTTATTATGTCGTACAGCCGTGCGTAGAAAATATCGACCGAAATTTCGACATTTCCTTCGTTTCTAAGGAGTTCTTGCCAATCTATTTCTCGTAGCTTACGACTAATACTATCATAATTTGCTGAGTCATAACAGTTTTGCTGATTTTTCACATGATTAATTTGATTAAGACCTAAACAGGATATTTTGTCGAATAAGTAATGAAGTATTTCATTCTCCCCAACCAGAGGTAGTAAAATGCTATCATTTTCAGCGTCTGGAATAAAGTCGATATTGCGCTGATTAAAGTCTCCATATATATATAAACTTTAACTTCCGATGGAAGCTTAGTCATGATTTCATCAGTGTCTTTTTGGGCATTGTTAGGAGGAAAATATACTGAAACAAAAATATATGTTTAACCTGCTAAATGAATTCTTACTCATACGTGTTCAAATTAGCGTGACAAAAACATTTTCACTATTAAATATTAGATTTTTGTAGTTAGTGTCTTCACAAAAGTTCTTTGTAATCAAATGGCGCTCCTTCTGATGAAGAAAGTTACTAGGGTGGTCCTCATTTAGATTGAAATCTGATATCTTAATTTCCTAATTGAACTCAAAAATGATTTTGTTGTACAATAAAGTTGTAGGAAATTTTATTTTGAGCAACTTTGTTGAAAAAAGCACCTCTCTAGCTTTTCATTTGATCGAGTTACATCATTTTTCCCGAGTAAAAGTAGGGTGGCTCCTGAAAAATCACTTTTTTTGTTCTAACTCTTTTGTGAAACGTTCTACGGAAAAGTTGTCTTCGGAAGAGTTGTTAAACTAATCATTGCGCATAATTTTACTCAACCTAGTTTTTTTCATATGAGCTACCAGTACAAAGTTATGATTGTTTTTTCATCAAAAACTAGTCAAGCTTCAAATATCAATATTCATTAGATGCCAGATCCATAAAAATGTATCCTATGCGGTTCCTGAAAGGTTATAATTAAGTAAAAATTTGAGAGAATATTGGAAGAGTGTTATTTATTTAACTTATTTAAATTAGTTTCAAAAATACCTTCAAAAAACTCAAATACATTGCATAACTCCTAAACGCCTTAACGTATCAACATACTTCCTTCGGAAAAATAATAATATCAAATAAGTTCTACAAATATTCCATACATTGTCCGGTCGAGAAATGAGGCACGACAAAAACTAGAAAACTGAATATCACCTGCCCGGGTTCCACAACAGTAGCTTGGCAGAGAAAATTTTCATTGAAAGCGATTAGTTTCATTCACGGCGTTACTCAATTCAAATATTCATTGCTAATTTTGAATGCAATCGAGTGTGAATATTTCGATGTGTGGGGATAACATCATTCTTTGACTTTTTCAAATCAATGCTGAAATGTTTGAGCAGCGTATGAATGAATATCAATTAATTTCGTTACTCATTGACAGTGGTCGAAAATTGTTGACACAGGTTCGAGTCCTTACCAAGAAGGTAAGGCCACAAAGTCTGTTGAAACAGAAGGTTAGGTTTCGCATCTAAATTTAGTTTCCTGGTTTTTCTTGCATTTTACTGTCGATAAAAAAACACGAGGTTCCAGTGTTTCGCTCTGCAACTAGTATAACATTGGTGTTCGAATTTCACAAATAATACACTCCGAAAATTTTCCCATTTCATGGTTGAAACAACGAACATGAGTTGCCTCACAGCACGAACGTGTCCAAGCTCCCACGCCTACTACCGGACCTATTAGTAGTGTTGGGTCCTTTTTCTTTCTGGCAGCCTATCATCATTATGTAATTAGCCTAATGACATCAATGATAATACAATTTTGGTCCTTTTGCGGTCGGACGCTTTTGTTCTCCGTCGGTGTCACGAAAATTCAGTGTATGTTCAACTATCGACCAACAAACCGATTCCGTATGTAGCGAGGCTCAACTTTTGTAGAAACATCAAGAAAAGTTTAGCTTTACGGTACAACCAATAAAAGCTTAGCGGAAATGATAGAACCGCCTAATAAAAAAAAACGAACAATGTATAGGAATGAAACATAACAAATTTCAGTAACCTGATCTTCCGACCCCGTTCTACCCGGTTCAGTAAGGTGCTGACAAAACGAATAAAAATACAAATTAAATATTGATTTAGATATCTTCATTAGAATATGTCGTGACCGACGTAGAACTCCCCAATTAGGCACCTCAAGCCGAAACCGCGCCGGGCCGGGCAGGGCAGCGAAATCATTTCTGGTGTGGCACCATTTCAACAGCGTTGATTTTTTGACAGCATCATTACCATTTTTCGTCATTCATTATTACGGCACTGCCAGTCAGTCGGGTTGATGCATGACTCCAATCTCGTGCCCCTTTTGGGACATTTTCCTACACACACACACACACACACACCCATAGACCGTCATTATTATGCGTAAGGAACCGAATCGTAGGCCCCAACGTTGTTTTCCTGTGGCAGTTATGGTTCACGTACTTACTAATGACGGCGCTTATTCATAGTGTTTTATTTATTTTTTTTTCGTCTCTCACTTGTTGGACTGCGAGTTGAGATGTGAGAACGGGCTACGAGCCTTGGCTCTGGCTTGGGCTCTTTTCAGAGGAACAAAATCGCCCATTTATTGCTTACACGCCCAGCTGCTCCGCGCTTATTGTTCAGGTGTGCTGAAAGCTGACGCCGCCACCGAAACGTGAATGGGTAGTTTTGTTTGCCGATATTTCCAGGGTTATTCAGAAAACCCGGGCGACCAGGCGCTCAAAGCTCAAAGCTGAATGAGGTGCATTGTTGTGAGCTGTCTGGCGGCCGGGGTCTCTGTTCTTCTGAAACCATTAAGGCTCGTGCCTGCTGTGGCCTATTTTCTGTCCTGCCTGCTGACAGATAGCAGCACTGTGTGACACGCTTCGATCGAAAATTCCTTCAATCCCATACTGTTGGTGTTCGGAAAGCAAAATTTACACGTCGGACACCGGACAATAGGATATTTAATCATTGTTGCCAGACTCGACACCATATTATTACGTCAGCTTCGTTCCGTTTCCTTCAGCCGCCCAAGAATGATAATTACATAGAACACACTAATAATCTACCAGCGAACAATTTCAACTCGGGAATGCCAGGAAGAGCGGAACGCAATTTTTTTTCTATGACGGAATTAGGCGATGGAAAGGAAATAGGAAACAACGCGGCTGAAGAGAGAAGCACCTCACCGAGAATTACCGAGCGGAACCGAGCAAAAAAAAAAACACTTTCACTTCAAGGGTGGGCTTTGCCGGGAACTCCCAAAGTCCCTGAGAAATAAGTTTGAAGGGGTTGTGCATTACAATTTTGCTGTAATCAACGCAAACTTTTTATCGCTTTGAGTTTGCTTGAAGCTCGTAACGACGATTAAACTGTTTCAGTATTTGTGGTAATAAAAGGCGGCTTTTCCGATTTAATAATCTTTATGAGCGAGGATTATAAAATTCCTAAAATTATTGATTTCAGTACAGATATACCAAATGTTTATCAATCTTACGTTTAGTGCCTTTAGCAGGTGTAG
Source organism: Malaya genurostris (assembly GCF_030247185.1). NCBI lineage: Eukaryota > Metazoa > Arthropoda > Insecta > Diptera > Culicidae > Malaya > Malaya genurostris. The sequence goes on along the minus strand of NC_080571.1, from coordinate 336,440,415 downwards.
CGTATTGTTGCCTTCTATTCCACGTAGAGCAACTATAATTAGGTTAGGTTTGAGCTACTCAAATATTCGTATTCAGTTATATATTACCTTTTATCCGATAAGTATATAAATATATATGTTTAAATGCCTTATAGTGTGGCGTCAGGGTGTTACAGTTCACTTGATACCTATTACAATTTAATTCATAGTTCATAATGAATTCAGGTTAAAGTTTTGTAATTAATGCATACTTAAGTTATGCCAATATAACTGCGTGCTAAGATTAGTTTTAAGAGTTCATGTGAGATCACCAAGTTACAATAATAGAATTTTAATCTAACTTTTTACTGAAGTCTATTTTTAATACGAACTGCTCTTATAAGTTCCACCTTTAGAATTTGCTTCCGCTTGATTTCACTTGCTATCCTGTTTTTTGACATATCTCTATTTCATAGGTGTTCAGCTTCGACGAGGGGTTTGAAATAACACTCCCCCCCAGTATACTGAGGTTTTACACCCAGTCTACTCTAAAGTGGTCCGACGTCTAGGACAGCAATCTTTACTGCGGGTCGTACCATCATTCCTCCAGCGGTTTGAACCGTTGCACTTCGTACTTGTCCGTCTTTTGATTGTGAAACGGATACTACTTTGCCCTTCGGCCAGCAGTTTCTCGGTAGATCCGGGTCAACAATAATAACGATGTCGCCGGTCTGAATAGGTTTAACTGGCTGGAACCATTTTGTTCGTCGTGTGATGGTGGGAAGATATTCTGTAAGCCAGCGCTTCCAGAATATGTTCGCGTAAACTTGAGACATCTTCCATGTTTTGCGTAGAGCGTTTGCGCTGTCGTCGTATAATGTAAACGGTTTCATGCCGTTCTACCATTCTATTCTGGTCAATTGTTTTCAAAATTTCTTTGAGCTCTCGATCGGCACCGATGAAGTTCGTCCCACGATCACTATAAATTTCGAGTGGCACCCCTCTTCTCGACATAAAATTTCGAATAGCCAGAATACAGGAATCCGTCGTAAGAGTATGAGCAATTTCGATGTGGATAGCACGCACGGTGAGACAAGTTATTAATACACCCCATCGTTTCTCTACTCGTCGACCTATTAGTACTTGATATGGTCCAAAATAATCTATCCCTACATACGAAAACGGTCGAACGTAGGCTGCTAACCTAGCTACCGGAACATTACCCATCATTGGTGGCTGTGGTCTTGCATTGCGTATTTTGCACAGCTGGCAATTCCGTCTCACGCGATCGTACTGTATACGTACTTTGGGAATATGGTATTTCTGTTTCAGTTCGTTTAGAACGGTTTGATGATTTCGATGATGGAAAAGTCTGTGGAAGGCATGTATTATTAGGTCTGTGACATAGTGCTGTCTAGGTAAAAGTATTGGTCGCTTTACAAATTCGCCGACTAGATTGCATTCGTCTATTCTACCAGGAATACGCAAAACTTTATATTCATCCACTACAGGACGTAATTTACGTAATGCACCCTTTTGCACACATTGTTTTTTTTCCACGGTTTGTGCAGAGAGGGAAATAGATCTATAATCATCGGAGAATATTACTTCTTGAGCTAAGCGATAAATACACATCTCGGCTCTCATTAGTTCATCATTTGATAAGAGTCCGTACTGAAGTTGCTCACTTTTTACCTTTCGTTGAAGATTCATGATATATCTCTGCATCCATGCTACCGAGCGCAACAGTCGATTCCAGTTCGAGAAACGTTCCCACGCAATTACTGGGGCGTGAATCATGTGGTAAAGAATACTAGGACGAAGCTCTTCGTTCGTCGATCCAAAGCTGGAACTTTGCAGTGGCCAATTTACTTTAGCCGTCCACATAAAGTCTGGACTCTTGAACCAGCGACCACTTGGTGAGAGATCAGGAAGCTTTTGCCACTTCGTGCCTTCGTCGGCCACGTTAAGCTTTGTCGAAATCCAGTGCCATTCATTTGTAGTAGTAGTATCGAGTATCTCACTGACGCGAGTGGCCACAAATTGGCTGTATCTACGATGGTCAGAGTTCAGCCAATGCATAACATCTTTTGAGTCTGTGTAGTAGTATCGTTTTCTGATCGGTCGTTTGTGATGCTCCGCAATACTTTTAGCCAGCCGTGATCCCAAAACGGCTGCCTGTAGTTCGAGTCGTGGTATAGTTACAAATTTAATTGGCGCCACTCGAGTTTTCGCTCCTGCGAATGCGCATTCTATTTCATCACCCTCTTCGAATCTAAAATATGACACCGCAGCGTAGCCTTTTTCGCTCGCATCTACAAAGGTGTGAAGCTCAATATTCGTGGTAGCATCGGATGCAGAAGTAACTTTACGATAACATCTAGGCACAGTAACATTTTGAACGTCTGGGAGGACTCGGAGCCATATATTCCATTTATCTAACAGATTTCCGCTTATTGTTTCGTCCCATCCGATACCCGATCGCCATACCTCTTGTAGAAGCACTTTTAGGAACATAAGGAAGTTGGCAATCAATCCCAATGGGTCGAAGATTGTCATTAACGTTCGAAGAAGCTCGCGTTTCGTAGGATTTTTTTGTCCCGTGAGAAGTTGATCATCGTGCCGTGGCGAGAGCTTAAATATAAAGCAATCTGATTTCATATCCCACCACATTCCTAGTATCTTTTCGAGAGTAGTTTCTGAGTGTAGACTGAGTCTCGTTTCGTTGCAGCCTTCGGCGCTCAGTTGTTTTCGAACGTAGTCGGAGTTTGAGTGCCAATTCCTAATTTCGAAGCCTGCTTGGGAGTGAATATAATGAACGTCTCTGGCCAGTTTAACTGCCTGTTCATCTTGCTCTACGCTCGCCAACATATCATCTACATAGTGCTGTTTCGAAATTGCTTCAACTGCTTCTGGGAGATCGTTAATAAATCGCTGTGCATTAAGGTTCACGCAGTATTCAGTTGTTGCTGGTGAACAAGTTGCTCCAAAGCTCAGTACTTTCATCATGTACTCTTGTGGTTCTTTTCCGGCATCGCCGGCGGACCACAAAAATCTTTGGCAATGCTGGTCGTTTTCATTCATCAATACTTGATGAAACATTTCACGAATATCTCCTGTTATTGCAATCTTGTATTCTCGAAATTTATATAATACCGAAACCAAAGAGTTTAATAGATCTGGGCCTTTCAAAAGCTGTGAGTTCAGAGATATTCCGCGAACTTCAGCCGCGGCATCCCAGACAATCCGGATTTTACCGGGTTTGTTCGGGTTTATAATTGGAAAAACTGGTAGGTACCAAACTCGGCTGCGACGTATTTTCAGTTCTTCAGAGGTTAGTTTTCGTATGTAACCCTTTTTCTCGTAATCAGTAATTAGCGATTTGAGTGCACGAGCGAGTTCTGGTTCTCGCATCATTCGTTTCTCGAGATATTTAGTTCTAGTGAGTGCCATTACTTTAGAGTTTGGTAGCTGGACATGATCGTATCTCCACAAAAGTCCGCTCTCATATCTCCCGTTTTTTAGGGTGGTGCAATGTTTAAGAAGCTGCCTTGCACGTTCATCATTTTTCGATCGCAATATTTTCTGGGGTGAAACGATGCCCATACTTTCTAGCTCAAAATATTCTTTGACAGAAGAGTGGAGATAGTCATCGTCCCGCCGATTGCATGCACAAATATGATACGAATGTTGGAGGGTATTACCATCTGTATTTCGACATAATGCGCTGGAACATGGGCCGTATACTATCCACCCTAGTCGGGTCTTAGCGGCCGATGGTTCATTTTCACTGCCTTCTTTACTGTCCAACACATGTCCGAGGCGACAATTGTTCATTCCTATTAGTATTTTTGGCGCAATTTTGGAGTATGATTCTAATGGAAGGTCTTTCAGATGTGAATATATTTGTGTTAGGTTCTCGATTGACATTGTTTGTTCTGGTAATTTGAGCTCTGCTACTGTATGTACATCAGATAAACGATATCGTTTGTGTGGGTTGTGCGTGCTTGATATATCAGCAGAAAATTTCACCGAATTCCTTTCGTACCTATTGATTCCACTAGTCCAATTTAGGCAAAGTGGCTGAGAGGTACCGTCTAATCCTAGTTCGTCGTAGAGTTTTTGTTCCATTAATGTGGATGATGACCCATCATCTAAGAAGGCATATGTAGAGATCGTTTTACCCTTCCCATGTATAATTACGGGGACATAGCGAAAGAAAACGGATCCTACACCGCTACGGTGGATATTACAATGTTTAATATGTGCAGCTGAAGATGATGGCGTGAAATTTGTGCCTTTGTGCTTGTTATCGTTATGCAATAATTTATGGTGAAGGAACGTACAACCATTTTGTCCGCACGGATCATTGGCGTCGCATGACGTGAAGTGCCTTTTTAAGCATCGACGGCAAAGTTTGCATGCTCTTAACACCTTCCATCGCATATCAACGTTCATATCCAGGAATCGTTTACAATTGTCTACAGTTTCGCATTCTTTTTTGCATACTACACATGCTATGGCTACTGGTTCGTTCGTGTTCTCCGGTAAACTCTCCGAATGTACATTGAGAAAACCTTCGATTTTCTTTTTTTCCGATTTAGCGATGTATCCGTCATTCATATCCGGCGTTGTGACTTCGCATGCCGCTTCAACGATAGTTTTTAACCAGTCATTGAAATCGGTTAATTTAACGCGTTTCAAGGATTTGCGAACCAATGCCCAGTTAAGCTTAATTGTAGGTGGGAGTTTTTCTTCTAGTTCTTGAAGTAATGTTACATTGTAGTAATAGTCGTCAAGCTCACAGGCCTGTATAGTTGCACATAAGTTTTGGACTGACACACCGTAATTAATCATGGTGTTAAGCTTTTCAATTTTTGGTGGTGGCAAATCTCTAATTTTCTGGATCATTGCTCCAATTATGAGGATTGGCCTCCCAAACAATGTTCTAAGTGTAGAAATAACACTTTCGACATTAGCTGGGTGTAATAATAAGCTTCGCGTGACATCAAGGGCTTTATCTCGCAAACATCGTCTTAAACGAAACATATTCTCTTCGTTACTATATCCACACATTGCGGTGCTAGTATCGAAAGTAGCCACGAATAAGGGCCAGTCCTCGGGATGCCCTGAGAAGGTCGGTAAATCTTTCGATATGGCTTGACGTGCTGCTAGTTGATCTTTTGTAAGCGAACAGATTTGCTTTGAAGATTTGACGGCTGTTCTATTGGTACTGCTGAACTGTTTATTCGAGGTGACAGAGAGTACATCTGTACAATAGCTTGTTGATGCTACTGGTGTATCAACGTGAGATTGATTGTTTGTTAACCAACTTTCAACCTTTTGTTCATAGGAATTTTTCTCGTCTTCGGCGAATTCATTTTCGCTGCCAGATTCTTCTCTTAGAGCCAGTTGTTCTTCAAGGTGCTTCATCTCTAGTGCTTGCTTCTCTTTTAGAGCACATAGGCGCCAGTACTTAGAAGAACGTTTTGAAGATACATTAGATTTCGCACTTTCCTGTGAAGTTGTTGCCTTAGGAGCGGACATGCAGTCAGGATTCGGTTTTAGGGGTACAACCTTTTTTTTGAACTGGTTCTCGCGTTGGGTCCATAGCTCTTCGAATGTTAATTGCTGCTGCTTAATCGATGTATTTTTTTGCTCTTCTAATAACTTTACGTGATGATCAAACTCTTTCCGCTGTACACTAAACATGTAGCGTAGCTGTTGTATTTCTTGTCGGAGTTTTTCATTTTCTGCTTTTTCCGCATTTGCGTTTGACGGTACGTTTGTGCTTCCAGCATCAGATGTGGTCGTTTTTTGCGCGAGCATGATTGAATCGTCTACTATAGTGACCGTAGGTTCCCGCTTGTTAGGGGAAACTGGTGTCGATGATCTTATTGGCTTGGTCTTTTTCGTTACGCATTCGTCACAGGACCAGTCGTGGTTAGCAATCTCATCGTCTACGTGTACACAATCATAGTGATACCATTCGTTGCAATCGTCGCACTGAACCATCTTGCTGTTGTCTGGAGAGTTGCATTTATTGCAACTCACATTCGATGGTAGCAGGGCTGGCTTCTCCATCTTTCCGTTTTTCTTGGCCGGCATTTTTGTAAGCTCGATCGTTTGGAAATTAAACGAATTTTATAATGTGGTAATAAAAGGCGGCTTTTCCGATTTAATAATCTTTATGAGCGAGGATTATAAAATTCCTAAAATTATTGATTTCAGTACAGATATACCAAATGTTTATCAATCTTACGTTTAGTGCCTTTAGCAGGTGTAGCGTATTGTTGCCTTCTATTCCACGTAGAGCAACTATAATTAGGTTAGGTTTGAGCTACTCAAATATTCGTATTCAGTTATATATTACCTTTTATCCGATAAGTATATAAATATATATGTTTAAATGCCTTATAGTGTGGCGTCAGGGTGTTACAGTTCACTTGATACCTATTACAATTTAATTCATAGTTCATAATGAATTCAGGTTAAAGTTTTGTAATTAATGCATACTTAAGTTAAGCCAATATAACTGCGTGCTAAGATTAGTTTTAAGAGTTCATGTGAGATCACCAAGTTACAATAATAGAATTTTAATCTAACTTTTTACTGAAGTCTATTTTTAATACGAACTGCTCTTATAAGTTCCACCTTTAGAATTTGCTTCCGCTTGATTTCACTTATCCTGTTTTTTGACATATCTCTATTTCATAGGTGTTCAGCTTCGACGAGGGGTTTGAAATAACAGTATTAAATCTCGTAGGTTTTAAACTTAAATGTAGTTCGAATTTAAAACTCTCGTGCCATTGCATTACGTAAGAGTTCGTTCAAATTGAACAGTAAATAAACAGTAAAATGCGATTTCCTTTTCGAAACTTTCAAACATGCGACATTTTCATTTGAATTCGATTTAGCATTAGCTTTTATCCGAATCGAACTTCCAATTCGGGAGCAACAAAGTAGCATGTCTAAAAATATTTCAAAATGTTCTCTAAATTTTCTCAGAGACCGCAAGACAAATTTTCACAAACTTAGATGAGTAAACCTCCCCTCTCCGGTTTTACTATCACGAATCCAAAAAAAAAAATGTTCTCCACATATTTAGTCGTTATTCGGAATTTTATAATACGTTCAGTTACATAAACAACTTTTTCCTGACAACCGTTTTTGTCACAAAATAAAACAATTTTTGAATGCAAAATTTCACTCAATATTGTTAAAGCAAATTACATGAAACGCATCTTCTCGGTGCGATATTTCTTGTGTCCAAGTAGTAAAATGCTGCCAATATTATAAATTCATCAAGAATAATAATTTTGGCTATATTTAATGTGGTGTAAAATGTATAAAATTGGTATCAATGCAACAAACATCGCACCGAGAAGATGCTTTAAATTTAATTTGCTTGAACATTTTTTATAAAAACTAGCTGACCCGTCAAACTTTGTCTCTCCCAAAAATTATTTGTTCGAATTAATGTTTTCGGACAGCAGAATTGTCAAACGACTGAGTAGTTAACGTTTATCTTCATCATTTTTCTGATTACTTAACCTCAGTGCTTGGAAAACGAATGAACCGAATTAGAGTGAATATCCTTCATACGCTTCTTGGTTCATGAATGTACTAGCAACTGAACCATTCATCATCCACTTCTGGTCTGATGGATTTGGTTCACATTTGTTTGTGTTTGTGAATTAACGCATTACTGGACGTGGAAGGTGAGCATATAGAAGTGGTATTAGTTGCTCATTCTCTTCCATATTACAAGTCGAAGCTACGAGCGAATATCGTTCGTTCTGCATCGTAAGCAGGCACGGCTTGGAGAACGAATGAACCTCAATATGAAAAGCTCATTTTTGTTTCCCTTTCACATTCGGTGTATATTGATCAAACTTCGCTCGCATTCGCACTTTTGTTTGAGCTTTAATAGTATCAGGATTGTTGTGATGTCTATGGCTACAAAAAGCAAAATTCGTTCCTTAAAGGGACCAACATTGAAGCAAAAAGTGCTCAGTATGATAAGAGGGCCAATGAGAGATTATAAATAATATCAATCCCACTGCCGCTAATTTTAGTTTTAAGCACTGCTAAATGTTCATACGGCAGATAAATTATTTTTAATTCTGATTCATGAATGTCCACTAGTGCTTGCAAGTGCCTGGTGCTTGCTTTAAACAGCACACGCATTGAAGCAAACCGTATTGCGCAACATTATCGATCAAGCTTATCATCTTCCGAAATGAGAGAAATATGCTTCAGTGCAGTGCCCATTCATTACGAAACTTTCCTTATTCCGTACACTTGAAGGAACACAAGCTCTAACTGACTCAAAAACATGAATTATAGCTACTGGTAGTGAAAGATGACGTGGAAAGTCTATTCTACAGCAGCGTGAAACCTTTTAAATTTAATTTTTTTATGCTTAAATACTTTAATGATATAAATTATTTTTACATTCAAATTCAACAGTATTCTTTGATGATGAATGGTTCACCAGCGATAGTGTGCTTGAATCACTTATACTACCGATGAATTATTTGAACGAATTGCCTATATTTGAGAGAAAAGAGAATACTGCATACTCTTTTTCAAAAAGGTTCAATAGTATTAAACGTAATACGGCACGCTCGTCGGCAAGTATGTATGGAATTGTTCGTTCTCCAATCTTTTCGCTCGTGTATATTTCCTGCATCGAAGCCGGTAACTCAGTCTGTTGGTATGAGTGCTGTAGCTGCGCTGAACCGTTTTGTTGCAAGTCACTCGCATTGATGAATGAATGATGAAAGCTCTGCTTAACCTACAATCAACGGAATTCGACACACATTCGCTTTCGCCCAAATAGCAATATTAACGAAAATTAATGTGAAAATGTGAAATGTTAAGAAAAAATTGAGCAAATGCACTGATTGTCATCCCATCCTTTGAGTCAATGCAGAATCTCTCTCTAATGGTTTCGACACGCTTTCTCTTCCAGATGTGATTCTTGCTTTCGGTAATGGATAAAAAAAGCTCACTAACCAGAATTTTGTATTGATAAACCTAACACATACATACAAAGCATACAAACCATGCTAAACAGTCCGTTTTAAAGAAATACTCATACTTGGATGTTAACACGACGCAACAGAATACACTTTGAAGCAGTTCCTTGCACAGTTTTTAACCAACGAGAAAGTTTTCTCAGAACTTGCTCTGTATATTCAAGTTGCCAAAAAATGCCACGCGTACTTTAGGGCTCTAATGAAGTGGATATTGTTCAGGTACCAGGTCCGTGCGCAGGGCGGGTTTTTAGGGGTTTTAACAACTACATCCACACCCCTTCCCCACCCCCTCTTCACAAATGGAAGATTTTTCAACATTAGGTTCCATGAACAATAGAGTACCTATTATATAAAAGTGAAAATAACTTGACTTTTCCTTCAAATTTGTGCGCTTTCCCCACCCTTAAAGCTTCACCCTCCATAAACCCCCCTTCTTGAACACCTGCCCTCCTTCTTTTGAACCCTCCCTTGAACCCACTCTTGAAACCCCACACGGGCCTGTCAGGTACTGTGGAACTTTTGGTTGCTTAGAGAGATGTCGCTTAAATTTTAATTTGATATTAATCTTGCCATTTTGAACATTCTTCTCAGAATATTCAATATAAAACGACAGTATAAATCCATTATGATAATCATATTGAACATTGATATCTAATGATCACTTATTATGTGCAATAAATCATTACAAAGCAAGGAAAATCTATTAGTTTGACATTAGCGCTTCTACAGAACAATCTTTTCATTGATTCAATCAAAAATTTCCTGATTTGTTAAACTCGTGCTCACGATGACCAATATTATTTATCTAACTCCATTACATACAATCCATCAACTGGTTAACGACATCAGAACTGTTTCACCTGCCTACAGCGGTTTTCTAGAACAGTTATATACATTCCGTTGTTGAGTCATTCGGCAAGCAATAATTGTGATATCCAATTAAGCACATGACTAGAAATGAAAAATAACATGAAACAAGTATGTATGTGAAATCTATATCTATCTATCTATCTATATATATAAAATCAGTGTTGGTGATTGCCGACAATTTCACAGAAGCTGCTATATTGCTATCTATATTGTATACAACATTTTCAATCCGGTAGAAGATGCTACAAGAACTCGAGTCTCTCAATGCATGAACCGCGAGAGAATTTTTCTACATTCCTTCGCTCCACTTCATACTCTGAGTATTTCTCGGCCCTTAAAAAAATTGCAGTCTGATAATTAGAGGCGTGCAAAACAGCTCATTTCGGTGAACAGCTCCGAACCGATCAGCTCACCAAAGTGAATCGATTCGATGTATCAGCTCATCAGCTCTTTTATTTTGAACTTAAGGTTCATTTTGTGCGCCGTTTTTCTTATGCACCGGTTTTTTTTTTCAAATGCATGATCGAAATTGAATCATTGATTTGCAATGATGCAATGAATGCCATGCGAAATAATTGATGTCGACTAAATTGAATCTCTTAAAGAGCCGAAGATCCGATCAGCTCGTAGCGTGTTCCCTGCTTCATAATGCAGTGAACTGGGTAGCAAATGAGTGAGCTGGTGAGCTGCGGTTCTTTTGAAAAGAGCTGTGAGCTGTCAGCTCACTTCAATGATTCGATTCACTGGAACAGCTCAGGAGCGAATTGCCCATCTCTACTGATAATGATCGCCGCTGTGTGGAATTTACCAAGAGAGAATCGCAAGTTGACAATTATCGCAGAAAATCGAATCGATGATTCGACTTGATGATTCTCATACTAGCTTGCAATATTTCAAAACCCTTGTGTGGAGCATTCACATACATTTTCATAGACACAACTTATACAAAGATTATATGCACATAGTTAGAATAAGCAGCAATAGTAAAATGATTCTATCGCAACTATCAACTGCCTGTATAGAATCGGATCGCGAAACGAGAATAAGCAACCGTTCGTTGCTTCAGAGAGGATCCCCACAGCAGCGTGTTAACCTTTGATTCTCAGAAATGTCATCGAGAGAAATTCGCTCTCGCACTGGTGTCGATTCTATGTTAAATGAGCCATGCCGGGTTTTTTGTTGTTGCGATGATTTCCAACTCTCTTTGATGGCACTGATTCAATCGGTGAAGAGTTGCCAGCGAACGTTCTTTGATACGATAAAAGCCATCCTTGTATAAAATAATAGCCAAAACAGTATGTTTTGCTAATGTTCTCTGGTATGCGTGGGTCTATCTTAAAATGATTTTTTTTGTTCAAAAAGTGACGTTTATGCGGAGGTTTTAGGCTATAGTACATAAGGAAATTCCTTCGGGAAAGTAGAGAAAAACTAGAAAATTGGTTCGTTTAGAATTGGAAATTTTCCATTCAATGCATGCTAGGTCTCCAATGATTGTTTGGCGCGTATCGAGTTATGCAATGTTGCTGCCCGCTGGAGAGCAAAATATGAATACTAGATTATTAATAAAACCGTTTGGCGCCAAACGTGCTGATTTGTGCAAAAATTTCACTGAGCCTACTTGATTCACGTGTTTCTTTATTTCGAATCACATGTTCAATTATGTAAGGGCGCCAAACAAACAGCATACAGGCTTCCATTTTCCGATATATAAATTTGGGTTCAATTTCGTCAAGTCAAATTATAAAACGACTATAAGAAAAGAAAGTGATTAACGTTTTTTATAATTCGTTGTTTTCCTAAAATTCCAGAAATGTGAATCCTATTTTCACTATAAATAGGGTAAGGGCTCCCTATTTCATCTCATTTGTAAGGACGTCGCCTTCAAACCCCGATTTAGCCACTAAAATCACTGTAACTGTTTCATATTACTGCTTCATTCGCCTTGCTCCACGTTGAAAATTGATTCACATTTCTTGAAAATTGAACTAATATTTATAAAACAGCTAAAAACACTATTGATGTTTTCACTACTCTGCTCCTAATTTCATCTCAATTGATTTTTATCCATCCTATCGTTGATCTTTGATTCATCCTATAAATTAGCAATGGCGACAGCAATCAAAACAAAATATTCCACTATTACACTCTCACCCGCATTCGCATGGCTGCCAGATGGCTGACTAAACGCTGCCAGCTGGAAAAATATGGCTTGCAGACATTCTGGTGACCGACTGCCTTACCGCTGCCAGATATACAACTCAAACGATACAACCGTACCCACCAGGATTTTTTCACATTATTATTATTGGTAAAAAAATTTACTCGTTGAATTATCTATTTAATGGGGCAATGACTTACGGAGATCTAAAGAACTATCTTTTAACATCATTTTATTAGTGAAAACAGATAGAACTGATATAGACTTTCTATGAAAAGTAATACATATTTTCTATGAAAATACCTGGCATCCCTGTGCACAGACGATGAAACACACACACACTTCACAGCGTTATGTTGGCGTATAGCGGAATGAAACCAGTGCTACTAGATTTGCCACAATGGTTATTTCATTAGTTTTTAACACGCTCTTTCTGGTAATGTTCGAAGCGAAAACAGTTTTATTGAAATATTAATATCAATAATATAATTAAACTGATGTCACGGATACCAAAAAACATACTTTTTGATGAGATTTTGAAGAAGAAAAACAATTTTTGTTTTGTAACATTATGAGATAACTTGGCAACTTTGCGAAACCAAATGAGATGAAAACAAAGCGCAATCAAGTGAACTAAGTGAAAAACTTTCATCTCATATTTTTAAAGACTTTTATTGTTCGTCGGGTAATTTTTTAAGTTTTACATCGTTAATTAAACAAGTGGCAAGTGAACATTACTAATTATGAAGTCATCCAGCATTCAATGGTAGTGTAATTGTGCGAAAAAGTGATCATGTTTTGAGACGAATCGATTAGTAGACAATCAGAAACATGACGAACTGTAAATCTTGAGACGAAAATGTGTCCTAAATTGAAAAGTGAGTTTATTTTAAATGAAAAAAAAACGATAACCGAAGAACTTAAAACCATTTCTTTCAATAGGAAAGTGTGACAATAGCTTTTATAATCATTTTAAAACATTTCACAGTTTGGTTCAGGTAGGTTGTAGAATATTATTCATGTTCAAAGTAATGAGGTGAAGGGATGAGATGGAAATAGGAGCTCAGATGAAATAGGGAGCCGTTGCCCTATAATTATTGCTGTCACAATGCGCTGAAGTTTTATTCAGAGACAACAGGATTGAGGTGTGCTGCCACTTCCAATTAACACCGTTAACTCAAACACCGATAGGTTAAAACCGGGCTAAAATAAACAACTAACTAACAAACCAAAACTGTTCGGCTCTCTACTTTTTGGAACAATTCCATTCGAATTAGAAGGATGTTTTCTGTTTTTTTTTTCGGCTTAAATTCCCGTTTTTTATTCCCGTGCTATACCTTTGAAGGATTTTTTGGTAGGGATTTTGTGTAAATTTCTCTCGATACGACCTCCAAATTTCGTCAATTGTTTTAAATTGCAAGTTCGGTTATTTATTTGAGTCCAAACGTCTTCAATTGGTCCAAACACGATTCGAATTATATCAACCCAGAGTACTTCAAAATTTCAAATGATTTGCGTTTGAATGGGTATGAACAGTTTCGTTCAACGTACTCGAACCATCCCGTTTGCCTCCTGTTATTAAGTTATTACATCGATGGAACCAAGATTTGGGAACTCATCGACATGTGTTACCTATTTGAAAGATTTACTCTCTTGCTCATAAACTGTCAAACTGATTTGGTTGTATTTTGCTTGGGTCATTTGGGACCTTTAAGAGGAAGAAAAAATGGCTTTAAAGTGCGAAGTGTACGTGTGTATCTGTTTTGGGGAAAAAATGATGACATCGAATTAAAAACAATTGTCAAATGATTCATTTTTTACGGAACATGAAGGATAATACTACTCACTGTGCGATAAAAATACCATTCTACTTCACTGATCGCGAGCAATCACGAGGGTCGTTCAATTATTCTGACTTTAGAATATTCGAAATAATTTCCATCCAAAAGTAATTTTTGAGCTGTGAGAAGTTTACCGGGACTGCTACAGGTACAGAAATAAGAGGAACAAGTACAGCTGGAAATTTCAGGAAAAAATAAAGAAGATACAGGAACAAGTGCAGAAAGTACAAAACCAAGTACAGAAATGAGGGAAGCAAGTACAGGAAGTACCGGCATAATTGAAGAGAGTTCAGAAAAAGGTACAGAATGTGCAGATGGTACAGATACAAGTCCAGAAGTTACAGGACTAAATACAGAAAATACTGGAGCAGGTACAGAAAGTGCAGAAAGAAATTCTGAAACAAGTGCAGAAAGTACAAGAACAAACACACAATTTACAGACACAAGCACACAAAGTACAAAATAAAGTGCAGAAAATAGAGAAACAAGCACAGAAAAAAAATTTCAAGTTCAAAAGTTGATTGCAAATGTTGTAGAGGTAACAATTTTGAATGGCAAATTAAAATAAGAAAAAGTTTTCATTCCACGTCATTTTCCCATCCATTTAACTTTTCTGTTATCGTCAATAATTGTTAGGAGTTTGTAGCGTGGGCAATCGTTATGAGTCTGTAGCGAGAATTCAGAGTTTAGAAATTTAGAGTATAGAAATTTAGAGTTGTATGCTGCCCGTACGCGTTCGGCAAACCATCGGTTTTATATATTTTGTCCTGTTGTCTGCGATATAAAAAGGTTGGGGCCACTACCATATAGCATTATTATGATTTTTTTTGTCAATAATCATTAAAGTTGCTAAACAGATTTGAATTTCTACATCTAATCTAATATTATTGCGCAACGAAGTGTGCAGGGGTCCGCTAGTATATATATATATATATATATATATATATATATATATATATATATATATATATATATATATATATATATATATATATATATATATATATATATATATATATAAAATAATAGTGAAAAAGTGTGTGTTGCTAATGTTCTCTGCTATGCGTGGACCGATTTACAAATGATTTTTTTTTGTTCGACAGGTGACATTTATGCGGAGGTTTTAGGCTATATTACATAAGTAAAATAATTCGGAAAAGTGTAGAAAATCTTGAAAAATGTTTTGTATAGACTTGGAAATTTTCCGCTCAATGCATGCTAGATCTTCGATGATTCACGTGTTTCTTTATTTCGAACCACATGTTCAATTAGGTATGCGCGCCAAATGAACAGCATACAGGTTTTCATTTTTCGCCGTCAATTCAAATTAAAGAACGAAATAAAAAAAGTGATTGACAAAAGCACGTTATTTTATGATTCATTGTTTTCTTAAAAGTTCAGAAATATGAATCTCTATCTTCACGATGCATGTAATTATTGTTGTCACAATACACTGAACTTTCATCCAAAAACAACAAGATTTTAGTGTGCTATGGAACAATTCCATTTGAATCCAAAGGTTGTTTAATGTTTTTTCCGACTTAAATTTTACATATGCATTACAAATACCCGAAAAGTAAAATTAACATCACCAGTTGGGGATAATTGTAGTCATACTTCTTGAATTTCAGTAGATTAACCCAAATAAAACTGTTACAAAAAGTACATTTGTGAAATGCGAATATAATTTGGAAGGGTAACGACTTCCCCGTTCATCGCAACTCCAGTAGTCAGTTTATATGCGAAAACTAATTGTCAGAGTGAGATCTGCTATCTCTGTTCGATAGATTGACTTTCAGAGTAAGTTGAAAATAGGTGTTTGCGTCGCTATAACAGTAGTACTGGAAAAAATTTTCAACTATTTCTGTCAAATCCATTCACCTTCAGCACCAATAATGGCTTGATACCTATATATGGCTATATTTTGTGCGTATTTTTCTCAAAATTACCTCTAAATATTGGAGAATGTTGAACATCATGGACAGAACGGGGTTTGGGAATCATCACATTGACATTTTTCACTTCTTTGAAACGATTCATCGACTTTTTCACAAACTGAAAAATGGCTGAGATTCATTTTATCATTCAACTTCATTCATCGCGAGCAATCATGACCACATTCTTCTGTAACCGAATTTCGCCCAGGTCGTTTGAGGTCTGTAGGTACAGAAATAAGGAGAACAAGTGTAGAACGCACAGAAACAACTGTGGAAGGTGTAGAAAGTTTTGAATTTGAAAAAATTGGTTCAGTAGTTTTTGAATGACGATGGACACGTACTTTCAAAACCTGCTTTCGAGAAAAAACCCGTTTAAAGTTTTTTGTCTATAAAATCGAAGGAAATTATCAGAAAATCTTTTTTTTTCTTTTGTGATTTATTATAATGAAACATTTCAAGAATGTTTTGTCAAGTTTTGAAGTCAATCGAAGTAGAAATCTTGGGTCTGTGCGCCGAGCTCTTGCTTCTTCTTAGAATGAGATAGCCATAGATAAAGATCCATAACTTCCAGATTTTCGTTCCAATAGGCTTGAAAATTTCACAGAATATTCCTAAAATGTTTTACTATGAGAAAATATAAAGAAAATAATAAATGATTTTAAAAAAGTGTTAGACCCTACCCGCCCCTTAATTGGTCTTGATCTTGATCTCTTATCTACTATTTAGTTTTGAAATACAAGGACGGTTTCTAATGCTAATGCTTCCTCCAGGGATTAAACAAATCTAATTAACGACTAAGGGCATATTTAGCAGTGTTCTAGTTCTAAATGCATAATTTATGTCAGTTTTAAAATTTAAATCTGGAAATTATAACAAGAAAAACTGGCAGCCCCAGCAGTGTTTTACTCGTGTTTCAAATATAAAAAAAATAGAGCGGCATCATATACTAGTCTGAAATTTGACAGAATAACTTTTCGAATAAATAAAACTAGAACGGTTTGCTGGGGATACGTTTGTTCCGGTTTCAGTGCTATTATAGATCTTCCATATAAAACTTCTAGCTGCTGAATTTGCTCTAAGGAGTGGGATAAATGACGGATCTATGAAAATGTATCCTAACAACCCGCTATCAAAAGAAACACCCACTGCTAAAGAACGAAATTTCGGCTAGTTCGGCTAGCAAAAATTTATCAAAGAAGGCCAAGTTTCGACCTGGTTTTCAACGTGTCACACGCACAACATACAACGAAAACACACCAGAGAAAAAAAACCCTCACTCATTTTACGGAGAACGTCCATAATTCGTGTTCTACTTTCCAGTGTTCTTCAGTGAACCGCTAACTCGTCCTGCCATTACCGACCGGATGTAGAAAATAAAAACGGAGACACCCCATTCTTCTGCTGCGGCGATGGCAAAGATGCAACGCACACGAGGAGGAAGAAGGCAAAGGATAGTTATCGGTGTGCGGTGGCATGTTTAAGGGCGATTTTTTTTTGCGTCATGCAGCAAAACTCAAATCCTAGCTCCTATAGTTTCGGGTGATCCGATCGGGAACCGAAGACACTAGCGAAGGCGTCAATGGAATTCTTTGTTCGTTTTCAACACCCGCGGCGAAGGTCCTAAATCGCTGCTGCTGTCTGCTTTGTATCAATCGTTTGTTTTCTTGTTGTTGTTGTTACTCTTTGATACAATTTACAAGTTTTTGCTTTTCTTTTCGGCACGGTTCGAAGGATGTTTGGTTCCTTGTCGAAACTCACGCTTCACTTTTCCTATATACAGCATTTTATTTTCCGTATAAAACTGTTTTTTATGACTTTTTTATTGTATGTTAATAACTTCTTTTATTTTATTTCTAGGAAAACGCACCAATAGCTGCTTTATCAGAGAAATGACGAGTAATCCACCCTGCAGAGAAGACCACGTCCCTTCACTGATCGAATCGCAGTAATTTTCTTTGTTCCACAAAAGCCATGGGGAAATTTCTTTATCCAGCTTCGAATTTAACCCCGAATGTGGCACAACCCAATATCAGGGTATTTTACGAGTTTGGCCCAAATCGCTGGGGTGTGCGGTGGAATGGCACCAGTTATGTGGCAAATGCAAACCTAAGGACCGTTTGCTGGCCGAGTGAAGAGGCTGCAGGAAAGCAGAGGAAACGAAGGAACGACTTGATTAAGATTCGATTTTTATATGCCACTTGCACACAACTTTTCCAGTCAAACTGGTCGAAAGGTCGATTGCTTTTTTTCTTCTCTTGTTCCGTCCCAATATTACATACTAATAAAGGTTCTGATCCGGTTGGTCGTAGGTCACTTTTGTCGGACTGTAGTTTCACATTACGGTCAAAGCGAAATTTCGCCTGCACGGCCAATCAAAGCTCGTAGGAACGCTGTGCTGTGATTTGGTGCGCTTAAATTCGGTTCCGATTGACCGAAGGACCCTTCAGCACAAAAGGACCTGTGTGTATGCCTGGAGTCACGTGGAACGGAAGTTTGCATGCCACAATGCAATTTAGGGGTAATAATAATGTAAATATGCTTTATGATGAGATTATATTTGTGCGTTTAGAAGTTATTCGTATCGATATTTAGCGCGGCTAAATCTTCGCTGCCCGCGTAAATTTTATTCATATTTATTTTATGTATTTTCTGATAAGAATCTTGTTTCGATTTCATTATGTAATAACGAATTTTTTCTGTAATAAAATCGATTATAAATAGACCTGTACAAAGTCAAACTTTATGGTATTTCAAATTCACCAAAGATCAACCTTGTTACTGCGCAACAAATCAAAGCCAATCCTTCGAACTTCACCTTCGGTAGCAATTTACCGACTGATTGTATAGCCATAATTCATCTCATCCCTTCGGGTTCACCCACAAAGTCGTTACGAGCAGACAAATGATGCAAAACAAATAGAACAGTTCCGTTGGGTTTGCCTCGCTAAAAATAACGAATTACGTTTCCTCTAACAAAAGAAAAGGGCGTAGTTGCGTCGACTAGCTCCTAACCAGCATAGCAAAGACGCCGTGTGGGCAGTGTAATTCCAGTGCGAAAACACATACCTTGTACGAAAGTAAATTATTTTATGTTTTAGAGCCGACAGTGACTGATTTGAAATGAAGTATCTGGTTCTCTTCAGCTGAAATGAATGTATTTTGATTATGTATTTGCAGCTATTAAGACCTCTCTGCAAGTAACTTAAGATTTAGGTAATGATAATAAAAATAAGTAAATCCAATTTACACGAGCTGTCAATCGCATTACCAATTTGAAATGTGTATTAAAAAAGTTTTAACTTTGAATCAAAATGATTTACATAATTTTCGATAAATAATGCTTATGAGCAATTCCAGAAATGCTTAGCAGATAATCAGACTCGACCTTCTCCGATTTGGATGAAACATTTCACATAACTCCAGTATAGCAAACCATAAGTTTTGAACCGATTGAGAAGTCAATCCGACTCACGACTGATTTTTAAAAAGGGCGTATGTATTTTTGCATATCACGAAAATTGTCTTTTTCAAATCGTTGTAACTCGGAAACCGTTAATTGTATAAAAATGGCGTTCAGAAAGAAGTTGTAGGGAATCGATAGGGCACTCTGAAAAATATATACACTAAAAAGTTTTTTTGATTTTTTTTCTCAATAATTACAAAATAATCCGAAAAAGTTATATAAAAATTTTTATTTTAAAGCTGTTATTAAAACCTACAGATTGATGGCTATCCCATCCGTGCCTTTTGAAAAATGAAGAAGTTACAGCTAAATCAATTCACAGATATATTCGAAATTTCATGTTCTCGTTGAAAGATAATCATTTAAACAGTAGAATATTATTCTACAGGTTAAAGGCAATAAATTTGTTCATGATATCCTTTCTTCTAAAAGTAGCTGTTCTTGAGATATTTGGATATTTAGTTATAACACAATTTTTTTATGTTTCCCTGAATTGTTTATTTGCTTGCTATATCTACAAATATTACATGTACATGAATAATTCTTATTTATATTTAAGGTTTTATTTATGTCTGACGGAGCTGCCTCACAGTACAAAAACAGAACAAATTTTGCAAGTCTCTGTAAATTTAAATCAATGTACGAGGTCTGTTCAAAAAGTTCCCATAATTTTTTAATTGCGCGCGTCTGGAGAGTCCGGTGGTCAAATTTTTTTTATTGTGTTGGTACATATGTCCCTAGTATATGGTGAAATTTTCAGCTGTATTCATTGTTTACATTCTGTCTTGTAGCGGCTGGTGCAGACGTGTTTTTTTGAGCTCGGCGATTTTTGTTAGTTTAAACAATGGAAGAATTGAAGAGTCAAAGAAATTGTATTAAATTTTGCGTGAAAAATGAAATAAAGTGTAACCAAGTGTGCGAAATGTTACAAAGAGCCTACGGTGAGTCTGCTATGAAAAAAACAAGCGTTTCCAAGATGGCCGCGAAGACGTTGAAGACGACGAACGCTCCGGTCGACCCAGCACGTCAATAATCGATGAAAATGTGGGAAAAGTGGAAAAAATGATTATGGATGATCACTATTAGAGAAGTTGCTGATGAAGTTGGCATATCAGTTGGCTCATGCCATCATATTTTTTCAAATGTTTTGGGCATGAAACGAGTGGCAGCAAAATTCGTTCCAAAACTGCTGAATTTTGATCAAAAAAACAAACGCATTACCATCGCTCAGGAGACTTTAATTATGCCCTAACCTCCTTATTCACCAGATATCGCTCCGTGTGATTTTTTCCTGTTCCCAAAGTTGAAGAGACCCATGAAAGGACAGCGTTTTTCATCGATTGAAGAGATAAAGGCAGAATCGCTGAGAGTGCTACAGAGCATTACAAAAAGTGACTGTCAGGGGTGTTTCGAAGACTGGAAAAAACGCTGGCATAAGTGTATTATATCTAGGGGGGATTACTTTGAAGGGGACCATATAGATGTAGACGAATAAATAAATATTTTTTCAGAAAAATGAGAATTCCGGGTACTTTTTGAACAGACCTCGTATAACATTGATGCTGAGTGGCATTTTTTTGCAACTTCTCATGGTGATGCACTCGGGAGTAATTTAAAGCGAATGGCACGCCGTGAATGTTTGGCTAAACCACAATCGTCACAAGACTGTATTCGAATGACAATGCACGTAGTACTAATACAATTTTCAAAAACCTAAAACCTTAAATATAATTACGAACTATTCAGTGTATATTTTTTTTAGAGTGCCCTATTGATTCCCTACAACTTCTTCCTGAACACAATTTTTGTACATTTAACGGTTTCCGAGATACAACGATTTGAAAAAGGCAATTTTAGTGATATGCAAAAATACATACGCCCTTTTTAACAATCAGTCGTGAGTCGGATTGACCTCTCAATCGGTTCAAAACTTATGGTTTGCCATACTAAAGCCATGTGCAAAGTTTCATCGAAATCTGAGAAGATCGATTCTGATTTTGTCACGTTTTCATCTACTCATTCCTGGAATTGCTCTTTTGCAAAATTTGAGCCACACTGGAAAATACAAAAAATGATCTTTAAGCAAACGCGTTGTCTTACGGTGGAACAGTGAGTCGCAAATGCAATTTAGTCGGAACAAAATGCGACATGTTCGAGTCGCGTGATAGCTGTACTCGAATATTTTCAAAGCATAATGATTAGAACAAATATGGCACGTATGCAAAATATCACCAAATTAGGAAACAATCGTTAAATTTCGGTCACTGAAATAATAGCAGCAAATAAAATTTACACTTAAATCTGAAAAACCGGATGTTTATTTTGGAATTATAGTGTTCAGTGAAATTGAGCGAAGAGCGTGCGTCGTGTTTTTAGTCAATATTTAAAAAACTAGATGAAATTTCGAAAAAAAACAACTATTCCTAGTATTTTGAGATTTTGCTTTGCCGAGACGTGATTGCTTATGAAATGTTTAAACGGCTACTGTTTCGTTCCACGGGGATGTTTTAAGAGCTGAAAATGAGTGTTTGAAGTAAAATTTTACAAATAATCTGAAAGGGCAGCTCAAAATTATAAAATTTTAGTCAAAAAACCCTAAAATTAAATAATTTTCAAGTCAATTTCATAAACTTTTCAATGCGTTTGTTACGACAACTCGAAACAAGGATTTCCAAAAATTTAACGGATTTGTTTTCTGGTATATTGTTAAATTTTTCCTGCAATTGTGTTACGTATAATTTTAACAGTCCAGTTCATATAATATTTTAACTTACGTTTAATGTCAATTACAGTACACTGAAGTCTTTTTTTATGCGAGTTCACGTACCGCATAAAAAAACGCATGAAAACCGCTTACCTCTGAAAATTCGCATAAAAAAGTCGCATTAAAAAAACCGCATAAAAAAGACCTTAGCAAGTCTTTTTTTAAGAAAGTTTACTTACTGCATAACAAAACCGCATGAAAAACGCATAAAAAACCGCATAAAAATAACTGCATAACTCTGAAAATTTGTATAAAAAACCGCATAACTCTGAAACTTGGCATAAAAAAATCGCATTAAAAAAGAACCGCACAAAAAACCTTAGCAAGTCTTTTTTATGCGAGTTTACGTACCGCATAAAAAACCGCTTAACTCTGAAACTTCGCATAAAAAAGACCGCATAAAAAAGACTATAAAAAGTTATTTTTTATGCGAGTTTACGTACCGCATAAAAAACGCATAAAAAACTGCATAACTCTGAAAATTCGCATAAAAATAACCGCATAACTCTGAATCTTCGCATAAAAAAGTCGCATAAAAAACCGCATAAAAAAAGACCTCAGTGTATTTCGTTCTATCCGTGTATGTCTCTTTTTATGCGAGTTTACGTACCGCATAAAAAAAACCGCATTAAAAGAAACGCATAAAAACGCATAAAAAAAGTCGCATTAAAAAAACCGGATAAAAAAGACTTTTTTTAAGCAAGTTTACGTACCGCATAAAAAAACGCATAAAAAACCGCATTAAAAACCGCATTAAAAAACTGCATTACTCTCAGAATTCGCATAACCATAAAAAAGACAGCATAAAAAAGGCCGCATAAAAAAGACAAGTAAGTCTTTTTTTAAGCGAGTTTACGTACCGCATAAAAAAAACCGCATACTTCCGAAAAATCGCATGAAAAGAACGGCATAACTCTGAAACTTCGCATAAAAACATCGCATTAAAAAAAACGCATAAAAAAACTGCACAAAAAAGGCATAAAAAACGCAAAAATCTGAGAATTCGCATAAAAAACGCATAACTCTAAAAATTCGCATAAAAAAGTCGCATTAAAAAAAACACATAAAAAAGACCGCATAAAAAAGACCGCATGAAAAAAGACCTTAGTAAGTCTTTTTTTATGCGAGTTTACGTACCGCATAAAAACACATAAAAAACTGCATAGAAAAAACTGCATAACTCTGAAAATTCGCATTAAAAAGTCGCAATATAAAAACCGCATAAAAAAAGGCCTAAAAACCGCATAACTCTGAGAATTCGCATAAAAAACCGCATAACTCTGAAACTTCGCATAAAAAGTCGCATTAAAAAAATCGCATAAAAAAAAACCTTAGCAAGTCATTTTTTATGCGAGTTTACGTACTGCATAAAAAACCGCATAGCTCTAAAATTTCGCATAAAAAACCGCATAACTCTGACACTTGGCAATAAAAACATCGCATTAAAAAAAAACGCATAAAAAAACTGCACAAAAAAGGCATAAAAAACGCAAAAATCTGAGAATTCGCATAAAAAACGCATAACTCTAAAAATTCGCATAAAAAAGTCGCATTAAAAAAAACACATAAAAAAGACCGCATAAAAAAGACCGCATGAAAAAAGACCTTAGTAAGTCTTTTTTTATGCGAGTTTACGTACCGCATAAAAAACACATAAAAAAAACTGCATCAAAGAACCGCATAGAAAAAACCGCATAACTCAAAAAATTCGCATAAAAAACACATAACTCTGAAAATTTGCATAAAAAAGTCGTATTAAAAAACCGCATAAAAAACCGCATAGAAAAAGGCATAAAAAACGCATAACTCTGAGAATTCGCATAAAAAAAGGCATAAAAAACGTAAAAATCTGAGAATTCGCATAAAAAAAGTCGCATTAAAAAAAAACACATAAAAAAGACCGCATAAGAAAAGACCTTGGCAAATCTTTTTTCATGCGAGTTTACGTACCGCATAAATAAGGTATAAAAAACGCATAACTCTGAGAATTGGCATAAAAAAACGTGTTTAATCCACCTAGCAGTGAGATGATACCTATTTTTATCAATCCGCATGTGTTTTTTGCATGAATATTCTTCGGTGTTTAAGTTTTCATGACATTATTTTAATGACCCTCGTTTTAAGCGACAATTTGAGATTTTAATCACTCATTACTCTGTAATGTCGAAACAGCAAATCGGATCGAATTTGAATCTAGAAGTGTGATAATCGATTAAACATGCCATGATATGTAAGTTCCACTCTAGAGTTTACGGTAATTTAAGGTACTTCCAGAGCCGGTATTCAGGAACCAGCATAACCCAAACCGATTCGTATGGCCATATGACGAATAAATTACAACAGTTTTGAGTTCAACTTTGAAGCTTTTCGGGATTGTCATCTTCTATATCGGTTTGAATTTTAAAAATTCATCATCATGTAATTCGAGAACCGGAAGTCATAATTGGATAAAATAATTAATTTTTGTATATTAGTTTGTTTTAATTAAAATTTTTGTTTCTGAAATTTGATTAGGCTTTTTTTGAGAAAACGATTGAGCTTTGAGAAACGATTTTATACTGGAACCGGAATTCTAAAAGCGGTATGGCCGAAGTCAGATAAATTCACCTGAGTAGCTGTACACTCTACATTTGTTTCAAAACATTTGAAAATCAGTTAAGACATCTTTGAGAGATCATAGCACGAATTAAATTTTTAGGTGCCTTCTGATCGACAACTGAATACCACTAAAACTGAAAAAAGTTAATTTTTTTATCGACTATCCAAATCTGCTAACCCGATAAACCTGATTAAATTATGTGGAATAGACATTTTTATACAATCCCCGAAACCGGAAGTTGGATCTGACTGAAAAGCAAGATGTTTTATAGAACTTTGAAACTTTTCATTTGAATCTTAGATGATTCTTAGATTTCATTTGCATCTTAGATCGGTTCAGCCATCTTCAAGAAAAATGAGTTACACAATTTTGATTTCGTTTCACATATCATCCTGTAGTTCCGAAACCAGAGGTCGGAACCAAACATAATGCAGGAACTTTGTTTGGGAGCATACGACTTTTCGTATGAATCTGAATTTGTAGAAAAGAAATTTTCCGAGAAAATTAATTGAAGTTATTTGTCACACACGCATTTGCTGATCTCGACGAACTGATTCGAATGGTATATGGATGTTATGTTGTTCCAGCATTTATTGCTGTAAGTAGTTTAAAACAAAATAATTAAAAAAAATTCTGCCATCATCTGGTTTATATATGTCATATTCGAACGATTATGTTGCCAAAAACGAGCCGTGCCAAAATCGGTCTAAATGTCATGAAAAAGAATGCTGTACACAATCCTTTTGGTTCTTAGAAACAATTGTATGTAACAGTATAAAAAATCGTGTTTCACGTTGCTCCCAAGCCTTTCTTTGCCATACAGCGCTCAGAACTTCTACTGCTGGAATATGGGGGAAAAGTCGCTTACACAAAAAATTCGATATCTCCGTTAAAAATGGACGGATTTTAACAATCTATGGCTTGTTGAATAGGTATTATCGTGCGGAATCTAAGTCTCAAAACATATTCTGTTTTCAAGGTCAATTGTGACAGATACTGTCAAAAAACTGAAAATTTTGACATAAAACTTTGTATAACTCAAAAAGTAAACATCCGATCTCAAAACCATTCAATAGCGTTTTGGGTGACGGGGAGACCTTTCATTTGCGACTAGTTTGATGAAAATCGGTCCAGCCATCTCTGAGATCTCGACCTCTTAGTTGACAACACACATACGGACACACACACATACACACACACACACACACACACACAGACATTTGCTCAGTTCGTCGAGCTGAATCGATTGGTATATGTCATTCGGCCCTCCGGGCCTCGGAAAAATTTTCGAAAGTTTGAGCGAATTCTATACCTATTTTTTATATATATAAAAATAGGTAAAAACCTCATAACTCTGAAACTTCGCATAAAAAAAGTCGTATTAAAAAAACCGCATAAAAAAAACCTCAGTGTTTCTATGCGTTCTATGCGTGTATGTATTTAATTGTGGATTAATAGTGCTGTGTAAACTATTGAACGTTGGAATTATATCAAACCATTCATTTGTAAGGAATACTTCCTGTCACGGTATCAACAATATTTCAACAATTTTTGCTAACCTTAACACAATACCAATCAATCGATCCTAAATATTAAGGGCTGAGGCCAGTATGTCGCGTAAAACCACGTGGCTCGCTGTGCGTGTTACATTTCTCTTCATGCTCTCTCGTCAATGTGTAAAAAGACTCTCGATGTGGCCGGGTGGCCAAGAAAGTTTTGATATTTTCGGTTACAAGTTTGACTACATCACATAAAATCCAAGAAAGCTGCCGCTTGTTTGGCAGCCTTTTTGGGCCGATTCTATTTCTCTCTCATGTTACTCTCTCACGTTACCAGGGAACTAAAATGGCGCCGACATAGAAGTCGACTTACCTCCACAAAAACAACTTACACTTCATTTTCATCGCGACAACATATATGTTTTTATGCACCAATCGCATCTAAATTAAATTATCTAGTCATTGTCAGGATAGAGTTTTGATCCATGCTTTTGAAGGCGAGATATTCAATGAACAAGTTGAAAGTTGTTGTTTTCAGCTATGCAATTCTTCCTTCAGAAAAAAGACTTTCCCGACCGCTAAAGTCAATGAATCATTCTGAAATTTTCACAGAATAATCTAAACTAATTTGTCCAGGTTTAAATCGTTAGGTTGTTTGTATCTAAAATTGAGCTTTCAAGTAACTTTAAATTCATCATAATTGACTTCTAGTTAAAGGACTTTATTCAAAAACTTAACAATGTAAAAAATTGTGGAAAGGGATGAAAACTGAATAGAATCAATTATCAAGAAGGAATCTAATTGTCAATTTTATCATTCGCTAACAATCTAAGCGCTTAAGCTAGAGCAAGTTTGTAATTAGTCAATTGAATAAGTTTTTAGTGTATCATCATCATTATCATCTTTATTTTTGTATTTATTATGAAGACCCTAGAAATGTTCCATTTTTAATGATATTGTGCTCGGTCGTGTCGTGAATACAACCCTCTATTTTTTTTTTTTGCTCGCGAACCTTTTTGAACCTACGAAACCTCAGTTCTAAATGAGATTTCGGTTAGTCATTCAACAGGAAAATTAACTATGAAAAGAACGAATGAACGGCTCTTGAGAACTAGTTCTTTTCATAGAACTCTGCATCACTGAACTGTTCTTTGAAATGAACTGTTTTGCCCATTTCTAGTGAACATATCAGAAGTGTTTTTAGGTGATTTTTAATTATTATTTTAATTTCCAAGGAATGTGAATCAATTCCCAATGTGGAGCAAGGCGAATTAAGCAGAAATAAGAGAAAATCGTAGTGATCTTGGTGTCTAAATCAGGTTTTTAAGGTAACGTCCTTACAGATGAGATAAAATAAAGAGCCCTTACGCTATTTAAAGTAGCAAACGTTAACATTTGTGCTCTTTTTCAGAGGTCGCAAATATGTTCAGTTTTTACTACACTCTTGAAAACTACGACCGTTTCAAAATGTACAGTTATTAATACACTTTCTTATAGAATTCAATCACTTTTATTTCTTTTTAAAAGATCACTTTTAAACAGTCGTTCTTCAACAAAGAATTGTTGTTCAAACATTCTACCAGAAGAACTAGTTCTTTTGAATCGTTCGCGAAATGATTGCCCATCTCTACTGTAAATGGAGAATCTGAATTCGGAATCGGATAAAGCTCAACAGTTTTTTATGGGACCATAAATCTGTTAATTTAGTTTTGTTTCTAACATTCGGCTTTGTTTTGTTGAGAAAACGATTGAGCTCCTCAAATCCCGATACTTTCGAAACCGGAACTCGGCAACCGGTGTAGCCGAAGTCAGTTCAATTCACCTAAGGGATTGTAAGCCATTTTATTTCATACGAAATTTATGAAAATCAGTGTAGTCTTCTATAAAATTTATGGTGCGTAACAAATAAACATTTTCCCATACCATTGATCCATTATACACATACTAACAATACAGACTCTCTGAAATAGTTCAAGTTTTTAATTTGGACTGACGAATCGCACCCCACAGTGTCGGACCTAAGAGAATCTTCGGGGCTATCGCCCTTATGAAAAATGTGCCGGGCTGCAGAGGGATTGACAACTCCCTTGAATTTATATGAGATCCGGCAGGAAATTTGCAGCTACGGTTAGAAAACAAAAGTTTTTGTAGAATACTCAGTTTTTTTTTAAATTCCCAATCCTACAAATTGTCCTTAAATTGGGCCAATAGAAGCGTATATGAAGATGAAAGTAGAATATACTGTCATAACAAGTCACTCATCATCATCATCAAAACAACCGTTCAGGTAAAAAAAAATGATGCAATAACTGGGCCAGAGAATTATAATGAATTTTGAAACGAATGATTTTTGATAAGATAAATTTTGATTTTATCACTGTCTGATTCAGAATCAACATTTCAACAAAGTTACTCTCGTTTTAATGCTACTCTGTGTTAATTAAACAGGTTTGAAGTTCAAATGGCTCTCACTTACGGTTCCGGTGATAAAATGGAAGAAGGGACGCAAATGTTAAAACTGATTACCGCTGAATTTTCTCAATTGTTGGTATAATATCATCAATAAAAATAACTAATAATATTAATATTAGTTATAGTGATAAGAAAAACATGTCCAATCACAAAGCGTGCTACGCTGCGGATTAATGTTAACCCTATTTAGCTTGAATATCATACACCGAAGTAACAGGAGTGCAGGATTTCATGAGCATGTCGAGCCTTTTGTGTCTATAATCACTATTTGGTGTGGTATTTTTTTTCACTAATTTTGCATTGTGTGTTGCTGTTGCGCAGTGAAATCTTTAAAATTTACATTATCAATGTGATTACGATCCATACTGATTATTTTCATAATCCCTTATCTAGCATTCATTTCCCTTCATTTGGTGTTCATTATATTGCGAATAAAACAGGTTGTCAAATCGATCACGGTTTGTATCAAACGAGAACATGTGTTGAAATTTCGTAAACCGTGCCATAACGAAACCGGTATATTAACCAACTCTTGAGATGAAGACTGTTAAAGGAGCATCCCTGAAAGTTACAAATTGACAATTTTCTCCAATTTGAGCACCCTTATGCATATAAATTGATGAACATGGTCCTTTAATATTCCATATCACCCATCACTAGACTTCCCAAAGATACAAAATTGACAATTTTCCACGATTTTAAAAGTCTCATTGATATGCGTTGTCCTTAGCTAAAATTCCTGTAGGATTACTGTTGTCACTAATTTTAGACGTCAATCAATCGGTATTCATGTCTGATCCTGCTCATATGTGATTTTCTTCCACAATGCTCAAAGCTGATCGAATCGTCCAGTGATTTGATCTTGCAGGAATCGGTAACAATAGTAGCTCAAAATCACTACCAATTTTGCGTGACGGAAGATCAGTATTGATTTTGATCAATGTGATTCGAAGATCACTGATCAACTAATCAAGCGATTATCTTCGCTAGTGATTATGATTGGATGATTTTTGTGATCGTGATTCTTCTAAATCTGATTCAAGAGTATATTCAAAGTTAACAGTTTCACTGTCTGTAAAGTTCGAGAATTCAACTGCAAGATCTTTTATATGCAGTTATCGTTACCTAATTAGATGCGAAAATTTGAAAAAAATGCTGCCTAAACTCAGTAAAACGTTCTATCAAATGACTATAAAAATCAAACTCGTAAAATTTTTTGAATATATTCCTGATTCTGTTTATGTATTCGACATAGAAGGTAATTTTAAATGTATTTGTGAAATCAGTTTTGAAGATTGTAACCTTTTTGTGTTCATTTATATGCCAGTTTTATTTTTTGCAGAAGTTGGAGTTTTATTTTTTTTGCGGAAGTTGGATCTTAACACATAACAAATCGGCTGAAAAGTTCGTATCGTTTCTATGAGAGGGCGCCACTAGAATTAAATCCATACGATTTTCAGTTAGTACCAACCTTCAAAAGATACGTGTATAAATTTGACAGCTGTCTGATTATTAGTCTGTGAGATATTGCATTTTGAGTGAAGCTACTTTTGTTATTGTGAATTTCGTGTGTTGATGAAACACTACTTTTTGATGAAAAAAAGTGCCGCCGATACCAAAAAATGGCTTGATGAGTGTTATCCAGACTCTGCACCGGGCGAAGCAACAATTCCTAAGTGGTTTGCAAAATTTCGTACTGGTCATATGAGCACCGAAGACGATGAACGCAGTGGACGTCCAAAAGAGGCTGTTACCGATGAAAACGTGAAAAAAATCCACAAAATGGTTTTCAATGACCGTAAAGTGAAGTTGATCGAGATAGCTGACACCCCAAAGACATCAAAGGAACGTGTTGGACATATTATTCACGAATATTTGGATATGAGAAAGCTTTGTGCAAAATGGGTGCCGCGTGAGCTCACAATCAATCAAAAACAACAACGAATTGATGATTCTGAGCAGTGTTTGGAGCTGTTATATCGAAATAAAACCGATTTTTTTCGTCGATATATAACAATGGACGAAACATGGCTCCATCACTTCACTCCAGATTGGACACAGTCAGCTGAGTGGACTGCACGCGATGATGAAGAGGTAATCGCTGAATCTGAGGCCAATTTTGAAGCAAAG
This sequence comes from Malaya genurostris, assembly GCF_030247185.1. NCBI lineage: Eukaryota > Metazoa > Arthropoda > Insecta > Diptera > Culicidae > Malaya > Malaya genurostris. The sequence continues at coordinate 336,409,680 of NC_080571.1, read as the reverse complement.
GACAAATCGTACTACAAAAATGGTATCGAAAAGTTGGAAGATCACTATAATCGCTGTATCGCCTCTGATGGCAATTATGTTGAATAATAAAAACGAATTTTGGCAAAAAAAATGTGTGTTTCTATTAAACGATACGAACTTTTCAGCCGAACTGTAAGTTCCCACAAATTAAAAATAATCGCAGTTTTGTAACCCAATTTTCCTAATTCACGGTGTTCGGTTTTTTGATTCACAATCGGAAATCTTGATTTACATTTTCATGCGCAAAATGGGCTTATTTCCACCTCTGCTTCAAAGATTGAATCATCCCACTCCGACAAAGCAATGCGCATCCTCCAAGCACATTCGAGTCAACGTTCACTGCTTGATGTGATAGGTGGTCAAGATAAACAAAAAACCGTTCCCCGAGTTACGAATAAGTTATTTCAAATTTCGAAAAATTATTTCGGAATGCCAGTCGGAAGAAGCTTCTATGGAGGCGACCTTATTTTCAATACAAACCTTTTCCGTTGTTCGCATCATCATAATCCGTTACGTAATCCAAACTTCCAACAGACCAATCACGTATAGTCACCGACGATACTTACTATTTTGGGAGGTGCAAAACGGAAACCATATCTTCTCTCCACCAAACAAGGATTGTTTCTTTCCAAAAGCTACCAATACATTCAATCAAATAACACCGAAAACAGTTTCATTTTTAAATTATTTTTATTTTTCATTTAACTCTTTATACACATTTACTTTTTTTTGCCCCCGGTTACTTCCTTTCACGCGCTGTCGTCGAGCTTCTACGATCTGGTTTTCTTCCCCCCCCCCTCCGCCCACTTGTTTACTTTAAATATTTTTATTATTTTCATTACCATATGTTTCGTATGCATTCACTCAGGGTTGCCAAATCAGGCCGTAGTAAAATTTGAAGGCAATTTTTATACGCTCTCGTACATCAAAACAACATTACACATGCGCCACATCACGCTCGTCTTTTTTTTTATTTTTTATCCTTATCGGTTCTGTATTTTTTTTTCTTCTCTCCTCCTCCTCCCTATACTATCGGCTAGGCTTTCAGTACTTTTCACAAATCACAATCGCTCGAATTGTTTTTACTTATACGTTTATAACTTAGTGCTTACGAGTACTGCTGCATTCATCTACAAATGGTTTCCGTTTGTTTTGTTCTTTTTTTTCCTTTTATTTTTAATTCTTCAATTCGCAATCACACTTGGTTTTCAGTTTCCATTTTTTTCCTAAATTTGTTTAGCCTAGGTTTGCGTTTGTTTTGCAATTTAAAAGTGTTTACAATGTTCACAATTTGTTTTTAGTCAGTTTAGTTTTTTTTCCGCGCTTTACAATGTGTTTTTTTTCTCTTCGTTTTCGTTTCCTCTTTCTTCCCTCTTCGCGTCTTCGCTTTAGTTTGGCCTGAAAACAGTTTCATTTTCAATGTAGGAAAAAGTTCGCCCACCCTGTGTTCATTTAAAAACTAAATTAAATACATTTGTTTTTTTTCTTCTTCTTCCACCTGTCATTGCCTAATTTGCCATACGCATATCGACTACTACGACATAAACATTCGCTTGCTGTGGTTGCAGTTTTTTTTCTCTGGGTAGTGCGGTTTTGCCTGTTTTAATCTGTTTCGCTACGATTAGGTGTGTTTAATTTATTGTTACCTACAATCTAACTATGTACAAAAATAATAATGTTCATATCGTTCCACCAATGATTGCAAACACTTTTTGAAAGGGTTCTGTCTTCATGGTTTTATTTTATCTCTTGCTGTGTGTATGTGTGTGTGTGTACGTACATGATTTTTTTTTCGCTCCAAGTGTTGTAATTTTCACGTTTTCTTAGTCTAAATATACACATCTACTAAGTAGAGAACAGGTGATAGTGATAGACATCGAAGTGGTCAAATGAAATGTCGTAACAGTCGTTTTTTTTTCTTTAAGTCTTGCCAGAATTTCCGTTATTCCTTGTGATCCTGCGAAACATTACAATGCCCAACAATAATTGTCAGTTTCCTCATCAGGGTTTCATAAATCAATAATTAAAACTCCATTTTCCAGAGGGACTGTAATCAGCTGGCATTAGAAAGCACGTGCATTCCGAATCCCAGGAGGCTACGATTCGGTAAGCCAATCCGTAAACCACTTCAAAACTCAAGGACTAGATTTGTTGGGATGAAAATAGGAGAGAGAAAAAAAACGCGTTTCCCGAAGCAGCTGGGCGATTCATCTGCCTATCATTTTCGGTTCATTCAAAATTACTGCACATTCTCGCTCGTTGACAGCCGGGCTTCTCGGAATTTCTCAAGAGTCTCCCACTGGGAAACGATGGCGATGAGTTGCGTTCAAAGGCAGAGGAAAAAGAAAAGGACACTTCGGGGCGCAGGTAGCGCGCTTCTCGGTGCGTTTCCCTCACCATTCCGGCAAGACACACCATGGGCACCGAATTCCTCGCAGGAAGACGGATAAAAAATAAATGAAAACTGTGTAAATTTCAAGCCCAAACAATGGAAAGCCAATTCAATTATGATTCGTTTCTTTTTGCTTCGGCATTGTAGGAATTTTTGGCAGCCATCATCATCATCATCCTCATCATCCTCGTCGTCGTCGTCAACGAGAGCTTCTCAGTAGGATTTGAGACGATGAAAAAGAAATCAACCACTACTGTGTCGGTCGGATCCGCAGCCAAAGCAGGTCAAGTGGGGTGAGACTTCTGTGTACGGTCGCATGTATGAGTGTGTGTGCGTTTGGGTATGTGCATTTGTATCCTTTTTTTTTGCCTAGTGGTGATACCGGAGAAAGGTACCTGATGGGTACACAGATCGAGCATTGCCTTTCGTCCTTTTTTTCCCCGTTGTTGGCTGAGAACAGTCATAAAACTTTGAATGGTTTTAATGGAAAATCATGAAGTGCCAGAAGGGATAAGAGGGTCGTAAATATATTTGTACAGGGCTTTGCAAATGAGACGATCAGGGCATGGCAACGGGATGGAATGAAACGCCAACGACGCGACACGGAGGCCACGGAGCGGGACAAGGTGCGATTTGTGGGTTTGGCCGTTTTTTTGGACGGGTTTTACTCAGGAAGTGCGGCCAAATTGGTCATGCACAGTCATTGTGAAAACTAAGTATTTGAATCAGCTACAAGTAGCAAGGCATCCAAATAACAATTTTATGCCAAGTCGAATCAATATTGAAATTTTGGATTTGACCTGAACGCATTTCAATTCGATGATGACAATATCGAAGAAGCAAGAAGTAGTTCGACTTGCAGGCAAATCAAATTCCACATTTTTAGTACCCAGCAAGGTCCAAGCAAGCTGTGAAAATGAACATAAATTCTCGTTTCGTTTAAATGTTTCAGCACCGGCCGAAATTCACCGCCTCCTTTGTCGTGGCGGCCATCGAAAACATAAACGATAAAAGCCATTAAACGTGAGAGAATGAACAAATACAAGGATTTTAGGTGAAACGAGTGGATTAGTGGTTAGATATTCAACCTTCCCAAATTATCACACTTCAAATCGTGATACGACCAGTGACTCATCTGGACAGTTTTAAGCTGATCGTACTTTTCAATTCGTAAATGAGTTTTGTCATCAACTGACCAGACCAACTAATCGGATCAATTTTGATACCAATATTGATGATATCGTCACTATTTTTGCGTCATCAATCATATTGAGGTTGGGATTTTTAACACCCATCATCCTACAAATTACGAAACCAAAATTTCGAAAGAGATTCAAGATCAGATTTGAAAATTTCGTTACTTTTTTAAGTCGTCGTTTATTTGACTGCATGAAAATTTTTCAACACTCATCACTTTGTGATTCCGGAATAGGAATTCAGATTCGGATGAAATTCAGGAATTACGTATGGAATATGGTCCTGACCAATTCCTGACCTTTCAATTGAATTTAACTCTCCTCGTCAATACTGTCCATACCATACCCTGGGTGGCAACATTTAAATCTGCATTTTTCAGAAGAAAAATCTGTAAATCAGTATCGGGAGCTCAAAAACCTGTATTGAAAATCTGTATATAGAAGTGATAAGAAATCGAAGCACAACGGAATGAAAAAGTCTTTAGAACCCAAATTTAAAGAAACCAAAACTTTTCTAAGTCTGAATTTTATGATTTTGTAGTTGAAAAAACGCTGGAAGTTGTTTTTGCGTTAGAGCCTTTCGAAATAATGATTTGACGAAAAACTTTCAAAATTCAATCTGAAAGTAAAAATTAATTTGATTGATCAATCGGCAATCTTTCTTCTTCACTACCTTACGTTATGGCCATCTTTTCATCTTATCAGAAGCAATTTTTGAAAGTATAAGCAATTTTTAATCCACGATATCAAAAATCTGAACAAATCTGTATTTTTTGCCAAAAATCTGTAATCTGCATATACAGAATCTTGGTCACAACTTTATCTGAAAAATCTGTAAAATGCAGATTAATTTGTATATGTGGCAACCCTGACCATACCAGGTACAACGAGAGAATGCGAGAGAGGTTTTTCTTAGATGAACTTAATAACGGTTTCTACAAAAAAAAGGTTTAAATGCTATTGAATTTCAAGATCATTGGGCCACCACTAAACATCTGTTACCCTATGAAGTATGTGGACTCAGTGTTAATTAAAGTCATTATTCTGCCATGCACCCAAACAGTAATGTTCATAATTGCGAAAAGATTTATGAGCAAAATTTGATTGAAGTTTGGAAAAGTGCCCGTTAGAGAGAATGGACAAAAAAGCCGTAGATACGACTATCTAAAAATGATGCATTTTAAAACGGACGGTGAATTGGTAATTTTAATTACTTTTGGAGAGTTTCATCTAGTAGATTGAAGAATGGAATAATCTTACTTAAATAAGCACAAAATTAGCAATTTAGCATTAGCGTCGCAGTTTACTCAATTTTAACGTGCAAGAACGTTCAATGTTGTGTCTAAAAATCCATGCCATGAAATTCATTAGAATAAAAAAAATGTATAATCATAGCGCGACCGCCGTGACTTGAACCGAGAACCATTGGATCGCAAAGTACTTCCGGTGATCGACTGAGCCACAGAAGCACACGTCTACACATTAATGATATTGTGAGCAAAATTAGTTAAGGCCATCGTCCAAGTACCATGCGCGCGGGTGGTTTTAGGAAATTTTGAAAAATTTGCCAAAACCAAAAACATACAGACCTTTGAAATATTTTTATCTATCTACAGGGTGAAAATGGCTGGAAAATTCGGAGGATTTTCCGAGCCTTATCAAAAATAGCACTGAAAAAATGAGCTTTTTTGTAATCTTTCACAATTATTTGAGAACATAATTCGATGGAATGAAATTTCTTTTTTCAAAAAAATCTCATGCTGGCAACAAGGATCACATTCGGACACATTTTTGGAAAACCTTCTCACGCTTTTCATGGAAAATCAACTACTTTCATATAACCGATTTCTTGAAAATTTTTGAAATTCGTGGATTTTCTATGAAATGCGTGAAAAGGTTTTCCAAAAATGTGTCCGAATGTGATCCTTGTTGCCAGCGTAAGGTTTATTTGAAAAAAAAATTATGTCATCGCTTTATTTTTCCAGATAAGTTTGAAAGATTACAAAAAAGCTCATTTTTTCAGTGCTATTTTTGATAAGACTCGGAAAATTCTCCGAATTTTCCAGTCATTTTCACCCTGTAGATAGATAAAAGTATTTCAAAGGTCTGTGTGTTTTTTGGTTTTGGCAAATTTTTCAAAATTTCCATCGAAAATTTCCGAAAACCACCCGCGCGCGTGGTACTTGGACGATGGCCTTAAATCCAGGAAAATGATATGTGATTTGTTCACAAAATCATCGGTAATAGGCATGGTCTCATGACCAGCAATGTTTCATGATTTTCATATGATTTCTTAATCATGGTTCCCGTAATGGATTTGTATCTGTTTATGAGATAGTAGCCACCCGCAAAAATTCAAATTTTTCTGGTGGTATAGTTTGATCGAGAAGGATGTCAGTGTTGAGTTGATTCCACTTTCGAATGAGAAGTTAGTCTTGTGACGAAAACTCTCTTCAAAGAACGTTCACAACGTCAAAATTCTCTGGAAATGCAAATTATTCTAAATGAATGCAAACTAGAGATGATATAGCTACTTGCATCTCTATATTAACGCCACATATCTTAGTTGAAGGAAGTAATTGACAGGTCCGCAGCAACGTTTTGTCTGCCAAATTTAAAGTTTTTATGTTTACACTTCTCTTTGATTTAATGTGAAAAAAATGACTATCTAAGAAAGATGCAATGGTTCAGAATCTGTCAATTTTCATGGCTGCGTCCTGTTATTTACACTCTTCTCTAACCACTTGTGCAGTTGTTTATTCGTTTTCATTAGTTTGTTTCGAAATGCGTGGACGTTCAGCAGAACAACGTCGAAAAATTGTGTACAACTGGTGTACAGAACGCGGACTGTCACTGAGAAAGATAGCAAAAATGGAAGGAGTAAGTGAAAAAGCCATGCGAAATGAAATCAGGAAGTTCGGTGAGGATAACACCTTTGAGGATAAACCAAAAACGGATTGAAAAAAGGTCCTGCTAACCATCAGTTATATAAACGTATACTGAAGGCGTATGAGCAAAAGTAGGAGGTTTCAGTTCGGGATGTGGCCAAAAAAGTGGGCACTTCGAAGTCAAATGTTCTTCGTGCTAAAGAACGTTTGAATCTTCGATCCTATAAGCAGCAGAAACAACCAAAACGTAGTCCGAAACAAGAAGCATCGATCAGACCGAAGGTTCGAAAGCTGTACAATACGATTCTTGCTGGAAATTTGAACTGCATAATCATGGACGACGAAACCTACGTGAAACTCGATTAAAAATACTTGCCGGGATCACAAAATTATACGGTGCGAGAAGAGCAAGTGTTAAACCAGTCCGAGACATCGATTGAAGTCGAAAAATTTGGTAAGAAAGCTATGGTCTGGCAAGCAATTTGTAGATGCGGTAAGATTTCGAAACCCTTCATCACCACTGCTTCAATGAACAGCGAAATATACATCAAGGAATGTTTACAAAAACGTCTTCTACCCATGATTCGAAGCCACAAGGATCCTGTAGTCTTCTGGCCAAATCTTGCTTCTTGCCACTACTCGAAATCAACGGTAGAATGGTATACTACCAAAAATGTCACTTTCTACCCAAAATACATGAATCCACCAAATTGCCCACAACTTCGACCAATTGAGGAATTTTGGGCATTAACGGAGGCACATCTTAGGAAACATGTCTCGGCAGTCGAAACCATTCAACAGTTCGAAAAAGATTGGAAAAAAGTGTCAAAACTTGTCGCCAAGAAGTCTGTACGGAATTCAATGAGGAACGTTCGCAAGAAGGCGCCCCAGCTAGTCTACAATGGCTAGGTAGCAAATGTTGAGAATAATATTCTGTTGTTGTAGTCTATTATTATCAGTATATCGAATAAAATTTGAATATCTAACACTTGTGAATTATTTACAGCGAAATCAAAGTGCTTCCATATTTTCTGGGACAGTCTTTAATAATGTACGGAACGAATAAAATCATTTGAAAATGATTAACAGAACATTCTCTCTCATGTTGAAATCGGAAGTAATAATTGTTTGAAACAAAATCTTGGTAGAAAATGATTATTCTCACACGAAAAATAACTTTTCGCATCAGTAAATAATGCATAAATGATTTTACAAGTGTAAATCTGTTTTTTCTTGTATATTTTTTTTTGAAAGAAAACCTTGCAATTATCATACTCGCACTCGTAATCCTCTAGTTGTGCAACACAACGTTAGATCGCCCATACGTTTATTGAGAAAGGTGCCATGCACAAATTACGTCATGCTTTAATGGTGGGAAGGCGGGACTTAGCAAAACGTTATGTTGTTGAAGTAACCAATCTTCCAATAGATTGATTGAGTCCTTCACCGGGACACTTGGGAATAAGGCGGTTACATCGAATGACACCATTATTTCGTCTTCCAGTTGAGTCGTAAATTCTTGTGTGTTGGGGACTGGTCCACTGAAAATTTTTTTTTACATAGAATGGAATTTTTTTACTTGCCGTTTGGCGATTTTTTGGGTAGAGGCTCCCACTGAAGAAATAATTTCCCTTATTTCGTTACCAGGTTTGTGAACCTTTGGTAGTCTTTTGATTTTGGGTAAAGAAGGGTTAGGAAATTTGAGGTAATTGAGGTTGGTATCGAAGTTTGGATTACATTCAAGAAGAGTTTTATCCACTTTTTTGATAATTTCAGGAAGGGGGTCGGTTCTTTGTTTCCTATAAGGACCATCATTAATTTTTTGGGTTATCAAGTTGTCATAATCTTGTTTGTCTATAACTACTTTATTTCCCTTGTCAGCCTCTACATACAAAACAGGCTTTTTCCGCAATTGTTTCACTAGTTCTTTTTCATCTATGGTTTGCTGATTATTCAAAGAAGTACTTTTAAAGACGTCAGCTACGATAGTTCTGGCGTCATTAATTTGAGGAAAGGAAAGATCACAGTTATTTAAACCTGTTTCTATGTCTATAATAACTTATTCGAGATTTACTTTTGAAGAAATTGCATAATTTAAAAAAGATTGAGAAGATTAGTTTGTTCAGTGGTGAAATTTTGAGATGAACGATTTACAAGAAAATCTTCCAAAAATTGTGCTGGAGGTTTTGGGGGACGGTCTGAAAAATGTTTGGAACGTTAATTTTCGAATTTCTTATGAAGAAGAATTCGTTTGCGTTCGAATTCGCAATGTTCTGCAATTTTTACTTTGTTTAGAAAAGTTTCGAAGCCATGGGGATATTGTTTCGCTAGTTTCAAGTGAAGGTTATAGCATTCCAAAGTTTTTACGCTCCGAATGCTATACAATTGTTTAACCTTCTCTTTCAAAATTTCGTGTTGAATGTTGTAACTCTTTTTCTGGTTTGAAAAATATTTATTGATATTTTAATAACTTACTAGTTGGACAATGGAATAATCTTCAAAGTTCAGAGCCTGATGTACTTTACACATTTCGAAAAACAATCCTGTGATTTTGAAGCGCCGCAGTTCACGCAAATTTACGTCCAAGAATAAATGGATTCAACGGTTTTTCCTTGGGAATCGAATTGAGTAACTGTTTTTACTATGGGGGCAGCAAACCACGTTTCTCCTCTAGCGAGCAAATTTTTTCCTAAGTACGCCCCTGCACTGTCGAACTCCTATCCGGTATGGAAATCCCAAGAGCCAACCTTCAGTGCCGCTAACAAAAAATTAAATAAAACCACTTCTCCTGTTTCCGGAAGGGTCACCGAAAATTTGCAAATCTGCAAACACTTTCTCGCCAGTGTCCAAATTAAATGGACCGAAAGCGGCTTACCTCACAACCGAAGGCGGCGAACGGGTGAGCGGGTTGATGGTCAGCGACAAAAGCACAGGGCATGAATCTGTTTACTTTGGCTGGTTGGCTGGCTGGCTGGAGTTCGGTTTCGGTTTTGGTTCAAATCCCCTCGCCCCCGGCCTACTTCGATTGGTTGCAAATCCCAACTGTACACACGCACTGGGTTTGGCACGGCGGGGAATATTGAGGGAAAGGATGAGAAAGCAGGCGAGCTAAAATATTCAAAATTGTAAAGCTAGTCCGGATCGGTCGGTCAAAGCAAGCGGCCGGCAGAAGCTGGAGAATGTGTGCATACAGGCGTCTTCATCTCTCTGATGCGATAAACATTTAATTAAAATTAATAATAAATAATCTATTCATCTTTTCATTTCCCGGTATCGCTGTCTCTGGCTCTGACTCCTAACCTTCTGCTACTGTTCTCGCTGCCATGGGAGTAAGGAACACCGATGCCAGTATACAAACACTCCACGCATACGTACGTACCGAGTCGCCGATGGATTGTTTCGAAAAGGGAGGGATAGAAATGCAAATTGAATAGATGTGTACACGTCGATCAACATTAAGCCTGGAAACAGCACACACAAACATATCAGTTGCCGGCTTTTCCACTTCGCCTCCGCCTCCTGCCCGAAATCCATTCCGAACCGAGGAATCAGAATGACAACCAGTAGCAGGCCATAATGAGCACTTTCGTAATAATGTCCGATCAAGATTAGCTGATTGATATTTGTCTACCTGCCAACCGATCTATCATCTCTCGTTTCAATTTTAACGACCACCCCGCATAGCACCACCACCGACGGTGGCGCCCACATCTACGAAACTCCAGAAGTGATAGAGTTGTGTGGTTCGAGAGTCCAAGATTTGTGTCCACAGCTTTCCACCTCCGGTGTGGCAAATTGCGAACTTTCTCACTAAATCTATGCCACCACAATCCCGAGCAAATTTCCATGAAAATGAGATTCGCTTCATCTTTTTCTTCTACTTCTCTGCCGATCCGTGTATTATGAATGCAATGCGAAAGCGGAAGCGAAAACACAAGAAAACGATATCCTGGTGTTCCCGGGCGCCATTGTTATGCAAAACAATCAAGCGCCGATGTTAAAAATCGTTTCGCCTTTCGCGCTTTGTTATTTAGACCAGCGACGCCGATGTTGTTGATGATGATGGAGACGACGATGAAAAACTAGGATGCGACAATTGGCATTGTTATTATTCATCAACATCCCAGTTTTCATCGGAAAGTGGGACCTCCCTCCCCACCCCCACCTGCCTACCAGGATTTATCGAAAAACATGAAAACATATCCCAATCGAAAAACGACCGGTCGGCCGTTGGAAAAGTTTTCTTGCATTTAATTGTCGAAAACAGGGCAGCAGAACGTTGGAGACCGGATTTCATTTTCTTTCAATTCTATAATGATTTAAATTTAGAACGGGTTTTCCATCGCTCCGAGTCCGTCCGTCCGTTCGCTGAAGGGGGTTCGTTTGGTCGATGAGGCACGTATCGCTTTGACGTTTTGTTTAGAGTCGCAGTGTGCCGTGCCGCGAGAAAGCGTTTGATCATGGGAATACCCAACTAGTGATGTCTGATTTTTCGTATTAATCGATTTTTAGGTATTCGATTAATGAAAAAGTAGTCGATTAGAGTTATCGATTAATGTAATTAATCGATCAAATTATTCTAGACGGAATCAAATCAGCCAAATGAAAATCTGTGTTGAGTAAAATATCTTTACCATGATTGTATCATAAAGCAAGCAAAAATCTGAGAAAAAGTGAACAGTTCAGGTCGTGCTCGTATTCACTTATAGGATGTCGTGTCGAGCAATTGTCTTCTCAACCAGCAGCAACAAATTATCAGTAATCGCATACAGCTTCTGAATACTGAATCTGGATTCGGGAACAGAATTTTGGATTGGATTTTGGCACAAAATTCGAAAACTGAATTTCGAAACTGCCTTCAGAACCTTGATTCTGGTCCACCTGAATTTTGCGTTTAATTTCAGGTTTAGAATTTTGTTTCAAACTTCAGTTTCAGAATTAAGGTCCAGATTACAGGTTTAGAAATTTCAACTATGACTCTGGAACTGAATTCTAATTCCAAATTCTGGAACTGATTTCTTGACTAAATTTGGGAACTGAATATAGTTCTTTAATTTATGTTCGGAATTGGAGTAAAGAATTCAGATTTAGGATCTCACCTTCATAATTCTGGTACATGTATTTTCAGAATTCAAAACATGTATGTTGGAATATATTCCGAACTTGGATTCTGGAACTAAATTTTGGAACTGAATTCAGTTCCTTTATTCAGGTTCTAGAACGTCAGTTCAGTTCAGTTTCAGACCTCTAGAACTAAATTCATGTACTGAGGGGTTGGGGTCCACTAGGAGATTGATAGTACCTATTAGCTCTCTCTGGACAGTACCAGCCTAGATGCCGTGTGAAATCCGGCGGAAAAAAAATGAACCAAGAATAGATCCACTGGGTTCCTGCTTCCATGTCGTAAAAGGCGACAATTGCAGGAGTTTCTTTTTCCTTTCAGTTATCAGATATTTTCAATGTTTCACTTCTGATTACTCTATTCTACTATTACTTTACTTACTATTACCTCTTCATTCAACCTATCAATTTCCGTTTAGCTTCGGAGAAAAGTTTTATTTGGAATGATTCTTTCATGTTATTGATTGTCTTACAATAATATTATATTATGTATTCGAAATTGCCCTTTCGGCGAAATGTCCCTTTCGGCGAAATGACCTATTCGGCGAAACGACTGCGACTTTCGGCGAAGTGACCCGCTCCCTGATTATTCACGTGTTTAATTGGGTATCAAAATTATTGCTTCCTAATAACGTTTTCCCTTGAGAAAATTAAAACCGACCCAGGATAGTTTCATCAAACACTTTTAACGAAACTGTGTTGGCTTCGCACTTAGTAACTGGCATCTGAGCAAATCTAATATAAAAACCAGGTTCGAAAGAGATTCGATTTCCAGCTCATACCTGTTGAAACTAGGTTCGAAACTAGCTTCAAACAACGCACAGTGGGCAAAAAACGATCAAAAACACGACTTTGCTCAATAATTTTATAAAAACATCACAGTTCGAAATAATCTTGTGGTTTTACATCTTATAAGATGCACATAAATGGAGCGTCGTATTTCACACAAATTTATAGTCAAGAACATGTAAAATTGTGTGATTTGAAAATTACATGGCTTGAGTTCGAATGAAATAAAAAACAAAAGATTGATAGCAGCAGCGCGACTTGAACCGAGAAACATTAGAACACATCGGTTACTCGACTGAACCACAGAGTTCATATCTGTTCATTGAATAATTGATACATTGAAAACCATAAAGCGGCGCTTGGTAGATGAGTGCAAATTACATTTGGAGCGTGTAAAATTATGTGCGAGTGGAATATTACGTCATTTGAAAAATTAGGTAGTTATGAATTGAATCGTTTGTAGAATTCTGTCACCTGTAAAATTCAGAATTTTTTTCTGTCTAAGCAAATATTTTCAAAGTTAGTATTTCTTATGCAAATTTTTCTGTGCAATCGATTTATGATAGCTAGAAGATCCGCAAAATTCACTATCATGCCCGTTTTGCTATAATTCCTCTTTTTTCTGACTTTACTTCGAAAACTAACTGTGAAACTCAGGAAAAAATTCAAGTCAACCAATCGGAAGGTATTCCTGACATGTTCATACGTTCGATAAATGGATTGTTTTTAATAAGATTGACCGCAAACAACTGTATTCTGTTTTACCTCCAGTCATCTTCTTCCATGAATTTACAGAAAAAAAAGTTCTACTGATCGGTGTTTGGACCAATTTTGGTTAAACAAGACAGTTCAATGTTCCGCATATAACCTCCAATAATAATTTACAGATAGTGTTCATGATCGCATGCTTCGTTCTACATCGTTTTAACCCAATTTTTCCACAAATATAATTTTATGTTGAATTCAGATTTACAATCCCGAAGCAGACCCAATATGACCTACCAATATTGGTTCATATTACGCGCAAAACATCTGTGATCCAATTAAACACGATGGGAATGGCAGTACTAGCCTGTTTAACCCGTTTTACCCCCAATTTAATTCATAAGTCGTATTTCTGGTTAAACTTTCTTTCGCATACCGAAAGCAGACTGATTGCGGTTGATGAAAATCGATTGATATTACGAAGAAAGACCTGAAAATATTTCTCCTTTAACTTAGTCTTAAGATTTTGCTCCACATTGAATTCATTTGTAATCCTATTTTCAGGTCTTTCTTTGTAATACCAATCGATTTTTATCAACCGCAATCAGCCTGCTTTCGGTATGCGAAAGATAGTTTAACCAGAAATACGACTTATCAAATAAATTGGGGTAAAACGGTATAACAAGATTCGTGCGGTCATTGAATTCATTTGTAATCTTAAAGACTGTCCCAGAAAGTATGGACGCAAACAAAAACCGCTGCCATTTCGCAATGGTTCAGAATCTGTCAATTTTTATGGCTCTGTCCTGTTGTTTACACTCTTCTCTAACCACTTGTACAGTTGTTTATTCGTTTTCATTAGTTTGTTTCGAAATGCGTGGACTTTCAGCAGAACAACGTCGAAAAATTGTGTACAAATGGTGCACAGAACGCGGACTGTCACTGAGAAAGATAGCAAAAATGGAAGGAGTAAATGAAAAAGCCGTGCGAAATGCAATCAGGAAGTTCGGTGAGGATAACACCTTTGAGAATAAACCGAAAACGGGTTGAAAAAAGGTCCTGCTAACCCTCAGTTGGATAAACGTATACTGAAGGCGTTCGAGCAAAAGAAGGAGGTTTCAGTTCGGGATGTGGAAAAACTTCGAAGTCAAATGTTCTTCGTGCTGAAGAACGTTTGAATCTTCGAACCTATAAGAAGCAGAAACAACCAAAACGTAGTCCGAAACAAGAAGCATCAATCAGGCCGAGGGTTCGAAAGCTGTACAATACGATTCTTGCTGGAAATTTGAACTGCATAATCATGGACGACGAAACCTACGTGAAACTCGATTACAAATCCTTGCCAGGACCACAATATTATACGGTGCGAGAAGGGCAAGTGGTAAACCAGTCCGAGACATCGATTGAAGTCGAAAAATTTGGTAGGAAACCTATGGTCTGGCAAGCAATTTGTAGCTGCGGTAAGATTTCGAAACCCTTCATCACCACTGCTTCAATGAACAGCGAAATATACATCAAGAAATGTTTACAAAAACGACTTCTACCCATGATTCGAAGCCACAAGAATCCTGGTGTTTTCTGGCAAGATCTCGCTTCTTACCACTACTTGAAATCAACGGTAGAATGGTATAATACAAAAAATGTCACTTTCGTCCCAAAAGACATGAATCCACCAAATTGCCCACAACTTCGACCAATTCAGGAATTTTTGGCATTAACGAAGGCACATCTTAGGAAACATGTCTCGGCAGCCGAAACCATTCAACAGTTCTAAAAAGATTGGAAAAAGTGTCAAAACTTGTCGCCAAGAAGTATGTACGGAATTTAATGAGGAACTTTCGCAAGAAGGTGCACCAGCTAGTCAACAATGGGTAAGTAGCAAATGTTGAGAATAATATACTGTTGTTGTAGTCTAATATTATCAGTATATCGAATAAAATTTTAATGTCTAACACTTGTGAATTATTTACAGCGAAATCGAAGTGTGTCCATACTTTCTGGGACAGTCTTTATTTGGGCAAAAGCGAATCTGTGTGTCGAATTTCGTTGATCGTAGATTAGGTAATCAGAAAACTGATGGAGAGAAACGTTAACCACTTAGTCGTTTGACAATTCTTCTGACGAGACGAAGTTCGACGGGCCAGCTAGTCACTAATATAGTCCAACCAAAGTGAGTCAAATTTGGTTGAAAATTCAACAACACCTAGGTCGGGCCTGCAGTTGACGGTCGTAAGCGACTCAACCGTCAATCGATATTGTTGTGCGCTGAACGGGGAACAAAATTGTGTTGTCATTTTCATCGTTCCATCGTCGGGAAGAAGAAGAAGCAGTAAGCAGTGCTACCGTTTGTGTTCGCTCATGAAACAACAAAGAGGGAAAACTTTTGCTTCCGGAAAAGTCAAGCTATCAGTTCTAGGCGAAATGACAAAAATTACTGCGAATAATGTATGAAGGAAAGTCGTCCCGGAACACCCGGACAGTGGACACGGAAAGAAAGCGGGGCGCGATGAATAGAGCTTACGCAGTGCCATTATCATCCTGAACGAAGATGGAAAGTTTGCCGCTTTGTTCTACTGCCTCCCACACACACATTGCCACTAATGCCTTCTTCATCTTGTAGTCCATGTCGACCCTATTTTCCGTCGATGTTGATGTCGATGTGCTGCTCACTACCCCTCCCCCCAGGGAATTCCCCCAAGTCACGTTTTAATTATTAATTTACTATTGATTCTTGCTAGCGTGAAACCAGGAAGGGACCAGCGTTGTTACATGTGATGGACGGAGGCACTCACACGAACACACACAAACACATAGGCCGGTCACCGGGGAATGAATAGGAACTAAGCCTATTCTCAGATATTATACCAAGATGCTGTAGATCATTAAAGAATCATAAACGATGCGTAATACAGGTATACAGGCCTTTCTAGGAGCTGCAATTATTTTGCAATGGGAAACATGTGACATCCCGTATGTCACATGTGTCACGCTCTGTCAGCAGCATCAGCAGAGAAGGAAAAAAAAAACCCGAAGCAAAAGTGTCGGGTAGACGGAGCAAAAAGCAACGAGTCGCACCAAACAAACGAGGTGTGTTTCGATCGATGATGATGATGATATCACAGTGCATAAGCATAAGAGTCTCTCGCCACACACCAGCACAGAAAAAAAGCACTCGCCGGCGCACGTAGACAAACACACGCGTGCGGTGTTGGGCACATATGAGCCTGCAGCTGTAGGAAATCCATAGCAAAAAAAAAAAACTTGGGGACAAACCCCGAGAATGCACCGACGAAATTCGCTTGGGAAAACCCTTGCCTGCAATGTGGAAAAATTTGTGCATGGGAGAAAAGTTGGAAAACATGTGTACAGGAGACGGTCTCGCTATGTTGCAATGTTACTCCCTAGCAACCTTCCGCTCACTAAGCCTAGAGAATGGCATCGAGCAAGTCTTCGCCACTTCTTTTTTTTTATTATTTCACATGCATGCATGCATGCATCGTACATAGGAAAGTGTGCATGTGTCAACCCCGTCGCCATCCACTTTCGTCAAGATCGGTGCATTTTTTTTTCTTTCACCCCAACCGGGTGGCATGGGCAAAAGTGGGCCCCCCAACCGCTCCCGGAACGCGCGTATGTGTGCAGCGCCCTAGGACAAGAATTATTGTATATAGAGAAAAAAAGTGACGAAAGAACCTTTCGGAGCGTTCTCAGAACCTAGGGAGTGAACGAGTGTGAAATAAGAATCCCAGAAAAGGTGACAAGAATACGGTAATTGAAACAAGCACTGGCAGGCTCTTTTGACGGCACACAATCTTTGTCCTCCGGAAAGCAGTACCGGCGGCAGTAGCGCGCTAGTAGCCCCAAACAAGACAAACCGTGGAGTCTCCATTATGGATGAAAGACGGCACTCTCTTGGGCAGCGGAGCAACGTGTTTCGTCAAATACACACACAGAAAAAAAATAGCGAACGAATGAACTGTCCACGAGAAGAAGATAACCGTAGAAGCGAGAAGAGGAAGTGGGAAAAAGGCGCGTGAGTGTTCACAGCTATACATACATCAATCAACGCCGTTGTCGCGCCGCCGATGTCTCCAAAGTTACCAGCGTCCCCAGCGTCACCGTCGGTCCTCGTCCTCATCGTCCTCATCGTCGTCAGAGTCGTTGAGGTTGATGATGATGATGTGATTTCACTCGTTAGTGAGAGCGAGATGTGGTCTGGAACACCGGAACGGCGGTGTCCACCGGAGGAATAGTAAGCAAAAAACACTAAAAAAGGAGCTGCTGCTTTATACTGTAGGAAATTTTCACACGGCGCACAGTGGTTCGAATCAATAAAAAAACGTGGACATAAATCAGTAGCTGCCAAACCGTTCTTTTAATGCATATAGTTGCTTTTAAGAAATTATTTACAAATATATACCACGTAGTTTGATTCTATCCCTAATTGTTCATGGCCTACTTTGACAAAAATATAACCATAACTTTATGAAGAGACTTTCAGAACTATTAAAAATAATTTACTTTGTCAAATATACCAAAAGTGTAGGTCGCACCGTTTCAGATATACAAAGCGTTTTTATGGCAACCCTTTTAAAATCAATTTTTTATTCATAACTTGTTTCAAGTTATTTTTTATGCATCCTTTGTTCGGAATAATTGAACAAAATAAAAAATCCCATATTTTTGTTGAAGGTAGTGCATAGGTTTGTTGTTTCCTGGCAAAGTTATACAACATTTTACCTTTTTACCTTTTTTATATATATAAAAAATAGGTATAGAATTCGATCAAACTTTAAAAAAAATTTCCTAGGCCCGGAGGGCCGAATGTCATATACCAATCGATTCAGCTCGACGAACTGAACAAATGTCCGTGTGTGTGTGTGTTGTCAACTAAAAGGTCGAGATCTCAGAGATTGCTGGACCGATTTTGATCAAACTAGTCGCAAATAAAAGGTCTCCCCGTCACCCTGAACGCTATTGAATGGTTTTGAGATCGGATGTTTACTTTTTGAGTTATACGAAGTTTTATGTCAAAATTTTCAGTTTTTTGACAGTATCTGTCACAATTGACCTTGAAAACAGAATATATTTTCAAATCTAGATTTCGCACAATAATACCTTTCCAACAAGCCATAGATTGTTAATATCCGTCCTTTTTAAACGGAAATATCGATATTTTTGTGTAAGCGACTTTTCGCCTTATTCCATCAGTAGCAATTTTGAGCGCTGTATGACAACGCAATGCTTGGGAGCAACGTGAAACACGATTTTTATACTGTTACATGCAATTGTTTCTAAGTACCAAAAAGACTGTGTACAGCATCCTTTTTCATGACAATTTGCCTCGGACCGATTTTAGCACGGTTCGTTTTTGGCAACATAATCGTTCGAATTATCATAGGTAAAAAGGTCAAATCTGTATAAAATGTTCAAAACGACGTATGTAACAATGAGAGATTCTCTTTGTTTACTTTCTCTTTTGATTATTACGGCACTCTTAGCAATCCTTCTCTCCAATTATTTACCGATAATAATAACTAAAGCTAGCAGCTTTTAATCTGCTCTGGAGAAATTACCGAAAAAAGAATAAATATTTCACAATAATTTACTTTGTCAAATATACCACAAGTGTAGGTCGCACCGTTTCGAAAATACAAAGCGTTTTTTGTGGCAACCCCCTTAAAATGATTTCTTTAATCATAACTTGTTTCAAGTTTATTATTTTTCCATGCATACTTTGTTTGGAATAATTGAAGAAAAAAAAATCCCATATTTTCGTTGAAGGTAGTGCATAGGTTTGTGGTTTCCTGGCAAAGTTATACAACATTTTTGTATAAAATGTTCAAAACGACGTATGTAACATTGAGAGCTTCTCTTTGTTTACTTTCTCTTTCGATTATTGCGAAATATTTCTGCATTTTTCGGTAATTTCTCCAGAGCAGATTAAAAGCTGCTAGCTTTAGTTATTATTATCGGTAAATAATTGGAGAGAAGGATTGCTAAGAGTGCCGTAATAATCAAAAGAGAAAGTAAACAAAGAGAATATCTCATTGTTACATACGTCGTTTTGAACATTTTATACAAATTTGACCTTTTTACCTATGATAATTCCTTACACCGAAGTAGGGATGTCCGATACCGAGTCGATACTTTGAAGTATCGATACTTTCTTTCGAGAATCGGATAGTTTTGGTATCGATTTTACATCGAAGCGATACTGTTAGTATCGATACTTTGGGTCTCGATACTTTCAGTATCGTAACAGATTGAAGTCAATTCCCATTACTACGGAATATTTTTTGTTTCAATTATAAAGGCTTTAACCTTAAGGTCATTTGCCACTACGAGTCATATTTGGTAAGTGAAAAAGCTAACAATTTGATGCTTCTTTTATCCCAGCCTGCGTAGTTGTTTCATTCAGTTCAAATCGGAATCCAGGTCAAGAATCCAGTTCTAGAGTTCAGTTCTGAAATTTGGTTTCAAAATCCAAGACCAGATTTTATTTTTTATTTTCATAATCTAGATCTAATATTCAGTTCTTCGTCCAGAATCCAGGGCCAGAATTGAAATCCAGAATTCTGGAACTTGGACCAAATTTAAGAATTTTATTCTAACCATGGTTTATGAACCCGAAATCTGCAACATAGATCAGGATCTTGGCTCTAGACCTAGACTCTGAAGCTAAAATTTGGAAAAGAAATTTTTAGACTTTAATATAAATTTTAAAATAGAACTCTAGATTTGAAATTGAGGTTCAGACCAGAATGCAATTGCAAAACTCCTATCCAGAATTCAGACTTATAATTCAAGTTCAGAATTCGGAGATTGAGTTCTGAACCTCTAGTTCTGGAACTGCAGCCCGAAAATCTGGATCAAATTCTAGACCAGCATCCTCTAACTGGTTCTGGAAAGCATTTTAGAAAAGAATTCTGAAAATAAAGCTGAATTTAACTTTATCTTCAGAATTCTTTTCTAAAATGCTTTCCAGAACCAGTTAGAGAATGCTGGTCTAGAATTAGGATCCAAAACTTACTTTTACAATTCTAGCAGTGTAACTGAATTCAGAGACTGGATTCTGAAGATTTCCAAACTATATTCCGGATCTGAATTATAGAACTCAGTTTCGAAGCAAAATTCTGGATCCGATTTTGAATATTGAATCCTGGATGGTCTCGAATTCAGTTACAGATCTCAGCTTCAGTGATCAGTTAAACAATCTAGATTCAGAATTTTATTCTTGGACTTAGTTTCAGAATTCAATTCCAGAGTCTAGCATCAAAATTGAGTGTCAGAATTTAGGTCCAGAATTCATTTTTTTCGTATTCATGCCATCCGGTTATGTTTCTGACATAACCCACCTCTCTTTTTTTTCATCGACTTCGATGAAGCGCCAGGCTCGCGAATGTATTGGTAAGACGTGGATTAGCCGTCGTTGAAATTCCTTCTCGACAAACTCGTTTCATCCCACAGGTGCACTGAAAGAGAGTGCAATGAGAGAAAACACGCACATGAAGGCCATACTCACTGAGGATTCAATCATTTCAATTTTTCACACTCATCGCACTCTCTTTCAGTGCGGCTGTGAAACGACGCGAGATTGCCGAGAACGAATTTCAACGACGGCTAATCCACGTCTTACCAATACATGCGCGAGCTTGGTGCTTCCGTTCAGTCCGTCCTCGGTACCGTCGTAATGGTAATCGGAATTGGCTTTTAGAATAGTACTCATGTGTCGACATAAGGGTTATGACATGAAAATTTTTGAGAAAATATGTGAAATGGCTCCAACACAAAGTGACGTGCGGATAATCTCTGACATGGACCAAAAGTCGCGAATTCATTCATTTATTTTATTTTGAAATGATTGCTGTGCAAGTATCAATTGATACTTGCAAGGAATCGATACTTTATTGCCTTTTGATACCTTGTATCGATTCCCAAAATTTCGGTATTCCGATACTTTGCCTTCCGAGTACCATCCCTACACCGAAGCGAAATATGCAACTTTATGCAGCTGATTTTTACAAAATTTATAGGAAAAGATATGCTCCATACTATAAAAAAAATTCTAAGTGGAACTCGATTGGACTTCTTTTTTAGGCCATTCCAAAGTTAGTTTTAGTTATTGAATTATGACAACCCTCTTAAAACTAGTTTTCTAATCATAACTTGTTTCAAGTTATTTTTTTACATATTTTGTTTGGAACAATTGTAGAAAATATAAAATCCCTAAATTTTGTAGAAGGTAATGTATAGGTTAATTATTTTCTGAAAAAGTTATACATCATTTTACCTATTTTTACCTAGGAAACCTTGTACCGAAACGAAATATGCACAAATCTCCAAATATCAAGGGGAACGTGCCATTTGAGCCAATTTGTTCTTATTCCTGATCCCCCGCACATCAAACCACATGAATCTGGTTTGATGTGCGGGGGAAGTGACTGTTGTAGAGTAGCCGTTCCCGTTTTTGATCATTTTAAATGTTCCAATCCACTTGACGAAAAATATTTGTTGTCGTTTTTGCCCTGAAGATGAAGGGATATTCCTTCGAAACGTCGGCTTTTAACGCAAAATAAATATTTTGTAAAGAAACATTGACCAAAAAGCCATCTTTCAATAAATTACAACAAAGTGGTCGTACCGTCTTCACAATCTGATATTTCTGTAACTCACTTTTGCAGTGAGCGTAGAGATGGGCAATTTGTTCCTGAGCTATTCCAGTGAGTCGAATCTTTAAAGTGAGCTGATAGCCCACAGCTCTTTTTAAAGGAACCGCAGCTCACCAGTTCACCGCACTGGTAAGCAGGGATTCCAGGTTCACAGATTAATCTGTGTTCCACAGATTTTCAAACTTTTGCACAGATTTAAAAAATGGCACAGATTTTCACCGATTTCTGAGAATGGTCACAGATTCTGAAATCGATCACAGATTTTTGAAACTGATCACAGCTTAGCACCAAAACTTACAGAGCTGTAGGAAATAGTGAGACCGTTTTTTTTGCTTACCAAAATGATTCTGATCAGCTATTATGGAAACAGAGAAAAGTGCACAGATTTTCCACAGACAGCTTTTTGGCTTGATAACAGATTTTCGAAAAATGACCTGGCATCCCTGCTGGTAAGGTGGGAACAAGCTACAAGCTGAACGAATTTTCGGCTCTTGAAAAGCGAGTTATAAATGAGAAGAAATGTGTGCATGAGCTTTTGTTCGTTCTTCCAATTGTGAATTTATTCTTATTTAACAGATTGAAGGAGCCATTGTCAATAAGAAATCTTACCTCTCACTCAGTAGGCTAAGGTACATTCAGGGATGCCACTTTTGCAGATATTCTCAAATATGACAATAATAATTCGCAAACAAGTTAGTTCGCATAGCATTGTTCTTTGTGCCTCAATGATTTCGATCATGCATATGAAAGAAAAACGGCGCAAAAAAAAGGCGTTCAAAACAAACCTTCAGTTCAATTTAAATGAGCTGATGAGCTGATGCTTTCAATCGATTCCCTTTAGTGAGCTGATCGGTTCGGAGCTGCTCACCAGTATGAGCTGCTTCGCACATCTCTAAATGAGCGTCGCACGATCAACATATCGTCTTAAAAAACGTGTTGCTTCGCGATAACTCAATTTATTTACACGTTTAAAAATGAAATCTCTTCGTAAAGGTTTGTACTTTTGCAATACTTTTTCATATTTTGATTGGAAAACCTTTTTCCATTTTTTAATATGTGTTGAACTTTTGATAATTTTTCGGATTTTAAATATTTAAAACCCACTTTGAAAAGGCCTAAAAAAATTGCATCGAGTTCCACTTAGATTTTTTATAATATTGTTAATTGTCAAAAAGTAAACAAAATAAAAATCCGAACAATTTGCTTATGTTGCGCGTGCAAGCATAAGCATATTTATGAGTGTTTACGCGCACTTTGCAGTAGATACTTAGGTAATAGAGGTAGATTCTACGTAGATAAATCCAAAAAATATGTTTTTAAAATAAAGTGAATATATCTCAAAAAATAATTTTTTTGCACTATTTATATCTTCAGCAAAAATACTTCAAATGTTTTTTGCTTCAAAATGAGATAGAAGAAAATGTTTTTGCGAAAAAAAAATTTTTTATACGAAATTGGTGCTACCCCCTTAACAAAAATTAAGGTGCCACTTTCAAAAGAAGCGTAATATAATCTTGTAAAACTTCTTCGAAGACACGTTAGCTCTTAAAAATCAGTGAAAGTCAGTACAGACTTTTGACCGTCTTTTTTCCTGTTTTGGACCACTGTGCGGCGGACGAAATCGAGCGAGAATGACACTGCTGTCTTGTCTTGTCTTGTCTTGTCTCCTGTCTCTCGGTTGCATTTCGTCTAGGAAGTGGTGCATGTAAATTCGCGAATTGAGAAACCCCTAAATTGCACGACCTCGGGGAATGTTGGAAAAACGGCCGACCGGGTAATGACCCTCCGCCAACGAAAGTTCTTTTCAGCTGTCATCAATCACCGACCCCGGGGACTGTGCGAAAAGTGTGCGACTATACAAGACTACACTCCAGGTTTATTGTTTTCCACGCGCGCGAGATGGTGTAAATGAGCATTAATTTGGCACTGTCCCTCGTCTTCCCTACGAAACCCCAAGCCCATCATTCGCCAGTTTTCTTAATTTGATAGTTCCGTCGACGGGTCGGGACGGGTTTACGTTCGTTTGATTACCATGGGAAATAGAGCATTGGTCGTGTTCAGGTTTTGTCCAGCAATGCCCTAGCCCCGGGGTTTTGGGAATTTGGCTAACAATGAATGATATTAAATATGATGAGACGCACTCTAATCAGATAGTGGAAGAAAAACATGGAATTTTCGAAAGAGTAGTGTGTGAAAAAAATGCAGCTATAGATAAATCGGCTCCATCTTTCTTAGTGCGGAATCTACATTTTGATTCAAAAATCATTTATATATATTTTGGAGTAACGAAACTTTAATAATAACTATAAGAGTAATAATCCTGTAAGAGTCTAATAATCGCCCTTTTCAGCTTTATAATAGCATTGTAAAAACATGTGTAACTCCGCTGCTCTCAATGTAAAGTTATAATGCGTCATGGTTACTTGGGTGATTCTCAAACGATGGGAAGAAAATGGTATTTCTTCAAAAAGTAGATTATATGAACTATTTAACGGAAAAGAGCTCACGCATTCTCAATGGAAGAAACCATTCCAGCAGTCTCATTTTCAATGTTTTTCTGTCTCATTCGTAAATGACCGACACCAGAACGAACGAAGAGAGACGAAGCATTTTCATTTCTCATCGAAAAAATGAGAGAGCATAACTGCCAACGTCACTCTTTCCTCTATGACAAGACGAAACCAAACTAACGACTTCAGGGAGCATCAGCAGAATTTCAATTCTCATTCATTCATCGATGTATTGAAAATATGTGACGCTTGGCTATAAAAAGTGACTAAAATATGGCAAATCGAAGTAATTACATCCCAGAGCTTCTTTGGAAACCAAAACTACTACAAATTCGAGCACCAACAGTTAAAACTTATTGTGAAACCTTTTTCTGTCGTTTTCAATTCTCACAGCTTTGGTTGAATATCGACACTGCATACTATGGGATTTTCACTGAAAACTGCAAATGACTGAAAGGGCAAATGAAAGAAAAAACCCAATTTTGAAACTACTGTCCCGTTTATGTCATTGACTGGACATGGATTTCGTTCTCATAGTTTGCAAGCGAAGCTGAGAGTGACAGTAGTTTTTTGTCATTTTCGTCCATTTTTCAGTCAATGAAATGACTTTTATTAGCTCTGATCTGGATAATAAATGTACTCCATAAGTTTGTCCTATGATATAGAGGGGAAATTCTTCAACGCTTCTACTTCAGATAATCATAAGACAATCTTATTAAATTCACAAAAGTGTTTGAATGATTTTCATTGGTATTATTGACATCATCGCTGCATGACGATTCTGCAAAGTTCATTTTAACAGTTTGTTTCAATACTAGAATAGAAAAACTGTCGAGATTAATTCAGTTATTAATTCTGACTGTCTTGAAGTAACCGGAAAGTTTGCATTTGAACTGCCTTTATCGTTTGCATTTTTGTCAATAATGAAATCAAATGACAAAATTATCACATTTTCACATTATAGACTATTGGTGAATTGCATAAAGCCGATAGTTATGACATGCATAGATAATAATTAAGTAAATCATGAGACTTTTTATGAAAAGTAGTAGAGTTGATATCTTGGCTTAGTTCATAAGCCGTAGTCTTATAAAACTCTTAGTTGCTGTTTCCTCGGTGTTGGTGTTTGAACGGGTTTCTGTATTTAGTGTTCCTGAACCAAATAGGTTAAGTTAACGATAGAGCATGATAATTCGAGTAGTCTTAATTTCTCTACCACAGTGAAAATATTCTGATAGATAATTTGTGAGTAAATAAAATGGTAAAACGCGTACGCTTTGGCCTCTTCACTATATGTTTCCACTCATTCATTTCAAAACTGAACTTGTAGACTCACAAACTCGCTCTCAAAACTGATCTCACAGAACTTAATTAATTTCAATTTAATGGTTTTATGGCCATATACAAAACTTTCAAACCGTCTTTTAGAAACGACGATGCGATAAACGGGAAAACTCTTCCAAATTTGACTCAACGCTGTGCACAAATTGTAAAGCTTATGCTGTTTTATGCCCAAATGAACTTCCTTGTTTTCAATAAAGATTCAACTGAAAATATTTGAAAGATCTTTTAGTAATTTTTTTGAAAATATGAGTAATATGAGAAAGCCATCATTACACCATCAGGTGGATTAAAGCATGGTTTTTATTGCAACTGATTGCACTTTACATACTTTATACAAAACTCGTAGTCCGCAGGCTTTCTTATCTTAGTTCACAGAATTTATCAACCCCAACCTAAGATATTCGAAATTTCTGTCTGACATTTCGGCAAAAATGAAATTTATGATATTTGACGAGTTTTATTAGTTTACGAAATGAGAATAACGCAATCAGAGCTGACATCTGTCACTATCAACTAGCAACGTTTTACGATAAAAATTGGATAGCTTATGTCACTGGACAGCTGCCAACCAGGCTCTACAAATCACCACGGATTGAGTATCTGAGAGCCGGCATATCCAACCTAAAATTCTCTCGACATAGTTACTGAAATATATACATTTACTCCAATAAACTTTAAGTCCGATGACTTCCGGCAAAGAATAATGAACTTTATCGATTAATGTTTTGATCTTGAACTTTATAATGAACTTTACGATATTTTTTTACTTTTATAGAGAATAGGAGAATGAGAGAGAAAACGAAACAAGTCGCCTGTCTTTGACTCAGTTCACTTCTGTTTGGTCATAGAACTAACGAGTATCTCATTCGATAGTCACTTTCCAAGTACAGATGATTTCAGTTGACGATGATTTCAGTCAGTCTGTCAAGGTCATTCGACGCGACTGACAAATTGCAACTCTGATCGCAGCAAGCGAGCGTGGAAAATTTTCGCTCTCTTCGAAGTCTTCACTCCGGCAAAATGATCTCCATAAGTTTGCCCGATGATATAGAGGGGAAATTATTCAACGCTTCTACTTTAGAGAATCATAAGATAATCACAGTTCACAAAAATGTTTGAATGATTTTCATTGGTATTGTTAAAAAATTGGAATTCCAATGAAAAACCTTGTGAAATCCATACGAATTTTTCAGGAACATTGTGCGAAATTTTGATGACAAGCATAATTTCTCTCATATACTGTGGAATTCATAAGTTGTTCGTATGACAGATGCAATGTACATTGGAGAGTCATAAACATTATAATTTCATATTATTCTTTTGAAATAATGATTTTGGAGCTTTTTTTCTCGGATCATGCATCGGTGTTTGGAAAAAAGAACGATGTTCCGGAGCCAAAAAGGGAAAGTTAACAATCAAGCATTATAAACCGAGTAAAGTCTTAATTTCTTTACCATAGTGAAAAAAATATTCTGATAAATAATTTGTAAGAATGTATGGTAAAAGGTACTGAATGAATATTTAGTTAGTAATATCTAGCAATAATTTCATCTTCGGCTTTTACTGTCTGTTAAATAATACCGGCTGTTTTATATTGCCCGACCTTTCGAGCACTGATTATGGTCTTTTCAAGGGAGGTAGATTATCGTTCCTCGTCTGAAAATCGTATGCCCGCGAACGGTTGTTTCAATAATAACGTTTGTTTTAAACATTAACCTATTTTACCACTATCATAAGATAAAATAGACTAATGTTTAAAACAAACGTTATTATTGAAATTGGCAAAAGAGAGCGACCAACCGTTCGTGCGCATACGATTTTCAGACCAGGGACGATAAGATATTTCCCTTAAAAAATACCATAACCAGTGGTCGAAACGTCGGGTAGTATAAAGCAGCCGTTCTTATTCAACAGACTTCGGCTAAAGCCGAAGACATAATTATTACTAAATACCTGTACGTTCGATTTATCATATTTCAGTTAGTAACATCCAATTTTTGGTTCATCATTGATTTGATCTTTGCAGAAGGATGCTAACCATAGTACCACATGACTTCCTTGCAGAAGGGCTGGGAGCCAATAGGAAAAAAAATCGGATGAGCTCTTTTCAATTTCGTTTTCTGGGTTAAACTGCGTTCCATAATTCGATTCTACGATTTCGTGTTGCCAACTTAGAGCGAATCATAGATATAAGATCTTTGTCGAATTCCACGACACATATCCAATAGTCCAATGGGTCGTCAGCCTTTCGTTAGCTAGGTGAAGAATCGCACCTTTAATTTCACATCCTTTCTTTTTTCAAAATATCATATCAACGAATATCAACAAACCGCAACAACCGGCCGTGTGTTCACCACTATCATTATTTTTCAAGGATGAAATCGACCCAATAAACATAATAAGCTCAACAAGCTCGTTTTTCGTTGCTCGTCGAAGCACCCGTTCTAAGCCTACCAACATATTCTACCGACGTCCCCTCCCTGCCGACCGGGGCATGGCCGTGGGCCTGTCTCCAATTGTTTATTTCCCGCGATTTCTTTCTGACTTGGCAACCCCGACGTGACATTTCCGTTTCCGAAAGGGATGACATAGCAACTAAAGTAAGCTACATTGAATTAAGGATATCAAAAAGCAGTAGCAACAGCAAAATGAGCAGCTTGGGGCTGATCGCTATCCGTTACATAGCCGCTCGTACTAATAGTTGCCATAAACACTTTTTTTTCCATTAGTCATGCTGACTTCTGGCCCAGATTCGTTAGAAAACTCCCCTCTCGGAAAGCCTGTCGACGGTGGTCGGGCGGACGGGCCGGGAAAAAATACCTTCTCGCTAATTGTCGATATAAACATTGTCCCTTCGGGGGCATTTGCCGCGCCCCGCCCTACGCTTCATCAGAAGGGGAGATGTCGGACGAAAATTGTTTTCGATTTCCAAAACATTAGGCCATTAAAGCCAACTTCGTAGCTGGCATGAAAAGGAGGCTTTGCTTTTTTTTTGTTCTTTGCTAGCTTCGCTCTCTTCTGTTCTCGGAATCAAGCAAGAAACTAGCAACTTGGGAAAAGCAAGCCATGTCAGAACAATTTTCTTTTGTGACACAATTCCAGATCACAATTTATAGCAATTCTACGACCACACACTCGATGGATAATGACTTTTCCTGGGAATACGTCTGCTTTCGCTTCTTCCATCCATTGGACCATCATTCGAAATCATCTCAAGGGAGTGCCATATTGGGAACACCGATGGGGATGGAGGTTGTTTGTCCCGGTTCCGCTTCTCATCCGTTGTGACATGGGACACATTTCTCCACAAGCAATACCATGCCAAAGTTGTCAGGTTTCCAAACGGCAACCGGGTCACAAATTCTTCCTCCCGGTTGAGTGCGGGAAGGAATGATTAATCATTTCCATTCATAATTGCCATAAATCTTGGGACTCACCGAGGGCGTCAGTCAGTTCGTGTTTCGGTTCGGTAGTGTGGGACCACCGTACGTAGAATTTATGGTCCGGTTTGCAAACGACTACTACTATTCGACTGACTCCGGCGGACCTTGGAAGTGACGTTGATGGGACGCCTGACCGGAACAGTGACATTCAGTACCGGTGTGCGAGTGGTGATGGCGGAGGTGGTTTGTGGTGAACCACAGCAAAAAAAAAAGCCCACCGTCATTCACTTATTAGGGAATGGATTTGTTGGGGATCTAATGGCCGCTAAATATTGTCTTCGGATGATAAATGGTCCGTGACAGAATATTCAGCTTACTGCGTTACTCACCGTTGGAACCGTTATCTCGTCGTTCTTGTCGTTGCCGTTGTCGTCGTCGGTTTTGGGAGTCCTGTCGATCAAATTTGGTGCAATAATTGAATTTCGTTTGGTTTCAGAGAAAGGGAAGCGGACGTACGGGGGAGAGAGGACCCAAAAAAGTTTAACGGCTCCCGGGAATGGTGTCGCTAGAAGAGGTCTTCCTGGATGCGATGTCACCGGAATGCCAGGGCATGACATTTCGGGCTCTGCTGATACGGAAGTGGTTGTGGTTGCATGTTTCACCATCTAAAAGTGTTTGTTTGTCACGAGCTTTTCGGGGGTGGAAGGGCGTTGGAGTTGGAGATTGTTATCGAATTAGGTTTCACGAAATGGTTTGCATATATTCCGTGCAGAGATTGTACGAATGAAGGGGCGCCATTCGGCTAGTCAGGCAGAACTAATGAGGTTACAGTCGAGTATGTTTTTCGGGATTGTACCGGTAGCACATTTGGAAGTACTTAACACGTTTTGTGAAGTTGTGCCGAAATGATGAAATTTAGTGGCTGAGCGTGGCGCATGGCAGAATCATTTGTCATTTTGGTTTGACCTCATTTAGTGTAGTTTGTAGAAAACTACGTAGAGCAAAAATTTCATATTTTCATCTTGAACACGAGGGCTTTCCTGAAATCTAGCTTTTTTTATTTACCTGTAATTATTAGGCTACAAAAAATTCAACAAATAAACATTCTCAAACAAGAAATTGTAAATTTGAAAAGTTTCGACAATTATTTGCTATGACAAAATTAGATTAAAGAATTTAAAAAAAATACTAAAAGGAAAATTATGAACATTTGTCGTCTTCATTAGCGTCATTCCTCATTCAAAATATCCTGAAAATTAGAAATTAGCCTTCTTTTCCATGGAAGATGATTCCAAGATTGCACAAGTGTGATCCAGGAAGCTTGAAGCAAACATTGAACTGAAACTTTGAACTGAATTCGTATCTCGAAGACTCTAAAGACTGTCCCAGAAAGTATGGACGCAAAAAAAAACCGCTGCCATTTCGCAATCGTTCAGAATCTGTCAATTTTTATGGCTGCGTCCTGTTGTTTACACTCTTCTCTAACCACTTGTGCAGTTGTTTATTCGTTTTCATTAGTTCGTTCCTAAATGCGTGAACTTTCAACAGAACAACGTCGAAAAATTGTGTAGAAAATGGTGCACAGAACGCGGACTGTCACTGAGAAAGAAAGTACGGGTGTGTAATGTCAGAGGCATAACTGGATGTCGTGAATACGAGTATGACACGCTTTATTTATACTTCTGAATTCGAATTGGTAGTTGATCGGTTATTTGAATTGTGCAACTTTCCCCTTTTTTCATTACTAGAATTTTAAACGATGCGCCTAAACTAAATTACAGATTAGTTACATTAAACATTCTGAAACGCAATTAAATATTATGAAATAAACAGTATAGTTGTTTATAATAAAATAATGGTGGCTCTGAAAAGAACCTTTTATGGAAGCGTTTGTGATGGAGAGTGACGAGTTGAGTTCGAATTCCGATGGATACCGTTGACTTTCGATGGATACCGCTGACTTCCTTCATCTGTTCCCAGGCTGACCAGGCTGTTGTCCGTGGGTGCGATACTGATATGGTTTGTGTAGGTATAGCGTTCGCAACCGATTACAATCTTCCAGTAAAGGAAACTTCAAATTGCTGGATTGATCAATGATACAATAGGCCTGTGATATGAAAATGGGTCGTATAGAGTACAGTAAAGCAAAATTTCGCATCATTCTTTGAAGGGATTATTATGATTCTAAAAAGAACCGATTTGAAGAATTCTGAAATTAGGAACTGGATCTGAGTTCAAGAACTAAATTCAGAACTTAGAACAGACTCAGAACTCAGTTAGATTTTAGTTCTAAAACTACAATTTCGATACTGAAATCAGTCCCGGAATTATTTTCCAGAATCCAGTTCAGCACGCATACTCTGAACTAATCTCTGAAACTAAAAGACGATTTTTCGCCATGACAACCAAAATGGGTTGTATAGAGTACAGTAAAGTAAAATCCCGCATAATTCTTTAGGAGAACTATTATGGTTCTAAAAAGAACCGAATAGAAGAAGTCTGGAATAAAGAACTGGATCCTGAGTTCAAGAATTAAACTTAGAACCAATAACAGACTCAGAATCCAGTTTCAATTCTAGAACTCCAATTTCGAAACTCAAATTAGTTCCGGAATACAGTTCTAGCACGCAGGCTCTGAATTCTAAACCTATATTGCGGAACTAAAATCTGAAACTTGAACTTCTCGTTACGACTACCGAAAAGCAAATGAGAGTTGCGACCTGAGCGTTTGAGGTTTTAACCACTGCACTCTCCGTCGCTGCAGGTTGATGATTCAACTCCCGCGATGGCCTTCTTCTCGCCTT
Organism: Malaya genurostris; assembly: GCF_030247185.1. Classification (NCBI taxonomy): domain Eukaryota; kingdom Metazoa; phylum Arthropoda; class Insecta; order Diptera; family Culicidae; genus Malaya; species Malaya genurostris. The sequence goes on along the minus strand of NC_080571.1, from coordinate 336,377,855 downwards.
GATGGCCAGCAAGCGAATGAGAGTTGCGACCTGAGCGTTTGAGGTTTTAACCACGCAGAAGGTGCACTCTTCGTCGCTGCTGGTTGATGATTTCACTCCCACGACGTCTGCTTCCATCGAACGCACGAAAAGAAATTATCGATTTTTGACCACGGTTCCCCTTTTAAACGCCGTCAGTTGAAGATATGTGACTATCTCAAAATCGTCGTCCTTGCGCGAAAAACCCAAGCAAAAGTAAACAGTTTTCCGCGTTGTTTTCAAAGTTTGAGAAAACCTAATTTTTGGGTTGTTTGTGGTTATCTCACACTGTTCAATATATTATCCTAAATTCCTGATCATATTTTTGATGAAATGGTAAAAGAATTAAGTTGCTACCATTAATACAAGTCGAGATATTCATGATTAAGTTCTGCCCATTCTTCCATATGGCTAATTTTGAAAAAAGGCACCCCATAGTAAAGTAAGTCGTATTCACGACAATAACAAAAATGGAAGGAGTAAGTGAAAAAGCCGTGCGAAATGCAATCAGGAAGTTAGATAAGTATAACACCTTTGAGGATAAATCGAAAACGGGTCGAAAAAAAGGTCCTACTAACCCTCAGTTGGATAAACGTATACTGAAGGCGTTCGAGCAAAAGAAGGAGGTTTCAGTTCGGGATGTGGCCAAAAAAGTGGGCACTTCGAAGTCAAATGTTCTTCGTGCTAAAGAACGTTTGAATCTTCGAACCTATAAGATGCAGAAACAACTAAAACGAAGTCCGAAACAAGAAGCATCGATCAGGCCGAGGCTTCGAAAGATGTACAATACGATTCTGGCTGGAAATTTGAACTGCATAATCATGGACGACGAAAGCTACGTGAAACTCGATTACAAATCCTTGCCGGGACCACAGCATTATACGGTGCGAGAAGGGCAAGTGTTAAACCAGTCCGAGACATCGATTGAAGTCGACAAAATTGGTAAGAAAGCTATGGTCTGGCAAGCAATTTGTAGCTGCGGTAAGATTTCGAAACTCTTCATCACCACTGCTTCAATGAACAGCGAAATATACATCAAGGAATGTTTACAAAAACTACTTCGACCCATGATTCGAAGCCACAAGGATCCTGTTGTCTTCTGGCCAGATCTTGCTTCTTGTCACTACTCGAAATCAACGGTAGAATGGTATACTACCAAAAATGTCACTTTCGTCCCAAAAGACATGAATCCAAAAAATTGCCCACAACTTCGACCAATTGAGGAATTTTGGGCATTAACGGAGGCACATCTTAGGAAACATGTCTCGGCAGCCGAAACCATTCAACAGTTCGAAAAAGATTGGAAAAAAGTGTCAAAACTTGTCGCCAAGAGGTATGTAAGGAATTTAATGAGGAACGTTCGCAAGAAGGTGCGTCAGTTAGTCTACAATGGCTAAGTAGCAAATGTTGAGAATAATATTCTGTTGTTGTAGTCTAATATTATCAGTATATCGAATAAAATTTAAATATCGAACACTTGTGAATTATTTTCAGCGAAATCAAAGTGCGTCCATACATTCTGGAACAGTCTTTAAGATCTATCAAGGGGAACTCAAAAAAAAACTCCAATCAGTAAAATAAAGTGAGCAAACTGAACCTACACAGAAAAAAAATATGAAATTTTCAGGTGACTCAAATCTACAAGAACAGATTTATATAGATGTCAAGAATACCCAACTTTTCAAGCCAGATTGTAATCTTACTTCACTCAGTACAGTACTGTGTCAAAATGCATCTAAAGTGTGTTAGATTCACTGGAAAAATGAACCATTATTGACGCTCGAATATGCTCAGTCTTGAAAGACACAAATTCCTAGAGGTGTGTATTTGCCAGAACTCGCCCTCGAAATTTGTACAATTGTTTGACGCGATTCAAACAAAGCACATAATATAAGTTTCTATGAGTTGCGGAACCGACTTTAAAATAAGTTTTTCTGATTGGTTCTTGGACTAAAGATCAATATTCTTCAATAAAATCTCACAGAAACTGATGATCGGGCAAGAAATCTGCAGTTGCGGGTATTTCACTAAGTTAGAGACGACCAGTAGTGCGTTAGTAATTTTAAACCATTTTTTCATTGAAGCTCCAGTGAAGATCCAGTGAAGATCCGGATCCGGATAGTGAACCGGATTTCATTGTCAATCCAGCCACTGCTAGTAGTAGAAGATGGGGTAAAACGCACCCCCGAAGCAAAACGCACTCCTTGCTTTTCTCAAAAGTTATCCCTTTTTTTTTTTTTAAATTGGATGAAACTGAAAGTCTAAAGTATCACTAAAAAAATTGCAACAATCCTTCTATTTTCTACATTTTCGTTCGAATACAGATGATGTATTTGCAGTTCGGTTTCACATCTCATCCAAGTCAGTCGATATAACAAAACCGCTTACGTTCGAGACGAAAGAAACCAAGTACAGTATTGTGTAGTGAACAATAGAACGACCTCGAAAATGAGTGAACCAAACGAAGGAAAGCTACCACCGGTACGAAAGAATACAATTGTTGTTGACTTCAGGCAGTGCGAAATTCGACCTTCGATACGACAACTTGAAGGTTTGCTTAAGGAGCAAAGGCATCTTGACATTAAAAGTGTGCATTTACTTCAATGCAATAAGACGAATAATGTTGTTTACATCCAGTTTTATGAAGAGTTGGATGCAATTCAATTCGCAAAAGACAATAACAATGTGCACTATGTGGAGCACGAAAACATTAGGTACAACATTCCAGTATATATGGAAGATAAGGAGCGTCATCGATCCTTATATTCGCAAAACTATGCTCCAATACGGAGGGATTCTGTCTAGTGTAAGAACTTTTTCCCCGGTATTCTAAATGGCGTACGTTTGTTACGCATGCGCTTGAAGAGACCAATACCTTGTTATGTGACTTTCGGTCAGGACACAAAAATCCCGTGCAAATCACTTGTTACTCATGACAATCAGATGGCCACATGTCAATATTTCCCAAAAAGCTGTTCACTACGGTAAGCCATGTAATAAACTGGACAAGGAGACAACCACACCAAAGGTCAACGGTGCTACCTTCACACCAACCTCAAGCAACCCCAGTACACCTGTGACAGTCACCAACAACAGTGAACGAAACGAAACCATCCCACTAGCAACGAAATTAACAACAATACCATGGCAATGGATGACGAGACGAACCACGAACAAACTGCCCCACAATCCTCGCAGGAGGGAAGTGGAAGCTACTCTCCCCCTAGAAAAAGGGTGACAACGAGATCCAATACAAAAAAAATTTCTAGCTAAAGACTCAGCTCAATCGGCGACGTAAAACTAAAAATATTTTTTATAAAAAAAATTATAAATATAAATTTCCTACTGACTTTTGCGTCTCTTTTACAAAAATTTGTAGTAGTGTTTTAGGAACCGATCTCATCGCATTCGGTGGATTGTGGCACGACTAATGGGACAACTATACGTACAATCACCCTACTTAATCTATGCAAAACGAATCTCATTTAACACTCCTGTCAGCTACGGATGGCGCAAGGACAACGGTTTCAACACCCAACAGCAAACATTCGCTTTTCAAATATCGATCAATCAGCATAATTGAACAAAATCGCGTGAAAATATGTCAACTGCACTGCAGTTGCAGTGAAGACCGAGAGACCCGTGCGTGAAGCGAATGACGCACGCAAACATCCTCGCCCTGGTCTGGCATGGCCTACTGAACCAATTCCGATTTCGTCAGCTGTGTCAATCACAAAATATCCGTGCGGCGATAATTTTCGGCAAAATTTTTGCTCCTAGCCTACTACTAATTCGAACTGTAAACGAAGAACCTCACTCGGAGCCCCTTGTCTGAGTGTGTGTGCCGTGTGAAGAATTCAAATTAGGGTGAAAGCCACCAGGTAGAAATCAACAGCAGCAACAGCCCAACGGCTCAACCGTAAACAACCTACAATTTTCGGCCAACCCTGGAAGGTGGCAATCGAGCCACTGCGCGGCTGTTACCGTCGTCGTCGGTCGGCGGTAGTTTTGTTGTTTTTTTTTTTCAATGTTACTTTTCGACATCTTCCCGCTTCAAACAATACGGGCCGGGCCGGCGAAAACGAAAAAAAAAAAAAAACGGAGAGCCCTGGTGGAGTGTCTGGTCAATTTCGCGAAAGGCCACTTTTAAGAAAATTGCCAACCTCTCGCATCGTTTCACCATATATCATTTGATTAATTAGCCTCGTTTCAAGGAAGAAACCAATGGCCGCCGCGGCTCGGTTGGTTCCTCTCTCGGGAACTTTGAACAGTTTGGAACCCGGGTAGATCGGCCCGGAAGGCACGGGGAGAGAAAATCCAATCTCACGAACAAGCGAGCGAAATACCACCTATTAACACGCTTGAACTGAATCTGTAATTTTCATTATCGTGATGACGTGCCGAGTTATCGCACTCTAGCGGCTGGGTTACTGTGTGTATGAGTGTGTGTTCGTATGGGTGCTCGCAAGGACCCGATTGGTACTGGCTTCGGTGGTTTCAAGTGTTCTTCAGGATTTTGGCAGTCGTTAGTGGAACACATCCCCACGAACTAATTTCCGTCTAAACCAGTGCAGCATTCGTAATCCACTTGACACGTTGCCCGATGGTTTGGGGCCAGGCATGTATCCAAGTATCAACTCGTTAATCGTATCACCAGGTCCAAACGATTCATACATAAAACACCTCCAACGCCCAGCCTCGTCGTCCGTCGGCCCGTTGGGGGTTCTTTACATGCCGCCATTTCAGTTCCCTTTGCACATACTCACCGAAACACTGCCACACTCACACACACACACACACGTCTACCACGTTTCTGGATGCACCACCTCACTTAATTTGTTCGTTCTCCTTGTTCGCTTGCCACGGACGTTTCTCCACACGGCCCAATCATTCTTCTTCCCCATCGTAGCAACCCGTGCTCTCTGTCTGTCTGTCTGTCTGTCGGGGAGCGAACAGCGACCGACGACGACGACTCTCCACCACACGCGAGCAGGTTTCCGAGCAAAACAAGAAAGCGAAGATCTTGTCTTCTTTAGCCCCCTGTTCGCCCCCCTCACTACCAGCTTACCTGGCCTAAAAATTCAGAAGGCACATAACGATACAATCTCGCACACACAGCCTCCACCGAAGACGAAGAGCCTCTGAACCATCCGTCGGTCGGTCGGTCGTTCTGCTTGGGCTTTGCAGCTTTTGATGACTATTAGATTTCTGTGCTCTTCCCGGTACTGGCCTGCGACTGTGTTGGTGTCGGCGGTCCGTTTCATGCAAAACTGGATTCCGACAAAACCGGAACCCCCGATGTTGACGGCCGAACACTCGCCGCCAGATTGTGTTCTCAGCAGCGAAGGCTTGCTAGGCTTGCTTGCCCAACGGAATCTCGAAGGCATTAAAACACATGTTCGCCGATTGCACAGGAGGGCGGAACCAGCTGCCTTTGGTAAATGACCATTTGGTGGTAGGTTTTTGGCCCGATAAGCTTCGAGGGTGGTGGGGGGCAACTTATCATTAGAGAGCCGTCCGCAGCTGACGGAACATTAAAATGATGATTACCAAAATTGTAACCTTCGTCGGCGAAGCTCGTCCACATTCTCGAACGGCAGGATATTTGGAACTAAGTGCTATGACCAATCGATAGTTGCTTTTTGCGGGTTGACCTAAATTTTGCATTAGGATAGGAGCCGGGTTGGGAAAATTTGCACTTTGCTTAAGTGAACCAGTGTGAAAATGTACTTTTCGTTGGCACTGTAAGTGCTGTGCTAATTTAGCCATTTTCGGATTGTGTGCTAATAGATGCTTTCAGACCCCAGCTCCCAGCGAGTCCGCAATGTCTCTGAACGGAATTTGAAACTTTTGAAGAAACACCACTCATACCGAATGAATGATGATTTGCAAACCGATCCCCCCCCAACACAACGTTTCGGTAAGTCATTGAGTAACCTTTGCAATAACAAACCAAATTTACCAACTTCCAGTAAACAGTTTGGCCGTTCGAAAAATTGAACCTACTCTGCATCTTCGAGTCCATTAGCAACTCTCTCCTTCACTGTACGTACCGTAATAGAATCATCAATATGATTGCACGCAGAAATACGAACGAAATTTTAACTATTTAGTTTTTCTTACCGCACCTTGCCACCCGGCCGTGTTGAGGGTTTTATGCTCAATAAGCTTTCCGTTCCTTCGTTGGCTTCGGTGCGCTCATTACCCGAAACCCGCTGTTCGCCTCAAACTCAAACGAACCGGACGATCTGCAATGAGGCGGAAGACGGATCAACAGCCTCCTTACCGAAAAACAAAAACAACACCCCAACCGACCCGAGTTTTGAGACCACAGACAAAGGAACAATGCTTCCGCCTAGAACAACATCAGTAACCTATGAACATCAAATTGCAGTCGGTCACAATCGAACCAATTTTAATCGGTGCTCGCTCCGATTGTCTGTGATCTGTACCTTTAGCCGTAGCTGGTGCCGGGAGGAAAGGATAAACCCATCTCATCACCATTCGGAAGCCAACAGCAGCAGCAGCAGCCGTGGCAGTGGCAGAAGTAATTCCAACAGCAATGGCAAGTGTGCTATTATTGCCGATTATTTTGATTTTTGCGCTACTTCAGCCCGAAATGTGCTCGCACTCCGCAACCCACCGCCCACCGAGAGTCCACCACTCAGGCACGAGAAGCACGAAACAAAAATGCCCGCCCAGGGCTCAGACCGAGACTTGGCTTGCTTGGTCGTGTTTGCTTTGGAAATTTCCCCGTGGTACTTAATTTTGTTCAAATTTGAAGCGCAAAACAATAATTAGTAGAACCTTTCTTTCGCTGCTTTCTCACTTTCTTTTTTTTCTCTCGTTTTGTTATTATTATTATGCTGAATGGGCTGTGCAGAAGAGTTTATTTAATGCGCTATTGACGGAAACAGATTGGTTTGGGCGCTATGGGGCGCAAAGAAAACGAAAAACAGCGGCGAGTGGACCAGGTACCGTTGTAAGCCGGAGAAAGAACCGGAAACGCCGAGATGCGGCATTTTTGGGTGATGTGCCGTTGTGTCTGTACGTAATGACGGCTGAAAAGGATTTGCTGCTTTGGTAGGCAAATTTTCATGTACCTCTAAACCATTGAGTACTTGCCGTACTGCGGAGATGAAATCCGTTAGAGGTGAAAACAGCTGGAACATGACTTTTGGATGATTAGCTGAAACCAGAAGATTCAAGCTTATCACAAATGCCGAATGTCTCAGTTATTTATGCAGAATCAACAATTTGATTGTTTTAGCTACATTTTTGTCAAAAATAATATTCCAAGACTTATAAACGAAATAGTTCCGCTGCGATAACGCCGCCGATAAAAAGTTGAGCATGAAAAAATCAACTCAGAAGTGGGAATCGAAACCGCAACATTTTGTTGATTTGATTTTCAGCAAACAAAAAAAAACTAATAATTGATTTGATTTTTATCAACTAAAACCCAATTATGCAAACTTATCAACTGTGCAACGTCTTGCCTCTGTATCGTCATCCCGCATCATGCATTGAGTTCCGTCTTTGAGGTAGTTTTATCGCCAATTTTCATTACTGCTATATCATTCGTGTGTCTTTTTACCAATCAGTTCTTTGTTAAATATCGACAAAGATTTCGCCTGAGTAAATCAGTTTTCTTTTCTTACTTTGCGGTGAAGCCTCTTTCGGAAATTTACCCTGTACAGGAATGAGTAGAACTGAATTGTGAATATCTCTTCTTGTACTCCACGCAACAACACCGATGAAAATATCTTCAGCTTACGATAACAGTATTCAACAGAGTTTACCAGAGATAGAGAGTCTCAAATGTTTGGTATAAATGAAAGCATCGGAAGGGGAAACTTCTGGTGATAATTGCCTTTCTCGTACACACTTAAAAAAAACCCTGTGATTTTACATCTTATTAGATGCACATAAATGGAGCGTCGTAGCTCACGCAAATTTACGTCGAAGAACGTTTAATATTGTGTCTAAAACTCCATGCCATGAAATTCATTGAAATAAAAAAAAACAGTTAACAGATCGGCTGAAAAGTTCGTATCGTTTCTATGAGAGGGCGCCACCAGAATTAAATCCATACCATTTTCAGTTAGTACCAACCTTCAAAAGATACGTGTATAAATTTGACAGCTGTCTGATTATTAGTTTGTGAAGCTACTTTTGTTATTGTGAAAAAAATGGACAAAAAGGAATTTCTTGTGTTGATGAAACACTACTTTTTGATGAAAAAAAGTGCCGCCGATACCAAAAAATGGCTTGATGAGTGTTATCCAGAATCTGCACCGGGCGAAGCAACAATTCGTAAGTGGTTTGCAAAATTTCGTACTGGTCATATGAGCACCGAAGACGATGAACGCAGTGGACGTCCAAAAGAGGTTGTTACCGATGAAAACGTGAAAAAAATCCACAAAATGATTTTCAATGACCGTAAAGTGAAGTTGATCGAGATAGCTGACACCCTAAAAATATCAAAGGAACGTGTTGGACATATTATTCACGAATATTTGGATATGAGAAAGATATGGCTTTGTGCAAAATGGGTGCTGCGTGAGCTCACAATCGATCAAAAACAACAACGAATTGATGATTCTGAGCAGTGTTTGGAGCTGTTGAATTGCTCCCTCATCCACCGTATTCTCCAGATTTGGCCCCCACAGACTTTTTTCTGTTCTCAGACCTCAAGAGAATGCTCGCTGGTAAAAAATTTAGAAGCAATGAAGAGGTAATCGCTGAAACTGAGGCCTATTTTGAGGCAAAGACGGTTTCTACGAAGTTCCAGGATTTCAGACTCAAAACTCAGTTCCAGGGCTTGTATTATGAATCCTCAAACGAACGAAGCAACAAAAAACATCTGCTGTGAACACTTCGCTTGACATAGCTGAATGAGAGACCTATATTAGAGAGAAACTGGAAGCATGAGAGTATATGCTACTGAGCAGACCAATTCCCCTTACCAAGTCTGTCTGTGCTCTCAGCCTCAGTTAACACATGAACTAAGCAATCCATGAAAATGTAATGAAATGAAGGGTTCGCTCTCGTTAGTATTGTATGAGAAAGAATACCTTGCTTCACGGCGTGCTACAAGACGCGAAGCAAAGTCATATAGGTAATGTTTACGGTTTATTTTTAAAGTGTAGGTTTACAGAAATCACTTTTAACATAATGTTCGCATTCCAAGACCAAATTTGATCACATTTCAAACATACTTTAAACATTTTATAGCAGAAATTTTGCATTTGAGCCCATTTTCAGAACGATCAATTTGTTTCTTGGCAGTTTACACTGTGTACATATCCTAGAAACATCAAAAGCAATGTTCTTTAAATTAATATTCATCGGAAATTAAAATTGTGAATCAAGTTTTCTCATAGGCATCTTCAATATGAGAACCGTTCATCAAATGCTAACCTCACGAAGCATACTCATCAGCTGGCGCGCACATCTTCTGGAACTAATGAACGAACGAAGCAGCTTTCCTTGCTTGGGTTGCGCTGTGAATTCTACCAGACATACGAATGTGTGTGAATAGCGCCAGATGGTGAAATCCTATTGTTAATATTCATTGCTTCAATTTGCTAGCCCTGCTCAGTTCCAGTTCCAAATCTAGAATTGAGGTTTATAATTTGAGTCAGTATCTATAATTGAGTAAAAAGATTTAGGCTCATTACCCATTTTCAACGTTCTGAATATATCTTCAAACTCTGCTTCAAGCCTATATAATTTAGTCCCAACTCAGTTTCAAAATCCACATCAAGAATTAATTTCTAGAATTCAGTTCCAGTGTACACACTCTTAGAAAAAATAAAATTTCCGCTTGACTTGTAAATGCAAGCATTCCGAAATTAATTCGACGATGACACAAAACTGATAAAAATATTTTGTGATTTTACATCTATTTTCATGCACATATTTGGAGTAGGCAATTGAATGGAAATTTACATTACAAAACGAAGCGGTTTGAAAATATACAGTCTTGTTCAGTAGAAATCTAAATGAATTTTAATGTAATTTTACATTAATCATGGTTTTAAATCAAACTTTCGTTTCATCTGATGTCTATTTCATAGTACTATCGGCTTACATGTCGTGCAAGTTTCATCTTTTCTTTCTGTGAATATTACATCTATTGACATGTAAAAATTTCGCTTCGTTCGGCACGTCAGTATAGCGGTTCAAATTGAACTGCCGAGTTTTGTATAATGCAGTTCAATTTGAGCTACTAGGCACTGATGAGTCAAATCGATGTACATTTTAGTTAAACGAACTGTGAAGTTAAAGATATGACTCATCTTTACATGCTTTGAATTGTAAATTTAAGTGAATACACTCCTGTTATGTACATCTATTAAGATGTAAATTTACACGATTTTTTCCAAGTGTGCAGGCTCTGAATTTCGTTTCTGGTTCAGAATTCAATTCCATTTCTAGAACTCAATTTCTGCATCCTGGTCCAGAATCCAGATCCAAGTCCAGAATGTATTCCCAGTATTCAGGTTCGAATTTCAGCTAGAGGTCCAGATATCAGTTCTATAATCTACACACTTAGAAAAAAAACCCTGTGATTTTACATCTTATAAGATGCACATAAATGGAGCGTCGCAGTTCATTCAAATTTACGTCAAAGAATATTTAATATTGTGTCTAAGACTCAATGACATGAAATTCATTGAAACAAAAAAAAAAAGAACACTGATAGCAACCGCCGCGAATTCAGTTCCAGAACTCAGTTCCATTTGTAGAATTTAGATCCAGAATTATTCCAGGTATTTAGTTTTGTTCAGAATTCACTTCGAAGTTCAGAGCAAAATCCCAGGATTCGGGCATATAAATCAGTTCTAGTTGCAAATCTAGAACTAAGGTTCAGAATTCTTATCTATGTCTGGAATTCAGTTGCAGAATTAAGGATCAGAACTCATTTTCAGAATCTAGATTCCGACTTAGGTTTCAGAATTCAGGCTCGTAACTCGATTCCAGACTAAGAATTCAGTTTTAGATACAAATCTCAATTCCAAAATACAGTTCCTAAATTCATCTCTAGAGCTCAGTTCCAGAATACGAGTACTGAAATTAGTTCCAAAATTTAGGTCCAGAATTTTGTTCCTGGTTCAGAATTCAGTTCCATCTCTAGAGCTTAGTTGCAGAATCCAGATCTTGAATTTATCTTCAGTATTCAGTACTGAATTCCAAGGCCTGAATTTATCTCCAGTATTCAGGTTCGGAACTCAGCTTCAGATCCAGACCTCACTTCTAGAATGTAGATCCAGAATTAAGTTTCATTACCGGAATTCAATTCCAGAATCTAGGATAAGAATTTTAATCCAGGTCTTGTATTTTGTACCAAAATCCAAGTGCAGAATTCTGTTCGAAGTTCAAAATTTAGTTAAAGAAATCTGGTTCAGAATTCAGTCCTAGAATCGAGATTCTAAGTATAGTTCCAAGTCTAGAATTCAGTTCGACGTTAAGAATTCAGTTCCAGGTCTATAAAATGATTCCAGGATTTGGGTTCAGAACGCACTTCCTGGATCCAGGTTCTGAATTTAGTTTCAGAATCGAGGTCCAGAATTTAGGATCAGAATTTAGTTCCATTTCTAAAATTAAGTTACGGAATTCAGGTTCAGAATTAATTTCAGGAATCCTGGTCACGAATATTGTTCCAGAATCTAGCTGCAGAACTCAGTGCAAAATTCAGAATTCAGATTTCAGTTACAGTATTTAAATTTAAGTTCTAGAATCTGGTTCCATAGTCAGTTTCACTATGCAGGTTCAAAACTCACTTCCAGCATTTAGAATCGGAGTTCAGTTCCCGAATTATGCTCCATTTCTAGAATTTAAGCTCAAAATCCAAGTATTTGTTTCAGGTCTAGAGCCGTTTTTTTTTCGAATTCAGCTCGAAATCCACAATTTGGTTCCAGAATTTTGTTTCTAAATCCAGCTTCTGAATTCAGTTCGTAAAAATATTTAACTATGAAGTTAAAGATATGACAATCTTTACATGCTTTAAATTGTAAATTTAAGTGAATTGCGAAGCTCCTGTTATGTGCTTCTATTACGATGTAAATTTACACGATTTTTTCTAAGTGTACAGGTTCTGAATTTAGTTCCTGGTTTAGAACTCAATTCCATTTCTAGAACTCAGTTTCTGCATCCTGGTCCATAATCCAGATCCAAGTCCAGAGTGTATTCCCAGTACTCAGGTTCGGATTTCAATTCTAGAATCTAGGTCTAGTATTCAGGTTAAAAACTTCAGTTCCATTTCTAGAATACATATCCAGAAAGATTTTGTTCCAGGTCTCGAATTTTATTCAGAAATCACTTCGAAGTTCTGATCATAGTCCCAGATTTCAGTTACAGGATCAAAATTCATTTTCAGGATCTAGATTCCGAATTAGGTTTCAGAATCAAGCTCCAGAGCTCATAATTTAGTTCCAGAATTCCCGGTTAAATATTCGGTTTCAGGTCCAAATCTTAGTTCCAAAAACCAGGTCCTGAATTTATCTTTAGAGCTCACTTCAAGAATACTAGTATTGAATCTAGGTTCTGAATTTAGTTCCTGGTTCAGAAATCAGTTCCAACTCTGGAGTTCAGTTACAGAATCCAGGTCTTGAATTTATCTTCAGTATTCAGGTTCGGAACTCAGCTTCAGTTCCGGATCTCACTTCTAGAATCTAGATCCAGAATTAAGTTTCATTTCTAGAGCTCAATTCCAGAATCCAGGATAAGAATTTCAATCCAGGTCTTGTATTTTGTACCAAAATCCAAGTGCAGAATTCAGTTCGAAGTTCAAAATTTAGTTAAAGAAATCTGGTTCAGAATTCACTCCCAGAATCGGTATTCAAAGTTTAGTTCCAAGCCCAGAGATCCGTTCCTGAAACGAATCTAGCTTCAGAATTCAGCTTGAAATTCAGAACTCAGTTCGAAATTCAGAATTCAGATTTCAAGTACAGTATCTAGAATCTAGTTCCATAATTCAGTACCATGTCTAGGACTCAGGTTCCAAAATGCAGGTTCAAAACTCACTTCCAGAATTAAGAATTAGAAACCAGTTTCAGAATGATGTTCCTTTTCTAGAATTCAGATTCAGAACCAAGGTCGAAAATTTTATTCCAGATCTAGAGCGATCTCTCAGAATTTCGTTTCTGAATCCAGCTTCAGAATTCAGTTCCAGGATTCAAGTTCAGACCTCACTTCCAGAAGCCAGGGTTCTGAATTTATTTCCAGGAACAGAATTTTGTTCCAGTATTCAGATTCACAAGTAAATTCGAAATGCAGAGTTCAGTGTCGGAACTCAGGTTCAGAATTCAGTTACAGGTCCAAATCTCAGTTCTAAAAAAACAGTTCTTGGATTCAGTTCCAAAACTTAGGTTAGAAACACACTTCCTAAATTCTGTTCAAGAATTCAAGTTCAGAACTCAGTTCAAGAATCCAGATTCAGAATTTAGTTCCACGTCTAGGATGTTGTTTCAGAGTTCAGTTCGAAGTTCAGAATTTAGATCCAGGTCCAGATCACAGCTCTAGAATCTTGTTCCAGAGCTCAGTACCATATCACGAACTCAGCTTCAAAATTCAAGGTCAAAACTCACTTCCCGAATTTAGAATTACTTTTCAGTTCTAGACTTATGTTCCATTTCTAGAACTCAGTTCCAAAAACTAGGTGATGTATTTTTTATCAGGTATAGAATTTATTTTTAATCCAGATCCAGAATTCAGTTCGAAATCCAGCATTCAGGTCCGGAATTCAGGAACCAGAAGGTTCAGAGTTTTGATCTCTAATTCAGGCTCAGAATTCAGTGCTAAAATTTGGTCTCAGAATTCAGTTTCAGTTTCAGGATCAGAATTCAGCTCCATATTTCAGGTTCAGATTTCATTTCGAAGTTTGAAAACCAGGTCCAGAACTCAGGTACTAATTTCAGTTTCTGGTCCTAGTCTTCTTACTTGAATTCAGATTCAGATTCAGCTCGAGAATTCAGCTCCACAGTTTAGTTCTATTTTAAAAAGTCAGTGTCGGAGTCCAGCTTCAAAATGCATTTCTGGAATTCAGGTCCAGAATTTAGTTCCACATCTAGTTGCTCCAGAATCTAGCTTCAGAATAGTTCGTAGCTCAGAATTTAGTTTTCAGGTCTGGATCTCAGTTCTAGAACCTAGTCTGGTCCCTGGTCCGGATCTCAGTTCTAGAACCTAGTTCAAGAATTCAGGTTACTCTGGTTCAAAGCTCAATTCTAGGAGGCAGGATCAGAATTCAGTTTCAAAAATGTTCCATTTTTAACGTTGAGTTTAAGAATCCAGGTCTAGAATTTTGTTTTAAATTGCAGCAGCAGAATTCACTTTGAAATCCAGTTCCAAAATTCACTTTGAGTTCCAGAATTTTTGATTTTAGTTCCAGACTCTAGCTGTAGAGTTAAGATCAAAGTCCAGAACGCAGTACTGAAACTCAGGATCAGAATCAGTTACAGCTCTAGAATTTCCAGAATTCAGTTTCATGTCTAGAATTCCGTTCCGGATTACAGGTTCAGAATTCATTCTCTGGATTCAGGTTAAGAACTCAGTTAATAATCCTGGTTCAGAATTTCGTTCGAAGTTCATAAAACAGTTCCTGAATTCCGGTTCAGAATCCATCTCCTGATTCGGAAACTCAGCAGCTCTAGAAAGCAGGGTCAGAATTCCGTTCCAGTTCCAAAATTCAGTTTCATCTCTAGAACTCAGGTTCAGAAGTCCCTTCAAGAATGCAGAATCAGAATTAAGTTCCAGAACTCGATACTAGAAGCCAGGTTCAAAATTCAAGCTCAGGAAATAGGTTTAGGTTCAGAATTTGTTCCGAAGCTCAGCTCCAGAATTTAGTTCGCAGTCCAGAACTCAGCTCCGAAATTCAGCTTCAGAGTTCAGTTTCAGGTCCAGATTTTAGTTCTAGAATTTAGATGCATAATCCAGTTCCATAATCTAGATCCAGAATTCTGCTGGACCGATATTCACAAAATTAGATTAAAAATAAAGGTTTTATGAACGTGCAAGTAGTATTGAATTCTTTTCGAACACGATTCCCTTAGAAGACGTCGTGAATTAGGTTCAAAATCTGCGGAACCAGGTATCCAAACAGTTCAAATTTTTAGCTGTTAATAGTTTATGGACAACAAACTCTCTTTGATTTCCGTTTACAGATGCACCAGAGGTACTAGTCAAAGTAGGTCGAAATGGAACTCACTTTTCCGGAAAAAGTTAAACCGATTTTCACAAACTTATATTCGTATAAGAGGTACTATCGTTTCTTATTAAATTTGACCCGAATTTGCTTCCGGATCCTTAATTACAGGATGATAAATGAGTGATGAATATATCAATCTGTGATTTAAGTGACGAAGCAAAATATGCACCAAATATATAAACTTAATCTTGATCTTGTTTCCGGTTCTACAAGCATTAGATGCAGGGAACAAAAATTTTCGAAATGGGACATTGATTTCGCGGTAATTTCATTTTGGAAAGTCTGTAAATTATGAAGAGTTTTCGCAAAAAATGAAACTCTTAGAGGCCTTCAATAAAGCTGTTGACGAAATAAACACAATATCACAATCAATTCAAAGAGTAGTGAATTAACGAAAGTATTGTCGAATGATCAAGACTCAATACTCAAGATTTTAACATCATTATTGATAGAGTGATGGAAAATGACCGAGTGCATTCAGCCGGTATTATTATTATTAATAAAGGATTGATAATGTTAAATATTGTCAATAATATTGTCCCGTGTAAAATGGCCCTTACGCGATACAATACTATTATCAATAGAAAGAATATTGACAATACTATTCAACGTGTAGTGGAAACTTCATCGGATTAATGAAAATAATATCAATCTAATATCAATCTTTCAATACGGGAAGTTCCACAAAGAAGACTGTTTATTATGTGCATTCAACTCATCTCTAAATTCTTCGAATGTCGTTTGCAACACTTAAGAATGTCTACGCTTGGTTTTCTCGGAAAATGCGAGAAAAATTACCACGTCAATTGAATTAATGCATTGAAACAATATTGATAACATTTTTGCTTAAATATAATACTGTTTTAAGCAGCCATTACACGTGACAATATTATTGTCAATCCAAAGTATTGTCAATACCATCAATCCAATTGGCTTGATAACTTGAGTTCGAGTTTGTCGAGAAATTCAAGCGTTTGGCGCTTTAAATATTGCAAATGAATATTAAAATATTGAGAGAAGAGTTCATTGCACATATTTGACAGTTACTTCTCTGGAGAGAAAGTATTGTCGGGTTGATGAGCAGTTTTGATTTTTTGACAATATTTTCGTCAATCCAATGAAGTTTCCATTACACGTTCAAACGTATTGCCAATACCCCTTGTATTGACGATAATATTGTCCCGTGTAAGGGCCGCTTTATATGAAGGCCGCCACCGAAGCAGCGTGCTTTCAAACCAGTGAAGCGCCTACTAGACTAGAATTAATTTGTGGCATAGACTTTTCAAGCGCAGAAAAGCATCGTCAACTTTGATCTCAACGGATTGAAAGTTAGCATTTCACACGAAAGTCAGTGAATTCAGTAGACGTTTCAATACACTCAAGCAAACCAATTCTTCGATGAACTCTGAGAATCAAATTTCATTTCTCAACAAAGTACTCAATCAAACGGTTTTGAATAAGCAACGGACTAAGATATTCTAGTACAATGCACATTATGAGAAATTGTTAACGAATTCACACAAACTTCCAGTGCACAATGGGATAGAAAAAAGCATTTACTTCCACAAATTGTATTGCTACTTAAATCTGTCTTCATATGTAATTCATACAAAACTGCTAATCTTCATTTCTCAGGGTTTTGATCATTAATAACCTACATCGTATGCACTCAACTGCACATTTCAATGAGAATCGCATAGATTTAGCGCATTTGTTAAAAGATTCACACATTTTATCAACGAAGATTCCGTTTTTTTTTCTCTCTCTCTTTTCAAGCGTTGACAAATTGCCGTCAGTGAGTTGCGGTTGTGAGAAAACCCAAACCAACAAACTGTGAGGGGATGAAGAAGACCCAGCTTATCGCCCTTTTTGTTGATATTCTTAATAGCAGAACCGAAACTGTGTTGATTTTGAATCTCTAAGATGAGAACACGCCGGAGGGCAGATTGGAATTTCACTCAGCTGCGGAAGATGAACCCGATAGTGTTGTGATTTTCGCTTTTAATTCCCCGCCAGCACAAACGAGGCCAGCATCAATCACATTAGCGATAATCAAATCGTTTTCCCTGTCAGAGCAAAGTGGTTCCGTTTGTGCACTTTTTCACAACTTTAACCACCAACTGCCGGTATTGGGATAGCCAACAGAGACACACAAGTGTCTGCCCGTTTGATTTCATCATTCAGACCCGAGACTCCGAGACAGAGAGAGCCGGAAAAGTTGGAAAAGTCGATCAAAGCAGTGCAAACCCCCTCTAGAGCTTGGCCCCCGGTCGGAGCGCAGCGCAACGCAACGCAGTCAACCATTCCGGCTCTCTGTCGCAGTCAATTTTCCACGTATGACGATTGCGAGCAAAAGCACATAAGCATTAGTCACGAAGTTACGGGTTTAATCTACGTCAGATTGAATTTCCCCCGGCGCGACAACTAGCTTGTCAAAGTGACACCGTTATCCGCCGTGCCACCAACGAAGGCCATTAAACTTGCCAACCCTGTCTAGAGCCGCCGCGCTGTGCCTACTTCGGTTTTTGCCGGTTGATTGTGCGATGCGGCGATGCGTCGAAGGCGTCTGAGCTCACGTCTCTGTCTAAAAAGGCACAACCAAGTGTTGACTGGTTTGCATGTGTTTGTGTGTATTTGGGCGCGTGGAAAATGTGCATTCGATCGTGCATTCTCACTTGCATACACACACACACACCCAACCATACTCACCGAGTCGTACCGTCAACTTCAGTCGCCGGAAAATGCGCTGGTAATTTTTACATGGAAAAGTTGTTCTTCTGGGGGCTTCGTGAGCCTGTCGAGCCGTGCGACTGCCGTCAAAACTGAATCTGAAGCGGCTGCAGTCGGGTTTGACATCCACTATCAAGTGCAGTGTGTAGAAGTGGGACTGCATTCGAGTCATAAAACAATCCCTCCGACATGTAAATCATAAAGTTGTAACCGGGACCGAACCGAACCGAACATGTTGGGCGGAAAATTCTTTCCTCGGAAACGGGCATTTCAGTTCGAGAGGGGGGGAGGGGGGGTTTGAGGAAAGAAAGAGCGGTACGAGCGGGTTGGTCTGCTGCTGATGGTAAATGTCACCAAAAGTGCTACTGTGCTGTGCCGGTGCCTTCGCTTCGCTGGAACCAATGCTGGAAAGCCCGAAGGAAAGGGCCCGAAGCTAGGGGAGAAATTGTAACTGATACAAAACGACGAATCGACCCCAGGGTACTGGTTTCGGGGAAGGAGGGGGGGGGGGGGGGAGGTACAACGGAGCGGGTCGTAGGTGGCAGCGGTATCAACTTCGTTCCGAACTTTGCACAAAGGAACACCAGGAGAAAGAGAACGGTCGAAACGGAATCTAATCGAACGATAAAAAAAAAGAGTTCCTCGGTTTGTACTCGGGACTCTCGGGTATTCCGTCGAGACGAGCGGGCCGAAAACAAATGAAAAGGAGACTGATTATGCATTCCTCCGCCTTGTGGACTGGTAGCAGATAACAAAGGAATTGTTCTCCGTTTCGGTTTCCACCGACTTCCGTAGAAGGCCATGGCATTCCCGGGAAAACTCGTCGACAAACGTCGGCAACGGGCGGCAGATTTATTTTTGCATTTATGGTCATTTGACCGGCAGTAACCCTTGGCCTTTTTCTTGCCTCTTCTTGTCGGATTTTCGGGAGTGCAGTCTACCAATCTGCTATCGTTTCCCAAACGAAAACAGTATTCGAACCCGGCACCCCGAAACCAAAGTCAGTCAAGTCACACACGCGTTTCTAGCCATTCCTCGGCTGAACAGATTTTTTTTCCTTCTTCTTCTTCTTCCTCTACCTCCTGAAAAAAAAACTGGTGGGATGGTGATTTAGTCAGTTGAGACTCGTTTTGTAGCCACTTCTCGCCACCTTGCACAAAGATAGACTTCAACTGATATATTTCCTGCCATTCAGACATCCCGTTTCAAGCCGGGGGAAAGAAACCAAAAAAAAAAAAACAAAACAACTGCCGAGATGCTGTGAGTGTGAAATTTTCGTAGGCTTCGGTTAGCATCATAACCAGCGCAGCCCATCGTCAGTCGCCGTGGCCAATCTAACTGGGTAAAGGTAAAACTAGATCGATTCGTTTGCTAGGAGTGGTGTTCATACACGGTGCAGCCGAATTCCATTCCGAAAACTTCGGAAAAGTTCTATCTAGTGGGGTTCGGTTTGAACAAAACTAAGCGGCAACATGACTAAATAAAATCGCAATTGTCTTTACCCGGCGAGTAGTAGAGCGAAAATTGAGCCGTTGATTGTGTATAGCTGTGATTGCTACTTGCGATATAAGGTCCATCAGAAGGCAGGCTTAGAGTAGAGTCTTATTAGTTTGATACTGTTTTCCTGTCGAGTTATAATTATTTCAAATTTTCCTCGGTTCAAAGTTAGATCGTTTTTGAGAAAATAATGATGATAAATGGTAGCCGATGGTAGCCGATGATAGTGCAGGATAATTTCGTTTGGAAAAGATTTTTAATAGTGATTTGGCATTTTCCAACATCTTCAACAGCAAATATGATGGTATTGGTGATATCTGCTCGCTCATTTGGGTCAAAATTGGGAACCCCTTGGTTATAATGGGTTAATACCTAGTCGTTTTTCGAGCCTCGGTCGCAAGTCCGGGTTTAACATCATTTGCATTAATATTGTAAACGGCAATCGGAATATTTTCCGATTGAAATTATTTAACTTTGTAAACTGCGTGTGAATCTCGGCACTAATTTGTTAAATTTGTTGAATAGTCTAAAGTGGCGTGTGTGTGTGTGGAAATTTGGTGCTCGGGGCAAAATAAGAGTTTCTCTGCCCCCATCGTTGGATTAGTGAGCAAAAAACAAGCAAAAATCCGGAAATCCGCAAAGATCTTCGACGAGAAAAAAAAGACTTTGTCGCCCCCTTTAAATGTTGCGCCCGGGGCGATGGCCCCTTTGCCCTCCCCCTAGGTACGCCACTGATATTCTACATGACGGAGTAAAGATAGCCGGATTCATAACCTAGATCGATTTGATGGACACGCAGTATTTTAACCAAATTATCGTCACAGTTCCAATACGCTTTTTTAGTATTTTAAACTAACTCAAATCCTAAATTTGATCCTGCCAGTAATACGTGACTCTCAAAACACTCGAGTGGAGTAGCGAAAGCTAACAAACTTAAATCTCCAGTGTCTTCGCCAGTGTTGGTGATTGCCGAAAATTGGACAGAAGCTGCTATATTGCTATCTATATTGTATACAACATTTTCAATTCGGTAGAAGATGCTACAAGAACTCGTGTCTCTCAATGCATGAACCGCGAGAGAATTTTTCTTCATTTCTTCGCTCCCCTTCATACTCTGAGTATTTCACGCCCTTAAAAAAAATTTCAGTCTGATAATGATCGTTGCTGTGTGGAATTTCCCAAGAGAGAATCGCAAGTTGACAATTATTGCAGAAAATCGAATTGATGATTCAACTTGATGATTCTCATACTATTTTGCAATATTTCAAAACCCTTGTGTGGAGCATTCACAGACATTTTCCTAGACACAACTTATACAAAGGTTATATGCATATAGTTAGAATAAACGGCAATAGTAAAATGATTCTATCGCAATTATCAACTGCCTGTATAGAATCGGATCACGGAACGAGAATAAGCGACCGTTTGTTGCTTCAGAGAGGATCCCCACAGCAGCGTGCTAACCTTTGATTCTCAGAAATGTCATCGAGAGAAATTCGCTCTCGCACTGGTGTCGATTCTATGTTAAATGAGCCATGCCGGGTTTTTTGTTGCTGCGATGATATCCGTCTCTCTTTGATGGTACTGATCCAATCGTGTGAAGAGTTGCCAGTGAGCGTTCTTTGATACGATAAAAGCCATCATTGGAAAGACCTGCTTCAATCCACCTAGTGGTAAAATGTTACTTGGATGATTTTGCACGTATTACTCATATTTTCATAAATATTACTAAGAGATTCTTCATAAAACTTTTCATTTAATCTTCAGTAAAAGCAAAAAAAGTTTATCCTGGCATAAAAATGTATAACCTTTTCAATTTATAAACAATGTTCTGTAAAATTTAGAAGATTTTTTGTTGTTTATTATTGCACAGTCGCTCTTAAACGAAGGTTTCCAAGTTTAAGCCTTCATCACCATGTAATTCCACAACCGGAAATCGGATCCGGATAAAATTTATGAATATTCTCAACCTCTACAATACAACTAAAATAATAACACCGTCCATATGAATCTAAGTTTATAATAATCGAATCTATAAAAAAGCGGATTGAGCTCCGTTTAGAAATTCAGGACTAATATTATACCAAAAACTGGACTTCGGTGTAACTAAAATGAAATTATTTAGCCACTTGTCATCAAGGTCTGCGAACTAGATCAATTTATGAACAATGTTTAAGGGAATTATAGTTCCTTATACGATCATTTATGAAAAAACACTCATAAAATTAAATGTTTTCTTCTAATCTCCATGTTATTCCGGAACCGGAAGTCGTATCAAGAAAAAGTTAAAGAATGTTGTATGCTTGTCATTACTTTTCATTTTAATCCAAGTTTGGGAAAATCGGTTCCGCCATTTTTCGGGAAAAGTTGGTCCACAAATATTCATTTTTTGCACATATCACCCGGTAATTTCGGAACCGAAGGTTAGATTCGAATAAACATCATAAGCTACACGTTGATTGCGAACGGTAGCGATTGATACTATCGATATGAGGTTGAACGGTACAGCAAAAGACTGTCCCAGAAAGTATGGACGCAACCAAAAACCACTGCCATTTCGCAATGGTTCAGAATCTGTCAATTTTTATGGCTGCGTCCTGTTGTTTACACTCTTCTCTAACCACTTGTGCCGTTGTTTATTCGTTTTCATTAGTTTGTTTCGAAATGCGTGGACTTTCAGCAGAACAACGTCGAAAAATTGTGTAGAAAATGGTGCACAGAACGCGGACTGTCACTGAGACAGGTAGAAAAAATGGAAGAAGTAAGAGAAAAAGCCGTGCGAAATGCAATCAGGAAGTTCGGTGAGGGGTCGAAAAAAAAGGTCCTGCTAACCCTCAGTTGGATAAACGTATACTGAAGGCGTTCGAGCAAAAGAGGGAGGTTTCAGTTCGGGATGTGGCCAAAAAAGTGGGCACTTCGAAGTCAAATGTTCTTCGTGCTAAAGAACGTTTGAATCTTCGAACCTATAAGAAGCAGAAACAACCAAAACGTAGTCCGAAACAAGAAGCATCGATCAGGGCGAATGTTCAAAAGCTGTACAATACGATTCTTGCTGGAAATTTGAACTGCATAATCATGGACGACGAAACCTACGTGAAACTCGATTACAAATCCTTGCTGGGACCACAATATCATACGGTGCGAGAAGGGCAAGTGTTAAACCAGTCCGAGACATCGGTTGAAGACGAAAAATTTGTTAAGAAAGCTATGGTCTGGCAAGCAATTTGTAGCTGCGGTAAGATTTCGAAACCCTTCATCACCACTGCCTAAATGAACAACGAAATAACAGATCGGCTGAAAAGTTCGTATCGTTTCTATGAGAGGGCGCCACTAGAATTAAATCCATACCATTTTCAGTTAGTACCAACCTTCAAAAGATACGTGTATAAATTTGACAGCTGTCTGATTATTAGTTTGTGAGATATTGCATTTTGAGTGAAGCTACTTTTGTTATTGTGAAAAAAATGGAAAAAAAGGAATTTCGTGTGTTGATAAAACACTACTTTTTGATGAAAAAAAGTGCCGCCGATACCAAAAAAACTACAAGGATCAGCCTCTTGGGGTTGTTCGATCCAATAATGTGGAACAAGGCAACCAAAATTTCAAATGATTGACATTTTCAATTAATCGTCACACTTTTGAATCCGCGAATTCACAAGAGTCTGCTTAGATTGATCCTTATTAGGAATCAACACCGAACACGCGAACCCAGAATATAGACTCTATTTATCGTGATTTGTATTTGTTTCGTAGCCGACGAAATTACATCAATAGCCCAAATGTATGCAATTAAATGCTTGTACATGCTTTCGATACGGATATCGATTTTTAAGGACTATTCACACATTTCAGTTCCGCGACGGTTCAGTGAAAGTGCCTTCAGTGCGCCGTCAGTGTTCTTTTTTATCGGAACCCTTCCGTTCCGTTTCCGTGCTGTTTCCTTGCATTGACCAACCAGAGCGCTGCTTTCCCTTTGATATATCGCTTACTCCTTCAAAACCGTCGACTATGGCAGGGAAATCCGGTATGCCGGAGATTTTTTGCAGCCAAAATAGGACACTGCTAGCTATTAATCAACATTTCAATGATATAAAATTAAAAATACATGGCTATGAACATACAAATCAATACGTAGAAATATGTTCAATCAAATGGTGACATAATATTAATAATTGATACAAAATTGACTGAGCTGTAATTGTTCAAAACCTGACCACATTTCTACGTGTATTTTTCTTGAGTTTCTAGTTTGCACCACTATATAGAAAACAAAAATGTGTTCCACATTAAAATGGCTTGATGAGTGTTATCCAGACTCTGCACCGGGCGAAGCAACAATTCGTAAGTGGTTTGCAAAATTTCGTACTGGTCATATGAGCACCGAAGACGATGAACGCAGTGGACGTCCAAAAGAGACTGTTACCGATGAAAACGTGAAAAAAATCCACAAAATGATTTTCAATGACCGTGAAGTGAAGTTGATCGAGATAGCTGACACCCTAAAGATATCAAAGGAACGTGTTGGACATATTATTCACGAATATTTGGATATGAGAAAGCTTTGTGCAAAATGGGTGCCGCGTGAGCTCACAATCGATCAAAAACAACAACGAATTGATGATTCTGAGCAGTGTTTGGAGCTGTTATATCGAAATAAAACCGATTTTTTTCGTCAATATATAACAATGGACGAAACATGGCTCCATAACTTCACTCCGGAGTCCAATCGACAGTCAGCTGAGTGGACTGCACGCGATGAACCGAACCCAAAGCGTGACTCAACACTCAACAATCGGCCGGTAAGGTTATGGCGTCTGTATTTTGGGATTCGCATGGTATAATTTTCATCGACTACCTTGAAAAGGGAAAAACCATCAACAGTGACTTTTTCCTGTTCTCAGACCTCAAGAGAATCCTCGCTGGTAAAAAATTTAAAAGCAATGAAGAGGTAATCACTGAAACTGAGGCCTACTTTGAGGCAGAGGACAAATCGTACTACAAAAATGGTATCGAAAAGTTCGCCTCTGATGGCAATTATGTTGAATAATAAAAACGAATTTTGGCAAAAAAATGTGTGTTTCTATTAAACGATACGAACTTTACAGCCGAACTGTTATACATCAAGGAATGTTTACAAAAAACGACTTCTACCCATGATTCGAAGCCACAAGGATCGTGTTGTATTCTGGCCAGATCTTGCTTCTTGCCACTACTCGAAATCAACGGTAGAATGGTATACTACCAAAAATGTCACTTTCGTCCCAAAAGACATGAATCCACCAAATTACCCACAACTTCGACCAATTGAGGAATTTTCGGCATTAGTGAAGGCACATCTTAGGAAACATGTCTCGGCAGCCGAAACCATTCAACAGTTCGAAAAAGATTGAAAAAATTGTCAACACTTGTCGCCAAGAAGTCTGTACGGAATTTAATGAGGAACGTTCGCAAGAAGGTGCGCCAGCTAGTCTACAATGGCTAAGTTGCAAAAGTTGAGAATAATATTCTCTTGCTGTAGTCTAATATTATCAGTATATCGAATAAAATTTGAATATCTTACATTTGTGAATTATTTACAGCGAAATCAAAGTGCGTCCATACTTTCTTTAGTCTTTAGTTTTTTAACTTGGGAGGCGAACTACCACAAGAAAAAATCTGAAAATAATTCAAATAACAGCTCTGTTCCTTTCCTTAGAAAGACAACTCACGATGTGATTAATTAATCATAAATTCAAGAAACCACATTTCTTAATTTTTCAATTTTTCGCTTCATAGAATCGTTAATTCCATGTACAACTCTCGCCATTGTTTTTGGACAGAGAAAACATACTTCAGCCCCAGCGCTCTGGCAACCAAGACACCAGTTAGCCTACTGCGATCTACGACCGTCAGACGACGGAACCTTTCTTCCCGATCCGGGTGCGTGCGATGGGCCACCCGACCACCCTCCTTTTGGATGCGCTGCGTATTTTTCTGAAACCACCCATGCCAGTATCAACCACTACCACTACAGTGGAACTACCACCCGGGGCGAGCGTACACTCACTCACACACACACCCACACGTCTGCACCCAGAACCGAGCAGCTAACATAGGGAAAAACCCCACGCCTGCTGTTCCCGTCGCACTGCATCGCAGCAAACACGTAGCCGACAAAAATCATCTGCCCTGCTGTGCGCCCGGTGCTATGCAATCCACAACCAGTCCACGTCGCCGTTTTTAAGGTAGACGGGAAGTACGTTCGCATTTGTATGTGTGCAGCGTATGCTTTCACACTGGCCGTGTGCTGTATGTGGGCCTGTCTGCTAGAACGTAACATGATTTTCCTTATCACATAATTTCCGCTCGCTTCACACAGAAGCGAACCTCAGTTTTCTGTTCGCTTTTCCGACCCAGCTCGAACGAACCTGTGAGGAACCTGTGTGTTATACACATGCAAGAATGATGTAAATGCCGCCATCCCAGGCTTATTGCCACTCAACACCAGCCAAACGGAGAGTTCTAACTGATTTTTCCTACTCGACAGAATTCAATATGCGACACTTTTGCAACGAACAGACCGACCGACCTTGCCGTCGTGACTCTGCCCGTTCATATCCTGCGACACAGCGACGAGTCCTTATTTCGTCCTGTCAACTTCTGGGCTTTTCGACCTAACCGAGACTCGACTCCCCACCACTTTCTCAAAGTCAACCGACCACTCCAGACTCTTTTCTGGTTCTCTCTCTCTCGGTTCAGCCGTCGACTGTTCTTTCTTCTGTTCCCTTTCTCAGGATGCATGCAATCCCAAACCGATGTCGCTTTTTCTGACGTTTTCCTATTTCCTGTTTCCCCTCCCCACGCCCCCCCCCCCCTCGTTCACCCGCCAGCGAAAAAGACATTTTCCTCTCCAAGCATCCTTCGAATCTATCACCAGCACTCGGAACCTTTAAATATTCATGGTGGAAAAAAGGAAAAGCCCAAGAAGTATAATTCGTCTTGCATCGGTTCCAGCTTCCCTACCGGAGAAAGGAACGCTCGTCCCGTCGTCGCAAATTCAATAAAATATTTTCCTTGTAAGAAGAAATAATTTATTAAATCGCTTTATAAATACCTCACTCAAACCCCTTCCTGCGAGTCCTTTCGGTTAGCCCACCCAGGGCAGGTATCGACCAAACCCACAGTTCCAGCGAAATGATTCACGCTCCAGCGACGGGCGATGCCGGTCGACGCTAACGACAACGACGACGACGACGACGACCACGGTAAGAATAGACGGAAACGGTTTGGCTTCGAGCCAGCCCAGTGTGGCAAGGATGGGCAGCTTTGGGGCCCTCAACGCGAAAGCGGTACCAGTGACGGAGGATTTTTGGCGAAATATAAATTTCACCGATACCCATTTAGATTTCCCGATCGGGAAATTTGCTACCTTCTGCTACCAAAGCAACTTGGGCAAAGGAAAACATCCTTTCACAGTCGAGGAAGTATAATTTTACTGTCTCCGTTACGGCGGCATCTCGCCAACTTTGAAAAGTTTCGTTTTGTGTCGGTTGGAATGAATCTCAGTTTATGTGACCTCTCCAGGGGTTGAGGAGGTGTAGCAACGGATAACTTCCGGAGAAAAACGAACGAAATATGAACTGAATTAATTTGTAAGCCTCGGTGTTTTTTTTCCTCGAGCCGGAAATTCCGAAGACGTACAGTGTGTCAAGGTGCCCTTTTCTGCTGTCAGATGCGAAAGTAATTTTGAAAAGCTGAATTGGTTTTTTTTTTGGTCGTCGTCTGCGGTGCGACATGGTCAGTTTGACAAATGATGTTTTGCCAATCGGATTTCGCCTCCGTCCGTGGAATTGGGTCATTAATGTAGACCGGACGGAATATGAAACCCACTGGCCACGTGCCAGCCGTTTTCAAACTTTGATCTGTTCGATCCAGCTGCTTACTGAACCCGTAATCCTTCTTGCCTTGTCGAATAAAATTAGCAAACCTTGCGCCCGCTGTAAGCTGGTAGCCGCGTACGCAAATTGCCTTCGACCACGGGGAGCTCCGGAACGTTAATCAAAAGTCGAAAATCATGTTGGCAATAAAGCTGAATGAAAAAAAAGAATAATCACATCCGGTACCTGACGCGCGGTGATTATCAGCGGCAGAAAGAGAAACAGCCCTCCGGTAGTAGGGTGGTTCTGTCTGTGTTATTATTATTCGGACTGAAAAAAAAACCGACTTTCACAATCCGTAAAATAGCAGCACTGGTCGATCACAAGTAGGCGGCGAAACTAGCGAATTCCCACGGGGCCGGTAAACAAAAAACGGCTAACTCGATTGATACCGATTCTGCCTGTTAAATGGAGCTTAGAACCCCTCCTGGATCTGTGACAGTATTGAGTTTTATGCAAATCCGAATACCTACCATCCCCGTTAATAGAACTCGAAGCCGAACTGGTAAGCGTTGTGATAAATCACAATTTCATAAAACCACTGTGAACATATGTAAATAAATAACGACCATCATTTGTATTGCGGACTTTTTCTTTCTAACGTTTTCCATTCCAGATGAGTTGAATTCCGGCAGATTGGCTCATTCATTTGTAGAATTTATCCTTCAACCATTGCATGGGTAGTGCTTCAACCGTATTGGCGCTAAGAAGCTCCCAGGCTTTCTTCGGGACTCGAACCTATACGAGAGCCGACTTGGAATTCTTGCGTCCAACGTATTGAATCGTCAACTCGGGACATAATCAAACTCAGAGACGTCTCGTGACAAAATTTACAGGTTGTGCACTGCTTATGCAGTATGATATCAGATGTAACAGTTCGTTGTAAGTGAAAACTAAAGATAGAGTAATGGATATTCGCTTGTGTTTTTCAATACAATGAAACAACGATATAATTTTAAATTGGACCTTTCTAATAAACGTATTTGGTATCATCGATACAATAGAAGAACTATTCGCTCTGCATGTCGAGTAAATCTATCAATAACTTAATCTATAAATGCTCTTCAACGTTGCAACTGAGACAGCAATTTGTTTTCAACTGCCATAAGCATACGCCACTGAAGTGTGCATACAAGTTCTCACAAAGCAAAGCGTGACAGATAACAGCAAATCTCAGAACTGAGTTCTCTTCGTAGATACACGCAATTCCGGTGCACAAAGTAAAGTGCTCTAGTTCAGAGCGCAGCGTATTGGATCCGGCAGTGCAATATAAAAAGATCTTTTGGCTGTCATTGTCCAGCAAGCATTTACGGTGAATTTGTGTTTATGGTGCTGTGGACAAAACCGCTCATTATTTTATATTTGGTACCCAAATTCTAAAAATGCGGATGCGGATGGGGATGCAGTTAATTCCTTCAATTTGACTGGTTGTGCAGTGCACGAGGTGCACATGAGGACAAGACGCCACTGATCAAACTGTGAAATATTTTAATGTTGCATCAAAATCTTCAGATTTAAGCTCGAAAAAATGTGGACGGGTAATATCGGAGACGTTAACGGATGACGTGAATACGAATAAAATGGATGCTATGGAACTGAAATTGGCAATTGCATTCTGGACCAGGATTCTGATCCTGAATCCTAGCACTAAACAACAGGACCTAGATTTTGGTCGACAGCTGAATTCTAGCTCCTAAATTTCGGTCCAGGATTCGGTTCTCATATTGGGATTCGTCTCCGTAATTAAATTCCAGGGTTGTTACGAAAAATTTATAAATCAAAACGCGCGAAATCCGCGCGAAGTTGAAAACTAAAACGCGCGATATTCGAGCGAAACGTTACGCCACTATTTTTATGCAGGTTATACTTTCCGCAGAACTTGAAAATTCACTTAAATGTAATTTAAAACTCTGCATAGGTTTGTCAAATGAACACAAAAAATGAGTCCGCACTTTGCGTCCGCACGTCACTTTGAGAAACCCCTCTTTGATGTACGGAAAATGTTACAGTAAAAATAAAAATGCTGACAATTGTGATTCTGAAAAAAGTTTAATAGATCTTTTTGCTCGGCTAGCATTTCCTTCTTGGTGAGAAGAATTTTAAGGCAGACCAGGATGAGGATGAAGCACCGTGTCACAAGTCAATGGCAAAACTATATGAATTGAACTTCGAATTGCCCCCACATCCACCGTATTCGCCGGATTTTACTCTCAGTGACTACTGGTTGTTCGCAGACCTGAAAAAAATGCTAGCCGGAGTGAAGAGGTTATCGCTCAATCTGAGGCTATTTTGTGGCATAAGATAAATCGTTCAACAAAAGTGGTGAATAAAGTTAACTTTGAACTAAAAAAACCGTGTTCTCTTTGTTAGGGCCGGGAATTTTCAGCCCATGTGTAACTTGGCATGCAATGGAAAAATATGTACGCTCAAGAATCGGCCGCGAAGTCTGTTGAAACAGAAAGTGTATCGAAAATAAGCTTGTCTTGTACGCATGTATTTGTGATGGTTTTTTATGCTCAGATCACAGCATGCTGTGCGTTTGGCTGTCAGCTTTCGTTTGTTTACTTGTTTGTGCGGTTGGAATTCTGCGTTTTCTAAATATCGCGTATTGAAAAGGAAGTGAAAATTAAGGTTCTGGACACATGGCTGAGTGAGAAGGGTATTACTATGCGCACTTTGGCGAAGCGGTTTGAAATTCATCATATCAGTGTTAAAACCTTCATTAATAAGTTTGGGGAACACTATGCTTTGAATGAGCTACCAGGAAGAAGCAGAAAACCCCCACAATACTTTACTGTCGTCGTTGGGGAGGATGTGAGCGATGCGGACAAGTCGATTCAAGTTGAGAAATTCGTTCGAAAGGTACTGGTATGGCAAACAATATGTTCCTGTGGTTTGCAGGTCACCCATTTTTCACACTACTGGAACTATAAATGAAGAAATCTATCGATCTGAGTGTCTCCAGAAGAATTTGCTGCTTTTATATAAGAAGCATAGTACACCTTCAAAGTTTTGGCCGGATTTAGCGTCGGCTCACTACGTCAATCCACTCTCAATTAGTTTGCGGAAAAGGGTATAAATTTCGTTGAGAAAAATATCAATCCACCAAATTGCCTTCAACTTCGACCCATCGAACGTTACTGGGCAATCGTGAAGAGGGTCTTCAAGAAGATTCAAGATTTGAAAGAAAAAATTGTGGATAGGTTATTTTTTATACACTCCTTATACGTTACCATTCTGTTTTGTGAAATTATCAGGATATTTAAATGAAAATTTTCAGGGTATTTAAACGAAAGCTTACTGCAACTTGTGCTAGAAATAAAATCAAGTAAAATACAATACCAGATAAAATTAAAACTGCGAATTCTGATTTATAAACTGCTGAACCAAAGTTTTCTAAAATGTTTGGTATGAACGAGCATTAAGGTGAAATTCAGTGCCAAAATAGAACGCGCAAAGTTCCGGTTTGAACGAATCATCGCACAAAGCGTATCGTGCAAAACCGACACGTAGAAATATGGAATTTTTTTCAGTGGTTAAGTGGGCTAACTACGGACTAACTATGGATGGTTCCCAAGTAACAATTAAAACTTGTTACACTTGGCTTGTTTCACAATTGCTTCAGATCGGTTATTTTTGTTAGATATGTTGACAATTTATTCAACACGTTTTTGTAAGGGAGGTAAAATTCATTCATATTACTGCTTGTGAAGCTAACTCAAAAACCTGAATGGATTAAGTTCCACATCCGGGTTTCAACTGACTGTACGACAAGATTAGTTGCAGTTTCAGTTCCGGTTTCCACTTATTACTGTTGTGCAACATATGAAACAAGAAACTTGTTGCACATTATACAGGGTCCGGCACTCGAAGTGTAACCAATTAAAAAGGCCATAAATTCAGTTTGGAAAATTACTTTTACTTAATTCAAAGTACAAAATGTATAAAAATAATACAAAATTCAGAATAAATTCACTTTTGCTCGATATGACCACCTTTTGCCTTGACTTGATGACTTGAGAGAGCGAAGGAGTTGCTTCGTTTGGCCGAAAGCGGTCAATTTCCGAACATTGTATTTTCTGACGAGAAAATTTTTCCAATTGAGCAATTCGTAAACTCTCAAAACGATAGGGTTTACTTGACCGACCGTTCATACGAGAATTTGAGTCATCGATTGGCCACCAGGAGGCAGCACCCGCAACAGATAATGGTTTGGGCCGCTGTAACCGCAGATGGGCGCTCTCCAATCGTTTTCATCGAGCCTGGCGTCAAGGTAAATGCGACATATTATCGGGAAAGTATTCTGGAGGTTGCTTTGAAGCCGTGGGCAGACAAACATTTCGGTGGCAGACCATGGACGTTTCAGCAGGACTCGGCACCGTCTCACAAAGCTCGAGTGAACCAAGAATGGCTGAAAAACAACGTTCTGAAATTCATCACGTCCACACAATGGCTCTCGAATTCACCAGATGCGAATCCAATGGATTATTCTCTTTGGGCCATTTTGGAGAGCAAAGTTCGAACTAAAAGATACACCAGTCTCGAGGCGCTGAAAAAAGTTATTGTCCGCGAGTGGGCCAAAATACCTGCAAGTCACATTCGGCCAAACGAAGCAACTCCTTCGCTCTCTCAAGTCATCAAGTCAAGGCAAAAGGTGATCATATCGAGCAAAAGTGAATTGATTCTGAATTTTGTATTATTTTTACACATTTTGTACTTTGAATTAAGTAAAAGTAATTTTCCAAACTGAATTTATGGCCTTTTTAATTGGTTACACTTCGAGTGCCGGACCCTGTACAAGAAAAGTGCGCTTTTCCAATCGCATAATCGTTGAGAGAAGAGTAAATAAATTCAGTACTAGAACAATGTTTGCTACTTGGGTTATAAACCATGAGTATATTCAATTGACTAATTTGGCATATTTGTACATATTGTTTAGGATGGTAAATTTTGTCGTGAATACGACTTACTTTACTATGGGGTGCCTTTTCAAAATTAGCCATAGGAAGAATGGGCAGAATTTAATCGAGAATATCTAGACTTGTGTAAATGGCAGCAACATAATTCTTTCACTATTTCATCAAAAATATGATCAGGAATTTAGGATAAAATTTTAAACAGTGTGAGATAACCACAAACAACTCAAAATTTAACTTTTCTCAAAATTTGGAAACAACGCTGAAAACTCTTTACTTTTGCTTGGGTTTTTCGCGAAAGGACGACGACTTTGAGGTAGTCAGGCACATATCTTCAACTGACTGCGTATAAAAGGGGAACCGTGGTCGAAAATCGATCATATCTTCTTGTGCCTTGGATGGAAACGGACGTCGTGGGAATGATTTAATCAATCAGTAGCTTCAGAGAGTGCACCTTCTGCGTGCTTAAAAACCTCAAACGCTCAGGTCGCAACTCTCATTTGGACTTTAGTCGTCCGCTGGAGCAGATGGCAAAGGAAGCAGGTCTTTTGCGTGGTATAAAGCCTCAAACGCTTAGGTCGTGCTTTCATTTGGACTTCAATCGTCGGGAGCAGCAGTCGTCAATGCTTTCATCTGGACTTCGGTCGTCAGGTGGAGCAGTCGCTAGTAATAAGAGCAGACCTTTAGCGTTGTACAAAACCTCAAACCACCTGTTGGTGGTCGTTTGCATTGGAGCAAAATACAACGGAAAATGGACAACAATGTGAAACATTCTGCAAAATCAGCCCTTCTAATGGCTCTAAATGTTACCTAAAGAACTGTAAAGATTGCTTCTTTGTAAATCGAAAATTAAAATTATCAGTGTAGTACAAATCTAAGATAATTTGATCAGTTGTTTGCAATTTTCACAGTTCTAAATTCGCAACAGTGTTTAAAATCGTTTATATCACATCAGTGTTTAATATCTTAGAAAATTATACAATCTGGCTCTTCTGGGATGCCAGAAATTAATCCCGTACAGCATTTTGATAGTATCTTTTACTAAAATATTGAAATCCGAAATGAAATAATCGACATCAAAATTCTCTGCCATTTAGAACCATAATTTTATACCAAAGGATTATGCGAAATTTTACTTCACTATACTGTATAAGGCCCATTTTTCAACCAGTTGTAGTTTGTAGTAAACATTCTGCAGATTTGCTATATAAAATGCATAGCACCGGCTCAGAAGCCATTCATTTGGAATTTGGCTGTCGTTGTCATCGTGTTCATTATGGTGCGATCGAGGAATCTCCAAGCGAAATACAAAACTTGTTACCGCAAGCGGAAGAAGCAGAAGACTCCAACAGAACACATATCAGTTTCGCATTCACGGACAACAACGGACAAGGGTTATGACAGAATTTCATATCTATGACCATGTAAAACAAAACTTGGTGTTCGTTTCGATATCAAATTCAGTTCAATATAGCAGTAAAGCTATGATATTAGCTCATTTTCTTGTGCTTCAGGATGTAAATCTGTGCTTCATTACATTATCGCTGTATTGTCACTATAGTCTTGTTTATAGTTCAGTTAACTTTACTTCCACTGACAACCGATAAGGCCCTCATTGTGAAAATCCCCTAGATATCTAAGAGCTAAGTAAAGGACACGAAAGAAAGTTTTTCGTGCTAGTGAATTCCTCGAAATTTCGCATTTGTTAGTGAGTGTTTTGAGCAGGGTTTCAGCAGATATAATGAATCCGAAAACTCGCAACGAAACGTGGCATGACTTACCGAAAAGATAATTTAAATTATTATATTGAGATTTGAAAAGAAATTGAAAAAAAACTCACCAATTTCTGAGATGAGTGAATAAAGGCAATTTTGAGATCGCATTGCGAGCGCACATTTTATATTTTTTATGCTTCTCTAGTAGTAGGCTCTGATTCTATTCAGGCAACAGGCAGCTACTAACAAAAAACTCAATAAAAACCAGTGCTGACTAGATTTTCATTGCAACTTGGTATTTTCCGAATAAGCGACAAAAGGTACCATAAATCACCAGCCTAAAACGCTTGCTAACTAGTCAAACAGTAGAGTATTTTTACTCGACAGGTCAATGAAATTCTCGTAATAAATGTATTGTTTCAAAAACGATCCCTTAGAATTGATGAATTATGCGGATAAAATAGCTTTGTTTTGCTTTTCCCAATGAAAGACCACCCGATACCTAACCTCTCTCTCGCTCTCTCTTTCTAGCTGTCTTGTTCTCGTTCACTGTCACACAAATTATAACCCAATAAAAGCCGAGCGCGGCGGTACTGGCAGCGATCCTTTATTGCCATTTAATAATTCCATAATAATTAACACGCTGCGTGACGCCAAAACGTACTTTAATTACTTTCTTTTTCAACAACTACAACAACTCAACTTCGACGGAATTCGTTTTCCATATACTAATTAGCCGGTCTGCAAGCCTCGGTAGGCCGAGACAACAACAGAGCGCAGGAAAAAAAATGAAAACACCGAAATCATTAAAAATAATAATACCGAAATTGACTGTACCGTAAATACACCGGGGCACACTCGGTTTCTCGTTTTCCAATCCCGATGACTTCCTCGGGGCTAGGCCGGCTAGCTGGCACTGGATACCGCGAGCATCCCCCCCTGTATGCCCCCCGTACGGTGTGACTGATAGCGCAGTTTTGACTCGCAAAATCCACCAGAGACCGGAGCCAAAGACCGAAAAAAAAGCTGCTAAAAGCAAGTACAGAAACCTCGAATTAATGGCAGTGCCCCGGTCGGTCGGTCGGTCGGTCGTCCTCCTCGTACCGTTACGAACCGCTCTGGATGCTGGGCACGGCGGAGCACATCAGCACATCACACAACATATCCGAGATGCCATCTCGTTTCTGGTTGTTGCTGCTGCCCGGTGCCGGCAGGTACAACCTAGGTCAGCCGGCAGCCAGCATCCATTTTCGTAGGGAAAACGTTGTAAATCACTCCGGAGACCAATTACTATCGGAGTCTCCAACGTGTACAACGTGCTCTTTTTTTTCTGTGTGTGAATGTGTGTGTGTTGAACTCATCTGACTGACCCCCTCACAAACCCAACAAGGCCCCCGGGAGCGTACCGCCCACCGAAACAAATATGAAATCTATTTCACATGGGCGAATTTGTCTCTTCAGGTTTTCCCGTGTCATCTCGAAAATGTTCGACCAACCAAATCCCAACGGCTTCCAAATATGAATCCACCCGGCCAGTTGCTGGAAGTTGATAACGTCTGCCGTTAGTCGTCGGTCGGTCGCCCAGTGGCATTTTGTTCCAGGGCGGCATCAGGTGGCCGTACGTGATATGCGCTCAACTTTGGCTGCTTGTCGCATGACAGATAATGATGAATGGTAAGAAGAAAAAAAAAAGTGCCAGAAATTCTACAAATTTCTCAAGCTCGGCGACAAAAATGCGATATACCAATTAATACCGGTTCGTGTTCCGTGATTGAACCGGTATAGGAATCTTAGCAACCCGTGGCCAGAAGGGAGTTAGTTATCAGTTTATTTTTAATTCTTTCTCCACGCTAATGAAGAGTACCCGAGCCGAGCCAATTGAAACCTGCAACGCACAGCGAGGGTTAGCTTGCCAATACCAGCCGAACCGCATTCCTCCCGAACTCGCCGGAAGCATTTCGAAGTTGGTTATCAGGTTTTTTTGTTTTGGTGTTGCCGGTCTAAACATCATCATGGCTACTTCCGAGATAGGTTCTGCTTCAATATTCAAACGGGTTAAATTCCGGAAAATTCAAACAGCCATGTAAAATAATTACAAAAGGGCCAATCAGGCAAGGGTCGACGACGACGGCGGGTTCACCGTCCTGATTCTACCGGTTTCTAATATCGCAACAGTTTTGGCAAGGCCTGCTTCGTTTGCTTTGGTTGACTTTTTCTTCCGTCGCTTCGGTATGTGGCGAATGTTGCGCTTGCCGGAAAACCCGACAGGGGATAATTGGAACGGTTTTTTTTTACAACCGAAAACTGGCCGCCGATCCGTAATGATGGGTGGGATCGGGTACGGCTTCGAATGAAGAATGACTAACCGTGCTGGGTGTGGGTGAGTGTGTCAGACTGTGCGCTGGGTTAGGCTAGGAAAATATTGGTATACCATATTTCGACGGCCAACATTTCAAAAGGGGCTAGAATCAATTTATCGATTCTCTTTGTTTACTTACTCTTTCGACTATAACTGCTTTATTATACAAACATTATCAGTTATCGTTGTTAGAAACATGGAAATATTGTCTTTCATTCTACAAGACTATTTTGTAAGTACACATAAAAATTAAAGAGACAATGAGAAACTCTCAACCTTATCAAATGTTGACATCGAGTTATACTTCTACCGGCGACATTCCGTATCTTTTCATCAGAATTGACAATACGACTCAATAACTGAACTATCGAAGGATTTTTAATCCATGTCAATTTTTTTACGAGTAGCTGAGAATAAAAACAATTCATTGGAAGTTGTCAAGCAAGTATTAGCTTTATGCTGCGATCACCATCGATACCTGGATAATTATGCAATAACAAATACAAATAACAGTACGCCTAAGTCCCATACTAACGTATCGCCAATGGTTAGGTTCATCAAATGATCAATTTAGCCTTGTCCTTCCTTTTTTAGGCCTTGACAGGTCGCAGTTATCAAGAAATACAGCTTACTGGCAACATTATTTGATGTTACTGTGGTTATGTTTGTTTGTTTAGAGTTTCACTAGTCACTACCAATAAAAGTTACCATAATCATATTTGCCCAATGATTTTATATAGTCCACTTTGTGATAGTCCATACGAATGCGAATCTTTTTACCTTAAACCCGTCAATATCAGATATTGGCGGGTAGAATTGATTCGAAGTCTCATTCGATTCGATTTCTGAGTCTTTTACTCGTATAAGTTTAGGGCTTTCTGTTCTGAAGCAAAATATGCGTTAAGCCTTGAAACTCTTACTTCATTGACGAACCTTTTCACTTATAAGTCTGATGAAGTACGTAAGATAACAAGAGTCTTGTTTCCAATTGAGCTCAATAATGTTAATCATCTCGAGTTTAGATCATGATTTCAATGATGATGACTGTTTTGGATAAAATCAATTCACTTCGGTATAGTTTTGACCGTTCATGTACGTTATATTCGTTTGTTTCGTTCGTTCGTTTAATTTTTTTAACTGACCTAGGTATGGACAAACCAGCACAAAAATGCTGTTCACGAAAGTTGTAAAGTTCTGGCAAACTCATTGGCAAGACCAGAACCAGAAGATCCACAATTACCTCAAACTTTAAAGTACCAAACAAGTTCCGCGTGAACTTTCTCACTGCTTAAGAAAACACGTGGTTATTTTTAACAGTTCGAAGTACAGAACTTTTTTTTTGTTTCACTAGCCCGGCAAAACTGGTTCCCGTAGTTCTCCTTTGATAACTTCAAATTTTAGTAGATTTCCGTAGAAAAAAAAATCAATTTCCGTAGATTTTGTCTACGGATCCGTAGTGATCTGATGTGACAAGTAGTGATGGACAAAACAGTTCATTACGAAAACGCGTTCAGAACTTGAGAGTTCTACCGAAAGAACTAAATCCTCAGAACCGTTCATTCGTTTATTAGAAATTTTTAAACCGTACAAATAATTATATTTCGTTGGTGCCCTGATGAAATTCACATCTTGAATTTTGTTCCAGAATTTTGTTGTTGTATTTCTGAATCCGAATGAATTCCGTCCAGTTGAACATCGAGACTGACTACCTCAAAATCGTCGTCCGAGTGCAGAGAAAAGCAACCAAGCATGATGAGTTTTTCTCAGTATTTCCAAAAGTTTGAGAAAACCTAGTTTGTTTTTAGATATTTATGGTATTTTTGATGATATAGAGGAAGAATTTTGCTGTTGCGTTTGGGACAACTCGAGAAATTCACGATTAAGGGCTAATTTTGAAATGGTACCCCATATTAAGGGGCGGGTAGGGTCTTTTGAAAAATCATTCATTATTTTCTTTATATTTCCCTATAGTAAGACATTTGAAGAATTTTCTGTGAAATTTTCAAGCCTATTTAAACGAAACTCTGGAAGTTATGGACCTTTATCTATGGCTATCTCATTCTACGAAGAAACAAAAGCTCGGCGCACAGGCTCAAGATTTCTACTTCGATTGACTTCAAAACTTGACAAAACATTCTTGAAGTGTTTCGTTATAATAAATAATAAAAGAAAAAATATGATTTTTTGAAAATGTTAGACCCTTCGGGCTCCCTGGAGTAATTAATTGTTTCCGTTGATTTTTTAGACAAAAACCTTTAAACGCGTTTTCCTCGAAAGCAGGTTCGTGAGTTCATCGTCTTACTGCACCATTTTTCTCAAATTTTGCACACGCTTTCTACATATAAAAAACCAAACCCCAACGTTTAAGTTGGGGTTTGGTTTTTTATATGTAGAAAGCGTTGTGTGTTTACAGTGGACACCGCGAATCATGATTTTCAAGAAGCGCTCTCGAAAATACCTCTTCACCGACTTATTTCTCAACATTTTTCCACGAAAAAAATAAAAAATTTGGTTCAAATGAAGCTTTTTATCATGCAAAGCATTTGAATTTATTTTGTCGTGCGATAATTCTGGAAAAAAAAATGCCAAAAATGATGATTTTTTCATCGTTTAGGCCTAAATTTTCAATTTGAATGTATTTTCAATTACAATATTAAATACAAAACAAAATTGACAAAACAATAGCTAGTTTCAGAAACAATTTAGTTTCGTTTACCTAGAAACAGTTGACTACATAAAATACATAAAGATTTTTTTTTCAAGAACCTAAAAGGTGATTTTTTAAGAAATATAGGATTTAATTTTCAAAAAAAAAATAACACAACAACTTTAAGAAATCTTTTTTTGGATTTCTCCCGTATCCTACTAGATTATACGAGAAGCAACCCGTTATTTTCATAACATTAGGCTAGGAAAATAACAGAACGGACACACCAAATCTCTCCCAGCTGGATAACAGAATACACGATTGAGGGGAAACGGCTTGATTAGTTCAATTGACAAAATGTTTTTTTTCTGAAGCTAGCACATTTCGCTATTTTCATTTCATTAATCATTGTCGTGTATATTTTTTTCATGGGGTTATGTTAAAAAGATAGGTATCGTGTGTAGTTTTCAATGCAGCGTCGTGTGACTTAGAAACACATGAGAAAAAATCTCTGTCTAGATACATAAGATCTATTCTAATAGTTTTTTTTCTGTAAGACATAGATTTAAAAGCAGATAGTCTCATACAACTAGTTTTCGCAACTAATTCCAGATTTATTGATTCAATAGAAGATTCAGCTCACAATAGAAGCTAATTAGTTTTATATTTGTACTTTACCAAACTTGGCACAGACGATGAATAACTTTGACATCGTGATTTGTTGATTTATTGGTTTAGATTCATGTTAAATTTGAGTAATCTTTATAACTAATTCTGATCTCGAAAGTATACCACACCTCAAGCCTTGATCAATTGCGAAGGAATAATAATTGACAAATACTCAAAGATGAGAAAAAACTAGCCGAAATTATCCACCGTTTCCAAAATACGCCTAGGATATTTTTGAAATAATTGTACTTACTTCATACAAAAATGAAAAATGAAAAAATCGAGATCAAACAGGATCTGGATCCATGTTAGTAGGAAATGGTATAAAAAGTACAAGTAGTTTTTGCAGATCATCATTTTTTGCCTGTTGTAGGAAGAGATTTGAAAATTGTGCAATCTCCTTGCTGGGGTTGCGTTTATGTTAAAATGTTTTCATGTAAATGCTACTTTAGTCATAAAGAGATTAACCTGGTTGCATTCCATTTGTGAGTTGACTTCATGGAAATAAGCGTAGAAATATGCTATGTACGCTATGTCGAATCTTGCACTCGATAAAATACCATGATAAAGTGAAATAGGACATTGAAACGACGGTAATAATTACTCTTTGAAAGCTAATGAGTCTCACGTCAATTGGAAGGCTTACTACTCTATGCATTACCTTTAATTGTTTGAAACTCAAAGATTTTTTTTAGTAATCCACCCACAAATCATGATAAGCTTGTTAAGAATTCAAAAGGCTTCATAGCCCACAATATACGTCTCATTACGCACTTGTTGACCATTGAAAGTTTACTGCCCACTAAAAATGAGCTAGCGCCCAGTGGTGGGTTGTAGGGATCAGTTTGGGAATCACGGCTGTATATCATTGACGAGTAATAGAACCAGCAAGCCGATACATGTCAGTTTCAGTTAGTTGGTAAAAAGACTGAATAAAAATGCCTTTGCCAGGTTTAAGAAGGAAATAAATCGGTCAAATTTTGTATAGTTGTATAGTTGAAAACAGTATTCGGAAATGGTATGAATTTTCATCATAATTCTTCAGAATCATGATTTCGCTAGCATCTCCTGAGTAGCTCAATGCCAGAGCACTTTCACATATTGGAAAGGGTATGTAGGTTCGAACTCCCCCACTTGGGAATGAATATTATTCAACCATTTTTCGATCTTTTTCTCGTTGGTAAAAAAAAATACAAAAATCTATATCCATAAAAATGCAGAGATCATTTTTTGTAATCGCATCACCTCAGAACGGATGGACGGATTTACATGAATCTTTTTTTGTTTGATTAATTTCTACACCCACCGAGTTTGTACATAAAAAAAATTAGGAAAATTCGCCGGAAAAGTGGGAAAAATCCATAAAGTTGTTTTGTATGGACAATGGACGTGCTACGTGCTTAATTGTGTATCAAAATTATTGCTTGCCAAATGACTCAACGACGGAATGCATATGACTGTTCTTAAAAAGCCACTGTAGGCAAGAGAAAAAGTTCTGATATTTACCAGTTGATGAATTGTGTTCAATGGAGTCAGATGAATAGTATCAATCATCGCGGGCGTGAGTTTGACGAATCATAAAATTTTGGAATGAATCAATGAAAAGATTTTGCTGTAGAAGCGCTAAGGCCGAACTAAGAGATTTACCCTGATTTTGCTTTCTAACGATTTTGATTAGACTAAGCGCACACTATAAGTGGCAATTCAAGATGATTACCACAATAGATTGAGATTGCCATTTTATGCTTCATATTCTTTGAAGAATGTTCAAATTCAAATTCCACAAATAGCCACTTTACTAGAGCTCTGAATTACGCGTGGCACTTTTTGGCAACTTGAACGTACAGAATATGCTCCTGAGAAAACTTTCTCGCTGCGTAAAAAACCGATTCAAAGTTTGTTCTGTTTCGTCGGGTGAACATTCAAGTATGAGAAACGTCTTAAAAACGGACTGTTCAGAATGTTTTGTATGCCGATTAAGCCAAATCTTTTTTTACGAACTTTTGGTTACTTGGACTAAATACAAATTGTAAATATGTATATCCTACTCCACCGAATTAATAACTCTAGAAGAGGAACTCTTCAACATTGCGTTAAGCTTATCTATAAAAAAATTCTGGTTATTGAGCTTTTTTATCAATTACCGATGGGAAGATAGGCACCTGATATCCTTTACGTCGAAGCCATTAAAGAGCGATCTCTGTTCAGTGCATTGAGTCAAAGGATGAGATGACAATCTGTGCATTTGTTCGATTTTTGAGTAACCGAAGTATTTCACATTTTCACATTGATTTTTAATGATATTTCGTTTTTGAGGTAAAGCGAATGTGTGTCAAATTCCGTTAATTGTAACAGGTCGGCTGAAAAGTACGTATCGTTTCTATGAGAGGGCGCCACTAGAATTAAATCCATACCATTTTCAGTTAGTACCAACCTTCAAAAGATACGTGTATAAATTTGACAGCTGTCTGATTATTAGTTTGTGAGATATTGCATTTTGAGTGAAGCTACTTTTGTTATTGTGAAAAAAATGGAAAAAAAGGAATTTCGTGTGATGATGAAACACTACTTTTTGATGAAAAAAGTGCCGCCGATACCAAAAAATGGCTTGATGAGTGTTATCCAGACTCTGCACCGGGCGAAGCAACAATTCGTAAGTGGTTTGCAAAATTTCGTACTGGTCATATGAGCACCGAAGACGATGAACGCAGTGGACGTCCAAAAGAGGCTGTTACCGATGAAAACGTGAAAAAAATTCACAAAATGATTTTCAATTACCGTAAAGTGGAGTTGATCGAGATAGCTGACACCCTAAAGATATCAAAGGAACGTGTTGGACATATTATTCACGAATATTTGGATATGAGAAAGCTTTGTGCAAAATGGGTGCCGCGTGAGCTCACAATCGATCAAAAACAACAACGAATTGATGATTCTGAGCAGTGTTTGGAGCTGTTATATCGAAATAAAACCGATTTTTTTCGTCGATATATAACAATGGACGAAACATGGCTCCATCACTTCACTCCGGAGTCCAATCGACAGTCAGCTGAGTGGA
The DNA here is from genome assembly GCF_030247185.1 of Malaya genurostris. Lineage (NCBI taxonomy): Eukaryota > Metazoa > Arthropoda > Insecta > Diptera > Culicidae > Malaya > Malaya genurostris. The sequence goes on along the minus strand of NC_080571.1, from coordinate 336,335,119 downwards.
CTGCACGCGATGAACCGAACCCAAAGCGTGGAAAGACTCAACAATCGGCCGGTAAGATTATGGCGTCTGTATTTTGGGATTCGCATGGTATAATTTTCATTGACTACCTTGAGAAGGGAAAAACCATCGACAGTGACTATTATATAGCGTTATTAGAACGTTTAAAGGACGAAATTTCAAAAAACGGCCTCATTTGAAGAAGCAAAAAGTTTTGTTTCATCAAGACAATGCACCGTGTCACAAGTCGATGAAAACCATGCTGAAATTGAACGAATTGGGCTTCGAATTGCTCCCTCATCCACTGTATTCTCCAGATTTGGCCCCCAGTGACTTTTTCCTGTTCTCAGACCTCAAGAGAATGCTCGCTGGTAAAAAATTTAGAAGCAATGAAGAGGTAAACGCTGAAACTGAGGCCTACTTTGAGGCAAAGGACAAATCGTACTACAAAAATTGTATCGAAAAGTTGGAAGATCGCTATAATCGCTGTATCGCGTCTGATGGCAATTATGTTGAATAATAAAAACGAATTTTGGCAAAAAAAAAGTGTGTTTCTATTAAACGATACGAACTTTTCAGCCGAACTGTAAATTCAGTAATCAGAAAAATAATGGAGAAAAACGTTAACCACTTAGTCGTCTAACAATTCTGCTGTCCGAAAACATAAATCCTCACAAATAATGTTTGGGCGAGTTCGAATTTCGACGGGTCAGCTAGCTAGCTTCTATAAATTTCGATAACAGTGTCGAAACACAATGACATTTTTCTTGTAATTTGGCAGTAAATTTAATAAGTTTTCAATTTGAATCTGTATGGTGACATTACAAATCAAAAGTAGAAGAATAAGTGTTTGAAGATTGAGATTCAAAGTTTTTTTTATCATGATATGGCATGACATTCATCACTTGAAATTATTCCAATACTGTATGCTCAGAGACATATATTTAATACAGGAGTTATTTGAGCTTACTAACAGAGAGAAATTTCGTAATTATATATGCCTAATAATAGCTACAAAGCTATTATCTTTGTAGCAAGATAATTTGTGCAATCAAGTTCCTCTAGAAAACCAATAATATCTGGTTGCAATTCAAGTTTCATTTTTAAAACAGATTTGAGTCGCTTTATAACTACACAAAAAATCATTATTCGAATAAACATCGTAAAAAGAATATGTATTCTATTTCCTAATCAATTTTGGGATGAAAACATGCTAAAAACATGCTCGATCGAAATATTTTCGCACTTTATTTAAAATCAAAATTAGCTTTACCATAATTAAAATATACCCACAAATTTCGAACCAACAAATTCGCACCTTTCCCGGCCTGAACCGCTCTATCCTTTGTCACGTAGAAACCCCCCCTCCCCACACGAAAAAAAAAGAATAACCCACACAGCCATGCACGGAATCCAACGTCAAATCGTCCCGACGGTGAGTACACAGGGAAGTGCAGCCACTCATAAACCTGATAACACACGTAGACAGCCTCCCAACCAGCCGAAGCACACTGACACTGACTGACGGATAGACAAGCCGGCAACCGAATTGATTGCAATTGGAAGCCGGACCGCCTCGTCATGCCGTCCATCCGTCCATCCGTCAGATAAACAGACAGCCAGGCTACCACGGGTAGTTGACGGGTGGCGTGCGGCAGCAACCCACTGCCGAAATGAAAACAACAACAGAACCAAAAAATAAAAAAAACATACGGTAGCAAAACAAAGGGAAAGCAGATATCCGAAAAATTTGAATTTTCTCTCGTTGCGAAACCGGAACTGCACTCTGCCAGTGGCAGTATGATGACCCACCTCCTCCTCCGACCGCACGCAAGTGCCTAGGATCTCAGTTTTAATCTGACCGAAAAGACCCATACCACAGTCACGATGTACGGGCTTTTCTAATTGTAAAATTGCAACCAAAATCATCATCGTCGTCGTCGGACAGGATTGTTGTTGTTTGCTTCTTTTGATGCTGCTCTGCTTTGCAGACTAGATAGTCAAAATTGAAATACCTTAATCTTTTGAAAAAAAAGATGCAATGAAAATTGGCACATTGCAGAGAGCCACGGAACACAGGAATGGAACGGATTTCCGGCCGATTCGCCTACCTCAGAGTCCTCAGATCTACCGACTAACAAGTATTTCGTGTAACAGGATGCTTTTTTGTTTTGTTTGTTTAGTGGTTAGTCGCGTCGTCCGAATTTTCATTACGCCCGCGGTGTCAAATCTCTCAGTCTTCGGTTTATCATCTTTTATTAAAATGTGTGATTCCTTGCCTTGTTGTGTGTTGTTTATTTTTTTTTCTTTTCTGTTTCTTTAAATTAATATCACTCACTACTACACACTATAAGGACTATTAGATATTTGTTTTCGGGTTTGCTCTATGTATGAACAAGGATACAACTTACGCTTCGGACTCTCGCTTGTTTTACAAGTATCGTTGAATGTTTCGTGTGTGCGGAGTTGGGAGTAATCCTTCCTCCGGCTGCTAGCAGAAAAATAATTATTAAAACAGATCCAAGAGTCTCGTATTACAAATGTGTCTTCTTGCTGTGTCTGCGTGTGTGTGTGTGTGTAATTTTTTTTCTTCCATATATGTATATGAGTGTTCTAGTATGTCATGATTAGCATCGCGTAAGGAATCGGCTTCCGTGCTATCTCGTCAATGGCAACGAATTTGGCAACCCTGTTACACTTAGCCTACTACTGCTTCGGCTGCAATAGCCACTAAGTAATGGCAGAAGATGCAGACAGATCGCTAATACTACTAATCCTAGCAAACCTCGGGGGTTGGTCCTCGTGGCCGCATTGTTGTAGGTGAGTTCCTCGTTTTTGACGACCTCGTTCGGGTGTTTGTCGTACTCGTTCGTCTTCTTCGTCGGCTTATTGTTCTGATGTGCATTGGACGGTGGATTGTTATTATAATTATTACTATTACTATAAGCACCAGAGCCGCTTCCACTGTTGCCACCGTAGTTATAGTTGTTGATTGCCGTCCTCGGCGGTGATTGGGTGTAGTGATGCTGATGTCGACCATTGCCACCATTGTTGTTGTTGTTGTTGTTGACCGATGGAGTCGACGGAACCGGTCGCTGTTGGCCACCGTTCCACACCGGCCAGTTAACCGTGCTCTGCACGATGTTGCCCTGGCTACTGTTCACCGTTGACGATGGCAGTAACCTCGTGGACGGATCGAAACCGTCCAACGATCCGCTAGCATTGGTGTTGATCGATACACCGCTGCTACCGCTAACTGGGTTACCGTTACCACCCGACGAACTGCCACCGTCGATCGACGTCGACGAAGGAATATTATTATTACTAGACGTTATGTTTGGATGCGGGTGCTGATCGTCGGCACAGCAAACCTTGAATACTACTTTCATATTGTTGGTGGAACATCGACCACCTATCCTCCGATGGAGATCGTCCTTCGACGAGGTCGAGATGAAATAGTAATCATTCCCTGGTAGGAACTCTAGACCACCGGGTTGCGGTGTAAATGGCCGGAATGTGATAGTGAAGAACATCAGTTTGTTCGGTTTGTCGCAGATTGCGATGATGCGCGGATCGTGGTTCGTGATCCGGCACGTTTCGTACTCCACCTTCGACACATTGTAGATGATGTACTTCTCCGTCTCGTTGTCAAAGGTTCCCGGCTCGTACACAGGACAGATGATATGAACCTGGTCATATTCGAAGGCCGAGTTGCCCTTGTTCACGTCGATGATGTGATCGGTGTTGTCGATCCGAAATATGCTGTTTGTCGTATTCCAGTGCATGTAGAAAGTTTTGGCACAGTGCAACACGGTGGGCATCATCAGCAGCTGAATGCACACAATCATCCCCAGGGTTAGATATGAACATGTTTGAATGCTTGGCAGTAGCTTTAGCCGCGTATTCAGCAGCCTGTATTTTCGCCGCTTCGTCGTTATGCTGTTGGTAGCGGTTTGTCGTTGGTGGTGACGATTCACTTCGGTGACATCACCGTTGATCACCTTCGTTCTGCTGTACTTGTTCATCTTGTTTGCATGGTCTGCCACCCCAGGAATCCGTAGGCCAATTCTGTTAAGCATAAAATATCGCTGCCTGATGCTAGATTCCGCCAATTTTTTGCCCAATTGTCAGAATCACTATTCTATTCAAATTATCTACCAACCACTGAACCTCTGATCACTGCCTTCACCGGTGTATGTGTGTCTCTTTTCTTCAAATTTATGTAGGCCTGCTAAACTTTCCAACTTTGGAACTGGTTGATTGTGTCTGCTTTTGCCAGTCTGAAACTAATGTTGAACTCGTTCGATATCACAACGGCGACGGCAAAGATGACGACGACGACGACGACGGCGAACACGACGATGAATCCAGAAAAGCAGACCACAAAAAGCCAAGAAGTAGCACCATCAGCCACTTACATTGTCAGTGTCTGTTTTTCTTGTTGTTTTTTTTTCGGTTAAGATATCTGTCTACGGAATATGGTGGTCTCGGACGATTTTCACCACTGCAACATACTAACGCACTTCATTCCTAGACTCCTCACTCACAGCAGTCCGGCGAAAGAAACATATCTGACTTGTCTTCGTGATTAATGAATAATCCTCAGGATTCCATACTTTCGCACTCTCCGCACTTGGTAGCAGTAAAGCACTCGGGACAAAAAATCAAAATATTATTACTCACTTCATGCCTTAGTATATAATATGGCAATAAACCATAATGGTCGTAATTTTTTTTTTCTTCTTTCTTCGGTTCACTCAATGACTAGGACTTGGTCCGAGGAGCAATAGCAACTTCCCGACGTTAACGTACCAGAAGATATTGATTGTTCATTTGCATTTCTCTTTGCTTCACATACTTCTGGAGGAAACTTGGCTTCTTCCCGCACGGTAAACGATTCTTATGTGTACGTTTTTTAATACTTTTTTTTCACTTGCAACCAGATTCTCCGTTTTAGCCTCACTTCCCTCGTCTTCTTCTTTCTCTCAATTATAGAGCTATTTCGAAAAACGAAAACCACACTGTGCGCACTCTTCTTCGCTCGCACTTTCTCTCCTTTCTGACCCGTCGACTTCCACAGTAACTTTTCTTCCACAACAACTGCTCGCTCCACCTCCCACTAGAACAACAATGTGATGGGAAATTGATCAGAGACAATTTTTCATTTTTCTTCCCTGCTTCAGACGCGAAAATATAAATACACCGAAACACGTTTACCGACAGCACAGCTCATAGCGCTCGCGGGTGTCGCGACTTGTAAAAATCACTCAATATTTCGTTTCGACCATACTTTTTCATCTAATTCCTTTCGCTCGTTCCTTCTCATAAATCATTTGCACCTCGAGCGATCGGCATCGAGGCAGGCTGCGCTTTCCACGCAGTAGTTACCAATGGGACACACCACACCAGAGAAAGAGCAAAATAGCACTTTGATTATTTTTTTTCTTCTAGTAGAAATTCTCCATTCATTCAAACACTCGGAGGGCTCAGTGTAGAAGGCCTAGGCTCTGCTCGGGCAAGGGCACACCGAAAAAATCTACGTTAAAAACACACATATTTTTCTACTGCGACCCGAGAGAAGGAACCGAAAAAACAGCACTTGAAAGAGTGCGGGAGTGAGAGAAACGAGACCTCTCCTCTGCTGTCGCTAGCGCTGCTGCTGCTGCTGATATTACTCTGTCTGCTTCTTCTTTCGTTTCTTCCGTGTGCAATCTGCTCCTCCAAAATTCAAGGAAGAAAACTTAAAATTTTACATATCTTATACCGTGTCTTCCCCGAAATCAAACAGCGAGTGTTGTTTTTCTTCGCTATTCTTAACACATCAATCCACATTAAACGCCAATTTTACACCGTTGCGAGTGTCGACGATTGTCCACCGCAGGGCCCAAAAACCGATAATAGTGTATATATGGCTAATTCACTGGCCCTTGAGAGGATGCTTTCTTTTGGCTGCAAAACACACTACTCTTTGGGTTCAAAAAATCCGTCAACGGCAGCACGGACGAGACCAATTTCAATTCATTTCGGGACACAATACAAACGCATACTAAACACGAAGACCAGTCCGTCACGGCCATCAAGCCAAGCAGCAGCAGCAAAGTTGCGGAAAATTGGAGAGCGAGAGAGAGAGTGAACCGTGCTCCGTGAGCGTACGATACCGAATTCGTGCAACTAACCACACACGCACACACATGCACAAGCTGTCTAAAAAATGTAAGATGAGCGAGAGGATAATTGCAACTGTTGTTACAGATTTTATCAAATTTCTACTTTTCAGAGGGGAATTCTATGGAAAACAACGAAAATCAGAGCCTACTTTGCTAGTCGAACCCATTCAAAGTCAGTAATTTTTAATAGAAAATTTTCCAATTCTTTTTGACTTCAACACCTCTTGCTCCGTCTGCTGAGAGATCCATATCGCGCAACTTTTCGGCCCGGCAGTATGTGTGTGTGACATCGGCCATATCCATATTCCGATCAAAACGCAGGAACACTCAAACTGCTGCAACGAAAACCTCTCTCTCTCCGCAAAACCTCTCCCGAACTTTCTTTGCTCTCACGGAAAACCTTTTGTGTAGGAGCTACCAACCGGTTTTGCAGCCATTGTCTACCATATTTTTTGTGTACACACATATCCGACGCTCTTGCACTCTCTGTATCTCTTGAACGCAAGATGCCTGTATCTGATTACACGCTCTCACCTGCTACCATATCGGATACCAGGTACAGACACCAGGCGTTCGCTGAGTGTGTTGGTGTGTGCGCGTGTTAAGGGATGGTTGACGATGTTTTTGCGATGAGTTTGCTACCATTCGCTTCAGTTGTTCGTGGTAGCTGCTTGCCTCTTGCTATATGGCATGAATCATGCTAACATATGACGTCACGAGAGGAATGTGTCTACGTCGTTTCTCCGTGGCTAGGCTTAGCTACCTCCTTCGCGCTCGATGCTGCACGTCAAACATTCTCAGCTTTTTTTTGCCAGGTAGAGATACTGTAAGTGCCTGCCATAACAAGTCGAGATTTGTTGTGGATTTTAGTTATTCTGCTGGATGGTGCGATTTTCTCTGCCTGCTGCTACCGGGTGACGCCTTTGGTTGGCCGTCCTTCGAGGTAATTTGTTTGACTTTAGATCAGTTGGTACTTCTCTGTTTTTGGAGGTGTCTGTTTTAGTCATCTAATTAGGGTCTTGTGAAGAAGGAGTGTGGGAAGGTACGAAAAGGTGCAATTTTGCCTGAAGTCTTTTGGGCTGAAGTGCTGTTTTGACTCATCCATGCATTTGAATAGCAGAATGAATGACAATCGTAATTTATGAACTTATGTTGAACTGTCCTTTCAACTGGAACCGGTTGTTTTGACGTACGGTTGACAAAACAGAGTGTGGCAAGTACTAACTGGCAACGCGCGTGCAACCACTGCTCAATGCCTACTTTGTGTCTAACGATTTGATCTAACATTGAACGGGCGCACAGTGATGCCTCTCCATACAAAAGTTGGCAAAAACCATAAATACGTCGATAAACGTCAGCTGGGTGATTTTTTTTTATAATAATTTGAGATCTCTGAATATATTTACATCTTGATAATGTATGAAAAAATATTCGATCCACCTAAAAGTGACATGATGAACCGTTCGCTACGGACCGGAAAATGACGACTTTTTAAATAAATTAACTTGTGTATTTTTTTATTTATTTATTTCGTCAAGCAAATGTAGACTACATATAAATTGTTTACAATGTTCACTTACATACTACGCATTATTTCTACGACAAAGCTGAGATTTTATTTGATTTTTTGACATAGTAAGGTCAAGATGTTCGCAGTATTGATTGTAATGGTGCATTATTCGATTGACTGGACTGTATTTTGCATAATTTGTTCTAGTATGTTTTTCTGAAAATAATTTCCTGGAACGTAGTTGACGGCTAGGAATGTAAAGATTTAATTACGATAATAATGGATCTGATTGAATGCGTTGAAAAATAATGTCGCTGATAAAATAAAGCATTGCAAAGTCGCGGCGTTCTTTAAGTGTTTGTATATTGATGAGCATGCAGCGTGCTTCATATGATGGTAAAGGAAATGCTGTCCAGTTTAATTTACGAAGTGCATATAAAAGAAATTGTTTTTGAATAGATTCAATGCGTTCTTCGTGAATAATATTATATGGATTCCATACTAGGCTGTAATATTCCAAAATGGGTCTGACATATGTACTATATATCAATTTTATAGTATATGGGTCTTGGAAATTATGACTCAAGCGTTTGATAAATCTCAGCATACTGTTTGCTTTATTGATTATTGTGTTATAATGTTCCAAGTTTGGAGTCCATGATTACACCTAAATCTCGCACAATTTTACTTTTTTCTGCTATTTGATTTGATAAAAATATGTCTACAGAATGGATCTCGTTTTTCCTACTGAAAGTTTTTGAGTTGCATTTTTTTACATTGAGTTGAAGTAGACTTTTGCAGCACCAAATGTGGAATGGATTGATTGCGTTCTGGAATACTACAGCGTCGTTGATATTTTTAATTTCCATGAAGATTTTCATGTCGTCCGCATATATAAGCACTTTTAGATTTTTGAGTATGAAGGAAATGTATATATGGAAGATAGTGCTATGGAAGTGCGTGTGCAAGATCTTCCCTCAAGCGTCATCGATCCATATATTCACAAAACTATGTCCCAATACGGAGAGATTCTCTCTATCGAAAAAGAAAAGTGGAAAAATTTTCCCCCGGTATTCTAAATGGCGTACATTTGTTACGCATGCACTTGAAGAGGCCTATACCTTCTTATGTAACTTTCGGTCAGGATACAAGAATACCGTGCGAATCACTTGTTACCTATGACAATCAGATGGCCACATGTCAGTATTGCCAAAAAGCTGTTCACTACGGTAAGCCATGTGATAAACCGGACAAGGAGACAACTATACCAAAGGACAACGGTGTTTCCTTCACATCAACCCCAAGCAACCCCAGTACACCTGTGACAGTCACCAACAACAGGGAAGTATCCCCTTCAACGAAACCATCCAACGTAACCCCTATAGAACAAAGTACACCAGCTGCAGTTAACAACTTACCATCCAACCAACCAGCAACTGCAAACAATGTACAACAACGCGCATTCACAGCAACTAGCAACGAAATCAACAACAATACCACGGCAATAGATGACGAGACGAACCACGAACAAACTGCCCCTCAATCCTCACAGGAGGAAAATGGAAGCTCCTCTCCCCCTAGAAAAAGGGTGACAACGAAATCCATTACAAAAAATTTTTTATCTAAAAACTCAGCTAAATCGACCACGCAAAGCTTGTACGCAAATAGGCCTGAATAAAATATCTTTTAAATAATAATTGACAAGCTACTGAACGAAATGAATACAAGCCAAGTATTATCTTTCATTAACCTATGATACAAACAATGTGATTAAAATGGAGAGTCAGCTTCGAGCCAGTCAGCATGAAAAACTTATTGGAATTCATTGGTTTTTCAATTATTATGAATACAATGAATCAGGTTTTTGCGTTGATTTAAATCAGAGTGCAGATTTTATACAGATTTCCTAAATGTAATACAGATTTGTACAGGTTCATAAAAAGTGAGAAGTAAAAAATTAGACTTTTCTCTGTGAGTATCTATTACTATTTGATTGCAGTAATTCTTTGAAAGTTCAGTAATCAACGGACGAATCGCATGTTAAAGTGGAAATCTTCGCAGTTATGAAGAATTATCTTTTAACATCATTTTATTAGTGAAAACAGATAGAGCAGATATAGACTGCAAAATAATACATATTTTCTATTCAATATCTGGCATCTCTGTGCATAGCCGATGAAACGCACACACTTAACAGCATTATGTTGACGTATAGAAGAATGAAACCAGTGCTACTAGATTTGACACAATGGTTATTTCATTAGTGTTTAACACGCTCTTTCTGGTAATATTCGAAGCCGAAATAGTTTTTTTGAAATATAAATATCAATAATATAATTAAACTAATATCACGGATACCAAAAAAAAACTTTTTGTTGATGATAATTTGAAGAAGAAAAACAATTTCGTTTTGTAACATTATGAGAAAACCTGGCAACTTTGCGAAACCAAATGAGATGAAAACAAAGCGCAATCAAGTGAACTAAGTGAAAAACTTTCATTTCATATTTTTTGAAGACTTTTATTGCTTGTCTGGTAGTTTTTGAAGTTTTTACTCGTTAATTAAACAAGTGGCAACATGAACATTAGTAGTGTAATTGTGCGAAACAGTAATCATGTTTTGAGACGAATTGTTTAGTAGATATTCAGAAACATGACGAATTGTAAATCTTGAGACGAAAATGTGTCCTAAATCGAAAAGTGAGTTTGTTTTAAATGAAAAAGAAACGATCACCGAAGAATTTAAAACCATTTCTGCCAATGGAAAAGTGTGACAATAGTTTAAATATTCATTTTTAAACATTTCACAGTTTGGTTCAGGTACGTTGTAAGATATTATTCATATTCAAAGTAATGAGGTGAAGGGATGAGATGGAAATAGGAGCTCAGATGAAATAGGGAGCCCTTACCCTACGAAATAACTTTATATTTAATTTCGTGCCCCAAATATGTGCTTGAGAAAAGATTCACTAAATAATTTTAACTGCATGGTAAGAAGAACTCATGCGAGTCAAGTAAATACTTTTACGTAAATTCTATCTCATCGGCGGGAAGGGCCTGGTGAACTACTGCAAAGATATCGAAAATACTTGAATGTTCTCTTGTTTTCAAGAATCCATGCTTGCTACTAAACTCAGGCATATACATGGTTCGCAAGTTAGCCAATACATATACTTATAACCTCATGTTAGTCATTCATAATTACTAATGATTCATAGCTGTAGTGTAAGAGTAATCACTAACAAAAACGATTGAATTAGCATATATTCAAAGTGTGAAGGATTCAAAAATCAATTACGTCCAGTCTTTTTTACAAGCCAATATAACGAGAGGTAAGCCCACTGCGCTTAATCTCTGAAAAAAGTTCTTGTTTCTATGTGTCCGTTTTTCTTGGTATGCTTTGTGCGACGGTTCGTTCAACTGAAGCGGATAAAATTTTGCGCGCATTTTCCCAGTAAATCCGAACATCGGACGCATCGTGCAAGAAAGCTTTTGACTGCGTTTCGAGCTTACATAGTGTATCGGTAGAACAAAAGAGTGAAGAAATACCAAAGCAGAGAGCGGATGTCTGATACTCAGGGGATGGGACATATCGGGGTTGGATTTTCAACTCCGAACATAGGGCCAGAGTTTTTCTGGCCCTAAGAGGCGAATAACCTTAAGGTTAAAGCCTCTATGATCGAAACAAAAGAATGTATTTCACACCCTATCGGGGAGACGTCGGCTCGAAAATGCCTTGTTTGATGATACTTCGCTCTGTTCAGGACGAATCAAGCGGGCTGCAACATTGAGGGAGTTCAAAAGATTGTGTATTTCACACATAAAATCTATTTTGTAATTAGATCTTTAATGAATTAGTGCAATTTGATTTTTTCGAAAACTGTGTAAAATGACGAAGATTGTATTTATTTTATTTTTGTTTTTTTTTTTTCAAGTAAGACGCATTAGGTTGTTATGTTCTGTATGATGATGATGGATTTTCAATTATTTGTTTAGTTAAAAACGTGATTAATCCACCTAGCAGTGAGATGATACCTTTTTTTATCAATACGCATGTGTTTTTGCATGGATATTCTTATGTGTTTTAGTTCTTATGACATTATTTTAATTATCGTCGTTTTAAACGGCAAATTGAGATTTTAATCCCTCATTACCCTGTAATGTCGAAACTGCAAATCGTATCGAATTTCAATCTTAACGTGTGACAATCGATTGAACATTCCATAAGATGTCGAAGTTAGTTCCACTTTGGAGTTTTTCATCATTATTTATGGTACTTCCAGAGCCTGTATTCAGGAATTAGCATAGCCCAAAATGATTCGGATGGCCATAAATTATTACGCCAAACAATTTACATGAAATTTATACACTCATCATCTGTAATTCCAGAATCGGATAAAATTCACCAATTTTGTATGGGACCTTAAGTCCTGTAATATTTGTTTTTGAAGTTCGATTTGGTCTTTTTTGAGAAAATGATTGAGATTTGAGAATCGATTCGATACTGGAATCGGAAATCTAAAATCGGTGTAGCCGAAATCAGTTAAATTCACCTGAGCAGTGTGTAGACATCTTTGAGAAATTGTAGTGCGAATTAAAATTTGGGGGTACATTCCGAATCTAAAAACGAATACCGCTCAAACTGAAATAAATTTATTTGGTAATCGACTATCCAAATCTGCAAACCCGATTAACCTGATTAATTTATGTGAAATGAACATTTTTATACTAATCACCCTGCATTTTCTAAACCAAAAGTCGGATCTGACTAAAAAGTAAGAGGTTTTATAGGATTTTAAGACCTCTCATTTGAATCATAGAGGATTCTTAGATTTCATTTGAATCTTAGATCGGTTCAGCCATCTACGAGAAAAATTAATTGCATTATTTTAATTTCGTTTCACATATCATCATGTGGTTCCGCAATCAGAAGTCGGATCCAAACGTAATTCAGGAACCTTGTTTGGGAGTATACGACTTTTCATATGAATCTGAGTTTGTAGAAAACGGTTTAGCCATCTCCGAGAAAATTGAGTGAAATTATTTGTCATACACGCATTTGCTGATCTCGACGAACTGAGTCGTATGGTATATGGAAGTCATGTTCTTCCAGCATTTATTGCTGTAAATAGTTTAAATCAATATAATTATGGAATTACTTCCAACTCGATAATCCTGGTATCATCTGGTTTACATATGCCATATTCGAAAGATTATGTTGCCAAAAATGAACCGTGCTAAAATTGGTCCGAGGCAAATTGTCATAAAAAAGGATGCTGTACACAGTCTTTTTGGTACTTAGAAACAATTATATGTAATAGTATAAAAAATATTATTTCATTTTGCTCCCAAGCATTGCTTTTTCATACAGCGCTCAAAATTCCTTCTACTGGAATAAGGTTTACACAAAAATATCGATATCTCCGTTAAAAATGGACGGATTTTAACAATCTATGGCTTGTTGGATAGGTATTACCGAGCGAAATCTAAGTCTGGAAACATATTCTGTTTTCAAGGTCAAATGTGACAGATACTGTCAGAAAACTGAAAATTTTGACATAAAACTTCGTATAACTCAAAAAGTAAACATCCGATCTCAAAACCATTCAATAGCGTTCTGGGTGACGGGGAGACCTTTCATTTGCGACTAGTTTGATCAAAATCGGTCCAGCCATCTCTGAGATCTCGACCTCTTAGTTGACAACACACATACAGACACACACACATACACACACACACACAGACATTTGCTCAGTTCGTCGAGCTGAATCGATTGGTATATGACATTCGGCCCTCCGGGCCTCGGAAAATTTTTCGAAAGTTTGAGCGAATTCTATACCTATTTTTATATATATAAAAAAAGTAAAAAAATGAGTTGTCTACAAAAGTATGAGCCTCGCGCGCGCAAAGCAGGTAGAGGCAATCTGGAAATTGAATATGACTGAAACTGGCTATGTTCTCTTTTATTTTGAGAGCTTTAGCATTCTACGTATCGAGTTCGAATCTTGACTTTGTAAGATTCGATTAATGATTTATTGATTATATTTCGGAAATAATCGGGATCGGAAGCTGTTGATGGAATTGGGCTTGGCTCTGCTCAACCGCAGTCTCGTTACTCCATCGTAGCTGATGTTTGTAGCGATGAACTGGTCCGGCGGGAAGGGCCAGGTGAATTACTGTCTGATACTGACAAAGATATCGGGTTCAATTCCTGATTTGTTCAAGGATCTTCCCGGGTTGGAAATTTTCTTGAATAACCCTGGATAGTAAATCGGAAACATTTGAATGTTTTCTTGTTCTCAGTTGTACTTCAGAAGGAGAATCTATACCTGCTGGATTAACCAGATCTTTTTATATTTAGTTAACTGGTTAAAATATGTGATGCAATATTTATTATCATTTAGATAAATCGTCCAGCTCACACCTTTGTAGGGGTATGAGGCGGGACCATCATCATCTGTTCCTATAGCGATACATGATGTAAACATAAAACTATTTTAGGTCGACGCGGTTGATGCAAATGGTGCAGAATTGTCCGATGACGGGTCGATCGAAGCGCTACGATCGGCCCTATATCGTGCTCAATCGGTCCGATAATCGGACCGATGATCGGACTTATGCGGGTCGACAAATTTCACTGGGTTATGACGCTACATTTCACCTTAATATTTGCGTTACCTTTTTGTATCAGCAGTGTGATGCTAATCTAAAAAACCTGTTTTAACCCACCTAGTGGTGTAATGATACCTTTCTCATGTATAATATTGTGGTATTCTATTCAAAAATTTTCTGTTCGATTTTTGAAAGAAACCAAGAGATTGTTTGTGCATAACATACAGAATGAAACAGTGCTTTGCCCGCGTAGGTCATCCTTAAGAAAACGAAACGGGTTAACTATTATATGCACTTCCGGCACCGGAACCCGAGAACCCGAGAGTCGGTTTGTACGGCCACCAACTAACATGACGTACAAACACTACTAGTTTTTATTCAAATTTTGAAGATTTTATACAATTTTGCCATCGCACTCTAAAAATCGATTTAAATGTTTGTTGCATCCGAAAACATGCAGTAATTTTCGGTAGAACCATAAGACCTTCCATTTGACCCTAAGAATGGGAATAACGGTTTTGAAACCAGTTTGCAACATTTTTTACGGTTTTTGTTCCGCCAGTTTAAGTGACGGTGTACAATATTGAACATAGTGTACCCTATAACCCCGGAACCGGATGAAATTTAGGAATTCCGTATGGGATCGGAAGACCTAAGTTTGTTAAAATCGGTCAAATCATCGCTGAGAAAAGTGAGTGAGATCCATTTTGGTATATATGACCACTATTTCCGGTACTTCCGGAACCGGATACCGGGAGCCAGGATAGTCGGAATCGGTTACGACGGTTGGACTAACATCCCTTCCCATTCCTTAATCGATCTACGTTCGGGCCTTAATTTATGACATAATTTTAATATTGCATTTTTGATTTTTTCGGTCTTGCCCACCACACAACCCTGTGATGTTTTACTCTCGTGTGTTCCGCTTTCTTATTATTACCGTTACCGAAGTTAAATACTTTGATTCATACAATCAATCAACTAGTACGTGCGAATATCGGTATTCTGATGTGCGGAAAAAGCATATTACTTCTATTCGTCTTTACGTCATCTAGTTATGTATTTGACATTACCCTCCCGCCTTTTTAAATTACTACCATTAACATTTCAAACCCGATTTCAAGTCGTAACTACAATTCAATACCATTCGATGGAAGCATGCTTTTGGATCTAAGCTGCATGGAAACAGTTTTAACCAGTACTGAGAACATGCACTCACATTTTCCTATCTCGACGACCTGAGCAGATTGATATTGGACACCTAGAAGAAAAAAGTGCCCAACAAATCACTCTTCTTGATTGCCTTATAAATTGAATGAAGGTTAAGTCCTGTTACGGAGAGAATTAAGTGGTTCATGATTTGCAGTTGGCACTGGAAGTGAGCTTCGTATATACAAATATATGGTGGTCGCATAACATGTTAATATCCATTCCTACAATCAACATCATCAACAGATAGCTGTTAAAGTAGAAAAGTTCTAAAACGCAAACCTCGCTATCGCCTGCTACGATCAGCTACGATGTTCTTAGCCTTGGCAGCTTGTACCTGCCGGAGCGTCGTCATAAAAGTGTTCGTTTCCGGCTAAAGAAACCGCCAGAACCATTTACATAATCGTCGAACCATAGAGAGAGAGAGTGAAGGGACCAGAAAAGCACACGCCATTACCAAACGACGAAGTGAGAATTACTTGGGGAATGAGAGTAAATCCTATGCCATGCTATTTACTGTAATAATTAAAGCTTTTATCGCACCTCTAAAATCTTCCAGAGCTAAAGCTGCCTATTCTTCGGTTTCTACCTGTGCAAAACGGACCTGAGAATCGAGCGTCCCTTTCTTGTCTTCCTTCGGAAGACCAACAGTGGAAAGCTTGCCTTGAAGGTGGTAAGTTTTCCTCTTCGGTTCTGCCCGATTGTCCACTTCTCCCCCCCGCCTTGCACACCTTCTAATAACAATCAAGCAACCATCCTTCCACGTCGAAGGAAAAGCTGGTAAGATCGATTTTTTGATTAATTCAAGCACAACGTAAAATCTCACTCTTCCGTACACTTCGTTTTACCTACACACACACACACACACACAGTCAGCACAGCACAGTTCCGACATGACGAAGGAAAAACCTTCGACACAGTGCTCATTTCCCATCGAGAGTTTACCGGAATCGATGTGTGGGATGAGCACTGGAAAGGGGTACGAACGGAAAACTTCCGAGCCAATAATGGAGACCGAAACCCCCTCCGTTCTTCCGGGAGCTCATGGAGCTGCATAAGGTAGCAGGTCGTCAGGTAGAGTACCGAGTACCAAATGGAGCCGAAAAGAACATTTTTCCTTGTTTACCGATGAAATTAGCTACCTATCGAAAATTGTATTTGCTTTCGCCCTGCTTTTTCTGATTATAGACATTATACATTCCGAACCCCCCCCTTGGAAAGCGAGGAACGAGGAATTGGTCGAGGCGAGTTTGATAAGGTAAGTGTAGGATTATGTGGATTTTCCCCGGTTGCTCGTCTGGTGCACCGAGGAAAATCTGCCACACAGCCACAAACTCTCGAGCACGCATCGTCGCATGATAGTAAATCCTTTGTTCCACCAGGAGTCTCGTGGCTGTGGTCAGGGACTAGACTTCCAATTTTCTTCATAATTGCAAACCTACTTAAATGTTTCAGAAAATTGTATATTTATTCGCGGTCCGGTGCAGGATCTGCTCGTTCACAACTTTGTTAGTTAGGGTTTTCCCCGTTGGGCAAAATTTTACCGACTTTCCGCCGACGAGACCCGGCCAAGCCTTTTCCAGTCAATTACATCAATTTGTAATGTCGATCCTGGCGGGAGACTGGCCAGTGCAGTGTACAGTTAAATAAAATGAAGAAAAAAAAAACGTCGTTTGCCCGAAGAAGGCAAAATCCATCATCCATCGCGAACCCGAAGCGATGGCGAAGAAAGAACCCGGTACCGAAGATGAATAGACTGGCTAAGGTGTAGGCAGAGAAAGGTTGAGTAATGATGATGACCTGAAGCCCGGCATCGATAGTAGGACGGTCGGTGCTGTGTTCGGAGCTGAGATTAGTTTCACGGTGGAGGATGCCCCGGTGCAATTTTGTAGAACGGTAGGCGTCGACAATCGCCTAGTCCTAATCGTTGCTCACACACTGACGGACCTCTGTGGCTGCCAGAGGTATTACGTAGGTACTTCATTACTGTGTAGCGGTGCACCGGCCCAAGAGGTCAACCGAGCACAGGGAAGAGATTTATCCGCTGTTTCGCCCGAGCAACGAGAAGTTTTCCTTTCGGAATCATCGGAATCGATGCCGGTTGGACGAGTCCAGTGGTGATGCCAGTGAAGCATGGTTTCCCATGTTCTGAGTATCTAGAAAATTTGACGCGTAACGGGGCTTCAATGGAGCTTTACTTGTCTTCTCCGACCTTCCGAGATGCATCAATTTGCGTGAACGAAGTTTTTTGGGCATACGGAGGTACTGAAATTTACACCATAAAAATCAAATTTGGTTGGTCAACAGACGAACAAAATATCCATCCTTAACAGGGGATGATAAAGGTTGATGCTTTACCTACTTTACGAAAGGACGACGACTCATTGTTTCCTTGTGTATCAAACGTTATAATACAGATACGTATTTCGGAATGTTATTTACATCCTTCTTCAGTGTATCGGTTTTATAAGTTTATTGAAAGAATGCTGCAGTGAATTTCCTTTTATACTAACGTAAGTAGGTAAACCACAAAAGGAACAAAAAAATGAAAAATTAAAAAAACAGGTAACAGAAAAACTAGAAGAGTTAAGTGTTTTCTATGTTTGTTTTTATCTTGGATATGGGTAGTAACTGGAAAAGCCAAGAAGATCTATTTCCTTGGTCTCGGTTTAATAAAGAGATGGAGTTATTTTTAAATATTTCTAAACTTTCTGCTGAGTCTAATTTCCATGGATTGGAAATTTGTCTTAAGATTTTTATGTCATTAGTAGTGAGTTCTTGATCTTCAAAAAAGGCATGTTCTGCTACTTTTGACTTGAAGTGATGTGGTAGTCCTGTTTCCAATTCTTTGGATGCTTTCGCTATTTCTGAGATATGTTCCTTAAAACGAATGTCTATTGCTCTCTTTGTTTGTCCGATATATATTTTATCGCAATGAGTACACGAGATTTTCTATACCCCAGACTTTTTCAAATTCTCTGTAGGCAGAGCCGGTGAAACATATTAAGCCCAGGTAGGTAATTATTCGTACCGGGGAAAACGACCCACTATTTTGAAGTATTATTTAGTCGATTTTTAAATAATATTTTGTTTCGATATAACTTTGCATAAGACGCGTAAATTCGAGGCTTGAGGCGTTTTCGATATTTTGTTGTAAAACAAAATTGCGCATTTAATTGTTAAATACAATATCAAACTACAAAATTTCTGCCAATATTTGTTTGGAATATTAAGTCAGCAGTTATTTAGGTTCCGTATAAACTTTATTGTGTTTGCAAATTTTCGAAATTATTTCTTTGAGAATTTTGGTTACCCTGATCGTTTATTTGATTGGGGTTGATGGTGAAAGATGTCTCGCATTAATCGGAAGCAATGTCTTGGCATTACATTCCTTCTGTGGAATTTGGCCTTTCTGTTTCAACAGACTTCGCAGCCGATTCTTAGCATACAGAATCATTTTATGGCTAGTACTACGATCCTACTGACACTATCAATCATTCCAGGTCGAGGCTCGAACATATGACAACTGGCTTATAAGACCAGCTCCGTACGCATTGAACCGCAAACCCGGACGAATCGAACGGTGCACAAAACAAATCCAGCCGCTGATGTGCATAGCACATTGTTAAAAAAAGTCCCGGGACCGACTGAGATGACGTTTGTAATGTCAAGCTATCATCATCGTTCAGAAGACAAGTGTCAAATTTTCACGTCAATCGCACCACAAACACCATACTTACCGACATATAAGTGACGTTACTTTTTGATTTACGAAAACTTAAAAATAACGAATTCCATTTATTGATAAAACATTGCTTCCTATAAGGAAAAACCGGGCAAATCCAGCAATGGTTTAAAAAGTGTTACCCGCACTCAGATTAAAAACAAAGATTTGTGGTATTCTGATTTTAACGTGACCAAATTGAGCAGTCATCCGGAAAAAATGTGAACAAGTTTTGAAAATCGTTATGGATGAACACAAAATCAAAGTCCGACTGAACTGGAAGTGCTTTTATGATCGTATGCGAAATCTGAGCATGCAAAAAATCTTTTCCAAATAGGTGCCGCGTTCGCTCACAATCTATCAAAAGGAACAACGCATCAACAACCCAGAGAGCTGGTCGGCACTGTTTAGTCGCAATAAAATGATTTCTTGCGTTGGTATAAAACAGTGGACGAAACATGGATCTATATTTTTTCTCCGGAGTTGATTCAACATTTAGACGGGGAAAACGTAACAGGTAGCTTCAACAAGTATAGCGTCAGTTTTTAGATGCTCGAGTTATAATTAACGTTGACTATTTTGAAAAGGAAGTACCAACAAAAGTTCTTAGTTATTAATGCGTTAGGAGTTATTAACGCGTTTGAAGTATGGAATCGTAAAAAACGGCCTCATATGAAGCAGAAAAATCATCTTTATCCAAGACAATGCACCGTGCCACAACTCAATGAACGTATTGGGCACCGATCTGTTTCTTCGCCCACCACATTCTCAATAACCTAGCCCCCAGCGACTACTTGTCATTTGATGATCTGAGAGACTGACGCCTATTTTAAGGCCATGTACAAATCATTCTATAAGTATGATATAAAAAATTTAGATAATAAATAAAGAAATTTTGCTCAAGAGATGTTGTTTTCCTAGTTAGTTCCTGAACTTTTTGGACGAAGTGGAAGCAACCTTCTCTACGGCAGTATCGAACCGCACAGAGTGCAAGTCGATTCGACACTGAATTTGGTAATTTTCTCAAATGCGAACGCACTCATCGAAGAGCAGAAATCATATGGAAACCGTGAACTTATGTATACGAGACCGTCATATCAATTAGAGGAATGACAATGGTTTGAAAAACAGGGAGAATTACACATTGTTCGTGGTTGAGTTGTAGATGTTCAAAACCTAACCACTGTCTATATGGTTTAACTTCTATATCTTGAATTTGTACCCCGCTATAGAAAACAAAGACGCAATCCTACGTCAAAAGATTTTGAGTGATTTCATTCGTGTGAAGATAAAGAATGGAAAGGCGAGATGTGACAAAGTTGATTTTAGCAAGCTGAAATCTTTTACTAACTTAACTTTCGCAAGGGGAGTTGAACTTAAGTATCTCATCAATGCAAATCACTCGAGTCTCTGGTAGGCCGGAAAGTACCGCTAAAGGTCTTTTACCACTTACTATCCGAACCGACAAAAGAATAGTTATCAGAAGTTGTTACTTTCTACTTGCGGCTGCATTCTCGTACACAATTAATTCTTCACTATCTCTAATAGTGAAAAAGTAAAAAAAGAATGATGGGTTTCCATCAGGTAGCGGTGAGTGCAGCGCTACTGAATACCGCTTACAACCTAGGCTAAAAAGCCAGCACGCTGTGTTTCTGGGGGCATAAGCAATAGTTCGAACAAACCTTTCATTCTGATGTTCAACTAGCTGTATATAGATTGAGAAAAATATCCATACAGTGAAGAACTCAATGTGTATAAGAATGCTGTCGCAAGTAGGAACTGACAACTTCTGGTAACTTTTCTTTTACCGGTTCGTATAGTAAATGGTAAAAGATCTTTTTCGGTGCTTTCCGGCATACCAGAGACTCGAGTGATTTGCATGAATGAGATGTTTAAACTCGACCCCTTTGGTTGAAGGTAAAAGTTAAGTCACTAAAAGATTTCTGCTTGCTCAAATGACCATTGTCACACCTCACCTTTTTGTTGTATATCTACACATCCTTGCTCTACCTTGAGTACTAACATTTTATAATTCTGATTTTATTTATTATTCTTAGTTACAATAAAACTATTTTTATTGTTATAAATGATACTAATATTACTATTATTTTTCGTTAGAAATTTCAGGTGGGTAATTACCCACCTTTGGAATTTTCGGGTGGGTAGTGCTACCCACCGTACCCACCTCTTTCACCGGCCTTGATATTTGGAGATTTGTGCCATGCCATCCATTTGTTTTTAGTATTTTCCCGATATATAACAGGGAAGGATTGAAAGGGAATGGTAAGGTTCGGAGTAGGAGGATGGGAAAAATTGACGACACAAAAACGCAAAAAAGCAGAAGTAAATTCTGCACCCCTAATGGATGCTGAACCATCTGCTGAGGATCACATTTACTTTCACTTTTTCACTTTTTGAAAATCGGTTCAAGCATCGCTGAAAAATCTAGTGAGCTTTCGGTGCTTCCGTAGCAGGAGAAGGAGGACCAGTATTTACGAGGTCTGTTCAAAAAGTTTCCGGAATTTTTTAATTGCGCGCGTCTGGAGAGTCCGGTGGTCAAATTTTTTTTTATTGTGTTGGTACATATGTCCCTAATGTTTGGTGAAATTTTCAGCTGTATTCATTGTTTACATTATGTCTTGTAGCGGCTGGTGCAGACGTGTTTTTTTGAGCTCGGCGATTTTTGTTAGTTTAAACAATGGAAGAATTGAAGAGTCAAATAATTTGTATTAAATTTTGCTTGAAAAATGAAATAAAGTGTAACCAAGTGTGCGAAATGTTACAGAGAGCCTACGGTGAGTCTGCTATGAAAAAAACAAGTGTTTACGAGTGGTATAAGCGTTTCCAAGATGGCCGCGAAGACGTTGAAGACGACGAATAATAATTCAAATAATTAAGTCCTATTTACTAGAATTTCATACAGATACAGTAACAGGATCACAGGAGTGAATACAAACCAGCGTTCAACCAAGCAGAGGGCTAGCCTCAAACGCTGCGCAAAACCCTGCACTCCTGTTATTTCTTTAAATCAAATTGTTAAGTAGCGTTTAATTGAGTTTAATCTAATTTGACCATGAAGGTAAATCAATTCTAGAATTGAAACAATGTCTGTATTTATAATCATTATTTACTAGCTGACCTGTCGAACTTCGTCTCTCCTAAATTACATTTTTTAAATTTATCTTTCCGAACAGCAGAACTGTCAAACGTTATTATTTTACTGATTGCTTGGCCTACAATAAACGAATTACGACAAATTCACATTTAATACATTAACCTCTGCCCGAAGGTCATTAAAAATATTGTGAACATGTTAAAAGCTTTTGTTACCTTAAAAATGAAGCAAATGCATCGTCATCTCATCCTTTGAGTCAGTGCATTGAACAGAGATGCTAGATCTCTCTCAAACTAATGGTTTCGACATATGGGATGAACGGTGGAGCAGAGCTGACCAAGATGAATACATTTTTCTGGAAATTTCCAAAAGCTGCCTTCGCGACTTGTTTGTCATTGCAAGTTAAGGCTTATTTGTAGACTGAAGACGTTTAAAAATTTAATAGGAAATTGACAATTACAGGATTAATTTTCAATTAACATGACAATTACAGGATTAATTTTCAATTAACAATTTAGCGATAAAATTAAACATTCTTCTGTCCATCCTTGTGTCCATTAACTTTTTCATGAACACTGAATTCGTTTAATGATTGTATCAATAGTCGTTTCATTAGTCGAGTCACCACATCATTTTGCTTAGTATACGATCTACAATTAACGAATGATTGAGTTCGGTACTGCGAAACAATATCAGAAAAAATTATATGAAAAAATGTGCAATTTTTCTGTTCTAGCGGAGTGAACATGAGGAGTGATTATACCAGTATTCTTCTCATCATTCAAGCCAATGAATAAAACGATTCTTTTCCTTATATGATATTCACCGTTTACATTTGGTCAAGTAATCCAACGTTCTGAAAGTGGAATGATTTGGGTTAAGTAGCTTACAAATGTAATGAATAGAATCCTAAGCAGTCCGTTTTTAAGTAAAAATGAACCCGAAGCGACTGAACGAACTGTAGCATGCTAAATGCAAAGAAAATATCTTTATTTGACCACATTATTTCAATAGAAGAATCCTATCATTGACTGGTATAATAAATCGTTCTAAAATATGATTTGTTCAACTCAAGCCCACGATGGCCAACATTATTCATCTAACTAATCACATTGCACACAATGAATCTACTGGTAAACGATATCAGAACATTTTATCTTGCTTACGGTATAGCAAGAACAGTCATATGCGTTCCACCATTGTCATTTGGCAAGCAATGATTGTGATACTCTATTAAGCACGTGTTTCAAAATGACAAATCGCATGGATCAAACATGCATGTAAAGTCTCCACCCAAAACTACTCGTTGCGCTCCAAACGATTTCCCAACGATCTAGTAGTCTTTTCTTCAACAGCAAAATACTGAGCATTTTGCTGCGCGTCAAACATCAATCGTAGATCTAGCAAGCATTAACGACATTTACAGTGGAAAATTCCATTGCCCATACAAAACAACTTCATGGATTTTTCTTACTTTTCCGGCAAGTTTGCTTAATTTTTTTTTATGTACGAACCCGGTGGGGGTAAAAACTGATCAAACAAAAAAAGAATCATGTAAATCCGTCCATCCGTTCTTACGTGATGCGATTACAAAGAACGATCTCTGCATTTTCATATATATAGATTCACTGAGCAATTCCAGAAATGCTTAGCAGATTTGCTTAGAACCTTAAATATAATTAAGAATTCTTCATGTACATGTAATAATTGTAGATATAGTAAGCAAATAAACAATTCATGGAAATAAAAAAATGTTGTTATAATTATATATCCAAGTATCTAGAAGAAAGGATATCATGAACAAATTTATTGCCTTTAACCTGTAGAACAATATATACTGTTTAAATGATTATCTTTCAACGAGAACTTGAAATTTCGAATATATCTGTAAATTGTTTTAACTGCAACTCCTTCATTTTCCAAAACGCACGGATGAGATAGCCATCAATCTGTAGGTTTTAATAACAGCTTTAAAATAAAAATTATCAAAAAAAAAAACAACCATGCTTTTTTTCATTTAACTTTTTCGGATTATTTTGTAATTATTGAGAAAAATTTTTTTTTCAGTGTATACTTTTTTTAGAGTGCCCAATCGATTCCGTACAACTTCTTCCTGAACGCCATTTTTGTACAATTAACGGTTTCCGAGTTACAACGATTTGAAAAAGGCAATTTTGGTGAAATGCAAAAATACATACGACCTTTATAAAAATCAGTCGTGAGTCGGATTGACCTCTCAATCGGTTCAAAACTTTATTAATATTATACGGAAGCCATGTGAAAAGTTCATTCAAATCGGAGAAGGTCGATTCTGATTTTGTCACTTTTTCGTCTACTCATTCCTGCAATTGCTCCACTGTATTTGCATTGCATTTACTATTACGTATTGCACTACCAATATCTGAAAATATCTTCATCTGCTAGTTAAAATCGTTGCATGACAGATAATCGAGAGAATGATCATTCATAATCATGTATGAATTTGAAGAATATGGCAGTAGTGATATTGACAGGAATGAGATTATATTCAGCGGCGATATTTGACAGTAGTGATAATGCTACCTCAATATCAATCGCAGAAAATCAAACGATTTTCGTTATCAGGTTCGATGATGATTTTGTAAACGATAATCATCGACGATTATTATCGGTGATGATAGCTGAATCATGATTTTTTAAGAATGATAATGCTCCGATCAAAAGTTGTTCTTTCCAGAAATTCTATTACCTTTCAAAACAGACTTCAGTCTATGCATGTTCCGCATATGCTGAAAAAAGACTGTTTCGTCATATGTGGTCTTTGCTCAGAACACACTGTTTCCATGTCGTTCGTCGGTCACCTAAAAAATTGCGGTTCTCATCACAATATAGTTAGAAAACATCACTCCATTTTACCGTTGAATTTTTTGGGTTTCTTGCATTCTAATATTGTACAAAATATTTTAGTGTAACTTTACATGGCTACGTCGAAGACTAGGTATGATTGCTACAGATTTAGGGACAAGGACAAAATAAATTCTTCTGTTTTTTTAACTTTAAGGAATTTTATTCGAATTTAAACCTACAAAAGTGTTTGAGTAAACGAATCTTTAGGCATTTCTAGACCGTGCATTGCTTTCAACTTAACGGAATTAGGGCTCATATGAACACAAGCTAAATTCGTTATTTATTTATCCGTAAATTGCGGGTCATCGTCATTCCGCTCATCAGCAGCAAGGTGTAACTTACTTAGTTTCGCTATCCGGTATCCGATTGCCCGATTCATGCTGCGATGGCCCAATCAAGAGGTTCGGCTGACGAAAGGTGAGCTGTTACTAAATCTTACCCACGGCACCTCACAGCTGCGGCGAAACGCCGGCGGAAAAGTTGATGTAATTACCGAAAATCGATACCTTCGTCGACGCGGCGCTCCGCGGTGGTATCGAGAAAGTGATTAAGGATGCAAACTATCATAAATCATGCGATGTTGATGATTAAATTAAATTATACCTGGTTTCGATAGTAATTTTATGATAATTTTCCTTTCCGCCACCGCGTCTTTGGAATCGACGACGACGACGACGACAACGACGACGACGCCACCAGACGATCGTCGCCGGTGCGCTATCGATGACGAGCAGTTTCGGTTCGCGCGTCGTTGTTTCTCGTCTTCCAGGTGAGTAGACTAAAACCAAAACCCCGACACCCAGGTGTGAGAAATGCGGCTGTGTTTCGCCATGCTGCACCGAGAAGCAGAAATTACATAAGAAAAAAAAGCCACACAACAAAACGCAATCTCAGAACCATAAACTTGCCGGGCCATTGTGTGCGGGGGGAGGCGGGGTGTTGGTTTAGTGGGTGGCTCGGGAGGGGAGGTTTGTTTCTTCGATGGAAATGGTCAGCTTTTACCTGAGTAAGCGTTTCAGAACGAAAGTTCCCAAATGGGTGCAGTAAAAAAAAAGAAAAACTATTATCGTCTCCACCGCAAAACCAAACAACTGTTCTGAACAAGTGCAAATTTGCATCGAAATTAAATGGTTTCGTAGTGGCGGCCCCTGATTCCATGGTAAACTTTTATCCGCCGGAAAACTATTCCGGTGTTTTATCGAACAGGGGCAAGGGAGGCACTGCAATTTCCGGAACTGTTACAATTAGCTGAGTTCGTCTTGTCCGAAGATACTTGTCTGCTCACTGGATGAGGAAGACTGTCTGGATTGGCATCGTCTGCAACCTAAAAACAAGTAAGTATAATTTTTATATAATGTATTATTTACTAACATAATATTTAAGATACAGATACATAGTTCATTAAATGACTAATCCTTGACCCTTGTAGAAAAATACAAAGAAACTATTTTCTTAGTCAGCATTTGAAGTAAAGACTGTCCCAGAAAGTATGGACGCAACCAAAAACTGCTGCCTTGTCTCAATGGTTCAGAATCTGTCAATTTTTATGGTTGCGTCCTGTTGTTTAAACTCTTCTCCAACCACTTGTGCAGGTGTTTATTCGTTTTCATTAGTTTCTTTCGAAATGCGTGGACTTTCAGCAGAACAACGTCGAAAAATTGTGTACGCGAACTGTCACTGAGAAAAATGGCAAAAATGGAAGGAGTAAGTGAAAAAACCGTGCGAAATGAAATCAGGAAGTTCGGTGAGGATAACACCATTGAGAATAAACCGAAAACGGGTCGAAAAAAGGTCCTGCTAACCCTCAGTTGAATAAACGTATACTGAAGGCGTTCGAGCAAAAGAAGGAGGTTTCAGTTCGGGATGTCTCCAAAAAGTGGGCACTTCAAAGTCAAATGT
This sequence comes from Malaya genurostris, assembly GCF_030247185.1. Lineage (NCBI taxonomy): Eukaryota > Metazoa > Arthropoda > Insecta > Diptera > Culicidae > Malaya > Malaya genurostris. Next base: position 336,308,000 of record NC_080571.1, on the reverse strand, counting down.
TTTTCGTGCAGAATAAGAAACAGAACGTAGTCCGAAACAAGAAGCATCGATCACGCCGAGGGTTCGAAAGCTGTACAATACGATTCTTGCTGGAAATTTTAAACTGCATAATCATGGACGACGAAACCTACGTGAAACTCGATTACAAATCCTTGCCGGGACCACAATATTAAACGGTGCGAGAAGGGCAAGTGTTAAACCAGTCCAATACATCGATTGAAGTCGAAAAATTTGGTAAGAAAGCTATGGACAAGCAAGCAATTTGTAGCTGCGGTAAGATTTCGAAACCCTTCATCACCACCGCTTCAATGAACAGCGAACATTAAGGAATGTTTACAAAAAGTCTACAATGGCTAAGTAGCTAATGTTGAGAATAATATTCTGTTGTTGTAGTCTAATATTATCAGTATATCGAATAAAATTTGAATATCTAACACTTGTGAATTATTTACAGCGAAATCAAAGTGCGTCCATACTTTCTGGGGCAGTCTTTAGTTTGTGCAGTTGACTGAGTAGCACGATTCAGCTAGTGCATCATAAACCCGTCATTTTCGTCTCCTTGTTTCTGTGAAAAATGACTGAATCTGAAAAACACAATCGTTAATTGAAATTTAGTGTTGTTTTGTTAATTTCGAAAATTCATTTAAATTCAAAATGTTAACCAAAAGACCGATCCATTCGTTGAATGATTCCATTTGGCTTACAGAACTGTTCGGTAGATGTTTGACAGGTGAACAAAATTTGTATTACCGAATCACTTAAATTACCGAACTGAATATCAAACGTTCAACTGTTGAAAATTGAGTAAAAACTCATCGAATTCTGCGGAATTATCTGAATGTGCTCGATGCGAAAGAAGTGGATGCCAAAATTCACTTACCTCTTTTTAATAATCAGCCTTAAGTCGAATAAATCTTTCCATCTAAATGGCTTGCCAAACTGAAGACGTGTGCAAAGTTTTCTTTCAAACCGAAGTATGTGAACTGACTTCCCATCTCTACGATTGCTCTATGACTACTACTTTATTGCCTTCGTCCTTACCTTAAATAATATACTACTTTTCTGCAATACTACAGTTACAGTGTTGTTCTTGAAGTGTGAAAAAGGTGGGTGGGTAATGTCAGAGACATAGCTGGTTGACGTGAATACGAATGAAACAGACCTTCGAATGAATATAACATGAAATGTATCATTTGGATATTCTGTAATCTGTTGGTACAAAAGATGAGGAGGTTTTCTGCCTACTGGAGACATAGTGATAAATTGATAATTACTTATCTCCAGCTGGCTTTTCCCTGTTCCAAAAATAAATAAAATAAAAATAATCCCTCTTCCCTATTTCCATAATTGTGAACATACTTATACTCATACCTCACGTTTAATATACCGCACAATGAACACTCTGAATACCAAGGGGCAATTTCATGCGGAATCGGCTGGCTGTTGGCATGACCTTCCATTTGCTTGAAACGTTGCATGTGTGTTCGGTATAGTAAACAAAGTATTTTTCTCTGATTTAGAGATTTTTTTCGCTCTCAAGACTAGTTTTTGAAAAGGGCGTATGTGTTTTAGGCCACATCATTTTTGCACATTTTTAACTATAAATCCATGGTTTCTAACGAAGATTTTGTCTAAGAAAAAGTTGCAAGTAATCAATGAAACTTTCCAAAAAATATACACTGAAAAAATAAATCTTCTGAGTTTTCTAAAAAGACGTAAAGTTTCTGCTACTTCCAAAACACTTTTCTGACATTGCACTCCATTGCAAAACAAAAAGTGTTCTATAAGTAGCAGAAACTTTACGTCTGCTTAGCGGTTCAAATTGAACTGCCGAGTTTTGCACTAAGCAGTTCAATTTGAACTGCTCTGCACTGATGAGTCAAAGACGAAACGTAAAAAAATAAAAAAAAAATATATAATTCGTGATTTTTCGAAGAACTATTCATTCGTTCTTCATGATGCTGTTTGAAGTCATTACTGAAGCAATGATCAAGTAACAATTCATCCATTTGTAATATATTATAAAGAATCAGACACGATTAAAATTTGAGTTTCGCTATAATATCAGAAGTCTTGAAGCATGACACAATTGCTGTGCAAGTTTTCATTTCCAAATTAATAAACTTTCTAAAACAACGAATGATTTAAGGTGCGCAAAAATATCATTGCTTCATTCCTACTACTTCCATTCCATCAAAACTACTTATCAATTTTAATGATTATTGAAGAAAAATATCATTATAATGCTCTATGATAGTGGCCCCAACCTTTTTATGTCGCGGACAACCGGACAAAATATATAAAACCGATGGTTTGCCGAAACGCAAACAGGCACCATCTGATAAAAACTCTAAATTCACGCTACAGACTCATAACGATTATTGACGGTAACAGAAAAGTTAAACGGATGAGAAAATGACGTTCAAATTGAAATGACATAGCAGTGGGCATCATTGGAATGCGAAACTTTTTCTTTTTCTAATTTGCCATTCAAAATTGTTGTCTCGACAACATTTGCGATTAACTTTTAAACTTTTAATTTTTTTCTGTACTTGTTCCTTTATTGTCTGCACTTTATTTTGTACTTTCTGTGCTTGTTTCAGAATTTGTTCCTGTACGTTCTATACTTGCTTCAGTATTTTCTGTATTTGGTCCTGTAACTTCTGTACTTATATCTGTACCGTCTGCACATTCTGTACCTTTTTCTGAACTCTCTTCAATTATGCCGGTACTTCCTGTACTTGCTTCCCTCATTTCTGTACTTGGTTTTGTACTTTCTGCGCTTGTTCCTGTACCTTCTTTATTTTTTCCTGAACTTAGCTTCTGTACTTGTTCCTTTTATTTCTGTACCTGTAGCTGTCCCGGTGAATTTCTCACAGCTCAAAAATTATTTTTGGATGGAAATTATTTCGAATACTTTTAAGTTAGAATAATCGAACGACCTCATGATTGCTCGCGATCAGTGAAGTAGAATGGTAGAATGTTGTGTAAAAATAATCATCTGACAATTGTTTATAATTCGATCTCAACATTTTTCCCCAAATCAGGCACACACGTACACTTCGCACTTTGAAGCAGTTTTTTGTTGCTCTTAAAAGTCCCAAATGATTCAAGCAAAATACAACAAAATCAGTTTGACGATCTATGAGCAAGAGAGTGAATTATTCGAATAGGTAAAACATGTCGATGAGTTCCCAAATCTCGGTTCAATCGATGTAATTTAAAAACAGGAGACAAACGGGATGGTTCGAGTACATTGGACGAAACTGTTTATAGCCACTCAAATGCAAATAATTTGAAATTTCGAAGTACTAAAAGTAATTCGAATCGATTTTGGGCCAATTGAAGACGTTTGGACTCAAATAAATAATTGATTTTGCAATTTGAAGCAATCGACGAAATTTGGAGGTCGATTCGAGAAAAATTTACACAAAATCTCGTCCAATAAATCCTTCAAAGGTATGGCATGGGAAATGCTGATGAAAAATTTAAGCCGAAAAAATTTTCTTTCTAATTCGATAGGAATTGTTCCAAAAAGTAGAGAGCCGAACAGTTCTGGTGTATGAGTTAACGGTCTTAATTTGAAGTGGCAGCACACCTCAATCCTGTTGTCTCAGTGCATTGTGACAGTAATAATTATATCTATCAAGGAGATAAGATTCACATTTCTGTAATTTTAGTAAAACAACGAATCATAAAAAAACATTAACCACTTTCTTTCCTTATAGTCGTTTTATGATTTGACTTCACGGCATTGAACCCAAATTTATATATCGGAAAATGGAAACCTGTATGCTGTTCGTTTGGCGCCGTTACTTAATTGAACATGTGATTCGAAATAAAGAAACACGTGAATCAAGTAGGCTCAGTGAAATTTTTGCACAAATCAGCACGTTTGGCGCCAAGCGGTTTTATAATTAATCTAGTATTCATATTTTGCTCTACAGTCAGCTGGCATTTCACAACTCCATACACGCCAAACAATCATCGGAGATCTAGCATGCATTGAGTGGAAAATTTCCAATTCTAAACGAAGCAATTTTCTAGTTTTTCTCTACTTTCCCGAAGGATTTTCCTTATGTACTATAGCCTAAAACCTTCGCATTAACGTCACCTGTCGAACAAAAAAAATCATTTGAAGATCGACCCACGCATACCAGAGAACATTAGCAACACACAATTTTTTCGCTATTATTTTATATATATATATATATATATATATATATATATATATATATATATATATGTATATATTTATATATATATATATATATATATATATATATATATATATATATATATATATATATATATATATATATATATATATATATATATATATATATATATATATATATATATATATATATATATATATATATATATATATATATATATATATTGGTCGAAGTTGTGGGCAATTTGGTGGATTCTTGTCTTTTGAGACGAAAGTGACATTTTGATAGTATACCATTCTATCGTTGATTTCGAGTAGTGGCAAGAAGCAAAATCTGGCCAGAAGACAACAGGATCCTTGTGGCTTCGAATCATGGGTAGAAGTCGTTTTTGTGAACATTCTTTGATGTATATTTCGCTGTTCATTGAAGCAGTGATGATGAAGCGTTTCGAAATCTTACCGCAGCTACAAATTGCTTGCCAGACCATAGCTTTCTTACCAAATTTTTCGACTTCAATCGATGTCTCGGGCTGGTTTAACACTTGCCCTTCTCGCACCGTATAATATTGTGGTCCCGGCAAGGATTTGTAATCTAGTTTCACGTAGGTTTCGTCGTCCATGATTATGCAGCTCAAATTTCCAGCAAAAATCGTATTCTACAGCTTTCGAACCCTCGGCCTGATCGATGCTTCTTGTTTCGGACTACGTTTTGGTTGTTTCTGCTTCTTAAAGGTTCGAAGATTCGAACGTTCTTTAGCACGAAGAACATTTGACTTCGAAGTGCCCACTTTTTTGGCCACATCCCGAACTGAAACCTCCTTCTTTTTCTCGAACGCTTTCAGTATATGTTTATCCAACTGAGGGTTAGCAGGACTTTTTTTTTCGACCCGTTTTCAGTTTATCCTCACCGAACTTCCTGATTGCATTTCGCACGGCTTTTTCACTTACTCTTCCCATTTTTGCTATTTTTCTTGGTGACAGTCCGCGTTCTGTGCACCATTTGTACACAATTTTTCGACGTTGTTCTGCGGAAAGTCCACGCATTTCGAAACAATCTAATGAAAACGAATAAACAAGCGCACAAGTGGTTAGATAAGAGTGTAAACAACAGGACGCAGCCATAAAAATTGACAGATTCTGAACCATTGCGAAATGGCAGCGGTTTTTGGTTGCGTCCATATTTTCTGGGACAGTCTTTGGAATGATTGAAACGGATCAAATTTTTACCTCAGTTGCCTACCCAGTGAGTAACGCTCGAATGTTATGTCACTCACGATATCTAAATCATCGTTTAAGCACAAGAAAAACAAGCATTCGTCCAGTCTTCCTTCTTAGAGTTTTCCTGACGAAGATACCTAATATTTTTGGGGACGGGTATAGCGTGATGGGTAACTCGATGCCTTTCACGCGGCCCGCCTGGGTTCGATTCCCCACCCCGCACATAGGGTCAGAAAGTTTTTCTCTCCCGAAGAGGAGAATAACCTTAAGGTTAAAACCTCTATAGTCGAAACAAAAAATAAATATTTTAAAAACTTGAACTTCAATCATTTTAAATTTAGTTCTAACATAGCTTACAATTTTTATCATTAATTCTTTTCTAGAAGCAGCGCTTCTCGCGGTACCTAAAAACAATATTTATCGGACTAACATTACTTCCCTTCCCAGGCTCCGCGGCCTAATATGTCGGTCATTATAGATTTGGTCAGTTATTAAAGCTTGCTTCATTTAGAATTGGAACAAACTTTTGCTCATAATGTGGCGGTCCTGGTGGACGGATTTGGAAGTTCTTGGCTCCCACGTGTCGGGAATTTTGTCAGCTTCACGTATGATTTTTGACATTCCGCAAATCGACTGTACTTTGTAAACAATCAACATGGAAGTCGAAAGAAGGCAAAAAATTGTGCACAGTTATTTGGAAAATCCATTGTGGTCTGCATCTAGGCTAGCTAAACAGCGGAAATTGCCCAGAAATACCGCATGACGCGTTATCAAACGGTATAAGGAAACATTGACGACGATTCGGAAGCCTCAAACCAATCGTCGGAGTGGAACTGTCGACCGGAAACTGCGTGGTAAGATTTTGAAGACGATTAAGAGTAGTCCTAATCTGTTGGACCGTGAGGAGAACTCGACTCCGGGAAGAAATCGAGTCATATCGAGCTAGCAAACAGCCATATCGGGGCATAAAACAGAATAGTGCGGTCAAAATTCGTGCTCGGAAACTATATATCCAGGTGCTGACCAAGTTCGACGGGTGGGGGATGTTCCAGCCAAATTAAAATTTGTTTTTGCCGAAAAATTTGCAAGAAAATTTATGATTTGGCAGGGCATTTGCAGCTGTGGCAAGAAAACGAAAGTTTTCGTTACAAATAAGACAATGACATCGGAACTATACCAAAAAGAGTGACTCCAAAAACGAATTTTGCCGATCAGTCGATCCCACGCCATCCCGTAATGTTTTGGCCAGATTTGGCAAGCTGTCAATACAGCAAAGTTGTTCAAGAATGGTATGCTGAAATAAGGGGTCCAGTTTGTTCCGAAAAACCTTAACCCACCCAACTGCCCCCAGTCCCGCCCTATTGAAAAATACTGGGCAATCATGAAGAGGAGACTCAAGGCAATGGGAAAGGTTGTCAAAGACATCAATCAGATGACGACCTGGTGGAATAAGATAGCTAAAACGATGGACGAAGAAGATGGCGCCGCCTAATGAACCGTGTTACAGGAAAAATTCGAGAATTCCTTCGAAACCGTGACGAATAATTTTATCTGTATTTTTTCTTAAAAGTATGAAGAAAAGGCTACATTTGTATAAAAAAAGATCTTGAATTCAATAATAAATAACTGAAATACAGGCCATTGTCTTTGTTCCAATTCTATCTGAAGCAAGCTTTAGATATTCATTCGATTACGAAATGCAGTCATGGATGTTCAACTTCCTAGGATTTATCGTCGTTGCTAAGACCATCGGTCTAACGAAGCCACGTGGTGAAAGTGTTAGCCAATCTGTCGATCGATTGCCTCGACGATCCGTTCGGCCGTTCACCTAGGGACCGAAGCTAAACATCATCCAGCGGAAAATTTAGAATTCTGTGTCACTTCGCTTTCCCTCGTGTTTCGAGCTCACTTTTGAAGTACGCATTACCGAAGCATATAGCATAAGTCCGCACATACACACACACACTGCATCGATTTTTGTTTCCACTCGCATGAATAGTACCCGCGTGTCCTAGCCACCATGAACTGCTAACATAAAAAAAAAACGTTATAATCCTTTACGCAGCAGTAAGTCGTCTATTTCACCGTGTGGTTCGAAGAAGGTGTGAAAAGGTACTTTGGCTCCCTTCCCGGATCGGAAAGAATTGGCATCGAATATCCTAGCTCGACTAACAGTAAGTGGCAGAGAAGAAGGGAACCAACAGAAGAACCAAAAAAAACACGATGCAAAAATGCGAGGCTCCCTCTTTCTGCTAACGAGGGGCTCCCCAAAGGGCTTGTTTAAATCAATGGAAACATTCGCATGTGATTATCAGTCAAATTTATTGATCGAGTGTTCCCCTCACGCCACGGTTCCCAGTAGGCTCAGTAGGCAACGAAAAAGAAATAAACGAGTGCATAAAAATGTGTAATTCGATCCTCCTCCCATGTTGATGGAGTTCATCGCGTGAATGGGAGTCGCATTAGTGTTATTTCGTCTTCTGCCTCGTTCGCTCATATACCGCTGCCGCACATATAATTCCATCACCATCAAACCCTTCGACCCCCCCTCCCCAGCTTGGCAGGAGATGAAGCCCACTGCACTGACAAGGCCAGACCCTACTGGTTCGAGGGAAGGGTTCTGGCAGAGTGCGTTCTACCCATCAGTGATATCTCAAGAACGCCACGAAGCCATGAAGAAAATTTCGCAACGTAGCAAAGGCAAGTGCGAAAAAGGGGGTTGCACTGACTCACTCACACACTCACTCCCTGGTTCGAGTAGAAACCAAACCGTACATATTTGGCCCGGCCTACTGCACTGCTGCTGTTTCTGTTGTTTTTGTTGCTGGTTGTACGTGCATACGTCAAACCACCACCGCCACCACGCCAACCCATTCGGCGACTATCCACGGCGTGGTTAATGTGGACTGGAGCAGAACGGAAACGATGACAGGAAGTAACCATTGCTAGTACCAGGCGGGCAGGCAGGTCCGGTCGGGGGAAATGGCAAGATAAGCTGCTAACATTTCCGCAGCTTGATAGGGTCTGGAGTCATGTTTTTTTTCGAGCTGCTCACTACCTGACAGGTAGGAGGTAGAAGCAGTGAGTAGGAGATGTCATTGCATACGGAAAATCTGATGGCGTGTACGGTAGCAGTTCCTATTACCGGTTATTTGCGACATGTTGGCGACGATCCTGTTTCCACTCACGCAATTGCGAAGTTGAAGGGTTTGGTCGAATTGCGAATCGGCGAAACTTAAGTTTTACTATTAACTTTGTCTATCAAAAAGTTGTGATGTAAAATGTATTCTACTGAGAGCCCCATAATCAATTAGATATTTTGAGTCCATTATTAAACCACACAACAGTCTTGAATTGTTACATTTTATTCATTTCAATTTTTCATTGATCGACGATTCTTAACATACATAAAGAAAACAGGAAGAGATCCGAAGCAAAACTTTCTGTTTTAGATAAGCTAATTCCCAGTAAACAAGACAATTACTTGACCAGTGCCCATGATCCTATTGAATCTTTCCAAATCCATATTCAAACACCTGTTCATAACCTCAAACGGGTTTCAAAGTTGTTTAATCTAACAGCCTGCATGTACTTCACTTTTCTGGTGTAATTCATTTATATGAAAGTCTCATCAAAGTATTTTTGAAACGTTGATTATTATACACGCAGCAAAAAAAAATATAAAGATAAATAAATTCCAGATAATTCTAACGAGTTTTGTTGTTAATTTGGTGACAATAGCAATTCTGATTTGGCTCCACCAATGTTTTTCTTTAAGTAACCAACATTGGTTTGGAACAACCATATTCTAGTAAAAAAATAAGCATATTTCATTTAAATCTCCAATATCTCGGCTTCAAACAACTATTTTCTTTTTGTTTTGATGGGCAACTTATCGGTATTGTTGTTTTAAACAACCGGGGATTTTTCTACGTGCACTGTCTTCCTACAATTCAGAGATGTAGCCTAAAATTAAAAATAGTTTAGTGGGCACTTGACCGAAATACGTGAAATGTTGAACAAAAGATAAACGATTTTGAGTCAACTCGTTTAACGCGCATCGTCCTTGATTCGTTGATAATTACTTGATTAGAAGATCACACCCAATTCAGGATAGAATTTTAGCAATAAATAATTGTCAAACAACAGCATCGCAGTTTTTTGTATTTGAAGTATAGTTTACGAAACATCCATAATTAAATCACTATAAGATATCGCACTTGAAAAACAAAAGACAGTGTTCATATCCCAAGTCACACCGTTTCACCAATGAGGTAGATACATGTGGGGCACACAAAGCACTTTTGTGTAAAATAATACTAAAATACAACTAAAAATGTATAAACAGTTTTTAGTTTTTGCCTTTCTCATATAAAAAGGCTATGTAATCACTGTGAAAACCGACTTTTCAACCAAAACCCGGAAAGCCGAATGTTATATACCATTCGACTCAGATCGTCGAACTGGGCAAATGTCGATGTGTATGTAAGAAGTGTATCAATAAGTAGTTAGCAACATTCAAACAGTTATTACTCTGAAATGGCTTAATTTTTTGCAGCGTGTTTTGCGGTGACATGTTTGTTTACATGTCAATAACAGCTGCGCAATCGATTGGTTTTCGGTACGGTTTATCGTTTCAATGATGAATCGAATTGATCCGGAAACGCGAAAGAAAACTCTGCACACTTGGTGCTCAGAAAGTGGTGTCACGTACAACGAAATTGCAAAACGGGTGAAAGTGCACCACACCAGTGTCAAAAATATTATCGAGAAGTTCGGTAAGACCCTTTCCATGAAGGATTTGCCCCGATCCGGTAGGAAAACGGGTCCCAGCCAGCCCGACCGGGACTTAAAAGTGGTTGAGTACATCAGGAAAAACCCATCGGCGTCGACGCGGGATTTGGCCAAGCAGTTCAACACCAGCATCGGGATGATTCAACGGATCAAAGTTCGGAACTCCCTGAAAATGTACAAGAAACAGATGGTACCGAAAAAATCCCTGGTACAGCAAGTTCAGGCCAAAACAAGAGCGCGAAAACTGTATAACCGGATTCTACAGAATAAAGACGGATGCATCCTGATCGAGGACGAAACCTACGCCATGGAAGGCACTCGAGCGCAGCCCGGACCGCAATATTATACGAAATCGGTGTACCAGGACCTGGACGACGCGGACACCACGGTGGCGATGGAAAAGTTTGGGCAGAAGGTAATGGTCTGGCAAGCAATTTGTACCTGTGGTTTGCGGTCGTCGATTTTCTTCACGAAGGGCACAATTAACGCCAAGGTGTACGAGGAAGAATGTTTGAAGAAGAGAAGGCAGCCACTGTACAGAAAGCATAAGGCTCCTCCTCTCTTCTGGCCGGATTTGGCTTCAGGCCACTATGCCAACTCCGTTCTACAGTGGTTGTCAAAAAATAATCATCAACCCACCGAATTGTCAAGTCAAGTCCAAAGTGCGAGCGTTTCACAGAAACTAGGATTTTCTTCAATATAATCAATGAAATGCATAAAAATGTAATTTGCTAACAACATATCGAAAACTGATGTCAAAATATGTTTTTTTTCGGTTTTTTATTCAATAATCAATGTTGCTAATTACTTCTCGATATACTCCTTATGTATGTGTGTATGAAATAAAAATATGCACTCGATTTTCTCGGAGTTAACTGAACCGATTTTGGCAAACTTAGACTCAAATGAAACGTCTCTTGGTCCCATCGGTTGCTATTGAATTTTATCTGGTTCGGGCTTCCGGTTCGGGAGTAACGGGTGAAAAGGTACACAAAAATAAAGAAAAAGTGCACTCGATTTACTCAAACGATTATCTTCAACTAAGATTCAAATTAAAAGCCTTATAGTCCCATATGTTGCTATTTAGTTTCATCTGGATCTGACTTCCGATTCGGAAGTTACGGGGCAAAATGTGCAAAATGAACTAAAAATGTTGAATCGATTTTTTCAGACACCGCTCTTCCAATTTTCACAAGACCTGATATTACAACCCCAGATAGGTATAAAAATTACATTTTCAGAAGCATGTTTTGTATTTCTCATTCTATATTAGGTTATGCAATCATGTGTGTGTATGTAACATTTTTTTTGTCAACTTACTTTACTATGGGGTGCCTTTTCAAAATTTACCCTCTGATAGAGTGATAAGTTTTTGATCGTGAATATCTCATGTTGTATCTAACGTATCAACATCATTTTTGCTACATGCCATCTGGAATATGATCATCAATTTATGATAACATTTTCAGTTGTATGACATAATCACAAATTATTCAAAACTAAAGTTTTCTGAAATGTTTGGTATCAACGAGTATCAAAGAAGAAAACTTAAAGAGTGTTTACCGTTCTTGTACCCGAGCCGACGGTTTTGATGTAATAACCAACATTTCATTTCTGCGTTACCTACTGAAGAGGTGTAAAAGATTAACACTTGATATGTTTCGTTCATTCTTGTCTGTGCAGTTGATTGAACAGGAAGTGAAGCAAGTGTACCATTTCGGTTGATTGAGGTCCACAGCTCAGTTTCAGTTGGAGTATCGAGAATTCAGTTTCTGAATAAAATTTCAGAATTTAGTTTTAGATACAGAATCAAGCATTCAGTTCTGCTGCGTGACTGTTTTTTGTGCATCGTTCGCTGTGTGAGTTTCACTTCAAACAAGAGCGATTGCGTCATCCAGCTGCTGGTCGTTTGCATTTGAGAAAAACACAACGAAAAGTGAACAAAGGAATCAACTAGCAAAGGAACTACAAAATCAGCCCTTCAAAGAGCTCTAAATGTTATTTAAAAAACTTCTGCAATTACTTATCTGTTGAAATATGCAAATTGGAAGTGATAATAATTGGTTTAGTGAGTGTTGACAGTCTGTTAGAAATGAAGATGCATGTCAGACCAGAATTCAGTTTCAAAATTTCTGTCCGGAATTCAGTTTCAATGTTTTTGTCCGGAGTTCAGAAACTGAATTCTGGTCTGACATGCATCTTCATTTCTGAAATTTAAATCGAAAGCCCAGGTCTACAATCGAGACTATGATCTCAGTTCCAGAATACAGACGCAGAATCAAGTTCTAAAATTCGGTTTCAGTTACAGTTTCAGAATTCTGGAACTCGATTCTAGCCTTGGATTCTCGATGGGGAACTGCAGTTAAGATCTGGATTGTGGAAATGAACAAGAAAATCTGGTCTTGGATTCTTAATTTGAAATCCAGAACTGAGCTCTAGAACTGTCAACTACGCAGGCTAGAATGAATGAAGTATCAATTTGTTAGCTTATGAAAAAATTCGGAAAAATGCAATTTGAATTAGAATTATTTGTGGTTACCTCATGCTACTGGTCTGAACCTGAAGTTCTGGAGCTTCAGACCGAAATCTAGGATTATAATTCAGATTCAAAAATCAATTGTTATTCCAGAATTTAGTTCAAAAATACACTGAAGAACCCATGTTCAGAATTCAGTGCAGTGCAGTGTTAGAATTTGGTTCAAGAGTTCAGTTTTACAATCTAGAAGAATAAATGAAATCAGGAAATAGAATCTGCAGATTTTTGAACTAAACTAATTTGAATTTCGGAGCTGAGTTCGGGATTCGAATTTTAAAACTGAATCTAGGTCCAGAGTACATTACTAGGATTCAGGTTAAGAATTCAGTGCCGAGCCAGAATCCTGGTCTGGAATTTAGTTCCACAACACAGATTAAGTAATCAGCTCAGCAATCCAGAATTAAGTTGTAGAACTCAGCTCCAGAATTGAGTTCCAGACCGTACTATCAAAATTGAGAATTCAGATTCAAAATTCAGTTCTAGCAGTCGGCTCAAAATTTAGTTCCAGAAATTCAGATCCAAAACTCAGATCCTTTAATATCGAAGAAACTGAACCATTTATTTTATTCCTATTCACGTCATCCGGTTATGTCTCTGACACTACCGACCCGTCTTTTTTTGGTATGCGGTAACTAAATAGAATTGCAGATGTAATTTTCAGTCACTGGAGTTTTTAAATTTCTTCAGATTTTGTGACGCTTAATATTCGATTATTTTCCATTTTAGGTTACGATTGTTTGCATCACCGTCACCGAGAAAATTCCTAATTGTTTGGTGTGTATATTGGGTAGGATTTTTTGTCGGGAATACGACTTACTTTACTATGGGGCTCCAGAATGGGTATAGAACTTAATCGTGAATATTTCTTTTTATATTTCAGACAGCAACATAATTTGTTCTCAATACCATTGGAAATATGATCAGTAATTCATGATAAAAATTTCAGTAATAAGATATATCCAATAATAGATTAAAGTTTAAGTTTTTTAATATGTATTGAAGTGGAAGTTTTTCGCAAAATGAGACGCTCAAAATTCCAGACACATGACACATATTTTCAGTGATTTAGAGCTGTGGGCTATCGACACGTTTTGTTTACTAGTAAAACAGATACTAACTATGGATTATTATAAACCACATGAGCATTTTAATTTAAAAGTGACATATTTGTGCATGTTGTTTAAGACGGTCAATTTAGTCATTTATAACCAAAATGCTCTTATAATTGATTTTCTCGCCTATAGCGAAACTGTTTATTCTTTGTTACAGATCAAAATCTTTAGCAAGAGCTGTGTTCTGCCCATTTGGTTCATAAGCAAGAGATGTGAATGCTGAGTGTGATACTTGTTGATCACTTATACATCTATGTAATTTCTCAATAACTCTTTAATACTCCGATATATGGTAGTTCCCATAGACAATACAAGTAGCAAAATTTTGTAATTCATAACAATTCAAAAACCACTTTATGAGTTGACGAATCCGATCAGTTATTAAGAATCTCATGAAACGCTTTTTTTTTATATTTTCAAATATTTCGAGTGTCCAAATTCAAACAGCCAAAACCGAGCACAACAATTTACCAAATATACCCCTTCCAAAAAGGTACCACTGAATATACAAAATAAAAACGAATAATTTGCGTTATAAATTGAAAATGTTTGTTTTCATTTGATTTTTTTATATGTTATATGTCGGTCGTCGCCATCATTTTACTTACAGTATCATGAAAATGCAATTATTCCAAATTTTTGGTAAGACAAATAAATTTCTATTATGTTTGTTTACCTTTTCAGATTAGATATAGAATTCACTCAACACAAAAAAATCTTTCAAAGTATGGCACAGCATGTCAGTTTTATTAGTATTTACGTCATTCAGTTATGTCTCTGATATTACCTACTGTAATATGACCATGTAACATTAAATCTTTCACACATCCCAGACCATGCAACATTAAATCTTTCCCACACTTCAGACCACACGCACTTGACAAATTTCCATAAAACACGTACTCGACAAATTTCCATTTGACACCAAGTCACGAAGCCCAGAAACCCACTTGAAATATAAACTTCACCTACATAAGACAATTAAATTGTCAGCACTTACTTCAACCCAACGAAAAATATCGCATTTATACAACAAACGTAAACACGGAAACTTGAGCATCAAATATCAACTAAAAACAATTCAGTTATGTCATTTCCCCGCTTCTCCACTTTCCACACCTCTACACCTCTCTCAAACAGTGCCATATGGCATGACCTAGAATAACGGTAACCCAGGAAAAGACACTGACTCGAACCGACACTCACGAGAGTTAAACCTGACTACTCTCAACCTCCCCTCTCCGCATCACACTCACACACTTGTCTAGAAACATTACTCACTCTCTCTCTTACTCAAATAGATTACAATGACCGAGACACGTCATTGGTTAAATCAGACTTAAGCTACGCGTTCTAACTCCTCCCCCCCGGATTTATAGCAATCCATACTGGAAATTTTAATTTAACAAAGTTAGGAGAGAATAGACTATAAAAGGATGATATTTAAATAAAGAAGACAGATTATGATTATGTTTGAAACCGTGCGTATTTATTATTAAATGGCGACCGTGTGTATTTCCGACCAGCGATTCCGTGGTGTGCAAGTGATAGAATTTCTTAATGATTCGCGGGAATTGAACTTGTGAAACAATTCGGTTTCAGTTAAAGTACTATTGACTGTTTTATAAGTGCAAGTGATAAGGCAAAAAAAAAAAAAATTCGAAGAAATAAACTCTAACAATGATCAGGATTCAAAATTCGGAACAGTGCAAAAGTGCCTATATTTTTCCAAAGGAAGTTACTACTGCTTCAAAGAAATTAACTTATGAAATAGTTGCAAGCCTGTAAAAAGTGTTCCTGACATTCCACAGTGATGGCAACAAGCTCCAATTATCGGTGATTTGGTGAAGTGTGCGATTTGGCTTAAGTGGCTAAACAGAATACAAGAAATTGACTTATGAAATAGTTGCATGCCCGTAAAAAGTGTTCCTGGCATCCCACAGTGATGGCAACAAATTCCAATTATTGGTGATTTGGTGAAGTGTGCAATTCGGCTTTAGTGGCTAACAATAAACAGAATGCAATAACTGATAAACGAGTGTTTAATGATGAAAAGATGCAAGTGACGATCGTTATTATCGTTAGTTTGTTCGACTTTCGGTAATTGGTGCTCGTTTGATAGCAGTGAATAACCAGAAAACATCGTGCGACGCTAACTATGAACTACCGGAGAAATTCTGTGTGCAAACAGAATTAAAACAAAACCGTGTGTCACCAAGGAAGGATCCGCTACAACACGAAGAGACGACGACAACGCTCACACAGGAGTACCGGCAACATGAGGACGAAAAGGGAGTAAAACTAAGGTACTGTGCTTAAATTAGGAATTAGGGACAACTAGCTAGGAATATATCGAGTTGAGACAAAAACAACATTTGTGAATAGGATTATGGGTTGGTTTTCGTCAGACGAAACCATCAATAACACAATAGCCTCCCCGACGAGGGAAACGGAAGGCATCGCACTCTGCGCGTTGGTAGGGATAGTAATAGGCTATCTGCTACTGAAAGGCCTACTAAAATTACACAAACAATATACGGAAAAGATAGCAGTCAAGGCCGCACGTCAGGTACAACTGACCAACGTTTAAATTTAGACTACGTACACAAACATTTTTAGGCGACAATGGAAAATTCTTATAACGACAAATGGCCTTTAACGGTCAAAGAGAAACTTAATGAAATTAAAATTCGTGTAGAGGAAAAACGCAAACAGGCGATTCCTGAAAAACACAAATGTGGTTATGCATGTATATTCATGTCCAGAAGACTACACACTATATCTTATAATTGCGAAAGGAATGACTTTTTCTTTTAACAAAAAAAAAAAAAAAAAAAAAAAAAATTTTTTTAGCGATAAAAATAATATAATGTCCACTTAAAATACGATAAATTTTTATATAAACGTTATATATATCCAAGCAAAAATGAAATGCAAAATTATAAGGAGCTAGAAAAACTCCACATTTATGTAAAAAAGTCGATAAACACGAAACTATCAGAAAAATTACTCGACGAAAAATTGAATAGATGCCAAGAATTAAAAACAGACCTTGAAAAATTTTTTACAAAAGAACAAGAAATTATCGACGACAAAACTTTCCACAACTTAGTAAAAAATACGAGACTGTGGACTGACGAAATTTGCGAAATAATAAAATTTAAACTCGCATGTATTAAAGCAACCAAAAACGACACAATGACCCAAACAACAACCCCGTTCGACTTACGTCAGGCGACGGCTCTTATACAACCTTACGATGGTTCTCCTGAGAACTTATACACGTTTATCGACTCAGCTAGATTGCTGAATGAGTTAGTTCTGCCAGACCACATGGCCATGGCAATAAAATTTCTAAAAACCAGACTGTCCGGAAAAGCCAGACAAGGCATTCCTGAAACAGTCAACACAATCGATAATTTGATACAACTAGTCGAGGAAAGGTGTAAAATCACGACCACCCCCGAAAGTATCATAGCAAAAATAAACACATTAAAGCAAAAAAACTCAATAAATAGTTTTTGCGATGAAATTGAAACCCTCTGCACAAAACTCGAAAATACCTATGTCGAGCAAAATATCCCACTACCAGTGGCAAAATCAATGAGCACTAAGATAGGGGTAAACGCTCTAATAAAAGGGTGTAACAACACCGAATTAAAAATAATTCTCAAAGCTGGTAATTTCAGCAACATTAGAGAAGCAAACCAGAAAGCACAAGAATTGGGTACAGATGAAATAACCCACTCCCAAATAATGCACACACGTTTTGTTCAACAGCACCAACAACGTGTGAATAATTTTAATAGAGGGCCAAGACAATATAATGCACCCAGATATCCAGTGCAATACAATAGGTATCCACAAAAACAATTATTTCATAATAATAGAAATAATTATAATCATAATAATTTTAATAATAATTTCAACCATAACAATTTTAATGCAAATAATCGAGAATTCCGGCATGAAGGTAATATGCGGAATACAACAAATTACCGTGGAAGACCCCGCAGAGAAGGTCAATACCACGAAAATTTCCGAAGGAACGGAAATAACAGAATATTATTAACCAACGAGGAACAGATGGAAAATGCCTCACAAAATGAAACATTAAATATAATACCAAGTCAGTACGAACAAGTACAAAATATTAACCAATACCCAACGAACCAAAATTTTTAAGAAAGACCTTGTATACCATGAATATACACGCCGCTAATTTTATCAAAGTAGGTATAAGAATGACAAATTCAATATGCACATTTATTATAGATTCAGGTGCAGATATATCAGTATTTAAAGCAAACAAAATATCTCCGCAACAACCAATCAATATAAATAATAAAATTAGACTTACCGGAATTACCGATGGCGAGATAGAAACCATCGCATCGACAGAAACAGAATTAATATTTAACAACGAAGTTTCTATTAAACATAGATTCCACCTAGTAAGCCCAAATTTTCCTATTTCTACAGATGGCATCTTAGGTAGAGATTTCCTATCGGCTCATAAATGCCTAATAGATTATGAATGTTGGATATTAAACTTTACAATTAACAATATTCCAATAGCAATACCGATTCAAGATACAATCGATAAAAATTACATTATACCAGGAAGATGCGAAGTTATCAGAATAATGCAAAATTTAAATATCAGTGAGGACATGGTACTACACTCACAGGAAATTAAACAAGGGTTATTTTGCGCAAGCGCAATTATTTCACCACAAAAACAATTCGTAAAATTTATGAATACTACTGACAAACCTATAAAGGTCAGCCAATCTGAATTCAAGCCAATTTTAGAACCCTTAAGCAAGTACACAATTTTGAAAAACAACATGTACAAAAATAACACTAGAAAAAACAAAGTCCTAACTGAACTCGATTTAAGCAATGTACCCATATACGCTAAAAACAGCCTGGAAAAATTAATTTCAAATTATTCTGATATATTTTGCTTACCAGACGAACCAGTTTCGTCAAACAATTTTTATTCACAAAATATTGAACTGAGCGATAGAGTCCCAGTATACATTCCCAACTACAAAACGATTCACTCACAAAGCAACGAAATTGCAACACAAGTAAACAAAATGTTGAGAGATGATATTATCGAACCATCCACATCACCATATAACAATCCAATTTTACTAGTCCCGAAAAAATCAGAAAACAATAATACAAAATGGAGATTAGTAGTTGATTTCCGGCAACTTAACAAAAAAATATTAGCCGATAAATTCCCACTGCCAAGAATTGATGCTATCCTAGATCAGCTTGGTAGAGCAAAATATTTTACAACTCTGGATTTAATGTCAGGATTCCATCAAATACCCTTAGAAGTAAACTCCAGGAAATTTACAGCATTTTCAACCCAATCCGGTCACTTTCAATTTAAAAGATTACCGTTTGGTTTAAATATCAGCCCAAACAGTTTTCAAAGAATGATGACAATCGCAATGTCAGGATTAACACCTGAACATGCTTTTGTATATATAGATGATATTATAGTAGTTGGATGTTCAATTCAACACCACCTTCAGAATTTAGAGAAAGTTTTTGAACGCATTAAGAAGTACAATCTCAAATTAAACCTCAATAAGTGTAAATTTTTTAATACAGAAGTAACATATTTAGGTCACAAAATTACAGACAAAGGAATACTACCGGATAGTAATAAATACGAAGCAATAAAAAATTACCCTACGCCAACAAGTAGCGACGACGTACGAAGATTCGTTGCCTTTTGCAACTATTACAGAAAATTCGTCCCAAATTTCGCAACCATAGCCTACCCATTAAATCAGCTACTAAAGAAAAACCAGAAATTTTCATGGACATTAGAATGTCAGCATGCTTTTGTAACCTTAAAATCCTTCTTAATGTCACCAAAACTTCTACAATACCCAGATTTTAATGAACAATTTATTTTAACCACAGACGCCTCAGACGTTGGATGTGGTGCAGTTTTATCACAAATAATTAATGGCAATGACCTACCAATAGCATTCGCCAGCAAAAGCCTTACACCCGGAGAAAAAAATAAATCAGTAATTTTGAAAGAATTGACAGCAATACACTGGTCAATTAATTACTTTAAGTCCTACCTATATGGACGTAAATTTACTATACGAACGGATCACAGACCGTTAGTATTTCTATTTAATATGAAAAACCCAACCTCCAAATTAACTAGAATGAGGTTAGATTTAGAGGAATTTGAATTTAATATAGAATATATTCAAGGTAAAAGTAATGTTGCAGCCGATGCGTTATCACGCATAATAATGTCTTCCGATGAATTAAAGGCAAATAGTATTTTGATGGTTAATACAAGGTCAATGTCAAAAAAACAAGAACTGATAAAAAAGGAAAAAGAACAAGATAAATTAAATAATACCAAAAATACTAACTATAATAATAATTTAAGTAATAATCCTTGCATCAACAGTGGGCCTGATCAACTCTCTGTTTATTCAACGGAAACTCCTAGCGAAGTAAGAAACTTATTGAAAATGAGGTGTTTTTTCGAAAACAACCACATTATAATTGATACATACCAAGGGATACAAAAACAAAAACCGATGCATCGTGTAATTACAGAAATAAGAGATATCAGACAAACACTCGTGTTTGCAATCTCCAAATATGAAGAAGAAATGAGAAAATTAAAAGTTAGCAGAGTAGCAATCTCTTGCAATGATAAAATATTTGAAATGGTACCTATGGAAATGTTTAAAGGTCTCGCCCTAAAAACAATTAAAACATTACAAATTATTATCTACAAACCACCGAAGTTTATTAGTAAACCTCAGGAAATACAAACAATATTAAAGAATCACCATGAACTACCAACAGGAGGACACATCGGACAAAACAGATTGTACCTCAAATTAAGAGAAATATACACATTAAAAGTTCAATTGCTAATTTCATCAAGGCCTGTGAAATTTGCAAAAAGAACAAAATTATTAAACATACTAAAGAAAAATTACAAATTACTAATACACCTAACAAACCATTTGAAGTAGTGGCAATCGATACGGTTGGACCATTACCCAAAACAATCCATAATAATAGATACGCTGTAAGCATACAGTGTGAATTAACCAAATACGTTGTATATATACCTATTCCAACCAAAGAAGCTAACATCGTAGCTAAAGCGTTAGTAGAAAATTTCATTTTAACTTACGGTAAATTTCTTGAGTTAAAAACCGACAGAGGAACCGAATATAAAAACGAGGTTCTAGAACAAATTTGCAAATTATTAAAAATTAAACAAACATTTTCGACAGCTTATCATCCTCAGACAATTGGTTCTTTGGAAAGAAATCACAGATGCCTCAACGAGTTTCTGCGATCTTTTATCAACGAACATCAATCTGACTGGGATGATTGGTTACAATACTATGCATATAACACAACACCACACTCAGATCATGGGTATACACCCTACGAACTAGTTTTCGGCGTAAAAGCCAGACTACCACAAGAAATTTATTCAGACAAAATTGAACCAATATATAATTTCGACATGTACAATAAAGAGTTACAATACCGACTACACAAATCACACGAAATAGCAAACAAACATTTAATACACCAAAAAGAATTCAGAAAATCAACAACAGATCACCTATGCAATCCGATAGAAATACAATTGAACGACATAGTGTATCTACAAAACGAAAATAGACGCAAACTAGATCCATTTTATATTGGTCCATTTAAAGTTACACAACTTCAAGACTCAAATTGTGAAATACAAAATTTACAGTCAAAAGAAAAAACCATTGTTCACAAAAATAGACTCATCAAAGCATAAAATACAAAATTGTAACATAAACTTTTAGAATTAAGATTTAGATACCGAGCTTAACACCACGTAAAACAAAAAAAAAAAGAGAGAAAAATCAAAAAATAATTGCCGTGGATGTAAGTGAAGTTTTACTCAGCTTCTCTGAGAAAAACTGTAAAATTCGGTTATTTTAGATATAAGAAAACACTGTAATATATATTAAAATTGTTAGGGAGTTCGAACGCAACAGTAAACTAATCCCTTAAAGCACTACAGAATGATTTCCCTTCGTTACATCATTCTTCCAAAAGGGGGATGATGTAATATGACCATGTAACATTAAATCTTTCACACATCCCAGACCATGCAACATTAAATCTTTCCCACACTTCAGACCACACGCACTTGACAAATTTCCATAAAACACGTACTCGACAAATTTCCATTTGACACCAAGTCACGAAGCCCAGAAACCCACTTGAAATATAAACTTCACCTACATAAGACAATTAAATTGTCAGCACTTACTTCAACCCAACGAAAAATATCGCATTTATACAACAAACGTAAACACGGAAACTTGAGCATCAAATATCAACTAAAAACAATTCAGTTATGTCATTTCCCCGCTTCTCCACTTTCCACACCTCTACACCTCTCTCAAACAGTGCCATATGGCATGACCTAGAATAACGGTAACCCAGGAAAAGACACTGACTCGAACCGACACTCACGAGAGTTAAACCTGACTACTCTCAACCTCCCCTCTCCGCATCACACTCACACACTTGTCTAGAAACATTACTCACTCTCTCTCTTACTCAAATAGATTACAATGACCGAGACACGTCATTGGTTAAATCAGACTTAAGCTACGCGTTCTAACTCCTCCCCCCCGGATTTATAGCAATCCATACTGGAAATTTTAATTTAACAAAGTTAGGAGAGAATAGACTATAAAAGGATGATATTTAAATAAAGAAGACAGATTATGATTATGTTTGAAACCGTGCGTATTTATTATTAAACTACCCCTTTATTTTTTTGTCCAACACTTCAATTGAACTCCGATTTTCCTTTTTGAAAACAAAACAAATCGTGTTCATATTGTTAACATTTTTAAATCTTTCCTATTATTCAGATTGTATCAAATGTCTCGTTTCTTATATCAATGCTATTCAAAAATTTAGTCTTCATAATCAGATAATTATAACTTCCGAATATAGTACACCCAAACGTCCAATTACGAACGAATCGGGGGTTCGTAAACCGATTCAGTACGGAACGGGTTTGATAAGTATAAGTTTGATGTTTGAGATGGTTCCGAAATTCAAGTAGAATTCTCGATTCATTGATACTCCTTAAAAACCCTTACAAAATGGGAAGGAATTTGATGATTTGATTTGGGATTTGGTTCGAAAAAAAAATTAAGTAAATAGAATTCTTCGTAAAAAAGACTTCTAAAATTGTGGTTAATTTCATTCATAGGTAATATTATTTAGTATTTCTAGATATTGAATACCTTAAGGATGAAATAAAACAGTCATTAAAACTCGTTTGTACCTTCTACGAATAATATATTGAATGTTAAACATAGTCCACATGTGAAACAATCAACTCAAACTCTAATTATAATCAGATCCAAACTGAAGCAACAACTAAATTCATTATCCACGCGATGGACATCATTATTTAAACCAGAGGCGGAAATAAGCCCATTTTGCGCACGAGAATGTGAATCAAGAACACCGTGAAAAAAAAATTTGGTAACAAAACTATTTTTTTTTAAATGGTGTGAATTGTGCATTACACAGAGTAGCATCAGACCTTATGCGCTGGTGCTGGTGTGTTTGAATTGGCGTAGCAAAATCCTGCACTCCTGTTTCTTCGGTGTATGATATTCAAGCTAAATAGGGTAATATTAATCAGCTGCATAGCACGCACAAAGTTAGGATATGCTTTCTCTTATTATTATAATTATTATTCATCGCAGCATGTATGTTAATATTATTAGCTGTTTCGATTGATGATATTACTCCACCACGACGGTATTGCTGAATAACTTTCAAATACATCACGACGCATGGAATTTCGATGCGATCGACGAAATAAAATCACCCAACGCAGCCAAAATTGTTGATATCGGATAATTCATATCCGATAGAATTGAGTGATAATCATCTTCTACGTTTACGTCACTTACACCAATATATCATCCGAGTGACAGCCATTAGAACTACAAACTTGTTTAATGAACACAGAGTAGCATTAAAGCGAGCCTAACTTTGTGGAAATGTTGATTCCGAATCAGACAGTGATACTGATAACTATGAAGACATTTTGGAATTGGAATTGGAACCAAAATTTTACTTATCAAAAATAATTTGTTTCAAAATTCATTATAATATCTACAACAAATATGTGGTATGAAAAGATAATACTGACTGTTTTTATTTCCTGTGAATCAAAAAGTTTGCTGATTTAAACGTTATAAATACGCAGTCATCGAAGTAAATTATGTTCCAAAACATGTAATATTGTGTGATTGGGAAATATTATGATATAAAAATCATTGAAATAAAGAAAAAAAATACCGATAGGATGCCGCGACTTGAACCAAGAATCATTGGGTCACAAAGTACGTCCGTTAATCGACTGAGCCACAGAAACACACATCTGGTTGGCTCAAATTCAAACCGTCGCACTTGCTAGGCGAATGCAAATTACAGTCGAAACCAATAAAAAAAATCATTCTAATCGAACATGAAATCATCGCAAATGAAAATCGATATTTTGTGGTATACCCACCATTAGGTTTTTTTCTGATACGCCTACAGCTCATCGACACCATTTGCTTTCTTCTCAATTTCGACGAGTTTTCGTTTCTAGAGCCCAGTACAATCTATTGGGAAAAATTCTGAATAGTTTGGTGAATTGGCTGCTTTTGGGACACATTTTCTTTCTAAGACGGATTTCGCATGGTGACAAGATGCCAAATCAGACCAAAACGAAAAATTTCCAAAATCTAAATTATGTTTTGATCCCAGATGTCTTAAACCTGCAATATCACTCAAGCTTCTATGGGCAAACATTCCCGAAAGCAACTCGATCAAATGGTGCTAAACGCGAGCATGATGCTTTGTCCGAGCCGGTTGAAGTAGATACTGATTCCCTGTTGGAATTTTCGCAAAATCAGCCTAGCAGATACGGTACCTCCTAGCGACAGCCCGATGTTATTCCACATTTTACACATCACCAACTACCAGTTTTGGGATACACAACAGAAAAGGTTTCGAAATTAGAGTCTCACTCTGACATCAACCTTACTGTATTCCCCATTTCTTCATTTAACTGCGAATCCAATACGATTTTTTTTCTTTCAACTGAAATCCAACGTTTTCGCTGTTCTTTTTAAAAGATGACAAAATATGAAACATAAACTGATCACGCGTAATAACATCTAAGTTTATAACTCAATTCTGACAGTAAACCTTTGAACCAAAGCTCAAAGGATAAATATTACCTTCAAACATCTCCCTAATTGATTTTACCGTTTTTTTTTCCTGCCCAGAACCAGATCGGTAAGTAATCACTCCAAACCCAGAAAACGGACTAAATAACCAGCGAAACGTCATCGATTGAGTGCCGTAAAGCAATTCTAATCCATGCGAACCAGGCCGCTGAAAGCAAACACCCGACGAACGCACAGAGGCTCATAATTAATTCAATTTCAATTTTTGATTTCCCATACATACTCGATAGGAATAAAACAGAACAAGCCGCTGAGTGCGCTGCGGACAGGACATCTGGAACCAAAACCGAATGGCGTTACGTTTGAAGGGCACTTGGGGCAGTTGACATCCCGCCGTTCGACCGAAGTATGTGTCAATAGACCGAATTCTACATTCCGCCAAACGAACGGTTGTTGAGAGTGCTGGGAGTTGGTCATGGACTGGTTTGACATGAATTGGAAATGTGTGAGGAGGGGTGGGAGAGAAGTTCTACATTTGATGTGTTTTAGCTTTTAGCACCGCCCGCGGACCACCCCTCCCCCCAACCCATTCCCCGATCCGATCGATCGCATCCCAGTTTGAAGCCGATTCCCATGCGGTTGAAGCCGGCAGGCAATAAAAACTTACTGACAATTGTTGTACGATCGAATCGATTGAGAGTTCATTTCCATGCAGTCGGCAACGGACAGCTCAATAATGTATAACCATTTAAGCTGTGCGGTTTATTGCATCAATTTGTTTTAGGCATAAAATTAATTATTTTGTTGGCTGGTTGATATTTTTGAGCCGACTGCTTTCTGTTTGTTGACATCATCCGTAATAGGTTTGGCATTTTGATGTAGATGTCGACAGTCGGGAATCGATATTGGTTCTCGGAACAAGAAACGAACGTGTTTCAAATCACTCTAAGATATTGAAACGATTTGTTAGTCGAGTTTCTACTTTCTACTGAAATCATAAATTTCTGTTTCGGATCTAGGAAACCGCTGAACCAGTTCTCTTACGCATATTGTTTCGAAAGACAATATCTCACAACATCCTGCTGGTTGGTCTTTTCTCGGTTGAGGTGCGAAAACCGTTTATCGAGAATGAGCAAAAAAAAAAAATAACGTGCAAACTCCACTTATGTGCCGTACCACAAAGCTTGTTAACAGCTTTCATCATCGCCGAGATCGGACGCTCGGATCTGGTGGTTGAATGGACAAATTAAGAGCTATTGCATGGATGGCGTTCCTTCACTGTGCCCTCCGCCAGATTCTAAATTTCCCCGTCGTCCCACCACAAGAACAGGAGATGAAATGAGCGCGTCGGAAGACGAATCCTTTTGACACATCTTTTTTTTTTTCTTTACTCGTGTTTCACGCCTTTATTCAATTTCCCCCGGTGCTGTTATTTGTGTGCGTGTAAATACGGACTCGGAGGATAATTGAATATCGTGGCCAGGAGGAAGGGTATCAAATGTCGATTTTCTCTTGCCACTAAATTATTTTTCTTCAATTTTGGCTGTGTTTCCAGCCTTTGCTGCCTCGGGATATCGTTCGAGATCCGGCTCTTTGTGTTTTTTTTCTTTGCTTCTCTTGAAAAGCATGAGAAGCGTGAAAAGTTTAAGATCTTCTTTCGAACTTTCAATCACTTTCTTATGGGCACTTGGTGTGAGAGTTGCGCTAGTAATGGTCTTTTCAGTTAGAGTGGATCTTAAAATTCAATTGAAATTGCAATCTTCTGTTTCAACACGGTTCGTCGTTCACTGTCCGGTCTCTGTTTGTTGTTCTTTGTCCTTCTGTTTTTCTGTTCTTCTGTTCTTCTGTTCTTCTGTTCTTCTGTTCTTCTGTTCTTCTGTCCTTCTGTCCTTCTGTCCTTCTGCCCTTCTGTCCTTCTGTCCGTCTGTCCTTCTGTCCTTCTGTCCTTCTGTCCTTCTGTCCTTCTGTCCTTCTGTCCTTCTGTCCTTCTGTCCTTCTGTCCTTCTGTCCTTCTGTCCTTCTGTCCTTCTGTCCTTCTGTCCTTCTGTCCTTCTGTCCTTCTGTCCTTCTGTCCTTCTGTCCTTCTGTCCTTCTGTCCTTCTGTCCTTCTGTCCTTCTGTCCTTCTGTCCTTCTGTCCTTCTGTCCTTCTGTCCTTCTGTCCTTCTGTCCTTCTGTCCTTCTGTCCTTCTGTCCTTCTGTCCTTCTGTCCTTCTGTCCTTCTGTCCTTCTGTCCTTCTGTCCTTCTGTCCTTCTGTCCTTCTGTCCTTCTGTCCTTCTGTCCTTCTGTCCTTCTGTCCCTCTGACCTTCGGTCCTTCTGTCCTTCTGTCCTTCTGTCCTTCTGTCCTTCTGTCCTTCTGTCCTTCTGTCCTTCTGTCCTTCTGTCCTTCTGTCCCTCTGACCTTCGGTCCTTCTGTCCTTCTGTCCTTCTGTCCTTCTGTCCTTCTGTCCTTCTGTCCTTCTGTCCTTCTGTCCCTCTGACCTTCGGTCCTTCTGTCCTTCTGTCCTTCTGTCCTTCTGTCCCTCTGACCTTCGGTCCTTCCCTCCTTCTGTCCTTCTCTGTCCTTCTCTGTCTGTGCCGAAAAAGTCCTTGGTACAGCAAGTTCAGGCCAAAACAAGAGCGCGAAAACTGTATAACCGGATTCTACAGAATAAAGACGGATGCATCCTGATCGAGGACGAAACCTACGCCATGGAAGACACTCGAGCGCTGCCCGGACCGCAATATTATACGAAATCGGTGTACCAGGACCTGGACGACGCTGACACCACAATGGCGATGGAAAAGTTTGGGCAGAAGGTGTTGGTCTGGCAAGCAGTTTGTACCTGTGGTTTGCGGTCGTCGATTTTCTTCACGAAGGGCACAATTAACGCCAAGGTGTACGATGAAGAATGTTTGAAGAAGAGAATGCTGTCACTGTCCAGAAAGCGTAAGGCTCCTCCTCTCTTCTGACCGGATTTGGCTTCAGCCCACTACGCCAACTTCGTTCTACAGTGGTTGTCAAAAAATGATGTACAATTCGTGGAAAAGGACATCAACCCACCGAATTGCCCGGATTTTCGGCCAATTGAAAGGTATTGGGCAATTGTCAAGCGGCACTATCGGAAGGAAGGTACAGTGTCCCAAAACATGCAGGAGTTAAAAAAAACTGGATAGCTGCCACCAGGAAAGTCACAAAAGTAACTGTGCGGAATTTAATGAAGAATGTCAAGTCCAAAGTGCGAGCGTTTCACAGAAACTAGGATTTTCGTTAATATAATCAGTGAAATGCATAAAAATGTAACTTTTCTACAATATATCGAAAACTAATGTCAAAATATTTTTTTTCGCTTTTTTATTCAATAATCAATGTTGCTAACTACTGTTCGATACACTCCGTAGTGTAAAAAATTTTATTTCAATCGTGTTTTTCTATGTGACCTGGAATAAATAATCAAATTCATTAAGAGGAATCATTCAATTCCTAAACAAGCAAATTGTTCTAGTTGAAGACCTAATTACTTACTTCAGCTGTACCGATTTCCGAGTTCTGGTTCCAGAGGTACCGGAAATTGAGATCAATATTTCTTAAATAAGATCTGACATCGATTTTTAAAAACTTTAAATTAATTTAAATAATATTGTTTTCAACTGAATATTTTAGGTTATACAACGGCTCTTCAGTCTTAAAAAAACCAAGAACTAGACTTCCTGGACGAATAGAGAAAATATATGGAATATAATAAGAATATACAGGAATACAAGAAATAATAGAACACAAAAGATGTTTATGATTTTCACAAGACTGAAAACCTTTTACATAACTAGGATTGAAATGACAAGGCCGTCAGTCCTGTAGGTGACTATTGAATACTATCCAGCGTGGCGAGAGTGTTTATTAAACTTGGATTCAAATGAGAGGTCGTCAAGATTTTATTTTGTTCGAACTCGATCTCCGGTTCCTGAGTTACTGTATGAAGAGTGTAAAACGGTGTCATTTATTACGACAATACGAATAAAAATTGGGTCTTTCTTGTAAATCACAATGGTAATTTGCTTCGGCCATTATCGTTCCGAGTTCTATTTCCGGAAATATCGAAAATAGCGGTACTAATTTAAAAACCCTTCTTAATCCACCTAGTGGTGTGATAATGCCTTTCTCTTCTTTCGTAACAGTCTCATGAAAATATATTTCATACTTTTATTAAATAATTTCGGATACTAATTTTTACACAAATTCATTTAGATTGATTCAAGTAGTTCACAAAAGCATGCTTCAGTGTTTATGTCACACAGTCAGCATCATTTTTCCAAACTAGTGCTTGACATTTGCGTTGCCTATTTGTAATCAGTGATGCTAATCTAAAAAACCCTTCTTAATCCACTTAGTGGAATTTTCATATATCTTGAAAAATCACCATAGGGGGGAGTACATGAAATTTTCGAAATCGAAAAAAAAACTTTTGATGCCAAAAGGCTAAGAATTGCATGAAACGTCGAGATTTAGTGTCATCTCGAAAAAATTTTTTTTTGAAAAAATCGACTTTTTGGGACTTAGAAAAAATATGAAAAGTCCCACAAAGTTGATTTTTTCAAAAATTTTTTTTTTTTGAGATGACACTAAATTTTGATGTTTTATGCAGTTTTAAGAGTTTTGGCATCAAAAAAAATTTTCGATTTTGGAAATTTCATGTACTCCCCCCTTGCTTTTTCAAGATCGAAAATTGTCAAACCTTTACCACCGGGCAGCACCCCTTAAGCATGTCCGATTTAGGTCAAATTTTGCATGAAGGCTTTTTTCGAGGTGCTTAAATTTTTGAGCACTAGAACTTAACGAAAATAGAGGTGATCCCAAAATTTTGGCACCCTTATATATATAAGAGCGGTAAAAATCAACGTGTTTTGTCGGTTACGTCACTTATACAATCATATATCTGGAACCAAAAATCACAACCATTTGATCTTCGAACTTGATCAATGGCCCGACAGTAGCTTTCAAACGAGCCCAAGTTTGTTAAAATCGGATCAGCCATCTCTGAGAAAATTGAGCGCGTTCAAATACAACGCTTTTTGTCGGTTACGTCACTTATACAATCATATCTCCGGAACCAAAAGTCACAGCCATTTGATCAATGGCCCGACAGTAGCTTTCAAACGAGCCCAAGTTTGTTCAAATCGGTTCAGCCATCTCTGAGAAAATTGAGCGCGTTCAAATATCTTCGAAAAGTGCACACACACACACACAGACATTTTCCGATCTCGACGAACTGAGTCGAATGGTATATAACACTATGGGTCTCCGAGGCTCCGTTCGAAAGTCGGTTTTTCAAGCAATTCTAATACCTTTCTATAGAGAAAGGCAAAAATAGACTTTTCTTAATTCCTCATGGATTAGAACAGACTTTTTCCGTTTTCTTTTTTCTTCGTATTGGTTATTATCAGAAGTTAGAGAACCACCCTATCATCACAACGAACCACATCAACTGAAGATAGTTTCATGATGATTACGTTACTGGCCATTCCGGTCGGCATCGATCATCACCATGATCATTTTCGGTTGGTCGTGGTCATCATCATCATCATCGAACGCGCAGGACCCGAACAATTCGAATCGACAGTATAAAATGAGCAAACCGAAAACGACCGTGCTAACAAGATCAGAAATTGGTCGGTGATCCTCCCCGTTGGCAAATTCGTGCAGAAAGCAGCACCTTTTATGAATCAAAGGAAATCCTTTGAAAACGGACCGTTTTGTCTGTAAATTTGGTTGCGCCAAGCGTGATGATATTCACCAGTATTATCGTTTCGTTTATTTCGGACAATCGAACATGGATGCGGATCCTGGTGATCATCAGCCTCGTTTGAAGCCTGGTCGGCTTCAAAGGCGCGGCGGTGAATATTTCATGGGAGACCTCGGAAGTAAAGATTTACACACATGAGCACACCGAAAAAAAGGCCAGAAATGACACTCGGGGATCAGACCAATCAGAACTGCAATTTGCAATTATATTCGCTTGTTTTTTCCTTCGCTTCGATGAATATAATTTAATTAAAGGGATCGTTTACCAGTGCGGCTCAGGTAAGTGTTCTACATTGATCCCTTCCGCAAAAGACTCTTCTTCGGCGGTTGGTCCTGTACTTTCACACCGTTCACGATTTCGACAAGAAAAAAAACTTTTTAGCTGTCGTCATTCCTCAGATGAATGAAACAATCTCAAAAGTACCGCATCTGACGGTGATGAAGCAATTGAGTCATCATTGTGGGAATGGAAATAAAAGCTTGAGTCATAAAATGGAAACTAATTGCGCTCTTGTTGCTTTCGAAAGTAGTTGTTCCAATTAACTGAGACTGATTGGGTGCGATTTGTCACCTTTCGAGGGCTTGCTCTAAATGAGCAGTTTTAACTATTTGTTCAGTTCGAAATACATGATCATGATCAGAAAAAGTTCGTGAAAAAATTAGTTCAAGAGATTTTCTTAAAAAAACACTCAGTGACTTAAAAATCACTTCCGAAATTTTCATTCATAAAAAAGGCATCCACAAAACACTGAAACTCGAAGTTCACAAGTGATTTTTTGTGTTAGCGAAACTTGATGACTAATTTTTACCCAATTAAATTTCGCTAAAAAGATAATCGAAAGCGAGAAAAGTCTCCGACGATACTTCGATGCTAAATCACCACCACGCTTCAGTTCTACACCGAAGTGTCGCGTGCAAGATTTAATAGTTATATTTTCATCAATAGAAAAATCTTAACAGAATAAACTCGCAACTGAGAAATAATGACTGCACGTAGGGTGGTTAATATGAACAATTTGACACATATTTTAGACACATTCAAAATAGTGAAAATAACGACGAGAGACTGTTTTAATTCCAGCCGGCTGATTACACTAAACTATTTAGAGCATGCCGAATAAAACACTATTTAGCATGAATTTGATTCATAGAAGTAATAGGAGCGCAGTATTGTCAGCAAGTCTCGAACACACAGTAGGCGCAGTGTTTGAATGGCGCGTTTGAATTGGCATAGCAGTAGTCTGCGCTCCTGTTACTTCTGCGTGCGTTATTCAAGCTAAATAAGCATGCAAATATTTTTTAATCAGTTGCATAACATGCTTTGTGATTGTTTTTATTATCATTGCAACTAGGGGTAGATGGGGTAAAACGCACCCCCTAAGGAAATGTAGCTATATCTTAACTATAGAGAATAACACGGAAGAGTTTCATGCATGACTATCTTCCGTTCTAACGAAAAATAATAGTAATATGAGTATTATTGTTATTATTATTATTATTACTAGCTGACCCGTCGAACTTCGTCTCGCCTGAAATTATTTTTTTAAATTTGTGTTTTCGAACAGCAGAGTTGCCAAACGTTAATGTTTCTTTCCATTATTTTACTGATTACTTGGCTTACAATAAACAAATTACGACAAATTCATATCCAACACAATAACTTCGTCTCGAAGAAGAAATATCATCAAGAATTATTGTGGATATGTTCAATGCTTTTGTTACGCAAAAATTAAACAAATGCACCGTTTGCCATCTCATCCTTCGAGTCAGTGTATTGGACAGAGATTGTAGATCTCTCTCAAACTAAAGATTTGGCATGTGGGATGATGGATTGGATTGAATCATATCTGACTGGTCGTAGTATGACCGTGACAATTGGCGACTGCGTTACTCCATCATTCATCGTGAGCTCTGGTGTTCCTCAGGGAAGCCATCTAGGACCATTCATATTTCTGCTATATCTAAATAATCTAAATTTCGCATTGCAATGCATGAAGCTATCATTCGCCGACGATTTCAAACTGTTTCATCTCATCAAATATCTGAAAGACTCAAACTTCTTGCAGTCACAGTTGGATGTATTTTCTAACTGGAGCAACGTCAACAGAATGGTTATTAACGCCTTCAAATGCTTCGTTATCTCCTTCTCTCGTAAACGAACCACGATCATGTATGATTACACTATTTCGCAAGCTGTACTAAAACGGGAGACATTAATTAGGAATCTAGGAGTGCTATTGGATTCAAAACTTAGTTTCAAAGATCACATAGAATATACCTTCTCTAAAGTATTAAAGATGCTAGGATTCATCTTTCGCATCTCAAAAAATTTCAATAACATATACTGCCTGAAATCGTTATATTGCGCTCTAGTTCGCTCTACACTGGAGTATGCTGATGTTGTTTGGGCACCATATTACCAAACTGATAAGCTGCGCATTGAAACTGTTCAGCGCAAGTTCATTCGTTTTGCTTTGCGTCGCCTGCCCTGGAGAGATCCATTTAATCTTCCAAGCTACGAAAATCGTTGTAGACATACACTTCGATTTGCTATCTGTCCGCCGTGATACACAAAAAGCTGTTTTCGTCGCGGACCTCATCCAATCTCGAATTGATAGTGCAGATCTCCTACAACAGCTAAGTTTTGACATTCT
This sequence comes from Malaya genurostris, assembly GCF_030247185.1. Taxonomy (NCBI): domain Eukaryota; kingdom Metazoa; phylum Arthropoda; class Insecta; order Diptera; family Culicidae; genus Malaya; species Malaya genurostris. Next base: position 336,274,445 of record NC_080571.1, on the reverse strand, counting down.
TCGGCGTAATTTGCGGTTTAATCCCTTTCTCAGAATTCCTCGTGTTAGAACTAACTATGGGTTCATTGAACCGTTTTCGAGTATATGTCGCGTATTCAATACTTGCTCTGATGGATTTAATTTCGATTTATCTCGTAACGCCATTAAAACCCGTTTTCTCCAAATCTTTTCCCGCTAGTTTTATTAGGATAATTAGTCAATATGAATAGTTGTTAGTTAGCTTTGTAGTTTAAATAAGGGTAATTAAAGATTTCGTTATGTATCATTTGGTCAAATGTTATTTGTTGATACAAAAGATGAGAATGTTTTATGCCTGCTGGAGAAGGAGAACCAAAATCTCAGCTCCAGCAGGCTTTTCCCTTGCTCCTAAATAAACAAATAAATAAATTAACAGATGGATGAAAAAAAGATGACCAAGATAAATACTTTAAATTGACCCCACAAATTTCCAAAAGCAGCCCTCGGGGATTGTTGTTTATCATTGAATATTAAGACTTATTTGTACTGAAGACATTTAAAATTTGATAGCAAATCCTTAGGGAATATCGAAAGTAATAAACTAATTTTGAACGGTTGTCCATAACCTACTTCACCGCTACTGATATTACTTAGTCGTGTTTGATGAATGTTCGTAGCAGGATAGTGACAGGATCAATTTTCGATTAACGAATTAGCGATAAAATGAAAAATACTTGGACATTCGAAAGTTCAAATTACCCTTTTATAAAATATTGTGTCCATTAACTTTGACATGAACGCTATATTCGTTCAAGAATTGTATCAAAAGGCTTCTCATTCGTCGAGCCACCACATCGTTTTGCTTAGTATTCAATCCTGAGAATCAATATTCTGTTCTAGCGGAGTGAACATGAGGAGTGATTATACCAGTATTCTTCTTATCGTTAAAGCCAATGTATAAAACAGCAGATCTCACAACTAATGGTTCTTACATGCCACGATTTCTCCTTCAGATATGATATTCACGATTCGCATATGGTAATTCGTCAAGTAATCCGTCAAGTTCGGAAAATGAAATGATTTGGCTTAAGCAGCTTACAAATGTCATGAATACTATAAATATTTTCATCTGAACTCATTATTTCAACAGCAGAATCTATCATTGATACGTAAAAAAATCGTTACATAATTTGATTTGTTTAACTCACGGCCACGATGTCCAACATAATTCATCTAACTACATCTGCTGTTAAATAACATTAGAACTTGTGCTTCTGTTTACGGTATAGCTAAAACAGTCATTTGGCAAGTAATGATTTTGATATCCTATTAAGCACGTGTTTCCAAATGACGAATCAATCATGCATGTAAAATCTCCACCCAAATCTACTCGTTGCGCGCCAAACGATTTCCCAAAGATCTAGTATTCTTTTCTTCAACGGCGAAATACTGAGCATCTCCTTGCGCGCCAAACATCAATTGTAGATCTAGCAATCATTGGCGACTTTTGCAGTGGAATATTCCATTGTCCATACAAAATAACTTTATTGGTTTTTTCCACTTTTCCGGTAAGTTTTCCTAATTTTTTTGATGTACGAACCCGGTGGGGGTAAAAACTGATCAAACAAAAAAAAAGCATCTCAATCCGTCCATCCGTTCTTACGTGATGCGATTACAAAGAATGATCTCTGCATTTTTATATATATAGATTATTATAATTAATATTATTATTATTATTATTATTATTATTATTATTATTATTATTATTATTATTATTATTATTATTATTATTATTATTATTATTATTATTATTATTATTATTATTATTATTATTATTATTATTATTATTATTATTATTATTCTGTCTATTTTGATGAGATTTTAAATACGGAGTGAAAAAAAATTAGAAATTTTGAATGAACTAAACAGTTTAAATCTGAAATAGATTGTTTACCGGAAATCATGTCAATTTCAAGACATAACTCTATGATTGCATTGCCTGATTCTCATGAATGTTTCAAGCGAGTTTTCCCTTATTTATTTTGTTTTTTTGTCTTTCGAAGGTTGTTCGCTTAAAAAAAACGAGAGTAGCTCACCTAACAGTGAGATGAGATATTTTTTAATCACGCAGATTTGACGCATTCACATAATAAACTATTGCAATTGATGCTAGATTTTTTTGGGTTACAAATTAATTTCTAATTTCAAATACAAACTAGATCAGTATTAAACGGATTCCAAAAGATGTTTGATCTTTATATTTTTGTGCTAGGAAAGCCAATTTTGGTGTTTCCAACTTGAACATGATGAAATAAACATTCGAAACGTTGACCGGCAGAAGAAAAAACAAATTGACCAAAACTCCATATTTGATTACCCATAGATTGGAAAGGCATTGGTTCACTTTTGGTGAATTGGGCATTGTTTTGCATAATACCAATAAGTGGCGCATCTTGGGGGGGGAATAGCGGCGTTTTTAGGGGGCGGCAAACTAATCTTTCCGGAGATGGAATTCAGCTTTGTTTTTTTTTTTTTTGCTCAATCAACGACGATGGGGGCGGAACATCTTTTATTTTGCCCGGGAGCCAAATTTCCTCGGTACTGCATCTAAATATATTGATGAGAAGCTATTAAACAAGCATTTTACCAAAGTTAAATGTAATTATTTTTACACAAACCAATGAACCGAGTTAAAAGCAAAAAATCGCGTTTTCGTCTTGAAAGAGTTAAAAACTTGAAAATTTGGTGCTGAATTTTCGGTACAGTTCGGAAAAAAATGTGATTTCTCTGATACTGCGAAGAGGTAAGAGCTCGAGGCACAGGCCCAAGATTTCTGCTTCGATTGACTTAAAACTTGACAAAACATTCTTGAAATGTTTCATTATAAAAGAATACAACAGAAAAAATATGATTTTGTGAAAATGTTAGACCCTACGGGCTCCCTTGAGTAAAAAATTGTTTCCATTGATTTTCTAGACAAAAAACTTTGAACGCGTTTTTCTCGAAAGCAGGTTTTGAAAGTGTCCATCGTCATTCAAAAACTACTGAACCAATTTTTTCAAATTTTTCACACACTTTCTACACATAAAAAACCAGACCCCAACGTTTTTCTTTTCGTTGTTTGTTACTTTGGGGAGGTTCAACAGCTACAAAATGGCGGATTTTTTCGTTAAAAATCGTTGTTTTCGCTTTGAACAACCACCCAAAATTTAACAAATTAAAAAAAAAAAATCAAACAGAAACGTTGGGGTCTAGAAAAACTTCTGCTCTAACTATGCTGCTTTGATTTGATGACTTCTTATCAGTCTGCGCTGAGATACAGTGGACATCGCAAATCATGATTTTTAGGAAGCGTTCTCAAAAATACCTCTTCACGGATTTATTTATCAATATTTTTCCACGAGAAAATTACAAAATGTTGTTCGAATGATGCTTTTTACCATGCAACAAATTTGAATTTATTTTGTTGCACGATAACTCTGAAAAAAATTCTCAAAAATGATGATATTTTTCATCGTTTTATAACAAAAAAAAACCGTGTTCCAATAGGAAAAAAGTCATAGACATATTTAAAATAAAACTGCTTTCTATTTTCTTTTTATTCACTATTGTCAAATAGATGTTTAGGATTCACGAAACTCATTAAGACTCAAATGCGTGCGCTAAGAAAATGAGAATGCGAGTACTTTGAGAAAAAGGTTGTTGTTGTATCGCGGGGTCAGGGTCATTTCGCCGAAAGCCATTTTGCCGAATGACATTTCGCCGAATGGGCTACTTCGCCGAATGTCATTTCGCCGAAAGGGTCATTTCGCCGTCATCGGAAAAAAGTTTGGATTCGCAAAATCCATGGTGTCTGGTATTAAAACGACGGTTTGAAGAACGTCTAACTGATAATCGGAAGTGAGGACCGTGACGAGAAACCGAATACGCTCGGAAAAAGCAATAGCCTGAAAAGACTGCTGACAATACGGAAGATATTTGACATTTGCAACTTATTTCCAAGAAACTTTAAAGGGTGATTTTTAGAGAGGTATAGGATTTGATTTTCAAAAAAACAGAAAAAACACTCAAAAAATTTGAGAAAGTTTATTTAATCTTTATTGGAATCGATAGAACGATCAATATTATTTAATGTTTGAAGTTGATTTCTTGCATATAATGGCCGCGGCAATTTCGGCACACTCTCTCCAACATATCGGCCGGTATTTTACGAATAATACCACCGACCCATAATCCACAACAAACAGTGACTTTTGCCGTGAATACGATTTACTTTACTATGAGGCGCCTTTTCTAAATTTACCCTCTGGAAGAGTGATAAGTTTTTGATCGTGAATATCTCTTGTTATACTTAACCCAACAACATAATTTTTTCTCCATGCTATCGGAAATATAATCAGGAATTTTTGATTAAATTTTCAACAATGTAACATAACCATTAATAACTCAAAAACTATGTTTTCTAAAAACTTTTGAAAACATTGAGGAAAACTCATCACGATTGTTTGCCTTCTTCGCACTCGAACGACGGTTTTGAGGTAGTCAGGCACATATCAATTCCGATATTCTACTAGACGAGTATAATAGGTAAACCTTGACCGAAAGTCGTTTACTTTGTCTAGTGCGCTAGACGCAACTGAATATCGTGGTGAGGTTCTTTCAACAACATCAATCAACTTTCAAGTTGATTGGTTCTTTCAACAACATCAATCAACAACAAATCTTCTGCATGGGTTGGTGAAAACTTCAAACGCTCAGGTCGTGCTCTCTTTCGCCTTCGGATGTCGTGGCTAGCAGTTAACCAGCAGTAGCAGAGAACTGAATTTTTGGTTAAATTCTAGCACTGAATTCAGAACCTAATTTGAAGCTCTGAATTTAGTTTCATACTTCAATTTTAAAATTTAGTTCCAAATTACAGATTCAGAATTTAAAACTATGACTCTGGAACTGAATCCTAACTCTGGATTTTGAAACTGGTTTCTTGACTATATTTTCTAACTGAATTTAGTTTCTTATTTCGGGACTCGAATCCAGAAATCTGTTTTAGGATTTCATCCTCAGAATTCATGCACCAAATTCGGGATATGAATTTTAGATCTGGATTCTGAAACTAAATATTAGATCTGAACTCCGAACCTCTGAATTTTAGAACTGATTTTAAAACCTGAATTTAATTCCTGTATTCAGTTTCAGAATTTAATTCCTAAATTCAGTTTCAGTATTAATTTCCAGAATACAGAACCTACAAGCTGGAAAATGGTTTCTGGAGCTAGATTTTGGAACTGAATTGAGTTCCTTTGTTAAGGTGAAATGTAGCGTCATAAAATGCGCGCAAAATTTTATCCGCTTCAGTTGAACGAACCGTCGCACAAAGCATACCAAGAAAAACGGACACATGGAAACAAGAACTTTTTTTCAATGATTGAGCGCAGTGGGTTTACCTCTCGTTACATTGGCTTGTAAAAAAGACTGGACGTAATGGATTTTGAATCCTTCACACTTTGAATATATGCTAATTCAATCGTTATTGTTAGTGATTACTCTTACACTAGAGCTATAAACCATGAGTAATTATGAATGACTAACATGAGGTTATATGTATATGTATTGACCAACTTGCTAACCATGTATATGCCTGTTATTTTTCAATGTTTATCACATTGTTTGTATCACGATAATACTTGGTTTGTATTTCATTCAGTAGCTTGTCAATGATGAAATTAAAGTTTTGCTATAAAAATTGCTACAATCTAAAAAAATCTAAAATAATACCTGTTATACGATATCACACAGCCAGGCTTTATTGCTTTAGCGACATCAAAGCATTGAACTCAACAGAATTGGACATTATTAGCATTAAAAATTACAGTTACTTAGAAAATAAACAATTTCTTACAATACCCATTTTATTGTATTCAACTCGTTTTTATTTCAACACAACACCCAATGCTGCATTAATTCGCGTCATAATTTTATATGTAATTTTTGCTCACCATTTAATGCTACCGTGCCCACCGTGCATTTCTCACATCACCTCAATACTAAACAGCAGCGCGCAAGCAATAAAAAAAATGCGGAAAAGTTTATGTAAACATTTTCAAATTTCGGTTGTTTTAGCTAATATTTTATAATTTTGAGTTGCATTTTCAGATTCTTTGTGAAATTCTGCTACAAACACTACTTTTCAGTTCTAAAATCATCCCCGTGGAACGGAACAGTAACCGTTTATACATTTCAAAAACCAATTACGGCTCGGTAAAGCAAAATTTCAAAATTCTAAGAATACTTAGTTATGATAAATTTGATTTCTAAAACTTAAGTGTTTTTGGTTTTTCGAAAATCGGTTTAGTTTTTGAATAATTGATCAAAAACGCGATTTTCGCATTCCGATACATTTCACCTTAAGGTTTCACGGAAAAAATTCCGATTCAAGAAATGAGCAAAACGTGATGATTTGAGCAAAATAGTATATTTCCATGTTATGATAAAACACCATGATTAAAAGTTCTCGGATCATGATCCATTCGGACTGATTTCGCTGAAATTTAAACGTTACGCACTTGACGTTGTTGGGTATAACTTCAGATTTAGGCAACATAAATTCAGTGAAAAGCACGACGAACTTCTTTTAAAATTAAAATAGTTTGTTTCTGAAAAACTACGACGCATGAAATAACGTGTTTATTTGCGTTCATTGCTTCAGTTTTGATTTTATGTTTCAGAATTTAAACACTTAAACGAACTGCACGAAAAAACACGTGTGAATCAAACCTCTTAAAAAGAAACTCTAAGTCGAATCTATGAAACATGTCTAAGTTATATCTATGAAACAAATTAATCAAAGTGGTTGAACAAAATATTTTTCTGATTTTCGTTAGATGTTGTTCCAAATTCACCATCGAATAAAACGCTAGCTCTCGGAATATTATTCTAGCAACAACGGTCACATCAAATATGTAAGAATACATTCAAACAAAATGTAACATTGATGATTGTCAAATGAAAAGCGTAGCCGTGCTTAGTCTCTTATGATGTCAATTTTCGGTTCATTATCTTTATTTTTATATTATGTTTAATTCTCTATCAGCTGATGGGTGAAACAACGCGATTATTAAATGAGCATGCTTCAGGATCAAGTAAACATTTTCAGTAGGTCTTGATTTTCAGTGTCTGCTTTTTGCTTTACCATTAAGTACGATTCAGACGGTCCGGCTTCTTCCGTCACCGTCACCGGAACGTCAACGTCCGTCACCGTCATTCTGATTCACACGATCCGGTTTCCTATCCGTGTCTGTCATGTCATTTTCTTACATGTTGAATTTGAAGAACTTCGTTTCGCACAATTTTATTCCACTAATACAAAATCGGGGAGCTTTTGAAGCCAATCAATCTGTTGTTTTCCTACCTTTTAATCGAATAAATGACTTTCAAAATTAACTAGAAAGAGGAAAAAACAATACAATCAGTTCCACCCAACAACGTAACGTACTTTGCAAATCTACTGATAAGTTTAATTACTTGTATGTGGTATATTTCGTTTAAGAGTGGTATCTTGACACCGAATACATACATAACAAACGGCAGCTCAATACCGTCATCATATGAATCGTGCATGTGTGCGATAATCACAGTCCGTCAAATATTCTTTCGGAGAAATGTTGACGGAGCTTGCCTTTGACGGACGTTGACGTTCCGGATCTCTGCTGGATCGTGTGAATGCGCTAAGGGAAAACTCATTTGACTAATTTTGACCGAGGCTGACGTTCCGGTGACGGTGACGGAAGAAGCCGGATCGTCTGAATCTAATCTATTAGTCTATCACATCACTTGAGATAGAGGGTTCAAAGTGATATCCGGGTAGGAAATTAGAGTTACGAGCTTTGAAAGAGATGCATTCTTTACGTAACGCATTTTCGAACCATTATTTTCATGGGAGAAGTGTTATTACTCACGATTTCATGATAAGTTAAAAAGATTGGTTTCATGATTATCTAATCATGACAGCAGTAGCGGATTTCTTTCCTTGTTGGAATTCTGAAAATGACTTCAGTTCCAGAACTCTAGAACTAAATTGATGACCTGATTTTTTTATCTAGTTTCCGAACATGAAATTTGCACCTGAATTCGGAACGTGCTCCAGATTTCGAATTCACGTCTTGAATTTTAGTTCTCTACAAAAAAAAAACTGTTTTTGTTCCATGTTATTAAATTGTATGGTAGAATATGCTTGCCATCAATTCGTCATACTGTAGTATATCGTTGAAATTCTGGAAAAGAAGCAATGAAAGTTGCAAAATTCACACAATCTAATACGAATGATTATCTTTGTCTAAGTGAGAAAGAAACATGTCAGTTTTATTCGTATTCACGTCCTCCGGTTATGTCTATGATATTACCCACCCGCATTTTCTTTTTGGCTGGTCTTCACTAAAGATGCGGCAATTTTGCTTGTTGGCGTATCCATTCAACCAGAAATGAGCTTCATCGCTGAGCACCATTTTTGGATAAAAAGTGGATCTTTCTCCAACTTTACCAGCGCCCATTCATGATTAAATTATAGACCCAACTGACAAACTGAACAAGATTGACAACGACACAAGACACGATTCACGCGTGATCTGTCAAAAACAGTGTTGCCAAAAAGATACCGTTAAAAAAAATCACCCTTCATAACAAAAGTGTCAGGTTTTTGTGCACAGCGAAAATCGCACACTATGTCTGAATTTTTCCAGCGATTTTTTCTAAAAAAAAACGTTTCCATATCTGTTGGGTGCAAGGCACTCGGCAGATTCAGTCAAATTGCATTTACGAGAGTTAGGAATTTTCATTCCTAACTGTCACAACTTTTCTAAAGACTGTCCCAGAAAGTATGGACGCACTTTGATTTCGAAGTAAATAATTCACAAGTGTTAGATATTCAAATTTAATTTGATATACTGATAATATGAGACTACAACAAAAGAATATTATTATCAACATTTGCTACTTAGCCATTGTAGAATAGCTGGCGAACCTTCTTGCGAACGTTTTGGTTGTTTCTGCTTCTTATAGGTTTGAAGATTCAAACGTTCTTTACAACGAAGAACATTTGACTTCGAAGTTCCCACTTTTTTGGCCACATCCCGAACTGAAACCTCCTTCTTTTGCTCGAACGCCTTCTGTATACGTTTATACAACTGAGGGTTAGCAGGACCTTTTTTTTCGACCCGTTTTCGGTTTATTCTCAAAGGTGTTATCTTCACCAAACTTCCTGATTGCATTTCGCACGGCTTTTTCACTTCCTCCTTCCATTTTTGCTATCTTTCTCAGTGACAGTCCGCGTATATCATTTGTATACAATTTTTTGAAGTTGTGCATCATTTGTATACAATTTTTTGAAGTTGTTCTGCTGAAAGTCCACGCATTTCGAAACAAACTAATGAAAACGAATAAACAACTGCACAAGTGGTTAGAGAAGAGTTTAAACAACAGGACGCAGCCATAAAAATGTCAGATTCTGAACCATTGCGAAATGGCAGCGGTTTTGTCGTGAATACGACTTACTTTACTATGGGGTGCCTTTTCAAAATTTACCCTTTGAGAGAGTGATAAGTTTTTGATCGTGAATATCTCCTTTTTTATCTAATGAATCAACATAATTCTTGCGACATGCCATCGGAAATATGATCACAATTTTATGATAAAATTTTCAGTTGTGTGACATAATCTCAAATAGTTCAAATTAAACTTTTCTGAAATGTTTGGTATAAATGAATGTCAAAGAGGATAATTCATAAGGCGTCTTTGCCTTTCTCGTATTTTGAAAGCTCATAGCTCAGTGATCCGTAGAAGGATTTATTCAATCTAACTACTAATAGAATCGAAAATTTTCAACTTGAACGTGTTTTGCAACAACATTGAAGTTTTTCAATAGTACACGATTGAAAAACCTTTTTGTTTTAACCCATGACAGCACCAGTGAGATTTTTTGCATCTATACAAGAGCATCCATATAAAAGTTGAGTGGTTCATTTTTCCTACCATTTGCTGAGTAACTGTTCCCGAAACAAGACACACGAGAGCAACATCGAGGACCGATCGTCTCACTGTTTCCAGTTCTGCGAACAGGAAAAGGAATTTTGGAAAAGGGGCTGTCCGTACATCGCTGCCAGTAGCAGGTATAAAATGAAATGTGAATTGAGAAATAGCGTCATTTAAGTTAAAGCAGCTACTCTGAACGCACGAGACACCGTCAGCACGATGACACCGAAAACCGGTAGAAAGGCAGCCAAAATTCCAGCAAGTCCCATTCAAAGCACTTTTAAGTGCTAAAGATCATTCTAAAGAACTAGTCGATTTTTGTCGCTTTCCTACCATTTTCTGAGCAACTGTTACCGAAACAAGACACACACGAGAACCATCTCAGATCTCAATATTTCCTACCAAAAGATTCATCAAGATGGAAATTAAAACAATTTGTACCGTCACTATGATGATGTTGAACACATCTTTATACTAGTATAGGGTCTTGTGAAAATATGCCATGCGAAACAGGGTTGCCATATATACAGATTAATATGTATTATTATTATTATTATTATTATTATTATTATTATTATTATTATTATTATTATTATTATTATTATTATTATTATTATTATTATTATTATTATTATTATTATTATTATTATTTTTACTTTTTTACCTTTTTTTATATATATAAAAAATAGGTATAGAATTCGCTCAAACTTTCGAAAAATTTTCCGAGGCCCGGAGGGCCGAATGTCATATACCAATCGATTCAGCTCGACGAACTGAGCAAATGTCTGTGTGTGTGTGTGTGTGTCTGTATGTGTGTTGTCAACTAAGAGGTCGAGATCTCAGAGATGGCTGGACCGATTTTGATCAAACTAGTCGCAAATGAAAGGTCTCCCCGTCACCCAGAACGCTATTGAATGGTTTTGAGATCGGATGTTTACTTTTTGAGTTATACGAAGTTTTATGTCACATTTGACCTTGAAAACAGAATATGTTTCCAGACTTAGATTTCGCTCGGTAATACCTATCCATCAAGCCATAGATTGTTAAAATCCGTCCATTTTTAACGGAGATATCGATATTTTTGTGTAAGCCTTATTCCAGTAGAAGGAATTTTGAGCGCTGTATGAAAAAGCAATGCTTGGGAGCAACGTAAAACACGATTTTTTATACTGTTACATACAATAGTTTCTAAGTACCAAAAAGACTGTGAACAGCATTATTTTTCATGACATTTTGCCTCGGACCAATTTTAGCACGGTTCGTTTTTGGCAACATAATCGTTCGAATATGACATATTGGAAAGATGGCAGTACTTCCGAATTCTGAACAATTTCATAATTATATTGATTTAAACTGCTTACAGCAATAAATGCTGGATGAACAAAACACCCATATACCATTTGAATCAGTTCGTCGAGATCAGCAAATGCGTATGTGACAAATAATTTCACTCAATTTTTTACCTTATTTTCGAAGATGACTCAACCGTTTTCTACAAACTCAGATTCATATGAAAATTCGTATGCTCCTAAACAAGGTTCCTGGATTATGTTTGGATCCGACTTCTGGTTCCGGAACTACAGGATGATATGTGAAACGAAATAAAATTGTGTAACTTATTTTCCTCGTAGATGGCTGAACCAATCTAAGATTCAAATGATATCTAAGAATCATCTAAGATTTGCTGATTTGAATAGTCGACAACCAAATAAACTTATTTCAGTTTTAGTGGTATTCAGTTTTCGATTCGGAAGGCACCCAACAATTTAACTCGTACTACGATTTATCAAAGATGTCTACACTGATTTTTAAACATATTGAAACAAATGTAAACTAATCAGGTGAATTTGTCTGACTTCGGCTACACCGATTTCCGAATTCCGGCTCCAGTATCGAATCGTTTCTCAAAGCTCAATCATTTTCTCAAATAAAGCCAAATCGAATTTCAGAAAAAAAATCAAATTAAAATAAACTTATAGTCCCACACAAAATTAATTAATTTTATTCAATGCTGACTTCCGATTCTGGAATTACAAGAGGATGAATTTTTAAAATTCAAACCGATATAGAAGATGATAATCCCGAAAAGCTTGAAAGTTGGACTCAAAACTATTGCAATTTATTACTATTGCAATTTATTCGTCATATGGCCATACGAATCGGTTTGGTTTATGCTGGTTCCTGAATACCGGCTCTGGAAGTACCTTAAATTACCGTAAATTCTAAAGTGGAACTCACTTCGACATATCATGAAAGGTTTAATCGATTGTAACCTTTCTAGATAGAGTAATGAGTCATTAAAATGTCAAATTGCAGCTTAAAACGACGGTCATTAAAATAATGTCATGAAAACCGAAGAATATTCATGAAAAAAACACATGCGGATTGATAAAAAAAAGGTATCATCTCACTGCTAGGTGGATTAAGCACGTTTTTTATTATTATTTTTATTATTATTATTATTATTATTATTATTATTATTATTATTATTATTATTATTATTATTATTATTATTATTATTATTATTATTATCATTATAAGTATTAAAATTACTCTTGCATACCGAAGATCGTCGATAGATTTCAGACCAGGCCATTGCAATTATCTCGTACTGAAATTTCGAGAAGAAGCTGAAATCTTCGAACTTCATAGCTTCAACAAAAATAAACTACAGCAAATTAAAAAGGAATTGTTTCAAGTTTGGGATATATAGTTGTAGTATAGTAGCTGTTTAATGTAACTAATCTGTACCTTGATGTAGGTGCATCGCTTCAAACTCTATTAGAGAAAAAGGGGAAAGCTTGCACAATTCATACAACTAATCAACTAACTGATATTCGGAAAAGTGATGGGAGCGTGCCAGTTTTTTTGTATTCACGACATCCAGTTATGTTTCCAATATTACCCACCCGCCTTTTTTGGTTGCGTCCATACTGCATTTATAACTGAACAATATGGGTTTACCAAAAAAAATCTGATGAACAAAACTTTAGAAAACAGACTTGAAGGAGCACTGTTAAAAAATAAAGCCTGAATGAAAAATTCATGTTAGTGCAAATCAGTTAAAAAAACCCGTTTAAGTATTTTTGAATGCAAAAACCAGATGAAAACAATCAATTTTGCATTTATTTTGCTAAGTTTTCATCTGGTTTTTGCATTCGCAGTGTCTTAGTCCAGTTCTTACAAAAACATGATTTTATTAAAATGGTTGCATTATAAAATCCGTATCCGTTTTTTGCATTCAATGTTTTTATCCGATTTTAGAAAACGGAATTACTTAAACGAGTTTTCCACTTATTCGATTGCTATCCTTTGCCGCTTAATAGCTCACTCACGCACCTCACCGTCCCGAAACGTTAAAGACTTATTCAATCACTTTAAAATTTAATTTACCACAACTGACTTTCAAAATACAAAATTGATGTACTCATCAACATCAACCGGGATAAAGCTCCGGAAAACTGTTTCCCTAGATTGTCGTAACCGCAACGTTGACGTTCAGCTAAATCGGGAACAGCATTTTGAATCGCCTTCTGCCGGTGACTGAAAATCAATTCAAGCCCCAACCGACCAAACAACTTCAAAGAAATTTTCCAATCCTCGGCCCCCGTCCCTCCGCGTGTCCCAGCCAGCGCGGATATCCATCGGATATTTGTATGTTATTTTTCATCAATGGCAATCTATTGGTAATTACTGTTCGTGACTTGAATGAGCTAGATTTTTGTTTTTGCGCTTTTTTCTTTCTCGCTCTCTCTCTCTCTCTCTCTCTCTCTCTCTCTCTCTCTCGTGTACTTACCAAACGAGCACCTCCATCGTTGAACAGGTTCTCGGGATGTGCGGCAAAGCCAAACAAACATACCAGGTTACGTGCAATTCCCCTACCGAACTACAGCAACTGCACCCGGTGAAAGGTCATAAAGATGGCTTTCGGATATCTGCCACATCGAGAGTTGACCGAATTGGAAAACCCTTTACTGTGCTGTTTTTTTTCATTTTCGTTTTCGTTTTTTCACTTCGTCCCGTGTTTCATTGGTCTAACTTTACTTTTATTGCATCGATAGAGTATTTTGTATTTTTTTTTTATTGTATAGCAGGAATGTGTATTGCTTCGACTATTATCTGTTAGATTGGCGTGAGCACTTTATTGCGTGAAAATTCAGTAACAATGAGCTTTAGTTCTATTTATCTAATATATTTAGTCTATTTAGTGGTTACCCCTTAACTTTGTTGTTTATCTGATGCTAGGTATGTTTGAGTGAATAACTGAATAACAGTGAAATATCATTTACACTATCTCTATGAATGTAGTAACGCTGCTTTTTAACGTTAAATGACAAATTTATGCCAGCAGTAATTGGTGTTGGAGTTAAACGATTTCTAATATAATTATACTCGATTAGGTTTTTCAATGGAAACATTTGTCAAATAGTGCTTTTAGTTTTTGTACGCAAAATTTAATGATGTCGAATTGGTTTATGAAAGAACTCCGCTTTCGATATTTAACAATATTTAATATTACCAATGTACATATTCAACATTAGTTTGTATAATTTTATACGATTGCTGCTGCTTTAAAGGTTCTCGAGAACAGATCGGTATACAACACTGGCAGGTGGCATTCGAAGTATAAAGCAATATAAATTCATTGAAATTCATCAACCGAGATTAGAATCGATGTTGTAATTAACTGCTCAATTAACTTTATAACATTCCAATTGACAGAGCATCAAACCTAGTTCTAGCTGACCTATCAACTCGTTCCAGTTTTGCAAATGGTACCGGTTCTGGGGACTAGAAGAGTCATTAAGTATGGAAAACATAACAGCAGCTAGACAGAACAGTGGAACAACGCGACGCCAGGAGCTTCCCAACCAACGCCAGGAGCCCAACCAGGTGCATACCAAACTGTAACTCGTGCATATGTATTTCGTTTTACAGCAGCCATGTTTAAGCTCGCCGTCCACATCAACCAAATCAATAATTAAATGTTTTGACATTTGATTAAGATAACTATCTACTTTCTCGTTCGATTCGCCCATTTACTAGTCCCGAAAACTCATCCGTCTTATCGCCCCCCGAGTCGAGCCGAAAACAACTTCATCCGATCGCAGCCTACTGCAACGTGAGCGGAATTCCAACGTTTACTGCCACTAATTTGTTAATCTAATTTCTATCTGCTGCACCGCGCATACCATTATGCATGGCAGCCTACTGCGATGGGATAGCAATGCGCGCGCGAAAAAAGGTTCGAATCCGTAGGGAGAAAGACAAACTATCCGAACTGGAACAACTGGCTGGGCTATAAACAACCTAACGAATTCATTCCAACCGCTGACTGACGATTGGCTGATGAAACATGCACATATATCTCGGTCCGGACTGAATGGCAACGGCGATGAATAACAATCGTAAACATAGC
Organism: Malaya genurostris; assembly: GCF_030247185.1. Lineage (NCBI taxonomy): Eukaryota > Metazoa > Arthropoda > Insecta > Diptera > Culicidae > Malaya > Malaya genurostris. The sequence goes on along the minus strand of NC_080571.1, from coordinate 336,259,048 downwards.
AGGCGAAAGGAAGCAGGCGAGCTCTCTCAACTCGGATGGTTGCCCCTGTCGGCAACCGAGTCCTTCGCCTAGCTGCCGATGGCTACCGTAGTGCCGATCGAACCCGGAGCATTGACCGTAACCAGGCTCTTGCCACTGCCCACCGAGGCACTCTGATGGCGCAGATAGTGTTCCCGGTCCTTCAGGTACTGGTACACGGCATGATACTTCTGCTGCCGAGAGATTTGCAGTGGCGTTAAGCCTTCCTGATTCTTCAGCGAAAGATCTGCGCCGGCACCAATCAGCTGCTTTACGACCGGAAGATGACCGAACAGGGCAGCCGCATGCAGCGCCGATTCCCCATTCGGAATCAGTCCCAGATTCGGACGATATTTGAGCAGCTCGTGGACCACCGAGCTGTGACCCTTGTGGGCGGCCTTGAACAAAGCCGTTGCGCCGTCCTAGATTAGAACATTTTAAAATAACGTTTTTTTTTTCCTGCGAAAAAGTCACTTACACATCGAACCGAATCTACGTAGGCTCCATGTAGCAAAAGCATCTTCACGATGTGATCATGACCCATCTGGGAAGCGATCCAAAGTGGGGTGGCACCATCGTTCCGGGGGGTGTCCGGGTGGGCTCCCGCCGCCAGCATAAGCTTCAGAACCGAATTGTGTCCATTTTGGGCCGCTATGAAAAGTGGGGTCGCACGATCCTGTGGCGAAAAATAAAATTCGGAAAAATTTGAGAACGATACATATAGGTTTTTGTTTGCTTAATATTTAAAAGCATTGTTAGTACAATTAGGGTTTTTTTTTGTTTGTACCAGAGGTGGAAATAAGCAAATTTTTTTATTTTATTCAGAGTAAATAAAAATAGTCAGTATTATCTTTTCATATAACATATTTATTATACGAGGTCTGTTCAAAAAGTACCCGGAATTCTCATTTTTCTAAAAAAATATTTATTTATTCGTCTACATCTATATGGTCCCCTTCAAAGTAATCCCCCCTAGATATAATACACTTATGCCAGCGTTTTTTCCAGTCTTCGAAACACCCCTGATAGTCACTTTTTGTAATGCTCTGTAGCACTCTCAGCGATTCTGCCTTTATCTCTTCAATCGATGAAAAACGCTGTCCTTTCATGGGTCTCTTCAACTTTGGGAACAGGAAAAAATCACACGGAGCGATATCTGGTGAATAAGGAGGTTGGGGCATGATTAAAGTCTTGTTTTAGCCATGATTAAAGTCTTGTTTTCAGCAGTTTTGGAACGATTTTTACTGCCACTCGTTTCATGCCCAAAACATTTGAAAAAATATGATGGCATGAGCCAACTGATATGCCAACTTCATCAGCAACTTCTCTAATAGTGATTCGGCGATCATCCATAATCATTTTTTCCACTTTTCCCACATTTTCATCGATTATTGACGTGCTGGGTTGACCGGAGCGTTCGTCGTCTTCAACGTCTTCGCGGCCATCTTGGAAACGCTTATACCACTCGTAAACACTTGTTTTTTTCATAGCAGACTCACCGTAGGCTCTCTGTAACATTTCGCACACTTGGTTACACTTTATTTCATTTTTCACGCAAAATTTAATACAAATTCTTTGACTCTTCAATTCTTCCATTGTTTAAACTAACAAAAATCTCCGAGCTCAAAAAAACACGTCTACACCAACCGCTACAAGACAGAATGTAAACAATGAATACAGCTGAAAATTTCACCATACATTAGGGACATATGTACCAACACAATAAAAAAAATTTTGACCACCGGACTCTCCAGACGCGCGCAATTAAAAAATTCCGGGGACTTTTTGAACAGACCTCGTAGATACTAGCGGACCCCTGCACACTTCGTAGCGCAATAATATTAGATAAGATGTAGAAAATCAAAATTACTTATCAATTTTAATGATTATTGAAGAAAAATATCATTATAATGCTCTATGATAGTGGCCCCAACCTTTTTATATCGCGGACTACAGGGCAAAATATATATAACCGATGGTTTGCCGAAACGCAAACAGGCAGCGTACAATTTACCATCCGAAAAAAACTCTAAATTCACGCTACTAATTTTCCATTCAAAATTGTTGTCTCGAAAACATTTGCGATTAACTTTTGAACTTTTAATTTTTTTCTGTACTTGTTCCACTATTGTCTGCACTTTATTTTGTACTTTGTGTGCTTGTTTCTGTAATTTGTGTGTTTTTTTCTGTACTTTCTGTGCTTGTTTCAGAATTTGTTCCTGTACGTTCTATACCAGCTCCAGTATTTTCTGTATTTGGTTCTGTAACTTTTGTACTTATATCTGTACCATCTGCTCATTCTGCCTTTTTCTGCACTCAATTGTGTCAGTACTTCCTTTACTTGTTTACCTCATTTCTGTACTGGGTTTTGTACTTTCTGCACTTGTGCCTGTAACTTCTTTATTTTTTCCTGAACTTAGCTTCTGTATGTTACTTGTTCCTTTTTATTCTGTACCTGTAGCTGTCCCTGTGAATTTCTCACAGCTCAAAAATTATCTTTAGATGGAAATTATTTCGAATACTCTTAAATTAGAATAATCGAACGACTCTCATGATTGCTCGAGATTAGTGGAGTAGAATGGTAGAGTGTTCTGTAAAAATGAATCATCTGACAATTGTTTTTGATTCGATCTCAACATTTTTCCCCAATTCAGGTACACACGCACGCTTCGCACTTTAAAACAGTTTTTTCCTGCTCTTAAAAGTCCAAAATGATTCAAACAAAATACAACCAAAACCAGTTTGACGGTTTATGAGCAAGAGAGTGAATCATTCGAATATGTAAAACATGTCGATGAGTTCCCAAATCTCGGTTCAATCGATGTAATTTAAAAACAGAAAGCAAACGGGATGGTTTGAGTACATTGGACGAAACTGTTCATAGTTACTCAAAGGCAAATCATTTGGAATTTCGCAACACTCTGGGTTGATATAATTTGAATCGCGTTTGGGCCAATTGAAACGTCTCAAATAAATAACCGAACTTGCAGTTTGAAGCAATTGACGAAATTTTCGAGAAAAATTTACACAAAATCCCGTCCAAAAATCCTTCAAAGGTATAGCACGGCCATGCTTATGAAAAATTTAAGCCGAAAAAAACAGAAAACATTCTTCTAATTCGAATGGAATCGTTCCAAAAAGTAGAGAGCCACACTTTCTTTTCTTATAGTCGTTTTATAATTTGACTTCACGGTATTGAACCCAAATTTATATATCGGAAAATGGAAACCTGTAGGCTGTTTGTTTGGCGCCCTTACTTAATTCAACATGTAATTCGAAATAAAGAAACACGTGAATCAAGTAGGCTCAGTGAAATTTCTGCACAAATCAGTTCGTTTGGCGCCAAACGGTTTTATTAATAATCTAGTATTCATATTTTGCTCTCCAGCGGGCAGCAGCATTGCATAACTCGACACGCGCCAAACAATCATTGGAGATCTAGCATGCATTGAATGGAAAAATTCCTATTCTAAGGGCATATTCAGGAGTGTTCTAGTTCTAGATGCATAATTTATGTCAGTTTTAAAATTTGAATCTAGAAATTATAACAAAATTAACTGGCAGCCCCAGCAGCGTTTTATCTGTGTTTCGAATATAGAAAAAATAGAACGGCAATGTGTACCAGTTTTAAATTTGACAGTAGAACTGGTCGAATAAATAAAACTAAAACGGATTGCTGGGGATACGTTTGTTTCAGTTTCATTTACATTATAGACCACCCATATGAATCTTGCAGCTGCTGAATTTGCTCTAAACGTACCAGTTTTCTAGTTTTCCTCTTCTTTCCCGAAGGATTTTCCTTATGTACTAAAGCCTAAAACCTCCGCATAAACGTCACCTTTCGAACAAAAAAAAATGATTTGAAGATCGGGCCACGCATACCAGAGAACATTAGCAACAACACTTTTTTCGCTATTATTTTATATATATAAGATTATAATGAATTTTTGAACAAATTATTTTTGATGAGATAAATTTTGGTTTTACTTAGAATTTTGAATTTTTTAATTGTTATCAGTATCGCTGTCCGATTCGGAATCGACATTTCAACAAAATTAGGTTCGTTTTGATGCTACTCTGTGTTCATTGAACAGGTTTAAAGTTCAAATGGCTGTCACTCCGGTAATATAATGGTATAAGTGAAGTAAACGTCAAAGCTGATTATCGCTCAATTTTATCGGATATGGATTATCCGATATCAATAATTTTGGTCTCGTTGGGTGAGTTTATTTCGTCGATCGCATCGAAATTCCATGCGTCGAGATTAATTTGAAATTTATTCAGCAATACCGTCTTGGTGGAGTAATATCATCAATAAAAACAGCTAATACATGCTGCGGTGAATAATAATTATAATAACAAGAAAAAACTGTCCAACCTTTGTGCGTGCTATGCAGCTGATTGCTATTACCCTATTTAGCTTGAATATCATACACAGAAGTAACAGGAGTGCAGAATTTTGCTACACCAATTCAAACGCACCACTCAAACTTTGAATCTAAGCTCGCGAAAATCGATCGATACCAGTTTTATTTTGGAGGTATAGACCACTTTAATTTTAAATTTTTACATCGTGATTCAAAAGAGGGACAACAACTATTATTATTTATACCCGGCTTCAACCTAATTTTGGTCGTTCGCCGAGTCGGTCCCTTTAAGTAGTTTTAAATACGATAACCGTATATTCATATTTTGTGTGCCAAACCAAAACCGGACTAGAACTTCCCAGTGCAGAAAAAGTTTAAAGTCATTTTTAGTGCAACAACCGGAAAAAAAAACTTTGAATAGAATGACCGGATAAAATCTTAGCCGGTACTTTCAGAGCAAATGTGTTGATTTTTGCATGGAAACTTTCAACGTGTTTTCTTTGGCTGTGGGATTCATTCCACATTTTGAATGTTATGTATTTTATCTAACAGATTCAAAATCGTTTGCTCTATTAATTAAACGTATGCGCTTGCAACCCATTATTCAACCTACAAATTGTTTTAGATCTAAAAGAATACTGGATATTGATGACGAACCATTCATTTTAATCAAATTGTATAGAAATTAAATATTTTTATTTTGACGAATTAAGTTCGATAATATTCGATTTTGCGGAATCAAAATTCATTCAAGAGTAAAAAATTACACCAATTATTGATGTTACAGGTTCGAAAAGTGAAACAATGCCAAGGACTGTAGGGTTTAATATTCTTACAAAATTTTATAAATGGTACTGAACTGAACAACTCGTACCTCGTTCTTTGCTAAATGCGCCGAGAGCGAACGAAGCGTTGTACATTCAATTCTGCCGCGGTACATAAATGCGCGAACGAATTTTTTTGAGAGCAGCTTAAGCTCTTAGCCTGGTTGTCTTCTGAGAAGGAGAACAAGTGTGTCTCAGCACAAGAAAAAGAGCGCGTAAGGTCTGCTGCTACTCTGTGTAACATACAATATGAAAAATAATCTCAATTTTAGTATTGTTACCCAATTTTTTAATTCACGGTGTTCAGTTTTTTGATTTTCAATCAGAAATCTTGATTCACATTTTCGTGCGCAAAATGGGTTTATTTAGTTTATTTAGTTTCGATTTCGTCGGTAGTCTGTAGTGATAGTAGTCGGTCGTCACTCGTTTTCGTCCGAGACGTCAAATAGGATATAGCACCTAGTGTCATATCCTTAAAGGGTCATATAAATACTGTGGACTTTGCGTCTGCTTAGCGATTAAAATTGAACTGTTAGGCAGAAATGGCGGTTCAATTTGAGCTGCTTTAAACACTGATGACCCGAAGGCGAAACGCGAAGAAATCGAAACATTATTAGTGTTTTCAAGTTACTTATACATTCCAATCAAAACAAAACAATGCTATATTACACGCATTTCGTTACAATTATTGGGAAGCCTTTTAAACAATAAGATCTACTCCTAAACCCAGATAAAATGAGTAATAAAAATAATAAGGCAAAGGTTATGATGCTTAAAAAATCATCAAAATACAATTTCAGAAGAGTAATATAAAAAGGTGGGTGGGTAATGTCAGAGACATAACTGGATGTCGTAAATACGAAAACAACGGACATGTTCCTTAACACTTCCGAATATCAATTATGGAGATGGCTGAACCGATTTTGACAAACTTAGATTCAAATGAAAGGTCACGTGGTCCCATACAAAATTCCAGAATTTCATCCGGATCCGACTCCCAGTTCCGGAATTATAGGGTAAAGTGTGTTCAATATTATACACCGTCACTTAAACCGGCGAAACAAAAACCGTAAAAAATGTTATAAACTGGACTCTAAACCGTTATTCCCAATCTTAGGGTCAATTGAAAGGTCTTTTGGTCCTACCAAAAATTACTGCATATTTTCGGATGCGACAAACATTTAAATCGTAATTTAGAGTGCGTACTAGTAGAGTTTGTATGTCATGTTAGTTGATGGCCGTACGAACCGACTTTGATTATGCCGGTTCTCGGGTTCCGGTGCCTGAAGTGCATATAATAGTGAACCACCTTCGTTTTCTTAAGGATGACCTACGCAATCAAAGCACTGTATTATTCTGTATGTATGTATGTATGTATGTATGTGTGAAGCCACCATCAGTTCAAGGCAATAACCAGTGGATGCAGGTAGACTTACAGTAGATCCGAATTTGATTATCAGATAGCTTTCATATAATTGCTGTTAAGAAGGACAAAATGGGTTTTGAGGACCGGGCGCCTTCCAGCAAGAACATCCGGCCATATAATAAAGAATTTCGCTGTACCAGCTTAAACCCGCCTGATGGTTTGTTTGTTAGAAGGGTGCGTCTTACTCATTTCAGACCTTCAGGGAGAAACATAAAGCTTCCCACGTGTGACTCAGGTTGGCAATCCACTCCATCATCCAGTCATTCACTTGTAAGATACCCTGATGCACTCCCTGCCCCTGCCCGTTGTCGATATACTTGAGCATAATACAATATAATATAATATAATATAAAATAATAGAATATAATATAATATAACATAATTTAATGCAATACAGTATACTACCAAGCTAGTACAAACTTTTTTTAAAAGCTGTGTAAAACATACAAGTGAAAATCTATTAAAAATCACCGTTGCACACGACTTTGCACGTGTGAATGTCTGTTGGATATCTGTTCTCTGTGATAAAACATAATATAATATAATACAATATAATATGATATAATGCAATGCCGTATAATACCTTTTAGGGTGATACAATGGTTCCAACGTTTTTCCCATTTTTCAATATCATGTTTATAAAAAAGATTATCTTTCGCTTCAAAATAAGCTTCAGTTTCAGCGATGACCTCCTTATTTGAGTCAAATCTTTTTCCCTGGAGCATTTTTTTAAGATCAGCAAAGAGCCAGTAGTCACTGGGGCTAAATCTGACGAGTATGGGGGGTGGGGAAGCAGATCAAAGCCCAATTCGTTCAATTTCGCCATTGTTTTCATCGACTTGTGGCAGGGTGACTCGTTGCTGTTTTTGTTCCATCGAAAGCAATCGCGGCACCCACTTGGAAAAAACCTTTTTCATGCTCAATTTTTCATGAAGGATAGTAAATACACTTCCATATGATATCTGTGTCATCTCAGCAATTTCACGGAGCTTCACTTTACGATCTTTTATTATAATTTTTGTCACTTCACTCACATTTTCCGGTGTAACGGCTTCCACAGGTCTACCCGAGCGTTCCGCGTCATTTGTGTCGGTACGACCACGTTTAAACTCGGCGAACCACCGACAAATCGTTGCTTTTGATGGACAAAAGTCCGAATAACATTTTTCAATCCATTGTTTCGCTTGCACGGTGTTTTTACCCATTAAAAAACAATGTTTTATCAGAACACGAAACTCGGTTTTTTCCATTTTTTAAACAAACTACAAAACGACTTTACTCCAACCTCGATAACTCAGCTGTTTCTGATCGGATCGACTTAAAATTTTGACCCGTTTCAAGCAAAGGTTAGTACTCTAGAAAGACGTCGTTACTGGTTTACTACGAGCGCCATCTCTGCTTTAGTCTCGGGACTTATTGATCCATGTGTTATAACGAATAATGCAACAAACAACAGAACCACATGTGGCAATATACTACCATAAATATTGCACTTTAGGATGAGCTTCAAACTACAAGCCATTTTGCACCCTCTCATTCTGCTACTAACGCAGAAGGCGATAGCACTAACGCAGAAGGCGATAGGGAGACATGAGATAGGAACTTGTGAGGACTTAGTTATCTCACCATTTCACGACCCAAAGAAATTTCTTAAAAATCGTTTCGAAAAATGTAAAATAATTTCTGGAACATAATTTGAAACGATTTCACTATGTTGAGCCGCACGGAGACAAGGAATTAAAAATGAAAGTGTTCTCTTTCCAGAACACGTTTGAAGTATTGCGTTTCTGTAAACCAGAAAAACCAAATCATAGAAAAATTGAAACTGTGCGAATACTTTATGTCACCATTATTTTATTACTCACGTAAATCCTTTGTCCCAATTTTACTCGTTTTCTGCCTGAAACGTTGCTAACAATAAACTGACAAAGTTAGGATTCGATCTGCTGTGGCGCGACATGTGTCGACAAGTTAAGCCCGTATCCGCGTGCGGGTCGTAATTGAAAAATTCACTGCTCCGAGAGTATTGATCTTTCCACTATGAAACTTTGCCAATATTTAGTTAAACCCCTAAGGCTTCATTTTTCAATAAAAAAAAAGAAAAAAAATTAGGCCCAAGTTTGAAATTATTTTTATTTAACTATTAACTTTTAACTTTTTTCATTATATTAAATTTAAAGGTGAACGATATAAAAAAACTTTAAAGGTTGTTTCATGAAATCGGTAACAGGTAGACAAATACCTCTTAATTCTCCTAATGTAAATAATCAAAATACAGGAACGCCTTCCTGTTCATCTTCTAACGAAACAATTTATTAATAGGTAGATCGGCCAAATCATCTTCTTCTAATGGCAGTCTACCTACCAATATTCCTTCAATGCCATTCGCTTCTTTAAATGAAGTCGATTTAGGCGATATAACTGAAAATAAAATGATTTACCTACATGATCAACTTTTTCAAATGATCATCCAAATGAATTCGACTTCATCACTTTTTGAAGCATTTCAAATCGGATGGAAATTTGCAAGTTATATTATAATGAACTCAAAATTTCACAGTGATGTTAAATAATTATTTGAATATTTTAAAGGTTTTTAAGAAACCTCAGAAACCAATTCCTGCTCTCAAGGAAGGAAATCAAATACTTCTTACGAATGGCGAAAAAGCTCAAAAACCTGCTCAGCAGTTCGAGAGTGTCCACAATTTTAATTTGAACGTTGTGAGCAGAGATGTCTATGTCCTCTGTGTGACGAAGAGCAAGCAAAATTTCTCCCCTCACACTGACAACTTCAACGAGAGCTCTTCTCTTTCAAATTTATACACCACTGTTGTGTAAAGTGTACACGCATCATGAGTGCGTTTGTTTATTTCCTTTTACCTCTTCCACTGAATCGCACCAAAGTGCTAGAGCATTAGCTAATAAATTCTCTGAGGTGGATGCAGATACTTTCACAGAGGTGTACACGCCGGTGAGCACTCTGCTGTATGGTTTGCGTAGAAGAAGCGTGGACACGCAAAATCAGCAAAATAAAACAATTTATCGTAAAATTTTCGGTTTTCCTTGCAAATTTTTCATAGCAAGGCCAGATCTACTCTCTATTAATTGAAGTTCACAGAAGTGTTCGCTCACCATCACGCGCCAGTGATCACTTGGGTGTATTTAGACAGCTGCTTTAACCACAAGCACACACTCAAATGCTGTCTATTCGACACTGAGAAGAAGTGCGCTTTCCTCTTTGTACGGTGCTTCGTTTTTTGCATCCTCGGTGTGGCAAAAATCTGACTCTAGTGTGTATCTCTCTGGTGAAATGCCATCTCTGGTTGTGAGTCCTATTGAAAAATGAAGTCTCACTGAAATATGATCATATTTCAACTCAAGATGACATTATTGAGACGAATTTTGATGAAATTAAATCAATTATTAGGAAACTTAAAAACATGAAGGCTCCTGGTAAGGATGGAATCTTTAATATTCTTATTAAAAACCTTCCCGATGTTGCCTTGAGACTCCTGATTAAAATTTTCAACAAGTGTTTTTCATTAGCATACTTCCAAAAGAGATGGAAAAACACTAAAGTAATTCCTATCCTCAAACCTAATAAAAACCCAGCAGAAACATCAAGTTATCGACCAATTAGCTTACTTTCTTATATCAGTAATCTTTCAGAATGATGTCTCATATAAATTAGAATTCAATTTTTTTTACCAGAGCAGTTTGAATTCAAGTCATGAACATTCAACTACTCATCAACTTGTCAGAGTAACGAACATGAAAAAAGCTAATAAATCTTCTGGTCTAACCACTGCAGTTGCTCTTCTAGACATAGAAAAAGCATTCGAAAGTGTTTGGCACAAAGGTTTAATAGCAAAAATGTCTGATTCAAAATGATTCAAAATTATTTCATTGATCATACTCTTCAGGTTAGCTATCAGAATTGTAAATCTGAATTGCTACCCGTACGAGCAGGTGTTCCGCAGGATTCGAGGGTAGCTCCAATCTTGTATAATATTTTCACTTCTGATCTTCCACATCTACCCGTTGGTTGTCAGAAATCACTATTCTGTGACGACACAAGTCTGTTAGCCCAAGGTAGAAATCTAAGAGTGATCTGCAGTGATATTTTCAGTGATTATCTGTCAAAATGGAAAATAAACCAAATGCAGCAAAAACGCAATTAATAATTATTCCTCATAAGCCAAGAGCTTCTTTTCTTAAACAGAACAATAATCACATTCTCAAATTGAATGGTTTGGAATTGACATGATCTGATCAAGCAAAACACTTAGGTTTAACGTATGACAAAAAACTCACTTTCAAGGATCACATTGAAGGAATTCAGGCAAAGTGCAATAAATATATTAAATGTTTATATTCTCTTATAAACAGAAATTCTAAGCTCTGTCTAAAAAACAAGTTGTTAATTTATAAACAAATTTTCAGACCAGCCATGCTTTATGCAGTACCAATTTGGTCAAGTTGTTGTTCCACCAGGAAGAAAACGCTTCAAAGAATTCAGAATAAAATTCTGAAAATGATTTTGAAGTGTCTTCTCCCTTGATCTTCAATTGAATCGATTCGCTCTCTGTATTAGTTAGTAAGTTAGTATATTAGTTCCTTTTCCCCATTACACAATACAAGTAGGTTTAGAATTTTCCCTACACAAAAATCTCAGAATTGCGGAAGCAAATGAAATCTTCATGGTAATAACCAAATCATGTATAAAATAGGGCTGAAAAGTCACCACTTGTGGCTGAACACCCAATTTAAATCTTAATAATTTAATTTTCATTCATATTTCAATTAATAGTTATTTAAAAAAAACACAAACTATACTAATTGTTTTCCTCGGGTCAATATGATTATATTTATAAACAAGATTTAGAAACATTTCTTTTCCCGTTACATGGAAGAACTGCGATGATGAATGGCATAATTATTTTAACAAACACCGCAGAATGAAAGATCATAACGATTTCATTCATCGCCTGCTGTCGCAAAACAATGTGGTAGAAAAAGGTGGGGCAAACACAACTCTTTTGTGTTAGTGAAATTAACTTTGCTTCAGCAAGCCAAGTAAAGCTAAAAACCACGTGCTTGCTTTCGTCACACCGTTTGGACTAGTTGGCATTGAATCAAAGCATGTTTATTTTTCACGTATGTCGTCATACCGAACTATTTACAAATTTTTGGTTACCAACGTAAGCAAGCCAAGTGGTCTGCCCCACCTGTTTATATCACATTGGTCGCAAACTGGAACTATAGCTGCCCTCGAATGCCGGTGTGAATTTGAATAAATTTACTGATCGTAAATAATTACACCCAGATTAACTAAACCGTAGTCGCTCAAATTAACTCAAAGAAACCGCAGAAACCAACATCCACCTCCAAAACCGCCCACAAATCAGCTGAAATCGCCAAAATGAATTAGATACAAGTCGTCGAAACCGTCCGTTCCATTTAAAAATTTGCAAACACCAAGTGAATAACCAAGTCCAGGTAGCCAGCCACGGTCGACGCCTAGACCGGAGCAGACCACTACACATCGCCGTTGTTTTGATAACTTTTCCTCTCTGCTGAACCCCCGTTCCCCCTATCACCCGCAGAAAACTTGACTTCTTAACGCCCGGCAGGTTCTTATGTTTCCTTCCATTCTCCACTTGAGCTGTGTTTCTTGGGCTATTTTCACGCCCCTCGACCAGCTCCATTCGCCCATCAAGCTGTTGTTGATGCTCTGATTTTTGTTTCGCACTCTTCTATCCCCGGTCCCCCTCCCCCCTTCATCACCGTCGTTCCAGCGTCTGCACCTGGAAAGCATCAAGAGCCTCCCATTGCATACAGCCATAGTGGGGAGTTCATTTTAAACTGATAGGTATTTAGTTTCAATAACGATTTTTTTCCCTTCCTTTCTATGTGATGCTTCTGCTTGGTTTGCCACGCCACAACTGCTACCTCATCAAAAACTTTTCAGGCTACTGTGTTTATTATTTTAAAAACATGATTAAGATGCTTGTGAACGAGGTGAGGTGAGACGAGGTGAGGTGAGGTGCTCGGTTGCAAACGAGGAGCGAAGATCGAGTGTTCCATCACACCAAGCTGGCAGTGCCCGGTCTGAGGAGCGAGCTAAAACTGAATCCAATCGACGAGTGCAACAAGCTGCCCTGTCTGTTTATCTGTGAGCCAAATTCCGCTGAAAATCTTTGCTTGTGCACTCACTCGCTCACTCGCTCACTCGCCTGCTTGCATCCAAAACCCCATCACGGTAGACACTAACTAATATAAACATAATGAAATGAAGATAAATGATGCATGCAGACAATTTAGATTTAATGGAATTTTTGTTTAATAGGTCGTAAAGAGAGCGATTCATGGCACACAACAACCGCGCGGCAAACCAACGAACCGATCGGCGGAACTCCGAGAATAGCATTTCCTGCATGTTATTCCAGGAAAGCCCAGGATCTCGGTGGCGATGCACAGAATCGGAAAAGTGTCGAAGACTTGTTTGCGATTATGCTTCGTTTGCAGTTTAAGCCATGTTTTCGTTCTTTTTCTTTTCCTACTCTCTCGTACATACCCAGTTTGCTCTTTGCACCCGACGCCACTTAACTGGCAGCTCATGCGGCAACATGCATACTCCCATATTGGGTTTGACCTAAATGGGCACTTCGGTAGGCAGAAGATGCAGATTTCCGAGCAACTTACCCACGAGTAACACCGACAGACTGAGCTGGCTCGGAATCTGTGGGTTTCGGAGGTAGAAACCGCTTGCGAATCGATTGCCATCCCGGTGCGGTGCCAGGTTGGGTGCGTTTGGGTGCAAAGGAAGGGAATATTTTTTCTTCGGATTTATTTCGATAGTGTAAGAGGCGCAGCTCTGAACTGACAACGGGTTCATACCTGTCACTAGCAAACGAGTGACAGATTGGCGTCAATGATTTGCTCCAGTGCGAAAAACAAAGTAGTCGGTTTTTACTGAATACAAACTCGAAAGTTGTTGGGTGAATATTTTCGATCATTGCATGAAAGTTTATCAGTTATGGAGTAAAGTTTATCATTGTTGTTCATTGGAATTCATAACTTTACTACTCATATTGATCATTACAACAGAACGGCAATCACCTTTGATGGCCGTTAGCCAGATGACCATTTACCGGAAATAATAACAGATATGAAACTAAATTAAATTCTACTGTTTCACCAGCTTGACAGAAGGGCAAACACTCATCAGGCTACACTAAAGCCTTAATTAATTTTTTGAGAGTTTTTTTTTCTTTCAAATAACGCGATTTTCATTTTTTTTAATAACTATTTATTGGAATATGAGTTAAAATTAAATTATAAAGATTTAAATTGGGTGTTCAACCACAAGTGGTGACTTTTCACTCCTATTATATACACGATTTGGTTATTACCATGAAGACATCATTTGCTTCCGCAATTCTGAGATTTTTGTGTAGGGAAAATTCTAAGCCTACTTGTATTGTGTAATGGGGAAAAGGAACTTATATACTAACTCACTAACTAATACAGAGGGCGAATCGATTCAATTGAAGATTGCATCGATTTTTGTCGGAATTTGCTTATAATATTATGTGACATTACATCTAATGGTTCTATATTTGTGAGTCAGTGTAACTCATTTGTACTAAACCAGGGAGGTCGCTTCAAAATCATTTTCAAAATTTTATTCTGAATCCTTTGAAGCGTTTTCTTCCTGGTGGAACAACAACTTGACCAAATTGGTACTGCATAAAGCATGGTTGGTCTGAAAATTTGTTTATAAATTAACAATTTGTTTTTTAGACAGAGCTTAGAATTTATGTTTATAAGAGGATATAATCATTTAATATATTTATTACACTTTGCCTGGATTTCTTCAATGTGATCCTTGAAAGTGAGTTTTTTGTCATACGTTTAACCTTAGTATTTAGCTTGATCAGACCATGTCAATTCCAAGCCATTCAATATGAGAATGTGATTATTGTTTGGTTTAAGAAAAGAAGCTCTTGGCTTCTGAGGAAAGATAATTAATTGCGTTTTTGCTGCATTTGGTTTAATTTTCCATTTTGACAGATAATCACTGAAAATATTTAAACTTCTTTGTAGGCGACTGCAGATCACTCTTAGATTTCTACCTGTGGCTAACAGACTTGTGTCGTCACAGAATAGCGATTTCTGACAACCAACGGGTAGATTTGGAAGATCAGAAGTGAAAATATTATACAAGATTGGAGCTACGCTCGAACCCTGCGGAACACCTGCTCGTACGGGTAGCAATTCAGATTTACAATTCTGATAGCTAACCTGAAGAGTACGATCAGTTAAATAATTTTGAATCATTTTAATGAAATAAATAGGAAACTGGAAATCACACATTTTTACTACTAAACCTTTGTGCCAAACACTGTCAAATGCTTTTTCTATGTCTAGAAGAGCAACTCCAGTCGCTAACAACTAATTGGTCGATAACTTGATGTTTCTGCTGGATTTTTATCAGGTTTACTATAGCGCTTTCCATCTTTTTGGGAAGTAAGCTAATGAAAAACAGTTGTTGAAAATTTTAACCAGGAGTCTCAAGGCAACATCGAGAACATTTTTAATAAGAATATTAAAGATTCCATCATTACCAGGAGCCTTCATGTTTTTAAGTTTCCTAATAATTGACTTAATTTCATCAAAATTCGTCTCAATAATGTCATCTTGTAATAACACTTGAGTTGAAATATGCTGATATTTCAGTGAGATTTCATTTTCAACGTTAAAATTGTGTACACTCTCAAACTGCTGAGCAAGTTTTTGAGCTTTTTCGCCATTTGTAAGAAGTATTTGATTTCCTTCCTTGAGAGCAGGAATTGGTTTCTGAGGTTTCTTAAGAACCTTAGAAAGTTTCCAGAAAGGTTTAGAATATGGTTTAATTTGTTCAACTTCTTTAGCGAAATTTTCATTTCGCAAAAGAGTAAATCTATGTTTAATTTCTTTTTGTAAATCCTTAACTATATTTTTCATAGTAGGATCACGAGAACGTTGATATTGTCGTCAACCAACATTCTTCAACCGAATGAGCAGTTGAAGATTGTCACCGATGATAGGAGAATTTAATTTAGTTTGAGCTTTGGGAACTGAAAGATTTCTAGCTTCGATAATATAATGATTCAAATTATCAATTGCTGTGTCGATGTCCGCAGAATTTTCTAAAATAGTTTTATGATCCACACGATTTTCAATGTGAGATCTGTAATCCAACCAATTAGCTCTATGATAGTTGAATATAGAACTAATTAGATTAATTATAGCTTCGTTGGAAAGTCTGAATGTTACTGGAAGATGATCTGAGTCAAAGTCAGCAAGTGTAATCGGTTTACTGCAAATGTGACTTTGATCCGTTAGAACCAGATCAATTGTAGACGGGGTTTTCACGGAAGAGAAACAAGTCGGATTACTGGGATGAAGAACTGTGAAGTAACCAGCTGGGAGTTAATTATGAAGTATTTTACCATTACTGTTATTTTGCCTACAATTCCACTGGACATGCTTAGCATTTAAGTCCCCCATTTCGAAAAATTGCGGTCGATATCTTGTGAGGTTTTGCAAATCGCCTTTAAAGAAATTTAATTGTTCGCCGTTGCATTGGAATGGCAAATATACTCCAGCAATGAAATAAATTCCATGAATGGTTTCAACTTCGATTTCCAAGCTTTCAATAACTTTAGTATTGAAAAAATTCCAGTAAACCTGTCAAATCGATGAACCACATAATGTGGATTGCTTTTCAGTTTGACATTTGGTTTAAGAAAAGTCTCTGTCACAATGGCAATATGAATTTTGTGAACTTTGAGAAAATTATAACATTCATCTTCACTCGATTTTAACGATCGAGCATTCCAATTTAAAATATTCAAATAATTATTTAACATCACTGTTAAATTTTAAATTCATTATAATATTATTTGCAAATTGCGATTCGATTTGAACTGCTTCAGAAAGTGATGAAGTCGAATTCATTCTGATGATCATTTGAAAAACGTTGATCTTGTAGGTAGATCATTTTATTTTCAGTTATATCGCCTAAATCGACTTCATTTAAAGAAGTGAATGGCATTGAAGGAATATTGGTAGATAGACTGCCATTAGAAGAAGATGATTTGGCCGATCTACCTATTAATAAATTGTTTTCGTTAGAAGATGAACTGCAAGGCGTTCCTGTGTTTTGTTTTAAATTCGAAGAAACAAGTGCCTTAGAAGAATTAGGCGTGGCGTTTGTAACGGTTTTTTGATTTTCAGGTATGTTCTGTAAATTTAAGGTCGTTGATTTGACTTGTTGTCTAAGCGAACGAGCGTTCAAATTTTTCCCCTGACAGGACATTTCAAATAATAGGATTTAAGTTTTCCATCGCAATTTGAACATGAAAATTTATCAGTGGTTTCATTCATTGGACAAACGTTTTTCGAATGCAATTTACCACAATTCAAACACCGTATATCCATATGACAATTTTTGGTTCCATGGCCTAAGCCTTGGCAACGACGGCATTGCGTTAAGTTTGCAATACGATTATGCCGTTTATAATGTTCCCAATGAATTTTAATGTGAGAAATGAAACGTACTTTCTCTAAAGTTTTCATATTGTTTGCGTCACTTCGCTTGAAGTGTATTAAGTAATGTTCCAGAGCGTGGTTTAGAAGTACTATTCACTCTTTTTTCATAAGTATTACTTGGGAAGAAGCAAAACCAAGCAATTCTTTTAGTTCATTTTTTATTTCATCAGTACTTTGAACATTTGATAAGCCTTTCAAGACAGCCTTGAAGGGTCTGTCTGATTTTATATCATATGAATAAAATTTATGAAGTTTTTCGGACAAATATCGAATAAGACGCTCGTAATCTTCCAATTCATCAACAAACACTCGACATTCTCCTCTTCGTCTGATTTGAAATGAGACTTTTACTTTCGGGAGAAAAGTAGAAAGCTCAGTACGGAATGCTTTGAAGTCGGAAATCATCACCGTCACTGGTGGCATAGATTGCTGTTTCTTCCCAGAACGACAAGCGTCCATTTTGCGAATTTTTGAAGAATTTTCTTCTATGTCGCTACAATCGGATTCAGGAAGAATCTCGTAAATATTGTTAGACGGCATAGAATCAACGGAAGGGAAATCCGTCCGTTGTCTTTTATTTTTACATTCAGATTCTATAAGATCGTGAAGGTTATTAGAAAAATGTTGAATAACGGATTGTGATTTATTTCGTATTGAATTATTTTTAGCCTTAGGCTTGTTTCCTTTCCGGTTGGACGCAGGCATTTTTAAAATGAATGAAATTTAAAATTCAATTAACTAGGCGAAATTAGTCTTCGATTAGACTCCTAGTTTGGAAAAGTCTTGATAAAGACAGATTTTGTGGTAGTCTTAATAAAGACTGATTAGTTCAAAGAATAGTTATTTGAATAGCTAAGCTTATAAAAGGCTGAATAGTTTCTTAGTCTTGAAAAATACTGATTATATTAGAATATCACTCTTTGTATAGCCTTGAGAAAGGCTGACTAATTGTTAGTCATTAAAAAGATTGTTACTCAAATCACACATTCGTACTTGCTAGAGCAAAAAAATCCACCGCGCTGCAATATAGGCAATGCCAGCCTAAGTGTCAAGCATATTGTTGCTGAGTGTCCCGGACTAGAAACAGAAAGAATACTAGTAGGACTAACCTCCAACATACGTGAATCCCTTGCTGATGACACTGTTAGGGCAAAGAAGACTTCAAGAAGAAAGCAATGAAATGTAATTTATTCCTCAAAAGTAATACGATTGAAGGACCCGAAAGACAATAGTTAAAAGGTCCCTAATGAACTTAATAAAAAAAAGACTGTTAGTGATTCAGGTAACCTTGAAAAAGACTGAAGCCTTGAATCAATGAAACTCTAGGTAGCCAGAATAAATTTCCAGGAGCCAAGAGCTATACGCGTGCTGTGCGAACGACTGTTCAACACCAACTGAGTGAGTATAGTTTGTTTTTTTTTTCACATTTCGTCTTCGACTACTCGGCACATAGCAGTTCAAACTGAACATAAAAGTCACTGATTGCGGCCATCGTTAGTGTCAGAGTTCATATATTGCACAAAAGCTATAGGTTGGAGGATTTCTGATTTCAAAAGCTAATAGGTTGGAGGATTTCTGTGAAAAATAATGAATGGTCTCAACATGATAATTAACAACGTGAAAATTCCAGAAATTAATAGTAAAAAAAGTGGCAAAATCAGAATCGACTTACTCTTCACTATACGGGACCGGGTGTCAAAAAATGCAAAATTAGCCGAAATTTCAAGAAGTTCTACAATTGTTTTAAATTAAACATATTACAATCGGTTGTGCAACTTACAACTGTTAAGTTTCTGTCCTCGGCATCTTAGAACTTAAGCAGTGTGCCTTCAAAATTATACACCTAGAAAATATCGTGTAAATTTACGTCTTCTAAGACCAACATATACGAGCATGACTCATTTTTACGGTAGATCTAACCAAGGATGGCTTTTATAGTATCAAATAACGCTCACTAGCAACTCTTCACACGATTCAATCAGTGCCATCAAAGAGAGACGGATGTCATTGCAGCAACAACAAAAAACCGACATGGCTCATTTAACATAGAATCGACACCAGTGCGAGAGCGAATTTCTCGCGGTGAACCGTCTGAGAATTCTCTCGGAAGCAACAAACGGTCTCTTATTCTCGTTTCGCGATTCGATTCTGTATGGGCAATGGATAATTGCGATAGAATCATTTTACTATTGCCGCTTATTCTAACTATGTGCATATAACCTTTGTATAATTTGTGTCTATGAAGATGTATGTGAATGCTCCACACAAGGGTTTTGAAATATTGCGACCTAGTATGAGAATCAGGCGCGTATACAGGGGGGTGTTTTAGGGGTTCAAACCCCCTCCGAAACTCAAAAAAGTATGATATTATGTAAACTCTTTTTTTCAAATAAGTAAAAAATAAAATGAATAATTTTCAACAAACGACTCCACAATAAAAAAATTTCAAATAATTATATAAAAAGTTCCATTTGTAAATTGATCAACATGTTCTGAAACACCCCCCGAAAATTTTTTCTGGGTACGCGCCTGATGAGAATCATCAAGTCGATTCATCGATTCGATTTTTTGCGATAATTGTCAACTTGCGATTCTCTCTCTTGGGAAATTCCACACAGGAACGATCATTATCAGACTGAAAATTTTTTTAAGGGCCGCAAAATACTCAGAGACACGAAGAAATGTAGAAAAATTCATGCATTGAGAGACACGGGTTCTTGTAAAATCTTCTACCGGATTGGAAATCTTGTATACAATATGAATAAATATTGAGTAGTTTCTGTCAAATTTTCGGCAATTACCAACACTGGATCTGACACATATTTAATGCATTTTGACATATGTTTAAGTGTTGAAGCATGTAAATTTACTCGTCTGCTGTGAAAGTACTGTATGTTCTACACATATTTAAATCATTCTTGTAAAATTCGGTCATTTTACGAATTACGTTCTTATAATCATATGCAGATTTACGTCACCGGTAAATTTCATTATTCTTTGCTGTGTAGATTATTAAATAAAACCTGTTTCAATTCACCTAGTGTATTGCTGCCTTTATCATATTATTCATTTTCTTTAATACGCCACTGCAGAAATTCCCCGAAATACTACTTACTATTTTTTTAAAAAGTTTAGAAAAGAGTTTGAAGATTTCTATTGCATAGTATATTACATTTCAATTTAAATTAGTATAAATCTATTCAATCATATGTTAGAAAGTGAAGTGAGCTCTATTTTATCACATTTTATTAGTGTTGTCGGCACTGCCGGAAACGAAAGCTACCACACACTAATAAGACATAAAATTTTATTTAAATTCTCTATGACGATGTGATTTTTGAAAAAAAAATGTAGTGGTAATTGGACTTGGGTAAAATTTAGCAAATCATTTATGGGACTATCAATGGTTTATTTGGTAACAGACTCTCATGCTCTGCAAATTAGAGAAAATCACTAGCCAAGCTAAAGAGGTAGCTTATGAAATTTTTTTCTTGAAATTGATATTTTTCCACTAAGCACCCTATCTCTGGATCCAGGAGTTTGATCCGAATGAAAACTGGTATATTCTTATGGCATGGTTAGACTTTTCAGTAGAATCTAAGATGGTGAAAATCGGTTCAGTCATCTCCGAAATCAGAAGTCGAATTCAAATGATATTCAGGAACTTTGTAAGGGGCCATAAGACCTTCATTTGAATCTAACTCTTTGTTACGCTACCTTTTTTATGACTAGTTTGCAAAGCGGAATTTGAGTGATTGCAACTAAAATCTAACCACTTGCGTGACTCAAAAAGCGCAGTTTCTACTAGTTTCTATGTTGGATAAGAATAGGAAATCACAAATTTGATAAGAGGTACAGATTTCACAACGAGTTTAAAACTGTAGAGCGAAATTCAATTATAATTAACTGTTTTTTAAGCGCCTTCAATCAATATCTGTTTATGAAGATATGAAAAATAAACAACGAAATAACCTTGTTCAGATCGCTCAAAGTTAATTCAAGTAGAGTGATTTCTCATTTTTTTAAATTCATGTATCATGAGAATTATAATATTATCACAATCGATGGTCAATCCCAATATTGTATTCTTCGTGTTTGTTATACTGCATAGAACAAAAAAGACTATTTCGGCTTTCACTATTTTGGCGAAAAGTAGTTTTGAAAATAGTAATATTCTGGTTTTATTTATGTTTCATACACTTCTTACGACTGCATAGTGTGTTCGCCATATTGAAGCTAACAACAGTTTCAGCTAACAGCATTTTCGTTATCATTACTTTGGTAAAACCAACCGATAGCTATCTGAATCAATGCAAAAATTGTATGTTATAATCCTGTAATATCTATGTTATTACCATATCAATTCACAGTAACGAATTTCACATTCGTTTACGTATTTATAAAGGTATCGCAACGGAAAATAAACCTTGTTTTAACTAGTAGCTGCATAGCATAGCTGTGATTAAAGATATGTTAAAATTAAGTAGCGATAACTTACACATGATAGTTAGTTCAATGTTTATGTTATAAAGAAACATTGCTGTCACCTTGTTTTAATCAGTGTAACATAAAAAACATTTTTATTATTTTTACGTTTCGTCTTTGACTCATCAGTGCAGAGCAGTTCAAATTGAACTGCTTAGTGCTAAACTCGGCAGTTCAATTTGAACCGCTTAGCAGACGTGAAGTTTCTGCTACTGATGCTCTGCACTGATGAGTCAAAGACGAAACGTAAAAATAAAAATAATAAAAACGGTTATGTGCCCTAGCACAAAATTTGGCTAACCCCTAAATGATAAAAAACATGTTCGTGCTCTTGTTGCAACATAGTTTGGACTTAGTCGTATCAGAACTATTGCTACTTGGGATATGACATTCAGCTCTCCGGATATCGCGCAGTGAGAAAAAACGATCAAAAACGAAACTTTGATCAATAATTGTATAAAAACATAAGCAAATATTTTCAAAGTTAGTATTTCTTATGCAATTTTTTCTGTAGGATCGATTTATGATAGCTAGAAGATCCGCAAAATTCACTATCATGTCCGTTTTGCTCCAATTCCTCTTTTTTCTGACTTTACTTTGAAAACTAACTGTGAAACTCAGGAAAAAATTCAATTCAACCAATCGGAAGGTATTCCTGACATGCTCATAAGTTAGATAAATGGTATGTTTTTAATAAGATTGACTGCAAACAACTGTATTCTGTTTTACTCCCAGTCATCTTCTTCCATGAATTTACAGGAAAAAAAGTTCTACTGATCGATGTTTGGACCAATTTTGGTTAAACAAGACAGTTCTATGTTTCGCATATAACCTCAAATGATAATTTACAGATAGTGTTCATGATCGCATGCTTCGTGCTACATCGTTTTACCCCAATTTTCCCACAAATATATTTTATGTTGAATTCAGATTTACAATCCCGAAGCAGACCCAATATGACCTACCAATATTGGTTCATATTACGTGCAAAACATCAGTGATCCAATTAAACACAATGGGAATGAGAGTACTAGCCTGTTTAACCCGTTTTACCCCCAATTTAATTCATAAGTCGTATTTCTGGTTAAACTTTCTTTCGCATACCGAAAGCAGGCTGATTGCGGTTGAGGAAAATCAATTGGTATTACAAAGACAGACCTGAAAATAGGATTAGAAATGAATTCAATGACCGCACGAATCTTGTTATACCATTTGACCCCAATTTATCCTTTAACTGAGTCTTAAGATTTTACTCTACATTAAATTCATTTGTAATCCAATTTTCTGGTCTTTCTTTGTAATACCAATTGATTTTCCTCAACCGCAATCAGCCTGCTTTCGGTATGCGAAAGAAAGTTTAACCAGAAATACGACTTTTGATATAAAATGGGGTTAAACGGGTTAAACAGGCTAGTACTCCCATTCCCATTGTGTTTAATTGGATCACTGATGTTTTACACGTAATATGAACCAATATTGATAGATCGTATTGGATCTGCTTTTGGATTGTAGATCATATTTCAACTGAATATTATAACTAGAAAAGAAATGGGATAAAACGGTGCAACTAGTTTTCTGCTGTCAATAAAACTATATGCACTCGATTTGTTAGACTTTTTTACAACGAAAACACTCTATTCGCTCTTCTGCAAGTTCTTCGGTTTCATGTTATATAGTTAAGCTTGAATACAATACAGTGTAAAAAGGGAACTTGGGATAAAATGAACATGATAGCGTTTCGTGCGGTTCTTCTAAATACATGGAATACATTCTACTGACCATTTTACAGAAAAAAATGCTTTGTGGTCAGCTGTATCATGCCTCCATCAAAATCGTCGCGTTTTTGGTCCTTTTTTCCCCACTGTGCATCGGTTCAAATTCGGTTTTTGCAGTGGTTGTATAGCCTTTCTATATGAGAAAGACAAAAAACAAATACTACCGAATAAATCATTGTAGAATAACTTTGAGTACATTTAAAACAATTGTGCAGCTAATCACCAACTTGTTCATATTACACTAGCTGTTACAGAAATTCTGCAAAAATTTTCACATCGTGATCCAACTTATCCAAAATGTTACTAATGGCTATGTGCCGAAATGGATATAAATCACTTGTGGAAGTAAAATATGTAAGCGAAATAATACTCTCCGCTAGGTAAAAAAAATTATAATCCGGATTGAGAATCATGCTGTCAAGAATATTTTTTCTGCTGAATCTGCATATTTTTTGACGCCTCGTAAATTTTTGTCAGTGTGTGCAATTTTCTTCATTTTAGAAAAAAATTACAACAAACTCAAAACTTGCAATTCAAAACATACAGATGTGAGAACAGTATCGTAAAAGTACCAGAAATACAATATTACACACTAAAACAAAGTAATACTAAATCACAAAACTTTGCTATGGTTTGCCCTTTACTGAAATAATGAGCAGACCTGACATCACTTTTAAATGATATTGCAAGCAAAGTTAAGTTCATCTAAGCTTATTACCGCTTAAACAACTTGCTTGTTTAAGGTTTACAAAAATTAATATCTACAGTGCGCATCACAAACATAGAGTGGGAAAGATGAATGAACATACTGCATTGTAGTTTAATTTAACCAGTTCAATACATCATTAAACGTAAAGCAAATCAGTCGTTCATCAGTGGCACGAACGTTTCAAAAATGGCCATGAGTGGTCACGTCGTTTCAGTCGAAAAAAAAACCGATGCTCACAGTTTTCATTGATTACAAGGGTGTTGTGTATCTCGAATTCCTTCCACAAGGCCAGACCGTCGACAATTCGCAGAAAAAGACCAGATTTGTTGGCAAACGGCTAGTGGATCTTGCACCACGATAACGCACCATCTCACAATGCCATCGTTATCCGTGAGCATTTGGCTAAAAACAAAACTAATACCATTCAGTAACCACCGAATTCACCTGATTTGGCTCTCTGCGACTTTTTCCTCGTCTATCGACAAGAAACCGCCCCATGGAGCTCGTTTCATGAGTTTTTGAATGATTTAAAAATACTGGAGACTAGATATCTATAATTTATAACCTAAATTTAGAAATCCTCGATGGCTTAAGACGATTTGTTGTGGATTTTTCAATTTAATCAGTCTTGTTCTCTACACAACCCCTCAACTTTTTACTCTCGTGTGTTCCGCCTTATTGTTGTACCGTTAGAGTTATGCAAGTGACGCATTGAAAGTTTGCAAAATTAACACAATCACCCAACTAGTACGTACGTATTATTGATACTCAGAAGTGTGGAAAAAGCACGTCCGTTTTATTCTTTTTCACGCTATCCAGTTATGTCTCTGATATTACCATCCCGCCTTTTATTCGATCTGTTTTTTTTTTCGTTTAGTAACAATTCTATTCGTTTGTGAATCTTATTCTGCGAGCCAACCAACCCATGCATTGTCTGTAATGAACCAATTATCCAGCAAAAAATTGATTACATCTTTTCACCTTTCCATTTTTTCAAAGTTCAAAAAACAAACGTTCATCTGAATAGTTTCATTGCATGGGCGTTTGTTTTATTGGAAGACATGCATCTTTAAATACTAGCTACAGAATATCATTCAAAGGTATCACGACTTTATTTGCAGATTACGATTGATGAAAATACAATCAGTCATTATTGAACTAATTCTATTCTGAAATCCACTGTCCTGTCACTTAGGCATGTACCGATGCAATCAAGTTGAAAAAAATTTTCCAAGCAAACACAGGTCAATTCGCAGAAAGCAAGGAATATGGGTCACACTGCGAAATCGTACTCTGCTTTCATTGGATTATTCACTAAAACATCGAGCCAAATCAAAAGATTTTATCTAACAAATTCAACAACAAAGATCATTTGGAATCAACATCAAAAGTGGTACGTTCATTCCCAAAAAAAAAACAGCCTGATTGATTTCAATAACTTCGATTGCAGCGCCCATCACGTCACAAAACGTCTATCCTGTCACCTGCAATGCTGCCTTCAATCAAAATTGCCATCCCTCGGGCCTAGATGAACTCGATTCGCTTAATCGCAGCAAGCTGCAAGCATATTTACCATGCCGTCACGTCCCGGAACTCCCACAAATTTGCCATCGCACGTGTCAAACCATCAACATCGTCCCGTCATAACAGACTTGTCAAAGTACCGAGGAACCACCACCCGAGGCGATGAGCTTCGGACAGCTTCGGTTTCATGTGTTTGCTACGCAACAATTTCCCGGCTCTGAATTTAACATCAGTTTCAAGAATAGCAAATTTTACCGAAACTAACTAAGCAAAATCATAGCAAGCATGGAAAATCAACTTGACGTTTAGTTTTTTTCTTTATTATGATTTCCAACAAACGTTGGCCTTTGAACTGAGGTGTGAAATCGGCCCCCTGTCACGACGCCATCTTGAAGAGATCAAAATCGAAACTTCAAAATCAGCTGATTGCAACGTAAACAAACAAACAGTAATACATTTGTTATACGCGTTTACCTTGTTTAGTGCACGAAAATTAGTGAATTTTTTGTCGACTCTCTCCCAATAACTTGTCGGTTTACCTAAAATACAGCAGACAGTGTTTTGGGACATCAAGTGGAGATAATTTTTACAATTTGAGAGTCGCGATGAGTATCAAAACATCGCAGTGTTTGGGGCTCGAAACGCGAGGGGCTCAACGTAATCGGTATACTTTTAAATGGCTGGTGCTCACATGCCAGTGTCAGATGGGTGTGTGAAATATACTAAAAACAAAGACCAAACACCCGTCAAGCTAATAAAGGAGAGTTGCTATGCGAGGCAATCCTTTTCTCGACTGGGACACTGCCGTCACCTAAGTGAAGTAAGTCACTGTGCGTCCAGACGGTGAGTTTGCTTGTACTCCCCGCCAACAGCGACAGGAACGGGTACAAAGGTGCAACATGCCAGAAAAATGTTATAATAAAAAGTGAAATAATGAAAACTAATTATAAATACCCACCTTCATACAGGCATGAACGTTGGCCCCGTAGCTGAGCAACTCGCTAACCATGTTCTCGTGTCCGCCCTGACAGGCGACGAACAGTGGTGTACCGCCATCCTTCCAATCCGGAAATTCAACGCGCGCATAAACACCGGCAGGAGCAGACCGCCGAAGTGAATAAGTTGCAGGGTTAGGAGCCGAAAAAAAATGGGAAAAAACCATGGAAAGAAAGTAAAAGGATTTAATTAAAAAATATTCATTTACACAATATACCACGACGGTGAGGCTGAGAATGACGACGGGGACTTGAAAGCTTGCCACCGTGTTTCACCTGTATCTACGCTGGAAAAATGAATCCGACGAACGGTGAAAAGTAATCTTCGAAATTAATATACCCATCGCTATCGCTATCGGGCGGAAGAAAAGCCTTTCGAAGGAAGCTCGGCCCGAAACCGACAGAACTCAGCCGCACATTTTATGACACTTACCACCGAGGAGCAGTCCACCGGGGCACCAGATTTCAGCAGTATCCTAGCGACGTCCACGTAGCCACCCTGGGCGGCAAAAAACAGTGCCGTTGTGCCGGTCTGGAATCGGAAGGTAAGGACAAGTAAGAATTTCAATCAATTTCGGATGCGATGCACATTTTTGTCACTATTACTTCAAGTCGAATAGTCAAATTCGTGCAATAGTTGGATGGAGTCTCGTTAGTGGAGAGGTCGGATAGTAATTTTTCGTTACATAACTTCTGAACAGATTAGAATTCCCTGCCGTTTGGCTTAGAATAGGTGTATGAAGGTGTATGAATGGTCTTAGATTCTTACGCGGATACGCAAAAGTGTCTGAGCTGATGGTAACACTGTCAAGGATCAACAAAAAATGACGAAATAAAACAATGTTTTTGTAGTAATATAACTACCATACATACACTATGTTCACACCTGTAGAAAATAACATATTTTAACGGTAGTAATATAAAGTTAAAACCTAACTGTTTACAAACTGCCAAACTGCCAAAAAAAAGTCAAAAAAACTGACAAACTGCCAAAAAAAGTCAACGACGCAGAAATTTATTTATTTGTCGTCAATCAAAAGTAGACCATAAGGATAATTACAATAATCGTCTTAAATTAGTAAACTATTCTAAATAGATCACTAAATAATGTATAATTTATTATGAGTTAAATAATTATAATTGGCTTACCGAATAGAACTGAAATATTGCTTTAGTTTGTTTTTTGACATAGTGAAATCGACTGCTTCTGAATGCTTGTTGTATACAGCCATCAATTGATTTATTGGCCCATTTTTTGCATAGTTTGTTCGCTGGTGGTTTGTAATAAAAATATTTCGATTTCTTAAAGGCCGAGATGGTATGTAAAAATTTAGTTTGGACAGGAGTTGACTGGAATCTACGCGATTCGAGACAATGTCATTTACAAATGAGACCATTGAAAATTCTCTGCGTTCTTTTAATGTTTGAATACTGATCAGCATACAGCGAGCTTTATAGGATGGAAGAGGAAGTCTTGTCCAACCTAATTTACGAAGTGCAAATAACAAAAATTGTTTTTGAACTGATTCTATCCGATCTTCCCATGTGATTAAGTAAGGTGACCAAACTAAACTACAGTATTCTAGTACTGACCGAACATAGGAAATGTATAATGTTTTAATTGTATACGGATCGTGAAAACAGTAACAAAATCGTTTTATGAATCCTAGCAAGTTATTGGATCTGTTTATGATTGGATTATAATGGTAAATAAAAGACATTTTAGTATCTAGTATTATTCCTAAGTCCCTAATTGTTTCGCATTTTTTAACTGTTTGACTTCCAAGAGTAAGTATCAAATCAGGTGTATTTTGTTTTTTACTGAATGTTATTCTACTGCATTTTTTCACATTTAGTTGAAGAAGACTTTTGTTACACCATGTATAAAAAGAAAGAATTTCTTCTTGATAAACCTTGGCATCCTCACTTTTCTCTATTTCTAAAAATAGTTTTATATCGTCTGCGTATATTAGAATTTTTATTTTTTTTAAAAGAAAGGAAATGTCGTTTACAAACAAGATAAATAAAAGAGGACCTAAATGAGATCCCTGGGGGACCCCGGAACTGACGTGAATGGGGCTCGACTTTTTACCCTTAAATTTTACAATTTGTTGACGATTTGTTAGATAAGATTCCAACCATTTAAGAAGACCTGGTAAGATTCCCAATTTCTGTAATTTGAACATAAGCATGGGTATGTCAACACGATCGAATGCTTTGCTGAAATCTGTATAAAGAGCTTCAATGTAATTTCCCTTGTCCATAGCGGTCAGGGTATAGTGGACGAATTCAAGCAAATTAGTAGTAGTGGAACGTCCTTTGAAAAATCCATGTTGCATGTGAGTAATTCTATTTTTTATTTGACTAAACAGTTTGTCATTAACGATCGCTTCAAAGAGCTTCGGAATGCAAGAAAGAATAGCAATCCCGCGATAGTTGCATATGTCTGCTTTTTTCCCATTTTTGAAAATTGGTATAAGAAAAGAGTTTTTCCACGTATCTGGAAAAACTCCAGACTGAAGCGACTTATTAAAAAGCCAGCACAAAGGGGTTGCAAGATCTAATGCTAATTTTTTCATAAATATGGGTGGAATCCCATCAGGTCCGGCACTTTTAGAGACATCCAATTTGTTTAGGGCATCTATTATGTCTAGCACTTCGATTTGATTTACATTAATATCTTCAGTAAACTCTGGAAAGAAATTAAAATATTCACGATCGCGGTCATCTTCAGAAAACTTCGTATAGATTTGTTGAAAAAATTTAGCGAAAAGATTTTCCAAATTTCTTGTGAGTTATTACCAATGTTTTCCTGTAAATACATTCTTGACGGAAAGTTTTCTGATTTCAATTTGTTTCTAACATAACTAAAGAATTTTTTTGGGCAAGACTTTATTTCCTGTTCAGTTCTTGAGTTATACTCTTTGAATGCAGTATCGATTGCTAAACTTAGTTGGTCACAGATGTGTATGTAATTCGATAAATTGTCACTATTATTTTCTCTTTTGTACTTTTTATGAGCTTTTTGTTTTCGATTTCTTAGGTTTCTAATATGCTCGTTATACCAAACAGGATACTTTGAATTATTTTGTCGCCTAATTTTCTTTAATGGGACATGTTCATTTATTATGTCGTACAGCCGTGCGTAGAAAATATCGACTGAAATTTCGACATTTCCTTCGTTTCTAAGGAGTTCTTGCCAATCTATTTCTCGTAGCTTACGACTAATACTATCATAATTTGCTGAGTGGTAATCGAAAATCTCCTCATACTCGTAGTCGTCGGGTCTATTAATCTGATGTATAAATATTGAGAATTCGATTGCTGTATGAAAAACTTCATTTTTCCACAATGGAGTTGGTGATTCTATTACACAAAAATCATCGTGAATATTAGTAAATAAAAAATCTAAATAACAGTTTTGCTGATTTTTTACATGATTAATTTGATTAAGACCTAAACCAGATATTTTGTCGAATAAGTAATGAAGTGTTTCATTCTCCCCAACGAGAGGTAGTAAAATGCTATCATTTTCAGCGTCTTGAATAAAGTCGATATTGCGCTGATTAAAGTCTCCATATATATGAACTTTAACTTCCGATGGAAGCTTAGTAATTATTTCATCAGCAACATGCAAAAACTTTTCATATGTGGCTTTTTGGGCATTGTTAGGAGGAAAATATACTGAAACAAAAATATGTGTTTCACCTGCTAAATGAATTCTTACCCATACGTGTTCAAATTCTTTAAATTTCGTAGTGGTTATCATTTCGGCGTCAAATTCTGCTAAAACAGCAATGAGAACACCTCCCCCCGATTTTTTATCAGATGTATGGAGCTCACGATCGTTTCTAAAAACGTTGTAAATGTTTCCGAAGACTTCCGTGCTGTTAACGCTATCATCCCAACTAGTTTCGGTTGCTAGAATAATTCCATACGAACACCCTAAAATATTTTTCTGGATTTCATTAATCTTAAGTGCGCTCTTCATACGGTTAAAATTTTGACAATATGCTACGATTTCTGTCGACGACGCTAGATGAGGAGATCTTATTGAACATGATTGTTGACTTGTGATAATATGGTCATTATTCTCTTCTTCTGGGTAATGCGTCAAAATTGTCGAAAACACGAATGTTGAGCACGACACGCCACGCACGTATCAGTTGACGAACATTCAGCAGTCATTTGATTCGGCATCGTTAGTTGCAGGTTGTGCTCTCGATAAGGATTAATCGTCGGTCCTCTTTGAAAATTAATTGTAGGTCTGTAATTTGTTGGTGGTCCCGAAAATCGATCCTTAGCTGCAGCAAGAAGTATTCTATCAGGTGGAAGATTATTTCGGCTGTTGTTGTAGTTGTTGTTATTATAGTTGTTGTTATTATTGTTATTGCTATTATTATTCATGTTGTGACTAATAATGTTATTACAATATCGTTTTGTAGATGAATGATGCGTTGAAAGAATATTGGATCTGTTATTGTAATTTTTTCTTGAATTTCGCTTTTTGCGCCTTCTTGACTTGTCAGCATCATTTTGCTGACGTCGGAACCTAGATTGGCGTGCGTCGTACTCACTCCAATCTGCTTTCCATACTTTTTTGCTGCCTAATAAACGCCATCCAGAATAGTCGGGTTTTTTACAGTTCAATTCGTCATCCAAACTGGGGCATGAGTCAGGTGTCGATGATGATGATACAGCAATTTGGATTCCAGCAATATTTGTTGATAAAGACTTCAACTCCTCTAGAATGTCCAACTCGACCATAGAATTCGGATTGTTAGGTAAACAGGTTGCCGTGTCAAGTGATAGCTGGCTGAGTTGACTTATTTCGTTACTCAGGTCTCGCAAATTTGTAGAAAATTCTGACGTCACGGTTTGCAGTGTCGAGAACACACTTTCCTTTGTCGACTTTAAAGCTGTATCTAGCAGTGCAGTCATGTGATTTTTAATACTTGTCACACTTCCCGGCAAACTGCTATTTTTATTTAGTGCGATCAACTCATTTTTTATGGTAGTGAGTAAGACTTCTAGTCCGTCAATCGCCTCATGTATTACAGTTGGCTTCTCCTGTTGGAAAGCAAACTTATGCAGCACTTCCGTGTTGGCCTGAAGTTGCTTCTCCAGCAGTTTTTGTTGTTCAACAAGGCTGCTATAATGCATCTTTACTTGTAGTAATTCTTGACATACCTCGCAACATGGCAGCACATAGGAATTAATATCTGCTTTTTTGTCTCTCTTCCTGAGAGAACCGCGCTGAATGGTAACACCGATGCAAGCCGCGTGAAATTTTCGAGGGCAGCCAACGCATGTCCACATGATTGTGTCGACGGAGGTATCCAGTGCACAAATTTCACAACTCATGTTGATTACACAACTAACAGTTAAAATAAACAATAAATAATATTTCGCGCGCGGCACTGGGAGCGAATGAAAAACACGTCCGAACTTGACGACGACTAAAATGAATCTGAAGGACTTATGTTGCATTTTTATTTTGAATCAGTGCTCAAATTTTATAATTTGTACCCTCTCATGGTGGGTGGGTTTGACGATATTGCAAACATCATCAGATATAATTTTATATAGATATATGTAACAGCATTTAGATTCATCATTGAATTTAATGAATGAAATATGGACCGACTTGAATAGGATGTTGATGGCATTACGCTTCAAACATTCGGGGTTTAGAGGGGCCGGTAGGGCTTAACTGAGCTCTGTTTTATGTTTCATTTTCATACTACCGGCCCTTATTACCAGTGTGAAGCGGAAATTGAGTGGAGTGAACGTATCCCAATTGGGTTTCACACGATGACAACAAACGAACGGTAAATCGAGTCCATCTTTGACGTTTATTGGTGGTTTGTGTACCATGGAATACTGTGGAATGAGATAGAATATT
Source organism: Malaya genurostris (assembly GCF_030247185.1). Lineage (NCBI taxonomy): Eukaryota > Metazoa > Arthropoda > Insecta > Diptera > Culicidae > Malaya > Malaya genurostris. The sequence goes on along the minus strand of NC_080571.1, from coordinate 336,226,421 downwards.
GTAGAATAGAATAAAATAATACAGACTGAACAAATGAGCAAACCACTGATAGCTGTCAAACGATGTTCATTCAGTTCATTTTGTGAGGTTGTGTCGTTTTCATGTGAGACCTGATGGGTGAGATGATCTGTGAGTAAAGTGTAAGAGGAAGTGTATGCAAGAACGGTAATAAAGGCCACCGTTTCAGCTCAGGACTAACGATCGACCAATAGTAGAGATAAAAGTAGGGTATCGGTACTTCTCATTATACGAAAACCATTAGTCAGAGTGAGATCTGTTGTCTCTGTTCGATAGATTCGCTTCGAGTTTTCGCGTTGCTATAACAACAGTATTGAACAATTTTTCGAACTACTCTTTTTGCGGTTTTGCTTCACAAAACTGAAGCAAAGATATTGTAACACGAGCACACAATTTACAGTTTCACAAAACCAGATATACGACCATTGTCATTACAAAAACAACAACTAAACTATAAACCACAACAATTTTATACAATATATTTGAATTAGCAAAAAAAAACAGTGACCAAGTGGGCACCATAGCCTAGGAAGGTCTGTGTGTTGATTTAAAATAGAAGCTCATAGAAGTAAATCGTATCAAGGGTCCAGTGTAGAACTAAAGCAAGGGACTGCTGCCACTATGACTACTTACCAACAAAAGTGCTCAAATTTTATAATTTGTTCTGATGTTCGATTTATGATCGGAGGTGAAAAAGAAATATGTAGGGGAAGATGATTTAATACTGGATGCTATCCAAATTTTCGCAACCAAAGATTCGTTTTGTCATTTTCAAAATGTCTACCGATTTTGGTTACCGGCACCCCAAGGTGTTCGGTTACCGGCACTCCATTTTTTTCGACAATTCGTAAAAAATTGTTAGTGAAATGCAGGCTGCTGTCGAGACAAAGTTTTGGTCAAACATCTAGCTGCTCAAAACGTTTCCAAAACGTTTCCAAAGAAAATATCAGTTTTTTCTTTGAATAACTGGAGTTTTCACTTATATTTTTTCATTTTTTGTGAAATTTCATTGGGTGTCGGTAACCGAACACCTTTTTTGAAATGACCAAAATTTATCACTTTACTAAATCTTCTATATATACAAAAATGGATGTAAGTTTGTATGTTTGTAACGCCATAACTTCGGAACTACTGAACCGATTGGCACCAAACTTGGCACAGGTATTTCTTGCATTTCAGAGATGATTTATGGAGTATTGTCATAGGGAAGGGAGCGTAGCCAGTGTCATAAACAAGGGGGGGGGGGTCATGGAAAAATTCATATAACTTGACAAGAAAAGCCATAGAAACATTTTGCATACCTCAGATAACACTATTAGGGGGGGTAGATGTAGCAAGTGCCTTTAAAAAGGGGGGGTGTAATTGTTTTAAAACGGCATAACTCCGAAACTACTGAACGGATTGCTACCAAACTTGGCACAGATACTTCTTGCTCTTCTGAGAAGGTCATAAGGGTATTTTAGTGGGGGAAGTAGTGAGTGTCCTTAACAGGGGGGGTTATGCAAAAATTTGTCTGATTGGACGAGAATCGATACTTTTTTAAGACCATAAAAACATTTTGCATATAATAGATGTGATTTATGAGGGGTGGATGTAGCAATTGCCGTTAAAAAGGGGAGTGTAATGTTTGTAATGGCATAACTCCGGAACTACTGAACGGATTGATTCCAAACTTGGCACAAATACTTCTTGCATTTCAGAGATGGTTTGAGGTGTACTTTTTATAGGGGATAGGGCGTAGCAAGTGTCACAACCAGGGGGGTGGGGGGGGGGGGGTAGCGAGGTTTATGGAAAAATTCATATAACTTGACGAGAATCGATACGTTTTGATGACCATAGAAACATTTTGCATACCTTAGATATGACTAAATGGTGGATAAAGCAAGTGCATAAAAAAGAGGGGTGTAATGTTTGTAAGGCCATAACTCCGAAATTACTAAATGGATTGCTATCGAACTTGGCACATGTACTTCTAGCACACATAACTTGACGAAAATCGATGTTTTTGAAGACCTTAGAAACCTTAGATACCTCGCATACCTTAGATATGATTATATGGGGTATGGATGTAACAATTGTCTTTTAAAAGGGGATGTAATGTTTGCCACGGCATAACTCCGAAACTACTGAACGGATTGCTATCACACTTGGCACAGATGTTTTTTGCTCTTCAGATATAGTTGTAAGGGTATTTAAATGGGGGAGAGAACGTAGCAAGTGTCCTCAAAAGCGGTCATGAAAAAAATTATTCAATTTGACGAGAATCGATACTTTTAGACCATAGATACTTTTTGTGCAACTTAGATATGATTATAAGGGTATTCGTGTGGGGTGAACGTAATTCGTGCCTCTAAAAAGGAGGATGTAATGTTTGTAGCGGCAAAACTCTGTAACTACTGAACGGATTGCTATCAAATTTGTCACAGATTCTTCTTGCTCTTTAGAGATGATCATAAGGATATTTTCACGGAAGAGATTGTGCAGCAAGTGTCCTTAAAAAGAACGGAGAGGGTCAATGACAAAATTTATATAATTTGAAGAGAGTCAACATTTAGACTAGAGGAGGGGTTTTTGAAAATAAATTTTCATCTAAAATTTTTTGTAAAATAAGAGAGTGACAAGAATTTCAAGGTCATGGTAGATGGTATTGCTGTTGTTTATATGAATGCAACACAATTTTCTTTCAATAACTTCAAAAGAACTGGTTCCATTTTCCCGGGGAATTCAAAGAACTAAGGGAGAATAATCTATCATAAATACGAAACAACTAAACGAATCGCCACCAAGTTTGGCACATGTATAAAAAATGGGAAACGATATTTTTTGAAAAGCACAGATAACAGTTCGGCTGAAAAGTTCGTATCGTTTAATAGAAACATACATATTTTTGCCAAAATTCGTTTTTTTTATTCAACATAATTGCCATCAGAGGCGATGCAGCGAACTTTTCGATACCATTTTTGTAGTACGATTTGTCCTTTGCCTCAAAATTGGCCTCAGTTTCAGCGTTTATCTCTTCATTGCTTCTAAATTTTTTACCAGCCAGCATTCTCTTGAGGTCTGAGAACAGGAAAAAGTCACTGGGGGCCAAATCTGGAGAATACGGTGGATGAGGGAGCAATTCGAAGCCCAATTCGTTCAATTTCAGCATGGTTTTCATCGACTTGTGACACGGTGCATTGTCTTGATGAAACAAAACTTTTTTCTTCTTCAAATGAGGCCGTTTTTTTGAAATTTCGTCCTTCAAACACTCTAATAACGCTATATAATAGTCACTGTTGATGGTTTTTTTCCTTTTCAAGGTAGTCGATGAAAATTATACCATGCGAGTCCCAAAATACAGACGCCATAACCTTACCGGCCGATTGTTGAGTCTTTCCACGCTTTGGGTTCGGTTCATCGCGTGCAGTCCACTCAGCTGACTGTCGATTGGACTCCGGAGTGAAGTGATGGAGCCATGTTTCGTCCATTGTTATATATCGACGAAAAAAATCGGTTTTATTTCGATATAACAGCTCCAAACACTGCTCAGAATCATCAATTCGTTGTTGTTTTTGGTCGATTGTGAGCTCACGCGGCACCCATTTTGCACAAAGCTTTCTCATATCCAAATATTCGTGAATAATATGTCCAACACGTTCCTTTGATATCTTTAGGGTGTCAGCTATCTCGATCAACTTCACTTTACGGTCATTGAAAATCATTTTGTGGATTTTTTTCACGTTTTCATCGGTAACAGCCTATTTTGGGCGTCCACTGCGTTCATCGAAATTTTGCAAACCACTTACGAATTGTTGATTCGCCCGGTGCAGAGTCTGGATAACACTCATCAAGCCATTTTTTGGTATCGGCGGCACTTTTTTTCATCAAAAAGTAGTGTTTCATCAACACACGAAATTCCTTTTTTTCCATTTTTTTCACAATAACAAAAGTAGTTTCACTCAAAATGCAATATCCCACAAACTAATCATCAGACAGCTGTCAAATTTATACACGTATCTTTTGAAGGTTGGTACTAACTGAAAATGGTATGGATTTAATTCTAGTGGCGCCCTCTCATAGAAACGATACGAACTTTTCAGCCGATCTGTTATATATCAGAGTTTTCAGCAGCTCATCGACTCTTTAGCTCCAAACGAACACTTCATCCTCACAGATAGTCTGAGCACAATTGAAACTATCCGCTCAAACAGGACTGATAATAATGACCCGTTTTTCCCGATTAAGATTCTTTGTAGATTCTGAATATTTTGATTTTATGTTACACACATTGCTTCTTTCCAGGCAATGAGAGAGCGAACAATTTAGTCAAGTGTGGTGTTATTGAGGGTGAGATGTATGAATGGTCTCGCCTACTGCCCGTAAGCTTTTTAAGATGACGATGATCGCGGACTATGCTTGCAATCAATTTTTCCTTAAATATCGTTCATTTCTTTTCACTTGCAAAAAAAACTTATTTATCTTTTCTTGAAGACTACTGGAGTCTAAATTAAATTACCACCCAAACAATCAATATTAAAAATATTGCCATTTTTCACGAACTGTTACCCAATTTTGAATATTCCAAAATTTCAGGACAAAAATGTCCATAAAAAATTGCAGGGGCATATACCAAAGTATGAAACGATAGCAACTACCAAAACTCACTTCGAGTAAGAATTCCAATCAGTTTTGAGTATGCCCATAATCATGGCCTACTTGAGAAATGTAAAATAAAAATAAAAAATCGGAATAACCTTGACCATCTGACAATGACACATCGCTATAACTCAATCCTTCCGAAGTGCTCTTATGAAACTAACTCTTGTCCACTTGAAGTCGAGTAGCCACTTGAGAAGTGTAGCTAATTTTTGGCAATTCAAAATTTCGCACCCTCTTCAGCCGCAGACATAAAAACACACACACATACACCGAAACGACATACGAAAGGGAAGAGCACACAACAATTCATCAAGCACACAAACCGTAATAGGACTTCCCATGAACTTACCACTCGTCTCGCGTTCGGGTCTGCGCCCTGTTCCAACAGCTCGATAACACAGGCAGTATGTCCTCCTGCAGCAGCCAAAATTAGTGGCGTAGTGTAGTCCTGGAAGAGAAGAGGAGAGGAAAAAGAAAAATACAATTTTTAAATTTTCTTGTTTTTCGGCAGTACATCAACGCCCTGCAACTTCAACGGACATTTTTTTTGCTTTATTTCGGGGGGCACACGCTTCACGGTAAGCGGTAATCTTCAGTTTCCAAGTACTTTCAAATTGAATTACGTAACAAAACTCTCCAACCAGCAGTCAAACCTCCGGTCGGTGGCCCCCGCTCCGTGTACCGACAGCTCGCGCCTCCGAAACTCCGAAACCACCGAGGGGAGGGAGGGAGGGACTGAAATTGGAATTATGACGAACACGAGAGCAGCTCCCATTAAACATTTTAAATTATTCAAAAAGTGCACACAAAACGGTTCATCCCGCTTTACTCCCGTTGGCCCGGACGTGGAGTACTTCCATGATGATGTTGTTGTTTTTGTTGTTTTCATGTACTTTTATTTGAAGGCTTAGTTAAGTCCTTCGCCACAGCAACTAGGTGGCGGTGCCTAGGCGATGAAAGCACCGAAAAAAAAGCGAGGGGAATCTGTAACATTAAGTCAGTATGGAGCGCCACGGGGGAGAGGCTCCACAGGATGATAGCATAAAACTCCGGTAGGTTGAAGGAGACAGGAAGGGAGAGCAAATCCGAATGGTACGTATTTTCCGCTTTGTCGATAACTGGCAAAGATGGCAATAATAAGTTAAGTGTCTTTTCATCGCCTTTTTAACTGTTTTGGCTTCGAACCGGGAGAATCAAACCGTGTCAGGATTTTCTCTTAATCTTTAAACTGATTGACAAAACAATTTTTTTTGTCTACCGTTTTGAAAGTCATTTTATAGACTACAAATTCTACCAGTTCCGATACCTGGCACCGTCATTTTTTTACTCCACAAAATTTGAATGCCCATAGATTCGGACCGGGACTTTCTTTCGCTGTAGCATCCGGTGCCCTTGACAGGTACGCCTCTTCCACTGCCCGTCAAGCACACACACAAACATCAGTGCACTCTCTTCCGATGTCCTTAGGACATGAAAATTTAGCATGAAACGCCGTCGCGCTTCTTAATTTGATTGTGTCTCTAAATCTCTTTAAAGCACTTTTCATTAGCAGCCGCCGAAAATTGTTAACGAACCGACCGTCCGATTCAGACCTTCCATCAGCCGTAGGCCGGTTTCTTCGATCAGACAGCGGAATGCCGTAGCACAGGAGCGGGGTTATGGCTTATCCGTCCAGAGGGTTTCTGTCCGTTCAGGAAGTGGACATCGGAGCCACGGGCTGGTGGGCGGCATAAATTAAAACTCGATTGCGACGCCACCCTGAAGAGTGCATAAATTTGCGTTTTTTTCCTCCTGATTATTAAATTTAGCTCGTTTTACGCCGTTCAACTCGACTGGCCTCACCGAAGGTCCAGTCGTGTGAACTTGAACCAAGTACACCATTTGGGCTTAATTTTCCGGTGTGACGGATTTGAGCCTGGAAAAGGTATATGAAACGCGAAAGTTTTCATATTGCAGAAGGTAAAACCGTCCTTCAAATGATTAAAAATGAAAAAAAGAACTTCAAAAGAAGCCCAGAGGTTTACGAGTCTAGAAGTCTAGAAGTCTAGAAATCGAGAAGTCTAGAAGTCTAGAAGTCTAGAAGTCGAGAAGTCTAGAAGTCGAGAAGTCTAGAAGAAGTCTAGAAGTCTAGAAATCGAGAAGTCTAGAAGAAGTCTAGAAGTCGAGAAGTCTAGAAGAAGTCTAGAAGTCTAGAAGTCTAGAAGTCTAGAAGTCTAGAAGTCTAGAAGTCTAGAAGTCTAGAAGTCTAGAAGTCTAGAAGTCTAGAAGTCTAGAAGTCTAGAAGTCTAGAAGTCTAGAAGTCTAGGAGTCTAGAAGTCTAGAAGTCTAGAAGTCTAGAAGTCTAGAAGTCTAGAAGCCTAGAAGTCTAGAAGTCTAGAAGTCTAGAAGTCTAGAAGTCTAAAAGTCTAGAAGTCTAGAAGTCTAGAAGCCTAGAAGTCTAGAAGTCCAGAAGTCTAGAAGTCCAGAAGTCTAGAAGTCTAGAAGTCTAGAAGTCCAGAAGTCTAGAAGTCTAGAAGTCTAGAAGTCTAGAAGTCTAGAAGTCTAGAAGTCTAGAAGTCTAGAAGTCTAGAAGTCTAGAAGTCTAGAAGTCTAGAAGTCTAGAAGTCTAGAAGTCTAGAAGTCTAGAAGTCTAGGAGTCTAGAAGTCTAGAAGTCTAGGAGTCTAGAAGTCTAGAAGTCTAGAAGTCTAGAAGTCTAGAAGTCTAGAAGCCTAGAAGTCTAGAAGTCTAGAAGTCTAGAAGTCTAGAAGTCTAAAAGTCTAGAAGTCTAGAAGTCTAGAAGCCTAGAAGTCTAGAAGTCCAGAAGTCTAGAAGTCCAGAAGTCTAGAAGTCTAGAAGTCTAGAAGTCCAGAAGTCTAGAAGTCTAGAAGTCTAGAAGTCTAGAAGTCTAGAAGTCTAGAAGTCTAGAAGTCTAGAAGTCTAGAAGTCTAGAAGTCTAGAAGACTAGAAGTCTAGAAGTCTAGAAGTCTAGAAGTCTAGAAGTCTAGAAGTCTAGAAGTCCAGAAGTCTAGGAGTCTAGAAGTCTAGAAGTCTAGAAGTCTAGAAGTCTAGAAGTCTAGAAGTCTAGAAGTCCAGAAGTCTCGAAGTCTAGAAGTCTAGAAGTCTAGAAGTCTAGAAGTCTAGAAGTCTAGAAGTCTAGAAGTCTAGAAGTCTAGAAGTCTAGAAGTCTAGAAGTCTAGAAGTCTAGAAGTCGAGAAGTCTAGAAGAAGTCTAGAAGTCTAGAAGTCTAGAAGTCTAGAAGTCTAGAAGTCTAGAAGTCTAGAAGTCTAGAAGTCTAGAAGTCTAGAAGTCTAGAAGTCCAGAAGTCTCGAAGTCTAGAAGTCTAGAAGTCTAGAAGTCTAGAAGTCTAGAAGTCTAGAAGTCTAGAAGTCTAGAAGTCTAGAAGTCTAGAAGTCTAGAAGTCTAGGAGTCTAGAAGTCTAGAAGTCTAGAAGTCTAGAAGTCTAGAAGCCTAGAAGTCTAGAAGTCTAGAAGTCTAGAAGTCTAGAAGTCTAGAAGTCTAAAAGTCTAGAAGTCTAGAAGTCTAGAAGCCTAGAAGTCTAGAAGTCCAGAAGTCTAAAAGTCCAGAAGTCTAGAAGTCTAGAAGTCTAGAAGTCCAGAAGTCTAGAAGTCTAGAAGTCTAGAAGTCTAGAAGTCCAGAAGTCTAGGAGTCTAGAAGTCTAGAAGTCTAGAAGTCTAGAAGTCTAGAAGTCTAGAAGTCTAGAAGTCGAGAAGTCTAGAAGAAGTCTAGAAGTCTAGAAGTCTAGAAGTCTAGAAGTCTAGAAGTCGAGAAGTCTAGAAGTCGAGAAGTCTAGAAGAAGTCTAGAAGTCTAGAAATCGAGAAGTCTAGAAGAAGTCTAGAAGTCGAGAAGTCTAGAAGAAGTCTAGAAGTCTAGAAGTCTAGAAGTCTAGAAGTCTAGAAGTCTAGAAGTCTAGAAGTCTAGAAGTCTAGAAGTCTAGAAGTCTAGAAGTCTAGAAGTCTAGAAGTCTAGAAGTCGAGAAGTCTAGAAGTCTAGAAGTCTAGAAATCGAGAAGTCTAGAAGAAGTCTAGAAGTCGAGAAGTCTAGAAGAAGTCTAGAAGAATAGAAGTCTAGAAGTCTAGAAGTCTAGAAGTCTAGAAGTCTAGAAGTCTAGAAGTCTAGAAGTCGAGAAGTCTAGAAGAAGTCTAGAAGTCTAGAAGTCTAGAAGTCTAGAAGTCTAGAAGTCTAGAAGTCTAGAAGTCTAGAAGTCTAGAAGTCTAGAAGTCTAGAAGTCTAGAAGTCTAGAAGTCGAGAAGTCTAGAAGTCTAGAAGTCTAGAAATCGAGAAGTCTAGAAGAAGTCTAGAAGTCGAGAAGTCTAGAAGAAGTCTAGAAGAATAGAAGTCTAGAAGTCTAGAAGTCTAGAAGTCTAGAAGTCTAGAAGTCTAGAAGTCTAGAAGTCTAGAAGTCTAGAAGTCTAGAAGTCTAGAAGTCTAGAAGTCTAGAAGTCTAGAAGTCTAGAAGTCTAGAAGTCTAGAAGTCTAGAAGACTAGAAGTCTAAAAGTCTAGAAGTCTAGAAGTCTAGAAGTCTAGAAGTCTAGAAGTCTAGAAGTCTAGAAGTCTAGAAGTCTAAAAGTCTAGAAGTCTAGAAGTCAAGAAGTCTAGAAGTCTAGAAGCCTAGAAGTCTAGAAGTCTAGAAGTCTAGAAGTCTAGAAGTCTAGAAGTCTAAAAGTCTAGAAGTCCAGAAGTCTAGAAGCCTAGAAGTCTAGAAGTCTAGAAGTCCAGAAGTCTAGAAGTCCAGAAGTCTAGAAGTCTAGAAGTCTAGAAGTCCAGAAGTCTAGAAGTGTAGAAGTCTAGAAGTCTAGAAGTCTAGAAGTCTAGCAGTCTAGAAGTCTAGAAGTCTAGAAGTCTAGAAATCTAGAAATCTAGAAGTCTAAAAGTCTAGAAGTCTAGAAGTCTAGAAGTCTAGAAGTCCAGAAGCCTAGAAGTCTAGAAGTCTAGAAGTCTAGAAGTCTAGAAGTCTAGAAGTCTAGAAGTCTAGAAGACTAGAAGTCTAAAAGTCTAGAATTCTAGAAGTCTAGAAGTCTAGAAGTCTAGGAGCCTAGAAGTCTAGAAGTCTAGAAGTCTAGAAGTCTAAAAGTCTAGAAGTCTAAAAGTCTAGAAGTCTAGAAGTCTAGAAGTCTAGAAGTCCAGAAGCCTAGAAGTCTAGAAGTCTAGAAGTCTAGAAGCCTAGAAGTCTAGAAGTCTAGAAGACTAGAATTCTAAAAGTCTAGAAGTCTAGAAGTCTAGAAGTCTAGAAGCATAGAAGTCAAGAAGTCTAGAAGTCTAGAAGTCTAGAAGCCTAGATATCTAGAAGTCTAGAAGACTAGAAGTCTAAAAGTCTAGAAGTCTAGAAGTATAGAAGTCTAGAAGTCTAGAAGTCAAGAAGTCTAGAAGTCTAGATGTCTAGAAGTCAAGAAATCTAGAAGCCTAGAAGTCTAAAAGTCTAGAAGTCTAGAAGTCTAGAAGTCTAGAAGTCTAGAAGTCTAGAAGTCTAGAAGTCTAGAAGTCTAGAAGTCTAGAAGTCTAGAAGTCTAGAAGTCTAGAAGTCAAGAAGTCTAGAAGACTAGAAGTCTAGAAGTCTAGAAGTCTAGAAGTCTAGAAGTCTAAAAGTCTAGAAGTCTAGAAGTCTAGAAGTCTAGAAGTCTAGAAGTCCAGAAGCCTAGAAGTCTAGAAGTCTAGAAGTCCAGAAGCCTAGAAGTCTAGAAGTCTAGAAGACTAGAAGTCTAAAAGTCTAGAAGTCTAGAAGTCTAGAAGTCTAGAAGTCTAGAAGTCTAGAAGTCTAGAAGTCTAGAAGTCTAGAAGTCTAGAAGTCCAGAAGCCTAGAAGTCTAGAAGTCTAGAAGTCCAGAAGCCTAGAAGTCTAGAAGTCTAGAAGACTAGAAGTCTAAAAGTCTAAAAGTCTAGAAGTCTAGAAGTCTAGGAGTCTAGAAGTCTAGAAGTCTAGAAGTCTAGAAGTCTAGAAGTCTAGAAGTCTAGAAGTCAAGAAGTCTAGAAGTCTAGAAGCCTAGAAGTCTAGAAGTCTAGAAGTCTAGAAGTTTAAAAGTCTAGAAGTCCAGAAGTCTAGAAGCCTAGAAGTCTAGAAGTCTAGAAGTCCAGAAGTCTAGAAGTCCAGAAGTCTAGAAGTCCAGAAGTCTAGAAGTCTAGAAGTCTAGAAGTCCAGAAGTCTAGAAGTGTAGAAGTCTAGAAGTCTAGAAGTCTAGAAGTCTAGAAGTCTAGAAGTCTAGAAGTCTAGAAGTCTAGAAGTCTAGAAATCTAGAAATCTAGAAGTCTAAAAGTCTAGAAGTCTAGAAGTCTAGAAGTCTAGAAGTCTAGAAGTCTAGAAGTCCAGAAGCCTAGAAGTCTAGAAGTCTAGAAGTCTAGAAGTCTAGAAGTCTAGAAGTCTAGAAGTCTAGAAGACTAGAAGTCTAAAAGTCTAGAATTCTAGAAGTCTAGAAGTCTAGAAGTCTAGGAGCCTAGAAGTCTAGAAGTCTAGAAGTCTAGAAGTCTAAAAGTCTAGAAGTCTAGAAGTCTAGAAGTCTAGAAGTCTAGAAGTCCAGAAGCCTAGAAGTCTAGAAGTCTAGAAGTCTAGAAGCCTAGAAGTCTAGAAGTCTAGAAGACTAGAAGTCAAAAAGTCTAGAAGTCTAGAAGTCTAGAAGTCTAGAAGCATAGAAGTCAAGAAGTCTAGAAGTCTAGAAGTCTAGAAGTCAAGAAGTCTAGAAGCCAAGAAGTCTAAAAGTCTAGAAGTCTAGAAGTCTAGAAGTCTAGAAGTCTAGAAGTCTAGAAGTCTAGAAGTCTAGAAGTCTAGAAGTCTAGAAGTCTAGAAGTCTAGAAGTCTAGAAGTCTAGAAGACTAGAAGTCAAGAAGTCTGGAAGACTAGAAGTCTAGAAGTCTAGAAGTCTAGAAGTCTAGAAGTCTAAAAGTCAAGAAGTCTAGAAGTCTAGAAGTCTAGAAGTCTAGAAGTCCAGAAGCCTAGAAGTCTAGAAGTCTAGAAGTCCAGAAGCCTAGAAGTCTAGAAGTCTAGAAGACTAGAAGTCTAAAAGTCTAGAAGTCTAGAAGTCTAGAAGTCTAGAAGTCTAGAAGTCTAGAAGTCTAGAAGTCTAGAAGTCTAGAAGTCTAGAAGTCTAGAAGTCTAGAAGTCTAGAAGTCTAGAAGTCTAGAAGTCTAGAAGTCTAGAAGTCTAGAAGTCTAGAAGTCAAGAAGTCTAGAAGTCTAGAAGCCTAGAAGTCTAGAAGTCTAGAAGTCTAGAAGTCTAGAAGTCTAAAAGTCTAGAAGTCCAGAAGTCTAGAAGCCTAGAAGTCTAGAAGTCTAGAAGTCCAGAAGTCTAGAAGTCCAGAAGTCTAGAAGTCTAGAAGTCTAGAAGTCCAGAAGTCTAGAAGTGTAGAAGTGTAGAAGTCTAGAAGTCTAAAAGTCTAGAAGTCTAGAAGTCTAGAAGTCTAGAAATCTAGAAGTCTAGAAGTCTAAAAGTCTAGAAGTCTAGAAGTCTAGAAGTCTAGAAGTCTAGAAGTCCAGAAGCCTAGAAGTCTAGAAGTCTAGAAGTCTAGAAGTCTAGAAGTCTAGAAGTCTAGAAGTCTAGAAGACTAGAAGTCTAAAAGTCTAGAAGTCTAGAAGTCTAGAAGTCTAGAAGTCTAGAAGTCTAGGAGTCTAGAAGTCTAGAAGTCTAGAAGTCTAAAAGTCTAGAAGTCTAGAAGTCTAGAAGTCTAGAAGTCCAGAAGCCTAGAAGTCTAGAAGTCTAGAAGTCTAGAAGCCTAGAAGTCTAGAAGTCTAGAAGACTAGAAGTCTAAAAGTCTAGAAGTCTAGAAGTCTAGAAGTCTAGAAGTCTAGAAGTCTAGAAGTCTAGAAGTCTAGAAGTCCAGAAGCCTAGAAGTCTAGAAGTCTAGAAGTCTAGAAGTCTAGAAGACTAGAAGTCTAAAAGTCTAGAAGTCTAGAAGTCTAGAAGTCTAGAAGTCTAGAAGTCAAGAAGTCTAGAAGTCTAGAAGTCTAGAAGTCAAGAAGTCTAGAAGCCTAGAAGTCTAAAAGTCTAGATCTAGAAGTCTAGAAGTCTAGAAGTCTAGAAGTCTAGAAGTCTAGAAGACTAGAAGTCAAGAAGTCTAGAAGACTAGAAGTCTAGAAGTCTAGAAGTCTAGAAGTCTAGAAGTCTAAAAGTCTAGAAGTCTAGAAGTCTAGAAGTCTAGAAGTCTAGAAGTCCAGAAGCCTAGAAGTCTAGAAGTCTAGAAGTCCAGAAGCCTAGAAGTCTAGAAGTCTAGAAGTCTAGAAGACTAGAAGACTAGAAGTCTAGAAGTCTAGAAGTCTAGAAGTCTAGAAGTCTAGAAGTCTAGAAGTCTAGAAGTCTAGAAGTCTAGAAGTCTAGAAGTCTAGAAGTCTAGAAGTCAAGAAGTCTAGAAGTCTAGAAGCCTAGAAGTCTAGAAGTCTAGAAGTCTAGAAGTCTAGAAGTCTGAAAGTCTAGAAGTCCAGAAGTCTAGAAGCCTAGAAGTCTAGAAGTCTAGAAGTCCAGAAGTCTAGAAGTCCAGAAGTCTAGAAGTCTAGAAGTCAAGAAGTCCAGAAGTCTAGAAGTGTAGAAGTCTAGAAGTCTAGAAGTCTAGAAGTCTAGAAGTCTAGAAGTCTAGAAGTCTAGAAATCTAGAAGTCTAGAAGTCTAAAAGTCTAGAAGTCTAGAAGTCTAGAAGTCTAGAAGTCTAGAAGTCTAGAAGTCTAGAAGTCTAGAAGTCCAGAAGCCTAGAAGTCTAGAAGTCTAGAAGTCTAGAAGTCTAGAAGTCTAGAAGTCTAGAAGTCTAGAAGACTAGAAGTCTAAAAGTCTAGAATTCTAGAAGTCTAGAAGTCTAGAAGTCTAGAAGTCTAGGAGTCTAGAAGTCTAGAAGTCTAGAAGTCTAGTAGTCTAGAAGTCTAGAAGTTTAGAAGTCCAGAAACAAATCATCAGAGTGCAATAGCACAAAAGTACAAAAAGAACACAAAAAATACACAAAAAGCACCCAAAAAGTACACAAAAAGTTTACAAAGAGTACACAAAAAAATCACAAAAAGTACACAAAACAAACGAAAAGTACAAAAAGTACAAAAAGTACAAAAAGTACAAAAAGTACAAAAAGTACAAAAAGTACAAAAAGTACAAAAAGTACAAAAAGTACAAAAAGTACAAAAAGTACAAAAAGTACAAAAAGTACAAAAAGTACAAAAAGTACAAAAAGTACAAAAAGTACAAAAAGTACAAAAAGTACAAAAAGTACAAAAAGTACAAAAAGTACAAAAAGTACAAAAAGTACAAAAAGTACAAAAAGTACAAAAAGTACAAAAAGTACAAAAAGTACAAAAAGTACAAAAAGTACAAAAAGTACAAAAAGTACAAAAAGTACAAAAAGTACAAAAAGTACAAAAAGTACAAAAAGTACAAAAAGTACAAAAAGTACAAAAAGTACAGAAAGTACAAAAAGTACAAAAAGTACAAAAAGTACAAAAAGTACAAAAAGTACTGTCTGTCCTGTCCTGTCCTGTCCTGTCCTGTCCTGTCCTGTCCTGTCCTGTCCTGTCCTGTCCTGTCCTGTCCTGTCCTGTCCTGTCCTGTCCTGTCCTGTCCTGTCCTGTCCTGTCCTGTCCTGTCCTGTCCTGTCCTGTCCTGTCCTGTCCTGTCCTGTCCTGTCCTGTCCTGTCCTGTCCTGTCCTGTCCTGTCCTGTCCTGTCCTGTCCTGTCCTGTCCTGTCCTGTCCTGTCCTGTCCTGTCCTGTCCTGTCCTGTCCTGTCCTGTCCTGTCCTGTCCTGTCCTGTCCTGTCCTGTCCTGTCCTGTCCTGTCCTGTCCTGTCCTGTCCTGTCCTGTCCTGTCCTGTCCTGTCCTGTCCTGTCCTGTCCTGTCCTGTCCTGTCCTGTCCTGTCCTGTCCTGTCCTGTCCTGTCCTGTCCTGTCCTGTCCTGTCCTGTCCTGTCCTGTCCTGTCCTGTCCTGTCCTGTCCTGTCCTGTCCTGTCCTGTCCTGTCCTGTCCTGTCCTGTCCTGTCCTGTCCTGTCCTGTCCTGTCCTGTCCTGTCCTGTCCTGTCCTGTCCTGTCCTGTCCTGTCCTGTCCTGTCCTGTCCTGTCCTGTCCTGTCCTGTCCTGTCCTGTCCTGTCCTGTCCTGTCCTGTCCTGTCCTGTTTTGTCCTGTCCAGTTAAGTTTAAGTTAAGTTTAAGTTAAGTTTAAGTTAAGTTTAAGTTAAGTTTAAGTTAAGTTTAAGTTAAGTTTAAGTTAAGTTTAAGTTAAGTTTAAGTTAAGTTTAAGTTAAGTTTAAGTTAAGTTTAAGTTAAGTTTAAGTTAAGTTTAAGTTAAGTTTAAGTTAAGTTTAAGTTAAGTTTAAGTTAAGTTTAAGTTAAGTTTAAGTTAAGTTTAAGTTAAGTTTAAGTTAAGTTTAAGTTAAGTTTAAGTTAAGTTTAAGTTAAGTTTAAGTTAAGTTTAAGTTAAGTTTAAGTTAAGTTTAAGTTAAGTTTAAGTTAAGTTTAAGTTAAGTTTAAGTTAAGTTTAAGTTAAGTTTAAGTTAAGTTTAAGTTAAGTTTAAGTTAAGTTTAAGTTAAGTTTAAGTTAAGTTTAAGTTAAGTTTAAGTTAAGTTTAAGTTAAGTTTAAGTTAAGTTTAAGTTAAGTTTAAGTTAAGTTTAAGTTAAGTTTAAGTTAAGTTTAAGTTAAGTTTAAGTTAAGTTTAAGTTAAGTTTAAGTTAAGTTTAAGTTAAGTTTAAGTTAAGTTTAAGTTAAGTTTAAGTTAAGTTTAAGTTAAGTTTAAGTTAAGTTTAAGTTAAGTTTAAGTTAAGTTTAAGTTAAGTTTAAGTTAAGTTTAAGTTAAGTTTAAGTTAAGTTTAAGTTAAGTTTAAGTTAAGTTTAAGTTAAGTTTAAGTTAAGTTTAAGTTAAGTTTAAGTTAAGTTTAAGTTAAGTTTAAGTTAAGTTTAAGTTAAGTTTAAGTTAAGTTTAAGTTAAGTTTAAGTTAAGTTTAAGTTAAGTTTAAGTTAAGTTTAAGTTAAGTTTAAGTTAAGTTTAAGTTAAGTTTAAGTTAAGTTTAAGTTAAGTTTAAGTTAAGTTTAAGTTAAGTTTAAGTTAAGTTTAAGTTAAGTTTAAGTTAAGTTTAAGTTAAGTTAAGGTTAATTTTAAATTACATGTAAATGTATGTTAGAAAATTTACAGTTGCTTTGAAGCAATAAACGAATAAACCTTCGAAACGTTTGCCGTTAACGTGAAAAAAATATTTTTAAAAGCAACAAATGACCAAAAAAGCCATCTTTCAACACAATCTACCAAAGTGGTCGTATCCGTTTCACAGTAAATTTAAAAAGAATAGAAAGAAGTGAACAATTGATATCACGTCATCAGACTATTAATACTCAATTGAAGTTGATAATCGACTTCTATGTGGGAATCCATCCATCCATCCATCCATCAAATAATCCTTAATCTTCAACCTTAGCTTAAAAAGCACAGCCAATAAATTATTCTAACAATACTTTTATTCTTCCCTAAAACATGGCACCTAATAAAAAGAATCTCCTAACTACAGTAACGTTGGGGTTGGCGGTTCAATGCATAGGATGCTGGTCTTACAAGCCAGTAGTCGTATGTTCAAGCCCCGACCTGGAAGGATTCTTAGTGTCAGTAGGATCCATAGTACTAGCCATGCAATGATTCTGTACACTAAGAATCGGCTGCGAAGTCTGTTGAAACAGAAAGGCCAAATTCCACAAAAGGAATGTAATGCCAGGACTTTGACTTTGACTTAACTACAGTAACGTTTGTAGCTACTCCAAACTGATATCGAACAGCAAAAAAAATTCTTCTTCAATGCAGAATATTCCAGCTGAATGTCAAACTAATTCATTTTGGACATTATACGCTTTTCTAACAGATTCAAAGGCGTAATTTGTAACGGTAATTTAAATACAATTATTAGAAGCTCCCTGAGAATCGATTGATTCAATCTATATTAAGATTATCATGATTATGCCGTTGAATTGAGGATTCAATCGGTTTTCAATTTCCAGACCTGAAATACATTCGAAGGCGATGTGGCGTTGATGTTCTATAATCAGATGGTCGGGAAGCTACATTGTTAAATTTTCACTCTTCTAATGAGATCAAATTTCTACGACATTTATTACTTAGGTTAAATAGAAATTGACACTATCTTTTGCATCCTGAACAAAATTTCAGGTTCGCAATTTCAAACAATTATGCATTGGAGCCAAAAATTCGTTTCACCGAAGTATGTAACTCTTCACAACACAATTCACTTGCTTACAGCCGAAAAGGAGATGTCAGAATAATTAAGTCAAAGCACAAACCGTTGCCATATGAATAACGAATAGCGCTTTCGATGTGCGATGTGCATCCATGAATCGGGAAAATACACGCTTCAGTAACATTAGGCAGTGTTATGTGCATACCGTCTCCAGTTAACTAGAACTCGAAGCAGTAACTCAATAGTACTCCTCGTAAGCTACGTACGTCCTTGCTGTCTAGCGAGCTGAGATCAGAGTAATTTCGTTCGCTTGAGCAGTCAAAGCATTTAGTTTGGTTTGGATTTCCGTTTGTGTCAGTGTGTTCACAGCCTAAACCGGGAATTATCAGTACCAAAACTCTGCTCTCTGCAAGTCAACCGGTAGTAAGATCCTTTGTATCGAATGACTGCGATTCGGGAGTTTTCACTTATAATGAGACATTCACCATCGAGTGTATTTTTCTTTAGTACAAACAAGTTCACCGATTGTATAGCACCTCGTTTATTTGGTTCATGCTTAGAAACGTTGCTCCCGGAATGCAACGATAAAAGTTTTCATGTTTTCATCACAAAAACTGCACAGCAGGTCGAGATGTGTTTGAAAGCGTACAAACTATTGTATTTGCTGAAATTCGACACGGTTTTTCCTCTCGGTTAACTTACGGTTCTTACCTTGAAGAAAATATTTTTCCTCAATCATTCCGTTCATCGATATGAAAAATAGAAGCCTTTTTAACTGGATGTCGCAGCTATTCGCATAGGTCACTGAAATTACGCACTTCATTTACAACAACAAAATTCAAGTAAATTCTTACAATATTTCTCGATTGAACATGAGTGGCCAAGGGCTGCCGATTCTCTCCTACCACGTAACAATTTCGCACTTCGAAACAGTTTTTCGCACTCGCATTTTAAAGGTCCAAAAATATCCAAAAGCCGAAACAGTTTATAAGCCAGGAGTTTCATTCACACGATTTTCTTCGCGCAGCTCTTGGAATTGAACAATTTACGCAAAACTGCTTAGAGAATAGCGTAGTCGTTCTTGAAGAAAGCAATATTTTAATCGAAAATCAAAATGATTCAGAGGACATTCGCTATTTGTTTTTTCACAGTGTTAGTATTTGAAACATAAATGAATGTTAAAACATTCAAAGATACGAGTTACGTTAAAAATACGATCACCAAATCACATGAGGTAATACATATTTGATATCTTCATATGTAGAAAAAATAACGCCTGAATTTATGTTGCCAAGATCACCATTGGATCAGTACCACGCCTGAATGATACCCGTCAGGTAGGGTTCGTTACGTTTAACTTTCAGTGAAATTGATCCAAATGGTTCATGATCCGAGAACTTTTAATCATGACTCGTTTTGCGCATTTATAGAATAGAAATTTTGCCCGTGAAGCCATTATTGAGCCGGAAAGTGAATGGATTTTCTATTAATGTATTGGCCAGGGAGAAGTCGATGAGTCGAAAATGAAACAATACATAAAAGAAATATCGCTTTCTAGCTTTCATGGCCGAACGAAACAATTTGCATCATCGAATCTATTGCCTTAACCTGTACAATAATATTCTACTGTTTAAACAATTATCTTTCAACGAGAACTTGAAATTTCGAATATATCTGTAAACTGTTTTAGCTGTAACTTCTTCATTTTTCAAAAGGCACGGATGGGATAGCCATCAATCTGTAGGTTTTAATAAGAGCAAAAAAAATCGAAACCCTGATTTTTTTTAATTTAATTTTTTTGATTCATTTTGAAATTATTGAGAAAAAAAATCCAAATTTTTCTCAGTGTATATTTTTTTTAGAGTGCCCAATCGATTCCCTACAACTTCTTCCTGAACGCCTTCTTGTACAATTATAGGTTTCCGAGTTACAACGATTTGAAAAAGGCAAATTTCGTTATATGCAAAAATACATACGCCCTTTTTAGAAATCAGTCGTGAGTCGGATTGACTTCTCCATCGGTTCAAAACTTATGGTTTTCCATACTGAAGCCATGTGCAAAGTTTCATCGAAATCGGAGAAGGTCGAGTCTGCTAAGCATTTCTGGAATTGCTCAGTATGCTCTTTGTAAAAGCAGAATGTTCTATCAAAAGAATTCGAAGGATTATAAATTGAAGATTTATCCAGATAGCAGAATTTTCACAAGAAAAAAATATCCCCGGCTTGTTTCGGGAAACATTACCATCTAACATCACACTGAATGAATCACACCAGCTTCTAAATAAATTCTCGACTGTCTCTGATTCGATTTTTGTGCACAATTTCCAAATAAAAATGTAAAAGGAACAAATAAACATTACATCAAATTAATCAATTTTAAGTACAGTCTTTTAATCAATCAATTTTAAGTACAGTCTTTTCGAGTCAATTTTAAGTACAGTCTTTTCGAGTCTTATAGCTTTGCTATTTCCCAGTCAAACACAACATGAATTTATCGTGAAATATGAGCGTATGATCATGCTGACTGTTTATTTATAATGCGTCCTTTGTGATTGAAACATTTTCGAAATTACTTTATCAATTAGAATTTATAAGTAATATTTATGCAGTTTATATTGATATTTGTCTTTCAGTATTTCAAAGATCTTCGGAATTATTTTCTCGCATTCAACAGTTTGCACACAATTTCTAAAACACCGTGCTTTTTTATCATGAGCAAGGGGTCTTTCGATATTCGATAATTGAACATTTTCATTCATTAACAGACAGTTTTAATACCGATTTTTGTTCGGAGTGTCTGGTAGTGTCGTCGGTCAAACGGTTTACGTTAAAATTATCTGTTTTCCTGTGAAAAAAAAAATTCGTACCTATCGTGATTTTTTCTTGGAATTCTGCTATCTTTGTTCATTTTTTCAATTTTCAGGAAGAAAATGCACCCATTCTTCATAGAAGTCGAGTAAATCCTCTTTTCTTCTGTTTCAGACTATTTAGATTGAAGTTTGTCTGTATCGCAATAATTACCGTTGTTTTATAGAATTCAGACTACCATCTAAATTTCATCCGGTTTTCATTATGCTCAAGTTTAGCCTCGTACAATAGAGGATCAATTTTAAGTTTGAACAAAACATGGTTTTTTATCATAATTTGAAAGAAAAATGTGTGGATAGCTTATATTCGATACACTCCTTACACGCACATAGTTAACAGACTGTATGTAGCAAATTTGAAATGATGATGGAGACATACATCGGACTGAAAATTCGTCGAAGACAAAATACATGAGCAGAACAGGCTTTATATAAAAAAAACACTACACCTGTCACCATTAAGATTGGTAGATGGCTATACTCATAGGTGGCTGCCGGCAATGATAACTGCAGAGAAATACAAGGGCGTTTCTTCTCACGAGAAACTGTGCATACAATGAACTGGAAGAAAGATTACCGTATGAAATTCACAAACTACAAAACGCTCATTAGACTAGTTGCTCTCGTTGTTTTCCAGAGGAAGGTGGCGAGTAATTTTAGAACAATTCTAGCGTGACCATTAAAATAATTATTACTGACCCTAAGCAAACTGATTTCATATATACTTACAAATAACCTATTAAGTATAAAAGATGAGACCCGGATAAACAGCTCTTACCTGGAAAGAGAAAAATAATAACAAAAAAATAATTGTGGTGAATATTATTTGATTGGAGAAATATTCATGTCTAAGAACAACATTTTGAATGATTTCCTAATATTCTATTGGTCTAAAATTTCATTCAAACAATTTTTTACCGAAACCGATTCAATAGATTAAAGGGGGCGTTCACCAGACATCACAAGTTAATAACGTAAATGTTTAGTAATATCTATACTCTACATTATGAATCAAGGTTAAACTTGCCGATTAGTCGGTGTTGAACAGTCGTTCGCACTGCACGCGTATAGCTCCTGGCTCCTGGAAAAATTTTCCTGGCTACCTAGAGTTTCATTGGTTCAAGGCTTCAGTATTTTTCAAAGAATTATTCTTCGACTAATCAGTCTTTATTAAGACTACCACAAAATCAGTCTTTATCAAGACTTTTCCAAACTAGGAGTCTAATCGAAGAATAATTTAGCCTAGTTATTTTAATTTCAAATTTCATTCATTTCAAAAATGGCTACGTCTAGCCGGAAAGGCAACAAGCCTAAGGCTAAAAATAATTCAATACGGAATAAATCACAATCCGTTATTCAACATTTTTCTAATAACATTCACGATCTTATAGAATCTGAATGTAAAAATAAAAGACAACGGACGGTGATGATTTCCGACTTCAAAGCATTACGTACTGAGCTTTATACTTTTCTCCCGGAAGTGAAAGTCTAATTTCAAATCGGACGAAGAGGAGAATGTCGAGTATTGGTTGATGGATTGGAAGATTACGAACGTCTTATTCGATATTTGTCCGAGAAACTTCATAAATTTTATTCATATGATATAAAATCAGACAGACCCTTCAAGGCTGTCTTGAAAGGCTTATCAAATAATCAAAGTACTGATGAAATTAAAAATGAACTAAAAGAGTTGCTTGGTTTTGCCCCTTCCCAAGTAATACTTATGAAAAAAAGAGCGAATGGTACTTCTAAACCACGCTCTGTAATTTCCCATGAACTTCACTTAATACACTTCAATCGAAGTGATGAAAACAATTTAAAAACTTTAGAAAAAGTACGTTTCATTTCCCACATTAAAATTCATTGGGAACATTATAAACGGCATAATCGTATTGCAAACTTAACGCAATGTCGTCGTTGCCAAGGCTTCGGCCATGGAACCAAAAATTGTCATATGGATATACGGTGTTTGAATTGTGGTAAATCACATTCGAAAGACGTTTGTCGAAAGAATGAAATCACTGATAAATTTTCATGTTCAAATTTCGTTGGAAATCATAAATCCAATTATTTGAAATGTCCTGTCAGGAAAAAAAATTAAACGCTCGTTCCCTTAGACAACAAGTCTAATCAGCGACCTTAAATTTACAGAACATACCTGAAAATAAAAAAACGGCACTTGTTTCTTCGAATTTGAAACAAAAAACAGGTACGCCATCCAATTCGTCTTCTAACGAAAACAATTTATTGTCAGGTAGATCGACCTCATCTTCTTCTAATGTCAGTTACGCTAGTGTAACAGGTAAAAATCTACCACTTAATTTTTCTAATGTAAATAATCAAAACACAGGAACGCCTTGCAGTTCATCTTCTAACGAAAACAATTTATTAATAGATAGATCAGCCAAATCATCTTCTTCTAATGGCAGTTACACTAGTCTACCTACCAATATTCCTTCAATGCCATTCGCTTCTTTAAAAGAAGTTGATTAAGGCGATATAACTGAAAATAAAATGATCTACCTACAAGATCAACTTTTTCAAATGAGCATCTGAATGAATTCGACTTCATCACCTTTTGAAGCATTTCAAATCGGATGGCAATTTGCAAATAATATTATAATAAATTTAAAATTAACAGTGATGCTAAATAATTATTTGAATATTTTAAATTGGAATGCTCGATCTTTGAAATCGAGTGAAGATGAATTTTATAGTTTTCTCAAAGTTCACAAAATTCATATTGCCATTGTGACATAAACTTTTCTTAAACCAAATGTGAAATTGAAAAGTAATCCACATTATGTGGTTCATCGATTTGACAGGTTTACTGGAATGGGTGCTGGAGTTGCCATTTTTGTCCAACGGCAAATTAAACATCGAATTTTACCTTCTTTCAATACAAAAGTTATTGAAAGCTTGGGAATCGAAGTTGAAACCATTCATGGAATTTATTTCATCGCTGGAGAATATTTGCCATTCCAATGCACCGGTGAACAATTAAATTTCTTTTAAGGCGATTTGCAAAGACTCACAAGATATCGACCGAATTTTTTCGGGGGGACTTAAATGCAAAGCATGTCCAGTGGAATTGTAGGCAAAATAACCGTGATAGAAAAATAATTCATAATCCACTCTCTGGTTACTTTACAGTTCTTTATCCCAGTAATCCGACTTGTTTCTCTTCCGTGAAAAACCCGTCTAAAATTGATCTGGTTCTAACAGATCAAAGTCACATTTGTAGTGAACCTGATTTTGACTGAGATCATCTTCCTGTAACATTCAGACTTTCCAACGAAGCTTTAATTAATCCAATTAGTTCTATATTCAACTATCATAGAGCTAATTGGTTGGATTACAGATCTCACAATGAAAATCATGTGGATCATGAAACTATTTTAGAAAATTATGCGGACATCGACACAGCAATTGATCATTTGAATCATTATATTATCGAAGCTAGAAATCTTTCAGTTCCCAAAGCTCAAATTAAATTAAATTCTCCTATCATCGATGACAATCTTCAACTGCTCATTCGGTTGAAGAATGTTCGTCGACGACAGTATCAACGTTCTCGTGATCCTGCTATGAAAAAACATAGTTAAGGATTTACAAAAAAAAATTAAACATAGATTCACTCTTTTGCGAAATGAAAATTTCGCTAAAGAAGTTGAAAAAATTGAACCATATTCTAAACCTTTCTGGAAACTTTCTAAGGTTCTTAAGAAACCTCAGAAACCAATTCCTGCTCCCAAGGAAGGAAATCAAATACTTCTTACAAATGACGAAAAAGCTCAAAAACTTCCTCAGCAGTTCGAGAGTGTCCACAATTTTAATTTGAACGTTGTGAGTCCTATTGAAAATGAAGTCTCACTGAAATATGATCATATTTCAACCCAAGTGTTATCACAAGATGTCATTATTGAGACGAATTTTAATGAAATTAAATCAATTATTAGGAAACTTAAAAACATGAAGGCTCCTGGTAATGATGGAATCTTTAATATTCTTATTAAAAATCTTCCCGATGTTGCCTTGAGACTCTTGGTTAAAATTTTCAACAAGTGTTTTTCATTAGCTTACTTCCCAAAAAGATGGAAAAACTCTAAAGTAATTTCTATCCTCAAACCTGATGAAAATTCAGCAGAAACATCAAGTTATCGAGCAATTAGCTTACTTTCTTCTATCAGTAAACTTTTTGAAAAAAAAAAATATCTTGTTGAGAACGATGTCTCACATAAATGAGAATTCAATTTTTTTACCAGAGCAGTTTGGATTTCGCCATGAACATTTAACTACTCAACTGTCACTAGTTACGAACATGATAAAAGCAAATTAATCTTCTGGTTTATCCACTGGAGTTGCTCTTCTAGACATAGAAAAAGCATTCGACAGTTTTTGGCACAAAGGTTTAATAGCTAAAATGTCTGATTTCCAGTTTGCTATTTATTTGATCAAAATGATTCAAAATTATTTAACTGATCGTACTCTTCAGGTTAGCTATCAGAATTGTAAGTCTGAATTGCTACCCGTTGCTCCAATCTTGTATAATATTTTCACTTCTGATCTTCCAAATCTACCCGTTGGTGGTCAGAAATCGCTATTCTGTGACGACACAAGTCTATTAGCCACAGGTAGAAATCTAAGAGTGATCTGCATTCGCCTATGAAGAAGCAAAATATATTTAATGTGATTATCTGTCAAAATGGAAAATTAAACCAAATGCAGCAAAAACGCAATTAATTATCTTTCCTCATAAGCCAAGAGCTTCTTTTCTTAAACCAAACAATAATCACATTCTCAAATTGAATGGCTTGGAATTGACATGGTCTGATCAAGCTAAATACTTGGGTTTAACGTATGACAAAAAACTCACTTTCAAGGATCACATTGAAGGAATCCAGGCAAAGTGTAATATATATATATTAAATATTTATCCTCTTATAAACAGAAATTCTAAGCTCTGTCTAAAAAATAAATTGTTAATTTATAAACAAATTTTCAGACCAGCCATGCTTTATGCAGTACCAATTCGCTCAAGTTGTTGTTCCACCAGGAAGAAAAGGCTTCAAAGGATTCAGAATAAAATTCTGAAAATGATTTTGAAGCGTCCTCCCTGGTTTAGTACAAATGAGTTACACAGACTTTTAGAAGTAATACCACATAATATTATAAGCAAATTCCGACAAAAATCGATGCAATCTTCAACTGAATCGATTCGCTCTCTGTAAGTAGTATTTAAGTTCCTTTCCCCCATTACACAATACAAGTAGGTTTGGAATTTTCCCTACACAAAAATCTCAGAATTGCGGAAGCAAATGATGTCTTTATGGTAATAACCAAATCATGTATTCAATAGGGCTGAAAAGTCATCACTTGTGGCTGAACACCCAATTTAAATCTTAATGATTTAATTTTAACTCATATTCCAATAAATAGTTATTTAAAAAAAAAGAAAAAAAGTAGGCATTGGAAAATATCAACCGTTCTGTTAATGTTCGTGTATATCAATAACTAGCATGCTTTGATGTCTTCTCTAAAACCAGTTCCCTAGAATAGTTTCCAACATCAACGGATTGTTTTTATTTTTCGCACCAGAATTATATAGTCGAGACGAAAGCGCTGAAAATTTTCTGACCGGGTCCCGGTTTTTTTTGTCGGGCTTTCCCACCATGCAACCGTGTACCGTACCGCTCGGCAGTCGATCATATCCATTTCAATTAATTTATTGCGAAACCCGAAACAACTTCGCACTCTCTACACGAAACTTCACTTTCGCTGAGATTAATAAATTAAAACATGTACCTCACGTCGCAATTGATAAGGACGAACAGCCCTTCTGGTGAGTCTCGCTACATGCAGCATACGCAACGTATCACGCAACGCACACTAGCACACGGGGGCCAGTTCTACCGCCGAGTGGCTTTCAGGTACCTGCCCCCCCGGTCGGTATAATGCACTGCTTATCGCAAACAGATTGTAACTTCCTTGGCCGTGTTTAAAACATGAAGTAGTTGTAGTTTTTTTTTTTGTTTTTTGGTTCTTTCCCTGCTGCACCGGGTATCAAATCACGCTCGCCAAAGATAAAAGATGACATTTTATATCTACCTACCGGGTTTAAGCTGCAATGCTTTCGACCAGCTCCCGAACAGTCGGAACAGGAGGCGTGAGAGTGCACGATGGACCGGCCGACCGAACGCCCGCTTCCACCACGGCGCCCGCACTACGCCTTGGGTGTGGGATGGAAAATTCAAATTTATTACATTTCGACCAAACGCTGCTGGATACCGTCTCGCTTTTCGTGGGTACAAAAGTCGTGTTTTTTTTTCTGTGTGTGTTGTTGCGCTCCGTGTAGCGGTGCACGATTGACAAAGACTGTTTTGATGGTGCTGTTGCTGTGGGAATTAGGGTAAAATTTAGCACCAGAGTGTAGAATCAATTGATGAGTAATAGCGCGGGAAAAAAAAGTGATTCAGCATGTTTCGGGAGCAGGAGAGTTTTTCCCAGAGGCCTCGTTCGGTTCGGTGGAAATTTGAATACAATAGAGCCTTCCCGGTGCGGTTGGCTGAGTCTGATCAATGTTTGATGTAATCGCGACATCACGTAAAAGTTTTATTAAAAATGTCACTCGCTGCTTTTAGCACACATTCTATGTTTCCGCGTTTCACCCACATTAACAGTGCCTAGCAGAATGGAGTCTTGGGCAAACAATAAGCTGACAGCAGCTAGTTGGGGAAAATTTCATCACTCTGATGACAGGGGAATGCTCGCTTTCACCACGATGTTTGTGCTGGAAACGATTTTTCAAAGATACACAAAAACAGGATTAAGTCATCAATCTAATGGCGTTGAAAAATCATCCATAATAACAAACAGGCAACAGAAGTTTTGCCACGTTCCTCCACACTGCTGCGAAGGAACCGTCGTCGTTCCTCTGACGGCGGCAAGTGACAGGATCCCGACGTTTTTTCCGGACTCGATAGCAGTCAGTGACGATAAAATGCGGAAGATGGGTGTCAAACGGGGTGTCATGCTTTGATGTGATGTGACGGTAGTGAACGATAATGGCAAGGAAATTTGACGAAACTTCCGAAAGCAGGACAAAGCGAACGGTGTCTGTCTTTAATGAGAAGCATAAGTTTGATAAATTGTAAGGATCTAATTGTTGTAAGCGTTGACAGGGGAAATTGATTCATGACACAGCTCATCTTGACTAGGCAGCATCATCGGATGGACGAACGCAGGAGTGAGTAATGAGTTTAAAGTAAGTGAATACAAATAGGAATGTTATCATGCAGACGATTCCCACACAAATTTGTTGTTCCCGTTCATTTGATCCCCTTGATATACGAAGTGTCGAGCCTAGGTCTAAATATTTTTTTTTTCGAAATTTGAAACTTTAATGACAAAACATTTCTCCCATTCTATGACTTCATCTCGCATTTTATGACTTCATCATAATTGAAGAAGTGTAGGTCAGTCAAATCATGCTGCATTGCTCGGAACAAAAAGTAATCGGAAGGAGCACTGTCTGAGTTATACAGCGGATGGAGTTTGAGCGTTTCTAAGGACTGTCCCAGAAAGTATGGACGCAACCAAAAACCGCTGCCATTTCGCAATGGTTCAGAATCTGTCAATTTTTATGGCTGCGTTCTGTTGTTTACACTCTTCTCTAACCACTTGTGTAAGTGTTTATTCGTTTTCATTAGTTTGTTTCGGAATGCGTGGACTTTCAGCAGAACAGTGTCGAAAAATTGTGTACAAATGGTGCGCGGACTGTCACTGAGAAAGATAGCAAAAATGGAAGGAATAAGTGAAAAAGCCGTGCGAAATGCAATCAGGAAGTTCGGTGAGGATAACACCTTTGAGGATAAATCGAAAACGGGTCGAAAAAAAGGTCCTGCTAACCCTCAGTTGGATAAAGATCTACGGAAGGCGTTCGAGCAAAGAAAGGAGGTTTCAGTTCGGGATGTGGCCAAAAAAGTGGGCACTTCGAAGTCAAATGCTCTTCGTGCTAAAGAACGTTTGAATCTTCGAACCTATAAGAAGCAGAAACAACCAAAGCGTAGTCCGAAACAAGAAGCATCGATCAGGCCGAGGGTTCGAAAGCTGTACAATACGATTCTTGCTGGAAATTTGAACTGCATAATCATGGACGACGAAACCTACGTGAAACTCGATTACAAATCCTTGCCGGGACCAAGAATATTCGCCCTTATTCTGAATAACGACGTATTGATTTTTCGATCGAATGTGGTTCGATCGAATCATAGCTACCTTTGATTTTTCTAGCGTTATGGGGAATGCAAATGAAATACGAGGGAAAAAACGATGCGACGTTATTCAGAATAAGGGCGATTATACGGTGCGAGAAGGGCAAGTGTTAAACCAGTCCGAGACATCGATTGAAGTCGAAAAATTTGGTAAGAAAGCTATGGTCTGGCAAGCAATTTGTAGCTGCTGTAAGATTTCGAAACCCTTCATCACCACTGCTTCAATGAACAGCGAAATATACATCAAGGAATGTTTACAAAAACGACTTCTACCCATGATTCGAAGCCACAAGGATTCTGTTGTCTCCTGGCTAGATCTTGCTTCTTGCCACTACTCGAAATCAACGGTAGAATGGTTCACTACCAAAAATGTCACTTTCGTCCCAAAAGGCATGAATCCACCAAATTGCCCACAACTTCGACCAATTGAGGAATTTCGGGCTTTAACGAACGTACATCTTAGGAAACATGTCTCGGCGGCCGAAACCATTCAACAGTTCGAAAAAGATTGGAAAAAAGTGTCAAAACTTGTCGCCAAGAAGTCTGTACGGAATTTAATGAGGAACGTTAGCAAGAAGGTGCGCCAGCTAGTCTACAATGGCTAAGTAGCAAATGTTGAGAATAATATTGTTGTAGTCTAATATTATCAGTATATCGAATAACATATGAATATCTAACAACTGTGAATTATTTACAGCGAAATCAAAGTGCGTCCATACTTTCTGGGACAGTCTTTAGGTCCCTACATTTAGCTCCTATGATTGATATTTTATATTCGATTAGTCTCGAACCTAGAAACGTTCTCTTGGCATTTTTTGTTGAAGTGCTGCTTCTACTATTTTAACCATGCCAAATATATGTGAGCGTAGTGAAGTCCAATTTAAATCTTATTACCTTTTTGTTCAGAAACTACGCTTTAGCAGTGCTGTCTAGCCGAAATATTTGATTGTTTGATTTTAAACTGTATTCGATTTGCAATGAGTAGAATTAGTCGAACCAACATGAGAAATGAAAATCAGATTTCAAAACTTCCATTTCATGAACCCAATGGAGCTATTAATTTGTTTCCTGAAGATTTTTTCACCAAGCTGCTTTATTTCAAGGTACACTGGAAGCAATTCTTGCGTCCTTACTAGATGAATGAAAAGCTGTACTATAAGGACATTAGTTCCAATACTTTTTTTTCATGCTCATGTTATGTTTTCGTCATACAAACTGAGCTGTCAAGATTTTACAAAAAAAAAACGAAAGCAATATATCGGTATTATAATAGCATTATATTTGTTCGATAGTGACACTAAGTTAATATTTACAGCATAAATCGCTAATGCTTGAAAATTTTATATAAGCGCTTTGTAATCACATGGAGCCAACTATGATGCTACGTAATGACAGTGTTTTTATGAATTTAAGGTTACTTCACGGCATATAATATATATATATATATATATATATATATATATATATATATATATATATATATATATATATATATATATATATATATATATATATATATATATATATATATATATATATATATATCTATATATATATATATATATATATATATATATATATATATATATATATATATATATATATATATATATATATATATCACTTAATGCTTATGGTGGTTACTTGGGCAGGTCATTAGCTTGCTCGATTTCCACATCAATCTGCAACTCCTTAAACTGTGCAATACGTTTCTGTGAATCTCTGACTAAATTTATTGATTACTTTTTCGTTCTTATAAATTTTCTTACCAGTAAAACTCTTTCAATTGAACCGTAACGGTAACGCTGTTTATAAATAAAAAAGTAAGCTCAGTCTGGAATACGGACTGGGCGTTTTGACGGGAAAAATGTTAGTGTGTTAGTGGCGCCATTATGACACATGTGACTACTGTACCAACTAACGGTGTATTCGGAATGACTGTTAAAATGATTCAATATCTTAATTGTGCTACGAGCTTGTTAACCAAGTAAAAATCAGTTCCATTAAGGCTGTGAACCAAAGTTTGATGGATGGAAAGTTAATTGGGTTCATATTGCACTGAAAATACATGCACAAGTCACTGGGGGCCAAATCTGGAGAATACGGTGGATGAGGGAGCAATTCGAAGCCCAATTCGTTCAATTTCAGCATGGTTTTCATCGACTTGTGACACGGTGCATTGTCTTGATGAAACAAAACTTTTTTCTTCTTCAAATGAGGCCGTTTTTTGAAATTTCGTCCTTCAAACGCTCTAATAACGCTATATAATAGTAACTGTTGATGGTTTTTCCCTTTTCAAGGTAATCGATGAAAATTATACCATGCGAATCCCAAAATACAGACGCCATAACCTTACCGGCCGATTGTTGAGTCTTTCCACGCTTTGGGTTCGGTTCATCGCGTGCAGTCCACTCAGCTGACTGTCGATTGGACTCCGGAGTGAAGTGATGGAGCCATGTTTCGTCCATTGTTATATATCGACGAAAAAAATCGGTTTTATTTCGATATAACAGCTCCAAACACTGCTCAGAATCATCAATTCGTTGTTGTTTTTGGTCGATTGTGAGCTCACGCGGCACCCATTTTGCACAAAGCTTTCTCATATCCAAATATTCGTGAATAATATGTCCAACACGTTCCTTTGATGTCTTTAGGGTGTCAGCTATCTCGATCATCTTCACTTTACGGTCATTGAAAATCATTTTGTGGATTTTTTGCACGTTTTCATCGGTAACAGCCTCTTTTGGACGTCCACTGCGTTCATCGTCTTTGGTGCTCATATGACCAGTACGAAATTTTGCAAACCACTTACGAATTGTTGCTTCGCCCGGTGCAGAGTCTGGATAACACTCATCAAGCCATTTTTTGGTATCGGCGGCACTTTTTTTCATCAAAAAGTAGTCTTTCATCAACACACGAAATTCCTTTTTTTCCATTTTTTCACAATAACAAAAGTAGCTTCACTCAAAATGCAATATCTCACAAACTAATAATCAGACAGCTGTCAAATTTATACACGCATCTTTCGAAGGTTGGTACTAACTGAAAATGGTATGGATTTAATTCTAGTGGCGCCCTCTCATAGAAACGATACGAACTTTTCAGCCGATCTGTTACAAACGGAAATTTCCGAGTGAGTACAACTACCCGGCTACCCATACTATCTGGCGGACCTGCATACCCTCAATCGAGTGAGATTTGATTAGCATATTTCATTTCTTCCACAGATCAGTGGGCAGTATCGGTTCTGTAATAATCATTGCAATGTGCTAAGAACTATGAAAAGTTTTCTGGTCCTTTGAGAAGTATATTGAGCATTATACTAATCGTAGTTCTGTGCTGAGAATGATGAAGTTAGAGTAAGAAAGAAATTAGGTGTTGTGGAAAGGGAAACTACAAAGCATTCTACAATCGACATTGATGTCATTGCTATCTGTTACAAGAATTACATGTATTTCGTTTATAAATACTAGGTGGTGTTGTATGAAATGGTGAATTCAATCGTGTGAAGAGTTGCCAGTGAGCGTTCTTTGATACGATAAAAGCCATCCTTGTACTTGAATAGATTTTCACTAACTCAAGTTCTAATGTACTATATCAATGTAGTAGTATTATGCAATAGAAATCTTCTAAACTCTTATCTGATTTTTTTTTAAATTGTAGTATTTCGGGGAATATCTGCTGTGATATAAAGGAGAAAATGAATAGTATGAAAAATGCAGCATTACACCACTAGAAGGGTTAAAACAGGTTTTTTTTTAACTTGCAATACTACAAACTCCTTAGGAAAGGCGTAAAAGTAAGACCCAGGGTAGTTTCATCAAACAAACACTTTTCACGAAACTGTGTTGGGTTCGCACTCAGCAACGGGGGTTTGAATAAACCTGATATGAAAACCAGGTTTGAAACTGTCTCGATTTTCAGTTCAACAACGTTGAAACTAAGTTCAAAACTAGCTTCAAACAAACGATTTGACGTTTGGAATCAAGCGGAAACGACATTAGTATTAAAATAGCAGCACGGCGTCGCCTACTATAACTACTTTTTAAAGGAGTTCTGATATCTGATAAATTTAGCAACCCAATGGGCCGTATGAATAAAACGTAGCATACATGAATTTCGGCAGTAAATGCTACGTGTGGATCACGTACCTGTCAAAACATGCTACAAACTGTAGTATTTACTACAAGTTTTCGGTAGGTAGCTCTAGAGGTTGCTACTCGTGTGCTTGCTGATAAAGTGAAGTACAGAAATTAAAAAAGTGGCATTTTTACAGATGTAAGTACGTTTCTTTCTTTGTGCATGCTTATACCAGCTTTTCCGGCTCTGTGTCGATACGGTATGCAGTAAATGCTTAAATTCGGAAGTAGCATTAACTACATGTTCGAACTTGTTTTTTATTCATACCAAACCGCGTTATATACTGTGGACTTTGTTTTTGAGAAGATACTACAAACAACAGACTTTACTACATTTTCACCTACCTGTTTTAAATAAAAAAAAGGTCCATAACTTCCAGAGTTTCGTTTCAATAGGCTTGAAAATTTCACAGACAATTCTTCAAATGTTTTACTACAAGAAAATATAAAGATAATAATAAATGATTTTTCAAAAGTGTTAGACCCTACCCGCCCCTTAAAGGAGCAGCACGGCGTCGCCTACTATAATTACTTTTTAAAGGAGTTCTGATATATGATAAATTTAGCTACCCAATGACTGAATGACCCGACCAAGAGCTTGGCATATTTGTTATTGTTTATTATTTATTATGTTGCGTTCGGTAGCAGTCAATCGAAGTATTTCCTCACACTCACACTCACACTCTGTTGGTTTCGTTCTGCTGCACGGGATCAATGGATGATATCAATTTCTGCACGGAATGGTCGAGAGCTAAGTATCTTATGTTGAGCTGATTATCTCTCTATTTTCCTTCCACTTGTCTTAGCACTGACAGACAATTGACAAATAATGCGATTTATGACAAAACCAAGCGATAGTAAGTTCCGCCTCCATCGAGCATCTTCGTTCTAGAGGCTGCTTGTTCGGAGAATCTATATCTGCTTATGGCCAAGAAGAGCCGACCTGCAATGGGGGTGCTAATCGAGCGTGCTGAATAGTACTTCAACCAGGCATAATTTGAATATCTCAACCAAGCGAACCAAGCGGTATGCCTGTTTGAGCATTTTCAATATCTATCCATCATAATTTTACCGTCTGATCAGCACACAGACAAAGACGGGCAGTATGTGCCCGGAACAATGGTCCCAAATAGCTCCAATACATACACTTTCCATTGAAACTGTACAAACTGTGCCTCAAAAACAATAACCGATAATTATGGCTCATTAGAGAAGCGATCTTTTCGCCCCGGTGGGATCGAGGCCAACGCCAAGCGAAACAACCGAACAGCACTCCCGGCGACCGGAAACTTGACTTTATCATAAACCAATAACTAATTGCATTTTGCTTTCGCCTTCTACTGGCCGTGGCATCGGGCACAGGTCCCCGCAGCCAGTCGCGCAGTTGCGTTCGGCAGAGGCTTTGATTTTTTTTTTGTTTTCGATTCCATATTTTGCGCTCGTTATTTGTTTCCATGTTCTCGTGGCTCTTACCCTTAGCAGTCAGCGTCCGACCGGTGCCTGGCCCGAGGTTTATTGTTTGGCATCGTTCTCCATCACAGGCCGAACTCATAGCTCACACGATTGTCGGTGGAACAAGAGGCAAGTGTGCCTTTTGATGTGCCCGAAACGGTTCACTCCTTTTTTGACAACACATTTTATGGGAGTTGATGACCAAGTTTTCGCTTTTCGGCTAAACAAACTGCCAA
This sequence comes from Malaya genurostris, assembly GCF_030247185.1. Taxonomy (NCBI): domain Eukaryota; kingdom Metazoa; phylum Arthropoda; class Insecta; order Diptera; family Culicidae; genus Malaya; species Malaya genurostris. The sequence continues at coordinate 336,192,664 of NC_080571.1, read as the reverse complement.
CCGTTGGCTGCTGCCAAATGTGTGTATATTTTTTTTTCAGTACCTTCTCTGGAATTTGACCGGTCGGTCACAGCCCGTAGCCGGTGGCCTAGTTCCGTGTGGGTTTAAATAATACCGGAACACAGCCAACTGGATCAGGTCGGTGCAACAAAAGCAAATTGATGCTGTCAAACTAATTTAATCGATTCTTTCGGGGTGGTTTGATTAACATTTGTTTCACAATAATGTGAAAGTCTAGAAATAATAGGGCACGTCTTTTGAATAATTCGAAGACCCCTTAGCAAATGCCGGCAATAATAACTAGAAACAAAATATCATGAATCGAGGTCCCTGGGAATGTACTGATGAAAATGTTAGAAAATCCAAACGAACAACCCGATAACAAGACAATACGTTCAAATACGATTCAGCCACCTCATGCCTCATTGCCGAATGCCGTTTAGGGACGCGATTCGATTCGGTCAGCAGATGACCACAGCACACGGGGAATGGAGCGAGAGAAGAAAAGCTTCAAATCATTAACGAGCTACAAACGTATCGTGATGTTACACTTTGAACTATCGGATCGTGACGGGACCTTAATCACAAAAGAATGCTATGAATCACCATCACCAGCCGAGAACCGGCCACCCTCCGGTCCGGTCCGGTCCGGTCCTGGTCCAGTTGTTTTTTTTTTATCCTCCCGAAGCATCAGCAATCGAGAAGGTATCACTTCCTAAATGCATGTATAATAAATATCAGATCGAAACGGTCGCTCGCTCGCTCATCGTCCTCCTCGTTTTTTGGGGAGCGGGAGCTGGGGTCGGACTTTATCGAGTGCGCTGCGGCCAAGGAACAGCCCCGTTGGTGGAGGATGATAGAAGACCAGCGAAAAAATAATTCATCCGAAAAAAGCGATATTTCAAAAGAAAGCAATCAATAATTTCTTTGTTGTGTATACTTTCACACAATAGTATGCTCCTCTCGGGTTCGCCGATGGACGGAGAGGCGTGCGCTCCTTTCGATATCTGCTTGATCTATTTGGACAACCCGCAGCCCGACATAGCGTCGGACCAGTGTCGATGTATTTTTTTTATATAGATTTTCGCAAATGACCACGTTGCTGAGTCAGCATCGGAATGGTAATCGAAAGATTGCCCTCTCTCCCACCGCCAACCCGCCGTTCCTCCCACGCCGTCTCGCTGGTATGAAACTTGGCCAGACTGATATGGACACGTTGGGAGAAAGCAAATAAAAAGCTCCTAAATAACAATCAGAGTACCGTCGTGATGGAAAATTTGAATAACGATGTGCCCGGTGCCGTAGTATTTCGTTTCTCTTTTTTTTTCTGTGTGTGGAAGTTACACTGTTATCAGCATCAGTGAGCGGTCGGTCGTGGGTTTCGAACAATCTGCTCAGGATGGTTGAATGATACATTATTATTATTATTATTATTCGTTTTCCTTGAATGATAAGTTTGCAGATGGCTTTTTTTGTTGTTGTTGTTGTTGTCCAAGCTTTCAGTACTCATTACAAGCGACGAACCCGATCAAATCAGTAATAAATTATTCTGTTCAAAGAACCGATGGTTTACTGATTATAGCATTATTTCTTTTTCGCGACGAACTGATCTGTGTTATCTGGAAAAATTGCACGTTCCTCAGTTTTGAAAAAATGTTGAAATGTTCATTATAGTATTTTGATGTGGAACACAGCTTTGTTATTGTTAAATACACGTAGAAATATGGTCAGGTTTTAAACACTTACAGCTCAGTATATTTTGTATCAATTATTAATATTATTTCATTATTTGATTGGAAATATTTCTAAGATTCGATTTGAATGTATCAAGCCATGTATTTTCAATTATAAATTATTGAAATTTAGATTAGTAGCGAGCAGTGTCCTATTTTGTCTGCTAAAAATCTCTGGCATATCGGATTTCCCTGTCATAGTCGACGGTTTTGAAGGAGTAAGCGATATATCAAAGGGAAAGCATCGGTCTGATTGGTCAATCGATGCAAAAGCACGCGAATCTATAAATAGAAGCAAAATTATAGCTAACATTTCAGTCCTACGCGTTGTAACCTGAGACCGTTGGAACTAGACATGTTTCAAAATTTAGCGAATGATTTTTTGCGCTACTCCCTGAGGAGACCAAACGCCTGGTTTATTTGCCCAGCTAACTGAGACCCTTCCTATGGGCGGGTATTGTCTGTTTCTGAGTTCCGGTCGAGACGGTCCAACGTGGCTCAGGTGACCTTGATAGTCCGCCAACACCCCAAAGAAAACACCCGCTGAAAACCGAAATCGCTACAGTAAGACCAGACGAATAAAGAAGATTCACTCAAACGTTGCTTTTCATCACTGGTAAAGACTTTAGCAGCCACAGGGCTCCAGCTCGCGAGGGGATTAGGAAGGGTAGGTCTACAAAAATTATCCGACATCTAATCGCCCGAATATCTTGAGAAATCCTTCACCTGAAAATAGCATAAATAGTCACCGCTAACCAAAATTAAAAACTATTTAAAATACTCAAACGAAATTCTGCTTTTATTACAAACAAAAAAGTATATATATTTTCATATTGGTAGGAATCGATCGAACTACAAACTCTTCACATGCTAGCTAGCTTTGCGTGCGGTATACGAACTGATCTGGCTACTGTCACTTCTCTCTCTCTCTCTACTTTTCCAGTGCATATTTAATACGGTCGAAGTTTCCTAATTCCTAGACTGGGGTTCATCCGAAAATGAGTGAGGGAGGTAAGGTACGTGCATTTACTTGTACAGGCTTATATGGCGAGTTCATCACCGACCTAGGATTTTCACAGGTGGCAGCAAAGGAAATCCACCAGACTAAAAAAAAAAGTTTTCGAAACCGGGCTTTAAGATGATTTCAATAAATCGTGGTGATTTAGCCCATGTGACTAATTGCGTGGGGTTCATTATATATATTGATCATGCACATGTCAAGGAAAGAAAACGGTTTGTACTCACACTACCATGGTTTTACGTGGTTTACGGGTCGATGCTGCAGACCGACGAACGTTGACTGCTTTACGGGCGCCAGCGCGATTTCCTTGTCGTTTGCTTGCAGATTCGGGCCTGCAGAAGATCCGGATTTCTGGTTTGCGTTCACCACGTTCCACGCGGTAATTATCTGGTGTCGGGAATGATCGAAGCGATGGTTACTGCTCCCTGCCTAGCGCGTGGTTGACTTTTGACGAAGAACCTGCACAAAGACACGCACCCAACAACATGCTGGTTTTAGAAAACGCACTACACCGTCCGCAAATTTGTACCTTACCTTTAATCGATAATACCGACACTAACTATGCTCCTATAAACTCGGAGCCACTAACTTGCCTTATAGCTTGGCACTGGGGAAGGAAACTATTTTATGGTGAACTGATAAAGGGAAACTCAAGATATTTTAGATTACCTAAAACTACACATCGAGGCGCGGAACAAATTTAAACCACTCCTGCCTCTTCCACGATCAAGAACAAAGTGGATGATCAGATCTTTGGAGTCCTTAGATTGAGCGTGAGTAAAATATTCCCTTCCGGAACTACGTAATTAATTACGAAGTTTTCCGAATCTCTCCTGCAAACGATTTCAATTTCCCCCGAATGTTCCCAGGGCATTGACCTCCTAACAAAGAAGTTTGAGTCAGTCCGAACGATCCCTTTTAAAACCCAGAAAAAGACATATTCTTCTCCTTATATCGCATTATCAAGTTTATAAGCTAATAAAAAGAAACCTACTTCAAACGCCCGCGGGTGACGCCCGCGTCGCGACCACCCGTCGAACGTAACTCAGTTCCAACCAGTCAACCAGGTCCGGCGTGAGAGTGCGTACTATAATATTCATTGGTACTCGAATGGCGCTCTCGAGAGAATTTTTTTAGAATTGTATGCAATACTGAGAGTTGACCATCAACGCGAGGAGCCATACAATACATAATTTATTCGGTAATGCTACAGCGTAGCTTGCTAGAGGTAGGTTATTGCTAGACAGCAAGACAAAAAGTGCCATAAAACGATTCAAAGCTTCAATTGGTATGCTCTGATCTTGTGTCATACGAGTTCGGATGAAAATCCATGTTATGTCGTTTCGACTGAGAAATTGACATCAACCCCAGGGTAAATTTTGAGTGGTTAGGATTAATTTCTAATTTATATAAGACGGACTCGATTGATAATGAGAAAAAGTTTATCGCTTCAACCAAAATCGCAGAATGGTAGAGAAACTTTACGCTATAAAAATAACTGCTTGCATACAAAACTTGAACACAAGCTTTTCGAAGAGAATCTTTAATATCAAAATCCGTATCGCAAGTATGGTCGAAGATATAATCTCAAGTAACAGTTCGAATGCCTTATGGTTTTGATTCTTATTTATAGGAGTTTTGTAATTGATTTTTCAATCACTACCTGTTTTATGACATCTATGATAAGTGTCTCTTTTGAGAAGCAATATCACAGTTTTTAAAGCTTCTTCAAAACCATTTACCTAGACTAACAACTTGGCTGAAAATAAAACAATTTGCACTAGAATAAAACCATGCAAACCCTCTTAATATTGCTTTCAAAAATTTTCTTTGAAACATTATTGTCAGTTAAATTCTTTCATAAATCTAGTTTTGTGTGTGTGTGTGCGTGTTCATTGGATGACAGTTTCACTCAGAGCAATTTTGAGGGTTCTAAAGTACATTTATGACATATTTGTTGTGGCCTATTTGATTTTTTGCATCTTACGTTAAGTGTAATTTGCATTAAAGGAAATTTCATGGCTGCCATTATGATGTTTTTTGCCGTAGCTTTTATTGACATCAAATAAACTTCGAAATGCAAAAAAGAAGGAAATATGATGGACTTTCATGATTCATTTTCAGGACGTATGCACAAGTTTAACGCCTCGAAATAGTTTTATACAAAAATGACGATGAATCACAGAAAATAATGTACATAAAATATGGAGACTTTCGCAACAACCGCATTTATTTCAAGGCGATTAGTTATAATTTAAAATTTTTTCCATACATTCACGATAAAAATAAAACCACATGAAATTTCTACGTTCGGAAAAAGCCTCAAACTCGTAAATAAAATCTAATATATTCTTACTGATTGCATTCAAAGCAGACATGACAAACACATAGTCAAGAAAAATATGATCAAAAAGAAAGTTTATTCATAGCGGAATTCATTCCATCTGAATAAATTAAATATTGATTGTAAAGCTGGTTTCAAAATTTTCTTGAATTTGTAGTTTTAACGCAGGTTTATGCTGATTCTTCACTTTGCTTTATAAACCTTATGAAGAATGGTCCACTTGGCAGGAACATGTTCTTATAGAGGTTTTCAGTAGGCTTTCGTGGAGTTTAAAGTTTTAATGCAAGATTTATTATGTAGCATTGAAGACAGCTACAAGTGTTTATTAATAATAAAAATGTTACTTGGGATTGCATACATTTGGGATATTGGTGTAATTTCGTCGGCTATAAAACAAACAATGTTCGGTGTTGGTTCCTAATCAAGATAAACCTAGGCAGACTCTCGTGCAATTCCGAATTCAAAAGTGTGACGATTGATTGAACTTTTTGATAGTAGATCATTAGAAATTTTGGAACCCACATCAATGGCTCGAACAACCACATGGGGCTAATCCTTGATCCTTCTCATTCGGATTACTGAAATTTATATTGAAAACTCAAATTAAAATCATTAAGACTATTACGATTAAAAATTGTGTACTTCTTTGGCATTAAAAATCCGTACTCTTCGCTATACGAGGCTGGTTGTCAATTTTAAAAATACGCAAAACTCACCGCGTAACCTTTTTCTGTCACAATTTTGAATTCTTACAAATCAGTTATTTGTTGATGGATTTATATAATTTAACAATCAATCGATTTGGAAGCATTTAACTTAAACTTATGAGGTAACGTCGTTTAAGTATTTCAATTGAATACCATTGAAAAATTTGGTTTGAATTGACCTATGTTTTCACGAGCCAACCACAGTCGCAGTGAATGATGTCATCCTCTCGTCCGATTTGCGAAGTATGACCTACCGAACAAAGGGGAATCTATAAATATATGCCCGAATACAATTCTGCTTTAGTTAACCCTTTGGCTGTTTGGCGAGGTTCTGGTGTAGGTCGGTGAAGAGCGTTTGAGTCACATCGATTCGTTCGATTTGTCTCATTTGCAATGTCACGATTCATACGAAATCTTCAATATTGTGCGTTTGAAAATGTTTTAATTTGTCAACGGATTGAGTGCATACTGAGATCTTCATTTGCATACGAACAACACGGTGGCGCGTAAATGGATTCCGATTTGAACAAGTTGTTGTCCCACCAGCAATAAAACGCTTCAAAAGATTTGTTACACAGACACACATATATAAAGACTGTCCCAGAAAGTATGGACGCACTTTGATTTCGCTGTAAATAATTCACAAATGTAAGATATTCAAATTTTATTCGATATACTGATAATATTAGACTACATCAACAGAATATTATTCTCAACATTTGCTACTAAGCCATTGTAGACTAGCTGGCGCACCTTCTTGCGAACGTTCCTCATTAAATTCCGTACAGACTTCTTGGCGACACGTTTTGACAATTTTTTCCAATCTTTTTCGAACTGTTGAATGGTTTCGGCTGCCGAGACATGTTTCCTAAGATGTGCCTTCGTTAATGCCCAATATTCCTCAATTCGTCGAAGTTGTGGGCAATTTGGTGGATTCATGTCTTTTGGGACGAAAGTGACATTTTTGGTAGTGTACCATTCTACCGTTGATTTCGAGTAGTGGCAAGAAGCAAGATCTGGCCAGAAGACTACAGGATCCTTGTGGCTTCGAATCATGGGTAGAAGTCGTTTTTGTAAACATGCCTTGATGTATATTTCGCTGTTCATTGAAGCAGTGGTGATGAAGGGTTTCGAAATCTTACCACAGCTATATATTGCTTGCCAGACCATAGCTTTCTTACCAAATTTTTCGACTTCAATCGATGTCTCGGACTGGTTTAACACTTGCCCTTCTCGAACCGTATAATATTGTGGTCCCGGCAAGGATTTGTAATCGAGTTTCATGTAGGTTTCGTCGTCCATGATTTTGCAGTTCAAATTTCCCGCAAGAATCGTATTGTACAGCTTTCGAACCCTCGGCCTGATCAATGCTTCTTGCTTCGGACTACGTTTTGGTTGTTTCTGCTTCTCATAGGTTCGAAGATTTAAACGTTCTTTAGCACGAAGAACATTTGACTTCGAAGTGCCCACTTTTTTGGCCACATCCCGAACTAAAACCTCCTTCTTTTGCTCGAACTCCTTCAGTATACGTTTATCCAACTTAGCCGGGGTTAGCAGGACCTTTTTTCCGACCCGTTTTCGGTTCATCCTCAAAGGTGTTATCCTCACCGAACTTCCTGATTGCATTTTCCACGGCTTTTTCACTTACTCCTTCCATTTTTACTATCTTTCTCAGTGACAGTCCGCGTTCTGTGCACCATTTGTACAAAATTTTTCGACCTTGTTCTACTGACGGTCCACGCATTTCGAAACAAACTAATGAAAACGAATAAACAACTGCACCAGTGGTTAGAGAAGAGTGTAAAAAACAGGACGCAGCCAGCGGGTACTGGTGCCGGTTTTTTCATTTTCTAAGGGTACGGATAGGGATTCGGTTTTTATTTCGGGTTTCGGGATTCCGACACAGAAAAAAATTATGAATTTTACAGGTGAAATAGTTCTACAAACGATACAATTCATAACAACCTAATTAGCCAAATGATGGAAAATCCCATTCGTGCTGAATTTTACAGACTCATAGTATAATTTGTACTCGGCTTCCAAGTGCCGCTGTATGAGTTTAAATGTATCAATTATTCATTAAGTAGATATGTGCTTATGTGGCTCAGTCGATTAACGGATATGCTTTGTGATCTAATGTTTCTCGGTTCATGTCGCACTGTTGCTATCTATCTTTTGTTTCTTTTTTAATTTTCATTCGATTTCAAGTCACGTAATTTTCAAATCAAATATTTTTACATGTTCTTGAATACAAATTTGTGTGAAATACGACACTCCCTTTATGTGCATCAAATCACAAGATTTTTTCGAACTGTGGACTTACAATAAGAATATTGTTATTGTTTTAAATAATACTAATATTACCATTGTTATCCGCACGAAATATCAGGTGGGTAATTACCCACCTTTGGAATTTTCGGGTGGGTAGTACTACCCACCGTATCCAGCTCTTTCACCGGTCCTGGTGGTATGTATGTGTTCATAGATTGCAATGTGTATGAACTCAATATTTCTGTTTCTCCTGTCCATTGTTTCAGAAAGGGGAATGGAATCATGTCCTCTTTATCACCTCTGGGAGTCGCAAATAACGTGGACATCATCGTTTAAAGTCTGCACACCTAGTAATTTGATTGCATGTTAAATGTAGCTCTCACTTAGATCGCGTTGTACTTTCTATGACATTCGTTACTTTCACTCAGTTCCTTACTAATACTACACTTACTCATCAATCATCTTTGATATCCCACAACGGGGATACAAAAAACTACAAGAAAAAATCGACACAGATAGAAACAATCAGAGCAGATTAGTAAAGTTAGTTAAAGTTAGATCCATATATTCGCAAAACTATGTCCCAATACGGAGAGATTCTCTCTATCGAAAAAGAAAAGTGGAAGAATTTTCCCCCGGTATTCTAAATGGCGTACGTTTTTTACGCATGCGCTCGAAGAGGCCTATACCTTCTTATGTAACTTTCGGTTAGGATACAAGAATTCCGTGCAAATCACTTGCTACCTATGACAATCAGATGGCCACATGTCAATATTGCCAAAAAGCTGTTCACTACGGTAAGCCATGTGATAAACTGGACAAGAAGACAACTACACCAAAGGACAACGGTGCTTCCTTCACATCAACCCCAAGCAACCCCAGTACACCTGTGACAGCCACCAACAACAATGAAGCATTCCCTTCAACGAATCCATCATCATCCCCTATAAAACAATTGCAACCAATGTACAACAATGTGCAACTAGCAACGAAAAGAAGACGGAAATCGACAACAATACCATCGATGCGGCAATGGATGACGTGACGAACCACGAACAAAGTGCCCCTCAATCCTCGCAAAAGGGAAATGGAAGCTCCTCTCCCCTTAGAAAAAGGGTGACAACGAGATCCAACTCAAAAAATAAAATTTATTTAAAAAATCGGCTCAATCAGCCACGTAAAGCTTGTACGCAAATAGGCCTGAATAAAAATATCTTTTAAATAAAAAAATCCTAGAAAAAATCACACACGGTAACACAAGACTGATAGCAGAAACTTTTCACATTAAAATTAGAGGGGACGAAAATGTAACAAACATACAGCGTGACTCTATAACTTTTAGATCAGCATACAACTCTATTATTAGGAAACTGAAATGACAGACAGATATTTTGAATCCAACGATAAACAAACGAAGTAATTGTATGGAAAAGTCGACCGAAGAAATCGCAGACCACTTTATCGTGAGTTTATCGTAGATAAAACGACGAGCAATTAAAAAAATATATGAAAATCGGTTGAAAAATAACTTGAAAACGGATGGACGGATTTACATGAATCTTTTTTTGTTTGATTAGTTTCTACCCCACCGGGTTCTTACATCAAAAAAATTAGGAAAATTTGTGTGGAGAGTTCACATGCATACTTGATTCATGTTATTTGTCATTTCGAGTCACGTGCTTAATTGGATATCACAATTATTGCTTGCCAAATGACTCAATAACGGAATGCCTATGACTGTTCTAGAAAACCGCTGTAGGCAGGAGAAAAAGTTCTGATATCGTTTACCAGTTGATGGATTGTGTGTAATGGAGTTAGATAAATAATACTGGTCATCGTGAGCGCGAGTTTAACAAATCAGAGAATTTTTCTTTACAGAAGTATTTCACATTTTCACATTAATTTTTGGTGATATTTCTTCTTTGGGCTAAAAACGAATGTGTGTCGAATTCCGTTAGCTGTAGGTGAAGTAATCAGACAAATAATTGAGAGAAACGTTAATCACTTAGTCGTTTGACAATTCTGCTGTCCGAAAACATAAATTCGAACAAATAATTTTTGGGAGAGACGAAGTTCGACGGGTCAGCTAGTACTTCTATAAACGGAACAAAAAAAAACTCCTAAAGATGTAATTTGTTCCTGTTTTAAAAGGCACTAATGTTTAACATATAAATATTAGGAGAAAAGATCGAGGTTCATTTTTAAAAATCAGTATCGAGTCGAATCGGTTTATCCGAGTCAAATTCATGATTTGTAATACCACAAACGTGCCCAAAGTTTCATCCATATCGGATCATGTGAAATCTATTACTGGAATTGCTCTTAATCTCTACAACAAAGTACCGATAAATATAAACATATGAAATTAAAATTTCTCCACTAGGTGTAATGCACACTAGAAATAGGGTTTTGCAAACATGTAAACGAAAGCAATTCCGATAATTTCCTGCCTGGCCGCACGCCAATCTATCGGCTGATGAAGCGTGCTCGATCTCACCGAACCGCGCACTTCGTTCTCCTCTTCTCAATTCAACTCCTGTCGAACTGGAACGAAAGACTTAAGATATTTGTTTCGATTTTATGAAATCCGATCTTCACTCTCATAATCCGTTTAGAAAAATAAGGCATTCCGATCTTCACCGATGACGACGGCGACGGCGGGGGCGGCAGCAGCGGAGGTGGCCAAATATGGGAACGCGCGTCCAATCGGCCCTGGCCCGAGTGTCGGTTATTCAGTCACGACTTTGCATAGTCACTTTTGTCGGTCTCTTCCCAGCACGGACTAGAAAGGGAGATGACCGCTTCCATTTTTGGGACCAATACCGGATCTATGTATTTGCGTTTGTATGCGCCAAAGTCGATAATTTTGACACATTGTGGCGGGGCTTGACAAGATAATTATCAGACACAGTGAGAGCGCGCAGATTTTTCCATCGTTTTCTTCGCAGCCACGCCACAGCAAATCTTAAAGCAAAACTGAATGAAGCTGTCTCACGATCGGATGGCCAATTTCGGAGACCGCCTAGGAGTGCGACCGCCATCGGGTTGTTTTGATTTGAATATCTCTCTATTAGTTCGGTGCAGCGGACCGCTCGCGTCAATTCCAAAACTCATCACGATAAATTTCTGTTATTTATGATAACTGCCCTCTTGTCTCCCGTCGCAACGGCTCACGGCTTGCTTTATATCTTCTGAATCACGTTTCATTTTTTTTTTGTTATTCCAAGCTTTTTGTTGTTGTTGTTATTATTGCGGTTGCTGTTATTGTAAGAAGTCCATTGTGCATGGTATCGAATCGATATTGTAGCAGAATCTATTATTTTTCAATTCTGTTCCACTCACTCAACTCAAGTCATTTCACAGTTTTCGGTTTCGACAGGCTCTTCAGCTGAAATGCGCTGATTCAACACTCTTTTCTGTATCGGTTAACCGGGTCTATCGAAATGTTATTTTTTGTGGTTGGTCCAAAATGTTCTATTGTGAAGATTGCCATTCGTCACTTGACGGCGTCGTTTCTCCGGAATATTGAATAGAATCAACATCGCGTTGATGGATGTCCTATTGGAAGCAGCGTTGGAATGCTCTATCAAATAAGCTGTGCTCACGACAGTTGAAATATTTAAAGAAAGTTGTCAATTATTTATTTATTTATTTGATTGAATGCGAACCAGCTTAAAAGCTATTGGTTTTATAAGCATTTAAAACCTGTAATAAACTAAAATCATCATCAAGATGCATTGAATAATGTATCATAATGAATTACCAGAACAAAGCAGAGATCGGCAAACTTTTCTTTGGTTCACGCTATCAAGCTATTTCACCTAATGAATCCACACCGTTCGGGTATCAAAATAGCCTCCATCCTTCCGTTATGATCCAAATCATTCCGTTTCATCGTACAACAGCACGCAAAATTCAAATCACCTTCGACATTAGCCCCCGGCTTCCGTCAGAAATAGGCTTTTCAAATCACTTCACTGCCCACCAGAAAAAAAGGATCGGATCTGTGTGGTCTTCTCACTCTTTATTTGATAAGGTAATTGAATATAACAGGTATAATTTGATGGGCTTGCTCTGTATGCTTATCACCGGGGTATTATCGCCCCCTCCGCAACAGAAGCTTTGCGATCATCATCACTCTTTCCATGCATAACCAAACAATGCATGGCGAACGGGGCCAGGCCACACCACCGCCTATCAGTTTCATCATCATCATCACCATCACTATCATGTCGGTTTTTGGACCATTAGCTCTAGAGCAACGGCAGACCTGACAGGTATCCGAAAAATCACCCTACAGTCAGCATTAATTCTGCATGGTTCCATTATCTGCGAGTGTGTTTGCAAAGATTTTAGCCCGAAAATGTTAGGTTATGTTTCCGCTAAACGCAGTAGGCGCTGACTGATTGATAGTACTGACAATGGGTCGACTGTACCAGATTTGATGTGTGGAGTCGCTCCAATCCGGACAGTCCATCAAAATCCTGGTGGTTTTGTTTGTATGGACTCTTATCAAGATATGATTATGTAATATATATGTTCTCGTTCATTGAGTCCTGCTTATTGGGGCTGTTCGGCTGTAGGCCGGGCTCAGATCAGATAGTAGTCATTCATGTGTTGGTTTTTTGAGAAACGATTGCATTGTTCAAGAAGGATGGCCACTCTGATGGGGTTATGATAGCTGAACGGGTTGGGAATCTGGTCGACGAGTCCAGACCGTACGTAGTGTAGGGAAAGAATGAAGCCAAACACGGTCATTTGGAAACCAAATATAATTAGAGTGCCTGAGTTTCGTGATGGATGGATCGCATCCTAGCCTTATCTACCTAATGGTGTAGTTGTGACTCATATCAGAACATTGAATTATTTATTTTCGATTTGTTTGAGAAACATTCCCACCATATCTATAGTAAAGCATTTTTCTGCACATTCGACTCAAGACTGATTTATAAAAAGGGTGTATGTATTGTTGCATGCCCTTTCTTGAAATCATTGTTCCTGTGAAACTGTCGATTTCATTAAAATTGTTTCCAAGAAGGAAGTTATAAGAAGTGGGTACTCTAAAACACAATACACCGAAAAGAAAACCCGGTTCGGTGATTTGCCGAGAATTAAAAAAAATAGCTGAAAAAATTAAATTTAAAAACAAATTCATTCAATAGTTGATTTTTTGCTTGATGAAAATGATGCTGATTTTATTAGTGCCTAAAATGATTCTACAGTTCAAGTGCAATGAGATCACTTCTGGAAGTAGCCAATCTGGGAAACGACGCCACCGCCTAGCACACAGTGTGCTTTTTTTTATAAAATATAATTTTCATACAGGCTTATTTACGTACAAGCTTTACGTGGCCGATTAAGCTGTTTTTAGCTAAATTTTTTTTTGTATTGGCACTCGTTGTCACCCTTTTTCTAGGGGGAGAGGAGCTTCCATTTTCCTCCTGCGAGGATTGACGGGCAGTTTGTTCGTGGTTCGTCTCGTCATCCATTGCCGTGGTATTGTTGTTGATTTCATTGCTAGTTGCTGTGAATGCACGTTGTTGTACATTGTTTGCAGTTGCTGGTTGGTTGGATGGTAAGTTGTTAACTGCAGCTGGTGTACTTTGTTCTATAGGGGATAAGTTGGATGGTTTCGTTGCTTCACTGTTGTTGGTGACTGTCATAGGTGTACTGGGGTTGCTTGGGGTTGGTGTGAAGGAAGCACCGTTGTCCTTACCGAAAGTCACATAAGAAGGCATAGGCCTCTTCAAGCGTATGCATAACAAACGTACGCCATTTAGAATAGCGGAGAAAAACGACAAGGATCAGCCCCATGCACAGTGGTTTGAATCGACAAAAACGTGAACTCAATTCTCTAGCTGCTAAACCGTTGATCCGATATACATAGTTCCTTTGGAGAACTCATTCACAAAAATATACCTCGTGATTTGATCACAATAAAAATGTGCAAAGCCTACTAAGCTAAAAGTTCATTTCAACAATTTTATTCCCCTAAGAGATAGAAAAATGATGTCTTCTACAAAGTTTTAGAACTTCCAACGAGAAAAAACTTTGCCGAAGAAGCTAAAGGTCTGACGCATATAGTTTCGGATATATGAAGCATTTTCTTTCCAAACCACTTTAAATCAATTTTTTGTGCATAACTTTTTTCGCAATAACTTTCAGTGTCTACTACGTTCGACACAATTACTAAAAACGTTAAATTACATATTTTCGTTGAAGACTGTGTACGGTTTGGCTTTTTCCCTAAAAAGTTATTTAACATTTAAACTTTTATATACACTAACTTTAACTACTAATAGGAAGCAGGGTCGCAGACCAAAAAGCACATACATATACTTTTTGGAAAGCTTAAATCAAGTAATATAAAGGTACGAAGTGTGTAGGGTGGCCTTTTTAAATTGTGTGAATGAGACGACAAAATATTGAGAGCTTTTTTGACCATTTTCTTAGGAAAACTTACATTAATAAAATTGTTTATCTTCATATCATGCGTTTTTTGGTGATATCAACCGATAAGTTACCTTTAGGCAAAAACTTTTGCAAGAAATTGTAGTCCAAGTATAAAAAATAGAGCATTCGTTTCAATACTTTTTCTTACTAAAACGACTATTTTTGGTTTATTAAAAAGAGCTTTGCAGGAAATGTTAATACATTGGAATCGGTCGTTAGTGTAGCTTTGGTGCAATGGTGTAATGATTGAATATATTGAATTGTATGCAATTGATCAAACTAAAGAAGCATGTTAACGTGCTCATTAAATTTCGACAAGTTTTACTTAAGTTCTTTTAATAGAATATTCCTTACCCGTTCATTTAATTCCAATCCAATTCATTTAAAGCATGATATCTTACACCACTACCAGTACGCCAAAAAACATCGTTTAAATTCAAGTCTTCTGAGATTAATTTTTATGTGTTGAAATGTGTAAGTGTAGCCTGCTTGAAAGGCTGAATCCTTTTTGTAAAATCATGTAGTTCAACGAAATACGTTCTTATGAATTAAGCCATACACTGGAAAAAAAGTAATGAAATTCACATGATTCCTAAATAAATAGTACTATGAAATGGACATCAGTTGAATAAAAAATTCGATTCAAAACCATCCTCGATGTAAAACTAAATTGGAATACATTGATTTCAATGAATATGACCGTTTATTTATATTGACGCTTAGTTTTACTTTTAATGTATATTGAAAAATGAAGCACAGTGAAGTAACTTTATATTAAATTTCTGCTCCAAATATGCACTGTTGGTGTTGGTGGTGAGAGCAGCGCTGCATATTATTTTTAAGAACACAAAAGAGTTGGTTGATAATAAAAATGCTGGAGCATTTGGTCGATGATAATATTACGATAAAATGCGTGAGTGGTTCAACGTTACATACGTTACATTCCAATGTATTAACATTTCCGGCAAAGCTCTTTTTATTAAAACAAAAATAGTCGTTTTCGTAAAAAAAAGCGTTAAAACGACTGCTCTATTTTTTATACCTGGACTGCAATTTCTTGCAAAAGTTTTTGCCTAAAGGTAACTTATCGGTTGATATCACCAAAAAACGCATGATATGAAGATAAACAATTTTATTAATGTACGTTTTTCCTAAGAAAATTGTCAAAATAGCACTCTAGATTTTGTTCTCTCATTCACTCATTTTGAAAAGGCCACGCTACACACTTCGTAACTTTATATTACCCGATTTAAACTTTCCAAAAAGTATATGTACATATGTGCCATTTGGTCTGCGACCCTGCTTCCTATTAGTAGTTAAAGTTAGTGTATATAAAAATTTAAATGTTAAATAACTTTTTGAGCTTGAGCTTGAGCTTGAGCGACCACCCCTGGTTGCTACTCCGTTACTGATCGGAATTAACAGAAATTGTACAGGGAGTTTTTAGATGATCCGATCTGGGACTGGTAAATCATCCTTCAATGTACATTTTCTGGTAATCCCAGAAATCATTGATCAGTACCGGCGCCGGCCAGGCCCGAACGTAGATCGTCTAAGGAATGGGAAGGGATGTTAGTCCAACACTTGTTGTTACTAGAGGCCGTATATACTACTGCGCACTCCACAAGTGTCACGGGAGGAGGATATTTGTTAGTAAAAATTTCAGTATTGGTATTATTCGCGCGCGACTCAGTATGTTCCGGTTTCAAGATGCTCGGATGCACCACTAAACTCACTGACTTCCCGAGTGAACGTTTCAACAATATTCTATATTGAAGTCCCGGAAAGTCTTGATTCACAGATCTTATTCGAGGAAACTGAAGAAAAATTTTCGATACTATCGCGTAAAGAATAAAAACTTCTCTATTTTTTTTATAAATAAATCTACTGTATCACAAAATAAACGAGCGAATAGGATGTAGACAAAAAAGTTGATTCATTGCATTGAATTATTCTAAACAGTTATTATAAAATCATTTTTAATAACCAAACAAAGGTCAACAGATTTCACACGCATCTTGATTCTTTATTATTTCCGCTTCATTATTTCAATTATTTATTAAAATTATTTATTGGTTATATTGGTTGATCTGGGCAGCCGGCTACCGAGAAAAATATTAATTTACTGTTTGAAATATTAATATCAAGTGTTTTTACTATGTATTCAATATACCGATATATGTTATCTCTGTTATTAACTTTATAATATAAACGGATTTGCGCAATGGTCGATTTTTATCATTCATTTTATAATCTTGAAAGACGATCAATAACATAGAAGAAGAAATCATTCCCAATAAAAATTTTCTTCGAAGCTAGACGGAAATTGATAAGTTGAATAAAGAGATCATTTATTAAAATAGAGTAATTAGAAGTGAAACATTGAAAATATCTGATAACTGAAAGGAAAAAGAAACTCCTGCAATTGTCGCCTTTTACGACATGGAAGCAGGAACCCAGTGGATCTATTCTTGGTTCATTTTTTTCCGCCGGATTCCACACGGCATCTAGGCTGGTACTGTCCGGAGAGAGCTAATAGGTACTATCAATCTCCTAGTGGACCCCAGCCCCTATTTAAATGTTAAATAACTTTTTAAGGAAAACGCCAAACCGTGCACAGTCTTCAACAAAAATGTGTAATTTTACGTTTTTAGTAATTGTCTAGAACATAGTAGACACTCAAAGTTATTGCGAAAAAAGTTATGTACAAAAAATTGATTTTAAGTGGTTTGGAAAGAAAATGCTTCATATATCCGAAACTATATGCGTCAGACCTTTAGCTTCTTCGGCAAAGTTTTTTCTCGTTGGAAGTTCTAAAACTTTGTAGAAGACATCATTTTTCTATCTCTTAATGGAATTAAGTTGTTGAAATGAACTTTTATCTTAGTAGGCTTTGCACATATTTTATTGTGATCAAATCACGAGGTATATTTTTGTGAATGAGTTCTCCAAAGAAACTATGTATATCGGATCAACGGTTTAGCAGCTAGGGAATTAAGTTCACGTTTTTGTCGATCAAACCACTGTGCCATGGGGTTGTTCGAGCCATTGATGTGGAACAAGGCAACCAAACTTTCTAATGATCTACAATCAAACAGTTCAATCAATCGTCACACTTTTGAATCTGCAATTGCACGGGAGTCTGCTTAGATTGATCTTGATTAGGAATCTATACCGAACACTGTTTGTTTTATACCCGACGAAATTACACCAATATCATCAATGTGCAATTATATCTTTGTACATACTTGCGATTCGATTTTGATATTTAAGCTTCTCTTCGACAAGCTTGTGTTCAAGTTTTGTATGTTTCTCTACCATTTTGCGATGAACTTTTCTTCATTATCAATCTAGTTCGTCCTATATAAATTAGTAGTTAATCTGAAGCACTCAAAATTTACCATGAGAAGTTGTCAATTTATCAGGCGAAATGACATAACATGGAATTTCATCCGAGCTAGCATGACACAAGATCAGAGCATACAAATCAAAGCTTCAAATCGTTTTACGGCACTTTTTGTCTTGATGTCTAGCAACAACCTACCTCTAGCTTGCTACGCGTAGGACTGAAACGTTAGCTATAATTTCGCTTCTATTAATAGATTCGCGTGCTTCCAGCAGCTTCGCCAATCAGAGCGGTGCTTTCCGTTTGATATATCGCGTACTTCTTCAAAACCGTCGTCTATGGCAGGGAAGTCCGATATAGCGGAGATTTTTAGCAGACAAAATAGGACACTGCTCGCTACTAATTAAAATTTCAATCATTTATAATTGAAAACACGTGGCTTGATACATTCAAATCGAATCGTAGAAATACTTCCAATCAAATAATGAAATAATATTAATAATTTTTTTCCCTCTATGGGCTGCTCTCTCCGAGGTGGGTGGTTACAACGATCCGCACTTTCCATACCAGACGAACTAGGCTATGGTGCCCAAATGAACACCAGTAACGAAGGAGGAAACCCTCCAACATGTAACCCAAGCGACAGATTCCTTTACTGTTATCAATTTGCAAAGATACGAATATCTTCTATTGCAAGTTCACCAGAGAATTTGTCACTTGGGCAGGAAATGTGCTTCACTTGGTAACCAGTCAATCATTGAGTCGTGCGTCTGTATCGTATTGGTATTTTGTCATCCTACCAACTGCTTCTGTGTCTTAAATGTCCTCGTCGATGAAACTTTGGAAAATTTCGCATTGTATCCGCTTCGGTCTTGGCCCTGCTTTCCTATATAGTCTTCTATGTCTGAAGCGATACTTACGATTATTACTTTGAAATTACCTAATCAATGCAGATATGTTTGGTCTACTTACGCTATCCAATCTAATCTATTCTAATTGTTTCTATCTTTGTCGATGTTACGTGACGTTTCCTTTTGCTCCATTGCATTGCTTTTTACTATACCGGAGACACCTGTTAATATTACAAGCTAGTAGATTATCCAGAATAAAGGAATAATAATAAGATTGATAATAATAATAATTACAATAATAATAATAATAATATTAATAATAATAAAAGTGATAGTAAAAATCGTAAGGCATTTTACTTACCAAAAGCTAGGTAATTTTATAAAAAACCTATTATTCTTCATTTTCTTGAGAACATTCTAGGGTCTGCTTCTTGGTCTTAAATCTTCGATGATAATCCTTTGTTTCAGCAGGCTCGGTTTTCGTTAAGAACATAAAATAAAATAAAATAAAATCAGCTGTTTAAGCTTATTAAATCATTTAACGTAAGGATGCGCATTTAACACTAGATTGCCCAGGAAAGTCACAATATGTAAACAATGGATGGATTGCTTAAAATTCTATGGATCCATTCTATTTTTAATTCATTATTTAACGATATATGCACTAAGGCACACTGCACTAGCTTTTATCTGTCACAGTTTTTTATTGACTTTCTCTCTTCCAATCATTTTGACTGCTTTCGAGCAATTTAGGTCTATACTAAGTTTTGGGCCTTTTAGTGTTGAGCACGCATCCAGGAAACAAGAACTACATGTATTTCGTGAAGAAATACTAGGTGCGATTGGATGAAATCGTCCACGTGAACCGTTCTCTTCCAGAAACACACATCTCACACTCTTAGTTAGAACGTGACATCTGTGTCCAAGTTGGAGAAATCTAAGAACATTCAAAATTTTCTCGATTTGAGAGTGTATTTATACCCGATCAATCAGCCGCGCTGTTATTGCAACTTGTTAACACCGAACCGGATGGTGACCAACTCCAGGGTTAAGAATGCTCGAAACCACCTAATGACCTATTGTCAACTTCAAGCAGTATTAGTCCTGTCCACTCCGAAATCGATCCAGATAACATAACAATTTTCATCTTTTTACTTTTATAAGCGAACGATCGATCGATTTCGGTATGGTCCGACTTTGTCAATACGAAGTATAAATTGACTCCCACCCCCATCCGCCAAAGGGGGGTACGCGCCCTGTAGCTCATCATCCAAAGCCTAGGGAAATAATAATAATAATTGATACAGAATATAGTGAGCTGTAAGTGTTTAAAACCTGACCACATTTCTACGAGTATTTTTCCTTGAGTTTCTGATTTTCATAGAAAATAAAGATGTGTTCCACATCAAAAGTTCTTCAACTTTTCTTTTTTGATAGAGAGAATCTCTCCGTATTGGGACATAAGGAGTGTAACGAAAAGTAGTTAGCAACATTGATTATTGAATAAAAAAGCGAAAAAAAAACATATTTTGACATTAGTTTTCGATATATTGTAGAAAAATTACATTTTTATGCATTTCACTGATTATATTGAAGAAAATCCAAGTTTCTGTGGAACGCTCGCACTTTGGACTTGACATTCTTCATTAAATTCTGCACAG
Source organism: Malaya genurostris (assembly GCF_030247185.1). Taxonomy (NCBI): domain Eukaryota; kingdom Metazoa; phylum Arthropoda; class Insecta; order Diptera; family Culicidae; genus Malaya; species Malaya genurostris. The sequence continues at coordinate 336,172,277 of NC_080571.1, read as the reverse complement.
TTACTTTTGTGACCTTCCTGGTGGTAGCTGTCCAGTTTTTTTTAACTCCTGCATGTTTTGGGACACTGTACCTTCCTTCCGAAAGTGCCGCTTGACCATTGCCCAATACATTTCAATTGGCCGAAGATCCGTGCAGTTCGGTGGGTTGATATCCTTTTCCACAAATTGTACATTATTTTTGACAACCACTGTAGAACGGAGTTGGCGTAGTGGGCTGAAGCCAAATCCGGCCAGAAGAGAGGAGGAGCCTTATGCTTTCTGTACAGTGGCAGCATTCTTTTCTTCAAAATTTCTTCCTCGTACACCTTGACGTTAACTGTGCCCTTCGTGAAGAGAATCGACGACCGCAAACCACAGGTGCAAATTGCTTGCCAGACCAACACCTTCTGCCCAAACTTTTCCATCGCCACCGTGGTGTCAGCGTCGTCCAGGTCCTGGTACACCGATTTCGTATAACTTTTTTCAGCACCTTCTGTTTCTTGTACGTTTTCAGGGAGTTCCGAACTTTGATCCGTTGAATCATCCCGATGCTGGTGTTGAACTGCTTGTACTCAACCACTTTTAAGTCCCGGCCGGGCTGGCTGGGACCCGTTTTCCTACCGGATCGGGGCAAATCCTTCATGGAAAGGGTCTTACCGAACTTCTCGATAATATTTTTGACACTGGTGTGGTGCACTTTCTCCTGTTTTGCAATTTCGTTGTACGTGACACAACTTTCTGAGCACCAAGTGTGCAGAATTTTCTTTCGCGTTTCCGGATCTATTCGATTCATCATTGAAACGATAAACCGCACCGAAACCAATCGATTGCGCAGCTGTTATTGACATGTAAACAAACATGTCACCGCAAAACACGCTGCAAAAAATTAAGCCATTTCAGAGTAATAACTGTTTGAATGTTGCTAACTACTTATCGATACACTCCTTAGTTTTGCGAATATAAGGATCGATGACGCTTGAGGGAAGATCATGCACACGCACTTCTATAGCACTATCTTCCATATATACTGGAATGTTGTACTTAATGTTTTCGTACTCCACATAGTGCACATTTTTTTTTTTTCGATTATAGAGGTTTTAACCTTAAGGTCATTCGCCTCTTCGGGCCAGAAAATTTTTCTGACCCTATGTGCGGGGTTGGGAATCGAACCCAGGCAGGCTGCGTGAAAGGCATCGACTTATCCATCACGCTGTACCCGTCCCCTCACATAGTGCACATTGTTATTGTCTTCTGCGAATTGAATTGCATCAAACTCTTTATTAAACTGGATGTAAACAACATTATTTGTCTTATTGCCTTGAAGTAAATGCACACGTTTAATGTCAAGATGCATTTGCTCCTTAAGCAAATCTTCAAGTTCTCGTATCGAAGGTCGAATGTTGCACTGCCTGAAGTCAACAGCAATTGTATTCTTTCGTGTCGGTGGTAGTTTTTGTTCGTTTGGTTCACTCATTTTCGAGGTCGTTCTATTGTTCACAACACAATACTGTTACTTGGTTTCTTTCGTCCCGAACGTAAGCGGTTTTGTTTTATCGACTGACTTGGATGAGATCTGAAAGCGAACTGGACACAGTGTGCTTTGTAAAATTTTGTATAGCGTGCAGGGTTGCCACATTTGAATCTATATTAACTTGACATAACTGTTTGCAAATTGAAAAGGTTCTGGTAGTTTATACCCAAAGAATATTTTTGATTTTATTCATGTTTGAAAAAAAAAGTTTTGGCAGAATCGTCTAGTGATGTTTTTGAAACTATAAGTAATACGAGAAAAGCATTATTACACCACTAGGTGGATTAAAAGAGGTTTAATTGAGTACATAACTTTTTGGACATACGTTTTATTTTGTAATGATTCTCAAATTTCAAGTTTGTACAATTAATAGTTACCGAATTGAACGTTTTGAAGAAATAAACGGTACAATTTAACAAAAATCTGATTAGTTGTCCAAATATCTCGAGAATGGCTACGTATGAGGAAAGGGAGGCAATTGGATGAATTTATTGGGTTCAATTTTTCAACTCATATTCTAGTGTGTAAATGATATTTTAGTATCAAAAATGCTTTACTTTTAACTATACGGGACTGAATGTCAGATAAAAATGCAAAACTAGCCACGAAACCTTTATCTGTCATAATTTTGAATGGTAATGATTCGGTCAACTTTTGATAGATTCATTTATAACGTCGTTGCAGTATTCTCTAAGCATACTATTGGAGAATTAGTTTGGCTCGTCCTATGTTTTCAGGGACCAGCCACAGCATGCCATCATGATGTCATCCTCTTGATTTCTCTCGCACGGGCGACGGTTTCAATCGGTGCTTCCCACCTAGCATTTCATTCAGTACCGTTCCGTTCTGCACAGTATGCATCTTCCCACAAAACTAGCGATCCCCAGAAATAAATTGTTTCCTTCGATTTTTTAGACAATGGAAGCAGGTTTTGAAAGTTCGTGTCCATCGTCATTCAAAAAAGACTTCACCATTTTTTTTTAATTTTGCACATACTTTCTACATGTAAAATACCAGACCTCAACGTTTTTCTTTTCGATTTTAGTGACTGGAGAGGTTTTACAGCTACAAAATGGTGTTTTTTTTTCAAGAAAACTCGCATTTTTGACTTTAAACAATTACCAAAAATTAATAAACCAAAATATTTCCATACTGCTAACTGTCATTCCATGTAGGAACGTTATATAGTTGGAACGAACTAAACAGAATAGTTTGGATGCCGGAACGTTCATGATCGTTGATTCAGGTTCTTGTCATTCGTTTTATTTTCTGCTCACTATCTCGCTTTGGCACTGCATGCACTTTCAACGGTGGAGATGTAACAGAATTTCCATCGATCAATCTAATTTATGTAGACTCTAATGAAGCATTAAACATATTTTCAGCTGGCGGGAGGAAAGTGTTATCATCTTCCCTTTCGTTGGTCGAGTGCTCAGTTAGACAGACTCGCGTTTGCAAAACGGTAATGCACTACTGCCACCGGTTTTGTGTTTGAGAGACGTTTCGTGCATATTTTATGTGTGCTCCGTCCGGAGAACTGCACTAGAGGAACGTCACACGGAATACGAGAACGGGCACACAATCACAAATTTGGCAGTCACTGGAATGCACATTGCACCGCTCGTTTTGTCCAACTGCAACGAAAAAAAAAATTCCAACCCGGAGAGCAGTTTTTCGGCAATATCTTTTTACATCTGGCTGTTGATTTGCTTGTTGTGACTGGGATATTGCATTCCAAGTTTTGCGAATAGTTCGGTTGGAATGGTATCTACGCGAAATCGCTTTCGGAATTGCTATAGCGCAGTCATCATAGATGGGATATATATATATATATATATTTTCGAGTGCTGAATTATGGAAATGGGAAATGGCTTCGTGGGAACAACAATTTTCCAGAGGGAAAGAAAAAAAAAACGATGCAGTTGGATGCTCGGCAAAGCTACTTCCGAACGCTTATAGCAATGTTGTGATTGATGAACTATGAGATGCATCAGCCATTATAAAAATTTTGCACAGTGTTTACTCATCAACATTGTATCTCTTTTTTTTTATTCATCAGAAAACTATTTACCCTAATTAACATTAACAGAGAGAAGAGCAAAAAAAAACTTTCGACACTGATGGAAATTGAGAAACATCCATTAACTAAAAATGTCATGATTATTGATAAAAATTTTGGAACCGAAAAAACATCCGAGCAGGCCAAGGTTGCTGTAGAAGATATTGCTCTGCCGGTTTATCGGACGATGGAAACCTTCTCGTTGTGAAAAATCATCAAAGCAAGCAGAGTAATTACACCAATCTCGGCACGGCACGGCACGGCAAAAACCGAGCGATCCCGTGGACTAGCAAAGTACGCGCGAAAATGACTAAATAGCGGGATACGGTTTAGTATGCGCTCATATTTTATGATAATTTTATGCTCACGAAGCAGTTCACGTTTAGCAGTGTGGAGTGTTTTTATTAATTTCTCTCTAATTCAACAGCTTGTTTAACATATTAATTTTTATCTATTTATTGCGACGGACTGTGCCGGCTCGCGACCGTCCAAGGACGGGTGGATGGGGTTTTCGCCACGCAGTTTTCATGTCCTCGGGCCGTAGTCACTCACGTCACGACGACCCACGACACGCCGATGCCGATCACATAAAATCAGACGAATCGCGCAGGGGCCCAAAGATTCTGCCCCGGTGGAGTTCGTTTTGGTTTTTGTTTTCCGTCTCTCGGCCTTTAATGTCTAGTCATGGGCTTTAGCTGCTCGGTTTCGAAGCCCCGGGTGGTGCCAGTGGGGCGGACGGGAAATTAATGGTGTTAGTTTATGACTTGATTGCTGGGGCCCATTTGTTACTGGCGCGTTCACCGTCGCCCGTGTGGGTGTTGGGGATTTTTAATGATTTAATTACAGGTGGAAGCGGAACCAACTGGGCTGACAGGTTCGGATTCCGTTTATTACTGTGCGGATTAAATTTCACCGCTCGCCTGGAATTTCGCGACAACGAAGTGATTTTCGTATGCGTTCGGTGTGTTGAATTTTTTTTTGTTCGTTATAAACATCTCTTAATTACTGTTATTCATGTCGGTGACGTGTTCGTTTGAATATGTTGATCGTTAAATTCACATTACCGTCATGAGAGTAACGGGAAAAGTAATGACAGTGTGGAAATACTTTTTAATCTCTATTTCGTGGAGTGCAATGATAGGGTTTCAGTTTTTAGATACTCGAACCTCATACCTTCTTCAAAAGGTTGAAATGAAATTCGACAGACTTGGACTGAAAATTACGTTTGCTTGATTTAGATTTTCAATTTAGTGTCAGTAGGATCGTAACTCCAGCCATGTTTTTACTATTGTTCATGATTTCTTTTTTATTCATGAACAATAGTAACTTCGCCTCGAACAGTCATCGGGCGCGGATCGCTTTTTCGAGCGCTCCGCAAGTAATAATTTATTTATTTAATTTTTCGCACGCGTAGTCAAACATCGCGCGCGGGCTTTTTAATAGTCTTAGTGCAATCAAATTTAGTGAAATTTAAGAAAAAATGAAGTGTGGAGTGAAATCTTGCTCTAACATTGACGACCGCTTCCTATGGAAGTACGAACATTGCGACAAGGCTTACCACGCCGCTTGCATTGGAGTACAACGACATCAGGAACATTTAATCTTGACATTTATGGTTCCAGTGTGTGCTGACTGCCAGCATTTAATAAGAACAGAAGCAGATACTCTGAAGCTGCTACATCAACAGGAGCTGCTTTTAAAGTATACTATATCACAAACAGAGGCGTTCCACCGGACCGCATCTGACGTCAAAAGTCACTATTTTGAAATTTTCGATAGTGTCGAGCGCATAGTGATTGACGTAAAGCAGTCATTAGTTAATATCAGCAAGAATGACAATAGCATTTGCGACAATCTAGGTCTAGTCATGCGAGGTCTCTCTGCATACAACCATAAGCGACGTCTGCAAATCGAACAAATCCAGCAACAAAATTATGAATGAAATGAGTGAGCGTCTTTCTCGCCTCGAAAAATAATTTATGCTTCCTTCGAAAATTGTCGAAACCCCCACCGCTGCATACAATTCTATCTTGGAAGAATTGAGAGATGAAGTCAAATCAACCTCGACGTCAATCTCGAATATCGTCGCTAAAGACGTGGAAAACACTCAGTCTAAAACTCTAGCTGAAGAATTGGAAGCAAACAAACCACTAAAACCAATAGAAAAAAAAGACACTTGCAATATATATCTGGAACCAAAAGTCACAACCATTTGATCTTCGAACTAGATCAATGGTCCGACAGTAGCTTTCAAACGAGCCCAAGTTTGTTAAAATCGGTTCAGCCATCTCTGAGAAAATTGAGCGCGTTCAAATGCAACGCTTTTTGTCAGTTACGTCACTTATACAATCATATCTCCGGAACCAAAAGTCACAGCCATTTGATCTTCGAACTAGATCAATGGTCCGACAGTAGCTTTCAAACGAGCTCAAGTTTGTCAAAATCGGTTCAGCCATCTCTGAGAAAATTGAGCGCGTTCAAATATCTTCGAAAAGTGCACACACACACAGACATTTTCCGATCTCGTCGAACTGAGTCGAATGGTATATAACACTATTGGTCTCAGAGGCTCCGTTCGAAAGTCGGTTTTTCCATTCTAATTCCTTTCTATAGAGAAAGGCAAAAAGACACTTGCAACGAGCATGGGTGGCGCTTCATCGGGAATAAAATAATCTGGAAGAGTGATTGGAGTAAATACGACCGTAAACAGCGCAATCGCCGGCTTCAGGAGAAACAGAGTGAAACAAATGACAACGTCAATTTCAACACAAACTATAAGAGCATCAGTAACAAAACCAAAAATAATATCAATAACATCACCTTCACCGTCGGTTATCCAAAATGCCTTACACTTCGGACAAGGAATTACTGGCAGCAGCGCGTATTCAATTTTCTGGACAACGAAGTACAAATGTCAGTATTACCTCAACATTTGTAAACTTGTTCTTGAAAGCTAGACTTCGGGACCCAAAAATTTTCAACATCGTGCGACTATATCTAGCATACGTGAAAGACCAATCATCCAACGTGTACATCGACGGACAAACTCCAACTAAAGACTGTCCCAGAAAGTATGGACGCAACCAAAAACCGCTGCAATTTTGCAATGGTTCAGAATCTGTCAATTTTTATGGCTGCGTCTTGTTGTTTGCACTCTTCTCCAACCACTTGTGCAGTTGTTTATTCGTTTTCATGAGTTTGTTTCGAAATACGTGGACTTTCAGCAGAACAACGTCGAAAAATTGTGTACACACTAAGATTTAATTCCTTTGTTCGGTAATATTTTTGACGAGATCTTTCGGTAATCTATGGAAATAACCGATATTTCGTTACATGGGTTTTATTTTACAACAATTATGCAAATTTTCACCGAACGATCAGTTTAACTTTAATTTTCATTACAGAATTCCGTATTAGATATACAATTGATACGGTAAACCTGAATAGTCGCCGAATACGGTAAAAATCATACTGTCCGTTTGGTAACGTTATCTTCCAATAACCGAACTTCTGTGAAAACTAATTGTCATGAAACTAACTGTCAAACAGTTATTAAAATATTCAGTGAGTGTCTTTTTATTAATCAAGCGAAAAAAATGTTGAAGGCTTCATCGAACGGATTCAGGTACAGGTGATAAAAGTTTTTAAGACATTAAAGCCACTAACAGCTTTTTGTTTACTTATAGGCAGAAAATAATTTTGCATTACTTGTCCACTTGCTGCCAACACAAATCGTTCAAGGGTAATTTTTGATGAACTCGACGGATTGTGCAGTGTTTTGGAAGGCGCTCATAATTCCGGTCAGTCGCAACATCTGACACTTTTTAAATTTCTCGTGAAAAAAAATCATTACCTCCATTCGTTTTTGTGAATATGTGTTGTTTTTTGAAATCCGAAAATCCAGAATTTAAAAACAAAAACAGAAAACAAACAAAAATTACCGAACAATCTGTTAGATTCATTTGGTTTACAGTTTACGGTAGTTGTTTGACAGTTCAGCAATTACCGAACGATCGGTAATCAATTCAATTACCGAACTGATTACCGAACGTTCAGCTGTTGAAAATTCGGTAAATAATTACCGAATACTGCGAATTTTTCTAAGTGTGTACAAATGGTGCACAGAACGTGGACTGTCACTGAGAAAGATAGCAAAAATGGAAGGAGTAAGTGAAAAAACCGTGAAAACTGCAATCAGGAAGTTCGGTGAAGATAAACCGAAAGGATAAACCGAAAACGGGTCAAAAAAAGGTCCTGCTGTAACCAATGGGTTCCAATCTCGCCAAAAATGGCCCAAACCAAAAAAAAGAAAGTATATGTTTCCTTTAATTATATTATTTTATTGAATCGTTGAAATAATAATTAGAGAGTGATCTAAGGTTAGTTAAAATTAAATATTCTACGGGCAAACTTTTAACTCTTTTTTGGATTGTATACGAATGATAGAATAATAATTGAAATGTTTATGAATTTAATTGAAAAAAAAACTCTTTAATTCCTTATAATTATTAGCTAGGAGCGAAATCAAATCAAATCATTAAAATCACTCTCTATATGAATATTTAGGAAATAAGCTAGGGTATAATAATCGTCAATTTGAAATTTGTCGCAGAAGCTATCTAAGAAGGAGTTTACCTGTGGACGTTGGCGTCAACTGGATGCTGCAGATAGAGATAGTGTTCCGGTTTGGAGGCGGAGAGTCAGGGATATAAAAGGAGGTGGTATGACTCAACACGGTCTCGTTTTTCCGAATAGCAAAGTTCGACACTAGTGTGACGGGATCGCGGTTCCTCGAGCGCGAGTTTACTGAAACCGAAACGTTACATTCGGGCGAAGTGATAGTGTGCCACTATTTTAAGTGATAAAAGAGGTGGAATTTCGTGTAGTAAGGTCAACAGGACCATAGAAAAGCGCGACTATATGGATCGGCAGTGAACGTGTCGTTAAGTTAGGGATCCTATAGTCAGTCGCATGCCCGAATTTCCGTTCTTAGTAAGAAATCCCCCTCCCGAAATAAAAGTTCGGATAGTGCACCGAAAAAATCTAGTGTCCGATCGAGTACGCCTGATCGTACATCAACACACGATCCCGCTTCCCGTCGAGTGATCATTCCGAGTGGGTGAGAAAACTTTGTCGATTTTCCCCTCATGGTCGACGAATAATACCTCTGCGGACGAAGACACGTGGGATGGCCTCATCACTCAGATAGGCCTCCAGATACCTCCGTCCCATTCCGGCACCCCAGACAGGTGCTGTATAGGAAGCTGTGGAACCCAACTGTCCAACACCACCATCGCTACCGGCGAGTCGCTCATCAAGGTACGTGAGAACCCTATCTGCTAATCTCCCGTTCGGCTCGGACCAGTCAGTCCGGCAGCTTCATCTCATCAAGGCGCCCACCCTACCGACGGCCGCACCATGCTAGCCAACGATTGAATTTTGTAAATATTTATAATATAATTCGATATTTTGACTCTTAATTTTCAATCTATATATATTATTGATTACTATTTTTTCATAAGTTTAAAATGAATTTAACTAAAGTGAATTTAATTGGAATATATATTTTGTTTTGCTAATAATATATTAATAATAACATGCTACTAAATGATACTGTGTTCGTTATCAGTGACTCCGAAAATAATTATTGTGAGGTTGTTTTTGGTGAAAGAATAAGTGCCAATGTGTCGTTCCCTTCTCTAGTTTGCCCTGAGATTGAGTACTTTGCCGAGCTTTAATATTCAAGAAATTATACCCGAAAGAAGGAAACTTACACTGCTAACCCTCAGTTGGATGAACGTATACTGAAGGCGTTCGAGCAAAAGAAGGAGGTTTCAGTTCGGGATGTGGCCAAAAATGTGAGCACTTCGAAGTCAAATGTTCTTCGTGCTAAAGAACACTTGAATCTTCGAACCTATAAGAAGCAGAAACAACCAAAACGTAGTCCGAAACAAAAAGCGTCGATCAGGCCGAGGGCTGGAAAGATGTACAATACGATTCTTGCTGGAAATTTGAACTGCATAAACATGGACGATGAAACTCAATTACAAATCCTTGCCGGGAAAAAAATATTATACGGTGCGAGAAGGACAAATGTTAAACCAGTCCGAGACTTCTATTGAAGTCGAAAAATTTGGTAAGAAAGCTATGGTCTGGCAAGCAATTTGTAGCTGCGGTAAGATTTCGAAACCCTTCATCACCACTGCATCAATGAACAGCGAAATATACATCAAGGAATGTTTACAAAAACGACTTCTACCCATGATTCGAAGCCACAAGAATCCTGTTGTCTTCTGGGCAGATTTTGCTTCTTGCCACTACTCGAAATCAACGGTAGAATGGTATACTACCAAAAATGTCACTTTCGTCCCAAAAGACATGAATCCACCATATTGCCCACAACTTCGACCAATTGAGGAATTTTGGGCATTAACACTCCAAATACCAAGCCTCAAAAAAAGTTGGAACGGTAACTTTGAGCTGTCATAGCTCAGCTGTTTTTCAACGAATCTCAATAAATTTTACACCCTCGAATTTTGCGAATATGCCCTATCTGCTTTCAAATTTTCTTTCCTTTGGCATAAACGTCGCATAGAAAATATTGAATACTTCAACTTTACCGAGTCATAACTTTGTTGTTAGTCAACCGATCTTCAAAATTTGTTCACCATTGGAAAGGTACTACTTCCACAAATAAAATGCACTGAAAAAACTAAAAATAGGGTTGTCTACCCAAAGTTATAATGAAAACTGTAGATAGATGACCTAAGAAAAGATGAGACTTTTTACAATGATCGTAAATATCTCGAAATTCAAAGCGATGACCTATATATTTTTATACATCATTCGATTGCTAGTGATACCAGCTACAATTTTCGCTCAACTACCATTCCTGCACAATCAAAAGAAAACATTGAGAAATCGATGAATTTATAAATGTATATGAATTTTTCATTTTTTTTCACATGTTTGTATATAACTCAAAAATTAGAGCGATGACATGTACATTTTTTTGATTCAGAATATTGGAATCATTACAAGAAACAATGTATTGATGATCAAAATTATATATCCGTTCAAAAAATCTCAAGAAATTTGGTACAAATGCAGAGAATTTATATTATTGAGAAAATTTTGCCAGAAAAAAAAACAAATCAAAACTTTGAAATTTTATGACATATATTTTTTATTATTTTAGTTGGAAATTTATTATGAACAAAATTTACAAAAAAAAACTGAAACTTGAATTTCACTGAAAATCTTAAAAATTTTGGTAAATATACCCAAACTCTAAAAATAATAATGTATTTGTATGGGACAAAAGATCTAAACAATTTTTATGCACAACCCAAACGGAATTGTTAACTAATAAAATTAGGTTTTTTTGTTTTAGGTTTTCCGTAAAATCCCAAAAAGTCGGTAGAAGATTAGAAATTTCAAAATTTCTGATATATATTGCGTTCCAACTTTTCTGCAAATCAAAGTGAAAATATTGGAATCCGTTTTGATTTCATTTGTTTCAAAGAGACGTAGAATTTGTTTCTATTAATAAAATAAATTTTGTGACAACACGAAAATTTTAAATTATTTCAATGGCTTTGTACAAAAAGAAATAGAACGTAAATTTATATGAATTCCATATACTAACCCATGGCCAAAGAAACCAACTACAATTTAAAAAAAAATTTTTGCTTGATTTTTGTTTTACAAGCAATTAAGAACAAAATTAAATTCCTAAATTTTCCGCTATCCTAAACGACATCAACTATAATCGATAGAATATTAAAATTTAAATATCACAAATTTAGAATTATTTCGGAATGTATAGAATTCGAAAATTATTTGAATTTTCTATTAGTAAACAATTCAGAAAAAGTAGAATTCTGAATTTAGCACAAAAAATCATACGAAATTATTTAAAACTTGTTTTTATCCACCTAGTTGTGTAATGATGCCTTTCTCATATCTCTCTTATTCTCATATAAAAAATGTATTCTTCAAACAGTTTTGTTTGATTTTTGAAAAACATGAAAGCTAGTGCATGAACTAGTGTAACCTACAAAATGAAACAGTTCTCAAATCGGTTAGACCATCTTTCTCAGTGAAGTGAGTTCCACTATTTCAGGTACTTATGACACTGGAATCGCCCCGAATATTGGCTTTGTAGCAGCCTTTGCGATTAGCACCAACCAACCAATCTATTTGCAACTTACAGTTGTCTTCGTCTCGAAAAACAACCTCTCCGTTTGAATGCTTCTTACTGAATGAAACCCTACACCTATGTTATCAGAACTAATTGGCTCAAGTGGCATGTTCCCCTAGTTATTTGGAGATTCGTGCCTTGCCGTAGCTTCTCATCAACTTCTTGATGGGAAGGGAATGATAAGAGGAACAGGGAAGGGAATTGAGAATAAGTCGTCCTGCATCCCCGAAAGGATGCTGAACGATCTGCAGGTGCCAAAATGCACGGTTGATAAAACCTCCAACCACCGAGAGGCGTTAGAGATTTTACAAAAGCGACACCATTCTGAATTCCCCGAAGAATGCAGAACGATTTCTTCCCGAATATGCACTTGAATTAATTTGACACTTTAGAAGACAAAAATACCTTATATAGCTAATAAATGACTGATACGAATATTTTTCAACAAAAAAACCCAATGTATGAACATAATTTAAAAAATTTTTGAAAAATATCTCCTCCGCCTTTTTTTATAAACATGCTCGAAAATAACGTCAAACGGAGAACGGAACGGATTTTTTTCGTTTTCCTCAATGTTAGATATAGCAGTTTAAAAATAACCTGTTTTTGAACTAGTTTTGCTCATAACTTCGGTTCAGAAAACGCTACCTGAATACGCCAGTCATTAAAAAATTGGTTTTAACAAACTCTAAAAGATGTTCAAAGATTAGAAAACGAAAAGAGAAAAATATAAATACTAGAGCAAAAAATCTGATTTTTTGAGAAACACCCTAAGTTGCTCTTTAAAAATAGCTGTAACACTAAAACCGTTGCAGATACTACTATGATGTCCTCAGCAAAGCTGCTCGATATAAGTTTATCTACAATTTTGCCGAAAAATGCAGTCCTCTATCTCAACACATCCGGAAAATAAGTTTTGGATCACCTTAATAATAAGAGCCACCCTTATACCATGAACATCGTGCATAAAAATTGTTTAGATCGTTTGTCCAATACAAAAATATTTTAAGAGTTTTAGGTTATTTAGTAAAAATTTTAAAATTTTCAGTGAAATCCAAGTTTCAGTGCTTTTTTGTAAATTTTGTTTATAATAAATTTCCAACTAAAATAATAAAAAATATATGTCATAAAATTTAAAAGTTTTGATTTCATGTTGTTTGGCAAAATTTTCCCAATAACACAAAATCTCTGTATTTGTAGCAAATTTCCTGAGATTCTTTGAACGGATATATAATTTTGATCATCAATACATTGTTTCTGGTGATGGTTTCAATATTTTGAATCAAAAAAATGTACATGTCATCGCTTTAATTTTTGAGTTATATACAAACATGTGAAAAAAAATGAAAAATTCATATACATTTATAAATTCATCGATTTCTCAATGTTTTCTTTTGATTGTGCAGGAATGGTAGTTGAGCGAAAATTGTAGCTGGTATCACTAGCAATCGAATGATGTATAAAAATATATAGGTCATCGCTTTGAATTTCGAGATATTTACGATCATTGTAAAAAGTCTCATCTTTTCTTAGGTCATCTATCTACAGTTTTCATTATAACTTTGATTAGACAACCCTATTTTTAGTTTTTTTTTTCAGTGCATTTTTTTTTTGGGAAGTAGTACCTTTCCAATGGTGAACAAATTTTGAAGATCGGTTGACTAACAACAAAGTTATGACTCGGTAAAGTTGAAGTTCTCAATATCCGATTCGCAATGCAGGTGCCGCATGAATGCAGATAGGGCACGTTTTGAGCTCGAAAAAAAACTTGGAACGGGAAAAATCTGATTTTCATTAGTTTTTCCTAAAAGATTGCCAATAATGATATACTTAAAATAATCTACAAACTTCACAAAATTCGAGGGTGTAAAATTTATCGAAATTGGTAAAGTAACAACTGAGCTATGATAGCTCAAAGTTACCGTTCCAACTTTTGTTGAGGCTTGGTGCTTCGCGTAACTTTTTTAGGCTTGGTATTAGGAGTGTTAACGAAGGCACATCTTAGGAAACATGTCTCGGCAGCCGAAACCATTCAACAGTTCGAAAAAGATTGGAAAAAGTGTCAAAACTTGTCGCGAAGAAGTCTGTACGGAATTTAATGAGGAACGTTAGCAAGAAGGTGCGCCAGCTAGTCTACAATGGCTAAGTAGCAAATGTTGAGAATAATATTCTGTTGTTGTAGTCTAATATTATCAGTATATCGAATGAAATTTGAATATCTAACACTTGTGAATTATTTACAGCGAAATCAAAGTGCGTCCATACTTTCTGGGACAGTCTTTGATTATGTATTTTGTGTCTTTTATTCTACGTGTAACCCGTCTACAAACAGCTAAATGTAATTATTAATTTAACGCGTGAGAATCACCTAAATTTTAAATATTTCTTGTTAATAATATATGTGCTTCTTTGAAAGGATAAATAATCCACTAAAAGCACACTATTCGTTTTTTTGCCATATTTAGTATAGCTCTCTATTTATTAATGTTGCTTCAAGAAATTTAATATTTTCAACCATTTTACATATACTATAGTAGTAAATTGATATTTGTTTCGTATTTCTTGTTGCTCATGGCTAAAAATGGGGAAAAGTTGAGGGTTAATTAAATAAAAAGAAAATGTTACGTAATTTTGGACCATTCGACATTCGACCAATTGGATTCAATCTCGTCCAACAATTTCAATTCCACCCGAATCGCCGAGCGTAGTGAATTCCGTTCCGCACACTGGCAGATTAAACATAATCTCAAATTCATATAGACAGTTGCGAAATTGTACAATTGACCGATGAAATCGAATGCCACCGAAATCGACCGATTAATTTATCGATTAAACCGGGGATTGCACCGGTCGGTTTGCCATCATATTAGCCGATAGATTCGATTGGTATTAAATCCGGAGCCGGCACATAATCGGATGGAATATCGGTTTGTTGCATGAACCAATCGTCCGACATGCATATAAATATAATTGTTTAGCGGATGAAATCCGATCGCGTATTTCTGCGTTGAGCGTTGAGGGATGATAACCGGCTATTCGAAATGTTATATTCTATTTCCATAAGTGGCAATGCAAACCTGAACCGAAATGAAAATAGCAGCGTTTAGGGATTGTATTGGAAACGTTAAGTGAAATATTTTATTGTATTCGGAACAATCGAAAAAAAAAATTTAATTGAATCTAAGTAATGAAAAAACAGAGATCAGAGCAGTGGTTTAAGAAAATTTATCACCCTTCATCGACACACTTTTCTGTTTACGGTTTGTCCTGACCTAGCGAACGTTCGCCGAAAAAAAAAGAAAAAAGATTCAACCAAATCTCATTGGTCCACTTTTTCCAAAACCAACCATTTTACATACCAAGGCACTCCAACGATTGGAAACATCGTCCATTTTACCTTTTCTGGGCGAACGTATCAGCGAACCATTCAACGATTGATTGAAGTGCAATTAAACCATTTTCCGATGTAGATAGCAAAAGTATCCGTTTACCCAGTATCCAGCACTTGGACCCAACTCCCACGAACAAAAAAAAATCGAACTATATCACGGCTACCCCGTCCCGCTACCGTTGCCATTACCATCACCATTGCCATCATCATCATCATCATCATCAGCTTCCAACCGGACTGTAGGCCATTAGGGACCAATCTGTGCAAACCAGCGATAGGTGATATGTCCAAATTTCCCTTCGTTTCCGCCACCCACCGCATGGCCAGGTCAACCCAATGGCCGATCTCAATGTGATACGGTTCTCGATTTTCCGATTCATATGTGAAGTGCAGAGATTGAATGGATACTGGACTGAAGAAGTGGGCGAACAAAAAAAAAGATTCTTTTTTTTTTTGCTCCGGCTTCTCCTATTACTAATGTGTGTAGTGTACTAAAAATGGATAGCGTGAGATTTCCACATCGTGACGTTGCCACTTCTGGACGATCCAATCCAATGTCGATTTCTTCCGACCTACCACCCGCCCTGCTTCCCGTGTAATTGGAGACCTCCTCGTCCACCCAACAGCAACAACAACAACAAGAAGAAGACGGAGGGAATGGGTTCATTCCGGAGGGGGGAAAAAGAGTTTTAATGTTGGTTTTTATTGACGAGGCTACGATGGAACCGAGAGCTCGATGCGCAAAAAAAAAACAAGGGCATACCGGTGAGAGAGAGAGAGAGAGAGAAAATGACCGACCAGATGAGCGCAACAGAGCTGCTACTTGATTTGTGCAAAGTGTTTATCTTGATAAATGAGATGTACATGCAGCTCAGTCGAACATTCCATAAAGTACCAACCGATTGCCACGGCCAGTGTGTGACCCATAAATCTGGCACCGAGCCTGCAGGGGATACTGGAAAGTCCCGATCACACGGTGGGTTCGTTAACGAAAATAGTAACTAGTAAATTTTTCGGAGCACGCAAATTATCGGAATCCTTTATTTCAAACGAAGCTCCCAACCTCCCAACTCACCGTGATCGATTGAGCTGCACTCAGTGGAAAAAGTCAGATTTAAAAACGAAAACAAAACGAATTGAATTAATGTGTGCGGTGCAGAAAGGTCCTCCGTATTCGACTGACTGCTTTTATTTCACACTTTCCATCACACCGACTGAGATCCGAAGACCTGAGAGGGTTCCTGGTGCGGTCGAAATCTCACCCGTTCACCTCAACCGGTCCTTTGCTCCGATGTTGGGAACCTTCCCAAAGGAAGGTATCAAGATGTCTATTAAATCTGTACTCAGCTGTAGACCGGGAACCGCACAAATGTACATTATTTGTTTTCCCTAGCCTCTCGGCACCCTCCGGTTGACTCTCGGATCCAGCACTCGGTTTCAATCTCTTACCCAATAAACATTTAGTTTGTTCCGCATTGATGAAGCCACGCGGACTACGGAGGATGGACCGGGACGCGGGGGTACAACAAAACGACATTGAAGAGGGTTGCTGGGCTTGTCTCAACATCAACAGCTCTGTGTCTGTCACGAGCAGCGAGAAATTGGTAGCAAAGTGAGTGTACTCGCTGACGAAACAGGAATGCACCAGGAAGGGGCAAACGAAGGGAAGGAAAAAAGATAGATAGCATTTATAAAGATATAGAATTTCTAATTGATGCATACATGGCACCGGGAAGATACTTCGTTCGCTGATGGGTTCTTACATCCCCGGAATGGGAAGGATTGGTTTCGTTCGCTCGTTTCGTGCAAATGCGCCTCGGAATGCTGGGATATTCTCTCAAGGAACAAGGCGTAAGTTTACTAGACAAATGTGTGGTGGTGGTGGGGGGTCGGTATCGTTTCGGAAGATATAAAATTTGCAATAAAATGAGATGTTAAGCAGCGGGATAACGTCTAGTGTTGGTTTCCGTGTTGACACAAGGAAGCAAAATCTCGCTCTCGCTTGACTGACACTGGATCAAAAGTTTTTGGCAGTATCGAAGCGTAAAATTTGCAAGCATGATTGATTTTCTTAAAATTCTCATTTGGTTTTCGATCCCAAACTGAAGTTGTAAAATGAAACCTCATGAGGTTTTGGAGATTCGAACAGTTTCCTGTTCATATAAAGACTGTCCCAGAAAGTATGGACGCAATCAAAAAACGATTACACTTTTCTCTAACCACTTGTGCAGTTGTTTATTCGTTTTCATTAGTTTGTTTCGAAATGCGTGGACTTTCAGCAGAACAATGTCGAAAAAATTTGTACAAATGGTGCACAGAACGCGGACTGTCACTGACAAAGATAGCAAAAATGGAAGGAGTAAGTGGAAAAGCCGTGCCAAAATAAAAATCCTTTGAGGATAAACCGAAAACGGGTCGAAAAAGTACGCATTTCATCTAACAATATTTGATAAAAACAAAAGAAAATGATTATCAGATGAGTTATTTTGATCATCTCAACAAAGTTCGGTGAACCTTCATTCAATTCAATTGAAATCGAATGTGTGACAAGCACTCTACCGAAGTAAACTTCACATTCTAACACACAAACGCTTCGCTGTCGCACCGAATGGGCATCATATCGTCCTTCATTCGTTTTTCTTTCTACCGAAGCTCAGTTTAACCACCGTCATTTTATCTCTGGAAATAACAAAATATCGCGCACAATTCACAATTGAGATAGCGGCCTTCAAGTGAGGTTCATGTAAACATTCGAATTGGTTTACGATAATGGATTGAAGGTAAAGCAGTCATGATAACTGAAAGATTAATTACAAAATAAACATAAATTATTTTGTCGTGAATACGACCTACTTTACTATGGGGCACCTTTTCAAAATTTACCCTCTGAGAAAGTGATAAGTTTTTGATCGTGAATATCTCTTGTTGTATCTAACGAATCAACATAATTTTCGCTACATGCCATCGGAAATGTGATTACAATTTTATGATACAATTTTCAGTTGTGTGACATAATCTCAAATAATGCAAAATTAAACTTTTCTTAAATGTTTGGTATAAACAAGTATCAAAGAGAATAATTCATAAGGCGCGTTTGCCTTTCTCGTGTTTTGAAAGCTCATAGCTCAGTGATCTGTGAAAGGATTTATATAATCTAACTACCAAAAGAATCGAAATTTGGCAACTGAAACGTGTATAGCAACAGCATTGAAGTATTTCAATAGTACACTATTGAAAAATCTGTCTCATTTGACCAAACACCAGATAATCAGAACGCGTTCTGAGGAAGAGAACAAAATATCTGCTGCTGTACAACAAATCGTTCGAGAAAAATGTTCCGAACAGTGCTTAATATCGTAGTGAGTTCCACAATTTGGTCCTACTGAAAGGCAGGAATATGAATCCCGTACAGCATCCTGATAGTTTCATTCAATGAAATGCAATCCAAAATTAATTAATCGACATTAAAATTCTATATGCTGCTATTTTTATAGCCGTTAGGACCGCCCATTAGTGAAAAAGCTACAAACGAAATCACGTAAAAACAACTCTTAACAAAAATTGGATCAGTTTGGATTGTTTCGCCACTGCAAGCAGATGTATTTGTGTCGTTTGCAGAGCTAGTTTCGCTTCCGACAAGAGCGATTACGCCACAGCTGCCAGTCGTTTGCATTGGTGAAAAAACAACGAAAAGAGGACAACGGTGGAGAGCATCAAACAAAATCAGTCGTTTTAATGACTCTGAAAGTTTTCTAAAGAACTATTAGGATTTCTTTGTCGCAAATCGAAGGTAAATATCCTCAGTTTAGTGCAAATCTAGAACAGTTTGATTAGATTTGTGCACTTTTCGCTGTGTGAAATTCACAGTAATCGAGATGCGAAAAATGTGAACAAGGGAAATGCTTGCATAATTGATAAAATTGATCAACTAATTGATATTCGGAACTGTTAAGGAACATGTCAGTTGATTTCGTAGTCGCGACATCCAGTTATGTCTCTGACATTACCCACCCGCCTTTTTTTCCTTCTTCCAGTTTTCATTATTAATTCTTTGGTACAGCTCAATACATTTCAAGCAGTCGAAATTATCGATTTTAATTTGCTGGTGATAATTGAAAACTCAAATGAGAACCGCCACTCTCTATTTATAATACTGGCCGGAGAGAGATTTGTGTTATTGGGTTGATGTTTATGCCTATTCGTTCGCACTTGCTCACTACCCACAGTGAAGACAACGTAACAGGTTGACTAGTTGGCATTTTTCAGTGCATGTGTTAGTACTCGCTTCATGTGATGTTTCACACTTTTGTCGTGAATACGACTTACTTTACCATGGGGCTCCTTTTCAAAATTAGCCATATGGAAGAATGAGCAGAACTTAATCGTGAATATCTCGACTTGTATTACTGGCAGCAACATAATTCTTTCACTATTTCATCAAAAATATGATCAAGAATTTAGGATAATTTTTCTGAACAGTGTGAGATAACCACAAACAACTCAAAAATTAAATTCTCTCAAAATTTGAAAACAACGCGGAAAACTCTTTATTTTCGCTTGGGGTTTTTGCGCAAGGACGACGATTTTGAGATAGTCAGGTACATATCTTCAACTGAACGTTATAAAAAGGGAACCGTGGTCGAAAATCTATCATTTCTTCTTGTGTGTTGGATGGAAGCAGACGTCGGGGCGAGAAGACGCATTCAAACAGCGGCATCGGAGAGCGCACCTTCTGCGTGGTTGATAAAAGAAACGCACAGGTTGTAGTTCTTGTTTGCCATCCGGTCGTCAAGGCGAGAAGACGCATCAAATCAGTTTGGCATCATATGGCACTGCGAGTGGATGTGTTGCGGTTTGTTCGCAAAGCTAGTTTCAATTTAAGCAAGAGCGATTGCGATTGATCTTGTAGGTAGATCATTTTATTTTCCGTTATATTGCCTAAATCGACTTCGTTTAAAGAAGCGATAGCATTGAAAGAATATCGGTAGGTAGATTTCTACCTGTTACACTAGCGTAACTGCCATTAGAAGAAGATAATTTTGCCGATCGACCTATTAATAAATTGTGCTCGTTAGAAGATGGACTGGAAGGCGTTCTTGTGTTTTGTTTATTTACATTAGAAGAATTAGGAGGTATCTGTCTACCTGTTACCAAAGCGTAACTGTTATTAGAAGAAAATTATGACGAGATTGATCTACCTATCAATAAATTGTTTTCGTTAGAAGACGAATTGGAAGGTGTACCTGTTTTTTGTATTAAATTCGACGAAATAAGTGCCTTAGAAGAATTAGGCGTGGCACTTGTAACGGTTTTTTGATTTTCTGGTATGTTCTGTAAATTTCTGGTATGTTCTGTAAAGGTCGTTGATTTGACTTGTTGTCTAAGCGAATGAGCGTTTAAAATTTTTTCCTTGACAAGACATTTCAAATAATTGGATTTATGATTTCCATCGCAATTTGAACATGAAAATTTATCAGTGGTTTCATTCACTGGACAAACGTCTTTCGAATGCGATTTACCACAATTCAAACACCGTATATCCATATGACAATTTTTGGTTCCATGGTCGAAACCTTAGCAACGACGACATTGCGTTAAGTTTGCAATACGATTATGCCGTTTATAATGTTCCCAATGAATTTTAATGTGGGAAATGAAACGTACTTTTTCTAAAGTTTTCAAATTGTTTACATCACTTCGATTGAACTGTATTAAGTAAAGTTCGTGGGAAATTCCAGAGCGTGGTTTAGAAGTAAATTCTTTTAATTCATTTTTAATTTCATCAGTACTTTGATCATTTGATAAGCCTTTCAAGACTGCCTTGAAGGGTCTGTCTGATTTTATATCATATGAATAAAATTTATGAAGTTTCTCGGACAAATATCGAATAAGACGTTCGTAATCTTCCAATCCATCAACCAAGACTCGACAGTCTCCTCTTCAAAATTAGACTTTTACTTCCGAGAGAAAAATAGAAAGCTCAATCCGGAATGCTTTGAAGTCGGAAATCATCACCGTTCACAGGTGACATAGATTGATGTTTCTTCCCAGAACGACAAGCGTCCATTTTGGGAAATTTTGAAGAATTTTCTTCTATGTCGCTACAATCGGATTCAGGAAGAATCTCGTAAATATTGTTAGACGGCTTAGAATCAACGGAAGGGAAATCCGTCCGTAGTCTTTTATTTTTACATTCAGATTCTATAAGATCGTGAATGTTATTAGAAAAATGTTGAATAACGGATTGTGATTTATTCCGTATTGAATTATTTTTAGTCTTAGGCTTCTTGCCTTTCCGGTTGGACGCAGGTATTTTTGAAATGAATAAAATTTGAAATTAAATTACCTAGGCTAGATTAGTCTTCGATTAGACTCCTAGTTTGGAAAAGTCTTGATAAAGACTGATTTTGTGGTAGTCTTAATAAAGACTTATTAGTTCGAAGAATAGTTCTTTGAATAGCTAGCCTTAAAAAAGGCTGATTAATTTCTTAGTCTTGAAAAAGACTGATTATATTAGAATATCACTCTTTGTATAGCCTCGAGAAAGGCTGACTGATTGTTAGTCTTTAAAAAGACTTTTAGTAATTCAGGTAGCCTAGAAAAAGACTGAAGCCTTGAATCAATGAAACTCTAGGTAGCCAGAAAAAATTTCCAGAAGCCAAGAGCTATACGCGTGCGGTGCGAACGACTGTTCAACATCTGTGAAAGGATTCATATAATCTAACTACCAATAGAATCGAAATTTGTCAACTTAAACGTGTATAGCAAAAGCATTGAAGTATTTCAATAGTACACTATTGAAAAACCTGTATCATTTGACCCATGTCAACTCCAGCCAATCAGAACGCGTTCTGAGGAAGAGAACAAAATATCAATTGCTGTACAATAAATCGTTCGTGAAAAATGTTCCGAAAAGTGGTGAATATCGCAGTGAGTTCCTGAATTTGGTCCTTCTGAATGCTTGAAACGAATCCCTACAGCATATTGATAGTTTCTTTCAATAAATTATGCAAATCCGAAATGAAATAATCGACAATAAAATTCTGTATGCGGCTATTTTTTATAGCCGTCAGGATCGCCCATTAGTGAAAAAGATACAAACGAAATCAGGATACAAACGAAACATTAGTGAAAAAGCAACGGTGGAGAGCATTACACAAAATCAGCCGTTCTAATGGCTCTAAAAGTCTTTTAAAGAACTATTAGGATTTGTTGTTCGCAAATCGAAAGAAAATATACTCAGTTTAGTGCAAATCTAGAACAGTTTGGTTAGATTTGTGCACTTTTCGCTGTGTGTAATTCACAGTAATCGAGATCAAGTGAAGCCTTCTTTGTATTTGCGAAAAATGTGAAAAAGGGGAATGCTTGCATAATTCATACAATTGATCAACTAATTGATATTCGGAAGTGTTAAGGAACATGTCAGTTGTTTTCGTATTCACGACATCCAGTTATGTCTCTGACATTACCCACCCGCCTTTTTTTTCTTAGTTTTTTACTCGTATAAGTTAATGGCTTTGTGTTCTGAATACTCATACTCCATAAACGAACCTTTTCGCTAATAAGTCTGATGAAATATACAAGATAAAAAGGGTCTTGTTGCCAATTGAGCTCAATAATGTTGATCATTTCAGATGATGATTTCGAGTTTAGATGATGATTTCAATGATGCTGACTGTTTTGGATTGGTTAAAGCCATTTCATTACAGTGTAGTTTTGTAGATGAGCGTATATTCGGGATATTTGTATACACTTTTACGTTCGTTTCAATTTTTCAACTGAGTCAGTCATGAATAAACCCACACAAAAAACTGTTCACGTTTACTGTAGAGTTCCGGCAACTCTTTAGCAAGATTGGAATCGACCAGAATACCAGACGATCAACGAATTTACCATCAGTGATTCAAAAATAAGTTCAGTCACCATATTCGGATGTAATAAACTTACGAAAACTATTAATTTTTTAAATTCTAGATGGAAAAAATTTGGTTTAATTACGTTTTGTATTATTAGATGAGGGTTATGACTTTGTGTTACGGTTTATTCTATTGCACATATGCTGTTTTAAAGTTCTCCTAAACAATTTTCTTTGGCATTCCAATTAAACCGCGGAAGAGCTTTTGGCTGATTGCTTATCTCAAACATCTCAAGATTTGAGTTTCTTCCTTCGTATCCTAAATGTAGAAAATCATTAATTGTTTTTTACTAATTATTGAAACCTAAAAACACATTTGAATGAGAATTATGGACACTCCACTATATTATTCAAATATATTATCATAATAAACAGTATCCATGGAGAATTGATTTTCAACATTCAGCGTTGCTAGTTCTACAAAAATTTCATCAAACTACACTGTCACTCAGACCATGACCATACCATGACCAGTGTACCGCATAGTACAAAACGTGTTCACGAAATATCATCAGAGCATTCCGTATTGTCTATTATCTATATATTTATCTATCTATCTATCTATCTATCTATATATCTATATATATAAAAATGCTGATATCATTCTTTGTAATCGCATCACTAGAGAACGGATGGACGTATTTACATGATTCTTTTTTGTTTGGTCAGTTTTTACCCCCACCGGGTTCGTACATCAAAAAAATTAGGAAAAATTGCCGGAAAACTGGGAAAAATCCATAAAATTTTTTTGTATGGACAATGGAATTTTCCGTTGAAAAAAATCGCCAATGATTGCTAGATCTACGATTGATGTTTGGCGGGTAAGAAGATGCTCAGTATTTCGCCGTTGAAGAAAAGAATACTAGATCGTTGGAAAATTGTTTGGCGCGCAACGAGTAGTTTTGGGTGGAGATTTTACATGCATGTGATTCGTTATTTTGAAACACGTACTAAATAAGGTATCACAATCATTGCTTGCCAAATGACTGGTGGAACGCATTTGACTGTTCTTGATATATCGTAAGCAGGATCAAAAGTTCTGATATCGTTTATTAGTGGATGCATTGTGTACAATGTGGATAAATAATGTTGACTATTGTGAGTTGAACATATCAACATACAGAAGGATTTTTTAACAAATAATGACAGGATTCTGCTGCTGAAATAATGAGGACAAATTTTCCTTTCATTCAGCCGCTTCGAGCAAATTTTTAAGGATGGATTACAGGATGCTTAGGCTGCTTATGACATGATGACATTTGTAAGCTGCTTAAGCCAAATCATTCCTTGTTTCGAACTTTGTATTACTTGACCAATTACCAAAAGCAAATCGTGAATATCATATCTGGAGGAGAAATCGTGGCATTCAAAAACCATTACTACTACTGTTTTATGCATTGGCTTGAACGATAAGAAGAATACTGGTATGATCACTCCTCATATTCACTCCGCTAGAACAGAAAAATTGCACATTTTTTCATATAATTCTTTGTGATATTGACTCTCAAAACCGAACTCAACGCCATTCGTTAATTGTAGATCGAGTACTAATTAAAATGATGAGGTAACTCAACTAATGAGACGACTATTGATACAATTATTTAACGAATGCAGTGTTCATGTCGAAGTTAATGAGTGCAATATTTAATAAAATGATAATTTGAGTTTTCGAATGTTCAATAATTTCTTATTTCATCGCTAAATTGTTAATCGGAAATTGATCCTGTGATTGTCATCCTACGAACATTAATCAAACAAGATTCAGTAATATCATCAGACTAGCGGTGAAGCAGCTAATGCAGTTTTCTCCGCTATTGCTTGATGAATCGAAGAAAACATCAGTTTATTTAGAAAAAAATGTGCCAAACAAATTGATATTTCTGTTTTGAACTTCATCTCGAAAACAGCTAAAAAACTACTTTTGCGTTTTGCAACAATGGCTGTTTTCCTGAAAAGGTAAATTGCCCCATAAGAGAGATCTACAAACTCTGTTCAATGCACTGAAAGGACTGAAAGGATAAGATGGCGATCGGTGCATTCACTTAATTTTTCCGTAACAAAATCTTTTAACATGTTCACAATAATTTTGTATGAAATTTCTATTTCGGCCGAAATTAATGTGTTGCATACGAATTCGCCGTAATTCGTTTATTTTGGGTTAAATAATCAGTGAAATAACGGAAAGAAGCATTACCGTTTGAAAATTCTGCTGTCAGGAAAGATAAATTTAAAAAATAATTTCAAACGAGACGAAGTTCGACGGGTCAGCTAGTAATTTATATTTGCTCACACAATTGCTATTAGCATTTTGCTTTGCTTTCGACGCCATCTTCGATCTAAAAGCTTGTTGTATCATCAAAAATTGATTTTACACAATGAACACCCATATGTTCATCAATCTGCGAAATATTTCACGCGTTGATGAAGTAATTTCAGAGATAGACGTATTTTGGTATGATAAGAATTTGTCGCATGCTAGCCTTAGTTAGCATAACTGGTTTTTAGATAGCTTTAGAAAGACTGATTTATTGGTAGTCTTGAAAAAAGACTGGTTAACTGAATGATTTTTATTCTATATTAAGACTATTAATAATTTGAATCAAATCAACTCTAGGAAGCCAGAAATTATTTCGGGAGCACAGACCAATATAAAGACTGTTTGATGTCAACTGTTTTGTCAATTGCTAAAATATACCTTCGAAACTAGGAGTGTTCGTCGTCTGCTCCTCGAACTGGATTAATTACCCAATAGGAACTTTCAAACAAACCTAACTTTGTTGAAATCGTTTTTTTTTCAAAAATTGATACATACACACATACATACAGAGTGTCCCAAGAAAAATAGATACCGAAATACGATGTTTGAAGTCGATCCCAAATCCGAGATTACGGCTTCCGGTTTATTGCTTTTCTTTGAAACCTCCAAAATATGTTAATATTTCAACTCTCAGTTTAATGAATTTGGTTTGTTGCATCGAAAAGTCTTCCAAGCATAGAAAATATAAAACGAATATTGCTGATGAGGTAGTACCTTATCACATTTACTATCAAATGACCGAGAATATCAAACATGCACGTGTTTTACAACGCCTAATGACTTCCCTTGAACCATTAGCCACCGATGAAGTAAAGTTTCTTCCGAACGTCGTTTGTTTCAAACCACCGTGTGCACAGAAGAGAGTACCGCTGGCACCGAAATCTTTCCATTTCTGATCGAAATCAACGAAACTTACAAGTCCGGTGCCGTTGTACTGCTGCCGTAATTTTTCTTTTTCTCTCTCTCTCTCTCGTTCCCCTCCCGGAAAGTCCTTTCACCTAAATGGGACGACATATCTGATGAACTTCTCCCCGATGGTACCTCGGGTTTCACCCGGTACCAATGGGAGTGAAGACAAACCTTCCCGAAAGATTTACAACTGCAAGCGACAGCGTAACAAACGCCCTCCGTTCGAACCGGAAACGGAGCCTCGGCACAGGGATTGCAGCAGTTGCTGCTCGTGTCGGTCGGTCGGTTTGCCCCGGTCCGGTCGGTTGAACCAATTGTAGATCCCTATCCGTACAAGCAATTCTTCAACGAGGTACAACGCGTTTGCCCTCATTTTGAAGGGCTCCGCAGCAAAAATCCAAACACGAAGCGACAACCGGCCCCGGTCACAAGTGCTGTGTATGTGTACACAGCGAGGGAAATCTTGCATCTTTGCGTCCTCCCAGAAGGTAAATGAAGGGAGAGAGAAAAAAAAATCTGCACACGGTAACTTTTCGTAAAACGCGATGCAAAAATCCCAAACCCCGTTCCCGAAATGCCTGCGGAGAGCAAGTTACCATCTTCGTTCACATTACTTATATTTCCAGCCGTGGCCGAGCAGGGCAGGCAGGTAGGCAGGTAGGGCTCTCTGCTTGCATAACAAACTGCACCGGCACCGACATCGGCCGGAACGAGCGGGTTTTTATGCGCGGGAAGACGACAGCAGCAGTGACGGGTGGCGCGAGAAAAACGCGAGAAAACGAAAAACGAGATGAAAATCTAATTAAAGAATTCGCCTGAAATCGATCTGATTAGCGCGTCGCTTTGCTGCGGTTCGCTTTCTCACCGAGGGAAAGGTGCCGGCCGGGTTGGCAAAATCAGCGAACGAATATCGAGTTACCGAGGGCGGAGGGTAAAATTAGGATAGGTGATATTTTGATGCGAATTTTCTTCATGAACAAACAAAAAACGCTTGGAGACAGCCGAATCGAATTAATTGTTCGATTTTTGGTTGGTTTCTTGTTCGGCACCAGAACTGGCATCCCGGTCACGTGGCGCGCGATAACGTGAGGCCACGAAGCTAAACGAAACACGCACCTCCCGGGTTGTGTTTTTTTCTTGGGCCCTAGTCGCGCAAGCCAATCGTCGCCCGTCCGGTAAAAGCTCAAGACGCATTTTCCAAGTGCAATTGTACTCAGCGCCAGAGCGATTCGGTGCAATTGCGGTTCCGGGCTTGCAGTGCAGTGCAGTGCGCACACCACACACTGTAATTGATGATTATAGTTGTGCAATGCATATCAGGCATCTCTCATCTCTTTCTCATTTCTCGATATGCGCGTAAACATTTTGCCATCCAAAGTGCCAGAGCCAGAGCCCGGGTACAGGCCATTTCCATTTGCGCTGTGTTTGCCCGTTTCTAACAGCATCAGCAACAAAAAGATCTCGTCTTGATCGGGGTCCACCAAAAGAAGCCGAGGATGAATTGTATAGTGTATGTATATGATTTATATGCAGACTTTCCCCGTAGCCGCTGGACTCCACCCCCTACTCGGGTTTTTTTTTTCGACGTCGTGGTAAGGCACGGCAATTTCTTAAACCCCGACAGTGGCGGCAACCCTTTTTCTGTGCTCTCGAAGTAGAAGCCAGATTCTGCTGAACCGGGCATCAGCTTCATCAGGAATGCATTTCTGTGGAAGGTTTGCATCGGAATGTGTGCCTGGCCTGAACCTGGTCTGCCCGATTGCATTCTTCGGACAGCGAGTTCGTATCCCGAGAACAGCGGAGATGACGACGACGACGACGACGATGACTACGAGCTGATTGAAGGTGTGCGATATACGCGCGCCAGTGAGCAGATCAGAATAAATGTGTGTTTTTTTTCTCTACCTTTATTTGTTCCACTCATTGGACTTTCAGAGAAATAACATACCAAAGCTGTTGGCAGCCGTTTTTTTTTACTTCTCACTGCCCCGTCCGGACTTCGGGCTGGCTTCATTTCACGCGAACTGCAGTTGAATGGCTTGTCATTTGCTTCTCAACACTTCTTTAGCGCAAATTTGCGGACGGAAAGCATAACAATTCCCATAAGATCTGTCAGGTGAACAAATTGCGAGAGAAAAAAAAATGATCATCTTTGAACATTGTTTTTTTTTTTGGTTTTCTCCTGCATAATATTGTTGCGATGGAAGATGGCGGATTTTGTATGATCCCAAACTGACAGAATACAATAAGCTAAAATTTACATTCTCTACACATGCCTGATCAATCTCGAAACAGAACATTTCTGTAGTTTTCATATTGGTATTGAATTACTGTACAATCGCAGACCGTAGGAGAAAAATCTCACGAAAAACACACAGAATTCTAGAAAAAAGCTGTAATCTTAATGGATTTCCATTTTTATGTAAACCAATCGAAGTTTTGAAAGCACAAACAAAATAGTTTCATGAGCAATAATATTTTACCAAAGCGAATAAATTAAATGAATGAAAGTAGCCTGCTATAAATATTGAACACGTTCTTTATCATTCATTTGAATAAAAAGAAAAACTTATCACGTATTTCGGCAAATAACTGTACTAAACAAGTATTGTGACGTTTACGTCTTACGAAAATTCGAAAGGATATTGCGTATCATCGCAATAATCGAAACTAGGGGTCAATAACAGATTAATTTGACCTGCTAAAAGAATATGAAAAATATTCTGTGCCCTTTGCATGGACGGTTCGTTGATTACAAAACAAAAAGAATGTTCAAATGTAGTGTTTTACCTTTTTTATAAATATAAAAAAGGTATAGAATTCGCTCAAACTTTAGAAAAATTTTCCGAGGCCCGGAGGGCCGAATGTCATTTCCCATTAGATTCAGCTCGACGAACTGAGCAAATGTCCGTGTGTGTATGTGTGTGGTCGAGATCTCAGAGATGGCTGGACCGATTTTGATCAAACTAGTTGCAAATGAAAGGTCTCCCTGTCACCCTGAACGCTATTGAATGGTTTTGAGATCGGATGTTTACTTTTTGAGTTATACGAAGTTTTATGTCAAAATTGACAGTATCTGTCACATTTGGCCTTGAAAATAGAATATATTTTCAGACTTAGATTCCGCACGGTAAAAGCTATCCAACAAGCCATAGATTGTTAAAATCCGTCCATTTTTAACGGAGATATCGAAATTTTTGTGTAAGCGGTTTTCCCCCTATTCCAGCAGTGGAGGTTTTGAGCGCTGTCTGGCAAAGAAATGCTTGGAAGCAACATAAAATACGATTTTTTATACTGTCACATACATTTGTTTCTAAGTACCCAAAAGACTATGTACAGCATAATATTTTGCCTCGGACCGATTTTAGCACGGTTCGATTTTGGCAACATAATCGTTCGAATATGCCATATGTAATCCAGATGATGGCAGAATTTTCGGGTTGAAAGCAATTCCATAATTATATTGATTTGAACTACACACTTAAAAAAATCCCCGTGATTTTACATCTTATTAGATGCACATAAATGGAGCGTCGCAGTTCACGAAAATTGACGTGGAAGAACATTTGATATTGTGTCTAAAACTCCATGACATGAAATACGTTGAAAATAAAAAAAGAATACTGATAGCAACCGCCGCAACTTGAACCGAGAATCATTAAATCGCAAGTACGTCTATTAATCGACTGAGCCACAGAAGCATACATCTGCTTGACTGGTAAAAGGTGCATTTAAATTCATACAGTCGCACCTGCTATCAGAACGCAAGTTACAGTGAAATTCAAGCTCATCTAAAATTAAGTCATTACAAATAAAATTTTCCGTCTTTTGACAAATTAGGTCTTTATGAATTACATCGTAGGAAGGATTAAGTCACCTGTAAAATTTAGTGTACTTACAGCAATAAATGCTGAAAGAACATAACAGCCATATAGCATTCGAATCAGTTCGTCGAGATCAGCAAATGCCTTTGTGACAAATAATTTCACTCAATTTTTTTCGGAGATGACTCAACCGTTTTCTACAAACTCAGATTCATATGAAAAGTCGTATACTCCCAAATAAGGTTCCTGAATTATGTTTGATTCCGACCTCTGGTTCCGAAATTACAGGATGATATGTGAAACGAAAATAAAATATTGTGACTCATTTTTCTCGTAGATGGCTGAACCGATCTAAAATTCAAATGAAATCTAAGAATCGTCTAAGATTCTACTGAAAAGTTTTAAGATTCTATAAAACATCTTGTTTTTCAGTCAGACCCAACTTCCGGCTTCGGAGATACAGGGTGATTAGTATAAAATTGTCTGTTTCACATAAATTGATCAGGTTTATTGGGTTAGCAGATTTAACGGGTGGCAACTAAAATTTTGGAATTTTTTTCTCAAGCTGTCAAAAAATGACAAACATATATAAAAAAGATCTGATTTATTGAAATTAATGATAGAATGTCCACTGTTGAAAAAAATTAGTGAACATTTCAAAGCGGTCCGTAATCGGATGTTCGGCGAAGCTTCCGTATGATGTCGGAACAGGAGCGTTGTACGGCCTTCATGTCAACTTTGCAAATGCATCTCTTGATTCTTCCAATCAACTGTTAGCAATTCGTGGCTCTCCAGTTTTTTTTTGTACATCAAGGAGCTCAAAACCCCGAATAAATCTTCGATTGAGCGACACTGAGACAGATTTGTCGTGTTGTGGTTTTTGGGTACAAATGGGATCGAATGGGTATTCAGAAACGATTGTGTTTTTTGGCGTAATGCGATGACGTTTTATCCGAACAAAACACGTATTGTCCGTCAGCATGATGTTTTTGAAGAAACGGGATCAAAATTTTCTTCAAACATTCGTTCTGGTACACATCTTGATTGATTGCCAACCCAGATGGCTTGAACCATGGCTTAGAAATGCCTTTTTCGGAAATGACAATGTACAGCATCACTTTCTGTTCAAACTTATGTTTAAACTAATATTTTATGTTCGGATGTACAGTGAAACTATCCGTTGAATAGTATCGATCGTTTGCGGGAATCTGCGTCTTCGAAAGAGGGAAGTAACTTTCGTCGTCCAAAACAAAACTTTTTCCGGAATAATTTTTGATCAACCAGCGGCATTGGGACTTCAGCGTTGAAATCTGTGCGTCAGTATATTCCGGGGCTCGTATCTTCTTTCGGTACTTTATTCCGAGTCTTTTCAATGTTTTGCAGTTGAACTTTCTTGAGGCCTCCCGTTGCATCAGTGAATCCTTGTTGTTGAAGGCACGAGAAAGAGAACGAAGTCCTTTTGCGTCTATAAATTTGGCAGTTATTGGGGATCTTAGGATATGGTAAAGAGTCGAAGTCGCAACATTTTCGCTTTTAAAATGTTGTACCGTATACTTTTTGCTGAGATTTCTGTGCAGTTCATAGAACTGTACAATGCGTTCGCGAAATACTTCTTGTTTCGACGGCATTTTGAACAAAACTGAGCAAGCATGAAGAGAACAGAAAATACTAGCAGAAAGAGGAGAGAGAGCTAACATATACACATTCTTCTTTCTCTCTGAGCTTGTTTATTGTTAAGCATACAGGCCTCGAAAAAATTCCAAAATTTCAGTTGCCACCCGTTAGATAGTCGATAACCAAATAAACTTATTTCATTTTTGGTTGTATTCAGTTTTCGTTTCGGAAGGCACCCAAAAATTTATTTCGCACTACGATTTCTCAAAGATGTCTATACTGATTTTCCAACAGTTTGAATCAAATGTAAGCTATACAGTTCCTTAGGTGGATATAACTGACTTTGGCTACACTGATTTTCGAATTCCGGTTCCAGTATCGATTCGTTTCTCAAAGATCAATCGTTTTCTCAAAAAAAGCCAAATTGAATTACAGAAACAAAAGTTCAAATTTAAATAAATCCAATTTTATCCAATTTTGACTTCGATTCTGGAATTGTAGGATGATGAATTTTTAAAATTCAAAGCGATATAGAAGATGACATTCCCGAAAAGCTTTAAAGTTGGACTCAAAAATATTGCAATTTATTCGTCATATGGCCATTCGAATCGGATTGGGTTATGCTGGTTCCTGAATACCGGATCTGGAAGTACCTTAAATTACCCTAAACTCTAAAGAGGAAATTACTTTGACATATCATGGAATGTTTAATCGATTGTTACACTTTTAGATTCAAATTCGATCCGATTTGCAGTTTTGACATTACAGAGTAATGAGTGATTAAAATCTCAAATTACCACTTAAAACGACGGACATTAGAATAATGTCATGAAAACTGAAACACCGAAGAATATTCATGCAAAAAACACATGCGGATTGATAAAAAAATATATCATCTCACTGCTAGGTGGATTAAGCACGTTTTTCAAATTCAGATCTCAATCATGTATTTATCTACCTTCTAAAAACTCAATACTCGTAATATAAATTCTGAAGTACACTTAATTTCAATTTTTTCGTTGTTCGTCCTACTGTAAATGAGATTGTCGTTTGACTGAAATAACGAATACACCTAGCAGTGAGCATTAAAAGTGCCTCACTCTTCGCTATATGAGGCTTAGTGTCAATTAACTACCGCAACAAAGGGAACCGTACGCGATTGTCGGACTGGCTTTTCTAACTTGATTCGAAAGCTTCAATATTATACGTTTGCTTTCATTTTTTAATTTGTCAACGGGTAGTGTGCATACTAAAATCTCCATTTACAGACGAACAACACGGTGCATAGTGATGTCAAGGTGACAGAAATCTAAAACTGTATTTTTTTTTAGTTTCGAATTCTCAGATAAGTGAAGGATTACAGTTTGAAGTGTAAAATTTTTCTGAATAAGATATAAGCTCTCAATATCATTTTAAAGATAGGGTAATGAAAATTTTCTTTTCATCCTTCCATACAAAATATAAGGCGCAATGATGATGTTTTGGACTAGAGTTTTGAATAGGTCACGGAGAGACCGAAATCAGCATTTTGGCGAAAAAATTAGTTTGTTTTCTGATTTTAGTTAGTTATTTTTTGAGACAACTAAAAAAAATCTTACTTTGGCTAATTTAGATTTTTTAATTCTAATTCCCTTAATAATAATAAAATATTTGTTGTAATGGATATTTATTTAGTTGAATTCACCAATTAAACGTGCTGTCATGCTTTCTGATTTTAATAACAAAAATAGTTACCTTATGATGTCAATGAGAATTTCGTGTTGGATTGAAATATTGCTGGTTTTTGTCCAGGATATTCGCCAACTAAACTTAAATAAACGGCTATATTATAAATAAATGCAGAATATTTATAATGGGACTAGCTGGCCCGTCGAACTTCGTTTCGCCCAAAATTTTGTTTGTTCGAATTTATTTTTATTTTTTTTGTACAGTAGAATTGTCAAACGACTAAGTGATTGAGGTTTCTCTCAATTATTTTCCTGATTGCTTCACCTACAACTAACGGAATTCGACACACATTCGTTTTTAGCCCAAAGAGGAAATATCACCAAAAATTTATGTGAAAATGTGAAATACTGTTAACGGTCAGAACGTCGTCACTTAGTTTCGTTTCTTTCGGCACGTCAGTGAAGACATAGCACTTTGGTGTGATAAGTGTATATGTAAATAGCATTAACTTTATGTCTGCTCAGCGGTTAAAGTTGAACCGTTAGGTGGCGTTAGCAGTTCAACATAAACTGCTGACGCACTGATGAGCTGAAAGCGAAACGTATAAAATGAAAATAGTTATGTGTACTTAGCACAAATCCGGTAGCCACGGGGTACCAAACCCCTAAATAACTTCTGTTAAGCAAAATTGAGCAAATGCACAGATTGTCATCTCATTCTTTGAATCAATGCACTGAACAGAGATCCCTCTTTAATGGCTTCGACATAAAAGGAAAAGTTCCTCTTCTGGAGTTGTTCGATAGAAAAGGATATATTTACAATTTGTATTTAGCCCAAGTAGTCAAAAGTTCGTAGAAGGATTTGGCTTAAGCAGCATACAAAGCATTCTGAGCAATCCACAATTTTTAAGGAATTACTCATTTCAGTAGCAACAGAAAATCTTGGAAGTTCCTGTGCAGCTTTTAAGCAGAGAGAAAGTTTTCTCAGAACTTGTTATGTTCGTTCAAGTTGCCAAATAGTGCCACGCTTACTTTAGAGGTCTAATGAAATGGATATTTTTGGTTGCTTGGAGAGACGATGCTTAATTTTGTCGTAAATACGACTTACTCTACTATGGGGTGCCTTTTCAAAATTAGCCATATGGAAGAATGGGCAGAACTTAATCGTGAATATCTCGACTTGTATTAAAGGCAGCAACATAATTCTTTCACCATTTCATCAAAAATATGATCAGGAATTTAGGATAATATTTTGAACAGTGTGAGATAACCACAAACAGCTCAAATAGTAAGTTTTCTCAAATTTTGAAAACAACGCGGAAAACTCTTTACTTTTGCTTGGCTTTTTCGCGCAAGGACGACGATTTTGAGGTAGTCAGGCACATATCTTCAACTGACTGCGTATAAAAGGGAAACCGTGGTCGAAATTCGATCATTTCTTCTTGTGCATTGGATGCAAGCAGACGTCGTGGGACCAGCAGCTTCGGAGAGTACACCTTCTGCGTGATTAAAAACCTCAAACGCTTAGGTCGTGCTTTCATTTAGACATCAATCGTCAGGTGGAGCAGTCGTCAATGAAAGCAGAACTTCTGTTCTTGATTCTAAATTTAGTTCTTGAACTCAGGTCCTGTTCCTCATTCTAGAATTCTATTCGGTTCTTTTTAGAACCATAATAATACTCTCAAAGAATTATGCGAAATTTTGCTTTACTGTTCTTTATACAACCCATTTTGATGGTCGAGGCGAAAAACCGTCTTCAAGTTTCATAGCTTAGCTCCTGGTTTAGATTTCAGAGCCTGTGTGCTGAACTGGATTCTGGAAAAAGATTTCGGAACTGATTTTAGTTTCGAAATTGTAGTTCTAGAACTAAAATCCAACTGAATTCTGAGTCTGTTCTAAGTTCTGAATTTAGTTCTAGAGCTCAGGTCCAGTTCCTAATTCCAGAATTCTTCAAATCGGTTCTTTTTAGATCCATATTAATACTCCTAAAGAATTATGCGAAATTTTACTTTACTGAACTCTATACGGCCCATTTTTGTTATAAAGAACTATCTAGTTATTTCATTACATTTGATTGCGTTTCAGAATGTTTAATGTAACTAATCTGTAATTTAGTCTAGGCGCATCGTTCAAAATTCTAGAAGTGAAAAAGGGGAGAGTTGCACAATTTATACAATCGATCAACTACCAGTTCGAATTCGGAAGTATAAAGAAAGTGTGTCAGTTTTATTCGTATTCACGACATCCAGTTATGTCTCTGACATTACACAACCGTACTTTTTAATTTGAAATTGAACTTACCAATTTGAACAATCTACACAGAATATTAAATATAAAATGGCAGGCTCAATCCATTATGGTAATCATTTTGAACATTGATATCTAATTGCCACTTAATATGTGCGCTTAGTGTAATCTAAATCTTTACACGGAAAACCCTTCAATCAAAAAGTTTTTTTGCAGTTGATTCAACCAATTTTCTATTTGATTTGCACATATTGAAGTAGTTGAAAAATATGTTGTTTTTAATGCTGTCTAATGTCAAAAACAACAAAACAAAAATCGCAATGGAAAATCAACCATTACTTTAGTTGAAATTCAAAGGCGTTTCTTAAACATTTTCATTCAAACGAAATTCGCTTATTATACGTTTGTGAAGCTCGTGAAGAGTAACTTTTGAATGATAGCAAATTGATGTTTATCATAACACTAGTTGTCAGAATGTTAATGTGATGATAAATTATCTACATCTTCACTGCTCTGGTGTTACAAAAAGAAACGATTGATATAAAGTAGTGCTATGCACAGAACTGATAGCCGTTATTGCAATTAACAAAACGTGTTTAACCAAAACTAGAACCCAGTGAATTGTATGCGTTTGAATTTTGGTCTTAAATTTAATTTGATTCTCCATCGTGAAATGCATGTTGATGAATGAGCATCATGTTATCTTCAAGTCATGTACAAAAATTGTATGAACAAAGTGATTAATTGAAAATGTTTAATATTCATTCATATAATCTGTTGAAACTGTAAGTTGCAGTGGCTCAAAAAATAAAAATCAGTGCATTCGGTTCGACTTTTTGTTCGTAAGTAATATAGTGGTCACAATTAGAAAGTTTCGTTGACACCAGCACTACTAAAAGACAGTATATTAAAGACAAAAATAAAAATGGTTTCAATGAATAATTCATTTGACATAAAGCAAGGGCTGAGAAAGGTTTTATCATACCGATAGATGGAAGGTAATATCATTTTTCTGCTTCATTCAATATAATACTTGGCTTGATAGGATAAGAGTGTGATCCTTTACCGAAAACTAAAAATTAAAATTAAATTTTAGGATCTCATTAGACTTTGAATTGATATACTAGTTTTTTTCGCAAATCAGTTACCAATCATAGAAATCAATTAATTTGATGCGTTACTTCTGTACATGACCGCCGGTTTCAGTGCGTAGAACCACTACGCGCAGAACTACAACAACATTAACTTTTTTTATACCGTTATAATATAATATATTATTTATACATATTAAATAATACATATTTTTTATATATCTTAACATACCGAATTTTCATTTAAAAAATCAGAACGTATATCAATAAGGAATATTTTATTGTCATTCAAAATCAATAATTTTGCTTAAGTTGAAATAACTAATCGTAATATCTAAAACAACTAAACCCGATTTGTGTTCCAACTCACATAACTGGTAAATCAAAAACAAGGTTGGTTGTTGTAACTAAAATCTTTATTGAAATTGAAAGGTGTGTGTCTTGACTAACTGACAGCATCTTTTTTTCAACCAAAAGTTTTGTTATAGATCGTAGCAATCTGTGCTTTAGAACGGACGGAAAAAATTTTCGCTTGTCATTTTCCGTTTTAATTACAGACAATTGAAAATTAATTTTCCATCGTTATTATTTAAATTAGTGAACAGTTTCAATAACAAAATAGACTTGTTAAAAGTTCCTAGTGAAAACGGTGTTAGTCGGTGTGTGCTTTTTCCTCACGGAGGTTTTTTGCACAATATCAAAGCGGTGATTCACCGGTCCACGAAGGTTTGACCTTGGTGGCTGCTCTTGTTTTAGGATTATAAGCTAAGTATTATTTTCTTCAATCCCTTTCGTCTTTCAATTTACTATAATATTTTGACCCCAAACGATCCTTTTCCGTACCTGCACGGATACAATTCCGTGACATGGTAAATCGTCTTGAAATTGACCCCCCTCATCCCGATATTGAAATGGAAACTGCTTCCAAAAGCATCAAGACTCGAATTAAAAACTATCCTGATGGACTCGCACTTCCGGCCGGGCCATATGCGGTCTATTTCCGGACCAAGTCAAACGAAAAAAAATTGAATGTTCTAAAAATATCGCGAGACCTGACTTCGCGATACAATACCATAAAAAGTATTGATAGAATACGGCCAGACAAGCTCAGGGTATTGTTTACCAGCTCAAAACAGGCTAATGAGCTTGTTCAAAAGGATCCTTTTACGCTGGAGTATCGCGTCTACGTGCCAGCTCGCGAAGTAGAAATCGACGGTGTGGTCACCGATTCGAGTTTGACTTGCGAGGACATTCTTAAGTACGGGGCGGGTTGTTTTAAGGACCCCTCACTTAAGAACGTCAAGATACTGGACTGCAAGCGATTGCATTCAGTATCGATCGCCGGGGATGGAACAAAGTCCTATCCCCAATCAGACTCTTATCGTGTGACCTTCGCCGGATCGGCTTTGCCTAATTACCTCCTCTTGGACCGGGTTCGTCTGCCTATTCGTCTTTTTGTACCTCGTGTAATGAATTGCACCAATTGCAAACAGCTTGGGCATACAGCTACCCATTGCAGCAATAAGCCACGTTGTGCTAACTATGGAGAGGCTCATGCGGATGGCTCTTGCGGTAAAAATGCTGAAAAGTGTCTCTACTGTAAGGAGGGTTTGCATGACCTAATGGCATGTCCCGCATACAAACTGCGCG
Source organism: Malaya genurostris (assembly GCF_030247185.1). Taxonomy (NCBI): domain Eukaryota; kingdom Metazoa; phylum Arthropoda; class Insecta; order Diptera; family Culicidae; genus Malaya; species Malaya genurostris. Next base: position 336,133,880 of record NC_080571.1, on the reverse strand, counting down.
GAGATAGGATGAAGCGTTCTCTGAAAGAACACTCCAAGCGTTCATTTGCAGATATGCTTAAAAGTGCCACCCCTCCTAAACAGACAACAAATCCATATGCCTGCTTGTCAACTGACGAGAGCGAATCTGACGACCCTTTAGAAGGTCCATCTTCGGCGGTCCCTCATAGCTATAGGAAAAGAGCAAACAAATCCTATCATAAGCTCCCTAGTAAGGGTTCGAAGATGTCTTCCGAAGGGCTTCGGAAAGTTACAGCTAACGGGAATCGTGACAAACTACCGAAGCAAAAAGCTCCTGGTCTCGGAAAACTCAATTCCGAGATGGAATTCCCACGACTTCCCGGGACTACAAAAACCCCAAGCATCCCTGACAATCTACCAGAGAATAAACTAGGTGCTGGACTTATCAAGTTCTCTGATGTTGTGGACTGGATTTTTACAACTTTTAATATTTCTGAACCTCTTAAAAGCATTTTAATTGCTTTCATGCCAACAGTAAAAACATATTTAAAGCAGTTGACTGCAAATTGGCCCCTCCTCTCAGCGATTGTATCCTTCGATGGCTAAATCATCCACCGAGGTCACGGATCTAATCACTGTTCTACAGTGGAATTGCAGAAGTATCATTCCAAAAATAGATTCTTTTAAATTTCTAGTAAATAATCTGAAATGTGACGTATTTGCATTGTGCGAAACTTGGCTAACTTCTGAAATATCCTTAAACTTCCACGATTTTAACATTATTCGCCTGGATCGAGATGATCCCTATGGAGGAGTACTTTTGGGGATCAAAAAGTGCTATTCTTTTTATCGCATTAACCTCCCCTCGATACCAGGTATTGAAGTTGTCGCATGTCATGTTACAATCAAAGGTAAGGACCTTTGCATTGCTTCCATCTATATTCCCCCAAGAGCCTCGGTAGGGCATCGGCGGTACAGTGATATCGTAGAGCTCCTTCCTGCACCGACGTTGGTTTTAGGAGACTTTAACTCACACGGTACGGGATGGGGCTGTCTTCACGACGATAACAGATCAGCTATGATCCATGATATTTGCGACAACTTCAATATGACAATCTTGAATACGGGAGAAATGACACGGATTCCTGCACCACCAGCAAGACCAAGTGCGCTGGATTTATCACTTTGCTCGACATCGCTACGGTTGGACTGCACGTGGAAGGTGATCCCTGATCCCCACGGTAGCGATCATCTACCTATCGTGATTTCAATCGCCTACGGATTAAGACCATCAGAGACAATCAATGTTTCGTATGACCTAACACGAAATATTGATTGGAAAGACTACGCATGTTCGATATCTCAGAAACTAGAAACAACACAAGAACTTCCTCCGGAGGAAGAGTATACGTTTTTGGCTAGCTTGGTTCTCGACTCCGCGATTCAAGCTCAGACGAAACGTGTACCCGGTGCGAAAACTAACATCCGTTCTCCCAATCCGTGGTGGGATAAAGAGTGCTCATCACTGAACGCAGAAAGAACCTCCGCGTTCAAACAGTTTAGAACCAATGGAACACCTGATAGTTATTGTAATTACGCAACCATAGACAAGCAAATGAAGAACTTAATTAAAGCAAAAAAACGCGGTTACTGGCGCCGGTTTGTTGACGGATTAACAAAAGAAACATCGATGAGCACTCTTTGGAACACAGCTCGACGAATGCGCAACAAAAACACCACGAACGAAAGCGAGGAATATTCTAACCGCTGGATATTCGATTTCGCTAAAAAAGTATGTCCAGATTCTGTTCCGGAACAAACGATTATACGCGTCGCCTCATCAAACAAAAACGAAACACCTTTTTCAATGGTAGAGTTCTCACTTGCGCTTTTGTCGTGTAACAATAAAGCTCCGGGGTTAGACAAAATCAAATTCAATTTGTTGAAAAATTTGCCTGACTCTGCCAAAAGACGCTTATTGAATTTATTCAATAGGCTTCTTGAGGATAATATTGTCCCACAGGACTGGAGACAAGTACGAGTTATTGCCATTCGAAAACCAGGGAAACCAGCCTCCGATCACAATTCGTATCGGCCGATTGCTATGCTTTCCTGTATCCGGAAATTGTTCGAAAAAATGATTCTGTTTCGTCTAGACAATTGGGTCGAGACTAATGGCTTACTTTCAGATACACAATTTGGTTTCCGCAGAGGCAAAGGAACGAACGATTGTTTGGCGTTGCTCTCAACCGAAATTCAAATGGCATTTGCTCGTAAGGAACAAATGGCGTCAGTTTTCCTAGACATCAAGGGGGCTTTTGACTCAGTTTCCATAAACATCCTATCTGAGAAGTTGCATCAGCATGGTCTTTCACCAATTTTGAATAACTTTTTGTACAATCTATTGTCCGAGAAATACATGTATTTCGCACATGGTGATTTGTCGACAATACGATTCAGTTACATGGGTCTTCCTCAGGGCTCATGCTTAAGCCCCCTTTTATACAATTTTTACGTAAACAGTATTGATGAATGTATCAACACATCTTGCACGCTAAGACAACTTGCCGACGACAGCGTTGTGTCTATTATAGGACCCAAAGCTGCCGATCTCCAAGGACCATTGCAAGATACCCTCGACAACTTGTCGACATGGGCTCTTCAAATGGGTATCGAGTTCTCTACGGAGAAAACTGAGCTGGTTGTATTTTCAAGGAAGCGAGAACCAGCACAATTACAGCTTCAACTAGGGGGTGAAACCATAGCTCAGGTCTTCACATTTAAATATCTCGGGGTCTGGTTCGACTCCAAAGGCACGTGGGGATGTCACATTAGGTATCTGAAACAAAAATGCCAGCAGAGAATCAATTTTCTTCGTACAATAACCGGAACTTGGTGGGGTGCCCACCCAGGAGACCTGATCAGGCTTTACCAAACAATGATATTGTCCGTAATGGAATATGGATGCTTCTGCTTCCGATCCGCCGCGAACACCCATTTCATTAAACTGGAAAGAATTCAGTATCATTGTTTGCGTATTGCCTTAGGTTGCATGCAGTCGACTCACACGATGAGTCTCGAAGTGCTCGCGGGCGTCTTACCGTTGAAAAATCGATTCTGGGATCTCTCATATCGATTGCTTATCCGATGCGATATCTTGAATCCGATGGTGATTGAAAACTTCGAAAGGCTGGTCGAGCTCAATTCTCAGACCCGTTTTATGTCCTTGTATTTTGATTACATGGCTCAGAATATTAATCCTTCTTCGTTTGTTTCCAACCGTGCTCATTTCTTGGATACTTCTGATTCTACTGTGTTTTTCGACACATCCATGAAAGAAGAGATTCATGGAATTCCGGATCACGTACGCCCTCGAGTGGCCCCAAATATTTTTTATAATAAATTTAGAACAGTCAACTGTGAAAAGGTGTTTTACACTGACGGATCAAACATCAACAGGTCCACAGGCTTCGGCATCTTCAATCAAAACATCACCGCTTCTTACAAACTCAGTGATCCGGCTTCAGTTTACATCGCAGAATTAGCTGCTATTCAGTACACCCTCAAGATCATTGAAACCTTGTCCAAAGACCATTACTTCATTGTGACGGACAGTCTAAGCTCAATAGAAGCTCTCCGGGCAATGAAGCCAGGAAAGTATCCCCCATATTTCGTGGGGAAAATACGGGAACACTTGCGAACTTTATCTGAACGGTCTTATTCAATATCGTTAGTCTGGGTCCCTTCGCATTGTTCCATTCCGGGCAATGAAAAGGCAGACTCATTGGCTAAGGTGGGCGCATTAGAAGGTGATATTTATGAAAGACCAATCGGCTTCAATGAATTTTTCAGTATTTCTCGTCAGAAAACTCTCGAAAGTTGGCAAACTTCATGGACGAATGACGAACTGGGACGATGGCTACACTCCATTATTCCTAAGGTATCGACGAAACCTTGGTTCAGGGGGATGAACGTAAGTCGCGATTTCATTCGTGTTATGTCGCGGCTCATGTCAAATCACTATACATTCAACGCACATCTCCGGCGTATTGGGATCGTGGAGAGCGGGCTCTGCACCTGTGGCGACGGTTATCAGGACATCGAGCATGTCGTGTGGTCGTGCGTAGAGTATCGTGACGCCAGGTCGAAGCTACTGGAATCCCTTAGGGCCCGAGGTAGGCCGCCTGAGGTTCCGGTTCGGGATGTGTTGGCGAGTCGGGATAGTTCCTATATGCTTCTTATTTACCAATACCTTAAACATATTAATATACAAGTGTAATCCGTTGTATTTGGCATAGAAAGTTTTCCTTACTCTTTTCGAGACTAAGAATACTCTTCACCTATAGGTTCGACACTAACATCCGCCCGATTCTCCCAATCCCCCGTCTGTCTACCATCTTTATCGATACTAACAAGATCTTTTTGCTGTTACTAACTTTTCGCTCCCCTTTCCCCAGTCTCTTTACCATCTCGATGTCAACTAACTAAATATTTGTCGATATTAGTTATTTCGTTTCCATACCCCCCAATCCGTTTTCCTCAACAATTACTTGTCTATTTTTTTTCATACTATTCGGCAACATCACCATCATCGCCAACGGAAAGCCGCTTCAGTCGATGACTAACATGCGGGCCACCCGCCGGGTCTTCGCAGCCTGGGGGTGTTTTCCGCGGTCCCCAGAAGGATGCGGCAATTTTAAATACATTATCACGTCGCCTGGCTGATCCCAAGAACGGAGGACCACTCCTGTCGATAACTAGCACGCGGGCCACCGGCCGGGTCTTTGACTCGGGGGTGTCTTCCGTGGACCCATACGGACAAGCATACGGCCACTACCATCTAGTAGCAACGTCACCAGTAAAACATTAGAGGCCAGCACCTACACAATTCTTATTTTTACAAAATGCCTTTGGCATCATAGAGCTAACGCATTGTGCCTTAATAAATATATCTTATGAAAAAAAAAAAAAAAAGTTTTGTTATTTCAACCATCGTTTCTGTTGATCGAAAAACAAAAATGACAGTTTAGAAAAAAACAACAATCGATTAGTAGTATCAAATTTTAACCAATCAAATTCAGAAAAACAACTAACATTTTGGTTGTTTCACGATCGCGAGGGGTTTCGTGCAGATCGATAAAAATATATCCTATGCGGTTTCAGAAATATTTATTAATGAGAATTTTTTTTTCACGCAAATTTCCCGTTTCGGGCCACTGTCCATTGTCCTAGAATGCCAAGCAGAATTTCGATGAAAATTATTACCGCAAATTACGAACGCAAAGAGCCGCACAGAAGGCAAATCGGTTCAATACTAATTCCGATGTGTGAAGAGACTCTGTTTGACCCCATTAAGGGAAGATTGTAAATTTAACATTAGAAACTCAAATATTTTAGACAAAGAACCTACTGTAACAAGAAGCCAGGGCCGGTGAAAGAGGTGGGTACGGTGGGTAGTACTACCCACCTGAACATTCCAAAGGTAGGTAATTAACCACCTGAAATTTCTAACGAAAAACAATCGTAATATAAGTATTATTCATGAATATCAAAGGTTTAAGAATAAGAATTATTTATAACAATAAGAATTTTTATTGTAACTCGGGATAATATATAAAATCAAAATTATAGAACCCTAGTACTCAGCTAGTAGAGTAATGGTGTGAAGAAATACAGCAGAAAGGTAAGATGTGACAAGGATCATTTGAGTAAGAAGAAATCTTTTAGTAACTTAACTTTTACTTTTTTCCAACCAGAGCTTAAGCATCTGATCAATGAATCACTTGTGTATTGGAAAGTACCGATAAAAAAAATAAAATTACTTCAAATCTTTTGACGTAGGGCTACGTCCTTGTTTGCTATACCGAGGTGCAAGTTCAAAATACAGGAAATAAAACTGTACAAACAGTGATTTGAACATTTACATCTCAACTATTTTTCAACTGACTTTCATTACACATACTGCTTGGATATAATTTTACGCAACGATTTGAGTAGATGAATCCATATATTTTAGATAATTAATGATTCAAACTTCAATGTGTAACGAATCATGTCTAATTTTTCTTGTTTCCCAAAACATTTTATCAGGATTTCCCCGGTTTTCATAAGATTTCTGCTCTTCAATGAGTACGTTCCTCTTCCGTAACATCACCATCACCGCCCACGGAAGACCGCTCCAGTCGATGACCAGCATGCGGACCACCCACCGGGCCTTCGTAGGACAAATAGTCGCCGGGGGCTAGGTTATTGAGAATATGGTGGGTGAGGAAACAGAACGAAGACCAATCCGTTCAATTTGGCCATTATTTCCATTGACTTGTGGCACGGAGCATTGTCTTGGTTAAAAATGGTTTTTTCGATGTCGCATTAAAAACGCATCAATAATTCAATGTAATAATCACTTTAAATGGTGCTTTCTTTTTCAATATAGTCAATGTTTATTATACCTCGAGTATCTGAAAACTGACGCCATGATTGTTCCAGCTACCTGTTACATTTTCGGACGACTTTCTCCGTATGAATGCTAATATGACTCCGGAGAAAAATGGTGGATCCAAGTTTCGTTCACTGTTTCATACAAACGAAAGAAATCCATTTTATTACGACTTAACAGTGTCAAACAGTTCTCTGGATCGTTAATGCGTTGTTGCTTTTATTCGATTGGAAAAAAAACCTTTTATATTCCCAGATTTTCGCGTAAGATCATAAAAGCGCTTCCAGTTAATGTCCTAACTATTTCAGCATATGTAATTTTACGAACTTCAATTTTGCGTTCATTCTTAGCGATTATCAAAACTTGCTTGACTTTTTCTGACGATTGCATCATTTGGTCCCGTTTGAAATCAGAATACACACAAATTCTTATTTTCAATGGATCTGAGTGCGGGTAACACCTCTCAAACCGTTGCTTTATCAGCATACAGAACTCGTTATTTCCATTTTTTCATAAGTGAACAAGTAACGCCACGGTGAGATCAAGGCGAAAATTTGACATCTGAAGGTTGGTTCTTTTGAAAAATGAGGTAAGTTTAACATTTTGGTCAGTCTTGGGACTTTTTGAGCAATGTGTTATGCACATCAGCGACTGGACTGTTTATGGATTTGTTTTATGCGCCGTTCGCTTCGCTCGAGACATATTTTGATCGAAAATCGGCAGAATGACATGCACCTTCCATCATCAGCCCCAACGAACTCAACGGTCAGAGTAACTAAATTTCTCAAAGAATTAATTTCGAAAATTCGCACACACAAATAAGTTTATACGGAACAAGACAAGGCCACTGCCCTAATACTCAAAACAAATATTGGCAGTGATTTTTAATCTAGTTGGGGAGTCCTATGCCAACAATTCGATTAACCCCACAGTAGATTCAAGGCGTATTTAATACTCAAATGTTCAATTTGGTTTAAAAAAAAATACCGAAAACGCTTCAAACTTCGAATTTACACGTTTCATGCAAATTAATAACGAAACAAAATATTATTAAAAAATCGAAAAACTACCCACCTGGGCTTAACATGTTTCACCGGCTCTGCAAGAAGCAATATATTTTTTGCTAAAACCGAACCTAGAAATTGTCAGAAACTAGTAGAATTTCCAAAGCAGTTCCGTAGCAGCGGTACCGTTTCTGCAAATGTCCTCCCGAGTGGCCCCAGAAATCGGTCGCCAATATAACCTCACTCTGTTCATCGTCGTGCGGTTGACAGATAAAATCCCGATTCACATCTCGACAGCATTCCTTACAGCGCATGCCACTCAGTCTCCTCCGGGCGCGGAGAACATGGCAGAAAACATGTTGCATTTCAGTTGCCGGCGTCCTCCCCGGGATCGGAACCTGGACCGAGGTGATGCTGCCGGTAACTGCCGGGGAGTAAGTTGTTCATTTCTCTATCTGAAGAAGCGAGATATTTCATAACAACTGCTAATTAATTTGATGAAATCTCCTGAAAAATATCTTCAAATCTTGTTTTTCGTCCGACCGTTCACTTTTTCTTTTATTTTTTATTAACGAGATGTTGGATGTAGGACTGAATGCCGAAAGAACCTCTTGACTCATGCAGTCAATGGTTGGAGATTGGCGAGTTTCATAAGGCCTCTGGATCGGAGTTCACCGTGCTACATTTGCTCCTTTTTTTCCCTGGTATAATAAAAATAATTTTTTAAACTCCCCGATAAGATCAAGAGCTGTTCTTTCGCTCCTTGCATCGAAATGCAAAGCTTGAGAATGTCTGAAAGAGTGGTATTCTTCGGCAGTCTGCGTCGTTAGCTTGTTTACTTTTCGGTGCAAAATGTTAAGTTTGAGATCACTTCTCGAAAATCTACGCTCTGTTTGCTTTCGTTTCGCTCGAATCAAACCTTGGCAAGCTGGCTGGAAAATTTCATCAGTAGTTTAGCACACACACAAAAAAATCGGATCAAATTTCCTGCCTCACTCAACGAGGAACCGGTGCCTACGTACAACAACAATAATAATAATGATTAAGGGAGATGACGACGCTCCTGAGGCGTAATATTCAACCACCGGCACGCCGACCAACCGGCCAACAAGCTGCATGATCAATCTGTCTCCGGACTCCGCAGAACTGCACTGCACTGGCATCAGCCGGTAGTATCTTCAAGTGCTTTCAAAAACTCCTTTATCGCATCGTTTACCCACCGGGGGTGATGGCGAAATGCGACTTGCATCGCTTTTTTGCTTCGTTTTTTTTGTTTTTGTTTTTTGTGCTCTACTCTGCTCCTGTCCCGTGTTTTATACTTGCTCCTTCTGTTCGCTTACCAGCGTCAATCGAGTGTTTACAAAGTAAGATATCAAATTACAAATATTAAATTAATCTACGGTGACAAATTACCGCAGATAGCGATACTTCATCTTTCCTAAATTGGTGAGAGGAGGTTTTCGATAAAACTTGATCACCCGCAAGATGTGCACCAACTCACATACTGATGCACAGTGGGCGGCTGAGGGTGGGGGTTGGTTGGCAGGGAACTCAAACCACCCGGATTGACACTATCAGCAACACTCAATCATCGCTGGACTGTCGTTTGCCCGAGCAATTCTCTTCTGCAGCAAACTTTCAACCACTCCTCCAATTACGGATGTCTTGGGAGAGTGTGTGCAAAAGAGTTCAATAACCTACCGTGGTTTTTTTTTGTTTTGCATCTCGTATGTACCGACCAAAACATTTCTTGCCAACAGTCACTGGTGGAACGAAAAAAAAAAGAGTCTAACTACATTCCCTGATGCTGACGCTGCTGCTGCTGCTTCACGAATCTAACGGAAAAGGTGGTACGGCGCGGTGACACCGGGGCGGAACGGAATACAATATGCATAAGTGCTAAGTCAACGGAATGATCGGTCGGGTGGGTTGTTTTTGCTGACCCACGATGATGAGGGGATTCATCAATCGATCAATCTGACCTTTGCGCGCGAATGGCAGAAAACAAAAATTGCCAATGGTATGGATTGTCTTTCGTCGGGTTGCAAAAACCCGATCGCATGCGTCGAATAACTGTCCATCTGAAATTTGTTCGAATTTGACTTTAATTGCGAGAATTGAGGTGTTTCGTCTTCGATTTGCTAGGGTGTAACAGTTTAAATTTAAACTACTAATGCACCCGTACCAGTTAAACTGATACAATAATGTCGTCCATGTTTGAGCGATTCAAATATTGATTCTTACTTAGTTTTTAATTTATAACTTTGTAATCACTGAACCGAGTTTTCTAATTTCTGAATATGATAAGAAAAAAAATCTATACTTTCCAGAAGAAATATGAAGATAGAACGAAACTGAATTTTTCGGTTTAGAAACGCTGATTATTTAACCTTTTTGCGACTTTCAATGTTTTGAGCTTGAGCTTGAGCTTGGGAGACCACCCCTGGTTGCTACTCCGTTACTGATCGGAATTAGCTGAAATTGTACAGGAAATTTCTAGATGATCTAACCTGGGACTGGTAAATCATCCTTCAATGTACATCTGCTGGTAACCCCAAAATTCATTGATCAGTACCGGCGCCGGCCAGACCCGAACGTAGATCGTCTAAGGAATGGGAAGGGATGTTAGTCCAACACTTGTTACTAGAGGCCTGCGCACTCCACAAGTGTCACGGGAGAAGGATATTTGTTAGTAAAAATTTCAGTATTTGTATTATTCGCGCGCGATTCAGTATGTTCCGGTTTCAAGATGCTCGGATGCACCACTAAACTCACCGACTTCCCGAGTGAACGTTTCAACAATATCCTATATTGAAGTCCCGGGAAATCTTGATTCACAGCTCTTATTCGAGGAAACTGAAGAAAAATTTCAATACTATCACGTAAAGGATAAAAACTTCACTCACAAAATAAATAAAATTACGTGATACAAAATAAATGAGTGAATAGGATTTAGACAATATAGTTGATTCATTGCATTGACATATTCTAAACAGTTTTTATAACATCATTTTAAATCACCAAATAAAGGTCAACAGATTTCACGCGCGTCTTGATTCTCTATTATTAATTGGTTATATCGGTTGATCTGGGCAGCCGGTTACCGAGAAAAATATTGATTTATTGTTGGAAATATGAATATCAAGTGTTTTTTTACTATGTATTCAATATACCGATATATGTTATCTTTGTTATTAACTTTGTAATATCAACGGATTTGCGCACGCTAGGTTGAATGAAGAGATAATTTAGTAAAATAGAGTAATCAGAAGCGAAACGTTGAAAATATCTGATAACTGAAAGGAAAAAGAAACTCCTGCAATTGTCGCCTTTTACGACATGGAAGCAGGTACCCAGTTGATCTATTCTTGGTTCATTTTTTTTTGCCGGATTCCACACGGCATGTAGGCTGGTACTGTCCGAAGAGAGCCAATAGGTACTATCAATATTCTAGTGGACCCAGCCCCTTATTATACATGATAGTATGATTGATATGAGACAGGCATCGCTACACCACTACGTGGATCAAAACAGGTTTTTTCCTATTTTCACAAACTTATACTAAAATGAAAGGTCTTATGGTCTTATGGTCTTATGGTTTCGGAACCATAGGGTAAAGTGCGTTGAATTCATTTAAATTTGACTAATAACTCTTTTACAAATTGAAAAGGTTATGTTAATTTATCCCCAAATAAGCTGTCTAGTTTCTGTTTGAGTTTCAAATTTTTTTTTCGATGAATCCTGTAGCGATATTGATAAAAATACGAGCAATAAGAGAAAGGCATCATTACAACACTAGGAGGACTAAAACAGATTTTGTACTTTTCTATATAGGAAGGAAATAGAATTGCTGGAGGTTTAGCAAATTAAGTTGAATTCGCTACAATCCAGTTTTATTAAATTTCATCATTGGTGCTAAACGTAGGAGCTTTCAAAACATTTCCTAATTGAAAAGTTCCACACTAGAAACGGGTGAATATGATTTGTATGATCCTGTCGATTTGTATATCAAGTGGATCCAGGTAAACGGATTTCACGTGCGTCTCGATTTTCTACTATGTTCATAATACTTCTATTACCACAATCAAAATGGGATAATTGGTTGTGTTGACTTGTATTCGAATTAAAACACAGAACATAGAAAGCATGAAACAATCTCACCGGTTTCCTAGTATTGAAGAGTCTCAGGCATTTTGTACATCACAAATGGCTTTTGTATCCACATCGACGAAAATGTCAAGTAAAAATGACTGTTTGGTTCCGGATAAAATTGTTCATCACGAACAGTGCAAAACTTGTACCATACCAAGTCTTTTGAATTTCAAACCAAATATTTCATTTCTGTTTGACACAAAAAGCCTTGCACTTCATACTAGAACCTTCCATTCGTCCGGGATCTTGCACGTTTAAAGTTTATCTTGACAAATTCAGTTTTAGTCATTTTCACTACATAATTTTGATCACAGATTTCACTTCTATCCTAATAATTGCTGCAATTCATTAAAAAAGTTTTATTTCGAGAAAACTGAACACGAAACAAAATTGACGTCTGTCTTAATCGTCGCCTACTCTTCTATTTCTTTTTTTGCGGCTTTGAAGGTTTTGTAGAAAAAGGGTGAAATGAGACATTTTTTGCCATTCTCTATAGAAAGGTATTAGAATTACTGGAAAACTGACTTTTGAACGGAGCCTCGGAGACCCATAGTGTTATATACCATTCGACTCAGTTCGACGAGATCGAAAAATGTCTGTGTGTGTGCACTTTTCGAAGATATTTGAACGCGCTCAATTTTCTCAGAGATGGCTAAACCGATTTTAACAAACTTGGGCTCGTTTGAAAGCTACTGTCGGGCCATTGATCAAGTTCAAAGATCAAATTGTGTGTGACTTTTGGTTCCAGATATATGATGGTATAAGTGACGTAACCGACAAAACACGTTGATTTTTTACCGCTCTTATACATATAAGGGTGCCAATATTTTGGGATCCCCTCTAATTTCGTTAAGCTCTAGTGCTCAAAAATTTAAGCACCTCGAAAAAAGCCTTCATACAAAATTTGAGCACAATCAGACATGCGTAGGGTGTGCTGCCCGGTGGTAAAGGTTTGACAATTTTCGCTCTTGAAAAAGCACCATAGGGGGGAGTACATGAAATTTCCAAAATCGAAAATTTTTTTTGATGCCGAAACTCTTAAAACTGCATGAAACATCAAAATTTAGTGTCATCTCGAAAAAAAATTTTTTTTTTAAATCTACTCTCTGGGATTTTTTGATATTTTTTCTAAGTCCCAAAAAGTTCATTTTTTCAAAAAACTTTTTTTTCGAGATGACACTAAATCTCGACGTTTCATGCAATTTAGGCCTTTTGACATCCAATTTTTTTTTTCAATTTCGAAAATTTCATGTACTCCCCCCTATTGTGATTTTTCAAGATATATGAAAATTTCACTAAGTGGACTGAGAAGGGTTTTTTTATTTTAGATTAGCATCACTGTTCTCATACATATAGGCAACGCAAGTGTCAAGCACTAGTTTGGAAAAAAGATGCTGACTGTGTGACATGAACACTGAAGCATGCTTTTGTGAACTACTCGAATCAATCTGGATCAATTTGTGTAAAAATTAGTATCCGAAATTATTTAATAAAAGTGTGAAATATATTTTCATGAGACTGTTATGAAAGAAGAGAAAGGCAAAATCACACCAATAGGTGGATTAAGAAGGGTTTTTTTTTAATTTAGACTAACATATCAAACAAATTAACGAACCGTAATTTTTGGGATTGAGGTTATAAATTTAGCATTTATCGACCAGACATATTTTAAAAAATCATACCTTTTGAACCACTGCTCCGATAACGTTGATATTACTAACTTGATCAAAAAATTCCCGGAATTACTACCGAATAGATTTTTGTCGTGAATACGACTTACTTTACTATTGGGTGCCTTTTCTGACATAATCTCAAATAATTCAAAATTAAACTTTTCTGAAATGTTTGTTATTTATTTATTTATTTATTTATTTATTTATCTATTTCTTTCCATCTGACCTGGATTGATCTCAATGGAGTTTTTGGTGGAGTGGGAAAAGCCCATTTGAAATTCATCAAATGAGCGTAAAAACCCATCATCTTTTTAACATTTTACATATTTGTTCACATAATTACAATTCAAAATCATTAGCCTAACGAATAAAGGTACAAACATTGTCAAGTGCTAAAAAATAATTGAGTTCTTCTTATAATCTATCTGAGTCTCTTAAGCCTATTCTTGAAAACAACACTAGATACACAAAAGTCAAAAAGGTCGTACACACTATTGAAAACATTGCACATTGCCCTAATTGGTTCGTTCTGACCATATTCCGTTCTTCGTAAGTCGAGTCGCAAGAAATTCCGCGCTCTTAGCGTTCTTGGAGCGACATTAATACATATTTGCGATAGAATCTCAGGAGCATCAATTTGTCCATTCAGCAATTTCGCTATAAATACAGCTCTGAGTATATTTCGTCGTTTATCTAGTGTGTCCATGTCGAGCAAACGACAGCGCACAATGTATGGTGGAAGCTCTGATGGATTACGCCATGGCAGAGATCTAAGAGCAAATCACAGGAATCGTGATTGTACTGCTTCAATTCTATTGATCCAAACACTGGCGTAAGGACACCAAATATGCACTGCGGCTTCAAGAGTAGATCGTACTAACGCGTAATAAAACGCTCGCAAACAGTATGGATCAGTAAACTCTTTGGCGATCCTCATGGAGAAACCTAAGTCTCTATTTGCCTAAGCAATTATATGCGAGTAGTGAAGGAAGGAGAGCTGAGAATCAAGGAGCACACCCAAATCTTTGAAAACAGTTACTCTTTCAAGTGTTTCCCCAGAAATAGTGTAGTTCCAGACTATCGGGCTTTTCTTGCGTGTGCAATAAATCACAGAGCATTTGGACACACTTATAGTAAAGAGGTTGAGATTGCACCATTCACAAAAATTGTGGTGCTGCTGAAGTTCCATGCAATCAGCTGTCGATTGTACAACAAGAAACAGTTTCAAATCGTCCGCATATATAAGTCTGCATCCTGGTGGAATGACAAAAGAAATGTCATTAAAAAATAATGAAAACAGCAATGGTCCGAGATTGCTTCCTTGTGGAACACCTGATTCGTTAATGAAGTTTTGTGACTCGACATTTCCTAGCTTCACTGATAAAACTCGGCCTACGAGATATGATTTAAGCCACTGAGAGAAACTAGACGATGCACCTAGACGCTCCAGTTTCGCAATCAAGAGCGTATGATCTACACGGTCAAACGCTTATGAACGAGTATCAAAGAGGATAATTCATAAGGCGCGTTTGCCTTTCTCGTATTTTTAAAGCTCATAGCTCAGTGATCTGTGAAAGGATTTATATAATCTAACTACCAATAGAATCGAATTTTTTCAACTTAAACGTGTATAGCAAAAGCATTGAAGTATTTCAATAGTACACTATTGAAAAACCTGTCTCTTTTGACCCATGTCAATACCAGCCAATCAGAACGAGTTCTGAAGAAGAGAACAAAATATCTGCTGCTGTACAATATATCGTTCGAGTAAAACGTTCCGAACAGTGCTTAATATCGTAGTGAGTTCCACAATTTGGTCCTTCTGAAAGACAGGAATGAATCCCGTACAGCATCCGGATAGTTTCTTTCAATGAAATGCAAATCCGAAATGAAATATCGAAATTAAAATTCTATATGCTGCTATTTTTATAGCCGTTAGGACCGCCCATTAGTGAAAAAGCTACAAATGAAATCAGGTAAAAACAAACCTCTCAACAAAAATTGGATCAGTTTTGATTCTATCGCCACTGCGAGCAGATGTATTTTGTGTCGTTTGCAAAGCTGGTTTCGCTTCCGACAAGAGCGATTACGTCACAGCTGCCAGTCATTTACATTGATGAAAAAACAACGGTGGAGAGCATTACACAAAATCAGCCGTTCTAATGGCTCTAAAAATTTCCTAAAGAACTATTAGAATTTGTTGGTCGCAAATCGAAGGGAAATATCCTCAGTTTAGTGCAAATCTAGAACAATTTGGATAGATTTGGGCACTTTTCGCTGTGTGAAATTCACAGTAATCTAGATCAAGTGAAGCCTTCTTTACTTTTGCGAAAAATGTGGAAAAGGGGAATGCTTGCATAATTCATACAATTGATCAACTAATTGATATTCGGAAGTGTTAAGGAACATGTCAGTTGTTTTCATATTCACGACATCCAGTTATGTCTCTGACATTACCCACCCGCCTTTTTTCTTTTTTTTTAAAGTTGCCACATCTGTCATTGATATTCTATCAAATTTTCAGCTTGATATCTGGACGTTTGTAAAAGTTACGCTGCATTGAGTACATCTGCGATTGTGCGTGTCCTCGATTGTATACATTTTTTAAAACGGAATTTAATTTGCTACAACGAGCTTGCATTAAATTTTGCGTTGAAAACAGTTTCAATGGTGCGACGACATTGAAAATGCTAGAAAAGTTTTTCGGCAACGATACTCTGAAGAAAATAGTCTTTTATCAGTGGCACGTTTCGGAAGTGGCCGTTAGTCTGTGAATGATGATAAGGGAAGCGGTAGGCGATGCTTCCAGTTTTCATTCATTACAACGGTGTTGTGTATCATAAATTACTTCCACAAGGCCAAACCGTCCACAAGGAGTATTATTTGGGCATTCTGAGACGTTTGCGTGAAGCAATTCGCCGAAAAAGATTAGATTTGTGAGCGAACAATAGATCTTGCACCACGTAAACGTACCGTCACACAATTCCATCGTTATCCGTGAATATTTGGCTAAAAACGAAACAGATACCATTCATTACATTTGAAATTATTATATCTTATTTAAAAATACAAACGTGGTACGATCTAAATATTTTACAATGATTTTTAAACTGTCGAGCGAAATTCAATTTCAATTAAGTATTCCTTGATGCGCCTTCGAACAAAATCTGGTTATAAAGATACGAAAAGCAAACTATGATAACACATGGATCAATAAGTCCCGAGACTAAAGCAGAGATGGCACACGTAGTAAATCAGTAACCACGTCTTTCTAGAGTACTAACCTTTGCTTGAACGGGTCAAAATTTTAAGTCGATCCGACCAGAAATAGCTGAGTTATCGAGGTTGGAGTAAAGTCGTTTTGTAGTTTGTTTAAAAAATGGAGAAAACCGAGTTTCGTGTTTTGGTAAAACATTGTTTTTTAATGGGTAAAAACACCGTGCAAGCGAAACAATGGATTGAAAAATGTTATCCGGACTCTTGTCCATCAAAAGCAACGATTTGTCGATGGTTCGCCGAGTTTGAACGTGGTCGTACCGACAAAATGACGCGGAACACTCGGGTAGACCTGTGGAAGCTGTTACACCGGAAAATGTGAGTGAAGTGACAAAAATTATAATGAAAGATCGTAAAGTGAAGCTCCGTGAGATTGCTGAGATGACACAGATATCATATGGAAGTGTATCTACTGTCCTTCATGAAAAATTGAGCATGAAAAAGGTTTTTTCCAAGTTGGTGCCGCGATTGCTTTCTATGGAACAAAAACAGCTTGCCACAAGTCGATGAAAACGATGGCGAAATTGAACGAATTGGGCTTTGATCTGCTTCCCCACCCCCCATACTCGCCAGATTTAGCCCCCAGTGACTACTGGCTCTTTGCAGATCTTGAAAAAATGCTCCAGGGAAAAAAAATTGGCTCAAATGAGGAGGTCATCGCTGAAACTGAAGCTTATTTTGAAGCGAAAGATAATTGTTTTTATAAACATGGTATTGAAAAATTGGAAAAACGTTGGAACCATTGTATCATCCTAAAAGGTGATTATGTTGATGAATAAAAAAAAATTTGCAAAAAAATGTTGTTTCCATTGTTAGTCTCGGGACTTATTGATCCATGTGTTTTAACACACCAAAAAATTCAAATTTTGCAGGTTACCTAATCCCATATAAGATGCGATTCATCTAGACCTAATTTGTCAAATGAAGAAAAATTTCATTGGTAATGGCTTAATGTTGGATGAGACTGAATGCTACAGGTTCGGAATGTAATTTTCATTCGGCTAGCAAGTGCGAATGCAGGAATTTATATGCAGCATTTGCCAGCCAAGCAGGTGTGTGCTTTTGTGTCTCAGTCGATTAACAGACGTACTTTGTGATCCAATGACTGACTCGGTTCAAGTCGTCGTTCTCGCTATCAATATTTTTTTTATTCCAATCTACTTCATTTACATGTTCTTGAACGTAACGAGGGCCAAACTCGAATCCTTTTTGCTTCAATTTCGCTTGTCCTTGATATAAGGACAAGCCAGGATCGCGCGAAAACAATTCGTTTTTCGTCATTTTTGGTCACTCTTTTCACCAAACCACGATTGGGAAGGTCATCGGCGGTTTCTGAAACTTAAATCGTTGAACCCACGCTCTTTACAGTGTATGTGCCAAGGACACGGCCTTGAAGCGCTTTGCGTAAATGGCACTCATCGCGATTTTGGCGGTCTCCCGATCGGAAGATTGACTTTGACTGAAATGCCAAAGACAGAAGTTTCCTCTAGCTATCAAAATAAAATTTAAGTCGATATCACTTACCGATCTCAAGTTATGATGTACACGCACATAGTTAACAGACTGTATGTAGCCAATTTGAGATGATGATGGAGACATACATCGGACTGAAAATTCGTCGAAGACAAAATAAGTGAGCAGAACAGGCTTTATATAAAAAAAAACACTACACCTGTCACCATTAAGATTGGTAGATGACTATACTCATAGGTGGCTGCCGGCAATGATAGCTGCAGAGAAATACAGGGGCGTTTCTTTTCACGAGAAATTGTGCATACAATGAACTGGAAGAAAGATTACCGTATGAAATTCACAAACTACAAAACGCTCATTAGACTAGTTGCTCTCGTTGTTTTCCAGAGGAAGGTGGCGAGTAATTTTTGAACAATTCTAGCGTGACCATTAAAATAATTATTACTGACCCTAAGCAAACTGATTTCATATATACTTACAAATAACCTATTAGGTATAAAAGATGAGACCCGGATAAACAGCTCTTACCTGGAAAGAGAAAAATAATAACAAAAAAATAATTGTGGTGAACATAATTTAATTGGAGAAATATTCATGTCTAAGAACAACATTTTGAATGATTTCCTAATATTCTATTGGTCTGTAATTTCATTCAAACAATTTTTTACCGAAACCGATTCAATAGACTAAAGGGGGCGTTCACCAGACATCACAAGTTAATAACGTAAATGTTTAGTAATATCTATACTCTACATTATGAATCAAGGTTAAACTTGCCGATTAGTCGGTGTTGAACAGTCGTACGCACCGCACGCGTATAGCTCTTGGCTCCTGGAAATTTTTTCTGGCTACCTAGAGTTTCATTGGTTCAAGGCTTCAGTATTTTTCGAAGAATTATTCTTCGACTAATCAGTCTTTATTAAGACAACCACAAAATCAGTCTTTATCAAGACTTTTTCAAACTAGGAGTCTAATCGAAGACTAATTTCGAATGGTTTATTTAATTTCAAATTTCATTCATTTCAAAAATGCCTGCGTCCAACCGGAAAGGCAACAAGCCTAAGGCTAAAAATAATTCAATACGAAATAAATCACAATCCGTTATTCAACATTTTTCTAATGACATTCACGATCTTATAGAATCTGAATGTAAAAATAAAAAACAAAGGACGGATTTCCCTTCCGTTGATTCTATGCCGTCTAACAATATTTACGAGATTCTTCCTGAATCCGATTGTATCGACATAGAAGAAAATTCTTTAAACATTCCCAAAATGGACGCTTGTCGTTCTGGGAAGAAACATCAATCTCTGCCTCCAGGGACGGTGATGATTTCCGACTTCAAAGCATTCCGTACTGAGCTTTCTACTTTTCTCCCGGAAGTAAAAGTCTCATTTTAAATCGGACAAAGAGAAGAATGTCGAGTCTTGGTTGATGGATTGGATGATTATGAACGACTTATCCGATATTTGTCCGAGAAACTTCATAAATTTTATTCATATGTTATATAATCAGACAGACCCTTCAAGACTGTCTTGAAAGGCTTATCAAATGATCAAAGTACTGATGAGTTGCCAGTTCGTGCTGGCATCTCATCAGACACAGTCGACAATTGCTTACGGTCGAGACGATAGAAACAAAGACAATACAGTGTAGTGAACAATAGAGTGTACGAAATGGGCAAATACGATTTAACAAAGCCTGAAACTTGGCCTACAAGGCCAAATTCAATTTGTATTGATTTCAAGCGCTGCAAAGTTAGACCAGCAGCAACCGAAATTGAAATCTTGCTTAAGGAACGAATGCATCTAAACGTTACTGATGTAAGTGAGATTCAATTCAACAAGGCGTCTAACTGTGTGTACATTATGTTCAAACGTGAAAAAGATGCAATTGCATTTGCTTCGGTTAATAACGGGGTGCACAGTATTGATCATGACAATGTTAAATATAAAATCCCTGTGTACATGGTGGATAATGCCATAGAAGTACGCGTGCATGACCTTCCCCCGCAGACCAGCGAGGGGTATGTTCGGGAATGTATTTCGCAGTACGGTGAAGTTCTTTCCATCGAAAAGGAAGTATGGCGGAATTTTTTTCCGGGTATCCGGAATGGCGTGCGAGTGGTACGTATGCAACTACGTAAAGCAATTCCATCTTACATCATTTGTGGTCAAGACGGGATACATCCGTGTAAAACGCTGATTACGTATGAAAATCAACTGGTTACATGTCAGTTTTGTGAACAACCTGCACACTACGGCAAACCTTGCACTGAAACTGCAAAAAGGACATCTTTAAACAAAAAAAAGGACAACCGCCCAACAACGGAAACTAGTGAGCGCAGTACTCCTGTTGTACCATCAAACCCACCAACAACTGCAATTAATGCACAACAAGGCGCGTCTACAGCAACTAACAACCAACCCAAGAATGCGAATTACAAGGAAAACGAAGAAAAAACGGAAACCAACAACGATACCACCGATGCGGCAATGGAGGACGAGACGAGCCACGAACAAAGTGCCCCTCACTCATCGCAAGATAAAAATGGAAGCTCCTCTCCCCCTAGAAAAAGGGTGACAACGAGATCCAACGGTAAAAAAATTATTTTATCTAATAAAAACATGGCTCATTCGGCCACGTAAAGCTTGTACGCAAATTGGCCTGAATAAAAAATTTTTTATATAAAAAAAAGTACTGATGAAATTACGAATGAACTAAAAGAATTGCTTTGTTTTGCCCCATTCCAAGTAATACTCATGAAAAAAAAGCGAATGGTACTTCTAAACCACGCTCTGGAATTTCCCATGAACTTTACTTAATACACTTCAATCGAAGTGATGTGAACAATTTGAAAACTTTAGAAAAAGTACGTTTCATTTCCCACATTAAATCTCATTGGGAACATTATAAACGGCATAATCGTATTGCAAACTTAACGCAATGCCGTCGTTGCCAAGGCTTAGGCCATGGAACCAAAAATTGTCATATGGATATACGGTGTTTGAATTGTGGTAAATCGCATTCGAAAGACGTTTGTCCAATGAATGAAACCACTGATCAATTTTCATGTTCAAATTGCGATGGAAATCATGAATCCCATTATTTAAAATGTCCTGTCAGGGAAGGAAATTTAAACGCTCGTTCGCTTAGACAACAAGTCAAATCAACTATCTTAAATTTACAGAACATACCTGAAAATCAAAAAACCGTTACAAATGCAACGCCTAATTCTTCTAAAGCATTTATTTCTTCGAATTTAAAACAAAAAACAGGTGCGCCTGCCAATTCGACTTCTAACGAAAACAATTTATTGACAGGTAGATCGACCTCGTCATCATCTTCTTCTAATGGCAGTTACACTAGTGTAACAGATAAAAATCTACCTACCAATATTCCTTCAATGCCATTCGCTTCTTTAAACGAAGTTGATTTAGGCGATATAACTGACAATAAAATGCAGGTAGATGCAAGATCAACTTTTTCAAATGATCATCCGAATGAATTCGTCTTCATCACTTTTTGAAGCATTTCAAATCGGATGGCAATTCGCAAATAATATTATAATGAATTAAAAATTTAACAGTGATGTTAAATAATTATTTGAATATTTTGAATTGGAACGCTCGATCTTTGAAATCGAGTAAAGATGAATTTTATAATTTTCTCAAAGTTCACAAAATTCATACTGCCATTGTGAGAGAAACTTTTCTTAAACCAAATGTCAAATTGAAAAGCAATCTACATTATGTGGTTCATCGATTTGACAGGTTTACTGGAATGGGTAGTGGAGTTTCCATTTTTGTCCAACGGCAAATTAAACATCGAATTTTACCTTCTTTCAATACTAAAGTTATTGAAAGCTTAGGAATCGAAGTTGAAACCATTCATGGAATTTATTTCATCGCTGAAGCATATTTGCCATTCCAATGCACCGGCGAACAATTAAATTTCTTTAAAAGCGATTTGCAAAAACTTACAAGATATCGATCGAAATTTTTCGTAATAGGGGACTTAAATGCTAAGCATGTCCAGTGGAATTGTAGGCAAAATAAACGTGATGGTAAAATACTTCATAATCAACTCTCAGCTGGTTACTTCACGGTTCTTCATCCCAGTAATCCGACTTGTTTCTCTTCCGTGAAAAATCCGTCTACAATTGATCTGGTTCTAACGGATCAAAGTCACATTTGTAGTGAACCGAATACACATGCTGACTTTGACTCAGATCATCTTCCTGAAATATTAAGACTTTCCAAGTCGCGGCGTTCGCTATCAGTATTTTCCTTTTCTTAAGCGTCAAATTCAAAACTTTTGCGCCGTCTGAACGCCTTACAATGGGTCAATTGGTTTATCGATTTTCTTCATATTATATAATGGAACTCGTTCAAATTAAAAATTTCCCATCAATTGCATCAAATAAAATCGCGATACAGATGGAAATGGACCAATGTAAAGATGAAATGCCGCTAACAGATACCAGATATTCAATTTAACATATGAAATCAGGATTTTCTGTCTAATATTTACTTATGGAACAATCTTTAGCAAGATGATGGAACTTATAAATAAATAAAAAAAATTTCCCATAAATACGTTTATATCATAGGCAATATACATAAGTTTTTCTTCGCCGTGGCATCCACAATACATAGTACTTTAAACCTAATACATTTCGAATATCATATTAGTATGTTGGTACTCATTAGTTAATCTAAACACTGATTTTATCAAGCGATTTGCTATTATAGATTACATTAAATAAAATACATTTATTTTGTAAATGATCTTATAACTATTTAGGTTTGTTTGTATCACTTCATCACTTTTATTCAATATCATATAGTTGACTATTGGTTGAACTCATGGAAAAGAAAACAGTCTAACATAAAATAAGACTGAAATTGGAACTCCAATGGACTTAATGAAATGATAAAGAAGTTTCATGTAAGGAAGGTTACGACAAGCAAGAATGTCATGAACTGGGACATTGGATAGTCTACCTTGAGTACGCAAGGAATTTATTAGTTGAGATCTGACATCACGATACTCCACGCATGTTCAAACGACATGATCAATATTACGATAGCCTTCGCCACAAGCACAATGATTAGTCTCGGAAAGTCAAATTCGAAGGAGATGTGCATCTAACGTGTAGTGATTGGACATGAGTCTTTACCAGTGCGGTAAAATTTCATTCTTAATCGAATAATATAAGATGAATATTTTGCATTAATTATGGTTTCGGCTTTAGCGGTCTGTTAAATAAGAACGGCTGTTATATACTGCCCGACGTTTCGACCACTGGTTATGGTCTTTTTCAAGGGAAATATCTTATCGTTCCTCGTCTAAAAATCGTATGCCCACGAACGGTTGTTTACATAATATCAAAGCTTCTTTCGTCACTTTTGTTGCACTAATAACGTTTGTTTTGAACATTAGCCTGTTTTACCACTATGCACTACCTAACGTCACTTTCCAAGATGATGAAAATGAAATTTATGGCGGTAGGCGGCCATATCCCTACTAATTTATTTGACTTTTGCTGCCATTTTCAAGTGAAGCTCCCAGAATTCATCGTCAGTTGAATAGACGTACCTAGTCATTTGAAGTTTTGCTTGCACTGAGCAAACCGCCAAGTAGTATCCCTGCTTCAATGCCTTCGCTCTATTGAAAGAGATATTTTGTTACTTCAAGTGATCAACTGACCCAGTTCATCTTTATCCCAGCCTCGATTAAAGAAAAACGAGTGATGAACTGAATGCTGCCCGTTCGGGCCGTCAGCAAACATTGTGTGTGTGTGTGTGTGTGTGTGTGTGTGTGTGTGTGTGTGTGTGTGTGTGTGTGTGTGTGTGTGTGTGTGTGTGTCAGAGAGTGAAGTTTACTGCAGTAGAGAGATCGTCAATGTGTTCCACATTCAGTTTCAATTGAATTGAATGAAGTATTACTGCACTGGTCTGGACATCACAAGAATGAAATCCCTACTCACATCCATTCCCCTGAACCATGCCTTTGTCGATATTTTAGGAATAATTGAGTGCATCCACCGACCCAGATCATCTCTATCCCAAAAAGCTTGCTAGCTGGAAAGTGTTCTTTGGTGGGACGCGCTATATAATTTGTTGAAAGCAATTGGTCTCTCATAAATTTCACCCTCAATAGCACCACGTTTGGCTAAAATATCGGCTCTTTCATTGCCTGGAATGGAGCAATGAGCCGGGAACCAAACTATTGTGATTTGATAATTATTATTCAATATGACTTTCAGGCACTGCTTTATTTTGCACAAGAAAAACGGTTCATTTTTGCCAGCAGCATTTGAACGAATGGCTTTAATTGCCCTCAGACTATCTGTGAAGAGAAAATAATGGCAGGGAGATAATGTGACGATTACACTCAAACTATAATGAACTGCTGCTAACTCTGCTATATAAACAAATGCATGTTCTTGAAGCCTAAATGAAGCCGAAACATTTTGTTGAATATACCAAACCCAGTAGCCTCTTCAATTCGTGATCCAACCGTGTAAAATATTTTTTCAGAGGTAATATGCCTGAACTTACTTCAAAATATTTTTGGGATTTCCATCGAGCGTAGGTGTTCCGGGATTCTACACACTTCGCGCTTAATGGATGTAGAAAAATAAAGTTGAGTCAGAAGCATTCAGGATGCTGACACGGATAAGAATATATCTTGAAGGGTTTTTTTCCTGTGACATATGGTTAAAATATACTGTCATAGATCTTAGTTGAAATTGAAGCTCGACTAATTTTTCGAAGTTACTAAAAACCAGGGGATTCAGTACCTCACACCTTATTAACAGTCGCGACGAAAGCTCCCAAAAACGATCCTTCAATGGAAGAACTCCCGCCAGAACTTCAAGACTCATTGGATGTGTCGAATGCAGCCTAAGGCAATTCGCAAACAACGATATTGAATTCGCTCTAATTTGATATGAGAGTTTGCAGCGGAACGAAAGCAAACGCATCCATATTACATCACTGAAAGTATCGTTGTCTGATACAATTTTATAAGATCTTCCGGATGAGCACCCCACCAAGATCCTGTTATTGTTCGAAGAAAATTTACTCTTTGTTGGCATTTTGTTATCAGATACCTAATGTGTCTTCCCCACGTGCATTTGGATTCAAACCACACCTTGCAGAGAATTCGATACCCAGATGAATAGCCCAAACGGACAAGTTATCTAAGGTATCTTGCAATGGTTTTTACAGATCAATTGCTTTGGGTCCAATAACTGAAACCACACCATCATCTGCCATTTGTCTTAGTGTGCAGGGGATTACGAGACAGCTGTCAATGTCGTTTACATAGAAATTATACAGGAGCGGACTGAGGCATGAGCCTTGCGTGCGACCCATGTAGCTAATTCTTTTTGTTACCAAATCGGCATGTGAAAAATGCATGCAATTCTTCGACAAAAGGTTGTGCAAATAATTATTTATAACCGGTGGAAGTCCATGTTGGTGGAGCTTGTCTGAAAGAACATCAATCGAAACTGAATCAAATGCACCTCCCCAAATATCTAAAAATACAGATGCCATTTGTTGTTTTTGAGCGAAGGCAATTTGGATGTCAGACGAAAGTAATGTAAGGCAATCATTCGTCCCTTTATTTCTACGGAAGCCAAACTGAGTATCTGTCAACAAACCGTTCGTCGCGACCCAAGTGTCGAGACATCGTAGAATAATTTTTTCGAACAATTTTCTGATGCAGGACAACACTGCAATGGGTCTATATGCGTTGTGATTGGAAGCTGGTTTTCCCGGCTTTTGAATGGCGATAACTTTCACTTGCCTCCAGTCAGGTGGAACAATATTTTGCTGAAGAAACTTGTTGAACAATTCCAACAAACGTCTTATTGCAAGGTCGGGCAGATTCTTCACCAAGTTGAATTTAGTTCTGTGCAACCCAGGAGCGTTATTGTTACAAGACATGAGTGCTATGGAAAATTCCATCGTTGAAAAGGGGCTATCAATGGAACCATCATTTGGAGAAGAATTCCTAATAATGCTATTCGTAGGAACAGAATCTGGACAAACTTTCCTCGCAAATTCAAATATCCATCGATTCCAGTATTCCTCACTCTCATTTCCTACGTTACGATTCCTCATTCGTCTGGCCGTATTCCAAAGAGTGCTCATTGAGGTTTCTCTTGACAATTTCTTGTCCCGAAGTATGCTCTTATATTTGGTTTCTAAAGTCAAGAATTTTTCAAAATTCTCGTTTTAAAAACATCTTGAAAGCATTTTGTTTCGCGTGTTTAGCAAATATTTTTACTGAAATCTATATATATATATATATATATATATATATATATATATATATATATATATATATATATATATATATATATATATATATATATATATATATATATATATATATATATATATATATATATATATATATATATATATATATATATATATATATATATAAATGGATGTAAGTTTGTATGTTTGCAACGCGATAACTTCGGAACTACTGAACGGATTGCCACCAAACTTGACACATATACTTCTTGCTCTTCTGACATGGTCATACGGATATTTTAATGGGGGAAGGAGCGTAGTGAGTGTCCTTAGCAGGGGAGGGGGGCTTAAAAATTTGTCTAATTTGACAAGAATCGATACTTTTTTAAGGCCATAGAAACAGTTTGCATATATTAAATATGATTATATGGGGGGTGGATGTAGCAAGTGCCTTTAAGAAGGGGGGTGTAATGTTTGTAATGGCATAACTCCGGAACTACTGAGCGGATTGCTATCAAACTTGGCACATGTACTTATTGCTCTTCTGACATGGTCATACGGATATTTTAATGGGGGAAGGAGCGTAGTGAGTGTCCTTAGCAGGGGAGGGGGGCTTAAAAATTTGTCTAATTTGACAAGAATCGATACTTTTTAAGGCCATAGAAACAATTTGCATATATTAAATATGATTAGTGCCTTTAAGAAGGGGGGTGTAATGTTTGTAATGGCATAACTCCGGAACTACTGAGCGGATTGCTATCAAACTTGGCACATGTACTTATTGCTCATCAGAAAAGGTCATAAGCGTATTTTTCTAGGGAAGAGTACGTAGCAATTGTCATTAACATAGGGGGATCATGAAAAAAATAAATATAATTTGCTGAGAATCGATACTTTTTGAAGACCATAGGAACATTATGCATACCTTATGGGGGTGGATGTACCAAGTGCCTGTAAAAAAGGGAGGGGGGAGGTGTTGTGTTTGTAATGGCAAAACTCCGAAGATACTGAACGGATTGCTATCTAAAAAGGCACAGATACTTCATGCTCTTCAGAGATGATCATAAGGGTATTTTTATGGGAGAAGGAGCGTAGCAAGTCACCTTAACAGGGGGTTCAGAAAAAAAATTTCTAATATGACGAAAATCGATACTTTATGAAGACCATAGATTTTGTATACCTAAGATATGATTATAAGTGGGTTGATGTAGCAAGGGTCTCTAAAATGGGGAGTATAATGTATACTGTAAAACTCCGAAACTACCGAACCGATTGCCACCAAACTTCGCACAGATACTTCTTGCTCTTCAAAGATGGACATAAGGGTAATTTTCAGAGGGGAAAGCGTAGCAAGTGTCCTTAATAGGAGAGCACCATAACTATCTTATCTAATATGGCGAGAATCGATACTTTTTTGTGATCATAGATACTTTTTGCACAACTTAGATATGTTTATAAAGGGAGTGCAGTGTTTGTAACGGCATATTTCCGGAGAGGGGGGAGAGTGTATAAGAAGTGTCCTTCACATGTGGGGTGTGGACAAATGACGAAATTTATCTGATTTAAATAGAAGCGATACTTTTCGAAGACTATACATACTTTTTTGAAAACTCGAATATGGTCTTGAGGGTGGATATAATGAGTGCCTCTTAAAAAGAAAGTTTAATGTAAAGTTGTTAGAATTTGTCAAAATACGATACTTTTGGCTACGTACAGATATTATTAGAGCTTGCTAAGAGCATTTTTAAGGGGAGCTGGAGGGGAGTGTGGATAAAGTAAGTCCCATCCAAGGGGGGGGGGGGGGCGAAACTCAAAAGACCGTACTAGGCTCAAGTTATCAATGCTATTCATAGGTTGCTATAAGGATATTTAAAGGGGATGTAGTAAGTGTTTGCTAACAGGGGGAATTCAAGACTAAATGTTTCGAATTTGTGAAAATGAACATGTTCCAACAGGCACAAATATTTATTACAACTAATAGATGGTCGTAAGGATATTCATAAGCGTGAAGTAAGTAAGTAAGGGTAACAAGTATCTCTAATAAAGAAGCAAATTGTTTGTATGTATCTGCATTGTTCCATAAAAACTATCACAAACTTGGTTTTGCGACCTTTAAGGTGATCATAAGGATATTCTTCAAGTTTTCTTCAGGAGATATTCATTGCCAAAGTGAACAAAAGGGTAAAATTTATAGCAAGTGCCTTTAAAAAGCGATGTTTATTGTAAAATTTATTCTCTATGTCGACAAACAAGAAGGTGAGGGGCTTAGACTAGAAGAAGGGGATTTGAAAATCAATTTTGATCTCCTATTTTTTGTAAAGCAATAGAGGGGAGAGAATTTGAAGGTCATACTAGATAGTATTGCTATTGTTAATTTGAAACCAACACGAAATTCTTGGAATAATTTCAAAAGAATTGCCGTGCAATTCGAAGAACATAGGGTAAATAATCTTTATTTGCGTATGAACGCGATTGTTTGTAAGTCTTAGCATAAGTACGAAACAACTAAACAAATCGCCACCAAATTGGAAACATGTACCAAAGGGGGGAATCGATAATTGTTGAAGAGCATAGATATTTTCTACACTACTCAGAAGTGATTATAAGGGTTATGATGGAGGAGAGCTGCTAAAAATTATGATTATTGTGACATCTGAGATGGAATATTGTGCAATCGGGTTGCCGTCTATGTTGTGTCACTGCAATCAGAGTTTCACTGGACAGGATAATTTCGAGAATTTTTTTGCGCCCTTACCTTCCCGAAACATTTCCGAGCAACGCCGGGTAACTCAGCTAGTCTATATATATATATATATATATATATATATATATATATATATATATATATATATATATATATATATATATATATATATATATATATATATATATATATATATATATATATATATATATATATATATATATATATATATATATATATATATATACCGGGTTCGTACATCAAAAAAATTAGGAAAACTTGCCGGAAAAGTAGGAAAAATCCATAAAGTTTTTTTGTATGAACAATGGAATTTTCCACTGAAAAAGTCGCCAATGATTACTAGATCATCGATAGGTGTTTGGTGCGCAACGAGTTGCATAAGTGTTTGGCCGTCGAAGAAAGGAATACTAGATCGTTGAAAAATTTGTTTGGCGCGCAACGAGATGTTTTGTGTGGAGATTTCATATGCATGCTTGATGTGATGTGATCCGTCATTCCGAGCCACGTGCTTAATTGGGTATCAACATTATTGTTTGCCAAATTATATGAGTGTTCTAGCTATATCGTAAACAGGATCAAAAGTTCTGAAACTGTTTACCAGAAGATGCAATGAGTGCAATATAAGTTAGATGATTAATGTTGGCCATCGTAGGCGTGAGTTGAACAAATCACATTATAGAACGATTTTTGTACGAATCAATGATAGGATTCTGCAGTTTAAATAATGAGATCAAACAAAGAGGTTTTCCTTGCATTTAGTATGCTGAAGTTCTTTCAGTCGCATCGGGTAAATTCTCAAGGGTGGATTAAAAACCATTAGTTGTGAGATTTTATGCATTGACTCGAACGATAAGCTGCATACTGGTACAATCACTCCTCATCTTCACTTCTCTATAACAGAAGAACTACACATTATTTTCATATAACACTTTCTGATATAGATTCTCAGTACCGAACTCCACCATTCGTTAATCGTAGGTGGGGTACTGAACAAAATGATGTAGTGTCGACTAATGCGACTATTGATAAAACTATTAAACGAATGCAGTGTTCATGTAAAAGTTAATGGACACAATATTAAAAGGAATGTTAACTTGAACTTTCGAATGTCCAAAAATAACTCATTTTATCTTTCGGTTTTTTAACAATATCAAACTAACTAGAGATTGTGAGAGGAAAATGAATATGAAAAATGTAGAGCCATAGTACTCAAAGAAGAGTAAGGATTTGAAGAGTGCAGAGAAGTTTGACGTAACAAGGTTCATTTAAATGAGCAAAAGGTTTCTCCTTCTACCTTCTACCAGAGGAGTCGAACTAAGCGATGCGAATCATCCGAGTCTCTGATATGTCAGTAATTTACTAAATAATTACTTACTGACCAGAAGTCATAAATTAAAAGTAAGAAAAAGTTTTATCGCTAAATTGTTAATCAAAAATTGTTCCTGCGATTGTCACGCTACGAACATTCATCAAAAACGACTAAATAATATCACCAGACTAGCGAGAAGTGACGAACAACAAGTCGCGAGTGCAGCTTTTGTAAAATTGCGGAATCAATTTGAAGTAGGTCTCTTAGTTATTTTGGCTTCACTTTTTATCCCATATGTCAACACCATTAGTTTGAGAGATATCTACAATCGTTGTTCGGTGCACTGACTCAAAAGATGATATGGCTATCGGTGCATTCGCTTAATTCTTGCGTAACAAAAGCTTTTAACATATTCACAATATTTTTTTTTATGAATTCATCGCAGGCAAGTAATCAATAAAATAATGGAATGATACACTAACAGCATAAGACGTTTGATAATTATACTATCTGAAAACATAAATTCGAAAAAAAAAATCGAGCGAAACGAAGTTCGACGGGTCAGCTAGTTAATCGAATAAACGTACAATTAATACAGATTCTCTACCATTCCAACAAAATTAAGTTTTTTGTTTTGTTTATAGAGGTTTTTATCATCGTGGGGGTTGGGGCTCGAACACAGGTAGGGTGCGCGAAAGGCGTTTTTTGAAATTAAGTAATTTTACCCTATTACAGATAGCTCTTCATACATGTAAAGCTACTGTAAAGTTAATAATTTTTCGACTGCAATGAAATGACACCGAGCGGTGCTTGGGGAACTATTTTTCATAACCCAAATGGAGACGACAGGTCCCGGGGTTGTTTGCTTCCGTGAATTGCTGCAATAGTATTGTTAAACACAAACTTTCTCACACACACACGCGTGCTGTGGCACTTTAGTCGCCGGAGAAGGTAATATTGAGCCTAACGCCACACCACAAGCGGTCCCGAGAGCAATCGTGGGCCAAAATATAAGAGACCCCCGACCAGTGCGGCCATGTCCAAACAGGGGCTCATCCTCGAGTCCCCCCTCGGCAAGCGGAACCGTGCGATGAAGCGGAACCCCGATCGATCAGCTAAACCGTAGCCGTGGCTTTTGTCCGAAGCCGTGTGTACATTATAAATTTTAATTAGCAAGACATTGCGTGATGCGTGACTTTGGACCATACTTCTTTTTTTGCCCCCCTTTTTGCCACATTAAGTAATTATGTGTTACTTTTTATGGGATCGTGTTATTTTTTTGTACTTCCCTCGACTGACGAGGTGCCTCGTGTTGTTGCTTCTGCAGTTCGGCTGCTGGTTTGCTTTTGTCACCTTAATCCAAGTCCAAACTACCCCGGAGGGGGGGCCGGAAAGGAAAGGAGATCACCTCGCCACGCAATTGGGACTTGGACTTTGCAGCCAAATCACTACTGGCCGGCTGTGGGACTGACCTTCTGGTGAAGAAACGCAGCCAGCGAAAAATTGAAATGTACCACAAAACAAATTGGCTGTTATAAAATTTAAATCTGAACCATTTCGTGTTAGGCTTTCCACTGGGCGTTTTAGTTATTTTTCTTTTTCTTTCGTCTGGTGTAGTTTTAAACTACTAGCACCCCACCCGACGACTGGTTCGTTTTCCGTTCCCAGGGGCCACCGGAATTGTAGGTTTGCGTTCGAAAAGACAAACGCCCAAGCGACGACGAGAACGCTCAATTAATTAATTAAGTTAAAATATGTTAATTGCTTCCCCAGAGAAACAATGATACGCCGCCATTCGAGTGGGTATGGACTCTGTGGGGAAATTGTTCTTGGCTGAATTCCCTCCGGTCGTTATCCTTTGTCTTGGCAGCACGGAATGTAGAGCATTGGGGTATGCGGCGAATGTCACGTGGATGCACTTTGGCGTTTTCATCAATGGAATGGAATTTTTTTTCGCTCATTAGGACTCAATCGAGACAAAGTAAGCTTCTGTCTGTTATTAAAAGTTTCAACTGAACATAACTTTCATACTGAACGCACTTTCGAGAACAAATAACATTGTCTCATTGCCGTTTGGACGCTTGTGACCGTTAGGCGTTAGGCACTTCCGTCCGGGATCCGAACTAAGCTAAGGTAGCATTAATCGGATTCACAGACGAACTGACGAGCGCGCAACATCAGCGGAAGAATAAAGCATCGAGCGAACGACGGGTACAATGTAGACTTGTTTGTTAAACAGAGCTTACATACATATGGATTTACTTATTTTATATTTGTAAATCAGGTTTTAGCATACATATTTTTTTTTGCTTCATCTTCTCAGCCACAGCTCAGTCGGATGCAATGCAAAACCCCGGCCGTCCGATTCTTCGCCTCTCGGCTGGTGTGAGATTCGATAGGGTATTATTGTTATTAGCGTTTATTCTTTTCCCGTGCGGTCATTTCCATCTTCCGCTCTGGCTGTCGACCGAGACGACGACGACGACGACGACTTTGCTAGGGTGAAGTGATTCCGTGGCTTAACGCCGGCAGGTTTAGCAACTGTTGTCCAGTTTACCTTACATTTTCATTCAGATTATATTCAGCTGATTTGATTTTCGCGTTCGTCTCCCGGTCTCTCTTTGTGGGTCCAGGCGGCGGTTCGTTCGCGCGGTTCGTGGGTTTGTGGCTGTGCCCATTTTGGGTCGCAACTCTCACCAAGATGCGAAACAGAAATAACGAGTAAGAAAAGGTATGAAGATAAGCGCGAAAAGGCCTCAATCGGGACAAACGGGAATATTTAACCACCAACCAACTAACCGACCGGTGAGTGTCCGGATCAAGACACGGGTACGGTCCATTTCGTACTTGTGGGCACTGGTTTCGAAGTGGCCGCCGGTACCGTCGTCCAGCGATTTGCGAATACAAGCAATTTCTGGACGGCTTTTGTCTTCCTTCCTCTCGCGTACCAACGCTCACTGGTCGCGGCAGGTGAGGTGCAGGCTGATTCAATATTTAAAATTTATGAAAAGAATAAAATGTCGGATTAAGCGAGAGAGATATACACAAAAGCACTTCGAATCATTCGAAATATCGAAAGGTGAGAGCGGAACTCGCCGCCCCCGGGTCGGGAACTGGGAACATCCGATGCCCGGACAGGATTGCCGCGCGGGTCAGAACGCAGGTAACCATTTTGACACAACCTCCACGGTGACACTGAGAGGTGCTAACGACGGTCGCAAATTGGGTATGGGACTTACGGAATAAGTAAGATTTATTGTGGTATTAGCGTTGGTATTTCGATTGGGTTGAGTCTGTAAAAAAAAATCACATATTTATGGACTGCACACACCGATCCATTCCGGAGTGTTTGGCTAATCATGATGCAAGGGTCACAATTTAGTTGTGTAATCCATGGATAGAATTATGGTACTATGAAATGTTTCTTCAACCAATACTGATCACTGAATTAAGGGGAAATCATGAAATCAATTAATACAATTCTCTCGAATGATGCTAGTGATTGATAATTTCCGTCGCATAGAGATTAATTCGCTATTCCCTGGAGGCTCAATTTCTCTACTACTGAGCAATTCCAGGAATGGGTAGGCGAAAAAGTGACAAAATCAGAATCGACCTTCTCCGATTTGGTTGAAACTTTGCACATGGCTTCAGTTATGGCAAACCATAAGTTTTGAACCGATGGAGAGGTATATCGGACTCACAACTGATTTTTAAAAAGGGTATATGTATTTTTGCACTTCACAAAAATTGACTTTTTCAAATCGTTGTAACTCGGAAACCGTTAATTGTACAAAAATGGCGTTCAGGAAGAAGTTGTAGGAAATCGATTGGGCACTAGGGTGGGACAAGGTTGTATGGGAAAAAATATTTTCTCGCTCCACCAAACTTTTCGTGTTCGTTTTGGGTCCCATAGAAACTATGTAAAATTTTAGCTCAATAGGAGAAACTATATTTTCGCGCCCGCGCACAATGATGCCTCTCCATACAAAAGTTGGCAAAAACCAAAAATACGTCGATAAACGTCAGCTGGATGATTTTTTATTAATAATTTGAAGTCTCTGAATATATTTTCGTCCTGATAATGTATGAAAAAATATTCGACCCACTTTAAAGTGACATGATGCACCGTTCGCTATGAAGCGGAAAATGACTACTTTTTTAAATAAATTAAATTGTGTATTCTTATTTATTTCGTGATTGAGTAGGAGCTTCATCTAATGTTTCAAATAATGATTAAACCTATGTAGAAAATGTATACACAGAGAAAAAAAGCTTTTCCTTATATCTTGAAAACATCAATTTTCTCCAGAAGTGCTTATCAAAATATTATTATTGTCTGCTATGTTGTAATGTTTTTCGAGTTTATGAAAGAACACAAACACAAGTATCAGGTGTATAACTTTGCTTCCGCCGTTTTCCGATAGGTGGCTATACCGGCTGAAGTTGATCAAAATACATAGATGATAATGCCTTTAAAGTGAGTGTGTACAGTGCCTAACGAGTTGTCATCGCCGTTTCAGTGACAGTTGTTCTTGTTTACGTATTATTCACGCTTTATGTGCTCAATTCTCGCCATTTGCGGGAAGTTTTACTTTTCTGTTACAATTCGCAAAAAATGCATCTGAAGCGCATCGAATGCTCTCAAAAACTTACGGTGATGCTACTCTGAGTAAAAGAATGTGTCGGGAGCAGGCTTCCCAAATGTACCGCCGCGCGACATTATTATTGAGGCTGTCTTGCTACTCTTTCCATGACAGCCTTGTGATAGGTTTCATCACGACAGCCCTTAGACAAATAGTTCTGTACAGCCAACGTTGCCGTCATTCACTTCGTTCGACAGTTCATTCCATCTTAAGACATTTTGTCATGGTCCACGACAGCCGAAGAAGCATGAAGTTCTCGCTGTTGCGACAGTAAACTTCGGGTATCAGTCACTGCGTTGTTTCTGTCGAGAGCAACATATTACTCTCCCTTGACCAGGTCTGCGACAGTAGCCGGTGCGGTTTGAATTTGTTGCTCTTGGTTTGCTATGAAGATTCGAGACAAGCATGTGGGTTTTAGTTTTGCCTTTGGTGATTGCTTTGCGCAGCGGTTGATCATTGCGCATAGCAATCACCGTTGGTAGGGCATTGATAACAATATAATTGAGAATTGATAATATACGAAACGGATTGAAGGACGGACTTTGGTTTTAATGAATAGTTAATTTTTATATTTTGGTCGATCTTCTATGAATCGATCGATCAATGAAATTCTATAGAAAGAAAAGTTTGTTTTCAAGAAATTATATTCATAATTAAAGATCGGAGACAGTTCGGCGTGCTCGTTTCAGGCAGTTTACGTTCGGTTTGTCGGCTGTAACATTCATAGTGTAGGAGCGTACTGATGTGCGTGGAGCATTATTTCCATCCTCTTTATCTCTTCCTTCAGGATATCAAAGGCGCGATCGTTTCTTATACAAGAGTGTATAAGTCAATTGAATCAGATTTTAGATGTAAACGGTGAATGAATGTTTGTAGCAAAAGATATATTCAAATTAAAGATTCTGTATTCGATACTAGTTAGCGTGATACTGAATAGCATTCAACTTTGCGGTCGACTTGTAAGTCTACGGGACTATTGCATGGTCAGTGCTGCAATACTACGGACACTAAGAATCTTTCCAAGTCAGAACTGAAACATACAAAATCTGGCTCGTTAAGTTCGTTATATGTACATTGAACCACCAATCGAATAAAAACTTTGAGTGCAAAATTTGGAGTCGGAATTTGCAAGACAAAAATCATTTAGAAACATTTTATTTTCAGGTACCGTACAACAAAGCTTTGAATGCAAAAAATGAACGAAAAATTCCGGTTCTTCCAAAAAAGCGTGGAATGCAGCATGGTTGCCCGTAACAGATTCGAATGTTTATTATGTTTTATTTAGAAAAAAAAGTTTTAATTCCCCAAGTTATGTAATAATGTCTTTCTTGTGTAATATAGTCTCAAGCTTTCCAGACATATCAAGTTATCTTCTATATATGAATAGTGTTTCTATTAACCTGGAATATATTCCAAAATACATATGGGCTGATAATCTGGAATTCATTTTCTTCCTGTTATGCATTGAATTATCTTAGCTCTAGAAACGGCATATTAACTATTATATTATTTTGGTCATAGCTACCAGAAGTTCGCGACTTTTACACACGTTGAAACTGTCACGTGTTCGACGTTTGGAAGCATTGGGAAAATCGAAAAGACTCTCATCCAGAAATTTCGGAAGTTGCTTTAACCCTCATGACTGTGCCTGCAACGCAAGTTTCTGTTTGCGTTTAGCGCTCTGGCGTTAGTATTGTCGCCAGCTCGGACAAAATTGTCCGTACAAAACCTGTCGAACATTTTAATAGTAAAATTAAACCAAGACCTACTCCATCATATTATTCCACACATGTACAATTGGAAAGACTACAAATCGATGGGAAAAATGAATAAAACATTATTTTTGATTAATTTAGAGCTAAAATCTTATCATTTGAGGTTTCAAAATCACTATAGATTCATCGTATTGAATTTCATTGCCGGTTCTGGTTGGGAAATTTGGGGAGTACGATTACCTATAAAGTACACTTATATTTCCAAAAATGGTAAGTAACAAAAACTACCTAAACATGAATTCAAGCTCAAGACAGCAATACGTTATTTTAATATATAGCTAATAAATGTCGTACATGAAAGAGCATTTTTCAATGAAAAAACCCAATGTTTGAACACAATTAAAAAAATTTAAAAAATATCTCCTCCGCCATTTTTTTTGTAAACATGCTCGAAAGTATTTTCTACCAAATGAAAGAAACCGATTTCTTTTTCATTTGCTCCAATGTAAGATATAGCAGTTTAAAAATGATCTGTTTTTGAACTAGTTTTGCTCATAACTTCGGTTCAGAAAACGCTACCTGAATGCGCCAGTCATGAAAAAATTGGTTTCAACAAACTCTAATAGATATTCAAAGACACCAAAATCGAGAAGTGAAAATTAAGAAAGCTAGAGCAAAAAATCTGATTTTTTAGGAACACCCTAAGTTGCTCTATTAAAATAGTTGTTACACTAAAAGCGTTAGAGATACTACAATAGTGTTTTCGGCAAAGTTGCTTGATATAAGTTTTCCTACAATTTTGCCGAAGGATGCAGTCCTCTATCTCAACACTTACGGAAAATAATTTTTGAATCACCCTAACAATTAGAACCACCCTAATACCATATACTTCAAAATATGGCTTATCTTTCACTGATCATTTGTTCTGAAAACATCATAGCTCTAAAGTATAAGGCTAAGCCACAAATGTTTTTGTCCCCCTAAATTGTGAATCCGGACCACTGTGCATTGGAATTATAAAAATTTCATAGTGTCTGTACATAGATTTTGATTTGTCATAAAAAAAGGTTTTGAAATTACTTGAAAATTCGACAAGTGAAAGTTGACATTCGACTAAGATAAGTTAAGCAATTCCTCCGTGTGTATGTATGTGTCAAACAACGTCACTCAATTTCTCAGGCATGACTGCACTATTTTTCCCAAATCAGGCTGAAATGAAAAGGCTGCATAGGTTACTATTGAATTTAATTCGGATCCGACTTCCGCAGTTACAAGTCTAAGAATGTCGAAAATTTACTACTCTAATTGTCTAAGTAGCTTGTGTTCGCATTTAAAAAAATCAAACGTTTGGAACTTTAAATATTTTAAATGAATAGTGAAACATTCTGAGAGCCGAGTTCATTGCATATATTTAACAGTTTTCTTTCTGAAAAGAAATTATGTTAAAAAAATGAAAAATGATCTATTGAAAAATGTATATAAATAAATAAATATAATAATAATAATAATAATAATAATAATAATAATAATAATAATAATAATAATAATAATAATAATAATAATAATAATAATAATAATAATAATAATAATAATAATAATAATAATAATAATAATAATAATAATAATAATAATAATGATAATAATAATAATAATAATAATAATAATAATAATAATAATAATAATACTCAGCACGTTGAATAGTAGCCATGTGATAATTGAGTTTGCAATGTCCAGTCAGAGCTCTGACCAGAATACTGCAATGATGCTTGGAAAAATACAGTAGACACTTTGACATTTTCAGATGTAAATCTGGTAGAAATGCTTTTGTCTGAGCGCAAGTTTGCAAGCTGCGCCAGTAGCTGGCATGATTGGATGCAGCCCAAGAACGAATCTTGTGCTTTATACAACTAGTTGAAAGTGGTAAAGCTGGTTCAGGACCAACGAAATCATTCGTTGCACCAGCTCTAGCCAACTCATCAAATAATAATAATAATAATAATAATAATAATATTGTGGCTGTCATTTCCGATCCTAAAAAATTCATTGGTTTAGTTATCCTAGGAGAAACAGAAAAATCAAAACGTCGTTATACAGAATAAGGGTGCATAAGACATTTTGGGAGTATTATTAATGAATGGAAGTGTATCTGTTTCTTTAGGAATAAGAAGGAAGCACTAAGGATGAATACTTTAGAAATTCAGATATATGAGCCGTTACACAAAACTCTGTGTTTATCTTTTAATATTCGTTAGTTATTAAAATTCATTGCCTTCGCCGACAGTATATATAAATCTAAAACAATTTCTTTATTTCACAATGGTAATGTAATGAAACCCTAAAATTTCCTGCAAAGGTAATCCCAACAACGCAATCGTATGTACTAGTACCATTTCACTGAGGCAGCCGAAATAGTGCGAGCGCACTATGAACCACAGCTCGTCTCCAGAAACAGCCGGTTTATTGCTTCAAGAGACATTGATGAGACAGCCGGCTTGCGACAGCCCTTCGTAACAGTAATTCCCTAAAAATCAAAGGATGTCTTCGATTTTCTAAGGCTGTCCCCGTAACATTTTATGCGAATGAGCGAACATAAAGAAACAGGATAGAAACAGCCCGTTCGGTTTGACTACTCTCCGGATAGAATACTCTCATCAAACTGGTGAGTAGAAACTGTCTCAGTGACAGCATTCATTTAGGCATGCGAGCGCTGTTGCCATTACAGTTCGGCATATGCTTCACACATATTGTAGGCTGGGCTTTCGACTTTGCACTCAGACAGTTCATGCTATCTCGTGGCGGATGTCATTGAAAAGCAGTACTGCTGGGAAGCCTGGTCGGGAGTGATTTCAACGTTTTGAAAATGGTGATTTCGATGTCGAAGACAAACATGGTGGTGGAAGAACCTTCAAAGATGAACAACTAGAAGCATTGCTTGATGAAGAGCTCTTAAAACCGGGTGAAACCATCACAGGAGATCGCTACCGAACGCAACTGATGCGCCTTAGTCGCGCGCTAAAAGAAAAGCGGCCACAATATCAAGAGCGATATAACAATGTCATCCTCCAACACGACAAAGCTCGGCCTCACATCGCAAAAGTAATCAAAAAGTACCTGGAAACGCTGAAATGGGAAGTCTTGCCCCACCCGCCGTATTCCCCAGATGTCGCCCCTTCTGACTTCCACCTATTCCGTTCGATGGCACACGGCCTGACAGATCAACATTTGCAATCCCTCGAAGAGTTGGAAAAATGGATTGCTTCATGGATAGCGTCAAAAGAGGACTCCTGGGAGAAAGTTGTCGCAAGCGATGGACAATACTTTGAGTAATACATCTGTTAGCACAAGCAAAGTAAAGTCTTGGCATTACATTCCTTTTGTAGAATTTGGCCTTTCTGTTTCAACAGACTTCGCAGCCGATTTTTAGCGTACAGAATCATTGCATGGCTAGTAATATGGATTCTACTGACACTAAGAACCCTTCCAGGTCGGGGCTCGAACATACGACAACTGGCTTGTAAGACCAGCGTCCTATGCATTGAACCGCCAACCCGGGACTGTAACCACAAAGCATTGAATAATACATCTGTAAGCAATAAAGCTTTTAATTTTAGAAAAAAAAACGGCGGAAGCAACGTTTTACACCTGATACAAAATAAAATTTGGTTGAATACTACAGCTTTACTACTAATAGTAGATTTTTATTATGTTAAAGTATCTTGTTAAAATGAAAAAAAAAAGAAAGAAAGTTCCGGAGAACATAGAAAGTGCATGTGCATGTGGGATCAACTGGGCGCTATTTATTATGAGCTACTCAATTGTGTTTGGACAGAGCATTGCATGAAAAGCGGACGCAGTATGAAGATCTTCATGGCATAGTATTTTTGCTTCATGACAATGCAAGACTCCATGCTTCGAAAGTTGTAAAAGCTTATTTTTACAATCGCTGCAGTGAAAAGTTCTGCCCAAGTCGCCATTTTTTACCTGACATTGTTCCATACGGTTGCCATTTGCTCCAATCCATGGCGCATAACTTGTCAGGTCAGTTTGAAAAACTACGACACCACCAAAAATTGGATCGATTCATTTGTCGAATCTGAGGAAAAGGAATTTTTCAAACGTGGTATCCGAGTCTTAGTGATGGTATATAACGATGGACTATACTTTGAAAAACGATAGACTATACTTTGAAGAACGGTACTGCGATGATACTCTAACTAAAAATCATGAAACTTAAGTAGTTTATTCCAACGCCTGATATACTATAAATAGATTTATATAACAACATTTATTTAGGTGTTTTATGTATGTTATAAATATTCTGATTTCATTTATCATAAAGCCGTTTATTTAAATTTTACTGACACCGACTTCAGTTACAAAAGTCTGGGCCTTGTTTCTGTGATTTTTATTGTCGACCCCGCAAACTATTGAAAATAACCTTTAAGGTGCAGAAATGTGCAGGATCGCATAGTGTTTTCTGAAAAGTAGAGAATAAATGCTATAAAATCAAATACTATTGAACAGTGGCAGCCCTTTCCTACCTATATAGAACTCTAATCGCAAAACATTGTCATTGCGCCATATATTTTGTATGGAAGGATGGAAAGAAAGTTTACAATACCCTATCTTTGAGAGGATATGAAGAGATTATTTCTTATTCAAAAATTTTTATACTTTAAACTGTAATCCTTCACTTATCTGAGAATTCAAAAAAATTAATACAGTGCAGGAAAAAAATCAAATTATTTTTTGGATTTCTTCCACCTTGGCATCACTGTGCCGCGGTTCAAAGTTTGTATGGGATTTAGTATGGGAAAACTAACTTTTAACAAAAAAATTATCTGGAGGTCACCCTATATACTCAAAAAATCAGCGGGCGCACAATTTTTGTAGGAAATTTATTGAGGAAGAAAACCTTCGAAGACTGTAACATAATCCGACATCTGTAAAAAATGTTATTAAAGAAAAACCGACACAAGGTCCGAACGATGGCTCATTCCTTAATGTATCTAGCACCACTGCTGTTAATGGTGGTAATATAATTTTACTTTCTTTTATTATGCTACAACGATTGATCTGAGTTGTTTGATGTCTTCACAATAGTTGCTCGGTGTAGTTTGAAGATTTTTTTAAACTTAAAAACCATGTTCCAAAACTCACTGTAAAGACACACAAAAAACTAACTTTTTTTTTGAAAAAATACAATTTTGAAATCTTCAACAATATTGTTGATAAACTCAAATACTATAATTTTGTCGAAGACATAAACCATCTGCCTCATATGGTTTAGATTTTAGGCTTTTCCGAACTCCTCTGGTAGAAGGTAAAAGTTAAGTTACTAGAAGATTTCTGCTTGCTTAAATGACCCTCTGTCACGTCTCACTTTTCCGTTCCATATTTTCACATCCTTGCTCTCCCTTGAGTACTATCATTCTATAATTTTCATTGTCTGTTTCTACAAAAAAATGGTCTCTGGTTAGGAGAATATCGCAAAAAGAAAAAAGAAATATTGACTACTAAACTCAGTCGTTAAAAAAGAAAAAGAGTATAATTTTTATGTTAAAGCTCCTATTGAAACCTACAGATTGATGGCTATCCGATCCGTGCCTTTTGAAAAATGAAGAAGTTACAGCTAAAACAATTTACAGATACATTTGAAATTTCAGGTTCTCCTCAAAAGATAATCAATTAAACAGTAGAACTAACTGAACTACGTCAGAACGAATAAACACATGTAGAAACAAAGAGGTGTGCCAGTTGACTGCCGAATTAATTTAATGTAGACTAGCAGAATTACCCGGCGTTGCTCGGAAATGTTTCGTGAAGGCAAGGTAGAAGTTGTCCTGCTTAGTGAAATACTCTGATTGTAGTGAAACATAACTTAGATGGAAATCCGATTGAACAATACTCCGTTCATGTTCAGATTGCGAATGATCAGTGTTCGATCTCAGATCTCCAAATAATCATAATTTCCATGGTATTCTCGACAAATTGGGTCAGTTTTATATTTGAACCCTTTTGTTAGAAACATTTAAAACACCTTTCTCTCTATAAATACCTTCTTAGTAACCTCCGAGTTTCATGTGTATATGTGCTTGTAACGTACTTCCGTACTTCCTCGTCACATTCTATCTACAATACCCTTGGCTTCCATGGCTATGAACACTTACTACTCCCTCCTCTTTATACAAATTTTTATGACATCATTAATTGCACAAAATTTTCCATCTGATAATGATTATTTTATATCGAAAGGTTGTTTAACATCATAACTACATTCGTACTATAGAATAACGTTTTTATATAATTTATTTTACCAAGGCTTTAACCATTTTGGCTGTTCATCAGGGAGGTAAACTTATGGAATAACGATTCAGTTAATACAAATGGTGTTGTAAACTTTTTTCCATCACTTTGAGTGGACAGTTTTCTCAATTTACATGAAAAATGCACATTGATTGTGTGACTTCGTCAATTCAGATCAATGTTGAGAATACTTACTCTCCCTCCCTCTTGTGAATATATTTGTGAATCTCACTTAGTTGCTAGACATGTTCGGGGCACTTATTCCACTCTCTAACCCTCAAAATAACCTTATAATATATTTTGATTTAACTTCTTTTTTAACAGTGAACTTACTACAGATCTCCTTCATGATTACCCTGAGTAGTGTAGAAAGTATCTGTGCTTTCAAAAAATATCGATTCCCACCTTTGGTACATGTGCAAAACTTGATGGCGATTCGTTTAGTTGATTCGTAGTTATGCTGAGACTTAAATACACTCGCGTTCATAGGCAGAAAAGTTTATTTTCCCTTAGTTCTTTGAATTTCCCGGAAAAATGGAACCAGATTCTTTGAAATTATTCAAAGAAAAATACGACCTTGAAATTGTTGCCACTCTCTTGTTTTATAAAAAATGGGAGATTAAATTTTATTTTCAAAAACCCCTCCTTCTAGTCTAAATATCGATTCTCTTCAAATTTCGTCATTGACCCATAGGACACTTGCTACACACTCTTCCCCCTGAAAATGAAGAGCAATGAGTATCTGTGCCAAATTTGATAGCAATCCGCTCAGTAGTTTCGGAGTTGCGCCGTTACAAACGTTACATCCCCTTTTTAGAGGGACGTACTACATCCACCCCATACGAATATTCTGAGTTGCACAAAAAGTATCTATAGCCTTCATGGTTCATGGTATCGATTCTCGTCCAATTAAATAATTTTTTTCATGACCTCTGTAAGGATACTTGCAACGCTCTCCCCTCCATAACAATACCCTTACAACTATCTCTGAAGAGCAAAAAGTAGCTATGCCAAGTGTGATAGCAATCCGTTCAGTAGTGTCAGACTTATGCCGTTACACCCCTCTTTTTAAATGCACTTGC
This sequence comes from Malaya genurostris, assembly GCF_030247185.1. Lineage (NCBI taxonomy): Eukaryota > Metazoa > Arthropoda > Insecta > Diptera > Culicidae > Malaya > Malaya genurostris. The sequence goes on along the minus strand of NC_080571.1, from coordinate 336,089,844 downwards.
CACATCCACTCCCCATATAAATCATATCTAAGGTATGGAAAATGTTGCATGATCTTCAAAAATCATCGATTCTTGTGAAATTTTATGAATATTTTTTCATGACGCCTCCTGTTAATAATACTTGCTACGCTTCCTCCCCTATAAAAAATACCTTTATGAATATTTCTGAAGAGCAAGAAATAACTGTACCAAATTTTATAGCAATTCGTGCAATAGTTCCGGAGTTATGCCGTTACAAACATTACACTCCTTTTTTAGAGGCACTTACTACACCCTCTCTCCACAGAATATCCTTTTAATCATATCTAAGCTGTGCAAAAAGTGTCTTCAAAAAGTACCGATTCTCGTCAAATTAGATAGTTTTAATGACCACCTTTGTTAAGGACACTTGCTACGCTCCCTCCCCTCATGGAAATATCTCTGAAGAGAAAAAAGTACATGTACCAGGTTGAATAGCAATCGCTCAAGTAGTTTTGAAGTTATGCCATTACAAACATTACACCCCCCTTTTTAAAGGCACTTGCTACATCCACCCCCCCCCCTCCCCATATAATGTTTCTATGGTCTTGAAAAAGTATCGATTCTCGTCAAATTAAACAAATTTTTTCACGAGCTCCCCCTGTTAAGAACACTTACTACGCTCCCTCCCCCCCATAGAAATACGCTTATGACCATCTCAGAAGAGCAAGAAGTATCTGTGCCAAGTTTGGTGGCAATCCGTTCAGTAGTTTCGGAATTATGCCGTTTTAAACATTACACCCCCCCTATTTAAAGGCACTTGCTACATTCACCTTCCATATAGTCATATCTAAGGTATAGAAAATGGTTCTACGGTCTTCAAAACGTATCGATTCTTGTCAAGTTATATGAATTTTTCCATGACCCTTACATCCGTTTTTATATATATAGATATATACATATAACTAGCTGACCCGTCGAACTTCGTCTCGCCTAAATTTTTTTTTTATTTATATTTTCGGACGGCAAAGTGGTCAAACGTCTAATGTCGTTAACGTTTCTCTCCATTATGTGGCTGACTACTTGGTCTACAATGAACGCTTGTAACGAATTCAGAGACAACGTATTCGTTTCCAAACAAATTGTCATCTTCGAATGCACAAACATAGATAGCAGATCTCTTTCCAACTAATGGTGCCGACATATTAGAATGAGAGTGGTCCTGAAACTATTAAAATTTAATGGCAAATCCTTGGAGATTATCGGAAGGAATTTTTTTGAGATTGTTTGTCCAAAAAATGCTTTTTCGCTAATCTGATGATGATTCTTCATAGTATTGCAATACAGGATCAATCTTTGAATCAAAATTTAGCGATAAATTTCATATTCAATAGTTAAAACAATAATTTTATCCATGTGTCCTTTAACTTGTACATGAACACTGAAGCCGTCAAATAAACATATCAATAGTCATATCATTAGTTGAGTCACCACATCGTTTTGCTGGGTACTCTGTCTACAATTAGGGAATAAGTTAACATCTGAGAATCAATATCATACAAAATTGAAGGAAAAATGTACAATACTTCTGTTATAGCGAAGCAAATATGTGAAGTAAATATAGGGCAACGGCTCCCTATTTCATCTGAGCTCCTATTTCCATCTCAACTCTTCACCTCACAACTTTGAACATGAATAATATTTTACAACCTACCGAAAGCAAACTGTGAAATGTTTTAAAATCATTTGAAAAGCTATTGTCACACTTTCCTATTGAAAGAAATGGTTTTAAATTCTTCGGTGATAGTTTTTTTCATAAAAAATAAACTCACTTTTCAATTTAGGACACATTTTCGTCTCAAGAATTACAGTTCGTCATGTTTCTGAATATCTACTAATCGATTCGTCTCAAAACATGATCACTATTTCGCATAATTACACTACCATTGAATGCTGGATGACTTCATAATTAGTTATGTTCACTTGCCACTTGTTTAGTTAACGATTAAAAACTTCAAAAAATACCCGACAAGCAATAAATGTCTTCGAAAATATGAGATGAAAGTTTTTCACTTCGTTCACTTGATTGTGCTTTGTTTTCATCTCATTTGGTTTCGCAAAGTTGCCAAGTTATCTCATAATGTTACAAAACAAAAATTGTTTATCTTCTTCAAATTCTCATAAAAAGAATGGTTTTGGTATCCGTGACATTAGTTTAATTATATTATTGATATTAATATTTCAATAAAACTGTTTCAGCTTCGAATATTACCAGAAAGAACGTGTTAAATACTAATGAAATAACCATTGTGGCAAATCTAGTAGCACTGGTTTCATTCCGCTATAAGCCAACATAAAGCTGTGAAGTGTGTGTGTGTTTCATCGGCTGTGCACAGAGATGCCAGATATTTTCATAGAAAATATGTATTACTTTGCATAGAAAGTCTATATCTGTTCTATCTGTTTTCACTAATAAAATGATGTTAAAAGATAGTTCTTTAGATCTCCGTAAGCCCCATTAATTAGATAATTCAAGGAGTAAATTTTTTACCAATAATAATAATGTGGAAAAATCCTGGTGGGTACGGTTGTATCGTTTGAGTAGTATATCAGGCAGCGGTGAGGCAGTTGGCAAAGACATCATATTGACAAGATATCCAGCTCTCACATTTCCCGAACAAATCATTGGCAACATCCTTTTTTGCGAGCATGTCGCCCTCAGACGAGCCCGCATCGAATCTTATACATAGAAGTAGGGGAGAAAAATGTCAAATTCGTGCGCGCCAAAATAGCAGGGTTGCGCACCCATACAATTGACATGATATGTTGAATGTGATGCCGTGCGATGGCGTTGCTGAACTGAAGATTGACTTCGCTCCAAGCTGACAGGGTCTGCAGTCGGTCACCAGAATGTCTGCCCAGCCATATTTTTCATAGCTGGCAGCGTTTAGTCAGCCATCTGGCAGCCATGCGTATGCGGGTGAGAGTGTAATAGTGGAATATTTTGTTTTGATTGCTGTCGCCATTGCTAATTTATAGGATGAATAAAAGATCAACGATAGGATGGATAAAAATCCATTGAGATGAAATTAGGAGCAGAGTAGTGAAAACATCATTAGTGTTTTTAGATGTTTTATAAATATTAGTTGAATTTTCAAGAGATGTGAATCAATTCTCAACGTGGAGCAAAGCGAATGAATCAGTAATATGAAATAATTACAGTGATTTTAGTGGCTAAATCGGGGTTTGAAGGCGATGTCCTTACAAATGAGATGAAATAGGGAGCCCTTACCCTACCAGTTGTTGTCCTTTCTTTTGAGCCAATGTGTTAAACAGGACAGTAGATTTCACAACTAACAATTTTATGGTACCATGTTCTTCATTTCAGGAGCATAGAATATGTTTCTTTATGTTCTTCATTTCAGGAGCATAGAAAAGTCAACTGGAGATAAGTTATTATCAATTTATCACTGTCTCCAGTAGGCATAAATATATCAGCAGACTACATAATATGCAAATGATACATTCCGTGTGAATAATTTTTATAACTATAAAATCATCTCTTCTGTCCACGGCATCTTAGAGCTAAGGTAGTGTGTCTTATCAAAAATATCGTTGAATTAATAAGTTCAAATAGAGAGAATGATTTATCTTAAGCTACTTTCAAAGTAAATGAATAGTATCCTAAGTCGCCCGTTTCCAAGTAATAATCCACATTTGAAAACTCACCCAACGCAACTGAACGAACTTTAGCTCAGTGCAGCAGGAAAAATTGCTTGTTCTGTACCTTCAAGTTATCAAAAGTTTCTCATCTATCTTGAAGGAGCAAGAAAATGATTATTTTCATATACTGTGAAAATTTTGATTGTTTGGAAGAACTCCGCTATAATTTCAATTTGATCTTTATCTTACCAATTCTAAAATACAAAAATAAGTAAAATGAAACTACAAGGATCAGCCCCATGGGGTTGTTCGAGCCATTGATGTGGAACATTAGAACCAAAATTTCTAATGATCTGTAATCAAATGGTTCAATCAATCGTCACACTTTTGAATTTGCAAATGCCCGAGAGTCTGTTTAGATTTAGATCTTCATTAGGAACCAAAACCAAACACGCGAACCCAGAATATAGACTCTATTTGTCGTGATTTGTATTTGTTTTGTAGCCGACGAAATAACATCAATAGCCCAAATGTATGCAATTATATGTAAGTACACGCTTGCGATACGGATATCGATATTTAAGCTTCTCTTCGCCAAGCTTGTGTTCAAGTTTTGTATGCAAGCATTTCTCTACCATTACTGCCATTCTGCGATTTCGGTTGAAGCGATAAACTTTTTCTCATTATCAATCGAGTTCATCTTATATAATTGGAAAATTGGAAATTAATCTTATGCACTCCAAAATTACCCTGGGGTAGTTGTCAATTTCTCAGGCGAAACGACATAACATGGAATTTCATCCGAACTTGCATGGTACAAGATCAGAGCATTCCAGTTAAAGTTTCAAATCGTTTCATGGCACTTTTTGTCTTGCTGTCTAGCAATAACCTACCTCTAGCATGCTACTCGTAGGACTGAAACGTTAGCTATAATTTTGCTTATATTTATAGATTCGAGTGCTTCCAACAGCTTCGCTTTAGCATCGATTGACCAATCAGAGCGATGCTTTCCCTTTGATATGTCGCTTACTCCTTCAAAACCGTCGACTATGACACTGTTAGCTATTAATCAACATTTCAATGATATACAATTAAAAATACATGGCTATGAACATTCAAATCAATACGTAGAAATATTTTCAATCAAATGGTGACATAATATTAATAATTGATACAAAATTGACTGAGCTGTAATTGTTCAAAACCTGACCACATTTCGACGTGTATTTTTCTTGGGTTTCTAATTTGCACCCCTATATAGAAAACAAAAATGTGTTCCACATAAAAATACCAATATCAATTTATTACGCTAATCACCCTTTGGCATTGTCCAGCAGAATCATATCACATTACATGGTATTACATGGGTCACATTGTATCTAGTACTACTGGTAAACGAAATCAGAACTTAAGCTCCTGCTTACGGTATGGCTTGAATAGTATATCAACATAGCAAGTAAAAATGCTATGTCCGTCATTAATTCATTTAGCAAGCAATAATTTTTTATGCCCATTTAAGCACGTGGTTCGAAATGACGAATCACATCCATCAAGTATGCATGTGAAATCTCCACACAAAACTATTCGTTGCGCGTCAATCGATTTTTTCTACGATCTAGTATTCTTTTCTTCGACGACCAAACACTTATGCAACTCGTTGCGCGCCAAACATCAATCGTAGATCTAGCAATCATTGACGACTTTTTCAGTGGAAAATTCCATTGTCAAAATAAAACAACTTTATGGATTTTTCCCACTTTTCCGACAAGTTTTCCTAATTTTTTGATGTACGAACCCGGTGGGGGTAAAAACTGATCAAACAAAAAAAGAATCATGTAATCATCCGTTCTTACGTGATGCGATTACAAAGAAAGATCTCTGCATTTATATATATATATATATATATATATATATATATATATATATATATATATATATATATATATATATATATATATATATGTATATATATATATATATATATATATATATATATATATATATATATATATATATATATATATATATATATATATATATATATATATATATATATATATATATATATATATATATATATATATATATATATATATGCAGTATTTTGTCGTCAACCAGTTCGGACGCGTTTTTTAATTTGCTCCAAGAGCCGCGGTGCGCGAGTTTATTTAATTTGCTTTTTAATCAAAACAGTATTGCTTTTTATTTATTATTCACTATGACCTGCGAAATTTGTGCTCTGGATACCACCGTCGACTCGGTTATGTGGACATGTGTTGGATGCCCACGAAAATTTCACGCCACCTGTGTTGGAGTGTCTATTCAGCGGGGTTCACTGCGGAGAAGGGATAGAAGAGTTATTGACGTAAACTCTTATATACTGCCGTGCTGTGAGTCCTGTCAAGAGCTTGTTAACTCAAAAATGGACCTCGATAGACTAGTTGAACAACAAAAGCTTCTTGAACGTCAACTCCATTCAAACACGGAAGTTGTGCATTAAACTTTCGATGCAACAAGAGAAGCCAAGCTTAGTTCATGAGGCTATAGATGCCCAAGAAATATTGCTTACGACTATAAAAAATGAATTAATTTCAATAAACAAAAATAGCAGCTTGACCGGCAGTGTTGTTGCCATTAAAAACCATGTCACCTCATTGTTCGATACAGCAATGTCAGCAATGAAGGAAAACGTGTACAATGACTTAAAAAAACTGACTTCCGAATTATCATCTGAGTTACGTGATATGAATAACGAGCTAAACCATATCAACCAGCTATCTCTTGATACTGCGGCCAGCTGCACCATGAACGTAGGTTCGACATTGGCAATTGACATTCTTGACGAAATCAAGTCTTTGTCAGCACATTTGGTAGCAGCGAAGAAACCTGTGCAAATACCAGTGTCCAATGCCTCAAGCCTCAGTTTGGCGGCAGAATTATGCAAAGTAGATAATTCTAAATGGCGCTTTCTTGGCGCTAAAAAAGTATGGAAATCGGACTGGAGTGACTACGATGCGCGAGAATCTAGAAGACTACATCAGCAGAAACAAGCTGCAAAAGCTAGAAGTCACAAAAAGCAGAAAAAGTTATTCAAGAATTTGAAAATGAACAACACTGTAAACAACTGCAGCAACAATTTAAGAAATCATAGTAATTACAATGAGAATTGCAATATTCGTGGCTCATGTTATCCTAGTAATGATCATCTAATACGAAGACAACCCAACAGCATCCTCCCACCAGACAGAGTGCTTCTTGCTGCTGCGAAAGACCGCTTTTCTAGACCGTTAGCAAACAATATACCAACCATTCAATTCCAAAGAGGTGATATATTGAATCCATATCCAGCGAATGACTCACGACGATCGCCGCAACGATGCAACCCGATGACTCCAAAAGGTGCGTCAGCTACTTTGTACGGCGCGCTCGATTCTCAACACTCTTGTTTTCGGCGTCATTGACACACCCCTTAGGAGAAGAAAACGACGACAACTCTATTGATTATAATACTTATCATCCAAATGCTGCACAATTTAATAAGTCATCATTGGAGGTCATAGTTTATGGCCAGAATTTTAATAGAATGAAAAGTGCGTTGAAAATGACTGAAATTTGTAATAAAATATTAAGTAGTTCTTATGCAATAATCTTAGCTACAGAAACAAGCTCGGATGAAAGTGTTAGGAGTGAAGAAGTCTTCGGCAATAATTACAATGTGTTCAGAGATGATCGCAATTTACAAATGTCTGATAAGAGATCGGGTGGTGGAGTACTAATTGCTATTTCTACAAAATTTAATGCTGAGATCATAACCACTAGAAAAATTAAAGAATTCGAGCACGTATGGGTGAAAACTCGTCTGGCAGAGGAAACACATATTTTCTGCTCAGTGTATTTTCCCCCAAACAACACCCGTAAAGAAGTATATGAAAAGTTTTTCCAGATTGCTGAAGAAATCATAACTAACTTTCCTTCCGAAGTGAAAGTACACATTTATGGTGACTTCAATCAACGTGACATTGACTTTTTCCCAGACTCTGATAATGAGAGCATCCTACTACCAGTGGTAGGAGAGAATGAAACCCTCCAATATATCTTTGATCAAGTTGCATGCTTAGGACTCAACCAAATTAATCACGTTAAAAATCAGCAAAACTGTTACTTAGATTTTTTACTAACAAATTCACAAAAAGACTTCTGTCTTACCGAATCCCTTACCCCCTTATGGAAAAATGAAAGATTTCACACTGCAATTGAGTTGTCCAAATTTGTTCATGAGTATAATAGACCCGATGAATATGAGTATGACGATGACTTTCAGTATGACTTGGCAAATTATGATAACATAAAGTTAAAATTAAGTAACATTGATTAGCAAACCATTTTCAGGGAGTCTAATGTTGAAACTTCTGTGGAAATGTTTTATAAGATTTTATTTGATACTATTAATGATCAGGTACCTTTTAAGAGAATCAGACGACGACTTAACTATAAATATCCAATATGGTATAATGATAACATTAAAAATCTGAAAAATCGAAAACAGAAGGCCCATAAAAAATATAAAAGAGACAGTAGTAGCGTCAACTTAGAAAATTACTTACAAACTTGTGATCAATTGAATCTGGCAATTGAAATCGCTCCCGAGGAGTACTATTCAAAAACGGAGAGTGAAATTAAATCTTGCCCGAAGAATTTCTTCAATTACGTAAAACATAAACTGAAATCTAATAATTTTCCCTCAAAAATGTTTTTCAAGGGTAAAACTGCTGACAATTCGGAAGATATTTGTACACTATTTGCAAATTACTTCCAAGAAACCTATACTACATTTTCCGAAGAGGATCGAGACCGTGAATATTTTAATTTCTTCCCTGAACATGCTTGTGACATCAATATTCATCACATTAGCGTCCAAGATATTATGCAAACGCTCAATAAATTAGATATCTCTAAAGGTCCCGGACCTGATGGAATTCCTCCCATATTCATGAAAAAACTATCGTCAGAACTAGCCACACCCTTGTTTTGGCTTCTCAATAAATCACTCATGACCGGTATTTTTCCTAAAATATGGAAGTACTCCTATTTGGTACCGATTTACAAAAGTGGAAAAAAATCAGATGTGTGTAATTATCGAGGAATTGCAATTATCTCCTGCATTCCTAAACTTTTTGAAGCGATAATCAATGAAAAAATGTTTTATCAAGTTAAAAATAGAATCACTAATATGCAGCATGGATTTTTTAAGGGTCGCTCGACTAATACAAATTTACTCGAATTTGTTAATTACTCACTGGCTGCTATGGATAAGGGTAATTACATAGAAGCTCTCTATACTGACTTCAGCAAAGCATTTGATCGCATTGATATACCTATGTTATTATTCAAACTACAAAAAATAGGAACTGGTCCTGCACTACTCAAATGGCTTGAGTCGTATCTGACTGATCGTCAGCAAATGGTTCGATTTAAAGGGAGGATATCCAGCCATGTCCTAGTAACCTCAGGAGTTCCACAAGGTTCTCATCTAGGCCCTCTCTTATTCATTTTATTTGTAAACGATATATCTCTTATTTTAAAACACATAAAAGTGTTAATTCATGCCGATGACATGAAGCTCTTCCTAGAAATAAAAAGTGATGTAGACAAGGTGGTATTTCAAGATGAAGTGCAAACGTTCCATGTCTGGTGTAACAAAAGCCTTTTGAAACTAAACGTCAATAAATGTAAAGTAATAGCTTTCAGTAGGAAACAAAACACACCAGATATCACAATTAAACTAGGCGATCAAACAGTAGAAAGATGTATTAGAATTAGAGATCTAGGAGTAATTTTAGATAAAAAGTTGACTTTCATCGATCACTATAATACGATAATAGGCAAAGCTAATAACATGCTTGCATTTATAAAACGCTTCAGCTATAATTTTTGCGATCCTTACACGATTAAAACATTATATATTGCCTACGTAAGGTCTATACTTGAATATTGTAGCATTGTTTGGTCCCCATTCTCAATCACTCACAAGGAACGTATAGAATCAGTTCAAAAGCAATTCCTATTATTTGCACTCCGTAAGTTAGGTTGGGCAAGATTTCCTCTACCATCATACAAAGCTCGTTGCATGCTCATTGACATCCACACATTAGAAGAGCGTCGAGAACAATTAATGGTTTCATTAATACATAACATCGTTACACATCGGGTTGATTCATCTTTACTTCTGTCTAAACTTAATTTTTATATACCTTCCCGACAATTACGAAACCGAGCTATATTCTATATAAGTCATTATCGTACCAACTATGCTAAATTTGGTCCATTAAATCAAATGATGTCAACTTATAATAAGCATTGCGGAGCAATTGACTTTACAATGACAACAGCCCAGCTCAAACAATATTTTAATTCAATACGACCTAGGTCCTAGAACATAATGCACATTAATGTTTATTTTAGAAAATATCACACGTGTTAAAATGTAATCAATACAATGTAATGGTCTACTATAGTTTGACGACAAATAAATAAATAAATAAAATAAATAAATAAATATATATATATATATATATATATATATATATATATATATATATATATATATATATATATATATATATATATATATATATATATATATATATATATATATATATATATATATATATATATATATATATATATATATATATATATATATATATATATATATATATATATATATATATATATATATATATATATATATATATATATATATATATATATATATATATATATATATATATATATATATATATATATAGATAATAGATGATAGATAATTGTAGATATAGCAAGCAAATAAACAATTCATGGAAATATAAAAAATGGTGTTATATTTAAATATCCAAGTATCTCAAGAACAACTTCTTTTAGAAGAAAGGATATCGTGAACAAATTTATTGTCTATAATCTGTAGAATAATATTCTACTGTTTAAATGATTATCTTTCAACGAGAAATTGAAATTTCGAATATATCTGTAAATTGGTTTAGCTGTAACTACTTCATTCTTCAAAAGGCACGGATGGGATAACCATCAATCTGTAGGTTTTAATAAAAGCTTTAAAATAAAAACTATCAAAAAAAAATAAAACCCTGATTTATTTTTTATTCAACTTTTTCGGATTATTTTGTAATCATTGAGATAAAAAATCAAAAAAAAATTTCAGTGTATTTGTTTTTTTAGAGTGCCCAATCGATTCCCTACAACTTCTTCCTGAACGCCATTTTTGTACAATTAACGGTTTCCGAGTTACAACGATTTGAAAAAGGCAATTTTTGTGAAATGCAAAGATACACACGCCCGTTTTAAAAATCAGTCGTGAGTCGGATTGACCTCGCCATCGGTTCAAAAATTATGGTTTGCCATACTGAAGCCATGTGCAAAGTTTCATCCAAATCGGAGAAGGTGTTTATGTTTATACACACCCTCGATAATCTGAAACGTTCTCCATCATTCTCATTTGTTAATTTTACTCTGAAATTTAAGCAGTTGGACTGGAACACTTCGAATCTCAGCTTTAAAAACCCTTTTCAATCTAACTAGTGGTGAGATAATGTCTATCTCTTGTGTTTTAAATAGTCTCATTGAAACATTTGCAAAATTCTTGCTTTCAAACGAGTCTGTAAATCTTTCGAAATTGATTCTCTCATGTCCTCATGTCATGATATTCGGTTGCATTGCAAAACACTAAGATTTGTCGGTTACATCATATAAGGGGTGAATTTTGAAGAGGTATAGCATTTGATTTTCAAGAATAAACTCAAAAAATTGATGAAATCTTTTTATTGGAATCTATAGAACGATCCATATAAGTTAATGTTTGAAGATGATATCATGCAAATGTTGTCCGTGACTTCGCTGTAGATGGCCCATGCGCAAGGTTCAATTTTGGTAAACTCTCTCCAACATATCGGCAAATGCTTCAATCTTTGCTGGTTTTCCTTTTAGACATAAGCCTTAACATGGTCCCACAAGAAGCAGTCCAAAGGCGTTAAATTACACGATCTAAGGACTGTCCCAGAAAGTATGGACGCACTTTGATTTCGCTGTAAATAATTCACAAGTGTTAGATATTCAAATTATATTCGATATACTGATAATATTAGACTACAACAACAGAATATTATTCTCAACATTTGCTACTTAGCTACAATGGCTGGCGCACCTTCTTGCGGACGTTCCTCATTAAATTCCGTACAGACTTCTTGGCGACAAGTTTTGACACTTTTTTTCCAATCTTTTTCGAACTGCTGAATGGTTTCGGTTGCCGAGACATGTTTCCTGAGATGTGCCTTCGTTAATGCCCAGATTTCCTCAATTGGTCGAAGTTGTGGGTAATTTGGTGGATCCATGTCTTTTGGGACGAAAGTGGCATTTTTGGTAGTATACTATTCTACCGTTGATTTCGAGCAGTGGCAAGAAGCAAGATCTAACCAGAACACAACAGGATCCTTGCGGCTTCGAATCATGGGTAGAAATAGTTTTTGTAAACATTCCTTGATGTATATTTCGCTGTTCATTGAAGCAGTGGTGATGAAGGGTTTCGAGATCTTACCGCAGCTTTTTCTATGCTAAAACTTCAACAAGAACGAAACACGCCCTACTGTGCGAAGTGAACCTTGTCAATTAATAACTGAAATACTATTCTAAGCGAATATAATTTGACAATTATTGCATATTTTCCGGTCTCAAAAGCTTTCCAATGTCTTGTTTTTTACCCCGTACTTCATGTTAACAGGATCTGAGCAGCACCTGAGTAGTTCTCTTGTCTACCTTGCGTAGTTTATTGCTCACTGCAGCGGATTGCACAATTTACAGATTGCCTGTACCCGAAGCACGAATGAACTGCCAACGGACCGGGATCCGGCTAAGTAGTGGTTTTTATTTTGAAAAATGGATTTTCTGACTACGGCCAGTGGTGAGAGGTGTTGAAAGTAACACGTTTTTTTTTTGGTTTTCCGAAGGTGCTCCTTCGCATCGCAATATGTTAAGATTAAAATGAGATGGGTCGAAATGTATATGAAATGAAAAATATGAACGCATTGATCGTTTCCAGTTGTTTCATTTACCAGAGTGTGGCGATGCTATAGTTAGATTTATAGCCTATGGCAAGATGGTTTGTTCGGTTTTGTTTTGGCAGTTTTGCCACAAATCTCACCACTAAAATAGAGATTTGTGTATGCCGAAGTTTTGCAATCACTTCGGACTGTGATATTTTTTCTAAATTTCCTATGGCGCACGAAAATTTAATGGCCTCTTCCTAATGTAATTTTTATCGCCGTAAACCACGGATCGACTCAACATGGCAGATTATCGCATCGTGAAATGGCTGTCGCGGAGTTTGCTCTCTGTGGCAGCGCTTCCCAAATACCAGATTCCGATATACAGTTTTACGTTTCTTCAAAGTTCAAGGCAAGATTGAGCTGTCGCACCGGAGAACGAGCCTAGCGACCGGTTGAATCCTTTCTCGTTTACTCAACCAGTGGAGTACCCATTTTATGTTCAAATTTCACAGTGAATCGTTCCGCAGGATAAATTAATTTCTCGTCAATCCATCTTGGCCGGTTGCGAATCAAACACATGCAGAGCCTCAGCGAGAGGCAAAAGGGGAAAAGCTATTTACCAGTAATTTCAGCAGAACGGAGCTGATTTTGTTTCGCATCGTTCCGACGGAACACCTATATTTAAGAGGTGTTAACAACATACGCATTCCCCCCCCCCCCCCCGGGTCTCGTTCCAACTACACTGGCCATTCCCCTCGTAGACGGGAGCAAGCTGGTTCGCTTGCTCGGGAAGGAATGATGTTTAAGCTAATTCCAATTTCTCTCGCACCGTCCGCGTCCGCCCGTCCATCTTTCTTCCGACCGGGGGCCCATTCCTAAGATTGCGAAACGAGCGAGAATGGCTCCGGGTGTAGTTTGGGTATCATTTTCAATTTCGGTGCGATAATGCTCTTTCATTTGCGAGTCACCTCCGTAATCTGGCCGACCCTTCGCGCGGTTGTACTCGGCAGTGGGTGCGAGACCATGCTGGTAATTCGAGCGGAAATTGGGTAGAGCATTGTGCGGATCCTTCAATCAGAAACCGATGGAAGCATATTTCCATGTTCGGCTATAGTTTTATTTGTGTTATGTGCAGTATTACGTATTTTCATGGAATTGTTCGAAAATCTGTTAGTGAGAAAATCAATAACTGCTTCGACGATCTATGCGTTGATTGAGAAACACAATGTGCCTAAATATATAACGAGCAGAGCCATAGTAAACATCTCTGGAGCCCGAGGCGAACTCAAAAATAATCGCCCCCTTCAATTTTTTAACAAACACCATAAAGACGAACACACATTATTTCATTTTTTTGTACGGTTATCTGAAGCAACATTTTCCATTTCAGTAAATACTTGTAACTCTTTTGAGTGTTACATCAGAAATCCCGAATGGAAAGCTGAATTCTGAAAATGAATTATGAACCTGAGCCCCGATATTGAACTCTCGACTTATTCCTGCATTCTGGATTTGGATTCTGGACCTGAATTTTAGATTCTGCACTAGAATTATAGAATTTGATTCTATATCTGAATTATAAATTTGTATGCTGGAGCTGCATTCAGGACCTGGATTCTGCATCCAATTTCTGGACTTGAATTATGGACCTGAATTAGGATTCTGGGTTCTGGACCAGAATTCTAGGACTGTATTCTGTATCTGAATTCTGGACATGAATTTTAGTTCTGTATTCTGGAGTACACAGAAAGAAAAGATGAAACTTACACGACATGTAAACCGATAATACTATGAAATAGACATCAGTTGAAACGAAAATCTGATTTAAAACCATGATTGATGTAAAATTACATTAAAATTCATTTAGTTTTTCATTGAACAAGACTGTATATTTGCAAACCGCTTCGTTTTGTAATGTAAATTTCCATTAAATTGCCTGCTCCAAATATGTGCATGAAAATAAATGTAAAATCACAAAATATTTTTATCTGTGTAGGATTCTGTAAATGAATTCTTCTAAGTTCAGTTGTATCGGTATTCTTTGACGATCATTGCGATATGATTATATATCGTTTAAAAAAAAGTTATGCTTCTGACAAAAGTGTTTCCTGCTAATCATTATTGTTTGAGTATTGTACTATGTTTTCGAAATGACCATAACAAGTAGTCGTCTTAACAGCTATAATAATTTTATATTGTTATAGTTATATTGTATGCTTTCAATATTTTATTGAACAACTGGAAGTCTTAATCTAATATTTGAAAGCAAGCACAAACATTAAAATTTGGTTTCAAATCAATGACCGTGTTCTCTTTTTTTATTTTTTTTTATTTTCAGTGTTACACTAATAATTTCAGTTGGTTTGGTGTACGTGATAAAGTCGAAAAAAGTACTGTTATTCTTATCACGACACAATCGTTTTTATTTAAACTTGTCAAAATCTCATGTCAACTGGCCCGTCGGAATATGATTTGACATTTTGTAAGCCATTGAGAAAAAGGGATATTATTTGGCTCAAGTGGTAAGAGTCAGTTAGACAACCACATGACACTGAATTTCTAACATTTATGAGCAATTCCAGAAATAAATAGCAGGATCTACTTTCTCCGAATCGGATGAAACAATGTACACCTCTTCAGTTATGGCAATCATTTCTTCCTGATAAAGGAACCTTTTCGACTCAATATAAATTTTTAAAATGTCGAAATTAAAAACCGTTGCTAACCACTTCAAACATCGTTTTCCGTCATCTACTCATCAATTCTTTTCCGAAAATACCCACATTGTAAGGGTTATTAAGGAACATCGAAAAACCGGAAGTCGCCATTTTGGATTTTGAACCGACCCCAAATATCATTTTCTTGCACCCACTTATCACATCCGTTACGAAAATGGCCATGTGATTGGGGGTTTCCACATTCATTACACAAAACTTTTTTTACGAATCAAATCCCAAATAACGTAAACTTTTTTTACGAACTACCTCCATTTATGAACCCCCGTTTAGTTCGTAAATGGAGGTTTCGGTGTATACGGTGCAAGAAGGGCAAATGTGAAACCAGTCCGAGACATCGATTGAAGTCGAAAAATTTAGTAAGAAAGCTATGGTCTGGCAAGCAATTTGTAGCTGCGGTAAGATTTCGAAATCCTTCATCACCACTGCTTCAATGAACAGCAAAACATACATCAAGGAATGTTTACAAAAACGACTTCTACCCATGACTCGAAGCCACAAGGATCCTGTTGTCTTCTGGCAAGATCTTGCTTCTTGCCACTACTCGAAATCAACGGTAGAATGGTATACTCCCAAAAATGTCACTTTCGTCCCAAAAGCCATGAATCCACCAAATTGTCCACAACTTCGACCAATCGAGGAATTTTAGGCATCATCGAAGGAACATCTCAGGAAACATGTCTCGGCAGCCGAAATCATTCAACAGTTCGAAAAAGATTGGAAAAAAGTGTCAAAACTTGTCGCCAAGAAGTCTGTACGGAATTTAATGAGGAACGTTCGCAAGAATGTGCGCCAGCTAGTCAACAATGGCTAAGTAGCAAATGTTGAGAATAATATTCTGTTGTTGTAGTCTAATATTATCAGTATATCGAATAAATTTTGAATATCCAACACTCGTGAATTATTTACAGAGAAATCAAAGTGCGTCTATACTTTCTGGGACAGTCTTTAACGGTTTTCATGGTTTGCGACCAATGGGCACTATGTCACTTTATATTTTTTTTTTCTGAAAGCTTCAACTTTTTTACATAATATATCTCAAAATAGTCGTTTTATGCTTTTATGTTTTTGAGTTATATTTTTTTTTTTCTGAAAACTATAAATATTTATTGACAACATATCCTAAATTAGTGGAATCGATCGAGTGGTTCAAAAGTTATGACCTTTGAAAAAAAAAATTTTTTTTGAAGAAAATCGAAAATTATCGATTTTTTTATCCACCCTAACAAGGAAATGGTCACCCTAATTACAAAATAAAAAATATACGGCTCTAATATTTTTTGACGGAGAATGATTCTTCCAAATATTATGAGATTCTGAGAGATCGTATTTCAGTTTCTCATGCAATTGCTGGAATTGAAGTGGATTTTTGATATTTTAAACTATCTTTACGTTTCGTCTTAGACTCGTCAGTGCAGAGCAGTTCAAATTGAACTGCTTACTGCAAACTTAAACGGTTCAATTTGAACCGCTAAGCAGACGTAAAGTTATTGCTATTTGCAACACACATTAATTCCGTTTTTCGTTTTTCGTTTTTCGTTTTTCGTTTTTCGTTTTTCGTTTTTCGTTTTTCGTTTTTCGTTTTTCGTTTTTCGTTTTTCGTTTTTCGTTTTTCGTTTTTCGTTTTTCGTTTTTCGTTTTTCGTTTTTCGTTTTTCGTTTTTCGTTTTTCGTTTTTCGTTTTTCGTTTTTCGTTTTTCGTTTTTCGTTTTTCGTTTTTCGTTTTTCGTTTTTCGTTTTTCGTTTTTCGTTTTTCGTTTTTCGTTTTTCGTTTTTCGTTTTTCGTTTTTCGTTTTTCGTTTTTCGTTTTTCGTTTTTCGTTTCGTTTTGAGCGGTTGACCACACAATAAGTGCCTTGTTTAAAACTGCTGGTACCAGTTCTGGTGCGAAATATCGCGTCGGTGAAGTTGATGTATAATAGTAGGGTTCACTGGCCACTAACAACATCAAAAGATAGCCAGCCACAGCATCCAGTGCATATCTTTTTCCACTGACGCTTAACGATTGGCTGATTGCTTTCCATAGCTTCGTACATTACGAAAGTCGGTCGAAGCGGGGAAAAGCTGACGAGTCAAAAGGTGACGGACGGTGTTCCATGGTTCGTTTTTTTTTTATTTTCGAAGACAGGCCAGGAGGTGTTCGGAAAGTAATGGAATGGCAGAGGTCACGAGAACGGTGCACGGCACTGGACAGTGTGGATAAATATGGCCGAAGATAAGTTTAAAGAGGAAATTGCATGGTAAAGGAGGTGTAAGAAAGGCTCATAAATTTCAACAGCAATTTCCTTCAATAAGTCACCGGGAGATAAAAGTGAGATTAGTTCAATCGAAAAAGTTTCGGTTTGCATCGGGAGTTCAAATGCCAACCGCCTAACAAGATCTCTAGTTCCAAGGCTTATCTCGAAAGTATTAACTATCTAGTGTTAAATGGGTCGGGGCTTGTAGCGATAGACAGTAAATCTTCAACACCTCAACTTTCGCGCCCATCTCCCGATGGTAGCCAAAGGTGATAATCATGATATGAAATATTAGCTACACTCAGCTCTACTCAGAATCTCAAACACGCAGCTCATCCCCGATGCCTATATATTATTATTCATCATGGTATAAATTGCATAACACGCTAAACTTATTATACGAACATGTTAAATTTTCTCACATCATAATTTAAAGGCATCCTCCGCCACGCCGAGGCTTCGGAAGAATTCCTTTACCATAAGCGCGTTTGCCAGCAGACGGCAATGGCAATGGTAAGGCAATGCGGACGCAAAAAAATAACTTCGAGAGCAGGCCATAAATCGGCAGGTCCACTTCACGGCACGAAAAGTCTCAACAGCTAACGACCCTGGCTGGCCGCGCAACGGGATGGTACACTATCTGCACTGGAACCGCTGCCGGGATTGAAACGGAATGATAGCACTCGCATTTTGCCTTCTGCTCCAGAAAAGGAAGAAAACGATTCTGCAGCAGCAGCAACAGTGCTGCATCACAGCATCACACTCCCGTCTCCTGCAGGTTCGTCCTGCCATCCACGGGAAAACCTTCCCCTTCGCGCGAAGTACACACACGCATCCGGAAAACGTTCCACCGCCAAGCCAAACATCTTGACGGCGGTGGGTTCTTCAGGAAACTCGCGCGATAACGTAACTTCTTCGGTAACGAATGTGTCTTATATGGTTTCATTTTCCCCTTGCTATAATTTACTGCTCTTTCTCCGCTATGTTCGGCCTTTTGGTGGAATATTACCTCCCGGATTTTTACGAGTCCCACTGAGTCATAACGAGATTTATTAATGGTCAGCGGTCTTCAAAGTTTTCGCGCAGATTTTTTTTTCCTTCTACCGCCACCGCAACACGAACTAGGCAATAGGGATAAGCACACGGGATTCGCAAAGTTGACATAAAAACCTACGGACGTTGCCGGAGTTATATTGCATTTATGCGAATTACCAACCAATCGAATCGACCGGTGCACGGTAAGAAGAAGAGAGATGGTCAGGAATTTAATGCATTTTATTTTTATCGACTCCAGAACCGTACGATGACCGTAAAAGGCATTAGAACTCGTGTGCATGTGCGTTCCGGAGAGATCTGCAGCCAACGGCCTCACCAGACGGACCCTCCCTCCCCCCGTAACCCACCGGGCGGCGGCCGTACTGCACAAAAGCACGGCTTTAATAATCGTAAACATCTCACTAATTCATCTCGATGGCTTTACGGAGCAATAACCGATTTGGAGGGTGTCGTTAAGTGACCACCAGCTTCGGTTAGGGTCAAGGTACTGAATGGCAGGGTTGGATTTGAATGATTGGCCATAATCCGGCTTTATGAGTGATTGGTTTGAGCTTACCGTCAGATTCTTTCTGTTGGTCCGTTGAAAGGTGGAAAATTTGATCGGACCGAACGATCCGATCGCCGGTGAATATTTTTATTTCCCCTGTTCTTTGACTGAAGAAGTGAAAGAAAGTTCACTACTGCATTCAGATTTTACTGCAGCCTTGTGTTATCCGAAAGATATATCCATATTTCGTGATATTACACTAATACGACTAAGCTGGGAATTATTTTTCAACCGCAAAGATTTCTGTCAATTAAATGTTTGAATTTTGTTCCTGTAGCTTGATTTTTACTAGTGTTAAAAACGTAGAAATGATAACTGTATGTTAAATACATTTCTTTATGCATTGTAGTTCGTTAGCTAATTTCATTGGCTTTCAATTCTTGTGTCGTATTGAGATTGGTTCATGATTTCTGTTTGACACATCATTAATGGGCCATTTTTAGTTAAAAACTCTGATATGAAATCGTACTCGTTAAAATAACGAGCATATTTAGGAGATAGTTTTCAACATAATTTTTGTATGATCTGCCAATAAAACGGGCAGCGCTTCACTAGGAGATTGATAGTCCCAATTATCTTTCTGTGGACAAGACCAGATTTGAGGGCAAGAATTCCATGTCGTAAACGGCGACAATTTGCCTCCTGTATGTTGATTCTGAGAAATAATATCGCCGTCGATAATTTTCTTGCTCTAACAACGTTTTTAATTGATCAGTTATCAAGGTTTGGAAACGTAACTTCTTACGGAGAAAACAATTGAAACCCTCAATTGTGTATTTAACCATGGTTGCGAAGCTCCGGTGCATTGTTTTGTAAAAGCAACCCTTTGTTTTTTTTTTAATATGAGGCTGATTCCGCTGCGAATCCGACCTTCAATCACTTTGAAAACTCATGAATACCACATCGAAAGAGCTTTTAAGAAATCTTTTGGAGTGATCCAGTTGTGAAGTCATTTTTCACATATTCATAGCTAGTGAAGTGCTGCTCAGCGAGCGCGTGAGGCATCGATGAAAACAAATGATAGTCAAAAGGGCCAGGTTTTCGTAGTATGATGGGTGGGGTGAAGGTTTCCATCTGAGTTCCGGAATGATGACTTTGACCGCACACACACTAGTGCGTGGACGGTGTCATGCTGCTAAATAACTTTCACGTGTCTTGTGGAGAATTCTGAGCGTTTTACGAGCAATTAAATTTCGTCATTGGCTTTCGGTACCGATTAATATATTCAGTTTCCACAGCATCGATCATCATGCGTGAAAGGTAAGTGGGTTGAATATTTATGAGGTAAAATCGATCTATTTCGTGGCTTAAAAATGTCTACCGATTTCGGTTACCGGTACCCCATTTTTATCGATAAATCGTGAAAAATTGTCAATGATATGCAGGCTGCTATCGAGACAAAGCAATCCAATGTTTTGGACAAACATCTAGCTGCTCATACAGCAGATGCTGCGGCTAAGAAAAAATCAACACCAAAGGCGCCACCATCCAAATCATCGGCCAAGAGAGCCAAGCCAAAGTCATCATCAGACAATGAAGACTTTTGTCCAAAGCGACTCCGAAAAGAATAAATTCCGGAGGTGCCGGTAACCGAACACTTTTTTTGAAATTGCCAAAATTTATCTCTTTACTAAATTGATAATAATTTTTTTTCCATCAAACGAATCAACTTAGTTTCTTAATCAGTTGTTAGCTAGGGAATTTAGCTTTCCATTGATTTATAGATGTCCGCATAATGTGCACTAATTCAGAAGTTACGAGCTTAAAATAAATGGGTACCGGTAACCGAACACTCTCCCTTACTTTTTTTTTATTCTAATGGAGAGGTTTAACGAACTTGATTGTAATGGCGTTTTACAGAGAAAAACACTGGTGGCGTGAAATGCTCTGGTTTTGCACTTTCGAGCAGAAATGGCAAAGAAACACCACCAGAGACGAATTGGCATTCGGCGAATTGGCATTCGGTGAATTGGCTTTTGGCGAGTTGATCTCCAGCGAATTGTTTGCGTAGGGCGGATGGGTTGAATTTTCGTCGAATTATTACTAGGCGAATTAACCTTTGACGTATTGTTCTGCAGTAGATTAATCTTGGGAAAACGGAATTTTGTAAAAACTAACTTTTCTTGAGGAAACAACGAAGCAGCCTTCGGCGAATAGATCTCTGGTAAATTGTCCTTCAATGTATTCCAGTTCTTCGGGAAATGGTCTTCAGGCGAATTTTTTGGCAAATTGGCCTTCAAAGAATTAATTTTCGGCAAACTGTTCGTCAGAAACCCCTCGGCAAATCAACCTTCTGCGAATTGTTCATCTAGGAATAGAGTTAAGGGGAGCTTCTCTTGAAAACGGGGTTTTTCGTTATCCTTCATTTCGAGCGTGAATAAACTATGGGTTTGCAAATATTGTGTAGATATTATTTTTTCGTAGAGACTGCTACAGTGTAAATCTGATGTAAAAATGTCGAGTTGTTCCTGAGATAAGGTTGGTCAAAGTAGGACATGTTGCAGAGCCTCAGGAGTTGATTCTGGAACAAACAATATTATATGTTTTTGGTTTGTTATTGAGTTCTCTATGGAACGCCGACTTTGTTGTTTGAGTACTTTAAAAAGTACAACAAAATTTGCTTTTGGCGAGACGGTTTTCGGCGAATGAGTCTTCGGCGAATAGGTCTTTACAACACTGTTCTAAAATTGGATCCAAGAGGAATTTGTCTTTAGTGAATTTTCGGCGAATTTCAATGAGCTGTGAAAATCGACCTTCGGTGAATTATTCATCCAGGAGTCGGTTCTAGGTCTTCGAAGAATTTTTTTTATTTAAAAGATATTTTTTATTCAGGCCTATTTGCGTACAAGCTTTACGTGGCCTCGTTGTTATTGTCTTTTGCGAATTGTATTGCATCCAACTCTTTATAAAACTGGATGTAAACAACATTATTCGTCTTATTGCATTGAAGTAAATGCATACGTTCAATGTCAAGATGCATATGCTCCTTAAGCAAACCTTCAAGTTCTCGTATCGAAGCTCAAATTTTGCACTGCCTGAAGTCAACAACAATTGTATTCTTTCGTGTCGGTGGCAGCTTTTGTTCGTTTGGTTCACTCATTTTCGAGGTCTATTGTTCACTACACAATGCTGTACTTGGTTTCTTCTGTTTCCAACGTAAGCGGTTTTGTTTTATCGACTGACTTGGATGAGATGTAAAACCGAACTGGTCTTCGAAGAATTAGTCTTCGACAAAATGAGCTTCGGCGAACTGCCAATGGCGGTAGATGATCTTAGGAAAATGGTCCTTTGGTAAATCATCTTCCGACGAATTGGTCCTCGGAAAATAAGATTTTCTCTTATGATACTTTAGTTAATTTTCCCTCGGTGAATTAACTTGTGACGAGTTGACTCTCAGAGAACTCGCATTCACAAATTGTTTGCGCAATTAAATTGACTTCGACGATAAAATTTGGCTTCGTCGTAATGGTCTTTAGCGAACTAATCTTCGATGAACTGTCAGCAGGCAACAGGTTTTGGGTGAAGCAGTCATCGAAGGATTAGTCCTCGACTAAATGAGCTTCGGCGAATCTCCCCCCGGGGGGTAAATGATCAAATGGAAATGGGTTTTTGGTAAATCATCTTCGGACGAATTGGTCTCCGAAAAATAATACTTTGTCAAGTAATTGTTCTTTATTGGGGACGGATATAGCGTGATGGGTAAATCGATACCTTTCACACAGCCCACGTGGGTTCGATTTCCATAGGGTCAGAAAATATTTCTGACCTGAAGAGGCAAATGACCTTAAGGTTAAAATCTCTATAATCAAAACAAACAAAAAATGGATCTCCGAGAATTGGCATTTACGAATTGGTCCTCGGCGCAATGGTTATAAATTGACATTAGACGAATCGATCCTCAGCGAATGGACCTTAAAAATGTAGATAATAAGGACGACAAAAAAGACGGGTGGGTAACGTCAGACACATAACTGGATGACGTGAATACGAATAAAACGGGTAAATTTCCGAATACCAGTTAGTGAATCGATTGTGTGAATTGTGTAAGCTTTCGCCTTTTTTACTAGAATTTGGAACGATGCACCTACACTCAAGTACAGTGTTAAATATTATTAAATAATTTGTATTGTTCTTCATGATAAAAAAACTTCTTTATTCAATACTAAAAAATTTTAATCTAATGCAAATATTATGAACATTAAAATATCTGACACCACCAAAATTCAAAACGAGAAAGAATGCGTACTGTAAACCTTTACTAAACTGATTATATTCACTTCTGATTGGCATAGGTATTTCACCAGATAAGTAATTCTAATAAAGGGTGATTTTTTAAGAGCTTGAGAACTTTTTTAAACAATAAAACGCATAAAATTTGCAAAATCTCATCGGTTCTTTATTTTAAACGTTAGATTGGTACATGACATTTACTTTTTGAAGATAATTTCATTTAAATGTTGACCGCGGCTGCGTCTTAGGTGGTCCATTCGGAAAGTCCAATTTTGGGCAACTTTTTCGAGCATTTCGGCCGGAATAGCCCGAATTTCTTCGGAAATGTTGTCTTCCAAAGCTGGAATAGTTACTGGCTTATTTCTGTAGACTTTAGACTTGACGTAGCCCCACAAAAAATAGTCTAAAGGCGTCAAATCGCATGATCTTGGTGGCCAACTTACCGGTCCATTTCTTGAGATGAATTGTTCTCCGAAGTTTTCCCTCAAAATGGCCATAGAATCGCGAGCTGTGTGGCATGTAGCGCCATCTTGTTGAAACCACATGTCAACCAAGTTCAGTTCTTCCATTTTTGGCAACAAAAAGTTTGTTAGCATCGAACGATAGCGATCGCCATTCACTGTAACGTTGCGTCCAACAGCATCTTTGAAAAAATACGGTCCAATGATTCCACCAGCGTACAAACCACACCAAACAGTGCATTTTTCGGGATGCATGGGCAGTTCTTGAACGGCTTCTGGTTGCTCTTCACTCCAAATGCGGCAATTTTGCTTATTTACGTAGCCATTCAACCAGAAATGAGCCTCATCGCTGAACAAAATTTGTCGATAAAAAAGCGGATTTTCCGAATGGACCACCTAAGATGCAGCCGCGGTCAACATTTAAATGAAATTATCTTCAAAAAGTAAATGTCATGTACCAATCTAACGTTTAAAATAAAGAACCGATGAGATTTTGCAAATTTTATGCGTTTTATTGTTTAAAAAAGTTCTCAAGCTCTTAAAAAATCACCCTGTAGTTCTTTAAATAACATTTAGGTCCATTAGAAGGGCTGATTTTGCGTAATGTTCCCCATCGTTGTCCACTTATCGTTGTATTTTGTTCCAATACAAACGACCAGCAGCAGGATGACGCAATCGATTTTCTTTGAAGGGATTAAATACTGAACGCAAT
Source organism: Malaya genurostris (assembly GCF_030247185.1). Classification (NCBI taxonomy): domain Eukaryota; kingdom Metazoa; phylum Arthropoda; class Insecta; order Diptera; family Culicidae; genus Malaya; species Malaya genurostris. The sequence goes on along the minus strand of NC_080571.1, from coordinate 336,065,194 downwards.
TGATTAAATATTGAACTGAACTATTAATACTTGAAACTGAGCTGAACGAAATATATCAACTGTGAACGTTTTACACCTACCCAGGTACGAGAAAGACGTCATGACTTCTCTTCTTTGATACTCGTTTATACCAGTAATTTCAGAAAACTTTAATTTTGAATTATTTGTGATTATGTCATACAACTGAAAATGTTATCATAAATTGATGATGACATTTCTGATGGCATGTAGCAAAAATTATGCAAAACTGACACATAAAATTTGTCTTGGTAGAAGGAAAAGATTTGGAAGTTTAAAGTTTTGTGAATATTAAAAGTAGTACTTGTCAGCGATTGCTACTTGAGGCAAAAACAAACTGTTAGGTGAATTGAATGTGCGTGTAGATTGCAACCTAACGATCAGAAAACTGCACTACGCAGAAGAGTTATTGCAACACTGTTTTTTTGCTTATGATTGCACTTCGCTGCACAGTTTCGCATTCGATTTCTTTTAACACATTTCTATCCTGTGGCCTGTGGCTAGTCGTGTGATGGCTGCTAGTCAGAGAGGTGATCAGACTGACCTCGCAGGAGCTGAAGCGCACCGTTCTAGAATAGACGAATGCTAATTCAATTCCTCTCTCTCTCTCTCTCGCTGCCAGCAGGACGTCGGCTAATTTACGCAACGCAACGAAGCTGTGCATGATAGCTGGTGTTGACAGAAGTTTCAAAAGTGCCTACCTTCGAGTGGATGGATGAAAACTCCAGCGCAACTGACGAAAGCAAAAAAGTGGCAAACTGCTCACCTGGCTACATTTCCTGTGGAACTTTTTCATAGTTACAGTAGAAAAAAAAACCTTAGCTCACACTACTACTTCTTTCCAGGCATGAGTTACAAAATAAGGTAGAGAAAAAAAATACACTGTTTGAAGCCCTGGAAGTGAAAGAGTATTGGGGGTTGGGTGGCTGAACTTGGTCGCTTTGGTTGGCCGGCCGGGTGTCGGACTTGGAGTTTATATTTATGACCGACAAGTTCGCTTAGAAATGGTTTGTAAACACTTTATAATTTTTCTGCTCTTGTTAAATTGCAAACATTTCTGCTCGTGCCTTGCCTTTTCTCCGATTCTCATTCGATAGACGACGACGGGCACCGGAGGACCACCAGTCTGAGAGTGTTTTTCCATAGCAATATTTTCCCTGTGCGATTACGGCGGGGAGGTGACCAAGCTGTTATTAGTGATCCCCCGGGTGACCTTTGTACCGTTCCGCATGTCGGGGGTATTTTACGAACCGCCTGCCGTACGTCTACGGGTAAGGACAACTTCTCGACACTCGACTGGATGCGGTGGATTGGTTCCGGGAAAACGTAGAAAAAAACGAGAGAATCACAATAATCATAAATCCCATCGTCATTTATCTTTGCTTCCCTTCGTTTCGTATTATGTTCTTCTGCTTCTTCTTTTACTTCTACTTTAGCTTTTAATTTTCTTATCCCTCCAGCCATGGCGACTTGCTGCCATCACCCTTCTCGCAATGGCCTGCCTGGTTGCTTGCGCCTCCCACCCGCTAGGAAAGGGGGATTTTGTGATTGAGCAGGTTCTTTGTGCAGAGACGGAACGTTTCCATCTCTTTGATTGCACTTTTATGTTATTACTATTGATTTTAATACTTTTACTCTCGTGAAGCTGAGCAGGAAAGATTGGCCGACGCATCAATCGAGATGATCTTGTTCTATTTGTGTACATGGCTGCATTTAAAAATGAATAACCTGAGCAAACTCTCGTTCCATGCTCCATATTGGAATACATCTACGTCTTATACTTTTTTTTGCTAGAGACAGGTGAGTTGTGTAGAGTCTGCACAAAACTGTGAGCTATTTTCCAAATGATTTCTGATTTGCTGTGGAACAGGCGTAGTGCGACAGGTGGAACAATCGCTTTTCACCTAGCCTGCTTTGATCAGATTTCCGTTCATTGCGATAAGAGTCGAAATTTTTCATCGACTCGAAAGATGAAGACAAAATGACAAAATGTTCTGTTTCAGTTTAGAAATATACCAGAAATGTGCAGTAATTCATCAGACCTCACATACTCAGATTAGAATGAAACTTTTTTGACATGTAGATTTTGTCACAAAAGCCACTTTCCTAACTTGTTTTTTTTTAAATTGATCCTGTGTGGTTATAAAAGATTTTATAATAATCGGTGCATAGCAAACCATGACTACTACGGTGGGTAAAGCTGCGCTTAATTATTTCAAGCACACAACTGCTACGATCATTTTGGATACGGACAACCACACAGGTAAGAAGTGTTTCGGCATCACTCTTGGAAATTCCTTTTCGGTTGATATTGAGATATTCACAATGGCGATTCTTTGCCAGGTGTTGCAATTTCTTTGCAACAAATGTTCAAAACTCTTTAGCTCAGCAAATATGCAAAGCTATTGTAACGATTTATTAATTTTTAGTTGGTTTGACGTAAAGTCGCCATAACTCAGCTCAGTTTTTCAATGACTGAGAGGAAACACATATATTGGAAAAGCCAAATGAATGAAAAACTAACATAAAAGATGATTTATTGGAAAAAGATACGCTCAGAGTCAGGACTCGAACCTGCGTTCTTATGCATTCCGTACATACGCGCTACCATTTCGCCACTCTGAATTTTGTTTTAGCCATCCTAAGACGCCAGTAAGACACAGTAGAACGTACATCGAACATGGTCTACATCCTGGCCGTCACCTGATGGTAGCTATTCTAAACCTTTCTTAACAATATTCGGAAACTTTCTACGGTTCTCAAGAAACTCCAGAAACCAATTCCTGCTCTCAATGAAGGAAATCAATTAGGAAGTTCGGGATTGAGGATAAACCGAAAACGAGTCGAAAAAAAAGTTGGATAAACGTATACTGAAGGCGTTCGAGCAAAAGAAGGAGGTTTCAGTTCGGGATGTAGCCAAAAAAGTGGGCACTTCGAAGTCAAATGTTCTTCGTGCTAAAGAACGTTTGAATCTTCGAACCTATAAATAGCAGAAACAACCAAAACGTAGTCCAAAACATGAAGCATCGATCAGGCCGAGGGTTCGAAAGCTGTACAATACGATTCTTGCTGGAAATTTGGACGACGAAACCTACGTGAAACTCGATTACGAATCCTTGTCGGGACCACAATATTATACGGTGCGAGAAGGGCAAGTGTTAAACCAGTCCGAGACATCGATTGAAGTCGAAAAATTTGGTAAGAAAGCTATGGTCTGGCAAGCAATTTGTAGCTGCGGTAAGATTTCGAAATCCTTCATCACCACTGCTTCAATGAACAGCGAAATATACATCAAGGAATGTTTACAAAAACGACTTCTACCCATGATTCGAAGCCACAAGGATCGTGTTGTCTTCTGGCCAGATCTTGCTTCTTGCCATTACTCGAAATCAACGGTAGAATGGTATACTACCAAAAATGTCACTTTCGTCCCAAAAGACATGAATCCACCAAATTGCCCACAACTTCGACCAATTGAGGAATTTTGGGCATTAACGAAGGCACATCTTAGGAAACATGTCAAAACTTGTCGCCAAGAAGTCTGTACGGAATTTAATGAGGAACGTTCGCAAGAAGGTGCGTCAGCTAGTCTACAATGGCTAAGTAGCAAATGTTGAGAATAATATTCTGTTGTTGTAGTCTAATATTATCAGTATATCGAATAAAATTTGAATATCTAACACTTGTGAATTATTTACAGTGAAATCAAAGTGCGTCCATACTTTCTGGGGCAATCTTTAAAACGTGTTCCTGTGATCTTTGAAGAACGACACCGTAAACCAGGTATTTCATGTGAAAAAGTGTGTGGAAAAACGTTTGTAGCCTTATTTAAAATAACATTATTACTCTATTCATCATTGGCGGATTTGGCATCTTGTCATTATGGGAAAAGGTCATCGAATAATACAACAGGAGAGCAGCGGTGAGCAACGTTCTGGTGATACCTAAGGATATGAACCCTCCCAATATGCCAGAAAAATTTTAGGTTATCAACCAGTGAAACTTCAAGAGGACGTAAAGATTAGTTGTCAGCGAGATTCAGATAACCGGTTCTTCGGCTCATTAGTATGCATTAGTAGCTTATGTTAAATTATTTAGAATGTAATCAATGGAAAGAATCTACCTTCGCCCACGCCCTTAAGTTGATCAACCTCGCCACAGCCAGAGTAATGATTTTCTGTAGAATCAACTTTTTGCATAGAGAAATGAGTATACACGGAAAATTCGCAAACCACAAAATTACAGTATTGAAATTTTTGTTTCACGCCTTGGTTGTTTCAACTAACGTATCTGTTGATTTTTTCATAACAATTCAGGTAAACGAAATTGCTGTATTTGAATGCAAAATGCAGAACAAAAATCTTCTTCGTTTCACCAGAAACGTTTCATATTGAAAATTTGCATTGGTAAATGAACGTCATTTGTGTCAGTTACGTAGCGACCGTTTCATGTAAGTGAAAGTATGCAGAAGAGTTAATTGTAAAACAAGTTTTCCGTGTACTAAATAGATATTCCTACAGCATAAATGTCATAATTTCATCTGTAAATCATGTATTTTCGGACAGTTTTATGTCATTGTAATTGAAAATGCTTAACGCTTGAAAATTTGTGAAGTGAAGTGGTACTTTTTGTATTTTTTTACCTTTTTACCTTTTTTATATATATAAAAATAGGTGTAGAATTCGCTCAAACTTTGGAAAAAAAATTCCGAGGCCCGGAGGGCCGAGTGTTATATACCAATCGATTCATCTCGACGAACTGAGCAAATGTCCGTGTGTGTATGTGTGTGTCTGTATGTGTGTTGTCAACAAAGAGGTCGAGATCTCAGAGATGGCTGGATCGATTTTGATCAAAGCAAAGCAAAGTCCTGGCATTACATTCCTTTTGTGGAATTTGGCCTTTCTGTTTCAACAGATTTCGCAGCCAATTCTTAGTGTACAGAATCATTGCATGGCTAGTACTATGGATCCTACTGACACTAAGAATCCTTCCAGGTCGGGGCTCGAACATACGACAGCTGGCTTGTAAGACCAGCGTCCTATGCATTGAACCGCCAACCCGGCAATTTTTAATTTGAACAAACTAGTCGCAAATGAAAGATCTCCCCGTCACCCAGAACGCTGTTGAATGGTTTTGAGATCGAATGTTTACTTTTTGAGTTATACAAAGTTTTATGTCAAAATTGACAATATCTGTCACAACTGACCTTGAAAATAGAATATGTTTTTAGACTTAGATTCCGCACGATAATAGCTATCCAACAAGCCATAGATTGTCAAAATCCGTCCATTTTTAACGGAGATATTGATTTTTTGTATTAACGACTTTTTGTCTTATTCCAGTAGTAGGAGTTTTACGCGTTTGATGATAAAGCGCTGTTTTGGAACCAAATGAAACACGATTTTTATACTGTTACATACGATTACCAAAAAGACTGTGTACATCATCTTTCTTCATAGCATTTTCCCTCGGACCGATTTTAGCACGATTCGTTTTGGCAACATAATCGTTCGAGTATGACATGTAAACTAGATGATGGCAGCATTTTCAAGTCGAAAGTAATTCCATAATTATTTTGATTTAAACTACTTACAATAATAAATGCTGGAAGAACATAACTCCCACACACCATTCGACTCAGTTCGTCGAGATCAGCAAAAGCGTGTGTGACAAATAATTTCACTCAATTTTTTCGGTGTGGTTGGTTTCTGCATCGTATTCCAATCTCTGCGCAGTACGGGCTGCTTTCCAAAAAAGTACACGGGTAGAAATGATTTGCAAACCACTAACAAATTCTATTATTAATATCAAACATCTCATTGATAGAAATTAACATTATTAAGTTTGAAATAAGAGTTATCATTTCAAAGCCTGCATGAGAAAATAGCAACAAAACATTACATTCTGTTGTTGTAATATCAAACCAAGAACAAAATATTTATAGAAGACGACTTTTTCAGTTTTTCTATATTCTAGCATTTATCTTGAGCTTGAGCGGCCACCCCTGGTTGGTACTCCATTACTGATCGGGATCAGCTGATATTGTACAGAGAAATTCTGGAAGATCAGACCTGGGAATGGCAGATCAACCTTCAATGTGCAACTTCTGGTAACCCCGAAGTTTATTGATCAGTACCGGTACCGGCCAGGTCCGGTTGTAGGTCCGCTTAGGGATAGGATTGTTAGTCCAACACTTGTTGTTACTAGAGGCCGTATATACTACTGCGCTCTCCACAAGTGTCACAAGATAAGGGATATTTGTTAGTAAAAATTTCAGTAATTGTAGTATTCGCCGGTTTCAAGATGGTCGGGTGCACCACTTAACTCACTGACTTCCCGAGTGAACGTTTCAACAATATCCGATACTGAAATCCCGGGAAGTCTTCATTCCTTGATTCTTATTCGTGCAAACTGAAAGAAACTTTAAAATACTTTCGCGTAACGAACAAAAACTTCCTTATTTATTCTAAATGAAATGACCTACTACTTCCCGGGTTGGCGGTTCAATGCATAGGACGCTGGTCTTACAAGCCAGCTGTCGTATGTTCGAGCCCCGACCTGGAAGGATTCTTAGTGTCAGTAGGATCCGTAGTACTAGCCATGCAATGATTCTGTACGCTAAGAATCGGCTGCGAATTCTGTTGAAACCGAAAGGCCAAATTCCACGAAAGGAATGTTATGCCAAGACTTTGCTTTGCTACTACAAAATGAACGAGTGAATAAAAATAGTCGATTCACTGTAGTGACATATTCTGGAAATTATTTCAAAGTATTTTAAATCACAAATCAAAGGTCTACAGATTTCATGCGCCTCTTGTTTGTTTATTATTTTAATTATTTATTAAATTTATTAATAGACTAGCTGGCCCGTCGAACTTTGTCTCGCCTGAAATTATTTTTTTAAATTTGTGTTTTCGGACAGCAGAGTTGTCAAACGTTAATGTTTCTTTCCATTATTTTACTGATTACTTGGCTTACAATAAACGAATTACGACAAATTCATATCCAACATCATGAATTATTGTGGATATGTTCAATGCTTTTGTTACGCAAAAACTAAACAAATGCACCAATTGCCATCTCATCCTTCGAGTCAGTGTATTGAACAGAGATTGTATATCTCTCTCAAACTAAAGATTTGACATGTGGGATGATGGATTTGATTGAATCATATCTGACTGGTCGTAGTATGACCGTGAAAATTGGCGACTGCGTTACTCCATCATTCATCGTGAGCTCTGGCGTTCCTCAGAGAAGCCATCTAGGACTATTCATATTTCTGCTATATCTAAATGATCTAAATTTCGCATGCAATGCATGAAGCTATCATTCGCCTACGATTTCAAGCTGTTTCATCTCATCAAATATCAGAAAGACTCAAACTTCTTGCAGTCACAGTTGGATGTATTTTTTAACTGGTGCAACGTCAACAGAATGGTTATAAACGCCTTCAAATGTTTCGTTATCTCCTTCTCTCGTAAACGAACCACGATCATGTATGATTACACTATTTCGCAAGCTGTACTAAAACGGGAGACATCAAATAAGGATCTAGGAGTGTTATTGGATTCAAAACTTAGTTTCAAAGATCACATAGAATCTCTAAAACATTAAAGATGCTAGGATTCATCTTTCGCATCTCAAAAAATTTCAATAACATATACTGCCTGAAATCGTTATATTGCGCTCTAGTTCGCTTTACACTGGAGTATGCTGATGTTGTTTGGGCACCATATTACCAAACTGATACGCTGCGCATTGAAACTGTACAGCGCAAGTTCATTCGTTTTGCTTTGCGTCGCCTGCCCTGTAGAGATCCATTGATGAATCTTCCAAGCTACGAAAACCGATGTAGGCTCGTACACCTCGATTTGCTATCTGTCCGCCGTGATACACAAAAAGCTGTTTTCGTCGCGCACCACATCCAATGTCGAATTGATAGTGCAGATCTCCTACAACAGCTAAGTTTTGACATTCTTCGGCGTAATTTGCGGTTTAATCCCTTTCTCAGAATTCCTCGTGCTAGAACTAACTATGGCTTCAATGAACCGTTTTCGAGTATGTGCCGCGTATTCAATACTTGCTCTGATGAATTTGATTTCAATTTATCTCGTAACACCATTAAAACCCGTTATCTCCGAATATTTTCCCGCTAGTTTTATTTACATAATTAGACGATATGAATAGTTGTTAGTTAGCTTTGTAGTTCAAATAAGGGTAACTAAAGATTTCGTTATGTATCATTTGGTCAAATGTTATCTGTTGATACAAAAGATGAGAAGGTTTTATGCCGGCTGGAGAAGGAGAACCAAAATTTCAGCTCCAGCAAGCTTTTCCCTTGCTCCTAAAAAAACAAATAAACAAATCAACAGATGGATGAAAAAGAGATGACCAAGATTAATACTTTAAATTGACCCCACAAATTTCCAAAAGCAGCCCCCGGGGATGGTTGTTTGTCATTGAATGTTAAGACTTATTTGTACTGAAGACGTTTAAAAATTTAATAGCAAATCCTTAGGGATTATCGAAAGTAATAAACTTATTTTGAACGGTTGTCCATAACTTGCTTTACCGCTAGTGATATTATTTAGTCGTGTTTGATGAATGTTCGTAGCAGGATAATGACAGGATCAATTTTCGATTAACGAAATAGCGATAAAATGAAAAATACTTGGACATTCGAAAGTTCAAATTACCCTTTTATTAAATATTGTGTCCATTAACTTTGACATGAACGCTGGATTCGTTCAAGAATTGTATCAAAAGGTCTCTCATTCGTCGAGCCACCACATCGTTTTTCTTAGTATTCAGTCCTGAGAATCAATATTCTGTTCTAGCGGAGTGAACATGAGGAGTGATTATACCAGTATTCTTCTTATCGTTAAAGCCAATGTATAAAACAGCAGATCTCAAAACTAATGGTTCTTACATGCCACGATTTCTCCTTCAGATATGATATTCACGATTCCCATATGGTAATTCGTCAAATAATCCAAAGTTCGGAAAATGAAATGATTTGACTTAAGCAGCTTACAAATGTCATGAATACCATCCGTTTTGAAGTGAAACCACTCTTGAAAACTCACTCGAATCGGCTGAACAAACTTCAGCATGCTAAATGCAAGGAAAATATTTTCATCTGAACTCATTATTTCAACAGCAGAATCCTATCATTGATACGTAAAAAAATCGTTACATAATTTTATTTGTTCAACTCACGCCCACGATGGCCAACATAATTCATCTAACTACATCTACTGGTAAATGACATTAGAACTTGTGCTTCTGTTTACGGTATGCTAAAACAGTCATTTGGAAAGTAATGATTTTGATACCCTATTAAGCACGTGTTTCCAAATGACGAATCAATCATGCATGTAAAATCTCCACCCAAATCTACTCGTTGCGCGCCAAAAGATTCTTTCAACGATCTAGTATTCCTTTCTTCGACGGCCAAACACTTATGCAACTCGTTATGCGCCAAACACCTATCAATGATCTAGCAATCATTGGCGACTTTTTCAGTGGAAAATTCCATTGTCCATACAAAATAACTTTATTGGTTTTTCCCACTTTTCCGGTAAGTTTTCCTAATTTTTTTGATGTACGAACCCGGTGGGGGTAAAAACTGATCAAACAAAAAAAAAGCATCTCAATCCGTCCATCCGTTCTTACGTGATGCGATTACAAAGAATGATCTCTGCATTTTTATATATATAGATTGGGCAACCGGCTACCGAGAAAAAAATATTAATTTATCAAACAAACAAGTATTTTTTACTACTTATTCAAGATACAGATGTATGTTATTAACCTTGTAATACCAAAGAATTGGCGCAATAGTAAATTTTTATCATTCAATTAAAAAAAATTAAAAACTCCTGCAATTGTCGCCTTTTACGACATGGAAGCAGGAACCCAGTGGATCTATTCTTGGTTTATTTTTTCCGCCGGATTCCACACGGCATCAAGGCTGGTTCTGTCCGGAGAAAGCTAATAGGTACTATCAATCTCCTAGTGGACCCCAGCCCCTTTTTTATATTTTAGCATTTAGAATAGATTAATATCATGAGTTATTGAAGATATAACTTCTGGATCAATTGTACTTAATTGAATTGGAATATCTTATCAATAAATAAATAAGATGTAAAAACTAATTTTGATGCTAACAGATATTGTACTATTTCTTGATTCTTTTGATGAAGTATCAAGAAAATATCAAGTATTATTAGCACAAAAACATCAAGCCAAGATATGATGGTCAAATTTGTTATTATTTTGATTTTGGTTCGCTATTTACATCTAACATACCCGGGTATCGATAATGATTGAATTGAATGTTGTTTAGAAAGCCAGGCAGCAATGAATGAAACTCAAATAAGCTTCTACGGGTTTCCATCGGTTCTGTTATTGTTGTAGATGAACGGGCAGAAAATTCTTAGTGTTTTTGTTGTAATATCTTATATCCATATCTACCGGTTTCTAGAAATAATGAGAAGACACGGCTAATTCCAAATTACGTTGTTATTTGTTTCTACAGGGCTTAGTTATCCAAAATCCAAAATCTTACTGTTCAAAACACCACATTCTATTTTCAAATAAAGTGTATAGTGACAACTTTTCTTTTCTTTTTTGATAAATCTCAACATAATTGAAAGGATTACTAATCTATGCACATTCTTTTATTGTATAAGATGTTTGAAACTAATAGATTTATTAGAAATCTTCCTACAAATCTATATAAGCTTGTCAAGTATTCATTTGCTCTGAACCGCTCTCTTGTCTTTTTATACGTCGCATTACCCACTTGTTGACCATTAAAAGTTTATTACCCACTAGAAATGATCTAGCGCCCAGTAGTAGGTTGCAAGGATCAGTTTGGGAATCACTGCTCTACATCATAGGATATGCTACTTCGAAATTTCCCTTAAAATCGTCGCAAAAAATATAACATGATAAAGAATAAACACGAGAACGAAAACAATCATAATAGTTTTATGTTTGATTCGTGAAATATAAAATTAAATAAGTTCTCTGTCATTCACATTATATTTATAATATCTGTTCATGACATCACTTTGGTCTATGCTTTCCATTATGATCAGCTAATTAAACAGCACTAGATTGTGTCCGAGATTCCTAAAGCTGATTGTATTCGAATTTGTAAGCCATGTTCGATTTTCTGCGTAGTTGCATTAGTCAAGACTCAAGATCTTTTTACATTATGAAAATAATGAAATGGGAAATACACATACGTTAATTGTATTGTAACAAATATTTTCATTAGGTATCAACTTAGCACTGCTTTCAACCTTTATATCTGATGAAATGTTGCAGTTCAATGTAAATTTTTGACAGTGAACCGAAGTCATCTTCGGAGAGTCGTATTTTGATGGTATATAGAAAATCACCAAGCACCCTATCTTGAGTTTATCTTTGGTTGTAGAACGACGTACTCCACCAGGCACCAGGTGATAAATTGGACCTAGGAAGAAGATCAAATTTTCTCCCTAGTCGGATAGCTCGGATAAGCTGGAAGGTCTCATGGGCAAGTTCTGCAAAACATACAATCGGCTAAATTGAAAAGAATTTATGTAGGTTTCAAGAACAACATTTCGCGGGTCAGCTAACCTTGTCACATACTCTCAATATATTTCAAGAATGCAACATGCGCCAGTGTGGTTATCTCTGATCAGTGTTCAATGTTAATTATCATTCATTGTAGTAAGAAATCACGAAAATATTTTCCACTAGCTGAGTTACCCGGCGTTTTTTTTTTTTTTCATAAATACGTTTATTTCTTAAGGCAGTTTACATAAGTTTTTCTTCGCCGTAGCATCACTTTTACATAATATTCTTATCCTAATTTAATTCTATCATAGTCACAACGTTTTGCATTTATTAAAACATATTCTCTTATTACTTAAATATCATCTTAGGTAACTCGTCATTAATTATGAAATCTACTCGGAAATATTATTTGAACCAAACGATTAACTTCTATAAATTATAAAATAAGCTGTTACTTTCAGACATTTTGTTAATAATTTCATAAACTGTTTCGAGTTTGTTTGTATCATTACATTATTTTTATTCTAATTTAGCTATTGGTTGAACTCATGGACGCAGCTGGGATCAGAACTAAGTCTTGAAAAGGGCCTTTATTAAATTGAAACTCCAGTTTTCTTTATGAAATGATAAATAAGTTTCATGTATGAAAGGTCACGACAAGCAAGAATGTCTCGAACTGGGATATTGGATAGTCTACCTTGGGTACGCAAAGAATTTATTAGTTGAGATCTGACATCACGATACTCCACGCATGTCCAAACGACATGATCAATATCTCGATAACCTTCGCCACAAGCACAATGATTAGTCTCGGAGAGCCCAATTCGAAGGAGATGTGCATCTAACGTGTAGTGATTGGACATGAGTCTAGACATCACACGAATGAAATCTCTACTCACATCCAGTCCCCTGAACCATGCCTTTGTCGATATTTTCGGAATAATTGAGTGCATCCACCGACCCAGATCATCTTTATCCCAAGAAGCTTGCCAGCTGGCAAGTGTTCTTTGGCGAGACGAGCTATAGAATTCGTTGAAAGCAATTGGTCTCTCATAAATTTCACCCTCAATAGCACCACTTTTGGCTAAAATATCGGCTCTTTCATTGCCAGGAATGGAGCAATGAGCCGGGACCCAGACTATAGTGATTAGATAATTATTGTTCAATATGTCGTTCAGGCACTGTTTTATTTTGCCCAGGAAAAACGGTTCAGTCTTGCCAGTCATGTTTGAGCGAATGGCTTCAATTGCACTCAGACTATCTGTGAAGAGGAAATAATGGTTTGGAATTAATGTGACGATTACACTCAAACTATAATGAACTGCTGCTAGCTCTGCTATATAAACAGATGCAGGTTCTTGAAGCCTAAATGAGGCCGAAACATTATTGTTGAACATACCAAACCCTGTCGCTTCTTCAATTCGCGATCCGTCCGTGTAAAACATTTTCTCAGAGTCAATATGCCTGAACTTACTTGAAAATATTTTTGGGATTTCCGTCGAACGTAGATGATCCGGGATTCCACGCACTTCGCGCTGCATGGATGTATCGAAAAATAAAGTTGAGTCAGGGACATTTAGGAGGCTGACACGGATAGGAATATATCTTGAAGGGTTGATTTCCTGTGACATATGGTTAAAATATACTGTCATAAATTTTGTTTGAGATCGAAGCTCGACTAGTCGTTCGAAATTATTAATTACCATGGGATTCAGCACCTCACATCTTATTAGCAGGCGTGATGAAAGCTCCCAAAATCGATCTTTTAATGGAAGAACTCCCGCCAGAACTTCAAGACTCATTGTATGTGTCGAATGCATGCACCCTAAAGCAATTCGCAAACAACGATACTGAATTCGCTCCAGTTTGATAATATGAGAGTTTGCAGCGGAACGAAAGCAAACGCATCCATATTCCATCACTGAAAGTATCGTTGTCTGATACAATTTTATTAGATCTTCCGGATGAGCACCCCACCAAGATCCTGTTATTGTTCGAAAAAAATTTACTCTTTGTTGGCATTTTGTTATCAGAAACCTAATGTGTCCTCCCCACGTGCATTTGGAATCGAACCACACCCCGAGGTATTTAAAAGTTAAAACCTGTTGGATCATTCTTCCCATCATATGGAGCTGAAGCTGCGCGGGATCATGCTTTCTTGAAAAGACGACTAACTCTGTTTTCTCCGCTGAGAATTCGATACCAAGATGAACAGCCCAATCGGACAAGTTATCTAAGGTATCTTGCAATGGTTTATGCAGATCAATAGCTTTGGGTCCAGTAACTGAAACCACGCCATCATCTGCCAATTGTCTTAGTGTACATGGGGTTACTAGACAGCTGTCAATGTCATTTACGTAAAAATTATAGAGGAGCGGACTGAGGCATGAGCCTTGCGGGAGACCCATGTAACTATTTCTGAGTGTTGCCAAATCGCCATGTGAAAAATGCATGTGTTTCTCTGACAAAAGGTTGTGCAAATAATTATTTATAACCGCTGGGAGTCCATTTTGGTGAAGCTTGTCTGAAAGAACATCAATGGAAACTGAATCAAATGCTCCTTTAATGTCTAAAAATACAGATGCCATTTGTTGCTTTTGAGCGAAGGCAATTTGGATGTCAGACGAAAGTAATGCAAGGCAATCATTCGTCCCTTTATTTCTACGGAAGCCAAACTGAGTATCTGACAACAAACCGATCGTCTCGACCCAAGTGTCGAGACGTCGTAGAATAATTTTTTCGAACAATTTTCTGATGCAGGACAACATCGCAATGGGTCTATATGAGTTGTGATTGGAAGCTGGTTTCCCCGGTTTTTGAATGGCGATAACTTTCACTTGTCTCCAGTCAGGTGGAACAATATTTTGCTCAAGAAACTTGTTGAACAATTCCAACAAACGTCTTTTTGCGAGGTTGGGCAGATTCTTCACCAAGTTGAATTTAATTCTGTCCAACCCTGGAGCGTTATTGTTACAAGACAAGAGTGCTATAGAAAATTCCATCATTGAAAATGGGTTATTAATAAAACCATTATTTGGAGGAGATTCCCGTATAATGCTCTGCGTAGGAACAGAATCTGGGCAAACGTTCCTAGCAAAGTCAAATATCCATCGGTTCGAGTATTCATCACTCTCATTGCCCACGTTACGATTCCTCATTCGTCTGGCCGTGTTCCAAAGAGTGCTCATTGAGGTATCTCTTGACAAACCTTCGACAAAATGTCTCCAATAGCTACATTTTTTGGCTCGAAGTATGCTCTTGTACTTGGTTTCTAAAACCATAAGTTTTTCAAAATTCTGAGGAGTTCCTCCTCCCCGTTTTAGAAACGTCTTGCAAGCATTTTGTTTTGCGAGTTTAGCCTCTGAGCACTCTTTGTCCCACCAGGGGTTGGGAGGCCTTCTGTTAGTCGTTGGCCCAGGAAAGCGTTTAGTTTGGGATTGTTCTGCTGCCTCCAGAATCGAACAAATGAGGAAGTCATATTCTTCAAGTGGAGGGAGCTCTTCCATTGAATTCAAAATACTAGAGATACTATTTTGGTATTTAATCCAGTCGATATTTTTTGTCAAATCATATGGAATACTAGCGGAAGTAGCAATGCAATTGCTACTGCTAATTGAGATGATGATTGGTAAATGATCGCTACCGTGTAAATCAGGCAGTATTTTCCAGGTGCAATCTAGTCGAATTGATGTTGAGCAAAGAGATAGATCTAATGCACTTGGGCGTGCCGGAGGTCTTGGGATCCGTGTCATGCTACCCATATTTAATACCGTCATGCTAAAATTGTCACAAATGTTTTGTATTAAAGATGATCTGCTATCATTGTAAACGGAACCCCACATAATACCGTGCGAATTTAAATCCCCCAGAATCAATCGTGGTGCAGGAAGGGCTTCAACCATTTCATTAAGCTGTTGCTGTCCAACTTGTGCTTTTGGAGGAATATAAACCGAAGCTATGCAAATATCTTTGCCTTTAATGTTTATTTGGCAAGCAACAACTTCTATACTAGAAGTTGAAGGGATGTTTAATCTATAAAAGGAATAGCATTTCTTAATTCCCAAAAGCACTGAACCATACGGAGAGTCTCTATCGAGACGTATAATGTTAAAATCATTAAAATTTAAAGCTATGTTTGAAGTAAGCCATGTTTCGCATAAAGCAAATACATCACATTTTTGACTATGCAATAATATTTTAAATGAATCAAGTTTTGGCATGATGCTTCGACAATTCCACTGCAGGACAGTGATTGTATCATTTGCGACGGGTGATAAATTATCCATCAAAAGATACAAAACCTGAGACAATTGGCCATTGAGCTGATAACTGCTTCAAAAAGGTTCTAGCTATTGGAAGGAATGCCATTATGAGGGTCTTTAAGGGTTCAGATATATTGAATGCTGAGAAAATCCATTCAACAATTTCCGAAAACTTCAGTAA
Organism: Malaya genurostris; assembly: GCF_030247185.1. NCBI lineage: Eukaryota > Metazoa > Arthropoda > Insecta > Diptera > Culicidae > Malaya > Malaya genurostris. The sequence continues at coordinate 336,049,162 of NC_080571.1, read as the reverse complement.
TCCTGTTGGTGGCTGTGAAATGGAGCCCACTGGATTATTATCTTTTTCTGTACTAGATCCTGGATTGGTTTGTGAATTTGACAAACCAGGAGGCACAGTCTTTGGTTTTGACTTTTTTTGTTTAACACGGGGATCTTTTTTTGAAGATGAAATTTTAGGTGTCTTTTTTGGTAATTTGGAGGAAGACTTCTTTCTCTTAACTGACCCTTGGGTAGTGATAAACGAATTACCTTCACTATTTTCGTCAGAGTCAGAGTCCTCTGGTTCCTCTAGATTTGAAAACCCGTTTTCGGTTTCCAAAGGGGGGACATCAATGACCGTTTTAAGCATTTCTGCATATATGCGCTTAGACCGTGCTTTTAAAGAAAGCTTAATTTTGTCTTTGTGCACTTTAAATGCAGTGCATACTGAAATATCATCATGAGGACTATTCCCACAATAAATACATTAAGTTACCCGGCGTTGTTAGGAAATGTTTCGTGAAGTGAAGGCCGAAAAAAATTCTTAGTGAAATACTCTGATTGTAGTGAAACATAACTTAGACGGAAACCCGATTGAACAATACTCCGTTCATGTTCAGATTGCGAATGATCGGTGTCCCATCTCAGATCTCACAATAATCATAATTTTCATGGTATTCTCGAAAAATTGGGTTAGTTTTATATTTAAACACTTTTGTTAGAAACATTCAAAACATCTTTCTCTCTATAAATACCTTCTTAGTAACCTCCGAGTTTCATATGTATATGTGCCTGTAACGTACTTGCGTATTTCCTCGTCACATTCGATCTTCAATACCTTTGGCTTCCATGGCTATTAACACTTGCTACTCCATTATGGCGTTACAAACATACAAACTTACATCCATTTATATATATATATATATATATATATATATATATATATATATATATATATATATATATATATATATATATATATATATATATATATATATATATATATATATATATATATATATATATATATATATATATATATATATATATATATATATATATATATATAGATTACTAGAAATGCGAAAATATTCCTTTCGGCATGCATGAAGTGCATGTTTCACCATTTATCCAGGACGGATATATAAAAACATAAAATGGTTATAGTTCTCATCATACTTAGAAATTTGTGATTCATGAAAATGTTTGCTGAAATATCGAGTGACATTTTTCAAAGACACAATTAAAAACTCATTCCGAATTTTCACGAGTCGAGTTTTGAGTGTGTAACTAAAACACATATCAGTGTTCGAGTTTCATGATTCCATTATGTGTTTTGTATTTGTCAACATTGCTAACTCTGCAAAATTGAACTGATTTTAATTTATGTTTCGTCAACTGCGAGCTTGATGGTAAGGGTTTCATAAAAAACAGAGTTTCAACTTAAACTGCTATGCTACACTAGTAGCTCAGTTTAAACTATTGTGCACTGGCAAGTAGAAGACGAACCATCACGGAATAACTTGATCACTAGTTGTATTCAAGTGACATTTCGTAAAAGTAAAATATGCATAACAAGAGAAAAAATATCTAAGACACACACACACACAAACATTATATTGCTAACATTTACCATGCGGAAAAATCAGGTACAGAAACGTTCGGGAACGTTGTGATTTGGAAATAAGTATAATGCCACGGCAGCATATGAAAATCAAAATGTTTCCGCACCACTTCAAACAACAAATCAAAAATTGCAGTTCTTCTGTTCAATATGTTTTCAATCAACTTTCGCATCATTTCATTTGCCAGCGTGACTATCCCGGGCCGACCCTTACCTTTGTCCCCTTTCCAGCGGAACGCGGAACCGAATTCAATTTCCTCTACGCAGTTCACCCTTTGCGCTTACCTGCAGGTAGAGAGTGAAGCAACAACAACAACAACAACAAAAAAACAGACTTTAGGGGGAGCAAATTCAACATTTTTCTATGCAAAGCTACTAATTTCATCCAAAGTCATGTAGCCGTCATCGCTCTCATCAACCCACGGGTGTTCGACTCTATACTTGTGGGGTTGCGGCACATGCCAAAATAAGACATCACCAACCAGCCAACAAGTGCCGAGAGATGTCGTAAATTAATCACGTGCCGTGTCAGCTGGAAAATGACTTTTCCCGTTCATTAAAGCAGCTTCCTCGACCGCCGCCGGCAGAATCGGCAGAGACGTTGGTATGGAAACCGTGTGGTAACTTTTATTATTATTTTTTTTTCGCCTGACGTTCTAATCACACGCATCGTCCAAATCCCATTATGGCACAATTTACCGTGAAGAAATGGCAACTTGAGGGAATCCACTCAGCTCAAAAGTTCCGAAGAGAGTACCGGGTACCGGGTGCCAGCTGACTGGGGGCATACCCGTCGAAGTAGGCAACGAGGTAGGGTGTTTCCAAGGCTACCTTCCAGCTCGTTACGTGTTTCTACGACTGAAAATCAAATCCCTTCCTTCGACGAACGCATCGTTTCGCCCACGATGCCAATTCACGGTACGGAAAAATGGTAAGAGCAAAAGAACTCATCATTACACATCGCTGTCGAGTTGACATGAAGAGGATGCTTACGAATTCTAACACATATGTGACACAAATTCATCCCACAGCATATGACTGCTAAAGGTCAGACAAAAATATCCGTGCTATCTTGTTTGTCACCATGGATACGATACAAAAATGTGTTCCATATTGGCAAAGCTCACGGCATCTCTCATACTTTCCGAAAACGAGAATATGAATTGTCGAAGCATTCATTTCCGTATCACGAAAGCAATTGTCGTATGAGGAAGGGTTCGGAAAGAAAGAAAAAATGACAAGCTGGAAGCACCGATTTGATTTCCGGAAAATAAATGCAAAATTGAATTCATGCGAAGTTGAAGCGTCTTTAACGAGACCACACAGCAAGGTTCTAAACCGCGTGTTGAAGGTTTTCTCGATACGATTCCATTCCACATATTCAGAAACCAGAAACGGAAAGCTCTCAACTCGTAACAAGCATAAAAAATATTTCTTTCCAGTGAAGATTTAAATGAAACGAACCAAACCTCAATCCGAGATGAAAACGCTTCACGCACACGGTATTTAGCATGGTTTCGCGAGCCCACATCAATCGCAATTTGTTCCACTATCCAGGTTATGCATAAATAACAAGTCGAGCGATGTTATCAATTTGAACTTTCAACCTGACTAGTTACTGGAGAAAAGCTAGGAAGTCCTATACTTTTAGATGGGGTCCCACCTGCAGGCCCCAGTTTGACTTTCTTCACGTGGGTGTGCAATCAAGCCAAAGAGCACAGCATGCGGTTTCCGCTAATTTCGAACCGAGTTCTAGCTTGACTTTGCCGGTTGACTGAATTAGGGAACGGGGAAAAGTTAGATTTCCACAGAAACGAAATTTGCGGTTGTCGTCAAATTATTTAGCACATTAAAGAAATCTAGAAATTTCCTACATTTTGACGGTTATGTCAATAAGTCAATAAATACTGAATGATAAATTACCCGGATGTGGCGATCAGCCAGAAATTTGGCATGGTTCAGATATTTTTCCAGGAAAACCATCTAATCGTTTTTTAGCATAAAAACAAGATTGAAGACAATATAAAAAAAATCGGGTGAGTAATGTCAGAGACATTGTGAAATTTGGCCTTTCTGTTTCAACAGACGTCGCAGGAAATTCTTAGCGTACAGAATCATTGCATGGCTAGGATACTAACCATAATGATAATAATAACAAAAATAATATAATAATATACAAATTGTAATACTAATAATAACATGTATTATTATTACGTAATAATTAGTATTGAAAGTTCTGGTACGAATTCAAAATATCTTATGATTGTTAGTATTAAGGAGTGTATCGAAAACAAGCTATCCACATACATTTGTGTTGTACGCATGTATTAGTGATGTTTTTTTATGCTCAGATCGCAGCATGCTGTGCGTTTGGCTGTCAGTTTTCATTTGTTTACTTGTTTGTGCGGTTGAAATTCTGCGTTTTCAAAATGTCGCGTATTGAAAAGGAAGTGAAAATTAGGGTTCTGGACACATGCCTAAGTGAGAAGGGTATTACTATGCGAAAATTGGCGAAGCGGTTTGGTATTCATCATGCCAGTGTTAAAACCATCAATCATAAGTTTGGGGAACATTATTCTTTGGATAAGCTACCAGGAAGAGACAGAAAAGCCGGTTCTTCACTACACTCCTTATTATTATTTCATTATAAAACAAATAACATCAGAAGTATGTTCAATAACTATATTAAAAGTCTTCCAGACAGGATAGAAAAATGTAACATAAACATACCATGTCGGTTTATAATTTAAACCGGATTCTGAATCCCGCTCACTCCAAACACTTTTTAAACAAATGTGGATTTTCAGTGGTTTTAAGAAATTCTATCCTCTCGCAACATTTAAATATATATTGTTCAGAAGATAAAAAATACACATCAATCTGTATATGTGGCAACCCTGTTTCGCACGGCATATTTCCAAACGACACCTATACTAGTATAAAAATGTGTTCTACATCAATATTTTCTTTTTCGCATTGCGTGAGTCGTAATTGAATGTGTTAGTGTCGGTGTAAACTTTGTCTACTTCCATTTTGATAAATCTGATGCTTTTGGTACGAAATAGAGACAATTCAATTAATTCTTTATGATGATCTGCAGCACTGAAAAGTGTTTTGAATTGTCACGACCAACTGGATCTCGACCCGATGTTACTCTCGTTGCTCATAAAATGATAGAAAAATTGAAATATTCAGCTTTTATATCGCTGGAGCAGAATATATTTTGTTCTCTTCCTTGGAATGCGTTCTGATTGGCTGGTGATGAAATGGATCAAATCAGTGTACTATTGAAAAACTTCAATGTTGTTGCAATATACGTTCGAGTTAAAAAATTCGTATCTAACACATGGATCAATAAGTCCCGAGACTAACAATGGAAACAACATTTTTTTTGCAAATTTTTTTTTATTCATCAACCTTTTAGGGTGATACAATGGTTCCAACGTTTTTCCAATTTTTCAATACCATGTCATCTCAGCAATCTCACGGAGCTTCACTTTACGATCTTTCATTATAATTTTTGTCACTTCACTCACATTTTCCGGTGTAACGGCTTCCACAGGTCTACCCGAGCGTTCCGCGTCATTTGTGTCGGTACGACCACGTTTAAACTCGGCGAACCACCGAAAAATCGTTGCTTTTGACGAACAAGAGTCCGGATAACATTTTTAAATCCATTGTTTCGCTTGCACGGTGTTTTAACCCATTAAAAAAACAATGATTTATCAAAACACGAAACTCGGTTTTTTTCCATTTTTTAAACAAACTACAAAACGACTTTACTCCAACCTCGATAACTCAGCTGTTTCTGGTCGGATCGACTTAAAATTTTGACCCGTTTCAAGCAAAGGTTAGTACTCTAGAAAGACGTGGTTACTGGTTTACTACGAGCGCCATCTCTGCTTTAGTCTCGGGACTTATTGATCCATGTGTTATTGGTAATTAGATTATATAAATCCTTCCACAGATCACTGAGCTATGAGCTTTCAAAATACGAGAAAGGCAAACAAGCGTCAGGTATTTTCCTCTTTGATACTCATTGATACCAAACATTTCAGAGAAGTTTAATTTTGAATTATTAGAGATTATGTCACACAACTGAAAATTTTATCATAAAATTGTGATCATGTTTCCGATGGCATGTAGCAAAAATTATGTTGATTCGTTAGATACAACAAGAGATATTCACAATCAAAAACTTATCACTCTCTCAGGGCGTAAGTTTTGAAAAGTCGCCCCATAGTAAGGTAAGTCGTACTCACGACAAAAAAAAAACGTTTCCATTACTTCCGTTATTGACTTATCAGCAGGTGCACTCCTAATTATTTTCATTTTTTGCAAGAAACAGATTGAATGCAAGGAAATCGTTAAAGCTAATTTTGTTCGAAATATTTTCCATCGCATTCCATACATTGTTGTCACCTGGTCGTAAAAATGTGAGATAACTAAGTGCTTACAAATAAAGGCCCCTTTTAAGACTTAGTTCTGATCCCAGCTGCGTCCATGAGTTCAACCAATAGCTAAATTAGAATAAAAATTATGTAATGATACAAACAAACTCGAAACAGTTTATGAAATTATCAACAAAATGTCTGAAAATAACAGCTTATTTTATAATTTATAGAAGTTAATCGTTTGGTTCAAATAATATTTCCGAGTAGATTTCATAATTAATGACGAGTTACCTAAGATGATATTTAAGCTATAAGAGAATATGTTTTAATAAATTCAAAACGTTGTGACTATGTTAGAATTAAGTTAGGATAAGAATATTATGTAAAAGTGATGCTACGGCGAAGAAAAACTTATGTAAACTGCCTTAAGAAATAAACGTATTTATAAAAAAAAAGTGCTTACAAGTTACTATCTCGTGCCTTTTCGTATGTCTATGATAACATTTTTTATAACATTCGCCAGTAAAATTCCTTGCAGTATCCATAATTAGGCATCTTTCAATAGCAAAATACGTCTTATGAGTAAGAGTTACTGTTTGGGTATAAATTTTTTTTTCTATTCTTATTATTAGTGTTCTATGTAGAAGCGTCTATAGGAAAAATATTCAAATGTGTGCAGTTTCATACTTTGCCCCATGGATGTAAATGGCTGGTTCCGAAGACTAAAGATTTGGATTCGATTGATAAGCAACATGCATTGTATGCCAACTGAAGCAATGGTAAGTTCCGAATATGTTTATTATTTATACAAAACTGAAAAACATAACCTAAATACGCATCGATTTGTTGACATTTGTGAGGTGTGTTTGAATCCAATTGATGCAAACATTTCATCGAGGTGGGGCTTGTCGATGGAACAGTGACCTCGGGACACGATTTGGACACCTCCCTGAGTCCTGAACTAAAGTTTTTTGAATGTATATATAAAACACATGGAAACATTTTCTGTAAACCGCTGTTAGACTAGGGATAGGTCAAAAACACACACACACGCACATTCTTTACATTTTTGTTGCCTTTCTTGTAATTTGTAGGTACCTTGCCAATGGAATTGGCTGCCTTCGATAATGAACCATTGGGTGAACTATTTTCACAAAAAAACGAAAGGCTGCACAGGAAGTACCTGACCCAACGAGACAAAGTGGCTGTAGTCGGATGAGGCCAGGTCTGGCGAGTAAGCCGTATGGTCAAACACTTTCCATTGGAGACTGCCTAGCGTGTCGCAAACGCCTTTCGAAGATATAATGGTATAAGTGACGTAAACGGCATTTTTCATGGGCTGAATTTTCTCAAAGATAACTCAACGAGTTTCGATAAACTCATATTTATTTAAAAGCCATGAATGACAATCAAATTTAGAAGGGTTATGGTTAACATTTCCGGTTCGAGAGATGTAATGTTTTATATGACATAATTGACATAGCCAATATTTACCAATGCAAAGAAATCCCTCGGATATGAAAGAATCGATTTAGAAAGACTCACAATCGTTCGAAAGCTACTATTAGGTTATTTGATAAGTTCTCAATACTGATGGTCGTGGACAGAATCTTAAAAATGTTTTATTGAGACTATTTAAATAGCAATGGAAAGGCATTATCACACTACTAAGTGAATAGAGAAGGGTTTTCATTGTCGTTGCAATGAACGTAATATCTCGTGACTTTCACAAATTATTTCAACTTTTCACTTTCAAAGACTCGCTTGTACGATCAAAAATGTTTAATGGTTTGCAATGATTTTTTGGTTAGAATTCTAAACACATCGAAAGTCTTTTTTGGTTTTTTGTCAACATGGGTTATTTTTATCAGAAACATGTTTTGGGGAGACAATTACGTTATAATACATTTTTCTTCGATATTTGCTTACGGTTTTGATTTCAGTTAAATATGTCTGTGTTCACTGCAAGCCGTTTCAATAAAAGGCGAGTGCATAATGACAGAGACATAACTGGAGGGCATGAACAAGAATAAAACTGACATGCTTCTTTTACACTTCCAAATATCAATAGCCGTTTGTATAAATTTATTGATTGTGTGAACTTTTCCTGCTTCGCTTTCACAATAGTGACGGTTCATCTATACTAAAGTTTGACTTAACTTCGCATGGTTCTTTGGAAATATTTCAATGGTTCTAAAAATAACCGATTTGTGAAATTTATTCGCTGTTTTGGGCTGTTGCCAGTTGTTGTACTTTTACCCATCATTTATTAATCTACACCAGAACCTGAATTCTGGACATTCAGGAACTGAGTTACAGAACCTAATTTGGAACCTAGGACTGGTTCCGAATTTATTTGCCAAATTTAGGTTCAGAATCCGGATAAAAAAAAACAGCTTATGAATTTAGCAAGTTCCGAATGCAATTCCAACATGCATGGTTCCGAATTCTGAACCTGAATTCGGGAAATAAATTCTGAACAGAATTTAGGAAATAAACTCTGGTTTAAAAATCAGTTCTAACTTTTTGGTTTCAGAGCTCAGATCTTAAATTTTATTCCAGAATTCTGAAGCTGAATTCCTGAATTAGAATTCTGGATACGTATTCCAAGCTTAAATTCAGTTCCAAAACTTAGTCAAGAAATCATTTCCAAAATCTAGAATTAGAAATCAGTTCCAGAGTCTTAGTTTTAATTTTTAAACTTGTTTGTTGAAACTAAATTCTAGATCTTTAAGTTCTGAATTCGGGACGACCAGAATCCAGATTCTGAATTCAGTTTCAGAATTAAGTTCAATAATCCAATTCAATTGATTTTTTAGCATGGTTTAGCACTTAGTTCTTAGTTCAAAACCTTCGTCAAAGTGCGAAAATGCATTTGAGTGGAATAAGCTTTCCTCAGTGTTTTCAAAAGTACTGAATTTTTTTAGTTTTTTATGTTTTTCTAACACTGTGGAAAATTTTATCATAAATTGATGATCATATTTCCGATGGCATGGAGAAAAATTATGTTGTTGTGTTTGGTGCAACTTGAGATTTTCACAATTAAGTTCTAAAAATTCATCCACAGGTCGAATTTTGAAAAAGGCGCCCCAAATTGAAGTAAGACGAATTCACATCAAAATGTGCTTCAGGTAAGGTACCATAACTGTGACAATTTTTAATTAAAAATGACCAAATTTACCAAAATCACTTTTTCCCATTGATGTTAAGCAACACAAACAATTATCATAACAAAGCTTTACGTTTGAAAAATGTTTAAAAAAGCTGAAAAAGCAGTGTACTGAATATCAATTTCCATATCAGTAACATTCAGTTGTCGAAACGTAGAAAAACTTGCTCTCATGTCTACCAATAATCCTTGGAACGACATAGGCAGTATGCTTCAGTAATGACTAATAAACAAACGAGAACGTGTAAATCAGTAATGTGTGCTACATGTGTGCACCTTAATACCTACTAACTCGATAACTTTTAAATATAATTATAAAACTCAAACTCACTTATCTGCCACGAGCAGTCATTTGTCTATCTGTGCGTACAGTACAAAATGTCCATGAGAATCGTTGCTCTCGCCAGCTGTGAATTTTGCATCGCAATGCAATTTTTACGTTGTTGCATCTTCGTAATTTGTTAGGAGTAGGGCCTAGTTCATGTAATTACTGGAAGGTTAGACTAAAGACTGTCCCAGAAAGTATGGACGCACTTTGATTTCGCTGTAAATAATTCACAAGTGTTAGATATTCAAATTTTATTCGATATACTGATAATATTAGACTACAACAACAGAATATTATTCTCAACATTTGCTACTTAGCCATTGTAGACTAGCTGGTGCACCTTCTTGCGAACGTTCCTCATTAAATTCCGTACATACTTCTTGTCGACAAGTTTTGACACTTTTTTCCAATCTGCTTTCGAACTGTTGAATGGTTTCGGCTGCCGAGACATGTTTTCTAAGATGTGTCTTCGATAATGCCCAAAATTCCTCAATTGGTCGAAGTTGTGGGCAATTTGGTGGATTCATGTCTTTTGGGACGAAAGTGACATTTTTGATAGTATACCATTCTACCGTTGATTTCGAGTAGTTGTAAGAAGCAAGATCTTGCCAGAAGACAACAGAATCTTTGTGGCTTCGAATCATGGGTAGAAGTCGTTTTTGTAAACATTCCATTATGTATATTTCGCTGTTCATTGAAGCAGTGGTGATGAAGGGTTTCGAAATCTTACTGCAGCTACAAATTGCTTGCCAGACCATAACTTTGTTACCAAATTTTTCGACCTCAATCGATGTCTCGGACTGGTTTAACAATTGCCCTTCTCGCACCTTTTAATATTGTGGTCCCGGCAAGGGTTTGTAATCGAGTTTCACGTAGGTTTCGTCGTCCATGATTATGCAATTCAAATTTCCAGCAAGAATCGCATTGTACAGCTTTCGAACCCTCGGCCTGATCGATGCTTCTTGTTTCGGACTACGTTTTAATTGTTTCTGCTTCTTACAGGTTCGAAGATTCAAACGTTCTTTAGCACGAAGAACATTTGACTTCAAAGTGATCACTTTTTTGGCCACATCCCGATCTGAAACCTTATTCTTTTGCTCGAACGCCTTCAGTATACGTTTATCCAACTGAGGGTTAGCAGGACCTTTTCTTCGACCCGTTTTCGGTTTATCCTCAAAGGTGTTATCCTCACCGAACTTCCTGATTGCATTTCGCACGGCTTTTTCACTTACTCCTTCCATTTTTGCTATCTTTCTCAGTAACAGTCCGCGTTCTGAGACCATTTGTACACAATTTTTCGACGTTGTTCTGCTGATAGTCCACGCATATCGAAACAAACTAATGTAAACGAATAAACAACTGCACAAGTGGTTAGAGAAGAGTGTAAACAACAGGACGAAGCCATAAAAATTGACAGATTCTGAACCATCGCGAAATGGCAGCGGTTTTTGGTTGCGTCCATACTTTCTGGGACAGTCTTTATGATGTCGTGATTGGATGAAAAAATGTCCTAGACAAAGAGCGGCGTGGTAGACCGGATATGCAAACCGGATGAAACGTTTTTAGGGGGTGAAAAACCAATCCTTGGAACCTTTCCCCCGGAAAGATGGAGTCGATTTTTTTTGGTGCAAACTTTTTTAAAAAAGGTTTGTAAAGCATTCAAGTGAAAACTCGTTCAAAATCATCATCGCATACGACTTTGTACGCATGAATTACCATTGTATGCAAGCTCGAACGCAAGAGCCCATAAGCGATTGCTAGACTGTTTAAAGCGTCTCTATGAGCGAATTGCTACTCGGAGATCACTTTGCGAATCTACCGTTACATTTCTAACACACGCTCCAATCTGTTCTCTGTGTCTTAAGACAATTTATAATTGGTTCTATGAATTCAAACGCCTCGGACCGATTTTAGCACGGTTCGTTTTTGGCAACATAATCGTTCGAATATGACATATGTAAACCAGTTGATGGCAGCATTTTTGAGTTGAAAGCAATTCCATAATTATATTGATTTAAACTATTTACAGCAATAAATGCTAGAAGAAACATAACTTCCATATACCATTCGAATCAGTTCGTCAAGATCAGTAAATGCATGTGTGACAAAAAATTTCACTCAATTTTCTCGTAGATGGCTCAACTGTTTTCTACAAACTCAGATTTATATGAAAAGTCGTATACTCCCAAACAGGGTTCCTGAATTATGTTTGGATTCGACTTCTGGTTCCGGAACTACAGGATGATATGAAAATCTAAGAATCATCAAAGATTCAAAGGCAAAGTTTTATGATCCTATCACACATCTTGCTTTTCAGTCAGATCTTCCGGTTTAGGGGACTCGGGGTGATTAATATAAAAATGTTTTTTCACATAAATTAATCAGGTTTATCGGGTTTGCAGATTTGGATAGTTCAGTTTTAGTGGTATTCAGTTTTCGATTCGGATTTATTTCGCACTACGAAAGATGTCTGCACTGATTTTCAAACATTTTGAAACAAATGAAAACTATACAGCTAGTCAGGTGAATTTATCTTACTTCGACTACACCGATTTTCGAATCCTGGTTCCAGTATCGAATCGTTTCTCAAAGCTCAATCGTTTTCTCAATAATGCCAAATCGACAAAAACAAAATTAATTAACTGTAGCTCAACTCAACGCTCAACTCTAGAGTATGCATCCTTTTTAACCTTCGAGACATTCAACGCCTTGAATCAATCCAACGCAAATTCGTCCGTTTTGAACTTCGTCGTCTTTCGTGGACCTTCCGAGCCACGAAGATCGTTGCAAGCTGATTGACCTAGATTTGCTCTCTGTTCGATGTGACGTCTGTAAGGTCGGTCAGTTTTGTCACTGATTTTGTATAGACTGTTCAGATCTTCTACAATTGTTACACTTAGATAGTCATCGCCGCACTCTTCGTTTCCAACCATTTCTTAGAATTCTCTCATCTAGAACTAACTACGGTTATTACGAACCTTTGACTAGTATGTGTCGCCTATTTAATAATTGCTCCAATCTACTTGACCTTCATCATTCTCGTAATGTTCTAAAAAAGCTGCTTCTCAGTTATCTGTCTCGATAGGTTCTAGTAACTAGAATACTATATTTAGTATTAGTTTTCTCTCATCATTGTATAATTTCAAAGTTTTAGTTTTAAGTTATTATGTGTTATGTATTATTTGGATCATTCTAATCTGTTGATGCTAAAGATGAGGAGGTTTTATGCCTGTTGGAGAGAAAGTTTTAACTAAACTAGCTCCACTGAGCTTTTCCCTGCTCCACAATTACAGAATGATTGATTTTTAAAATTCAAACGGATATAGAAGATGACAATCCCAAAAAGCTTAAAAGTTGGACTTAAAACTATTGCAATTTATTCGTCATATGGCTATACGCATCGGTTTGAGTTATACTGGTTCCTGAATACCGGCTAGTACCTTAAATAATCGTAAACTCATTGTACCGTAAACCGATTGTCACTCTTTTAGATTCAAATTTGATCCGATTGCCAGTTTTGCCATTACAGAGTAATGAGTGATTAAAATCTCAAATTGCCGCTTAGAACGACGGTCTTTAAAATAATGTCATGAGAACTAAAACACCGAAGAATATTCATGCAAAAACACATGCGGATTGATAAAAAAAGGTATCATCTCACTGCTAGGTGGATTAAGCACGTTTGTTCAATAAAGTAAGCAGCCATTCTCGTATGTAGAGAATCTCATCGTACTGCGACAATATTCTTGGTAAAATATTAAAGCCAGAAGAGAAAGGCACAATTTTCCACATACACTGGTATGCCGTACTTTATTCTACCTTGTTGCAAATTGTATAAATTTTAATTTTTGTTACTAGTGGATTCATTCACTTTCAACTACATACTGAATTGAATGCATACAGCATCGTTAATTTGATACAGTTGCAGCCAAAATACCAATTTTATATGAAGGTGCATTTGCTCGTTAAGCAACGTACAGCGTTTGAAGCGAATTGTGAATGTGACAGACATCTTATCTTCTTATCGTTTTTTATCTTAACTTTTCTCAGTCAAGGCTGGATCGATTTTCAGAACTTCAAATTCAAATGGAATGTCAGGATCTCTTCAAGAATTGCTGAGTTTTATTTTATCCTATTTTTGGCTTCGGAATTATAGGGTAGCTAGCGTAGGAATTCAAATTTCATAAGTTACTATGTAAAGAAAAGCAAACTCCTAGAATAGACTAAAAATATATAGGCTAATAAACTAGATAGTTTATAGATATTGTTAGTTAGACTTCTCAGAGGCGAGCGATTCCGATTAGAGTCTAGTCTCCGACGATGGATTTAGATAACAACGTCTTTTCCCATCTATGCTGCCACTTAACCATAGAGTCTAGTCTCGTCAGCTTGCTCACATTTCTGGTTCCTCTTTGTTGGCAGTACTCCGTCAGGATGGTTTCGATGTAAAAATATCAATTTCCGGCGAACGACCGCAACTAGGTTAAAGCCGGGTATAAAAAAACGATATAAAAAATTTCAATTTCAGCACCGGTTTTGCGTTTCTCGTATAGAAAGCTATGTAATCAAATAAACTGTTTATTTTACTGTCTAAAGACTTATCCTGCGATTCTGTTTTTAGTTCTCGTATTTCAGTTTGTGAGTGCTGAATATGTATTTTTATATGAATCATTTATTCAGATGTAAATATTTTATGGATATAAATAATTTCAAAGTATGATGTCTCCTAAAAAATATCAATTACTATGAGCACTTTGTACCAAATAAATAAATGACTAAAGAAATTAATAAATATATACAATTAGGGCAACGGCTCCCTATTTCATCTGAGCTCCTATTTCAACCCTTCACCTCATTACTTTGAACAATATTTTACAACCTACCTCAACCAAACTGTGAAATGTCACACTTTCCTATTGAAAGAAATGGTTTTAAGTTCTTCGGTTATCGCTTTTTTTTTTCATTTAAAATAAACTCACTTTTCAATTTAGGACACATTTTCGTCTCAAGATTTACAGTTCGTCATGTTTCTGAATATCTACTAATCGATTCGTCTCAAAACATGATCACTATTTCGCACAATTACACAAATGGTAGTGCTGGAATGACTTAATAGCTAGTAATGTTCACTTTCCACTTGTTTAATTCACGATTAAAAACTTTACCCGACAAACAATAAAAGTCTTCAAAAATATGAGATGACAGTTTTTCACTTAGTTCACTTGATTGCGCTTTGTTTTCATATCATTTGGTTTCGCAAAGTTGCCAAGTTATCTCATAATGTTGCAAAACAAAAATTATTATTTATCTTCTTCAAATTATCATCAAAAAATATGTTTTTGGTATCCGTGACATTAGTTTAATTATATTATTGATATTAATATATCAATAAAACTGTTTCGGCTTCGAATATTACCAGAAAGAGCGTGTTAAATGCTAATGAAATAACCATTGTGGCAAATCTAGTAGCACTGGTTTCATTCCGCTATACGTCAACATAACGCTGTGAAGTGTGTGTATGTATGCCAGATATTTGTGCACAGAGATGCCAGATGTTTTCATAGAAAATATGTATTACGTTGCATAGAATGTCTATATCTGCTCTATCTGTTTTCACTAATAAAATGATGTTAAAAGATAGTTCTTTATAGCTCCGTAAGTTATTGCCCCACTCACTAGAATATTCAACGAGTATGTAAATCTTTTATCAATTACAATCGGTTCAAAATTTTAATATAAATGTTTGTCAGTGTTCATAATCAATTATCTGCATAAAAGATTTCCACTTTAACATGTGATTTGTCCGTTGATTAATAAACATTTAAAGAATCACTGCAATCAAATACTAATAGATACTCAGAGAGAAAAGTCTAATTTTTACTTCTCACTTTTTATGAACTTGTACAAATCTGTATTAAAGGGTGTAGCCGGGTTTTCATATAAAAAACTGCCCCCAAACAGAACAAAAATTGATATACGTGGATTGAAAGGGTTTTTATTAGCGATGATATTCCCAAAATTTTAACCCTTTAATTGCCATATTGGTGGAGTTTGGGTGATTCTTCTGATTTTCATTTTATTCCAATTTTTCAAAAACCCCTTTAGCAAAAAAATTGAAAAAAATCAGGAATATTTTAGGAATTATGGGAAACCTTTCTGATTTTTTTTTCAGAATTTTTCAAAATATATTGCATGTGAAAATTTTTTTTCAAAATTTTCGATTTTTTTTAATTGCACTTACAATTTTGGTACCACTCTAGATTTTACATCAAAAATAAATCATTTATGAGTACATTACGCTGTATTTTTTTTTATTTTAAATAAATGTGGACGGGCATAATATCAGACTTAAAACAATTAAACAATTAAATCATTCGAAAAAGCATGCGTCTCCATCAGATTGACATCATCCGATGGAAACGCATGGTATTTAGTTATAAAATTATATATCACATGCCTTAGAACTAAATACCATGCGTTTCCATGTACAATTTGAGCTCAGGGCTTGAGTTTTGACGTAGTTTCAGTCCATTAACCAAGCAATGATGTTGGGAATGCATTACTGGACATGTGTGCCAGCGGGCGGTTGTAATTCGTTTCTAACTTCAACATCTTGCGGGATAGTCTGGAGGTTTGGAGATTAGCTATTACCAGTCCTAAGAAATATTATAAACCAGATAGAAATCAGGTCCCGAAGACCCAAAAAGAACGTATTAATTCGCATCATCGATTTTCTATACAAACAACATGTTCTTTTAAACTTAATATTTTCAGTTTTTACTATTTCCTGAAGAGGACCCTTTTATTAAACAATTTCGTAAAATCGTATTGTTTTATTGCTTTAATCGAAATATGTATTAACTAAGAATAAATGAGAAACTGAGCTATGTATGAAAATTGAATTTCCAACGCTTTCGCAAATATAGTTCATCGAATTTACTTGCACTTAGTGGTCTTTTTCTGGTGTTTTGTGGAGTACTTTTCTCACGTATCAGCTCAAGCCCGTTTATTATGTATCTAGAAGTCGTCTCCGTACAGCTCAGACTATGACCACTCTTTACCTCCATTTGATCGATCCACCTTGCTCGCTATGCCCCTCTTTTTCTTGAGCCTTCCGAATCACATTCAAGAACCATTTTCAAATGTTTTCCGTCTGTTATCCTGATGACATGCCTTGCCGACCGTAGCTGTCCAATTTCAGCTGTACGTATGATAGGTGGATCTCCAAGCAGCTGTTGAAAATCGTGGTTTATACGCCGTTGGTTAATTTCTTAAACTTTAAACCGTATATTAAAACCTAAATATTTGTCAATTCATTAGCTCTGATTCATGTTTCTCTCACCGATCCTTTGTTTATTTTGTTTATTATGTTTATTTTGGGGAGCAGGGAAAAGCCCGATGGAGATGAAATATAGCAATCTCTCTCTCCAGCAGGCATAAAACCTCCCCATCTTTTGTATCAACAGATTACAATGATCCAACAGATACATTTACGTTTAAAACTAACAATTAAAACTAACAGTTAAAGCTAAACCACTAACTATATAACTAGTTGATGACACAATATTACAGCATTACAGAGCAGCTTCCTTGAAAGGCGGGATAGAAGATAAAAGTGGATATAAAGATGGAATAAGAAGGTTAGTTGAGGGAGCAATGAGTGAGCGTGGACGAACGACGGGGTTAGAACCGGCATGTAGATCTAATTAGTGAATAAAAAGATGGTGGAAGACGGAGAAAATGAGAGGGAGGACGAACAGGTTAGTTACGGCGAATCTGATTAGTTTCCAATGAAGATGGTGAACAATTATTTACTGGATAGTTAAGGAATCGTTGAATAAGCGTTTTATCGCATTACGCGAGAGATGAAAATCAAAAACCTGCGAGCAACTGTTAAACAAACGACAAATACTGAGAAACGGTTCATTATATCCGTAGTTAGTTCTAGCACGAGGGATTCGTAAAAATGGATGTGAACGAAGATTGCGACGATGGATGTCAAAGTTGATCAATCGTAGGAGATCAGGGCAATCAATATGTGATTGTATTAAATCAGCGATGAAAACAGCCTTGTAGACGTTTCTACGATTACACAGCGGATCCAGTTCGATCAGTCGGCAACGATCATTATAACTTGGAAGGTTTAATGGGTCTCTCCATGGTAGATTTCGGAGAGCAAACCTAATGAATTTGCGTTGAACAACTTCAATACGATCGACATCAGTTTGATAATGAGGTGACCAAACGACAGCCGCATATTCAAGCGATCATCGCACTAGTGCACAATAAAGAGTTTTCAAGCAGTGTATGTTAGTGAAATTTTTGGTAACTCGAAATATGAAGCCTAAGAGTTTCGATGCCTTCGAAATCACGTAGTCAATGTGATTCTTAAAATTAAGTTTATCATCAAGAATAACTCCTGAATCTTTCACGAACGATTCACGCTTAAGAACATTTTGCGAAAGATTGTAGTCATACCTTAATACTGAGTGCTTGCGGGAAAATGATATGACGGAGCATTTAGAGGCGTTTAATACCATCTTGTTGGAGTGACACCATTCAACGAATGTATTCAATTGAGCTTGCAAAAAGTGTGCATCTTCTTGTTCTTTGATCAGATGGTAGAGTTTGAAGTCATCCGCAAATGATAGTTTAAAACATTTCAGTAAGAAATGCAGATCATTAAGGTAGAGTAGAAATATATACGGTCCTAAGTGACTTCCTTGAGGTACTCCAGAACTCACAGCAAAAATCTATACAATACAGATAAATCTGTATAAATGGCATCTCTGGTTCTGGATTTTGTTATTAGAAGGGCTAACGTCTAAATAGTAACAATTCCTTTTTTGTTTTTATTTAAAGTTCACCAAATGAACCTTACAGTGAAGTTTTAAATTAAAAACGAAAACGACCGAAAAATTTTTAAACGTTGAAATGATTTTAAACTGGTTCTAAAAATATCGTATGTTGTCTCATAGTTGGCATTAGGCCGTTTTTAAAAAGAATTCTGACATTTTGAACCTGAGAGTGTAATAGTGGAATATTTTGTTTTGATTGCTGTCGCCATTGCTAATTTATAGGATGAATAAAGGACCAACGATAGGATGGATAAAAATCAATTGAGATGAAATTAAGAGCAGAGTAGTGAACACATGATAAGTATTTTTAGCTGTTTTATGAATATTATTTAAATTTTCATGAAATGTGAATCAATTCTCAACGTGAAGCAAGGCGAATGAAGCGGTAATATGAAAAAGTTATAGTGATTTTGGTGGCTAAATCGGGGTTTGAAGGCGACGTCCTTACAAATGAGATAAAATAGGGAGCCCTTATCCTAGCAGCGTTTGTAGCATCGATCTTCCAATGACAAATTCAAAGATTTTGCTTCACTATATGTTCCGAAAATTCCACGTAACAATGTCTCATCGTGCTTTATTCACACTTCTGGTTAAAATACCATAGCTATTTAATAAACACCACTTAACTTCTACTGATAAATTGAAAATAGATACAATTACCCTACAGGAATCCACCCTGAGCCCCGTAAGGATGCTCATCGCTACCGTGGTCAGAGCAGTCCCTCAATTCCTAAAATTGTACTCAGCTCCCCCATCTTCAGTGCCACAATTCTACAAGAATAAGACGCTTACCTATTCATAGGTAAAAACCCAAGCGCACAGGTGTGTTTTCTCAAACCGAGACATCAATCATATCCGATGTAGGAAGCTTTCAGTCTGTACGGCTTATCAAGCAAACAATCGATGAAATATCTGTATCTTGCTTTCCATCGAATAATAAAATGGCTCAGCACGAAGCAGACCGTAAGAATCCGTTCGGGGGAAAGGCGTTTAAAGTGAAGTGAAAAATATCAAGTCCCAACAATCGCCCCCGCCCTCCTTGGCAGGCTATTGGGTGGGGTAGCAAAATATGTTTCCACTGATTTTCTCCTGTAATTCAAGTGTAATCTAATAAAATTTTGAAACCCCGCTCTATCTCATTCCGTCATTCCGTTGCCGTTTGGGGAGATCAGCATGAAAAAAGCCCATGTTGATGTGGCAGGAAAATGAATCGAACCGCTCGAAACCGTGTCTGGGAAATATCCTTCTGGTTATGACTACCGTTTTGAAGCGTGTTTGATATGGGAACAAAAACTGGTCGAGACGAAACCGGAAGTGACGATGTTTAGTGCGGAGTGAACCTTTTATGAAGTTTCAGCTTCGGCCTCTTCTGTTCGGGGCCCCACGTTTCGATGCATGCCAGCGCACCCAGCGCGAGAGACAGAGGGTGGTAAAGTTCGAAATTGATTGTAAGTCCATGACTTGTAGAAAGTTTTTGCGCCCACTCGGTCGCTATATTTCGGAATGCAACCGGCGAACAAAAGGAACGTGGAGAAACATACTTTCAATTTAGTAAGCCGATGAGCCAACGAAAAATGCTCTAATGCTATTTTGTTTCTCCCACCCATAGCTCAGGGAGAGGTGAAATTCCGGAACGGCCTCGTTTCGCCAGGCTACAGGACCGGACACACAAGGGAAATGCGTCCGCTTCGTGGAAGTGAGGAAAATATCAGCACATTCTGTACACTTAACTTTTTAACATGCTTTCCATCAGATTGGCTTCTGCTTGTTTTTGCCGAATCATCGTGACGCCTGGGAGTGAACCCCCCCACCGGGCACCAGACAACAACGGATCCGTTATAGGTTGTGCCCCAAGAAACGTACGGAAATGTAGCGAACGGTCATGTGGAAGCATTCCGACTTCCGACACACCATCAATACTACTGGTTCTAACTGGCCTTTTTTCGATGGGTGCTGTGTGACCGTCGATTGCGCGCTTCGTTTGATTAGCCCTGCCAGGCATTGAGAATGTTTTAATTCGATGTATTTTCCACAGGCTGTGGATTCCTTGTGGCTTACCACGTGTGATGCAATTGTTTCGTTACCATGAGGATGAGAGACAGAGAACACAAACGAATAGAATTTCACTGTAGGTCTCTGAGATCTCTTATTAAATGTTTGACTAGGCGCTCTCTTCGCAAACTATAGCTCTTCACAGATAATGTGAAGAAAAATAAATCTTCTTTCTAAAATCTAAACCGGACAAAACACTAATTTGCTATAAAACCGGACAAAACTCTAATTTGTTATAAACAATTTAAAAAAATACATGAAATGAAGTTAACCGATCGGAAAGTGAAGAAACGTGAGCAAGCAGATACCACAAGGACTAGTACAGAGCAGTGCAGTGAACATACGCACAAACGAACACGGTGTGCAGCAAACGAGAACATGCTGGATATATTTGACATACCCGGATACAGCGCCGCATTGCACTCCGACCAGTTGACTGCTCGTTGAGCGGACGGTGAAGCGAAGTTCAACCATCCGTTCCACCTAAAAACTGTCACCGACTAAGCTGGAAAATGTGACAGAACATATATGTATAGATTCCCTTTTGCGCTATTTTTTGAATGTGTGAAACTTACATCATTATGGCATGCTGTGATTGGCTCGTAAAAACATAGATCAATTCAAACCGATTTTTCAACGGTGTACTATTGAAATACCAAAACGACGCACAGTGGTCCAAAACTGGAAAAAGACGATCAAAAGTCTGTACTGACTATCTCTGATTTTTAAGAGCTAACGTGTCTTCGAAGAAGTTTTACAAGATTATATTACGCTTCTTTTGAAAGTAGCACCTTAATTTTTGTTAAGGGGGTAATACCAATTTCGAATAGAACTAAATTTTTTTTCACAAAAAAAATATGTTTTCTATCTTATTTTGAAGAAAAAAATATTTGAAGTATTTTTGCTGAAGATATAAATAATGTAAAAAAATTGTTTTTTGAGATATATTCACTTTATTTTGAAAACATTTTTTTAAATTTATCTACGTAGAATCTCCCTCTATTACATAGGTATCTACTACAAAGTGCGCGTAAACACGCAAAAACAAGCAAGCTAATGCTTGCACGTGCAACTTAAGCAAATTGTTGTAATTTTTGTTTTGTTTACTTTTTGACAATTAACAATATTAGAAAAAAATCTAAGTGTAACTCGATACAACTTTTTAGGCCTTTTCAAAGTTGGTTTTAAATATCGAAAATCTGAAAAATTATCAAAAGTTAAACACATATTAAAAAAAATGGAAAAATGTTTTCCAAACAAAATATGAAAAAGTATTGTAAAAGTACAAATCTTTACGAAGAGATTTTATTTTGAAACGTGTAAATAAATTGAGTTATTAAGACAACACGTTTCTTAAGACAATATGTTGATCGTGCGACGCTCACTTAGAGATGTGCGAAACAGCACCGGTGAGCAGCTCCGAACCGATCAGCTCACTAAAGGGAATCGATTCAATGTATTAGCTCATTTAGATTGTACTGAAGGTTTGTTTTGAGCGCCATTTTTTGCGCCGTTTTTCTTACTCCGTTTTTCTTTCATATGCATGATCGAAATCATTCATGCACAAAGAACAATGCGATGCGAACTAACTTGGCTGCGAATTATTATTATGTCACATTTGAGAATATCTGCAAAAGTGGCAGCCCTGAATGTACCTTAGTCAATCTGTTAAAGAAGGATAGATGCACATTTTGAAGAACTGACAAAAGCTCATGCACACATTTCTTCTCATTTATAACTCTCTCTCTCCAAGAGCCGAAGATCCGTTCAGCTCGTAGCTTGTTTCCACCTTACCAGCAGGGATGCCAGGTCATTTTTTTTTCAAAGATCTGTAATCAAGCCGAAAACCTGTCTGTGAAAAATCTGTGCACGTTTCCCCGTTTCCATAATAACTGATCGGAATCATTTTGGTAAGCAAACAAAAGGTCTCACTATTTTCTACCGCTCTGTAATTTTTTATGCTAAACTGTGATCAATTTTAAAAATCTGTGATCGATTTCAGAATCTATGTAAATCTGTGACCATTTTCAGAAATCTGTGAAAATCTGTGCCATTTTTTAAATCTGTGCCATTTTTTAAATCTGTGCAAAAGGTTGAAAATCTGTAAAACACAGATTAATCTCTGAACCTGGCATCCCTGCTTACCAGTGCGGTGAACTGGTGAGCTGCGGTTCTTTTGAAAAGAGCTGTGAGCTATCAGCTTACTTTAAAGATTCGATTCACTGGAATAGCTCAGGAGCGAATTACCCATCTCTACGCTCACTGCAAAAGTGAGTTACAGAAATAGCAGACACGTGACACCCTCCCTCCCTAATCATGCATGGTTTCAGCACGGCCATAGCGAAAATGAGTCACACGAATAGTACTCAGGATATTCTCATTGGAAAATAAATTGGTTTAGGAATATATTTGCCTATAAGTAACACATGGATCAATAAGTCCCGAGACTAACAATGGAAACAACATTTTTTTTTGCAAAATTTTTTTTTATTCATCAATATAAATCACCTTTTAGGGTGATACAATGGTTCCAACGTTTTTCCAATTTTTCAATACAATGTTTATAAAAAAAAATTATCTTTCGCTTCAAAATAAGCTTCAGTTTCAGAGATGACCTCCTCATTTGAGCCAAATCTTTTTCCCTGGAGCATTTTTTTAAGATCAGCAAAGAGCCAGTAGTCACTGGGGGCTAAATCTGGCGAGTATGGGGAGTGGGGAAGCAGATCAAAGCCCAATTCGTTCAATTTCGCCATTGTTTTCATCGACTTGTTTTTGTTCCATCGAAAGCAATCGCTGCACCCACTTGGAAAAAACCTTTTTCATGCTCAATTTCTCATGAAGGATGGTAAATACACTTCCATAAGATATCTGTGGCATCTCAGCAATCTCACGGAGCTTCACTTTACGATCTTTCATTATAATTTTTGTCACTTCACTCACATTTTCCGGTGTAACGGCTTCCACAGGTCTACCCGAGCGTTACGCGTCATTTGTGTCGGTAGGACCACGTTTAAACTCGGAGAACCACCGACAAATCGTTGCTTTTGATGGACAAGAGTCCGGATAACATTTTTCAATCCATTGTTTCGCTTGCACGGTGTTTTGACCCATTAAAAACAATGTTTTATCAAAACACGAAACTCGGTTTTTCCATTTTTTAAACAAACTACAAAACGACTTTACTCCAACCTCGATAACTGTTTCTGGTCGGATCGACTTAAAATTTTTACCCGTTTCAAGCAAAGGTTAGTACTCTAGAAAGACGTGGTTACTGGTTTACTACGAGCGCCATCTCTGCTTTAGTCTCGGGACTTATTGATCCATGTGTTATTGTAAAAGTTTGCTGCATTAAGTTGTATATTTCGCTTCAGTACAAGGTTTCCTAGGTAAAAATAGGTAAAATGATGCATAACTTTTCCAGAAAAGAATAAACCTATGCACTACCTTCAACAAAAATATGGGATTTTTTATTTCTCCATAGAAAGTATGCATAAAAAAATAACTCGAAACAAGTTATAAATAAAAAACTGATTTTAAGAGGGTTGCCATAAAAACGCTTTGTATATCCGAGACGGTGCGACCTACGCTTTTGGTATATTTGACAAAGTAAATTATTTTTAATAGTTCTAAAACTTTGCAGAAAAAAAATTTCTATCTCTTCAGAAAAAAAAATTATGGTTAATTTTCGGCAAAGTAGGCCATGAACAATTAGGGATAGAATCAAATTACGCGGTATATATTTGTAAATAATTTCCTGAAAGCAACTATATGCATTGAAAGAACGGTTTGGCAGCTACTGATTTATGTCTACGTTTTTATTGATTCGAACCACTGCGACGTTGCAACAGGTGATCAACAAATGACTGAGTTATAAGCCTTCAAAATTATTGACCCACCAAACCATATATTTTACAAAATCCTCGATTTGTTCAGTACAACGACAGGTTGAAATATCGTAAGTACGATTTTTCCACCCAGATCGATGTTCAGTCTTAAGCACAGAGTAACAGAAGAAATTTTTCCACTTTCAGTGCTGAATTTTGTTTAAAGAAAGGCGGGTGAGCAACCTCTCACACATAACTTCCGAATATCGATAATTGTTCGCATTAGTTGATTGTGTGCATTCGAACTGTTTCGCTTCCAAAATTGTATTGATGCATCTATACTATTGTGCGACTTATTCACGACAAATGTGTTCTGCCGTACAAGTAAATAAGGAGTGTATTGATAAGTAGTTAGCAACATTCAAATAGTTATTACTCTGAAATGGCTTAATTTTTTGCAGCGTGTTTTGCGGTGACATGTTTGTTTACATGTCAATAACAGCTGCGCAATCGATTGGTTTCGGTACGGTTAATCGTTTCAATGATGAGTCGAATTGATCCGGAAATGCGAAAGAAAATTTTGCACACTTGGTGCTCAGAAAGTGTTGTCACGTACAACGAAATTGCAAAACGGGTGAAAGTGCACCACACCAGTGTCAAAAATATTATCGAGAAGTTCGGTAAAAACCTTTCCATGAAGGATTTGCCCCGATCCGGCAGGAAAACGGGTCCCAGCCAGCCCTGCCGGGACTTAAAAGTGGTTGAGTAGAAGGTCAAGAAAAACCCGTCGGCGTCGACGCGGGATTTGGCTAAGCAGTTCAACACCAGCATCGGGATTATTCAACGGATCAAAGTTCGGAACTCCCTGAAAACGTACAAGAAACAGAAGGTGCCGAAAAACAAGAACGCGAAAACTGTATAACCGGATTCTACAGAATAAAGACGAATACATCCTGATCGACGACGAAACCTACGCCAAGGAAGACCGCAATATTACACGAAATCGGTGTACCAGCACCTGGACGACGCTGACACCACGGTGGCGATGGAAAAGTTTGAGCAGAAGGTGTTGGTCTGGCAAGCAATTTGTACCTGTGGTTTGCGGTCGTCGATTTTCTTCACGAAGGGCACAATTAACGCCAAGGTGTACGAGGAAGAATGTTTGAAGAAGAGAATGCTGCCACTGTACAGAAAGCATAAGACTCCTCCTCTCTTCTAGCCAGAACTGGCTTCAGCCCACTACACCAACTCCGTTCTACAGTGGTTGTCAAAAAATAATGTACATTTCATGGAAAAGGACATCAACTGCTCGGATCTTCGGCCAATTGAAAGGTATTGGGCAATTGTCAAGCGGCACTTTCGGAAGGAAGTTACAGTGTCGCAAAACATGCAGGAGTTCAAAAAAAACTGGACAGCTGCCACTAGGAAAGTCACAAAAGTAACTGTGCAGAATTTAATGAAGAATGTCAAGTCCAAAGTGCGAGCGTTTCACAGAAACTAGGATTTTCTTCAATATAATCAGTGAAATGCATAAAAATGTAATTTTTCTACAATATATCGAAAACTGATGCCAAAATATGTTTTTTTTTCGCTTTTTTATTCAATAATCTATGTTGCTAACTACTTTTCAATACACTCCTTACATCATTTACACCTATGCTTTGTAGATTATTGAATGAAATAATTTTAATGACCTCAGCTACGGTAGTACTAGCGTCATTATTTTGTGAAAAGATAGATTACAGTTATTCAGACCTGTTTCCACGTCTTTAATAACTTGGTTGAGGTTTACTTTAGACGAAATTGCATTTTTTTTTGCACAATACTTTTGCGCGATTGAAATTTTTCAGAAATGATTTTCAGACAGAAAAATCATCGATCAGAAAACTCACTGCAGAACAGGTGAGTACTGATTTTTTGCAAACGCGATTCTCACTGAAACTGATTTCACATGGCTAAAAATCAGTTGTGAAAAGTTCACCAAAGACTGTCCCAGAAAGTATGAACGCACTTTGATTTCGCTGTAAAAAATTCACAAGTATTAGATATTTATATTTTATTCGATATACTGATAATATTAGACTTCAACAACAGAATATTATTCTCAACATTCGCTACTTAGCCATTGTAGACTAGCTGGCGCACCTTCTTGCGAACGTTCCTCATTAAACTCCGTACAGACATCTTGGCGACAAGTTTTGACACTTTTTTCAATCTTTTTCGAACTGTTGAATGGTTTCGGCTGCCGAGACATGTTTCCTAAGATGTGCCTTCGTTGATGTCCAAAACTCCTTAATTGGTCGAAGTTGTGGGCAATTTGGTGGTTCATGTCTTTTGGGAAGAAAGTGACATTTTTGGGAGTATACCATTCTACCGTTTATTTCGAGTGGTGGCAAGAAGCAAGATCTCGCCAGAACACAACAGGATCCTTGTGGCTTCGAATCATGGGTAGAAGTCGTTTTTGTAAATATTCCTTGATGTATTTTACGCTGTTCATTGAAGCAGTGGTGATGAAGGGTTTCGAAATTTTACCGCAGCTACAAATTGCTTGCCAGACCATAGCTTTCTTACCAAATTTTTCGACTTCAATCGATGTCTCGGACTGGTTTAACACTTGCCCTTCTCGCATCGTATAATATTGTGGTCCCGTCAAGGATTTGTAATCGAGTTTGACGTAGATTTCGTCGTCCATGATTATGCACTTCAAATTTCCATCAAAAATCGTATTGTACAGCTTCCGAACTCTCGGCCTGAACGATGCTTCTTGTTTCGGACTACGTTTTGGTTGTTTCTGCTTCTTATAGGTTAGAAGATTCAAACGTTCTTCAGCACGAAGAACATTTGACTTCGAAGTGCCCACTTTTTTGGCCACATCCCGAACTGAAACCTCCTTCTTTTGCTCGAACGCCTTCAGTATACGTTTATCCAAATGAGGGTTAGCAGGACCTTTTTTTCGACCCGTTTTCGGTTTATCCTCAAAGGTGTTACCTCACCGAACTTCCTGGTTGCATTTCGCACGACTTTTTCACTTACTCCTTCCATTTTTGCAATCTTTCTCAGTGACAGTCCGCGTTCTTTGCACCATTTGTACACAATTTTTCGACGTTGTTCTGCTGAAAGTCCACGCATTTCGAAACAAACTAATGAAAACGAATAAACAATTGCACAAGTGGTTAGAGAAGAGTGTAAAAAACAGGACGCAACCATAAAAATTGACAGATTCTACACCATTGCAAAATGGCAGCGGTTTCTGGGACAGTCTTTAGCGAACATTCGCCTTTGTGATATTTAAGATAAAAAAGTTCGCACATTAAATATATCTGATATGATTCTCGAACAGAAGATTTTAGGGCAATGAATTTTCATAGCTGTTATATCTCAACCCTTTGCAGATTTGCAGTATTTATGACCCAAATACTGCGTACTGATTTTCACCCTAAAATGTACAGTATTTTTCATATCAGAAAATGAATACACTATTTTAAACCTTTAACGCATCGAAAATCATCGTAAATCACGATGAGTTTTGTTGATTTAAAACTTTGTCACCACACGAAAGAAAGACTACACTGAATCAAATTTATTGTCAAAAATGTCCGATTCCGAAAAACAAATTGCATTTTTTGCAAGAAATGTTTGATTGCTAATTCGTGCATCTATTTATTTGAATTATATTGAACTAAAAAATACTTTAACGAAAGGAAATAATAAAACAAACCTTCTTAATCCACCTATTGGTGTGATAATGCCTTTCTCTTCTTTCATAACAAACTCAGGAAAATATATTTCAAACTTTTATTAAATAATTTCGGATACTAATTTCGACACCAATTGATTCAGATTCATTCGAGTAGTTCACAAAAGCATGCTTCAGTGTTTATGTCACACAGTCAGCATCATTTTTCCAAACTAGTGCTTGACACTTTTTTAAACTTCTGTACAATAGCGCTTCACGAAATTAGAGGTGATATTGGCACCCTTATATACGTTAGAGCGGTAAAAACAACGTGTTTTGTCGATTACGTCACGTATACCATTATAACTCCGGAACCAAAAGTCACAGCCGTTTGGTCTTCGAACTTGATCAATGGCCCGACAGTGGCATTTTTTTTAACGAGTATAAGTTTGTTAAAATCAGTTCAGCCATCTCTGAGAAAATCGAGCGCGTTCAAATATCTTCGAAAAGTGCACACACACACAGACATTTTCGAACTCGTCGAACTGAGTCGTATGGTATATAACACTATGGGTCCCCGAGGCTCCGTTCAAAAGTCGGTTTTTCCAGCAATTCTAAAACCTTTCTATAGAGAAAGGCAAAACTATTGAAATTTTTAAAATAAATCATCCGATAACTATTCGCTTTTGTTTTTTACTCACTATTTTTTGATAAAATGCGTACTGCGAAATGTACTGATCAGAAACTGAACCTTTCAAAAAATTTTGAGTGGCCGTAGTATGGTTGATAGGTGGATCAATAGTGGTGATGTATTCAAGATTTACTTAGCAATACTGTGCTGATGTCGCAATATCATCAAAAAAAGCAGCAAGTGCTGTGATTAATAATAGTTATAATGATAGTAAAACATTATTAAAAAACCATCACAAAGCTATGCAGGCGATTAAAAGATATTACCCATTGACTTGAAAAACGTACGCAGAAGTAACAGGAGCGCAGGTTACCGCGACACCATCTCAAACACGCCATTCAAAAACACTGCGCCTACTGTGTTTTCGAGACATACTGAGAATGCTGCTGCGCTTCTGCCCGCATACGCATGGCTGCCAGACAACATATGGCTGACAGCTATTCTGGTGACCGACTGCCTCACCGTTGCCAGACATACACCTCAAGCGATAGAACCGATACCAGGATTTTGTCGTGAATTTGACTTACTTTACTATGGGATACCTTTTCAAAATTTACCCTCTGAGAGAGTGATAAGTTTTTGATCGTGAATATCTCTTGTTGTATCTAACGAATCAACAGAATTTTGCTACATGCCATAGGAAATATGATCACAATTTAATGATAAAATATTCAGTTGTTCGACATAATCTCAAATAATTCAAAATTAAACTTTCCCTAAATGTTTGGTATAAACGAGTATCAAAGAGGATAATCCATAAGGCGCGTTTGCCTTTCTCGTATTTTTAAAGCTCATAGCTCAGTGATCTGTGAAAGGATTTATATAATCTAACTACGAATAGAATCGAAATTTTTCAACTTAAGCGGGTAAAGAAAAAGCATTGAAGTATTTCAATAGTACACTATTGAAAAACTTGTCTCATTTGACCCATGTCAACACCAGTCAAAAAGAACGCGTTCTGAGGAAGAGAACAAAATATCTGGTGCTGTACAACAAATCGTTCGAGAAAATTTTTCCGAACAGTGTTAAATATCGTAGTTCCACAATTTTTTCCTTCTGAAAGGCAGGAATGAATCCCGTACAGCATCCGGATAGTTTCTTTCAATGAAATTCAAATCCGAAATGAAATATCGAAATTAAAATTCTATATGCTGCTATTTTTATAGCCGTTAGAACCGCCCATTAGTGAAAAAGCTACAAACGAAATCAGGTAAAAACAAACCTCTCGACAAAAATTGGATCGGTTTGGATTCTATCGCCACTGCGAGCAGATGTATTTTGTGTTTGCAAAGCTAGTTTCGCTTCCGACAAGAGCGATTACGTCACAACTGCCAGTCATTTGCATTGATGAAAAAACAACGATGGAGAGCATTACACAAAATCAGCCGTTCTAATGGCTCCAAAAGTTTTCTAATGAACTATTAGGATTTGTTGTTCGCAAATCGAAAGGAAATATCCTCAGTTTAGTGCAAATCTAGAACAGTTTGGTTAGATTTTTGCACTTTTCTTTGCTTTTGCGAAAAATGTGAAAAAGGGGAATGCTTGCATAATTCATACAATTGATCAACTAATTGATACTCGGAAGTGTTAAGGAACATGTCAGTTGTTTTCGTATTCACGACGTCCAGTTCTGTCTCTGGCATTACCCATCCGCCTTTTTTCACATCGAAATCTTTGACATTTTCAGCGAAGGTGAAAAGATGAAAACGCTGGGCTAACTAAGATACAGGCTACTATGTTTTGCAAATTGGATTTGACAGCCCTCACTGAATCAATTTTGGTAGCCGTCTGGTGGCCATGGCTGTCCAGGTAGCCAAAAGGCCGTGCGGGTGTTACTTCTATGAATCTAATTAATGCTAAATAGCGTTTTATTGGGTTTTATATAAATAGTGCAGTGCAATCAGCCAGCTGGAATTAAAACAGCCTTTCGTCGTCATAATCATCATATTGACCACCCCACGTGCGTCGAAAATATTGCTGTAATTATTTCTCAGTTGCGAATTTATTCAGTAGAAATTTTTTTTATTGATGAAAATATAATAATTAAATCTTGCACGAATCACTTCGGTGTCGAACTGAAGCGTAAAGGAAATTCAGCATCGAAATATCATCGGAGACTCCTCTCCCTTTCGAGTATCTCTCTAGTGATATTTAATGATAGTTTCGCTGGCACAGAAAAATCACTTGTTTTGTGGATGCTTGTTTCATGAATGTGAATCTCGGAAGTGATTTTATCAGTCACTGAGTTTATTTTAGAAAATCTCTTGAACTGATTTTCTTACGAGTGATACTGAAATGAACTTTTTCTTATCATGATTTTTCCAACACTGGTTGTAGCATTCCAAACCTATTCCTTTCAGGTTTTTGGGGTTGGTTTCACAAGTAGTTTTAACATTTATCGAAAAAACGGGTGAAATCACATGTCTAACAAATCCAACATAAATAACTTTCCGGCAGTAATTGAGAAACAAGCCAATTTTAGCAAGTTTTGATTGCTACAAGGGGTTTGAGGGTGCTTCTCAGAGCGGGCCATTTTTATAAAAGAAAACATATCTTATCATGCACTGCCCAAGTGAAAGATCTCAGGTATTAAAGCTTGAAATAATATAGCACAATCATTCTTAATTCTTTTATATTAAGAATTATGAAACAAATTAATGAAGCTCTTTCTGACTGAAAATCAACATTAATTAAAGGTATTGGAAGCTTTTAAACACGATTGAATTTATGTTTGGACTTTTGCATACCAGATTTTCGGCATAAAGCTCACATACGCACAACAAATATCGAATGGGTTGGCTTATCGGTGGTCAAACACCGACTCACCGACGATAAAAGTGACATAATTCGGGACGTTTTAAATGCACACATTAATGTGCCAAGTAATCACCTTTAACAATCCCATTTCAACCACAATAACGTCATCATCGTTGCCGTCAGTTCCACGTTGACGGAAATATGTTACTTGCACAGAGCTGCATGTTGTATCATTTTTATTTTTTTGTGTTGCAACGCCACCCATTCAGCTGTCCAGCGAACATGACGGTTGTGCATGTACCTTCCGGTGAAGAATAATCATCACAAGAATGAGGTGAAGTTTCTGCGCTAATAACACTAACCCTTTACGGGCTGTGCTCCGCCAGTGAACTGAGGAAGCGCCACCCGCAATCATGATGGGGTAACCCCGAAAGAGGGGAAATCCGTCGTGATGTTTCCACCGGGATCCCAGCTAACCGTCGCCGAGGCTGTAACTAAACGATATTTACTCTTGTCGCACCAGGCCAGCGTTGAACGACCGAAGAGTCCAAGGCGATGAGTGGGCACAACCGATGTTAATCCCACATGGTGTAAATATGTACCCGTTTGTCTCCAGGTTGACATCCAGTTGCTGAAAGGGTCTCTCAGCCAACACCGAGTTAAGCTCGTGTGCAATATGTTTCCTTTATTTTTTTTTCAATCCTAGTGCTTAAGCAACAATGCGATCTGGCCCTATCCGTCTAAGGCCGGTACCAGAAGTCTGTCAATACCGCCATAAAGTAAACACAAAATTTCACTTTCAGATATGTTTGCTTTCACTTCCTGAACTAGCCTATTAACGGTGAATTTCTGAGTGTTGATGAAGCAAACACTCGTTCAATTATTGCAGTAGTCCGACCAAATTTGGATCCTTGCTGCACAAGACTGCCTACACCTGGTCTGCGGTTTCGGTCTGACGAGACAGATAGCAAACCAAGCCGATCGTCACCGAAACGGTATTGCTTCGATTCCCCGGTCGGTCCGAGTATGACTGAGACCGTGTTAACACACAATCCTCTCGGGGATACACGGGGCAGCAGCAAACAATTCTGATAAACTCTGCCTCTGGACTCCGATGACTGCGGCAATAATCTGTTGTGAGCCAATATCGAAGCCGGTGTAAATAAACGCAACGACAGATCAATAGACGACGGTGAGTGCAAAGTGGGAAAAATTTTCCCCACCCGCTACTCAGAGCATTACTGTGTTACGCTTTATCGACTCTTGGAAAAAGCCATCGCCATCACCGGTTGCATCCGAAACAAACCGAAACAGACCAGTTTCCGGAACCATAACCATAGTCGGACTCTGGCTACCATCCTTCACCACCCCCTCCCCCCAACCAGGCTTTTATCACTTTTGAACACCTCCGGAGAGTTGATTTGCCCCGGCGGTGTGCACAGTAGGAAAAAGTGTTCATTAAAATTCATGAATGCACCGACGCAATTGCAATCAAAATGTGGCTCGGGTTTTGTAATCATGTGTAATCAAAATCTAAATATTAGTTTCGTTAGGGTGATTTTTTCTGGCAAATAATGTTAGTCTGTTTCTCATCCTTTGAAATAACTTTGTTTTGTTGCACGGTGTCGAAGTATAAATTGGAATCAAAACTATTTATATGCACCATTTTGTTTCAATCTGATGCCAATTGTCACACATTCTTAGTGAGGTGAGAAATAACCTAAATAACCACCGGCACACATGCCATATTTTGGGCAACGAGATTCCGTAGATAGAAAAAATATACTGCCAAAAAATACGAACGCGAGCACTCTTCGGAAGCGTATTTGGCCTTGCTGATGCGGAATCGGGTCACTTTCATGGAATCGATGATAAACTTTTCAGTATTAAAGACTGTTTCAAAAAGTATGAACGCAACGCAAAACCGCTGCCATTTTGCAATGGTTCAGAATCTGTCAATTTTTATGGCTGCGTCCTGTTGTTTACACTCTTCTCTAACCACTTGTGCAGTTGTTTATTCGTTTGCATTAGTTTGTTTCGAAATGCGTGGACTTTCAGCATAACAACGTCGAAAAATTGTGTACAAATGGTGCACAGAACGCGGACTGTCACTGAGAAAGATAGCAAAAATGGAAGGAGTAAGTGAAAAAGCCTTGCGTATTGCAATCAGGAAGTTCGGTGAGGATAACACCTTTGAGGATAAACCGAAAACGGGTCGAAGAAAAGGTCCTGCTAACCCTCAGTTGGATAAACGTATACTGAAGGCGTTCGAGCAAAAGAAAGAGGTTTCAGTTCGGGATGTGGCCAAAAAAGTGGGCACTTCGAAGTCAAATATTATTCGTGCTAAAGAGCGTTTGAATCTTCGAACCTATAAGAAGCAGAAACAACCAAAACGTAGTTCGAAACAAGAAGCATTGATCAAGCCGAGGGTTCGAAAGCTGTACAATACGAATCTTGCTGGAAATTTGAACTGCATAATCATGGACGACGAAACCTACGTGCAACTCGATTACAAATCCTTGCCGGGACCACAATATTATACGGTTCGAGAAGAGCAAGTGTTAAACCAGTTCGAGACATCGATTGAAGTCGAAAAATTTGGTAAGAAATGGTCTGGCAAGCAATTTGTAGCTGCGGTAAGATTTCGAAACCCTTCATCACCACTGCTTCAATGAACAGCGAAATATACATCAAGGAATGTTTACAAATACGACTTCTACCCATGATTCGAAGCCACAAGGATCCTGTTGTCTTCTGGCCAGATCTTGCTTCTTGCCACTACTCGAAATCAACGGTAGAATGGTATACTACCAAAAATGTCACTTCCGTCCCAAAAGACATGAATCCACCAAATTGCCCACAACTTCGACCAATTGAGGAATTTAGGGCATTAACGAAGGCACATCGTAGGATGTGTTATGTTATGGAAAAAGTGCAATCTTTCTGTGTTGTGCAACATACTTTCAAGTTCAACCGTTACTACGAACAGTTATTCACAACGATTGTGCAACTGATACAAAAACTCATGCGTCGATCCCAGCAAAAAGGCAGTAATAAAATCAGCGAAAAAACAATTGTGAAACTCGTGTAATATGCTACATAATGTCAACAAGAAATGGAATGACGTTTACAAAAACATAACAAACATAATTTCTAGTAAATAAGATTCACATTTGATTTTCAATACAACTGCTCTCAACACAAACATGGATCTTGTAAAATAATCTGCACATGAAAAATGATAATGGTACATGTTATTGTAGAATTAATCTTTTGTGTTTTTGTAAATGAAAAATCGACAACGAACTGCATTTTTATGGTGAAACATGTATTCGTACGCCCGAATTTTTCAAGCGCCTTTAAATTAACGTATTTTGATGATTATACACAAATTTCTGTGAAAATAACAGTCTATTATTTTTAATGAGAATCATCGGAATGGTGTTTAAAATACCTGTATTCAAACATTCGTAAAATTTTCAGACGATTTTGATCAAACTAATGTGTAGTTAAACCTGGAAAATCTCGAAATGAATTTTGCTTGAATATTTTCCAATATGGTATCGATGGTAACAGTGAGTTGAATAGAAAATGGTTCACCCAGCGTAATGACATATATTATCTAAATAACAGGAAACATTATCATGTTAATATTTCGGAAAGAAATGCTCTACGTTTTGTTTTTTATCAGTTTAAATCTTCTAGTTGAACAAAATAACAATGCAGTATAGTCATTCATCCTAGCGGGCCCGACTTTTGTGATACGCACTGTAAATATTATTTTGGCAAGTCCGTGTGCTGTAGTTGTAAAAACAAGTTGCACAAGCGGTAATATATAACTATGGGAATAACTATGATGAAATTAACTTCTCGTTCAATTTCTTTGAAAAGTGATGTCAGGTCTGCTTATTTTTTTTTCGCGATATGAACACCGAATACAAATTATTTGATTGATTTTTGTTTTCATTGCGTATGCAATACTATATTACCGCAATTTTCATGATAATATTCTCATGTCTGCAAGTTTTGTGTTCATTTCAAACAAATAAATCTTGAACAACTTTTTTGCAAGTTTTGAATTTCTTATCATTGTTTTTCCAAAACTGAAGAAAACTGATCTAAAAATTCGTGAGGCAGCCAAAACAATGCGAACTCTGCAAAAATATATTTTTTACAGCAAGGATCTCAATTCCGCTTATCATTTTTTGCTTTGCGGAGAGCATCATTTCGCTAATTTTTCTTCCACAAGAGATTTATAGCAATTTCGACGTATATTGTGTCCGGTACAATTATGACAGCCGTTTGGAAAGTTTTTGATAAATTGCACAATTGTTATAGTTACTCCCGTTTTACATGACGATGTGAAATTTTTTGTAGAGCTTCTAGTGAAACATTAACAAGTTGGTGATTTACTGCACAATTGTTTTAGATGTACTTAAAGTTGTTCTACAGTGATTTTTTCGGTAGTATTGTGAAACTTAACAGGGATACGTTGCACAACCAATTTTAATATATATTTCTAAATATATCTAACATAAATAACATTTCTAAATCAATTGTAAAACATCTTGAAAGTTCAATAAGTTACATTTGCTACTTGGGCTACTGTGAACAAGAAATGGAATGACGTTTACAAAAACATAACAAACCAAAGTTCTAATAAATAAGTTTCACATTTGATTTTCAAAACAACTGCTCTTAACACAAACATGGATCTCGTTAAATAATCTGCACATGAAAAATGATAATGCTACATATTGCAGAATTGATCTTTTGTGTTTTTGTAAATGAAAAATCGACAACGAACTTCTTTTTTATGGCGAAACATGTATTCGTACGCATGAAATTTTCAAGCGCCTTTGAATTAACGTGATTTAATGATTGTACACCAACTTCTGTGAAAATAACAATCTATTATTTTTAAAGAGAATCATCGGAATGGTGTTTAAAATACGAATATTCAAGCATACTTAAAATTTCCGGACGGTTTTGATCGAACTATTGTTTTATTGAACCTGAAAAATCTCGAAATGAATTTTTCTTCAATTTTTTTCTAATATGGCATCGATGATAACAGTGAGTTGAATAGAAAATGGTTTACGCAACGTAATGATTTATATTATTTAAATAACGGTATACATTAACTTGTGAATATTTCAGAGAGAAATATTATACGTTTTTATTTTAAACAAACTAGTTGAATTAAGTAACAATACAGTATAAAGATTCTTAACGGACCAGACATTTGTGATACGCACTGTAGGTATTATTTTGGTAAGCCCATGTGTTGGAGTTGTACAAACAAGTTGCACAAACAGTATCATGAGGGTAACTTTAATGAACTTAACTTTTCGTTCAAAAGTGATGTCAGATCTGCTCATTATTTCAGCAAGATTAAAACCAAACACAATTGTTCTGATTGAGTTTTGTTTTCATTGCGTATGTAATGTTGTATTTCCGCAACATTTATGATAATATTCTCATCTTTGTAAGTTTTGTTTTCAATTTTTTTATTTTTATAAGTTTTGGATTTCATATCATTGTTTTTCTAAAAATGAAGAAAACTACTCACACTGACCTACAATTTTATGAGGCAGTCAAATCTATGCAGACTTAACAGAAACTTTTTTTCACAGAAACGTTATAATTCGGCATATCAATTTTTATCTTCAGTAGAGCATCATTTTGTTAATTTCTTTTTCACAAGAGATTAATAATCATTTCGACATATTTTGCGTCCAATACAAATTGGAAATTTGTTTATAAGTTGCACAATTGGTGTAGTTACTTCCATTTTACATGTGAAATTCACGATGTGAAATTTTTTACAGAACTTCTAGAACTGTTAGTGCAATATGGACAAGTTGGTGATCTGCTGCATAGTTGATTTATACGTACTGGAAGAAGTTCTACAGTGATTTTTTCGGTAGTATTGTGAAACTTTACGAGGATAAATTGCACAATCAATTTTAATACGTTTAAAAATCATTCTGAACATTGATAACATAAATAATAATTCTAAAACAATTGTAGAACATCTTGAAATTTCGATAAGTTACATTTGCTACTTGGGTCTAAAATTATCAATATATCGACTAAAATTTGAATATCTAACACTTGTGAATTATTTACAGCGAAATCAAAATGCGTCCATTCTTTTTGGGACAGTCTTTAAGACAATGTTTTGGAACAGGTAGATATGTAAAATAATTTTGGCCCCCAAGATTGCCCAAATATCCCTCTGTGCACCGGTACGATCAATAGGCCAATATACATAAAAGAATGGTCCTACGCAATTCTGGTAGGTTCAGAGCTGCAAATTGTCAGTCATGTCAAATGACCTTGACAGACTGACTAAAATCATCGTCAACTGTAATCGGCACGGTCAAAGTGTCTGTCAAATGAGATACTCGATAGTTCAATGACCAAGTAGAAGTATACTCAGTCAAAGACAGGTGACACATTTTGTTCTCTCTCTCATTCTTCTATTCCCTGTTGAAGTGAAAAACTTCCATGAGAGTACTAACATAAACATAAATTGATAAAGTTGTAAAAAGTAAAAAGTCATCGGATTTCGGAGTTTATTTGTGTACATGAATTTAATTCAATGTTTATGCTGCTTGATTAATATTTAGTCACATCGTAATCAAGCAGTGACAGGAGAAATGAAGATAATATCAATCGCATCGGCAATCAATGAGCGTCCTGGTGAGTATAATATCAAGAGAATTTAAGTTATGACAGATCGGCTCTCAGACACTCAATATATGATGATTGGTAGAGCCTGGTTGGCATCAGTCCAGTGACATAAACTTTCCAATCTTCGTCGTGCAAAGTTGCTAGTTGATAGTGACATTTAGCAGCTCTGGGTAGGTTTGCCCTCGTGCTAATAAACAATGAAGTCAACTTCGTGTCGAAGGGATTCAATCCCTCGAACGCACTGGAACTGCTACTAATTGTAATCGACAAATTTTGGGAACATAACTAGTGCAATTATTTGCCAGATTTTTTCTTTTTCCACTATAACAATTTAACGAATGATTAAACCACATTAGCACTTTTCGAAAGACAGTCAACTTTGGAAAAGCTAAGTCATGTAGCAAAATCTACATGGCCAGAAAAGTTACATTAAAATCTGATAGGATGCTGACAACTCAGAATTGAATTTGACGCGAAATTCGTTTAACTTAAAAGAATTGATTTGAAAAATTCAAAATGGATATTCGAAACACACCACTTTCGATTTTAGTGGAATATGTCCTTCGTTCTTTTTTTCCAAATCGATTTCTTAGTGTAGGACACGTTTTGGATTATTTCAGTATTGAGGAAATAAAAAAGTTTGATTTTTTTTTTCATTTTTTTTAACAATTTGTTTTTAGACAGAGCTTAGAATTTCTGTTTATAAGAGGATATAAGCATTTAATATATTTATTACACTTTGCCTGGATTCCTTCAATGTGATCCTTGAAAGTGAGTTTTTTGTCATACGTTAAACCAAAGTATTTAGCTTGATCAAATCATGTCAATTCCAAGCCATTCAATTTGAGAATGTGATTATTGTTTGGTTCAAGAAAAGAAGCTCTTGGCTTATGAGGAAAGATAATTAATTGCGTTTTTTGTTGTATTTGGTTTAATTTTCCATTTTGACAGATAATCACTGAAAATATTTAAACTTCTTTGTAGGCGGCTGCAGATCACTCTTAGATTTCTACCTGTGGCTAACAGACTTGTGTCGTCACAGAATAGCGATTTCTGACAACCAACGGGTAGATTTGGAAGATCAGAAGTGAAAATAAGATAATTTGATTGATTACGGTAAAAACACCAGAACATTTTTTTTTAATAATTCGTCATATTTCAGCTAGAACCAAAACAAACTGAAAACCCTGACTTCATTATTATTCCTAAGGGATTCTTCAAAATCATTTCGTTGAATACTGAATAGGAATAAAAAAGTTTGGGCATACATTAGCATAACCTTTTCAATTTTAAACAGTTTAATCCCAAATTGAGAGGAATACTAATTTTTTTGCATATTTGTTCTTAATGACGTTGACCAATCTATTTGAGTATAAGTTTGTGAAAATCGACTTCACTGTTTCTGACAAAATTAAGAGAGTTCCGTTTTCGACTACTACATCCGGTACTTCCGGAACCAGGAGCTGGGACTCGGTATAGCTGAAATTGGTTCGTTTGGCCAGCAACTAACATAACGTGAAGACTGTCCCAGAAAGTATGGACGCACTTTGATTTCGCTGTAAATAATTCACAAGAGTTAGATATTCAAATTTTATTCGATATACTGATAATATTAGACTACAACAATAGAATATTATTCTCAACATTTGCTACTTAGCCATTGTAGACTAGCTGGCGCCCCTTCTTGCGAAAGTTCCTCATTTTTCCAATCTTTTTCGAACTGTTGAATGGTTTCGACTGCCGAGACTCCTAAGATGTACCTTCGATAATGCCCAAAATTCCTCAATTGGTCGAATTTGTGGGCAATTTGGTGGATTCAAAGTTACGAGTTATTATCAGAAAAAGGGTATGTTCGATATGAGAAAGGTTTTTATGGAAATTTTACAAGTTGGGCGGTTTCCTTTGAATACGAGTTTTTAAAGTTTTGCGACTTTTTATGCAAATTATCAAAGTTAAGCAATTTTTTATGCGAATTTTCAGAGTTTTTCGATTTTTTTATACGAATTATTGAACTTATGCTGTATTTTTCGAATTTTCCAAATTATGCGTTTATTGTGCTAATTTTAAAAGTTATGTGATTCTTTATTGCGAATTTTGAAATTTGTGCGTTTTGATGTGAAAATTCAAAGTTATGAGTTTTGTTTTATTAGTTTTAATGTTAATTTTTAAATTAAATTTAATTTAAAGCGATGCGAATTTTTAAAGTTATGCGAAAAACTTTCAAAGTTTTTCAATTTTTTATGCGAATTATCAAAGCTTTACGGTTTTTATGCAAACTTTCAAAATTATTCATTTTTATACAAATTTTCAAAATTATGCGGTTTTTTTATACGTGAATTTTCAAAATTTTCCGATTTTTTTGCAAACTTTCAAAGTTATGCGGATTTTCTCATGCGAATTTTCAAAGTTTGGTGGTTTTCTTAAAATGCGAGTTTTGCGGATTTTTATGTGAATTTTCATAGTTTTGCGGCTTTTTTTAGATTTTCTAGGCGAATTTTGAAAGTTCTGTGATTTTTTATGCACACTTTTAAAGTTAAACGTTTTTTATGCAAATTTTTGAAGTTATGCGATTTTCTATGCAAATTTTCGAAGTTTTTCAATTTTTTATGCGTTTTCATGCCTTATCAAAGTTATGTGATTTATCTCATGCGAATTTTCGAAATTATGCGATTTTTATCATTATTATTTTTTATACGTATATGTAAAGTTATGCGAATTTTCAAAGTTTTTCGGTTTTTATGCGAATTTTCAAAGCTTTTCGATTTTTATGCAAACTTTCGAAGTTATTCGTTTTTTATGAAAATTTTCAAACTCATGCAGTTTTTTTAAACGCGAATTTTGAAAATTTTGAGAATTTTTTGCTAACTTTTAAAGCTATGCGAATTTTTGAAGTTATGCGGTTTTCTTTTGATGTAAATTTTCAAAATTTTTCTAGATTTTTGTATGCTAATTTTAAAAGTTTTGTGATATTTTATGCACACTTTCAAAGTAAAGCGTTTTTAAGCGAATTTTCATAGCAATGCGGTTTTTTTAATGCGAATTTTCAAAGTTAAGCATTTATTTTATTATTTTCGATAAGAATTTTCAATGTTTTATTTTTCATGAGAATTTTTAAAGTTATGCAGATTTTTAAGTGAATTTTCAAAGTTATACGATTTTCTTTTAATGCAAATTTCTATAAGTTACGTGATTTTTTCTTAGCGAGTTTACAAAGTTATGCGACTTCTCAAAGTTATGCAGTTTTTTATGCAAAATTTGTTTGCAAATTTTTAAGTTATTCCAAGTTAAGTGAGTTTCTTTATATGCGAATTTCCAAAATTTTTCGGAATATTTTTCAAATGCACATTTTTCAAAGTTATGTGGGTTTTTTGTGTAAATTTTCAAAGTTATGGGTTTTCTATGAGAATTTTCATACTTGTGCGGTTTATTTATGGAAATGTTTGAAGTTTTGCGTTTTTTTTTTGCGAATACGTTTTTTTGTTCACAAATTATGCATTTTTTAGAGCAAACTTTCAAAGTTATGCGGTTTTCTTTTAAAGTGAGTTTTACAAGCTTTTTTTATGCGAACTAACAAAAACCGAAAAATCACATAACTTTGAGGTTTCCTTTTAATGCGAATTTTTATTTCGGTGTTTCTTTGCAAGTTCTCGTAGTTATGCGGTTTTTCATGCGAATATTCAAAGTTAAGCGAATTTTCAAAGTTTTGTTATTTTTTGCGCAAAGTTTCATACGTTTTTTTATGCGAATTTTCGAAGTTATGCTATTTTTTTAATGCGAATTTTTGAAGTCATGCAGTGTTTTAAGAGAATTTTCGAAGTTATGCGGTTTTCTCTTAATGCAAATTTTTCCAAGTTATGTGTTTTTTTTTTGTGCGAATTTTCAAACTATTGCGGTTTTTATGCGAATTTTCGAAGTTATTCAATTTATTTTTCAAGCGAATTCTCAAAGTTATGGAGTTTTTTATGTGAATTTCCATAGTTTTGCGTTTTTTGCAAATTTTTGAAACTATGCAAATTTTTTAACGCGAATTTTTCAAGTCATGCAATTTTTTATGCAAACTTTCGAAATTATGCGGTTTTTGTATGCGAATTCTCAAAGTTATAAATTTTTTATAAATTGAAACAGTTTTGAATAGAATTTGGAGGGATTTTTATGTGTTTTGCTTTATCACTCTGTATGACATGTTGCAACTTCCATGTATTTCCGGTATTTTCAGCCAATTTGTTATGTATTTCTCGAGTACATTGAGAATCAGATATGAAGTTTTCCAAAC
Source organism: Malaya genurostris (assembly GCF_030247185.1). Taxonomy (NCBI): domain Eukaryota; kingdom Metazoa; phylum Arthropoda; class Insecta; order Diptera; family Culicidae; genus Malaya; species Malaya genurostris. The sequence continues at coordinate 336,006,857 of NC_080571.1, read as the reverse complement.
TGTTTTGTTTTACATCAGAAACCTCCAGTTGATGGAGACGCTAGGTTAAGTATGAAAAAATAAAAACGTTTCGGATTGAATATTTACAATTTCATCGAGGGTAAGGCAAATAGATTTAAATATTTAAAAATATATAGATTAAACATAACATTTTGAAACGGATCGAAATGAGGTTCCAACACACAAATAAGCCATTTTCCTCACTGTGCACTCGCCAACTCCAGCATCCAATAGTAAATCTATTTTCTATATCGTTTGTTACACCGTGATGCATTTGCCATGTTTGTAGTTGTTATTTTCTCTGCGCTTTGACTCCTGAGGCTCAACAGTCTGTACACGAACCCGAACCCTGAGCCGGCGTACAATCCACCAGGGAGCACTGCTCTCTGCTCCGGCTACTCCGTGACTCCGCGGCCGTTCGATGGGCCGGGAAGTGCAGAACTCAGTAAAGTTATTCCCGATTATTATTAATGACTTTACATACCATTGTTTTCACTCGCGTTCATCGGTTGATTCGTTTTTGCCTCCTGGTCGCGTTCAGTGCCCTCTGCATCGCATCGCACCAACCACCTGAAAAGTGGCCTCTCACTGTAAACTAGCCACAGCCAATATCAGTAGCACCATCAGAAGCCAGTCAACCGACAGAACCAGCGACGGACAGAAACCATCCCGGATCGAACTGCCTGTATATGGGGTTTAAACCCAATAAACGAACGGCAAAATTGGAAATTGAATAAATTGTATGCTAATGATGTTAGCTTGGGAATTAGAATAAATCGCACCTCACTGGCGTGTGAGCAATTTCAGTGTGCGTTTCGCGAACATTGCGATGCGGGAAAACTCACATCGACCGCCAGTCGGAGGAATTGGCGATGCGTGCCCTGCATACGGTGGACACGGGAAAAGGGGGATAAGTTCCTGTGATTCGTTCAGCGCTCAATGAACCGATAGATGTTCGATGATCACGATGTGCTTCCAGCCGTGAATCGAAGCATATGATAAGCGCGTGTATTAATTCCGCCGTGGTTGGAGATTCGACGTGGGCTGGCAGGAAAACCGATTCCCTAGCCATTCTCGTGTGCTTTGTGGATGTGATCGGTTTCAATGGCTGAACTGTCTCACCCATTCCGCTCCTGACCGGTCGAGAGGTGGAGAAGCAGGAGGGGGAGCGAGGCGGATTTCCCGGCGCGGGAAAAGGTGGCGCCACAACTATCGATCGAATCGCAAAGTTAAATTCAATTACACGAAAATTAAACATTTCAAAATTAAAATGTTGTGTAATTTATGCGCCTCCGGGTCCGGTTATCGTAATTGCTTGTTAAAATCCGTGAAGTGAGCCATATGCGGCTTTGTGGTATGCATATATGCGTTCTGTTTGCTCGTTTCTGCAATTGTTTGATTGGCAATTGGAGGTAGCTCAAAAATTTATTCATTTTTGGTTGTTATAGATTGAAGATATAGTGGTTTGCCATTCCAAGCAATTTTAAGATAACGTGAAAAAAACGTTACGTCCTTCGTTTTTTTTTTTCGGCAAAAAATCTCCGAAAAATTTTGAAACTGAGCACAGAAACAAATAAACAATAATTAAGTACCGAACGAAATGACAGATTGTGCAAAATATCTTTCGGAATCAATTCCCTGCGACGAAACTGGAACAAGCAACCATTCGTGCTGCCAATTGAACTACTCTGGAGGTGATAAAACAAAACTCAGAAGACAACCCAATAGTACAGAAACGCGTACATGATCGGACTGTGGAGATAACTTCTAACTCACGTTTGAGATTTCATTCCAAATTCAAACACTAATCAAATCCTTCTTCATCATATTGACCGCGGGGCAGTGAAATGTGGCCATTTAGCGTTTTTACTTTTCTTTACGTTTCGTCTTAGACTCGTCAGTGCAGAGCAGTTCAAATTGAACTGCTTAATGCAAACTTAAACAGTTCAACTTGAACCGCTAAGCAGTTAGTGTTTTGAAAGTATTTAACGTTTCTATTATGTTTAACTTTGAACCAACATGACTGAGTTTGTCTCCGTTTTCGGATTCACAATAGCTGTTCGTTGATGTTAATATGCAAGAGGTAATTGTACTTTTTCGCTTTGGCTGAAAATGGATTTAGTTAATCATGATGCTCGCTCGAATAGGTCAAAATGCCTACCTTTTTTATGTATTTCTGACCAAAGTAGTTTGACGACAAGAAAAATTGTCGTCGTCGCCTTGAATTCATAGTATTTTACGGGTAAAAAATCACTAAGATTATGTAAACTTCAAAAGTGGAAAGACAAAACCGAGGTAAATAAAACTGCATTCAAATAAATCCGTACTCTAGAGCAGAGATTCCAGATAACATTTGCGTAATTATGTGGATACGGTTAAAAAAAAGTCTGCGGGCTTCAAGTGCTATATGAGATATGATGAATTGCAGTGAGCTTAAAACAATTCATGGTGATAAAGTCTGAAAATTTTGACAAATATATGCAAAAACAATAATTTACGGGAACAAAAAGACGAAAAAATGTGCACCGCTTCTCAAAGGAATCTGCGAATTTAACGACAAACTGGCATCTTAGCACTAGAGCTGTACAAAGCAACTTTTTCACGATGTAGAATGTACTGGTGACCACAAAAAACTCTTCTTATTGAGATCATAATTTTTTCACGCAATTTATCATGACACCCGGTATAGTGGCAATGTAAAGTAATCATTAGAAAAAAAATTTAGAATTTTATTTCTGAGGTATAACGTAGAACTTTCGCAATCGCAGTTCTATTTATAACTGTTCAAGTGTTTTCAACATGATTTAAATACAATTAAGCTTTATGAACAATAATTGAATTTCATTCGACATTTGGTCCAGATGTCTACGTTTTTCTTTTCTTCCTGTTCTGTAAGAAAAACATAAAATACATATAAAAAAATGTGATCACCATAATATATTTATGCATCGTGAACTTCATTTGAGCCATTTGGCATTTGTCATATTTAGGACTATAGTTTCTTGTATGTTGTCTAGAATGTACTCGAGTTAATATAAAAGGAATATGTTTTGAAAAAGCAAAAATGGTAACTTTATTATTGTATAAATCATTGATGTAAAAACAATACGTTTTCTAAAGTCATCACTGAATTTTGAAGGGGCTTTCAACGTTTGAAACCTTTTATTTATCTAAATGCAGTATTTCCACATAAGAAATAAATTTCGATCGAATTTTCGATCGATTCGGAAATGAGAATCGTTTTTCCATGTTAGTTTTGCTGAGATGCCAGCTTACGCTATTTTCCTTTATTTAGTGGCCATTTATGTAGCCAACAATTTTTCATTACGGCCGTAGCCTGTTCAAAAAGATACGACTGTCTAAGTTTGTAACACACGAATCGTATAATGTGCGTTTACTCCGAGAATCAGATTCCTTGTGATGTATTAGCTATAAAATTGACGACGTCTAAAAAGTTTCGTTGTATACGGAGCAACCACTAAAATCGGTAACCTGTAGAAATTATTTCGTATAAATCGAAGGTGAAAACGAAAACAGTTTTTCAACTAATAATACTCACTCTAAACCTGTAAATGTTTCTGATGTTCCGTTACAAATTAAACTCAGTTGATAGTCTAATTATAGTATGATGATCTCACGACAACAATTGTTTATGAATCAACCATCGTAAAAATAGTTCGTAGCAGTGATGAAAGATTAGTAGAAATGTTTTACGTTTGAATATTCAAAATGTTTGACATATTTAGTTGTGCTGAAATTTAACTGGATATGTAATCCATCTGAAAGATGGATAACTAAGAATTTGGTATCGTGAAAAGATCATTACTAGTAGTACAGAAATTACAAAGAGGACTGGTTTCGAAATATAATATATCCTTTATATTTCATTGTATTTCATCATCAGAATCTCAAAACACCTATCGAACGGTCACAAATAACCATGTTCCTGAGTATAGTTATATTTGAACATATCTCTCATTGTACAAGGCAGATATTGACAAATGTTTCATAAAGAAATCTGGCACTTCTGCTTCGTTAGTGTAACTGAAAAAGTGTGGTTGAGTTTGATTCCAGTTCAAGTTTCAATTTCTAAAACAAAATGGGTTGGCCCGGCAAATCTGTACGTCAAAAACTTTCATTCCGAAAAGCAAATGCTGAAAATATGCAAAATATGGTAATACTGAGAAAAGGATATGTTATTCACCATTCTAACCTCAATTTCATTACAGATGTACATTCGGAACAGTCAAACAAAACCACAGTTCCCGAAAAGAAACGTGGCGTTCAAAATAAGATTCCCAGAATCCTTCCGTTGAAGCGGAACAAAGATAATTATGCTAAATCATGTTCGAATGCTTGCAATATTCCGTCTACAATTGACGTTCCATCCAACAACAGGGATCGTGATGCAAACTCAGGGCATCATCAATTCCATGATCCGATAATTTCTAACAAATCAATCAATTTTGCAGACCAATTTTCGGAAAATTCTCACATTGTTCTCTCATCTGACAATGGATCAAATGTTTCGGAAACAATTGTAGAAAGTTCAAAACAGTGTGATGTAATTGCTTCCATCTCCGTTGAAGCATTACCAGAAGAATATTGTGAGAATAAGCCAAGCAGAGATTCTGAAAAGTTGGTTGAGGAGCTACGAGATACTATTGATAAACAGTCCGTTCAAATCAAATTACTTCATGTTGAAAACTCAAAGTTACGTACGTTAAACATGCTCCTACAGGAATTTCTATTACAAAAGGGAAATGAAGGATCCTTCACTGATATTCCAGGATATCCAAGCACTGAATGGCTGTTAAGTGTATCTCAAAATTCTGGAGACAGTGATTATTTGTTTATAAAAGAGCTTATGCTTCAATTGTTCCCGCAAGGAGTTGGAAATGCAACGGCTACTGGTAGGCCCTCTAACAACCCACACGGATGTAAAAAGGAACCGATAAATAAGGATTCCACCGTTCAGCGAATCAACAAGCTGGATCCGGAAAAAGTAAAATATACTAATCAATCGAAAGCATTCGTTTAATAATTTTACTTCTGCAGATCGCGTTTACGACAGGCGACGTATTCTTCAAGATCCCGTTGGAATTGCAATGACGAAGCCGAAGATGATTAATAAACACATTGCAAATGTTATTGCGAACAATCCATCACTGCGCAATGAACCGAAGCCATTGGGTAAACCATTCGAATAATGTATTGATGTTATTCGTTTTATATATGTGAAGAAACAGTGAGTTTTCATAATTAAAATGCAACAATATCGATTCAATCATAATTTGATCATTTCGTGAAATGTAAATAAAACTAGAATGACAAATAGTCCGTTCTGCAATACTTTTGTTGATTCAATAAAATAACAAACAAAAAAAAACTAGTATTTTATTATTTAATTAAAATATCTGATTTTTTCTTGATGATTTTAACTCTTATTTCAAACAAAGTAACGTCAAGTTTTACCATTGAGATATTTGTTTTTAATGATAAAATTTGCTATTGATTTGTAATTGTCATCTACCCGGGTACTGCCCTCTTAGAAAAAAAAACGTTCAATGGTGGTGCTTCGTTGGTCTAATACGTTGGATCATTGGACCACAGTTGAACGTTTTTTTCTAAGAGGGCAGTAAACTGGCAGCCAGCAGAAGTGTAAACGGGGCATAAATCTCTGAAAATATTTCATCAACGTGTGAAATATTTCGCAGACTGATGAACGTATGCCTTTTCTTTATTTAAAATCAGTTTTTTGTTATACTACAAGCTTCTAGATCGAAGAAGGCGTCGAAAAAAGAGCAAGAGCGAAATAAATTAAAGCAATTGTTGGGGGTCGCAAATGAATGTCCGGATCTGTCAGTAAAAAAACTTACAAAAAAAGCTTGGCTTTCCTGCATGCACTGCACAGTGGTCCGAAACGAGAAATTAGCGTGACATAAATATTTTCACTATTAAATATTAGTTTTTTATAGTTGGTGTCTTCACAAAAGTTGTTAAAAATTAAATGGTGCTCCTTTTGACGAAAAAAGTTACTAAGGTGGTAGTCATTTATATTGAAATCTGAATCTACCTTTCTTAATTGAACTCAAAAATGATTTTGTTGTACAATAAAGTTGTAGGCCTTAACGAATCAACATACTTCCCTTAGCAAAATAATAGTATCAAATTAGTTCTACAAATGTTCCATACATTATCCTATCGAGAAATGAGACAAAAGACTAAAGCCGAAAATAGTTTGCAGAACAATTTTTTAATAATTTATTACCAAAATAATTATTTCAATTGAGTTTGAGCAACTGAGGATTAGAGATACTGTGTAATATGGTTATTCCGAACTAGTTGGCCATGATAAATCTATTAACAAAAATTTTCATGACCTGTAGCTGAATTCCGGTGGCAAAAGAAATTTATCACAATTTTCTTGAAGAGAAGAAAATCATAAAATGTCTTTCTCTTCACAAAATCTATTTTTCTTTTTTGCGAATTCAACAGCGGAGCTTTGCTCACAAAGTTCTTTGAAAAAAAAAGAAAATAGCATAGAGATTTCACCTATTTTCTTAAATTGGAATTCCCGTCATGGTCCGGAAGATATATTTTTGACACTAGTTAATGACAAAGAAATAAAGTTTCTCTTCAACCTTTTTGCGGAAGAAATTAAGAAAGACAATTTTTTAGGAATAAAATTCAGCAAGCCCATTGAAAAGCTATTAAGTAGAGGCCCGGAGGGCCGAGTGTCATATACCATTCGACTCAGTTCGTCAAATACGAAAAATGTCTGTGTGTGTATGTGTGTGTATGTGTGTATTTCTCGAAATTTCGTAATATTTGGAAGAATCGTTCTCGATCGAAAAATATTAGACGCGTATTATTTTATTTTGTCATTTGGGTGAACATTTCTGTGTTAGGGTAGATCAAATTATTGGATCAAAAAATCGATTCTGCTAATTTTCGAATTTCATGGTAGGTAGACCGATGGCACTATGTAATTTTATATCCGTCTTTGAAAGCTTAAACATTTTTACATAACATATCCAAAAATTAGCTATGCATTTTTTGTTTTGTTTTTGAGAATTTTTTTATGAAATTTTCAAGTCTTCGTAGTTTACGACCATGCGCGTCCATTTATTAAGGGTGATTATAATATGAACACATTCTTACCACTTTTAGATTGTAAAATAGGCCCATTGGTCTACCGACCATGAAAACTGTAAAAAGGGTCTACAAATGACAAAACTTCAACTTTACAATATTCGCATATTTTTCCTAAAAAATACAGGCATTTATTGATAACATACGCAAACATTATCAGAATCGGCCGAGTGATTCAAAAGATATGATTTAAAAGAAATGTATTTTTTGAAGAAAATCTAAAATAATCGATTTTTCGATCCACCCTAACAAGGAAGTGGTCATCCAAAATAAAAAGAATACGGGTTTAATATCTGAGAGATAGTTTAATTTAAAGTTAACTCATATAACAATAAATGGTACCTGTTTTAATACAGCTAGTAGTGTAATGATGCCTTTCTCATATCAATCATACTATTATATATAGTACTGTGTATTCTTCAAAATAATTTTTTTCGATTCTTGAAAGAATAAACGAAATCGGTTTGTTTGACCGTCTACTGATAAAAATTATCAATTGGAGAAGATTTGAGGTCGATTTAGAAATTTTTTACGATTTTTCGCCCTTTTTCAGCGTTGGTATAAAGTTTTTAACACACTTTACCCTATATTTTCGGATCCGGAAGTTGGATCCGGATGAAATTCAGGAATTACGTATGGGACCACAGGACCTTTCATTTTAATCTGAGTTTGTGCAAATCGGTCGCGCCATCTATGAGAAAAGTTCGAAAACATATTTTCACATTTTTGAACATTTTACCCCATAACTCCGGAACCGGAAGTCGGATCTAAATGAAATTCAGGAATTTTGTATGGGACCACAACCTTTCATTTGAATCTAAGTTTGTGGAAATCGGTTCAGCCATCTCCGAGAAAACCTAGTGAGATTATTTGACACACACACATACACACACACACACACACACACACACACACACACACACACACACACACACACACACACACACACACATACATACACACACAGACATTTTGCGTACTCGACGAACTGATTCGAATGGTATATGACACTCGGCTCTCCGGGTCTCGGTTCAAAAGTCGGTTTTCACTGTGATTGCATAACCTTTCTATATGAGAAAGTCAAAAACAACAATAGTTCCGATTATTTGTACTTGTTTTACTTTTACGGTGAATTCCAGTGGCGGAAGAGAAGAAAATCGTGGAACGTCTTTCTCTTTAAAACATTTTCTTTTCTTCTCAACGTATTCCGAACAATCGACGAGAAAGAGATTCTATAACGAGCCGCACCGAAATTTGAACAGCAAACGCATCAAAGTAACCCGCGATATTTTTCCATGTTTGTGTTGAAAAGCTTGTTTTGTAAACATTCGAATGCAGTTCGAATACGGGAGTTAACGAAGGAAAAGTGTTAATCGACAACAAAATATTGATAATGGCAACTTCCTCAGCGTAAGTATATAATATTGGGTGAAATAATAAATTTTTCGGTGTATTGTTGTTTGCAGGCTTAAAAAATACCTGTCCATGGAGCAAAAGAAGCATTTGTTGGACTACGTGGCTAAAAATTTAGACTTCGCCAATAATCGATTTCAGTCTTCACGAGGCAAAGATCTTCAAAAACAAAAATGGACTGCGTTAAGCAACACATTAAACGCTATAGGAGGAGCTACCAAGACACCCGATCAGTGGGAGCTATCGTGGCGGGATCTTAAACAAAAAACCAAGGCAAAGTGGTTGGTGATTCAAAACCGTCAAAGCGGGGAGAACGGCTTATTGAAAAAGAAGAAAGACACACTTTCGGAATTTGATAAAATTATTCTCGCTATCATGCAGAAGGATACTCTAGATGGAGATGGAAAAACACAAGAAGGTGGTTTCAATGAACCTGTAAGAAAACTTTTGTTATATATTTTTACCGTTGTTTCTGAGCATAATTATTATTAGACTGTTCCAGTGAATAATGATGTAATACTTGAAGGCTCGCAGAACGGCGTCGTTTCTTATGCGAACATCGAGTTCTTGGACGAATTAGAGAAACTACATCCTGATAGGGCTGAAAAGTCACCACTTGTGGCTGAACACCCAATTTGAATCTTAATAATTTAATTTTAACTCATATTCCAATAAATAATAATTTAAAAAAAAAAAAAAACAAAGAGAAACTACATCCCAGTGTCATTGGAATGCGTTCTTATACGCCCGACGCTCCAACAAATTTTGATCCTGTTAATGATGGTACACCAACGCCAGCAGAAAGAACATATGACGGTGCAGATTCGGTTTCTACCATACAACCTGCCGATCAAAGAACAGCTACACGGCCAAGTGTAACTGCGACACTTCCAAGAGGAAGACAACTCGGCCGAGGTCAACGATATTCCGATACCAGAATGCAGAGCTTCGAAATCAGCGTGTTCAAGTGCCTTGAAACCATACAAGCGGACAAGAAAGAATACATGAAGCGAAAGCTTCTGCTGAAGGAGAAAATGCTGAATATTGAAGAGGCAAAGCTTGTAACCAAACAACAAAAAGTTGAGGAACTGAAGTCAATGAACAAATCCCTACAGATGCTTCTTAATCGTACTGATACTTATCGAGAACGATGTGAACGTAAAGAATAATTTTTGTTTTCTTTTCATTTAAATTACATTGAATGTTGAATTATAAATTTTAACAGAAGTAGTTATCAGCAATATGCTGCCTTTCTCTTCTTCCTACGTCCAATAATCTGTCATTATCATCATCATCATCATCATCATCATAACCAAACTGATTCGCTTCCTGGATAACATCGTTACCCTCATTATTCAGATTTTCATTTAATATTTCTTCTATTGGATACTTATATTTGACAAGGAAGTTGTGAATTATCACACAACAATTAATAATCTGACCACACAGATCCTTATTATATCGCAAAAGTGAGTCACGAGAAATACATCTAAATCTGGCTTTCAGGCAACCGTTACACCGTTCGATAGGGTTTCGAGCCTTACAATGAGCTGTGTTGAAATCGGTTTCCGCTTGTCTCATAGTCCTGGCATACGGCACAAGAAGCCATGGCTCAGTAGGGTAACCCCCACTCCCAACAAATAAGTGCTTCTGCTTCCATTATCGTATCTTTGCTTCAAAAATCGACGCACTTGGCTACGCTTCCAAATAAATGCGTCGTGACTAGAACCTCCAAATCTTGCATTAACGTTCAATATGCGGAGCTCTAAATCACATATCAGTTGGACATTCTTTGAATGGTATCCTTTTCTGTTCAAGTAAACGTGCTCAACATCTTTCGGAGGGCTTAAAATAGCAACATGCGTACAATCAATAGCACCAATCACACCGGGGATATTAAACTGCTGAAAAAACGCTTGTTTGATTCGAGTTTGCTCAGCATCATTCGTCGGGAAAATTATAAGTTCTCCCAATAGATACTTGTCTATTGCAGCAATAACGTTTCTCAATAAACGATGACACGTTGCTTGTGAAACTACCAATAAATAATCTTGCCCGACTGTGACTTGGTGAGATCCTAAAATAAGTTAACTATCTAGAGTACGCTAATTTATTATATGTTTTCTTGTGAACATTACTTTTGATTATATGAACATATTACCTGAGCCAAGATATCTCAATGTAGTAAGAACTTGTAAATGGACCGGTATTGTTGTAGTTCTTTCATCTTTTAAAGGAATCGCATTAAGGGGTTGATCTAATAAGTTGATGAACTTTTCAGCCAAACATTTAGGCATTCGAAATAGCTTTTCGAAATTGCCATCCGATATTTCGAACGGATTGCTAATATCCCTCAAGAATCGACGGTCGCGAAGCAGCTTTATTTTCTCCTGACGGCGATACCATCTTCTCTTTTGCAGATAATACTGCACACATAATGCTTCCATTACTTCTACTTAATAGCTTCTCAATGGGCTGACTCAAATTTATCACTAAACAATTATCTATCTGAATTTCTTCCGCAAAAGTGTTGAAGAGAAAAAAATTCTTTTTCTTTTTCAAGTGTCAAAACAATTTCTTCCAGACCATGACGGGAATTCCAAATTAAGAAAATAGGCGAAATCTCTTTGAAATTTTCTTTTCTTTCAAGAAATATTGTGACCGGAATTCGGCTGCTGGACATCAATTCCAACAATGATATAATGAAAACCGCGAAAATGTTACCGCAGAGACGGGACTCAAACCCGTAGCTAACTCCTAACCGGGGAAATTGTTTTACCAATTAATCTACCCTGCATATGAAAACACATGAAGAGAAAGTCCAATACCGCGTAGATAGCGAAATAGACAAAAACAAAAGTCTCGAATCAGTATCGTGCGCAAAAATAGATGGGTAGAAATAGACTGGTGATCATTGTATGTGTTTCTGTTGAATTTGTTTCCGTCGATACGGAACTGTAAATGAATACCGTAGTGGCTAAGTACAGCGAAGCATGCTTAGTTTTCGTCCAATCAATTGGACTTTCTCTTCATGTGTTTTCATATGCAGGGTAGTTTAATTGGTAAAACAATTTCCCCGATTAGGAGTTAACTACGGGCTCAAGTCCCGTCTCTGCGGTAACATTTTCGCGGTTTTCATTACATCATTGTGTTCATATGTCAGTTTTCCAATCTGTTTCCCCGTTAGATACTGATCATATTAAAAACTAGCTCAAGACGGCTCTACGTCTTAACAAAGACTAAAACAAATCGTTGAATTCCAACAAGCTGGTGCAAGTTAGTAATATGCAAATTTTTTTATCCATATCGTGCCAAGACGTCTATGACACTGGCCCTTCTTTCTCATACACTTATGTACCGAATAGCCTGTAAAAACCGGAAAACGACGCACAATGAGTTTTGGTTCGAATAAATACATTCTACTTATTTTAACAAACTAATGATTTTCTTGGGTTTCGGGAAGTGCTTCGACTTACAAAAAATCTATTTTCGGCTGTAGTTTTTGTGTGTCTCATTTCTCGAAAGGACAATGTATGGAACACTTGTAAAACTAGTTTGACACTATTATTTTGCTGAAGGAAATATGTTGATACATTAAGGGGTTTAAGAGTTATGCAATGTTTTTGAATTTTTAAAGGTATTTTCAACACTAATTTAAATAAGTAAACCTTCCAATTTTCTCTTAAATTTTTACCTATACTACGACCTTTCAGGAACTGGGATACATTTTTATCGATCTGGCATCTAATGAATATTGATATTTGAAGCTTGACTAGTCTTTATGAAAAAACAATCATAACTTTTTACTGGTAGCTCATATGGAAAAGCTTGGTTGAGCAAAATTGACGAGTTCAACAACTCTTCCGAAGACAACTTTTCCGTTGAACGTTTCACAAAAAAGTTAGAACAAAAAAAGCTATTTTTTAGGAGTTACCCTACTTTTACTCGGGAAAACTGATGTAACTCGATCAAATGAAAAGCTAGAAAGGAACTTTTTTCAAAAAAGTTGATCAAAATAATATTTCCTACAACTTTATTATACAACAAAATCATTTTTGAGTTCAATTAGGAAAGGTAGATTTCAGAATTCAATATAAATGAGCACCACCCTAGTAACTTTTTTCATCAAAAGGAGCACCATTCAATTATAAACAACTTTCGTGAAGACACCAACTAGAAAAAACTAATATTTAATAGTGAAAATATTTTTGTCACGCCAATTTCCCGTTTCGGACCATAGTGCACTGTCCATAGTGCTCTTAATTCTTTCGATACAAATTCAACAACAGCCAGAAAGTCTGAGAGCGCGAAAAAAAAGGAAGCTAAAGCTGAAGTTAGAGCTAGCACTAGAGTTTAAGGGATCAGGGTCATGTCGCCGAGAGCCATTTCGCCGAAAGCCATTTCGCCGAAAGCCGTTTCGCCGAAAGTAATTTCGCCGAAAGGGTCATTTCGCCGAATGGGCCACTTCGCCTAATGTCATTTCGCCAAAAGCCATTTCGCCGAAAGAGTCATTTCGCCGATTCCTGCAATTGTCTTTAAATCGTAATGGGAATCGATTTAAAATAAATTAAAGATGATAACGTTAAAGCCCGTTTTGTTGACCTACAATTGTACTTCTTAAATAAAGATTGATTCTTGAACCTCAGAACGGAGTTCCCAAAGAAACTTGTTGACTATTACCCACTAATCATCAAGGCAAATCCATAGGTGTATGTGGTATTTTCCGTTTACTAAGTAAAAAAATATCTAATGCGGCTTCGCCACATCGATCGGCGAAACGACTTTCGGCGAAATGGCTTTCGACGCAATGACCCGCTCCCAATTAGAGCCAGAGCTCGAGCTAGTACTAGAGTTAGAGCTACTTCTAGAGCTACAACTAGAGCTAGAGTCAGAATTAGTTAGAGTTGCAGCTAGAACTAAAGCTAAATCTAGAGATACAACTACAATTGGAGCGAGAACTAGAGCTAGAGCTAGAGCCTGAGCTAGATCTAGAGCTCGAGCTAGTGCAACAGCTACAGCTAAAGCTGAAGCTAAAGTTAGAAATAGAGCTAGTACCAGGACTAGAACTAGATCTAGAGCTAAAACTAGAATTAGAGCTATAACTAGAGCAGCTTGAGCTAGAGCTAGAGCTAGAGCTAGAGCTAGATCTGAAGCTAGAAAATTAGAGTTAGAGTTGCAGCTCGAACTAAAGCTAAACCTAGAGATACAGCTAAAGTTAAAGCGAGAACAAGAGCAAAACAAGAGCTAGATTTAGAGCTAGAGCCAGAACTCGAGCTAGAGCTAGTGCTAGAGCTAGAGCTAGCACTAGAGCTAGAGCTGGAGCTATAGCTACAGCTAAATTTATAGCTAGAGCTAGAACTAAAGCTAGAGTCAGATTTAGTGTTAGAATTGCAGCTAGAACTAAAGCTAAATCTAGAGATACAGCTAGATTTGGAGCGAGAACTAGAACTAGAACTAGAGCTAGAGCTTGAAGCTAAAGCTAGAGTTAGAAGTATGACTAGAGCTAGAGCTAGAGTCTAGAGCTAGAGCTAGAGCTAGGGCTCGAGCTAGAGCTACAGCTACAGTTGAGCTAAATCTAAAGTTAAAGCTACAGTTAAAGCTAAAACTAGAAACTAGAGCTAGAGCTAGAACTAGAGTTGGAGCTAGAGCTAAAACTACGTCTAGAGCTAGAACTATAACTAGAGCTAGAACTAAAGCAAGAGTCAGAAATAGAGAACTAGAGCTAAAGCTAGAGCTGGAACAAAATCAAGTGCTAGACCTAGAACTAGAGCTACAGTTAAAGCAATAGCTAGAGCTAGAGCTGAAGCCAGAGCTAGAACTAGAGCTAGAGCTAGAGCTAGAGCTAGAGCTAGAGTTAGAGCTAGAGCTAAATCTAGAACTAGAATTAAAGCTAAGTCTAAAGCTAGAGCAAGAGCGAGAACTAGAGCTACAGCTAGAACTAAAGCTAAAGCTAGAGCTAGAGCTATTACTAGAGTTAGAGCTAGAGCTAGAGCTACAGTTACATCTAAAGCTAAAGCTAGAACTAGAACTAGAGCTAGAACTAGAGCTAAAACTAGAGCTAGAACTAGAGTTAGAGCTAGAGCTACAGCTAAAGCTAGAGTTAGAATTAGAGCTAGAGTTTGAGATAGAACTAATGCCAAATCTAGAGATACAGATAAAGTTGTATCGAAAACAAGAGCAAGAGAAAGAGCTAGAATTAGAGCTAGAGTCAGAGCTCAAGCTAGAGCTAGAGCTGAAGTAAGAGCTAGAGCTAGAGTTAGAGCTAGAGCTAGAGTTAGAGGTAGAGTTAGAGCTAGAGCTAGAGCTAAAGCTATAGCTAGAACTAGAGCTAGAACTAAAACTAAAGCTAACGTTAGGGCTACATCAAGAGCAAGTGCTACAACTAAATCTAAAACTAGTTCAACTCTCAATCTCACATCCACGGCATCCTTTCCCAAGAGAACACTTCATACAAAGTCACAAACCTTATTTACCTTCCGTGCCCAACTGAAGACTTTAAGGTGTGAGGACAGAGGGTCGCGTGTTGAGTTTTAAATCGATCACGTGGCTCGCTCAATTCCCTTTGCGCTTCGTATTTCTCTTGTACTCAACTTTCACAAAGATTGAATGTCTGTGTGTTTGGCAGCCTTGTCCAGCCAATTTTATTTCTCTCTCCTTTTTCAGAATGCTATCAGGAAACCAAAGCAAGGAAATTGGCAGATGCATTGAAACTGATTTTGTTTCACAGAAAAATACAAGACTTTTTTTTATCGCGATAACATATATGTTTTTATGTACTAATCGCATCTAAACTAAACAAGTAGAGGTATGCATTTCCGAGCGTTCCAATTTTCAGCAGTTTTTAAGTCAGAAAAAATACAACACGACCGCTAAACTCAATGAATCCTTCTGAAAATTTCATAGAATATTCTCAACTAAATTTCGAAGACATCGTCAGTTGGGTTTTTCTATATTCTGCACCGTTTCCAAGAAAATTTTATTTGAACCGGGAAAGTAGCAAAAAACCTACCACTTTACGGTACTTTCCTCAGCCCTTAATAAGAGTTTTTTAGTGTGTCGCAACAAAAAAAACACAGTTTTGATCTACAAAGTTGAGTAATTATATTTTTCTCATTAACTTTTATATGAGAAATCGACGAAATTTTCGTTTCAGAGTTTTTCGACTGCTGCTACAAATGCCGAAATCGAATAAAAACCGACATAATCCAAATGAGTTTTTGTGACCATCTACTAAAAAAATCAATTTTTCAAATTTTAAACCTCAAACCGTTTCAAGATTTCACAAAAAAATAGTCTCACCGATCGTTATTTAGTTGAGCTTACATCAACACCTTTTCAGCATGGAGTCCAGTATCGACTGAGGCAAAAATTTAAACCGCTTCAATTTGTTGCATAACTTATCCCCATCAATAACATTATTAAAACCCTTTACTTTCAGTACCACTTTCGCACTTCTCAATCATTCTTAAGTTGTCGACTTCATACAGATGCACATTCAAAAAATTAATTCCATCCCGGCTGCTCGGCCACTTCGTTCGCGCATCACCGCACCGGAATGACTAATTGGCGCCGACACCGGTTAAGACACTTTTGCAAGCGTGAGCTGATTCCGTGAAATCACTTTCGCGATGGCAGAAGTTTCAGTTTCATGATGTGATGTAAATTTGTGCAAATCTTCACCTTCGATATGACGAGCCGTCGCCGGCACAGCGGCCGCCAGTAACCGCCTCCATCGTCATCGCACTGCTCAGATCGACGCCAGTTGATACTCCCGCATCCCAAAGCCCTGTTGACTGCGAAGGCCAAAGCAGGCAACAGATAGACAGATTTCATTCGGTTTAATTTGGTCCTGTCGTTATGATGAATCGCCTTCTGCTTCGTTTGTTTTTTTTTCTCTTTCCGGAGCAACATTTTAAACACCGTAAAGCTCAGCCAGCGAGAGAGATTTGCAGTTCAATCCAGCAAGTAAACGAGTAAAAACACAAGATTGGTGCAATCAGCCGAAAAACGATTCGGTCGATTTTTTTTCTTCGTTACGCAAAGAATCGTTCAGGCGTTAATGTTTTGGTCGACGATAATACGACGGAGCACCCGAAATGAGACCTAAAGTGGGCGGAGATGTTGCCTTTAATGTAAAGCCTATAATTTGCTTGATGGCCGTTTTCGGGAGTTCAAGATTCGGTTACATACCTCGATTACTCGGACATCAAGCCGGTCAAATTTCAAGTCAAGCCGCGAGTAAGATAACCAAACGTGTATGCTAATTTAGGAGTGCAACTACCTTGCAATTTTGACTTAATGATTCACTGCACACACGTTCGAATCCTCCGGTCGACTGGTTTGATGTGCATTTTTTCACGGTCCATTTGCTATTGTCCTGCAGAAGCACCGCAAGAGAAGTGAGAAATTATCGCCATTCTAGCGAAGTGGTAACCCAATACTTCTGGCTGGCTGCAGCAAAGCCAGTGCCACTCTGAGGACCGAGATGCATCCATCCGGCTTCAGTTTGATGGATAACGTTGCGATGGGTCCAGCCAAGTGAAGCAGCAGAAGTAGCAGAATGGTAGCGAAGCAACTGGATCCGATTCGTGGTTTCGTCCATTGACATTTCTGCTACTAGCTCTCAAATGTGCTACCGCGTCAACCAATTTGACCACCGCCATTTCCAGAAGTTGCAATTATTGTTCTACTATTTTAAAAGCCACTGATTTTATACAACGGAGAGCAAGTCCTCGGCTTGTGTTAATGAAACACAAGCTTCACGATATTCCATCATTCGACGAAGAACACCGCAGGAATCGGTTGACAGCCGCGAGTGAGCATTTCCATCTCATCAACCGACTGGCGATCGACCTGCACTGGACAGGCAAGAACCACATCGCAGCTGGATACCGGGCATGGAGGCGAAGAAAAATGTAATCATCATCATCATCCATCATAATTTACATCGCTTCGGTGCCAGCCAACGTCAGAACTCGGAACGAACGACCCGACGAGGGTGAGATCGAAAAAGACAGCATCTGTCAGAGTGGCAAAATAGTATCTTTCAACCCACGCCACCGCACTCGTACGCGATGATGTTTAAAAAATATTAAAACTACATACACTTCCGCCACACGGATTCGCTAACATTTTAATTCCCATCGTATTCGCCGGTTGAGGAACCACCGATGGCAGAACGATCCTGTGCAATCCTCCTCCCATCAACAGCAACAACAACAACAAACGACGTCCTCGTTGCCAAAGGCAAAGTTCACTGCTGGAGGATAGCGTCATCGCCTACTGCTATCATAATACCACGAACGTCAGGGTGAGCAGAAACTCAAAACATTTCCAGTTCGACCCATCACACTCATCATAGGATTTCAGACGTCAGTTATTTCATTACAATGTTTAGACATGGGATGATCCCTGCTGCACAAGATACACCCGGAATGCATCGCGCAAATGTGGTTTATACCGGATTCGAATTTGGAATTATTTTGCAAATTGAAACTAACGTGAAGCTACCGAAATTGCGAAATTACTCGTCTGTAAATATTGTGTAAGTTTTGCCGAAATCTACGATCACGAGTGACATCTGCTTCACAAGCGATGGCAGTCGTATGTCACCGGGTTTTGCTTTTTAACGTGCGCTGAGTGCAAAACCACCGTACCGTGGCTGATGGAGGAGAAACCTTCTAAAAGATACACAAATTCCAATGTATCTTCTGAATACCGGAATTTGACAATTGAAAAACCGGTAAAAATTTTTGGGAATCTATGAATACCAGTATGCAGCATTTTCCACTACTAGTTTCTGTAGCTCATATGTCAAAGTTATGCTATCATTTCAATTTTTACTGACTTAACAGTCACACATTCGGTAATTAATTTGCAATTATTTATTCTCCAAAAATAATTATTTAATTTATTTAACATACTTCTTGAGTTCAATCATAATTTAGGAGTTAGAAAAAATCAATAAATTCACTAAACGAAACGAACAAAATATAACTTAAGGATCAAGAGTAAACCAAGTTAACTTGTGTTGGTAATTTGTGTATTACGTGCATTTTATTTGGTACGTATGCCATAGATCTGTGTATTCATATATGCACTGCACCGAGTTTATCAAAATAGATTACACGATTTAGATTCAAACAGTCTTTTTTCACAATAATTTATTCTCAAATAAATGTTAAGCCTGACATCTTGTATGAAATATCAGTTTTGATCAATTTTTCACCAACGTTTGATGGAAAATTGCTTACATTTTATGAATGTAGATTTTATTTCCCTAATAAAAAAGTTAGTAACACTGCTTCAATATATTTGTATTAGATTGCGCTACACAAAATAAACAAAACAAATTTTCTGTTACAAAAGCAGTTTGCCGGAAAAATAAATAGTTTTACGACAACATTGCATACCCATTGCCTTTCGCGTGTTAAATTCAAGGTTCCTTTTTTGCCGGATTACTAATAGAAGGTACGTAAATCTTTATATCACAATAATTTCTGCAAGAGGAAATCCATATATGAATGTGTTTGATGCTAATCAAATGTGTCAGTGGAAGTCAGCCTAAACTGAAATAATTTTTCTCGCGCAGTTTTAAGGAAAACCGAAGAGTTTTAGATTAAGATTTTCACTTGAATTGCAATTTTAAGCAGTATGAACCGATTGATTTATTTTTCAACCATATGGAAAATTTATTGAGCAAAATCAGGAAAAGAAGCGCCGGAGCATATAAGTAATGTCAAGAATGTGTGCGTAAAAACAAATTAATGTGTTTTTTTGCTGATTTTATTCTATAAATTGTCCATGCGGTTAAAAATTAAACAAATCAGTCCATTTTGTTCAAAATTGCAATTCAAGAAAGGTGAAAATCTTAGTCTAAGAACCTGTTTTAATCCACCTAGTGGTGTAATGATGCTGTTTACTTCAATAAGTTGCTGTTGGGTGAAAAAAATTTTGTGGGTTGCATCGCAGAAACTATCGGTCAGATTTGAAGTGAGTGAAATTATTTTGTAAAATTGCAGGTTTTGGGAGAATAATTAAATAATTGTCATCAATCGTAGTGTGAGTAGCTTTGTATAATTTCTTTTAAAAAACAATAATTACACCGCAATATCATTTCAGGCGATGAAAAATATTGAGATACGTTCGATCGCTCAACGGTACAGTTCCAGCAGCTCAATAGAGCAGCCTTGGCAGTTCAATGATATAGTCTGTAGACTTAATACTGTTGCAGCTCTAATTGCAAAGTACAATGAATATGAATTCCCATAAGTGTGCGAACAGATTTAAATTTATTACTCATTCTGAATTTTGTAAATGTAACGGTAACAAATCATCTGAACATAAGTACAATGTTGAAACATGTAAAAAGATAAGTATTAAATAAATAAAGTAATCATAGTTGACTTCATTTTTTGCGTTTTATTTTTCAAACCATCGAACGAAAACTGAAATCAAATTACCCAAGTTGATTTCTATATCGCTTGCGTAGTTTCTACCTAATCAGTACTGTTGATGCTTTTACTCAAAAATAAGTAAGCCCAAAATTGGCTTCCTGCACACAACCCCTCTATTGAATGAAAAGTACTTAAAATTAGGTATTTTTTTGGCAGCGTGTATAAATATATGCTGCAAATAATTTCTTGATTTCAGTTGATGCTTGACTGCGAATGAAACAAGTAGCTCGTCCAGTGAGGTGATGACTAGATTGTATATGCGTTCGCTCGTTTGATTGTCGCTTTTGCTAACTCTTCACTGTACGAGGCTGGGTGTCAGTTTAAAAAAATGCAAATTAACCGCGTAATCTTTTTCTATCATAATTTTGAACGCTTAGAACTCAGTCATTTGTTGATGAATTTATATAATTTAACTACCAATCGATTCGAAAACATTTAACTTAAACTTATGCGGAAACGTCATTTAAGTATTTCAATTGCATAGCATTGAAAGATTGGATTGAAGTGACCTATGTTCTCACGAGCCAATGACAGTCTCAGTAAATGATGTCAAACTCTCGTCTGATTTGCGCAGTATGAGCTGAATCACAAAAGGGAATCTATAAATATATGCCCGAATACATTTCTGCTTTAGTTTGTCCATGGCTTATCTTGATTCTCCGGTAACTAGCAGGCCAACCTAGAATTATCGGCGATAGATTTTTCGAACCTAATTTGAAGCACTTGTATCTCTTGTAAATTTTCCTCATTTAAGTTGATTCGAAAAAGTTTAAAAATGTTTTAATTTGTCAACAAGTAGTTTGCATACTGAAATCTCCATTTACATACGAATAACACGTAAACAGTTGTGTTATGATGATAATCATAGATAATTATTTTTCATCAAATGTAGCTAAATCCAAAGAACTATCTCTCAGCATAATCGCTGAGACCCTATTTTCAAACCAAACAATTATCGTGTAACCTAATTGAAGTATTAAGCATAACATTTTGGTCGATTCTTGCTTCCAAGAATCTTATAGAAGGGATCCAGACTAAGTGTAGCAAAAATAATGCAATGCAAATCGTTATGCAGTATCGATTTGAACAAGCTGTTGTCCTACCAGGAACTTCAAAAGATTCGGATCTTAGTCCAAATAAGTTGCACAGACTCACATATATAGAATTATTGGATGAACTAAAATACAGTATCAAAGATAAACTCAAAACAAGCTGATCTGAGATTTTACATGTATCATTTAAATCCTTACTAAACTCGGGTTAGCGCCAGTTTCAGTTAAATTACCATTTACATCAAAACAACAAGTGTCTTATCACTACATGCGTTATAACAATGATAATGTTCGTTCATGTATTAATAAAATCAAGTTACAATATGAACAAATTCGATCAAAATATTAAAATATTCTCTAATCGCTGTTTAAAAAATGATTAAGTTTGTACGTTCTCCGACTCCAAATATTTTCAAATGTAAAAATTTGTTGAAGGCATAAAATAGAGTAGAATCAATTATTCTGAAAGAATCTTATTGTCATTTTTATCATTCACCAAAAATGTAAACACTAAAAGTAGACCAAGTTTGTAATTTGTGACTTTTAATGCATCCATCATCATCTTTATTTTTGTATTTATTATTGGTACCTTAGAATTATTTCATTTTTAATGTAATCTGATGTGTCGTGTCTTGCATACAACCCTCTAATTTTTCCTTTATGTTACAGCAGAAATTCTTCGAAATACTACAATTTAAAAAAAGTTCAATAATAGATTTCTGTGGCATAATACTACTACATTGATACACTACATTTGAATTTAAGTTAGTTAAAATCTATTCAATCATATGTGAGAAAGTGAAGTGAGCTCATTTTTTTCATATTTGATTATTATTGCCGGTACTTCCGGAACCGAAAGCTGGATATTGGCACAGAGACATTTTGTTCATTCAACCATACACTAACATGAAATACAAATTTATTTATGACGAACTCTATGACGATTTGAATGTTGGAAAAAAAATGTACCGGTAGTCGGACTTGGATAAAATTCAGCAAATCATTTATGGGACTATCAATGGTTTATTTGGTTACAGAGTCTTATGGTCTGCAAATTAGAGAAAATCACTAGTCAATATAAAGAGGTAGCTTATCCCAAGTAACAATTATTGTTACGCTAGCTTGTTTGTGACTAGTATGCAACCAGATATTTGAGTGATTGTTACTAACATCTAACCACTTGCATGACTCAAAAAGCGCAGTTTCTACTAGTTGTCAAGTCGGTTAAAAATAAGTTGTCGTTACGTTGTAATGCCATACTGAAATAACTTATCTTTTCATAACTTGAAAATAACTTGTTTTCAAGTAAACTAGTTGAAACTTAGTCACCATCGACATTATAAACATTAAATGAATCCTACTACTCCTTTTCTATCATCAATAAAAAAGCAGAAGAGTACTTTAAGTCACAAACTTGATACAAGGTACAAATTTCACAACGATTTTAAAACTGTCGTGCGGAATTCAATTTTACTTAACTGTTTTTTATGCGCCTTCCATCAAAATCTGTTTATAAAGATATAAAAAATAAACAACAAAAAAACGCTTTGTTCAGAATGCTCAAAATTATTCCAAGTAGAGTGATTTCTCATCATTTTAAATACATATATCATGAGAATTATAGAATTATCACAATCGATGTTCAATCCCTATATTATTTTCTTCGTGTTTATGACAGTGCATAGAACAAAAATGACTATTCTGCCTTTCACAATTTTCGGCAAAAAGTAGTTTTGAAAAAAGTAATATCCTGGTTTTATTTATGTTTCATACACTTCTTGAAACTCCATTTTGTGTTTGCCATATTTAAGCCAACAAAGGTTGTTTTGTTTGGATTTTCGTTATCATAACTTTGGGAAAACCTACCGATAACTATCTGAATCAATGAAGGAATTATATGTTGTAATCTCATAATATCTAAGTTATTACTACATGAATTCACATAGTAACGATTTACATATACGCTTACGTTTTAATAATGGTTTCGCAACCTTTTTTCAACTAGTAGCTAAAACCAAAACTGTGATTAAAGATATGTTAGAATCAAGTAACGATAACTTACAAATGATAGCTAGTTCAATGTTTATGTTATAAAGAAACACTGCTGTCGCCTTGTTTTAACCAGCATAACATAAAAAACATGTTCGTGTTCTTGTTGCAACATAGTTGGGCTAAGTGGTATCAGAACTAGTTACGGGTTGCCAATATTGGAGTCAAATAAACTTATTTTCAACTAGTAGCTAGAAATGAAGTTGTGATTAAAGATATGTTTGGATTAAGTTACGATAGCTTATAATTTATAATTAATTCAATATGACAAAAAGATGTGGTGATTTGAAACCTAAATAACTATTTCGTAACTGGTAATGTTATGAAAAAACATTGCTGTCACCTTGTTTTAACCAGTATAACATTAAAAACATATTCGTGCTCTTGTTGCAACATAGTTTGGACTTAGTCGCATCAGAACTAGTTGCGGATTGCTGCTTGGGTATGAACAAAGTATTCCTGAAATTGACGTTTTCATACTGAGCACCCTATCTCTGGAACCAGGGGTTTGATCCGAATGAAAATTGGGATATTCATATGGCATCTTAAAAACTTCTATCACCGAGAAAAGTGAGTGACATTTTTTTCACATTTTTGGTGAATATCACCCTGTAATTCCGGAACCGGAAGTCAGATCCGAATGGAATTCAGGAACTTTGTATGGGACCGTAAGACCTTTCATTTGAATCTAAGTTTGTGAAAATCGGTTAAGCCATTCCCGAGAAAAGAGAGTGACAATATTTGTCACAGACACACACACATACACACACTGACATTTGCTCAGCTCGTTGATCTGAGTCGAATGGTATATGACATTCGGCCCTCCGAGTTTTTTAACAGAAAAAAAATATAAAACGTTGGTGAAAATTTGATCAAAACTGATATTTCATATAAAAAATCAGGTTCAACATTCATTTGAGAATAAATTATTGCTAGAAGAGATTGTTTAAAACTTAATCATTCAAGCCACTGGATAAACTAGTTGCACTGCATACATAAATACACAGACCTATGACATACAGAGGGGTCTCGTATAACGCGGTTCACCAGGGGCGTGAGAAGCGAATCTGCGATAAACGGGCATATGAGCATATGGGATTTCGACTGATTGGGGCTGTGAACGGTTATCTCGTTTCGGTCGACAGCTATACAATCTTCAGTAACCCTGTTGTAGATACTTAGACCAACAATTTAAGGTAGTTCAAGAGACAATTAGTTGAGAACTGCTCCACCAGGGGCGCTTTGAAATAATTCATATGTTTACAATAGTAAAAACCTATTTTAATCCACCTAGTGGTGTAATGATGCCTTTCTCATATTACTCATTACATCATAAATATAACCGTGAAATTCGCAAAAACAACTGTTTATTGAATAGGAATAGGATAATTTGTTCGGATCTAATCTCACAAACTCTATAAATCCGGTTTAACCTGTAGTTCCGGAACCGAAAGTAGTATCCACAACAAATTAAGGACTTCCGTATGAAACTGTAAGACTTTTCTTTTGAACCTATATGTTTGTGAAAATCTATTCGGCCATCTCCAAGAAAAGTGAGTGAGATCCTTTTTACAGTTTCTAATCACTATTTCCAATTCTCCCGAAACCGGATTCAGATGAACGAAATAGCCGGAGTTGGTTCGTTTGCTACCAACAAATATGACCTACAAATTGGAACAGTTTTGAACGTAGGTAAACTTATACTTACTATCTCATGCTCTATTTCGTTTAAACCAATTAAACTAAATCTAACGAAACGAACCTGCGTTTTTGTTACTACTGCGTGCTAAACAGCATGAAACATGTAGTAGGATTGTTATTATTATTATTGACATCACTACACAACGTGTACGAAATAGAACAAAGCACGCCTTGTTCGTTTTGTGTTTTCTTCTTCTTTCAGTGTTGTACATATTGTCACTCTATATGGCGATTTGAAAACTTTGACACTCATCGCCCTGTAACTGCGGAACCGGAAGTCGGATCCGGATGAAATTTCACAGTAGGTTTAAAGACAGTATGAACTTTAATTCAAATCAAGATTTGTCAGAATCGGTTCAAGCATCGCAGAGAAATCGAAGTGAATTTAGTTTAAGGAGTTTTTCTTCTCCACTTTCGGTGCTCTCGGAACAGGAAAAGAGGGGACCAGTAGCGCCGAATAAAGTTTTTATGCCCACAAACTAACAAGCTCTGAAAACTAGAAGAATTTATCAGACAGTTTTATGGGATTTGTACCTGTTTTTAACCATCGTTCGTGGAAAAATACTAATAAAATTGGTAATTTTCCACTTATCACGCTTTAGTTCCGGAACCGGAAGTCGGATCCAGATAAAATGTTCCACAAGTTTTTAGGATATTATGAGACCTTTAATTTGAATCTAAGTTTGCGAAAATCGGTTGAAATGTTCCAGAGATAATTGAGTGTAAACTTTTTCTCAAATTTTCACATATTACCATATAACTCCGGAACCGGAAGTCACATTCAAACGAAATTCAATAGCAAGCCATAATACCTTTTATTTGAATCTTAGTTTGTGAAAATCGGTTCAGCCATCTCTGAAAAAAGTGAGTGCATATTTTTTTCACTTTTTTGGTACATATCATCCTATATCTCCGGAACCGGAAGTCGGATCGGAATGTAATTCAATAGCAGGCTATGGGACAATGAGACCTTTCATTTGAATCTTTGTTTGTGAAAATCGGTTTAGCCATCTCTGAGAAAAGTGAGTGCATATTTTTGTTACATACACACACATACACACACAGACATTTGCTCAGTTCGTCGAGCTGAGTCGAATGGTATATAACATTCGGCCCTCCGGGCCTCGGTTAAAAAGTCGATTTTCACAGTGATTGCATAGCCTTTCTATATGAGAAAGGCAAAAACAGTTTGAACATGAAATATCGCGAGTAGTTTAGCATCTGGACTCTTCCAACAACTTTCGAGAGACTCTAAGTTTATTAACAAGTTAAAAGTATATTTCGGAATCATTCCATCAGATGGAATTAGTGTGCTTGCTATGGTACAACTTTCAATATCAAAATTAGGCTCTAGTGCGAAAACTAAAAGATTTAGAGCGACTTTGTCTTCTACAAAAACGTTCGGAATGTAGAGGTCTACATTATGAAAATCATATTAGTTAGAAACTCACCCACACAGTGGCGCTAGTGGGATCACAATTTTGCCAAAGAAAATTGATTCTATTATATCTTAACAGTTCAATGAGATAGAATGATCGTGATTTTGGAAAGAAAGTTCCGGAGTTCAAAACAGATCAAATAGTGTAAACAGTAGTTAAAATTTCTCTCATTGGTAACCCAAATGTGCAATTCAGGGTTAGAAATTACTGCAGCTCAAGATCACGCTGACTTATTAAAATGATTCCTTCGAGAGGATGTTTTAGGGTTTCGATAACCATTGAATGAATGAGTTTTTATTATATCTACAGGGTGGTCTCCTGTAACTAAAAATCAGAATTGTTTACGAGAGTGATGTTATCAATCAGTTTTTCAATAGGTGACAAATTGAAAACTGTTTTACTAGAAGGCGCTAGTAAGCTACTGGAATATTAGGATGAATATCGTCATCTGAAATCTGAGATTTTGACTATTTACATAGTAAGATATGATTTTAATTACATGAATCGTGACATGCATTGCTTATTTTATTTTATTCAAATTTTTTTTATTAAACTGGGAAACGCCCAAATGAAGCGAAAATTTCATAGTCTCGCTCATCATCAGGCAGCAAGTCTCTTCATCTTTCATGTCTACGAATTACGATAGCTATAACTGATTACGATAGCTCCTATAACTGAGCTCATATAACTGAGCCGTAATCAGTTTCAACATGTCAAGATAATCAGCTCGAGATTGCAACAAAATCGGGCAAACGGCCTAAGAGACATTCGAGAGAACGGATAAAAATTGCAGATCGATCTTCTGATGGCTTGAAAATTGTAGGGATCCCTCCAAAATTCATAAGTTTTGAATCATATAGAAGACCATACTTTCCCATAGCACGCTTTTAAATTTTATTCGGATCCGCAAAAAAAGTCTATTGGATTGTAAACGAAAACTAAATTCCAAAATAGCCTAATTTGCTGTGCCATCAATCGGCGTCATCTCAAGTATTTTCAACTATTCTCACGCCTCTCTTTTTGTTTAAAAATCTACGTAGATTCCCATCTAGAAAAATTACATTTAGTAGCATTGCGTCAAATCAATCGTAAAAATTCGTTCAACGATTATAAATATGTCAGGTTCAGAAGACGATTTTTTTTAGGATTGCATAAAACATGCTGAATTCGTATGAATTAAGGGAAAGCTAACAGTCACTGATAATTAACTTTTCAAAATGAACCAGTTAGGTACTACATTAAAGGTGCAGGTGCTGAACATAAGATAAAAATATAACCAAATAAATTACTCGCTATTACTGAGATTAGAAAAATTACGATTTAGCCGATTTCCATATGAAAAAATATATACAAAATCACGTCTGGGTACCAGCCTCGGTAACACAACCGTATGGCATCACATCAACGTCCCCTGCCAAGAGCGCCAGTGGTTTTTGAAGACATAATTCTAAACTGTTATCATCAGCGGAGCAGACGAACCGCGCCTGTTCACCCGGTGCCGACCCGGTGAATCGATTCTCACGTTCGTATCTAGCTGCTGGTGAAGCAGTTGCAAAAACTATGACGAGCTAAGCTGAGGGCAGACATCAGCTCCGGCTCGTTTCGGATGTACTCGGGGAAGAAATGATGTATTACTTAGCAAGGCGAACGAATTCATTAGATGTGTTCTACATATCCGGGAACCCGGCGCCGGTTCAGGGCAAAGTCTCAAATGCTCCCCCTGATGGTTGATGGTTGACTCTAGGGAACTGCTCTCTCTCTCTCTCTCCGTCGTCCACTGGCGGCGGCACTGGGAACGTAGGGAGTTGGAGTTGGAGTATGAATTAATAGAGACATCATACCGTCATGCTGCCAGACTGAAACGCATTCATTTATCATTCTTACGAGATGATCGCGTAGGCATCAGGTATCTCATCCCGATTTTCTCCGGGTCTGTTCCGGATTTGGGATGCTACCGCTGATACGATGACGGTAATAATGATGACGACGATGACGATTGGCGAACGTCTAGTATTTGTGCACTTTGTATATCACATGCAACTGGGGGCTGGGACTGGGGTTGAGAGCGACTCATGTTGCCACTTTACGATTCCGGCCGTTGTTGGCAGTAGGAATATAAAACCGTCCATCCGTTTGTTCGTGTGACGGGGACCGTACAGCACCGGTGGTGACAGCTTGTACGATATGAATCTCGTTAGAGTGTCAAGTTAATGCATTTCCATTTATTCCTCCGCGCGCAATAACTTGAAAAACGACGTGCGCCTCGCCATCCATCCCAATCATGCCTACATGGAGGCAACATAATTTCCGTTATTTCACGGCCGGTGCCAGAGTCAACCAGCAGCAGTCCAAGTCGGCGATAATTGCGGGACAGCGTCGCTCTGCCAGAGGACACAATTTGCTCACAATCTCTGTAGCACACAAAAGTGGTTACCGGTGAAAAGTGTCGCGATTTAACAGCTGAGACGTGTTTATGTAAATTGACAGGCCAAGTGATTCCCACCATAATCCGGTGCCGAAATGAAACCTGACGGTTCCGAAAGTCATGAACTGCTTTTTGGTGGACTAGTGTTTACGTGCTACTACTGTTTGTCGGTTAACCGAAACATTCCGTAGCTCGGCGAAAGTCAACCCCGGAAGAATCGGATCGGTGTGAGGGATTGAATAATGAAACCAGTATAAACAGTTCTAAATGGGAATGACACTTAGATGCTGTTACATGATGTCAGTTGGAATATTTTATGGCATGTCATGTTCTGTTAAATGAACATATTTACAAATTAATGATAGGCACATTTCATACAGATTCGAGTAGCACAAATGACTTCATAGTCGAAAATTCAAACTTATATTTTAAATTCGACAAGTTCTAAACTCATTCAGTAGTCATTAGCCTATCTGTGCATACAGTAAAAAATGTTGTGCTTCCACCAGTTATCGCGCTGTAATTAGATTTTAGTGCTTTATACCATTTTCAGCTACTGAAATTCATCGGAAATAATGTAAACCAATGAAATTGTTTCTCTGGTGGCACTGAAAACTGCAATCTGATCGTCGGTTGGTGATTTGTAATTATCACAGCAAAACCTAAATACCACAGACTGAAAGATGAAAATAAGAATTTTGATTATTGGTTAAAATAGCTGGATCTCCAGTTGTGACAGTTGAAACAAACAGAATTTTAATAGAATATGAGCTTACAGATCAAAAGCATAAAATTTACACAAAGTGATGTTTCTCCTGTTAGTAGCCCTTCTCCGTATATTGAGACATGAAAATAGAAGTACTCAAATTCTTGTTAAATTGCGTCTAATCATACGGGGACGAGTTAACAATTAAATTTTCCATTACCTCCAATATGTTTACGTTTCGTCTTTGACTCATTAGTGCATAGCAGTTCAAATTGAGTTACATTTTGAATTTTCCATATTTGAATATTTGAATACCTAGAGAACGGTTTCGTCTTAAAAAAGGTTACTACCAGAAAATTTATTGCTTTTGATTGAAAACATAATCTAATATAATCTAATTGAAAAAATATCTAATATAATAGGTATATCGATGGAAGCACGACTGGCTTGCATCGTCCCGAGGAATGTTTGATAATCATTTCGAATGTGTTTGCAGACACTTAATGAGTTTCAGCTCATTGCTTAGTTTCAAGAATGGCATTTCCATTGTGTCCAAGTGTTTGTTAGTAAGTGACAAAGAACAATACATCACCGGGTCTAGCGGCAAACGGACGTTTCGTTTGCTGCCTTCGAAGTGCTGCTAGTTAAGCAGTTTTGTAGACTCAGTGTTTAGCTATAATTCCAAATAATTTTTATTCATATTCGACATGATTTCTCCTTGATATTTATGTTTTTGCCTTTCTCATATAGAAAGGCTATAAAATCACTGCAAAAACCGACTTTTGAACCGAGGCCCGCAGGGCCGAATTACATGTACCATTCGACTCAGCTCGACGAACTGAGCAAATGTCTGTGTGTGCGTGTGTGTGTGTGTGTGTGTGTGTGTGTGTGACAAATATTGTCACTCACTTTTCTCAGAGAGGGCTTAACCGATTTCCACAAACTTAGATTCAAATGAAAGGTCTCATAGCCCCATACAAAGTTCCTGAATTTCATTTGGATCCGACTTCCGGTTCCGAAGCTACAGCTGATATGCACAAAAATTGTGAAAAAAATGTCACTCACTTTTCTCCGAGATGGCTGAATCGATTTTCACAAACTAAGATTCAAATGAAAGGTCTTATGGTCCCATACAAAGTTCCTGAATTTCATTAGCATCCGACATCCGGTTCCGAAATTACCGGGTGATATGCACCAAAAAGGGGGAAATAATGCATTAAAAATGTGAAAAAAAATGTCACTCACTTTTCTCGGAGATGGCTTAACCGATTTTCACAAACTTAAAAGGTCCCATGGTCCCATACAAAGTTCCTGAATTTCATTTCGATCCGACTTCCGGTTCCGGAGCTACAGGGTGATATGTACCAAAAATGCCACTCACTTTTCTCGGAGATGGCAGAGCCGATTTTCACAAACTTAGATTCAAATGAAAGGCCCTACGGTTCCATACAAAGTTCCAGAATTCTATTTGGATCCGACTTCCGGTTCCGGAATTACAGGGTGATATGCACCAAAAATGTGAAAATAATGTCAACCTTTTTACTCGGAGATGGCTGAACCGATTTTCACAAATTTAGATTTAAATAAAAGGTCTCATAGTCGCATACAAAATTCCTTAATATGATTTGGATCCGACTTTCGCTTCCGGCATTGCAGGGTGATATGCACCAAAAATGGGAAAATAATGCATTAAAAGTGTGAAAATAACGTCACTCACTTTTCTCGGAGATGGCTAAGCCGATTTTCTCAAACTCAGATTTAAATTAAAGGTCTCACGGTCCTATACGAAGTTCCTGAATATCATTTAGATCCAAACTCTGATTCCGGAAATACAGAGTGATATGCATAAAAAATGTGAAAGTAATACATCAAAAATGTGATAATAATGTCACTCACATTACTCTGAGATGGTTAAACCGATTTTAACAAACTTAGATTCAAATGAAAGGTCTTATGGTCTCATACAAAGTTCCGAAATATCATGCGGATCCGACTTCCGGTTCAGTAATTACAGGGTGATATATACCAGAAATGTGAAAATAATGTCACTCGATTTTTAGATTAGCATCACCTTTTTCATACGAATAGGCAACGCAAATGTAAGCACTAGTTTGGAAAAATGATGCTGACTGTGTGACATAAACACGGAAGCATGCTTTTGTGAACTATTCAAATCAATCTGAATCAATTGGTGTCAAAATCAGTATCCGAAATTATTTAATAAAAGTATGAAATATATTTTCATGAGACTGTTATGAAAGAAGAGAAAGGTATTATCACACCACTAGGTGGATTAAGAAGGGTTTTTGTTCATAAATTGACTAAAAATATCTGATTGGGCATGCAATTTGCAGCTGCGAAAAAAAATCAAATTTTCGTTACAAACGAGTCCATGCACCCGGTTTTTCAACACGGAAGAATACCTCAAAAAATCATTCTACCATTTAATGAAGCGCACAAAAGTTATTTGATGTTTCGGTAACTTTTGGTTAGCTGCAATTGCTGTCGAGAGACTCTTCAGAGGTACCGCGACAGTAAAATGGTTTTCATGCAAAATAACCTCACTCTTATTGCCCTCAATTTGTCCCGATCGGAAAGAATTGTTGAGTAGAAGCTGAATTGCGGTGCTTAGGAGATAGAGCGGTAATAGAATGAAATCCCTGAAGTTAGCAAACAAAGGTTATATGGCGAGATATTACAAGAAAATTTCAGGGGGATTGGTAAGTAAGCAGCCTGGGTTCGATTCTCTACCCTGCACATAGGAACAGAATGTTTTCTGGTTTAAGAGACGAATGTCCACAAGAGTCCCAGAGTCCCAGAGTCCCAGAGTCCCAGAGTCCCAGAGTCCCAGAGTCCCAGAGTCCCAGAGTCCCAGAGTGTCCCAGAGTCCCAGAGTGTCCCAGAGTCCCAGAGTGTCCCAGAGTCCCAGAGTGTCCCAGAGTCCCAGAGTCCCAGAGTGTCCCAGAGTCCCAGAGTGTCCCAGAGTCCCAGAGTGTCCCAGAGTCCCAGAGTGTCCCAGAGTCCCAGAGTGTCCCAGAGTCCCAGAGTGTCCCAGAGTCCCAGAGTGTCCCAGAGTCCCAGAGTGTCCCAGAGTCCCAGAGTGTCCCAGAGTCCCAGAGTGTCCCAGAGTCCCAGAGTGTCCCAGAGTCCCAGAGTGTCCCAGAGTCCCAGAGTGTCCCAGAGTCCCAGAGTGTCCCAGAGTCCCAGAGTGTCCCAGAGTCCCAGAGTGTCCCAGAGTCCCTGAGCTCACAAATTCGT
Source organism: Malaya genurostris (assembly GCF_030247185.1). NCBI lineage: Eukaryota > Metazoa > Arthropoda > Insecta > Diptera > Culicidae > Malaya > Malaya genurostris. The sequence goes on along the minus strand of NC_080571.1, from coordinate 335,974,203 downwards.
AGGATATCATCATGACAAACTTCGGCCTTCTTCGTCTACTTCCCACATTTCACACGATTACCGATTGTTTCAATCGATTCAAGACGCGTCTCATCCTGTCGAAAGAATCCAATTGTCTCAATCTCACAATAATAAGTACAAGTTGTAGTTATCTCGGGTTGGTGGTTCGAAGCATAGGACACTGGTCTTTTCAAGCCAGTTTTTCGTGTCAGTAGGATCGTAGCACCAACGGTTCTGCATGGTATGAATCGGCTGAAAAGTCTGTTGAAAAAGAAGGTCAAATTCAACAAAAGGAATGTAATACCAAGGTTTTGCTACTTTGAAATTATTTTACAATACTTTGAAAATATTGAAAACTGAAATTGTATTTTCAGAGCCCATATTATACTTACAAAGCACATACGAAACATGAAAAATGTGAAGCACATTATGCAGTGTTTACCTAGAAAGAAAAAAAAAACAATATTGTTAGTAAACATACAGAAGAAGTTTCGCGTTTATTTTCAAGAGTTGATAATTGCTTTGTTTTCTAAATGAGAATGGCAGAACCTTTTTCAATCCATCTAGTAGTGTATTAATGCATCATCATCATCGATTATATAAAGAATATTTGAAAGTCGTATTATGCTAAGCATTTGATACAAACTTCGCTACTTCCAGTACCGAAAACCGAAGACCTACCGTAACCAGAATGAGATTGTTTGATCTTCAACTAAAAAGATCCACCAATTAGATTAATTTGTAGATTACAAGACTAATCTGCTTGTAATTCTGTGTGTGTAAATTTGTGAAAATCGGTTGAGCCATGCGTATTTTTTTCACTTTTTGCACATTTTACCCCGTGGCTCCAGAACCGGAAATTTGATCCGGATAAAATTCAACAGCGTTATTTGGCACTAAACTAATTTTGTAATTCAAATTCGAGAAAATCGATCGAGCCATCTCCGATCAAATTAACTACATATTTTCGTCACATAGACATTTTGCGATTTCGACGAGCTAAGTCGAGTGACATTTGACACTTAACCCTCTGAACCTTGGTTCCTGAATCGATTTTCACAAGTGATTACATTTAGTTACTTGCGATGTGTTTCGTCTAATATTTGCTAGTGGTTTAACGCTGAAGAAACTTGCAAGTAGTAGATGAAATACGTATATGTACCTTATATAAAAAATAAATTCAAGTTTTTTTTCTGATTTGGCATAAAAAGGTATCTTTCAGTGCCAAAAAGTTTGAACAGACTCAAACCCAGAGGCTTCCGGGGAAATCATTGAGTCAATTCAATTACTCTCAATGAGAAACACAATTCAGATAGCAACCTTATTGAACAAAACCTTCATACATATTCAGACGTTTCACGGCCAACGGGTTCAATATTGTCTCTGGGGCATCATCCCGAAAGATAACACTCCACACAAGTCTAATCTACCTTCTGTCCTCCAGCTGAAATGTGAGACTGTTAAGGTGTGTCATTTGACAGTTTTAGTTATATCAGCTTGGGAAGAAATAAGAGCCTGAAGATTGAATTAATCAGCGGCCATGCGAAGTAATGAGCAATTCTACTATTTGTCAAAAAAAAACGTTGACATAAGTGCATTTTGTCGGGAAGAGATTACATTGAAAAGGGCCGCGTAACCTTTTTTGTCATAATTTTGAACGTTAATAACTCAGTCATTTGTTGATGGATTGATATAATTTAACAACCAATCGATTCGGAAACTTTTAACTTAAACATATATGGCAACGTCGTTTCAGTATTTCAATAGCATACTGTTGAAAAAATGGTTAGTATCAACCTATGTTTTCATCCACCAATCCCAGCTGTACAAAATGACGTCAACGTCTTGTTCGGCATAGGAGGCTTTGCGTCATGCATAAAAAACACCGCATCGTGATGCGTAGTATGAAGAGAAATCTATAAATATATGCTGCACAATATTTCTTTGCCTAGTTGATGTTTAACTGTGAATGAAACAAGTAGCTCGTCCAGTGAGCTGATGACTGGATTGTATATGCGTTCATTTGCTGGATTGTCGCTTTTTCATTATGTGTTGGTGAAATTTCCAGTTGTCTGCGCAACACCGTGTTCGCTTGAGTATCTTATATATCATCTAGCTATTGAATAACCGAATGAGCGTGCTTACCGATTCTTTTGAAATAGGCGTATCCATGTATTTAGAAAATTTTTGGTCGATTTCGCCATGAAAAATGCCTTACGCTTCGCTTCCCGGGGCTGGGTGTCAATTTAAAACATGAAAAACTAATCACGTAACATTTTTCTGTCATAATTTCGAACGCTTATAACTCATTCATTTGTTGATGGATTTATATACTTCAACAACCAATCGATTCGGAAACATTTAACTTAAACTTATGAGACATAAACAAGAATATTTTAATTGCATACCATTGAAAAATTGGTTTGAATTGAGTATTTTATTTTGGTTCTCTGGTAACTATCAGGTCAATTTAGAATTATCGGCGATAGATTTTTCGGATCTAATTTGCAGTTCTTGTTCCTCGATAATTTGTTAAAGGATTTTCCTAATTTAAATTATTTTTACGTTTCGTCTTTGACTCATCAGTGCAGAGCAGTTCAAATTGAACTGCTTAGTGCTAAACTCGGCAGTTCAATTTGAACCGCTAAGCAGACGTAAAGTTTCTGCTACTTACAGAACACTTTTTGTTTTGCAACGAAGTGCAATGTCTTTTCTGACGTGCCGAACGAAAACGTGTTTTCGACTATTTCTGGCCGATGCAGGTATGGTCATTTAGGGGTTAGCCAAATTTTGTGCTAGGGCACATAACCGGTTTTATTATTTTTACGTTTCGTCTTTGACTCATCAGTGAACTGCTCTGCACTGATGAGTCAAAGACGAAACGTAAAAATAATAAAACCGGTTATGTGCCCTAGCACAAAATTTGGCTAACCCCTAAATGACTAATTTAAATGATTCCAAAGCTTCAATATTGTAAGCTTAAAAATGTTTTAATTTGTCAACGGATCGGTTTGCATACTTAAATCTCCATTCCCATACGAACAAAACGTGACAATGTGACTGAACGAGTTGTTGTCCCACCAGGAATTAAACGCTTCAAAAGATTCAAAATTAAATTTTAAAACCTATCTAAAAGCGACCTTATTGGTTTAGTAGTATAAATGAGTTCCACAGGCTCACATATACGATACAATTAGATGCAATATCGTATAGTTTCAAAGATAAACTCAAGGTAAGCTTACCTGCGATTTTACATGTATCGTTTGAATAGAAACCCTCGTAGAATTTGGTTAATGGCCAGTTTCAGTTCAATTATTATTTACTTCAAAAAAATAAGCGTCTGATGGCTACACGCGTTGTAACTATGACAATGTTCTTTCATGTGTTATAACATCAAGTTACAATATGAACAAAATTTCGGATTTTTTTTTTGCGTATTCATTCCGTATATTCCTAATATGCCAAAGCGAAAATCAATGTAAGTAACTAAATATTTTATGCGGACTGTTTCACATGTTTTCTTCCTCGTATTGTTGCCATATTATTTACCGACACTTTCCGAAGATTATCGACGATTTTGAAGGAATAATAAAATTACATTATTACTGAGATTACTGGTACAACATACTCTTGGATCGATTAATTGTTTATAAAATTAATAAGTCCACCCAGTGAATGACCATTATTAGGTTAAAACTGGGGGTAAATAAACGATATAAATCAAATCAAATTAATAAGTTTGTACGTTTCTCGAAAATTATCATCATAAAATAAAATAGTTTCATTTGTTCAGGTTTAAATCTTTAGGTTGTTTGTATCTAAAATTGAGCTTTCAAGTAACTTTGAAGTGTAGTGAAGTTTAGTGTATCATCATCATTATCATCTTTATTTTTGTATTTATTATGAAGACCCTAGAAACGTTTCATTTTTAATGTTATTGTGCTCGGTCGTGTCTTGAATACAACCCTCTAATTTTTTCTCCATACTATCGGAAATATGATCAGCAATTTATGAATGTCGACCGGTTTGATGCTGTGAGTGACATTGCATTTTCGGGTTACTAACCGAGTTCTAGACTGCGCAGCCGGATCAGGATCAGAACAAAATGGCTCAGATGGCACGTTCCCCAAATAATTAGGAGATTTGTGCCTTGCCGGGTTTAACATCATTTCCTGATAGGAGAGGATAGGAAAAGAAGGAAGGATGTGTGGGATGGGGGATTTCAGAAACAGCTCAACCAAATCGCAGGGTCGACCCGAGATTTCCTAGGAAACCAAGAATCTCCACCGTCACGACCTAGAGCTCTTTGTCACATTGGACAAGGAATTGTAGGATATCCCTTAGCTTAAGTTTCCTGAAACTATGTTCATCCATGTACGGGAAGCCAAAAATTCTCATGCGCTGTTGCGTTGATGCTGGGCAGCTGCATATCAAATGATATGAAGTTCCGTAATCGGATTCACAAAGGTCACACGAATAATATTCAGCACGCTGAGCCATGTGAAAGTTTAGCTTACAATGCCCAGTCAGCGCTCTGACCAGAATACTGCAATTTTGCTTAGAGAAATGTAATAGATTCTTAGATGTTTTCAAATTTAACTCTGGTAAAAATGCCTTTGTTTGGGCACAACTTTCTGGGTTTCGCCAATGACTGGCATGCGTTGACACTGTCCAAGATCGAATCATGTGTTTCATCCAGCTAATTGGTAATGGTAAGGCTGGCTCAGGACCGACAAAACTGGTCTCTGCTCCAGTTCTATATATTCTTCAAGTTGTCGCTCCATTCAGCCAGACAGCCATTCTCCACGGTGAGGAAATGTACGTTAGTTTTAGAAGGGAAATTACATGAAAGCGTAAGATCACTAGGAGCGAGAATATACTCTTCTAAATTTATTAGGTTAGGCCACAGCAGGGTGTGACTAGCTTCACGGTTCATAGGATTTCTATTTCAGAATCCCGTAGTGTGAATACGGTATGTAGCAAACATTGCTTCTTGCCTAAGAAATATGTTTAATTGTGGAATGTTCAAAAGTGCCTCCAAAGCAGCAGTAGGAGTAGTCGAGAAAGCTCCAGTCATTGTCAATCCAATGGATGTATTTAGGTTTGAGTCCCCAAGTTTAACCAAAAGTTCGTCTGCATTGCCCGAAAGCCATGCAATGTTTCTTTAATCTGAAATCAATGTGACTAGACCAATTCAGCTTTGAGTCAGAATAACCCCTACATACTTAACTTTATCCCTTACCACAACTTCAGAGCCAAATAGCCTCAACGGACGGACTCCGTTTGTAATCCTACGATGAGTGAAAAGTACCATTGACGTTTTGTTTGGATTTACTGATAACCCGATTTGAAGACACCATTGTTCAACAGTACAAAGAGCTTGCTGCATTAAGTCAAACAGAGTAGACTAGACTGCGCAGCTGACTTTTAATATCAGTAAATTTTCTTATTATATTTTTCTTATTTCTCAATATTTTTACCCGAAAAAATAACTAAATGTTACTCGAATGATACTTTTTAATTATGCAAAATATTTGAATTTATTTTTTATTAGCCTTAGACTTGTTGCCTTTCCGGTTGGACGCAGGCATTTTTGAAATGAATGAAATTTGAAATTAAATTAACTAGGCTAAATTAGTCTTCGATTAGACTTCTAGTATGGAAATGTCTTGATAAAGACTGATTTTGTGGTAGTCCTTATAAAGACTAATTAGTTCGAAGAATAGTTCTTTGAATAGCTAGCCCTAAAAAAGGCTGATTAATTTCTTAGTCTTGAAAAAGACTGATTAGTGATATTCACTCTTTGTATAGCCTTGAGAAAGGCTGACTAATTGTTAGTCTTTAAAAAGACTGTTAGTGATTCAGGTAGCCTTGAAAAAGGCTGAAGCCTTTAATCAATGAAACTATTGGTAGCCAGAAAAAAATTTCCAGGAGCCAAGAGCTATACGCGTGAGGTGCGAACGACTGTTCAACACCGACTGATGGACGAAACTTTGCACACGTCTTCAGTATAACAACCATTTGTACACTTTCCAAGCACTTCTCGAAGTTGAGCTTATTTATAACATATTCTTATATGTAGTCTTATATGTAGTCAATTACTGAGTTACTTTCATCGAGAGCTTAGTAAAACTTTAGTTCACGAGGATATTTTTTTTTTTTCACGGTTGAATTGAATCTGTCAGGCAGTGCTCCTTATTACTTTGAACTTTTGAATGGCCTTGACTTCGACTGAAAAAGCTTTTGTGCTTCTTTACGAATGGCAAGAGACGCTTCTTACAGTACTCTTCCGTGTAAATCGCACCGTTGATTATCCCTAAAGTGACCAAGGAAGTGCTTAATAAACCACATCCGCAAATCGCCTGCCAGACCAGGAGTTTGTCTTCGATAATTCCTCCTATCGAACATTTAGTGTTTCAAAGAACTTAGATTTATCGAAATATATTTCCCCAGGAAGTTAACGAAACTTGCTCTTGTCGTTACATTTATCATTCATTGCGATGCAGTACGATTTGGTTAGTAGGTTCGTGTAATTTTTGTGGGTGTGGATTATCGCGGGTGCGTGTTTTTTAGCAGTGAGTTTTTGCTTTTTATTTAAGTTTAAGTCTAGCGGATGAAAAAGAAGACTATTTTCGCGATTTTTTTAGAGCTGTCGTTCAAAAATAACTCAATACAGAATAAATCACAATCCGTTATTCAACATTTTTCTAATGACATTCACGATCTTATAGAATCTGAATGTAAAAATAAAAGACAACGGCCGGATTTCCCTTCCGTTGATTCTATGCCGTCTAACAATATTTACGACATTCTTCCTGAATCCGATTGCAGCGACATAGAAGAAAATTCTTCAAAAATTCCCAAAATGGACGCTTGTCGTTCTGGGAAGAAACATCAATCTCAGCCTCCAGGGACGGTGATGATTTCCGACTTCAAAGCATTCCGTACTTAGCTTTCTACTTTTCTCTCGGAAGTAAAAGTCTCATTTCAAATCGGACGAAGAGGAGAATGTCGAGTCTTGGTTGACGAGTTGGAAGATTATGAACGTCTTATCCGATATTTGTCAGAGCAACTTCACAAATTTTATTCATATGATATAAAATCAGACAGACCCTTCAAAGCTGTCTTGAAAGGCTTATCAAATGATCAAAGTACTAATTAAATTAAAAATGAACTAAAAGAATTGCTTGGCTTTGCCTCTACCCAAGTAATACTTATGAAAAAAGAGCGAATGGTACTTCTAAACCACGCTCTGGAATTTTCCATGAACTTTACCTAATACACTTCAATCGAAGTGATGTAAACAATTTGAAAACTTTAGAAAAAGTACGTTTCATTGCCCACATTAAAATTCATTGGGAACATTATAAACGGCATAATCGTATTGCAAACTTAACGCAATGTCGTCGTTGCCAAGGCTTCGGCCATGGAACCAAACATTTTCATATAGATATACGGTGTTTGAATTGTGGTAAATCGCATTCGAAAGACGTTTGTTCAATGAATGAAACCACTGATAAATTTTCATGCTCAAATTGCGATGGAAATCATAAATCCAATTATTTGAAATGTCCTGTCAGGGGAAAAATTTTAAACGCTCGTTCGCTTAGATAACAAGTCAAATCAACGACCTTGAATTTGCAGAACATACCTGAAATCAAAAAACCGTTACAAATACCACGCCTAATTCTTCTAAGGCACTTATTTCTTCGAATTTAAAACAAAAAACAGGTACGCCTTCCAAACCGTCTTCTAACGAAAACAATTTATTGTTAGGTAGATCGACCTCGTCATCATCTTCTTCTAATGACAGTTACGTTCGTGTAACAGGTAGAAATCTACCAATAATGTAAATGTTCTAATGTAAATAATCAAAACACAGGAACGCCTTGCAGTTCATTTTCTAAAGAAAAAAATTTATTAATAGGTAGATCGGCCAAGTCGTTTTCTTCTAATGGCAGTTACAATAACCTACCAACCAATATTCCTTCAATGCCATTCGCTTCTTTAAACGAAGTCGATTAAGGTGATATAACTGAAAATAAAATCTACCTACAAGATCAACTTTTTCAAATGATCATCCGAATGAATTCGACTTCATCACTTTTTAAAGCCTTTCAAATCGGATGGCAATTTGCAAATAATATTAAAATGTATTTAAAACTTAACAGTGATGTTAAATAATTATTTGATTATTTTAAAATGGAATGCTCGATCTTTAAAATCGAGTGAAAATGAATTTTATAATTTTCTCAAAATTCACAAAATTCATATTGCCATTGTGACAGAAACTTTTCTTAAACCAAATGTCAAATTGAAAAGCAATCAACATAATGTGGTTCATCGATTTGACAGGTTTACTGGAATGGGTGGTGGAGTCGCCATTTTTGTCCAACGGCAAATTAAACATCGAATTTTACCTTCTTTCAATACTAAAGTTATTGAAAGCTTGGGAACCGAAGTTGAAACCATTCATGGTATTTATTTCATCGCTGGAGCATATTTGCCATTCCAATGCACCGGCGAACAATTAAATTTCTTTAAAGGCGATTTGCAAAAACTCACAAGATATCGACCGAAATTTTTCGTAATAGGGGACTAAAATGCAAAGCATGTCCAGTGGAATTGCAGGCAAAATAACAGTAATGGTAATATACTTCATAATCAACTCTCAGCTGGTTACTTCACAGTTCTTCATCCCTGTAATCCGACTTGTTTCTCTTCCGTGAAAACCCCGTCTACAATTGATCTGGTTCTAACAGATCAAAGAGACATTTGTAGTGAACCGATTACTCATGCTGACTTTGACTCAGATCATCTTCCAGCAACATTCAGACTTTCCAACGAAGCTATAATTAATCTAATTAGTTCTATATTCAACTATCATAGAGCTAATTGGTTAGATTACAGATCTCACATTTAAAATCATATGGATCATGAAACTATTTTAGAAAATTCTGCGGACATCGACACAGCAATTGATAATTTGAATCATTACATTATCGAAGCTAGAAATCTTTCAGTTCCCAAAGCTCAAACTAAATTAAATTCTCCTATCATCGATGACAATCTTCAATTGCTCATTCAGTTGAAGAATGTTCGTCGACGACAGTATCAACGTTCTCGTGATCCTGCTATGAAAAACCTGTCTTAATCCACCTAGTGGTGTAATGATGCCTTTCTCATGTACATATAATATTGTGGTATTCTATTCAAAAATTTTCTCTTCGATTTTTGAAAGAAACCAAGTGATTGTTTATGCATAACATACAGAATAAAACAGTGCTTTGATTGCGTAAGCCATCCTTAAGAGAACGAAATGGGTTCACTATTATATGCACTTCCGGCACCGGAACCCGAGAACCGGTATAGTCAAAGTCGGTTCGTACTTCCACCAACTAACATGACACACAAACTCTTCTAGTACGCACTCTATAACTCCGGATTCGGAAGTCGGATCCGGATGAAATTCAGGGATTCCGTATGGGACCAGAAGACCTTTCATTTGCATATTAGTTTGTGGAAATCGGTCTAACCATCGCTGAGAAAAGTGAGTGAGAACCATTTTGGTATATATGACCACTATTTCCGGTACTTCCGGAACCGGATACCGGGAACCAGGATAGCCGGAATCGGTTTGATTAGTTGCCTACTGATAATGACTATCGATTTGTGTAGTTTTGAGACCAGTTTAGAAAATTTTTTACGTATTTTGTTTCGCCGGTTTAAGTGACGGTGTACAATATTGAACACACTTTACCCTATAATTCCGGAACCGGAAGTCGGATCCGGATGAAATTCAGGAATTCCGTATGGGACCGGAAGACCTTTCATTTGAATCTAAGTTTGTGAAAATCGGTCAAACCATCGCTGAGAAAAGTGAGTGAGAACCATTTTGGTATATATGACCACTATTTCCGGTACTTCCGGAACCGGATACCGGGAACCAGGATAGCCGTAATCGGTTTGATTAGTTGCCTACTGATAATGACTATCGATTTGTGTAGTTTTGAGACCAGTTTAGAAATTTTTTTACGTTTTTTGTTTCGCCGGTTTAAGTGACGGTGTACAATATTGAACACACTTTACCCTATAATTCCGGAACCGGAAGTCGGATCCGGATGAAATTCAGGAATTCCGTATGAGACCGGAAGACCTTTCATTTGAATCTAAGTTTGTGAAAATCGGTCAAACCATCGCTGAGAAAAGTGAGTGAGAACCATTTTGGTATATATGACCACTATTTCCGGTACTTCCGGAACCGGATACCGGGAACCAGGATAGCCGGAATCGGTTTGATTAGTTGCCTACTGATAATGACTATCGATTTGTGTAGTTTTGAGACCAGTTTAGAAAATTTTTTACGTATTTTGTTTCGCCGGTTTAAGTGACGGTGTACAATATTGAACACACTTTACCCTATAATTCCGGAACCGGAAGTCGGATCCGGATGAAATTCAGGAATTCCGTATGGGACCGGAAGACCTTTCATTTGAATCTAAGTTTGTGAAAATCGGTCAAACCATCGCTGAGAAAAGTGAGTGAGAACCATTTTGGTATATATGACCACTATTTCCGGTACTTCCGGAACCGGATACCGGGAACCAGGATAGCCGGAATCGGTTTGATTAGTTGCCTACTGATAATGACTATCGATTTGTGTAGTTTTGAGACCAGTTTAGAAAATTTTTTACGTATTTTGTTTCGCCGGTTTAAGTGACGGTGTACAATATTGAACACACTTTACCCTATAATTCCGGAACCGGAAGTCGGATCCGGATGAAATTCAGGAATTCCGTATGGGACCGGAAGACCTTTCATTTGAATCTAAGTTTGTGAAAATCGGTCAAACCATCGCTGAGAAAAGTGAGTGAGAACCATTTTGGTATATATGACCACTATTTCCGGTACTTCCGGAACCGGATACCGGGAACCAGGATAGCCGGAATCGGTTTGATTAGTTGCCTACTGATAATGACTATTGATTTGTGTAGTTTTGAGACCAGTTTAGAAATTTTTTTACGTTTTTTGTTTCGCCGGTTTAAGTGACGGTGTACAATATTGAACACACTTTACCCTATAATTCCGGAACCGGAAGTCGGATCCGGATGAAACTCAGGAATTCTGTATGAGACCGGAAGACCTTTCATTTGAATCTAAGTTAGTGAAAATCGGTCAAACCATCGCTGAGAAAAGTGAGTGAGAACCATTTTGGTATATATGACCAATATTTCCGGTACTTCCGGAACCGGATACCGGGAACCAGGATAGCCGGAATCGGTTTGATTAGTTGCCTACTGATAATGACTATCGATTTGTGTAGTTTTGAGACCAGTTTAGAAATTTTTTTACGTGTTTTGTTTCGCCGGTTTAAGTGACGGTGTACAATATTGAACACACTTTACCCTATAATTCCGGAACCGGAAGTCGGATCCGGATGAAACTCAGGAATTCTGTATGAGACCGGAAGACCTTTCATTTGAATCTAAGTTAGTGAAAATCGGTCAAACCATCGCTGAGAAAAGTGAGTGAGAACCATTTTGGTATATATGACCACTATTTCCGGTACTTCCGGAACCGGATACCGGGAACCAGGATAGCCGGAATCGGTTTGATTAGTTGCCTACTGATAATGACTATCGATTTGTGTAGTTTTGAGACCAGTTTAGAAAATTTTTTACGTATTTTGTTTCGCCGGTTTAAGTGACGGTGTACAATATTGAACACACTTTACCCTATAATTCCGGAACCGGAAGTCGGATCCGGATGAAATTCAGGAATTCCGTATGGGACCGGAAGACCTTTCATTTGAATCTAAGTTTGTGAAAATCGGTCAAACCATCGCTGAGAAAAGTGAGTGAGAACCATTTTGGTATATATGACCACTATTTCCGGTACTTCCGGAACCGGATACCGGGAACCAGGATAGCCGTAATCGGTTTGATTAGTTGCCTACTGATAATGACTATCGATTTGTGTAGTTTTGAGACCAGTTTAGAAATTTTTTTACGTTTTTTGTTTCGCCGGTTTAAGTGACGGTGTACAATATTGAACACACTTTACCCTATAATTCCGGAACCGGAAGTCGGATCCGGATGAAATTCAGGAATTCCGTATGGGACCGGAAGACCTTTCATTTGAATCTAAGTTTGTGAAAATCGGTCAAACCATCGCTGAGAAAAGTGAGTGAGAACCATTTTGGTAAATATGACCACTATTTCCGGTACTTCCGGAACCGGATACCGGGAACCAGGATAGCCGGAATCGGTTTGATTAGTTGCCTACTGATAATGACTATCGATTTGTGTAGTTTTGAGACCAGTTTAGAAATTTTTTTACGTGTTTTGTTTCGCCGGTTTAAGTGACGGTGTACAATATTGAACACACTTTACCCTATAATTCCGGAACCGGAAGTCGGATCCGGATGAAATTCAGGAATTCTGTATGGGACCACGAGACCTTTCATTTGAATCCTAGTTTGTCAAAATCGGTTCAGCCATCTCCGAGAAAACCTAGTGAGATTATTTGACACATACACACACACACATACATACACACACACACACACACACACACACACACACACACACACACACACACACACAGACATTGCTCAGCTCGATGAACTGAGTCGAATGGTATATGACACTTGGCCCTCCGGGCCAATTTTCACTAGTCGGTTTTTCAAGTGATTGCATAACCTTTCTATATGAGAAAGGCAAAAACATAGTTAAGGATTTACAAAAAGAAATTAAACATAGATTTACTCTTTTGCGAAATGAAAATTTCGCTAAAGAAGTTGAACAAATTAAACCATATTCTAAACCTTTCTGGAAACTTTCTAAGGTTCTTAAGAAACCTCAGAAACCAATTCCTGCTCTCAAGGAAGGAAATCAAATACTTCTTACAAATGGCGAAAAAACTCAAAAACTTGCTCAGCAGTTCGAGAGTGTCTACAATTTTAATTTGAACGTTGTTAGTCCAACTGAAAATGAAGTCTCACTGAAATATGATCATATTTTAACTCAAGTGTTATAACCAAATGACATTATTCAGCCGAATTTTGATGAAATTAAGTCAATTATTAGGAAACTTAAAAACAGGAAAGGCTCATGGTAATGATGGTATCTTTGATATTCTTATTAAAAATCTTCCCGATGCTGCCTTGAGACTCTTAGTTAAAATTTTCAACAAATGTTTTTCATTAGCTTACTTCCCAAAAAGATGGAAAAACGCTAAAGTTATTCCTATTCTCAAACCTGATAAAAACCCAGCAGAAACATCAAGTTATCGACCAATTAGCTTACTTTCTTCTATTAGTAAACTTTTTGAAAAAAATATCTTGTTGAGAAATCATTCTCATATAAATGAGAATTCAATTTTTTACCAGGGCAGTTTGGATTTCGTCATGAACATTCAACTACTCAACAACTTGTCAGAGTAACGAACATGATAAAAGCAAATAAATCTTCTGGGTTTATGCACTGGAATTGCTCTTCTAGACATAGAAAAAGCATTCGACAGTGTTTGGCACAAAGGTTTAATAGCAAAAATGTCGTTTTCCCTACACAAAAATCTCAGAATTGAGGAAGCAAATGATGTCTTCATGGTAATAACCAAATCATGTATTCACTAGGGCTGAAAAGTCACCACTTGTGGCTGAACACCCAATTTAAATCTTATTAATTTAATTTTAGCTCATATTACAAAAAATAGTTATTTAAAAAAAGTTTCGTAGAAATCGTAGCAAGTCAATTCCCATTTCGTCACCTTTTCCGCTGTTAAAGAAATTGTTCCTCAACAAGCCTGAATCGATTCCTCATGAATGCAATTTCTGAATCGTCTAGAAATCTTGGCTTGAGTTCAATGATTGCTTATTTAAATTCGGAGACATTGTAAATGCGTGTTTATGTTCCGAAAAGAATCACAAATAGTATCGTATGTGTTTGAACTAAAATTGACTAAAATTAAAATTAATTGGTTTGACTAGATTTCGAAACCTTGATAATATTCTGAAGCTTTGCAAAAATTATCACAAACAACTCTCCTTGAAATTCAATAATTCTGGAGTTTTCGGTTATCGTATATCGTGAGCAAACAATTTAAATTATTTAACAGCCACCATTCAAGCAGTCTCGATCCATTCATTACTTTCAATTTACCCTCCCATTCATGAAATAGCTTCCGGACAACACTCATAATGGGCTCATTTTGTGTAAACATGGCCCTCCCCTGTCCACCCACCGATTTACCACACCAGGCTCCAGAACCACTTTGACGCCAGTCAGTCAAATTTGTCCAATATAAAATACTATCGTTCAGGCACCGGTTCCCCTCAAAAGCCACAATTGTATCAAATTGCAAAAATTTACCTGCTACCTTGCCGCGAGCACTCGAAAATAAACACTTGATTATCCCAAAATTGAAACAACCAGAATCAATATTCTACAACCGGCGGAGTCCAAAAATTTAAATTGGTGCGAAATATTCAACGGTTCGGCCTACCACGGTAATGAAAAGAAGAAAAAAAATACATGAAACAATTTTCAGTCGAACTTTTCATCAAGCCAATTATTAAAAGCCAAAAATTAACATAATTATCAGCCAAATGAATTCAGGGCCCGCTCACACTCGATCCGACTGCAGTCTGCCCTGTCAGTCTGTCAGTCTGTCTGCCGTGGCTTCTTTGTTGATGCTATTTAGTTAAGCATTCCGACCGGCAATTTCATACGACCTCTGCGCAGCCCCGATGGACTCATGGAGGGCAATGTCGATGCTACCGAATGGAAAGGACCTCGGTTGGTTATTTTAACGCCCGAAAGGGTTTTCCTCCTTCCTTCCGGCATGTGTGCCTACTAAATAGGCGCGTGAGTGCGGAATTTGCGGAAATAATTCAGTATCCCATAGCACGGCATAACACCGCGTACATTCCTGCTGCAAGAGGGGCCCTGCGCGAAAAGATGGGCTCAACGAGGTGAAGGTGACCGAGGCACCCGAGCAGCACTCTTCCAGCGCCAACAAATTTGTCTGAAGTATTAATTTGTTGGAACTGGAATTCGCGTATGTTAGATTCGTTGGAGGCTGCGAATTGCTCGTTGTTTTTTATGTAATAAAACACATTCATGGTTCGATTTGATGTCCATAGAATACAGTAATAACTAGCAGGAAACTCTCCAATTAATTTGTGATGATGATTCCGACCGGCAATTTCATACGACCTCTGCGCAGCCCCGATGGACTCATGGAGGGCAATGTCGATGCTACCGAATGGAAAGGACCTCGGTTGGTTATTTTAACGCCCGAAAGGGTTTTCCTCCTTCCTTCCGGCATGTGTGCCTACTAAATAGGCGCGTGAGTGCGGAATTTGCGGAAATAATTCAGTATCCCATAGCACGGCATAACACCGCGTACATTCCTGCTGCAAGAGGGGCCCTGCGCGAAAAGATGGGCTCAACGAGGTGAAGGTGACCGAGGCACCCGAGCAGCACTCTTCCAGCGCCAACAAATTTGTCTGAAGTATTAATTTGTTGGAACTGGAATTCGCGTATGTTAGATTCGTTGGAGGCTGCGAATTGCTCGTTGTTTTTTATGTAATAAAACACATTCATGGTTCGATTTGATGTCCATAGAATACAGTAATAACTAGCAGGAAACTCTCCAATTAATTTGTGATGTAAATGTCACAGTCCTAATTAGACGGTTCTAGAAACAACAAATCAGAAGTAGAAATACTACGAAAGAAGTGACGCTAACGATCACTGTTCAACGAATTGATATAATAATAATAATATTTTGTTAAAACTTCTGTGAAAACTATAGTATTCATCAGCATTAGCATACGAATCCGTCAGTTTCTTGCTTCTTCGTAATCATTTCGAGCTAATTGAGTTTGCAGAAAGTTTACAGAAAAGAACTAAAACATTGGAAACCGAGAAATACTTTGCAGTTATCGAATTTCGTGTCAATTCGAACAAATACTGGCAGCACCCTATTAAAATTTTATGAAAATTTTTGGACATGAAGGCTTAGTTATAAAAAAAACACTGAATAGTTCGTTTCTCCAAAATTTATTTAGACTATCAATTGAACCTCTCAGATTTGAATAAAATCTTTTGAACATGTAAATTTTGTCACAACAAAACACTTTGAATAGTTTGCTTTTCCATAATTAACCTAGATTTGAAAAGGGTCAAACTCTTTTCATCGAAAATGAAAAATGACATATCATACAAAGAAATGTTATACTAGTTATGTTCACAAAATTTGTCAAATTTTAGAATGAAAACCTGTTTCAATCCACCTAGTGATGTAATGAAAGTACAGTGATATTCTTCAAAAAACTGCTCATTGAATAGAAACAGGAAAGTTTGTTCGGGCATAAACTAGCGAAGCCAAAAAATCGAAATATTTTCGTGCCAAAATTAGAAGATTTTTTTCAGTGACTAGATTGTAATTTTAAACATTCATCGCCATGTACTTCCGAAACCGGAAGTCAGATCCGGATAAAATACAGCGATTCTATGTATATAGGACCGTAAGTCATTTCAGTTGATTCTCAGTTTGTATCGAAAAAAGTAAGTTAATTCCATTTGGAAGATTTTGACCACTATATCCGATATTTCCGACAGCGGACTCCGGGAACCGGTATATCTGATGTGAGTTTGTGTGGTCAATCTACAAGACCTGTAAACTAGTGGAAATAATTTACTATTTGTAAAGAATGAGATTATCTATCTATCTATCTATATCTTCTATATATATAAAAATGCAGAGATCATTCTTTGTAATCGCATCACGTAAGAACGGATGGACGGATTGAGATGCTTTTTTTTTGTTTGATCAGTTTTTACCCCCACCGGGTTCGTACATCAAAAAAATTAGGAAAACTCACCGGAAAAGCGGGAAAAACCAATAAAGTTATTTTGTATGGACAATGGAATTTTCCACTGAAAAAGTCGCCAATGATTGCTAGATCTACAATTGATGTTTGGCGCGCAAGGAGATGCTCAGTATTTCGCCGTTGAAGAAAAGAATACTAGATCTTTGGAAAATCGTTTGGCGCGCAACGAGTAGATTTGGGTGGAGATTTTACATGCATGATTGATTCGTCATTTGAAAACACGTGCTTAATAGGGTATCAAAATCATTACTTGCCAAATGACTGTTTTAGCTATACCGTAAACAGAAACACAAGTTCTAATGTCATTTACCAGTAGATGTAGTTAGATGAATTATGTTGGCCATCGTGGGCGTGAGATGAACAAATTAAATTATGTAACGATTTTTTTACGTATTAATGATAGGATTCTGCTGTTGAAATAATGAGTTCAGATGAAAATATTTTCCTTGCATTTAGCATGCTGAAGTTTGTTCAGCCGATTCGGGTGAGTTTTCAAGAGTGGTTTACTTCAAAACGGATGGTATTCATGACATTTGTAAGCTGCTTAAGTCAAATCATTTCATTTTCCGAACTTTGGATTATTTGACGAATTACCATATGGGAATCGTGAATATCATATCTGAAGGATAAATCGTGGCATGTAAGAACAATACTGGTATAATCACTCCTCATGTTCACTCCGCTAGAACAGAATATTGATTCTCAGGATTGAATACAAGCAAACCGATTTGGTGGCTCGACGAATGAGAGACCTTTTGATACAATTCTTGAACGAATATAGCGTTCATGTCAAAGTTAATGGACACAATATTTAATAAAAGGGTAATTTGAACTTTCGAATGTCCAAGTATTTTTCATTTTATCGCTAAATCGTTAATCGAAAATTGATCCTGTCATTATCCTGCTACGAACATTCATCAAAGACGACTAAATAATATCACTAGCGGTGAAGCAGGTTATGGACAACCGTTCGAAATTAGTTTATTACTTTCGATAATCCTTAAGGATTTGCTATTAAATTTTTAAACGTCTTCAGTACAAATAATTCAATGACAAACAACAATCCCCGAGGGCTGCTTTTGGAAATTTGTGGGGTCAATTTAAAGTATTTATTTTGGTCATCTCTTTTTCATCCATCTGTTAATTTGTTTATTTGTTTATTTAGGAGCAAGGGAAAAGCCTGCTGGAGCTGGGATTTTGGTTCTCCTTCTCCAGCAGGCATAAAACCTTCTCATCTTTTGTATCAACAGATAACATTTGACCAAATGATACATAACGAAATCTTTAATTACCCTTATTTAAACTACAAAGCTAACTAACAACTATTCATATTGACTAATTATCCTAATAAAATTAGCGGGAAAAGATTTGGAGAAAACGGGATTAAATGGCGTTACGAGATAAATTGAAATTAAATCCATCAGAGCAAGTATTGAATACGCGACATATACTCGAAAACGGTTCATTAAAGCCATAGTTAGTTCTAGCACGAGGAATTCTGAGAAAGGGATTAAACCGCAAATTACGCCGAAGAATGTCAAAACTTAGCTTTTGTTGGCGATCTGCACTATCAATTCGAGATTGGATGAAGTCCGCGACGAAACAAAGCTTTTTGTGTATCACGGCGGACAGATAGCAAATCGAAGTGTATGAGCCTACAACGATTATCGTAGCTTGGAAGATTAAATGGACCTCTCCAGGGCAGGCGACGCAAAGCAAAACGAATGAACTTGCACTGAACAGTTTCAATGCGTAGCTTATCAGTTTGGTAATATGGTGCCCAAACAACAACAGCATACTCCAGTGTAGAGCAAACTAGAACTGATTTTAGGCAGTATATGTTATTGAAATTTTTTGAGATGTGAAAGATGAAATCTAACATCTTGAATGCCTTAGAGAGGGTAACATATATTCTATGTGATATTTGAAACTAAGTTTTGAATCCAATAACACTCCTAGATCCTTAATTGATGTCTCCCGTTTTAGTACAGCTTGCGAAATAGTGTAATCATACATGATCGTGGTTCGTTTACGAGAGAAGGAGATAACGAAACATTTGAAGGCGTTTATAACCATTCTGTTGACGTTGCACCAGTTAGAAAATACATTCAACTGTGACTGCAAGAAGTTTGAGTCTTTCAGATATTTGATGAGATGAAACAGCTTGAAATCGTCGGCGAATGATAGCTTCATGCTTTGCAATGAGAAATTCAGATCATTTAGATATAGTAGAAATATGAATGGTCCTAGATGGCTTCTCTGAGGAACGCCAGAGCTCACGATGAATGATGGAGTAACGCAGTCGACAATTTTCACGGTCGTACTACGACCAGTCAGATATCATTCAATGTAATCCATCATCCCACATGTCAAACCTTTAGTTTGAGAGAGATCTACAATCTCTGTTCAATACACTGACTCGAAGGATGAGATGGCAATCGGTGCATTTGTTTAGTTTTTGCGTAACAAAAGCATTGAACATATCCACAATAATTCTTGATGATATTTCTTCTTCTGCACGAAGTTAATGTATTGGATATGAATTTGTCGTAATTCGTTTATTGTAAGCCAAGTAATCAGTAAAATAATGGAAAGAAACATTAACGTTTGACAACTCTGCTATCCGAAAACACAAATTTAAAAAAATAATTTTAGGCGAGACGAAGTTCGACGGGTCAGCTAGTCTTTATATATAAAAATGCAGAGATCATTCTTTGTAATCTACCCGGTGAACGACCATTATTAGGTTAAAACCGGGGGTAAATAAACGATATAATAATAATAATAATTCTTTGTAATCGCATCACGTAAGAACGGATGGACGGATTTACATGATTCTTTTTTTGTTTGATCAGTTTTTACCCCCACCGGGTTCGTACATCAAAAAAATCAGGAAAACTTGCCGGAAAAGTGTGAAAAATCCATAAAATTGTTTTGTATGGACAATGGAATTTTCCGTTGAAAAAGTCGTCAATGATTGCTAGATCTACGATTGATGTTTGACGCGCAACGAGTTGCATAAGTGTTTGGTCGTCGAAGAAAAGAAAACTAGATCGTTGAAAAAATCGTTTGGCGCGCAACGAGTAGTTTTGTGTGGAGATTTCACGTGCATCATTTAGAGCCACGTTCTTAATTGGGTATCGAAACTTGTCAAATGACTCAATGACGGAATGCATATGACTGTTCTAGAAAACCGCTGTAAGCAGGAGAAAAAGTTCTGATATCATTTACCAGTCGATGAATTGTGATTATTGAATAATATTAGCAATCCCGGACTAATAAATCAGAAAATTTTTGAATAAATCAATGCAAAGATTGTGCTGTAGAAGCGTTTAGGTCAAACTAAGAGATTTTCCTTGCAGTTTGTTTTCTAATGATTTAAATTATACTAAGCGCACATAATAAGTGGCAATTGGATATCAATGTTCAAGATGATTACCATAATGTATTGAGACAGCTATCTCATATTGCATATTCTTTTTTTTTTAAGAGGCTTTAACATTAAAGTCATTCGCCTCTTCGGGCCAGAAAAACCTGAAAAATATCCACTTTATTAGAGCTCTAAAGTTCGAGTGGCACTATTTGGCAACTTAAACATACAGAACAAGTTCTGAGAAAACTTTCTCGCTGCATAAAAGCTCTGCAAGGAACTGCTTCAAAGTTTGTTCTGTTGTGTCGGGTGAACATTCAAATATGAGTAATTCCTAAAAAACGGACTATTCAGAATAATGTTTAAGTCATATCTAAGTCAGTTGGACTAAATACAAATCGTAAATATATTCTACTATACCGAATGAACAATTTTAGAAGAGAAACTCTTCAACATTGTGTTAGGTTTATCAATACAAATTTCTGGTTAGTGAGCTCTTTTTTATCGATTACCGAAAGCAAGAATCACACCCGGAAGAGAAAACATGTCACCTCATATCCTTTATGTCGAAGGCGAAGCCATTAGAGAGGGATATCTGTTCAGTGCATTGACTCAAAGGATGAGATGACAATCTATGCATTTGCTCAATCTTTGTTTAACAGAAGTGTTTCACATTTTCACATTAATTTTTGATGATATTTCTTTTTTGGGCTAAAGCGAATATGTATCGAATTCTATTGATTGTAGGTTAAGTAATCAGAAAAATAATGGAAAGAAACGTTAACCACTTAGTCATTTGACAATTTTGCTGTCCGAAAACCATTTCGAACAAATAATTTTTGGGCGAGACGGAGTTCGACGGGTCAGCTAGTCTATATATATAAAAATGCAGAGATCATTCTTTGTAATCGCATCACGTAAGAACGGATGGACGGATTGAGATGCTTTTTTTTCGTTTGATCAGTTTTTACCCCCACCGGGTTCGTACATCAAAAAAATTAGGAAAACTTACCGGAAAAGTGAAAAAAAACCAATAAAGTTATTTTGCATGGACAATGGAATTTTCCACTGAAAAAGTCGCGTATGCTTACTAGATCATCGATAGGTGTTTAGCGCACAAAGAGTTCCAACGAGTGTTTGGCCGTCGAAGAAAAGAATACTAGATCGTTGAAAAAATCGTTTGGCCCGCTACGAGTTGTTTTGTGTGAAGATTTCACATGCATACTTGATGTGATGTGATTCGTCATTATGTCGAACCACGTGCTTAATTGGGTATCAACATTGTTGCTTGCCAAATGACTTGACGGAATTCTATGTCATATGTTCTAGAAAACCGCTGTAGGCAGGAGAAAAAGTTCTGATATCATTTACCAGTTGATGAATTGTGTTCAATGGAGTCAGATGAATAGTATTGGTCATTGCGGGAACAAGAATCACAAATCAGAAATTTTTTTAATGAATCAATGAAAAGATTGTGCTGTAGAAGCGCTAAGGTCAAACTAAGAGATTTTCCTGGAATTCTTCTTTCTAATGATTTAGATTAGACTAAGCGCACACAATAAGTGGTTATTAGATATCAATGTTCAAGATGATTACCATAATAAATTGAGACTGTTATTTCATGTTGCATATTCTGTGAAGAATGTTCAAACTGGTAAGATCAATATCAAATTACAATTTAAGCGTCGTCTCCAAGCAATCAAAAGTTCCACAGTACCTGAAAATATCCAATTTATTAGAACGCTAAAATACGCATGGTACTTTTTGATAACTTGAACGTACAGAACAAATTTTGAAAAAATTTACTCACTGAATTATTTTTACGGATGTCGGTACAGTTTTACTGACTTTCAAACAGCTGAATATTCGGTAAACCGTTCAGAAAAAGTTTTATTTGCTGAATGATCGGTACAGTTCCACTGAACTTCGATCGTCTTGACCCGTAAAGTATTACTGTTTTTTGGTAAATTGTATTAGAGATCTGGGAAAGGAAGGATCAATTTAGTTTTCAAATATATTTCCATCCGATTAATTAATTTATTTGCGTGTGATGAATAAATTGAATTACATTTGCTCTCCATAAATAATTTATTCAAATAAAATGATCAGATATCTTTCGGATGCAATTCAGTAGAATATGGGATCACCCTTCATATTTTTAGAGTGCTGAAATAAAAAGTTGTAAAAGGCTTTTTGAATTTATTCACTAAATGAAAATTTCGAATAATAATTTTTCGAATATTGGTACAACTTTCACTGAGTTCGTCAAGAGAAATGATATTTCAGAGTTCACAGACCGTGTCAGTAAATAATAAATAACCGTAACTTTTACATAGGAGTTGGATAAATTTTACGTATCTTTCAGTAAAAATAATATTTCACAGAACGTTGCCGCAAAAATTATCACCGAACACAAAAATAGAATTTTTTTTGTGTATAAGAAACTACTTCAAAGTTTGTTCTGTCCATTTGAGTAATTCCATAAAACGGACTGTTCAGAATAGAAATCTGTGCATTTGTTCAATTTTCGCTTAACAGAAGTATTTCATATTTTCACATTAATCTTTGGTGATGTTTCTTCTTTTGGAGCTAAAGCGAGTGTGGGTCGAATTCCGTTGATTGTAGGTTAAGCAATCAGAAAAATAATGGAGAGAAACGTTGACCACTTAGTCTTTTGACAATTCTTCTGACGAGACGAAGTTCGACGGATCAGCTAGTATATATATAAAAATGCAGAGATCATCTTTGTAATCGCATCACGTAAGAACGGATGGACGGATTTACATGATTCTTTTCTTGTTTGATCAGTTTTTACCCCCACCGGGTTCGTACATTAAACAAATTAGGAAAACTTACAGAAAAAGTGGGAAAAATCGATAAAGTTGTTTTGTATGGACAATGGAATTTCCCACTGAAAAAGTCGTCAATGATTGCTAGATCATCGATAGGTGTTTGGCGCGCAACGAGTTGCATAAGTGCTTGGCCTTCGAAGGAAAGAATACTAGATCGTTAAAAAATTTGTTTGGCGCGCAACGAGATATTTGTGTGGAGATTTCACATGCATACTTGATCCATGCAATTTGTCATTTCGAGCCACGTGCTTAATTGGGTATCGAAGTTATTGCGAAATTAAAAAGATGGTGCTGTAGAAACGATAAGGTTGAACAGTAATGAAATTTTCTTAGCATTTTGCTTTCAAATAAATTTAGATTACACTGAGCCCACATATTAAGTGTTAATTAAATACCGATGCTTAAGATGATTACCATTATGGATTAAGACTGGCATTTTATATTTTAATTTCTGTTTAATATGTTCAAATTGGTAAAATCTATATCGAATTGAAATTGAAGCGAAGTCTCTACAACCCACTAATATTCCACAGTATCCGAAAAATATTATTTTCGCACAGAAAAAGTTCTGAGTGAACTTTGCTCACTGCTGAACAAGAAGCTGCTTCAAAGTTTGTTCTGTTGCATCGGGTGAACATTCAAGTGTGAATATTTCCTTTAAAACGCTATGCTATTCATTAGTTTTGTATGCTACTTAGGTCAAATCATCTTTCATTTTTACGAACTTTTGGTAACTTAGTTTAATACAGATTGTAAATATTACTACTCTACCGAATTAGCAACTCTAGAAAAAAAACTCTCCAACATTATGTTTTTTTTTCAGTGCAAAATTCTGGGTCAATACAAAATGCTTCCGTTTTTGTCCATTTAAATAGCGGATTGAAATAATCATATTTAAAAGTAGGTTAAGTAACCAGAAAAATATTGGAGAGAAACGTTAACCACTTAGTCGTTTGACAATTCTGTTGTCCGAAAACATAAATTCGAACAAATAATTTTTGGGCGAGACGAAGTTCGACGGGCCAGCTAGTACATATTTTTCTATGAAGAGAAACTTTTGAATTTTGCAGTTTTTCACTCAACACCCTGTAATTCCATACCAAATATGAAATAAAAATATTGGAAAATATTTCATTCAAGTCTAAGTATGTTAAAATTGGTTCAGCCTACTCAGAGAAAAACGATTGCATATTTTGAGCCATTTTTCGCACAATTTTCATTGTAATTCCGAAACCGAAAGTCACAACCATACCAAATTTCGAAAAAAAAATCTATGGGACAATACAGCCTTTCATTTGAGTCTAAGTGTGTGAAAATCGGTAGCAAAATGGTTTTGCTGAAATTCAAGTATATTTTTTTAAATTTACTTATTTTGAATTCTATCGTTGTTGTCAAAACGAATACCACTGTTCCCCCTTCTTTCGCTGGATAGCCATGAAAACGCCTTTCCGCCAAGAAATATAATGAAACAAGATCCAGCAATAAAAAAAAATATTTACTTTTTTTTGTTAAACGGCCACGTTAAGCCGAAGAGCGAATGTGCCGAAATAAAAGTTCATGAATAAAAAAAAAGCGAATGAACACTTTTTTTGTCTGACAAAACATTACCAATAATTAGACGAAAATTTATCTGGGGTTTCATTCACTGTACAGAATGTCTTTTAAATACGAAATACAAAAAATCAAATGGAGAAAATCCATATGAAATTTTTCATCGATCCACGACCGAAGTGCTGGCAATGACGACATTATTTTAGTTACACAATGCCATTATGCAGTTTATAATGTTCCAACCGAACATGTACGCTTAACATAAAACGTACCTGTTCTAATATTTTCAAATTGTTCACTTCATCAAATTTTAGTGTATTAGATAAAGTTCCTGTAAAACTCTGGAGCGTGGCCATATAATGCCGTTCGCTTTTTTTCACAAGTATCACTTGAGAAGAAGTAAAACCACACAGCAAAAAACCTGTTTTAATCCACCTAGTGGTATAATGATGTCTTTCTCATATTAATTATACTATCATATATAATACTGTGGAATTCATTAAAATAATTTTCTTCGATTCTTGAAAAAATAACCAAAATCGGTCTACTGGAGTAGATTTGAGGTCGATTTTGAATTTTATTTTTACGGTTTTTCGCACTTTTCAGTGATGGTATATAATTTTTAACCCACTTTACCCTATATTTCCGGATCCGGAAGTCGGATTCGGATGAAATTTAAGAATTCCGTATGGGACCACTGGACCTTTCATTTGAACCTCAGTTTGTGAAAATCGGTCGCTCAATCTCTGAGAAAAGTTAGAAAACATATTTTCATTTTTTGCACATTTCACTCTGGAACCGGAAGTCAGATCAAAATGAGATTCAGGAATTCAGTATGGGACCTAAAGAGCTTCCATTTGAATTCAAGTTTGTGAATGTCAGTTCAGCCATCTCCGAGAAAAGTTAATTAAAAAATAACGTTACATACACACATGAATGAAGAAAATAAAGCACACTTCTCAATGTTTTCAAATTGAAGATCATCAGAGTCACTGTAGACATAGATTGTGAGTTCTTCAAAACATGCCCATTTTAGGATTTATAGATTTTTTTCTGTAACGCTACACTCGATTTTTTAAAGCATAGCGTAAATAGTGTTAGATGTAATTAATGCAACGGCATTGCAGTACTATTTTTAACCTTAGACAGGCCGTGTATATTCTGTAAAAATGCATTTAGAAGTAGGGACTCTCCCCTACATTGGGAAAACATTGGACCGCCGTATGCCTTGGGCCACTCGTGTATTTCGAAATAATGATGGACTTTATTCGATTTTTCGAAGCTCGCATTCTGAGTAGGCATCTTTTATTTTCCGACAAGCATAAAGTTATTCGAAAAAAATTACTCTTGAATAACAGAAAGTTTTTCATTGATAATATTCATATGAATTTAAGGTGACACCTAGTACTGACAGTGCACTAACAAAATTTTCCAATCAAAAAATGCATATCAATTTATTTGTGATGATTTGTGTGATGATCTAATAATCCAATGAGACGTGCGAGATGCGAATCGAGTGAGTGGGATGATTCGATCATTAGGCCAGAATTCAAAAAATTACCCAGAAAAAATGATTACTTTAATTTTTTGTACCAATATTGATAATTTGGTTCTATTTGGTAGAAATGACTTACACCAGAAATATTCAAAAATTATGTATTTCTTAAATTTAATTGGTGAAATCATACGTTCTGACATTTTTTCAACAAAACCGTACCATTCTTTAACAATAGTTTGACATAAGACATATTTTTTATCATAATTATTGTGTAGTATTTTTATAAACAATTGATTTTTATCACGTTCCAGGCCTTTGCAAAATCGAGACATAATACACATAATACAGTGAAACATCGTAGAACATAAATTCGTTGTGAGCCAATAGTTACAGAGTGTTTTCTAAGAGGTATAGAATTTGATTAGAATCGATAAAACTATCAATATAATTTAATTTTTGAAGACGATTTCATGCAAATGTTGGCCGCGTCTCCGCTTTAAATGGCCCAAGTGCAAAGTCCAACTTTGGAACACTTGCAATCAAAACCGGATTTTGAATCCCGCGCACTCCAAACACTTGAACAAATGTGGATTTTCAGCGGTTATAAGAAATTCTTTCCTTTCGCAACACTTAAATTTGTATTTTCAGGAGAAATAATTACATATTGAACTGTACATGTGACAAGACTGTTTCGCATGGAAAATTTCCCAACGACACCCATACTAGTATAAAGATGTGTTCTACATCAATACTTTCATTTTCACATTGCATGCGTGGTAATTGAATGTGTTAGTGCCTGTGTGGTTGTAAATTATCATTCATATTGCGATACCACGTGATCACGTGGTATACACATTCGATGACCGCTATTAATCGGCGCATCATCACAGCAACCGTTTGTTAGGATGTGAAAATACTGTCATTCGATTATTGGTTCTATTCAAGGTCAGAGGTAAGACTAAATGTCTCACAGAACGTGTTGGATAATTCTGCAGAACGACGGATTTACACAGTGCCGGTGCAAACTTTTTGTACTTCCATTTTGATGAATCTGATGCTTTTCCGATCAGATGACAATAACAAAATTATAACAACAAGAGTAATTTATTTCAGAAATATTTTGTAACAAATTTTGAAATATTTTTGGCTGGTAAGCTGTTAAAATAAAAAAAATCATAACAAAAAAGACTCTAGCTGGAACATAATCGTAACAGATTTTGGAACGTTTGTATCACAATTATTATTGAATTTGATATAACTTATATTTGATGATATAAGTCCGAAAGCAGAAATTTATAACAATAGTTGTAATAAATTAGTTGAATGATTTTTAATTAAATGAATAATTCATTTAGTGATCTTGTTTCTTCTTTTAGTTCATTGAAATTCTGATCATTATATTTCGATATGAAGCAACGGAAGAACTCATTTTTTCAATCAATGAACTTTATCGTGAGTCATACAAATGAAAATAAAACATCATAACTGATTTTTTTTATTATATCGTTATCATAAGTTATAACTTTCAACTGTTTTCATCTGTTAAATAACTCAAAATAACACAAATTATTATACATATCAACTGTTGATATACTTGTGTTATGATTTTGTTATGTGCATCTGATCGGGTTTGGTACGAAATAGAGAAAATTCAATTAATTCATAATGATGATCTGTAGCACTGAAAAGTGCTTTGAATTGTCACGACCAACAGGATCTGCATTTAGATCCGAGATGGTTCTTGGCACACTGATGACTTCAGCTGGCAGACTTCTGGTGTAGTAACGCTGTGTGCTCGGCCCGATGTTATTCTCGTGTGTATCTTGCTTTTATAACCGTTGCATTCAAAATGATAGAAAAAGTGAAATATTCAGCTTATTATGTTCTCTTTACTGCAACCCAATTTTAGATTTTCAGCTTTAATCACACGATTGACTTTTCACACAATCCATACATGTCTGATAACATGTACAATGAGATGCAGATGGCGCTTCAATAGATTTTTGTTCAATTTTGGGCGGTAAATTCGCAGTTTCCGTCACTTGAATATTTTTCAGTTTCGCGAATAAGCATAAGCATCAATAAATGACACTTTTCACTAATCAACACACACTTTCCACCGCTTGCCACTTAGATTAACTGTTTCGGCCAATCACTTTACTATCAATTGTTAGCTACACATTGAAATTGGACTTTTTTGTCGTGAATACGACTTACTTTACTATGGGGCACAATAGTACTGCAATACACTTTTCAAAATTTACCCTTTGAGAGAGTGAGAAGTTTTTGATCGTGAATATCTCCTGTTGTATCTAATGAATCAACATAATTCTTTCTACATGCCATCAGAAATATGATCACAATTTTATGATAAAATTTTCAGTTGTGTGACATAATCTCAAATTGTTCAAAACTAACTTTTCTGAAATGTTTGGTATAAACGAGTATCAAAAAGGATAATTCTTAAGGCGCGTTTGCCTTTCTCGTAGCTCATAGCTTAGTGATCTGTAGAAGGATTTATATAATCTAACTACCAATAGAATAGAAAATTTTGAAAGTGTATTGCAACAACATTAAAGTTTTTCAATAGTACACTATTGAAAAACCTGTTTGATTTAACCCATGACAACACCAGCCAATCAGAACGCGAGATGTCTGCATCTATACAAGAGCATCCATATAAAAGTTGAGTGGTTCATTTTTCCTACCATTTGCTGAGCAACTGTTCCCGAAACACACACGAGAGCAACATCGATGACCTGTCGTCTCACTGTTTCCCGTTCTGCGAACAGGAAAAGGATTTTTGGAAAAGGGGCTGTTCGTACACCGCTGCCAGTAGCAGGTATAAAATGAAATGTGAAATAGCGTCATTTAAGTTAAAGCAGCTACTCTGAACGTACGAGACACCGTCAGCACGATGACACCGAAAACCGGTAGAAAGGCAGCCAAAAAGTCCAGCAAGGCCCATTCAAAGCACTTTCAAGTGCTAAAGATCATCATAAAGAACTAGTTGAATTTTGTCGCTTTCCTACCATTTTCTGATAAACTGTTACCGAAACAAGACACACACGAGAACCATCTCAGATCTCAATATTTCCTACCAAAAGATTCATCAAGATGGAAATTAAAATAATTTGTAGCGTCACTAACACATTCAATTACGAACGGCAATGCGAAAGTGGAAGTGATGATGTTGAACACATCTTTATACTAGTATGTGGTCGTGTGAAAATATGGCACGCGAAACAGGGTTGCCATATATACAGATTAATCTGTATTATTATTATTATTATTATTATTATTATTATTATTATTATTATTATTATTATTATTATTATTATTATTATTATTATTATTATTATTATTATTATTATTATTATTATTATTATTATTATTATTATTATTATTATTATTATTATTATTATTGTTATTATTATTATTAAAATTACTCATGCATACCGAAGATCGTCGATACATTTCAGACCAGGCCATTGCAGTTGTCTCGTACTGAAATTTCGAGAAGAATCAGATATCTTCGAACTTCATAGCTCCAATAAAAATAAACTACAAATTTGTCGTACCTAGCCTCCTATATTGGCAAATTAAAAAGGAATTGTTTCAAGTTTGGAATATATAGTTGTAGAATAGTAGCTGTTTAATGTAACTAATCTGCACCTTAATGTAGGTGCATCGCTTCAAACTCTATTAGTGAAAAAGGGAAAAGCTTGCACAATTCATACAATCAATCAACTAACTGATATTCGGAAAAGTGATGGGAGCGTGCCAGTTTTTTCGTATTCACGACATCCAGTTATGTCTCTGATATTACCCACCCGCCTTTTGAGAGCAACACTTTTGTCGTTTTCACTTGATGCCAAACCTAACCCAGTTTCCACTCTAACTGCTGTCAAACCGTTCGTTTAAAGTCAGTTTCGAACCTAGTTTTGACGTTGTTGAACTGAAAATCGAGTCAGTTTCGACCCTGGTTTTTACATCAGGCTTGTTCAAGCCCCGTTGCTAAGTGCGAAACCAACACAGTTTCGTTAAAAGTGTTTGTTTGGTGAAACTACCCTCAGTCAGTTTCAGTTTTCTCAAGCGAAAACGACATTAGGCACCGCATCGTACTCCCAATGATGCCAATTCTCCTCTCAAGAAGGCTCAGTAACATTTCCAAACAAACAGCAAACGATTTTATTAATGATCTAGTATTCATATTTTGCTCTCCAGCAGAAACGCATTGCACAACTCGATAAAGACTGTCCCAGAAAGTATGGACGCACTTTGATTTCGCTGTAAATAATTCACAAGTGTTAGATATTCAAATTTTATTCGATATACTGATAATATTAGTCTACAACAACAGAATATTATTCTCAACATTTGCTACTTAGCCATTGTAGACTAGCTGGCACACCTTCTTGCGAACGTTCCTCATTAAATTCCGTACAGACTTCTTGGCGACAAATTTTAAGACTTTTTTCCAATCTTTTTCGAACTGTTGAATGGTTTCGGCTGCAGAGACAGCTATAAAAATTGACAGATTCTGAACCATTGCGAAATGGCAGCGGGTTTTGGCTGCGTCCATACTTTCTGGGACAGTCTTTATGCGATCTACCATTGAGTGGAAAATATACACGCATACCAGAGAACACTCGTAGAAACGATTATAAAACACGGAAAAAAAAATTTAAGTAATTATCGTCAGTTGTGTTCAAGACATAGCAGTTTAATCACAATTTCCCAAAATTAGATAAGGTTCAGGGTTCGTAGTCCGTCTCTAGAGTTATTTTTAAGAAAAAAATAAATTTCCATTATTTTTGTTTCCTAAATAGAATCGTTATTTGTTAAATCGCATACATTAAATCAATATAGCAAAACAGTGAGGCTGGTATGTCTAGATGGGAAAGTGCGGAAAGAAAGTTTTTTTAATTGGGATGTTGTTTAAACTCTAAAACTGCAACCTAAGCATTCCTTCAGCTCAAAACCGAATGAGAAAATGAAAAAAACATGAATGCCTGGAATTCCATCCACTTTGATAAACATTCTATCTTTTCTTTTCACAACACAATGCAGAAGTAATTTGTGTATTGAATGTTCTATCTCTCTCCCTCTCTCTCTTTCAAGAACGTCAAACAATGCTACTTTGGTCGTCTACTACAAAGTCACAGGAACAAAAACTGGAAAACTTGCATCCACCCAAACAGCAAAACGACAAACACCAAAGTGGAATATTATTTATGCACATACATCTGAATAACCTACTTAATATTCCGGTTGAATTTATACACCTTCGTCGGATTGTGAAATATTTATCATCCCATTCACTTCGGTTCCAGCTTCTTATCCAAATCGTGTTTCATTACTGGCAGGCTGTGCGGCGTGGCCGAAGCTGAAGCAGAAGCA
Organism: Malaya genurostris; assembly: GCF_030247185.1. Taxonomy (NCBI): domain Eukaryota; kingdom Metazoa; phylum Arthropoda; class Insecta; order Diptera; family Culicidae; genus Malaya; species Malaya genurostris. The sequence goes on along the minus strand of NC_080571.1, from coordinate 335,942,629 downwards.
GCAACAGCATCAGCAGGAGCAGTAGGAAGAAGTCGGAGGTGTTGATTCTCTTTCGACTTCCATTCTCGGCATTCTTATTGTGTGAAACCTTCACTGACTAAAGGATCATTCCGAACTAAAGCCCGGTTATTTTACAATTCGCCAAAACAAAAACAAAAACAACAGCAATAATAATACGAAAGGAAGCTTCCTTCCAGCCTTCTGCATCGGCTGAATCCTGCCTGAACATTTATGCAAAAATATACGAAAACGAAAAGGCACCGGAGATATGCATATATGAATGAATGCGAATGGGTAGATGGCCGACGAGAGGATCAACATTGCATAAAAAAACGGAGGAGCAGGAGTTCACGAAACTGTCATCCAGATAACGAAAAGGAAATAACACCGGCTAAGAGGTATGCATTTCATTCCATCGATACGTGGTCTTAAATTCTTGAAGGTGTTTTTCTCCCTGTTGTTCTCCGAACCGCCCGCCCGGTTGATAGGATTGGGTCACTGCAGACCGGACCCGAAATCCGTATCGAAACATCATTCAATAATTTGCGACTAGCGCCTTAAGACAATCCAATAATTTTCAGTCGGAATAAGAAGACGAAATGAGTAGGATGCATATTTGTCAATGTCCGGTAGCTCGGTTCCAACCCAACCGCTGCATGCCATCGTCCAGCGACCGCCGGTCATGCGACAATCAACGGACGGAAGGCACGCCATCGTCGCGCATCGGTCGGAATAAAATATAAGAGAGGCAGAACGCGCGGGATGACACATTTAAGTCAACTTGTTAAGCTGATGTAAGACACATATTTAACAACGGACGACAAACAAGGGAAGACCTGGCGTTCACGCGCTCTCTTGTGCTACTGGTTGTTAACCCAATACCGTCGGCAACGATACGGAATCCCTGTCATCCACCTTTTGTCTGCTACGGCAGAACGCAGAACCGAGTACCGACGGTGCAGAAAAAAAACACCGAGTAGAGGTGGAGGATACCAGCAAGCAAAAAGCTCGACGCGATACTCCCCGAAAGGTTGTTGAAAAAGTGCAGGATAAATAACGACTAAGAGAAAATATAAAAATAAACTGCATTCAAGAATAAGCGAGAGGAAAGTAGAAAAAGTTTGCCCATAGCAAAGACAAAAATGAAAGATGTTTCTAGCAGGAAAAACCTCAACAGTTGTTCTGTGCTACCTGCGCTTAACTCCAATGTATGGGAGGAGGGGATTGATTTCCTAAATGAGCACAAAATAAGAAAATTTTCATTATCATTCAACTTCATCTTAATTTCTATCACACATTAAACCATGAAAGTGATGACAAAAATTGACACCCGAGTAGCCCCTCGAAACAAATTCCAGCACACTTCCTTCAAGTTCTATAAAGGCCTGCCAGAGTAGGCCATGCTGGAAGAATAAGCGCCCGAAAGATGTTACTGGCTTGTTAGACAGATAATTGGTTCTATATCGTTGTGAGAGGAAGGTGCGATAATCATCACGCTTTTTGTTTTTAGCCGAGTTCTCCGTTTCTTTATACACTCCCGGGAACTGACTTCGCGCCATTCTCGAAAGAAAAAAAATACATTCACTCTCGTCTCCTTTCCAACCTCAAAGTAAGTGTGTAGAACCTAAAAGTGACTATCAGACTCTGGCGGAATGATTTCGTCTGCCTTCCACCGCTTCGCTAGGGAATCGTCGTCACATCTCGGTGTCGGTCCCTTATGTGCCGAAGGAGAACTCACAAATTGAGCAGGTCTTCGCAAGCTGTTCTCATTGCCAACCGTGAAGGCATATATTCCTTTGACTAACAAGCACCATCTTTGCAGGCCACCGTACGAAATTCTATTTCGGATCGTTAGCAACAACAATCACGCTACCAGTTCCAAAACGATCCGGTATTCGGATTTGCAACGGTATGCACATTTCAGCTAATCCCAGCGACTGTCGACCGTACGCCGTTAGATTGAATTCTGCTGACTGCTGGAGGAATGTTTGCTCGTGACGTTTAATGGTTATAATTTTATTCGGGCACCATAACTGTTCAGTAGTGTAAAACCATTTTAAGCGCTATCGTTTTATTACCGCAACTGTCGGTCGCATTTCCAGGTAGTTCAAACATTTCCATATTACTACATAGTATTTCACAAGGATGAGGTGCTAATTTGAGCAACTGGATCAGAAGGACTTGGTATAAAAATCCTAATCATTACATCTTTTATTACTGTTTACTCTCAAATCTGTGAATTCTGGTCATTCTAAAGCTTGCTTCATTTAGAAATGGAACAAACTTTTGCTCATATTGTGGCGCTCCTGGTAGACGGATTTGGAAGTTATTGACGCCCACGTGTCGGGAATTTTGTCAGCTTCACGTACATCGACATTTCGCAAATCGACTGTACTTTGTAAACAATCAACATGGAAGCCGAAAGAAGGGAAAAAAATGTGCACAGTTATTTGGAAAATCCATTGTGGTCTGCATCTAGGCTAGCTAAACAGCTGAAATTGCCCAAAAATACCGTATGGTGCGTTATCAAACAGTATAAGGAAACATTAACGACGATTCGGATGCCTCTAGCCAATCGTCGGAGTGGAACTGTAGACCGGAAACTGCGTGGTAAGATTTTGAAGACGATTAAAAGGAATCCTAATCTGTCGGACCGTGATTTGGCCAGAAAATTCGGTGCTGCCCATAGTACCGTGAGGAGAACTCGACTCCGGGAGAGAATCAAGTCGTATCGAGCTAGCAAACAGCCAAATCGGACAATAAAATAGAATAGTGTGGTCAAAATTCGAGCTCGGAAACTATATGACCAGGTGCTGACCAAGTTCGACGGATGTCTTCTGATGGACGATGAAACCTATGTCAAGGCTGACTTCAGGCAAATCCCAGGTCAAAAATTTTACTTGGCAAAGGCTCGGGGGGATGGTTCAGCCAAATTTAAATTTGTTTTTGCCAACAAATTTGCAAGAAAATTTATGATTTGGCAAGGCATTTGCAGCTGTGGCAAAAAACAACGAAAGTTTTCGTTACAAATAAGACAATGACATCGGAACTATACCAAAAATAGCGTCTCTAAAACCGAGTTTTGACGTTCATTCTATCCCACGACCATCCCGTAATGTTTTGGCCAGATTTGGCAAGCAGTCATTACAGCAAAGTCGTTCAAGAATGGTATGCAGAGAGAGGGGTCGAGTTTGTTCCGAAAAATCTTAACCCACCCAACTGCCCCCAGTTCCGCCCTATTGTGAAATACTGGACAATCATGAAGAGGAGACTCAAGGCAAAGGGAAGGGTTGTCAAAGACATCAATCAGTTGACGACCTGGCGGAATAAGATAGCTAAAGCGATGGACGAAGAAGGTGTGCGCCGCCTAATGAGCCGTGTTACAGGAAAAATTCGAGAATTCCTTCGAAACCGTGACAAATGATTTTATCCGTATTTTTTCCTAAAAGTATGAAGAAAACGCTACATTTGTATAAAAAAAGTTCTTGAATTCAATAATAAATAACTGAAATACAGGCAATTGTCTTTGTTCCAATTCTATCTGAAGCAAGCTTTAGTGCGGTACGAATGACAGGCAAGATAATTTTATCTCGAAGAATCACACTCTGCCGTAGAATACCCTGACACATTAAAGATTTTGTATGCACCGTATATTCTCTAATGTGCATTTGAACGCTAAAGAATCGACTACTCAAATATATAAAAAAATGTATGCATACACCCATTTTAAACAGTGAAAATCCACCTATCTCATAACAAAAACCTAAGGAATGAGGAATCGACACAAATTTCGAATTGGAGTTTTTGATCTTCATTTCTGGTACTTCCGGAACTAGAAACTGGGACGGTATAGGCGATGAAGATGTGCTTGATCATTAATTAATTTTTTAATTTGAAATTTTAATTACATCCGTTTTTTCATATTCACGTCATCCGGTGATATATCCATTTCATTCGTATTCACGTCATCCGGTGATGTCTCTGACATTACCCACCTGCCTTTTGGCATTCAAAATGCCTTACAATCCACTATACGGGGCCGGGTGTTTGACCAAAATTTACATGTGTTTGAACGATGTTTTAGTAAATTAAGTTTATCTAGTGATCAAAGCTTAACGCAGTTTGTATAGAGCATTAATTCCTATGATATTCTACTCGAACTGTTCCATCCGGTGCTCGGTCTTTGCATCCCGAAAGTATCAAGTTTTCATACAAAGTTCCTGAATTTCATTGGGATCCGACTTCCGGCTCCGCAATAACTATACCGGTATCTAGATTTCGTCTCCGGAAATAGTGGTCAAAACCTGTTGATTAAAATAGGTTTTTTTTTCAATACGTAGGTTGTTACTTATGTATTTAGCCTTGGCAACATTAAATAGTTTTGTCGTTTACAGAATAAAGTTTGACATTTTTAACCATTACCATCTTTAGAATATTGTTAACAGTGAGTTGAAAATTTTACTTCAGCAAAAAAAATGGAGTTGAATCGTGAACATTTTCGTGCAATGATTTATTACGATTTTCGTCGTGGATTATCAAGACAAAAGTGCTTAAATCAACTTAGTTCGACTTTTGGCAGTGTAGCACCATCCTATGCGACTGTAAAAAACTGGTATAACGAATTCAATCGTGGTCGCAGTTCGCTTGCCGATGAATACAAAACAGGTCGTCCAAAATCAGTTGTTTTGTCCGAAAACATCGATGCTGTGAAAAATCTGATAATGAAAGATCGCCATGTAACGTACCGTAAAATGGAGACAGCCTTGGGCATTAGTAGGAAAAGCTTATATGTTATTTTGCATGAACATTGTTCCCTTCCGTGAAGAACTGCGTGGGAAACGATTAAATACTCCTTAAGAAGCTGTTGAAGCGTTCAAAAACAATATTTTGGGGTACCTCAAGAAATGTTAAAAAATGTGAAAATTGGTTCAAGCGTATGCCAAAGTGGATTGATCATCTAGGGGAATATTTTGAAAAACGATAAAACCATTTCCGATCATTTTTAGGATAAATACATAAGTCCGTTTTTTGTGGGGTCAAAAATGCATTTATTTCAAAATAGAAAGAATTTAAAGATTATTTAAAGTATCGTCCATCCCACTTTTCAGGCAGTTTTCGAATTCCATCTCAAAAAAATCTCTCGTTTTTTAGGCGATCCGGAACAAATTTAAAAAAATGTTCAACGTTTTTTTGCAGCGAAAATTTTTTCAACGTTTTTTTTGCAACTGTTGGAAATTTCTTAAATTTTCGCTAAATAAATTCAAAATCGGATTTTTATTACAGTAAGGTTTGGAGTATGGTTTGTCACTTAAAACCAGTGTTGGTGATTGCCGAAAATTTCACAGAAGCTGCTATATTGCTATCTATATTGTATACAACATTTTCAATCCGGTAGAAGATGCTACAAGAACTCGAGTCTCTCAATGCATGAACCGCGAGAGAATTTTTCTACATTCCTTCGCTCCACTTCATACTCTGAGTATTTCACGACCATTAAAAAAAATACAGTCTGATAATGATCGTTGCTGTGTGGAATTTCCCAAGAGAGAATCGCAAGTTGACAATTATCGCAGAAAATCGAGTCGATGATTCAACTTGATGATTCTCATACTAGGTTGCAATATTTCAAAACCCTTCTGTGGAGCATTCACATACATTTTCATAGACACAACTTATACAAAGATTATATGCATATAGTTAGAATAAGCGGCAATAGTGAAATGATTCTATCGCAATTATCAACTGCCTGTATAGAATCGGATCGCGAAACGAGAATAAGCGACCGTTTGTTGCTTCAGAGAAGATCCCCATAGCAGCGTGCTAACCTATGATTCTCAGAAATGTCATCGAGAGAAATTCGCTCTCGCACTGGTGTCGATTCTATGTTAAATGAGCCATGCCGGGTTTTTGTTGTTGCGATGATTTCCAACTCTTTTTGATGGCACTGATTCAATCGTGGAAGAGTTGCGAGCGAGCGTTCTTTGATACGATAAAAGCCATCCTTGCTTAAAACTACTCTTCATTATAAGCTGAGTAACTATCGTCAAGACATCAAAGAACTCTGATCAACCGTTATAGCATAACTAACTGAATGACCCGGCGTTGCTCGGAAATGTTCCGAGAAGAAAAGGCCGAACAAAATTCCCGAAGCTGTGCTACTTAGTGTAATACTCTGAGCAGTTTTATGTTGCTATTCAATCAATTTTACCTTACACTTCCAATGTTTGGGGCACTTGCTACACTACCATTCCCTTAAAAGTAACCCTATAATCTCCTTTGATGTAAAAGTAGTATCTGTATTTGTCAAGATGTATCGTTTCTTGTAGAATAAATTTTATATTGAACTCCCCTTTTATTAGTGAACTTACTACAGCTCTCCTCCATGATAACCCTTATGACCACCTCTTAGTAGTGTACGAAGTATCTGTGCTCTTCAAAAAATATCGATTAATTAATTAAAATTAACAATAGTAGTACTACGTAATTCAAATTAACGATAGCAATACTATGTAGCACAATTTTGACATTCTTGCCCCTCTCTTATTTTATAAAAAAATCAAGATGAAAATTGATTTTCAAGATCCCCTTCTCCTAGTCTGAATCCGCCCCCCTATCTTGTTTGACGACGAATAAGAAAATGTTACAATAAACCTTTGTCATGAATATCTAAGTTTGTCGTGACCACCTCTGAATAGTAAAAAGTACCTGTACCAAGTTTGGCGATAATTTACTGAGTTGTTATGGAACTTTGCTCCGCCCCCACACTCTCCCCACCTTAAAATCCAACCTAGTTAGGTTTGGCGAGTTTGAGTTGTTTTGGAGTTACGTTCGATTATATTAACAATTTGAACTTTGCTCCTCCCTTGGATAAAACCCTTACTTTATCCACCCCCTCCAACTCCCTTTTTAAAAATGCTCTTAGGATCATCTGAAGCGCTAATAATATCTCTACTCAGCTAGAAGTATCATTTTATTGCAAGTTCTAACGGGTGATTTTTTAAGAGCTTGAGAACTTTTTTAAACAATAAAACGCATAAAATTTGCAAAATCTCATCGGTTCTTTATTTTAAACGTTAGATTGGTACATGACATTTACTTTTTGAAGATAATTTCATTTAAATGTTGACCGCGGCTGCGTCTTAGGTGGTCCATTCGGAAAATCCGCTTTTTTATCGACAAATTTTGTTCAGCGATGAGGCTCATTTCTGGTTGAATGGCTACGTAAATAAGCAAAATTGCCGCATTTGGAGTGAAGAGCAACCAGAAGCCGTTCAAGAACTGCCCATGCATCCCGAAAAATGCACTGTTTGGTGTGGTTTGTGGTTTGTTGGAATCATTGGACCGTATTTTTTCAAAGATGCTGTTGGACGCAACGTTACAGTGAATGGCGATCGCTATCGTTCGATGCTAACAAACTTTTTGTTGCCAAAAATGGAAGAACTGAACTTGGTTGACATGTGGTTTCAACAAGATGGCGCTACATGCCACACAGCTCGCGATTCTATGGCCATTTTGAGGGAAAACTTCGGAGAACAATTCATCTCAAGAAATGGACCGGTAAGTTGGCCACCAAGATCATGCGATTTGACGCCTTTAGACTATTTTTTGTGGGGCTACGTCAAGTCTAAAGTCTACAGAAATAAGCCAGTAACTATTCCAGCTTTGGAGGACAACATTTCCGAAGAAATTCGGGCTATTCCGGCCGAAATGCTCGAAAAAGTTGCCCAAAATTGGACTTTCCGAATGGACCACCTAAGACGCAGCCGCGGTCAACATTTAAATGAAATTATCTTCAAAAAGTAAATGTCATGTACCAATCTAACGTTTAAAATAAAGAACCGATGAGATTTTGCAAATTTTATGCGTTTTATTGTTTAAAAAAGTTCTCAAGCTCTTAAAAAATCACCCTTTATAAACTTCACATTAAACTTCCTTTTTTAGAGGCACTCGTTATATCCACCCCCCACAAATATCCATAAAACCATATTTCGACATGGCATCCTGAAGTTAAGAACGCTTGCTACACACTCTCTCCCCTAAGAATGTCCTAATGATCATCTCTGAACAGCAAGAAGTACATATGCCAAGTTTGATTGCAATACGTTCAGTAGTTTTGGAGTTATGCCGTTAAAAACATTACATCCCCCTTTTTAAAGGTCCAACCCCCACATAATCATACCTACGGAATGCAAAATGTTTCTATGGTTTTCAAAAAGTATCTATTTTCGTCAAATTAGATACATTTTTTCATGACCCCCCCTGTTAAGAACACTTGCTACGCTCCCTCCCCCACAAAAATACCCTTATGACCATCTCTTAAGAGCAATAAGTATCTGTACCAAGTTTGATAGCAATCCGTTGATTAGTTCCGGAGTTATTACATTACAAACATTACACCCCCCCTTTTTAAAGACACTTGCTACATCCACCACCCATATAATCATATCTAATATATGCAAACTGTTTCTATGGTCTAAAAAGGTATCAATTCTCGTCAAATTAGACACATTTTTCCATGAAACCCCCTGTTAAGGACACTTACTACGCTCCCTCCCCCATTAAAATACCCTTATGATCTTCTCAGAAGAGCAAGAAGTATTTGTGCCAATTTTGGTGGCAATCCGTTCAATAGTTTCGGAATTGTGCCGTTACAAACATTACACCCCCCTTTTGAAAGCCACTTGCTACATCCACCCCCCGTAAAGTCATACCTAATGTATGCAAAATGTTTCTACGGTCTTCAAAACGTATCGATTATCGTCAAGTAATATGATTTTTTTCATGGCCCCCTCCTGTTAATTACACTTGCTACGCTCCCTTCCCTATAGAAACGCTCCCTAAACCATTTCTGAAATGCGAGTAGTACCTGTGCCAAGTTTGGTGGCAATCTGTTCAGTAGTTCCGAAGTTATGGCGTTACAAACATACAAACTTACATCCATTTTTATATATATAGATAAAGATAATAGAAAGGAGAATCATATTTTCAGAGATGCCAGGTGAAAATGTGAAATATCTGCAGACAGGTCTTCAAAAGTCTCGGTTAATTTTTCAAACGGGCGTATACGCAAGTGACAGTTTCTCTTTGTTTACTTTCTCTTTTATGAATTACCAAGCGCTTTCCACGTTTATCACTTAACTCTCGAAACTTTCGACTTTCAAACAGAATAGTGATATCAAAGAAAATCTTTTTAATCACATCACAATAATCGAAAATGAGAGTGATTAAAAAGAGACTGTCACTTGCTTATACGCCCTATTGAAAAATTAATCGAGAAGTCTGTAAATGTGAAAAAAATATCTGCAGTCATCAAACATGCCTTACTGGCAGCAACTTCTCTATTGGCATATTGTCGCAAAACTGAAATGTAGAGGCGCTGCTTGTTTCGAGATGATACTTTCAGGAAGTAGGAAAATTTCTAATTACTCCATCTTTTCATTTTCATTCATCTTCATTCGAAAAATCACAGTAGAAGTTGAAGAAAAAGTTTTTGACGTGAATACGACTTACTTTACTATGAGGTGCCTTTTCAAAATGTACCCTCTGAGAGAGTGATAAGTTTTTGATCGTGAATATCTCTTGTTGTATCTAACGAATCAACATAATTTTTGCTACATGCCATCGAAAATATGATCGCAATTTTATGATAAAATTTTCAGTTGTGTGACAAATCTCAAACAATGCAAAATTAAACTTTTCTGAAATGTTTGGTATAAACGAGTATCAAAGAGGATAATTCAAAAGGCGCGATTGCCTTTCTCGTATTTTTAAGCTCATAGCTCAGTGATCTGTGAAAGGATTTATATAATCTAACTACCAATAGAATCGAAAATTTTCTACTTGAACGTGTATTGCAACAACATTGAAGATTTTCAATAGTACACTATTGAAAAACCTGTCTCATTTGACCCATGTCAACACCAGCCAATCACCACGCGTTCTGAGGAAGAGAACAAAATATCTGCTGCTGTACAACAAATCGTTCGAGAAAAATGTTCCGAAAAGTGGTGAATATCGTAGTGAGTTCCTCAATTTGGTCCTTCTGAATGCTAGAAACGAATCCCTACAGCATATTAATAGTTTCTTTCAATAAATTATGCAAATCCGAAATGAAATAATCGACTTTCAAATTCTGTATGCGGCTATTTTTATAGCCGTTAGGACCGCCGATTAGAGAAAAAGCAACAAACGAAATCAGGTAAAACCAAGCCTCTCAACAAAAATTGGATCAGTTTGGATTCTATCGCCACTGCGAGCAGATGTATTTTGTGTCGTTTGCAAAGCTAGTTTTGCCTCCGACAAGAGCGATTACGTCACAGCTACCAGTCATTTGCATTGGTGAAAAAGCAACGGTGGAGAGCATTACACAAAATCAGCCGTTCTAATGGCTCTAAAAGTTTTCTAAAGAACTATTAGGATTTCTTGCTCGCAAATAGAAAGGAAATATCCTCAGTTTAGTGCAAATCTAGAACTGTTTGATTTGATTTTTGCACTTTTCGCTGTGTGAAATTCACAGTAATCTAGATCAAGTGAAGAATTCTTTGTTTTTGCGAAAAATGTGGAAAAGGGGAATGCTTGCATAATTTATACAATTGATCAACTAATTGATATTCGGAAGTGTTTAGGAACATGTCAGTTGTTTTCGTATTCACGACATCCAGTTATGTCTCTGACATTACCTACCCCCCTTTTACTCTGAGGTGGTAATGTTGATTTTAGTTCATTGTGGGAAATCTACCGTTTATTCAGAATAGAACATTAAAATTTGGTTTGATACCATTTTTCAAATGCCTGGAAATAACAAATAAAGTATCCAAAATAAATAGTACTCGATCGCTATACATTCTAGTACTCGAGAAATCAACATTACACTGGTTTCTGTTTAGAAAAATGTTGATCCGAAAAAACCTAACCTTACCCAATTTCACACATTTCTGAAGATTTTCCATATTTAATCGTAGTTTACACTAAAAACAGTAGTAATAATCACTTTGAAATCGATTTTCTTCTACTCCGAGTGTACTTTTATTGCTGATATCTATTTGTACTATTGAATAAACGATAAAAATGTTTGCAAATCACTACTGCCGATATGAAAATTTTCGAAAGAATCCTCCTTTTCTTGGTTCCATTTTTCATTGGCAGGTGTCGCTACTGATTTGGCGAGCAAAAAAAAGGGTCACGGCAATTTCAAAAGTCTGTAAATTTAGACAAAAGTCAGCGAAAAACTCGATTTTCAAAAGTCTGCAAGGGGAACGGGTATAGCGTGATGGGTAAGTCGATGCCTTTCACGCAGCACACCTGGGTTCGATTCCCAACCCCACACATAGGATCAGAAAGTTTTTCTGGCCCGAAGAGGTGAATGACCTTAAGGTTGAAGCCTCTATAATCGAAACAAAAAAAAAGTCTGCAAAAGCATGCACAACAAAAAATGTCTGCAGCAATATACCCGAAATCTGCAGATTTACAGACAAATCTGCAGATCTGGCATCTCTGCATATTACCACCACTAGCAGCAGTGATGCTAGATATACAGGGTGATTTTTTAAGAGCTTGAGAACTTTTTTAAACAATAAAACGCATAAAATTTGCAAAATCTCATCGGTTCTTTATTTTAAACGTTAGATTGGTACATGACATTTACTTTTTGAAGATAATTTCATTTAAATGTTGACCGCGGCTGCGTCTTAGGTGGTCCATTCGGAAAGTCCAATTTTGGGCAACTTTTTCGAGCATTTCGGCCGGAATAGCCCGAATTTCTTCGGAAATGTTGTCTTCCAAAGCTGGAATAGTTACTGGCTTATTTCTGTAGACTTTAGACTTGACGTAGCCCCACAAAAAATAGTCTAAAGGCGTCAAATCGCATGATCTTGGTGGCCAACTTACCGGTCCATTTCTTGAGATGAATTGTTCTCCGAAGTTTTCCCTCAAAATGGCCATAGAATCGCGAGCTGTGTGGCATGTAGCGCCATCTTGTTGAAACCACATGTCAACCAAGTTCAGTTCTTCCATTTTTGGCAACAAAAAGTTTGTTAGCATCGAACGATAGCGATCGCCATTCACTGTAACGTTGCGTCCAACAGCATCTTTGAAAAAATACGGTCCAATGATTCCACCAGCGTACAAACCACACCAAACAGTGCATTTTTCGGGATGCATGGGCAGTTCTTGAACGGCTTCTGGTTGCTCTTCACTCCAAATGCGGCAATTTTGCTTATTTACGTAGCCATTCAACCAGAAATGAGCCTCATCGCTGAACAAAATTTGTCGATAAAAAAGCGGACTTTCCGAATGGACCACCTAAGACGCAGCCGCGGTCAACATTTAAATGAAATTATCTTCAAAAAGTAAATGTCATGTACCAATCTAACGTTTAAAATAAAGAACCGATGAGATTTTGCAAATTTTATGCGTTTTATTGTTTAAAAAAGTTCTCAAGCTCTTAAAAAATCACCCTGTATTAACACTCCAAATACCAAGCCTCAGAAAAAGTTGGAACGGTAACTTTGAGCTGTCATAGCTCGGTTGGTTTTCAACGAATCTCAATAAATTCTACACCATCGAATTTTGTGAAGATCGTAGATTGATTCAAAAACTTTGTAGGAGATGATTGGTAAAGAAAAACCAATGAAAATTTGATTTTCCCGTTCCAGGTTTCTTCACGCGCCCAATATGCCCTATCTGCTTTCCTATTTTCTTTTCTTTGGCATAAACGTCGCATTGAAAATATTGAATACCTCAACTTTACCGAGTTATAACTTTGTTGTTAGCCAACCGATCTTCAAAATTTGTTCACCATTGGAAAGGTACAGAAATAAATTGCACTGAAAAAAACGAAAAATAGGGTTGTCTACCCAAAGTTATAATGAAAACTGTAGATAGATGACCTAAGAAAAGGTGAGACTTTTTACAATGATCGTAAATATCTTGAAATTCAAAGCGATGACTTATAAATTCGATTGCTAGTGATACCAGCTACAATTTTCGCTCAACTACCATTCCTGCACAATCAAAAGAAAACATTAAAATATCTATGAATTTATAAATATATATGAATTTATCTTTTTTTTTTCACATGTTTGTATATAACTCAAAAATTAAAGCGATGACTTGTACATTTTTTTTATTCAAAATATTAGAATCATTATACCAGAAACAATGTATTGATGATCAAAATTATATATCCGTTCGAAGAATCTCAAGAAATTTGGTACAAATACAGAGAATTTCTATTATTGGGAAAATTTCGCCAAACAAAATCAAATCAAAAATTAAAATTTTATAACATATGTTTTTTTTTATTATTTTAGTTGGAAATTTATTATGAACAAAATTTACAAAAAAAAACTGAAACTTGGATTTCACTGAAAATTTTTAAAATTTTAGTAAATAACTTCAAACTCTAAAAATAGTTATATTTTTGTATTGGATAAAAGATCTAACCAATTTTTATGCACAACCCAAACGCAATTGAAAACTACTTAAAATCTGATTTTGTTTTAGGTTTGCCGTAGAATCTCAAAAAATAGGTAAAAGATCGGAAATTTTAAAATTTCCGAGTTATATTGCATTGCACAGTGGTCCGGATCCACAATTTAGAGGGACAAAGACATTTGTGGCTTAACCTTATACTTTAGAACTATGATGTCTTCAAAACAAATGCTCAGTGTAGATAAGCCATATGTCGATGTAAATGGTATTAGGGTGGCTCTTATTATTATGATTAGTTCAACAACTTCAGAAGGAAGGCAACTTTTTGGTAGAACGTTTCCCAAAAAAGTTAGAACAAAAAAGTGATTTTTCAGAAGCCAACTTACTTTTACTCGGGAAAATTGATGTAACTCGATCAAATGAAGAGCTAGAGAGCTGCTTTTTTTCAACAAAGTTGCTCAAAATCAAATTCCCTACAACTTTATTGTACAACAAAATCATTTTTGAGTTCAATAAAGAAAGTTAGATTTCAGATTTCAATCTAAATGAGGACCACCCTAGTAACTTTTTTCATCGAAAGGGGCCCCATTTGATTACAAACAACTATTGTGAAGACACCAACTACTATTATTTAATAGTGAAAATATTTTCGTCACGCTAATTTCTTGTTTCGGACCATAGTGCACTGGTTTGGTACTGCATGGCGTTATGTTTCGAGATAATACCTAGATTCCCAGCGAGCAGGATTATGTTTCACGCAAGGTTTTTACCAACAAACAAGCCGGTTTCATTTCTTTTGTGCTCATTAAGTTATCTTAAGATTTATCGCTCTTTCCAAAATGGGTGTCGCGTTAACTCGCAGTCGATCAAAAACAACAACGTGTTGATGATTCAGATCAATGTTAGGTAATGTTTACAAGTAATAAATCAAATTTTCGTCCGTATATGACAATGGATGAAACATGACTCCATCACTTCACTTTGGAATCAAAGTGATCATCATGTGAGTGGACTGCAGCCGGTGAACCACGCCCGAAGCGTCCAAAAGCCGGGAAAATTTTGGCTTATTATATTATTAAGGTATGTCCAGATTTTGTTGCGAACAAGCCTTTAATTGACATTTATCGAGCCATTTTTGTAAATCCTGGAAAGTAAAGTGGAGAAGCGTTACTCAGCCAGTGCATGTCCCATTGATGAAGGTGATAATAAGACGATACCAGATTTGCTGAATATAGCGGACCTAGACCTAATTGACATTTTTTTGACCATGTTGTAGTTTATTTCTGTCGTAGGGATCCGTTGATTGAAGATTTGTAATAATTCACAATTTAGGTACTCAATCTGGGCTATAAGGTGACGAAGCAAAATTTTCAGTCACTCATTATCGCTATCGAAAAGTTACATCACGAGACCAAGCGAGACGTTCAGTCAAAGCTAAATCATCTCCAAATGGTGGTCCAGATGGCGATGATAGGAGCATTCACGACAACTCCTACTGCTGCTCTAGAGGCACTACTGTGCATTCAACCACTACATGTGTTCCTGAAACAAGAAACATTATCTTGTGCATACCGTCTTCAGGTTACAGGGCTTTGGAACAGTAACCCATTAGATTATGCTACCAGCCACACTCGCTTGTGGTCTCAAATGGTTACGTGGGATGAGTATTTACTCGCTCCTAGTAACCTAACTCTCACATGCAGTTTCAAAACATTCAATGTGAGCTATCCTCTTCGTGAGGAATGGTTGTCTGGTTATTTGGAACGACAAATTGATGAACACATAGTTTGTTATACGGACGGTTCTCTGTCGTGCTGGTGCTGGTGTCTACTGTCGTGAAATGAGGCTAGAGCAGTCTCATTCACTTGGTAGATACTGTACTGTGTTCCAAGCAGCAATCTACACGATTTTGTGTGGCCATTCTGGTATTATTGGAAATGAATGGGCTGATAAGTTGGCTAGAGCTAGTGCAACGAATGATTTCGTTGGTCCTGAACCAGCTTTACCACTTTCAACTAGTTGGATAAAGCACAAGATTCGTTCTTGGGCTGCATCCAAACATGCCAGCAACTGGCGCAGCTGGCAAACTTGCGCTCAAACAAAAGCATTTTTACCAAATTTGAATCTGAAAATGTCAAAGTGTCTACTGCATTTTTCCAAGCATCATTGCAGTATTCTGGTCAGAGCTCTGACTGGACATTGCAAACTCAATTATCACATGGCTACTATTCAACGTGCTGAGTATTATTCTTGTGATTTGTGTGAATAAAATTACGTTACTTTATATCATCTGATATGTGACTGTCCCGCATTGACGCAACTACGTATCTGGGTTTTTGGTTCTCCATACATGATTGAGTCTGTGTATGCGGAGCTAAAATTAAAGGATATTCTATCATTTCTCACTCAATGATGTAAAAAGCTATAGTCAGAGAGGTTCATCGTTCTTCCTGGAGTGAATGAATCCTTTCTGTATTGACCTTAAATAGGTTTTAGCAGATTGTTTGGCATCCTTTATGGGGTGCTGAATTTACTTCTCACTCACTTCACAATTCCCTTCCATGCTCCAGAAAATTACGGCAAGGCACAAATCTCCAAATAACTAGAGGAACGTGCCACTTGAGCCTGTTAGTTTTGATTCTTCAAATAACGAGACCGAGCGTTATCATGATGCAAAATAACGGACTCGTGCCTCGTATTCTCATATTCCTTCAACACGCGCTTCCAACGAGCAAGTGTTGTACGGTACAATGGTTAGATCACTCGAACGCCATTCGTTGTGTACGACACCCATTGACTAGGTCTCTAGTGAATGAAACTTTCTTAAGATACCATCAAATGAAACTGCCTAAAATTGACACAAGAAGCTGAATAAACTAGTTATGAAATCAAATTTACAACAATTTAGCAACAATGAACAGTAACGAAAATAATGAAAGCGGCGACTGCTAGATCGAAAAAGTAGTTTTTTTTTTCTTACCAGCTTTGTTGCAAAATTATCATGCAAAGCATGAGTACAATTATGCACGAATAAGCATTGAGAACATGAATAAAAATTCATCATTAAAACAGAGTCTATTATGGTGGAACATTTTGCTCACGAATGATAGCTATAAACGAATAGGAGAAAATACTTCTCCTAGAATTTGTTGGCGGGTATATTAATTAGTGCAGTTCCCGACAACGAGCTGCAAAATGCGACAGAGCATCGGAATATTACCACTTGACTGAAACAGAATTACTACGCCATTATGTACACACCAAGTGGAGTTATTTTTTGAACAACAAAAATGGTACTCGTGAGATGAAGTTGAATGTGTATAAATTATTGCAAAAGCGTTGTGTTTCAATCGTCGGAACGGTTTACCATACAGAAAGTTTCGAATCGAATATTTGTATTAAACTGCAATTACCGCAAATTTTTGAGCACAATACAATGAAAACCATGCGTGCACTTGGAGAAAAAAAGGCACCACAATGAGGAGAAATGAGTTAGTAAAACAAGTACAAACGACGCTTCATCAGGTCATGGTGCAATTTGGCAGACACGCAAGAATGGAAAAACACTTGTGCTGCAACGGAGGGAAATCGGCCATTGAGTTGGTAGCTCAAAAAACGAAGAAAAAAAATAAAAATGGCTGTCGACTATGTCCCTCGTTCGTCCCTGTCTCTTATGGCTTCCCCGGTAGCACAGAAAAAAAACCCAGTGTGTGTAGAGTAATCGGCGAACCGGAAAAAGTGTGCACGCAGCCCTTATTCTTTCTTCTTGATGCCTGTTTCTGCTAAATACACTTCCTTATTTTTGCAACAACCATCCGCAACGTTCTTTGCCTTAGCTTCGTACTGCAGCGATCGAATGTGCAGCGAGAAGAAAACAGAGTCACGGTCCGCCATCATCCCTCACCACCATTTTTCTTTTTTTTTGCGCCACCAGCACAGGACATAAAATATACACATGTGCGAAATGAACGAACCAACGAACCAAGCGAGCGATGGCAATTGCACGAAACTAGGGAGCAACCCCTTCATGGGTGGGTTCTTAGGCCGTTCTACCATTCCCCCATTGCATTGCATTCTTGTACCTTCGGTCGGCCAAAGGAACACACACACCACCACCACCACCATCCCATTTTCTCACATGACCGCCTGCATCATATAGCACCTCATGCTCAAACCCATGGCACCGACCTAACAGACACCCACCCACCCAGCTGCAGCAGCGTGCAATTCTTACACCCCTTTCACACATGGCGATGTGTGCGTGCAGATGCATGTGCATATTTGACGTCCTTAATGGGCTTTCTTTGAATAACATCTCCGTTGCTGCAAACAACCTCTTTTGCACCATGTCCTGGCGCTAGTCGTTACGTAAAAACCGCGTAGCAAACTAACTTTCTCCGTCCTTGTCTGCCGCTGGCACAGCCCGTTGCATACGTGTTAATCGGAGCGTTGCGAATAGGGGCTTTTTCAGTACGGTACACCAACTTACGCATAAAAATGTTTTCATCTCCGTCAAACCATGGCAACACGAATGTCAACGACTGCCTGTGACAGTCCGGGTCTCAAGAGATTTTCATTTTTTTATTTTTTCACTGTGAAAATATATATTTTATTTTTTATTTTTTGTATTCTGCTGTCAGATGCAAATAGTTGAGATTAGTTGGTGGAGTTTTTCATATAAATTAGAGAACACTCTCGCTGGCTCTCCGTATCCAACCACGACAAATGATATGATAGTTCCGGGGCCGATGTCGAGTTTCACCGCGAACTAGCATCAAATGTAAGAACCAGAGCCTTTGGGGACCTGGCTTTCCGGCTGCAACGGAATTCGAGCACTCTCTATCTATTGTATGCAGTATTCATTACCTGAACTGTAGTTTTATGTAGGTCGCCCCATATTATTTGTTCTCGGTCAACACCGGGCCACCTCATTGACATTAAAAATGCAATAATTTTCCTCGGAACATTATCAAAGCAATCCTGCGGTACACGTTGAAATTTATGAGATTTTCTCGACCAGCTTTCTCATACGAAACTGAAATTAGTCTTCATTAATTTTAATCGGTGCACAATTTTAAATATGTCTAATTCTACGAGGCGAGTTGATTAAACTGAAGCTCACATTCAAAATTTGATGATTTCAAGCTTGTAGTGACATACTGCCACAGAAGAAACCGCTTTTGGAGACACTCTTCCAAATAACACCTATTCGTTCAAGTCTAAACGATGAAAAAATATCATTTTTACGAATTTTGTCCAGAATTATCATTGAACAAAATAAATTCAAATGTTTTGCATGATATAAAGCATCATTCGAGCAACATTTTGTGATTTTTTTCGTGGAAAAATATTGAGAAATAAGTCGGTGAAGAGTTATTTTTGAGGACGCTTCTTGAAAATCTTTTTTTTATACCTATTCATTGGAATATGAGTTAAAATTAAATTATTCACATTTAAATTGGGTGTCCAGCCACAAGTGGTGACTTTTCAGGCTTATTATATACATGATTTGGTTATCACCATGAGGACATCATTTGCTCCCGCAATTCTGAGATTTTTGTGTAGGAAAAATTCTAAACCTACTTGTATTGTGTAATGGGGAAAACGAACTTATATACTAACTTACTAACTAATACAGAGAGCGAATCGATTCAATTGAAGATTGCATCGATTTTTGTCGGAACTTGCTTATAATATTATGTGACATTACATATAATGGTTCTATATTTGTGAGTCTGTGTAACTCATTTGTACTAAACCAGGGAGGACGCTTCAAAATCATTTTCAGAATTTTATTCTGAATCCTTTGAAAAGCGTTTTCTTCCTGGTGGAACAACAGCTTGACCAAATTGGTACCGCATAAAGCATGGCTGGTCTGAAAATTTGTTTATAAATTTACAATTTGTTTTTTAGACAGAGCTTAGAATTTATGTTTATAAGAGGATATAATCATTTAATACATTTATTACACTTTGCCTGGATTCCTTCAATGTGATCCTTGAAAGTGAGCTTTTGTCATACGTTAAACCTAAGTATTTAGCTTGATCAGACCATGTCAATTCCAAGCCATTCAATTTGAGAATGTGATTATTGTTTGGTTTAAGAAAAGAAGCTCTTGGCTTATAAGGAAAGATAATTAATTGCGTTTTTTGTTGTATTTGGTTTAATTTTCCATTTTGACAGATAATCACTGAAAATATTTAAACTTCTTTGTAGGCGACTGCAGATCTCTCTTAGATTTCTACCCGTGGCTAACAAACTTGTGTCATCTCTGAATAGCGATTTCTGACAACCAACGGGTAGATTTGGAAGATCAGAAGTGAAAATATTATACAAGATTGAAGCTACGCTCGAACCCTGCGGAACATCTGCTCGTACGGGTAGCAAGTCAGATTTACAATTCTGATAGCTAACCTGAAGAGTACGATCAGTTAAATAATTTTGAATCATTTTGATCAAATAAATAGGAAACTGGAAGTCAGACATTTTTGCTATTAAACCTTTGTGCCAAACACTGTCGAATGCTTTTTCTATGTCTAGAAGAGCAACTCCAGTGGATAACCCAGAAGATTTATTTGCTTTTATCATGTTCGTTACTCTGACAAGTTGATGAGTAGTTGAATGTTCATGACGAAATCCAAACTGCTCTGGTAGAAAAATTGAATTCTCATTTATATGAGACATCATTCTCAACAAGATATTTTTTTCAAAAAGTTTACTGATAGCAGAAAGTAAGGTAATTGGTCGATAACTTGTTGTTTCTGCTGGGTTTTGTCATGTTTGAGGATAGGAATTATTTGAGCGTTTTTTTTATCTTTTTGGGAAGTAAGCTAAAGAAAAACACTTATTGAAAATTTTAACCAAGAGTCTCAAGGCAACATCGGGAAGATTTTTAATAAGAATATTAAAAATTCCATTATTACCACGAGCCTTCATGTTTTTAAATTTCCTAATAATTGATTTAATTTCATCAAAATTCGTCTCAATAATGTCATCGTGTGATAACACTTAGGTTGAAATATGATCGTATTTCAGTGAGACTTCATTTTCAATAGGACTCACAACTTTCAAATTAAAATTGTGGACACTCTCGAACTGCTAAGCAAATTTTGAGCTTTTTCGCCATTTGTAAGAAGTATTTAATTTCCTTCCTTGAGAGCAGGAATTGGTTTCTGAGGTTTCTTAAGAACCTTAGAAAGTTTCCAGAAAGGTTTAGAATATGGTTTAATTTGTTCAACTTCTTTAGCGAAATTTTCATTTCGCAAAAGAGTAAATCTATGTTTAATTTCTTTTTGTAAATCCTTAACTATGTTTTTCATAGCAGGATCACGAGAACGTTGATATTGTCGTCGACGAACTTTCTTCAACCGAATGAGTAGTTGAAGATTGTCATCGATGATAGGAGAATTTAATTTAGTTTGAGCTTTGGGAACTGAAAGATTTCTAGCTTAGATAATGTAGTGATTCAAATTATCAATTGCTGTGTCGATGCCCGCAGAATTTTCTAAAATAGTTTCATGATCCACATGATTTTAAATGTGAGATCTGTAATCTAACCAATTAGCTCTATGATAGTTGAATATAGAACTAATTAGATTAATTATAGCTTCGTTGGAAAGTCTGAATGTTACAGGAAGATGATCTGAGTCAAAGTCAGCAAGTGTAATCGGTTTACTGCAAATGTGACTTTGATCCGTTAGAACCAGATCAATTGTAGACGACTTTTTCACAGAAGAGAAACAAGTCGGATTACTGGGATGAAGAACTGTGAAGTAACCAGCTGAGAGTTGATTATGAAGTATTTTTCCGTTGCGGTTATTTTGCCTACAATTCCACTGGACATGCTTAGCATTTAAGTCCCCTATTACGAAAAATTTCGGTCGATATCTTGTGAGTTTTTGCAAATCGCCTTTAAAGAAATTTAATTGTTCGCCGGTGCATTGGAATGGCAAATATGCTCCAGCAATGAAATAAATTCCATGAATGGTTTCAACTTCGATTCCTAAGCTCTCAATAACTTTAGTATTGAAAGAAGGTAAAATTCGATGTTTAATTTGCCGTTGGACAAAAATGGCAACTCCACCAACCATTCCAGTAAACCTGTCAAATCGATGAACCACATAATGTGGATTACTTTTCAATTTGACGTTTGGTTTGAGAAATGTTTCGGTCACAATGGCAATATGAATTTTGTGAACTTTGAGAAAATTATAAAATTCATCTTTACTCGATTTTAAATATCGAGCATTCCAATTTAAAATATTCAAATAATTATTTAACATCACTGTTAAATTTTCAATTCATTATAATATTATTTGCAAATTGCATCCGATTTGAAATGCTTCAAAAAGTGATGAAGTCGAATTTATTCGGATGATCATTTGAAAAAGTTGATCTTGTAGGTAGATCATTTTACTTTCAGTTATATCGCCTAAATCAACTTCAATTAAAGAAGCGAATGGCATTGAAAGAATATTTGTAGGTAGACTGCCATTAGTAGAAGATGATTTGGCCGATCTACCTGTTAATAAATTATTTTCGTAAGAAGATGAACTGCAAGGCGGTCCTATGTTTTGATTATTTACATTAGAAGAATTAAGTGGAAGATTTCTACCTGTTATACTAGCATAACTGACATTAGAAGAAGATGATGACGAAATCGATCTACCTGTTTGTTTTCAATTCGAAGAAATAAGTGCCGTTTTTTTTTTTTTATTTTGAGGTATGTTCTGTAAATTTAAGGTCGTTGATTTGACTTGTTGTCTAACCGAACGAGCGTTTAAAAATTTTTCCCTGACAGGACATTTCAAATAATTGGATTTATGATTTCCATCGCAATTTGAACATGAAAATTTATCAGTGGTTCAATTCTTTGGGCAAACGTCTTTCGAATGCGATTTACCACAATTCAAACACCGTATATCCATATGACAATTTTTGGTTCCATGGCCGAAGCCTTGGCAACGACGACATTGCGTTAAGTTTGCAATACGATTATGCCGTTTATAATGTTCCCAATGAATTTCAATGTGGGAAACGAAACGTACTTTTTCTAAAGTTTTCAAATTGTTTACGTCACTTCGATTGACGTGTATTAGGTAAAGTTCATGGGAAATTCCAGAGCGTGGTTTAGAAGTACCATTCACTTATTAGAATTACTTGGGAAGTGGCAAAACCGAGCAATTCGTTTAGTTCATTTTTAATTTCATCAGTACTTTGATCATTTGATAAGCCTCTCAAGACAGCCTTGAAGGGTCTGTCTGATTTCATATCATATGAATAAAATTTATGAATTTTCTCGGACAAATATCGGATAAGACGTTCATAATCTTCCAATCCATCAACTAAGGCTCGATATTCTCCTCTTCGTTCGACTTGAAATGAGACTTTTACTTCCGGCAGAAAAGTAGAAAGCTCAGCACGGAATGCTTTGAAGTCGGAAATCATCACCGTCACTGGTGGCATAGATTGATGTTTCTTCCCAAAACGACAAGCGTCCATTTTGGGAATTTTTGAAGAATTTTCTTCTATGTCGCTACAATCGGATTCAGAAAGAATCTCGTAAATATTGTTAGACGGCATAGAATCAACGGAAGGGAAATCCGTCCGTTGTCTTTTATTTTTACATTCAGATTCTATAAGATCGTGAATGTTATTAGAAAAATGTTGAATAACGGATTGTGATCTATTCTTTATTGAATTATTTTTAGCCTTAGGCTTGTATCCTTTCCGGTTGGACGCAGGCATTTTTGAAATGAATGAAATTTTAAATTAAAATAACTAGGCTAAATTAGTCTTCGATTAGACTCTTAGTTTGGAAAAGTCTTGATAAAGACTGATTTTGTGGTAGTCTTAATAAAGACTGATTAGTTCGAAGAATAGTTCTTTGAATAGCTAACCTTAAAAAGGCTGATTAATTTCTTAGTCACTCTATTATCACTCGTTGTATAGCCTTGAGAAAGGCTGACTAATTGTTAGTCTTTAAAAAGACTGTTAGTGATTCAGGTAGCCTTGAAAAAGACTGAAGCTTTGAATCAATGAAACTCTTGGTAGCCAGAAAAAATTTCCAGGAGTAAAGCTATACGCGAGCGGTGCGAACGACTGTTCAACACCGACTAATGTCTTGAAAATCATGATTTGCGGTGTCCACTGTATCTCAGCGCAGACCAATCAGAAGTGGACAAATGAACGCAGCATAGTTAGAGATGAAGATTTTCTAGTCCCCAACGTTTCTGTTTGATTTTTATTTTCCAATATTTAAATTTTTGGTGGCGGTTCAAAGTGAAAACTACGATTTTTCACGAAAAAAATCCACCATTTTATAGCTGTTAAACCTCGCCAAAGTAACAAACAACGAAAAGGAATACGTTGGGGTCTGGTTTCTGCCTTTATCATATAGAAAGGCTATGCAATCACTGTGAAAACTGACTTTTTAACCGAGGCCCGGAGGGCCAAATGTCATATACCATTCGACTCAGTTCGACGAACTAAGCAAATGTCTGTGTGTGTGTGTATGTAGCAAAACTATACACTTACTTTTCTCGGAGATAGCTGAACCGATTTTCACAAACTAAGCTGCAAATAAAAGGACTAACAATCCCATAGCCTGCTATTTTATTTTATTCGGATCCGACTTCCGGTTCCGGAGATATAGGATGATATGTACCGAAAAAACGGAATAAATATGCACTCACTTTTTTCAGAGATGGCTTACCCGATTTTCACAAACTTAGATTCAAATAAAAGGACTAACAATCCCATAGCCTGCTACTGAATTTTGTTTGGATCCGACTTCCGGTTCCGGAGTTACATGGTAATATGGGCACTACTGGTCCCCCCTTTTGCTGTTCCGGAAGCAGCGGAAGTGGTGAAGAAAAACTCCAAAAATAGAACTCGCATCGTTTTCCCTGCGATGCTTGAACCGATTTTCACATATCTTGATTTGAATTAAAGCTCATATTATTTTTAAAAATACTATGAAATTTCATCCGGATCCGACTTCCGGTTCCGCAGTTACAGGGCGATGAGTGTCAAAGTTTTCAAATCGCCATATAGAAAGACAATATGTACATCACCGAAAGAAGAAGAAAACAGAAAACAAACGATGCGTGCTTTGTTCTAAGGAGTGTATCGAAAATAAGCTATCCACATACATTTGTGTCGTGCGGATGTATTTGTGATAGCTTTTTATGCTCAGATCACAGCATGTTGTGCGTTTGGCTGTCAGCTTTCGTTTGTTCACTTGTTTGTGTGGTTGAAACTCTGC
This sequence comes from Malaya genurostris, assembly GCF_030247185.1. Taxonomy (NCBI): domain Eukaryota; kingdom Metazoa; phylum Arthropoda; class Insecta; order Diptera; family Culicidae; genus Malaya; species Malaya genurostris. The sequence goes on along the minus strand of NC_080571.1, from coordinate 335,917,932 downwards.
GTTTTCAAAATGTCGCGTATTGAAAAGGAAGTTAAAATTAAGGTCCTGGACACATGGCTAAGTGAGAAGGGTATTACTATGCGAAAATTGGCGAAGCGTTTGCAATTCATCATGCCAGTGTTAAACCATCATTAATAAGTTTGAGGAACACTATTCTTTGGAGGAGCTACCAGGAAGAGCCAGAAAACCCGGTTCTTTCAACCCGAAACCCAGAAACTGGTATCTTTAATCATGAAGAACAAATCAATGTCAATTCGTGATTTGGCCAAAAATGCAGGAACGAGTGTCGGAATGATACAGCGTACCAAGAGGCGAAATCACCTGAAGACCTACAAGAAGCAGAAAATCTCGAAACAAAGTGTAGAACAGAAGAAGCGTGGCCCGGAAATTGTCTTCGCGTCTTTTGCAGTGTCCGGATGCATGCGTTTTGATGGACGATGAGACTTATGTGAAGAAGGACTCAAAAATCCTTCTAGGTCCACAATACTTTACTGTGGTCGTTGGGGAGGATGTGAACGATGCGGACAGGTCAATTCAGGTGGAGAAATTCGGTCAAAAGGTACTGGTATGGCAAACAATATGTTCATGTGGTTTGAAGTCAACCATTTTTTACACAACCGGAACTATAAATGCAGAAATCTATCGATCTGAGTGTCGTCAGAAGAGATTGCTGCCTTTATATAAGAAGCATAGTACACCTCCACTGTTTTGGCCGGATTTAGCGTCGACTCTCTATGTCAAAACCACTCTCAATTGGCTTGCGGCAAAGGGTATAAATTTCGTTGAGAAAAATATCAATCCACCAAATTGCCCTCCGCTTCGACTCATCGAACTTTAGTGGGCAATCGTGAAGAGGGTCTTCAACTGGTAAGGCATCTGGGAACATGCGGGAGCTCAAAAAAATTTGGGCTCAAGCGTCCAAAAAATGCGATGCAACACTTGTCCGGAACTTGATGAAGAGCGTTCGATCAAAAGTTCGAAAATTCGTGAAGGAATAGCTTTAAATTTCATCCCGTTTTCATTATGCTCAAGTTTAACCTCGTACAATAAAGAATCAATTTTTAGTTTGAATAACTTATCGCTTTTTATCATAATTTAAAAGAAAAATTTGTGGATAGCTTATTTTCGTAAAAAAAAGACGGTAAAAGACGGTGCTTCGGTCGATAAAAGTTTTAGCTATTCTATGATAAGTGAGATTGAAAGAATAAACGAATGTCATTGAATTCAAATTTACTTGAAAAAATATGCAATTTTCACATCCAATAGTGCAGTAATACCGTGCCGGTGGTTTAATGATTTCAATAATAATAATAATAAAAGTAATAATCCTACTACATGTTGCTGATTCATGCTGTTTAGCTTGAGCTACATATGCAGAAGTGACAGAAACGCTGGTTCGCTTCGTTTGATAGATTTTGTCTAATTGGTTTAATCGAAATAAAGCATGAAAGTAGAAAGTTTAGGTTTAACTAGGTTCAAAACTGTTCCAATTTGTAGGTCATATTTGTTGCTCGCGAACAAACCAACTTCGGCTATTTAGGTCATCTGAATCCGGTTTTGAAAGAATTAGAAATGGTGATTAAAAACTGCAAAAGGGTCTCACTCACTTTCCTTCAATATGGCCACACCGATTTTCACACTTAACTTATAGGTTCCAAGAAAAAGTCTTACAGTTTCATACGGAATTCCTAAATTTGTTGTAGATACTACTTCCGGTTCCGGAACTACAGGATAAACAGGATTTGTAGAGTTCGTTAGATTAAGTCCGAACAAACTTTTCTATTTCTATTCAATGAACAGTTGTTTTTGCGAATTCCACAGTAATATTTATGATGTTATGAGTATGGATTAAAACAAGTGTGCGCAAAATTTGAAAAAAAAAGGTGTATTAGTTTTTGAATGACGATGGACAGGGACTTTCAAAACCTGCTTTCGAGAAAAACGAGATTAAAGTTTTTTGTCTATTGAATCAATGAAAACAATTAATTACTCCAGGAAGCCCGTAAGGTCTAACATTTTCAAAAAAATCTTAGTTTTTCTTTTATAATTTATTGTAATGAAACATTTCAAAAATGTTTTGTCAAGTTTTGAAGTCAATCGAAATAGACATCTTGGGCCTGTGCGCCGAGCTATTGCTTCTTCGTAGAATGAGATAGCCGTAGATAAAGGTCCATAACATCCAGAGTTTCGTTCCAATAGGCTTGAAAACTTCAGAGAAAGTTCTAGAAATGCTTTGCTATAAGAAAATAATAAATGATTTTGCAAAAGTGCTAGACCCTACCCGCCCCTTAAGGCATTCGCGGGTACGTAGGGTGTATTTCGCATTCCGTAAGTACAAATCGCTTGCGAAATTAAAAACTTCTTAGCCAACTTCGGTTCTCGGGAACATCACACTTATTTTTGGCAGTCACAAACAGGTACATTTATTTATTTTATCAAGCCAATGTAGACTACATATAGATGGTTTACAGTGGTCACTTACATACTACGCATTATTTCTACGACAAAGCTGAGCTTTTATTTGATTTTTTGACATAGTAAGGTCAAGAGTTCTACCGAAATCAAAAACAAATATATAATTATTTAGAAGGTCTCAGACATGTGTTACAGAAATAACAAGATAGTAAACGTAAAGGGATGTAATATAATAACAGTTCCAGTGGAAAAGTTTAAAGTGTCTATTAAAAACACCCTCATCGAGAATTAAGTACATCAGCAATCTTCAGTAACATTATTTTTTTATCTTTGGGCCCCTCCCGAAACGAAATCCTGGGTGCGGGCCTGGTCGAGGTGCATTTAGGATAGGAAATTATTGCTTTTCAGTTTAGTTTTTGTGTAGTTCAAAAATTCCTAGAACAAGTCTTTATTTCATTTTCAATTTTACGTTTACATTCTTTCTGGCTATTTTGAGTTGATTGAAGAGGTCTATGTAATTTTTAGATGAACCTTTTTCTTGTTTGTAAATTTTGTGTGCTTTTTGTTCTCTATTTTTCAGATGAACCATACAGATAATTTGCTATTATATGATTTTTTCTTCTTCTTTTCATCGGTAGAAACTTTACAATTGTTCACAATTTGATAAAATTTGTCTACTTCCTCGTTGACATTTTGTTTTCTACACACAATACGTTCGCCAATTTATTATACTTAGGCTACGCTTGACTTCTTCAAAGTCAATTTTATTGTATTCCGGCACTTCCTCATACCTCAAGTCGTAGGGAAGGAATGCATTGTGTGTAAATAATGGATATTCAATTGCGGTGTGAAATGTTTCATTTATCCATAATTGGATGTTTGATGCAAAAGTCTTCTGTGCAATTTGTGAATAGAAGATCTAAATATGCGTTTTGTCGATTTTTTATGAAGTGTACTTGATGCAAACCAAAATAAGAAATTTTGTCGAAAAAGTACTGCAATAATTCGTTTTCGCCTACGACTGGAAGTAAGATGGATTCATTTTCAATGTCAGAAACTTACTGTTACTTCAGGATCCATATTCGAAATGATTGTTTCTAAAGAATGAAAGAATATTTCCAACGATAATTTGTTTGAATTTTCGAGGGGGAAAGAAGATGGAGCAGAAAATATGTACTTTAATAAAATATATACTTGATCTATCATCACTGGTCAGAAACTTAAAATTTTGTATTAAAAACAAAACAATGTATTTGTGTTGAAAATACAGAACTTTACTGTTGAATATAGTATGAATACGAGTTTCAGTCATAAACCTTATACCTTTTCTTTCAATTGTAAAACTCGGTCACACAATCCCCGAGAGAAATGAGTAAGTTCAATTTTAAAACTTTTGATTGCCATTTCCGCTACTTCCGGAATCTAGAGATCAGTGTAGCCGAAATCAGTTCGCTTGACCATCACGACCAGCGCTATGGAGCAGTTTTAAGTTCAATTTTGAAGATTTTTTACATTTTTGCGTCATTGCCTTTAAGGGCTGAGGCCAGTAGGTATCTCTCGCATATGTGCAAAATGACTCTCGATGGGCCGGGTGATCAGAAAAGTTTCGATATTTTCGGTTACAAGTTTGCATAAAATGTTTCTGCATCCAATAAAGCTACCGCTTGTTTGGCAGCCTTGCTGAACCGATATTATTTTTCTCTCATATTCCGTTACATTACCAGGAAACTGGAGCAGAAAAAATGGCGCGTACATAGAAATTGGCTTACCTTCGCAAAAATAACATTCACTTCATTTTTATCGCGACAACATATATGTTTCTATGCACTAATCGCACATAAATTAAATTATCTAGACATTGTCAGGATAGATTTTTTATCCATGCTTTTGAAGGCGGGATATTCAATAAACAAGTTGAAAGACGGCTTTTTCAGCTATGCAATTCTTTCTTCAGAAAAAAAGACTTTCCCGACCGCTAAAGTCAATGAATCATTCTGAAATTTTCTCAGAATAATCTAAACTAATTTTCTAAGAGATTGTCAGTTGGGTTTTTTTTATATTCGTCCCCGTTTCTGAGAAAATCAGATTTGAATGGTGAAAATAGCCCTCTAAAACACACTGGCCTCAGCCCTTCGATCAATTGAAAACAAAACGCAATCAAGTGAACTAGTGAAAAACTTTCATCTCATATTTTTGAAGACTTTTATTGCTTGTCGGGTAATTTTTGAAGTTTTTAATCGTTAACTAAACAAGTGGCAAGTGAACATTACTAATTATGAAGTCATCCAGCATTCAATCGACGACACGACCAGGCACTCCGAAGAAAAATCAGCATTAAAACTGTTCGCTAACGATTTACCGCCAGTTACCACAAATCTAGCGACCCATTGTAAATGATAAAAATAATCTTCTCGAACAACACTGTTTAAGTTGCTATGGACTAGTTACCAAGGAACCCCAAAACAAATAAACATGTTTTGAAAGCGGTGAAATAGTTCTATTAGTGTTAAACTTTGTCCAAATTAATCAAAAATGCATTTAAATGAACTAGATTTTCGGAATTTAATCGAAACTATGATTGAAACATCATAAATATGCATTTAATGATCACCAAAGAATTTAATACCATTTCCTTCAATGAGAAAGTGTGACAATAGCTTTTATAATCATTATAGAACAATTCACAGTTTGATTCAGGTAGGTTGTGAAATATTATTCATGTTCAAAGTAATGAGGTGACGGGATGAGATGGAAAATGGAGCTCAGATGAAATAGAGAGCCGTTACCCTATGAAGGACTTGTCATCGTGATATTCGATGCTCTTTCAACAGGAATGAATTCTTGTTTGACGTCCATAATCTCTAGTCAATGAATCATGACCAAATTCAAACTTGATACTGTAAAGAGATCATTGAACTGTGCATTACAGTTACGTCAAACGGTGTGACCAGCTTTGCTCGCGTTTAATTACGAAGCTGAAACGAACGCCAAAACAATGTTGATGGTGTTAAATAATTGGTTTCGTATTACTGGAGCTCAAATATCGGATCACCAGATTCCATGTGTGATTTGGCGCTCGGTCCCTACACGGACCGTATGTTTCCCGGGAATTCATAAACCCGGCGCGCATCACCATACCTTCACCACACGTCCGATCCCGGGTTCTGCGAAGGTACACGGGAAACTTGCAAAGGTTGCCACAAAAGTTCAAACAATTGACAGTGAGGTAAGGTAGTTCTACTAGTTAACGCTTCAGTGGAAGCAGGCTTATGCCTTCAAGATATTTTTCACTCCTTTTTTTTGCACAACCCGTAATCGTAGCCTGCAGTGAGTGAAACACAGAGAAACGCACCTTCCCGCATGTGCCGTGCCTGCCCACACCTCCACGTCCACGTCACACACAAAACACATCCTACGGAGGTTCGCATATGTGCTAATGCGTGTGGCGTTCCGTGCAAAAGAATGTAAACGCACTCTCGGAGTTCCAGGGCACTGCGAAGCCTATGCCACACACGAAAGCACTGAGTTGTGTGCTGCTGCACTCCGCCGAGGCGCTTATAATGTTGTCAGAGTTGGGGTTACGTAAGGAATAATGTAAATTATGTCTGCTTCTAAGGCTTCTTTTGAAAATTCACTTAAGTGTAATGACATTTGATATCCCGGGCTGCCCCAAAGCACTTATACGAACGCACATGGATACACTGAAGCTTGGTTTAGTGCGTATTCTCAAGCCTTGCCGGGATCCTGCCGATGGAGGAAAAAGTTACCTCTCTTTACCTCTTGCCTCATTCCTCCTCCCAGAAAGCCGCAGATGGGGTTTTTCCTGCTGCACTCCTGCATAGGTCTTATTAGTTGGTAAAGACATGATGCATACGGCAACAACGGAGCGTAGGAGTGAGTGTGTGTGTTTTAAATCCAGGAGCAAATCAGCCTCAATGCCCTTCATTGAGTGTTGTTTGCAGTTTTTCAGTGATGAAACTGAGAGGATGAAAACTATTCAAGCAGAACATCTCTACCGAGGGAAGTAGAAAAAGTGCGATTTCTTTTCCATGCTGATGGGCAAATAAGCCGGGCCAATAAAACTCCGAGCCCCGTCGTGTTCCCGGATTCATTGGAAGCGGCTGAAGGGCTTCCAGAGGGACCAACAGAAGGTGTTTAAATATGTGTGAAACCTATAACGCGATGAATGCACGGTTGTGCGCAAATAGACACGCGAGGCGAGAGATTTTATTTTTTATTTTTTTTTTTGCTGCCAGAGGATCACTATACAACATGAAAACGCAACGGCTCGGATGATATCCTGCCGCGAGAGGTCTACACTTCTGGACCCGAGAAGCAGAAGAAATATTTGCATCGGAAGATGTGCATGTCCCCGGGAAATGTAATCCACTGCAAGGGCTGGTGGCTTTGTTCCGCTGAACAATCAGTCGGCAAACAAATGCAGGAGAGGCGTACTTCGCCGTACCCCCAGAAGTGGGATCCGTAATACGCAACCCTTTCTCGCACAATAGACAATTCGTACGCAGTATTTTTCAACCATTCATATGTGCAGCTAAATACGTTGAACGGTCGGATTTATGAGTGCGGAAATTGCAGTAGCTTTGAGTAGGTACGAAAACTGCACTAACTGCGTGTTGTATGCTGTTACCACGGTTTATTTTTTTTTTGTTTTCCAAGCCCGTTAATTAAATTAAAATGATGGATTAATCCGCCTAGCGATGAGATGTCGCCTTCATTCACGTTAATTAGTGAGTTGGTGAGTTGCTTTAAACAAGTTTAAATCTTGCACACGGGGAAGTTTTCTACGCAATTTAACGGGTATAGTTGGAGTAATAAGATGTATGGCTAAATTTAGTTGCATTAAAAGTAAAATACATTATGACGACAAACTTTTTTTCTTAGACACCTCTTTCTAAAGAATGTGTTTGGTTTTGGGGATTCCAAATGGAGGAGGTTGTTCTATCTATGAATTACATATGAAATTTCTGCTCGAATGAGAAGAAGTAACGCCATTCAAAATACCGTACCACTGATTTAGTTTTTTATTAAATTGAATACCTAATAAAGAATATTAAAATTTTCAAGTTTTTCCACCGTGTGGCGCTCTCAGTCACCCGAATAGATTTGTTTTTCTGGTTACCACATCTATCATTCATATTCTATCAAATTATCCGCTTGATATCTGGACATTTGTAAAAGTTACGCTGTATTGAATACATCTGCGATTGTGCGTGTCCTCGATTTTGTACAATTTTCAGAAAGGAAATGAATTTGCGATCACGAGTTTGCATTAAAAACGGTTTCAATGCACAGTGGTTTGAATCGACTAAAACGTGAACTTAATTCGTACCGCACGCGTATAGCTCTGGCTACCTAGAGTTTCATTGAGTGTATTTTTTTCTGGCTACCTACAGTGTCATTGATTCAAGGCTTCAGTCTTTTTCAAGGCTACCGAATCACTAACAGTCTTTTTAAATACTAACAATTAGTCAGTCTTTCTCCAGGGTATACAGAGAGTGATAATAGAGTGACTAAGAAATTAATCAGCCTTTTTAAGGTTAGCTATTCAAAGAACTATTCTTCGAACTAATCAGTCTTTATTAAGACTACCACAAAATCAGTCTTTATCAAGACTTTTCCAAACTAAGAGTCTAATTGAAGACTAATTTAGCCTAGTTAATTTAATTTAAAATTTCATTCATTTCGAAAATGCCTGCGTCCAACCGACAAAGCTACAAGCCTAAGGCTAAAAATAATTCAATACGAAATAAAACACAATCCGTTATTCAACATTTTCCTAATAACATTCACGATCTTATAGAATCTGAATGTAAAAATAAAAGACAACGGACGGATTTCCCTTCCGTTGATTCTATGCCGTCTAACAATATTTACGAGATTCTTCCTGAATCCGATTGTAGCGACATAGAAGAAAATTCTTCAAAAATTCCCAAAATGGACGCTTGTCATTCTGGGAAGAAACAACAATCTATGCCACCAGTGACGGTGATGATTTCCAACTTCGAAGCATTCCGTACTGAGTTTTCTACTTTCCTCCCGGAAGTAAAAGTCTCATTTCAAATCGGACGAAGAGGAGAATGCCGAGTCTTGGTTGATGGATTGGAAGATTACGAACGTCTTATTCGATATTTGTCCGAGAAACTTCATAAATTTTATTCATATGATATGAAATCAGACAGACCCTTCAAGGCTGTCTTGAAAGGCTTATCAAATGATCAAAGTACTGATGAAATTAGAAATGAACTAAAAGAATTGCTTGGTTTTGCCCCTTCCCAAGTAATACTTATGAAAAAAAGAGCGAATGGTACTTCTAAACCACGCTCTAGAATTTCCCATGAACTTTACCTAATACACTTCAATCGAAGCGATGTAAACAGTTTGAAAATTTTAGAAAAAGTACGCCAAGGCTTCGGCCATGGAAACAAAAATTGTCATATGGATATACGGTGTTTGAATTGTGGTAAATCGCCTTCGAAAGACGTTTGTCGAAAGAATGAAACCACTGATAAATTTTCATGTTCAAATTGCGATGGAAATCATAAATCCAATTATTTGGAATGTCCTGTCAGGGAAAAAATTTTAAACGCTCGTTCGCTTAGACAACAAGTCAAATCAACGACCTTAAATTCACAGAACATACCTGAAAATAAAAAAACGGCACTTATTTCTTCGAATTTAAAACAAAAAACAGGTACGCCTTCCAATTCGTCTTCTAACGAAAACAATTTAGGTAACAGGTAGATCGACCTCGTCATCATCTTCTTCTAATGACAGTTACGCTTTGGTAACAGGTAGACAAATACCTCTTAATTCTTCTAATGTAAGTAATCAAAACACAGGAACGCCTTCCAGTTTATCTTCTAACGAACACAATTTATTAATAGGTAGATCGGCCAAATCATCTTCTTCTAATGGCAGTTACACAAGTGTAACAGGTAGAAATCCACATACCAATATTCCTTCAATGCCATTCGCTTCTTTAAACGAAGTCGATTTAGGCGATATAACTGAAAATAAAATGATCTACCTACAAGATCAACTTTTTCAAATGAATTCGACTTCATCACCTTTTGAAGCATTTCAAATCGGATGGCAATTTGCAAATGATATTATAATGAATTTGAAATTTAACAGTGATGTTAAATAATTATTTGAATATTTTAAATTGGAATGCTCTATCTTTAAAATCGTGTGAAGATGAATTTTACTTTTTTTTAAAGTTCACAAAATTCATATTGCCATTGTGACAGAAACTTTTCTTAAACCAAATGTCAAATTGAAAAGCAATTCACATTATGTGGTTCATCGATTTGACAGGGTGGTGGAGTTGCCATTTTTGTCCAACGGCAAAAAAACCTTCTTTCATTACTAAAGTTATTGATAGCTTGGGAATCGAAGTTGAAACCATTCATGGAATTTATTTCATCGCTTGAGCATATTTGCCATTCCAATGCATCGGCGAACAACTAAATTTCTTTAAAGGCGATTTGCAAAAACTCACAAGGTATCGACCGAAATTTCTCGTAATAGGGAACTTAAATGCAAAGCATGTCCAGTGGAATTGTAGGCAAAATAACAGTAATGGTAAAATACTTCATAATAAATCTTTCAGTTCCCAAAGCTCAAACTAAATTAAATTCTCCTATCATCGATGACAATCTTCAACTGCTCATTCGGTTGAAGAATGTTCGTCGACGACAATATCAACGTTCTCGTGATCCTGCTATGAAAAACATAGTTAAGGATTTACAAAAAGAAATTAAACATAGATTTACTCTTTTGCGAAATGAAAATTTCGCTAAAGAAGTTGAACAAATTAAACCTTATTCTAAACCTTTCTGGAAACTTTCTCAGGTTCTTAAGAAACCTCAGAAACCAATTCCTGCTCTCAAGGAAGGAAATCAAATACTTCTTACAAAAGGCGAAAAAGCTCAAAAACTTGCTCAGCAGTTCGAGAGTGTCTATAATTTTAATTTGAACGTTGTGAGTCCTATTGAAAATGAAGTCTCACTGAAATACGATCATATTTCAACCCAAGTGTTATCACAAGATGACATTATTGAGACGAATTTTGATGAAATTAAATCAATTATTAGGAAATTTAAAAACACGAAGGCTCCTGGTAATGATGGAATCTTCAATATTCTTATTATAAATCCTCCAGATTTTGCCTTGAGACTCTTGGTTAAAATTTTCAACAAGTGTTTTTCATTAGCTTACTTCCCAAAAAGATGGAAAACGCTAAAGTAATTTCTATCCTCGAACCTGATAAAAAGACAACAGGAACATCAAGTTATCGACCAATTACCTTACTTTCTTCTATCAGTAAACTTTTTGAAAAAAATATCTTGTTGAGAATGATGTCTCATATAAATGAGAATTCAATTTTTTTACAAGAGCAGTTTGGATTTCGTCATGAACATTCAACTACTCATCAACTTGTCAGAGTAACGAACATGATAAAAGCAAATAAATCTTCTGGGTTTTCAACTGGAGTTGCTCCTTTAGACATAGAAAAAGCATTCGACAGTGTTTGGCACGAAGGTTTAATAGCAAAAATGTCTGATTTCCAGTTTCCTATTTATTTGATCAAAATGACTCAAAATATTTAACTGATCGTACTCTTCAGGTTAGCTATCAGAATTGTAAATCTGAAATGTTACCCCTACGAGCAGGTGTTCCGCAGGGTTCACTTCTGATCTTCCAAATCTACCCGTGGGTTGTCAGAAATCTCTATTCTGTGACGACACAAGTCTGTTAGCCACAGGTAGAAATCTAAGAGTGATCTGCAGTCGTCTATAAAGAAATTTTTAATATTTTCAGTGATTATCTGTCAAATTGGAAAATTAAACCAAATGCAGCAAAAAACGCAATTAATTATCTTTCCTCATAAGCCAAGAGCTTCTTTTCTTAAACCAAACAATAATCACATTCTCAAATTGAATGGCTTGGAATTGACATGGTCTAATCAAGCAGAATACTTAGGTTTAACGTATGACAAAAAACTCACTTTCAAGGATCACATTGAAGGAATCCAGGCAAAGTGTAATAAATATATTAAATGTTTATATCCTCTTATAAACAGAAATTCTAAGCTCTGTCTAAAAAACAAATTGTTAATTTATAAACAAATTTTCAGACCAGCCATGCTTTATGCGGTACCAATTTGGTCAAGTTGTTGTTCCACCAGGAAGAAAACGCTTCAAAGGATTCAGAATAAAATTCTGAAAATGATTTTGAAGCGTCCTTCCTGGATTAGTACAAATGAGTTACACAGACTCACAAATATAGAACCATTAGATGTAATGTCACATAATATTATAAGCAAATTCCGACAAAAATCAATGCAATCTTCAATTGAATCGATTCGCTCTCTGTATTAGTTAGTAAGTTAGTATATAAGTTCCTTTTCCCCATTACACAATACAAGTAGGTTTGGAATTTTCCCTACACAAAAATCTCAGAATTGCGGAAGCAAATGATGTCTTCATGGTAATAACCAAATCGTGTATATAATAGGAGTGAAAAGTCACCACTTGTGGTTGAACACCCAATTTAAATCTTTATAATTTAATTTTAACTCATATTCCAATAAATAGTTATTCAAAAATAAAATAAAGAAATAAAAAATAAAAAAAATGTGCAATTCCTCTTCAAAGTAAATGTTGATAGGGTACTTATTGGCCGTTATCACAAAACAAAACGCGAGATATTACCGACTTCAGTAGAAAATGTAATAGAATTGCAGTAAGGCAACAGATTGGTTACAAATTCCCTAAAATCAAACGAACTTGTTTTTGTTGGTCTGTGCACGTTTTTATAGTCCGGTTCCGGCATTTCTTTTTAAAATAATGTCTAGACTCATAATTTACGTAATTGGATTTGATACCTGCTATCCAATTCTTGGTAGTTGAAACATACAAGACGATGTTTTAGTGCAACAAAATTCTTTACCGTGTACACCTGTATGCAATGTTCTACCACTCCCGCATTTTATTGTAATATTATCATCGACCAATCCAAAAAGAACTGATAAGAAATATTCTATTAAAGGAATGAGTAAAACTTGTCGAAAATCAATGAGCACGTTAACATGCTACAAGAATGCATCATGAAATTATATTTTTAATCATTACACCATTGCAAAAAAACTACAATAATGCCTGATTCCAATTTTGAACATTTCCTACAAAGCTCCTTATGATAAACCAAAAATAGTCGTTTTAGTAAAGGTTTTTGCTAAGAAAATGATCAAAAAAGCACTCTATATTTCGTTGTCTTATTCACACAATTTAAAAATGCCACGTTACGCACTTCGTAACGTTCCCTATATTACTTGATTTAAGCTTTCCAAAATAATATGTATGTGACTTTTGGTCTGCGACACTGCTTCCTATTAGTAGTTAAAGTTAATGTATACAAAATTTTAAATGTTGAATAACTTTTTTTTGGTTTTAAGTGATTTCAAACGAAAATGCTTCATATATTCAAAGTTTTTTCTCGTTAGAAGATCTAAAACTTTGCAGAAGACATCGTTTTTCTATCTCTTAAGGGAGAAAAGTTGTTGAAATGAACTTTTATCGTAGTAGGCTTTGCACATTTTTTACTGTGATCAAATCACGAAGTATATTTTTGTGAATGAGTTCTCCAAAGAAACTATGTATATCGGATCAACGGTTTAGCAGCTAGAGAGTTATGTTCACGTTTTAGTCGATTCGAACCACTGTGCAATGGTGCGACGACATTGCAAATGCTAGAAGAGTGTTTCGGTAATGATACTCTGAAGAAAACAGTCGTTTATCAGTGGCATGAACGTGTCAGACTATAAGGAGTATTATATGGGCGTTATGAGACGTTTACTTGAATCAATTCGCCGAAAAAGATCAGATTTGTAGGCAAAGAACTCGTGCTTCTTGCATCACGATAACGCGCCGTCACAGTGCCATCGTTATCCGTGAACATTTGGCTAAATACAAAACGAATACCACTCAGCAACCACCGAATTCGCCAGATTTGGCTCCCTGTGATATTTTTCCTATTCGATCGACTCAAGAAACCGCTACGTGAAACGCGTTTCAGCACCCGAGATGAGATTATGGAAAGATCGCAGATGGCTCTGATGGCCATACCGAAAACTGAATATAAAAAATGATTCGAGGATTCGATCAAGCGCTGGCATAAGTGTGTTGCAGTCGATGGGAAGTACTTTGAATGCGAAAATATCGATTTTGATGAATAATCTTGTATTTTTATTTTCTGAATAAATTCCGGGAACTTTTTGATCAAAGACGGATTTTAATACCAGACCCGAGCGGCCTGTTGTTATCTAGCTGATGTTTCGTTTTCTGTATAATGCCTACTCAAACTGTCCTGTCAGTACACCGGAACCTCCATTTACGAACTAAACGGGGGTTCGTAAAAAGAAGTAGTTCGTAAAAAAAGTTTACGTTATTTGGGATTTGGTTCGTAAAAAAAGTTTACGTTATTTGGGATTTGGTTCGTAAAAAAAGTTTACGTTATTTGGGATTTGGTTCGTAAAAAAAGTTTACGTTATTTGGAATTTACTTCGTAAAAAAAGTTTTGTGTGATTATTGTGGAAACCGCGCATCATATGTTTATTTTCGGAACGGATGTGAAGAGTAAGTGCAAGAAAATGATGTTTGGGTTCGTTTCAAAATCCAAGATGGCGGCTTCCGGTTTATTGAGATTGCCTAAAACCCCTAACAATATGGATATCTTCGGAACGGAATTGATGAGTAGATGTCGGAAAATGATGTTTGAAGTGGTTCTGAAATCCAAGATGGTGACTTCCGGTTTCTTGATATTCCTTGAAAACCCTTACAATATGGATATTTTCGGAACGGAATTGATGAGTAGATGTAAGAAAACGATGTTTGAGGTAGTTTTGAAATTCAAGATGGCGACTTCCGGTTTGTTGATATTCCTTGAAAACTCTTGCAATATGGGTATTTTCGGAACGGGGTTAATGAGTACATATCAGAAAACGATGTTTGAGGTGGTTCTGACATCCAATATGGTGTCTTCCGGTTTCTTGATATTCCTTGAAAACCCTTACATAATGGGTATTTTCAGAACGGGATTGATGAGTAGATGTCAGAAAACAATGTTTGAGGTGGTTCTTAGTTCCAAGATGGCAACTTCCGGTTTCTTGATATTCCTTGAAATCCCTTACAATATGGGTATTTTCGGAACGGGATTGATGGTTAGTTGTCAGAACACGATGTTTGAGGTGGTTCTTGAATCCAAGATGGTAACTTCCGATTTGTTGATATTCCTTGAAACACCTTACAATATGGGTACTTTCGGAAAGAGATTTAAAAGTAGACGTCGGAAAATTATATTTGAGGTGGTCTTGAAATGCAAAACAGTGACTTCCGGTTAATTATTATCTTTTGAAAGTTTTTGCCATTTTCCTTTAACTCTTTATTCCTTTAAAACACTATACCGTTCCGAAAATACCCATATTGTATGGGTTTTCAAGGAATATCAACAAACCGGAAGTCGCCATATTGGATTTCAGAACCACCTCAAACATCATTTTCGGACATCTACTCATTAACCCCGTTTCGAAAATACCCATATTGTAAGGGTTTTCAAGGAATATTAGCAAATCGGAAGTCGCCATCTTGAATTTCAAAATTACCTCAAACATCGTTTTCTGATATCTACTCATCAACTCCGTTCCGAAAATATCCATATTGTATGGGTTTTCATGGAATATCAACACACCGGAAGTCGCCATCTTGGATTTGAGAACCACTTCAAACATCGTTTTCCGACATCTACTAATCAATTCCGTTCAGAAAATACCCATATTGCAAGGGTTTTCAAGGAATATCAACACACCGGAAGTCGACATCTTGGATTTAAGAACCACTTCAAACATAATTTTCCGACATCTTCTCATCAATTCCGTTCCGAAAATACCCATATTGCAAGGGTTTTCAAGGAATATCGATAAACCGGAAGTCGACATCTTGGATTTCAGAACCACCTCAAACATAATTTTCCGACATCTACTCATTAACCCCGTTCCGGAAATACCCATATTATATAGGTTTTCCAAGAATATCAACAAACCGGAAGTCGCCATCTTGAATTTCAAAACTACCTCAAACATCGTTTTCTGACATCTACTCATCAATTCCATTCCGAAAATACCCATATTGTATGAGTTTTCAAGGAATATCAATCAAACGGAAGTCGCCATCTTGGATTTCCAAAATACCTCAAACATCATTTTCCGGAATCTACTCTTTAAACCCGTTCCAAAAATACCTATATTGTAGTAGTTTCCATGGAGTCGGAAATCGCTTTCGATGAATGACAAAACCTCTTTTTACGAAGTAGGTTCGTAAAAAAAGTTTACGTTATTTGGGATTTGGTTCGTAAAAAAAGTTTACGTTATTTGGGATTTGGTTCGTAAAAAGAGGTACGTAAAAAGAGGTTACGTATAAAAAGTGTTCGTAAACGGAGGTTTGGGTGTATAGATTACGAAATTCAGGTTTGTTCCGAAAAAGTGAAAAATTTAAGTTTCGAAGAACCCTTCCAGCGTTATCTAACGATTAAACTTTGATTTTCTGATTTTAGATGATTCAGCACCATGTTCTAAGAGCGCCGGAATTCTACTTTTTTTCCGACACACATCTGAATAATTTCCTCCATACCCGTAAGTTGTACAGAATACTCTTCGAATGTTATAATTTGATGTGCCAAAACAAAGTCCAGGCACTACATTCCTCTTGTGGAATTTGGCCTTTCTGTTTGAAAAGACTGCGCAGTCGTTTTTTAGCGTACAGAATCATTCCATGGCTTATCATACTACGATCCTATTGGCACTAAAAATCCTTCCAGGTCGGGACTCGAACATACGACAACTGGATTTTGTATGACCAGCGCCCTATTCATTGAACCGCCAACCCGGCCGTGAACTTTGATGTGCCATTTATGTTAATGAAAAGATTTTGACTGTGCGTCACGAAAAATTCGCACATCATGCCTTTTTTTCCTTTGAATTACCCTTAAGATCAAATTTGGGTGGTCTATAATAACCCAGAAAATGAAACAAACGTATCCCCAGCAAGCCGTTTTAGTTTCATTTATTCGAACAGTTCTACCGTCAAATTTAAAACTGGTATACGCTGCCGATTTTTTTTTTTGTATTTTTGAAACACGTATAAAACGTATGAGTATAATTTTTTAAACATTTAAAAATATGACACTGCAGCAACGATTTCATCATCACAGAGAAGAGCACAATATAACAATCGCTTGCCGTATACACTGTCCTGCAAAAGTCTGGACTAACTTAAGTGAATCGTTTAAATTTTCTATTCGTCACTTTATTTATCATTCTACATTTTAAGGTACGTATTTGTATGGCAATACACTTATAAACGAATTCTGAATGATTTCTTCGTATTCTCATTTATTTATTCTATCGAAATATTATAATATGAGCATTGTAAGGGCATGTTTAGGAGTGTTTTAGTTCTAAATGCATAATTTATGTCAGTTTTAAAATTTAAATCTAGAATTTATAACAAAATAAACTGGCAGCCTCAGCAGCGTTTTATCTGTGTTTCAAATATAGAAAAAATAGAACGGCAGCGTAGTACGATTCTACCGACACTGATTTGTTGTGATTTTCCTGGTAAGGGTTCGAACATACGACAACTGGCTTGTGTAAGGCCACCGCGCTATGCACTGGTCCGCCATACCGGGAGAATTTAATAAATGGTATTTTCAAATCCGTTACAACTTTCTGAGGACGATGATTCAAATGCTGAGTAACCAACAAATTTTTCTAAGTGAGTCCGAACTTTTGCAAGGCGAAAGATAAACAGAGGTATCTTAGAAGTTTGGCTCTCGTTTCAGAGCTACTTTCGAAATAGTGTAATCATTTCATTCGTGGTTCGTTTGCGAGAGAAGAAAATGGTCCAACATTTTAAGGCAATCATCATCATCTTTTTAACGGTGCATCAGTCAGAAAATACTTCTAACTGTGATTGCCAGAACGCTCAGAGTCGTGATAATTTCAAACATTTCAACGAGAAATTGACATCGTATAGACATAAGAAAAAGATTAACAACCCCTGATGGTTTCCCTTAGAAAGTCCGGATCTCGTGATGAATGATTAAGAAACGCAGTCACGAATTTCCACAATTATATTTCTACCAGTCAGATATTGTTCAAGCCATTTAGGAAAGGATCTGCTGAATCCGAGCGCTTCGAACTTGGAAATAGCTATCTCGTTCTGATATTGCTCGACTGCTCCGATGCGAACCATTTTTCAAAAATTCGTCATTTCTGTAATTTTTCATTCGTTTAACTTTTCAATTCGTTTTTAGGTTCAGTAGAGATGGTCGGGTAGGCATTTTTTCAAACCCGAAACTGACCCGTACCCGATCGAAAATAAAACATTTTTACCCGTACCCGACCCGAACGCGAAAGAAATCCCGAAATCCGAAGAAAAAATCCGAAATCCGACAAAACGTTTCAATACGAACACGAAAAACATACATTCAAACATTCCGTACCCGAACCCGTCAGGCACGGGCTAGGGTCGGGTTTGGGACGTAAAATATACATCAAATCGTAGAATAGAAATATCTACCTTTTTTATTGTTTTTTACAAAAAATTTGAAAACCATCAACACATCCCATAAGCGAGAATCTTTCATAACTAACCCTAACTAGTTCCAAAAATTTAAGAGCAATTACGATTAAGAATTGACCCAACATGAATGTATGCAAAATGATCAAACTTTTTATGAAAAATCAAGTTTTGTTAGTATTGATGTACTTGGGTATCAGTTGCAAGTTGTTGGCGACAAATTCTCCCATGGCGTTTTTTCCGCAATGACAAGATACTAAATCAAGCCAAAACACAATTATGTCGAGGAAAAGAAAAAACTTTATCTTATAAGCTTCCTGGTTGATGGTTCCGATCGCGATGTAAGTATCGTTCTTCAAGCCATAAAAACAGATGGCCTGCCATACGGTATGTTTTTTGCGAGCTTGGATAACATTAAATGTTTTAAAATCTGAAAATGCACCTCTTTCAAGTTGACCAATATTTTATCGTAAAGCCCTTCAACGTTAAAAATATTCATCAAGAAGCATACCAAGCACACACCATTTGTTGATGCTTCTCGCAATTCAAAACATTTTTGAAAAATCAAGTAAATTTACTGTTCAAGTCATTTTTAGAAGAATTAAAGATAAACTGGATAGAAACGGAACAAACTATATCTATCAAAGATGGATCAAAAATCCATTCAATTCTAAAGCTAATTAGCACATCATTTAAAGAACTACCCAATCAAGCATAGACAAAGTGACGTTCAGCCGAAATCTGAACCTGAAACGCGACAATACGCTCTCCAAAACATAGTTCAACAAAAGGGCTCAAGGCATTACCCCTCGTTCCTCACAAACAATGCGTTCAATGGTCAAAACCAAATCGTGTCTTTTAAACGGTTTCACTGGTTTTCCAATTATAAGTTCAGCTTCCAGTCGGTGTTTCACATCCGTGTCGTAACAGCCCTTGCCGAGGGTTTGTGCTACGCGAAAGGATTCCTTCTCTCATTAAAGAGTTGTGAATGTTTCATTTATTTTAGCGCAATTCTTATTTATTCCAGAACGGCAACCTTTTTGCCCAGCCGTCGATTTAATTCAAAGGCAAAACAGCCGACGCCTGTGGCCATAAAAATCATCTTCATTAATTTGTAGCCATACAGTATTTTCACGAACAGCTTGTGACTTGTGACGACGACGAAGGAATCTTCCACCATAAAATGAGGAAAAATCGTACGAGGGGTCGTAAATTTTATGCACTCACCCAACTGAAGCAGAACAGAGCGAGAGAGTGAAAGGAAGCGAAAAAGAAAAACTGCAACCAAAAAATACTTTGTTGGAGCACAACCGACTACGGGGCAGGTTCCGGGACGATGCTAAACGATAACGACTGTAATCAAGCAGTTAAGCTTTTCGGAGCAGAATTCGTTATAAAGTATGGTTATAAGGTGGTTATCGGATCGACGGTGCAACGTAAAGCAGGTCATTTCCGTGTGAGAAATTAGTGCTGACCATGTTTAAGTGCAGTTACTTTCCGTGTATTTACAAAGTGGAAAGCAATTGGATTGACCGTACAAAGACGGCCACTGGTTACATGTTGGCTTGCTGGAGGTAGATAAAAAAAAACTGGATAACAATTTCGAAATTTGACGAAGACGAAGGAAGTATTGATTGCACGGCACGATCCGTACAACGAATTGGACGTCAATCCGTCCGGTTTTTTTTTTCTACGACGGAATCTTTCTTCTCAGTTAGTCGCTGTTTAGAGCAAAAGCAAAGTATACAGTAAGGCTAGTATTGAATAAACATGCTTATTTTAATAACGACAACGAATTATTTCCATCGCAAGATATTGAAGAAACATATTAAAAGGTTAGTTCAAACTCGATTGTCGATTTGTGTCTCTTTTTATTGAATAAAAGTGAGTAATTCTTTGAGCATAAAAGTCAATTTCCGCCCAAACATAGACCGCAAGAGCAGTAAAATGCACCTCTGAAGACATTCTTACTTACAAATTTACCCACTGATAAAATCCGTCCTGTTGTATAGCTAAAGACTGTCCCAGAAAGTATGGACGCACTTTGATTTCGCTGTAAATAATTCACAAGTGTGAGATATTCAAATTTAATTCGATATACTGATAATATTAGACTATAGCAACAGAATATTATTCTCAACATTTGCTACTTAGCCATTATAGACTAGCTGGCGCACCTTCTCGGAACTATACCAAAAAGAGTGTCTCCAAAAACGAATTTTGTCGTTCATTCGATCCCACGACCATCCCGTAATGTTTTATCCAGATTTTGCAAGCTGTCATTACAGCAAAGTCGTTCAAGAATGGTATGCAGAGAAAGGGGTCCAGTTTGTTCCGAAAAACCTTAACCCACCAAACTGCCCCCAGTTCCACCCTATTGAGAAATACTGCGCAATCATGAAGAGGAGACTCAAGGCGGAAAGGTTGTCAAAGACATCAATCAGATGACGACCTCAGTCGGTGTTGAACAGTCGTTCGCACCGCACGCGTATAGCTCTTGGCTCCTGGAATTTTTTTCTGGCTACCTAGAGTTTCGTTGATTCAAGGCTTCAGTCTTTTTCAAGGCTACCTGAATCACTAACAGTCTTTTTAAAGACTAACAATTAGTCAGCCTTTCTCAAGGCTATACAAAGAGTGATATTCTAATATAATCAGTCTTTTTCAAGACCAAGAAATTAATCAGCCTTTTTTAAGGATAGCTCTTCAAAGAACTATTCTTCGAACTAATCAGTCTTTATTAAGACTACCACAAAATCAGTCTTTATCAAGACTTTTCCAAACTAGGAGTCTAATCGAAGACTAATTTAGCCTAGTTAATTTAACTTCAAATTTCTTTCATTTCAAAAATGCCTGCGTTTAACCGGAAAGATTGACCAGTAGATCGACCTCGTCATCATCTTCTTCTAATGACAGTTACGCTTTGGTAACAGGCAGACAAATACCTCTTAATTCTTCTAATGTAAATAAACAAAACACAGGAACGCCTTTCAGTTCATCTTTTAACGAACACAATTTACTAATAGGTAGATCGGCCAAATCATCTTCTTCTAATGGCAATTACACTAGTGTAACGGGTAGAAATCTACCTGCCAATATTCTTTCAATGTCATTCGCTACTTTAAACGAGGTCAATTTAGGCGATATAGCTGAAAATAAAATGATCTACCTACAAGATCAACTTTTTCAAATGATCATCCGAATGAATTCGACTTCATCACTTTTTGAAGCATTTCAAATCGGATGGCAGTTTGCAAATAATATTATAATGAATTTAAAATTTAACAGTGATCTATATATATATATATATATATATATATATATATATATATATATATATATATATATATATATATATATATATATATATATATATATATATATATATATATATATATATATATATATATATATATATAAATGCAGAGATCATTCTTTGTAATCGCATCACGTAAGAACGGATGGACGGATTGAGATGATTTTTTTTGTTTGATCAGTTTTTACCCCCACCGGGTTCGTACATAAAAAAATAGGAAAAATTACCGGAAAATTGGGAAAAGCTAATAAAGTTATTTTGTATGGACAATGGAATTTTCCACTGAAAAAGTCGCCAATGATTGCTAGATCTACGATTGATGTTTGGCGCGCAACGAGTTTCATTAGTGCTTGGCCGTCTAAGGAAAGAATACTAGATCGTTGAACAAATTTTTTGGC
Source organism: Malaya genurostris (assembly GCF_030247185.1). Taxonomy (NCBI): domain Eukaryota; kingdom Metazoa; phylum Arthropoda; class Insecta; order Diptera; family Culicidae; genus Malaya; species Malaya genurostris. Next base: position 335,896,147 of record NC_080571.1, on the reverse strand, counting down.
GCGCAACGAGATGTTTTGTTTTTTCAATGCGATTTGTCATTTCGAGCCACGTGATTAATTGGGTATCGAAATTATTGCTTGAAAAATTAGCGGATGGCGGAATGCACATGACTGTTTTAACTGACCCAGGGTAGTTTCATCAAACAGACACTATTCACGAAACTGTGTTGGGTCCGCACTTAGCAATGAGGGCTTGAGCAATCTGATATAAAAACCAGGCTCGAAAATGACTCGATTTTTAGCTCAATAACGTTGAAACTAGGTTCGAAACTGACTTGAAACAAACGGTTTGACAAAAGTTGGGGTGGAAACTGGGTTAGGTTTAGAATCAAGTGAATACGACATAAATGAATTAATGGCGGAATGCATATGGCTGTATGACCGCTGTACTGCCCATACTTGCATATCAGTCCCATATGGAAAACCGGCATGTCGAGAAAAAGACGATTGTGCTAAAATGCTAAATCATGGTATTATTACATTCCTAAAGCTAACTCAAAATTGGCGGAAATCGATATGGGACTGATATGCGAGTATGAGCAGTGTAGGCAAAAGAAAACGTTCTGATATCGTTTACCAGTTAAAGGATTGTGTGTGATGAAGTCAGATGAATAATATTGGCCATTGTGAGCGTAAGTTTAACAAATCAGATTTTTTTCTAATGAATCAATAAAAAGATTGAGCTGTAGAAGCTCTAAAATCAAACTAAGAGATTTTTCTTTCATTTTGCTTTTGAATGAATTAGACTACACTAAGCGCACATAATAAGTGGCAATTAGATCAATGTTCAAGATGATTACAATAATGGATTGAGACTGCAATTTTATATTTTCTGTAAGTAACCAAAAATTCCACAGTGCCTGAAAAATATTCACTTTGTTAGAGCTCTAAAATACGCGTATCACTTTTTGGCAACTTGAACGCACAGAAAAAGTACTGAGGATACTTTCTCGCTGTTTAAAAACTGTATTAGGAACTGCTTCAAAGTTTGTTCTGTTGCGTCGGGTGAACTTTCCAGTATAAACAATTCCTTAAAAACGAACTCTTCAGAAGGCTTTGTATGTTGCTTAAGCCAAATCTTTTTTGAGAACTTTTGGTTACTTGGGCTAAATACTAATTGTAAATATATCCTACTCTACCGAATGAACAACTCTAGAATAGAAACTCTTTAATTAGAGATGAGAATCTGTGTATTTGCTCGATTTTTGCTTAACAGAAGTATTTCACAATTTCACATTATTTGTTTATAAAATTTCTTTTCGGGCTAAAGCAAATGTATTTCAAATTCCGTTGATTGTAGATTAAGTAATCAGAAAAATAATGGAGAGAAACGTTACCCACTTAGTCGTTTTACAATTCTGATGTACGAAAACATTAACTCAAACAAATTTTTGGGCGAGACGAAGTTCGACGGGTCAGCTAGTATTAAATAATTATTTGAATATTTTAAATTGGAATGCTCGATCTTTGAAATCGAGTTAAGATGAATTTTATAATTTTCTCAAAGTTCACAAAATTCATATTGCCATTGTGACAGAAACTTTTCTTAAACCAAATGTCAAATAGAAAAGCAATCCACACTATGTGGTTCATCGATTTGACAGGTTTACTGGAATGGTTGGTGGAGTTGCCATTTCTATCCAACGGTAAATTAAACATCGAATTGTACCTTCTTTCAATACTAAAGTTATTGAAAGCTTGGGAATCGAAGTTGAAACCATTCATGGAATTTATTTCATCGCTGGAGCATATTTGACATTCCAATGCACCGGCGAACAATTAAATTTCTTTAAAGGCGATTTGCAAAAACTCACAAGACATCGACCGAAATTTTTCGTAATAGGGGACTTAAATGCTAAGCATGTCCAGTGGAATTGTAGGCAAAATAACAGTAATTGTAAAATACTTCATAATCAACTCTCAGCTGGTTACTTCACAATTCTTCATCCCAGTAATCCGACTCGTTTCTCTTCTGTGAAAAATTCGTCTACAATTGATCTGGTTCTAACAGATCAAAGTCACATTTGCAGTAAACCGATTACACTTGCTGACTTTGACTCAGATCATCTTCCTGTAACATTCAGACTTTCCAACGAAGCTATAATTAATCCAATTAGTTCCATATTCAACTATCATAGAGCTAATTGGTTGGATTACAGATCTCACATTGAAAATCATGTGGATCATGAAACTATTTTAGAAAATTCTGCGGACATCGACACAGCAATTGATAATTTGAATCATTATATTATCGAAGCTAGAAATCTTTCAGTTCCCAGAGCATAAATTCTCCTATCATCGATGACAATCTTCAACTGCTCATTCGGTTGAAAAATATTCGTCGACGGCAATATCAACGTTCTCGTGATACTGCTATGAAAAACATAGTTAAGGATTTACAAAAAGAAATTAAACATAGATTTACTCTTTTGCGAAATGAAAATTTCGCTAAAGAAGTTGAACAAATTAAACCATATTCTAAACCTTTCTGGAAACTTTCTAAGGTTCTTAAGAAACCTCAGAAACCAATTCCTGCTCTCAAGGAGGGAAATCAAATACTTCTAACAAATGGCGAAAAAGCTCAAAAACTTGCTCAGCAGTTCGAGAGTGTCCACAATTTTAATTTGAACGTTGTGAGTCCTATTGAAAATGAAGTCTCACTGAAATATGATCGTATACTCAAGTGTTATTACAAGATGACATTATTGAGACGAATTTTGACGAAATTAAGTCAGTTATTAGGAAACTTAAAAACATGAAGGCTCCTGGTAATGATGGAATCTTCAATATTCTTATTAAAAATCCTCCAGATGTTGCCTTGAGACTCTGGGTTAAAATTTTCAACAAGTGTTTTTCATTAGCTTACTTCCCAAAAAGATGGAAAAACGCTAAAGTAATTTCTATCCTCGAACCTGATGAAAACCCAACAGAAACATCAAGTTATCGACCAATTAGCTTACTTTCTTCTATCAGTAAACTTTTTGAAAAAAATATCTTGTTGAGAATGATGTCTCATATAAATGAGAATTCAATTTTTTTACCAGGGCAGTTTGGATTTCGTCAACATTCAACTACTCATCAACTTGTCAGAGTAACGAACATGATAAAAGCAAATAAATCTTCTGGGTTACCCACTGGAGTTGCTCTTTAGACATAGAAAAAGCATTCAACAGTGTTTGGCACAAAGGTTTAATAGCAAAAATGTCTGATTTCCAATTTTCCTATTTATTTGATCAAAATGATTCAAAATTATTTAACTGATCGTACTCTTCAGGTTAGCTATCAGAATTGTAAATCTGAAATGTTACCCCTACGAGCAGGTGTTCCGCAGGGTTCACTTCTGATCTTCCAAATCTACCCGTGGGTTGTCAGAAATCTCTATTCTGTGACGACACAAGTTTTTTGGCCACAGGTAGAAATATAAGAGTGATCTGCAGTCGCCTACAAAGAAGTTTATATATTTTCAGTGATTATCTGTCAAAATGGAAAATTAAATCAAATGCAGAAAAAACGCAATTAATTATCTTTCCTCATAAGGACTTTCCAAGGGCTTCTTTTCTTAAACCAAACAATAATCACATTCTCAAATTGAATGGCTTGGAATTGACATGGTCTGATCAAGCAAAATACTTAGATCACATTGAAGGAATTTAGGCAAAGTGTAATAAATATATTTTAATTGTTTATTTTCTCTTATAAACAGAAATTCTAAGCTCTGTTTAAAATTCTGAAAATGATTTTGAAGCGTCCTTCCTGGTTTAGTACAATTGAGTTACACAGACTCACAAATATAGAACCATTAGATGTAATGTCACATAATATAATATGCAAATTCCGACAAAAATCTATGCAATCTTCAATTGAATCGATTTGCTCTCTGTATTAGTTAGTAAGTTAGTATATAAGTTCCTTTTCCCCATTACACAATACAACTAGGTTTAGAATTTTCCCTACACAAAAATCTCAGAATTGCGGAAGCAAATGATGTTTTCATGGTAATAACCAAATCATTTATACAATAGGGCTGAAAAGTCACCACTTGTGGCTGAACACCCAATTTAAATCTTAATAATTTAATTTTAACTGATATTCCAATAAATAGTTATTCAAAAAAATAAAAAAATAAAAGATGACGACCTGGTGGAATAAGATAGCTAAAACGATGGACGAAGAAGGTGTGCGCCGCCTAATGAGTCGTGTTACAGGAAAAATTCGAGAATTCCTTCGAAACCGTGACGAATAATTTTATCCGTATTTTTTCTTAAATGTATAAAGAAAACGCTACATTTGTATAAAAAAAAACTTGAATTCAGTAATAAATAACTGAAATACAGCCAATTGTCTTTGTTTTAATTCTATCTGAAGCAAGCTTTATTTCTCTTTCACAATCGTGGGAAAATACTCATGATAAAAAAAAGCCTAAATTAAATAAATTTCTAATCCAATCTCATAAAAAATTGTCTCACACCTTTAAGGCCAACAATATTGGACAACATGATTTCAATCTATGCTGACTGCATTAAATCTATTTGACTTCTACTTTCCGAACAGTGATCATCCAGACCATCCGTACAAACAAACACCAGGAGCTACTATCGCGGTCTAACCACGTCCAACCCGATGGAATTTAATTAATTGACCGCTGCTTGGACTGTGATTATCCCTTTTGACAAATTTTACCAGGCCGGTCCCATCACTGAATCGGGGGAAACCATTTATTTTTGGGCATTTGATGTCCTTGATCATGTTGCTGCTGATGATGATGATGACGATGGTAACGAGAAACAGACGGAAATTCCGAGTGAAAGCATTTCCTTCTTCCATCGTGGTTTGTTGCGATGATCCGACTATCCGCCTCTTTTCCGAGGGATAATAATCGTAATGACGATAATCGACGAGCATTCGTCAAGGGACAAAATGGAGTTTCGTCCCATGGTTTTATTTTTTTTTTGTGCTCGGTCTCCCTCTCTCTTGGTTAAGTATACTTCATCTCTGTACATCACCGTCGTTGGCCGGGAAAGGGGCCAGCTCTTGTACATTCAATTCCCGACGATTTGTGAAAATGATTACTTAAATGATGGTCGAAAAGCATTTCCAGCCAACCGTGGCCGAAGGAGTCCGTTTTTTTTCTGCCTTCTCCAGGGAGGTTCCTTTTCAACGATCCCTTCCTTGTTCGTTCGGACGCAAACCGTGGGCGCGCGAGCACACTCGGAAATAAATGGCTAGTGATTAATTTTCTTATTCAATCTAAAATATTAACTATGCTTAAGTCAGAAGCCGGGAGAAAGCGTACTGTTTCGCAGTTTTAATAGCCAGGATTTACCACCGGTGTGCTCTGGTCGAAAAATTCATCAACAATATTTAGTGCGGCACCATGCTTCGCAATTCAGCACAACCCGCCAGTGCGGGGCCGTTCCGAGAAGCGCGCTTCGCTGGCACAAACAAGTGATGAGGAAAAATGGTCATGTGCTATCTTTCCACCGAGAGCGCAGTTTATAATGTGCTTTTGGTGAGAAGTTGGTAATCATAAGCTATTGAACCGGTTGCGAAAGAGGGCTGTAATTTTATACCGACCGGCCGACGAGCCGCGCTCACAAGATTACGGATGGGTGATAACGTGTCAGTTTTTAGGGGAGAACCTCAAAGGTAACAAAGGATGCGAATGTTCTCTCCTCTCCCGGGTTATCCCATCAACAGCATCTTCCTGGCTGGGACTCTTCTATGCCACAGGGTTTCACTTGTGCAACCTGGTCGATCCACTTCGAAGTCAAATCTTCAACGCAGACCGAAATGATGCATCCGTACTTTCGTTGAGGTTGTATATGGTAAAACAGGCCACCGACGGTTGATGACTGTGGGCTGGATCGGTGAAGAATGAGCTTTGACCAACGAATGAGCTGGTAATGGAAATTACTCGTGAAACACATTCAAGAACCTTGTCAGACCCTAGATTTGAACATATTCAGAAGTTCAATCAGAATCACAACATCAACGAAATTTTTCCGTGTTCTTTTATGAACAAGTAAGGTTAAATTTTTGTCAGAACAAAACGAATATTTCTGGCGAGAGGATAATGAAAAAAATAATGAAAAGAAAAAGAATTTGCTTTCAATCCAAATTGATGCCTAATGCAGTCCTTTCCTTAATTCGCCGGGCTAGCATTGAATCATTTTCGAACGATGGTAACGTACGAAAATCAACAGGCTACATGTCAATTCTGTCAGTAAACCCCACATTACAGTAAATCTTGTTTATTCTAGGTGGAGTGAAGAGTGTCCTCCTTGACCGTCAAAACGGGCTGCAAATGGGAAGAAGATTATGATACATTATAGTCAAATTTATCTTAATTGGTGTTTTCATTAAAAGCAGCGAAAAGTCTACTGGAGTAAAAAATTTATAATTTTTCTCTCCAACAGGCATAACACCTCCTCGACTTGCATACCAACAGATTTGCAAACTTTAAATTGTACATACAATCTAAACTTGAAATATTACTAGATCTAGAAAATTAAGGTTGTTGTTAAGAACGAAGACTGCGACGATGGATGCCAAAATAAGGAGTGTATCGAAAATAAGCTATCCACATACATTTGTGTTGTACGCATGTATTTGTAATGGTGTTTTATGCTCAGATCGCAGCATGCTGTGCGTTTGGCTGTCAGCTTTCGTTTGTTTACTTGTTTGTGAGGTTGAAATTCTGCGTTTTCAAAATGTCGCGTATTGAAAAGGAAGTGAAAATCAAAGTTCTGGACACATGGCTAAGTGAGAAGGGTATTACTATGCGAAAATTGGCGAAACGGTTTGGAATTCATCATGCCAGTGTTAAAAACATAATTAATAAGTTTGGGGAACATTATTCTTAGGATGAGCTACCAGGACGAGGCAGAAAACCCGGTTCTTCCAACCCGAAACTGGACCAGAAAGTGGTATCTCTAATCATGAAGAACAAATCAATGTCAATACGTGATTTGGCCAAAACAGCAGGAACGAGTGTCGAAATGGTCCAGCGTTTCAAGAGGCGAAATCACCTAAAGATCTACAAAAAGCAGAAAATCTCGGAATAAAGTGTAAAACAGAAGAAGCAAGCAGCAACAAGGGCCCGGAAATTGTATTCGCGTCTTTTGCAGGGTCCGGATGCATGCGTTTTGATGGACGATGAGACTGATGTAAAAGAGGACTCAAAAACCCTTCCAGGTCCACAATACTTTACTGTCGTCGTTGGGGAGGATGTGAGCGATGCGGACAGGTCGATTCAAGTGGAGAAATTCGGTCGAAAGGTACTGGTATGGCAAACAATATGTTCCTGTGGTTTTAAGTCAACCATTTTTCACACTACCGGAACTATAAATGAGGAAATCTATCGATCTGAGTGTTTCCAGAAGAGATTGCTGCCTTTATATAAGAAGCATAGTACACCTTCACTTTTTTGGCTGGATTTGGCGTCGGCTCACTATGCCAAAACCACTCTCAATTGGTTTGCGGAAAAGGGTATACATTTCGTTGGCCTCAACTTCGACCCTGGGCAATCGTGAAGAGGGTCTTCAAGAAGACTGGTAAGGCAGTTGGGAATATGCAGGAGATCAACAAAATTTGGGCTCAAGCGTCCAAAAAATGCGATGCAACACTTGTCCGGAACTTGATGAAGAGCGTTCGATCAAAAGTTCGAAAACTCGTGAAGGAATAACTTAAATTTCATCCGGTTTTCTTTATGCTCAAGTTTAACCTCGTGCAATTAAGGATCAATTTTTAGTTTGAATAAAATATCGTTTTTTATCATAATTTGAAAGAAAAATTTGTGGATAGCTTATTTTCGATACACTCATTAGAATTGACCGACAGCGATTCTTGTAACGGTCACGAAAGCAATGAATTTGCGTTTGAGTGGCTATGAACAATCGTTGAATGTACCAAGATTTTCAAACTCATCGACATGTTTTGCCTATTCGAACGATTCACTCTCTTGTGATGTGAAGTGATGTGATGTGATGTGAAGTGAAGCCACCATCAGTTCAAGGACTTGCCAGTGGATGCGGGTAGACTTACAGTAGCCCCGATATGACTCATCCATTTACCTTCTTACTATAGCTGTTATCGAAAAGCGAACAAAAAGGGTTGGGCGGATATGTAAGTAGAGTCACTTACTCGTATTCCGCGGGAATAAAAGATGCTCTTCCAACCATAATATCCAGTGCATGAATGAAGCATATCGCTATACATGCTTGAACCCGCCTGATGGTTTGTTTGAGAAGGGCGCGTCAAACTCATTTCAAACCTTCAGAAGGAAACAAGTTTCCTTCAAGTGACTTGGGCTGACTATCCACAATGCCTCGTCCAGTCATCAATTCGTCCGATGCCCTGATGCTCCCTCCCCTTTACGCCCCGTGAAAAATGTTTTATATTGATAAAAATAATGAAACATAGTGTAATGAAATTAATATAACATAAAATGATATAATAGATTACAAAATAATATAACATAACATAATATAACATAATATATTTTAATTTAATATAATATAATACAATGTATATTAGTATTATACTGCAGGAAGTAGAATATTTCTCTTCTAATAACAATATTATCCACATCTATAAAAATAATATATGTTATTATTATTGATGACAAATTAATAATAATAACAATAAATATTATAATGAAAATAATAATAAAAAACAATATAATATAGTTCAATGTAATATATAATAAATAATAGAATGAATAAAATGATATGTTGCGATATGCTATGATATTATATTACTTGAATTTATATGTCATTTCTCATCCTCTCATTCTGCCATCAACGCATTCCATCGACCAATCGTCACCACAGACACACGTGTAGGCACGAAACAGGAACCAGTGAGGACCAAGCTCACCTTGTGACGACCTTGATATTTAGTTAAAAGATTACTTTAAAAATGATAACTTATAAGGAAAACAAATTTATATTTTGCGCAGAGGTACTTAGTACTACTCGTAATAAACCCTATAATATAATATAATATAATACAACATAATGCAATACAATATAACACAATATAATAGAATACAATATAATATAATATAATATAATATAATATACTAAAATATAATATAATATAATACAATATAATATGATATAATATGATATAATGCAATGCAGTATAATACCATACAACATAGTATATCATAACATGAAATAGTGTAAGACGATAATATACGAAACAATATGCTATGATACAATATAACAGTTAATGTCGCAGTGTAAGTTACGCTCTTCTAATAATAATAATAGATGATGTAATAAACAACAGAATTATATGTTGTAATATACTATGATAAACATTGCACTTTAGGATGGGCTTCAACCTACAAGCCATTTCGCACCCTCTCATTCTGCTACTAACGCAGAAGGCGATAGCACCCAGTCGACGCCGTTCTATTGACCAAATGTCATCATAGACGCTCGGGAGGCATGAAATAGGGACTTGTGAGGACTTAGTTATCTCACCATTTGACGACCAAAAATGTGGAACGCTTCCCGATTTTGCGTGTCATCCTTGCGCAGGGGCCATGCTAATCTTCTCTGTATCGTTCCAATTTTAGAATATGTCCAGCCAAAACTAGGACATCTTCAAAATGATTCACCCACTTACTCACAAACTGTTTCGACTTTTGCATGGCCAAATCGATTTTCATAAACTTATATGTTCAAAGCAGAGGTGGAAATAAGCCCATTTTGCGCACGAAAATGTGAATCAAGATTTTCGATTGTGAATCGAAAAACCGAACACCGTGAATTAAAACTGCGTTAAACTGGATAACAAAACTAAAATTGCGATTTTTTTTTAAATGTGGGAACTGTATATTACACAGAGCAGCTGCAGACCTTATGCATACGCGCTCTTTTTATTGCGCTGAGACAAATTTGTTCTCATTCTCAGAAGACAACCATGCGCAGGCGAAGAGCTTTAGTTGCTCTCACAAAAATTCGATCGCGCTTTTTTGTACCGCGGCCGAAATGAATGTACAGCGCTTCGTACATTCTCAGCGCATTTAGCCAAGAACGAGGTTCGTGTGGTCCAGTTTAATAACATTTATGCAATTTTATAACAATATCAAACCCTACATTTTTCGGCAGTTGTGTTTTCTGAGATTTGTTTAATTACTTTCCTTGGCGTACGACACAATATTGCTAATAATTAGGTTTTCATAAGCGGGAAAAGGAACCTGTAACTATTCAATCATTCGAAAGTTTTCTTTTATCTATTTCTTGAAAATCTTGATGCGATCTTGCTCAACACCACCTTAAAATTTATTTAAAATTGTTTTCGTGGTCATACATTAAAAAACCCATCCAATTTATGATCTAGAATAAAGAGAGAGTAATCACGTTGGTAATTTTAATTATATGAAACTACTTTTCAAACCTGATAATATCGATAGTTGGAGTAATTTTTAACACTTTAACCACCCGGTGAATGACCATTAATGGTTAAATTCGGGGTGAATTAAAATAACAATGTGATAATAATAATAACAATGATTCACTTCAATGAATTTTGATTCCGAAAAACATTTTATTAGACATATATTATCGAATAAGATCAAAATAAAAATATCTGATTTCTATACAATTAGATTAAAATGAAAGGCTCGTCATCAATATCCCGTATTCAAAAATCGTAGAAAGTTTCCATGTAAAAATCAACACATTTGCTCTGAAAGTACCGGCTAAGTTTTTATCCGGTAATCCTATTCAAAGCTTTATGCCCGGTTTTTGAACTAAAAATGGCTCTAAACGTTTTCTGCTCTGGAAAGTTCAAGTCCGATATTGGCATACAAAGTATTAATTCGGTTTTCGTACTCAAAACTAATTAAAGGGAGTTTCAACGATAAGTTGCACTTATCAGCCGTTCATATAACGCTCAATCACTTTTTAAAATCACGCAGAAATTTTTTTAATAAAAAGCTTTGGAAAATAATGTTTCATTCATGTAAACTTGAAAATGTGAATATCCCGATTCTGCAATTTCTGAATTATGAGACTTTTAACCTCATGGTTATTCAACTCGGATCAGAAAAACTCCACAAAGAATAAATAAATAAAACTGGCATATAATTCCACACAAAAAGATTATAAAAAATATAACGAGTTTGATTTTTATGCTGATTTGATAGAACGTTTTGCTGAAAATCTACGAATAGTTTAGGCATCATTTTTTCACAAGGATAATTTTTTTAATATTACCATTTAATTCTGTTATAAGTATATCGCGTCACTATACAAATTCACTATGTATCTCACAACACTATAAAATATGTATAATAAATGTCACATCACAATCACATTGTAATCACATTGTGATGTGACGTTTATTATACATGTTTATAGTGTTGTGAGATACATAGTGGATTTGTATAGTGACGTGATATACTTATAACAGAATTAAATGGTAATATTAAAAAAATAATCCTTGTAAAATCATTCTGTTCAAACACTCAAACGAAACGTTAATCATTTTTTCATTTAATTGGAAAGCCATACCCATATATCCTGCAGTTGAATTCTTGAACTTAACAGACAGCGAAACTGGTAACTTCGGAGATGTTTTTGAATCAGGTCGGGAAAAATCAAGATAAAAAAAATCAACAATTCATAATCACTAGCGAAGATGATCGCTTGTGACCTTTCCCAATAAAGATCACTACTGATCTAATCCTTTTAAGATCAGTTGATCAGTGATCGACCCGGGTTGGTGGTTCAATGCATAGGGCGCTGGTCTTACAAGCCAGTTGTCGTATGTTCGAGCCCCGACCTGGAAGGATTCTTAGTGTCAGTAGGATCCATAGTACTAGCCATGCAATGATTCTGTACACTAAGAATCGGCTGCGAAGTCTGTTGAAACAGAAAGGCCAAATTCCACAAAAGGAATGTAATGCCATGACTTTGCTTTTGATCAGTGATCTTTTGTATCTTTGGGAAGTTTAGTGACGGGTGATAAATAATATTAAAGGAGCATGTACATCAATGTTTTTCGTCAGTCATATGCTTGAGGATGCTCAAATTGGGGAAAATTGTCAATTTGTAACTTTCCGGAATGCTCATTCAGCAGCCCTTATCACCAAAGTTGGGAAAAATACCGCTTTCATGGTATCTTCATACACTAATTAGGGTAAACTTAATAAAACGCTATTTGATATGAATTTGATTATTATAGAAGTAACAAGAGCGCAGCATTTGGCGCAGCGTTTGAATGGTGCGTTTGAATTGGCGTAGCCAAATCCTGCACTTATGTTACTTCTGTGTATGCTATTCAAGCTTCAAGCGCTTTGTGATTGGACATGTTTTTCTTATCATTATAATTATTATTCATTGCAGCATGTATGTTAATATTATTAACTGCTTTTATTGATGGTATTACTCCATTACGACGGTATCACTAAGTAAATTTCAAATACATCACGAAACGTGGAATTTCGATGCGACCGACGAAATAAACTCACCTAACGAGCCTAAAATTATTGATATCGGATAATCCATATCCGAGAAAATTGAGCGGTAATAAGTTTTGACGTTAACGTCACTTATACCATTACATCACCGTAAGTGATAGCCATTTGACCTTCAAACCTGTTTAATGAACACAGAGTAGCTTTAAAACGAACCGAACATTGTTTAAATGTTGATTCCGAATCACACAGATAACGATGAAGACATTTATAAATTCTAAATAAAATCAAAACTCATCTTATCAAAAATCATTCGCTGCAGAATTCATTATAATATGATATGAAAAGATAACATTAACTATTTTCATTTACTGTGAATCAAATACTTTGCTTATTTACACCCCTGATATAAATAATATGAGAAAGGCATCATTACACCATCAAAAAAAAAAAACCTCTAAAACCGCCCTTTGTAAACGCGCTTGATCAATGGTGAAAGAAATCATGCCAATTTAATCAATTCTGAACAAAGATAAAAACGAACTCATATCCGGTTCATTACCAAATTCAATATGAAGTCTAAATTCGATATACATAGATTTCGTAAAATTTTAATGTAGTTCAAAATGAAATGATTAGAATTACAGCAGTTTTGTACACGGCAAAAATTCTGCCCGGCCCACTGCGATCTGCGCTGCTCGGTTGGCAGCTGATGGTAAACCGAGAAAACGAGAGCCGTGTGAGATGCACAGCCGATTTGCGAAAGGGAAATAATCACCTTGTTTTATAACACAAGATCGAGATAAGGATTCGTAATAAATTCTTCGTTTTTAATTAAGTTGAAAAATCAAATGAGGTGCCTCGGTCGAACGGTTGGGTGTTTCGAACCAACCAACCAACCAACCAGCTGACGAACGGGGTGACGTGCGGGACGGTGCTCACCAAGCTTGAGATAGATCTTTACGCCCGGTAAGTTTGAACGCGTTCAAAAATCGGCAATTAAAAATCAGAGCTAAAATCGTAAAAATCAAATAATCTGAGCCGAACCAGAACATTCGGTATGCGATAAAAGGCGTGCCGGCATTTGTTTTCCACTGATGTCTGATGTCAATTTCATATCTTTTAATGTTGTTCGGTCGCGAGTTATTCAAACAAAATTAGAGATTTGGAATGATGTCAATTCTGACCAAGATTTCTAACTACACTAGAGATTTTAGGAGCACGACAAACACCGCTGTCGCTCGAAATGAAACGACGAGTCGACCCTTGCCTCACCAGTGGCTACGGTCGTAAAATACCGTGCTCCGTATTACTGTTATTATTATTATTTGTCGCGCACCTTTCCAAGGCCCAATTTGGTGCGAAATGACCAATAACGGATCAGTAATAAAGGAGTTTTATTGATTCTCCAGGCTCGCGCTGGGTGGGAGGCTTGACAGAAACTGGTCGTAAAATCGACTTCTAATCTATTTATTCGTTTCCTTTTCTGGTCCACCCTGATAAGCTGGGCGAGAGCCGTTATTACGAATTATGTTAGTCTGGTTTTCGATATGAATCATAGTTAATTTATGCAAGATGGATTTTGGTACGCCGGGGTACGGGTGAAGAAAGTTCGACCTGGTGTCTTTCATATTAATATTTCGTAAAAGTTGAAATCCGGCAAATTTAGCGTCAGTATGCGTTTGTATGACGAGATTCTGTTCCTTTTCTGCTATGAGGACTCTCGGCTATCTCGGAACTCGGAAATTTATTCACTCGGAAACTCGGATCGATGGTCAACGGAAGCTTTTCCTGGCTACGATTCCGGCGGAACGACGAAAGAACGACAACGACAAGATATAAATCTTTTAATACTCTGGGAATCGTACCATTTGATCCAATTTACTGTAATGCAAAATGATTGGGTCCCGTTAATGATTAATAATAACGGAATTATGGTTGAGAATCGGGAACAATATAACTACCGTAAACCCATTAATGTCACTTTATTAAAGCCCTTTCTTTCGGTCTGTCTGTCGGCATTCACTGTGCCGTGACAGCAGAGTACGACTTCATTAAAATTTCAAACCAGATACCGCATGAAAAACTATCCGCGTCAAACTAGGGCAGGGAGGTGGAATAAGAAGCAGAACAAGACCCAGGCGACAAGACGGGGCTCGCAGAAACTTCGATTCGGATAGCTGCTGCACAGTAGCAACTTCTGTAATGGGATTGCAAAAGCCGAAAAACCACAAAAATATAATATTAGATGAAACCTAAGACAATACGAAGCACCTCCCGGTGCTGCTGTTGCACCGAGCGTTGCACTGGAGAAGTCGAGGTGCACGAGTTGTGGTTGCCGTCTTGCGCAAAAAAATGAATTCAACCGACCGGCAGTGATAGAAGCTCGTTTCAAAAATGTGCATCGTTTGCTAGCGGGAGTGGGGGAAGCTTTTCCCTGCTACTCTCGTCCAATCCGGAAAAGTTGACTGAACTAAAACGAAGAATTATAGACTTGTAAAACATCGGATTAGTTCGGTGTCTTCCATTTCGGGGAGAAAGGCACGGCAACACTGTTTATGGCACACCTTTTCTCGGTTACCATGAGGTAACATGGAGCAATTTGTGAAATTATGAGAAGCTCTCACACGTTGCCGGGTACGAAAACGGAGCCCCCGTAGGAAGACGGGTGAATCTGAACGTTGTTCACATATTTTCATATGCACAGGGTGCAACAAAGGCAGGATATTTACCGAGGACAGATTTGCGCTTTGACATTTCACTTGTTACGATTTTGAAACAAATGCTTCAGTATTAATGAGGCAACTTCAAAGGGAAAAGCAAATCAAGAGATTACCCAAGTGCACCGTCAGATATTCCAGACCTGTCACCCTGTGCGTTTTGTCAAATGTAGTAGGTGCTATGGCCAGGATTACTGTAAAGTACAACAAACAGTAAGGGCGCAGATTTGAAATTTTAGTTGGCTTGTTAGTTTTTCAAACACATGCTCCAAGGATGTCGAAATTTCTTTTGTGCTGCCAATAACTATACGGTAGGACTAGTTTCGGGACGGAACATGCATTAGTGGCTTTGTGGGAGCTTTCAAGCGGGGACTTCCTAGGATGGTCGGTGTCTTACGTGCAGCAGAAGGAGCTCCCTGCTGCCATCTCGACGAGGGTAGGTAGGTAGGTATATGAAGTACGACACACGATGAGGCGATGGGAGCGGCTTAGCTCATGTAGCGTGCGAGCAGAAGAACCGCACCGAAAGGGGTGAAGGATGTGGAAGCCACGTTTGAGGTTTTGGGCTTTTGCTACTCGTGTTGTGTGTGACGTTCAATTTTAAAGGGAAAAGAAACGAAACAGAGCATGTAAGCCATTCGGTACAAAAAGGCTGGGGTGCAAAGCTTCTTGTCACGTTTTTTCCCCTGGGCACAAAGTAAGTATAATCATCCGTCTGCTGGACAGTTTTTTTTTCGTATGCCTCCGGTTATGGTATCTCCGAACTTCTAATAAATATGTGAAAATCTTGAATGGATCGTTCAGGAAGGGTGTGAGGTGTTTGCTCGTGTGGTTAGATAATTTTGATTGGAAACCTGATTTTCGTACCTTTGTTCTGTTCGTACCGGACTCTTGTGTTTTGTAAAGTTCTCCTACGGGCACATGCATTTTTTGGCACTGACCGCAAATAATGAGATTAAGTGATATATTATTTGATCCCTGAAGATTCCGATGTGTGGGACGGGTTTTTTTTGTTTAGTATTAGTTTCTTATAACACAGTTCAATTATTTATAATGCGAGAGACCGAAAACATTTGGTTTCGTTCTCCAGCAATTCAAAGATCTTTGCGGTTTGTTGGCATTCTTGAAATCTCTTTTTTATTTCGATCCTTGTTTCACTTGAAAATATCTAATTTCAAATATCTCCTTACAAGTTTCACTTTCAATATATCCGAATCAACGAATCGCCATTGGTTTTTCGTCCAACCTATCAGAAAATATATTGCACTGTGAATCAGCTGTCTAGAAGAATCATTTAAGTAGGCTAAGTCATACTATGAAGTGAATTTAGCATAAATCCTTTACTTTGCTCATAAATCTTCTAAACAGTGGAGAATGAGTTTCGAAGTTTTGCTCAAATTTTTGAATTGATTGCGATTAAAGACTGTTCAGAAAGTATGGACGCAACCAAAATCCGCTGCCATTTCGCAATGGTTCAGAATCTGTCAATTTTTATGGCTGCGTCCTGTTGTTTACACTTTTCTCTAACCACTTGTGCAGTTGTTTATTCGTTTTCATTAGTTTGTTTCGAAATGCGTGGACTTTCAGTAGAACAACGTCGAAAAATTGTGTACAAATGGTGCAGAGAACGCGGACTGTCACTGAGAAAGATAGCAAAAATGGAAGGAGTAAGTGAAAAAGCCGTGCGAAATGCAATCAGGAAGTTTGGTGCGGATAACACCTTTGAGGATAAACCGAAAACGGGTCTAAAAAAAGGTCCTGTTCACCCTCAGTTGGATAAACTTATACTGAAGGCGTTCGAGCAAAAGAAGGAGGTTTCTGTTCGGGATCTGGCCAAAAAAAATGGGCACTTCGAAGTCAAATGTTCTTTGTGCTAAGGAACGTTTCAATCTTCGAACCTAAAATAAGCCGAAACAACCAAAACATAGTCCGAAACAAGAAGCATCGATCAGGCCGAGGGTTCGAAAGCTGTACAATACGATTCTTGCTGGAAATTTGAACTGCATAATCATGGACGACGAAACCTAGGTGAAACTCGATTACAAATCCTTGCCGGGACCAAGAACATTACACAATGCGAGAAGGGCAAGTGTTAAACCAGTCCAAGACATCGATTGAAGTCGAAAAATTTGGTAAGAAAGCTATGGTCTGGCAAGCAATTTGTAGCTACGGTAAGATTTCGAAACCCTTCATCACCACTGTTTCAATGAACAGCGAAATATACATCAAGGAATGTTTACAAAAACGACTTCTACACATGATTCGAAGCCACAAGGATCCTGTTGTCTTCTGGCCAGATCTTGCTTCTTGCCACTACTCGAAATCAACGGAAGAATGCTATACTTGCCCACGACTTCGACCAATTGAGAAATTTTGGGCATTAACGAAGGCACATCTTAGGAAACATGTCTCGGCAGCCGAAACCATTCAACAGTTCGAAAAAGATTGGAAAAAAGTGTCAAAACTTGTTTGCGGTCAATCTTATTAAAAACAATTCATTTATCTAACTTATGAGCATGTCAGGAATACCTTTCGATTGGTGGAATTGAATTTTTTCACAGTTTCACAGTTAGTTTTCAAAGTAAAGTCAGAAAAAAGAGGAACTGGAGCAAAACGGGCATGATAGTGAATTTTGCGGATCTTCTAACTATCATAAATCGATTCTACAGAAAAATTTGCATAAGAAATACTAATTTTGAAAATATTTGCTTATGTTTTTATAAAATTATTGAGCAAAGTCGCGTTTTTGGTCGAAACCCCACTGTGCAATGTTTGAAAGTTGTCTTAAAGACTGTCCCAGAAAGTATGGACGCACTTCGATTTCGCTGTAAGTAATTCACAAGTGTTAGATATTCAATTTTTTTTCGATATACTGACAATACTAGACTACAACAACAGAATACTATTCTCAACATTTGCTACTTTGCCATTGTAGACTAGCTGGCGCCCCTTTTTGAAATACCGCACGAACCTTGTTATACCGTTTTACCCCAATTTATCCTTTAACTGAGTCTTAAGATTTTGCTCCAAATTGAATTCATTTGTAATCCTATTTTCAGGATTTTCTTTGTAATATCAATCGATTTTCATCAACCGCAATCAGCCTGCTTTCGGTATGCGAAAAAAAGTTTAACCAGAAATACGACTTTTGATATAAATTTGGGTAAAACTGGTTAAACAGGCTAGTACTGTCATTCCCATTGTGTTGGATCACAGATGTTTTGCACAAATTATGAACCAATATTGATAGATCGTGTTGGATCTGCTTTTGGATTGTAGATCATATTCCAACTGAATATTATAACTAGAAAAGAAATGGGGTAAAACGGTGCAACGAGTTTTCTGCTGTCAATAAAACTATATGCAATCGATTTGCTAGACTTTTTTACATCGGAAACACTCTATTCACTTTTCTGCAAGTTCTTCGGTTTCATGTTATATAGTTAAGCTTGAATACAATGCAGTATAAAAAGGAAACTTGGGGTAAAATGAACATGATAGCGTTTCGTGCGGTCCTTCTAAATACATGGAATCGATTTTACTGACCATTTTATACCAAAAAAGTGCTTTGTGGTCAGCTGTATCATGCCTTCAAAAAAACGTCGCGTTTTTGGTCCATTTTTCCCCACTGTGCGATGAGGCGACACAAGGCTATCGCATTCGGTGGTCTCTCGAAAGCAAATCTATATTCCGTTGATTTGTCCGGCCTACTGAGAGCTTTTAATACGCGTCCTAAACAACAACTCATAGAAGTAAAAAAACAAACTCGCATGTATTTCGGGGTGCGATCCGGGAAAATTTTCTCAACTACGCGATTGGAGTCCGGTCTAAGCGACTGTGGTCAGCTGCTCTGGTCAATAAACAAAAACGGTATTATTAGTCTTAGATGAACTTGAACCGTGAAATTAAATTTTTGGCGAAATAACCCATTGGGCGAAATGGCTTTCGGCGAAACGGCTTTCGAAGAAAAGCAAATTTATGTTACAGCTTACAAAACGTGATGGTTTGTAATGATTTGTAGCTCGTTACGAATCGTTGTGAATAGTTTAATAGATCTCGATTAATGTCACGTGCCACTTCCCAAGTAGAATGTTAAGTTGCTGTCCTACATTTTTGTACTGTGCCACATATCTTTAAGTTCTTCCGGTGTTACGAATAACAACCATGAAACTCTTCTTATATTATGACAAATTTCAGTGATATTTGCTAGAGAGAAATTGAACATGTATCTATATGAATTCACATGAGCTTGGATAATCAATAGTGAAACTAACTAAAATAATAATCAAAAGCAAAGTTACGCTCATGAATATATGACTGTATAAAGACTTGACTGTAAAACTTGTTTTAAAGAATTCTCATGTAATTGCGTCTTCTTTATTTAAAGCGATTTTGCAACTGATACAAAAACTTATGCAACTGATACATTTCAAATGCAGCAATAAAATCAGCGAAAAAACAATGGTAAAACTCGTGGAATCTACTACGTAATGTAAACAAGAATTGAATTGATGTTTACAAAAAACATAACAAATTTAATTTCTAATGAATAAGTTTGGCATTTGATTTTCAATGCAACTAACTGCTTGTAACAAATTTTCAAGCGCCTTTAAATTAAAGTGTTTTCATGATTCTATACTTTTTAATGAAAATCATCGGAATGGTGCTTGAAATATGTATAAGACAACTTTCAAACATGTTTTAATGAAACTGAGAAATCTTGAAATGATTTTTTAGTGATCAAAACGTTTCGTGCGACCAGTGTAGGTTCTTCCATTCGGTTCTACAGACTTTTTTACATAAGATAAGCTGGATGTTGTAAATTTCCAATAAGTTTTACCTAGATTTAAGGACGATTCACAATAAGATATCATGAAATGGAGGAATTGGAGTAAAATAGCCACCAAAACGTTTCGTGCGGCCAGTGTGGGTTCTTCTAATCGATTCTCCAGACTTTTTTACATGAAAGTAGGTTATTCCAGAATACCGCACTCGACTTCTTTTCAAGCTACAGAGCGAATGTTATAGGAAACCCCAAAACTACTGTACATTTGGGGTAAAACGAGCAGGATTGTGATTCGTGCGGCCATTGTAAACCATTCCATTAAAATCCCTTGGACATTTTTACATAAGAAACGCTTTAGTTTGTTGACCTATCTCAATTAGTTCATCAGTTACAGAATTCTTTACGGGTTTTCATAGATTTTTTCCCACTGTACAACGTAATGATTTATATTATCTAAATAACGGGTAGCATAACATATGAATATTTCAGAGAGAAATATTATACGTTTTGTTTGAAACAATTCATCGTGGCGGGTCCGAAATTCGTGATACGCACTGTAGGTATTATTTCGACAAACCCATATGCTTGCACAAGTTGCTCAAGCGGTAATATACACCTATGAGAGGTAACTTTGAAGAACTTAACATTTCGTTCAACAGTGATCTCAGATCTGCTAATTATTTCAGCAAGATGAAAACCAAACACAAGTTTTCTGAATGCGTTTTGTTTTCACAGTGTATGTAGTGTTGTATTTTCGCAACTTTTACGATAATATTCGCATGTTTGGTAGCTTTGTGCTCATCTGAATCAGATAAATCTTGAGCAACTTTTTCGTATATTTGAATTTCATATCATTGTTTTTTCTCTAAAAATGAAAAAAAGCAACTCACACTGACCTCAAATTTTATGAGGCAGCCAAAACTATGCAGACTCAACAGAAACATATTTTTCATAGTAAAGTTACAATTCGGCTTATCGGCTTATCTTTATATTTTTTCCATAATTACGTTTATTTCTTAAGGCAGTTTACATAAGTTTTTCTTCGCCGTAGCATCACTTTTAGATGAAATTATTATCCTAATATAATTCAAAAAAAGTCACAACGATTTAAATTTATTAAAACATATTCCTCTCATTACTTAAATATCCTATTAGGTAATTCGTCATTGATTATGAAATCTATATTATTATTTGAACCAAACGATTAACTTCTATAAATTATAAAATAAGCTGTTATTTTCAGACATTTTGTTGATAATTTCATAAATTATTTCGAGTTTGTTTGTATCATTACATAATTTCTATTCAAATTTAGCTATTGGTTGAACTCATGGACGCAGCTGCAATCAGAACTAAGTCTTAAAAGGGTCCTTTATAAATTTGAAACTCCAATTTTCTTTGTGAAATGATAAAGAAGTGTCATGTATGTACTTGAGTACGCAAGAAATTTATTAGTTGAGATCTGACATCACGATACTCCACGCATGTTCAAACGACATGATCAATATCCCGATAACCTTCACCACAAGCACAATGATTAGTCTCGGAGAGTCCAATTTGAAGGAGATGTGCATGATGTCCAGACTCATGTCCAACCACTACACGTTAGACACGTGTAGTGGTTGGACATGAGTCTGGACATCATACGAATGAAATCCCTACTCACATCCAGTCCCCTGAACCATGCCTTTGTCGATATTTTCGGAATAATTGAGTGCATCCACCGACCCAGATCATCTTTATCCCAAGAAGCTTGCCAGCTGGCAAGTGTTCTTTGGTGAGATGCGCTATAGAATTCGTTGAAAGCAATCGGTCGCTCATAAATATCACCCTCAATAGCACCACACTTGGCTAAAATATCGGCTCTTTCATTGCCAGGAATGGAGCAATGCGCCGGGACCCAAACTATAGTGATTTGATAATTATTGTTCAATATGTCATTCAGGCATATTTTATTTTGCCCAAGAAAAACGGTTCATTCTTGCCAGTCATGTTTGAGCGAATGGCTTCAATCGCACTCATACTATCTGTGAAGAGAAAGTACTGGTTTGGAGATAATGTGACGATTACATTCAAGCTATAATGAACTGCTGCTAACTCTGCTATATAAACAGATGCAGGTTTTTGAAGCCTGAATGAGGATGAAACATCATTATTGAACATACCAAACCCTGTCGCCTCTTCAATTCGTGATCCGTCCGTGTAAAACATTTTCTCAGAGTCAATATGCCTGAACTTACTTGAAAATATTTTTGGGATTTCAGTCGAGCGTAGATGATCCGGGATTCCACGCACTTCGCGCTGCATGGATGTATCGAAAAATAAAGTTGAGTCAGGGGCACTCAGGATGCTGACACGGATAGGAATATATCTTGATGGGCTGATTTCCTGTGACATATGGTTAAAATATACTGTCATGAATTTTGTTTGAGATCGAAGCTCGACTAGTCGTTCGAAATTATTAATTACCATGGGATTCAGCACCTCACATCTTATTAGCAGGCGTGATGAAAGCTCCCAAAATCGATCTTTTAATGGAAGAACTCCCGCCAGAACTTCAAGACTCATTGTATGTGTCGAATGCATGCAGCCTAAAGCAATTCGCAAACAACGATATTGAATTCGCTCTAATTTGATAATATGAGAGTTTGCAGAGGAACGAAAGCAAACGCATCCATATTCCATCACTGAAAGTATCGTTGTCTGATACAATTTTATTAGATCTTCCGGATGAGCACCCCACCAAGATCCTGTTATTGTTCGAAGAAAATTTACTCTTTGTTGGCATTTTGTTATCAGAAACCTAATGTGTCCTCCCCACGTGCATTTGAAATCAAACCACACCCCGAGGTATTCGAAAGTCAAAACCTGTTGGATCTTTCTTCCCATCATATGAAGCTGAAGCTGCGCGGGATCATGCGTTCTTGAAAAGACGACTAGCTCTGTTTTCTCCGCAGAGAATTCGATACCCAGATGAACAGCCCAAACGGACAAGTTATCTAAGGTATCTTGCAATGATTTTTGCAAATCAACAACTTTGGGTCCAGTAATTGAAACCACGTTATCATCTGCCAATTGTCTTAGTGTGCAGGGGGTTACTAGGCAGCTATCAATGTCATTCACGTAAAAATTATAGAGGAGCGGACTGAGACATGAGCCTTGCGGGAGACCCATGTAGCTAATTCTGAATGATGCTAAGTCGCCATTTGAAAAGTGCATGGGTTTCTCTGACAAAAGGTTGTGTAAACAATTATTTATAACCGCTGGAAGTCCATGTTGGTGTAGCTTATCTGAAAGAACATCAATGGAAACTGAATCAAATGCTCCTTTTATGTCTAAAAACGCAGATGCCATTTGTTGCTTTTGAGCGAAGGCAATTTGGATGTCAGACGAAAGTAATGCAAGGCAATCATTCGACCCTTTATTTCTACGGAAACCAAACTGAGTATCTGACAACAAACCGTTCGTAGAATAATTTTTTCGAACAATTTTCTGATGCAGGACAGCATTGTAATGGGTCTATATGAGTTGTGATTGGAAGCTAGTTTCCCCGGCTTTTGAATGGCGATAACTTTCACTTGCCTCCAGTCAGGTGGAACAATGTTTTGCTCAAGAAACATGTTAAACAATTCCAACAAACGGCTTTTTGCGAGGTCGGGTAGATTCTTCACCAAGTTGAATTTAATTCTGTCTAACCCAGGAGCGTTATTGTTACAAGACAAGAGTGCTATAGAAAATTCCATCATTGAAAAGGGGCTATTAATAAAACCATTATTTGGAGGAGATTCCCGAATAATGCTCTGCGTAGGAACAGAATCTGGGCAAACTTTCCTAGCAAAGTCTATCCATTGGTTCGAGTATTCCTCACTCTTATTGCCCACGTTACGATTCCTCATTCGTCTGGCCGTGTTCCAATAGCTACATTTTTTGGCCCGAAGTATGTTCTTGTACTTGGTTCCTAAAGCCATGAATTTTTCAAAATTCTGAGGAGTTCCTCCTCCCCGTTTTAGAAACGTCTTGCATTTTGTTTTGCGAGTTTAGCCTCTGAGCACTCTTGGTCCCACCAGGGGTTTGGAGGCCTTCTGTTAGTCGTTGGCCCAGGAAAACGTGGGTTCAGATATATTGAATGCTGAGAAAATCCATTCTACAATTTCTGAAAACTTAAGTAATCCTGTTGGTGGCTGTGAAATGGAGCCCACTGGATTATTATCTTTCTCTGTGCTAGATCCTGGATTGGTTTGTGAATTTGACAAACCAGGAGGCACAGTCTATGGTTTTGACTTTTTTTGTTTTACACGGGGATCTTTCTCTGAAGGTGAAATTTTAGCTGTCTTTTTTGGTAATTTGGAGGAGGACTTCTTTCTCTTAACTGACCCTTGGGTAGTGATAAACGAAGTACCTTCACTATTTTGGTCAGAGTCAGATTCCTCTGGGTCCTCTAGATTTGAAAAACCGTTTTCGGATTCCGAAGGGGGGCATCAATGACCGTTTTAAGCATTTCTGCATATGTGCGCTTAGACCTTGCTTTTAAAGAAAGCTTAATTTTGTGCACTTTAAATGCAGCGCATACTGAAAGATCATGAGAACTCTCTCCACAATAAATACAGTCGATACATATTGTATCCGATACAATTATGACAGCCATTTTGTTTATAAGTTGCACGATTGTTATAGTTACTTCCTTTTTACATAACGATGTGAAAATTTTTGCAGAACTTCGACAACTGTTAGCTCAACATGAACAAGTTGGTAATTTGCCGCAGAATTGTTTTATTCGTACCTAAAGTTGTTCTACAGTGATTTTTTTTGTAGTATTGTGAAACTTTACAGTGATAAGTTGCACAACCAGTTTTATTATGTTTAAAAATCTTTCTGAATATATATATATATATATATATATATATATATATATATATATATATATATATATATATATATATATATATATATATATATATATATATATATATATATATATATATATATATATATATATAACATAAATAATAATTCTAAAACAATTGTAGAACATCTTGAAACTTCGATAAGATACATTTGCTGCTTGCGTTGTGCTAATCACAATGTAGAAGAAGTGTTGTACCAAAAAATCCAAGATGAGTTTCTTGACAGCTGCCACAACCATACCAGAACTGGCAGCGTGTGGAAAGATACGGAAAAGGAAAGCGTTCGACTGACCAAAGGAAATCACACCAATAACAACTGAAAACTAGCATAGTTTCAACCCGCGATTTGCCGTCGGGTTTCGGTAATTCAGTAACCGTCGCCTTTGAACCGGGTGCTCAAATCCACAAGAGTCCTTCGCTACTCAAATCCTGGCCCCGTGTATTAGGAAAGCTGCAATTCAATGCAAAATGGTTCAAGCAACTGTTTGCAGTGGAAAATAAACGCCAGTGCAAAATATTTGTTTTGATGCATTGTGTGTGAGAAGGCGAGCGAAATGAAAAAAAAATTGTGCAAGCTGAATTGAAAATCGATACCACCGAATCGGGAACAGGAGGGGGCTCTGGCCAGATGGCCGCACAGATGCATTTTCTGTGGTGCACTCCTCATTCACTCGCACATACTAGCATCCCGAGACTTGTGAGGTTTGGTGAGAGCAGAACGGGTGAGAAACAAAAAACTGCAATTGCATTAACTGCAGCTCTTGACCACATATAGAGGCCCGAATGTGTGCAGGACAAACGGCGGTTTGAGGTGGTTCGAAATTTAGTGGATTTATCGCCGTCGCTGAGCACTTGTGTTCAATTTCCTGTTGAAATACCAATGATGTGGGACCAGCGGCGACAGCAGCGGTAGTAGCAGCAAACGGCAGCGACGCGACCTATAAGCTTACACAAAAGGACGGGGAAAACAATTGATTCCACGATTCCTGTGAGTGGAGTAGAAGTGGAAAATTACTTGCGACGCGTACGCATCCATGAATAACAATGACGTCGGCGGTGTGAGAATGCAATTGCTTTTCCATCTTCGCACGCCTCGGAAGTGTGAATTGAGGCCGAACCCTGCTCGACAACCGCCCGGCTGGGCATCAGGCGCAAAAAGTCATCTTCTTAGTTCATTGAACCTAACACCTATTTAAAAATAAAAATAAAAAAGAAACACACATCACTGGTCCGCGGAAGGTTCGCTCTCCAGTTTCCAGCAGCAGGGGGGAGAAAATCCGGATGTGCGTAGCACTGATGGCGTTACTGATGATGGTGATGATAGTAATGATGATGCTGATGCTGTTGAAAAGCACAGAAAACTGCGTGCTTGTCGAATCAGCTTTAACAAGATCCCCCGCCTGCTTACTTCTTCTTCTTCTTTTTGCCAGCTTCTGCTACTTCGGATCAATGCGTCTACATGAGGGTGATTATGTTGAATGATGATGACGCGATGATGAATAACCGAATGCGAAGATGCAGATGAAGAAGAATCTGGCAATTGCATCCATCCACCGACCTGCATTTCGTTCCTTCTTCCTGACGAGCATGGCCGCCACCATCTTTCCTCCTAACCCAGCGACGGAACCAGGCCCAACCACAACATCTAGCCCAGAGTACCCCAGCCATAATATGCAGCACAGATAAAATGCAAACGCATTTTTTCTTTGTTTCTTTTGTGTAATGAAACAGGCTTTACACGTCCCTGCAGCAAAAAAATTTTTTTTTTCGCTCCTTCCTTTTCCTTTTTCTCGAGAGGGGCCAGTCACACACATATGAAAGCACACACACGTGATATCGCACACAAAACCCTGGAAAATTTTCCAGGATAAAAACCTCGTTGGCGTCGACGTTGACAAGTGCAGAACGCAATGAATGCAATGGTGTGTTTATGCTGCACTGCACAGGACAGGCCTACATGCAACTGTGATGTCAATTTTCCAGTCTCCCCCCTGCTCCATAAAGGATAGCACGTGTAAGGCTTCCTTACACCCCACATAATAGTAATAGTGAAGAACGAGGACAAACCATAAGAGATTATGAGGGCAATACGCAAGGGATCGAATTCTCCCGGGATTCCGTAAGAAATTATTTTCAACATAATCTTCAACGCTCTTGCTATTCATAGGTTCTATGAATAGTGCCGTTCTGATACAAAAAAAAGGGGACCATTACCAGGGATAGGTCCAGGATAATGTAACAGCTTGTGACTTATAATAATGCTGGGCAGTCCAAATCAAACGGTAAATGCGATGAAAAATAAATCCTAGAAAAAAACGTGCATGGTAAGTAGATGAGAACAGTTTTCGTAAAACAATGGCAGTATCAAAATAAGATAATGGAGTATTTTTCCTCATCGCAATAGCGTAATCAACATTTGAACGTTCTCATCAATAATTTCTATTAACTGCTGAAAGTAGATAATTTATGTATTATTTGACTTAATCGTGTACGACATGATGAAATCGTAAAAGGTAAAAAAACAGACGGATCTTTTCTGTGAAATTCTCCCTTGTTCCCGTAGCGATGGATACAAACAAGGATACGGTTACCCTATTCAAGATTCTACCCAATTAGAAATAATTCCGTAAGTAACCTCACTCTCTGAAATACAACTGAGCTCGCATTTTGTTATGGCTACACGGACAGAAATCCGTTACCGTTGTCAAGATTGATAAATCATGCATTTCAATCATTTTATCTGCTCATTTAGTCATGACAATTATGCATGATTCTATGATCAAAACAGTTCAAATCGAGAGCAACTCTACTCACATAAACAATGAATCACATTTTTTTTCAAGTAGTTTGTTTGTAAATTCTCAAACACGAAATCACTCACCCGGAACAACTTAAGGAGTGTATCGAAAAGTAGTTAACAACATTGATTATTGAATGCAAAAGCGAAAAAAAAATATTTTGACATCAGTTTTCGATATATTGTAGAAAAATTGCATTTTTATGCATTTCACTGATTATATTGAAGAAAATCCTAGTTTCTGTGAAACGCTCGCACTTTGGACTTGACATTCTTCATTAAATTCTGCACAGTTACTTTTGTGATTTTCCTGGTGGCAGCTGTCCAGTTTTTTTTAACTCCTGCATGTTTTGGGACACTGTACCTTCCTTCCGAATGTGCCGCTTGACAATTGCCCAATACCTTTCAATTGGCCGAAGATCCGAGCAGTTGATGTCCTTTTCCATGAAATGTACATTATTTTTTGACAACCACTGTAGAACGGAGTTGGTGTAGTGGGCTGAAGCCAGTTCTGGCTAGAAGAGAGGAGGAGTCTTATGCTTTCTGTACAGTGGCAGCATTCTCTTCTTCAAACATTCTTCCTCGTACACCTTGGCGTTAATTGTGCCCTTCGTTAAGAAAATGACGACCGCAAACCACAGGTACAAATCGCTTGCCAGACCAACACCTTCTGTCCAAACTTTTCCATCGCCACCGTGGTGTCAGCGTCGTCCAGGTCCTGGTACAGCGATTTCGCATAATATTGCGGTCCGGGCAGCGCTCGAAAGTCTTCCTTGGCGTAGGTTTCGTCGTCGATCAGGATGCATCCGTCTTTATTCTGTAGCATCCGATTATACAGTTTTCGCGCTCTTGTTTTGGACTGAACTTGCTCTACCAGGGACTTTTTCGGCACCTTCTGTTTCTTGTACGTTTTCAGGGAGTTCCGAACTTTGATCCGTTCAATCATTCCGATGCTGGTGTTGAACTGTTTGGCCAAATCCCGCGTCGACGCCGATGGGTTTTTCCTGATGTACTCAACCACTTTTAAGTCCCGGCCGGGCAGGCTGGGACCCGTTTTCCAACCGGATCGGGGCAAATCCTTCATGGAAAGGGTCTTACCGAACTTCTCGATAATATTTTGACACTGGTGTGGTGCACTTTCACCCGTTTTGCAATTTCGTTGTACGTGACACCACTTTCTGAGCACCAAGTGTGCAGAATTTTCTTTCGCGTTTCCGGATCAATTCGACTCTTCATTAAAACGATGAACCGTACCGAAACTAACCGATTGCGCAGCTGTTATTGACATGTAAACAAACATGTCACCGCAAAACACGCTGCAAAAAATTAAGCCATTTCAGAGTAATAACTGTTTGAATGTTGCTAACTACTTATCGATACACTCCTTACTGCTTAAGCTATTCACAACGCTGTGAGGGATATCTGTTCTAAAATGACAGGTTGTCGTATAATTGAAAACTCTCAAAAATAAAACTTGAGCTTTATGATCGCAACGCGAAGATTTTAAACCTGTGCTAAATTTTTCTGGGAATGTTTTTGTGTTGTGTCAACTCACGGTGATGTTTCAAATCAGAAACAAACAAACAAAATCAATGATTCCGAAAATGATTTGAATTTTTACTAGGGGAAAGTTTTAGAAAACGCGCCCCTGCTGACCAACACGCCCTCCTTCCTTTTTTATGTATTCAAGACTTTTCAAAACAAAAATTTTATCACTAACACTATCTTTTCGTATGATCTTTCTGCTATGTGAAAGTGGTCGATTGCTGGAAAATATGAAAAAACTGAAAATATCATTAGGCAGCTTTTCGATGTAAGATTTTGCTTTGACTAATAAAGTTTTTTAACCGTGTAAAACGTCTAATGGTCGGTTAGACTTAGTAATTAACTTTTAGCAGTGGTAATGTCTCTATTTACAGTATAAAAATCCAGAGAAACAAAACCATTTCTTTGATATACAAATATGCTCATAACAGTTACTCTACGGACATTATGCCCCACCTTCGATTCAACAGTAAGCTTCGAGTTAAAATATTGTTTTAAAGATTTAAAGACTGTCCCAGAAAGTATGGACGCAACCAAAAAACGCTGCCATTTAGCAATGGTTCAGAATCTGTCAATTTTTATGGCTGCATCCTGTTGTTTACACTCTTCTCTAACCACTTGTGCAGTTGTTTATTCGTTTTCATTAGTTTGTTTCGAAATGCGTGGACTTTCAGCAGAACAACGTCGAAAAATTGTGTACAAATGGTGCACAGAACGCGGTCTGTCACGGAGAAAGATAGCAAAATGGAAGGAGTAAGTGAAAAAGCCGTGCGAAATGCAATCAGGAAGTTCGGCGAGGATAAACCGAAAACGGGTCGAAAAAAAGGTCCTGCTAACCCTCAGTTGGATAAACGTACAAAAAAGGCGTTCGAGCAAAAGAATGAGGTTTCAAAAAAGTGGGCACTTCGAAGTCAAATGTTCTTCGTGCTAAAGAACGTTTGAATCTTCGAATCTATAAGAAACAGAAACAACTAAAACACAGTCCGAAACAAGAAGCATCGATCAGGCCGAGGGTTCGAAAGCTGTACAATACGATTCTTGCTGGAAATTTGAACTGCATAATCATCGACGACGAAACCTACGTGAAACTCGATTACAAATCCTTGCCGGGACCACAATATTATACGGTGCGAGAAGGGCAAGTGTTCAACCAGTCCGAGACATCGGTTGAAGTCGAAAAATTTAGTAAGAAAGCTAGTATCGTTTCTCGTCAAATTACATAAATTTTGACATGACCCCTTCTGTTAAGGACACTTGCTACGCTCCCTCCCCTATAAAAATGCGCTTATGACCATCTTTGAAAAGCAAGAAGTACCTGTACCAAGTTTGGTGGCAATCCGTTCAGTAGTTTCGGAGTTATGTCGTTACATACATTATACCACCCTTTTTAGAGGCCCTTAAGGAATGTATCGAAAATAAGCTATCTACATACATTTGTGTTGTGCGCATGTATTTGTGATGGTTTTTTTTTTGCTCAGATCACAGCATGCTGTGCGTTTGGCTGTCAGTTTTCGTTTGTTTACTTGTTTATGCGGTTGAAATTCTGCGTTTTCAAAATCTAAATTGGGTATTGAAAAGGAAGTGAAAATTAAGGTTCTGAACGCATGGCTACGTGAGAAGGGTATTACTAAGCGAAAATTGGCGAAGCAGTTTGGAATTCATCATACCAGTGTTTAAACCATCATTAATAAGTTTGGGGAACACTAACAGATCGGCTGAATAGTTCGTATCGTTTCTATGAGAGGGCGCCACTAGAATTAAATACATACCATTTTCAGTTAGTACCAACCTTCAAAAGATACGTGTATAAATTTGACAGCTATCTGATTATTAGTTTGTGAGATATTGCATGTTGAGTGAAGCTACTTTTGTTATCGTGAAAAAAATGGAAAAAAAGGAATTTCGTGTGTTGATAAAACACTACTTTTTGATGAAAAAAAGTGCCGCCGATACAAAAAAATGACTTGATGAGTGTTATCCAGACTCTGCACCGGGCGGAGCAACAATTCGTAAGTGGTTTGCAAAATTTCGTACTGGTCATATGAGCACCAAAGACGATGAACGCAGTGGACGTCCAAAAGAGGCGGTTACCGATGAAAATGTGAAAAAAATTCACAAAATGATTTTCAATTACCGTAAAGTGAAGTTGATCGAGATAGCTGACACCCTAAAGATATTAAAGGAACGTGTTGGACATATTATTCACGAATATTTGGATATGAGAAAGCTTTGTGCAAAATGGGTGCCGCGTGAGCTCACAATCGATCAAAAACAACAACGAATTGATGATTCTGAGCAGTGTTTGGAGCTGTTATATCGAAATAAAACCGATTTTTTTCGTCGATATATAACAATGGACGAAACATGGCTCCATCACTTCACTCCGAAGTCCAATCGACAGTCAGCTGAGTGGACTGCACGCGATGAACCGAAAGCGTGGAAAGACTCAACCATCGGCCGGTAAGGTTATGGCGTCTGTATTTTGGGATTCGCATGGTATAATTTCCATCGACTACCTTGAAAAGGGAAAAACCATCAACAGTGACTATTTTATAGCGTTATTAGAGCGTTTGAAGGACGAAATTTCAAAAAAACGGCCTTATTTGAAGAAGACAAAAGTTTTGTTTCATCAAGACAATGCACCGTGTCACAAGTCGATGAAAACCATGCTGAAATTGAACGAATTGGGCTTCGAATTGCTCCCTCATCCACCGTATTCTCCAGATTTGGCCCCCAGTGACTTTTTCCTGTTCCCAGACCTCAAGAGAATGCTCGCTGGTAAAAAATTTAGAAGCAATGAAGAGGTAATAGCTGAAACTGAGGCCTATTTTGAGACAAAGGACAAATCGTACTACAAAAATGGTATCGAAAAGTTGGAAGATCGCTATAATCGCTGTATCGCTTCTGATGGCAATTATGTTGAATAATAAAAACGAATTTTGGCAATTGTGTGTTTCTATTAAACGATACGAACTTTTCAGCCGAACAAGAAGTCCTACAAGAAGCAGAAAATCTCGAAACAAAGTGTAGAACAGAAGAAGCGAGTAGCAACAAGGGCCGGAAATTGTATTCGCGTCTTTTGCAGTGTCCGGATTCAAGTGGAGAAATTCGGCCGATAGATACTGGTATGGCAAGTAATATGTTCCTGTGCATTGAAGTCAACCATTTTTTACACTACCAGAACTATAAATGCAGAAATCTAACGATCAGAGTGTCTACAGAAGAGATTGTTGCCTTTAGATAAGAAGCATAGTACACCTTCACTGTTTTGGCCGGATTTAGCGTCGGCTCACTATGCCAAACCCACTCTCAATTGGCTTGCGGAAAAGGGTATAAATTTCGTTGAGAAAAATATCAATCCACCAAATTGCCCTCCGCTTTGACTCATCGAACGTTATTGGGCAATCGCGAAGAGGGTCTTCAAGAAGACTGGTAAGGCAGCTGGGAACATGCAGGAGTTCAAAAGAATTTGGGCTCAAGCGTCCAAAAAATGCGATGTCACACTTGTCCGGAACTTGATGAAGAGCGTTCGATCAAAAGTTCGAAAATTCGTGAAGGAATAATTTAAATGTCATCCGGTTTTCATTATGCTCAAGTTTAACCTGGTACAACAAAGGATCAATTTTAGTTTGAATAAAATATC
Organism: Malaya genurostris; assembly: GCF_030247185.1. Classification (NCBI taxonomy): domain Eukaryota; kingdom Metazoa; phylum Arthropoda; class Insecta; order Diptera; family Culicidae; genus Malaya; species Malaya genurostris. The sequence goes on along the minus strand of NC_080571.1, from coordinate 335,863,319 downwards.
GTTTTTTATCATAATTTGAAAAAAAAATTATGAATAGCTTATTTTCGATACAGTCCACGGATGACAATGACGGAGAAATATAATTTCTCGTGCTGCCGTGACCGCTCCAGACAGAATAAAGTTGAAGTAGGTAAAATATTTCGCACTGCCCGTCGTGCTGCAAGAACCGCTCCGGAAAGAATGATGTTAAACACCTTAGTTTTTATAACCGCGCAGTTCGCTTTTTGCCCTGATAACGTGTTCTGATTGGATCGTGAAAACATTGGTATATTCAAACTGATTTTTCAATAGTGTACTATTGAAAAACATTTCCACTTTTTCCATGCACATTTAAGTTAAGAGGAAAACTCTCGAGCTGTGTTCAAGAGTAAGGCAATTGTTAAGCCTGAAAAGTAAACTTGCGATATTAATCAACACTTAAACCAAAATAATATGTGTAGGGACTTTCATAAATCACAGTATTGTAGTGGCATTACATTTCGAAATGTCATATTCTGATCGAGAACCTGCAGTGCGACAGAATCACTCCGGGCTCATTGAATAATTTTGATTGCTGCATCTTATGCAACAAACGGCACAGACAATCAGCCGGCTTGCGTTAATGAATGATACCCTGTGTCAGCTATCAAGTGCTGTTTCTTTTCAAATCATTGTTCGGTCAAACAATGCAGAGCAAAAACTTCTGACCACCCCCACCCATCCAAGTAAACGATACTGTGTCCACTTAGCTAGGGCTGTGCATAGCATACCTTGGGGCGTTTGCTTTGTCACACAGTGCCGGGACTCACCTACCCCACATTAGAAAACGTCATCTTTACACACACTTGAGTGTGACATGAATCGAAACTTGAATGGCTGAAGGTCCGTAGAGTATGCTTGTGAAGGAAGAAAAAAAAATGCATTTGCATATGTGCACTGCTTCGCCGGGCACCGCTTCCTTTCGTCCTTTGCGTGTAGATCTTAGTGCTTTGTGCATGGAAGAAAAAATAATTAATGAGAAGCAAGGCTTTTCCCAACGCAGAGTTACTTCCTTTTGAAGGAAAGGTATCTGCCATCCGCCGAGCTATCACCAGCCCGAGCGATTTTTTTTCACCCGTAGCCGTAAGTGCGTGTAACTCCAGCCCTCCATTACTAACGGGGGCGTCCGTACGCCCATTTTCCTTGTTTCTCAACGAGTTACACATTCTGCAGCAGGCTTGAAGATACAGCAGGCAGCTGAGTTTGTCCCATAAGTACTTTCTGATGACTTTTCGGATTTCTTGTGAAACGATTCAAGTTGTTGAGGTTTCTTCTCCTTAGCCGAGGATACGCTCTCTCTCTCTAGCGTATTCCGGTGTTGTTTTCGCACTGGAATAATCAGAAGTTTGTTTAATCAGTCTCACTCGTAAACTTTACAAATTTTAAAGAACAGTACAATTCATACTTTCGCTTCATGATTATCAAAGTGCAGATGTTTCTTTCTTAATATCAAAGAAATGTGCGTACCCTGATTTATTCTCCCCTTATAGAATATAGAATAAAGTACTCGAACAATCATTCACAGTGCGTAGGAAAGCTTTTGATCAACCTGTTCCTTGTTGTTAAACCCTCACAGTTGTGGCCCTTGTATTCTCCCTTGCTCATCTTATCTCAGCCTGATTTCTAAGTGAACGGAAATTCTTCCCGGGAAACTAGAGCTCGAAAAGAAGTTGAATCGGTACACTGTAAATTGTTAGCTGTTGTCAGATAGCAGGAAACAGTATGGGAGTGACAGAAACAGTTTCCTGCATACCACTTCAGAGTCGCTTTAAAAACAGTCGTTGACGTGAACTTGGTTAATTGTACCTGAAGTTCTGCAGATTTTGTACTTCAAAACACAACTACAAATGGCCTGCCCAACAATGTACTTTTTTGCGAATTTCAACCACTGTTTGGAGCTTGAAATGATCGTCAACTTTGTCACGTTTTAGTACTGCCTAGTACTCTAGAGTTGGTAGTTGCTAGAATTCTTCTTTGTCATACACTCTTAGAAAAAGTGAAACTTACACTTGACGTAAATTCAAGCATGCCATAATTTCTTCAGTGATGACAGAATATTACATCTATTTCCATGTAAAAATAAATTTTGTGACTGTTTCGATGTCAACTTCACCTAATACTATGTTCACACCTGCAGAAAATAACATGTTTAAACGATAGTAATATAAAGTTAAAACCGCACTATTCACACTAAGATTATGTTATACGCATGACATATTACTTGGTATTGAGTTTGTTTATAAACAAACTGCAAAAATGCCTACGTTGCAGGTAGGAAAGAAAAACGTATTTTAACAACATCCGAAAAATAAGAAATAAGCCAGGTACTTCTCCTAGCTATGAAGAATATTATCGTTTCACGCTTATTGTCAACGTTTCGAATATTGTTGAGCAGCAAATGATAAAAAAAAGTCATCTTTCAATTCAAAAACAAAAGTGGTTGTACCAGTCTGCGTTGCCAGGTCGTTTTTCCAAAAATCCGTATTCGGCGCAAAAATATATCTGTACCATATCGGTATCAGAGTCTCTTCTACATAAGTAGTAGAAAATGTCACCAAGAGGGGAGCAAAAAAAATGGTCCCACGACAACCTTTTCTCATGTCTATTCAAGCTAAAAACCAAAATCGGTATTTATCTGTATGATTCGTGAGTTATCGGTATTTCGGGAGTACATATCTGTATTGCGGTATAGACGGCAAAAATCTGTATAAATACCGAGAAATCGGTATATCTGGCAACGTTGGTACCAGTTTCCAGTTTTGTTTTATTAGGATTACATGGCTACTTTGATGGAAAACTGCTGTTGTTGAACAGCTTGTCAATTGTCATAGTCGTAAAGTGACGGAAAATGCTAGCAGGGTTGTGCTTTACTGACAATTATATCATGTTATTTCGGGCAAACATGCTTTAATGTGACGTTTCTGAATATGAAATAACGCAAAAGTAAAACATGTTATTACGCTTAAAACATGAAATCAGAGTTAAAACTTGTTTTAACTCATAGTGTGAACATAAAACAAATTAGCTGTGCAATTTATTCAATTTTAAATCCAAGTGAGTTGCGACGCTCCTTTTATAAGCATCTATAAAGATGTAAATTTACACATTTTTTTCTAAGTCCAGTCCAATTTGTCAGCTTTTTGACGAACAGCCTACGTACTTTTGTTTTCGAACTGGTTAACATTTTCTCGGTTAGATTTTTAGGTAAAATCACTGCATTCCACTGGAATTGGAAGCATTCGTTCAGCTTGCCGCTAGATCCGGTGGAAAACAGATTTGAAAAATTAATCCCTCATCGATGTAATTCATAAAGACCTACACAGATAAAAATATTTTGTGAGTTTACATTTATTTTCATGCACATATTTGGAGCAGGCAATTGAATGGAAATTTACATTACAAAATGAAGCGGTTTGTAAATATACAGTCTTGTTCAATGAAAAGATAAATGAATTTTGATGTAATTTTACATCAATCATGGTTTTGAATCAGATTTTCGTTTCAACTGATGTCTATTTCATAGTACTATCGGTTTACATGTCGTGAAAGTTTCATTTTTTCTTTCTGTGTAATTTGTCGAATGACGGAAAATGTTATTTGTAATGACTTAATGTTAGATTAGCTTGAATGTTACAGGTTTCGACTGTAACTTGCGTTCTGCTAGCAGGTGCGACTGTATGAATTTAAATGCACCTTTTACCAACCAAGCAGATGCATGCTTCTGTGGCTCAGTCGATTAACAGACGTACTTGCGTTTCAATGACTCTCGGTTCAAGTCGCATCGGTTTCTATCAGTATTCTTTTTTTTATTTCAATTAATTTTATGTCATGGAGTTTTAGACACAATATTAAATGTTCTTGGACGTAAATTTGCGTGAACGGCGACGTTCCATTTATGTGCATCTAATAAGATATAAGATCACAGGGTTTTTTTAGTGTGTACACACCTAGAGAAAAAGTGTAAATTTACGTCTTCTGTGATCGACATATTCGAGCGTCAAAAATAACTCATTTATGCAGCTGATATAACACACATATTTAATGCATTCTGACATATTTTTAAGTGCTGAAACATATAAATTTACACGCCTGCTTGAAAAGCTAGGTGTGTTTGACAAATATTTGAATCATTCTTCTGAAAGTCAGTTATTTTACGAATTACGTTCACATGAATTGAATCATATGTCGATTTGTGTAAGCAGTAATTTTCAATTTTTTTTCTGTGTATGAAATGAGTCTCAAATCACAGCTATCACAGAGACGGAACCCAGTGCCGTAGTGAGGGTGGGGCAAGTGAGGCGACCGCCTCGGGCGCCAACATTCAGGGGGCGCTAAAATGAAATAAGAAAAAGGCGGGTGGGCCTCGACGCCCATCTCCTCGATTGTGGATCTACCAAAGAGTTAATTCTCAATGAGTAAACAAAACAAAAATTAGATTTTCTAAAAGCAATTGGGAAGGTTCCTTTCCTTCTTGAAAAAATTTTACCGTTCCCGAAAATTGACTATTGGGAGTTCCAAATTTAATTAGGAATACTCTTTGCGTTCTATGGATGCGACTATTAAAACTGAGCCTCTTCAAACAATCGAAATAAGTATTCAATCGACTTGCATTCTATGCGGTTCGTTTGTGCCGTAGAAAAAGATTCGATGCTCATCAGTCTTCTGTGGATTTGCATGCGCCGTTCGCCTTGCATGAGAGACAATGATTTTGTGTCGGAGTTCACATTCTAGGTGGTTCAGCATACCTCGATCTTCGAGTGCTGGATGATTTTTATCGGGGGTGATATTATGCATCCAAGCAGAATCGACTGGTCCGTACAAAGAAAAGCAAAGTCTTGGCCAGTGTTGGTAATTGCCGAAAATTTGACAGAAGCTGCTATATTGCAATCTATATTGTATAAAACATTTTCAATCCGGTAGAAGATGCTACAAGAACTCGAGTCTCTCAATGCATGAACCGCGAGAGAATTTTTCTACATTCCTTCGCTCCACTTCATACTCTGAGTATTTCACGGCCCTTAAAAAAAACTACAGTCTGATAATGATCGTTGCTGTGTGGAATTTCCCAAGAGAGAATCGCAAGTTGACAATTATCGCAGAAAATCGAATCGATGATTCAACTTGATGATTCTCATACTAGGTTGCAATATTTCAAAACCGTTGTGTGGAGCATTCACATACATTTTCATAGACACAACTTATACAAAGATTATATGCACATAGTTAGAATAAGCGGCAATAGTAAAATGATTCTATCGCAATTATCAACTACCCGTATAGAATCGGATCGCGAAACGAGAATAAGCGACCGTTTGTTGCTTCAGAGAAGATCCCCACAGCAGCGTGCTAACCTTTGATTCTCAGAAATGTCATCGAGAGAAATTCGCTCTCGCACTGGTGTCGATTCTATGTTAAATGAGCCATGCCGGGTTTTTGTTGTTGCGATGATTTCCAACTCTCTTTGATGGCACTGATTCAATCGGTGAAGAGTTGCCAGTGAACGTTCTTTGATACGATAAAAGCCATCCTTGGTCTTGGCATTACAATTCTATGATAGATAGTTTTTTGATGACAAATGTCTTAGAATTGAGATGAAACTATCTCAGATCTCGAAGTTTAAGGCAATTCTTATTTGGCATCAAAGGATTTTCGATTTTCGAAATCTCAAAAGATCGAGAGAACAGATTTTAAGCAAGCACAATTCACCAAAAATAAAATAACTAGTTCGAGAATTTAGCAATCGAAGATTGTTAATTCAATTCTCTCACAAAATTACTTTCGTAATTTGTAACTTGTACAGTCTTGATTCGTCCATCCGTGAAATATAACTTGTCGTCATATTGGAAACGTGTACGAAGCCTTCCTTTTATATTAGGAAGGCATGCGGTAAAAAAAGAAACAAAGAATCCTTCAATCATTTTTTTTTAGTATAAGACGATTTTTACGTCAAACATTTCCTATTGGAAAATAATGGCATCTTTCCCATAGCTTTTGTGAGGCGTATCTACCGAAATGATAGGTATAGACGTCGCTTAATTCCAAATGACGATGAAAAAAAACTTTGCCTGTGATAGAATAAAAAAATCTTCGACAACGTTCCTTCTGTCACGTAGATAGGTCATGTCAGTGTTCTGATATGGATTTCGAATGAAATACCATACGGAGCGAAATGACTATTTCCGTCACTGTAACCAGCACTATACAGGTGGTGGTGAGCTCACTTCGTCCACGTCCCTTGCGCCATTTTTTTTTTTTCAAGATTCGTCAGTAATACTATCGTTTTTCATTAGTTCATACCTCATTGCAAACTTAAATTGTGTTGTAATCTTATCACATCCACACATTTTCTCACTAAACAAACTGTTTCGATGCTTGGTTTAGTGAATATATGACCAACTAGACTCCTTTGTACATTTGCATTCCAATGGAATGCAAAAGTGGACAGGAAGAATGATTATTTTTAATTATTTGATTATTTCTTTATTGTTTTCGACCTATCGCACAGACTTTCACTTTATAGCTACACACTTATGTTAACTTAAAGATATTATTTTCGCTTCGAATGTGTCTTTGCTCATATTAAAATCAAATAAATGATACACGCTATTGAAACGATGACAACAGACATCCATTGGGTTGTTTTGGCCATACTGTGTGAGATGAAGTGGGCGACGAAGAATTAATTCTTTCCAGTAGTATGGGGCAATCAATGTTGTCATTCAGTAGGTCGAACACGAAGAGTTGTTGAAGGAGTATTCGTCTGTTTTGTAAAGTAGGTAGGTTGATGAGAGCACAGAGATTCTCGTAACGAGGTAGTTGAGGAGGATTTATCAAAGGTAGTCTTCGGAGTGCGAATCGGACGAAGTACTTCTGCACCCTTTCCATCCGATCGATGTGAACACTGTGATACGGAGCCCAAATTGTAACTCCATCCATAGAATACTGCGAACTAGTGCGAACTGTCTTGAGGCAGTACACGTCGTTGAAGTTTTGAGTGTTTCGTAACGAATGAAAACTGTTCGATGAAACGAATTCACTGTAAAGATCGTTCACGAATAACACGAAAAGAAGTGGTCCGAGATGGTTCCCTTGCGGTACACCCGAAGTAACGTGAAACGAATCCGAGAGTGCAGATCCGATTCGTACGGAGGCATTACGATCCGTGAGATATGATAGGTATGGAGAGGCAGTTTCTTCATCATCCAGCTTGGCATTGGTTTACCTATCAGGACTTCGTCCGTTGATTAGTGCTAGCTGCTTTCGGAAGTAGAGAGTTGGCATCACTGGAAGTATGATACGGTGCCTAAGTGTCGCTCTCAAAAAAGTCTAATTTCGATGTGTATCAAACAGCTTATAGTAAAGTGATTGGTCGAAACAGTTATTTTAGGTAATAGTGCAGCTTAAAAGTGCTTATTTTCTGAACAATGCTGATTCGCGAAAATAAAAAATGTTCAAGCGCTGGATACCGCGAATTTACCGGCCAAAATTAATGATGTCAACCGATCGAAGCGTCATCTGAATATCATTGTCGGTGTTATCAGATTTTTATGGAATGTGTAAAAATTTTAAAGTTAATCGTGCGATTCAAACTGAAGGTCTAAAATTGATCTGCAGCAAACCCATTTTCGAGTGTTTTATTTTATTCAACATTTCACATTTTTCTTATTTACAATGTTTTGTTATATTTCTCCTTACTGAAAATCGGGTTAGAGTACACTCCATCGATTATTCGAAGAACGTTTGATCGATGGATCTAATTTTCCAAGTTAAGACGCGTGCGTGAAGTTAAGCATAACTAGGACTCCATTTGGTATTTTATTATTTTGATTAGGGAGCAGATATCGACATTATTTCGTATCGCGTAAGGCGTTGTTCGATTGTTGGTGATCGAGAGGGTATCTTGTCAGTATTACGGCTGTCTATTGAAAAAAAAGCTGAACACAATGAATTAAATGTATGAATTGACAGCGAACCTCCCGACAGCTGGCTGTCCAGAGTTTTACAAGTTTTGGAATAAATTTCGTATTTTAGTAAGAAGCACATATTAATACAAAACACGATAAAATTGCAACTTATTCTCGGTAGCCGGCTGCCCAGAGCAAAAAAAACATGATAATATTATTCACACACTTACTAACAAACAACCCCTTCCTGTAGTGCATGGGGAATTGCAGTGAACTGGCAATCATTCCTTCCCAAGTAGATCAGCATTCGAACGAGGCCGGCGTCGATATTGATCAGAATGTAGAGATCAATGCAGTTTACACAATGTGAAACTATGTGCGTCTGATTCCCGTTCAAAACTGTGTCAATGTTGAACAACTATGGATTGCTCTCTCGCTCACGGATTACACACTTTTTATCTGCGTTATATTCCGTCTTATCGCACCAACGATTTGGGATTAGCTGAGCAACATTTGAGTTCTCTCTCCGTAATTACGAATCAAATGGAACTGAACGATAGAATAATGATACTAGGTGACTTCAATTTACCCGGCGTGAAATGGATTCGCTCCTCTTTTAATGATTTGTTTCCAAGCGCCGATAGCTTAAACAATACATTCTGCCATAGGCTACTGGATGACTACAATAATGCTGGACTAGTTCAATTAAACAAGCATTACAACAGCAACAATCGCCTTCTGGTTCTTTGCTTAGTCAGCCAAGAGCTTTCGCGTTCCTGCTTTGCGGCACCTGCACCACTCGTAAAAATCTGTCGTCATCATCCGTCTCTTCTAATATCTATTAAGAAATCCTCACCGCCAACTTTCAATGAGATATCTGAATCAACTTACTACGACTACAAAATGGGAAACTACGTCCCCATGAATACGTTTTTATCTTCACTAGACTGGAGTTTGCTGCTATCTAATGACGACTGCCACTCGGTTGCTTCACTTTGGACAAATATTGTTTTATATTCAATCGATCAGTTTGTTCCGAAGAAGACGCGTCGACAGTCAACTTATCCTCCTTGGTCGAATCCGCTCTTAAAGCGATATAAAAGTGCTAAAAGATGTGCATTAAAAAAGTTCACAAGGAACCCTTCTCTACAACTAAGATCACATTACATATTTGTCAATAACCGGTACAAGGGATTAAATAAGGCGCTCTATTACAACTACCAACGCAGGATTCAGAATAGCCTCAAATCAAATCCCAAACGCTTTTGGAGTCATGTTAATGATCATAGAAAGGAATCTGGATTACCTACTCACATGTCCCTTGGGGAACATGAAGCATCAACCCCCGTCGATATTTGTCACTTATTTTCCAAACATTTGAGCAGTGTTTTTTCCACTTAAACTTTAACGAATCAACAAATCCACATAGCAGCCAACAATGCTCCTCGCCGTTCTACGATTGTGTCTCACCCTACAATTACGACAACAGACATCGTCGAAAACGCTTGTATTAAACTTAAACCATCTACTAACTCTGGACCTGATGGTATGCCGTCTTTCATTGTAAAGAAATGTTTACGAAGTCTTCTGATGCCATTGACTCTAATGTTCAATCTCTCTCTTAAACGCGGATTTTTTCCTGCTTCATGGAAGAACTTTTACATTTTCCCTGTATATAAGAAAGGTGACAAAACTATTATTTCAAATTATCGAGGAATTGCTGCCCTATGTGCTGTATCGAAACTATTTGAAATAATAATACTGAACTTCATCACTCATCACTGCTCTAGCTATATATCTGATACACAACATGGTTTCATGCCTAAACGGTCTACGTCCACAAATCTTGTGTCGTAAACATCATACATCATTCGATCAATGCAAGCGCATCATCAAGTCGATGCCATTTACATTGATTTCTCGGCTGCTTTTGACAAAATTAATCACCAGATTGCAGTTGCCAAACTCGAAAGGCTTGGGTTCAGCGGTTGCTTCCTCAAATGGCTTGAATCATATCTGAGAGGTCGAAATATGATTATGAAAATAGGAGACAACGTCACTTCACCATTCATTGCGAGCTCCGGAGTTCCACAAGGAAGCCATCTGGGACCGTTCATATTCTTATTATACCTCAACGACTTGAATTTTTCGCTGGAATGCATGAAGCTATCATTTGCCGATGATTTAAAATTGTTCCATCTCATCAAGGATTCTGAAGATCCCGCTTTTTTACAAACTCAGTTAGATGTATTCTATAACTGGTGCAATGTCAACAGGATGGTACTAAACGCCTCAAAATGTTCCGTCATCTCATTCTCTCGCAAACGAAACACGATCACGTATGACTACTCTATTTCGACAGCGGTCTTGGAACGAGTTTCATCAATCAAGGATTTAGGAGTGTTATTAGATTCTAAGCTCAATTTCAAAGATCATATTGAGTATACTATATCTAAAGCTTCTAAGATGCTAGGACTTATGTTCCGCATTTCAAAAAACGTCAACAACGTATATTGCCTGAAATCGCTTTACTGCGCTTTATTCCGCTCTACCCTTGAGTACGCTGTCGTTGTTTGGGCACCATACTATCAAACCGATAAGCTGCGAATAGAAACTGTTCAGCGAAAATTCGTCCGTTATGCTTTGCGTCGTCTGCCATGGAGAGATGCAGCCAACCTTCCAAGCTACGAAAATCGTTGTAGACTCATCAATCTTCAAGCCATTTTTATTGCGGATTTGATCCAATCCCGAATTGATTTTGTGGATCTTCTTCCACAGTTAAGCTTCAATATCCATCGTCGTAACTTGCGGTTAAACTCTTTCTTCAGAATCCATCGTGCTAGAACAAACTATGGATTTAATGAACCATTCGCTAGTATGTGTCGATCATTCAACGTTTGTTCAAATGTATTCGATTTTCATTTGTCCCGCAGCACTGTAAAAAACTAATTTTCAAGATTTTTCGCCAGCCTTATGAATTCCTTATGAATTGAGGGTTAAATTATAGATATTTGCAAAAGATAGTATGATAGATTAGTTTACGATAACGTGCAATATATATCATTTGGATAATGTAATCCGTTGGTACAAAAAATAAATAAACACGGAACGACCGAAATCAGCATTTTCGCGAAAAATTTAGTTGATTTGCTGATTTTAGTTAGTTATTTTTTGAGACAACTAAAAAAATCTTACTTTTGCTGATTTAGATTTTTTATTCTCATTCCCTTAATAATAATAAAATATTTGTTGAAATGACTATTTTTTTTAGTTGAATTCACAAATTAAACGTACTGTCATTTCTTAGCTAAGGCACACTTCATATCCAGTCAACTAATTTTTTAGTTGAATTAAAGAAATATAATGTTGTTTTCAACCAATATGAATGGTTGAATTGGCTTCTGCAATCTGCAGCTATATGGCGCCCTGTCACCGAAACGGTAACACCTTAATGACTACTAGCCACTAGATGGCACACTACTGCCGAAAAAAATTCAGACGCGGTTGTCTTTTCTATATTGGCAGGTATAAATACGATGTTGTGTTGGAGAAAAAGACATAAACGAAACGTAAACATCTTTTTGAATTTTTTTTCTTCTAAATCACTGTTTCTTCATTCTCACTGAAAACTTTGAGCACTCGGAAAACAAAAACCGAATACAAATAGTACACCGGACGGCGCAGCTCGGAAGGTTTGAAGATACAAAAAACCTTCATCACAATTAGAGTGAAACATTCGAAATTCACATCACTGTTCCGCGTAAAAACATTATTACGCACAATCGCTTCAAGTGCGCACAAATTCTGAATAAATACACTTTCCACTAACAGTTTACGTCATTTTAACATATCGGTTTAGAAAATTATATAGGGATATATCGTAACACATGCGAAAAACATCTAAACAATTTGCGAGCAGTTTCAACAAGACTGTCCCTTTTAGCTTTTTAATGGATTGTTTTGCTTTGACACTGCTGTCCTTCAGTAATGACGGTGATAGATAAATAGAATCAAAGTTTCTGATTTTAATAACGAAATTAGTTGTCAATGAGAGTTTCGTGTTGGATTGAAATATTGCTGGTTTGTGTCCAGAATATTCGCCAACTAAACACATTCTCTAAAAATAAGAGTTTTTTTCAGCACAGTAAATTCTACATTTTAACTAATTTTATAGTTATTTTGGAAATTTTGTTGTTAGAATCAACTAATTCAAAAACAGTAATACGAATTAGGCGCAGAGCTAATTTCGGTCGTTCCGTGAATAAATAAATATTCCCAAGCAAGTTGTTTCAGAAAAAAAAACATTTTGCAAGCTTAATTGGTTCTGATCAATAACGGAGTAGCAACACACGGGCGGTCTCTAATGCTAATGCTAATGATTAGTCATAGCTGCTTTCGGTGTTGTTGGAATCGTCGTTATAAGTTTTTAATGAATGATTGAGTTGAGAATGATTTATCAGTTGATATCAGCAAGATGTGAAGGTAAAGTGAGACATTATAGGTGCCATATAGGTAAGCAAAAGGCTTATCGTAACTAATTTTTTTTCTTCTACCACAGGAATCGACCTTATGCATGCAAATCCTTCGAGTCTCTGGTATGTCGGAAAGTACAGGTAAAAGTCGTCAATATTTTCAGAATTTTGATAATAACCACCGACTCAGATCATCTTCATTTCAAGAAACTTGCTTACTGGTAAATGTCTTTTGGCGAGTTGCACTATAGTATATGTTAAAAGCATCAAGTCGTTCCTCAAAGCCACGCTTAAGAGCATCACACTTGGTCAAATTGTTCGCTCAATCATACAGCCTGTTACATAAGAGCGTGGTCACTGTTGTGAGAAAATTAAAAGACTCAACATGAAAGTACTTTTGAATATTGTTTTATCAGATCAAAAACTTGCATGCAAATATATTAATAGCAAGTCCAATCCCCTTCAGCATTAATAATGGCTTGACGCCTTCGAGGCATACTTTTGCGCGTATTCTTCTGAAAACGACTTCGAAATTTGTGAATTCGACGAACAAGCTGTTTCAAATTGTGTGGTCGGTTTTTCCCAATCTTCATCTTCATTTGAGCCCAAACGTTCCCAATTGGATTGGCATCGGGCGACTGAGAGGGCCAATCCAAGATCACGACACCATTTTACTCCTTTGTCCAATCAAGACGTTTTTGCACGTTTTTTTCACTCAACATCGATTTTTGCAAAGTACTTCGAAACTTCAAATTATTTGCCATCAAATGTCTGAGAACAGTTCTATTCGATATATTTAAACCTTTTTTTGGTCAATTTTGAAGCACCTTCGCGAAAAGTTAATGTCTTTTTCCGACAATAAACCGACAGAGCCGCGATTTGGAAAGTCGTCGACATTTTTCACCTCTTTAAAACGATTCACCCACTTACTCACAAACTGTTTCGACTTTTTCGTGTATTTCGCCGCGGCAGCTTGGGTCATTTTGGGACCTTTCGGGTGCTGCATCGAAGCGCCTAGCGTACGCGGTTCTCATTTTGGGAAAATACCGAAATCGAATTGTAAACAATAGTCAGCTAATTTATTCTCGCATTGCTTCAAGGACACTACTGCCATTTGTGTTAAAAAAAAAATATCACGCCATTCCACTTTACCGATCGCGAGTAATCGTGACTACGCTCTTATGGTCCCAGACTATTGTGATTTGATAATAATTATTGAATAATCGTTCAAATGCTTTCGAATCATGTCCAGAAAAAACGGTTCACTCTCAACTACTATCGAAACAAATAGCTTCAATTGTGCTCAGATTGTCTGTGAGGATGAGATGTTGTTATTCAAATAAGAGCTAAAAACAAGTAGAATGAAAATCTAAAACCCTGTGTGTGTGTTTTTAGGTCACCACACACTTGGGTACATGTTCAAAAGATTCATAATAACGAGAAGAGTGCGATTTCAAATGTTCACGCTTGCGATATCCTTACCACTTACAACACTATCCAGTAAGTCATTCCAGTCTTCAAAAGAGCTGTATCGTACTATTGTAGTACGTTCATTTTAGCGTGCATCGCTCTTCCAAGATATAGTGCTAGATAATTATTTTTACATCCCAACTTATGTCGTTGAAGCCGAAGCCAGGACTTTAAGTTTATTCTCTTCCGCCTGATTTTTATGCACATTTTCCTTTCATCTAGCTTCCCGCACGCAAGCCGCTTCCCCTCGGTGTACGGCGGAAGGAAATGTGTGTCTAACCATCCTTGAAAAGGAAACTCGTTCCCCGCTGGCATCAAAGCCCTGCTGTTTGTTGATGCGTACCGAGTGGGCGACGATATGGGTGGAACATAGTTATGAACGTGTCATCACACATTTTCTTACGCGCCTTTTTTGAAATTCGCTCGAATCCCGCAGGCAGTGTCGAAAGGAGTTTTGGGGGCCGAAAGGGTACTGGTGGGTTGTGCGTAATGTTTCTCCATCAAAGCGAGAGAGAGAATTACAGAAGCTTTGATGTGAAACTTTTGCGATAACAAGCTCATCTACGCGGAGTGGTTTCCCGAGATGCGTGCGGTTCACCACTAAGCAGTAACGCTGGGGGAAAGAAAATATGCGTCTCCCCATCCAGAATTATTTATCCGCTGCAAGCTTTTGTTCCCTTTTGTTGCCAACGGGAGCAAATCTAGACAAATTGGAGTGAATTTATTGTGCCGTGATTTTCTTTGCTGCCATACAACTCAATCACTCATATTGACTGGTAAAGAATGAATCGCTCGGCAATTGAAAGAGGCTTGTCAGAGTATGGCAGCAGCTGTTAATTTTAACACTTGGAAAAAGTGCGAAACTGCCTTTCATCATGCTGGTTGCGTGCAGCTGAAGTGCGTCTACATCCGTGCGCTCATTTGCTGCGTGACGTTTGACGTTCATTAAGATTTGCACTCTTTTATGTATCCTTGCATTTTCCTCCGTCTGAAAAAAAAACACGACACGCAATGCACATTGAATCATTGGTTTGGTTTGCCGTGACGCACGGATTGCCAAACATAACGGAGCCGAAGCGTTCGTCGCCGCAAAAAAAAAGTTGGTCACAAAATGATCGGGTATGAAACTGATCCACTACTCAACAATGATAGTCGAAAAAAAATTATTAATTTTTATTAGAACCGAAACTAATTTCTTACCAAACAAATCTGACGCTACGGCACCACACAAATGTCGAGATTTGAAAAGGTGCTAAAAACCGGATCTTCTTTCGTAGATTTTCCACACTTGGATGCAGTGCCGGTTATTGCTTGTCATCGAGCAGCCAGGCTGAAAATTTGCCCGGCGTGTGCTCATTAATGATGAAACGAAGTTCTCCTGCGACCTTCAGCGTATCACGCAGAGTTCCCGTCGTAACGGGAAACGTGTCTTTCTCGAATCTCCGCAAATTATAATGAATGTGCTGCGTGGGCTTACCGTGCCAGTACAAGTAAGTATACTTCGAGTTGTTCGCCATTTAATGTTACTCGTGGTAACTTCTTCCCCGTGTGTCACATCATTCTCCTGCCTTGTCTGGAAAGATGAACTTTTGAGTGGTTCCCCGCGATATCCAGTACGGTGACAGAGATGGTATTCAGGATGACAACTTATGGCCATGTGAAGCGGCTTCTGGGGTTATGGAATTTTATTAAATAGGTGAACGTAACCATTACGGATTTCATTTGTTATTGTGTAACGAATCCAATTCCGCACAGAACGAACTCAGGTAGACTTTTGATATGTGTACATTCTGTGATAAAGGCTTTCAAGCACAATTGATCTAAAGCAGTACCGAATGTGATATAATTTATGTGCGCCTTGAGAAATCGGAAACTATGAAATGTGTAATGAACAATAATAGAGTGCTGTTACTTAAAACCGAGCTGTGCTTTATTACATGGTTTCGATAGTCGCGTTATGTTTTTATAGTGTCAGTATTGTTATTACCAAATTATTTCATAATGTATCTTCTTCTCTTCTTACTCGGGATATTTATTTTTCTCATAACTTCCTCTTGCAGATCATCTGTATTCTTCTAATCTAATTTCGAACATGTGATGGTCGACTGTGAGTGTTGGTTTGTGAAAGCTGTTTTTAGACTACTGAGACCGTTGAAGTAAATCATCCAAGTAATCATTTATTATTTGGGTTGACCTTCCTCTTCTTTCAAGTAACCTCCAATTAGCATATCAGATTACCATTGTATTACCAATAATAAACTCACGATGGAATGATCCAGGATTTTTTTATGTTCCATCGATGAATTTGGTTCACCGTCAGTTACAGTTACGTGATTAGATGAACCGAAAGAGTAAACGCCTAGTCGTTATTTGCACCGTAACTATGGCGATGTTTGTTTTTCGAATTAATAACAAATCGAGTTCAAATATGTCATATATGATATCGAAAACAATCTCGCATCACATTCCGCGGTTCTTCGTATTTGACTGTATATTGTGTAATTTCATATATTCAACTGACCTCATATTTAATTAGTGTTAATCGTTTTAATTCGCTTTAGAAGCGATCGGATCAACAAATTAACTTGAAAACATGTTTTTTTATCGGTATTGTAGTGTAATTCACAAAAATTTCAATGTTTATCGACACTTTTTTAATAAGGCGCAAATGAAAGTATACCATTAATGAGTAGAAGAGATCGGGGAGAAAATGGTCATGGGACGGAAATTCCGAACCATTGAATGGTTTGGAGAAATGCTGCATTCACGAGGACTTACTTAATACACAGCGCTACAAAGTTTGCATTGAATGCTCCCACAGAGCTCATCCATATTGTGCGGTCAAACGGCAGCAATTGCATTTTATTTCACATATTTTTTCTCTTCATTTTTCATATCTTTAGGACAAAATCAATAATTTTAAAATGAAATGATTTTTTTCGGAATTACAGAGAGATTAGTGTAAAAATTACAATTTTAAATTATTTCCTCACTTTGCTCAGAGATGGGCGTGACCGATTTAACCAAACTTAAATTCAAATGAAATGTTCCATAATTCTATTAAAAATCCAAAGTTTCATTCGAAGGCGACTTCCGGTTTCGGAATTATGTCACACAGCACAGTGGTTTGAATCGACAAAAACATGAACTTAATTCTCTAGCTGTTAAACCGTTGATCCGATATACATAGTTTCTTTGGAGAACTCATTCACAAAAATATACCTCGTGATTTGATCACAATAAAAAAAGTGCAAAGCCTACTACGATAAAAGTTCATTTCAACAACTTTTTTTCTCTTAAGAGATAAAAAAACGATGTCTTCTACAAAGTTTTAGAACTTCTAACGAGAAAAATCTTTGCCGAAGAAGCTATAGGTCTAACGCATATAGTTTCGGATATATGAAGCATTTTCGTTTGAAACCTCTTAAAATCAATGTTTTGTACATAACTTTTTTCGCAATTATTTTCAGTGTCTACTATATTCGAAACAATTACTGAAAACGTAAAATTTCACATTTTTGTTAAAGACTGTGCACGGTTTGGCATTTTCCCTAAAAAGTTATTTAACATTTAAACTTCTATATACACTAATTATAACTAATAATAGGAAGTAGGGTCGCAGACCAAAAGGCACATACATATACTTTTTGGAAAGCTTAAATCCAGTAATAGAAAGATGAGTAACGTGGCCTTTTTAAATTGTGTAAATAAGACAACGAAACATTTTTTTTGTTGAAATGAACTTTTATCGTAGTAGGCTTTGCACATTTTTGTATTGTGATCAAATCGCGAGTTATATTTTTGTGAATGAGTTCTCCAAAGAAATTATGTATATCGGATCAACGGTTTAACAGCTAGAGAATTAAGTTTTTGTCGATTCAAACCACTGTGCACAGTCGGCATCATTTTTACAACCTAGTGCTTGACATTTGCGTTGCCTATTTGTATGAGAAGAGTGATGCTAATCTAAAAACCCTTCTTAGTCCACTTAGTGAAATTTTCATATATATTGAAAAATCACTATAAGGGGGTGGTGTGCATGAAATTTTCGAAATCGAAAAAAAATTTTTGATGCCAAAAATCTTAGAATTGCATGAAACGTCGAGGTTTAGTGTGAATTTCGACTTTCTGGGACTTTATTTTTGATATTTTTTCTAAGTTCCAGAAAGTTACCAGTTTTTAGATGACACTAAATCTCAACATTTTGCATCAAAAAAAATTTTCGATTCCCCCTATGGTGATTTTTCAAGATCGAAAATTTTCAAACCTTAACCGTCGGGTAGCACCCCTTACCCATATCTGATTCAGCTCAAATTTTTTATGGGGACTTTTTTCGAAGTACTCAAACTTTTGAGCACCACCGCCTTACGAAATTAGAGAGGATCCCAAAATATTCGCACCCTGATTTTCACGGCTGCTCGGCCATCCATGGAAGTTGACCATCAATGTTAACTTCCCTCTCTGAGCAGCCTAGATAGCCGTGTAGTGTCGGTAGCGGTTTCCCAACTGCTAAGAATAACGCTACGGTCCACCTGTACCGGTGGTATAAGTCCACCAAACAGGTAAGCCGTGTGGCATCCGGCGGAATTATTTTTTACCAAGAATTGATCCACTGGTTTCCTATTCCATGTCGTAAAAGGCCACAAAAATAGGAACTCCTAAGTCAAGGTGTATTTCCGTGCCGATGGCTGAATGGCTGCAGGAGGTTAAACATTGCAGTCGTGAACGGAATATCTTGGGTTTTTCCCTTACTGGATACACGCAATGCTTAGCAATCAACTTCTTTGATCATCGCTTCGGCGGGCCAGAGATTAGAAAGCTGAGTGTCTGTGGGTGTCCTCAAGGTGGTGTACTATCCCCACTTTTATGGAACCTTGTCGCTGATGGTTTGTTAAGGAAACTTAATAACCTTGGATTTCCGACTTATGGTTTTGCCGACGATTATCATATATTGATGACCGGTATAAGCATTAACACTCTCTTTGATTTAATGCAGCAAGCCCTGCGATCTGTTGAACAATGGTGTTGTCAGGTTTGGATTATCTGTAAATCCGGGCAAAACATCAATGGTGCTTTTCACTCATCGTAGGATAATTACAGGAGCTCGTCCGTTGCAGTTCTTTGCTTCAGGGGTCACTGTGGTCGATCAAGTTAAATACGTCGGGGTTATTCTTGACTCAAAACTGAATTGGTCTGCTCACATTGATTTCAGGATTAAAAGAGCTAGCATGGCTTTCGGCCAATGCAGACGAGCTTTTGGAAAATCATGGGGACTCAAACCCAGATATATTCATTGGATCTACACAACTATCGTTAGACCAATTTTAGCATATGGATGTCTTGTATGGTGGCAGAAAGGAGAAGTCGCGACAGTTCAGTCAAAGCTAAATCATCTCCAAAGGATGGTCCTAATGGCGATGACAGGAGCATTCACGACAACTCCTACTGCTGCTCTAGAGGCGCTACTGTGCATTAAACCACTATATGTGTTCCTAAAACAAGAAGCATTATCTTGTGCATACCGTCTTAGGGTTACAGGGCTTTGGAACAGTAACCCATTAGAATATGCTACCAGTCACACTCGCTTGTGGTCTCAAATGGTTCCGTGGGATGAGTATTTACTCGCTCCTAGTGACCTAACTCTCACATGCAGTTTTCCTTTTAAAACATTCAAAGTGAGCTATCCTCTTCGTTAGGAATGATTGTCTGGTTGTCTGGAACGACAACTTGATGAACACATAGTTTGTTTTACGGACGGTTCTCTGTTGAATGGTCGTGCTGGTGCTGGTATCTACTGTCGTGAAATAGGCTGGAGCAGTCTCATTCACTTGGTAGATACTGTACTGTGTTCCAAGCAGAAATCTACGCAATTCTGTGTGGAGTACAATCGGCACTTCAGCAGAGGATCTGTGGTAAACGTATTTATTTTTGTTCCGACAGTCAGGCAGCCTTAAAAGCACTCAGTTCGAATGACTCACGGTCGAATCTAGTGATCGCATGTCGAACTCAAATTGAAGACCTCAGCATTTCAAATGCTGTTTACTTCATATGGGTACCCGGCCATTCTGGTATTACTGGAAATGAATGGGCTGATGAGTTGGCTAGAGCTGGTGCAACGAATGATTTCGTTGGTCCTGAACCAGCTTTACCACTTTCAACTAGTTGGATAAAGCACAAGATACGTTCTTGGGCTGCATCCAAACATGCCAGCTACTGGCGCAGCTTGCAAGCTTGCGCTCAGACAAAAGCATTTCTACCAGATTTAAATCTGAAAATGTCAAAGTGTCTACTGCATTTCTCCAAGTATCATTGAAGTATTCTGGTCAGAGCTCTGACTGGACATTGCAAACTCAATTATCACATGGCTACTATTCAACGTGCTGAGTATTATTCGTGTGATTTGTGTGAATGCGATTATGGTACTTCATATCATCTGATATGTAACTGTCCCGCATTGACGCAGCTACGTATCCGGGTTTTTGGTTCTCCATACATGGTTGAGTCTGTGTATGCGGAGCTAAAATTGAAGGATATTCTCTCGTTTCTCACCCAATGTGGTAAGGAGCTATAGTCAGAAGGGTTCATCGTTCTTCCTGGAGTGAATGAATCCCTTCTGTATTCACCTTAAATAGGGTTTGGCAGATTGTTTGGCATCCTCTGGGGGGTACCGCATTTACTTCTGCTCGTACATACTGCGAGTCGTTCTGCATTCTTCCGGGAGTGCAGAATGGTGTCGCTTTTGTAAGATCTCTAAATCCTCTCGGGGGTTGGAGGTTTTATTAACAGCAGACTGTTCGGGACCTCGTAGAGGTTCAGAATTTCCTTCTGCTTCCACTAAATGTGATCCTCAGCAGATTGTTCAGCATCCCTTAGGGGTGCAGAATTTACTTCTGCTTTTATGTGTTTTTGTGTCGTCAATTTTTCCCATCCTCCTAGTTCAACCCTTACCATTTCCTTTCAATCCTTCCCTCTTATATATCGGGAAAATGAAGCTAAAAACAAATTGATGGCAAGGCACAAATCTCCAAATATCAAGGGGAACGTGCCATTTGAGCCAATTTGTTCTGATTCCTGATTCCAAACTTTTGAGCACCACCGCCTTACGAAATTAGAGAGGATCCCAAAATATTCGCACCCTTATATCTACAAGAGCGGTGAAAAAACAACGTTTTTTGTCGGGTGTGTCACTTATATCATCATGTCTCCGGAACCAGAAGTCGCAGTCATTTGATCTTCGAACATGATCAAATGCTCAATAGTAGCTTCCAAACGAGCCTAAGTTTGTTAAAATCGGTTCAGCCATCTCTGAAAAAATTGAGCGCGTATAAATATCTTTGAAAAGTGCACATACCTTATGATCAAAAAAGAACCGGAATTTTCATTTTAAAATTCCCGCGCTTGTCCAATCGGTAAACTTTTATTCTCTCAACGTTGGCAACACTTTTATACACATTCTGTCAAATTTTGACGCTTATCGTACGATTAGTTTTTGTTTGGCGTCTGTACAAAGAAGTTGAAAAATTTTCGTGTGGCGATTTTTATAACGGATGAAAATTTACAACAACGTGCGTGCATCAAATTTTGTGTTGCAAATGGATTTAAGTGAAGTCGGATCCGAATGAAATTCAGGAATTCCGTATGGGATAACGAGAGCTTTCATTTGAATCTAAGTTTGTCAAAATCGGTTCAGCCATCTCCAAGAAAACCTAGTGAGATTGTTTGACACATACACACTCACATACATATACACACACATACACATACACACCACACACACACTCACACACACACACACACACACACACACACACACACACATACACCTCCCACGCTAGAGTTTTGGGAGTAATACTCCAAAAATTCTAGCGTGGAAGGTGGCTAACTTCGACCGCGAAACGTTTTGCGCTGCCCTTGAATTAGAGGAGCACAACGCGAACCTGAGAGGGGACGAGTTGGTCGCTATCTTGTCACGGGCGTGTGACGCGACCATGCCTAGAAAGGCTCAACCGAGGACCAACAGACCACCGGTCTACTGGTGGAACGAGCAAATTGCACGCCTTCGCGCATCCTGCCTCAGGGCTAGAAGAAGGATGCAAAGAGCTCGATCAGCGGAGATGAGGATGGAGAGGAACACGGCGTTCAAAACGGCGAAGCTAGCACTAAACAAGGCCATCAGCGCAAGCAAAAGAGCCTGTTTCGACAAGCTATGCGAGGGAGCCAACTCCAACCCATGGGGCGATGCCTACAGGATGGTGATAGCCAAAACGAGAGGGGCGCTAGCACCCCCTGAACGTAGTCCGGCGAGGTTGAAGGAAATAATAACGGTTCTCTTTCCCCACCACGACACGTCCCCCTGGCAGCCAGCTCCGCTACCAGCGAATGAAGTCGTAAAGGTGACGAACGAGGAGTTGCTCACTGCGGCGAGATCGCTCGATACAAAGAAAGCCCCGGGGCCAGACGGTATCCCGAACGTGGCTCTAAAGGCGGCTATAATGACAAAACCGGACATGTTCAGGGAGGTTATACAGAGATGTCTGGACGAGCGTATGTTCCCAGACATTTGGAAAAGACAAAGGTTGGTACTATTACCGAAACCTGGGAAACCCCCAGGGGATCCTTCGGCGTATAGACCAATCTGTCTGATTGACACTGTGGGTAAGCTCCTTGAGAAAATCATCCTCAACAGGCTAGCCCCCCTCATAGAGGAGGCAGGAGGACTGTCCAGTCAACAGTACGGGTTCCGCAGAGGCAGGTCGACGGCGGACGCCATAACATCGGTGGTAACCACGGCGGAGGTAGCTATACAGCGCAAACGACGAGGGATCCGCTACTGTGCGGTAGTAACGCTAGACGTCAAGAACGCGTTCAATAGTGCTTGCTGGGCAGACATTGCTGATTCCCTACTTCGACTAGGAGTACCGGAAGGGCTGTACAAGATTCTGGAAAGCTACTTCCAGAACCGAGTATTGCTCTACGAGACCGACGAAGGCACACGTAGCACTCCAATCACGGCTGGAGTACCACAGGGATCTATCTTGGGCCCGATCCTGTGGAATATAATGTACGATGGAGTACTGAGGTTGAGGCTCCCTCCGGGTGTCAAGATAGTCGGGTTCGCGGACGACGTCACGCTGACAGTCTACGGCGAATCCATCGAAGAGGTCGAACTGAGTGCATCACACTCAATCTGCTTGGTGGAGGACTGGCTGCGTAGCAGGAAACTGCAACTCGTGCACCACAAAACAGAGGTGATGGTGGTAAACAACCGCAAATCGGAACAGGAGGCGCTGGTACATGCCGGAGATTGCGTGATCCCCTCCAAGAGATCACTGAAGCAATTGGGTGTGATGCTTGACGACAAACTCAGTTTCAACAAGCACGTTGAATACGCCTGCAAGCGCGCATCAACAGCGATCGCGGCGCTCTCCCGTTTGATGGCCAACAGCTCGCCTGTGCGCTCCAGTAAACGAAGGTTACTGGCAGGAGTGGCAGTTTCGATCCTCAGGTACGGCAGCCCGGTATGGGCGTCAGCACTAAATGTGGAACGCAACGCACAGATGCTGGAGAGTACGCATAGACTGATGTGTCTTCAGATGGTACCTCCACAGGTTCGGCCACGCGACATCCCCTGTATGTCCTGGCTGCCCAGACGAGATCGAGACGGCTGAACACGTCTTGTTCGCATGTTCCCGTTTCGCGGCTCAAAGGAGTGAGCTACTGGAGGCATGCGGCAGGGACACCACACCGGAAAACCTGATCCAGAGAATGTGCCACTGCGTAGAGAACTGGAACGCAGTGTCGACCGTGGCATCGCAAATTGCGGGCATATTGCAGCGGAAATGGAGTGCGGATCAACAACAGGTCAGCCGCGTACCATAGCAGGCTCAAGAGGGATCAGCGAATAAACGTCGGTCCGGGAGAACCTTCTTCGTCGGGAAGCTCTTCGTCGGAGTAGTCTAGATCCATCGTCGGGGACTAGACGAGTAGTACGTAAAACTGCTAGGATCGTCGGGGCGCCAGTGAACCGGAAGCTATCCTCCAACCGGAATCACTGGATCAACCCAGGCATCCTCTCGGTCGGGCGTTGACGGGTATCGAAAGCGTCGGTTTCGGGAGGGCCTCCTTCGTCGGGGAACTCTCCGTCGGTGTAGGCTAGATCCTTCGGCGGGGGCTAGCCGAGTAGCCGCCACAACACCGATTCGAGTCGTCGAGGCGCCAGCGAACCGGAAGCCATGCTCCAACCGGAATCGCGGGACCGACCTCGGCACTCCATCGGGTGTCCCGTGTGGTGTAAGAGACTCGGTGTCGGGAGATTCTCCTTCGCCGGGGAACTCTCCGTCGGAGTAGTCTAGATCCTTCGTCGGGGACTAGATGAGTAGATCGTCGCGTGGTACCGATAGGATCGTCTGAGCGCCAGTGAACCGGAAGTCACGCTCCAACCGGAATCATTGGATCGACTTAGGCATCCTTTCGGTCGGGTCGTAGACGCGTACCGTAAGCGTCGGTTCGGGAGGACTTCCCTCGTCGGGGAACCCTCCGTCGGTGTAGACTAGATCTTTTGGCGGAGACTAGTCGAGTAGTTCCGCGACGTAGCATCAGTTTTGGGTCGTCGAGGCGCCAGTGAACCGGAAGTTACCCTCCAGCCGGCATCACTGGACCGACCTCGTCATCCAACTGGTCGATCCCTCGAGAGCAGGATGCTGATCCCCATTCTGCATAAATCTGGGGAGGGTGCTGTGAGCACCAATAGCCTTCCACCCCGAAGTAATACCTAGCGGTGGTGCCGGGAAGGTAGGGTTGGAGATCCAAGGTGTTTTAGTGGGTAGTTCCAATCAACAGTTGGGTAGTCCTGTGGAGAGTCCCACACTCCGTGTGTAAATGCATTCCACCTTGTAAAAAACAAAAACACACACACAGACATTGCTCAGCTCGATGAACTGAGTCGAATGGTATATGACACTTTTCACTAGTCGGGTTTTCAAGTGATTGCATAACCTTTCTATATGAGAAAGGCAAAACTAAAATTGAGCTGCCAATGCATTGTAACAGCTCAAAGCAGACGTAAAATTTGATTGAACTTGAATCGCGTCTATTTTTTGTTACGCCGAAATAAATAATCCGAACATCAAAAGTGTTCAACTCGTTATTCGCTAAGAATTAACGTCGAAGTCCTGAATCCTAAAGCCATTGATAACGGGAGAAAGTTAATTTGACGCTCAGCAGAAAAAGTTGCTTGAATTGAAAATCAATTCAGATCTTCTACAATTGGTGAATTTCGCTTTCAAATCATTCATACTTGTAAATAATATCAGCACCTCATTCCACTTTAAATCTGGGAAACATTCATTCATTGGAAATAACAGTCTTTCAATCGATGCCATTTCAATTTGCAATTAAACGAAATTGCAAAAGATTGTTTCCGGTTTTAGGCAGTAATTTTCACACTCGGTTTGAAAAATTCATTTTGTTTAATCATGGTTTCTATTGTGGTCATCGTTCTATTTTAGGAATAATCATTACAGCCGAAGGAGCAAAACAATTTTCTGGAGTGATCTACGTTTAATTTGATAATGGCATATTTCAAAGCGTCAAGTCTGATAGGATTCTATGGAAGATATTGAAACCCAAAGCTAGCATAAGCCACAACTATTAACATTACCGGTATTACAGTTCACACAAATTTAATAGTTCCAACTAAGACTCTTTCCTGAAATTGATATTTTACCGGTTGACCTCCTTGGCTCTTGATATGATGATTCAAGGAATCAAAGCACTGTACCTACATACGTTAGGATTGAAATGTCGTCGCCAGTTTGAAAATATCAAGCTTTTTCATTAGACTCTTTCATTCAACAGGACAAAAGAAAACATACAACCTGTGAAACAATATAATCGTATCCGAGATACAGACATACCATTCAGTCCAGTTGGTTAACCAGATTGACCACTCGGGCACTGATATCTTTTTTGCACACAACAAACTAACAGTGCGTGTGTTAGCCGAAGCCATGCCAGGGGAATAGACTTTATCACATGCAACCTCCTGGTCCGGGTTCAAGAAATAGCTCGGAAGTGATACACAATGCTGACCGAAACTGTTGGTGCACCTGATTTCCCATCAAAATTTTAAACTCCATCCTCGCCAAACCCCAACAAAACCCCAGCCCCCCCCCCCAGTAGCACGAGGAATGAGAATAAATATCCAGAACAATAAAACTCGATTTTCAAGTAAATTAATAATAAATGCTTCAATAAATACAGCACTCGGTATCAAAAGTCTCCGCATGATTCTACATTTCTGAAACACACATACACAAATCCACAGATCTACGTACGTAGTTCGATATTGTCGGACAAGCTTTCCCACTTCCGATGGAGCGAACTCCGTTCCGTGGTCAGAATATCCTCCCACCAGTCAGTCCCACTAGGCTTCACACAACATGGACACTGATATCAACATAATAGTTCAACAAACTTCGATGGGGAACAAGCTGACCGTTCACTTTCGTCATTCGCAAACCATTTCCCGTAATAATACGAGCAGGACCAGAAACGCAAAGCTTGTAATTTATTTACATGTCCATCAACTGTCAATCTGTCCTCAGCTAAAATCCTACCGAATCCCCACCAGAACCAGGACCAGGACCAAGAACCAAAGAAACCGCCCGGAGTGTCGCTCGAATCGAATCCCAGCAAGAGAAAGTTCTTTCCACCCGTTGCATAAATTTTATTCATTTAAATTACAAATCCGAGAAACTATTAATTTTTCCGTTCCAGAAGACCAACAGCAGCAGCAGCAGCAACAACAACAAAAAATGGTGATGAAGCAAACAAAGCTCTCGCTCGGAGTCACATGGAATCGGAATAGGTGAGCTCCTGCTGAGAATGTGTGTAGTAATATTTTTTGTTACCCCCCCCCCCCCCCCCCGAAAAACCGCAGAGAGTGAAATTGGCAAAAACAAATTGCTTTTCCACCGAGAGCTGCCGGATAGTTTCCAGCTGGAAGTGAATGAACCGAAGCCACCATTTTCATTCAAATATATATATGGTATATGCTCGCGTGGATCCGGCCTGGAGTGGACCCACCCGGCACAGTATGGTAGCAATTGGAAATTCAGCCCGGGTCATCCGGGTGCTACACGATTTATTCATCATCAACATTCATTGATGATAGCTGCTGAAATCGATTACCCGACTACTGTGATCCGAGCCACGTTCCGTAGGCTAGGAAATGTGTTTTGAAAGAATATATAAGAAATATCGGAAAATTGTAGGTCATACCAGTTGTTTCTGAACCGTATAAAACGTCGAATATTCGGTCGATAATTAGCATTTTTCTTCTAAAAAGGAAAGAAACAAACCCCTCTTTTCGATATATTAGTTTTTTTTTTAATTACAAGACGCCCTGGTTTCGGGTCAGTCATTAATTAAGGATCAAGAATAAACCAAGTTTGCTAGTGTTAGATTTTAGTGTATTACGACTGTTTATGCTGTAGATGTGCATTTGACTAATGTCCAATACACATATAAAATAGATTGTAAGGCAACTTGATGTTTCAATGAGTAGTATTGATATCGATAAAGATCGATTTTCGAAAGCATTAAAGCTACGCGACTATCAAAACTGTATCGCAAATTTAAGTACCCCTCAGTAACTCGTTATGTCAAAACGAAATCACTTATAAACATGTTGAAACTGGCAACACATGCTGATAAATTATTGATATTTAATAATAGTTTCCATGGTTACTATTTATTGAAGACATGTAGAATGTAAATAAATGTAGGAAAGATGTGGTTAACGTTACAACAGGATTAATCCGAATTATTTCCGTTCAAATGAATTTGTCTTTAATAGTGCAATATTCAATCTAAACATGGATGTTAATCTTGGAATAAAATCAACTTTGTTACTAACATGAATGGACATACATACTAAACTTCATATTTACTCGTGAATTTCCAAAAATTTTGAATCTTTTTGGTATGATGATATCAACTTATGACATGTTTCAGTAAGTAGTAATTTTGACAAACATCCGGGGTGGACCAAGATGTTTATTTCGTTCCGTCATGCTTGCGACTACAGTGTCATCTTCTTGATAGCTTTTAAATCGTGGAAAGTATAACGGCGATACTTGGTTGGACCTAGTTCAAAAACTGTGCTCCGATCCGGAAGAAATTCAAGAATTACGTATGGGACCATTAGTCCTTTCATTTGAATATAACTCTTAACTCAATTTAACATCAATACTGTCCATACTATAGCAGTTACAACGAGAGAATAATTGCGAAAATATTCGTGAGCAAAATTTAATGAAAACTTGAAAGCTATTTTAAAATTTATTGCGTATATTACAACACACTATTTTGTAACAATAAAACCTAAATAAAAGTATAATAAGCAGCTATTATTTTTCAATAAAATAATTTATGTTTCATCGATGAAACAAGAAATGACTCCAATATTTTCTCCGTAAAACATTGTGGAGGGGGTACAAAAAACTGTGCCCCTATGGGAGGAGTGGCAAAAAAGCCCTGCTTTTAAGTATTTCATTCTGGGCGAATGATCGAGCTTTCAGGTTTGTAACAATATTTTTCGGTTTTTTCCGGACCAGTCTTCCATTGGCGAAAAATCTGAACTAGAGAAAACATTCCACCAACTGTACGGAACAATTGAATTGAAATCCTGAAAACAATTCTCTCCGAAATGCAAGTTACTGGTGCGACTGATGTAGCGGTTGATATACATATAACGCCAAGATGCAAAAAGAGAACCTTCCAGCTTTGCTACGTTATCTCCATACACTCTACCGATAAAAAAAAGTTGTGCTTTTTATTCAATCTTAGTCCAATCAGACTTAACGTACCTGATGCAAGTCCTTTTTCCAAAATCCGGAATGTCTTTTCCACACTGTTTGTTTATTTATTCTGGGGTCCCTTAGTAACCAGCTCGTAGCAACTTAAACAGTGTTGCTCGATATAATTATTTTTATTGTACTCTAGGGGTCGCTAAATTTATGGTAACCGGCGGTAAATCGTCAACGGACAGTTTTAAAGCTACTTTTTCTTCGGAGTGTCTGGTCGTGTCGTTGATTAAAGTGCGAACTTTGAGAAAGAGTTGAATTGGTATATACTATTCTATACTGTTACACGAGTTGTTAATAAAAATGTACAAAATTATTTGTTTTTCTTTCAATTTTTAATGGAAACCCTATTTTGAATTACTTTTTCCACAAGAAGATCATTGAAATTTTTTTAATTTTAGGTTCAATATGATTTTTAAAGTCTCTTATAATTTCTTAGGAAATATAATCACTAACATTGCAATTTAAATTTTTTTCTCCTCGTAAATAATATGAAAATATAATCCTATTTCTATAAATGCATAACAATTTTAAATGATTCTTTTATCCTTTCAAACTATATGATGATTGATATTGGAAATAATTCATTAATCAGAAATATTCAGCTTGTGGTATGCAATTTTTTAGGTATGTTCCAAAATTATATATTTTCATAACCATAGTTTTATTATGCGCGAAAATATTTTTTGACAAAATAAATTCGGAACAAAATCTTACCGCGTATTTACTTCGTAAAATAATTATATTTCGTAATATGCTTCATAAAATGTACTTTTACAACACTGTATACTTCTAAATTATTCACATTAAAAAACCTAAAATAAAAAAAATAAAAACATTCATTTATGAAGTTCATGTATAATCTTACGCCTCGAGAAGAGCATTCAATGTGGTTTCGTAATGAAGGCGCAGCTACCAGCTGATAACTTTGATGGTGTGATACATGATTTCCCATTGAGGCACGGCTTACTACTACTAATGTAACAAATTTTGTGCAGCATCTGCTGGGTTTTCCGAATTTATATTTTCAGTGCTGCCAGTTAATCAAAGTAATATATAAAGAAGAAGAAAAAATATATTTAATTTTCGAAACATGTCTCCTAAAATCATTCTGGAGTAATAATACTAGGTTTATAATTTGAGTTTTAAATTTTTCTGTCATTATTTGTTGGGAAATATCACAAATTGCGAACTTTGATGTAAATTAAAATAAAACTATTCTACCAACATTGTATCAGTATATATGTATGAGTTGACTGAATTGTAAATAAACAACAGTTTAATATTTTCGTTCAAAATGCAGTATTACGAAAAACTACAGAATTTTGTGGCAGTATTTTCAACTTGTGCCTTCGTCACACTAAAAAAATTAATGCTATTTTGTTGGAAAGCTAAGAAAAGGTAGAAGAATCTGTATTTTTATACAAAATCAGCGAGTGAAAATGCATACGGAAATGTGTTGGTAGCTGATCAAGTGTTTTAGTGTGAAGAAAAAGAAATCGGTTTTATTTTTCGACTGCAGTTTTCATAAAAACTATAAGATGTAGAACCTACCTCTTTGTTTTTTTTTTGGTAAATCGCAAATCAAAACAGAAACAACTAATTTGCTGCTTATCTCGTTCTCTGGTGGTTTTATCGAATAAAACTGATAAAAATGTACCAAAACTTGTATTTACGCACACACTTTTTACTTCACCTATACACTTGCAAAGAGCCTTGCTTCTTAACGATTATTTAAACAAAATGCAGCATTGTACGGACCAAAAACGTACGTTAGCAAAGGCAATTAATTGATCATAATTTTTCGATTTTGACATTTTAAGGGACAAAATGCAAATGTCGTCTGTTGCGGGGCTTATCACTGATTCCAGCAAAAAAAAGAATTCGTTTATTCCAAACCACTAATTCAGTGACGATGTCTAAAACTCAACAACTACAATTATTATTTCACAGTGTGAATTAAAAGAAAATTTTTTATTTGATCGAAACTTGGCATACGTTTTTAGAATGACAAAACATTTATGTTGCATTTATGCACAGTGGCTCAAAACTACAATTTCATGCCTTTAATTATTTGGCGGCCTTGTCGTAGACTTCTTCTTGCTGGTGTCTTCTGCAAAGTTGTAGGGGTGATTGACGCGGTCTTATGGAAATGAACGACCATGTTACAGCACGTATGTAAAGACAAATAGAAAACGTGCTTAATCCACCTAGCAGTGAGATGATACCTTTTTTATCAATCAGCATGTGTTTTTCGCGTGAATATTCTTCGTTGTGTTTTGTTTTCATGAAATTATTTCAATGACCGTCGTTTTAAATTAATTCTGATTAAAATTTTTGAAATTGCTACACGAATCGAAGAGAGAAGTTGGATGACCCATAAAATTATTCCTTTCAATCTAAACGTGTGGCACAAAATAGTTCGTATGTCCATGAATTAGTATGACGAGTAAATTGAAATAGTTTTGAGCACAACTTTTTTTGGTTTCGTCATCTTCTATGACGGTTTGAACTCTTAACACTGTAATTTCAAAATTGGAAATCGGAACCGGAAAAAATTCATTATTTTTTTATGGGAACATAAATTTATTTTAATTTGAATTTTTGTTTATTAAATTCGTTTTGGGAACGGAATTCGGAAATCGGTGTAGCCGAGGTCAGTTAAATTCGCCTAATGGATTGTTAACCATGTCATTAGAATCGAAATTTTTGAAAATCAGTGTAGCCATCTTAGAGAAATCGTAGTGCGTTCCACATAAAATTTTTGGGTACCTTCCGGGATCGAAAACCGAATACCGGTAAAACTGGAATAAGTTTAGTTGGTCCTCGACTCTCAAAATCTGTGAACCTGATAAACCCGATAAATTTATATTTATTTTTTCACTAATCACCCTGCATCTCCTGAACCGGAAGTCGAATCTGATTAAAAAACAAGCAGTTTCCATGGGACCTTAAGATCTTTTATTGGAATGTTAGACGACATCGATTCAGCCATCTACTAGCAAAATAAGTGAGATTGTTCTAATTTTATTACATATATCATCCTGTAGTTCCGGAACCAAAAGTTGGAACCAAATGAAATTCAGAAACTTTATATGGAAGCATAGGACTGTTCACATGAGCCTAAGTTTGTAGAAATCAGTTAAGCTATCTCCGAGAACAATTACTGAAATTATTTTTCACACACAAACTGCTTCGAATGGTATAAGGGTGTAAGAAGTTGTGTTCTTCCAGTAATTATTGTTGCAAGCCGTATAAATCAATATAAATATTGAATATTGTTTTGAACTTAAAAATACTACCATCTTTCTAATACATATGTCATATTCGAACGATTATGTTGCCAAAAACGAACCGAGCTAAAATTGAAACGTCATGAAAAAGGGTGCTGTGTATAGTTTTTTTAGGTGCCAAAAAACAATTACATAGAACAGTATTGAAAATTGTGTTTCACTTTGCTCCGAAACATCACCTTATCATACACACACACGTACACACACACATACACACACACACTTTTATCATAATTTCTACAGAAATGTTTTCTCCTACAACGTGTTAGATTATTTAAAAAAAATACATAAAATTGTAGAGAACTTAAAGCTCTATGACAATTTTTGACATAGTTATGGATAGTTCTATATAAAAAGTGATCATATTTGTACCTAATTATTTCGAAAGGCTGCAAAAAGTGGCAGATCAAACCTCTCTAGTTGAAAAGTACTTAGAATTTAGAAATAATAATAGTTTCGCCCTTCCTTTCTAGCAATTGAAGTATCGCCCTGTTTGCTGACATGGAACACTGAGGGCGAAACTTACGTATACAAGTGGAATGATAGTTTCGTTCTTTATAGTTCTTTTTATTACTAAGATTGATATTTTTGTTGAATCCGAATTTTTGGATAAAATTGTAGGATTTTGAAGCTAGCATTCGTAGGAGAGAAAAACTTGATTTGTTTACTTTTGTAAGATTCGCCCTTTTTTGAATAACATAAGATGAACTGATATGTAAGTTCGATAAATTCTATTTTATTTTCTGAAACGTTAGTTTCCTCCAGTTAGTTGCTACGCAATCACAAGGCAAAAGCAGTTGCATGAATGCATCTTTGATTTTTAAGAATTTTACGATTTGTTTTGTAAGCCAATAAAATTCTAAGTTCTTGTTATAAGAATCTTGTTTTCTTCGAGAAAGTTGGTAACCAACATGTAATAGTGTAACTTGTTGCGATTTTCGAAAGAGTAGATATTGAATTTAGGAATGTTCTTTGAATGGCCAGATGTAATGGCTTGAATAGTGCATCCGTAACATTAAAGATTACAGATTACGGAAGCATTATATTTTTTGTTTTCAAATAAATATATGAAATACTTCGTCATATTACATATCGATTAGAAATGAGGGTATTCGAAGGCACGTACACTTTCTGAAGAAGAACTAAAGTCTCGCAACACTCTGCACTTTATTGTAGAAATCATACAAAAAATCATGGAAAAGGCCACAACACAACACAGAGAAAAATATTTTGTGAATTTACATCTATTTTCATGCACATATTTAGAGCAGGTAATTAAACATAAATTTACTTTACAATTCTGTAGGTTTCAATAGAATTTAATTGCAAACTAAGCGTCAATTGAAAGATACAGTTATATTCATTGAAAATTCAATGCAATCCAATTTAGTTTTGCATCGATGAAGGTTTTCAATAAAAATCTCGATTCAACCCATGTCTATTCCATGTTACTATTGATTTACATGTCGTGTAAATTTCATTATTTCTTCCTGTGAAAGATGCATTCTTGCGACTTGTTTTATGATTCCGCAGTAACTAACTGGATGATATACAATGAAAAGTGTAAGTAAGCATTTATCTTAATAATTGTAGCATTCATACTCGTAGTTTATACGATTACGAAAATAAAAAAAAGAGTTTGTTGAAGTTATTTAGTTCATTTTATTTATGTTTAAGAAAATATTCGAATGCGTAAAGTCCGTTAATCTCATATACATCAGATATACATTCGCTCATAGAATCCAGGGATACTATCAGATACAAACCATTAAATTAAAAGTACTTTTAAACTGGAGTAGTTTAATCTGAAACTGTTTGCAACCTTCTGAAATAATAAAGTACGATATATGACCATTTTTTATATAAAACTATCCATAATTATTTAAAAAATTGTCAAATTGTTGACATTGTTGAACAAACTATTTCTGTAGAGTCAATGTGAAAAAAGTATTTTCTTCAGCAAAGTTACCAAAAATAACGATGGCTACATAATGTCGATGCTCGATAATGTCGAAGACGAAAATTCTCTATCTGCCTCCAGTAAAAAGTTGCTAGAACATGGTCGTTCGTTTCCCTGAAAAACCACGTCAATACCCCCTACAACTTTGCAGAAGATACCAATAAAGAAAAGTTCCCGGTAAGGCCGCCAAATAATTAAAGGCATGAAATTGCAGTTTTGGATCCCTATGGGAGGAAGTGACCTATTCAACTAAAGACTGACTTTCAAAAAGGGCGCATGTATTTTTGCATGTACTTTCTTCAAATCATGATAACTCGAAAACTATAAATTTTGTGAAGTTCTAAAAGAAGTTGTAGGAAACCGATTGGGAACTCTTAAAAAAATATATGCCGTTGAAAAATGTTGAATACTTTCTCAAGAATCAGAAAACCAACCAGGGTGGCAAGTGAATTGCCGATTTCAATTTCCCGTTTTTTCCTGTTTTTCCCGGTTTGCGAAATAAAAATTCCCGGTTTTTGGAATAGACTCAAATCACTTCTGTTGAGTTCTTTTCAAATTTATCCCCTGTCCAAAAAAGAACATTATAATAGTTCCGCTAATTAAGGATTCAAGTACTTTTCGGATATCTCGTATAAACTGGAAATATTCATTATTACTAGTGCATATAAGAAAGTCATAATGGTTTTTTTTAGGTTTTGGTTCCCCGTAACCGATTTCTTTCGAGCACACTTGACTGTTTTTATTATTTTTTAGTATCCCTAAAATGGGCGCTGCCACTCTAGAAAATCAACACCAATTTATGCCTGCGATTTCAAACTATTTTGTACTGAGCTTTCTTCGTTCCTTCTGGAAGCGAACGTGGAAATTTCAGTTCGATAGGAAGATTAAAAACGGCATGATAGCACAGCGAACCTATCACAATATCGCACGCCTGTTCAATGAATTGTGATAGAAACCATAGAACCAATTATTAACAACGTTCTATCAGAAATTTTAAATTCTCATATAATAATATTCAATTTAAAATCATATATTCCTAGGATTTAGCAAAACCGTTCGACTGCCACGACTTGCTCTACTAAAACTCTATTTTTTTCTAATGTATATGTTAGTCAAATAAACGATGTGTACATCCGTCATGTCATCCCATTTTTGAAATTCAGCATGTTTACGATTTAAATGCGTTGATGAGCAAATAAATCAAATGATAGCTGTAAAAACGCACGAGATATCAATCCATTTTTTCCTGATAGAATTCTAAATGCTAAGCATCTCTCGTGCAGTAATCAGAAAAATAATCAGAAAGCATGAGTTCATGTACAACTCTCCGATGGTTTTTAGCCAGTTTTATTTCCAAATAGCCCAACTAATTTACCTTCTATGAGAAATCCTTCTACAATTGGTCTAGTTCTAGAAGATCAATGTCACATTTGTAGTAAACTGACTTTGATTTAGATCATCTACTAATAACATTCAGGGATTCAAATTAAGCAATTATTAGTTCAATTAGTTATATATTCTACAACCTTAGAACTAATCGGCTAGGATACAGATATCATATCGAAAGCAATTTAAACCCTGAAATTGGGTTGGGAATTATCGATACAGCCATACACAATTTACATCATTACATTATTGAAGTTAGGAGTCTATCAGTTCCAAAAGATCAAACTAAATTCAATTCTCCTTCATCTACATCAATATCAACGTTCTTGTGATCCTACTATAAACTAGTTGAGGAGCTTCAAAAGAAAATTGAACATAAATTCACTGAACAATTCAATCCAATCCATATTCTACATCTTTCTAAGATTCTATACTGGTCCTCAGAAATCAATTTCAGTTCTCAAATAAGGAACGCAAATACTCCCTGCAAACGATGGATAAGATCAAAGTCGACAACTTTTCCAATTTTGTGAGTCCTACAGACATCCCACAGAATTAAGAGCAAAACTCAAGTATTGTCTCAAGATGACATTACTAATCCAAATTAAGATGAAATGAGGGCAGAAATCATTAGCAGATTTAAAAACATGAACGCTCCTAAGAATTTTTAATAATTTTATTAAATATTTTCCCGATGTTACCCTGAGGCTTTGCAATCAATTTTGCAAGTGTGTTGAATACTTATTCTAATTCAACAGAAGCATTCAAGTTATCCTTTTTTTTAAATGAGCTTTCATTATGCTGTTATTGAAAACAACTAAGAAATGGCCCGATTTCCAATGGAATGTTCAACATAGAACCTGTATGGGACAATAAATTGTTTCTACACTTTAAATGACCATCTCACTCACACGTAAAATTTATATCCTACTTTTCACTTCACAATTTACCAATATTTACAAAATTTCAGTTTTTGAAAGAAAATAGTCATTTGGACACTGGAATGTACAGAAAGAAATTTGCTTATAATTACCTTTCTTCTAGAAGCAATAGTTCTCGTGATATTGCGACATGAAAGTGAAAAAGGCGGGAGGGTAATGTCAGAAACATAACTGTATGACGTGAATACGAGTAAAACGATTTCATACAACTTCTTTTTCGACACTATTTTTGTACAGTTTACAATTTCCGAGCTATCAGGGCCTTTATAAAAATCACTCTTGTGTCTGATCGGTCTCTCCATCCGTGCAAAACAAAAGGTTTTCCATTCTAAAATCATGTGCCAAGTTTCGATAAAATTTGAAAAAGGTATATATTTATATTTCAGCGCTTTGACAAAACGGCTGATGAACGAGAATCAGAGATATTATTCGTGATTTTTATATTAGTACTACTGTTATGAACCGTTTTTCTTGGGCAAAATAAAACAGTGCCTGAACGACATATTGAACAATAATTATCTAATCACTATAGTCTGGGTCCCGGCTCATTGCTCCATTCCTGGCAATAAAAGAGCCGATATTTTAGCCAAATGTGGTGCTATTGATGGTGAAATTTATGAGAAACCGATTGCTTTCAACGAATTATATAGCGCATCTCGTGAAAGAACACTTTCCAGCTGGCAAGCTTCTTGGGATAGAGATGATCTGGGTCGGTGGATGCACTCAATTATTCCGAAAATATCGACAAAGGCATGGTTCAGGTTTGGACATGCGTGGAGTATCGTGATGTCAGATCTCAACTAATAAATTCTTTGCGTACCCAAGGTAGACTATCCAATGTCCCAGTTCGAGACATTCTTGCTTGTCGTGACCTTCCATACATGAAACTTCTTTATCATTTCATTAAGAAAATTGGAGTTTCAATTTAATAAAGGCCCCTTTTAAGACTTAGTTCTGATTCCAGCTGCGTCCATGAGTTCAACCAATAGCTAAATTAGAATAGAAATTATGTGATGATACAAACAAACTCGAAATAGTTTATGAAATTATCAACAAAATGTCTGAAAATAACAGCTTAGTGAGACAGGGTGAGTCGCTTAACACAAACTATATTGTGCTTCTAAAAAAAGACGTGAAATACTGTGAGTCTAAGTGTGCCATGCTGTGCCCCATGTAACAGCTACTTGTCAAAAGTGAGCCCTTTGTGTACCACAACTGTGCAACTGTATGAACACGAAAGTGCCAATATTGATAAATGCACCAACGCATTGTGTTAATGTGTGATTGGCACATTGTTCTAAGCGTCTTCCCCTTGGCTTATTTTGTAATTTATAGAAGTTAATCGTAAGTAATAAGAGGCTATGACTATTTTTGAATTATATTAGGATAAGAAAAACTTATGTAAACTGCCTTAAGAAATAAACGTATTTATGAAAAAAATTAGTACTACTGTGGACAAAAAGTAGTAAAACTTTTTAATAATATTTCGCGCGGAAACCTTATTCGTCGATTTTTTTTCTAAGTTGTTATGACTGTCTGGGACATCTGTGCCAAGTGTCACATTAAGATATTCATTAGTGTTTAGTATACGTCTGTCTGAAGTATTAAAAATGCAATCGGCGATTTTTGCAAATACAGTGAAATTATCCAACAAAGAAGTTCCATTAAATGTTGTGTGCAGAATCAAATTTCTGCAAGTGTTTTTGATTGGTAAAAGTTGTTCAAAGAGAGTCAAAAACGCGTTTTTTTTTTTTTTTTATTCAATATTATAGTATAATTTTAAGGCACACTGCTTAAGCTCTAAGATGCCAAGGGTATTTACTAATCTTAATTACGACTAACTTAAAACTAGAAAAGTATCATTATGTAATGTAGCGGTAGCGGATTCTCGAGAAGCTATCGGTAGTGGCCGGTGAATTGAATATCGCATGAGGGTCTTCCATATGCCGTTGGCGAAGATCCATGTTGGCCGCATCCTTCGGTCCGCGTGGGTCCGCGGGAAACACCCCCAGGCTACGAAGGCCCGGCGGGTGGCCCGCATGCTGGTTTTCGACTGGGGCGGCCTTCCGTGGACGATGATGGTGATGTTACGGAAGAGAATGAAAAAAAAAGTAAATATTGTGGAAACGGGGTAAAAAGGGGATGTGGGAACAAAATGTTTGAAAACGATAAAGATCTAATTAGTTGCCATCGGGATGGTGAAGAGATAGGGAAGGGGTAACGAAAAAGTTAGTGACAAAAAAAGATCTTGTTAGTTCCAATGAAGATGGTGGACAGGGACGGGGATCGAGAGAATCGGGCGGATGTTAGTGTCGAACCTGTAGGTGGAGTTTATACTTTCTGAGCGAGGGATAACACATTACACTTGTATATCAATGTGTTTAAGGTACTGGTATATGAGAAGCATATATAAACTATCCCGACTCGCCAACACATCCCGAACCGGAACCTCAGGCGGTCTACCTCGGGCCCTAAGGGATTCCAGTAGCTTCGACCTGGCGTCACGATACTCTACGCACGACCACACGACATGCTCGATGTCCTGATAACCGTCGCCACAGGTGCAGAGACCGCTCTCCGCAAGCCCAACACGCCGGAGATGTGCGTTGAAGGTGTAGTGATTTGACATGAGCCGCGACATAACACGAATGAAATCGCGACTCACGTTCATCCCCCTGAACCAAGGTTTCGTCGATACCCTAGGGATAATGGAATGTAGCCATCGTCCCAGTTCGCCATTGCTCCATGAAGTTTGCCAACTTTCTAGAGTTTTCTGACGAGAGATACTGAAAAATTCATTGAAGCAGATTGGTCTTTCATAAATATCACCTTCTAATGCGCCCACCTTAGCCAATGAGTCTGCCTTTTCATTGCCTGGAATGGAACAATGCGAAGGGACCCAGACTAACGATATTAAATAAGACCGTTCAGATAAAGTTCGCAAGTGTTCCCGTATTTTCCCCAGGAAATATGGGGGATACTTTCCTGGCTTCATTGCCCGGAGAGCTTCTATTGAGCTTAGACTGTCCGTGACAATGAAGTAATGGTCTTTGGGCAAGGTTTCAATGATCTCAAGGGTGTACTGAATAGCAGCTAATTCTGCGACGTAGACTGAAGCCGGATCACTGAGTTTGTACGAAGCGGTGATGTTTTGATTGAAGATGCCGAAGCCTGTGGACCTGTTGATGTTTGAACCGTCAGTGTAAAACACCTTTTCACAGTTGACTGTTCTAAATTTATTATAAAAAATATTTGGGGCCACTTGAGGGCGCACATGATCCGGGATTCCACGAATTTCTTCTCTCATGGATGTGTCGAAAAACACAGTAGAATCAGAAGTATCCAAGAAATGAGCACGATTGGAAACAAACGAAGAAGGATTAATATTCTGAGCCATGTAATCAAAATACAAGGACATAAAACGGGTTTGAGAATTGAGCTCGACAAGCCTTTCGAAATTTTCAATCACCATCGGATTCAGGATGTCGCATCGAATTAGCAATCGATATGAGAGATCCCAGAATCGATTTTTCAACGGTAAGACGCCCGCCAGTACTTCAAGACTCATCGTATGAGTCGACTGCATGCAACCTAAGGCAATACGCAAACAACGATACTGAATTCTTTCCAGCTTGATGAAATGAGTGTTCGCCGCGGATCGGAAGCAAAAGCATCCGTATTCCATCACGGACAATATCGTTGTTTGGTATAACCTGATCAGGTCTCCTGGGTGGGCACCCCACCATGATCCGGTTATTGTACGAAGAAAATTGATTCTCTGTTGGCATTTTTGTTTCAGATACCTAATGTGACATCCCCAGGTGCCTTTGGAGTCGAACCAGACCCCGAGATATTTAAATGTGAAGACCTGAGCTATGGTTTCACCCCCTAGTTGAAGCTGTAATTGTGCTGGTTCTCGCTTCCTTGAAAATACAACCAGCTCAGTTTTCTCCGTAGAGAACTCGATACCCATTTGAAGAGCCCATGTCGACAAGTTGTCGAGGGTATCTTGCAATGGTCCTTGGAGATCGGCAGCTTTGGGTCCTATAATAGACACAACGCTGTCGTCGGCAAGTTGTCTTAGCGTGCAAGATGTGTTGATACATTCATCAATGTTGTTCACGTAAAAGTTGTATAAAAGGGGGCTTAAGCATGAGCCCTGAGGAAGACCCATGTAACTGAATCGTATTGTCGACAAATCACCATGCGCGAAATACATGTATTTCTCGGACAACAGATTATACAAAAAGTTATTCAAAATTGGTGAAAGACCATGCTGATGCAACTTCTCAGATAGGATGTTTATGGAAACTGAATCAAAAGCCCCCTTGATGTCTAGGAAAACTGACGCCATTTGTTCTTTACGAGCAAATGCCATTTGAATTTCGGTTGAGAGCAACGCAAGACAATCGTTCGCTCCTTTACCCCTGCGGAAGCCGAATTGTGTATCTGAAAGTAAGCCATTAGTCTCGACCCAATTGTCTAGACGAAACAGAATCATTTTTTCGAACAATTTCCGGATACAGGAAAGCATAGCAATCGGCCGATACGAATTGTGATCGGAGGCAGGTTTCCCTGGTTTTTGAATGGCGATAACTCTTACTTGTCTCCAGTCATGTGGGACAATATTATCCTCAAGAAGCCTATTGAATAAATTCAATAAGCGCCTTTTGGCAGAGTCAGGCAAATTTTTCAACAAGTTGAATTTGATTTTGTCTAACCCCGGAGATTTATTGTTACACGATAAAAGCGCAAGTGAGAACTCGACCATCGAAAAAGGTGTTTCGTTTCTGTTTGATGAAGCGACGCGCATGATTGTCTGTTCCGGAACAGAGTCAGGACATACTTTTTTAGCGAAATCGAATATCCAGCGGTTAGAATATTCCTCGCTTTCGTTTGTGGTGTTTTTGTTGCGCATTCGTCGGGCTGTGTTCCAAAGAGTGCTCATTGATGTTTCTCTCGATAATCCGTCTACGAATCGACGCCAATAACCGCTTTTCTTCGCTTTAATCAAGCTTTTCATTTTAGCGTCTAATGCCGCGTAGTTTCTGAAATTATCAGGTGTTCCGTTTTTCCTAAACTCGACAAATGATGCAGTTCTCTCCGCGTTTAATTCTGAGCACTCTTTGTCCCACCACGGGTTGGGGGGACGGATGTTAGTTTTCGCGCCGGGTACACGTTTCGTCTGAGCTTGAATCGCAGTGTCGAGAATCAAGCCAGCCAAAAACGTGTACTCTTCCTCCGGAGGAAGTTCTTGTGTTGTTACTAGTTTCTCAGATATCGAGGTCGCATAGCTATTCCAATCAATATTTCTTGTGAGGTCATACGAAACATTGATTGTTTCCGATGGTCTTAATCCGGTGGCGATTGAAATTACGATAGGCAGATGATCGCTACCGTGGGGATCAGGGATTACCTTCCACGTGCAACCCAACCGTAGCGATGTCGAGCAAAGGGATAAGTCTAGCGCACTTGGTCTTGCTGGTGGTGCAGGAATTCGTGTCATTTCTCCCGTATTCAAGATTGTCATATTGAAGTTGTCGCAGATATCATGGATCTTAGTTGATCTGTTATCGTCGTGAAGACAGCCCCATCCCGTACCGTGTGAGTTAAAGTCTCCTAAAACCAACGTCGGTGCGGGAAGAAGCTCTATGATATCATTGAGCCGCCGATGCCCAACCGAGGCTCTTGGAGGAATGTAGATGGAAGCAATGCAAAGGTCCTTGCCTTTGATTGTAACATGACATGCGACAACTTCAATACCTGGTATCGAGGGGAGGTTAATGCGATAGAAAGAATTGCACTTTTTGATCCCCAAAAGTACTCCTCCATAGGAATCATCTCGATCCAGACGAATAATGTTAAAATCGTGGAAGTTTAAGGGTATTTCAGAAGTTAGCCAAGTTTCGCACAATGCAAATGCGTCACATTTCAGATTATTTACTAGAAATTTGAAAGGATCTATTTTTGGGATGATACTTCTACAATTCCACTGTATAACAGTGATTGTATCCGTGACCTCGGTGGGTGTCTTAGCCATCGAAGGATACGATCGCTGAAAGAAGGGGCCATTTTGCAGTCAACTGCTTCAAGAATGTTTTAACTGTAGGAATAAAAGCCATTATCAGGCTTTTAAGAGGTTCAGAAATATTGAAAGTAGACATGATCCAGTCCACAATATCAGAGAATTTAACAAACCCAGTATTTGGTAAATTTTCTGACTGATCTTTAGGGACTTTCGGGGGTTTTGAAGTCCCAGGAAGTGATGGAAATTCTTGCTCGGAATTTAATTTTCCAAGGCCTGGAGCTTTTTTCTCTGGTTTTTTGCCATCACTACCAGTTGTTGTAATTTTTCGGAACCCATCAGAGGACATCTTCGAACCCTTACTAGGGAGCTTTTGAGAAGATTTATTTCTTCTCTTTCTAATTGATGAGCTATGAGGGACAGCCGAAGATGTACCTTCGAGGGGGTCATCATATTCGCTCTCGTCAGTTGACAAGTAAGCGTAAGGATTTTCGGTAGGTGGCGTACCACATTTCAACATTTCTGCAAAAGAGCGTTTGGAATGTTGCTTAAGTGAACGCTTCATTTTATCCTTACGCAATTTGTACACGGGACAATCAGAGAGGTCATGCGGCCTCTCCTTACAGTAGAGACACTTTTCATTGTCTCCACTGCAGGAGTTATCCGCATGACTCCCTCCACACTTTATACACCGGGATTTATTGCAACAATGGGATGCTGTATGTCCCAATTGTTTGCAATTGGTGCAGTTCATGACCCGCGGCACAAAAAGACGAACAGGTAAACGGACTCGGTCCAGGAGGACGTAATTAGGGTAGTCAAAAACGCGTTGACGACGAACCACAACATCAACTGATGATGAACACATCAATAAATCAAAAAATCGGTGCTCGAGAATGCACCGTCGCATATGCCATTGAATCTTCGTGATTTTTTCGTCAAAAATTTAATCAATATCGTTCCGCAACCACCGTATTCGCCTGATTTAGCTCCGTGTGACTTTTTGCTATTCAGCAAACTCAAACGACCACTCCGGGGAAACCGTTTTCAAACGTCAAATCACTACGCACATTGAAGGTTATTCCGGTAATTGACTTTACCAGCTGTTCCGAGGATTGTAAAAAAACGTTGG
Source organism: Malaya genurostris (assembly GCF_030247185.1). Taxonomy (NCBI): domain Eukaryota; kingdom Metazoa; phylum Arthropoda; class Insecta; order Diptera; family Culicidae; genus Malaya; species Malaya genurostris. Next base: position 335,819,851 of record NC_080571.1, on the reverse strand, counting down.
CACAAATGAATTGGGGCCGGGGGGAATTACTTTGAAGGGGACGAAAAAGATTTGGAAGAATAAATAAAGAATTTGGAAATTATGAACATTATTATGAATTGGAAATTATGAACAAAGTCTTGTGAAATGCAAAAATACACACGCCCATTTTAAAATCAGTCGTGAGTCGGATTGACCTCTCCATCGGTTCAAAAACTTATGGTTTGCCATACTGAAGCCATGTGCAAAGTTCCATTAAATCGGAGAAGGTCGAGTCTGATGATCTGCTAAGCATTTCTGGAATTGCTCTTTACAGTTCACGACGTTAATAAATTTACGGATTTTTTGTAAATTTCATCAACAATCTTTCAACTGAAGCCGGACTAAATAAAAAAGAATTCCTTGTACCTAGTTTTACTACCTATAAACAACTTCCAAGTGGTGTCCTCTAATTATGGGTAATCACCATTTTCGATTTCCTGCAGATTTTCGAGGAATCTATGTATGCAGTAAGCAGTGAGCAACTTCAACCTACAAATTATGTTATCTCGATTTTCAGTATAGGAATGAACAAACCGACCAGATTCAAATAAAATCATTAACTGGTAAAGCACTGCGCCCTTGACTCTAGCCAGTAAATTATTTCTCGACCAGTATTTCTGCTGCAGCACAAATATTCCTTTTTTGCCCAACCACAATGCTAACTAGCCTCGATTCGAGTCGAAATAGTTGGTTCGTAGGCAGTCTGTTAGATCGACCGGCAAACTCCACCGAATGAGAATGCTCGACAGCACGGCAAAGAGGAAAAATACCCCGAACCGAACTCGTTCGCATAGAAACTGTTGCATACATTCCGGGAATTTTTCTTCGCTGGCGAGAGTTTGCTACATAAATACTCCCGAAACGTGGCGCCGAAAGCTAAACTAGCGCCACTGAACTGAACTGAACTGATGCCGAACCCCATCGCCGTAGCTTATGAAGCCGGCACATGTTTGAGCACAAATTTCTAAAATTGATTTAATTATGAAAATATGTTTCAACTTTCCCGGTATGTAACCGTGCCGTTCCGAGTGCACTGGCGCTATTATGCACCATGAATGCACTATCGCCCTGGAAATTGAGTCGCAACTAGTAAATTAGGCTCAGTATGAATAGGTGCGTTAGCAGCGTTGTTAATCCGTTTAGATGTCAAATTCAGAGGGCACATGCACGCTGCAAGTATTGAAACAATGTCACAAAAACAAACAACCACAGGCACAGGCCGGTGGATGCAACGAAAGCTGCAACTGCATGATACCAAAGCGAAAAGCCCGTATGAAAGCAGTTTTGTTCAGAGCTCACGATAATTATTGCATTTCAGGGTGTGACAGCCCAACACGGATTGTGCATCACCCAATTACCCGTGGTCTCCGAGCGGCCCTAACGTACCAGCTAATAATTATGATTACACATATTTCAGCATCAAACATTGTGGTCTCGGTTTAAATAGAGAACGAAATATTTCACCAGACTGGTGCGAATGGTTTTTAAATTTCGTACCCTGAAACAAAAAAAACAACGGACCATTAATCACGTTGCGGCATTTTGGTGTGAAACGTCTAAATGTGCCAGATTTATTCGGATCAATTTGTTTGAAATGCGTGCACCGATGCAATGCAATGCTATAATTTTTACCGAAAACACAAACGCTCCATTATGCAGCTGTACCATTGTACCTACTAACAACTCAATCCGACAAGTAAATACTCACCTCATCACGACAATCGACGTGCACCTTGCCGCTGTCCAGAACACGTTTCAAAAGCATTTCGTCTCCGCGTAATGCAGCCAAGTGCAGCTGTACATCTGATAAGGTTTCTTTCTGTAATGGAAAATGTTTATGGAAAATGTTACATTATTATATTACGAACGGTCTAGGTTTTTGTTTCTTCATAATTTTTGGAAAAATAAGAAAATGGTTGACATATTTATCGAAACGTTGGAACTGAGTAACGAACTAATCAATCGAAGCTTATTACACTAGTAACGAAGTATGAAAATCCAATTTTGACTCAATAAATCCCACCATCTTTAAGAAATCGACTTCCTTTTTGAAACCCGGTAAAACGGTTCAGCGACACGAGGCCCTAGTCTCGCAAGCCTATTGTCGTATGTTCAAGTCCCGGATTTAAGAAGGATTCCTAATGCTTAACTTTTTGTCCTGTACACTAACGAACTGGCTGAGAAGTTTGTCGAAACAGAAGGTCGAGCTCTGCATCAAAATGTGGTATTTTGGTATCCTTATTCCGGAACCATAGACCGATGAATTCGAAGTTAGTTTGGCATCAAAACTCAATATCCATAAACTAGAATATTGAACGCCGCAAAGAGCAAAAATCTATCGCCGATAATTCTAAATTGGCCTGATAGTTACCAGAGAACCAAAATCAAATACTCAATTCAAACCAATTTTTCAATGGTATGCAATTGAAATATTCAAATGACGTTATCGCATAAGTTTAAGTTAAATGTTTCCGAATCGATTGTTTGTTGAATTATATAAATCCATCAACAAATGACTGAGTTATAAGCGTTCAAAATTATGACAGAAAAATGTTACGCGATTAGTTTTGCATGTTTTAAATTGACACCCAGCCTCGGGAAGCGAAGAGTAAGGCATTTTTAATGGCAAAATCGACCGAAAATTTGCGAAATACGTGGGATATTTCTAAAGAATCGGTAACAACGCTGATTCGGTTCTTCAATAGCTAGATGATATATAAGATACTCAAGCGAACACGGTGTTGCGCAGACAACAGGAAATTTCACCAACACATAATGCAAAAGCGACAATCCAGCAAGTGAACGCATATACAATCCAGTCATCAGCTCACTGGACGAGCTACTTGTTTCATTCACAGTCAAACATCAACTAGGCAAATAAATATTGTGCAGCATATATTTATAGATTTCTCTTCATACTACGCAAAGCCTCCTATGCCGAACAAGAAGTTGACGTCATTTTGAACAACTGGGATTGGTGGATGAAAACATAGGTCGATTCTAACCATTTTTTCAATGGTATGCTATTGAAATACTGAAACGACGTTGCCATATCCTGCATACGCATGGCTGCCAGATGGCTGAATAAACGCTGCCAGCTGGAAAAAAAATGGCTGGCAGACATTCTGGTGACCGACTGCCTCACCGCTGCCAGATATACAACTCAAACGATACAACCGTATCCACCAGGATTTGTCCACATTGAAATCTTTGACATTTTCAGCGAAGGTGAGAGAGATGAAAACGCTCGGCTAACTTAGATACAGGCGACTTTGTTTTGTCAAATTGGATTTGACAACCGTCACTAAATCAATTTTGGTAGCCATGGCTGCCCAGGTAGCCAAAACGCTATGCGGGATGTGTTTAAGTTAAAAGATTCAGAATCGATTGGTTGTTAAATTATATCAATCCATCAACAAATGGCTGAGTTATTAACGTTCAAAATTATGACGAAAAAAGGTTACGCGACTATTTTTGAAACTTTTAATTGACACCCGGCCCCGTATAGCGAAGAGTAAGGCATTTTTAATGCCAAAAACAGTATTTCATCAGCACACGAAATGTGCTTTCCCCATTGCTTCTCACTTTCCAAAAGTAGCGTCACTGAATGCACAATAACTGCTACATTACTGAACCGAATGTCATAACATTTTGACAGATGACATCTGAAGGGTGTCGCTATTGAACACTAGAGGGACAGACCAACAGAGCAACAATCATTACATATTTTAAAGAATGATATTTTCATCTAAGCATCATGATCTGCTCAGAAGATTTCATAAAAAGAGGTATCATTCCATGAGCCTCCCCCGACAATGGACGAATTGAATCTCCAAAAACCCGTCTCACCCGTTTTGAAGTGTGATGATTCAGTGAGAGAAGAAACGGAGCTACCAAAATTTTTGAACATATTTGTTGATAGGTTAATAACAGGATTCTGTGCGCAAAATTTTATGGAAAACCCGAAAATCAAAACGTCACAAACGTTACGAGCTCTACCATAAAATATGTTGACATCGTAATTTAATTATTCATGAACTGGTCGAGCAACTGCGAATGACAGAAGAAAAACGAGTTGAAATGAGAGCTGACAATTAAGCGTTTCTGGAAGGGTTTGACGGTCCTTGTCGCTTGCTAGATATGCATATTCAATAGAAATGGTCATTTAGAAGGTTGATTTAAAGCAAATTAGTCTTCGATTTGTAAGTGAAAAACCAACTAAAATTGTGCTGCCAATGCAACGTAACAGCTCAAAGCAGACGTAAAATTTGGTTGAATTTGAATCGCGTCTATCTGTTGTTACACCGAAATAAACAATCCGAACACCAAAAGTGTTCAACTTGTTATTCGCTAAGAATTACCGTCGAAGTCCTGAATCCTAAAGCCATTGATAACGGGAGAAAGTTAATTTGACGCTCAGCAGAAAAAGTTGCATGAATTGAAAATCAATTCAGATCTTCTACAATTGGTGAATTTCGCTTTCAAATCATTCATACTTGTAAATAATATCAGCATCTCATTCCACGTCAAACCTGGGAAACATTCATTCATTGGAAATAACAGTCTTTCAGTCGATGCCATTTCAATTTGCAATTAAACGCTTTGAAAGGATTATCTGCCTAAACGGGAAGAAAAGATTGTTTCCGGTTTTAGGCAGTAATTTTCACACTCGGTTTGAAAAAGTTTGAAGGCGCGCTTGTAGGGATCGAATATATTGAAAGAGAAAAAAAATTTCTGACCACGGCTTACTGAACTATTTGGGACATCAATGAGAAAGCTTCGTTTTTCTGCCAGTCACCGCCTTGAAATAATATTATTATCGTTGTACAAGGAAACTTTTTAATTGAAATAAAAAGAAAAACATTTCAAACATGCCCAGTAGCAGTGACCTAGCTAACTCCTCCGGTTAACATAATGTATGAAGAAGTTTTCAATCTGAAAAACATGTTCTAAATATTGGGAAATGTGAGCCATATGTAATAAATGTGAAGGCAAATTGTTAATTGCAAGCAATAGAGCAAGTACGAGAAACCGACTGCACCTGAAGAATAATTGCCATTTCCGATTACCGTACATCAAAGATTGCTATCATGAAACCACACATGCATTTGTTTCGTCCAGCAATCATGCTCAAATGAACCCGCCATTTGAATTCAGCCTAACCACAACGATTTCCTTCACAATGACACTGATGAAGGTGTGAATTCGCAAATGTGCGGTAGCGAACTCGACCTCCGTCCGCTATCGCATTACTATTCTCTGTATGCTCACGGCTAAAAGGTGCAAATCACGTCGCGTGACCTTTAATTGTAGCAACAAATTAACCTTCGTAATAACATAAAATTACCACCGACCGCTGAGCTTGTTATGTTTACAGAGTCAACATCATACTAAAACGGTAGCGAAATAAGACTCTTCCTCATCCACCCAGTAGTATGACTATTCCTTTCTAATATTTCAAATATCAAACATATTGAAGTAGATCATAGGATTTAAGATTGTTACGAGAAATCACAATTATTAACCCAAATTAAACATACAAATCTCTAGTAAGTAAAAGAAAATGACACCAACAAACGTATTTTCTACCATAATCACGTTACTTTTCTATCTGTGAAAAACTAAAAGGGAAACCATCATGAAAAATTGCTGAGCCGACAGTTTTCACCTTTCCTCCAATTCCATCGCCTTTGTGTTCGTCTCGCGCCGTGTTTCTAATTCCCTTTTTTCGTACGCGGAACGGATGGTGGATTGGAACAATTCGCACTCGTTTCATTGTTTGCTAGAAATAATGTGAAAATTTCACACTACGACAGAAACTTCTACCGACACTGAAAAATAAATCGGGCGCTTCCACTAAATAACAGAAAATAAATCAGTGAGCATCATCTTGCTCGCTTGGGTTTGACGACGAAGAGTCTGCTGAAAAGCTCCTTTGCATTTTGTAGATGAGCTTCCCCCCCCCCCCCCTCCAGCCAGACGCGGTGGCAGATATGTACTTAGCGGAAGCCACACATTCATTAGACAAAGTGCAACCCGGGTGCAGTCGTTTTATTTATTCAAACTTAACCACGTTATGTACGGAACAGTTTACGCACAATCAGTTGAACAACATTTTTTGCAGTTGTTGCTACCTACTTACGAGCGAAGGTCGAAGAAGAAATTAGCTCCAATCGCAGTTGACATCCATTGACAATGTAATTACGGTTCAATACATATAAGTTGCTCGTTCGAAGAATATTCTAATTAATGCCGACAGTGCGTCTTAAAAAAGTTATATAATTAAAAAAAATAGATTCGCATGGTGCAGGAAGATGATGAATAATAGAGATTCTAACTTTATGATCACCTTCTGAAAAACTTGCTGAATGATGTACGACTCTGGGCATCCAACCAAGACAGATTGCTAAAAAAGGAATTGTCTTATGTGGAAATCGAGAATTATGTCATAACTACATAAACTTTCTACGAAAAGCTACGGTTCTAGCAACCAAGTAAATCAATTATTCTTAGGCAGAAAGAATTTACTAAAAGCTTGGGCTCGATTCATGATTCAATGGTAATTTGATTATATCCTTAATTAATGACTTGCATTCGTAGTAATTCAACAACCCGTATCAATGAGAGAAACAATAAACTTATGTGTACTAGATCTTCTAAAATTAGCTCTTGAAAATACAATTTAAAATTACGACCTCATCATTTATGATTCATTTGGATTTTATTTTCTTTTCTTTTCTTTTCTTTTCTTTTCTTTTCTTTTCTTTTCTTTTCTTTTCTTTTCTTTTCTTTTCTTTTCTTTTCTTTTCTTTTCTTTTCTTTTCTTTTCTTTTCTTTTCTTTTCTTTTCTTTTCTTTTCTTTTCTTTTCTTTTCTTTTCTTTTCTTTTCTATTTTTTTTCTTTTCTTCTCTTCTCTTCTCTTCTCTTCTCTTCTCTTCTCTTCTCTTCTCTCTCTTCTCTTCTCTTCTCTTCTCTTCTCTTCTCTTCTCTTCTCTTCTCTTCTCTTCCTCTTCTCTTCTCTTCTCTTCTCTTCTCTTCTCTTCTCTTCTCTTCTCTTCTCTTCTCTTCTCTTTCTCTTCTCTTCTCTTCTCTTCTCTCTTCTCTTCTCTTCTCTTCTCTTCCTCTTCTCTTCTCTTCTCTTCTCTTCTCTTCTCTTCTCTTCTCTTCTCTTCTCTTCTCTTCTCTTCTCTTCTCTTCTCTTCTCTTCTCTTCTCTTCTCTTCTCTTCTCTTCTCTTCTCTTCTCTTCTCTTCTCTTCTCTTCTCTTCTTTTCTCTTCTCTTCTCTTCTCTTCTCTTCTCTTCTCTTCTCTTCTCTTCTCTTCTTCTCTTCTCTTCTCTTCTCTCTCTCTTCTCTTCTCTTCTCTTCTCTTCTCTTCTCTTCTCTTCTCTTCTCTTCTCTTCTTCTCTCTTCTCTTCATTCAACTTTTTTCAATGTATATTTTTCTAGGAGAGCTCCATTGAGCCTTCAACTTCTCCATCTCCAGGTTAATAGAGAAACCAGAAAAATCAACCATACTGAAGACGTTTGTAAAGTTTCATCCCAAGTTTAACCCAGATTTTGACACCATTTTTGATGTTATTTTTCAGGGGTAAAATGTATTATGTATTCCATAACTATTCAAACCTCGAAAAATTCAATCGAAGATTATTGCAATTGAAATTTTGAAATCATCTGCTGTCCCAGAGAGTACTGACGCAACCAAAAACCACTGCCATTTTTATGGCTGCGTCCTATTGTTTACACTCTTCTCTAACCACTTGTGCAGTTGTTTATTCGTTTTCATTTTAGTACACGTCGAAAAATTGTGTACAAATTTTGCACAGAACGCGGACTGTCACTGAGAAAGTAGCAAAAATGGAAACGATAACACTTTTGAGGATAAACCGAAAACGGGTCGAAAAACGGTCCTGCTAACCCTCAGTATGATAAACGTATACTGAAGGCGTTCGAGCGAGAGAAGTAGGTTTTAGTTCGGGATATGGCCAAAAAAGTGAGCACTTCGACGTCAAATGTTCTTTGTGCTAAAGAACGTTGGAATCTTCGAACCTATAAGAAGCAGAAACAACCCAAAACGTAGTCCGAAACAAGAAACATCGATCAGGCCGAGGGTTCGAAAGCGATACTGTGCGAGAAGGGCAAGTAAACCAATCCGAGACATCGATTGAAGTAGAAAAATTTGGTAAGAAAGCTATGGTCTGGCAAGCAATTTGTAGCTGCGGTAAGATTTCGAAACCCTTCATCACCACTGCTTCAATGAACAGCAAAACATACATCAAGGGAATGTTTACAAAAACGTCTTTACACATGATTCGAAGCCACAAGGATCCTGTTGTCCTCTGGCCAGATCTTGCTTCTTGCCACTACTCGAATATCAACGTAAAATGGTATACTACCAAAAATGTCACTTTCGTCCCAAAAGACATGAATCCATCAAATTGCCCATAACTTCGACCAATTGAGAAATTTTGGGCATTAACGAAGGCACATCTTTGGAAACATGTCTCGGCGGCCGAAACCATTCAACTGTTCGAAAAAGATTGGAAAAAAGTGTCGAAACTTGTCTCCAAGAAGTCTGTACGGAATTTAATGAGGAACGTTCGCAAGAAGGTGCGCCAGCTAGTCTACAATGGCTAAGTAGCCAATGTTGAGAAGAATATTCTGTTGTTGTAGTCTATGTAATATTATCAGTATATCGAATAAAATTTGAATATCTAACACTTGTGAATTATTTACAGCGAAATTAAAGTGCGTCCATACTTTCTGGGACAGTCTTTATTTCCTGAAAATTTTTATTTTAAAATGAATTCGAAATTACGTTTTAAATTCTTGGAAACTTTCTATAGTTTGCAGTAGCTACCCCATGGAGAAAACATAGTACAGTCAGGCCCGTACCAGGATTTCATTTCGGGATGGGCCCAAGGATTAAAAAATTATGTTACTGAAGATTGCTTATGTACCTAATTTTCGGTGTGCTTTTTACGGCTGTTTTTACATACACTTAAACTTTTCCACTGGAACTGATATTGGATTTTATTTAATTACGTTTACTGTCTTGTTATTTCTGTAAACACATGTCTGAGACATTCTAAATAATTATGTTTTTATTTCGGGAGGGGCCAGGGCCCCTTGGGCCCCCCCTCTGGGTACGTGACTGAATACCGTTGTTAACGACAAATAAAATGTCATCAATGCAGCCTTGAAACTCGTTTTAACTCTACAGAGTGAACGTTTAATAATATTGCAATCAACTTCAAATACATATTGGTTCAAAATTCTACCTTGATTACTCTACCTTGAAAATTAGTCTACTTCAATTGGTAAAATTTCGCTCGCACATTGTGAAATCCGAACTGCTCGCTCGCCATATTGAAGATGACTGGATCTCGAAAGTAAATCTATAATCTCGGAGTAAATCGAAAACCGGAGGCCACAGATACGTCTAAAAGAGTAGCCTCCTATTTCAAGCAGATCCTCAACCTCTCCGCTCAAGATGTAGCAAGCATATTGGAAGTGTCGTTTACTACCATGCATCGAGCAAAACACAAATTTGATAGTCGACTTACAAGAAGTGCGAGAGTTAAAATTGTTACGGTAAGCAAAACATGTCTGCCTGAGTACGATCCTGGAGGCTGTGAATAAAAATTGCCTGGTACAAGATAATGAAACCTACGCCAAAAAGACTTTAAACTGCGAGAGGGAGGCCTCAAGTAAGTTGGACTTTGTTCTAGTAAATTAATCGTTCTGAGCTTGGTAATTCGAAAAGGAAGCAGCTGTAAAAAATACAGAAATAGTATAATTTGATCTACTTCAAACATGTAACCCCAGAAACAGGACTTGAACCCGAAACTTTCTCCTGTACGAAATACAGAATATTTTCTACCTATCCGGGAGAAGGATGTAGGTTCTAGGGTAATTTATCGAAAATATTCATTTCGGCTATTCCATTTATCAATCTTTTCCAATCTGCTTTTGCTTGGGTACTGATAAAATCTAAACTAAATTCATGACGACTTACATCATAACGAACAAACAAATGAACTGTTAGGCGGTCAAAATCCTGCATTTTGGAGAAGAGATGCAAAAAGATGACAAATTACTCCGACAGCACTACGGTGAGGGATATTTACTGAAGAACAATGTTGTCGTTTTTGTTTTGAAACTCTAACGAACAATCTTTTTTTTTTTGCTAATTAATGTCTTAATGTTTCAATAGAAGCAACGAAATGATATTCTCTCAGAAATTAAATTCCTTCGAAATGGAGTGTCTAAGAACTATGGAAGTTTTTTACGATTGGGCACTACAAAAATGGTATATGTGAAGAATAACATTTTCACATAATCAATATAATATTTTCACATTGAATGCAAAACCTCTTCTTAATCCACCATCAGTATTTTGATACGTAACCTTTCTCCTGTAATTCTAACAATCTCAGTAAAACATTTTTTTCATTGAGCTAATTCTTGTCCCGTATTTGAGACAATTTTCTACATAAATTTATTCAAATTGATTCGGATAATTAACAGAAGTTATGATTCATTGCTTACGTTGCTTTTTCGGTACCTAGTTATTAACGACAAATTCCCAGAACCGGAAGTATCAGTATTTAGCCCATTTTTGAAAAGAAATTGGAGGATAAAAAGCACAATTTGTCGGTTACGTTTTTTAATAAATCCTCTGCTCTGACTCCTTCAAACTAAATCAATGAACTTATAGTAGCTTTCTAAAAATCCTAAGTTTGTCTAAAACCATTTAACCATTTCCGAGAAAACTGTGCGAATAGTGAAATTGTCGATTTGTCGGTTACGTCACTTTTGCCATTTGATTTCAAACGAGCTTATATTGTTGAAATCGGTTCCAGGAAAATTAAGCGGTTAGATAAAACCTAATACATAAATACCTACAAAGGAACACACACATACACATATAATCACCCCTACTCTGGAATCCGATTGAATCGGAATATTTCGATCGAAAGCGAGATGTTGCATTCCGTATCTGGATCGAGTTCCAGTTTTCCATAGAATATTTCGATCGAATGCGAAAAATTGACCTTCTGTATTTCGATCGAAATATTCTGATTCGATCGAATTACATTAGAGGGGTGAATAGTAGGAATCTTCGGGGCTCTACCAGGAGAAGTATTTTGACCGATTTCTGCTACAGCGTAACTTCAGCATCCGTCGCTATGAACTTCAATAGCCATCAACTCCGTCAATCATATCTTACAGGTATGTAAACATTCAGGGACGACAGCACTCGCTGTGGTCTGGAGTACCACAAGGTACTCACCTAAGACCATTTTTAGTTTCATTCTACTTCGAAGATCTCAACATTTTTCAAAAATATTTCATTTTCTATCGCAGACGATGTTATACTATGTTTCGTCTATTTCAAGCAGCAGATGACAGTTTTACAGTCACAGCTGGATTGATTTGCAAATTGCTGCCTTGTGACCAGCAGTCGCTATTTTGAGAGCCTCAAAATATTCCGCAAACACTCACTAGCTAGGTACGACTACAAACTTTCGCAAACGTGAATGAAGGGGTTACCATAACTCAATATGGATTTGAAAAGTCTTATCAGTGTAAAGTAATTCGCATTAAGTTATAAAATACGCGAACTTACTATTCTGCTATTCTTCCGGCCCGGAAGTGCCCCTGAGATAAAAAAAATGTACCTGAATATTGCTTATGTATCTAATTCTCGGTGCGCCTTTTGCCGGCGTTTTTAGGTCTTTCCAACTTTTCCACTGTAACAATTATTATTGAGTATTTGAATGAAATTTGTGACTGTAGCTAAGAGAAGGTTATTGTATATTTGTTTATTTGTTTATTTCGGAGCAAGGAAATGGCCACTGGAGTCAGTTTCTGTCAAACTTGCTCTCCAACAGGCATAAAACCTCCTCGTCTTTTGCATTGAACAGATTACAGTTATAAAAATGACACATTTGTTTTATACTTAATTCAATATTATTAATACTAATTAGACTAAAATTATATTGATACTGATTGGACTAAAACTAGCTAATTCTAATTAGACAACAATCTGAGGAACAGCTTCTTAATAACATTATGTGATAGATGGAAGTCAAAAGCACTGAAACAATGATTGAACACGCGGCACATGCTAGCAAAGGGTTCGTTGAATCCGTAATTAGTTCTAGGAATAGGTGCGAAGATTGCGACGATGAATATGCCCAAAGCAATCGATTCGTGGCTGAAAAAGATCTGCTACAAAAATAGCCTTGCAAACATCGCAGCGGACAGATAATAAATCGAGGTCAATAAGTTTATATCTGGTTTGGTTACTTGGAAGACTCAAAGGGTTTCTCCATGAAAGACTACAGTGCGATACGGACAAATTTGCGTTGGATTGCTTCAATACGTTGGATATCGTTTTGGTAGTAAGGTGACCAGACCAGGCCGAAGCATACTCAAGCGTAGAGCGCACCAAAGCTTAATAAAGTGCTTTCTAGCAGTGTACATTTTCAAAGTCTTTAGTAAAATGAATCCTAACTGCTTGGAGGCTTTGGAGATAGTAAATTCCGGATTCTTTACCGACGCTCTGCGCTCGAGAATGTTTGAGAAATATCATAGTCAAATTTGTCTGAAGACTGTTTTTTAATAAAAGAACATTTATAGGCGCTCAAAACCATTCTGTTGATATAACAAAAATTAGTCAACTTATTCAATTGTTCCTGTAAGATTTTCGAATCAGTTGTTGATTTGATAATATGAAATAGTTTAATAATAAAAAGTCATCGGCAAAAGATAATTTCATGCACTTGATCGAAAACTTTAAATCTTTGAGATAAAGTAAAAATATGGATGGTCCAAGATGACTTCCTTGAGGAACTCCAGAGATAACGCAAATGGTGAGTACAGTCTCCTAGTTTCACGCGTCATTTCGCGGTCAGATAGATATGATTGAAGCCAATTCAAAACGGAACCGCTGAATCCCAACTTACTCAATTTAGAAACTGTTATGTGGTGTATATCGAATCAACTTGCAGTCGATTTCTTAACGTTTACTGAAGCTACATTTCTTAACGTTTACTTTAATGCCAATTCGGTCACACATGTCTAAGACCATCTAAATGTCCATTTCTGGAGCACAACAACAAGACTTGTGATGATGCGACTCATTTTGAGAAGTAGTCCGAAATAGCTCCCTTACTCCGATTCGTGGAGAAACGAAAAATATCTTTTAAATTTGTAGGGCATTTTAGTTGATGGTCATATAAAGATACTTTTACTACACTGGTTTCGGTTTTAGGTTCCGAAAGAATCGCTTCAAAATTCTAAAGCGTAGCTCACATCGATTACTCAGAAATGACTTGAGGTTTGGGAACAGAGTATAGTAATAGTTCGAGGGAGCCAAATCAAAGGAACAAGGTGGATGGGCAAGTAATTGGAACTCCAAACCGTTGATTTTACGCATGGTACCGGATTTACGCATCATGCGCTTCATGTAAGACCATTTCACAGCGATTTCGGCCTTCAATCGCTCCATTAATGCACGTACATACTTACATTTGCTTCTGTTTTGAAGTTGTGGTTGTGCTCTAAAAGCATATTATGACAATCCCAGAAAACCGGCATCATAATCTTTCCAACCCTTCCAGGCACTCGTTCCGCTTCGAAGCACGATTTCAGTCCATTGTCGGGTAATCATTATGTTCTCTGGCGTATAATAATGTATCTAACCAAACATGTATTCCGAGTGCGCTTGCGTTCGTCTTTTTAATCCTAAATAAGTACTACTGTGAGCAAAAAATAGTAAGACTTTTGAATTATATTTCGCGCGGAAACCTTACTCGTCAAAATTTTTTTTCTAAGTTGGTATGACTATCAGTGACATCTGTGCCAATTGTCATGTTAAAATATTCATTAGTGTTTAGTAAAGTATTAAAAGTGCAATCGGAAATTTTTACGAGTGAAATTATTCAACAAAGAAGTTCCATTAAATTTGAATGCAGCATACAATTTCTTATGCCGAAACGTTCAGAAAGTTGCAAAACGCCTTCGGTGATAATTGTATGTGGCAAACAAGTGTTTTTAATTGAATTGTTCCAAGAGGGTCGAGAACGCGTTGACGACAATCCACGTCCTGGACAACGAATAACAGTCAGAACCCTTACTGGGATCGTTGGAATATTGGAAGAATCAGCAAAAACCATTTTGAAAGATCATTTGGGCCTAAGAAAAGTGAAAGCACGATTGCTTCCAAAATCACTCATTAAATCTTTTTTCGTGACGTGGCTTTTTGATCCTTCGATGTCGGCTCTTCTTATCATTGTGAAGCAAAATTCACAAAGCGTAGGATTGTTCACCCTTTCAGGGGAACGTGAGCTGGGTTTAGACCGTCGTGAGACAGGTTAGTTTTACCCTACTGGTGTGCGCATCAATGTACGCTGTCTTAACGGAATTCCTGTGCAGTACGAGAGGAACCACAGGTACGAACCTATGGCTCAATACTAGTTCGACCGGACTTTGGTATAACGCTTTGTACCGTCACTAACATATTCAATGTTCTGCGAACTGGAAAGGAATTTTAACAAAGGGGCTGTCCGTACACCGCTGCCAGTAGCAGGTATAAAATGAAATGTGATGTGAGAAATAGCGTCATTTAAGTTAAAGCAGCTACTCTGAACGTACGAGACACCGTCAGCACGATGACACCGAAAAGCAGTAGAAAGGCAGCCAGAAAGTCCAGCAAGGCCCATTCAAAGCACTTTTCAGAGTGCATTTCAGACAATTCAAAGCACTTTTGAGTGCTAAAGATTATCATAAAGAACTAGTTGAATTTTGTCGCTTTCCTACCATTTTTTGAGCAACTGTTGCCCTTGTTTCGGCAACACACGAGAAGTTAAAACAATTTGCACCGTCACTAACACATTCAATTACGAACGGCAATGCGAAAGTGGCAGTGATGATGTTGAACACATCTTTATACTAGTATACAAATATGCCGTGCGAAACAGAGTTGCCACGTATACAGATCAAAATGTATTTTTGTCGTGAATACTTTAGTATGCGGCCGAAAACAAAAATGAACAAATTGTTAGAACAAAGGTTTCCACTTGATTCGCACATTCTGCTTTCCAGGCGTATCAGAACTGGCTAAACTTAAAGCAATCTTAAATATTTCTTTCCGTCCTTAAAAGAACGGGGTTTTTGTTCAACTCCTCGTCGTTACGGATGGCCAGCTGCAGATGGCGAGGGATGATTTTCGTTTTCTTGTTGTCACGTGCAGCGTTACCGGTCAATTCCAATACTTCAGCAGCCAAGTACTCCATCACTGCCACCAGATAGATCGGTGCACCGGCACCGACACGCTCGGCGTAGTTTCCCTTCCGGATGGATTCTGCCAACTGGGAACTGCAGACCAGCACGGTTCGAGTGGGACTGCCCTTAACTGTTCCTCCTGTGTGCGTGTTTCTGCGTAAAAATTCCACAAGATGCTGTTAACAGCTAGACAGCCAATTCAGTATTACTGGCTGCCGCTCTACTAACTCTCTCTTTTATATCGCCTCACTGTTTCCCGTTCTGCGAACAGGAAAGGTATTTTAACAAAGGGGCTGTCCGTACACCGCTGCCAGTAGCTGGTATAAAATGAAATGTGATGTGAGAAACAGCGATGTCAGATCTACGGAAATCTCCGTAGATCTACGGATTCGAACATTTTCTACGGATCTACGGATCCGTAGACAAAATCTACGGGAATTGAATTTTTTCTACGGAAATCTACGGAAATTTAAATTTATCAACGGGGAACTACGGAAATAAGTTTTGTCTGGCGAGCAAGAAAAAAAACTTTTCACCGTGAGCGATTCCGAGAAAAATTTCAATCTACGGAAATGACACTACTACTATCTGGCATCGCTGGTGAGAAATAGCGTCATTTAAGTTAAAGCAACTACTCTGAACGTACGAGACACCGTCAGCACGATGGCACCGAAAACCGGTAGAAAGGCAGATTTTCATCAAGATGAAAATTAAAATAATTTGTACCGTCACTAACATATTCAATTACGAACGACAATTCGAAAGCGAAAGTGATGATGTTGAACACATCTTTATACTAGTATGGGGTCGTGTGAAAATATGCCATGCGAAACAGGGTTGCCATATATACAGGTTAATTTGTATTTCATTTATAAATACATATATGTACAGATTAATCTGTATTATTATTATTATTATCATTATTATTACTATCATTATTATTATTAAAATGACTCTTGCATTCCGCAGATCGTTGATACATTTCAGACCAGGCCATTGCAATTGTCTCGTACTGAAATTTCGAGAAGAATCAGATATCTTCGAACTTCACAGCTTCAATAAAAATAAACTACAGATTTGTCGTACCTAGCCTCCTATATTGGCAAATTAAAAAGGAATTGTTTCAAGTTTGGAATATATAGTTGTAGAATAGTAGCTGTTTAATGTAACTAATCTGTACTTTAATGTAGGTGCATCGCTTCAAACTCTATTAGTGAAGAAGGGGAAAGCTTGCACAATTCATACAATCAATCAACTAACTGATATTCGGAAAAGTGATGGGAGCGTAACAGTTTTTTTCGTATTCACGACATCCAGTTATGTCTCTGACATTACCCACCCGCCTTTTTTTGCCCACAGTAGTATGTGCGAGATCCAGCAGCAGGATATCCTTTTCATCTGACGAATCTTCCCCAACTTGATAGAACTTACTTTACTATGGGGCGACTTTTTAAAATCTACCCTTTGGAAGAATGAAAATATGATCATCATTTTTTGATAAATTTTTCAGTAGTATGAAATTAGCACAAATAACTTAAAAGTATCAAAGAGAAAAACTCATGACTTTTGCCTGTCTTTCTCATGCTCGGACGACGGCTCTGGTGCAAGAGGCGATATTGTATTCTCGCGTTACCTATTGGGTAGGTACAAAATGTGAAAATTGACACATTTCATTCATTATAGCCTGCACAGTTGATTTTGAGGTGTCAGTAAATTATTATCAATTAAAGAACTTTTCGATAGTTTACTACTCTCTTTTGCCCTGTCTCAAAAATTTATGTGTTAGAAGAAGTGTGTCATAAATTCGTCCTACTTTAGTATAGGTGCACCGTTACAATTCAGGAGCACAATTCACACGATCTATCAACTTATTAGAACAACTTAAGATATTAAGAAGTGTGAAGAAACGTGTTAGTTTTATTCGTATTTATGTCATCCAGTTATGTCTCTGCTGTTACCCACCCACTTTTTTTTTTTTTGTTTCTGTTTCTGATTTCGGTTGGGACTCCTGCCGGACACGTACCTGATTCAGTGGCTAATAACACAGAAAGAACATGATCAAACAGCTTGAAGCTGTTTTTGTCATGCTTTATCAATCAGTGGAAGCTTACATAGGAGAACAATTAGGTACATTGGTTTAATCAAAGCGTAATGGATTTCCCAGTATTTATATCATATTTTTCAAACGAAAAGCAATAATTATGTAGCACTTTTAGAGACCAACCAATGGCCAACTGATTGACATCCTTCTATTCAACCCACAATAAATTTATCATACGGCACAAGTAAATAAATACTCGATGAAAAAGCGTACCAGTGTGATGTTTAATATTAATTTGTCGATAGCCATAAAACATATGTTCAAATACTATATTTTGATAAGTTTTAATGAATTTTGTTGTGGCATGTGAATCACATCAATAACTGATTACTGCTACCATTAAATCAAACCGTGTTCAATTTTGATAGGCGATAGAGACCCCCGGCAAAAACAAAAACCGTGTGCGGGAAAGCGAGTCTTGATGAAGTAATCAAGAGTTTGTTTGACGTGTCTTGAAAGTGAATCGAAAAAAAACTATCGAGTAAAAAGAAGATGTGAGGGCGATTACACAACCCATTTTGGCTTCCGAACCCGTGGCAGTGTAAAACATTATTAGCAGTGTATCGACATAGGAAAAAAAAAGATTGCACGCAAATTGTTCATGTTCCCATAATTAACACAACAGCCAGCCGGCGCCGACTTTATCGTTGTGCAATGTTTTGGCCTTTACATGTGCACGTAGGGTGCAGCCAATATTCGTAGAGCATCGAACTCACGAAACTAAATCTACTGATTTACTGTCGAACAGATTGGAGCCAATGTTTACAGCAGAGATTTTGCCACGAAATATTTCTTGCATGACATCAACCGACGACCAACAATTATATCACATAATCAATTTTTACATTGTCAACCCTTTTCCTGAATATGTTGTCGCGTCGGAAACGAACAGCAAGCTTCATAAATCCAAATTGAAATCATTTCCAGCTCATTAGCAATTCTAATAAAAACTTATGTTTAAGAACCATCGCTTCGCATCGTCGGAATCAATTACTTGATGATGATTTTCAAACACGAAGCACGAAGCGAAGGTTGTCCAGAGTGGCCCGACTAGAACCGACTGGGGAGAAAAAAATCAGAAACCAACGAGCTCCCCTCAGCAAACATAATTCAACAGAATGGAAACCTATAATTAAAATCGTCCGGCAAAACGCAGGACCGCAAAAGAAACGACGCCGAACGAAAGCCTCAAACCAACGCAGAAAAACTTATCCCCGTCTGCTTTGTAGGAGCAGAAAAAAAACAACCGGCAAAGGATTCGAACCGACGCTCGAAATTGATGCCTTCCTTGCGAGCAAACGTGCTAAATTTGACAAGTTCTGTGGCGCCACAATTTGCACTTTGTTGGCAAATTCGAACAACCCGGTAAGCCCGTCGGCCAAGTGAAATGTGGTTCCGACATCGTTAAGTGGCCCGTTTATCCTCGGCAATGTAGGCTGTTTATTCAAACCGGCAATTAGAACCTGAGGTTGATTTTGTTTTGTTTCGGGATTGGGGTTTTTAATTTCGGAAAACAGTATGGAGCGTAATTTTCGAGAAAAACTTTTACCATTTTATTTGGAAACTTCATTCTCACTCAAGCTTGCTGAAAATGTTTCCAATTGTGCTGACAATGCTTCCAAGACTTTTACAAATTATACATGTGCTACTTAGAATCTGAAATCCCAAATCGAAAACCATTTTAGCCAAATGATACGATGCTATCGAATACGATTTCGCAAATTTGCTCATTCATCCATCGCAATCTAGCGGCAGTCAGCTCTTACCGCATTCTCGTAAGTATTCGCAACGAAATGCCGCCGGAGCGTGCGGTACAAACTTGGTAGATAAGTAATTAATCTTAATTTTGCTTAACGGTTCAATGAACTTCCACAGACACTCACAATCGGCCAACCGGAACAGGACAAAATGTTCGGATACGATTTCGTTATTGCATTTCCGACATCATTGTCATTTTCATTATCGTCATCAATAACGGTTTATCTTGATATCGCAGTCGAAACGATTTTCTGCACTTGGCCTCTACATAACACACATTATCTGCCGTCTCTAGATGTCATATAACTTCCATTTTAATAATTTGTTAATGCAAATTTCCTAATTTGTTAAAATTATCACTCCATTAGACTATGCATTTAAATGGGCGTGGCGTATGCGATTATGGAAGTCCGTGTCTTCTCCCGTGGTCTGCAAACAGAACGGAATTCTATGTGAATCGTTGGTCGCCTACAAAAATCAGAAGACTACCTGGCAATACACAATACGATTTCGTTTATACGGGTAATTCGTACGGTATAAAACCTTTCTTAATCCACCTAGTTGAATAATGATGCCTTTCTCATATTTATTATATTTTCAAATATATCACTAGAAGATTCTGTGAAGATTTTTTTTGCAATCTTGAATAAAATTTCAATTTGTTAACAATTATGTCTAGTTAACAAGAATATTTCTTTATTTTGCATCGTCGCACTAAATGATTAAACACACTTTACCCTATAGTTCTAGAACCGGGAGTCTGACCCGAATGAAATTTAACAGCATCAGATAACTTTGAGCCTATTCGTGGAAATCAATCAAATCATCTCTGAGAAAATTGAGTGAGTTTCATTTTAAACTTTTTGGGCATTATTTCCGGTACTTTTGGAACCGGGAACTTGGAACCAGTATAGCCGAAGTCGGTTCGTTTAGTAAGTAGCTAATATAGCTTAAAAATTGAATCAGTTTTAAGCCAAATCTAGGAAAATTTTACCCTTTTTTGCATCGTCGCACAGTGGTCCAAAACTGGAAAAAGACGGTCAGAAGTCTGTACTGATTTTCACTGATTTTCAAGAGCTAACGTGTCTTCGAAGAAGTTTTACAAGATTATATAATGCTTCTTTTGAACATATCACCTTCATTTTTTTAAGGGGGTAGTACCAATTTCGATTAAAAAAAATATTTTTTTCCACAAAAAAAAATTTTTTGTATCTTATTTTGAAGAAAAAAACATTTGAAGTATTTTTGCTGAAGATATAAATAATGTAAAAAAAATATTTTTTTAGATATATTTACTTTATTTTAAAAACAGTTTTTTGGATTTATCTACGTAGAATCTACCTCTACTACCTAAGTGTCTACTACAAAGTGCGCGTAAACACGCATAAACATGCTTGCGCTTGCACGCGCAACTTAAGCAAATTGTTGTGATTTTTATTTTGTTTATTTTTTGACAATTGACAATATTATAAAAAATCTAAGTGGAACTCGGTGCAATTTTTTTAGGCATTTTCAAAGTGGGTTTTAAATATTGAAAATCCGAAAAATTATCAAAAGTTCAACACATATTAAAAAAATGGAAAAATGTTTTCCAAACAAAATATGAAAAAGTATTGTAAAAGTACAAACGTTTACGAAGAGATTTCATTTTTAAACGTGTAAATAAATTGAGTTATCGCGAAGCAACACGTTTTTTAAGATGATGTAATGATCGTGCGACACTCACTTAGAGATGTGCGAAGCAGCTCATACCGGTGAGCAGCTCCGAACCGATCAGCTCACTTAAAGGGAATTGATTCAATGTATCAGCTCATCAGCTCATTTAGATTGAACTGAAGGTTTGTTTTTTGCACCGTTTTTCCTTCATATGCATGATCGAAGTCATTGATGCACAAAGAATAATGCTATGCGAACTAACATATTTGAGAATGTCTGCAAAAGTGGCATCCCTAAATGTACCTTAGCCTACTGAGTGAGAGGTAAGATTTCTTATTGACAACGGCTCATTTAATCTGTTAAAGAAGGATAAATACACACTTGGAAGAACGGACAAAAGCTCATGCACACATTTCTTCTCATTTGAAACTCGCTCTTCAAGAGCCGAAGATTCGTTCAGCTCGTAGCTTGTTCCCACCTTTCCAGCAGGGATGCCAGGTAATTTTCTAAAAAATCTGTGATCAAGCCAAAAACCTGTCTGTGCAAAATCTATACACGTTTCCTCGTTTCCATAATAGCTGATCGGATTCATATTGGTAAGCAAAAAAAAGGTCTCACTATTTCCCCCCGCTCTGTAATTTTTGGTGCTAAACTGTGATCAATTTCAAAAATCTGTGATCGATTTCAGAATCTGTGACCATTTTCAGAAATCTGTGAAAATCTGTGCAAAAGGTTAAAAATCTGTGAAACTCAAATTAATCTGTGAACCTGGCATCCCTGCTTACCAGTGAGGTGAACTGGTGAGCTGCGGTTATTTTAAAAAGAGCTGTGAGCTATCAGCTCACTTTAAAGATTCGATTCACTGGAATAGCTCAGGAACGAATTGCCCATCTCTACGCTCACTGCAAAAGTGAGTTACAGAAATAGCAGACGCGTGACGCCCTCCGTTTCTTAACCATTCATGGTTTCAGCATGGAAATAGTGAAAATGAGTCACACGAATAGTACTCAGGATATTTCCATTGAAAAATAAATTGGATTAGGAATATATTTTCCTATAAGTATTGTGAAAATTTGCTGCATTAAGTTGCATATTTCGCTTCAGCACAAGGTTTCCTAGGTAAAATAGGTAAAATGATGTATAACTTTTCCAGAAAAGAATAGACCTATGCATTACCTTCTATTATGGGATTTTATATTTTCTACAATTATTCCAAACAAAATATGTAAAAAAAATAACTTGAAATAAGTTATGATTAGAAAACTAGTTTTAAGAGGGTTGTCATAATTCAATAACTAAAACTAACTAAGAATAAAAAAAAAAGTTCCATCGAGTTCCACTTAGATTTTTTTTATAGTATTGGGCATATCTTTTTCTATAAATTTTGTAAAAATCAGCTGCATAAAGTTGCATATTTCGCTTCGGTGTAAGGTTTTATCATAGGTAAAAAAAGGTAAAATGTTGTACAACTTTGCCAGGAAACAACAAACCTATGCACTACCTGCAACAAAAATATGGGATTTTTTATTTTCTTCAATTATTTCAAACAAAGTATGAATAAAAAAATAACTTGAAACTAGTTATGAATAAAAAACTGCTTTAAAGGGGGTTGCCACAAAAACGCTTTGTATATCCGAAACGGTGCGACCTAGACTTTTGGTATATTTGACAAAGTAAATTATTTTCAATAGTTTTAAAACTTTGTAGAAGAAAAATTGTTTCTATCTCTTCAGAAAAAAAACTTATGGTTATATTTTTTGTCAAAGTAGGCCACGAACAATTAGGGATAGAATCTAATTACGCGATATATATTTGTAAATAATTTCTTAAAAGCAACTATATGCATTAAAAGAACGGTTTGGAAGCTACTGATTTATGTCCATGTTTTTATTGATTCGAACCACTGTGCGTCGCTCTAAATGACAATGTGAAATTCAATAGCAACCTATGTAAGTATGAGATATATCATTTTATGAGTGACATTATATGACAAATATTCACACACATACACACACAGACACATACATTGCTCAGCTTGATTAAATATGTCGAATGATATAGAACACTTAGCCCTCTGGGCCAATTTTCACTTTTCAATTATTCAAGTGAATGCATAAACATTCTGTATGAGAAAGGCAATAAGTGTAGTTTTATAGAAAAGCATATTTATAACACTAACAAGTGGGTACAAATTGAATAAAAGAATTAAAAATTAACATATTTTTCACCTGAAAAAATATAAATTTTAATGTGCAGGGTCGCTATAAGAAATCGAACAAAGCACGCTGTGAACGAAGCAAAGCCGCACGTACCGACGCGTGCCAGTTTTAAAGCGTCATTTTGAATGACGATTTGAATGTTTTGACACTCATCCCCCTGTAATTTCGGAACCGGATGTCGGATCTGGATGAAATTGCGCAGTATATTTAATGACAATGAGAGCTTTAATTTGAATCGTGATTCGTGAAAATCGACTTACCCCTCCTGAGAAATCGAAGTGAGATCCGTTTTTGGAGATTTTCTTCACTATTGTCGGTGCGTTCGGAAACGGAAACCGAGGACAGTAATTCCAAAGTAATTTGATATATTCGCTAACTAACAATATCTGCGAGTATTCTCCGGTGCTAGCGACAACTTTCTCTCATCTTTCCGGCAATTTTCGGATCCCGGCTCGAGAAAAAAAATTCTTTTGACGCTATCCATGAAGCAATGAAGTAAAAGTTCCCAGTTTTTTCTACTAGCACTCATTTATTCCCTTGCAAACTGGTTTACTCATTTCAATGAAAGTTCCGAGACAAAATAAAGTTTCTATCATACACTTGTTAGAAAAGTAAAGAGTTCACACTTTCAAAAATTGCTGTCGCACACGCGCGTCACTTACTTTGATCTCAGAAAATCATAATAACAAAGAGTGCCGTGAAAATTATACGGCTATTGTATCAATAGGCATCTCATTCGTAGAGTCGCCATATTAATTTGCCGATTACTCAACTTTCGACCAACGAGTTGTGACAAAATCGGATACAATATCTTTGCTTCGACTCTAAAAAACAATATCATAGAAAAAATTGTTCAATACTACTGTTCGATAACAGATACAGCAGATCTTACTTTTACTATTTTTTTTTGCATATAAGATTACTACTGATGCTCAGATGACTAGGGCTGTCGTTACCCTATAATTGTTTTGTTGGAAGATTATTAGCTTTATATTAGAGCCATTTAATTGGTCCAAGACATTGAATCCACGTGGAAAATGTTATTTCATTAAAATATCAACACTCCCTATCCAAAAACTTCACGAATTATCTCCCCTCCCGCATCGCATCCCCAACCCTAATTAGAACACTAGCAAAGGTTGAATGATTACCGCATCGTTAGGATTTCGCAAACAAAGCAAACACCCATCTGCAAAATTAACACGGAACTTGCACGCGAACGGAGCCAACCTCATCCATTGTCAGGTTTTTGACTTCCTCCAACTTTTCCAAATATCATGCAGCAAAATACAATGGCGTCGCATGTTGGCAGTTTGATGGTCGTCGATATGGCAAGCAAGCACACGGTGGAACTGCATCATCAAATTTACCCAAACCATGGCATGCTTAGTCATTATCATCACCGTCAGCTTGCGAAGCGAGAAGGGTGGGCTTCCTTTACCTTCGAGGATAATGGAACCTCGGATCCCAGTAGCAGTGCAGCTCCCCGTATTCGATTCCGCCACGATGTATACTTCACTCGACACTCGTAACATGTACCGGTCATCAACGAGGTGTAAAGTACAGTAATTGTGATCCATCCCACCCGTATTGTGCAACGATCGGTTCCGGTGCTGCGTGTAAGCTTCGCTGTGCCGCCAATTTCGGCCGAAAAAAAACAGTGCAGAGATCTTTCCTCATCGATATGCGATATGCGAGGGCGAAGATCTGATGGAACCACTTTACACACCCAATTGACCAACCTCCTCGATTGAAGTCGTGAGTTGTTCAATTGGATCTCTTAATGGGCATCATACACGGTTGTTATCGATAGCTGTTGAGATGACGAACGAAGCATAACCGTCGTGGTTATTAAACATGATTTATATTTCGTAGCGCTCAGAGCACAAGCAAAGTTGTGGCAGTCAGTGGACGGATGATGCCTTCCTCACCTAAGATTGTTTTTTTTTAGGAGCAAGGGAAAAGCCCGCTGGAGCTGAGATTTTTGTTCTCCTTCTCCAGCAAGCATAAAACCTTCTCATCTTTGTTTCAACAGATAACATTTGTCCAAATGATAAATAACGAAATCTTGAATTACCCTTATTTAAACTACAAAACTAACTAACAACTATTGATATCGTCTAATTATCTTAATAAAACTAGCGGGGAAAGATTCGGAGAAAACTGGTTTTAATGGTGTTACGAGATAAATTTAAATCAAATTCATCAGAGCAAGTATTGAATACGTCGCGTACGTACTCGAAAACGGTTCATTAAAGCCATAGTTAGTTCTAGCACGAGGAATTCTGAAAAATGGATTAAACCGCAAATTACGCCGATGAATGTCAAAACTTAGCTGTTGTAGGAGATCTGCACAGCTTTCAGTGTATCACGGCGGACAGATAGCAAATCGAGGTGTACGAGCCTACATCGGTTTTCGTAGCTTGGAAGATTCATCAATGGATCTCTCCAGGGCAGGCGACGCAAAGCAAAACGAATGAACTTGCGCTGGACAGTATCAATGCGCAGCTTTTCAGTTTGGTACTATGGTACCCAAACAACAACAGCATACTCCAGTGTAGAGCGAACTAGAGCGCAATATAACGATTTCAGGCAGTATATGTTATTGAAATTTTTTGAGATGCGAAAGATGAAACCTAGCATCTTGAATGCCTTAGAGAGGATATATTCTATGTGATCTCTAAAACTAAGTTTTGAATCCAATAACACTCCTAGATCCTTAATTGATGTCTCCCGTTTTAGCACAGCTTGCGAAATAGTTTAATGATACGTGATCGTGGTTCGTTCACGAGAGAAGGAGATAACGGAGCATTTAGAGGCGTTCAGAATCATTCTGTTGACGTTGCACCAGTTAGAAAATACATCCAACTGTCTTTCAGTTCTTTCGGATCTTTGATGAGATGAAACAGCTTGAAATCGTCGGCGAATGATAGCTTCATACATTGCAATGCGAAATTCACATAATTTAGATATAGCAGAAATATGAATGGTCCTAAATGGCTTCCCTGAGGAACGCCAGAGCTCACGATGAATGATGTAGTAACGCAGTCGCCAATTTTCACGGTCATACTACGACCAGTAAGATATGATTCCATCCAATTGAGAAAGGGGCCGGTAAATCCAAGCCTGTCGAGCTTTGCAATTGCAATTTGATGGTTAATCTTGTCGAATGCAGCAGTGAAATCTGTATAGATGGCATCAACTTGATGTTGCGCTTGCATAGATCGAATGATGTATGATGTATATAGAATAAGATTTGTAGACGTAGACCGTTTAGACATGAAACCGTGTTGTGAGTCAGATATGTAACTGGAGCAGTAGTGAGTAATGAAGTCCAGGACTATTAGTTATTCAAATAGTTTTGAAACTGAACATAATGCAGCAATTCCTCGATAGTTTGAAATAAGGGATTTATCGCCTTTCTGATAAACGGAAAAAACGTGAAAGTTTTTCCAAGATTCGGGAAAAATCCAAGCTGGAAAGATAGGTTGAACAGTTTTGTCAAAGGTACAAGAAGATTTCTGCAGCATTTTTTTCAACACTAATGACGGAATACCATTAGGGCCGGAACATAATGATGATTTCAGTTTCAAAAATGCATTGTTAACGTCAGCAGTCATAATCGTAGGATTAGGACCAAACGGCGAACGGAGTGGAAGATTGCTGGAGACCAAAAGAATTTCTTTCTTTGGAGAAAACACTGCTAAAGTAGCTGCGGAATGAGTCACGAACACCAGAAGGGGTCGAAGCATCCAGTTCACCAAAAAACATATGAGTTGGTAATCCCGATTCATTCCTCTGATCGTTGATATAGTTCCAAAAACGTTTGGTCTTTAAGATTAAGAAGTGTATCGAAAAGTAGTTAGCAACATTGATTATTGAATAAAAAAGCAAAAAAAAACATATTTTGACATCAGTTTTCGATATATTGTAGAAAAATTACATTTTTATGCATTTCACTGATTATTTTGAAGAAAATCCTAGTTTCTGTGAAACGCTCGCACTTTGGACTTGACATTCTTCATTAAATTCTGCACAGTTACTTTTGTGACTTTCCTGGTGGCAGCTGTTCAGTTTTTTTTAACTCCTGCATGTTTTGGGACACTGTACCTTCCTTCCGAAAGTGCCGCTTGACAATTGCCCAATATCTTTCAATTGGCCGAATATCCGGGCAGTTCGGTGGGTTGATGCCCTTTTCCACGAATTGTACATT
This sequence comes from Malaya genurostris, assembly GCF_030247185.1. Taxonomy (NCBI): domain Eukaryota; kingdom Metazoa; phylum Arthropoda; class Insecta; order Diptera; family Culicidae; genus Malaya; species Malaya genurostris. The sequence goes on along the minus strand of NC_080571.1, from coordinate 335,792,591 downwards.
ACTTTATGACAACCACTGTAGAACAGAGTTGGCGTAGTGAGCTGAAGCCAAATCCGGCCAGAAGAGAGGAGGAGCCTTATGCTTTCTGTACAGTGGCAGCATTCTCTTCTTCAAACATTCTTCCTCGTACAGCTTGGCCTTAATTGTGCCCTTCGTGAAGAAAATCGACGACCGCAAACCACAGGTACAAATTGCTTGCCAGATCAACATCTTCTGCCCAAACTTTTCCATCGCCACCGTGGTGTCAGCGTCGTTCAGGTCCTGGTACACCGATTTCGTGTAATATTGCGGTCCGGGCAGCGCTCGAGAGTCTTCCTTGGCGTAGGTTTCGTCGTCGATCAGGATGCATCCGTCTTTATTCTGTAGAATCCGGTTATACAGTTTTCGCGGTCTTGTTTTGGCATGAACTTGCTGTATCAGGGACTTTTTCGGCACCCTCTGTTTCTTGTACGTTTTCAGGGAGTTCCGAACTTTGATCCGTTTAATCATCCCGATGCTGGTGTTGAACTGCTTGGCCAAATCCCGCGTTGACGCCGATGGGTTTTTCCTGGGACCCGTTTTCCTACCGGATCGGGGCAAATCCTTCATGGAAAGGGTCTTACCGAACTTCTCGATAATATTTTTCACATTCTGAGCACCAAGTGTGCAGAATTTTCTTTCGCGTTTCCAGATCAATTCGACTCACCATTGAAACGATAAACCGTACCGAAACCAATCGATTGCGCAGCTGTTATTGACATGTAAACAAACATGGCACCGCAAAACACTCTGCAAAAAACTAAGCCATTTCAGAGTAATAACTGTTTGAATGTTGCTAACTACTTATCGATACACTCCTTATTCTGAATGTTGTGTTGGTAGTTATAGTAGAGCGGCTTATTCAGTCGTTTATAACGGTTGTTAACAAACACATAATGTGATCTTAGTTGAAGAGAAGGATGCTTTGTAATATTCTTTAAGGTAGACCTTTTCTCACGTTTATAGCGTTTTAGAAGTGAGTTTGACCACGTTTTCTTTGGAACAAACTGGTCAATTGTATAAAGCACAATATTCGTCCAAACTGCGGCAGCGGTGTTGCAGTCGTTGTCCGATAATAGCGAACACCAATCAAGTGATAACATAAACCTATTCATCGCCTCGAAGTTACCTTTCTTGCCGTTGTAATAATTTTATTCTGATGTATTGTTAAAGATTAGTGACGAAGATTCCATTAAAGAAATATGGAGAGGTGGGTGATGACGGCAGAGTTTAACCAGCGGTTCGGGGGCTGCACGAACTAAGCAAAAATTCAAAAGCTCCTGACTGGCAAAACAAAGATCCAGAAGGCTTGGATTTTGGTTCTAGAATCCGGAGATCTGGACTTGACTTCTGAACTTTAATTCAAAACCTGGATTCTGCAACTGATTTCTGGACTTGGATTTTGAACCTGGAATCTGGACCAGCATTCGGGACCTGGGTTTTGGATCTGAATAAGCGAACTATATTTTGGACATGAATCCTAGATTTTCGACCAGTACTAGGATTCTGGATATGAATTTTGGATATGGATTATGAACCTGAATTCTGCATCTAGAATCTAAACCTGGGTTCTGGGAATGAAATCTGGAACCTAGATTCTAAACCCAAATTTTGGAACTAGATTCTGAACCTGAGTTCCATAGCTGAAATCTGAACTAGGACCAAAAGTTTCAGAAAATAATTTTTCGTTATTTACGATTCTCATACTGCTGAAAATTTGATCAAAAATAGCTAAACATTTTTTTTTTGTTCTAATTATAGAGGTTTTAACCTCAAGGTCATGAGTGGGTGAAAATTGACAAAGCCTACAAACGATTTTTATAAAATCGGTCAAGTTTTCCAATAAAAATACTGAAAAACTTAAATATTGAATTGACTTCAAAAATTTCAAATCAAATTACAAAAACGAAAACATTTTCTATTTAATAAACAATATTTATGGTGTCTTTTCATCTAATATTGATCAAGACAATCTTTTGAATAGGACTAGACATTTTACCACTTTTTTGCAAATGATTAGAGTGAAAAACGACAAATCCTACAGAAAATTGTTGTAGTTCTCAAAATAAGCCTAATTTTCTAATGAAAATACTGGAAAAAATACTAATCGAATTCTACACTGAAGAAAATCGATCTTTGAAATTTGAAAACAAATTACAAAAAAACGCCATTCTTTATTTGAATAAAATTTTGTCCCGACATCAATAATCATGTTCCCTGCCAACCTTTCTATAAAATTAATAATAATTTTGTTTTGAAAATCGATCTTAAATTTTAAATTTTTTTTCAGTTTAGGGTTTTTTCAGTTTTTGTATTGCAGGACTTTTTTCGACAATAACTATTTTAAAAAAATTGTTAAAATGTTTAGCCCTTTTCAAAATACAATATGGATTAATTTTGGAAAAACAAAGTAAGTAAAGTGACTTTTTGGGACAACAATTCGTGAAATTCGTCATATTTATAGAAAATACTTTTCATAACATAATTACAATTTTGTTGAAATCACAAAATCTTTGATCATGGCTCGACAACGTTTACCATTAACAGATTCCGTTGCTTCATCATCATTAAATCAGAAAACAGAACAATTACATACTAATAATCAAACGTTTGTCTGCAACTCCAAATGAAACGAAACCTAATTAAACCGTACACATAGAATCAAAACTCAAGAAAATAAAAACTACAACAGTTAATTGACTGAATAATATTGAATCAAAAGGAATTCGGGCTTTAAAGAGGAGGAGTGGGTAATTCCAAAAGCGCAAGAACAATCTCAATATTTCATATTTCGTTAAAATTCAAACAAAAAAAATCGAAGTTCAGAATTCATACTTTGAAGCCGGTCATAGATTCTCTGAAATACTGACTCGCAAACGGATTTTCCACATCATCGCCGAATGGGAATACTGCGATCACGGAAGCGAGAAAACGATGCACAAATATGCATCCTTTCCTTCGGTCGGAAACTATATCGCAGCCTGCCTGCCAGGCTAGCTGACCAACTGGGAAGTAGGGTAAATGCCATTTTTTTCACCCTTCTCAGGAACACTTCTGTCTGCCATGAAAAAAGGCAACTGCACACTAGATCCTAACTCAGCGCTCTGCCAAAACCTCGAAAGCTAGTTGGGTATGCCGGGAAAATGGATAAAGATGGAAAATTCCCAGTTTCTATTCCGTGGAAAATATTCGCTTGGCGCTCACTGAAGCTTGGGATCGGCATCTTCCACGTGAATTAGCAAGTAGATGCCAAGCGATGATATACATTTTATTATTAAAAATTCACTATCGACCCTCGTCGCTGTTTTATTTGCATTTCCACGCGATTTCGAAAAGACGATTCCGGGAGGTTCGCTCTGTAATGGTGGTCGCTGATGTAAATTCTGCTAGAGCTGTTCAGTTAGATAAACATTTCCACCTCAACAACCCGACGCCTCCGGCATACAAGAGTTCGGAATGGGGCATAAAGTGACAGAGTGAAGTATTTTTCCTTGTTTGCAGTGACATTTGAATGTTTATTTAATCAGTCGCTTTTTTTTGCTGATGTCAGCTCCTAACCTTACACGGCAATGTGGTTCAACGAAGAGACCTCACCGTTCTGCGATATGAATCACACATACAAGAAGAACACACGTGTATATACACAATGATCTTATCTGCTTTCCTGTTGCTGGGTAGCTTTGCCGAGAGTTCTTCTCGGTCTGGTTTTTGGGAAGACACTTTCCGAATCATTTGGGAAACTATTTTTAACTAGAAAAATAAATAATAACGGATGTACTGCTAGAAGGAGAGCTCAGTCAGAAACTGGATTACACCATGGACTAATTGCCTTGTAGCGTCGTGAGGCTTTTCTGTCTACATTTTGGAACTTTTCAGCATGCCTCGACACAGGGGAGAGAGATGTAATGAGACGGTCTTATTTTCACTGTAGTTATTAAACCGTCCCGTTTCGGTGACATCAAATACTTTTCACAAATGCGGAATCGGAACTCCCAATCCTTCGATGGCGGAGGATTAATTATACCATTGAAACATGTTTATTGCCCTTACTTTGCTCCTTCTTCGGATCATACTTAAGGGTTAGGTACAGGGTCACTACAGCTACCATGGTGGAGCAATGATTTATTTGAAAAGCCCTTCTTCGCATTTTCGTGTTTGCCCCGTTGCTGTTCCGCCGTATAATTTTATTTCTCTCGAAAGTGAAGATATATAGGAATGCCACCACAAGGAAAGATGCAACGATTTCGGCAACCGGTGCAGTCTGGTGGAATGGGTCGAACGGGAAACTGGTCTACGCCTGGCGGAAATAGAGTGGTTTAAGTTGTCTGGCTAGATTTATATTCGTAGTACGGCAAGCTCGGCTGCACATCTTGTTTTCGATCTGTTCAAATTTCCTCGATCCGACAGTGGTTAGACGCACAGTTCGGCCTACATGGTTTCTGTCGGAGAAGTCAACAGTTAATAAAATTTTCTTTTTTTTTAAAGGATTTCATTTCCTGAGGATTAATTCATTAAATGCGAAGATGGAAATCGGTAGACGATTTTATGATAAATTGAAACTTAATTAAAAAGTATGTGAAGGCGGTTTCAAAAACAGCTTCGATTTTATTTTATCTGGAAGTGGTAAATCTGAAGTTTCAGAATTTTAACTTGGCATGTAATTTATTTTTGTGGATTTTAATTCCCAACATCGTGTCATCTTGTCTGAATAGCAACTTGTCAAACCTAGCCTTACCCTTACTGGATCGTATCCAGCCTTAAGTGAATTAGTCCCTGCCAAATAGAACTTTTGTTCAGAGACCGGAATTGACCGCTGACACCACGGTGGCGATAGAAAAGTTTGGGCAGAAGGTGGTTTGCGGTCGTCGATTTTCTTCACGAAGGGCACAATTAACGCCAAGGTGTACGAGGAAGAATGTTGGAAGAAGAGAATGCTGCCACTGTATAGAAAGCATAAGGCTCCTCCTCTCTTCTGGCCGGATTTGGCTTCAGCCCACTACGCCAACTCCGTTCTACAGTGGTGGTCAAAAAATAATGAACAATTCGTGGAAAAGGACATCAACCCATCGAACTGCCCGGATCTTTGGCCAATTGAAAGGTATTGGGCAAATGTCAAGCGGCACTATCGGAGGGAAGGTACAGTGTCCCAAAACATGCAGGAGTTAAAAAAAACTGGACAGCTGCCACCAAGAAAGTCACAAAAGTAACTGTGCAGAATTTAATAAAGAATGTCAAGTCCAAAGTGCGAGCGTTTCACAGAAACTAGGATGTTCTTCAATATAATCAGTGAAATGCATAAAAATGTAATTTTTCTACAATATATCGAAAACTGATGTCAAAATATGTTTTTTTTTCGCTTTTTTATTCAATAATCAATGTTACTAACTACTTTTCGATACACTCCTTACATCTTGAAATAGGATTCTTCGAACATAAGAAGTCATCATCCATACTTGTTTTGATCCCGACCGACATCTCCTTCGATTATCTAGAGGCACAGGATGACCTAAAACCATACTCCAAAACAAAATGCGGGTGGGTAATGTCACAGAAATAACCGGAGGACGTGAATACGAATAAAACTGACATGTTTCTTTCTTACTTAGACAAAGATTCGTATTAGATTGTGTGAATTTTGCAACTTTCATTGCTTCTTTTCTAGAATTTTAACGATATACTACAGTCTGACGAATTGATGGCAAGCATATTCTACCATACAATTTAATAACATGGAACAAAAACAGTTTTTTTTGTAGAGAACTAAAATTCAAGACCTGAATTCGAAATCTGGAGCACTTTCCGAATTCAGGTGCAAATTTCAGGTTCGGAAACTAGATAAAAAAAATCAGGTCATAATCAGGAATTATGGAACTGAAGTCATTTTCAGAATTTTCCGAATTGCGTTCTACAACTGAATTCTGAATCTGGATTCCAACAAGGAAAGAAATCCGTTACTGCTGTCATGATTAGAAAATCATGAAACCAATCTTTTTAACTTATCATGAAATCGTGAGTAACAACTCTTCTCCCATGAAAATTAATCATGGTTCGAAAATGCGTTACGTAAAGAATGCATTTCTTTCAAAGCTCGTAACACTAATTCACTACCCGGATATCACTTTGAACCTTCTACCTCAAGTGATGTGATATGGGAGACGGTGTTAACCAGTCGTTCGCACCGCGCGCGTATAGCTCTTGACTCCTGGAAATTTTTTCTGGCTACCTAGAGTTTCATTGATTCAAGGCTTCAGTATTTTTCAAGGCTACCTTGAATCTTTTCAAAGACTAACAATTAGTCAGCCTTTCTCAAGGCTATACAAAGAGTGATATTTGAGTGACTAAGAAATTAATCTGCCTTTTTTAAGGCTAGCTATTCAAAGAACTATTCTTCGAACTAATCAGTCTTTATTAAGACTACCACAAAATCAGTCTTTATCAAGACTTTTCCAAACTAGGAGTCTAATCGAAGACTAATTTAGCCTAGTTAATTCAATTTAAATTTCATTCATTTCAAGAATGCCTGCGTCCAACCGGAAAGGCAACAAGCCTAAGGCTAAAAATAATTCAATACGGGATAAATCACAATCCGTTATTCAACATTTTTCTAATAACATTCACGATCTCATAGAATCTGAATGTAAAAATAAAAGACAACAGACGGATTTCCCTTCCGTTGATCCTTTGCCGTCTAACAATATTTACGAGATTCTTCCTGAATCCGATTGTAGCGACATAGAAGAAAATTCTTCAAAAATTCCCAAAATGGACGCTTGTCGTTCTGGGAAGAAACAACAACCGTCACTGGAGGTGATGATTTCCGACTTCAAAGCATTCCGTACTGAGCTTTCTACTTCTCTCCCGGAAGTAAAAGTCTCATTTCAAATCGGACGAAGAGGAGAATATCGAGTCTTGGTTGATGGATTGGAAGATTGGAAGAACGTCTTATCCGAAATTTGTCCGAGAAACTTCATAAATTTTATTCATATGATATTAAATCAGACAGACCCTTCAAGGCTGTCTTGAAAGGCTTATCAAATGATCAAAGTACTGATAAAATTAAAAATGAACTAAAAGAATTGCTTGGTTTTGCCCCTTCCCAAGTAAAACTTATGAAAATATAGAGCGAATGACACTTCTAAATCACGCTCTGGAATTTCCCATGAACTTCACTTAATACACTTCAATCGAAGTGATGTAAACAATTTGAAAACTTTAGAAAAAGTACGTTTCATTTCCCACATTAAAATTCATTGGGAACATTATAAACGGCATAATCGTATTGCAAACTTAACGCAATGTCGTCGTTACCAAGGCTTCGGCCATGGAACCAAAAATTGTCATACGGATATACGGTGTTTGAATTGTCGTAAATCGCATTCAAAAGAATGCAATGAATGAAACCACTGATAAATTTTCATGTTCAAATTGCGATGGAAATCATAAATCCAATTATTTGACATGTCCTGTCAGGGAATAAAATTCAAACGCTCGTTCCCTTAGACAACAAGTCAAATCAACGACCTTATATTTACAGAACATACCTAAAAATAAAAAAACGGCACTTATTTCTTCGAATTTAAAACAAAAAACGTGTTTAATCCACCTAGCAGTGAGATGATACCTATTTTTATCAATCCGCATGTGTTTTTTGCATGAATATTCTTCGGTGTTTAAGTTTTCATGACATTATTTTAATGACCCTCGTTTTAAGCGACAATTTGAGATTTTAATCACTCATTACTCTGTAATGTCGAATGCAAATCGGATCGAATTTGAATCTAGAAGTGTGATAATCGATTAAACATGCCATGATATGTAAGTTCCACTCTAGAGTTTACGGTAATTTAAGGTACTTCCAGAGCCGGTATTCAGGAACCAGCATAACCCAAACCGATTCGTATGGCCATATGACGAATAAATTACAACAGTTTTGAGTTCAACTTTGAAGCTTTTCGGGATTGTCATCTTCTATATCGGTTTGAATTTTAAAAATTCATCATCATGTAATTCGAGAACCGGAAGTCATAATTGGATAAAATAATTAATTTTTGTATATAAGTTTGTTTTAATTAAAATTTTTGTTTCTGAAATTTGATTAGGCTTTTTTTGAGAAAACGATTGAGCTTTGAGAAACGATTTTATACTGGAACCGGAATTCTAAAAGCGGTATGGCCGAAGTCAGATAAATTCACCTGAGTAGCTGTACACTTTACATTTGTTTCAAAACATTTGAAAATCAGTTAAGACATCTTTGAGAGATCATAGCACGAATTAAATTTTTAGGTGCCTTCTGATCGACAACTGAATACCACTAAAACTGAAAAAAGTTAATTTTTTTATCGACTATCCAAATCTGCTAACCCGATAAACCTGATTAAATTATGTGGAATAGACATTTTTATACAATCCCCGAAACCGGAAGTTGGATCTGACTAAAAAGCAAGATGTTTTATAGAACTTTGAAACTTTTCATTTGAATCTTAGATGATTCTTAGATTTCATTTGCATCTTAGATCGGTTCAGCCATCTTCAAGAAAAATGAGTTACACAATTTTGATTTCGTTTCACATATCATCCTGTAGTTCCGAAACCAGAGGTCGGAACCAAACATAATGCAGGGACTTTGTTTGGGAGCATACGACTTTTCGTATGAATCTGAATTTGTAGAAAAGAAATTTTCCGAGAAAATTAATTGAAGTTATTTGTCACACACGCATTTGCTGATCTCGACGAACTGATTCGAATGGTATATGGATGTTATGTTGTTCCAGCATTTATTGCTGTAAGTAGTTTAAAACAAAATAATTAAAAAATATTCTGCCATCATCTGGTTTATATATGTCATATTCGAACGATTATGTTGCCAAAAACGAGCCGTGCCAAAATCGGTCCGAGGCTAAATGTCATGAAAAAGAATGCTGTACACAATCCTTTTGGTTCTTAGAAACAATTGTATGTAACAGTATAAAAAATCGTGTTTTCCGTTGCTCCCAAGCATTTCTTTGTCATACAGCGCTCAAAACTCCTACTGCTGGAATAGGGGGAAAAGTCGCTTACAGAAAAATTTCGATATCTCCGTTAAAAATGGACGGATTTTAACAATCTATGGCTTGTTGGATAGGTATTACCGTGCGGAATCTAAGTCTGAAAACATATTCTGTTTTCAAGGTCAATTGTGACAGATACTGTCAAAAAACTGAAAAATTTGACATAAAACTTTGTATAACTCAAAAAGTAAACATCCGATCTCAAAACCATTCAATAGCGTTTTGGGTGACGGGGAGACCTTTCATTTGCGACTAGTTTGATGAAAATCGGTCCAGCCATCTCTGAGATCTCGACCTCTTAGTTGACAACACACATACGGACACACACACATACACACACACACAGACATTTGCTCAGTTCGTCGAGCTGAATCGATTGGTATATGTCATTCGGCCCTCCGGGCCTCGGAAAAATTTTCGAAAGTTTGAGCGAATTCTATACCTATTTTTTATATATATAAAAATAGGTAAAACAGGTATGAATTCCAATTCGTCTTCTAACGAAAACAATTTATTGACAGGTAGATCGACCTCGTCATCACCTTCTTCTAATGACAGTTACGCTTTGGTAACAGGTAAACAAATACATCTTTATTCTTCTAATGTAAATTATCAAAACACAGGAACGCCTTCCTGTTCATCTTCTAATGAACACAATTTATTAATAGGTAGATCGGCCAAATCATCTTCTTCTAATGGCAGTTACACTAGTGTAACAGGTAGAAATCTACCTATCAATATTCCTTCAATGCCATTCGCTTCTTTAAACGAAGTCGATTTAGGCGATATAACTGAAAATAAAATTTTCAAATGAATTCGACTTCATCACCTTTTGAAGCATTTCAAATCGGATGGCAATTTGCAAATGATATTATAATGAATTTGAAATTTAACAGTGATGTTAAATAAATTTTTGAATATTTTAAATAGGAATGCTCGATCTTTAAAATCGAGAAAAGATGAATTTTACAATTGCGGAACGGGTATAGCGTTATGGGTAAGTCGGTGCCTTTCACGCTGCCCACCTGGGTTCGATTCCCAACCCTGCGCACATAGGGTCAGAAAACTTTTCTGGCCCGAAGAGGTGAATGACAACAATGTTAAAACCTCTAAAATCGAAAAAAAAAAAAATTACAATTTTCTCAAAGTTCACAAAATTCATATTGCCATTGTGACAGAAACTTTTCTTAAACCAAATGTCAAATTTAAAAGCACTTCACATTATGTGGTTCATCGATTTGACAGGTTTACTGGAATGGGTTCAACGGCAAACTAAACATCGAATTTTACCTTCTTTCAATACTAAAGTTATTGAAAGCTTGGGAATCGAAGTTGAAACCATTCATGGAATTTATTTCATCGTTGGAGCATATTTGGCATTTCAATGCACCGGCGAACAATTAAATTTCTTTAAAGGCGGTTCGCAAAAACTCACAAGATATTGACCGAAATTTTTCGTAATCGAAGACTTAAATGCTAAGCATGTCCAGTGGAATTGTAGGCAGAATAACAGTAATGGTAAAATACTTCATAATCAACTCTCAGCTGGTTACTTCACAGTTCTTCATCCCAGTAATCCCACTTGTTTCTCTTCCGTGAAAAACCCGTCTACAATTGATCTGGTTCTAACAGATCAAAGTCACATTTGTAGTGAACCGATTACACATGCTGACTTTGACTCAGATCATCTTCCTGTAACATTCAGACTTTCCGACGAAGCTATAATTAATCTAATTAGTTCTATATTCAACTATCATAGAGCTAAATCATGTGGATCATGAAACTATTTTAGAAAATTCCGCGGACATCGACACAGCAATTGATAATTTGAATCATTACATTATCGAAGCTAGAAATCTTTCACTTCCCAAAGCTCAAACTAAATTAAATTCTCCTATCACCGATGACAATCTTCAACTGCTCATTCGGTTGAAGAATGTTCGTCGACGACAATATCAACGTTCTCGTGATTCTGCTATGAAAAACATAGTTAAGGATTTACAAAAAGAAATTGAACATAGATTTACACTTTTGCGAAATGAAAATTTCGCTAAGAAAGTTGAACAAATTAAACCATATTCTAAACCATTCTGGAAACTTCCTAAGGTTCTTAAGAAACTTCAGAAACCAATTCCTGCTCTCAAGGAAGGAAATCAAATATTTCTTACAAATGGTGAAAAAGCTCAAAAACTTGCTCAGCAGTTCGAGAGTGTCCACAATTTTAAATTTGAACGTTGTGAGTCCTACTGAAAATGAAGTCCCACTGAAATATGATCATATTTCAAATCAAGGGCTATTACCAAATGACATTATTGAGACGAATTATGATGAAATTAAGTCAATTATTAGGAAACTTAAAAACATTAAGGCTCCTGGTAATGATAGAATTTTTAATATTCTTATTAAAAATCTTCCCGATGTTGCCTTGAGACTCTTGGTTAAAATTTTCAACAAGTGTTCTACAGTCGCCTACAAAGAAGTTTAAATATTTTCAGTGATTATCTGTCAAAATGGAAAATTAAACCAAATGCAGCAAAAACGCAATTAATTATCTTCCATCATAAGCCAAGAGCTTCTTTTCTTGAACCGAACAATAATCACATTCTCAAATTGGCAAAGTGTAAAAAATATATTTTAATTGTTTATATCCTCTTATAAACAGAAATTCTAAGCTCTGCCTAAAAAAACAAATTGTCAATTTATAAACAAATTTTCAGACCAGCCATGCTTTATGCAGTACCAATTCGGTCAAGTTGTTGTTCCACCAGGAAGAAAACGCTTCAAAGGATTCAGAATAAAATTCTGAAAATGATTGTGAAGCGTCCTCCCTGGTTTAGTACAAATGAGTTACACAGACTCACAAATATAGAACCATTAGATGTAATGTCACATAATATTATAAGCAAATTCCGACAAAAATCGATGCAATCTTCAATTGAATCGATTCGCTCTCTGTATTAGTTAGTAAGTTAGTATATAAGTTCCTTTTCCCCATTACACAATACAAGTAGGTTTAGAATTTTCCCTACACAAAAATCTCAGAATTGCGGAAGCAAATGATGTTTTCATGATAATAACCAAATCATATATAATAGGGCTGAAAAGTCACCACTTGTGGCTGAACACCCAATTTAAATCTTAATAATTTAATTTTAACTCATATTCCAATAAATAGTTATTAAAAAAAGGCTTTCGCGGAGTTAAATGTTGTAAATGAATTAATTTTACTCATTATCCCAACTGGAGCTTAGCTAAAAGATCATACTTTCATAAACATATGGAGTTCAAATGCACGTCCCCGTTCCCATCTTCAACGGGACCACATGGCAAGCCGCGTGACACTTTTCGTACTCGCATTCCTGTTCAAGTGCACATTGAGAGAACCGCAATAGTTGTAAACAACAATCAAGGAGCAAAACCGGAATTACCAGTCCGTAAACTAGCGCGACTTCACCAACGAAACACGGTGTGATGCTTGCATAACTCCCACGATCACTTTATTTGAAGACAGATGCACGATGGTGGCCTACAAGCTATTACACAGCGGGATTGCGTAATGAGATCACAGGACAATATCACAAATTGCACATGAATACGAAAATAGTTCTCTTCCATGCGTACAAATTTTAGTTAGTTGCTCAAAGAAAATTCACACCGGCATTGATTCAATGCACAGCACATCGTAATGATGAGAAAAACGAAGGGAAAAGTGCAAAAAGTAAACATATAAGTCAATATTAGTGATAGCTTTCAGGTTGCTCGCATTTTCTACTTTGTCTACTACAAGATGCGTCCAGCACACGCCACCGTTGCTGGCTGATTGCGTCATTCGGCTAGGTGTTTAGTGGCGGCATTTACGGCATCTCGCAGCAGACGGTCCTTGAGGAACACAATCCGGACCGCCGTGAAAACTAAGGCGACGATCATCGTGATAACGCTAATAAATTCAACGCTTACAAACGAGCTTATTTTGCCCATATCTCCACGGACGAAGGTGCAACTTTACCCGCTTCAACACCTCCTATTCAGGAGCGTATAAGCCCCGGGGCAATGAATTGCAGCGAAAAGCAGAACTAAGCCACTACAACTTTGAGCATTAACTGGGTCACATCTCAGCCGCAGCCGGCCTCCATAAAACACGCCGGCTTCTTGACTAGTCGCAGTACTCGCTTATAACGGATTATCATACCCACCGACTTTTACTTGGCTTGGCACATGGGCGCGAATCTTCTCAGATGCTTCGAGGAACCTACCTACACCTAGAAATCCGAAGGCTTTCGCCACTCTCCTTGGCTTGTGTTACCGCGATATAGAGCAGCTGCAGCCACGACCGTACGAGTTAACCAACACGCAGAGGACCTGAGCATGTAGATAGAATAGCCGCTTTTCCGCTTTTCCACTTTTCCTCCCGTCAACCACCGAAGATGGACATCGGCGCGTTCGGGTGCCTAAACTGCACTAACAACCAACTTATTGCCGATGAGCGTGTCTAGGAGGTACATACGGACTGTGGGGAGCAAGTGGTCTGGTGTGTTTTACACTGGAAGGTCTTTTTTTGCGATTATGGGAACAGAACTAATCGGTATAACGGTAGTAGTATCAGGAATGAAATGGAAAAATTGGGTTTTCCATGCTCTCACTCAAAGGACTAATATTCAAAAAAAATCCACGTCGAATCCATGTTCTAGGATTTCTAAATTTATGTTGGTAATTGATATGACATACATTTAAATTACTTATCAAAAACGTCTTGAAAAAACGAATGATTTGAAAGAATCACCAAAACCACAAACTCGCCAATCGTGGACGAAAAGTATCTATAATTCCTTCAAAAATTCGTGAGAAATTGTATAAAATTATTCACTTATACACTTAACTAGATATTACTTGTAAAATTCTCACAAGTCAGTGGTAATTCCATATAAGAAACATCTTGTTTGAATATTATTCAGTTCTTTTTTAAATGCTAAAAAGTTGGAACCAGCTTGGTGAAGTATTGTCATGATGCCAAAGATTTTGATCTGTAACAAAACATGAACAATTTCGCACTAGGTACCAGTAGAGAAGGTGACAAGCAGAGCTTAAAATTGTCACACATTCTCAATGAAAGAAACCATTTCAGCAGTCTCATTTTCAATGTTTTACTGTCTCATTCGCAAATGACCGACACCAGAACAAACGAAGAGAGACGAAGCATTTTAGTTTCTCATCGAAAAAATGAGAGAGCATAATTGCCAACGTCACTCTTTCCTCTATGACAAGACGAAACCAAACTAACGTCTTCAGGTAGCAACAGCAGAATTGAAATTTTCATTCTTGCATCGGTGTATTGAAAATATTTGACGCTTGGCTATAAAAAGTGACTAAAATATGGCAAATCGAAGTATTTACATCCCAGAACTTTTTTGGAAACCAAAACTACTACAAATTCGAGCACCAACAGTTAAAACTTATTCTGAAACCTTTTTCTGTCGTTTTCAATTCTCACAGCTTTGATTGAATATCGACACTGAATACTAAAGGATTTTCACTGAAAACTGCAAATGACTGAAAGGGCAAATGAAAGAAAAAACACAATTTTGAAATTACTTTCCCGTTTATGTCATTGACTGGACATGGATTTCGTTCTCATAGTTTGCAAGCGAAACTGAGAGTGACAATAATTTCTTGTCATTTTCGTTTATTTTTCAGTCAATGAGAATGACTTTTATTAGCTCTGGTGACAAGCGATTATAATTACACTCTCCTACTCAGTGCTTGAGCGGAAAATAGGTATAGAGCGAGATGACTAGTGTTTGATGAACAGAGGAGATATTTGGATGTATGGTACCGGTCGGAGACGGCCAGGCTGTAGACCATGTTCGATGTACGTTCTATCATGTCTAACCGTGTTTTAGAGCATAGCATAGTAATTCGTATTGACGACAAAATAGTTTAAGTTTTTTTAAAACTACTTCGTGAACAAATTTACGTTATTTGGGATTTCATTCGTAAAAAAGTTTATGTTATTTGAGATTCGTAAAAAAGTTTGTGCAACGATTATTGTAAAACCTAATCATATGAATATTTTCAGAATGAATTTTATGATTAGGAGCCTAGAAAACAATGTAACGTTTAAGAGGTAAAAGGTTTTTACCCCCTAATTTATGCTAGGTGCACATAACCAATTTCATTTTATTTTACGTTTCGTCTTAGACTCATCAGTGCGTAGCAGTTTATGTAGAACTGCTACCTCTGACCTGACGGTTCAACATAAACCGCTAGGCAGACGTAAAGTTAATGCTACTTGCAAAACACTTCTTTGATATTACAACTAGGTGTAATAACAAAACTGACGTCCCGAACGAAACCAGTTTCGGCTTGCTAGCCGTACAGATTGTGGTAAGTTTAAGAGGTAAAAGGTTTTTACCCCCTAAACTGGTTTCGTTCGGGACGTCAGTTTTGATATTACACTTAGTTGTAATATCAAAGAAGTGTTTTGCAAGTAGCATTAACTTTACGTCTGCCTAGCGGTTTATGTTGAACCGTCAGGTCAGAGGTAGTTCAACATAAACTGCTACGCACTGATGAGTCTAAGGCGAAACGTAAAATCAAATGTAACGTTGTTCCAAAACTATCCCAATAATAAGTGATTTCAATGAATATCTATGAACCGAAAGTCGCCATCCTGGATTTTGGAACGACCCCAAGTATCGTTTTCCGGCACCTTTTTATCAAATCTGTTCCAAAAATACCCATATTATAAGGATTTTCAAGGAATATAAATAAACCGGAAGTCGTCATCTTGAATTTAAAAAAAATATCTCAAGTATCGTTTTCCGGAATCTACACTTCAAACCCATTCCAAAAATACCCATATTGTAGTGTTTTCCACGGAATATCAATGACCCGGACAAGTCCATATTTTCTCATAACGACAATGCTCAACCACATGTTGCGACTCCGGTCACAAACGGTCACAAACTGTTTAGATGATGTAGGGTGTCCCAGAAAGTATGCACGCAACCAAAAACCGCTGCTATTTCGCAATGGTTCAGAATCTGTCAATTTTTATGGCTGCGTCGTGTTTTTTACACTCTTCTCAGTTGTTTATTCATTTTCATTAGTTTGCTTCGAAATTGTGTACAAATGGTGCACAGAACGCGGACTGTCACTGAGAAAGATAGCAAAAATGGAAAGAGTAAGTGAACAAGCCGTGCGAAATGCAATCAGGAAGTTCGGTGAGGATAAACCGAAAACGGGTCGAAAAAAAGGTCCTGCTAACCCTCAGCTGGATAAACGTATACTGAAGGCGTTCGAGCAAAAGAAGAAGGTTTCAGTTCGAAATAAGAAGCATCGTAGTCCGAAACAAGAAGCATCGATCAGGCCGAGGGTTCGAAAGCTGTACAATACGATTCTTGCTGGAAATTTGAACTGCATAATCATGGACGACGAAACCTACGTGAAATTCGATTACAAATCCTTGCCGAGACCACAATATTATACGGTGCGAGAAGGGCAAGTGTTAAACCAGTCCGAGACATCGATTGAAGTCGAAAAATTTGGTAAGAAAGCTATGATCTGGCAAGCAATTTGTGGCTGCGGTAAGATTTCGAAACCCTTCAATTGAACAAGGAATGTTTACAAAAACGACTTCTACCCATGATTCGAAGCCACAAGGATCCTGTTGTCTTCTGGCCAGATCTTGCTTCTTGCCACTACTTGAAATCAACGGTAGAATGGTATACTACCAAAAATGTCACTTTCGTCTCAAAAGACATGAATCCACCAAATTGCCCACAACTTCGACCAATTGAGAAATTTTGGGCATTAACGAAGGCACATCTTAGGAAACGTGTCTTGGCAACCGAAACCATTCAACAGTTCGATAAAGATTGGAGCCAGCTAGTCTACAATGGCTAAGTATCAAATGTTGAGAATAATATTTTGTTGTCTAATATTATCAGTATATCGAAAAAAATTTGAATATCTAACACTTGTGAATTATTTACAGCGAAATCAAAATGCGTCCATACTTTCTAGGACAGTCTTTAGGGTGTCCCAGAAAGTAGTGTTGGAGCAATCATGATCAGAAAAAGTTAATTTTATTCTCACTCGTGAAAAAATAAGTTCAAGAACGATTTATTAATTTTAGTTGTTTGACGTAAAGCCGCCATAACTATGTTCAGTTTTGCAATTACTGAGCGGAAACATATATTGGAGAAGCCAAATGATTGAAAACTAACAGAAAAGATGAATTTTTTTGGAAAAAGATACGCTCAGAGACAGGACTCGAACCTGCGTTCTTATGCATTCCGTGCATACGCGCTACCATTTCGCCACTCTGAATCTTGTTTTAGTCACTCTAGAACGCCAGTCAGACACAATTGCAAAAATGAACTTAGTTATGGCGGCTTTACGTCAAACAACTAAAATTAATAAATCGTTAAATACAATTGCGGTTTAATTTTCCGTAACAATCTGCTTCTGGTAGGAAAAGGTAGACAATCAATACTACCTTCATATGGGTCTGTCGCTGACGATGTCCAGCCAGCGACTGGCACCATTAAAGAAGGTGAGAAGCGATTATAAATACACTCTCCTACTCAATGCTTGATCGGAGAAATAGGTATAAAGCGAGAAGACTAGTGTTTGATGGACAGAGAGGATGTTTGGATGTAAGGTATCGGTCGGGTGACGGCCAGGATGTAGACCATGTTCGATGTACGCGCTATTGTGTCTGACTGGTGTTTTAGAGTGACTAAAACAAGATTCAGAGTGGCGAAATGGTAGCGCCTATGCACGGAATGCATAAGAACGCAGGTTCGAGTCCTGTCTCTGAGCGTATCTTCTTCCAAAAAAATTCATCTTTTCTGTTAGTTTTTCATTCATTTGGCTTCTTCAATATATGTTTCCGCTCAGTCATTGCAAAACTGAACTAGTTCAAGAAATTTTCTAAAAACAAGATCACTGACTGAAAAAAAAACACTTAGGAAATTTGCATTCATGAAACGAACATCCACAAAACTCTGAACCTCAAATTCACAAGTGATTTTGACGTAGGACTACGTCTTTCTTTACTATGCTGATGTATCCAGCATTTTCAAAATTTCACGAGAGTTTAATGAAATTATTCCAGATTTGATTTCTTAGTTACTTTTTCCCTGTTTGAGTATTTTCTCTTATTCTTTCACAAAACGAATGGAAGAAGAAGTAAGATTGTTGTTAATACCACGTTTATTACGTAAACATCGTTTAAATTAAGAAAAAAATAAAAATTCGAATTGTTTCAAGATAATGAATGAAAGGTAAACCAGTAATGATAACTGTAATATCAAATACAAAATGAACATAAAATAATTGTTCCCTCTTTCAGTTTTCATTTTTGCTATTTCAAAACACATTTCAATACATTTCAAACAGTCAAAAATTATCGATTTTAGCTTGCTGGTGATAATTGAAAACTCAAATGTGAGCCACCACATGCTTTTTATCATTTTGGTCGAATAGAATTTTAGTTATCGAGTTGATGTTTATGCCTATTCATTCGCACGTGCTTACTAGCAACAGTCAGTGCGGTAAACCTTCATTTCAATCGAATATTTTTAAATTAAAATTAAAACTATGGTCGTTGACTGTCAGCATATTTCTTCTCATTTGTTTTACTTTTGTTGCCGAAGCTCCCAGAATTCATCGTCAATTGAATAATCTTCGTTCATATACACATATACGTATACGGATTGGTTCATGATCATGAATGAAAGGTAAACCAGTAATGATAACTTAAAGATCAATTACAAAATAAATATAAATTAATTGCTCCCTCTTTCAGTTTTCATTTTTAATATTTCGAAACACATCTCAATACATTTCAAACAGTCGAAATCATCGATTTTAACTTGCTGGTGATAATTGAAAACTCAAATGAGAACAGTGAAGACAAGGAAGACAATGAAACAGGTAGACTACTTGGCACTACAAACTGATCGAGCAAAACTTCAAGTGACTAGGTACGGTTATTCAATTAACGATGCATTCTGGGAGCTTCGGCAACAAAAGTTAAATGAATGAGAAGTGATATGCTGACAGTCAACAGCTATAAATTTCATTTTCATCTAATAACATTCGATTGGTATGAAGTAGTATCGCACTGCTCCTGGTTTCGGAGATATGATTATATAAGTGACGTAACCGACAAAACGCGTTGTTTTTAACGCTAAAATTTCTCAGAGATAACTAAACCAATTTTAACAAACCTAGGCTCGCTTGAAAGCTATTATTAGACCATTGAACAAGTTTGCAGATCAACTGCACTGTGACTTCTGGTTCCAGAGATATGATGGTAGTAGTGACGTAACTGACAAAATGCATTGTTTTCTTAACGCTCAATTTTCTCAGAGATGGCTTAGTCGATTTTACCAAGTCTAGGCTCGTTTGAAAGCAAGTATTGAATTTTTGATGAAGTTCGAACCGACTAACCGCACTTTTTTTCGGCTGAAATTGCTCGAAGATGACTCAATGATTTTCGATTAACTCAGACTTGTTTGACTGTGACAATGTTACTCAAATTTGGAAGGATTATTGCGAGCAGTTCCGGTTGCTCCAATGCTGCCTTTTCCAATAACGAAAGTAAGGTTACACTGGCAACCGTTATACCAAGAACTTGAATATCTTTTCAAGCAGTACCACGTGTTTTTGAAAATTGGGTGTAACTTGATTCGCGTTACACATATCAATTTATAAAAAACGGAAATTGTCTGATCAGCGTCACCTGAAATTACGTCGCATCCCACAAAAAATCGCTACAGAACTCGCCACTGCGCATTTTGGTTTTACAAGATCCCGAATGGAGCGGACATAAACTCACATCAATTTTTCAAAAGATTTTCTCGAACATTAATTCAAATAAATGTATTCTTAATCCACCTAGTGGTGTGATAGCCTGTTTGCCTTTCTCTTTAGAAAGGCTATGCAAAAACGGAGTTTTCAACCGAGACCCGGAAGGCCGAATGTCATATACCATTCGATTCAGCACGACGAACTGAGCAAATGTCAGTGTTTTATGTATGTAACAAAATATGCACTTTTCTCATAGACTGAACCGATTCTCACAAACTCAGATTCAAATGGAAGGTCTTATGGTCCCATAGCCTGCTATTGAATTTCATCTCGATCCGACTTCCGGTTCCGGAGATATAGGAAAATATGTGAAAATTAAGTATGAAACGTGAACTCAATTTTCTCAAAAATAGCTTAACCGATTTTCACAAACTAAGATTCAAGCAAAAGGTTTTGAAATTATTCGAAATGTTCTAGAACATTTTATCCGGATTCGAATTCCGGTTTTGGAACTAGAGTGCGATAGGTGGGAAATTTTCTATTTCAAAAGTATTTTTTCACAAACGGTGACAAAAACAAGCACAAATCCCATAAAACTGACTGGTAAATTCTTCTAGTAAAGTAGAACCTATTTTCACAAATCTTGATTTAAATTGAAGCTCATATTATCTCAAAAGCTATTGTGGAATTTCATCCGGATCTGACGTCCAATTCCGCAATTACAGGGTGATGAGTGTCAAAGCTTTCAAACCGCCATATAAAATGACGATACGAAACCACCGAAGAAGAAAACACAACTCGCCTTTACAAACAAAGCACACAGCGAACTTCGTTCAATTTCGTACACGCGATAAAGAAAATGATAACCAACATCTAAACTGAGCCAATTACCTACTCACTTTCCTCAGACAGAGCGTGACCGATTTTCTCAAATTTAGGTTCAAATTCACAGTGCGCATACAAAGCTTTAGAATTTCATCCGAATACAACTTTCGGTTCCGGACTTACGGGGTGAATGTGTAGCGTCACTTGCGGCGAGTCCGAAAACGTGAAAAAAACTAGGCTTGACTATCCCAACCGTTAGTCATTGTTAGTGGACGGCCTATCAAACTCCGGCTGTCCTGGTTCCCGATTTCCGATTCCGAAAATTTCGAAAGTAGTGCTCAAATACTCCAAAATGAAATTCAAACTATTTTCTCAAAGATGGTTTGGCCGATTTTCATGAACTTTGGTTAAAGTAGAAGGTTTTATAATCCCAAATCTTTCGGTTCCGGAACATTCAAAGGAAACGTTTTATGGTTTCATACACTCGTTTCATACCAGAACTCGTTGTGGGTAATACTTCCAGTTTCAGAACTGTAGCGTATTCGTAGACTTTGCTAGACTACGTTCGAACAAACTTTCCTGTTTCTAATCAATGAACAGTTGTTTTTAGAACTCCACAGTAATATTTCTGATGGTATGAGTAATATAAGAATGGTACCGTAACACCACTAGGTATTCTATTAAAATAATTCCTGACACTAATTTCGGCATTTTTGCCACCAATTGATTCGGGTAGTTCATAAAAGCGTGCGTCAGTGAACAACATTTCTTTGTAGTTATACATTTGAACGTGATCAAAAATATTTATGCGGATAAAAAAAATATTTTGTCGATTACATCACTTTAACGATTATATCTACAAAACTAGACATTTTTGCCATATGATCTTCGAAATCGATCCTTTTGCCCAATTTTAGTTTCGAACGGACCTAAAATTATTGATATCGATTAGTTCATATACAAGAAATGAGTTTTGACGCGGTAATGAGTTCTGACTTTAAGTCACTTATGCTATTATACCACCGGAATCGTAAGTGACAGTCATAGAATTATAGAGAAAGGCAAAAAGGTCGTATGGCCCATAAATTGCCGTTGAGTTCTATTTGCATCCTTCAAACCTCCAAAATTTAAAATTTGAATAATCCCACAGTGAATAAGAACTGCTTTTGTTTTTGTAATATCCGTTTTCGACTCGTCAATAGAAAGCAGTTGAAATTGAATATCTAGCGCAATTCAACTTAACAAGCTTAGCGGACTGAATTCGAAACTGATGGCCTCATCATTGTATATCGGATTTTCCAGTTCAGAAGATTTGTAGTATTCCTAAGTATTCCTAAGCAAAACAGCACTACCCCTACGACACGACCAGGCACTCTGCAGAAAATTCGACTTGAAAAATGTTCGTTAATTATTTACCATCAGTTAGGGTAACAGCTCCCTATTTCATTGTGAGATACGGATTCGACAGTACTACACGAGTCATCAATGCGTCTTCATGGTTGACAGCTACACACTCTTTGAACATAACTAATGGTTTGAGTTGCGTTTACTCAAATTCATAAACTGGAACAATATGTGAAAATTTGAGTATGGATATGAGTAAAATTTACTAAAGCCATGAGTTCTCGCATTTATTCATACATTAGAGTAAGCGTTGAGTTTTCAAAAAATACTTCTAGCAGTTCAGTGCGTTTTCATTTTCGAAATATTCTTATCGAATTTAAGAATGCAAGAATACGTCGTTTTTCATTACCTTTCTAGATCTGGCTTTTGAAATCATGAATCATCAATCATAGTTGTGTTCAATAGTAATTTTGTGGTTTCAATTATGCTAAGTGAGAGATTCTACATAAGTATATAAAAATCGTTCAATTTTGACTCCAATGCGGTCAAATTGAACGGTTTTCAATTACTTTTTTGCCCTTCCTATGTAAAAGAGAGAAGAATGATTTTAATTAGGGAATCCTTTTATATAAACATTGACGAAAAAGAACTTTTTTATTTTGAGTGCAAAAAACTCAAATTTTGAGTTAAATTCACTTAAATTGTGAAAAAAAAATATTTATTCCTTATTTTGATTAAAATATACTCAAATTTTGACAGCTTCGTCCCTTACTCAAAAATGAGTAGATAGGTGGTAGCTCAAGTTCAGAGTACGTGCACTTTTTAATGAATTTGAGTGGTGTGTCACTCAATTTTGAGTTATGTTCAATGAGAGTGTAAGTCAGTGACATTATGAACATCCACCAACATTCGTCGCAGCAATCCTTGACTACGAACAAGCAACGACTGACAGCGACCTCTTTTAATCATAAGCCGCTGAAAAGGTAAGACGTAGTTCCGGGTGACCTGACAAGCGGAGTATGCCTCGAAGGTGTCAAGCTATTATCATTGCTGAAGGGGATTGGACTTGCTATTAATGTATTTGCATGCATGTTTTTGATCTAAAAAAAACGTGATCATTCCACCTAGCAGTGAGATGATACCTTTTTTTTATCAATTCGCATGTGTTTTGTGCATGAATATTCTTCGGTGTTTAAGTTTTCATTACATTATTTTAATGACCGTCGTTTTAAGCGACAATTTGAGATTGTAATCACTCATTACTCTGTAATGTCGAAACTGCAAATACAATCGAATCTAAATCTAGAAGTGTGATAATCGATTAAACATGCCATGATATGTAAGTTCCACTTTAGAGTTTACGGTAATTTAAGGTACTTCCAGAGCCGGTATTCAGGAACCAGCATAACCCAAACCGATTCGTATGGCCATATGCCGAATAAATTACAGTTTTGAGTACAACCCGATAAACCTGATTAATTTATGTGGAATAGACATTTTTATACTAATTACCCTGTATCCCCGAAACCGGAAGTTGGATCTGACTGAAGAGCAAGATGTTTAAAAGAATCTTGAAACTTTTCATTTGCATCTTAGATGATTCTTAGATTTCATTTGAATCTTAGATCGGTTCAGCCATCTACGAGAAGAATGAGTTACACAATTTTGATTTCGTTTCATATATCATCCTGTAGTTCCGGAACCAGAGGTCGGAACCAAACATAATTCAGGAACTTTGTTTGGGAGCATACGAATTTTCGTATGAATCTGAATTTGTAGAAAAAAAATTTTCAGAGAAAATTGAGTGAAATTATTTGTCACACACGCATTTGCTGATCTCGTCGAACTGATTCGAATGGTATATGGATGTTATGTTCTTCCAGCATTTATTGCTGTAAGTAGTTTAAAACAATATAATTAAAAAAAAATCTGCCATCATCTGGTTTATATATGTCATATTCGAACGATTATGTTGCCAAAAACGAGCCGTGCTAAAATCGGTCCGAGGCAAATTGTCATGAAAAAGGATGCTGTACACAGTCTTTTTGGTACTTAGAAACAATTGTATGTAACAGAATAGAAAATCGTGTTTTCCGTTGCTCCCAAGCATTGCTTTGTCATACAGCGCTCAAAACTCCTACTGCTGGAATAGGGGGAAAAGTCGTTTACACAAAAATTTCGATATCTCCGTTAAAAATGGACGGATTTTAACAATCTATGGCTTGTTGGATAGGTATTATCGTGCGGAATCTAAGTCTGAAATCATATTCTGTTTTCAAGTACAATTGTGACAGATACTGTCAAAAAACTGAAAATTTCGACATAAAACTTCGTATAACTCAAAAAGTAAACATCCGATCTCAAAACCATTCAATAGCGTTTTGGGTGACGGGGAGACCTTTCATTTGCAACTAGTTTGATGAAAATCGGCCCAGCCATCTCTGAGATCTCGACCTCTTAGTTGACAACACACATACAGACACACACACAGACATTTGCTCAGTTCGTCGAGCTGAATCGATTGGTATATGTCATTCGGCCCTCCGAGCCTCGGAAAAATTTTCGAAAGTTTGAGCGAATTCTATACCTATTTTTTATATATATAAAAAAAAGGTAAAACAATATTCAAAAGTATTTTCGTGTTGAGCCTTTTCATTTTCTCACAACAGTGGCCACGATCTTTATGTAACAGACTGTAAGACGAAAATGTTTCCTAAAATGGAAAGTGAACTAATTTTTGAATGAAAAAAGAAACGATCATTGAAGGATTTAAAAACCTTTTTTTGCGAAAGTATGACAAAAATCTCAATAAACATTTTAAAAATTATGAGATGGAATTAGGAGCTCAGATGAAATAGGGAGCCATTACCCTAGCATAATTTGAGCGATCCCTCGCTATTGATAAAAACAATTTTATCGCGCAACACTGTTGCTAGTTGCTACGAACAAGTTTCCAAGGAATCCCAAAATAAATAAACAAAAAGGTTCGCATTCGGAAGTTTGCTACAGGTGGAACAAACTAGAGAATCGGGTTCGAGTTTCTCGGTGCAGTGAAAAATCTCCAAACACTCAAATTCTAGACTCGGTCGGCAAAGGAAAAGGACGAAAATGCATCCTGTTTCCGTGAAGATTTTAGATTATTTTTATTTTTCTACAGATCAACACTGGTAACTATGGTTTTGGTGACTGTTATTCAAATTCAAAAGTTGTTGGCCCTTATTGCCAGTTTCAATATTTTTTCAAGCGATTACCAGTTACTGAGGGGTAATGAAATTTGCGATACAGTTTCAATAGACGAGTGGCAAGTCGTGTCGTCGACTGCATTGTCTTGGTGAAAAGACCTTCCAGTGTAGCTAGACACAATCTCGAGTGCAAACGAAAAATACGATTTTAAAACGGCAATAAAATCCTGCCCGCTTGCCTGCCTTATCTACTGAACTGGATCTGAGGAAGAACCAAAACACCGTACGGACATCAACCCACTGCTGGAACGGGTTTCCCTTGCTATGTAGGTACGCTCGTCTGGTATGGTGAGCAACCGTGGTAAACTGTACTGTATGTAGTGCAAACCATTAAACCGGAATGCTGACAGGTATATAGTGGACTTGTACGTTCCAGCTCATGAAACGTCTTTAAGAACACCACTCTTTCCCGAAGGAGAAAATGAACACGTTTGTAATTAATAATGTAATACTAATCAGCAGTAATTAAAACTGGCGAATAAAATGAGATGAGATGAGATGAGATGAGACGAAACTTTGAGCATCGTTAGTTACCTTCAATGACATTCCAACTCACTGAACCGATATGACGCTATGGACAACACCGCGTTTACTGCTGTGCATCCACCGAAGTACCGGAACTTATTTTTTTTCTTTTAAATTGTCACTCAACGCACTCCGTACAACAAATAGCAAAAAACACGAAATCCAATCACTATAATAAAGCGCACAGGATGAAATATCACAACACTCGCTAGCTCCGCATACGACCCTACTTTTCTTCGTAGGGGGACAACAAACGACGGAATAAGGATGGAGCAGCTCTTCGTACTGAAGTTTAATTAATTATATTGCTTTTACCATTCAACTGCGATGGTGTATCACTTCACTTCACTTAGGCGATTCATAGAAAAACTGCTTTAAATTCTGCTCACACAATCTTCAATTCAATTTCGATTTTTGCTACTTCGCTTCGTGCTGCTTACTTTTAATTATCGAAGATTGATATTTTTCGCCGTACTGTTGCTTTCGTGATCTCCCACCACTTTGCTACTACTTTGCCGCTAGCTGTCACACTTCGCTGCTCGGGAATTGATGTTTCCGCTCCACAATTATTATCGGCGAATCGACAGGTGCTCGATTACTCCTCCGCCTGATACACTTTATTACCCGAATTTTCCTACACAAAACGATATTCGATTACATCAATGTACAGTCGAAGTTCATCAACCAACAGGTACTGAAAAGAGAAAAAAAAGAAAAAATAATGTTTTAGCAACTGATAACATGAGATTTCCTCCATCACAAGAGAACCATACGAGCTAAGTAAACTGGAATCTTACATCACCTTTGGCAGCATTAAAGCTCATCGAAAACAGGTTGCAGAATCAAGTCGAAACCGAAGAAAAGAAAATGTTAATACGTGCGCGTCCCTTGGCCGCACTCGATCCCGATCACGATAAAGTTCTTCGAAACACGTGCTTCTAGACTCGGAACTCGGAGAACACCAGACCGCACTTCTATCCAACTGAACTTGAAAACAGCTAATAAGTTCAGCCTCAAATGAAAAGTGAGCGAATAGCGGGGAAAAAAATAATAGAAGAAAAATCGCAACTAAACTTAAGTCGCGCCGTTGACGCGAGAGTCATTGAGTAAACACGCTCACACTACAGGAGGTAGCACAGACATTCACAACACATATAAAATAAAATAAAATAAACACCGACTGAGCCCGCTCCGACCAATGAAACCGACCACCGGTTACATATCTGTCAATTTTTATTTCTAATTCACCAGCAACTCTTATCAAACACCAAAACTTCATCGGCCTTCATCAGCGTCCAGAAAGTTTCTCGAGATCGATCTAATCTCTTGAACGAATCGCGATTCGCGCAAGACTAATGGCATGAGTGGAAATGTAAATACCATTAGCCAGCTGAGCCACTCGAAAACCGAAATGGAAATGCTAGCACGCTTTGCCCCTCTCCATTTACCTGGGTGGTAAAATTATACACTCCAAGGCGCGCACTCGACACACAGAAGGATGCTTCCGATAATAATAACTGATAACGCAAACGGCGCGCGCACATCGGAAACCTGACCACAGACAGTGCGTAACGAGAGCACCGTGCAAGCCACAATGTTGCAAGCTACGCTCCAGTGACTGATTCGACCCCTCCTTCAAAGGGGAGCCGTCAAATTGTTCCGGAGTCAATCCGTCGCTTCATTAGCTTAGCCATTGTTTGTCTGTTAATGGTTATGCTTGAATATGTGCAGGCAAAGTTCAATTTGCTCTATAGTTTGTTTTTTTTTTCAGTACATCTCAATATAATGAATGTAGCGTAACCATACTGATCTCAGCACCTCCATCAGGTATTCCTAACAAAAATTAAGATTGGTGACATTGGTGACCGAGCAGCCGGGAAAATATGTAGAAAGCTATAAAATCGGAAAAAGAGAATTTACTTTCAACATAAAGAGAGAATTCTGTACAGCGACGGAATTATGGTTCAAACAAATAACTCAATGATTCAACTGGTTGAGGGCAATTAACGTAGCAGCTTTAATTTTAGTAGCTGTGATTTAACACCTGTGTGATACCTAATACAAGATCAATTAACACATAAATTTAACGAAAGTCTTACCAGTGTAGAACAAAATTGAAAACGCTGAAGACGCTGCATACTTAGAAAAGTTTACATCTTCAAAGATGCACATGAAAGGATGCGTCGCGATTCTCTTACATTCACAATTCAAAGCATGTAAAGATAAGTCAGATTATTAACTTCACAGTTCATTTAGCTGAAGCTTACATCGATACAAACGCAAAATTTATTTTTTAATTGTTAATAGATGTAATATTGTGTCATCAACGAAGATATTACGGCATGTTTGAATTTACGTTAAGCGTAAGTATCATTTTTTCTAAGAGTGATGGTATTTAATATTTGGTGAAACAAAAACTTACTCCAACTGAACTTCAAGAAATGTAGCTCAATATCATTTAGTAGAAAAATCATGACTTCCTGACATATGACATATGCGTAGTGTTAGGGTGAAGCCAGAGAAAAAGGCGGGTGGGTAATGTCAGAGACATAACTGGATGTCGTGAATACGAAAACAACTGACATGTTCCTTAACACTTCCGAATATCAATTGTATGAATTATGCACGCATTCCCCTTTTTCACATTTTTCGCAAAAACAAAGAAAGCTTCACTTGATCTCGATTACTGTGAATTTCACACAGCGAAAAGTGCACAAATCTAAGCAAACTATTCTTGATTTGCAGTAAACTGAGGATATTTCACTACGATTTGCGAACAACAAATCCTAATAGTTCTTTAGAAAACTTTTAGAGCCATTAGAACGGCTGATATTGTGCAATGCTCTCCACCGTTGTTTTTTTCCCACTGCTAATGACTGGCAGCTGTGACGTAATCGCTCTTGTCGAAAGCGTGCAGACGACACAAAACACATCTGCTCGCAGTGGCGATTGAATCCAAACTGATTGAATTTTTGTTAAGAGATTTCCTTTTATGTGATTTCGTTTGTAGCTTTTTCACTAATGGGCGGTCCTAACGGCTATAAAAATAGCCGCATACAGAATTTTATTGTCGATTATTTCATTTCGGATTTGCATAATTTATTGAAAGAAATTATCAATATGCTGTAGGGATTCGGTTCTAGCATTCACAAGGACCAAATTGAGGAACTCAATTTGGTCCGTCGCCGCTGGTTGATCCACGGTTCCCCTTTTATACGCATTCAGTTGAAGATATGTGCCTGACTACCTCAAAATGGTCGTCCTTGCGCGAAAAACCCAAGCGAAAGTAAGGTGTTTTCCGCGTTGTTTTCAAATTTTAAGAAAACTTAATTTTTGAGTTGTTTCTGGTTATCGCACACTGTTCAAAATATTATCCTGAATTCCTGATCATATTTTTGATGAAATGGTGAAAGAATTATGTTGTTACCATTAATACAAGTCGAGATATTCACGATTAAGTTCTGCCCATTCTTCCATATGGCTAATTTTGAAAAGGCGCCCCATAGTAAAGTAAGTCGTATTCACGACAAAAGCGATACGCAACGCGAAGCAAAGCGATGCGTAACTTGACAGATCGTGGGTATGTCAGAGTGAGTGCGATGCGATCGGTCAGCAGTCGCTTCGCAAAGCATCGAGTTCACTCTGACATACTTGTCATTTTTCTGCTGAGCTTGAGTGGACGGAGCTCTGCTGCGCGACTCCTAGCGATCTGTCAAGTTCCGCATCGCTTCGCTTCGCGTCGCTTGTCGCTTTCTCTCTGGCTTCACCCTTAGGGTGCAGCCAGAGTGGGCGCGACACGCGACGCGAAGCGATGCGATGCGATCATTAAAGTTCTGTATTTCGTTCATTTGTTTACAGCAAAAAATTAACATGTATTTCAGAGTAAGCATGAGGCGTTGCGTAGTGACAAGCGATTTTCGGTGCGACAAACAACGAAACAGCACGTGCACAGTTTTTCATGCGATTAACGAGCGACCAAAGGTTTCTTTAATTATTTTTCGTTATTGCGGAAGAAGATAATTTTATAGATATCAAAGCTCTAATCGGAGCAGTTTCATCGGAATGCGCAAGTGTTGGAAAAAGATTTCGAAAACATTAAAAATGACTGGCATGTGCAATCAATGAAACTGCAATGAGTTTTGAGAATATTTCGAGTTATCTCGATGACAATTTCAATTTTTATTAATTCAACAGGCATTTTACGCCATCAAACATATCCACAAAACTCTTCGATGAATATAAAGTCTTCTGTACATTACAATGACAACGACATGATTGATACCGTCGAGAAGGGTTATTTGAAATGACATCTAGTCGGATTGAAAAATTTGAACTAGCCAAGTTGCGCTTCTATTCCACCTCTTAGCAAGAAAGTGGAAGAGAAATCCGAATAGAATAACCAATCGGCACTACTTCTGGAAATAGAACTTCGAAAGTTGAAACTACTGGATTCAGTCAAGATGATTTCGTTTCATTTGGTTAGAATTTTCTTTTCAATAAATAGAAATATAATTAAATTATACACGGAACGACCGAAATCAGCATTTTCGCGAAAAAATTAGTTGATTTGCTGATTTTAGTTAGTTATTTTTTGAGACAACTAAAAAAATCTTACTTTTGCTGATTTAGATTTTTTATTCTCATTCCCTTAATAATAATAAAATATTTGTTGAAATGACTATTTTTTTTAGTTGAATTCACAAATTAAACGTACTGTCATTTCTTAGCTAAGGCACACTTCATATCCAGTCAACTAATTTTTTAGTTGAATTAAAGAAATATAATGTTGTTTTCAACCAATATGAATGGTTGAATTGGCTTCTGCAATCTGCAGCTATATGGCGCCCTGTCACCGAAACGGTAACACCTTAATGACTACTAGCCACTAGATGGCACACTACTGCCGAAAAAAATTCAGACGCGGTTGTCTTTTCTATATTGGCAGGTATAAATACGATGTTGTGTTGGAGAAAAAGACATAAACGAAACGTAAACATCTTTTTAATTTTTTTTCTTCTAAATCACTGTTTTCTTCATTCTCACTATAAACTTTGAGCACTCGGAAAACAAAAACCGAATACAAATAGTACACCTGACGGCGCAGCTCGGAAGGTTTGAAGATACAAAAAAACTTCTTCACAATTAGAGTGAAACATTCGAAATTCACTTCACTGTTCCGCGTAAAAACATTATTACGCACAATCGCTTCAAGTGCGCACAAATTCTGAATAAATACACTTTCCACTAACAGTTTACGTCATTTTTACATATCGGTTTAGAAAATTATATAGGGATATATCGTAACACATGCGAAAAACATCTAAACAATTTGCGAGCAGTTTCAACAAGACTGTCCCTTTTAGCTTTTTAATGGATTGTTTTGCTTTGACACTGCTGTCCTTCAGTAATGACGGTGATAGATAAATAGAATCAAAGTTTCTGATTTTAATAACGAAATTAGTTGTCAATAAGAAGTTCGTGTTGGATTGAATATTGCTGGTTTGTGTCCAGAATATTCGCCAACTAAACACATTCTCTAAAAATAAGAGTTTTTTTCAGCACAGTAAACTCTAAATTTCAACTAATTTTATAGTTATTTTGGAAATTTTGTTGTTAAAATCAACTAATTCAAAAACAGTAATACGAATTAGGCGCAGAGCTAATTTCGGTCGTTCCGTGTATTATTTTGTTACACGGAAAGAAATCCGTTACTTATGTCATGATTATAAAATCATGAAGCCAATAATTTTTTGCCTTTCCCATATAGAAAGGTTATGCAATCACTGCGAAAACCGACTTTTGAACCAAGGCCCGGAGGGACGAGTGTCCTATACCATTCGACTCAGTTCGTCGAGTACGCAAAATGTCTGTGTGTGTATGTGTGTGTGTATGTGTGTGTGTGTATGTGCGTATGTGTGTATGTAAAGTTTTTTGCATTACCTTTTCTCGGAGATGGCTGAACCAATTTTCACAAACTCAGATTCAAATGAAAGATCTCGTGATCCCATACAAAATTCCTGAATATTATTCACATCCGACTTTTAAGAATCGAAGAAAAAAATGTTGAAGAATACCACAGTATTATATATGATAGTATGATTGATATGAGAAAGGCATCATTACACCACTAGGTGGATTAAAACAGGTTTTTCTCATGAAACCATGAGCAAAAAGTCTTCTCCCATGAACATTAATCATGGTCCGAAAATGCGTTACTTGAGGAATGTATTTTTGTCAAAGCTCGTAACTCCAATTTTCTACCCGGATATCACTTTAAACCCTCTTCCTCAAATCATGTGACGGATTGCTTAATGTACGATTCAGACGATCCGGCTTCTTCCGTCACCGTCACCGGAACGTCAGCCTCCATAAAAATTAGTCAAATGAGTTTTCCCTTAGTGCATTCACACGATCCAGCAGAGATCCGGAACGTCAACGTCCGTCAACGGCAAGCTCCGTCAACATTATCGCACACATGCACGATTCATATGATTACGGTATTGAGCTGACGTTTGTTATGTATGTATTCGGTGTCAAGATCCCACTCTTGAACGAAATATACCACATACAAGTAATTAAACTTATCAATAGATTATCAAAGTACGTTACGTTGTTGAGTGGAACTGATTGTATTGTTTTTTCCTCTTTCTAGTTAATTTTGAAAGTTATTTATTCGATTAAAAGGTAGGAAAACAACAGATCGATTGGCTTCAAAAGCTCCCAGATTTTGTATTAGTGGAATAAAATTGTGCGAAACTAAGTTCTTCAAATTCAACATGTAAGAAAATGACATGACGGACACGGATAGGAAACCGGATCGTGTGAATTAGAATGACGGTGACGGACGTTGACGTTCCGGTGACGGTGACGGAAGAAGCCGGACCGTCTGAATCGTACCTAATAGATTAAGGCAAAAATCAGACATCGAAAAACAAGAAGTACTGAAAATGTTTACATAAAGCTAATGAACGAAAATTTACATTATTAGAGACTAAACACGTTACATTTTGTATGAATATATCTTAATGTATTCTAACATATTTTATGTGACTGTTGTTAGAATAATATTCCGAGAGCTGGCGTAAACCGAAAAATAAATTCGACTATGAATTTGGAACCATCTAACGAAAATAAGAAAAAAATATTTTTCAACCACTTTGAAAAATTTGTTTCATAGATGTAACAACACAAGCTGTATTGATTCACCTAAATATTTTAAATAAGACGGTTTTGCAAATGATGTTTCGAAGAAAAAAAAAGCAAAATCATTCCGCGGTATTTGCAAGAATTCGACATAGAGTTTGTATTTGTGAGGGTTGATTCACTCGTGTTTTTTCTTGCAGTTCGTTTGAGTGATTAAATTCTGAAACATAAAAATCAAAACTGAAGCAATAAACGCAAGTGAACACGTTATTTTAGGCGTCGTCGTGGTCGTGCTTTTCACTGTTTGGCTTTTCGAGCGTATATCATTTGAGACATTAATTAAAATCGCCCAAAAAATTCGTTCATCACACCATTCCATTTAATTCATATTTAAAATTTTCATATTTTGAAACATAACACCTGAATTTATGTTACAAAGATTACCATCGTAGCAAAAACACGCCTGAATCATCGTCAAATGCGTTACGCTTAAATTTCAGCAAAATTAGTCCAAATGGATCATGATCCGAGAACTTTTAATCATGGTGTATTATCATAACATGAAATATACTCTTTTCCCCAAATCATGACTCGTTTTGCTCATTTCTAGAATCGGAATTATGCCCGTGTACTACTGTCACTTTGACACTCGCTACTATCTCTCATTGGAGAACTTTCGCGTTACGCATCGCGTCGCGTGTCGCGCCCACTCTGACTTCACACAGAGAAAGCGACGCGAAACTTGACAGATCGCACGGAGTCGCGCGGTAGAGCTCCGTCCATTCAAGTTCAGAAGAAAATTGTATTTGTATTTGTTGCTCACACATAAATCGGATCAAATACTTTTCAACTGATTAAGAAAACCAGTTTTAATCCACCTAGTGGTGTAATAATGCCTTTCTCATATCAATCATACTATCATATATAATACTGTGGTATTCATGAAAATAATTTTTTTCGATTCTTAAAAGAATAACCGAAATCGGTTTGTTTGACCGTCTACTGATAAAAACTATCAATTGGAAAAGATTTGAGGTCGATTTAGAAATTTTTCTAAGGTTTTACCCCATTTTAAGTGATGGTATACAATTTTTAACACACTTTACCCTATATTTCCGGATCCGGAAGTCGGATCCGCATGAAATTCAGGAATTACGTATGGGACCACAGGACCTTTCATTTGAACCTAAGTTTATGAAAATCGGCTCAGCCATCTCCGAGAAAATTTAGTGCAAAAAAACGTTACATACACACAGACATTTTGCGTACTCGACGAATTGAGTCGAATGGTATCTGACACTCGGCCCTCCGGGCCTCGGTTTAAAAGTCGGTTTTCACAGTGATTGTATAACCTTTCTATATGAGAAAGGCAAAAAAGGTCGAAACCTTTGCAATGCAATAGAAGTTTTTAAAAATCGTTTGTGAAATACTGGAATTATAGCGAAATGAAAGAAAAGACGGAATTTAGACATATCTAGGGACTTGTTTTAGAAACAATTTTATATTGGATATTTTCTTTGCGTTGTTGGATAGAAAAATTTATCAAACTCAAATATTTTTATAGAAAATTCTTTGCAATAGATTTTGAAATCAAATCCAAAAATTCAATCAAAATGAAAATGTACCATTTATTTTAGTTTAGACAGATTTCAATTCTGGGGTAGAAATCTACCCCAAAGAGCGTTTACGTATAGAAAAAGTCACGAGAGCGTTCTAGGATTAAATTTCGTTTTGCCCGAAGACAAGATGAAACAACTCGATAGTCACACGACCAAACAGCCAATGACAGTTTCTCTTTGTTTACTTTTTCTTTCACGATTTATTGGATTGATTTCGCAAAACTTTCAAGGTAAAACCACAAACTTTCAATTTATATTAAAAACTTTCAATGAATTACAGTAAGAGAAGAAACTTTTTTTTCTTTGTTGTGTCACTAACGTGACAGGCTAAGGCCAGTGTTGGCTCATCTTGCCCGTGTATTGTTAGATTATTCATTTATTTTATGTTTTAATTCCGATTGTGGTTTTATTCACATGTATTGTTCATTCTTATATGTTATATTTCGATTGTAGTTTAAATTTCGATTCTTTTATTTATTTTCGGTTGTAATGTATTTTACAGTGACTCCCGATGATAGTTTCGTGGCGTCGCAACACTGATTCACTCTAGAATGCAAAAAATCGCGAAAAATACACAAAATTTCATCGCACTATTGCGAAACAACATTTTCACACGTTAGGAGCTCCACCGGAAGTCAAGTAAACATTTGAAGTTAGGCCCTTTGGTCATGGAGACTACCGAACAGGCTTCTTATTTATGTTTTTCGTTTGTTTGATGGTCTTTGTCGAAATATTGATACGAAATACATTTTTCTTTGCGTTGTTTTTAACGAAAACATTGATACTCATTGTGTAACATTTCGAAGGAAAAAATTAAAATTACTGATTATCTTTCACAAGCACAAACTAGTAATCGTTTTTCAAATGCACACTTTCTCTTTTTGCATGCAACGATGAAATACTGCATAGGAAAGTTATTACCAAAATGTAAACGTTTTGTGAGCAATTTTCTTCCGTGCAGTGACGGCTGTGCTGTGACACCGTTAAGATGTTATAGGTGGTTAGTAAAAGTAAACGTAATTGGAATCCGAGAGCGAAGGCATGCTGGCAGTATAGCTCAAAGCTATGCCTTCTACTTCTTGGTGATCCATTTTTACATCATTTACAACTAAAATTAAATCAGCATGCACTAATTTCGTTATTTTGTCTGAAAATGGCATCAGATCTAGGAATGATAGAAGTGTAAAGGACAGGGAGTGTGGAAATGCCAACTTCCTACGGTTAACAATGTGCGGACATTGAGCAAACGCTGCACTGGAACCTATCAGATTTGGTTCAACAGGTGAAGATTTATGAATTCGTATTGTGTGAGGGTAGTCCAATGAATCAATTGTTAACAATAAAATGTAGCCATACATAATTAAAAATATTCGTCATGCTTGTAATTTTTTAGTTTATTCAAATATATAAGATGCGAAAAAAATTAGAACAGTACTATTTTAGCTAAGAACTTTTTCAATGTACTAAAGCTATAAAATCACTTTATAAATTGTGTTATTATTATCTATTGAAGGCAACAGATACCAGTTTACATAATCCACTTCACATCACGTTTAAAGTGCACTATCTTTGGATTTTGATTATCATCACATATGCTCAAAGTAGTCTTGGCTCACCTTTGCTCTTGCGACAAATTCACAATGACAAATCCGTACTTCTGTTGTTTGTACGACAGTAAATGCCAACCACAGGAACAATTGCTTCAGATTATTTCTACTGTTATTGATCTACGTACACGGATTTATTTACATTCCATTCACTCCGTACGATGAAACTACGCAAGCTAGTCGTAATCCAGGAGCAGCTGATCGGCAAAATGTAAGCAAAGAATCGCCTGAAGGTATGGCAAAATGTCAACAAAACACTCTGTCCACCTCACGATTGCATTAGAGTGGCGCTAATCCTGCAGTGAGCATTGGAGGAAGCTTTCAAAAATACCGATTTATCAAACCGAGGGTTGGAGTCTACGATAAAATGAAATGAGAGTGGATTTGGCTTCCCGGGAATATTCAGCTTGTCAATGTATATGAGCAAGAAAATTGCGATTTATACAGACAATCGATTATAAAATTTAGATTGATTTGACTTAATGTGAAAGAGATGCAAAGGTGAGGGGTGAGGGAGGCATTCGCCCCGGGCGCAAGGGATCCTTCAGGTTTCTTTTTGCCCATCAAATCGATCCCTCTAAAGATGGAATTGAGGAAACTTTTATTGTTTTTGCTCACTGAACCAACGATGCAGGCTACAAATCTAGTTTTGCCCCAGGTGCAAATTTTCCTAGGTACGTCTGGAATGGAAACTATTCCGATTGTTTGTTTTTGTTACTATATACTGACAAAAGTCAATTATTTAACAAAAATCTCCAATATGTCAAGAATTATTTTCAGTACGCGAAGGCAATATCGAAATTAATTAAAAATTTGCTATACGTTAGAAACAACTAGCTCACTACTGCCACCTACTCGACTATTTGCCTCGATCTTTCAAAACGTTCCACCACGTTCCGGAGAGATAGCAAAGTTCTTCTCCCTATTATAGAAATATTCCAACTATAACGATTTGAACACTTCTTACACGATTTCCATAAATCTAAGACATTTTTTTCCATGTCGTTTAAATCACACGTAAATTCAATCAAAATAAAACAAAAATAAACTAGTGATTTCAACCAAAAGCAAAACAAAAATCTAGCGTGAAGTGTTTGTAACACCCAAAATAGTGTCTCATGTGAAAGCGGTACCCAAGGTAGTGTCGTTCGCGGTGACATCTGCAATTATTCGCCACACCGAATGAGCGAATTTGACGCTCAGTTCATATGCAAGCCTGTATATCAGTTTTCTGTAGCAAAAATATAACATCGATTTAAAGTGAAATCTAACAGAATGCAGCCGTAGAGAACAGACATCAACAAGTACAAACTTTCAGTTCGGGTTTACATCTCATCCAAGTCAGTCGATAAAACAAAACCGCTTACGTTGGGGATAGAAGAATCCAAGTACAGTATTGTGTAGTGAACAATAGACCTCGAAAATGAGTGAACCAAACGAACAAAAGCTACCGCCAGTACGAAAGAATACAATTATTGTTGACTTCAGACAGTGCAAAATTCGACCTTCGATACGAGAACTTGAAGGTTTGCTTAAGGAGCAAATGCATCTTGACATTAAACGGGTGCATTTACTTCAATGCAATAAGACCAATAATGTTGTTTATATCCAGTTCTATAAAGAGTTGGATGCAATTAAATTCGCTAAAGACAATAATAATGTGCACTATGTGGAGCATGAAAATATCAAGTAGAACATTCCGGTATATATGGAAGATAGTGCTATAGAAGTGCGTGTGCATGATCTTCCCTCATGCGTCCCCGATCCTTATATTCGCGCAACTATGTCCCAATACGGAGAGATTCTCTCTATCGAAAAAGAAACGTGGAAGAATTTTTTCCCCGGTATTCTAAATGGCGTACGTTTGTTACGGATGCGCTTGAGAAGGCCTATACCTTCTTATGTGGCATTCGGTCAGGATACAAGAATACCGTGCAAATCACTTGTTACCTATGACAATCAGATGGCCACATGTCAATATTGCCAAAAAGCTGTTCACTACGGTAAGCCATGTGATAAACCGGACAAGGAGCCAACTATATCAAAGGACAACGGTGCTTCCTTCACATCAACCTCAAGCAACCCCAGTACACCTGTGACAGTCACCAACAACAGGGAAGTATCCCCTTCAACGAAACCATCCAACGTAACCCCTATAGAACAAAGTACACCAGCTGCAGTTAAAAGCTTACCATCCAACCAACCAGCAATTGCAAACAACGTACAACAAGGCGCAACTACAGCAACTAGCAACGAAATCAACAACAATACCACGGCAATGGATGACGAGACAAACCACGAACAAACTGCCCCTCAATCCTCGCAGGAGGAAAATGGAAGCTCCTCTCCCCCTAGAAAAAGGGTGACAACGAGATCCAATACAAAAAAAATTATCTAAAAACACAGCTAAATCGGGCACGTGAAGCTTGTACGCAAATAGGCCTGAATAAAATATCTTTTAAATAAAAAAAAGTACAAACTTTTTTGAACAAGCTGTGTAAAGCATACAAGCAAATTTCTTACACACATTAAATTCTCTACTTGGACGTCTGTTCTCTGTGCAGCCTAACAATTTCTTCTGGGCACTTGCCTTTAAGTTTATGTATTATGGTATTTAATACGCAAAGTAATATAAACGGAGCTTATATGTAATCATTCAACCATGTGGAAAACCTGTGAAGTTATCAAAAGTTATATTATCTTAAAATTGAAATAAAATATAGAAATTCAGGGAGTGTCAACCCTTAGATTCGATATGGATATATATTACTTCAAATGATATTCTAGTATTTTTGTCCTATCGATATTTCCACAGATAACAGAAAAAAACTCAAATAAAAACTCATTCAAACACTGGAGTAAATTTAAGTTTTCTATACGTTGGAAACAAGAAGCACACAACTGCCTCCTACTCGACTATTCGACACGATCTTTCAAAACGTTTAACTATATAAGCTCTGGAACAATAAAAAAGTTATTCTGCTTGGAATAGAAATATTCAAACTACAACCAATTGAGCACTACTCACGAGATTTCCCTAAGCGCAAAAACAATTTTATTCCCAATACGTTTAAATCATACGTGAATTCAATCGAAATAAAACAAAAACAAAGACGTGAATGCGGCACTCAAAATAGTGACATGATATCTGTAAGCAAATCTTGGCATTACATGCCTTTTACTGAATTTGGCCTTTCCTGCGTTTCAACAGATTTCGCAACCGATTCTTAGCGTACAGAATCATTGCATGGCTAGTACTACGATCCTATTGAGTTTATGAATCCTTCCAGGTCGGGGCTCGAACATACGACAACTGGCTTGTAAGACCGTATGCATTGAACCGCCGACCCGGGCCGGGCATTTTCAATATCAGCTACATGGTCTATTCAACAACATGTCAAATACATAACAAAATCCAATTGTTACAATTTTTCGCATAGACTCACGTCAATACATCGCGTTTGTCATACAACCTGCGATAGACAATCGCAAGCTGCGAACTGACCTGAGAAAATGAGAAAGAAGATTAAGACTGATGAAAAAATACACGCTATATTAGCTAATAAATACTATCGACTTTTATTTCAGTGATTTTTAGGTTATTTCTAAGAAAAAATCATTTCAAACTTTGTTCGAACTCAAACTAGATTTAGTGGGTTAAGAAAAGTTTAGGAATTAATATGTAAGATTAGCAGAATTTAAGGCTATTCAAAAAGAATTGTGCAATATTGAAATAGTTTAGACGGGATTGCGCTAGATTATTTGTCTGAGTTAATCCAGCGCCATTCATTGCCTTTAACAAAATGACATCCTATATTCAAATTCCAGCTTCAAAATTGGACTCGATGAATTTTTAACCGTTTTCAAATAAACATTATTTGTGAATTTCAGAAATTATAACTTTCGTCGCGATTTACGAAAATTCCACAGTTTTATTTTCCCGGTAACAACAACCCTGCGGATACTAGTCTAACAAGAAAGTTATGACCACAATAAAATTATCAAACTTCGAACTTGCAACCGTCAAAGTTGACATTTCAGTTTTCCGAAAATTCCTTCTTTTTGATCCGCCATTGCGTTCAAGTTGCTACTCGGTTGTATCTTCAGAACTTGAAAGTATGTTTTCTGCTGATAATTTCCTAATTAATTAAAATATTGCTTTGTAAAAGAAAGATTAACTTGAAAATTATATTTTAGCTTTCAGAAATGGAAAACGACGCTGGAGAATTCGTTGATTTGTACTGCCCGAGGAAATGGTGAGTGCTGAATATTGTCTTCCAAGTGCTGGTTAGCACGTGTCGGCTAATAGCAAAACAATTTATCTTGTTTTACAACCAAATTAGATGTGCGGTTGTGAAGATTACAAATTTAGTTTCTATATTTTATTCCGGAAGTGCAGCTAGATACTTGACATAGTCACATTACTGTTTTGTTTACAATTCTAACCTATCATTGCAAATGAACTCTTCAACAGCTCGTCCAGCAACCGAATCATTCATGCAAAGGATCATGCCTCCATTCAGATCAACATCGTTGATGTGGACCCTACGAGCGGCCGTATGCTGGAGACTTCCAAAGTTTACGCCATCTGCGGAGAAATTCGCCGGATGGGAGAATCCGACGATTGTATCGTACGTCTCGCCAAGAAAGATGGTTTGTTGACTAAGTGAGTATTGGTATATTCAACCTTTGGAGCCGAGGCTGATTGTATTTTTTTTTATTCCAGAAATTATTAAGTAAAGAGTTGTATCCTATATTCAACTAATAAAACAAGAAAAATACTAAAAGCACTAGATGTACTTATTACGTGTGATGACAAAAATATCGAATTGATAGTTGATGTTCGTTTCAAAAATAACTTAAAAAACACGTTCCTATGATAGCCGGGACCTACGATAGTGAGAACAGTTCGTGAGCGAAAATGAACAAAGAAATGTTTTGAAGTGAATCGATTTTACTATCTGCACTTACATTTTTCGAAGATAATTCCACTGTAGTCGGCGTTTTTTTTTTGCAAAATGTTTATTGGACTGCTTTATATTTACAGTGTGTATGTTTGACATTGATTATAAATAATTTAGCTTTGCTTATAATTATTCAGAAACTCCGTACCATTTAAAAATTTATCAGCGATCTTTGTTAATGTGTAAATTTATAGCGTGTGGTACAATGTGCCATAAAAACGGAAAACTGCAATGCAACCGATGTAACAGCATGGCTTACGTCTATGAAAATGTCCAAAACGAATAGAAGTTAGATTGCATAGCATCCGCGTAAGGAGATCAAATTTTGTTTACTAGTCGAATTATTCATCAAAAGTATTAGGAGTACAAAATTAAAATGGTTTACATACACGATTTGAACTTCGGGAGGAAGAGTTTATAACTAAAATGGTTTTAGGGACAATTCTCTGGGGTCTGTGTGAATGCCTATTTACAAGTTTGAGCGAAGAAATGTGATCAACGCTAAGAAGTTGGTACGATTAATTCTTCATCGTCCGATATTTCGATGTCATCAAAGGTGTCAGGTTTAACGTTTTCCTTGATGAGCATTTCATCTTCTTCCTCGTCATCTTCATCGTCAAACTCCTCATCCACATCTTCCGGCGACACTTCCGCAGTGCTTTTATCTGACTCTGGCTTACTATCTTCTACCTTATGGTTATTGTTCGATCTGCTGGTATTTCTATCTTCTGCAATTGAACTGCTCCTACTGCCACCAGCAGAAGAGTTTGTTGGTTTTGTTGCACTGTTGGTTGAGGAAGGAGACTCGGATCGGCTATCATCCTTTTTCAAACTACTAGATGGAACAGTTTTTGTTGTGACAGTTGCTGGAGTGCTACTGCTACTACTACTGGATGGCTTCAAATTATGGCTCGACGCAGCACCTGCCTGCAATTCGTCATCTGTGTCATGATCCTGAACACGAGCGAACCTAAATTGTGACGAAAAACAAAAAAAAATGAAATTCAAACTAAAAAGACCAGACCAGAAGCTTACTTGTCAATAAGATCCCCGATCTTGCCGTAATGTTTTTTGTTGTCTTCCAGTTTTTCCAGCAATTTCCGATCGGCTATCGCCGGATCCTTATCACTACCCGTGTAATACGACACCGTTTCGTAAAGGTCGGTTTTCCGGCGCTTCTGCAGTAGCTTACCTATCTTGATGAACGCATCCTGTGCAATTTTTGTCATCTCATCCCGCTTCATGCGATAACCGTACTGACTATTGCAATGCTGCAGGCATTTCAGCACATCGAAAAAATCCGGAAATGTGTTTGTTCTGTTCACGAACGTTTGGATGGTGCGATTGAACTCCGGATAGTGGGTACCGTCAAAATGGACGGGCTTCCGTACGATTCGGTGTGCATGTTTGCTCTCCCCAGTGATATCACAGATTTTTTCGTAGATTTCAAATGCCCGTTTCTTGTAGCGCTCTTCCATCATGTATGCGGAATTTATGTCCTCCTCGAAATCTACTTCCATTTCTTCCAGTTTAGCAATTCGCTTTTTCAAAATATATAACGCTCGGTTCAGTCTCCGAATCTGATTGTCCTTTTTCTCGTTACCGGTGCTGGTGACATTTTCGTTTGTCATTACCGAATTTCGCGACTTTCGACGTATATTCAACTCTTCCACGATGCTGGCTAGTTTGAGGTACACCAAATCGGGATGAGCTGTTACATCTGCCGTTACAGCAGCCAATGTTTTTTTGAAGCTCTTGGAATTGATGAAATCTGGATGAACGCACTCGTAATATTTTACCAATTTTTTCTGAATGAGCATTTCCATTTCTGGAGAAGCATCAGCTTTTCGGCATGCATCCAGCAGCTCAGCGAACTCCTTTCCAATTGGATTTTTCTCTACATCACTCGTCTTTTGCTTTTTCTCCGAACGACTCGTGGAATGCGAATCGGCAGTGCTGCTGCTTCCAGGTGTTGCGGTTTTACGATCATTTGTCTCTTCTTCTACTACCGAGGAAATTGATGACTTCTTTTTAATAACCGATTGCTGTTGGGTTATCTGCTGTTGCTGTTTCAACAAGTTCTGCTGTTGCTGTCTCAGTCGCTCGTGGTCGTTGATAATCTGTTGATACTTTTGAAGATCCTTTTCCCATTCATCCGAGTAGTTTATAATAGCGAAACTTTCGTTCGTAGACGCACGATTGTTGTTGTCCGCTGTTTTACTCAAGTTGGTTGCGATGGTGATCGGCTTGATACGCTTTATGTTACTGGCCGGTTCTGGAGGAACCTTCAGTTTGTGTTCCCCACCGTTAATGGTTTTTGGTGTCACCCGACTTAGTTTTCGACGCTTAGGTTCTCCCGACTGAAATAAAAATAAAATATGATTAAACACAAAAGATTAGCATTTTACGACATATGCGATTCAACACAATTAAGTCAGACAAAATTTAATCTGTCACGATATTCTCTTAACACCAAGAAATAAAATTGAGAGATGAAAAGTTCAAATTCAATTTTATTATATCCCAATTTTCTCCAGATTCGAATTTAGACAAAGAAAACTCGATCACGAAACTAAAAAATACCTATATTCTATCGTTCAACTTCCTTCACTGAACTTAAGATCAGCCAACATGCTTTCAACAAACGTCTACATTCGACCCTTTTCCCAATCAAACCTTTCAAATAAAACTTTAGTGGTCACTATAGCAACATAATTTGATTTACCCAGATTTCAATAAATAGACAATTTCTACTTCAAAAAGCAAAGCCTTTTTCAGAATTGGACACCTTGAGCCATCTGTTTCAACGTTCATGCTGTTGAATAGCGCCAAAACTGAAAACATTTACTAAACAGTAAATCATACTCACAGCCCTGGAATCACAACCAGTGCAACACAATCAGTAACAAAGAAGTTCGCTCGGTGCCAGTACCTAGTACAATTTAGGTATCACCCTCTGCCAAAGGGAACTCCTTTCCCTTCATCTAAATATGCTACCTGATCTAATGCTACCTTATATAACGAAACTGGCCCTTTCGGACGATTCAACAGTCTTAAGTGCTC
The DNA here is from genome assembly GCF_030247185.1 of Malaya genurostris. Lineage (NCBI taxonomy): Eukaryota > Metazoa > Arthropoda > Insecta > Diptera > Culicidae > Malaya > Malaya genurostris. The sequence goes on along the minus strand of NC_080571.1, from coordinate 335,748,376 downwards.
GAAAAATATATTCCCGTCGCTCAAAAACTACTATCCGGTGAATAAGAGGATTTTACAACGAAAATATAATAACAACCATTAACATTAGCTGTAGCCGAGATGATTTTTCTGCGTTCTGACATTTCCATCCCTCTCATTTTTCGCACACTGACCGAGTGACATTAGCTTTCAGCAGCACCAGCAAAGTGTGAGTTTTAAGCGCGATCAAGCCTAAATTTTTCCTCAAATCATATTTTCTTCACTTACCTCCTCGTCCGAGGAATCCAGGACGATAATCGAGGCCGGATCCATCTTGTTCCGATAAGCAGTTCCAGAATGCCGATGACTAATACGACGCAATACGGCGACGTGTAGGCATTACAATTTACTATTTTCGAAAATCTTGCACAATTTTCGCCCGACTCCGTTGTCTCACTAGCACAAATTCACCAGACAAAATGTTATGACATGCACACCGCTTTGAACATCGAAGCAATTTAATGTGTAATATCATGAAAGCTTCTTTTCCTAATGATCCTACAGTTCCTGATGGTGTTTGTACGGTTGCGAAGCTGCTGAATGAATCTAGACTCGCGCCCGGGCACTCAATTCGGTGCGCGCTGAATAACATATACATACACGACATACACAGAACGGGATATTATGATGAAAGAATCGTACACATAATTACTTCCGCTCAAGAGATTAGGTTATCTTTTGACTAATTCGCAAAGTCGGAAAGGACCTACTAATAAACGGTCTTACAAAATGTGTAACTGAATAAGTAATGTCTTGAGAATAATAGAACATATTTCCTACGAATTTAACCGGGTTGTTTGTAAACACAGTGCTCTCGACCGTAGAATGACATCTTCTGGGAGCACTGATGACCGAAGAGCAAAAGTGAGTGATGCTCGAGGGCTCGCTCGCGTTGGTAGTGGTGAGTGGCTATATAAATTTATGTTTGCCATACAGTCATAAGTTTTACTTGAAGGGTGGTCCTAGAAACCTGATTAGAAAATACATACCAACATAACTTATAGTGACCACCCATTTTATGTCGCTTTGTTATTATTCAATATTTGTCTACTTCGTAGTTGCGTTTTCCTTACATATTTGATAGCTGAATGATTGTACTCCAACGAGAGAATTGCAAAGTCGGACAGGTTGGTTTCTTTTAGTTTATTCAGCGTAACTTTCCATTTGAAATTCAGGATTGGAAAAGAAGTTATACGTGCCCAGAACATCACTAGAAGTATTTAGATCTCAGAAGGAAAACATCGGTCTTACTTTACAAGACAGTTGTCGTATATTCGAGCCCTGACCTGGCAGTATTCTTACAGGGTTGTTACGAAAAATTCTAAAATCAAAACGCGCGAAATCCACGCAAAGTCGAAAACTAAAACGCTCGAAATCCGCGCAAAGTTAGAAACGCGCAATATTCGAGCGAAGCATTACACCACTATTTTTATGCAAATTGTGCTTTCCGCAAAACTTGAAAATCCACTGAAATAAGATTTCACAAGCTGTTTTCGAACGCGCATCGTCTGTTCTGGACCTGGGCGGTCTTCTGGATTCCAAGTTAAATGTTAAGGAGCACATAGAGTACTATCTCCAACGCCTCTGAGCTATTAGGATTTATTTTCCGCGTTACTTACAAAATCTCTGATGTACATTGCTCGCAAGCTCTGTATTGCGCTTTAGTTCGTTCAACTCCCGAATATGCTGTTGTTATCTGGTCATCTTATTACCAAAACGATATCCAACGAATTGAAGCGATTCAACGCAAATTTTTCCGATTCGCTTTCCGACGTCTTCCATTGAAATATATTTTTTTTTTGTTGATGTTACATCAATTAGTTAAATTATTCAACTATTCTTGTAGGAACTCTGAGTCAGCTGCAGATTTGATTATATGAAATATTTTAAAGTCATCGGGGAACGATAATGAAACTATCGATCTTGATCGAAAAATTTAGATCGTTGAGATACAATAAAATTATAACTGTCCAAGGTGACTTCCTTTAAGAACTCCAGAGGTAACAGCAAATGGTGAGGTTGCACAGTCTCCTATTTTCACTATCATTCCAAGACCAGTTAGATATGATCGATGCCAATTCAAAAGTGATCCGTTAAATCGCAGTATACTTAACTCGGAGATCGCTATGTGATTATTGATTTTGTCGAACGCAGCTGCGAAATCGCTGTATATATATATCGTAAACGTGCTTGTCAAGAAGGTATGATGAAGGGAGTGTAGGTTACTAAATTTGTGGAAGTTGAACGCTTTGGCATGAATTCATGCTGAGTCTCAGATATGTAGTCAGAGTAACTATGCGTTATAAGACCCAGAACTAAAATTTCAAACAGCTTCGATACAGCGCACAAAGCAACAATTTCACGGTAGTTGGATACTATATCCCTATTCACATAGGATTTCTTCCATATTTCAGGAAAAATTTCAGAACGCAAAGAACAATTGAAAATGTTGGATAGTGGAACTAACAAACAATTAGAACAATTTTTTTTATCACCACGAACTACCGTCAGATCCAGCAATAGATGAACGTTTCAATTTTTTCTTCTTCGTTTCATTTCTTATCCAACTTCGCTTCGTAAACCTGTCGTCCAAATTTTGCTTTAGGAATGCGATTTTTAACCCACACAAAATTTATGGCCATATTATCGAAGAATAGCATTCCATTTATTACGTTATTTGCATTATTGAATGTGTTTTCACTGAAACGTTATCTTCCATCAGACATCAATAACTTTGAGTGCGAAAATCTTCTTTCGATTCCGCATTAGAATGGGTAAACGCAATCACATACATCGAACATATTTTGTAATTCCTGGTAACAACTTTGCTGGAATAGCAATTTGTACCACTCGAGATCGGAGAGCACAAAATCGAAATATTGTCCACTGAAGAAAACATTTGCTAGAACCACCTTCTCGTAAATTTTGGTTTTATCAAGGTAAATTCACCAATTCGGCCAGCTCGACCAATTGCTGAAACGTTTGCCCATCCTTAATTTATTGGGGTTTCATTAAAGTCACAAGCAAGGTTGCTGATCCTATCAATGAAACATTACTCGTGAACTATTCTCTTCACCGGCGATGCTCTCCGTGCGGCGAGCAGTTTGTACATATTCCGTGTCTGCTTTATTCATTCTTTCCTTCCACTCAGAGAATTGAACCGCTTGGCAAAGCAAGCAAGCATCATATATGCACTCTGTTCGCTCGCAGTGAGTTCGTTTCGAAGCATTTAGGTAGAAAGCTATTCGGTGGTGATGATGACTCGCGTTGAGTCGAATTTTCTACTCACGGTGATTCGTTCTCTGCGACGTATGGTGGTACAACTGAATGACCGCACAGGATAAAATTTTATTCCTGTATAAAGCTTATAAGAAAGATGTCGAATCTTTTTGAATTGTCTTCACTGCACATTTCTTCGGTGTTTGCTATACTTCAATCGTGATTTGTAGCATTAGGGACAACTTTGATACCTGCCAGAATATGTTATTGATTAATCATCAAACTGTAAAGGGTTATTAATGGAGCGTTTTTGTGTGTCGTAAATATGTAACTTTCACTCCTATTCCGTAGTTCTATAATAAATTCATTTTGTGTTTCGATCGAGTTCACCTTTCCAAACAAATTATACCTCATTCGAAATGCCAAATTGGTATTTTTCATTCGGTCGAATGTAGGGTTGTTTATTATGCCTGAGAAGTAATAGTCCCAAGTTTTTGTCAATTATTATTGTTTCTCATGATCGTGAAACTATTTATATACCGATTACAAAGCCATTCGACGATCGTTAACTTAATAATTATAAACATATGTGATGACACTAATAATTGCTTTTAATTTCATTCATAATAAACTAATAGTATTTGTATTGACTTCGAGACAAGTTGTGTCGAACCAAGTCAACTACCAAAAAAGTTGAGACCAACTTTGATGATAAACACTATCAGTTCGTACAAATACTAGAAGAACCATAAACACCAAATAATTCCGTCACATTCAATATACAGGGCGTTAGAGCTACAATATAATAGAAACTAAAACCGAAATAGAACTTCTATAATTTTATACAAGGCACTAATTTGGAGGCCAACATAAGATTTTACTGAAGAATGATATTTCTATTATTATCAAAAACAAACAAACTCTCTACAGTTACTTGTTGGAAACTGTGCCATGGATAATCGTGCAATGAAGACCTTCCGCAGTTTCCAATAACGAAATAAATATCTAAAAATCAAGTATCATACAATCAAACACAACAACATTGTGACATTAGTGACGTTAAATAAAGCGGAATTAAATGCATTTTTTTTTCTTGATCCTATATTCTCCTACTATCTCCTGATTATGTGATAACAGAATTATATTTCATTTGGACTCTTTGTATGTGATCCTTGAAGTATTCACGTAAAATTTTTTTTGCTCAACACAGTTTTAAGGTAAATAATACAATGAGTAGTTTCAAAACTGAATGTGTGATATGAGTAACAAAAATTCTAAATCGCACTATCTGACAAATCGATAAACCACGCGGATTGTGTTATTTTTCAAATTGAAATCGTTTCCTCTGTAATATGAATATTGTAAAATGTTATGAAATTGAATTTACAATTTCTTCTAGCGGATGTTCTTTTTTAAAAAAAAAAGCTAAACCGATCACTTCGGGAGTCAATTGTAGAACATTTTATTTTCAATACATTTTTGACAGCAATATCAGATTGTAATCTTAATTTGATTTCAGCTCATCAATTTCTCAACTGATATCACATTACGTTATTATTTTGCTGTTTGCTTTTGGAAGAAAAACTTACGAGGCAATAGTTTTGTGAAACTCCAAAAATGATAATATTAAATGCAAAAATTTAATGAATGCATTAAAATAGGACTAAGTTAATAAGGCAATACAAAAATGCAAAAGTAAATTTCAATGGAACATCTATTCCTCCAATTTTATGTTGCGTTTTACAAAATGCTTCGACATCCTGTGGCAGTTGGCCGGAACCACAACCGTGATTCTCAATTTAAAAGTCTTAATTTCCTGATCGTAGTACAGTTATTCTAATCGATAATTTGTGTAGATGTATGGTAAAAGATGCTGAATGAGTATTTAGTTAGTAATGACTATTTCTTTGTTAGCCTTAATTGCTTCTTCTTAATTGCTTTGATTTTTGCAGAGCAAGCAGTTACATGGCGTCTCAGTAGGTTCAAACGTTGTGGAAAACCCTGCACTCCTATTACTTCTATAAATCAAATCTATGCGAAGAAGCGTTAAATTGTGTTTAATATAATAAAAACATGAGAAAATAAATCATCCCTGGAATTAAAAGATTAGACTTGCCTCTATAATCAATATTCAAAATATATTTTTGTCACTCTATTTGCATTGCATATTGATATTGCGTATTGGACTTGATCATTCATAATCATATGTGATTTTAAAAAATATCACTGTAGATATTTCAGTCCATTTTCAAAATCATAAATAAAATAAATATCAAACCAACCCGAAAGAGAATCAAAAGTGTTGCTACAGTTATATGTGGAAAATAATTCCTTTTATTTTATTTCTTATATAAGCCATATAAACTGCAAAATTTTCACTTTACAAAAGTGATTGTCCTCAGGTGATTCAACTCCAGCTTTTTTAAAATCTATCTGCCATTACTTGCCGCAAAATTTCAACAGCACGGAGTACGAACGTGAGAATAGTATTCGGTGAAATCTGAATAAACTGTTTCATTAGTTTTATTGCAGTAGGAAGTACATTATATGTACATTAGTATACGATTTTAAACGACGTTTTGAAGTGGACTATTAGTTTTATTTATCAGTTTAATTTTTATCCAACCCAATCGTTTCGCCATCTTCCAATAATAAGTAATGATATTACGTTTAAAGTTTTCCAAGCTAATTTGTGATGTTCAACGCACACCTTTTATCAGGGCAATATCTACGAGACAATTAAACTAAGCAAAATAAAAAATTGCTTCCATCGCATCGCTAATTTTTGTCTTCAATTTTTTTCGTACACTTGCATTCATGATTGCTGGCATTTTGACTCACAGTGAGTCAAAAATTGACTCAATGTAAGCGCTACTCGTGCCTGATGATACCTGCTCTTGAAATGGTAGAGAATGGCTCACGGCGGAATAGCAACCAGCATGAAGAAGCAAGATCTCTTCTCTCTTGCGAATCGCTCAGGCAGTCACATATTGAGCATAGCTTTTGCCTCGTCCGGCATTACATGCTTTGCTGTCTCCGTTCTTGAATCGTTCGCAGGCGATGAACGTTAATGAGTTGCGTGAGGCGAATTTCAGCAACCCTGGTCACAAGCTTCAAAAATTTGCAAAGAACTTTATTTTCGAACAAATTATTCACAAATGTGAAATGAGGTTTCTTGAAATTCGCGCGAAATCCGCGCCATCGCATCAAAATCTGAGCAGAAACCGCGCTAAATCCGCGACAATCGCGAAATCCGCGCGACCGTAACAACCCCTTAGTGTCAGTAGGATCGTAGCACCGCCAACCATGCAATAGATGTATGCTATGCTATCATAGTATGCTATGAATCCGCCAAATTCCACAAAAGGAATGTATGTAATACCAAGACTTTTCGACGCCGGAAATTTCATGTAACACATGGATCAATAAATCCCGAGACTAACAATGGAAACAACATTTTTTTTGCAATTTTTTTTTATTCATCAACATAATCACCTTTTAGGGTACAATGGTTCCAACGTTTTATTTTTTTTTTCGATAAACTGCTTTCTGAATCATCGACTCGTTGCTGTTTTTGTTCCAGCGAAAGCAATCGCGGCACCCACTTGGAAAAAACCTTTTTCATGCTCAGTTTTTCATGAAGGATAGTAAATACACTTCCATATAATATCTGTGTCATCTCAGCAATCTCACGGAGCTTCACTTTACGTTCTTTCATTATAATTTTTGTCACTTCACTTACATTTTCCGGTGTAACGGCTTCCACAGGTCTTCCCGAGCGTTCCGCGTCCTCTGGGTCGGTACGACCACACACTTAGATTTTTTAGCTGAGTCTCGGCAAAAAAAAATGCCGAGATTCGCACAGCCGAGTAATCAGCAATCATCTCGGCAAAAATAAAATTACTGAGCGTCTCGGCATCCTAAAATTTGACAAACGTCAAATATTGCCGAAATCGTCAGCATAAGATTTACTGTTTGCTCAGTGAAACGTTCACTGAATATTCGGCAATCCAATAAAACGAAAAAATGAAAAAAATAAATTACCGAATCATCAGTAATTAAAAATCTAGTCAATTAATTTTGTTTGTATTTTCTCAACATTATAAACACGCCATTCAGGATAAAAAATTCATTTTATTACAACTTAAAGCCCCAGTGAATTCGCCCGTCGTGCGAATCGGGCGGGCGAGTTGCATTTGCGTTTGAAAAGTTTGACGTTTGCATTGTGTATCATTAGAACAAAAGAGAAGAAAGATTTATTTTTATGTTTCTCTGTCCGAAATCTTTTATCTCGCTCATTAGTTATGTCAAAAATGTTAGAAGAGAATTTGTAATACGATTGAAGTGACATAATATTTCATAGCAGAATTAGTTTTTTTTCTTAATAATCGAGATATTACTTCGTAGATTAATTTATCACCGTAAATCAAGTTATAGTCCGCTATACGAAAGCAGAAATAAGAGTGCGACATACAACAGAAGATAAAATTTTTTCTCGTTACGAAACTGTTTTCTTCGCTTGCAATTGATTCAATCTGATCGTTTGAGAACGTTTCCTCAACGTTGGATTATTTACATTCTATATCATTCCTTTTATTGCAGAGCCGATCATGACGACATGAAAATCCCGCCGGAATCTGCAATAGGTGCTCCAAACAACCACATCTCATCCGACGCAATAACAACTGGCAATAGACAAATAATTTCAATTAATATACGCACAGCGGTATACGGCTGCAACTGAAGCGGAATAATGAGATTTTTTTCCGACAAACGACCCTCACACTTGAATGGATTGGATAAATAGGTATTGTGGATAATTGAACTACGATTTGTTATTTCGATGCATTATATTCAACATAATATAGATTTATTAGTTATAAATTAAAACATCAAGGTTAACGACTATTTTTCTTTCGATTAAATCCAAGAAATCCTAAGTAAAAATAAGAAGAAAATACAAAATAAAAGAGCCCGACGATCGCACGATGTTCTATAGTGCGATATCGGGCCGATGTCGGTCTGATATATCGATGCGTTTCGCTTGTTCGAATGTTGACGCGGTTGATGCAAATGGTGCAAAATCGTCCGATGACGACCCGATCGAAGCGCTACGATCGGGTCCATATCGTGCTGAATCGGTCCGATAATCGGGCCGATGATCGGACCGATGTGGGTCGACAGATTTCACTGGGAGGAGGCTTACAAATTTGTTGCCAGTAGTGCTTAAAGCCTACCTGAAAACATGTAGCATAAATAAAAAGCGGCGTTTCCAGATGCGGCCACCTCGAGTCGAGCTGGAAATATGAAAATAAAAATATATATTGATTTTTGGCTTACAAAAATGTTCAATATTTAATGATGCATATACGGTATTGTTCAAAAAATAAACTTACTTTGATCTATTGAATTATTCCATGCATTGGGTTATTTTTTCGCATACCCCTCAAAGTTTTGTCTCGAGAACGCTTTGAGCCCCGTCCCGGTGGATGTTGTCGACCCGCATCGGCCCGATCATCGGGCCGATTATCGGACCGATTGAGCACGATATAGGGCCGATTGTAGCGCTTCGATCGGCCCGCCATCGGACAATTCTGCACCATTTGCATCAATCGCGTCGACCTAAAAAAGCTTTATGTTTACATTATGTATCGCTAGAGAAACAGAGCGAAGGAATATCAAACAAGGCATTTTGGAGCCGACGTCTCCCCGATAGGGTGTGCAAGAGTGTTAAACATTCTTTTGTCTCGATCATGGAGGCTTTAACCTTTAGGTCATTCGCCTCTTAGGGCCAGAAAAACTCTGGCCCTATGTTTGAGGTTGGAAATCCAACCCCGATATATCTCATCACCTGAGTATTGGATATTCGCTCTCTGCTTTGGTATATCTTCACTCTTTTGTTCTACCGATACACTATGTAAGCTCGAAACGCAATCAAAAGCTTTCGTGCACGATGCGTCCGATGTTCGAATTTACTGGGGTGTTGGGTGTTTTTCCCTTATAATCGCGAGTGCTCTGATAAAGTCGCTTTTTATAAAGCGAAACATGTCACTATATTTATTCAATATTTTTACTTGCAAGTGGTTCTACGCTTCTTCGAAGATTATCCATTTTTTCACTCGAGAATTTTCTTAGAAAATAATCGCACAATGCGAAGCGAAAATGTAACGCGGCAATAAATGACAGCTGTCGTGCTGAATCTCGGAAACAGCTAGCGCATATTCCGAAATCTCGGCAAACGTCTCTGCTGATGTCGGCATATCTGTTGTTTACTGATAAATTCAGCAAGCAATTATGCCAAATTTCAGCAAAGTGAAGCATTTTACCGAAATATCAGTGAATGCATTTAACGAAGCTCAGAAACATGCGTATTGATTACTGAGCAATCAGCAAATTTACGTGTTGCTGATCAGTTTCGGCATTTTATTATGCCGAGCTCAAGAAATGGTTTTAAGTGTGCACGTTTAAACTCGGCGAACCACCGACAAATCGTTGCTCTTGATGGACAAGAGTCCGGATAACATTTTTCAATCCATTGTTTCGCTTGCACGGTGTTTTTACCCATTAAAAAACAATGTTTTATCAAAACACGAAACTCGGTTTTTTCCATTTTTTAAACAAACTACAAAACGACTTTACTCCAACCTCGATAACTCAGCTGTTTCTGGTCGGATCGACTTAAAATTTTAACCCGTTTCAAGCAAAGGTTAGTACTCTAGAAAGACGTGGTTACTGGTTTACTACGAGCGCCATCTCTGCTTTAGTCTCGGGACTTATTGATCCATGTTTTAACACGCCTAACACATAGATGGCGCTAGTTTTATTACAGTCACCTTTTTTCAGTTAATACTAACCTTTAAAAGATAGCAGTTAAAATTGCAGGATATTCTCTTCATTAGTTTGTGCCAAGAGTGACGCTACTTTTGTTATTTCCAGAACAATGGATCAAGAACAATTTCGTGTTATAATTTTACACTGCTTCTTGACAGGAAAAAATACCGTTCAAGCAAAGCAATGGCTTGAAAAGTGTTATGGAGACTCCACTTCATCAGAAACATTAATAAAACTTTGGTTTGCTGACTTCAAACGTGATCGCAGAGACACCGATGATGCAGAAAGTAGTGGATTTCCAAATGAGGCGATAACACCAGAAAACATAAAAAATACCACAAAACGTTTTGAATGATCGAAAATTGAAGTTGCGTGAGTTAGCTGACATCCTAAAAATATCAAAAGAACGTGTTGACTTTATAGTGCATGCGCATTTGACTATGAGAAAGCTACTTTGACTAGGTACCGTGGTGGGAACGTGATGTTGATTCTGAACAATGTTTGGCCACGTTTAAACGTAATAAACCGGATTTTTTTCGTCGATATGTGACAATGGATGAAACATGGTTTAATCACTTCACTCCGGAATCAAAACGATCGTCATCTGAGTGGACAACAACTGGTGAACCTCGTCCAATGCGCCCAAAAGCACAACAATCGGCTGGAACGGTTATGAGCTCGGTATTTTGGGATGTGCGTAATGTAATATTTATCGACTATTTTGAGAAAGGAAATATCATTAACAGTGAATATTATACAGCGTTATTGGAGCGTCTGAAGGCTGAAATCGCAAAGAAACGATCGCATATGGCAAAGAAAAATATTTGTTTCATCAAGACAACGCACCGTGTCACTTTGAATTGCTCCCACATCCACCGTATTCGCCAGGTTTGGCTCCCAGGGAACCAGAAAAAAATGATCACCGCTAAGAAATTTCGTACGAATGAAGATTTTATCGCTGAAACTGATACCTATTTTGAGGCAAAAAATAAATCGTTCTACAAAAGTGGTATTGAAATGTTAGAGAGACGCTGAAATGATTGCGTTGCTCTTGAAGGAGATTACGTTGATGAACAAAGTTAATTTTTAACCAAAAAATCTTGTTCTCTTTGTTAGGCCCGGTATTTTTCAGCCCATGTGTTACTCCCCCCCTGTGGTGATTTTTCAAGATAGAAAATTTTCAAACCTTAACCGCCGGGCAGCACGCCTTACCCATACCCGATTCAGCTCAAATTTTGCATGGGGACTTTTTTCAAGGTGCTTAAACTTTTGAGTACTACCGCTTTACGAAATTAGAGGTGATCACATCTCCGAGTAAACTGCGCGGTAAAAAACCAACTCGTTTTGTCGGTTACGTCACTTATACCATCATGATCAATGGCCTAATAGTAGCTTCCAAACGAGCCTTAGCTTGTTGAAATCGGTTTAGCCGTCTTCAAGAAACTTGCGCGATAAAAAAAACAACGCGTTTTGTCGGTTACTCCACCTTTACCATCATATCTCCGGAACCAGAAGTCGCAGTCATTTCGCTTTCAAACGAGCCTCTAAGCTTATTGAAATCGGCTCAGCCATCTCTGAGAAAATTGCGCGTTAAAAAAATACGTTAAAAGGAACACACATAAAAGCATTTTCCGATCTTGCCGAGATGAGTCGATTGGTATATAACACCGATTGATATATAACACCAAGGCTCCGTTCGATATTCGGTTTTCCAGCAATTCTAATACCTTTCTATAGAGAAAGGCAGAAACTTATTTATGTATCATCTGGTTTCGATTTTTTCCCGGGTTGGCGGTTCAATGCATAGGGTGCTGGTCTTACAAGCATGTTGTCGTATGTTCGAGCCCCGACCTGGAAGGTTTCTTAGTAACAGTAGGATCCATAGTACCAGGGCCGGCGAAAGAGGTGGGTACGGTGGGTAGTACTACCCACCCGAAAATTCCAAAGGTAGGTAATTACCCACCTGAAATTTCTAACGAAAAATAATAGTAATGTTAGTATCATTTATAACAATAAAAATAATTTTATTGTAACTGAGAAAATTACATAAAATCAGAATTGTAAAATTCTAGTACTCAAGGTAGAGCAAGGATGTGAAGATATACAACAAAAAGGTGAGGCGTGACAATGGTCATTTCAGCAAACAGAAATCTTTTAGTGACTTAACTTTTACCTTCAACCAAAGAGGTCGAGTTTAAGCATCTCATTCAAGCAAATCACTCGAGTCTCTGGTATACCGGAAAGTACCGAAAAAGGTCTTTTACCATTTACTATACGAACCGGCAAAAGTTACCAGAAGTTATCAGTTTCTACTTGCGACAGCATTCTTATACAGATTGAGTTCTTCACTGTTTAGATATTTTTCTCAATCTCTATACAGCTAGTTGAACATCAGAATGAAAGGTTTGTTCGAACTATTACTTATGTCCCCAGAGTCACAGTGTGCTGGCTGTTTAGCCTAGGTTGTAAGCGGTATTCAATAGCGCTGCACTCACCGCTACCTGATGGAAACCCATCATGCTATTTTTACTTTTTCACTATTAGAGATAGTGAAGAATTGATTGTGTACGAGAATGCAGCCGCAAGTAGAAAGTAACAACTTCTGATAACTATTCTTTTGTCGGTTCGGATAGTAAGTGGTAAAAGACCTTTAGCGGTACTTTCCGGCCTACCAGAGACTCGAGTGATTTGCATTGATGAGATACTTAAGTTCAACTCCCCTTGCGAAAGTTAAGTTAGTAAAAGATTTCAGCTTGCTAAAATCAACTTTGTCACATCTGGCCTTTCCATTCTTTATCTTCACATAAATGAAATCACTCAAAATCTTTAGACGTAGGATTGCGTCTTTGTTTTCAATACCGGGGTACAAATTCAAAATATAGAAGTAAAACCATATAGACAGTGGTTAGGTTTTGAACATCTACGACTCAATCACGAGCAATGTCTAATTCTCCCTGTTTTTCAAACCATTGTCATTCTTCTAATTGATATGACGGTTTCGTATACATAAGTTCACGGTTTCCATATGATTTCTGCTCTTCAATGAGTGCGTTCGCATTTGAGAAAATTACTCACAGGAAACAAAATTCAGTGTCGAATCGACTTGCACTCTGTGCGGTTCGATACTGGGTAGAGAAGGTTGCTTCCACATCGTCCAAAAAGTTCAGGAACTAACTAGGAAAACAACATTTCTTGAGCAAAATTTCTTTATTTATTATCTAAATTTTTATATCATACTTATAGAACTATTTGTCCATGGCCTTAAAATAGGCTTCAGTTGCGGCGATGACTCTCTCAGATCATCAAATGACAAGTAGTCGCTGGGGGCTAGGTTATTGAGAATATGGTGGGTGAAGAAACAGATTGATGCCCAATACGTTTAATTTGGCCATTATTTTCATTGACTTGTGGCACGGTGCATTGTCTTGGTTGAAGATGATTTTTTCTGCTCCATATGAGGCCGTTTTTTACGATTCCATACTTCAAACGCATTAATAACTCCTAACGCATTAATAACTAAAAACTTATGTTGGTACTTCCTTTTCAAGATAGTCGACGTTAATTATACCTCGAGCATAAAAAACGGACGCCATACTTGTTGCAGCTACCTGTTACGTTTTCCCCGTCTAAATGTTGAAACAACTCCGAAGAAAAAAGATAGATCCATGTTTCGTCCACTGTTTCATACCAACGCAAGAAATCCTTTTTATTGCGACTAAACAGTGCCGACCAGCTCTCTGGATTGTTAATGCGTTGTTGCTTTTGATAGATTGTGAGCGAACGAGGCACCTATTTGGAAAAAAATTCCGAGACTTCTAACCGAAAACTTCTTGAAACTGTTTTTGATATAACACCATATCTTCGAATTACAAGATCATGAATACCTTCATAGGTTGGCATGAAAATTTCATGACTATACACATCATTTTTACATATGAAAACCTTCAATGAAATAATATTTTATTTTCTTTACATCCATTCGTGTTGAACCGAACAGCCACAAAAAGCTCAAATTACAAGTAAATAATCACCAATTCAATGGTTACATTTTCTAAGGTTTCATCGCTCACGTGGTACATCCGTCTGGTGAAACGATAAACTAAAGTAAATCTGAACGCGACAGCTAGTGCTCTGTTGACCATTTATATTTATATTTATTTATATATTTCGAATTTTGTTCATTTTATACGCATATCAACTAGAACCACAGCTCGATTGTGTTGTCTCGGACGTAATCAGTGAATATTAATATTATCATTGTTGGTGGTATTCGATGGATTCGGCAAGAGACCACCAAATCGAGATCTGGAACAAACAATATTCGCCTAGTGAATGGAACAAGCGATTCGCAACGGCTAGCGAAGTTATTGAATATCATATGAACTATGTTCGTCAAGGTAAGAATCTACATTTTGGAACATTTTCAAAAATAAATTAATGATTTTCAGTTAGTGACAAAAATCGAAAGCAGTTGCGATGCAATCTAAACATTAGCTACGGTACTAATGAACGAGAAAAGTTCGATGTTTACGGTGATGATTTGCCGGTAAATGCACCGCTGTTTGTTTACATTCATGGAGGCTATTGGCAAATTTTGAACAAAGATGAATCCGCATATTGTGTGAAGCCATTAGTTGAAAAGGGCATTCGAGTTTTCGTCCTAGACTACGATCTCTGTCCCAATATTACCTTAACACAAACGGTCGAACAGATCAAGCGAGCCGGCGAATATATTCTTAAATATGCAACCGATAATCGAATCAAGTAAGGTAACATTATTTTCCTTTAAGAACAACAGCTTCTTTTGATGTTATTTAGGTACGTTTGCTTTGCTGGTCATTCAGCTGGTGCCCATCTACTGTTAACCATGTTGGATCGTGATTTTGTTGCGACAGTCGGAACAAGGATTCAATTGATTAAACACCTGTATTTGATAAGTGGTGTCTACAGTTTGGAGCAATTACGTTACACAAGTGCCGTAAATGCGGACAATGTGCTTGGTCTGAATGATTCGAATGTCAAAAAGTTATCACCTCTGCTGATGTCATATCAGCATCTCACACAGATCGGCATAAAATTCCACATCTTTGTAGCTGAACATGACAGCAGCGTTTTCAAACAGATGTCGATTGACATGAACGAATATCTAGGGAAATATAGTCTAGTAAGTGATTTGCATATGCTCCCAAGTTTGAACCATTTCGATATCGTGGAAAAGCTTTCGGAAAACGATTACTTCATAACTCAGAAAATACTGGAGCACGCAGAAAACAATTGAAACTGCACTGCATTGAATCTGATCTAAAACTAGCTAGGAAAATCTTTGTTTGCATTTCTAACTTCAATACCACATTCTATCATTAATTCGACAGTATTTCAAGAAAGTGGCTTTTAGTATATCTTTCATTCGCTTTCACTGATGGTATGAAGATGTTATACAAAATTATTTTTTAGACGTTGCCGAATATCAATAAATATTAGCGAGTGTTCCAAATAAAAATTGCTTATCTTCTTCTTGTTCCATGCGTTTGGTTTCACTGTGCATTTATGGTTAAAACCGGGTTTATCCAATATAATAATAACCTGTACACCCCTCATTTGAAAGTTGTGTATGCAGTGCATCAAGTCTATTGTTTGATTTTGACATTTTATAAATGCCATCATAGAAGCCGGAGCAAGCAGCTAGAGGACTTAAAATTTTGCTCGGGCATCGTGAAAATTCGAACTAATCCCAACGTGAATTTGACGAAACTGTTGAATGTTCAACTGGCACCAACATTATAAAAGTGTTCGAAGAACAGCCCGAAAAACTGGATCGGCGAGCAATCTAAGATCAGAGGCAGCAATCCAAACCTCCCCATCCAAAACGACGTCCCACGCAAGCTACGTCTACAATCGTGTCGTGATTGTTGTTGAAAGCTATATATGAAGGTACTGACGAAGTTTGATAACCTGGTATAGAATGACGAATCATATTTTGAGATAGACTTTAAACAGTTTCCCGAAGCGCTATATTGAACTGTAACTGGCAGAGGAAAGGTGGCAAAGATTTTTAAACAAACTAAGCTCTAGTTTTCAAGCCTAACGGAACAAAACTGTGGAAGTTATGGGTCGAATAGGCAAGAGCTAGGCGCACAGGCCCAAAAGTGCTTCGATTGACTTGAAAATTTGACAAAACATTTTTTTAATGTTTTATTAAAACAAAATAATAAGAAAAATACCATTTTTCGAAGGTGTTGGACCCTACGCGCCCACTAGAAAAATAAATTATTTCCTTCGATTTTATAGACAACTAGCGGACCCCTGCACACTTCGTAGCGCAATAATATTAGATTAGATGTAGAAAATCAAAACTACTTATCAATTTTAATGATTATCGAAGAAAAATTGCATTATAATGCTCTATGATAGTGGCCCCAACCTTTTTATATCGCGGACAACAGGACAAAATATATAAAACCGATGGTTTACCGAAACGCAAACAGGCAGCGTACAATTTACCATCCGAAAAAAAACTAAATTCACGCTACAGACTCATAACGATTATTGACGGTAATAGAAAAGTTAAACGGATGAGAAAATGACGTTCTAATTGAAATGGCATAGTAGTTGGCATCGTTGGAATGCGTGAAATGAAAACTTTTTTTTCTTCTAATTTGCCATTCAAAATTGTTGTCTAGACAACATTTGCGATTAACTTTTGAACTTTTAATGTTTTTCTGTACTTGTTCCTCTATTGTCTGCACTTTATTTTGTACTTTGCGTGCTTGTTTCTGTAATTTGTGTGTTTTTTCCTGTACTTTTTGTGCTTGTTTCAGAATTCTTTCCACGATTCAGGTAGCCCGCATAGCGTTTTGGCTACCTGGGCAGCCATGGCCAAGACGGCTACCAAAATTGATTCAGTGACGGTTGTCAAATAAAATTTGACAAAACAAAGTCGCCTGTATCTAAGTTAGCCGAGCGTTTTCATCTTCTCACCTTCGCTGAAAATGTCAAAGATTTCAATGTGGAAAAATCCTGGTGGATACGGTTGTATCGTTTGAATTGTATATCTGGCAGCGGCGAGGCAAGCCATCTGGCAGCCATGCGTATGCGGGAGCGGGCAGCAGCATTGCATAACTCGATACGCGCCAAACAATCATTGGAGATCTAGCATGCATATTGAATGGAAAATTTCCAATAAACATGATAAACATGAAACGCGTTTTTCTCGAAAGCTCGTTACAAAAGTCCGTGTCTATCGTCATTTTAAGACTACTTCACCAATTATTTTCAAATTTTGCACACACTTTCTACATATAAAATACCCAAGATTTCACAGTAAAAAAATGTTGTACAGTTTCAACTTTAAGGGGCCACACCTCTGTAGAATTTTCAAAAAATCGGAATTTTTTTTCATTGCAAAAGGTTGTGTATGATCTTAAAAATAATATTCCAAAAGATGAAAAGCGGGAAAATTTCTAGACGTCTTAATTTCAAGTTCTACCGCGAGACTCCGACTATTAAACGATTTTAAACGCGTTTATCTCAGAACCACGTTTTTTGAGCTGGCCGGAATCATAAGTCAAATAAATCTTGACCAATCGATTCAAAAATGTTACAGAATATTCTCGATAGTTATCTCCACAGAGGTACGTAAAGGTTTTTGAAAATGCGTTTATGATGAAAAAATGCGGTTTTATTTTCTAAGGGCTGCCATTTTACAGAAAATAAATTAAATTAAATATCCCTACGTACCTCTATGCACACTGTAATATGAAATTAGAACATGTTTTGTTTTTTGTTCTAGATCGAAAATTTCGAAAGCTGAATTTCCGGCCGTCAAAAAGCAATACTTTCGCGGAAATGCCGCCGAACCGCCATTTTGTTTTTCAATTCACTGATCATTTTTTTGTACTTAAATATACATATTAAAAAGTTCTTTATACAAAATTCGGATTACTCCCTTTTTTTCGATCCCAAAACAATTCCCCAAAAAAGTCCTTCTCTTTTTGTCTACAGTGGTGTAACCCCTTAAATAACCACAAAAAAATTTAAAAAACCAAACAAAATCGTTGGGGTCTAGAAAATTTACTTAAACCTAATTGCGTTGATTTTTTGACTTCTGATAATTTTGCACTGAGATACAGTGGACACCGCAAATCATGACTTCTAAAACGCACCTTCGAAAATACTTCTTTACCGATTCATTTCTCAATATTTTTCCCAGACAAATTACAAAATATTCGAAAGATGCTTTGTACTGTAGAAAACATTTGAATTACTTTTTTTGAACACTAACTAAAAAAAACGTTTTAGTTTTCGTCTGAAAAATTGTACCCCAAACACGATGTATTTTGCTTTTATTTATTTATTGATTTGGTCCTCGAAAATTTACATCGCACAGACACATTAAAATCAAATCTGTCATAATCTTCATTAAACAATGGGCTACATACATTAAGAGGGTTGTTTTTTCCATATTGTGTGCGATGAATAGGCAGCTGAAACAGTTTCGTACACCGGGTCCGTCTCAACGTGGCACGTAGTTTTTCTAGTAATTCAGCACAGTCGTTATTATTACCATCAATATCGAAGATTAGAAGACGTTGCAAGATTTTTCTTCTGCTCTCTAATGTTGGCTGATGAATAAGTCGACAGCGATCCTCATAGGAGGGAAGATGAACGGGAACGGACCAAGTCAGCAGACATAGAGCGTAACGTATGAAACTTGTTTGGACGCTTTCGATTCTTCTAATATGTACGCTGAGTAGCCAGACTAGAGCAGCATATTCTTAAATGCTGGGAATGATTGAACAGTACAATGTTCTTAGACAGAATACATTTTCGAAAGCCTGAGTATTTGAACGAATGAAACCAAGCATTGAACCAGTCGGTGTTGAACAGTCGTTCGCACCGCACGCGTATAGCTCTTGGCTCCTGGAATTTTTTTTCTGGCTACCTAGAGTTTCATTGATTCAAGGCTTCAGTCTTTTTCAAGGCTACCTGAATCACTAACTAAGTGACTAAGTGATACAAAGAGTGATATTAGAGTGACTAAGTGATACAAAGAGTGATATTAGAGTGACTAAGAAATTAATCAGCCTTTTCTAAGGCTAGCTAGGAGTCTAATCGAAGACTAATTTAGCCTAGTTAATTTAATTTAAAATTTCAAAAATGCCTGCGTCCAACCGGAAAGGCAACAAGCCTAAGGCTAAAAATAATTCAATACGGAATAAATCACAATCCGTTATTCAACATTTTTCTAATAACATTCACGATCTTATAGAATCTGAATGTAAAAATAAAAGACAACGGACGGATTTCCCTTCCGTTGATCCTATGCCGTCTAACAATATTTACGAGATTCTTCCTGAATCCGATTGTAGCGACATAGAAGAAAATTCTTCAAAAATTCCCAAAATGGACGCTTGTCGTTCTGGGAAGAAACATCAATCTATGCCACCAGTGACGGTGATGATTTCCGACTTCAAAGCATTCCGTACTGAGCTTTCTACTTTTCTCCCGGAAGTAAAAGTCTCATTTCAAATCGGACGAAGAGGAGAATGTCGAGTCTTGGTGGATGGATTGGAAGATTACGAAAGTCTTATTCGATATTTGTCCGAAAAACTTCATAAATTTTATTCATATGATATAAAATCAGACAGACCCTTCAAGGCTGTCTTGAAAGGATTATCAAATGATCAAAGTATTGATGAAATTAAAAATGAACTAAAAGAATTGCTTGGTTTTGCCCCTTCCCAAGTAATACTTATGAAAAAAAGAGCGAATGGTACTTCTAAACCACGCTCTGGAATTTCCCATGAACTTTACCTAATACACTTCAATCGAAGTGATGTAAACAATTTGAAAACTTTAGAAAAAGTACGTTTCATTTCCCACATTAAAATTCATTGGGAACATTATAAACGGCATAATCGTATTGCAAACTTAACGCAATGTCGTCGTTGCCAAGGCTTCGGTCATGGAACCAAAAATTGTCATATGGATATACGGTGTTTGAATTGTGGTAAATCGCATTCGAAAGACGCTTGTCCAATGAATGAAACCACTGATAAATTTTCATGTTCAAATTGCAATGGAAATCATAAATCCAATTATTTGAAATGTCCTGTCAGGGAAAAAATTTTAAACGCTCGTTCGCTTAGACAACAAGTCAAATCAACGACCTTAAATTTACAGAACATACCTGAAAATTCTTCTAAGGCACCTGCCAATTCGTCTTCTAACGAAAACAATTTATTGACAGGTAGATCGACCTCGTCATCATCTTCTTCTAATGTCAGTTATGCTGGTATATTAGGTAGAAATCTATCTCCTATTTCTTCTAATGTAAATAATCAAAACACAGGACCGCCTTGCAGTTCTTCTTCTAACGAAAACAATTTATTAATAGGTAGACCGGCCAAATCATCTTCTTCTAATGGCAGTCTACCTACAAATATTCCTTCAATGCCATTCGCTTCTTTAAATGAAGTCGATTTAGGCGATATAACTGAAAATAAAATGATCTACCTACAAGATCAACTTTTTCAAATGATCATCCAAATGAATTCGACTTCATCACTTTTTGAAGCATTTCAAATCGGATGGAAATTTGCAAATAATATTATAATGAATTTAAAATTTAACAGTGATGTTAAATAATTATTTGAATATTTTAAATTGGAATGCTCGATCTTTGAAATCGAGTGAAGATGAATTTTATAATTTTCTCAAAGTTCACAAAATTCATATTGCCATTGTGACAGAAACTTTTCTTAAACCAAATGTAAAATTGAAAAGTAATCCACATTATGTGGTTCATCGATTTGACAGGTTTACTGGAATTGGTGGTGGAGTTGCCATTTTTGTCCAACGGCAAATTAAACATCGAATTTTACCTTCTTTCAATACTAAAGTTATTGAAAGCTTGGGAATCGAAGTTGAAACCATTCATGGAATTTATTTCATCGCTGGAGCATATTTGCCATTCCAATGCACCGGCGAACAATTAAATTTCTTTAAAGGCGATTTGCAAAAACTTACAAGATATCGATCGAAATTTTTCGTAATAGGGGACTTAAATGCTAAGCATGTCCAGTGGAATTGTAGGCAAAATAACAGTAATGGTAAAATACTTCATAATCAACTCTCAGCTGGTTACTTTACAGTTCTTCATCCCAGTAATCCTACTTGTTTCTCTTCCATGAAAAACCCGTCTACAATTGATCTGGTTCTAACAGATCAAAGTCACATTTGTAGTGAACCGATTACTCATGCTGATTTTGACTCAGATCATCTTCCTGTAACATTCAGACTTTCCAACGAAGCTATAATTAATCCAATTAGTTCTATTTTCAACTATCATAGAGCAAATTGGTTGGATTACAGATCTCACATTGAAAATCATGTGGATCATGAAACTATTTTAGAAAATTCTGCGGATATCGACACAGCAATTGATAATTTGAATCATTATATTATCGAAGCTAGAAATCTTTCAGTTCCCAAAGCTCAAACTAAATTAAATTCTCCTATCATCGATGACAATCTTCAACTGCTCATTCGGTTGAAGAATGTTCGTCGACGACAATATCAACGTTCTCGTGATCCTGCTATGAAAAACATAGTTAAGGATTTACAAAAAGAAATTAAACATAGATTTACTCTTTTGCGAAATGAAAATTTCGCTAAAGAAGTTGAACAAATTAAACCATATTCTAAACCTTTCTGGAAACTTTCTAAGGTTCTTAAGAAACCTCAGAAACCTATTCCTGCTCTCAAGGAAGGAAATCAAATACTTCTTACAAATGGCGAAAAAGCTCAAAAACTTGCTCAGCAGTTCGAGAGTGTCCACAATTTTAATTTGAACGTTGTGAGTCCTATTGAAAATGAAGTCTCACTGAAATATGATCATATTTCAACCCAAGTGTTATCACACGATGACATTATTGAGACGAATTTTGATGAAATTAAATCAATTATTAGAAAACTTAAAAACATGAAGGCTCCTGGTAATGATGGAATTTTTAATATTCTTATTAAAAATCTTCCCGATGTTGCCTTGAGACTCCTGGTTAAAATTTTCAACAAGTGTTTTTCATTAGCTTACTTCCCAAAAAGATGGAAAAACGCTAAAGTAATTCCTATCCTAAAACCTGATAAAAACCCAGCAGAAACATCAAGTTATCGCCCAATTAGCTTACTTTCTTCTATCAGTAAACTTTTTGAAAAAATTATCTTGTTAAGAATGATGACTCATATAAATGAGAATTCAATTTTTTTACCAGAGCAGTTTGGATTTCGTCATGAACATTCAACTACTCATCAACTTGTCAGAGTAACGAACATGATAAAATCAAATAATTCCTCTGGGTTATCCACTGGAGTTGCTCTTCTAGACATAGAAAAAGCATTCGACAGTGTTTGGCACAAAGGTTTAATAGCAAAAATGTCTGATTTCCAGTTTCCTATTTATTTGATCAAAATGATTCAAAATTATTTAACTGATCGTACTCTTCAGGTTAGCTATCAGAATTGTAAATCTGAATTGCTACCCGTACGAGCCGGTGTTCCGCAGGGTTCGAGTGTAGCTCCAATCTTGTATAATATTTTCACTTCTGATCTTCCAAATCTACCCGTTGGTTGTCAGAAATCGCTATTCTGTGACGACACAAGTCTGTTAGCCACAGGTAGAAATCTAAGAGTGATCTGCAGTCGCCTACAAAGAAGTTTAAATATTTTCAGTGATTATCTGTCAAAATGGAAAATTAAACCAAATGCAGCAAAAACGCAATTAATTATCTTTCCTCACAAGCCAAGAGCTTCTTTTCTTAAACCAAACAATAATCACATTCTCAAATTGAATGGCTTGGAATTGACATGGTCTGATCAAGCTAAATACTTAGGTTTAACGTATGACAAAAAACTCACTTTCAAGGATCACATTGAAGGAATCCAGGCAAAGTGTAATAAATATATTAAATGTTTATATCCTCTTATAAACAGAAATTCTAAGCTCTGTCTAAAAAACAAATTGTTAATTTATAAACAAATTTTCAGACCAGCCATGCTTTATGCGGTACCAATTTGGTCAAGCTGTTGTTCCACCAGGAAGAAAACGCTTCAAAGGATTCAGAATAAAATTCTGAAAATGATTCTGAAGCGTCCTCCCTGGTTTAGTACAAATGAGTTACACAGACTCACAAATATAGAACCATTAGATGTAATGTCACATAATATTATAAGCAAATTCCGACAAAAATCGATGCAATCTTCAATTGAATCGATTCGCTCTCTGTATTAGTTAGTAAGTTAGTATATAAGTTCCTTTTCCCCATTACACAATACAAGTAGGTTTAGAATTTTCCCTACACAAAAATCTCAGAATTGCGGAAGCAAATAATGTCTTCATGGTAATAACCAAATCATATATATATAACAGGGCTGAAAAGTCACCACTTGTGGCTGAACACCCAATTTAAATCTTAATAATTTAATTTTAACTCATATTCCAATAAATAGTTATTTTAAAAAAAAAAAAAAAAAAAAAAAAAAAAAAAACCAAGCATTGAAAAGGCCTTAGCAGTGGTCATTGCTACGTGTTCCGAAAATTTCAGCTTATGGTCTAACAATACACCGAACAATAGCTTGGGAGATTTAATAGCTCTGCAGAGGTCGTTGATCAACAAAACAAAAAGCAGCGGACCCAAATAGCTTCCTTGGGGAACACCTGATAATATTTCAAACGAAGAAGATTGTATGTTTCCAACGCGTACAAAAGCACTGCGTCCAGTCAAGTATATCTTAATCCATCCAATAATAACAATTTTCAATCGTAATACCCTTTAAAAATGTTTGATCGTGTGTCTCAGGTGAGGTGCGAATGTTTAAGTAACGTGTGTTAATATTTAAAGTTTTTGCTTGTAAAGAAATCAATGTCAAGAAATATAATATATTTACTAAGACACACTGCTTAAGCTTAAAGATGCCGGGGACAAGTTTCACAAAATGTATTTGTAGCAGTCTTCTCGTTACATAGAATTTGTAAAGCACTGCACAGATTGTTCGTATACTGTATCTCTATTGTTCGTATACTGTTGGATGATTCGGAATATTGACTACCTCGAATTGAATCTATGCAATGACGATTTGCTCATTTTGCACCCCATCGGTTACCGAGGAATAACTCTCAACAATCGCAAAATTATGTCTATCCGATGCAGGGCCGCTTTCACTGAGGGACACGTGCCCCGGGATCCACGATTTTAGAGGTTTGTTCTCAAGTTCTCTGATAACAACCATATCAGATTGATTCTAGGTCGTCATATCGATAGCCATTCAATTTTCTATGAAAAGGGCCAAACACAATTACATAAATCTAACATTACTTTTAGTTGTTGAGCCAAAGATAAGTACACTAAGGTATCTTTTTACGTTTTTTTTTTTCGCACGGTTTTTTTATACACGGCTTTTTTTGCACGGTTTCCGCAAAATCCGTGTTTTTTTGTCGTGAATACGTCTTACTTTACTATAGGGTGCCTTTTCAAAATTATCCATATGGAAGAATGGGCAGAACTTATTCGTGAATATCTCGACTTGTGTTAACGGCAACAACATAATTCTTTCACCATTTCATCAAAAATATGATCAGGAATTTAGGATAATATTTTGAACAGTGTGAGATAACCACTAACAACTAAAAGCTTAAGTTTTCTCAAACTTTGAAAACAATGTGAAAAACTCTTTACTTTTGCTTGGCTTTTTCGCGCAAGGACGACGATGTTGAGATAGTCAGGATAGATCTTTTCAACTGACTGCGTATAAAAGGGGAACCGTGGTCGAAAATCGATCATTCGTCATCTAACACTCGATGTGGATAGACGAATAACCTACTACGACTAATTTCGATTTTGTTTTATTTTTTATTCGCAGTTGTCTACCTACCCAAGCTATGGGTAAAAACCGCCATAGATCCGAGAAGGATCCAAAGGATGCTAAGCGTCTGAAGCCAAGTGATGTACAGGTAAACGACCGTTTGCTGAGTAAAAACCAATATGCTGATCTGCCAGTAGATGTCGAAGAGCAACTGCAGAAGAAGGAAAAAATGCCGCCTTTCTACCTGAAGGGCTTCCCACCAACTCTACGTTCGGATTTCAACACACTGATCAGCAAAGGACTACAGGCAACAATCCGTTTATGTACTGAAGGCTACAAAATAACTGTTCCGGCTTTGAACCACTACAAAGGAGTGGAATGCTATC
Organism: Malaya genurostris; assembly: GCF_030247185.1. Classification (NCBI taxonomy): domain Eukaryota; kingdom Metazoa; phylum Arthropoda; class Insecta; order Diptera; family Culicidae; genus Malaya; species Malaya genurostris. The sequence goes on along the minus strand of NC_080571.1, from coordinate 335,723,063 downwards.
TGAAGCAGACAAAAGCGGAATACTTCACACACGATATTGCCGCCAACAAACCTATGAAGGTTGTACTTCGAGGACTACCCGACATGATGGAAGCCGAACTAAAGCAGGCACTGTCGGAGGCTGGACTAAAGCCTTTGATGGTATTTAAAATGAAGCGACATAATACGGACAAAAAGTTTAGAGATCAACTGTACCTGATTCATCTGGAGAAGGGCTCCATCACCATGAGTCAACTGAAAATGATTAAATCGTTATTTCACATAATCATCGAATGGCAAAAGTATAAACCGGTACATCGGGATGTCACACAGTGCACGAGCTGTTTGAACTACGGCCATTGAAGCGAGGAATTGCCACATGAAAAGTCGGTGCGGGAAATGTGCCGAACCTCACAATACCAACGATTGCCTACTAGATGATATCGCTGTAAAATGTGTGAACTGTGATGGCGACCATCCATCTACTAGCAAATCGTGTCCCAAACGTGCTGAGTTCACAAAAATTCGACAACAGGCGTCCCGCAAACAATCAACGCGCAAGAATGTTCCACAGAAGGATGAAGTTAATTTCCCACGGCTCCCACTGAAGAGGGATATTCCGAATTTGCCGCCACTTCCTCGCAGCAATCCAAAAGATTCAGCCGCTGGATCACAAAAAGAATCTTCCTCAAAAATCCCTCCTGGATGGGGCAATAATCAACCACAAGCAAAGGATGACTCTGGTGATTTATTTTCTGCTGAACAACTGATCGTCATTTTTGAAACAATGACAACAAAACTACGAAACTGCAGAACGCGGTTAGATCAAATCAACGCCTTAGGCAAATTCATCATCGAATATGCAAAATAATGAGTTGGTTATAGTAAATTGGAATGCTTGCTCACTCAGGAGCAAAACTGCTGAATTGCCCGACTTTCTTCAAGAGAAGAATGCCGATATTGCTATTTTAACTGAAACTCATCTTAAACCTGAAATTTCTATTTTTATTTCCAATTACAGGATTCACAGGCTCGACAGGGCAACTACCAGAGGAGGGGGAGTTGTCATTGCCATTAAACGATCCATTCAGCACAGGCTTCTGTCAGCCTTTAAATTGCAACTCATAGAAGCCATCGGAATTGAGATTACAACGACGATGGGACCCATAATCGTCATTGCAGCGTACTGCCCCAAACAAACCAATCTTCGAGATGGTACGTGTGCATAAATGAAGCGAGATCTGGCTATGCTCACTAGACGACAGAACAAATTCATCATTGCTGGGGACCTGAACGCACGGCATGAGCTGTGGGGAAACAGAAGACAGAATCGAAACGGATTCGTACTTGCCGAAGAATACGAAGCTGGACAATACAACATCTTCGCTCCGGATCGACCAACGCGACTTTCCAGATCGGGAGTTCATTCCATTTTGGATATATTCATCAGCAACATCGCCATAGACAGCTCTCCGGTTGTCTTCTACGAGCTCTCTTCTGACCACTTTCCAGTAATGTTGACGTTGGGATCTTCACCAGAAACAGTGCCTATTCAACCTCGGAGGAACTATTATCGCACCGATTGGGTCCAATTTCAACATATCGTCGACCAACTTATTAATATCGATTTGCCACTTGATTCCCCGATGGAAATCGATGCAGCCCTATCTTCCTTCCAGCATTCAATCACAGTCGCTCGTGATAGGACGGTTCCAGTACAACATATGCCGAGTTCCTCTCTTCAAATCGACAGTGTCACCAAGAAACTCATCCGACTTCGGAATATCTACCGGAGGCAGTATCAACGAACTGGCATCCTAGATAGGAAGACTACTTATAACAACTTAACTAGGATAATCCAGGAAAGGATATCTGAGCTTCGCAACAGGAACTTCCAGCAAAAGCTTCGAGAAATTCTCCCACATTCAAAGCCCTTCTGGTCCTTAACGAAGGTGCTTAAGAAAAAACCGAAGCCTATTCCTCCTCTGATGGCACCCCAGGACGCAGCTGAAGGAATATTTTTAATCACACCAGTAGAGAAGGCAAATGCGCTAGGCCAGCAGTTTGTGTGTTCTCACAATTTAGGACTTAACATTGTTAGTCCATATGAAAGAGCCGTTGCTGATAGCGTAGCTGAGGTTGACCAATCAGACAGCTTGGTTCCTGAGGAAAGTAGAGTCACTGCGAATGAGCTGATGGCTTTCGTGAAAAAATCCAAAAATATGAAGGCCCCCGGTTTCGACAACACATTCAACATTGAGCTGAAACATTTGAGTATTCGCTCACTTGTCTTCTTAGCTAAAATTTTTAACAGGTGCTGGGAGCTTGGTTACTTCCCTTCAATGTGGAAGTTAGCTAAAGTTATCCCAGTTTTGAAACCGGGGAAAGATCCTTCCTTTTCCAAGAGCTATCGGCCCATCAGCTTACTCTCTGCCCTATCCAAGCTGTTTGAAAAGTCAATACAAAGGCGAATTCTTGCTTTCGCAGATGAACAGGACATATTTCTGGAAGAACAGTTTGGGTTCCGGAAAGGAAGATCCACCATCCACCAACTCACAAGGGTTAACAACGTCATCCAGCAAAACAAATCAGTGTCCAAAACGACTGCCATGGCAATATTGGATATTGAAAAGGCATTCGATAATGTGTGGCACGATGGCCTGGTGTTTAAACTGCATCGGTATAATTTTCCCATGTATCTTATTAAAATTATCAAAAATTATCTTGCAGATAGAGCATTCCAGGTTTCTCTGAAAAATGCACTTTCAGAATGATTTACTATTCCTGCTGGTGTACACCAGGGAAGTATCCTAGGTCCCATTCTATACAACATTTTCACATCAGACATCCCACCTCTTCCGGGTGGTGGTGTTCTGTCACAATTTGCTGATGATACTGCCATTCTTTACAAAGGTCGTGTCATTAATGCTCTGAAGAATAAACTACAGACAGGTCTGGACGCTCTAACTGAATATTTTACAAGCTGGGAAATTGTGATCAATGCAGCAAAAACTCAGTTCATCTTGTTTCCACATTCAAGATCTCCAAAACTTGTTCCATCAGACGAATGCCGAATTCGATTCGGTGATTAGGTCATCCAATGGTCCGACGAAGTTATCTATCTAGGACTCACCTTTGACAGACATCTGATATTCAGGTCACATGTTGACAAAATCGTTCAAAAATGCAGCATACTCATTAGGTCTCTGTATCCGCTGATTTGTAGAACATCTAAACTATGCCTGAAGAATCAGATGGCTGTCTATAAACAAATCATCTACCCCGCAATTGAATACGCAGTCCCTGTTTGGCGGGGCTGTGCACGAACACACAAACTTAGGCTTCAGCGCATTCAAAGTAAGATCTTAAAAATGATTCTAAATCTACCCTCTTGGACAAGGACTAGTGAAGTACATGAGATGGCCTCACTGGATATACTAGAACAAAAATTCGAACAATACTGCACGAAATTTGAAGAGAGGTGCTCAATCTCTGAAATACAAATAATTCAAAATTTGTACGTATTAGGTTAGGGATAGTTATAAGTAGGTAGACATTTTATAAATAATAAAAATAAATATTATGATTAAACATTAGTATGTAAAACAAGAGTAACTAACACACCTATTATTAATAACGAATCGTATGAACAACAAAGATGAAAGGCCAAAGGGTCAAAACACTTGTACTGTAAAATGTTGATGTAATACACAAAAATAAGATTAATAAACAGATATTTATGCAAAAAAAAATGCGAAAATCTATCATTTCTTCTTGTGCGTGGAATGGAAGCAGATGTCGTGAGAATGATTTAATCAACCAGCAGCTTCGGAGAGTGCACCTTCTGCGTGGTTAAAAACCTCAAACGCTCAGGTCGCAACTCTCATTTGGATTTCAGTGGTCCCCGGTAGAGCAGTTTTTTTTTTTTTTTTTTTCAAACAAAATTTTTATTAGGCTCATTTGCTTTAGCTTAACGTGGCCGATTGTCTTGTTGTTAGGGGGAGAGAAAGGGATGCCGTATTACGGGGCGGCATACTCCCCAGTTAGTAAGGGGACATAGGGAGGGTGGGACCTACACAGTATTGAATTGAAATTTGAATACATCATTGGTTTGTGGCATACATCTTTTAGACACATTTTGCGTTCGATGAATCTTCATGTTTTTCAGCTTGTAGCAATGAAGAGATTATTCTGGATTGGGATGCTTCGTTGGTGTGTTCTGACGTTGATGTGACGTTTTTGGGTAGCTTCCAGCAACTCAGTCAGTTCAAGGCAGGTGCATGCTCCGAAGCATCGTTTACACAGGCCATACTTCCAGCAACGTAAAGAAGAGTGCGGTAGAGCTGTAGACGAGAAAGAGATAGGGAGAGCACTAAATTTGAGCATTGATAGTTTTCAAGAAGTTATAGATGAGAGTCATATAAGGAAGATTTCGAGTTGCCAAGACGTCGCGGACTGGTACGAAGGGTGGTATACCTCGGGCCCGAAGGGAACCTATGAGTTGGGACCTGGCATCACAATACTCGACACATGTCCAAACAACATGTTCGATGTCATGATAACCCTCACCGCAAACGCAGACACCACTCTCAGCGAGCCCCACACGACGGAGATGCGCGCTGAACATATAATGATTAGACATGAGCCTTGACATTACACGAATAAAGTCTCGGCTCACGTCTAACCCCCGGAACCAAGCTTTCGTCGATACCTGTGGGACTATTGAGTGTAACCATCGTCCCAGAGTTCCACTATTCCATGTATTCTGCCAGCTGGCTAGAGTTTTCTGACGACAGCAACTGAAAAATTCATTGAAGCAGATTGGTCTTTCATAGATATCACCTTCTAGTGCGCCCACCTTGGCTAACGAGTCCGCCCTCTCATTGCCCCGTATGGAACAATGTGAGGGGACCCAAACCAAGGTAATCTGGTATGATTTTGCAGATAAAGCACTCAATTGTTCCCGTATTTTCCCCAGGAAATACGGTGAGTGCTTTCCAGGCTTCACTGAACGGAGAGCCTCAATGGAACTGAGACTGTCCGATACAATGAAGTAGTGATCTGTGGGCAGAGTGTCAATGATCTCAAGGGTATACTGAATTGCAGCTAGTTCTGCGACGTAAACTGAAGCTGGATCACTGAGTTTATAGGAAGCGGTGAAATTTACATTGAATATACCGAAGCCAGTGGACCCGTCTAGATATGATCCGTCAGTGTAAAACATTTTATTACAGTCGACTTCTTTAAATTTATTATTAAAAATTTTTGGGATCTCTTGAGGGCGTACAGGATCCGGGATTCCACGAATTTCCTCTTTCATGGATGTGTCGAAAAACACAGTAGAATTAGAAGTATCCACAAAATGAACACGATTGGGAACAAACGAAGAAGGATTTATATTCTGAGCCATGTAGTCAAAATACAAGGACATAAAACGGGTTTGTGAATTAAGCTCGACGAGCTTTTCAAAGTTTTCTATCACCATCGGATTCAAAATGTCGCATCGGATTAGCAGTCGATATGAGAGATCCCAGAACCTGTTTTTCAACGGTAAGACGCCCGCCAGCACTTCAAGACTCATCGTATGGGTTGATTGCATGCAACCCAAGGCAATACGTAAACAACGATACTGAATTCTTTCCAGTTTAATGAAATGAATATTCGTAGCGGAGCGGAAACAGAAACATCCATATTCCATTACTGACAATATCGTCGTTTTGTACAACCTGATCAGGTCTCCTGGGTGAGAGCCCCACCAAGTTCCGGTTATTGTACGAAGGAAATTGATTCTCTGTAGGCATTTTCGTTTCAAATACCTAATGTGACATCCCCAGGTACCTTTGGAATCGAACCAGACCCCGAGATATTTAAATGTGAAAACCTGAGCTATGGTTTCACCCCCTAGTTGAAGCTGTAATTGCGCAGGTTCTCGCTTCCTTGAAAATACAACCAGCTCAGTTTTCTCCGTAGAGAACTCGATACCCATTTGAAAAGCCCATGTCGACAAGTTGTCGAGGGTATCTTGCAATGGTCCTTGGAGATCGGCAGCTTTGGGTCCTATAATAGACACAACACTGTCGTCGGCAAGTTGTCTTAGCGTGCAAGATGTGTTGATACATTCATCAATGTTATTTACGTAAAAGTTGTATAAAAGGGGGCTTAAGCATGAGCCCTGAGGAAGACCCATGTAACTGAATCGCTTTGTCGTCAAATCACCATGCTCAAAATGCATGTGTTTCTCGGACAATAGATTATATAAAAAGTTGTTCAAAACTGGTGAAAGACCATGCTGATGCAACTTCTCAGATAGAACGTTAATGGAAACTGAATCGAATGCCCCCTTGATGTCGAGGAAAACTGATGCCATTTGTTCTTTACGAGCAAATGCCATTTGAATTTCTGTTGAGAGCAACGCTAGACAATCGTTCGTTCCTTTGCCCCTGCGGAACCCAAATTGTGTACCTGAAAGCAATCCATTTGTTTCGACCCAATTGTCTAGACGGAAGAGAATCATTTTCTCCAACAATTTCCGGATACAGGAAAGCATAGCAATCGGCCGATACGAATTGTGATCGGAGGCTGGTTTTCCAGGTTTTTGAATAGTAATAACTCTCACTTCTCTCCATTCGTGTGGGACAATATTACCCTCGAGGAACTTGTTGAATAAATTCAGCAAGCGCCTTTTGGCAGAGTCGGGCAGATTTTTCAACAAGTTGAATTTAATTCTGTCTAACCCCGGGGCTCTATTGTTACACGACAAGAGCGCAAGTGAGAACTCTACCATCGAAAACGGTGTTTCGTTTGTATTCAATGTCGCGACGCGGGATATCTTCTGTTCCGGAACAGAATCAGGACATACTTTCTTAGCGAAATCAAATATCCAGCGGTTAGAATATTCCTCGCTTTCGTTCGCGTGATTTCGATTGCGCATGCGACGGGCCGTATTCCAAAGAGTGCTCATTGCTGTTTCTCTCGTTAATCCGTCAACAAACCTTCGCCAGTAACCGCGTTTCTTAGCTTTAATAAGACTTTTCATTTGAAATTCTAACGCCGCGTATTTCCGATAATTATCTGGAGTTACGTTCTTTCTAAACGAGATGAAGGCTGAAGCTTTTTTCGTTTTCAGCTCTGAGCACTCTTTGTCCCACCATGGGTTGGGAGAACGCATACTAGTTTGCGCGCTAGGTACTCGTTTCGTCTGAGCTTGAATTGCGGTGTCAAGAATCAAGCCAGCCAAAAATGTATACTCTTCCTCCGGAGGAAGCTCCTGTGATGTTTCTAGTTTCTCAGATATCGAGCTCGCGTAACGTTTCCAATCAATGTTTCGTGTGAAATCGTACGAAACATTGATTGTTTCCGATGGTCTTCCACGGTTGGTGATAGAAACTATGATCGGCAAGTGATCGCTACCGTGAGGATCACAGATTACCTTCCACTTGCAATCTAACTGTAGCGAAGTCGAGCAAAGGGATAAATCCAGCGCACTTGGTTGTGCTGGCGGTCTAGGGTTCCGTGTCATTTCTCCCGTGTTTAGAATTGTCAAATTGAAGTTGTCACACAGATCTTGGATTAACGAAGAACGATTATCATCATATAAGCAGCCCCATCCTGTACCATGCGAGTTAAAGTCCCCTAAAACCAGCCGCGGTGAAGGAAGAAGTTCTATGATGTCTGCAAGCCGACGATGCCCTATCGAGACTCTGGGAGGAATGTAGATAGAAGCTATACATAGATCTTTGCCTTTAATATTAATTTGGCAAGCAACAACTTCAATTCCCGGTGTCGAGGGGAGGTTAATACGATAAAATGAATAGCACTTTTTAATCCCTAAAAGTACCCCTCCATAAGAGTCTTCTCGGTCCAGGCGGATTATGTTAAAATTATGGAAGTCGAGGTTGATGTTAGAAGTAAGCCAAGTTTCACTCAAGGAGAATACATCGCAATTATGAGTATGTATTAAGTGTTTGAAAGAATCAAGTTTTGGGATGATACTTCTGCAATTCCACTGAAGCACAATGATCATATCTTCGATTCTCAGTGGTAAATTATCCATCAAAAGATACGATCGCTGCAAGGAGGGGCCATTGTTCAGTCAACTGTTTTAAAAATGTCCTTACTGTTGGCAGTAGAGCAGTTAGGAAGCTTTTCAGAGGATCAGTAATATTGAAGGCTGTTAATATCCAGTCCACGATATCAGAAAATTTCAATAATCCAGCGTTTGTTGGATTTTCTGGTTGTGCTTTGGGGTCATTCGGGTTTTTTGATGCCCCAGGAAGTGCTGGGTACTCCTTATCATCCCTAAGTTTTTTGAACCCAGGAGGTGTTTGCTTCGGTTTTGAGTCAGCACTTTTTGTTTCCGTTTGGTTCTTTTGTGACGAAGAGGACAGTCTGAGGCCTTTACGAGGAAGCTTGGGAGAAGCCAGATTTTGTCTTTTCCTGCTTCCTTCAACCTGTGTGTAGGAAGGTCCTTCGCCTGGGTCGTCAGAGGTATCCTCTTCAACTGGCAAGATTGCAAACGGGTTCTCAGGGGTCGATGGAGTGGTTCTTTTTAAGATTTCCGCATAAGAACGTTTGGAACGTTCTTTCACGGATCGCTTCAATTTCTCCGCACGCTGTATGTACGTAGGGCACACCGAAAGATCATGAGGATTCTCCCCGCAGTAGCAACACTTTTCCACTGCTCTTCTGCAGAGATCGTCCTCATGGGCCTCTCCGCATTTGCCGCATCGCAGTTTGTTGCAACAATAGGTTGCCGTATGACCTAACTGTTTGCAGCTTGTACAATGCATTACCCGCGGTACATACAGCCGAACAGGTAGACGAACTCCACTCACTACCAAGTAATTTGGAAGTGCAGATCCGGCAAAAGTCACGCGAAATGAGTCCGATTGGTAAAATTTACCATCTATCGATTTGGAGTGCAATTGCTTGCACTCCAAAATTTTCACTGGATGAAGGTCGGGGTTTTTGAAACGGCCTACCCCGTCCTTCATCAGATCTTCGATTGTCAGACTTTCGTCACGGACCACACCGTCGATCTCCACCACATGAGACGGGACGTACACGCGGTACTCCTTCGTGAACAACTCGCTGGTAGCAATCGCGTTTGCTTGCTTCAGGTCGGACACAACAACGCGTAACTTGTTTGGCGAAACCTTATCTATTGTTTTTATTGCCGAGTAATGTTTTTCCAGGTCCCGAGCAATATTTAAAACTCTGAGAGACTTTAATTTGGGCCGGAAGTATACCACCCACGGACCCCCCGAGCCATCGTCTTGGTAAACTTTTTGGCGGGCAGGCAATATCTTAGAGGGAGATGGAGGCATCGGAGAGGGAGATGGCATCGGAGAGGGAGATGGTATCGGAGGGGGAGATGGTATAGGAGGGGTAGATGGCATCTCGGAAGCAAACTCAGCCTCTAAATGTTCTTCGTTCATTCGTTCAGCTTCGCCCTCCTCCGAGACACCCCCACTGTCATCAATATTCATATTTAAAGTGCGGGAGTAAAGAAGTCTCCCGCACTTGAAATGAGAAAGAAAGAAATAAAATGAAAAGAAAATATATGAATAGTAAAAGTTGAAAGAAAAAGTTTGAGAAAATACTTAACAGTATGTCACGGTAAGCTGTTAGGTGAGTTGCTCCTTCACTCCTTCGTTGTGCTTCAGCGTGACCTTGACTCAGGATTTGGCTGCTGCGATGCGGGTAGCAAACAATAGAAATAACTGCTGCCCGAGGATAGCACAATAGCGTCTACTGTTGATACCGATACAAAACCGGTGCACAGACAGAACTCACTTGCGGGGATGCTACTTTTTATCACTTTTATTTAATGCCTATACTACAGCCTCTGCTGTGATAGGCACCTTCGTCTTACCGATGTCGATTGTTAAAAAAACGCGTGTGCTCACTTCGAACATTCGGTTACGAATGGGTGGAGCAGTTGGCAATAAAAGCAGACCTTTTGCGTGGCATAAAGCCTCAAACGCTTAGGTCGTGCTTTCATTTGGACTTCAATCGTTCTATCATTTCTTCTTGTGCGTGGAATGGAAGCAGATGTCGTGAGAATGATTTAATCAACCAGCAGCTTCGGAGAGTGCACCTTCTGCGTGGTTAAAAACCTCAAACGCTCAGGTCGCAACTCTCATTTGGATTTCAGTGGTCCCCGGTGGAGCAGTTGGCAATAAAAGCAGACCTTTTGCGTGGCATAAAGCCTCAAACGCTTAGGTCGTGCTTTCATTTGGACTTCAATCGTTCTATCATTTCTTCTTGTGCGTGGAATGGAAGCAGATGTCGTGAGAATGATTTAATCAACCAGCAGCTTCGGAGAGTGCACCTTCTGCGTGGTTAAAAACCTCAAACGCTCAGGTCGCAACTCTCATTTGGATTTCAGTGGTCCCCGGTGGAGCAGTTGGCAATAAAAGCAGACCTTTTGCGTGGCATAAAGCCTCAAACGCTTAGGTCGTGCTTTCATTTGGACTTCAATCGTTGGGAGCAACAGTCGGCAATGCTTTCATTTAAACTTCGGTCGTCATGTGGAGCAGTCGTCAATAATGAGAGCAGACCTTTAGCGTTGTACAAAACCTCAAACACTCAGGTCGCAGAGCCAGTTTCCCTTCGAAGAAGATCGATTACATCATCCTGTTGGTGGTCGTTTGCATTGGAGCAAAATAGAATGGAAAATGGACAACAATGTGAAACATCATGCAAAATCAGCCCTTCTAATGGCTCTAAATGTTACCTAAAGAACTATAAAGATTGCTTATTTGTAAATCGAAAATTAAAATTAGCAGTGCAGTTCAAATCTAAGATAATTTGATCAGTTTTTTTTTTGAAATTTTCACAGTTCTAAATTCGCAACAGTGTTTAAAATCGTTTATATCGTTCTGGCCGTTCTAGGATGCCAGAAATTAATCCCATACAACATTTTAATAGTTTGTTTTACTGAAATATTGAAATCCGAAATGAAATAATCGACATCAAAATTATCTTCGGTGCCATTTAGAACCATAATTTTATACCCAAAGAATTATGCGAAATTTTCCAACCAGTTGTAGTTTGTAGTAAACTTTCTGCTGATTTGCTATATAAAATGCATAGCACCGACTCAGAAGCCATTCATTTCGAATTTGGCTGTTGTTGTCATCGTGTTGATTATGGTGTGATCGAGGAATCTCCAAGCGAAATACAAAGCTTGTTACCGCAAGCGGAAGAAGAAGGTGACTCCAACAGAACACATATCAGCGGAAGTCAGCGATATCCATCGGAAGTCAATGATATCCATCGGAATTTGAACTCACACTATAAAGAAAGATTGTCAGTTTTATTCGTATTCACGACATCCAGTTATGTCTCTGACATTACACACCTGTACTTTTTTTAACACGGTAAGTAACCCCCGTGTAAAAAGAGACCTTAGTGTACATCACCCCTATTCTGCATTTCGACCGAATCGGATTTTTTCGAACGAATGTAAAAATTTGCATTCTGTAATTCGATCGAGTGGTGTATGGAAAACTCGAACTCGATCGAGCTACAGAATGCAAAATTTCGTATCCGATCGAAACAATCCGATTCGAACGAAATACAGAACCGGGGTGTATGTCTTGTTTCTATATTCACTTATTTTTTATGCGATGATTTACATGTCCAAACGAAATTTCCTCACATTCTTATTGTACTTAATAGCACTAAGCTCAAGGGTTAAGCTGCTTACGTTACAGTAATTGCTCCTGATATACCATTAGGTATTAGGTATGCATTGTCTCGATTACCTTTGATCACTCTCATCGTTAAGGGGAGCTTGCCGTTAAGATGCTTCAAGTTCATAAGAAGGTATTTGAAACAAAGAATCTATGTTCCAATTGCATAATAGAAAATGTATTATTGTGAGTGTTGTGATTGTAGTGGAGCGATTTTATATTTAGACATTAAAATACTATTTTGCTAGTTTCCTTTTTATGATGTCTAAAACTCCAATGATTGTACGTATCTTTGAACTGTAGCCTCTCCTGAAATCATCGTACCCTATTAAGTTACATGTTCAGTAGAAAAACAGCTCAACAGTTCGATAGTTAAACTGCTGCGATAACTACGGCTTTTGGTGAAGCTTTACATTTGAAAATGACGAACCCGAATAGTGTAAGACAAAACATTTCTTCAATATATCGTACACTTCTACTAAAAATCATCCTTTCCAGAAAATCCATGCCGTATCAATCCCAGTTCCGTTTGGAACTATCAGCGGTGTGTGGTACGGCCCCAGCAACATACGACCAATTCTTTTCATTCATGGATTCTGTGATAACAGCGGCACATTTGAGCGGTTGATACCCTTGCTTCCGGCTCAATACAGCTACCTGGCGGTGGACCTACCGGGACACGGAATGTCCTCTCCAATACCACAGGGAATGATGTACCACTGGACCGATACAGCGCTGGTAATTTTGTGGATAATGAGGGTGTACAAATGGCCCAAGGTATCCCTGGTGGGACATTCTTTGGGTGCTATCATGTGCTACATATTCATTGGTCTGCATCCTGAGAAGGTGGATCTATTTGTCGCCCTCGATGCTCTGCAACTGTCATATCCCAGTAATGTACTTGAACACCAAACTTACCTAATAGAGCGATTCGTGGAAGCGGATTCATGGAATGAACCTCGGGAGCTACATTCTTATGAAAATCTAGTGGACAAAATTCACAATGGGGCCAATGAAATCCCCCGAGAATTTTGTCATCACCTTCTATCGAGAAATATTGTTGAGTCCAAAGTTTATCCAAACAAATTTCATTTTCGGCACGACAGAAGAATAAGCTATCCTTTTCATTTGGGCTGGTCGGAGAGAAATAATGTTCAAACAGCCAATTTGATTAAATTTCCAATATTGATTATTAAAGCAAGTGACTCAATTCATTACGGAGATGAGGAAGAATTTTCGCGAATAATAGAAATCATAAGAAGCCAGAACGCAAACTTAACACTAATACACGTGAAAGGTTGCCATTACGTGCATTTAATTAATCCTGAAAAAGTAGCTCATGCTATTGTAGATTTTTTAGGTACAACTGAATACATAAAAAGTGCTCTCCAGAGTAAATTGTGACATATCTTTACAAACACTATTGTTTTTAGAAATTTAATGACATTTTTAAATATAGAAATTTAGTTTGGTACACCACACCTACATATACAATTCGTTCGAATTTAAGTGAGATAAAGGTTCAATTAACATTTTTTGTATAATACTAATGCTACAATAAAAGTGCAATCAAATTCCTAGTTGTTAAATTCATCTATGTTGTATGTGCTGATCATAGAAGCAAAATGATGAGCTGATATTTAACAAAGCTTCACCACAGAGAACAGACATCCCAGAAGTCATTTTAATGTGTGTAAGAAATTTATCGGTTATTTGGCAAAGTGATCACCAAGTAACTATTCGCCTATAGAGGAGCTTCGAGCAGCCCAGCAATCGCATGTGGGATTTTGTGTTAGAGCTTGCATGCAACGATAATTCATGCATGCAAAATTATGCACATGTCGTTTTCGCTTGAGAAAACTGAAACTTGGCTTCAAGCGAAAACGACAACAATGATTTATAGACAATTGTCACTCACGGATACAAATCCATTGTCGGTACCACGATTAAAAAAACATGAAAATCATGAAACATTACTTCTCATGAGACCATGCCATTATGATTTTGTGGGAAAATTCCATAAAAAAATTTATGATTCAAATCATTTTGCTCATAATATCATTAATAAGAGGTATGAAAACACGTTTCATGATTTTCATAATTACTTAATTGTGGAATTGGAAATGGATTTTTATCCGTGCTTGTATTCTGTGCACAGCTTTTTTTTAACTTGTACTAGTTTGGATGTCTGTTCTCTGTGGCGTTCACGGGACATATTCGCATACCAGTCCCATATGGATATTCGCCATTTCAAGTTAGTTTTGTTAAAAAAAAAAGAAAAAAGTCTACTCTGATCTATCCCATAGAAAAAGTGCCCTTACAGTATAAATTACATTGTATTACAACTATTTCGTACAAGTTTGATCGTTTTGTAGCACAGAAAATCAATTTTTTTGTAAATAACATTTTTTTATATGTGACTGATATGCGTTCAACTAATAGGGAGTAATTCTGTTAGCATTACAAATAATGTAGTAGCCTTAAAATAGCACATACCAAATGAGCTTTCAATTGATTGTTAATTTTTCAATTTTCTCTTCTAATATAAAACACTTTCAACATAACTTTATTATGCTACTTGCTAATTATTAGTAATACGAATTGGTTAGGAAATGGTATTTAGAATATATGCGACTCATCAATATATTAGGCATTTCAACAATATACATATATATATATATATATATATATATATATATATATATATATATATATATATATATATATATATATATATATATATATATATATATATATATATATATATATATATATATATATATATATATATATATATATATATATATATATATATATAAATGTTTGTGTGTGTGTGTATGTGTATGTATGTAACATTTTTTTGCACTCTCGGAGATAGCGGAACCGATTTTCATGAACTTAGATTAAAATGAAAGGCACAATTGTCCCATACAAAGTTCCTGAATTTTATATTGATCCGACTTCCGGTTCCGGAATTACAGAATGATTAAAGAAAAAAAACCTATTTCAAACTACTTCCTCACTTTTCTCTGAGATGGCGTGATCGATTTTCAAAATCTTGACTTCAAATTAAAGGTCGCATAGTCCCAAATAAAACACCCAAATTTCATCCGGATCCGATTTCCGGTTCCGGAATTATAGGGTAAAATGAGTTCAAAATTTGATACCGTCACTTAAATAGGCGAAACAAAAAGGGCAAAAAAAATCCAAACCGGTCTCAAAACTACACAAAAAAAAAAATTGATAGTCATTATCAGTAGACAACTAAACGAACCGATTTCGGCTATCCTGGTTCCCGGTCTCCAGTTCCGGAAGTACCGGAAATAGTGGTCATATAATCCAAAACGGATCTCACTCACTTTTCGCAGCGATGGTTTGACCATTTTCAACAAACCTAAATTCAAATGAAAGGTTCCACGGTCCCATACGGAATTTCTGAATTTCATTTGGATCCGACTTCTGGCTTCGGAGTTATAGGATAAAGTGTGTTCAATATTGTACACCGTCACTTAAACTAGCGAAACAAAAACTGTAAAAAAATTCTAAACTGGACTCAAAACCGTTGTTCTCAATCTTAGGGTCGCATGAAAGGTCTTATGGTCCTAGCAAAAATTACTGCATATTTTCGGATACAACAAACATTTAAATTGTCGTTCAGAGTACGATGGCAAGATCGTATAAAATCTTTAAAATTTGAATAAAAACTAGTAGAGTTTGTACGTCATGTTAGTTGGTGGCCGTACGAACCGACTTCGATTATACCGGCTCTCGGGTTCCGGTGCCGGAAGTACATATAATAGTGACCCATTTCGTTTTCTAATGGATAGTCTAACCTATCAGAGAACTGGTTCATTCTAGTTATACTAGTTAATGCACAAACAATCCCTTGGTTTGTTTCAAAAATCGAAGAGAAACATTTTGAATAGAATACCACAGTATTAAATATGAGAAAGGCATCATTACACCACTAAATGGATTAAAACAGTTTTTTTTTTATAAATATAAAGGGGTCATATACCAATTGATTCAACTTGACGAACTAAGCAAATGTTTATGTGTGTGAGTGTGTATGTATGTATAAGTCTGTATGTGTGTGCAAAAGTAGGAGGCGTGAATCTCAGAGAAGGCTGGACCGAGTTTGACCAAACTAGTTGCAAACGAAAGGTCTTCCAGGAAGTATATATGATATTGTTTTTGTTACTGGATCTGCTGATTATTTCTGTGTTATACAAAACTTTTATGTCAAAATTTACAGTTTTTTGGCAATGTCACAATTGACCTTGAAATAGGGGCTGGGATCCACTACGAGATTGATAGTACCTATTAGCTCCCTCCAGACAGCACCAGACTAGATGCCGTGTGGAATCCGGCGGAAAAAAATGAACCAAGAATAGATCCACTGGGTTCCTGCTTCCATGTCGTAAAAGGCGACAATTGCAGGACTTTCTTTTTCCTTTCAGATATCAGATATTTTCAATATTTCACTTCTGATTATTCTATTTTACTAAATTATCTCTTCATTCAACCTATCAGTTTTCGTCTAGCTTCGAAAAAAAGTTTTATTTGAAATGTTTTCTTCTTCCATGTTATTGATTGTCTTTCAGGATTATAAATTGAATGATAAAAATCAACTATTGCGCAAATCCGTTGATATTACAAAGTTAATAACAGAGATAACATATATCGGTATATTGAATACATAGTAAAAAATACTTGATATTAATATTTTTCTCGATAGCCGGCTGCCCAGATCAACCAATACAACCAATTAATAATTTGATTAAATAATCAAAATAATAAATTTAATGAAATTGGTGATCCCTTCCCATTCCTACGTTCGGGCCTGGCCGGCGCCGGTACTGTTCAATGAATTCTGGGATTACCAGAAGATGTACATTGAAGGATGATTTACCAGTCCAGGTCGGATCATCTAGAAACGCCCTGTAAAATTTCAGCTAATCAGTAACAGAGTAGCAACCAGGGGTGGTCACTCAAGCTCAATGTCACAATTGACCTTGAAAACTGAAATATTAATATTTCTTGTTTAATTTTTCCATGTGCTATTTTCTTATTTCGATGGAACAAAATTTCATGATCAAGTCTTTAGAACTGATTGTTTTGGTCCTAAAGAGAACCGAATAATTCAACTTTCTCGATGCTTAACAACAACAGCCCAAATCTAATCAATAAAATAATATCTTCGTTGACTTGATTCATTATTTTAGTGTCGATTTGCCTATTTCAATGGAAGAAAATATCAGTTCTTTGGAATTGATCCTTGCAATTCATTAAATCTCTTCGATTTGTAACAATGTTGATGACATTTTCCTCAAATGCGAAGGACCAGGATATAGTTTCCACTCTTAGGGCGTTGACGACGGTTCCTTGTAGTGTAATGATCACAGGATATTATTGGCAACTAATTGTGTAAAGCCACTATCGTAACGTCCTGTTCCGTCTAATGGGCAAGAAGAACTCGTCCAGTCGAAACGCAAATTTAGCATATCCCGTACTACATCAAAACCATCGTCCGAACACGAGAAAGAAAATCGCGCGTCACAGATTTTTCTTTTTAGTGTTCATTTATTTACAAAAGGGTTGACATTGTGAGGTATTTCCATATTATTTCATCCAACATAAATTAGCGAACATGTTTCTGAAAACAACGAGCAATATTAGGAATACGTTTTATACATCAGGACTCACGAGATATTCACGATCAACCCACCCCATACCATTTTCCATAGAACGTTTCCATGGGTTCCGCGAAGCTCTGGTATGAGCTGTTGAATTCGTAAGCGATACAACCATATAATACGAGTTACTATCCACAGACGAGCCACTTACCTAACAAAAGTCTCTTGAATAAAGAAAACTAACTATTGTTTATTTAAATTTCGAGAACACGGCTCCTCTGAGTAGAATAAAAAAAATTTATAAATTATAAATTTTTATACCGTAGTTCGATGCAACCGGTCACGAAAAACATATAAAAGCCTCTGAAATTCGTTTAATTCAACAATCAATAACTTATCGATTCAAGTCAAAGATCAAGGAAGACGTTTACCTCTCCGAACAGTCGAAGTATTAATAGAATTACAGGTTTGATGCTCGATTTGTGTTTGCAAAAATATTCCCGCTAGTATCAATTCAACGGAACGTAGGCCTGCAGCAATACCTAACAAAAATTCTAACTATTCTGATTCTGATAATTACTTATAATTAGATAGCTAATTTTATTTCTCGCAATCATTCAATATTTTGCAAAAATTTTCTTTGCACAAAAATCTCAAAGCCATGTTTTTTTAGAAGTATACATTACTTAAGTCTCAATATCACACATTATCCTTATAGTTTCCTTATATAACATTTTGGTGGGGAAAGGGTTCCAATCAGCTTTTTACAGCCCTGTCCAAAATGTATTGCCCTCCCCGTTAATTTGTATCAGGCCGAATTAGCGCATGCGCGCCATATAAACGCCTCTTTCAATATGAGGAAATTACATTGTTACCCAGCAGTTTCTATTATTTCTTCATGTTGGTTTTCTTACCTTTGTTCATAGTTTGTATTCTGTTTTACCTTAATTCCAGTGTTCTATTCAGCTGTGATTCGTGTCTTTTGTTGTCATTTTTCACTCCGTACTTTTGCTGGCATGTTATGTTGCTTCCAATATTCCTTTCTAATTCTTTCAGCATTTTCGCATTTCTTGTTCCTCATCCAGTCATTCGTTTCCAAAAAAAAAAAAAAAAAAAAAAAAATTAGTGTTTCATTGATCTTTGTAGGGCAGCTCATCATGGTTTGACGGATAAGAACTGAGGACATGCGTTTTTATTTAAATGATAATAACACTTGGGTTTAATAGTATTGCTACAGCATGTTCACATTTCGTTATCTTCGGTTGATTCTTGACAGTATATTACCATCCGCTCAGGCACTTTTGAACATCTGGTACACTGACTCGCAATCGAAATGTGTCACAACCAATTTGATACAACACACCCGAGGGAACGGTATAATGTATGTTGTACACACAAAAACACGTACATACACACAGGCACATACGCATACACACATGTATACATACCTACATGTATTCCACAAGCAAGCATCACAACATTGAGTTACTATTTCTATTCTAATAGATTCTAACTAAAATTGTGTGCCAATAGTCATCTCATTAGTAGAGTCACCATGTTATTTTACCGATTACTCGACTTTCAATAAATTTATTGAGATAAAATCGAATGCAAAATCTTTGCCTCGTCTGTAAGAAGCAATGGAACATAAAAGTAGTTCAGAAATGATTCAATACTGCTGTTTTAACGAACAAAAAAAAAAGCTCCAGATTTCATGTTATTCTTGAAATTAATCTATCAAACAGAGATAACAGATCTCACTCTAACTAATGGTTTTCGTACATGAAATGACTAATGGATTTGAGATGAATGGGGGTACCGTTACCCAATTTCTATCTCTTCTATTGGTCGATCGTTAGTCCTGAGCTGAAACGGTGGCCTTTATTACCGTTCTTGCATGCACTCACTCTTACATTTCATTCACACATCATCTCACCCATCAGGTCCCAAACGATACATCCTCACAATATAAACTGGATGAACATCGTTTGACAGCTATCAGTGGTTTGCTCATTGGTTCGGTCATTATTATTTTATTATATTCTACAATATTCTATTTCATTCCACAGTATTCCATGGTACACAAACCACCAATAAACGTCAAAGATGGATTCGATTTACCGTTCATTTATTGTCATCGTGTGAAACCCAATTGGGATACGTTTACTCTACTTAATTTTCACTTCACACTGGTAATAAGGGCCGGTAGTATGAAAATAAAACATAAAAAAGAGCTCAGTTAAGCCCTACCGGCCTCTCCAACCCCGGATGTTGGAGCGTAATGCAATCAACATCTTATTCAAGTCGTTCCATATATTATTCATTTAATTCAATTATGAAACTAAAAACTGTAACGCATATCTTTATCAAATTGTAACGCTAATTGATTGTATGTGATGATGTTTGCAATACCGTCAAGCCCACCAACCAAAGGGAGGGTATTACTTAAGTCTCAATATCACACATTATCCTAACATTAAAATTCCCGGTAGAAAACTTGTTATAACGAGAACGAATTTTATTTTACATCTCATATCTACTGGCGCCCACTATCGGACTGTTTCTGCCAGTGCTTACACAAAAATTTCGTTATCATCGGAGCAATCTTCTGTGGCTCGGTCAGATGTAGATGGTGTGTGCTGTCCACAAATTCTAGCTCAAACGTTGGGTTAATCTGCTGCACAAGCGTAACGTATTCGTCGAAATATTTCTTATCCTCGTAGTACGGTGAACGTAGCGCTTTAATGAACATGTAAGGCATGGTCATCCTTTTGGCGAGTTCTAAATTAATATCCTGGCCCCATCCGATGCCGCCACTGTACTTGAGCCGACTGTCGCGGGTGAAGTAGTATTTCTCAGGGTTCGTAGATGATTTTTCAATGTTTCGTTCTAGAAGATAAGGAGCCGCTTCTTTTGTTACTGATTTTTCCGTACCTAGATGAAGACGGTCTATCAGTTCCTCATAGCTGTACGCTGGAGGTTCTTGTTTGCTCTGATTTCTGATGTCTGCTTCCAATATCTTAGGTATTCTTTTACTCAACCGTTTTGCTAATTTTGTTGGATCATTTATATGTGGTTTGAGTGCGTCAATACCGACATACAAATCAACCTTTTCTGGAAATATCGATGAGAAAATCATGCTGATAATTGACCCCATTGAGTGGCCCAATAATGAGATTTTCTTCCAGTTGTAGTGATTCATAATATTTTTCACCAGATAGACACTATCGAATGTGTGATAAGTCATTCCATTGGGGATTCGAGATGACAAACCATGGCCAGGGAAATCGATAGCTAGGAAGCTTATGTGATGTGGCAATAACGGTATCAGTGTATCAAATGTCCCTGCATTATCTTGCCATCCATGAAGGGATAGGATTGGTCGAACGTCCTTGGGTCCCCACCATTTTCCAGCTATTTCGCCATATGGAACTGGAATTTTAACTTCCTCAACCTTAAGAATGAATAAACAATACTATCAAATGCGGAATTTGAACTTTGTGCGAACCGAACATTACTCAGCATATCTTACCTCTCGTTTAACTACGTAACGTGATTCGTTCTTCTCCTGATTATGAACACATCGATGAGCATTTGCTGATGCTGTAATAATATTACATTGACCTATTGGATGCTTCCGAATGCAGGTTTGTCTGGCCAACGACGTTAGTTTGGACATGACGGTGATACCTTTAAACCAATACCATAATATTACTCTTCCGAAAAGAAAACCATTTTCAGCACAAGTACCTGGTGATTCCACGCAATCGAATTATCGCTCTTATCAGCTCTAGTAAACCGTTTCCGTCAACTTATTCGTCGGCACTTACAATGACATGGATAACACATAGATCTAAATTAGTTCACGTTCTGCTTGAAACTGGACTCTACCCCTATCGTAACCTGGCAAATCATGCAAGTAGTAAAAAAAATATCATTCAACAAACTGACAGCTGATTTTCGCTACTAGAGACACAACATCTCAGTAGGCACACAAGAGAGTGAATTTCTGTTTGCAATGTGTGCGTGTGATGTCTTGTAAGGAATATATACCGGCAAGCACGTGCTTCGTTATAAACCGAAGCATGTCTTTCAAACCTTGCAATCTTGTATGAAACGCTGCGTCACTGATTCCGTGCCGATCTTTAGTTCGAAAGATAATAAACCAGTGAAACCGTTGTAAAGAGCCCAACATACTTATACAAGGACAAAGCCAAGGATATAAATAAACGATATAAATAATAATAATTACCTTATACAAGTAACTAATCAGAAACGTAAAAGTATAACTATGAGATTTATACTAAATATTGTATTAGTACCTAAAGGCCGGTGATTTATTCGTATATATTTCAATTCATGTCTATTCCATTGTTCTTTCAGAACTACATTTGAACGGTTGAAAGCAAAAATCGGACAAATGCAACTTAGTTTGGAAAACCTGTTTAAGTATTTTTGAATGCAAAAATCGGATAAAAACATTGAGAGCAAAAACCGGACATGGATTTTGCAATGCAAGAATCGTTTAAAAATATCTTTTCTGCAAGAACCGGACAAAATAACTTTGAATACAAAAACCGGACAAAAACTTAGCCGGTTCTTTCAAAACAAATGTATTTATCCGGTTTTTGCCAGTTGGTCCCCTAACAAACAAGCGAACCGTGCTTCGTCCACAGCGACAGTCGGTAAAAACCAGATAAATACATTTGTTTTGAAAGAACCGGCTAAATTTTTGTCTGGTTTTTGCATTCAAAGTTATTTTGTCCGTTTCTTACAGAAAAGATATTTTTAAACGATTCTTGCATTGCAAAGTCCATATCCGGTGCTCTGAATGTTCTTATCCGATTTTTGCATTCAAAAATACTTAACAGGTTTTCCAAACTAAGTTGCACTTGTTAATGATTTTTTGTATTAAAATATTGTACTCAGTGTTAGAAAATTCCCCTGAATTGAAGTTGTACTAAATATATGAATTAATTGAATGTTTTCGTTATCGTTAACATACTAAAATCATTGACTAAAATTCCTGGGAAACTTAATCCTAAAAGATTCAGCACTACGAAAGATGGCATTTATTTAATAGGACTCTTTACATTTGTGTCTTACACGAATCCGTATCTTGAATCAGCAAAGTTTACACACATATATGTATGTGGAAAAACAAGTCCGACATCGTGGCCATGCGTTTAGTGTTATGATGGCAAACGTCGTGTGAAGTTGCAGCTTTGGCAAAATTTTGCTACAATTACAGTGGGAAAGTTTACAGAAGGCGAGATTATCACACAACGATGACTAGTGATTCTAGTAGCTCCGAATCGGAGAATGAACTTCGAACCACGGATCGTCATCCAATGATTGAATTTATCGAGCTGTACGATAGAAAACACAAGGTTAGTCTGATGTACGGTAAATTGTCACAATCAAACCAAACAACAGGTTGTTTTTAGGTGACAGAAGTGGAAATTCCTATTCCTTATGGAAAACTCGCCGGAAAGTGGTTCGGTCCGAAAAACCTAAGGCCCATCGTATGTCTCCATGGATTTCAGGACAACAGTGGCACCTTTGATCGATTGATTCCATTATTGCCCGAGGACGTCAGTTTTCTATCGATTGACTTTCCTGGTCATGGTCACTCTTCGCGAGTTCCGGATGGAATGAGCTACAATCAGTTTGATTACGTCGTTCTACTACTGTATATTATGAAGGAGTATAATTGGGATAAAATATCTATTATGGGTCATTCGATGGGAGCTCAAATAGGCTTTGTATTCACGGCACTATTTCCGGGAAAAGTAGAATTTCTCATACAAATAGATGCACTGAAACCGTTAAGCTATTATCCAAAGCATCTACCAAACTACGGTGCAATAATGGTGACAAAGTTCATCGAAGCAGATGTCAGAAACCGAGAACTGTCAGAACCACCTTCCTATACTTACGAAGAGATGATCGAAAAACTTCATGAGGCGACTTTCGAATCATTATCGAAAGAAACCTGCCCATACATTTTGCAACGAAATATTAAACATTCCAAAAAATTCCCGGGAAAGTATTACTTCGACCGAGATAATAAAGTGAAATATATGCAAATCATAGGTTGGTCAGACGCCGTTAACCATGAATTAGCAAGGCATGTCAAGGTACCCCAGCTAATGCTGAAAGCAACGCAATCGCCCTATCGCGGTTCCAGAGAAGGATTCGACGATATGGTAGCTGTACTACAGAAGCATAACCCATTATTTGAACTACAGTATGTGAATGGTTCGCACCACATTCATCTAACCGATCCAGAATTGGTAGCACCGGTGATAACGGAGTTTTTGAAAAAACACTGGGTGGGACATTTTGATAAAATTGTTAGTAAATTATAATTATTTTAATAAATCATGAAGATCGAGTGGTTGGGATAACATAATATGTTAGATTTAAAGTATGTCGTGAGTCACTCGGTTAGGCGATATTTAACGAAAGAAACTCCACAAAACTCATTTTTAGTATTGGTGTTCATTTTTCGCGTTTTACCACTACTGCAGCATGACAAGCAAGATCTGCTACCAACACTTTCTTCATCCAAATTCGTTTTGTTCAGAAGCTTATCAGTAGTGTTACCTATCATCGGATTTACAAACTTGATAGGTATAAAATACCACCAAAAACTGATACGATGTTTCAATGGCTATAAATTCAGTGAAAATTTGTCGCTTCTATAAGAATAACGTAGCAATGAATGATTCTGCTTCGAAGTCGCTGATCAATCTTGTGGAACAGCACGATCGTAAACATGGGGTAAGTTTTAATATCATACGAGTTTCAAACGAATAATACTGAACGCATACTTATTGAAGGTCCGAGAAGTACGCATAGAATTGCCATACGGGGTGATCGCCGGTAAATGGTGGGGACCAGAAAATGTACGGCCCATCGTGTGTTTGCACGGATGGCAAGACAACGCCGGAACGTTCGATACGTTGATTCCACTGCTGCCGAAGGACATCAGCTTTCTGGCCATCGATCTTCCGGGGCACGGGTACTCGTCGCGGATTGCACATGGGCTTTCCTATCAAAGTATGAACATTCTAAGCCTACTGCTGGCCATCATGTCTGAATACGGATGGAAAAAAATCTCTCTGTTAAGTCATTCAATGGGATCCGTATTGCATTATGTTTTCGCTGCCATATTTCCGGACAAGGTCGACCTGTTGATTTCACTGGACTCCATCAAACCACAAGTCCATCCATTAGAGTTCGTAGTTTCACGCTTGATAGATGCAACGGAACAATTTATGGTTGCAGATCTTCGAAACCAGGAAAAATCTGAACCACCATCCTACACGTACGAGGAAATGGTGCAGAGATTACACGATGCCACTTTACAATCTATTAGCCGGGAAACTTGTCCGTTCCTGCTACATCGAAATATTAAGCCCAGCTCCAAATATCCGGAAAAGTATTACTTTACTCGTGATAGTCGGTTGAAGCACTTCTCGGGATTTCCTTTCTCACAGGAAGTCAATGTAGAGTTGGCTAAACGCATTACCTCGCCGTTCCTATTCATAAAAGCTACCCGCTCGTCGTATTTTGAGGACAAAAAGTACTATAATGAGGTTGTAGAGGTACTGAAGCACAATAATCCGCATTTCGAGATTGCTACCGTCGAAGGTACTCACCACGTACACCTAACCAATCCCGAACGGGTGGCTCCAATTGTGACCCAATTTTTGCAAAAACATTGGACTAAAGACGAGGATGTCACGAGTAAACTGTGAAGGGTGGATTTTTTCTTCAGTGAGATTAAAAATAAGCAATCATTTCATTAAAAAGAAATTTTTCATTGAATTTTGGGTTGATTAGGATTGGGTTGATCGGGTTAAAAAATAATGTGTTTGACAATGATTTGACATTATATACAAATATAAGCAGTTATCGAAAATTGTTTTTCCTGTTTTATTTTTCAAAATCAATAAAACTTGTAAAATAGAATTTCTATCTCACATATTGATAACTTAAATCAAAAACAAAACAATATTTTTCTAAATATTTTACGCTTCCTCTCATACGTTTATGCCCCATTTTGCCGACGGTCATTTGGCATGAGGTCAATTGGCAGAACAGTTATTTGGTATCGTTTGGCAGAATAGGCGGTTGTCATAACGGTCGTTTAGCATTAGGCATATGGTCAGATGGCGTGTATGACAAATGTTCGTATGCCAAATGACCGGACACCTATCATAGAATAGTTTAGATGGTATTATACAGCTCGGGTTTATTTATTTTTCCATGCATTTCTTTGTTTGATCAATCGTATTTAGAAGCTAAACAGTACCAGTTTATATCATGGTGTGTCCCAAGTAACGCCGTTCCCTTTGGTCAAATCTGTTCGGTATCACCCGCCACTTCATATTGTGTTCAACTCTAATCTTCTACCGGATGGCTACGACATCATCAGCTATAATTTTAAGAAAGCCTACTACACTAATGCATCCGACTTTCTAATGCATATTGACTAGGAGGAAATTTTCGACAATGATAATGTGATCGGATTCTATTACATCTCCCCGAAAACTATTCTCCAGAACATAAAAAAAACCGAAGCTTTTTCCCAGAAAATGCCGAAATTCATTGCCCAGAAAGTACCGAAATTCATTGCCCAGAAAGTACTAATCTCCAGAAATACAAACTCTAGAAATCCAGAAAAAAATTCCCAGAATATACCAAAGTCCAGAAAATCGTACACCCGAAGGCATTAGTCGCTAGAATATTATTATTGGTAGGGTAAGGGCTCCCTATTTCATCTCATTTGTAAGGACGTCACCTCAAAACCCCGATTTAGCCACTAAAATCACTATAACTGTTTCATATTACTGCTTCATTCGCCTTGCTCAAAGTTGAGAATTGATTCACAATTCTTGAAAATTTAACTAATATTCATAAAACAGCTAAAAACACTTATGATGTGTTCACTACTCTGCTCCTAATTTCATCTCCATGGATTTTTATCCATCCTATCGTTGGTCCTTTATTCATCCTATAAATTAGCAATGGCGACAGCAATCAAAACAAAATATTCCACTATTACACTCTCAGGATCAAAATGTCAGAATTCTTCTTAAAAACGGCCTAATGCCAACTATGAGACAACACACGATATTTTTAGAACCAGTTTAAATTAATCATTTTAACGTTTAAAAATTTTTCGGTCGTTTCCGTTACCTTTCGCTTTCGAATTTAAAATTTGACTGTAAAGTTAATTTGGTGAACTTTAAATAAAACCAAAAAGAGAAATTGTTACTATTTAGGCATTAGCCCTTCTTAAAATAAAATGCAGAGCCAGAGATGCCATTTATACAGATTTATCTGTATTGTATAGATTTTTGCGTTCGCATACTGATTTAAATCAAAGTTCAGATTTTATACAGATTTCCTAAATTTAATACAGATTTGTACAGGTTCATAAAAAGTGATTAGTATTTGATTTCAGATATTCTTTAAAGTTTATTGTTCAACGGACAAATCACATGTTAAAGTGGAAACAAAGAACTATCTCTTAACACATGGATCAATAACTAACAATGAAAACAACATTTTTTTTGCAAATTTTTTTTTATTCATCAACATAATCACCTTTTAGGGTGATACAATGGTTCCAACGTTTTTCCAATACCATGTTTATAAAAAAATTATCTTTCGCTTCAAAATAAGCTTCAGTTTCAGCGATGACCTCCTCATTTGAGCCAAATCTTTTTCCCTGGAGTATTTTTTTAAGATCAGCAAAGAGCGAGTAGTCACTGGGGGCTAAATCTGGCGAGTATGGGGGGTGGGGAAGCAGATCAAAGCTCAATTTTTCATGAAGGATAGTAAATACACTTCCATATGATATCTGTGTCATCTCAGCAATCTCACGGAGCTTCACTTTACGATCTTTCATTATAATTTTTGTCATTTCACTCACATTTTCCGGTGTAACGGCTTCCACAGGTCTACCCGAGCGTTACGCGTCATTTGTGTCGGTAGGACCACGTTTAAACTCGGAGAACCACCGACAAATCGTTGCTTTTGATGGACAAGAGTCCGGATAACATTTTTCAATCCATTGTTTCGCTTGCACGGTGTTTTTACCCATTAAAAAACAATGTTTTATCAAAACTCGAAACTCGGTTTTTTCCATTTTTTAAACAAACTACAAAACGACTTTACTCCAACCTCGATAACTCCCGTTTTGACCCGTTTCAAGCAAAGGTTAGTACTCTAGAAAGACGTGGTTACTGGTTTACTACGAGCGCCATCTCTGCTTTAGTCTCGGGACTTATTGATCCATGTATTAACAACATATTATTAGTGAAAACAGATAGAGCAAATATAGACTTTTTATGCAGTAATACATATTTTCTATGAAAACATCTGGCATCTCTGTGCACAGCCGATGAAACACACACGCTTAACAGCGTTAGGTTGACGTATAGCGGAATGAAACCAGTGCTACTAGATATGCCACAATGGTTATTTCGTTAGTATTTAACACGCTCTTTATGGTAATATTCGAAGCCGAAACAGTTTTATTGAAATATTAGTATCAATAATATGATTAAACTAATGTCACGGACACCAAAACATACTTTTTGATGATAATTTGAAGAAGAAAAACAATTTTTTGCCTTTCTCATATAGAAAGGTTATGCAATCACTGAGAAAACCGACTTTTGAACCGAGGCCCGGAGGGCCGACTGTCATATACCATTCGACTCAGTTCGTCGAGTACTCAAAATGTCTGTGTGTGTATGTGCGTATGTGTGTATGTAACGTTTTTTTGAACTAACTTTTCTCGGAGATGGCTGAACCGATTTCCACAAACTTAGATTCAAATGAAAGACCTTGTGGTCCCATACAAAATTCCTGAATATTATTTGGATCCGACTTCCGGTTACGGAGTTATGGGGTAAAATGTGCAAGAAAATGAAAATATGTTTTCTAACTTTTCTTATAGATGGCGCGCCCGATTTTCAGAAACTTAGATTCAAATGAAAGGTCCTATGGTCTCATACGTAATTCCTGAATTTAATTCGGATCCGGAAATATAGGGTAAAGTGGGTTAAAAATGTTTTACCATCACTGAAAGGGACGAAAAACCATAAAAAAAATTCTAAATCGACCTCAAATCTTCTCCAATCAATAGTTTTTATCAGTAGACGGTCAAACAAACTGATTTCGATTATTCTTTTAAGAATCGAAGAAAATTATTTTAAAGAATACCACAGTATTATATATGATAGTATGATTGATATGAGAAAGGCATCATTACACCACTAGGTTGATTAAAACAGGTTTTTGTTTTGTAACATTATGAGATAAATTGACAACGAAACCAAATGGGATGAAAACAAAGCGCAATCAAGTGAACTGAGTGAAAAACTTTCATCTCATATTTTTGAAAACTTTTATTGCTTGTCGGGTAATTTTTGATGTTTTTAATCGTTAATTAAACAAGTGGCAAGTGAACATTACTAATTATGAAGCCATCCAGCATTTAATGGTAGTGTAATTGTGCGAAATAGTGATCATGTTTTAAGACGAATCGATTAGTAGATATTCAGAAACATGACGAGCTGTAAATCTTGAGACGAAAATGTGTCCTAAATTAAAAAGTGAGTTTGTTTTAAATAAAAAAAAAACGATCACCGGAGAATTTAAAACCATTTCTTTCAATGGAAAAGTGTGACAATAGCTTTTATAATCATTTTGAAACATTTCACAGTTTGGTTCAGGTAGGTTGTAAATTATTAGTCATGTTCAAAGTAAAAAGGTGAAGGGATGAGATGGAAATAGGAGCTCAGATGAAATAGGGAGCCGTTACCCTATAATACCGTTTGGCATAAAAATTATTTGGCACAACAGATCAACATGCTGCTTAATAGAATTTGTTCTAATTTACTGCGATTTTGAAAGGTCTAATGCGGCTACGCCTCATCGTTTTAATGACCTGCTGTCCGACCCTCGCATAGAGAGAAATAAGCCTAAGTTGCCTTGAAAATTAATGAAACTAATTAGTTAATAATGAAATTAACTAGTTAATGAGCATTCCCGAAATTTTCTGGAAAATTATTTCCGTTGGACTAGTTCATTCTAGTCAGACGCGTACCCAGTTCAGGGGGTGTTTTCATAATATAGGGGAGACCGGGGTTAAATCGGATACTTTTTAGGAATTGAATAACAACATCCGTTAAAACTGGGTTTTTACCCAAATCATCTCTACCGCGTCATCTCCAAGCGCGATTACAAAGTCAATCTATGAATCGAAATACACTAAGGTCTTTTTTTATGCGACTTTTCCTATGCAAATTTTCAGAGTTATGCGTTTTTTTTCATGCGAAGTTTCATAATTATGCGGTTTTTTATGCGAGTTTTCAGAGTAATGCGGTTTCCTTTCTGCGGTTTTTTATGCAAAGTTTCAGAGTTATGCGGTTTTTTATGCGGTACGTAAACTCGCATAAAAAAAGACTTCAGTGTAATCACCCCGATGCTGAATTTCGTTCGAATGCGAAATTTTGCATTCAGTAACTCGATCTAGTTCGAGTTTTCCATACAAAAGCATCACTCGATCGAATTATAGAATGCAAATTTTCACATTCGATCGAAATACACTAAGGTATTTTTTATGCGGTTTTTTTATGCGAATTTTCAGAGTTACGCGGTTTTTTATGCGAATTTTCAGAGTTACGCGGGTTTTTTTATGCGGTACGTAAACTCGCATTAAAAAGACTTCAGTGTACATAATAGGGGTGAATAGCAGGTTTATAAGATATTTAAGCTGTCCGGTTTAACGACGTGTCCTTTCTAGCCCCTGTCTCCCCTAATAATTTCGTGAGTTTGATGAGGGGGGAGGTTTGAATATCTAGTCAAGAACGTCAAGCGTTCCCATGTCAAATACTTGAAAAATGTGCAACGGAAATTGAAATCCAACCCGAAGGCTTTTTGGAAACATGAGAACGAGCAAAGGAAAGATTTTTAGATACCTTATGTAATGAAATTTGGAGAGTTTACTGGTTCGTGTACTCAAGAAATCTTCAAGCTTTTTTCGGAAAAAAATTGAATCTTGAATCCAATTATTCATTGAATCTTATTAATATTGACTAAGATTCTATTCGGATGGCAATCGCTGGCATGAAGGCTTCTACCTCCTGACCCAGACGGCTTACCGACAGTTGTTTTGAAAAAAAATGCTCGACTGAGAAAATTGCTTGCGACACCGATTTTCAACCTCTGCAAACAATATGATACTCAACATGGCTTTATGCCTAAGTTCTTCACAACCACCAACCATCAATGTCCTACGCGACTGATAGTGTACAAACATTTGCTATTCACACTGATCCTTCCTCTGCCGTTGATATAATTAACCACGATATAACAATTGCTGAATTGGAAAGACTTGGATTCGGTTCTAACATGTTTAGCAGTGAAAATCGGTGAACACGTTTTCATTGAGTTTATCGCTTCGTTCGAAATTCCACAGGGTAGCCATCTCGGACATTTAATATTTTTACTGTACTTCAACGACGTCAGTTTTACTCTACAGGGTTAAGATCTGCTGTTCCGATTACGATATTATATTCGAAGCCCAGAAAATGCAAGTTTTCTACAACGATAGTTGTTGAGCTTCATAACCGTATGAAATTGAATCCTGACAAATGCTCGATCATTACTCTCTCGAAGAAAAAAACAGCCATCTCATTTCGAATACTTTCTGGAAGGATCCCCGATACTCAGGACGACGTGTGTTAAATACCTTGGTGTTCTTCTCGATGAGCAGCTGATATTCAAGCAACACATCAGCTATATTGTTTCTAAACTTATACTGCTTAAAATGTCTGTACAGCTCACTTGTTCGTTCAACCCTGGAGTACTGTTTTGTCGTTTGGAAATCTCACTACCTAAACGTTGCTCATATAATCGAATTACCGTGGAACAATCCTCACCAACAACCAACAATAGCACAATACAACCAGACAGAACAATGCGTATTTCTTATACTATCTTGTTCAAATCACTGCACCTGGTTCTCAATTAAACCCTAAAATCGGACGGCTACGATGTCATTAGGATGTCGGACGACAGTCCATAGATATTGGTTCTTGAATTTAATCCGACTGGGACAAGAAGAAGAGAAGCGCAGTGAGCAAGATGGATCGATCAAGTGGAGGACGATCTACGAAGCATCCGTGCCTTGAGTGGCTGGCGACGAGCAGCCATAGACGGAGTTATGTGGAAACGTATGCTTGATACAGCAAAGGACACCCCAGGACTATATATGTTAGGTAAGACAAGTAAGAGAGATAACAGAAATTACTCTAACCGATCGATGATTTCAATAAATGCAATGATTAATGGAGCTGGGATATTGAAGAACACGATTACCTTATTAAAGTGGAATTCTTCAACGAATTTACATTTGTCATTTGTTCGCATTTGGCGATAAGGCTGACCTTTCTAAACATCACTGCAAAATCGATGGGAATTCCATTTTGACACTTTCTGTTGCTAAAGCTGAAGTCACGGAAATGAATACTAAAAATACTATTTTTGTCCTAGCCCCTATTGCGTTCTGACTTATACTAAAACACAATGCATTGAACAACTTTCTTCAAATTCTATTGAAAACATAAACATTTCTTGTGAATAGTTTGTAACATATTTTCTATCATATTTAACCAGCAAATAGCTAATATATGTGTGCAAATTTACCTGGTAAACTCCCATCACTCTTGCATAACTTCGTCTTCTTTCAAGCTACTCGTAGATGCAGTGGCACCTGCATCATTGGTATCCGGACTGGATACAATACAATCCTCGTAGGTCCATTTCGGAAAAACTCGCTTATAAAGATACAGAAGCACCGTATCGTGTGACTTTAGCTGTGTATCAAATATACACTTCATGTGACCATGAGTTCCTGTTAGAATTTATTCATCAGTATTATTGTTACCGCACTGAAGCACAGTGACTTACCCAGGGATTCCTTGATATGTCCCAAACGTCCTAGTTTACTTCTCAACTTACACGGTTTAAAATACTCAATATCTTCAGGATTGAAGAACATGTACCGAATTACAGCAGACTTTCGATGGATTTTGAACGGATGTCCACTGATGACAGCACGCTTCAGTACCACTCTATCCGGACTGCAATTGACGATGCTGCCCGAGGCAACCATAGCCAGCGATGTGTCCGGATTCTCACGAAAACAAATAACCGGAGCAGGTGGAAACTGGATTGGGGCGAAAAAGGTGGCCACAACGGTCATACCAGGCCGAAAGAAGCGTTCATACTTATGCTTATCACCATTTGTATGTTGACTGAAGATAGGATTCACAATAAATCGTCGATAACCGCACTGAACGATCAGACGTTCCTTGGATTTAATAGGGATACTAGAATTGGGAGTTCGTTTCAGGCACACATTCATGACAGACATTTGATGCTCATGGGGCAGTAAACCGTAGATAACCAAGCGAGTGCCATTCCCAACCGAAACATAGTTGTTCCACAAGTCTTGTGGGACGTTCTTGACATAAATCTGAATAAACCATCCAGGCATGACCCCATCTTCAACTTCTTGTGCTTCTTTAATAATTCTTCTCTTAGTACGATCGAAGCTTTTAAACTGATAGACCTTAGCGTAGTCTAGAGGAAGGTTTTCCTTTACATCCCAAGGTGACGTTCGAAAGGATTCCAAACCACGATATTTTCGAAAACGTTCTCTAGCTGGAATATTTGCTGGTGTATCAATCTCATCAGGAAACACTTCGTCGTCTTTGGCAGCTTGAATTTTTGCTAATGTTCGTTTATCCTCCTCCATATCCATTTGTTTGTCATATTTTTCAGCGGACACTGGACCATCAGATATGCTGACCTCGTCATACTCCTCTTCATCTTCGGCATCTTCTTCTACCCTGCTTTCAGTATCAGACTCGCAAGACATATAACTTTCCTCCTCCTCCTCCTCATCATCATCGTCGTCGTCTTCGTTGTCGTCGCTGTCGTTTTCGGAGACCTCCTCAATATCCGGAATCCAAGCTGCCTGATAGTCACTCATTCCTTTAGGAATCCGTTTGATCAATTTCTTTTTGTTTTCATTTTTAGACGCTTCGATTTCCTCTTCTGTTGGCCATGTTTGTTCCGCATCCATTTCATCGGGAATATTTTCCCTCTGTAGACTTGTTTGTTTGTGTGCGACTGCTTTGGCCAAAAGCCTAGATTCCCCCGAAGACATTTCCTCATCATTCTTCCTAATCTTGTATGGATCATCCAGAGCGTAGATCTCTGACATTTGAAAATCTCCCAAGCCAGGAATATGAATCAACTGATTAACTGACAATGGGATACCTCTTAGAAAACCTGTAACTTTCAACGTACCGACGTTATCCTCACTCATTTCTGAAACGTATTCCACGTTCTCTCCAAACAAATGAGGTCGATTAGCTTTATTATGCAAGATTTTTCGTTTTTGTCCTCCCACTCTTCGAAGCAAATTTAAACCATCGGTTTTAGTATCTAATGACATAACTTTTTCGTCTGGAAGAACGGTTACGATTGCTTTCTGTACATTTGCCTTGACTTGAAAGCGTTTCTTTGGAGCAATCGATTCTAGATCCATTAGGCAAACCATTGGAGTAGGCAGTCCTTGACAGAGTGCCATGTTTAAAATCTTTGCTCCGGCTTTATCGATCACATCTTCAGCTTCGGTCGCCGAAATAAGGAGTATGGTTGAATCGCATACTTTAAGTAAATCGAGAATTTCCAGTTCACGACCGTGACCAGTGTGAGTACAAATGAACGAAAATCGTTGACGAAATCGAGGAACACTGAAGAAACAAAGCTACAGGCATTCGAAAAAATGATCATTTGTAATTAAACTTACTTCATGTAACGAATCCCATTGGGAAGCTTTTGAACTGTAGCATCTTCATCGCAACCTTCAATAATGGCAAGAGCCGAATTTGCATCAACATTCGCATGTAACGGCAATACACATGTTAAAAATGGGGCCGTCGTTGCACCACCTAATGCTCGTTTTAGCGATATTGCTTCTTGACGCTTATTTTTACGAATTTGATTAGCTTGACGACGACGATCTTCCCGACCAAGCTCCTTTTTTGCTTTCTTAGTCACAGATTTTACACTAGTTTTCCCTGAAACCCAAATGCGATAATGCTAGAAACCATTTCAGAACAATAACAAACCTTTAGCGATCCTATCTAGTGCTCGCTTAGAAGAATGTTTTCCATGTTTATGAGATTTGTTGGTCTGCTTCAAAGCTCCGGCTTTGTGAATTGTTTCGATAGCCATTGATAACGTTTTTTTGAATAGCGACAAAATAACGATTCAGACGTAAAACTAATTATTTGTTCACTTTTTATTTCCTCCACGAAATGCACATGTTCTGTTTATTATATTTTTATCGAAAGTGAGGTTAAAATGTTTTATCTTGGATTCGTCAAATTTATACACGTTGCGTGAATATTATTCAATATTTAGCGGCTCTAACAAGAGTGAATGTAATTTTCGGTTGATTTTTCAAATGGCCGCAAGAGCTAGTGAGCTAATAAGCGGTTCCCACGTTTACTACTCTCCTCTTTGTATAAATGATACCCAAAACTTTTCACTCCCAAACAGAATTATAAAATCTACGAAAATTTTTGCATTCGCTTCACAATAATCGAAAGAAAAAGTAAACAAAAAGAAACTGTCATTTGCTCATACGGCCCTTTAGTGTGATGGAAAAAGATCATGTCAGCAGTTTTCCGAAGAAGGGCGAATCTGGAACAACTAAAAAAAGCTTGACAAAACTATCATTCCATTCACTATCGTAAGTTCCGCCCTTCGCGTTTCATGCCAACAAATTGGGCGATATTTCAATTAATACGCAGCAAAAAAATTGTAACAATCTCGATGTGATTATCAATCGATGTGAAAATTTTTTAGACGTACGTAGACGTACCAAATGCAATAATTTTCTGTTCGAAATGTTATTACATCGTAACATCATATTGAGTGCATTACATCACCTTAACTGAATACTGTATATGATTCTGATATTATATATTAAATTTTGCATCTTTTCGTGTAATATTACAATCTTTAGAACGACTCCGAGGTTGTTGTGATATTAAATCATATTCGCTACACATCATTAGTGAATAGTGATGTGCAGCAATTTTGATGTAATATCACAAATGTGTTGTTGTCGTATAACCGTCAACCGATTGGCTCGGAAGTCTGACAAAGTTGAATGCGAAAAAGCAAAAGGTTATAATTCAGTTTTTTCTATACAGATTTCTAACATTTTCGAACTAATTGTTAGGAGTTAGGAGATTGTTAGAATTCTGACTGAAATATATTTTGGGTGAATAGTATTTCCTACAGTCCCCTGCTATGACGTCATACAACTGTGGCCAGCCTCATTCTGCAAAAACCAAAACAATGAAGAAGAATGGCTAACAAAAAATTGGATATTACAAACTACTTGTTTATTCAGTTTCCCTTTACCGCACTTCTCCGCAAATTATCGATCAGAATATCATCACTGGCAGCATTGTCAGTGTGACGTCAAGTGTACCACTTTTGAATATATACATCACATCTACTAAACGCACCAAGCCAGTGATCGATGCTCGTGTTACGAAGAAACTGTCAAAGCATTTGACCGCATCCCGCAGTCTTCATAAAACAGGAGGTTTAGTGAAATTTTTTTGAGAGTTAAATTGTACAAGAAGTGTATCACGGAAACAGTAATTTGTTTTCGGTTCTGATTACCACTTGAATAGAAGTAGTATTTTTCTTTTGGATATACCAACATTTCTGATGCAATAAAGTTTGTCATGATCCGCGCAACTACTAAATTGGCTCGATTACCGTTCCGAGGGATTAGTGGTGCTGGCCTAACCGGGTTAAATTCAACGGTTTGTATAGATGTGACGATATATTCAAAGCAAAATTCATTGCGTTGCAACATACGAACGCTGATATTTTCATCATTGTTACAGGGTCTGTTAGAAAGAAGATTCGATGAACGACTACTTCAAGCAACTCAAGTTCGATACAAATCCACGCCTATTAATACCATAATTATGTTCGTTCCTCAACAGGAAGTAAGTGTATATATTTAAATGTTATTCATTTCTATATTAAATATGTAAAATTGACAGGCATGGATAGTAGAAAGAATGGGAAAGTTTCATCGTATACTGGAACCTGGATTGAACGTTTTACTGCCTATTGTCGATCGAGTGAAATACGTACAAAGTCTTAAGGAAATTGCTATCGACGTACCGAAACAATCAGCAATTACATCGGACAATGTTACGCTGAGCATAGATGGCGTTCTGTACTTAAGAATTCTCAATCCCTACCATGCTTCATACGGTGTGGAGGATCCAGAGTTTGCGATTACCCAGCTGGCGCAGACCACGATGAGGTCTGAGCTAGGAAAAATGTCTCTAGACAAAATATTCCGTGAACGAGAATCGCTAAATATTAGCATCGTTGATTCCATCAACAAAGCATCCGAAGCGTGGGGTATTTCATGCCTTCGATACGAAATCCGTGACATAAAATTGCCCAGTCGCGTTCATGAAGCGATGCAAATGCAAGTTGAAGCCGAACGTAGGAAACGAGCAGCGATCCTAGAATCGGAAGGTGTTCGAGCAGCCGAAATCAATGTGGCAGAAGGTAAACGACAATCTCGAATTCTCGCGTCAGAAGCTCAGAAACAAGAGGAAATAAATCGAGCGAACGGTGAAGCCGCAGCACTACTAGCAGTAGCAAGTGCTCGCGCCAAAGGACTAACGATGGTAGCAGACTCGCTAACATCTAGGCAAGGCCGAGATGCAGCCTCACTAGCCGTTGCAGAAAAATATGTTAATGCATTTGAAAATCTAGCGAAAAAGAACAACACGTTAATTGTTCCATCTAATGCCTCGGACGTCACAACCATGGTTGCCCAGGCAATGCAGATCTATAACAGTCTTTCGGTAAGCGGAGCGGTGGTACAAAATGAAATCCCAGTCGCCAGTTCATCGACGGAGTCGATCCGTAGCGAAACAATCAAAACTCCAGAGTGATTTGTAGTTATGGTACTGTGAATTTTTCTTTAATATAAGCACAGAAGTAACAGGTGTAGAAAAATGTACTACAAATTACTTTAGAGATCCTGAATTTAAAGAGAGAATATGGCTACAATGTGGTCGAATGGACATTGTCACAACCCGAACATTGTTAATAATACCTCGAAAAGTTGACAGTAAAAGTAAATCGCTGGTGTAATATTTATGGAATACTTCGAAAGCCGTAATACTATTGCACTTCTCCTAAATTCAATTTGAACATTGTACTTCCCCGCCAATCCAACTTTAACACTCCTTTAGTTACTACTAGGACAGCAACCATACAGGAACAAATGATTCCTATTTACGATTCCATATGTCAATTTGCATGAAACCGTTTTGTATAGCATCATTATTTCAAATAAATTATATCGCAACCAAAAAAAAATTTAAACTCGATGCATCGGATTAATTTGCGTCCTATCAAAGCAAAGTCTTGGCATTACATTCCTTTTGTGGAATTTGGCCTTTCTGTTTCAACAGACTTTGCAGCCGATTCTTAGTGTACAGAATCATTGCATGGCTAGTACTATGGATCCTACTGACACTAAGAATCCTTCCAGGTGCGTCCTATCAAAGACATCCTATTAATAAGATATCCAGCTCTAACATTTCCCTCTTGTTGTGGGACTGTCGAAATGTCAAATTCGTGCGCGCCAAAATAGCTGTAAACAAATCGAGTTTCTCTCTCCTACAATTAAATGCTTCAAAATTCTACAATTTTGCCTAAAATATGGATTCTAAAAAACATCTCAATCTTTGTAATACAAAGAACTATAAAGGGCAAATGTCCGTATGGTAAAATTATCTTCAATTAACCGAACTTCTGTGAAAACTGATTGTCGTGAAACTGTCAAACGGTTATTAAAATTTTCAGTGTCTTTTTATTAACCAAACGAAAAAAATCGAATGGATTGAGGTACAGGTGCTAAAGTTTTTAAAACATTAGAACCACTAAAAGTTTTTTGTTTACTTATAGGCAGAAAATAATTTTGCATGACTTGCCCACTTGCTGCCTACACAATTCGTTCGAGGGTAATTTCTGGTAGACTCAGAGGATTGTGCAGTGTTTTGGAAGGCGCTCATAATTCCGGTCTGCCGGAACATTTGACCCTTTTTTCGTGGAATAAAACCATACCCACAACAGGTTGGAATTTTCTTCATTCGTTCTTGTGTATTTGTGTTGTATTTTGAAATCCGAAAATCCAGAATTTTAACCAAAGGAAAACAAACAAAAAATTACCGAACAATCAGTTAGATCCATTTGGTTTACAGTTAACGGTAGTTGTTTGACAGTTCAGCAATTACCGAATCAATTTAATTACCGATCGTTCAGCTGTTGAAAATTCGGTAAAAAATTACCGAATTCTGCGAAATTTTCTAAGTGTGTAAGTTCCGCCTTCCGTGTTCCATGCCAGCAAAAAGGGCGATACTTCCGTTGCTAGTAAGGAAGGGCGAAACTATTTTTTTTCCTTTTTTTTAGATGGTATCCGAATTTTTTACTACTGGAAATAGTAAATAATTATAATTCACGCAGGAAACATAAAAGAAAACAAATCGAAAAAGGGCGAAACTCTTTTTATGTTCATTTATTCAGTGGATATAGAAGGAAAGTGGAAAAAATTGCATGCTTTTTGAAGATAAACTAACAATTCATCGACAAATCATAAATTGATCTGAGAATATACGATAATTTCTAAATACGATTTGAAGCCAAAGTCGAAACATTCATCGATGTTTTTCTCCATTCGCTGTCAATGTTAGAATCGCCTTTCTTAGAAAAACAGCTGATAAATGTGATGCCGTGCGATGGAGTTGCTGAACTGAAGATTAATTTTGTTCCAAGCTGACAGGGTCTGGTCCTATCTAACTTTGTTATTACCCAATATGGTCGAATACACGTTAAAGGACTATTCACACATATCCGGTCCGGTTCAGTGCCGGCACGACACCGTGCACGGATACTGATATTATTTCATTCGTTTTCTATGCGCGCATTCACACCTATCCGGCACCGTGCCGTTTTAGTGCAGCTCGCCGTCAGTGTAGCGTCCGTCCGGCAAACTCAAATTCGTCGTCACCGATATTCTTTATTTTCACTTCGGTATGTCATTGCATTGGCTGTGCCGGAACGGAAACAGCACAGAAACGGAACGGAAGGGTTCCGATAAAAAAAGAACACTGACGGCGCACTGAAGGCACTTTTACTGAACCGCCACGGAACTGAAATGTGTGAATAGTCCTTAAACCAGTGGCGTCTCGTGACAAAATTGACTAGTGGTGCACTGCTTATGTGATATGATAGCAGATGTAACAGTTCGTTGTAAGTGAAAATTAAAGATTGAGGAATAGAGATTCGCTTGTGTTTTTCAATACAATGAGATAACGATATACTTTCGGATGAGAGTTTTTATTAAACGAACAAATCTCAGAGCTGAGCTGAGTGATTCTTTCTCTTCTTGAATCTGTGCAGTAACTCATGTGCACGGAAAAGACACTAACACAGCGACAACAGACACTTGAAATTTTATGTCAGATGTATACGAGATGCGTGTAAATACACGCAATATTGGTGCGATTCAAGCTGCTTTCATCGAATAAATAGATTCAAAAAAAATAATTAAATTTGGATGGGGTTGGGAACGCAGTTCATTCCTTCAACTCGACTGGTTGTTCAGTGCACGAGGTGCACATGAGGACGAGACGCCACTGCCTTAAACATTTGATATCATCACAGCAGGGATCGTATGGCTAATTTACGCAAAATAATCATTTAGGTTTACGAAATCTACTCAGCATTTACAATCAGCGGATGGTTAAGAGAAAGGAGAATCATTCCCATCGGTTATTCTCTTGAAATCTTGTTTTTGTATGAGAAACTCGAACTCAATCGAAGTACATAATGTGAAATTTCACATTCACCTTGTATCCTTGCAATGTGTCAAAAAATCAGAAAGTATTGTAATGAGAATGTGATATTTTAAAATTGTAAACCAGGATTCATTTAACGAGTTTATTGTTCACTTCTTTTTGAGTGTCCATTTTAGAACAGTAGCTTTTCTGCATTTAAAACAGATTAGTTGACCGGACCGTCGTTTGATTTTTTTGTCACCTTCCTAAGAATGCGAATAGTAATCGAGATGAGTCGTAATGCTGAAAAAGGAAATTAGATATCTTCGAACTTTCCGTAGCTCGGGATGTCTTTAGTCCAGTTCCACGATACTGCAACAAAACGTTCTAGATTCTTCTAGACAAGCGCCGATTTTGATTCAAAGTTTTCAGCCAAATGTGAGTAGAGAATAAACGCCAGTAATTTTGTTAAACTACTATTTAAACTTTACATTCAAGCCATGCATCAGATTAATTGCAAAAGCATTGATTAAAAGTTCTGTTGTTCAAGTTTTACAAACACTGAATAAAAAATTTTATCTTTCATCAATTAAAAAACAAATCCATCACTTCTAGGAAACAAAAAACAATCCCGATTTTGCGAATCGTAAGATCTTAATTACACAGGCGTAACGAAGCACCTACCACAAGAATCCGATTCTTGAGTTTATGAATGTATAGGATCTTTAGTGTTAGGATTTTACTGGTACTAGAAATTTATCCAGGTCCGAGCTAGAGACTTTCACCCCTATCCTGCCAATCGATCGAACCGGAATATTTCGACCGAATGTACAAAGTCCTATCGAAATACAAAATGAAAAATATTACAAACGATCGAAATAGAGAACAAGTTATTAGAAATACAGAGCGCTCATAATCCAATAGTCTTGTTGAGTAGTCAGAAACATCGATTTCTGAAATGAAAGAGATAAAAACAATTTTAGAAACCCATCCTTACCGTTATCGGTTCAATTTTGTGTTTCGTAACAACATCATTCAGAACAATTCAACTCGTTCACGATTTATACGTACAGGTCCGTGAATATGAATGTCATCATGGTGATGATGTTACGATTCAACACTACAAACGTAATTACTCAATTTGCGCAACTATACTATCTATACTTGTAGTAGCAAAGCTTTCCAAATCAATCGAGAGAAACTAACTAATTTAGAAACATATATAAATAGATGAGTTGAACAACTTTTTGAGTAATTCTTGAAAATTAGTCTAACATATTTACCTGATGAAATACAAAATTAAACCCAACAGAGAAACAGAGCCTGTAAGAATAAGAGAAAATGAAATGATTTAGATATTTTATATTAGAAAGCCAAATGAACTGAGAACATCATTGGCACATTGTCAGAAGAGGTGTCAGAAATAAAATCGAATTTTCAACTCATGATGTTTTCAGAACAGGTCCATGAATCATTAGCATCATTCTAGTCGAT
This sequence comes from Malaya genurostris, assembly GCF_030247185.1. Lineage (NCBI taxonomy): Eukaryota > Metazoa > Arthropoda > Insecta > Diptera > Culicidae > Malaya > Malaya genurostris. Next base: position 335,681,250 of record NC_080571.1, on the reverse strand, counting down.
ATGAGCACAAAAACACTCCAAAATCCAGTTTAACGTACCTTTTTTTCTCCTAACGATGACGACATCGAAATGGAATAGTAACGACCTGCAATTTAAATAATCACAGAACAAATTACGTTAATATTACGACAAACACTTTAGGAAAATTTCGATAGTTGTACAGAAAGTCATTGTCAGAAGAGGTGTCAGAAATAATCGTTTTTTCAACTCATTATGTTTCAGAACAGGTCCATGATTAATAGCATCATTCAATAAGCTGATATATTTCTATGAGGTAAATTTGATAATTACCTGTTATAGTGAAACATGTCGAACCCTATCAGTAATCTGAAATAAGTAGAAAAAGAATATCATTACTATCTCCAATCGTAGATTCGATAACACTAAGTTCTCAACAGAATTCGTCAGACCTGTTGAGCTTGTGAGTAAAAACCTAATCATCGATTCATATAATTTAGGAAATCATCACATTGTTTGTCAACCCTTATTGCGCAATGTTGATAATAAACATGTTGTGAAATTCTGAAACGTACAATGTACTCATTTTACGCAACATTGTGTGTAGCATGGAAACCAAATTTTAAGTCGACATTGCGCATCAAGGGATTCATGATTTAAAAAAATATATATATTTACCTCAACAAGCGACACCATCTCTATCCGTACTGGAATAAATATTCCTCTGCAACAGATGGCTTTGGTCAGACAAAATCACAAGTCTTTAGAAATGATTTTATGTAAAATAAAGGTTATCTTTATAGAATAGAAATGATCCCAATTGGTATTTTGAGGCAAATTATACAAAAAAAACAGTTGGAAATAATCACTGCTTTCAAACAAGCAAAATGAGTGATTAAATGATGATCAACTACTGATTTCTCAAGAGAACAGAAAAGTTAAAATGATCAATAAGTAAAACTACGCTCATTTCCGTTCGTTTTGTTTTTTTTTGTCAACACGATTTCTCATTTTCTGTATTCTCTTGTATCACTGTTTCATTATTGTTTGTTAATCAAATCTGTTATTCAGCATCTTCAACGGAACCAGCATGAATGTTTTTTTTTGTTTGTCTCGCGGTAATAACGTAATCACTGAACTCTGGAAAAACTCAACTGGAAACAATTGCGGGGGGTTTTTTGATCGTCAGCTGGCAATTGAAAATGTGTAGGTGTAGTTTTGTTGTAAACATTTATAAATTATTTTTTTATAATAATTGTAGCTGAATTTGCTGCATTCCTCTAGTTTGATTCACGTAGTTGTTAAGAGTAAGATGTGTTTACAATTTGTCCAAGTACTGTGATAAATCCGGCAAACCCTCTTTCAGACCCTTACGCTTACGAATATCCTGTACAACGGCGTACGGTTTGGTATTAGGTTCAGCTGGATCTCCGGGCAGGATTTGCCAGTGATCGAACACGCACTGTGGGAAGGCCTGTCCACCGGTATTGGATCTGCAAACACAAATTTCATATTATTTATATTCCGAAGTTACGCGAACATATACATTCTTAGAATAATTAAACATATGTATTGTAAGACAGGTATTGTAAATTCTACGACGAAGAAAAAACAATGTTTTCGAACAAAAATTTACTCTGGCAAACTTTGTTTCACTAGCAATTATTGAACATTCTGCTAAACAAATAAACTAATTTGCCACATGCAGGTAAGTACAACATACAGAAAGAACTAACCTCAAATCAGCAGTGAAACCGAATGATTCATTGACGGGTAGATACGCCTTAACGACGAACATGGGCGTTCCGGCAACCTGAGCTTCCTCAAAGACGTGTCCACGACGGCGATTCAGCACACCGTAGATACCACCGACTGCAACCTCAGGGCACTGGATCTCACATAGATAAACCGGTTCCATAAGGCGCGGTGCAGCGGTAATGTACGAGGCGTACAGGACACGACGAGCGGTCGGAATGATTTGGCCACCACCACGATGGATAGCGTCAGCATGCAGTGTAACATCGTAGATGTTGAAACGAACACCTAAGAGAAATATCATGTACTTATTAATAGTATGCACGGATTTTCGCTCCTTAAGGTTTCACTTTTTAGCGAATGTTTCAGACCTGTTGAGCTTGAAATAGTTTATCCATCAAATTTGTTTTCATGGTTCCAATAAAGGATCATCATTTGAATATAATTCAATAAAGGTCTTACAAAACAACTCACCGCGCATATTTTCTTCGGCTAGCACACCTTCCTTGGATGCCCACTGGAAACCAGCGACAACCGAGTCCTTGATTTCGTTCAAATACTGCACACCCTTGGTGCAGTCCACTACGATGTTGGGACCTGTGCCGTCCGGACCGAAGCACCAGATCTTACGGGCTTCAGTAACATCGTAGTCGTACTTCTCGGCCAGGTAACGAGCACGAACCTTGAAGTCGTCACGCGAGTTGACGTCCCCATTGTCAATATCCTCAGCCAAACCATCCGGCATCGGGACAGCCTTCATGAATAGACGATTGTGCTTATTGGGCGATTTGGACAAGCACATCTGGTCCGATTCGTCTGACACGGTCTCACGATATGACACAACAGGGTCGGACTTTTTCAACGGAATACAGGCGTGATCCTCTTCCAAGTCCTTTAGACAAATTTCCAGATGCAGTTCACCAGCACCGGCAATGATGTGTTCACCAGACTCTTCAATGATACACTGTACCATAGGATCTGACTTAGCCAGACGTTTAAGTCCTTCAACCAGTTTTGGTAAATCGGCCGGATTTTTGGGTTCCACAGCCACGCGCACGACAGGTGATACTGAGAACTTCATAACCTTCATATTATGAGCATCCTTGAAGGTACTGATGGTTCCAGTTTTAACCAAGAATTGATCAACTCCAACCAAACCACAAATGTTACCGCATGGAACATCCTCGATGGCTTCAACATAACGTCCCATCATTAAAATAGTACGCTGGATAGCTTTCTCGTACAAATCTTCCTTCTTTCCGGGAGTGTAGTTGGGGCCCATGATACGGCATTTCTGACCGGTGGCGACCTTACCAGCAAACACACGACCAAAAGCATAGAAACGTCCCTTATCCGTGGTCGGTACCATCTTAGACACGTACATCATCAGTGGTCCTTCAGGATCGCAGTTTTTCACGGCAACTGCGGCCTCATCGTCATGCGGACCTTCGTACAGCATCTCCATACGGTACTTTTGGGCTACAACTGGGGATGGCAGATGAATGGCAATCATTTGAAGTAGAGCTTCTCCAGCTGGCAACCAGCTACGCATCACGACCTTCAACAGATTCTTGCCATCTTTATCCTTGTCTTCGTGCTTCAGCGTAACCTTAATCTTCTCGAGCAGTTTCGGGATTTCGTCAGTCTTGTAATTCATGATTGCGTCAAAAACTTTGTAGATCGGATCAAGCACATACATAACGAAGGAACGCTTGTTATCATCATCCTTAACCTTGGCCCATTTCTTCGTCTTGGCGTTGAAGAAATTCTCACCCCACAGACGATTCATTAGTTTTACCACGTCAATCTTGAACATAACAGAGTACATTTCTGCAAATTGCTTGAGTGTAAATGCCCATCCATGCAAACCAGATCCGAAACCGACGGAACCCTTAGAAGGATCGACACGGACTTCTCCCATTGGACCGCCGTCGTCGTTATAGGTTGCAATAATGACGTTCACATTCTCCACGATACGCTGGAAGGTTTGGTACAGATCTTCCGCTTCCAGTTGCAACTCTAGCAGAGCACGGTCCATCTTGTTCATGAACAGAACCGGTTTGATACGCTCGGCGATGGCCTGGCGCAGTACGGTTTCGGTCTGGACGCATACGCCCGACACACAATCGACGACCACCAGTGCACCGTCGGTGACACGCAGCGCAGCAGTTACTTCCGACGAGAAATCGACGTGACCGGGCGAATCGATCAAATTGATTAAAAAGCCCTTGCAGTCCTTGTCACGTTGATCTGGATTGGTAATGAATACCATATCCCTATCCTCCAGTTCGAAGTACATCGAGATTGCACTACAAGTTAAACAAAAGAAAATATATAAGTTGACAGGAAACTGAGAAAATAACAACACAGTACCAGTTAAACATACCACCCAAGGATCGATTAGATAAATTTTAATTTTAAGGTTTTGAACAACAAATCAATTCCAATAATATTAAATGTCAAAAATCTATCCAACGTGTTAATTTTTCTTGTCAATCCTATGTTCGTTTCAAGATTGAAACACATTTTATTCCACTAATACAACCCCACAAACAGCGAATGTGATACACAATTACCGTGCAGTAATAAAGGAACGGTAATCGTTGCATCAAATATTTTCATGTCTTGACTGCTTGACCGAAAAAGTGAGTGCAGATGAACATCTTGAGCCAAAAATTAATGCATAAGTTACTCACGTCGACTTGATGGTGATGCACCGTTCCTGCTCGTCCTTACGGGTATCGGTGAAACGGGTCTCGCCAGCCTTCGCACCGGCAATGATACCAGCTTTCGAGACCAACGAGTCGGTCAGCGTTGATTTGCCATGGTCGACGTGGGCAATGACGGACATATTACGGATGTTCCGTTTCTTGTCCATCATGGCACGAATTTCATCTACGGTGAAGTTAACCTAGGTTATGGATGAAAGGAGAAAAATAAAATCAATAACCATGCGCCTGGAAAAATGCAACTTGCACAGTGATGCAGTCATAAAAAATCAATTCACTTCGAATTTGCCAGTGTGCCAATTCACACATTTTCATACAGACATTTGGTTTTCCACCATTCCCTTTTTTTATTTAGGACAGGCATTTCACAATCAGCTGAAACCTCACTTACGACGTCATTACTATGGAAGTGAAAGCCATCCTCACATAATTTAACATTCTATTTTAAATGCTTCAGATATCATACCATTTTTATGCGTTCGAAATCGAATCCAGTTGCAAAATCAAAATTAGAAGTATTTCACAAACTTTTTTAACTACCAAAACGTGTCTGTTCTTTATCGTTTTTTTACAATCCGTTTGTAATATGCTAAACGAAGAAAACAGCTACAGCTACAGCTTGTGGTGGGACAGCACTCCCATTGCTCTATGGATATACTCTTTTTACTATTGTTTGGCCCTTTTGTACACTAGCCAACAATAAAGAATAAAACACTGCCAAATGCAACCAGAGCTCACAGTTCAATGTTCATTTTCCACTGCGGTCCTTTCTTTCATAGTCGTCTTCGGCCGGAAAAAGAAAGAGATAGCTGTGCCTCCGCCCATCATACCGTTGCCGACACTTTCTCGCTTTAGTGCATCCAATGATCCACAAGTCATCCGACATCTTGATTTGGCAACGAGGCATTCCGTCACATTTATGATCGCTTTTTTTCACACGAATTTCAACATATTTCATTACACTTCAATTAATTTTGGTACAAGCATTCCAGACGTACCGCATCTAGTGGTTAAAGTGCACAAAACTCACCATTTTGGCTGTTTTCAGCTAGGATCTTTGCACGACACCAAAAATCGACTTACACGCCGTATGCGTGCACAAAAGCGAAAGAGAACGTCGTAATCGTGCTGACGGCAACGAGATGGGTTGAGCGTGGCAGCTGCCAAACATCATTCAGCTATGATTACACTTTTTGTGTTCAAAATAGGCGTTTGAAATCTTGCTTTGCGTTTTCCACACTGAAAAAGCTGCATATATTCTAGTGCAATGAATAGGGTAACAGAGGTATTTTGGCCACTTCATATATTTTGGCCCACCCAACAAACTTTATCGATTTTATGGGATTTAACTGATGTGAAGTAACCCATGTTACATAAATATGAAGGTAAACACAATAAATTACCTTTTGCGGAAGAGTTTTTCAAAGATATTAATACAATTGGTGAATATTAATTCAAAGTGGGCCAAAATAAAATCAATCCTAAAGTGGGCCAAAATACCTTTGTTACCCTATTACTCAAGAGGACAATAAAACATGGTAATTGAATAGCTTATGGAGAAGCTGTGATGTTGCTTTCAATCGATATAAAAGAAATTTACCAATTAAACAAGAATGCAATATTATCGAATATTTTGCGATTCGCCAGAATCCGTTTGCTGTAAATATACGATATTTAAAAAAACGAGGTTAAGAATAGATCCTCATGTATTGATTCCATATAAAACATCAACAAACTTACTGCATCCGTGTGTAATAAAAAGACGTAAAATTGCTAAATAATATGAGAAGCAGTTCCCTTTGACCCTTCACATTTGAACATTGAATTGCAATTAACTGCACGTTAAATTTTTACGCGAAGAAAGCTAATGTGGGAACGGAAATTAACTATCTTGTTTTGTAAACCGGCTCTATATCGAACGTTCAATTATAACCAACTCACAACAATTGTAATTAATTTCCATTTAATGCATATTTAATGTGCATCTTTTAAGTAAGGCGCACATTTGTACAGTTTCGCATCTCTTCAAATGGCAATTCATACTCGGTAAAAATAAACCATGCATGAATTTACAAAACAAAGTGGTGTATCCACCTCTAGAATCAGTTTTTAGATAAACTATCAGGATCACCGGCAATGGTTTCTTCCTCATGTGTGGGACGCAAAGTGTTTTTAATAAATATTTACTATAACCAGTGTTGGTGATTGTCGATAATTTGACAGAAGCGGCTCGATATTTATCTATATTGTATACAACATTTTCAATCCGGTAAAAGATGCTACAAGAACTCATGTCTCTCAATGCATGAACCGTGAAAGAATTTTTCTACATTTCTTCGCTTCACTTCATACTCTGAGTATTTCACGACCCTTGAAAAAAATTTACAGTCTGATAATGATCGGTGCTATCTGGAATTTACCAAGAGAGAATCGCAAGTTGACAATTATCGCAGAAAATCAAATCGATGATTCGACTTGATGGTTCTCATACGGTTGCAATATTTCAAAACCCTTGTGTGGAGCATTCACATACATTTTCACAGACACAACTTATACAAAGGATATATGCACAAAGTTAAAATAAGCGGCAATAGTAAAATGAATCTATCGCAATTATCAACTGCCCGTATAGAATCGGATCGCAAAACGAGAATAAGCTACCATTGTTGCTTCTGAGAGAATCCCCACAGCAGCGTGCTAACCTTTGATTCTCAAACAGCTCATCGAGAGAAATTCGTTCTTGCACTGGTGTCCATTCTATATTAAATGAACCATACCGGTTTTTTTGTTGCTGCGATGATATCCGTCTTGATGGCACTGATTGAACCGTGTGAAGAGTTGCTAGAGAGCGTTCTTTGATACGATAAAAGTCATCCTTAATAGACTAAATATGAAGTGAAAAGCATTCCCGAATTAATCAGAACCATATGTTTACACAGAAATGGTATTTTGAGAAATTATAGTTTAGTTCCATTGTCTTTTATTGTTCAGAAAATGATAAATCGACGTTACGGGTATTTTTATTGACTATTTTCATTATGGTCAGACTCGATGTTACGATTCACAAAATAGGCTTTTAAGTAACGTTACCATGAAAAACTGGCAATTTTCTCGAACAATTTTTTGGGAAAACGATAAAAGAAATGGTTTGTTTATATTCCATATTAGCATTGCCATCGTTTATTCAAATATCACCACAATTTCAACGATACCGCAGCATATATACAGCTTTGTTTACTCAAACCATTTGTTTTTCTGTTATGGTTTGATAACCTACCTCTTTATTCAATTGAACAACAGCAGTCATAGTAATGTAATTGAGCAGTCCGTGATAACAAAAGCGATGTCTGGTGCAAAATGCAACAAAAACAAATGCATGACGTTGCCTGCGCATTTCACACAACCACATTAGGTATTGGAAAAGTACATCCGTTTGTCACTACAAGCTCTGTCAGTGTCTTTGAACAGTAGAAAATCTAGGTTTACTTGAATTATTATTTGAGTTAGTAATACATTTTTTTCATAATATATTCCTTATTTGTGCCACTTTTTAGAGATTACAAACTACAGTACTTTTTTATACTGGTTTGTAACAAGTGAAACATTGTCATCGTGTATCCTAGTGTTGGGACAAAATAATATATATTATTTTTTTACCAAGCCTAATAATGTATCAAATCGAACGTTTTAATGTAATCCAAGACCTTGAATTAGTCCGAACTATTCGTAAATTCAATGAGTATAATATTTACATTTAATAATGCGTATGATGGGTCATACTGCTACTATAGGGTAACAGAGGTATTTTGGCCACTTCATATATTTTGGTCCACCTAACAAACTTTATCGATTTCATTGGATTTTATCGATGTTAAGTAACTCATGTTGCATCAATTTGAAGCTAATCACATTAAATTATTTATTGCGGAAGGGGTTTTCAAAGATATTACAACATTTGGTGGATATTTTTACAAAGTGGGCCAAAATAAAATCAATCCTGAAGTGGGCCAAAATACCTCTGATACCATATTTGATATAAAAATAGATGTTATGTTCCATAGAATACATAGCTATTCTGAATGCGGATTAGAATAATCCAGTTAGCCTTACACGAAAAACAACTTTTGAATTAAAATAAAATAAAACCATGCAAAACTATACTACAACGATAATAACCAGAAACGGTATAAAAAAACGATAATAACCGTAGTGAATTCTTATCAAATGGTTCAGCAGGTGTTCTTTTATAATTACTTTAAACACCTGCAATTTTTTCTTACTACAGCATATTATACAATAACCATATACTATATTACAACAACAAATCGTACGATCAGAGTACGTAGATACTTTGTAGTTGAAATAAAAAAAATATTTATCGTTGAAACAACAATATACCATAACAAATGAGGTTTTCACTATACAAATGATTTTTTTAGAATTCGAATTGTAGGGTAACAGAGGTATTTGGGCCCACTTTAGGATTGATTTTATTTTGGCCCACTTTATAAAAATATCCACCAAATATTGTAATATCTTTGAAAACCCCTCCCGCAATAGGTAATTTAATGTGATTAGCTTCAAATTGATGCAAAATGAGTTACTTAACATCGATAAAATCCGATGAAATCGATAAAGTTTGTTAGGTGGGCCAAAATATATGAAGTGGCCAAAATGCCTTTGTTACCCTACTAGTTTCAATTATGTGGATTGTTTCGAAACTGAAACAAGTAAAAAAATCTAGAGCTCAAGTTCTACAGATGAAAACTTTTGCATGAATTGTAATTCAAAATTACATTGAATATTTATCATCGTTTATTTTGTTCCGAAAACGTTAACCGAGCGCTTTTAAAACTCAACTTAGAAAAACTTATTTCTTTCCAACTCCTTTTTTGATTGATTCGTAATCAATGTGTTTGTGTCACACAACGCAAAGATTCAATGTTGCGTTTGAAAATGTGTACCCAGCTGAATAAAATATTAACCGCCACTGCGAAAGGACTTTTTCAAACACTCGAAAAACAAGGCAACAGTCAAAAGCAAAAGCTCTCTCGTTATCCTCAGAGCGCGAGTACAGTAATTTCGACAAATAAAACAGCTGTTTGAATATAAAATCTAACAAATTGCTACAGTTGGTCGAGTTTTAGTAAATTTACTTGAAAATGAGCGTTAAAGACATATATTACTCTGATAAATATTACGACGATGCATACGAATACCGGTAAGTACCAAACACTTCAAGCGTCCTTGAACTCGCGAATTTGATCGCAGTATTACCTGTTTTTCGCAGGCACGTCGTCCTTCCAAAAGATGTTGCGAAACTAGTTCCAAAGACCCACCTTATGACGGAAAACGAATGGAGGTCCATAGGAGTACAGCAATCCCGTGGCTGGATACATTACATGATCCATCAGCCTGAACCGCACATCCTGCTTTTCCGACGACCAATCCCAAAGGTTGAATGATGCAGGTTAAGTGTGGAAACAACGTCTCGAAATGTATTTTGTTGAATTTCTTAGAACATTCTGAATATCTTTGTAACAATCCCGATCAAGAACTAATGGCTATATCTAAATTTTCATTAATGTTTCTCCGTTGTCGTGATTATTGATTCAAAACTTTCGCTATAGTTGAAAATCGAAGTCTCATAATTGTGAATGTGTTTTCTTCAGCATCATGTTTCAATCACTTAGGAATAAGAGAAACTATTTTCAGGAAAATGATTATGAAGGTGTCATTTAGAAACCCGTCGAAGACGAAGATAGCGAATAAAGATAGGCAGGCAGCGTTAGGAACAAAACCAATTGTACAAATAGTAATAACTTGTGCCACCACGCTCGTGTCTCAGCCAAAACAACACAAAAAGGTGTTTGTGCCTTCTCTCTGTCTATGAAACTAATGGAAAAATATTTATAAGATTATTTTAATAATATAATATTTTAAAATCTACGTATCGTCACTTGCAGTCCTGATAACTTCCCGAAAAATTTATCACATCGACATGACTACGAAAATGCATATAGTAACAAAAATTTATAAAACACTTCCGGATAAGTTTGTACGTTTGCTTTATTGTAGTTTAGTTGGATGCAGAAATCTTAATACTCTGATCTCATTACTCAAACATATATCAGTCATATAGTGCTTTATCATCTCTTCGACTTGAGAAATTTCTTCATCACACAATTAAATAAACATTAGTATGGGAGCGCCTATTGCAAATATTTTTTCCAGTTCTTAATGTTAAAAAAAATAAAAATCCCTTTATTCTAAATGGAGTGCCAATTTTATACAGTGAAGGTGAGTTCTATTCTTAACTTAATTCCGTGTCAGACAATTATTCTAAATCCAAATAAAAATAACTGCAAATACTTCACTTCTATCGTCTTTTTAGTAGTATATTTTCCTTACACTAAGGGTTCCGTCATTTAGTTCTATTTGGAACAGAAATAAAATTTGATAATTCTTTTTATATACTAAATGATTATTACCCAGCTAAACCTTTTATAATAGAGTTGTAGGTTTTTCGAAAAATCTGCGAATCTTGATTCAGCTAAGATTATTAACACGACGAAAGGGTGGAAAATCAGGTTTGTCAATTTCGAAATTAACATTTCACTTTTAGTACGTTTCAGTTTTTTTTTTGATAATTTTTAGCAAACATTGGCATTTCTACGAATGTTAAGTAGGTGTGCAAGTTACTCCACACTTGTTTCAAAGCCTTATTGGAAGAGATGGGAGGGTCTAGTATCTAGAGAACACAGTTTCGTGGTGCGGATAAATTCAATTTCATCAAAATGAACTAACTGGGAAAATTTACAACGAAATTACGAACAACACATGTATTCTATTTTTATCTATACAAAGAAATCTATTAAATTTGACGTCGTCCGACGGTGCTGCTGGATTGCAGAGTGAATTCGTTGTAAGCCGACTGGATGTGTTTGCAGTGAATAATAAATTAAATGTTAGACTTGGGTTTCATTTTCCCGGAAACAAATGATTTACAAGGAATTTGTAGCTACGGACATTAAGCCAATCTTTTTGCTACAATCAAAACGATGGATTTAAAGTTGTATAGGCAAAAGAGCTTGAACACGCAGAAAAATTTATTTTTGATTCAAACATATTGCGCTTTGAATTAAAAAAAAAATATTTGAATCAGCGCCAATTTTCATTTATTTTTGATTCAAATACATTAGATATTCACGTTAAAACAAATTATTTTTGTTTCTACACGCAAAGAAATAAATAAAATGAACATTTATTTCAAATAGATTTTGCTTCGAGCTCTAATATATTTTATTTCAATTTGGATCTAATTTCATTTCACTTGGAATCAAATAAAATTGTTATTTGATTCAAAACAAATAAGTTTTAAATTCATTAAATTGTTATTTAAAACGATTTTCTGGCGGATTATTGTGAATATATTTTAAAATAATCATCGTTGTTTTAGGGTTTTTTAAAAGACCGCATCAGTAAGTGACAGTTATTTTCTTTATCTTCTCTTCTATCAATCACCCTGCCATTATCACATTAATTTTTTACTTTTTTGACCGAAATGATTCATAATTCTTAACTTAAATCTTCATAATCACGCTTTTATTAATTATAAAAGTAAAAAGGATAAACTGCCACTAACTGGTTCGGCCCATAAAAAAAATACACTGAGATCTGTTAGGAATTTACACTAAGTGGAAAAAGAATTGAATGAATTTTCCTGTGGTTCAGTTGTGAATAATTCATGCAATTCAATTGCTCTGCTTTGTTATTCTGATGGAGTTAGTTTCGAGAAACGGTCTTTAAAACCATCTACCACGATCTGAGTTAAGATGCGCTTATCAGATCTCGTCAAATACATCATGTGTTGATACTTTTCCAGTATGGTTTTCTCTCTTGTACATATCTTGATTAAAAACGAGGCTGTGTAGGCTGCTTTTGTTACGTCGGTTGATTTGTTTGAACTTTGGTTTGCTTACTAAGGTTTTTCTCCGATTGTTAATACCATGGAAGCATTTTGTATGTTCAGCTATATATGGTTGCGGTATTTACTCCTCGTCTTCTTTTCGTTCAATAATTTTTAATAACTCTATTGTGAAACCGTTCTCTGAAATGAATACAAATATAAGTTTCCTGTACATACATAATTCATAATATGCCTTACCTATAAAAGTATTCACTATGGTATCACACAATTCGAAGGATTTCAAAAAAGCAAAAGTAGTGTAGAATATATCAAAATCAATTAGTATCAATATTTGATTTAATGGTAATATATTAGAATTAATATTCGCTGGCATTTGATTCAAGCTAATAGTACTGTTGTTGTACCGTTGAATTCCACTATATCACGTCATTACACTCTCACAAAGTCACTATTTTCACAGTCACTATTTTTCCGAAAGTGTATCAAACGTTATAATACAGAAATACGTATCTGTATTATAACGTTTGATACACTTTCGGAAAAATAGTGACTGTGAAAATAGTGACTTTGTGAGAGTGTAATGACGTGATATAGTGGAATTCAACGGTACAACAATAGTACTATTAGTGAGAATATTCTACTAACAGCTCAAACAGAAATTTAGTGATTTGATTCAAGGACGAAAAAATTTATTGCACATCCATGAATTTGAATCTAAGACTCAGTATATTTGATTCAGTTGAATTCAAGAGTCAAAATATTTAATTCCAGTATATCATATTATGCATCTGGATGAAAACAATATTTGTTTGAACGTAACTTTTTATTTGAATCTGTACCACCCCATATTTGATTCCAATACATTTAATTTGAATCAAATAATTTTTTTATTTGATTCAAAATTTTCAACTTTGAATCCATATCTTAATATATTCAAATCTAATATGCATTGTCACACTAAATTTAATTTAAAGAGATTTTTATTCGATTCAAATGTTAATTCAAAAATATTTTTATATGATTTAAACAAATGTTAAAAGTTGATTTGAAGACTCAGTATATCAGAATCTAATGCGTTCTATTTCTCTGTGTGTTTATTTCCGCTATGTTAGAAAAATTCTTTACTATTTCGCCACTAATGTCATGAAGTATTATTTTTACGTTTCGTCTTTGACTCATCAGTGCAGAGCAGTTCAAATTGAACTGCTTAGTGCTAAACTCGGCTGTTCAATTTGAACCGCTAAGCAGACGTAGTTTCTGCTACTTACAGAAAACTTTTTGTTTTGCAACGGAGTGCAATGTCTTTTCTGACGTGCCGAACGAAAACGTGTTTTCGACTATTTCTGGCCGATGCAGGTTTGGTCATTTAGGGGTTAGCCAAATTTTGTGCTAGGGCACATAACCGTTTTTATTATTTTTACGTTTCGTCATTGACTCATCAGTGCAGAGCAGTTCAAATTGAACTGCTTAGTGCTAAACTCGGCAGTTCAATTTGAACCGCTAAGCAGACGTAAAGTTTCTGCTACTTACAGAACACTTTTTGTTTTGCAACGGAGTGCAATGTCTTTTGAATTTGAACTGCTTTGCACTGATGAGTCAAAGACGAAACGTAAAAAAAATAAAAACGGTTATGTGCCCTAGCACAAAATTTGGCTAACCCCTAAATGTCATGAAGTAGTAATAGGAACAGATTCAAGTATTTCGGTAAGCTTTTTGCAACCTTCATCAGTGTATTAGTTCTTAGAATTTGACCACTTTTTAAATAGTATGTTGATACCACACCTGTATGATGATTTCCCACCACATGGATACTCATCTACCCAAAGGAACTTCGTATTTAATTATTAACTTGTGTTGATTCCTACAAAAACCTGTTTTCATTCACCTAGTGGTGTGATGATGCCTTTCTCATATCACTTGTATTTTCATAAATATATCACTAGAGGATTCTGTCACAAAGTTTTAACTTCAAAGTCGAATAAAATTAGAATGTTTCTTTGGGTATAAGCTGATATAACCTTTTCAATTTGTACTGTTATGTCAAATTTTTAAAAAATCCCTCTTTAGCATCTCGCTGACGGTTTGAAATTTTAAACACACTTTTCCCTATAGTTCCGAAACCGGAAGTCGGATCCGAATGAAACTCATTTGCAACCCCTATGGGACTATTGGCGGTTCAAAGCATAGGACGCCAGTTGTCGTATGTTCGAGCCCCGATCTGGAAGGGTTCTTAGTGTCAGTAGGATCCATAGTACTAGCCATGCAATGATTCTGTACACTAAGAATCGGCTGCGAAGCCTGTTGAAACAGAAAAGCCAAATTCCACAAAAGGAATGTAATGCCAAGACTTTGGGACTATAAGACATTTAATTTGAGCCTAAGAAGTTTGAGAAAACGGGACTAGCCATCTCTGAGAAAAATAGAAGACGAACATTAGAAAAGGTCCCAAGTGCAACTGACAGTTTCTCTTTGTTTACTTTCTCTTTAGAGTATTACGGTCCAATCAGCAATCCTTCCATCTAACATTTCACACAGGAAGAGAGCATAAACCATCAACGTTCGATATGCGCTATAGAATTTGTTCTAAATTACTGGAATTTGCCGTGATAATTGAAAGAGAAAGTAAACCAAAAGAAACTGTCATTTGCACTTGGGACCTTTTCTAATGTTCATCGAGAATAGTGCATTTCGTTTTAAAATTTTTTGCCACTATTTCCGGATCCGGAAACTGGAAACCGCAATAGCTGAAGTCGGTTCGTTTAGCAATTTAGCGATTCATAGCGTACAGAATTGCATGACTAGTACTAACAGACTCTCATAGTAACAGACTGGCGAATACCTGTTAGGGAGCCAAACGAACCGTCAAACTCCCATGCTCTAGCATAGGAATTTGACAGTTCGTTTGGCTTCCAAAGAAGTATTCGCCGGTCTGTTACTATGAGAATCTGTACTAGCACTACGATCCTGCCTACACTAAGGCTGTGTACCATTTCGCGGTTAATTTTAACTTTTGGTAGAAATCTGACACTTGAGTGGTTATTTTGTGTCGAGTAGTTAAAACTGCGGAAAGAAAAAAAACCTGTTTTAATCCACCTAGTGGTGTAATGATGCCTTTCTCATATTACTCATAACATCATATATATTACTGTGGAATTCGCAAAAACGAATGTTCATTGAATAGAAATAGGTAAATTTGTTCGGACTTAATCTAACAAACTCTACAAATCTTGTTTACTCTGTAGTTTCGAAACCGGAAATAGTATCCACAACAAATTTAGCAATTCCGTATGAAACTTCAAGACGTTTCCTTTGAACCTATAAGTTTGTGAAAATCGATTTGGCCATCTTGAAGAAAGTTTGGTGATTTGCAGTTTTTAATCACTATTTCAAATTTTTTCGAAATCGGATTCAGATGACCGGAATAGACGAAGTTGGTTCGTTCGCTAGCAACCAATATGACCTCCAAATTGGAGCAGTTTTGAACGCAGTTCAATCTATACTTACTATCTCATGCTCTATTTCGATTAAACCAATTAAACGAAATCTAACAAACGAAACGAACCTGCGTTTCTGTCACTTCTGCATATGTAAGTCAAGCTAAACAGCGTGAATCAGCAGCATAGAACATGTAGTAAGATTATTATTATTATTATTATTATTATTATTATTATTATTATTATTATTATTATTATTATTATTATTATTATTAATATTATTATTTTTTACATCATTACACAACGTGTACGAAATAGAACAAAGCACGCCTTGTTCGTTTTGTGTTTTCTTCTTCTTTCGGTGTTGTACATATTGTCACTCTATATGGCGATTTGAAAACTTTGACACTCATCGCCCTGTAACTGCGGAGCCGGAAGTCGGATCCTGATGAAATTTCACAGTAGTTTTAAAGACAGTATGAACTTTAATTCAAATCAAGATTTGTGAAAATCGGTTCAAGCATCGCAGAGAAATCGAAGTGAATTTAGTTTTACGAATTTTCTTCTCCACTTTCGGTGCTATCGGAACAGGAAAATAGGGGACTAGTAGTGCCGAATTAAGTTTTCATGCCCACAAACTAACAAGCTCTGCAAACTAGAAGAATTTATCAGACAGTTTTATGGAATTTGTACCTATTTTTAATCATCGTTCGTGGAAAAATACTAATAAAATTGGTAATTTTCCACTTATAACGCTTTAGTTCCGGAACCGGAAGTCGGATCCAGAAAAAATGTTCTACAAATGTTCAGCATTACAATTACCTTTCATTTGAATCTTAGTTTGCGAAAATCGGTTGAGTTGTTCCAGAGATAATTGAGTGTAAACTTTTTCTCGAATTTTCACATATTACTATATAACTCCGGAACCGGAAGTCACATTCAAATGAAATGAAATAGCAAACTATGGGACCATAATAACATTTATTTGAATCTTAGTTTGTGAAAATCGGTTCAGCCATCTCTGAAACAAGTGAGTGCATATTTTTTCATTTTTATGTGCATATCATCTCCGGAACCGGAAGTCGGATCGGAATGAAATTCAATAGCAGGCTATGGGACTATGAGACCTTTCATTTGAATCTTTGTTTGTGAAAATCGGTTCAGCCATCTCTGAGAAAAGTGAGTGCATATTTTTGTCACATACACACACACACACGGACGGCCACACACACAGACATTTGCTCAGTTCGTCGAACTGAATCGAATGGTATATGACATTCGGCCCTCCGGGCCTCGGTTAAAAAGTCGATTTTCACAGTGATTGCATAGCCTTTCTAAATATATTAAAAAGGCAAAAATAACAATTTCGCGATTAATTTTACTTTTGGTTAAAATCTGATACTCGAGTGGTTAATTTGATGTTGTCAAAAATAACCCTGCTCGAGAGCATGGTTATTTTTGACAGATCGATGGTTATTTTCCAACACTGAAAAAAATCTTGCAATGAAAATTTTAATATTAATTCTTTAGTTGAAATCATTTCCAGTGGAAAATGAACCCAAACAACTTTCCGTCCGCCAAATTTTGAAATGGGTAGTTTTAGTTAAATTTAACTACTCGACACAAAATAACCGCTCAAGTGTCAGATTTCAACCAAAAATTAAAATTAACAGCGAAATGGAAAGAATTCGATGCAACGTCCCACTAGGCGGAATGAGCAAATCGACGAAATGACTTTCGGCTACAACATTCTTGATTTTGTTTCAGTACAATCCAGGTCATGTTTCTAAGCAAACTATTTTACATACATCAGCCAGTACAAATGTTTCAGAAAAGGAAGTAGACTCATTTTTTGATATGATCCGTTCCTTTTGTAGGATGATGAGATGCCATATTATTAAAAGAAAAATTGATTTCGCTGTGAAAAGTTGTAAACGAACAACACAAAATCGTAAAAATCAGAAACAAATATCCAATGCTCACTGTTTCATAAACTTGTAATGAGCTTCATTTGTTTTTACATTTAGTCTCAATCTGAATATAAATTTTTTTTCCATTACAATTTATGTGCACAGAAGTTAGTTTCAGTATACCAGCTCCAGTAACGGGTAAGCTAAGCGCATGAATTCGCTGAAATTAATAGATTCTACGCTCATCGCGTATTATTACTCGAGCCAATATGAAAGTTTAGCTGCACTTATCGCGGTGATTTAACTTTTGTTGGGGTAAAAATTCGCATTTCGTTGGCGGTGGCACGTCACATCAGTATGATATGATTTGTACATCGTGTCCAAGCGTCAGAACAGTGTTGACTAAATTGTAGTCCATCAGAGCGACCGGATAGAATTAATTCAGTCACACTGTGGGGCTATTTTCGATATTGTTCTCACTGAACTTTGATATTTCTCTTCTTCGGGATTCTGTATAACAACTGTGCGGCCTTCATTTCAACAACGATCAGCTCTTCGTGACACAGCTTATTCAACCCTAACTGAAATATCAATTGTTATTACGTTTCTCATATAAAAGTATATTGCAGTCACTTCTAAGAACGATCCTTAATTTACACAAATGACATACAATACCACCTCGATTCAGTATTCTGATTGATTCGGTACATTTCAATTTGCATTTCGTATTTCGATCGAGTTTGAATTTCCCATATGAAACCATCCCTCGATCAAAATGCAGAATGGCAAGTTTTGCAGTGGATCGAAATATTCCGATTCGTTCGAAATACAGATTAGTATCATCTCTATAATACTTGACTCACAAGACTTTTCGAAACGGCAGTTAACTTTCCTATAAACATTGACAACTTTCTATGAATGTTTGTTCTCTATTTAAACGAAAAATATTGGCATTACATTCTTTTCGTGGAGTTTGGTCTTTTCGTTTCAACAGATTCACAGCGTACAGAATTATTACATGGCTAGTATTACAATCATACTGAAACTAAGAATGCTTCTAGGTCAGAGCTCGAGCATAAAACATAAAGAAAGCAAAATATAACGAATGTAGATCTTCAACAGTTCGCCTTAAGTTTGAATCAATTACGACGATGAAAAAAATACGATTTTTTCGTCATAATAAAAGACGAAGAAATGATAAGAAATTTAACAGACGTTTTTAAAATAGATAACCAAGTAACAATTCAGCATTCCATCATAAATCAAATAAACACAGATTTCCCATTATACGGAGACACTAACAGCGCTTCAAGTGAGAAACGGGTGTACTTTTTTCCATTAGCTACTGTGGTTGTGTTAAATGCACAGGCATCTTTGTACATGCATTTTAGGATCATTTACGCACCCACTCTACACCAGACGGCGCTTTTGGTGTCACGGGTTGCTCAACTACAGTACTATAACACTGGGAAATCTAGGTATATTTTATTTATGGTAATAGTAATGAAATTGAACAACCCGTGACACAAGAACACCTCTGGTGAGAAATGGGTGCGTAAATGTTACTAAAATTTGTGTATAAAGTTACCTGCGCATTTCACACAATCATAGTGTGCATTGAAAAAAAGGTCACTCACTTCTCACAAACTACGCTGTCAACGCTTGCACATTTCACACTACAGCAGTAGCTATCGAAAAAAGTACACCCGTTTCTCATTAGAAGCGCTGACAATGTCTATGTCCAGTTCGCTTTCACATCTCATCCAAGCCAGTCGATAAAACAAAACGTTTATCGCATACGTTCGGGACGGAAGAAACAAAGTACAATATTGTGTAGTGAACAATAGAACGATCTCGACATGAGTGAACCAAACGAACAAAAGCTACCGCCGGTACGAAAGAATACAATTATGGTTGACTTCAGGCAGTGCAAAATTCGACCTTCGATACAATAACTGGAAGGTTTGCTTAAGGAGCAAATGTATCTTGACATTAAACGTGTGCATTTACTTTAATGCAATACGACAAATAATGTTGTTTACATCCAGTTTTATAAAGAGTTGGATGCAATTCAATTTGCAAAAGACAATAATAATGTGCATTATGTGGAGCACGAGAACATTAAGTACAACATTCCAGTATATATGGAAGATAGTGCTATAGAAGTGCGTGTGTATGATCTTCCCTCAAGCGTCACCGATTCATATATTCGCAAAACTATGTCCCAAAACGAAGAGATTCTCTCTATCGAAAAAGAAAAGTGGAAGATTTTTTTCTCCGGTATTCTAAATGGCGTACGTTTATTACGCATACACTTGAAGAACCTTCTTATGTGATGTTCGGTCAAGATACAAAAATCCCGTGCAAATCACTTGTTACCTATGACAATCAGATGGCCACATGTCAATATTGCTAAAAAGCTGTTCACTACGGTAAGCCTTGTGATAAACTTGACAAGGAGACAACTACACCAAAGAACAACGGTACTTCCTTCACACAACCCCAAGCAACCCCAGTACACCTGTGACAGCCACCAACAACAATGAAGCATCCCCTTCAACGAAACCATCAGTATCCCCTACAGAACAAAGTACACCAGCTGCAGTTAACAACTTCCCCTCCAACCAACCAGCAACTGCAACCAATGTACAACAAGGCGCATCTATAGCAACTCTCAACGAGCCCAAGACTACGATCAACAAGGAACATGAAAAGAAAACGGAAATCACACACAACACCGATGATGAAGCAATGGATGATGAGATAAGTCACGGACAAAGTGACCCGCGATCCTCGTTAAATGGAAATGGAAGTTCATCTCTCCCTAGAAAAAGGGTGACAACGAGATCTAATAGATAAAAAAAAAAACAATTCTTTAATAACAAAAATGTAAGCCAATCGGCCTGAATAAAAAATGTTTATAAAAAAATATCTCCGTCCAAGGGGAAAATCTAGGATTACTTGATTCATGTATCTAAGCAATCCGTTTTTGAAGTAATTATCAACATTTGAAAGTTCACGATACGCAACCAAACGAACTTCTAGAATATATCAGCTTCTATGCAGTGAAAAAGCTCGCGCAAAACTTGTTCTGCGCTTACCATCTGTCAAAAATAGCTGTGTGTTTTCTGGAGTAGCAAGGAAGTTTACACGGAACCTGGCCTGTACTTTTGAGTTCTCAAAAGTACCGCGTATACTTTTAAGTAGTGATTTTTCCATTTGCATTCGAGATACCAAAGGTCGAATGTTGTGTGGTTTTTTTATATTTTGTTTTATTATACTTTTCCGAAAAATAAAAAATACAATAAGACTTGCTAGAAGTGTGTTTTTCACTCTTCATAACATAACAAATTACTTGAAATCAAGATGACAAACCGAAGATGCAAAATGTGTTTCTCGACTGTAATGAATGCATATGCAAAAATTGTAATGAATGGTTTAGACAAAAATGCAAAATTAGTAATTTAGAATTAGTAAAATGTAGTACCAAATGTAATACTCGGTCATGCGAAGGAAATGGCCCTATTGAGTTAGGACGCGACTATTTTACAGCAAACAAAACAGTGACTATTTTACAGCGAACAAATCCACAGTAGAAACTTCTCTGAACAGTTAACCCGCTGCCTTCATACAGACTCCTCCAAGGATTGAATATGGAATAGAAACTTGGTAAAACTCGATCCAGAACTATCTGATCGAGAGGATCAACGAGGATGGATTCCTGACCGTGCGCAAATCAATTGAACGTAAGAAACTGAAGGAACTGTCATAAAAATGGCCAAGAAGGGATTTACGGACTAGTGACTACAAGGACACTCTTCCAAGGAATGTTTAACTTTATTCAATTTTACTGAGTTTTTACACGAATTCTACTTGCTTATCTAATAATAAATTCTAACCCAAACATGTGAGATAAAACGAGAACGAACGAATAGAACTTTTATTGCACCGCTTGCCTTTTGATCGGTTCCTTTCCTACTATTTATTTTGGTTATCGTGGTTCAATTGAGGTAAAATTCTTCTGATTTGTTACACAGTTTCCCTACAAAGCTACGGCCTACGTGACATCAGTAGAAAATCTGGAAAAAGTTGAGCGGACAAATCTCGATGACTGAGCGACTATGAAAATTTTCAGCCTTGCAGTCGATAGTTTTATTGACTCGATACATGGAGTTGAACATCAAACCAAGATAAGCTGCGTGGAAGGTAATAGTCTCATTTATCAAACAAGCCCTGAAAATTTATATTCATCTCGTCCATTTTTGAATGTTCCATGTTTTCAAAGTTCTCGCTTGAAATTGAGTTTCGAATAGTTTTCTATGAGTAAATTTATTAACTGTTTTAATACTACTGTTAATCCGATTTATATTCATTTTCAAATTGTTGAAAACCAAGCTTTTAATTGGTATTGCCTATTTTCAAGACATTTAGCGCTTTTGTCGCAACATGATCGAATTATTAACATACCACAATCAAGCCCTGGTATTTTAATTAGTATCCAATGATTTGCTGCTTCATCACTCTGGGCAAGATTTTCTATATAGGGGTGCAAATCAGAAACTCAAGAAAAACTACACGTAGAAATGTGGTCAGATTTTAAACGCTTACAGCTCAGTTTATTTTGTATCAATTCTTAATATTATATCACCATTCGATTGGAAATATTTCTACGTATTGATTTGTATTTTAAATTGTATATAATTGAAATTTTGATTACTAGCAAGCAGTGTCCTATTTGGCTGCTAAAAATCTTTATCATACCGGATTTCCCTGCCATAGACGCCGGTTTTGAAGGAGTAAGCGATATATCAAAGAGAGAGCATCGCTCTGATTGGTCAATCGATGGAAAAGCGAAGCTGTTGGAAGCACGCGAATCTATAAATAGAAGTGAAATTAAAGCTAGCGTTTCAGTCCTACTCGTAGCATGCTAGAGGTAGGTTGTTGCTAGAGAGCAAGACAAAAAGTGCCATAAAACTATTTGAAGCTTCAAGGGCTAGTTGTTAGCGTAAAACCACGTGGCTCGCTGTGCGTATTACATTTCTCTCCATGCTCTCTCGTAAATGTGACTCTCGTCGGGTGGCCAAGAAAGTTTCGATATTTTCGGTTACAAGTTTGACTACATAGCCGACATAGAAATGGACTTATCATTACAAAAATAACATTCGCTTAATTTTTATCGCGACAACATATATGTTTTTATGCACTAATCGCATCTAAACTAAATTATCTAGCCATTGTCAGGATAGATTTTCGATCCATGCTTTTGAGGGCGAGA
This sequence comes from Malaya genurostris, assembly GCF_030247185.1. NCBI lineage: Eukaryota > Metazoa > Arthropoda > Insecta > Diptera > Culicidae > Malaya > Malaya genurostris. The sequence goes on along the minus strand of NC_080571.1, from coordinate 335,658,259 downwards.
TATTCAATGAACAAGTTGAAAGACGACGTTTTCAGCTAAGCAATTCTTTTTTTCAGAAAAAAGAATTTCTCGAGCGCTAAAGTCAAACAATCATTCTGAAATTTTCACAGAATAATCTTAACTAATTTTCTAAGAGATTGTCAGTTGGGTTTTTTTATATTCGTCACCGTTTCTGAGAAAATCAGATTTGAAGCGTGAAAATAGCCCTTTAAAACGCCCTAAAACACACTGGCCTCAGCCCTTAATTGGTATGCTCTGATCTTGTGTCATGCAAGCTCGGAATTCCATGTTATGTCGTTTCCCCATGAGAAATTGACAACTACCCCTGGATAAATTTTGAGTGCTTAAGATTAATTTCTAATTTATATTAGATGAACTCGATTGATAATGAGAAATAGTTTATCGCTTCAACCGAAATGGTAGAGAAACTTAACGCTAAAACAACTGCTTGCATAAAAAACTTGAACACAAGCTTGGCGAACAGAGGCTTAATTATCGAAATCGCAAGTATGTACAAAGATATAATTGCATACATTTGGGATAATGGTGTAATTTCGTCGGTTATAGAACAAATGCAAATCAAAATCAAGACAAATAGTTGGTTCTGATTGATTTACTCTTTGATTGTAGATCATTAGAAATCTTGGTTGCTTGTTCCCCAAGTAGCAAATATAACTTATTGAAATTTCAAAAGGTTCTTCAATTGTTTTAGAATTGTTTTTTATGTTAGATAAGTTCAAAAAGATTTTTAAATATATTAAAATCGGTTGTGCAACTTATCACTGTTAAGTTTTACAATACTACCGAAAAAGTTACTATAGAACAATTTAAGGTACATCTGAAACAATTGTGCAGCAAATCACCAACTTGCCCACGTTGCACTAGCAGTTATAGAAGCTCAGCAAAAATTTTCACATCGTCATGTAAAATCGAAGTAACTAAAACAATTGTTCAACTTATCAAAAAATTTCCAAATGGCTGTCATAATTGTATCCGACTCAATATATGCCGAAATGGCTGTTTATCTCTTGTGAAGAAAAAAATAGTGAAATTATGCTCTACGCAATGCAAAAAATGGTAAGCCGAATTGAAAACCTCGCAGTAAAAACAATTTTGCGGCCGAGTCCGCATAGTCTTGGTTGTCTCATGAAATATTACGTCAGTGTGTGCAGATTTCTTCATTTTTAGAAACACAATTCGAAACTTGCAAATAAGTTGTACCAGATTTATCTGCTTGAAATGAACGCAAAACTTGCCGACATGAGAATATTATCATAAAAGTTTCAGAAATACAGCATTACATATGCAATGAAAACAAAAAACAATGAGATAATTTGTATCCGGTTTTTATATCGCGAAAAAAATGAACAGACCTGACATCACTTCTTAAAGATATTGAAAAAAAAGTTAAGTTCATCATAGTTACTCTTCTAGTTATATATTACCGCTTGAGCAACTTGTTTTTGCAACTAAAGCATACCTATCACAAAAGTCGGGTTCACTAAGATGAATGACTAAATTATATTGTTGTTTAATTCAACTAGTTTGATAAATATAAAACATCTATTTTGATAAAAATAAAAACAAAAATTCCTCTTTTCAATATTTACACGTTTATATTTTCTTTTATTTAGGTGAAACAAATCATTACGTTGGGTGAACCATTTTCTTGTCAACACACTGTTACCCTCGATGCCATATTGAAAAATATTGAAGAAAAATTCAGATTCTTTCAGATCAATTGAAACATCAACAGATTTTTCAGATCAATTGAAACATCAATATGATTGAAATCATCTGAAAATGTGTATGCATGTTTGATAGCTTTCTTTTACATATTTTGAACACTATTCCGATCATATTTATTGAAAAGAATTTATTTAACAGTTTCACTTTTTCTGTACCATTTAATTCCACTATTTCACTGTCACGTTATTACACTTTCACAAAGTCACTCTACTTTAATGAAGCATAACAAACGTTACAATACAGATACGCGTATTTCGGAATGTTACTTACATCCTTCTTCAGTGTATCGGTTTTATAATAGTAAAATAGTAAAAAATAGTGAAGAATTTATTGTTATTTACATAGAAATTGATATGCAATCATCGAAACACGTACATTCAAAGGCGCTTGAAAATTTCAGGCGTACGAAGGCATGTTTCACCATAAAAAAGCAGTTCGTTGTCTATTTTCTATTCACTAAAACATGAAAGATCAATTCTACAATATGTAGTATTACCATTTATTTTTGTGCAGAATATTTTTAAAGTTCCATGTTTGTGTTACGAGCAGTTGTTTTGAAAATCAAATGTGAAACTTATTAATTAGAGATTATGTTTGCTATTTTTTGTAAACATCAATTCAATTCTTGTTTACAATACGTAGTAGTTTCCATGAGTTTTACAATCGATTTTTCGCTGATTTAATTGCAGCATTTGTAATGGGATCGATACATGAGTTTTTGTATCAGTTGCACAATAATTGCGAATGAATGTTCGTAACAACAGAAGAACTTAAAGATATGTTGCACAACAAAGAAAAATTGCGCTTTTTCCATAACACAACAGTTACTAGAATAGTAATATAAACTAATATGATAAATTGCACAATCAGTAGAAAAATACAGGACAGCAACTTAATGTGCTACTTGGGTCCACATCAATGGCTCGAACAACCCCATGGGGCTGATCCTTGTAGTTTTTTTGTAAAGAAAATGTGTTATGTAATGTTATTCAATTTTCGAAAACATTATTTATTATCGATCCATACGCTTGAATTGTTGAAAACCCCCTAGAAAATGAAAGAAGCAGTCAAAGTTATAAAACGAAATTAATTGCTCCGGTTTATAAGAAACAAAGCTAATACGGTTCATTTAAACAGTAAACAGTAGCTGTATCATTACACAAATAAGATCATGGATAAATTGAACTAATTTTTTTTTTGTAATATAGAGTTATAACAGGATAGAATCAACAGATACATTGCCGATAACATCAACTTAACTTTGGTTGATATATAATAAATAATTTATTTCAAAGTTTATTGTTTTTGTTCGGCTAGACCAGGGGTTCTCAAACTATTCTGGGTCATGGAGCCCTCTACTGGAGCCTCAGACCCCCATCAATAAATTACTTTGAAAATTGTAAAATAATTATCAATTTCTGCGGATGGTCAAATAAACACCACTTTTTAGCATAAATATTTCAAATAACAACTTATATCAAACAATAGGGGGTCTATATCGAACACTTTGGGAGCCCCTGGGCTAGACTAAAATTCTGATTTAAATCAAACAAAGTTGATGTTGAAGGGAGAAATTGATTCACAATAATTATATTCTAGCTTGATATCAAGCATGTTAAATATGACCAAATCTTCATATTAGGATTATAATGCTTAAATTTTACATACGAAGCTTGAATTAAAACGGGTCGACACGGTAGTTTTTGATAAATATAGGATGTTTCACCTCTTCAAACGTGTTTCAAATGATGCCGCAGTGGGTTATGGAATTTATAAATAAATTGATTTAAATGGGCGGATGTGAACTTATATGATATCAAACAGCATAGGCAGGGTTAAATTTTCAAGCACCATGCAGGAAAAAAAAAAACACCACAGTTGGTACGAACTGTGTTGCTGTACGGATCATGGCATTAACGTGTACATAGGGGATAGTTTTATACCATACACCGTTTCAGCACTGAAAGATCGAACCATAGCTTCACCGGTGTCACATCTACGTTGAGGATGCAGTCCCTTATCAAAACAATTCGAATCGGGCCAATTCGAAGATTGAAATTCTCTACTACAATTGTACAACCTTTTCCCCTATCTATGATTATTGGGATCCATTCGCTAGTATAGTATAATGTAATGTTGTTATGCGAGCTGTTGGCGATTCTGTTCATGGTATAAACTGATGTGCTGTAGGGTATGGAATAGGGTAAAGATGCGCGCGCACATATTGCATTACACACATATCCGTGGTGTGAATTAATCACAATGCCAAATTCCATTCAATTTCGTATCGTACATATCGTACGATTTAAAAGAGGTCCATAAAGATGAATATATTAATTGACATTGTTAATTAATCTGAATGTGAACATTTACTGAGCAGTTTCGCAACGACAAATGACCGGTTGTTTATTCAAATGATCATATCTGATATCGTATATCTCGCAGTGGTTGTATATTGGACACAATTGAACGTTTATTTAGTTGCAACGCATCAAGACCGATGTCAAGTGATTATTACATGCTCTCTTTTTAAATTGCCTAAATTCATTCAATTGAGGAACCGATGTATCGAATTTTTTATATCAATGAAAGTATTTTCCCAACGTTCGAATGCAATGTTCCGAGCAGTTATCACGATCACCTTGATCTATAATTCTATTTGTTTCTTCATCACAAAAACACATAACGTCTAAGTTCAACTCTTCGTTATATACTTATAAATAGGATCTGTTTTCATATTTGTTATTGTTTAACTGTTTAAAAACTATTTCCAACTGACCAAAAAATAATTTTTTTCCAAGGACATTATAGTTTTTTCACACCAGCCAACTTGACCGGTCAATCAACATTCATTTGAGCTAAATTTTATTGTACATTATAAACAATATACTACTTGAAAAGATTATACCAAGGGTCGAGTTGAAAGATTCCTGACTTCTGGACTAGACACATGTGGCACCGTCCGTGTTGAATAATTATTCGCACCGTATAGACATAGTTTCGGCTTCCAGAATTTTTTCTAGTTATTCTGTAACTATAAAAATTTTAAATTATCTCTTTCTGATGACTTAAAATCAATAAACAATTTCTGGATTACGAACAATATTTACGACTTGATTTTATTATATAAATTACAAATAACCGGTGATTTTGACCGAGAGCTTAACAATCATTTCGGTAAACTTTAAAAACACGATATAAAATACTAAAACTAACAGTTTGCATTCACCGACATATTCATAGTTTCTTGCAATGAAAATTAACGGTATTTATGCAAAATTTCTTATTAAAATCAGATTTAAAATGTAAAATTAACAGATGAGATTTTGAATTCTACACAGTTAGGAAAAATCGTGTAAATTTACGTCTATAGAGATGCACGTAAAAGGAGCGTCGCAAGTCACTTAAAAGATCCTGTCAGCTTGGAGCGACATCAATCTTCAGTTCAGTAACGCCACCGCATGGCGTCACATTCAACATATCATGTCAATTGTATGGGTGCGCAGTGCTGCTATTTTGGCGCGCACAAATTTGACATTCCTTACTTATATGTATATGAGATTCGATGCGGACTCGCCTTGCAAAAAAGGATGTTGCCAATGATTTGTTCGGGAAATTAGAGAGCTGGATATCTCGTTAATATGATGTCTTTGCTTATACTTACATATCAAAGCAAGTAAAACATAAATCATATCATTAACTTCACAGCTAATTCTGCTGAAGGTGACACCGAAACAGACACAATATTTATGTTTACATGTTAAAAGATGTAATACTCTGTCATCAACCAAGAAATTACGGCATGCTTGAATTTACGTCAAGTGTAAGTTTAATTTTTTCTAAGAGTGTATCATTAATTATTTCAGTTTCATTGTGATTTTTCTACTGTTGATGCTGAAAAGTGTTTCGAGCGTTTCGAGCTTACTGGCTGGATGCTAGGTGAGACCAAAGTAGAATGCTCAATCACTTTTTAACTTTCTAATATAAGAATCACTGTGAAAACCGACTTTTCAACAGAGCTCCGGAGGGCCGAATGTCATATGCCACTCGAATCAACTCGTCAAAATAACAAAATCCCGGTGTGTCCATTTGATTTCGAACATACAGGTTCTCCGCTCCCGGTTTCGCAAGTACTGAAACAGTGGTCAAAAACTTCAGAACGGAACTCACTTCATTTTCTCAGTGACAATTTGACCGATTTTACAAATTTAAGTTCAAATAAATGGTCTTATAGTCTCATAAAATGCACATTGAATTTCATCTAGGATTCGACTTCCGGTTCCGAAATTACATGGTTAAATGTTTTCAATATTTTGAACTGTGATTTAAATCGACGGTTCAAACTACTAAAGTCCTTTAAACCTGTTCCAGTTTGTAGATTGTATTAGTAGCTCATCAATCAAATTGATTTTGGCTTCACCGGTCCTCAGTTTCCGGTACTGGAAGTAGTGGTTAAAAACTCCAAAACGGAATTCACCTAATTCTCTTTTCTACATATATATCGTTTATTTATACCCGGCTTTAACCTAATTTTGATCGTTCGCAGGGTATGACCAAATTTTCTCAAAGATGGCCAAACCGATTTTCACAAACTAGGACACAATTAAAAGGTCTCACGGTCCCATATGCTGCTATTGATTCCCATCTGGATTCGACAACCGGTTCCGGAATGACAGAGTGAAGTGTGCTTAAATTTGGCAAATCGTCATTTAGAGCGACGAGGCAAAAAAGCAAAGTTCTAATGATTTTAACTCAAACCCGTTTTAGTTCTTAGTTTATGCAAGTTTCTAAACACACTTTCGGTTGAGCAATTTTTGCCATTACAAAGATAATATAAGTCGAATAGAAAAGAACTAGATAGCCTAAGATTGTTGAAACCAGTTCAACCATCTCCGAGAATTGAGTTTTTTTAGTTAGTTCTATATCCATCGGAATCGTTTGAAAACTTCACGGAGAATTGAATTTAGAACAAACAATATTGCATTAAAAGCTGCCGTGCAGATATGAGTATCTAATTGAAATTCATTTAGCATACCTTATCCTTTCTAGAGTTAGTGAGTTTCTAATTTGAATATACATTACAGATCGGGTGCTTGATTCCCATCGACCCCAATCGTGTTGGCGGGAACTGATGAAGAAACGTTGTAATCACTCTATTCTCACATAGGACACACTTGAAGAGCGCAACGAAAGAGAGAAAGAGAGTGAGTCTGTACGGCCATGAAAGTAATCTATGGTTAGCAGCAAATGTGACATACGTGCTATATCAGTAAAACTTAGGCTTGGAACCTATGGAAGATATACATTCCAAGAACGTTTAGCAAATAAAATTTTATTTGCGGTATAAAGACATTCATATGAACGGCTGAATGCAAAAATCGGTAGAGTTATGAAGCCCCGTTTAAGTATTTTTGAATGCAGAAACCGAACACGGGTTCTGCAACGCAAAATCATTTGAAAACATCTTCGTCGCAAGAATTCGAAAAACCCTTTGAATGGAAGAACCAAATAAATACTTTACGAAACAAACGGTTTTACCCGTTTCTTGCATTCAAGGTTTTCTGCCGACTGTCGCATGGATCTGGTTTTTTCAAACTCTTATACGATTTTTGCATTCAGCCGTTCATATATTCTAGCGAAGAAAAATATCACAAAAATTAATTATTCAATAAACTTCAATTCGAAAATAATCTGTCGATCAACGGTTATTTATGATCAAATAACACATACAAATAGATTTTTAGTGCCAGTAGGCTGTGTGTTGCGATTTTAAAATGGGCTTGCACTGGATGAGCATTGCTGAATAGTATTTATTGATATATTATGGTAATTACTATCTTACAGTGCACAAAAATTTCCTCACTTCATTTGTAATTTGCGACACTGTTGCTGTTCCTGGATGTTTTCATTATTTTGTGGAAGCGTGCGCGTTGAATAAAAAGGAGAAAAGAAGGCTGTTGAACAAAAAAAAACCGCCCGTTGTCTTCGTTCAGAATCAGCATCAGGTCGCCTGCTATGCAATGTTTCCTGCTCAGCTTGCGCTCGCTCCCTTTGATGTCATCGGAACGGCTGACGGGTGAGTTAGCAAAAGCTTGCTGAGCGTACGCAAAAGTAATGGCAAACGGCATGGACGTAGCGTAAGGTTTAGTGACATAAAGTCTACTGAATACCTTTCAGTTTACATTTAATCGTGGTCGTGGCAAGAGCGAAATTTGCGCCGTCTCCGCTTGTTTTGGTGACTTGTTGACTAGTGTCATCATCTGCTGACATACTAGCGTTGCTAGTGAACTGCCGCAGACAGGCAGATAGCATCAGAAGGTAGTCTGTGATAGCGGTGTGTGCCGGTGGTAGCGCATTCGATAGATTCACCTTCGGATCATTCTGGATCTACAAGATCGACGCGAGACTCGTCTTGGTCGGTGTGCTTGTTTTTTTTTTGCGAGAACCGTTTGCAATAGCGGCCTTTCTTTCATTTGGATCGGGAGTTGGCCGCTTTTTGCCCCACAGTGTGACAGTATTTCAACAGTTGGCGCTTGACGGCCGGTAAAAATAACTCGAAATATTGCCAGAAAGTAACAAGTAGAGCCGACTTTTCACTTGGTGCTGCAGAACGTTTTAACACGCGAACAAACGAGGAAAGTAACAAATCAAATTAGTTCATCAGATATAGTCGTCTACGGTCGCGCTGATCCGAAGGGCAAAAAAGACGGCAAGTGTATTCTTTCAGTGCTCTGGTGCGATCATCGTACAAACGAAGCTAACTTTGTGTGATAAAGGAAGTTTAACCTAATTTCAAAGCGACACTAACGCAATCAACGGTGGTGCTTGGGAGGAAAGCACTGCTGAACAGGAAGATCTAGACGTTACAATCATCGTTGAGGAGCTGTCTTCAGAACATCAGTAAACAACGACCCATCCACCAACGTCAATCGAAACACATAGGGTCAAGTGACAAGCATCGGAGTACAGTTTAGCCCTAGTAAGTGAATTTGTGACCATCGAAATAAATTGAAATTAATCGATCGATCTAAGAATCACACTAATCGAATATGAAATGGTTTTGGCACTTGAAATTGTAGTACACCTACTTCTCATAGCAAACTAAATTGATTGGATCGGATCATAAAAATTTTCAATTGATATTTAAATAATGCCATGTATCAAGGAAGAATATTTATTTAATTTTTTTCAGCGTGTTTGTATTTAAGAGGCCAGAATATCCTGAGAGGAACAAAAAATAGAAACAATGCATGAACCTGATGATAGAAGGCTCTATTTTTTTTTATCAGTGATTACTAAATGTTTGATAAGTTTAAAATTTACTTTCGATATCAGTGCTCGAGTGCTGATTGCTGTTTCGATTCCATCTGGGTTCCTCCACTATAGAATCACGACCATGCTCACGGTGTATCGAAGGCAATTGGATGAAACTATATTTTGCGCGAGTGACCTGAATAAATTTATTTCTCAATGTACTGCACATTTCATTTGAAATTGTCTGTCACAGCTGCCAAAATATTTACAAATCGACTTATGTTAAATGCTGATAGAACGACAGCGTATTTAGTGATTTTAAATTTTGGAGGCTGTGCGCCAGTGAGAATTTAGTGATGTATTGTGGTCTCGTTGCAACTTAGACGACAAAGAAGGGTACTGGTAAATATGATATGCGCATCATATGATCCAGATGACTTCTCGTCTAACCAATATACAGCTTAAAACGGAAGTGTTTTCTTCATAACACAAAGTTTGATGGAACCCACAAAAACTGGATCAATCCAGTTTTTATATCGCCCTCTTAGTCAACGGTCGTCCTTCTTGCGGTGCGTACCACCGTCAAATAATCCCGCATTATTTCGGGTCGATCTAGTCTGGCGAATGTCTGGTCTGATCCGGTACAACCATATGAATGAAAATTTCGGTATAATAAAACCCTAAGCCATGGACCTCTGCATTCAACAGTTCGCTCTGTGTCAGTGAATCGTGAACATCGTGGACTCACCATTCGGTATTTAAAGACGATGGAAAAGGTAAAAAATTTTGTTATCGTTAAGTGGTAGTGAATATTAGAATAGGTTCAGAGTAAACGATTGTGACCGATTAAAACATACACATTTCATTGAGGAATGAAATACACATTCTCAACCGCCTGGAATTCGCTAACCTGGACTAGTGTAACGGATATTGATTGATTGTCATTCAAAAATCCAATACAAGTGATAAGATTCAAAGCCCCACGGCGTAAACTTAAATACACTAACACTAAAATACTCTTTTGCGAATTTTCAAAGCTATGCGGTTTTCTTGCTCTGTCTTAGAAATGCATGAAAGAGATCTGGGGTTATCTCGAAAAAAAGGTGTTTAAATCGACTTTGGGATCTACAATGTTTTCAAAAACTACAAGAATCAGGTTGTTCAAAACTACAACCTGTTCCTTGTAGTTTTTGAAAACTGTTTTCAAAAACTAGAAGGACCATGGCGTTGTTCGAGTTATTGGTGTGAAACAAGGCAACCACAATTTCTGAGGATCGATATTGTCAATCAAACAGTTCAACATGCGTTTGTTACGCGGCTTTTTAAGATTATTTTCGAAGCTACGCGGTTTTTTATGAGGATTCCCACATTTACGCAGTTATTTTACGCGGTACGTATCCCCCGCACAAAAAAAGACCTCAGTGTATTAAGAACCTGCATCGAGCACGCGAACCCAGACTCTGTTTGCCTTGATTCGTGTTTGTCTTGTATCCGACGAAATTACACCAATAGCCAAAATATTATACCTTCGTGCATATTAGCGTAACGAATTTCGATATTCAAGCACAGAGAACAGACATCCAAGCTAGTACAAACTTTTTCAAAAAAGCTGTGTAAAGCATACAAGTAAAAATCCGTTAAAAATCACCGTTGTGGACGACTTTGCATGCATGAATTACTATTGTAAGAAAGCTCGTACATTTTTTTGCCAAAATTCGTTTTTATTATTCAACATAATTGCCATCAGAGGCGATACAGCGATTATAGCGATCTTCCAACTTTTCGATACCATTTTTGTAGTACGATTTGTCCTTTGCCTCAAAATAGGCCTCAGTTTCAGCGATTACCTCTTCATTGCTTCTAAATTTTTTACCAGCGAGCATTCTCTTGAGGTCTGGGAACAGGAAAAAGCCACTGGGGGCCAAATCTGGAGAATACGGTGGATGAGGGAGCAATTCGAAGCCCAATTCGTTCAATTTCAGCATGGTTTTCATCGACTTGTGACACGGTGCATTATCTTGATGAAACAAAACTTTTTTCTTCTTCAAATGAGGCCGTTTTTTTTAAATTTCGTCCTTCAAACGCTCTAATAACGCTATATAATAGTCACGGTTGATGATTTTTCCTTTTTCAAGGTAGTCGATGAAAATTATACCATGCGAATCCCAAAATACAGCGCCATAACCTTACCGGCCGATTGTTGAGTCTTTCCACGCTTTGAGTTCAGTTCATCGCGTGTAGTCCACTCAGCTGACTGTCGATTGGACTCCGGAGTGAAGTGATGGAGCCATGTTTCGTCCATTGTTATATATCGACGAAAAAAATCGGTTTTATTTCCATATAACAGCTCCAAACACTGCTCAGAATCATCAATTCGTTATTGTTTTTGATCGATTGTGAGCTCACGCGGCACCCATTTTGCACAAAGCTTTCTCATATCCAAATATTCGTGAATAATATGTCCAACACGTTCCTTTGATATCTTTAGGGTGTCAGCTATCTCGATCAACTTCACTTTACGGTCATTGAAAATCATTTTGGGGATTTTTTTCTCGTTTTCATCGGTAACAGCCTCTTTTGGACGTCCACTGCGTTCATCGTCTTCGGTGCTCATATGACCAGTACGAAATTTTGCAAACCACTTACGAATTGTTGCTTCGCCCGGTGCAGAGTCTGGATAACACTCATCAAGCCATTTGTTGGTATCGGCGGCACTTTTTTTCATCAAAAAGAAGTGTTTCATCAACACACGAAATTCCTTTTTTTTCCATTTTTTTCACAATAACAAAGGTAGCTTCACTCAAAATGTAATATCTCACAAACTAATAATCAGACAGGTGTCAAATTTATACACATATCTTTTGAAGGTTGGTACTAACTGAAAATGGTATGGATTTAATTCTAGTGGCGCCCTCTCATAGAAACGATACGAACTTTTCAGCCGATCTGTTATTTCTGTTACCGTTATTTAAATTAGAAAAACATTCCTAAGCACATACAATTTACCTGGGATACTTGCAGATGTCTCAGGTGAAAACGACATAACAAAGCATTTCATCCAAACTTGCATGACATAAGATCAAAGCATAGCAATTAAAACTTCAAATCGTTTTATAGCGCTTTGTTCCTTGTTGTTTAGCAGCTACCCAGTGAAATTTGTCGACCCGCATAAGTCCGATCATCGGCCCGATTATCGGACCGATTGAGCACGATAGAGAAACAGAGCGAAGGAATATCAAACAAGGCATTTTCGAGCCAACGTCTCACCGATAGGATGTGAAAGAGTGTTAAACATTCTTTGTTTCGATCATAGAGGCTTTAACCTTAAGGTCATTCGCATCTTAAGGCCAGAAAAACTCTGGTCCTATGTTCGGGGTTGGAAATTCAGCCCCGATATATCCCATCCCCTGAGTATAAGACATCCGCTCTCTGCTTAGGTATATCTTCACTCTTTTGTTCTACCGATACACTATGTAAGCTTGAAACGCAATCAAAAGCTTTCGTGCACGATGCGTCCGATGTTCGGATTTACTGGGTAACTTCCTCTGACATGTTACATGTGATACTGAAACGTTAGCTATAATTTCGCTTATAAAGGGTGATTTTTTAAGAGCTTGAGAACTTTTTTAAACAATAAAACGCATAAAATTTGCAAAATCTCATCGGTTCTTTATTTTAAACGTTAGATTGGTACATGACATTTACTTTTTGAAGATAATTTCATTTAAATGTTGACCGCGGCTGCGTCTTAGGTGGTCCATTCGGAAAGTCCAATTTTGGGCAACTTTTTCGAGCATTTCGGCCGGAATAGCCCGAATTTCTTCGGAAATGTTGTCTTCCAAAGCTGGAATAGTTACTGGCTTATTTCTGTAGACTTTAGACTTGACGTAGCCCCACAAAAAATAGTCTAAAGGCGTCAAATCGCATGATCTTGGTGGCCAACTTACCGGTCCATTTCTTGAGATGAATTGTTCTCCGAAGTTTTCCCTCAAAATGGCCATAGAATCGCGAGCTGTGTGGCATGTAGCGCCATCTTGTTGAAACCACATGTCAACCAAGTTCAGTTCTTCCATTTTTGGCAACAAAAAGTTTGTTAGCATCGAACGATAGCGATCGCCATTCACTGTAACGTTGCGTCCAACAGCATCTTTGAAAAAATACGGTCCAATGATTCCACCAGCGTACAAACCACACCAAACAGTGCATTTTTCGGGATGCATGGGCAGTTCTTGAACGGCTTCTGGTTGCTCTTCACTCCAAATGCGGCAATTTTGCTTATTTACGTAGCCATTCAACCAGAAATGAGCCTCATCGCTGAACAAAATTTGTCGATAAAAAAGCGGATTTTCCGAATGGACCACCTAAGACGCAGCCGCGGTCAACATTTAAATGAAATTATCTTCAAAAAGTAAATGTCATGTACCAATCTAACGTTTAAAATAAAGAACCGATGAGATTTTGCAAATTTTATGCGTTTTATTGTTTAAAAAAGTTCTCAAGCTCTTAAAAAATCACCCTTTATTTATAGATTCGTGTGCTTCCGTACAGCTTCACTATTGCATCAATTGACCAGCAGAGCGATGCTTCCCAGCTGATATCGTTTACTCCTTCAAACCCATCGTCTCCGTAAGGGAAATCCTGTGATCTCAAAATTGATATATTTAAAAAAAAATGTTTCGGGTTAACACCAGATCAAGACGTTTTATAAATTTTTAAGACATCTGGCGACAAAAATAGTTTTGCAGTTTTTTATGCGAATTTTCAAAGTTATGCGAATTGTTCTTATAAATTTAGCAATAACGCAGTATTGCGAATTAAGATTTGGTGGGACAGGTATAGCGTGATGGGTAAGTCGATGCCTTTCACGCAGCTCACCTGGGTTCAATTCCCAACCTCGCAAATAGGGCCAGAAGGTTTTTCTGGCCCGAAGAGGTGAATGATCTCAAGGTTAATACCTATATAATCGAAACAAACGAATTAAGATTTTTTCGATTCATAGGAAAACAATTGGTGTGTTTTGTTTTGTTTCTATAATGGATGCATGTGTAATACACAGGAATTATGAATACAAATGAACTAAGAATCTAGTTTCAGCTTAGTGTTATTAAGATCCAGAGACATAATTAAACTTTTACTACAAGTTTTTTTCACTGCAAAACGTGAAAATATGATATGCCGCCCCCCGTCGCAAGAAGGTATCGATTTAGGGAGCAAACTGTCTCTACACTCTCCATTTATTTTGCAGTCCCCAAACAACGTTGCGCTAATCTCCCTGTCCCAAATAAGCCACTGCGTGAAATCTAGATATAAGAACGAAAACGATCAATTATTTGAATACAAAAAAAAGTCTTATACAGCTTTCTAAGATAAATATAATTTATAAGCTAAAATCTGCTCAACTTACTTGATTATTATCCAGTTGTTGTGTTCAATTCCAAAATAATAAGCCACTATTAAACCTATGCCATCTGCCATATCATCCTAAAGATTCAAAGCACATCATGCGTGATCGAAGAATACAAACAGCTGTAGGTTGTTCAATATTCATTCGGTTTCACTGCTGTTATGCAAATTTATTCCACTAGAAAGAACTGGAATTCGCTGCTTTGCTCGAACCTACCGAAACAAGCTATGCGCATTCCAACGTTTTCACGTACAGAACAGAAAGGGAGATTTGTCATTCAATTAGAAATATGTGATCCATTACAACTATGTTAAGTTCGATTCGGTCTGATTAATTCCATTTCTAGATCGAATTAATCTAACTATTGATGCTGATCTGAGTTTCGTTTCTATTGCCCTTCATTTTACATTCAAAAACATTATGGAATTGTTTTAACCGATTCGATTCCTAATTTTTCTACTACCATTCCCAGCGCATTATCTACGATAGTTAACGATCCTCTACGGATTCTCGGCTGAATGTCACTTCGATACACCTTAAAACATGTGTTCACTCTGCATGTTTACTCTACTTCTGTTTTCCTCGGTTAGGCAATCATATCGTGTGGCTGGGCGAATTTGAATATTAACGAAATTTGTACATACGGGGCTGCACCTGTGCACCTTTGACCGATTTTTTTTAACGCATGAATTTCTTAAAGATGGCTGAACCGATTTTAACAAGCTTAGGCTCGTTTGAAAGCTACTGTCGGGCCATAGATTAAGTTCAAAGACCAAAAGGCTGTGTCTTTTGGTTCCGGAGATATGATGGTATAAGTGACATACCCGAAAAAAAACACGTTGTTTTTTACCGCTCTAATATCTAAGGGTGCCAATATCTTGGAATCACCTCTAATTTCGTAAAGCGGTAGTGTTCAAAAGTGTAACAACATAGAAAAAAGTCCCCATGCAAAATTTGAGCTAAATTGGATATGGGTAAGGGGTGCTGCCTCTAATCGGTACAGAACGATTTTGCGACACGATTTGCTTCGCCGATTCAATGTTTTCTTCAGTAACAGATGTTGTTGGGCGGGCAGGGATCTCATCATGATCCAAGCTTGTACGACCACCTTTGAAGCGTTTGTACCACTCGTATGCCTGTGTTTTTCCTAGACACGATTCACCAAAGGCCTTTTCTAACATTTTCAACGTTTCGGAACACTTAAATCCATTTGCAACACAAAATTTGATGCACGCACGTTGTTCTAAATTTTCATCCATTATAAAAATCGCCGCACGAAAATTTTTCAACTTCTTTGTATAGACGCCAAACAAAAACTAATCGTACGATATGCGTCAACATTTGACAGAATGTATATAAAAGTGTTGCCAACGTTGAGAGAATAAAAGTTTACCGATTGGACAAGCGCGGGAATGTTAAAATGAAAATTCCGGTTCTTTTTTGATCATAAGGTATAATATATTATATTATAATATAATATAATAATATAATATAATATAATATAATATAATATAATATAATATAATATAATATAATATAATATACTATAATATAATATAATATAATATAATATAATATAATATAATATAATACAATATAATATAATATTATATACTGAAATAGTAAAATTGGTCGTGAGAGCTTTGTAAATGACGTACGCTAAATTATTGTAAAACAGTTTATTTACTACAAGTTTTTAAATATTTATTTGCAGGGCAGTTCTATACTTATATTAAGCTCTGTTTACATACTATGGGTCTGCTATTGGAGTTTTATTTTGTTACGTTTCGCCTTCGGCTCATCAGTGCATTAGCAGATTATGTTGTACTGCTAATACCACCTCCACAAAGAAAACGTAAAGTAAATGCTATTTGCATCTCACATATTTTTCACCGAAGTGCAATGTCTATTCTGACGTCCCAATTATGTGTCATGTGCACTTAAGCACAAACCGGTATCCATGAGATATCATAATCTAAATGACTGACGAAAATCACGACACATACACTTCACGCCATCCTTTCTCAACTACACACATAGGGCAGACAATTTTACCCGAGAAGCATATGACAATATCTAAAACCTATTTCCAAAGTAACCGTCAATTCTCGCCGGATGGAAATGGAAACTCATCTTCCCCTAGAAAGAGGTTGACAACTAGATCCAATATACGCAAATAGGCTTGAAAAAAAATGATTTGGATAAAAAAACTGTTTTCATCACCATAGTGATGTAATTATGCATTTCTCATATTACTCATTACTTCATTGATATCAATAGAAAATAATTCATAGAAATTTTTTTCGAAGCTTGAAAAAATCTAATAAAATAATAACACTACAATAACCTATACAATTTGTAAACAGTAATAAGTTAAATTTAGAAGAATATTTCCGGTTGCCCTAAGTGACGGTTTGAAAACTACACTTAATACACTGTCACTTGTTTCCTCTTGTCACAGTATACGTACAGATACGTGTTTCGGTACTCAGCATAAGGCAATCATCAGTGTCAGAGTCACACTTCTCACCGTAATTCCAGAGCCGGGTGTCTGAATGGGATGGAGTTCAATGGTAAACTATGAGACCTTTCATTTGAACTTAAGCGTGTGAAAATCGGAACAGGCATCTCTGAAAAAAAAATAAGTGATTGCTTAAAGGAATCGCACCGATTTAGCTTCTACTATTAGAATAGTGGCATGAAGCTAATTCCTTTCAAAATAGTGTGTTCTTATTGTGCAGCACCAGAAACGGCAAAAGATGTTTTTGAATGCGTTTAATCTTGTAAATTATACCTCTACCTTTACTGTCTTTTTTTTTTTTTGTTTCGATTATAGAGGTTTTAACCTTAAGGTCATTCACCTCTTCGAGTCAGAAAAACTTTCTCACCCTATGTGCGGGGTTGGGAATCGAACCCAGGCAGGCTGCGTGAAAGGCATCGACCTACCCATCACGCTACACCCGTCCCCCACCTTTACTGTCTGTTGTTCCCTAATCTCGCTTTCCACCGGTGCTGATGGCCTGCCAAATCAGGTATTTCGAAGCGAACTAATTTCATATTTCTTACAGTTCGTCTTCGACTCATCACTGCGTTAGCAGTTTATGTTAAATTGCTAATACTACCTCGCGGTTCGACATAAAGCCTTAAGCAGGCGTATGGTTATATACGGTACATACAAATCACTTATTTAAAACTTTCCGACCATCAGCTAGTAGTCATCTAGAAGTTTTTGGCAAAATGCACATGACTTACTTCAACTTTTTACGTTTCGTTTTCGGCTCATCAGTGCTCTAGCAGGTCTGGTTGAATAAACTGGTAATATATTATTTTTGTATTCGTGTGGAGCGAAATTTTATCGTCAATATAACATGTAGAATAGAATCGACTTTTTTCATCGGGAGTTATCATGAAAAATCTTGGAAAAGAGATAGTTTCGTATGAAGTTTTTTCTGTTTATTAATTAGTTTGCTGTGCAAAATCGAGAATTAATGTGCAATATGATTCATGTGTGTTATGAATTAATGCGAAGGACTCCCAGAGCAACTGATTATAGAAATGATCGCATCACTTGTGCTGCGGTTCACACACCCGATCCTATCGCGTGTACCCAACAGCATCGACAACAACGATGTGGTAATTGATCCATGTGTGATTATTTGATTATACGTTTCCAGAAATAAACTGACCAATTCACAGCTCGTCACATCCATCTGGGACGCTTTGTGGTAATGTGTTAATTTGACAATTTACTATCACCGGTGAAAACCAACGCAGATAAATTGATGTGAGAATGATTTATGGGGATTTAACCACATTTATTTATTAGCATCAAATCACCGTAATACGGATATTTATAGCCGTATATGACGCGCACTGCAACTGCACATCTCAAGAGCAAACTATCCGTTGAGTACCTGCAACAAGTGGGTACAATATATTCAGAAATATACTTCACTGAACCCACACGCATGTGGCCGCTTGCATAGGGTTCACTATAAACGGTTTTTTTTATGGACAACACGAATGTTCAGTGTGAAAGTATATAAATGAATTCTTTTGTTTTTGATAGAAATTATTCATAAATTTAATTTGAGTTTGTCTCAAGATTATAGTCCGCTTCTGGATGAAAACATGCAACACCCATCCCCGTGAAAGATGCCGTCTACACACAACCGGCATGTAAATCGTTGCAACTATGCTTCTTAGTTGTGTCGTTGTCGTTTTACATATTTACTTGTTTACAATATGAGCAATGCCACCTCACTGTGGCCTTCTCCCATGCGTCCGGTACAGTAAATGTTTAATTTTCTTAGCTCGTTATTGTTTCCATGTGGTGTGATAAGTTGTTTTTATCATATTTTAGACAGACCGCAACTTTCGACTGGTAATTATTTCTAATATTTATCCTGATCGTTTTCTATAAGTCCTGAATTATTATTAGTGCTGGACAGGAAAAACTCACTTTCATATGTATTTTACGTGTGCATTCAAAGTTGTAGTGTTAGTTTAAACCCGCAATGTGATTGTTGCATAATGCAAAATTCTATATTCCAGAAGTTGTTTGTGACGATTACGTTTGTCGAGATTTGTTCCACCCACTGTTAGTGTTGGAAGTCTGGTAACATTACGTTTCATGACACTTCGAGTAACCATTCCCATATTCATCCCAGTTTCGTTATTCACGCGAGTGAATAATAAAATACACTAACAAAGATTCAGCATTGTGGCCGTTACTATAATTTCACTCACAGATAACAGTATAATAACAACCTTTGCAATAAATTGTTCAAATGCAATGAAATGTTCAATTTGGTCATTCCAATGCCTCAGCCATGAATTACTCTAAACAATCGACTCTCGGGCTGATAAACTATGAACCTGTTTTCATGAGTAATGATTCACTAAGAAGATGAGTGTATAAAATGAAACCGAAGAGATCCAACAGTTGACTTGGTTTGACCATCCCCAGTAGCAATCAATTTTGTGTAGTCTTTTGTCAAATATTTATTCACATTAATCTCCATTTGGATTCGGAGCAATTTTTCTTTATTATCCTAGGTATAATAACCCTACACTGTTTTCAATTAGAAATAGACATCTTATTCGCTGTTAGAGTATATATCCCATATATAGTGAGCGTGTGTCATTTACAACTATGGCAAATCAGAATAACTGGGAAATAGCTTTATGAGCTTTAGAGCAAATTCAGCAGCTAGATCTGCATCCCCAGCAAGCTGTTGCATTTTTATTTATTCGACTAGTTCTTCTGTCAAATTTCAAACTGGTCTACGATGCCGTTCTATTTTTGTATATTTGGAACACGAGTAAAACACTGCTGGGGCTGCCAATTTTTCTACTGAAAATGCCCTTAGCTTTTTAAAACTTATGGATGACTTTAGTGATCTTTCGCCGGGTGTGCACATGACAGTCACGATATTTTTTTGGCGCACATCTACGGTCCTCCGTGTAACTGGCACCATTGGTGATACATTGGTTGCACTGCTGAGTTCCCATCATACATTCATAATGCAAATGTCAAACCGTGAGAACCCTTTCGATTCGGTAGCTCATTTGTATATATTGAGATTTTATGGCACACTTTGGTTGAAATGATAGCAATGCAATTAATCTCGCGCTCCACCAAGCGGTGAGTGCGGTCATTCCAGAAGGTACCGGGAACGAACCACATTTTTTAAAAATATTTATAAGCACGTACATGTCTTTATTATTTATCTTTGGGGTGTGGTAAAGGATTTGTATACTTCATATATATTATTATGTATATACGAAATCATTACAGTATCCTGTTGTTGGGACCAGGGATGTCAGTTTCACAGATTAATCTGTGTTTCACAGATTTAAAATTTTCTACACAGATTTTTAAAATGACACAGATTTTCACAGATTTCTGAGAAAGATCACAGATTTTTACAGATTCTTGAATAAAATAAATCACCGATTTTCACAGATTTTGGAAATCGAGCATGGTTTAGCATCAAAAAGTACAGAGCGGTTGAGGAAAAAAGGACAGAGCGTGTTGGTAGATTTTCACAGACAGGTTTTGGGTTTGATCACAGATTTTTGAAAAAATGACCTGGCATCCCTGGTTGGGACTCTCCATGCCCCTTACTTTAGAGGAGATGCTCTTTTTCTTTACATCCAGCGGGGTTTTGGATACGCATACGCATGGCTGCCAGATGGCATTCGATTGCCCGTCGGAGTGGAAAGGCTTTTAACAATTCTGGCATGTGGCCAGTTGATTCTCTTATGTGACAAACGATTTGTATTGTAATTTTCTAGGCGCATACGCAATACCGTTCCGTACGCCAAGGATAAAGTTGCTTCACCACGTGTTTTTGAGTAAAACTGTCGTTTTTGACTATCGAAGATCACGCACACGCCCATCAAATACATTGTCCTCAACATAACTTTTTTGTTAATTAAGAATTTAATTATCTCCAGTTCGCGTTTGGCGAAAAACCATTTGTATATTGTGTTATTCGATTTGTTAAACTACATCTCTAGTCAACTCTTTGATGCCGAGAAAATTTTTTAATTTAGCTTGCTGAAGCTCGACTACCGTTCCTTCTCAAGTCTATAGCAATTGACCTTGGTTGTGCAACCAGACCTTCTGTTGTCTAGATTTACTCATTTCGAGATTATCTAATTGTCCACTTCACTGTAGTGTACTTTGTATCTGTTAAACACTTAGCAGACCGTATGTTTTGGCCGAGACAAGAAAATATATATTTTGCCTTTTTCCTATAGAAAGGCTATAAATCACTGTGATAACCGACTTTTGAACCGAGATCGAATGTCATATGCCATTCGACTAAGCTTGACGAACTGAGCAAATGTCTCTGTGTGTGTATGTGCGTGTGACAAATAATGTCACTCGATTTTCTCAGAGATGGATGAACCGATTTTTACGAACTTGGATTCAAATGAAAGGTCTTATGGTACCATAGCTCGCTATTCAATTTTATCTTTATCCGACCTCCGGTTTCGGAATTACAAGGCAATATGTGCAAATCAATGGGAAAATGCGCACTCAATTCTCTCGGAAAATTCTTAACCGATTTTTACAACTAAGATGCAAATAAAAGGTTGAACATTTTTTTTAAAAGTCCCCGAAAAGTTGATTCAGATCTGACTTCGGTATTCAGCGCGATAAGTGAACAATTTTCCATTTCATGAGGATTTTTTCAAAAGTGATGGCGAAATGAGGTGCAAATATTTATAAAATTACTATTGTAAATTCATTTAGACCTTGTTAGTTAGCGGATAAATAAATCTATTTTGGGGCTACAAGTCCCTGGTTTCCGAACGCACCGGTAATAGTGAAGAAAGCTACAAAAACGGAACTTCGATTTCTCGGCAACGGTTAAACCAATTTCACAAATCATGATTCAAGTTAAAGCTTTCAGTGTCTTAAAAGATACCTACTGTGCAATTTCATCCAGATCCGACTTCCGGTTCCAAAATTATAGGGCGATAAGTATCAAACTTTCAAACGTGTCATACAAAATTATGCAAAACATACAGCATGTTTTATTCAACTTTGTATAGCGTGCAGGGTTGTCACATTTGTATATTAACTAGACATAACTCCGCACCCGTATCGTTAGACGTATTAAAGCAGGGCGGTGCACTCTCTGTTTTGTAGTTTATCAAGTAGTCAGAGTGCAAGCGTCACGCGAAGCGTCAAGACGCACGTGTGTGTTTTATTTGAACAAATCAAACCTGTCAGGGTGAATGCGATGCGAAAACAGTACATCGTTTCTAAATTGCTTCGTTTCGGTCCGCGTTCCGCGCTCACTCTGACATCAACCTTACGGTGATCCGGTGTGCAGAGGAATGGAACCATCATCAATGACAACACTGATAGTACTTTCATTATCAGTATATTATTCCTTTTTATGGTGACTTTTACTGTGATACTCAAACTCGACTAACTGGATTCTTCGTTAATTGCTCTTATTCCGATAAATTGAGGTGTGCTCCGAACTATTCAAAAATAAGATTTAAAGAGAAAGTAATAAATTCAAGTACATTTTGTGATTGACATTTCAGTTTTCAAGATTGGTTTACCGTTTATCAGTTATCCTGAACCAACTGAAATGTTCACCATTAAAGCCGGGTATAAATAAACGATATAAAAAAGTGAGTGGGTAATGTCAAAGACGTAATTGGACGTATCATCACACTTCTGAATATCTCGCTCTCAATAGTTGATATATTGTGTGAATTGTGCAAGGTTTCATTTTTTTACTCCCATCAGTATAACGGTAACCCAATACTAAAGTACAACGAATTCACGACACATTTATTTTAACACACGCCTGCAGAAATACACACGGTTTGAATTACAATAATTTCAGTGGAATAAAATATCATGAAGTTCAATATTGAAAGCCAACTGCGCAGACTAGAATGGATGAGACCTGTCAATTTTTACGCTTTATACATAGACCTACCCAGTTGGTAACGCGAGAATACAATGTCGCTCTCTGTATCAAAACCGTCGTCCGAGCACGAGAAAGACATACCTTATGATAAAAAAAGAACCGGAATTTTCATTTTCAAATTCCCGCGCTTGTCCAATCGGTAAACTTTTATTCTCTCAACGTTGGCAACACTTTACAAAGAAGTTGAAAATCTTTCGTGTGGCGATTTTTATAATGGATGAAAATTTAGAACAACGGCTCGCCTTCGAAGCGCCATTCGGTCGATTGTTGTGCGGTTTCGACGTCATATTCATAGATCCACATCTCATCACCAGTTATGATGCATTCGATGAATGTGGGGTCACTATCTGCGTTGGAAATCATCTCTTTGGCCACATAAACACGACGCTGTTTTTGAATGAAATTCAGCTTTTTTGGCACCAGCCGAGAAGCGACGCGTTGGAAACCCAAAACATCAGTTAAAATGTGTTCGGCTGACCCATAAGAGATGCCCAACAACACAGCAATCTCTCTAATCGGTACAGAACGTTGAGAAAATAAAAGTTTACCGATTGGACAAGCGCGGGAATTTTAAAATGAAAACTCCGGTTGTTTTTTTATGATAAGGTATAAGCGTCAAGCGTTGGTATCAACATTTTATAAAACTACAATTTTGAGCTATTTGTTTTTATTTATTACTTCGAACAATTTTATCGTGAATTGTTTATCATATTTTCGATAGTATGGAGCAAAAATTAGGCTGTTGGGTTAAGTACAACAAGAGATTTTCGCGATTGAGTTCTACCCATTCTTGTAAAGGGTACATTTTGAAAAGATGTCCCATAGTAAAGTCGTATTCACGACAAAAAAGTTCACCAGTTCTAAGCCTAATATGTATTGCGTGAGAAGTTTAGCACAGGTTAATGATCGGCTGTTTATACACGGATAAAATTCCATTGCCGGTACCATGATTAAGAAATTAAGAAACTCATCAAACGTGTCTTTTCATGAGTTATGTTAATATTGTCAATGATGTTATGAGTAAGTAGGCATGATCTAATGAGAAGTAATGTTTCAAAATTTTCATGATTTCCTAATCATGGTACTGTCACTAGATTAGTATCCGTGTAGCAGAGATGCCAGGCCTGCATATTTGTTTGCAAATCTGCAGATTTCTTATATAGTGCTGCAGACATTTTTTGTTGCAGACTTTTTTGCAAACTTTTAAAAATCGAGTTTTTCGCAGACTTTCGTCAAAATTTACAGACTTTTGAAATGGCCACGCCGTTTTTTTGTTTGTTTGCCGAACCCAGTTTTGTGTGTCATAGTTTATAGTGAAACGAAAGCCCGTAGACATTTTATCGGGTTCACAGACTTTTGCAACCCTGTCTGAAGATATTCGAAATTGTTACCTGGCATCTCTGTCGGGCAGTATCTATAGGGGTTCGAAGTTGGAATCCATCCAACACTTTGAAGGGGACGGCAAACCAATCCTTGGGACTTTTGTTTTGCTCGCTTTATCGATCCCTCCGGAACTAATTTTTTTTGATCGCCAAACCAAAAATGTTGGCGGAAAATCATATTTTGCCCTGGGCGCTAAATTTCCTCGGTGTGTCACTGAGCCGATTCCATTTGAATGAAACGAGATGAAACATTATGGCACTGGATGTTGATCGTAGAGCTGTGGAAAGGGACCTTTTTGAAAGGGAAACTACGAGAACTTTACTAAGATAAAGTACATTATGAATGGGAAACGATACGAAAATCTCTGAATCTTTGTTTACAAAATTAGGTTCAAATGAAAGGTTTTGTAGTCCCATACGAAACTTCTGAAATTTGTTCGGATGCGTCTTTCGGCTCCAGAGTTACGTGATGCTAAGTGTATAAAATTTCAAACCGTCGTTTAGTGTACGATACCGAAATCGCATGAAATTTTCTAAATATGACAAAAAACTAAGAGAACTTATTTCTTCGCGGTTCACCGGCTCGGCAGTGCTTAAAGCAGTTCAAACTGAACTGGAACCGATCTGAGAACTGTTTCATAATGAAGGTTACACTCGTTAATGTACGAACAAACTTTCATTTCTTCGCGTTTCGCCTTCGGCTCATCAGTGCTTAAAGCAGTTCAAATTGAACTGCTATCTCGTACCTATCAGTTCAACTAAAACCGCTAGGCAGACGCAAAGTCTGCACTATTTATGCAACCCTTAAATAATATAACACAGGTGTTATATTATTTCTGACGTCTCAGGCGTAAACGAATGACGGCTTATTACTGGCCGACGCAGAATGTGAACATTTAGGGGTTTTGTTTGTTTGTGCAAGAAGCACATATTTTGTTTCCATTTCTTCGCGTTTCGCCTTCGGCTCATCAGTGCTTTAAGCAGTTCAAATTTAACTGCCATATCGTGCCTAGCAGTTCAACTAAAACCGCTAAGCAGACGCAAAGTCTGCACTATTTATGCAACCCTTAAATAATATAACACAGGTGTTATATAATTTCTGACGTCTCAGGCGTAAACGAATGACGGCTTATTACTGGCCGACGCAGAATAAGCCGTCATTCGTTTACGTCTGAGACGTCAGAAAAAATATAACACCTGTGTTATATTATTTAAGGGTTGCATAAATTGTGCAGACTTTATGTCTGCTTAGCGGTTTTAGTTTAGGCACGGGATGGCAGTTCAATTTGAACTGCTTTAAGCACTGATGAGCCGAAGGCGAAACGCGAAGAAATGGAAACAAAATATGTGCTTTTTGCACAAACAAACAAACTTTCATGTTAAATATTTTGAAGAGTACCACAATATTATATATGAGAATGTGAGTGATATAAGAAAGGCATCATTACACCACTGGGTGGATTAAAACCGGTTTTTTTCTGTTCATTATTCCATTTGAATGAACGAATCTTTGATGTGATGATAACTGTTCCTTATAACTGTGACGAGTTTCGAATCGACATCACCATAGTTCATAACAATTCCAAGTGTGTTTATTCTTGCTTCTAACAAAAAGGCTAACGACTTTGTCGTATGGATAGTTGCCGATTTCCCGTACCATACCCACAAACGAGAATATTAAAATGTATAGCAACGTTGATTGTCAGTGCTTGTCGGATATACTTCCGTTCCTTGCACTTGTTGCATTGGGTGATTACCAGCGAGGAAGATGTGGATAAACGAATGGTGGCCATGGCCAAGTGTGCAGCAGGTGGTTCACTTTTTCTGTGACCTTTAAGGTAATGAAATGTAAATGCAACAGTTTGGACTGTTGTTACTTAAAGACGAAAACCGCTCCGATATCATTTCACTTGGAGTAGGTGGTGAAATTGTAGAACTAATGCAACGTGCAGAGCATTTTCAGTATGTCTTGACTGTCTCGATAAGCAAACTATTTATAACCACTTGAAGATGATGTGTATATTTCTAAGACAGACAAAACAATAGTGCTAGACTTGATTTAACAGACCAAGTATTTATCTGTTGAAACTACCTATTTGAAAACAGACGCATTTGAAAACTGACGCTTGTCGTACCACTGTCCGTGTTCCAAAAAAAACGTCATACTTCAGTGGATTAAGTTGATGACCGTTATTTTTATTTGTTTATTCAGTAATCTTACAATTTCAATAAATAGGGTTTATATTGATCCGTGGGAAAAAAAAACTGCGTAGTATTATAAGCCACAAACTAACCACCAACGTCACTCTAGTGTGTCTGTCTGGGAGGCAACAAATTTGCCGGTTTTCTTCAACGCTAAGTAATACAAAACAAATTAAATAATCATTTTGCGAGAAATCGAATGGCCTAGACACTCCCACCGACAGGAAGCTGTTATGAACTAGAGTTACCGGTGTACACAGAGAGCTGATGCACAACTACTTTGCAATTCAAAAATCGTTAGCTGACGTCAGTATTTGTTCAAGATCACGGATTTACTATTAAAAAAACTGCTTCACTGAGATAAGCTCCTTCGAGGAAATGCACAAATTATAGTTAAATTAAATTTCTGATCGATTGTTGAACGAACCATTGTTGACTGAAAACTTTTTAAAACGTTACTTAGAATGTCTTCGTCAATTCTTGCCGATCTCTTCTAATCTTCGGAGTTCCTTATTTATTTTTTAACTTTCAGTCTAAGTTCTCAATAAGACTCGCAATAGCATTGATAAATTTGAAAACAAAATTACAACAATTGTCCCAGATTCTACTTTTACATAACATAAACCAAAGAAACTTGTTGTTTGCATTTTGTAACTGCGAGAAACGATTTGCATATTTTTTTTTGGTTCACTAGATCCGCTCCTATGTTTGATTGTTTTTGGAATGGAACTAACACAGCTGCTCCGTTAATCTCATGATAAGAAACGATTACCTAAAGTGAGATTTGCTATCTCTGCTCAATGCATTCGTTCAGAAAATATTGTGAAATAACCGAGGGTTCAGAGTATTAGATGCTCGACTCGCAAGCTAGTTGCCTTAGGCTCAAGCCTCGACTTGGAAGCTTGTGGAGTTTTTATTCATTTAATTGTGCATTATTTGCCATCCTAAAACTAACTACATTTACTTAATTAGGCTGCATGAAAAAACTAGGAACTTTACTCCAGGCTCTGTGCAGACTGTTCTGCCACCGATTTAGCTGCTTTTGTTCAATATTTTCAAAATTTGGCTGTAGTTATTGATAGAGTTCACTATTCATGAGAGCCCAATAGATCACAGGTCACAACTTCGGACCGTTCGGACAGTGATATTTGCACTGAATGGGACTTTGCATATGGGACAGACATGAGTTGATAGTTTTCACATTTTACTTAACAAACGCTCAACTTTAATTGCAATTTCTGAGAGTATATTGAGGATAGATTTCATTCTTCAAGCTAACTCAACTCGATATGGGACTGACATGTGAATATGAGCAGTATAGCACGAAAACATTTTCGATGTCGATATGCGAAACAAACGTTTTTGTTTTCATTTGCTGTAATGCTAAACTACCTACCTATCTGAAACGACTTATTTATTTATCTGTTTATTTATTTCGTCAAGCAAGTGTAGACTACATATAAAAATTTACAATGTTTATTTATACTACGCATTATTTGTTTATTTGTTTATTTGGATCAGGGAAAAGCCCGGTGGAGTTAGTTTCTGTCAAACTTGCTCTCCAACAGGCATAAAACCTCCTCATCTTTAGCATCAACAGATTACAATCATCCAAATGATGCATTTCACTTAAACATAGCATTTCTAAACTAACTAAAACTAAAACTAATTAGATAGTAACCCTAGGAACAATTTCTTGATAACGTTTCGTGATAGATTAAAGTCAGTGGTTGAATATTCGGCACATGCTAGCAAAAGGTTCGTTATACCCATAATTAGTTATATCATAGGGGGTCCTAGGAAAGGATAGTTTCTAAGATTACGGCGATGGATATCTATTTGTAAAAGCTGTAAGAGCACGGAGCAGTCTATTATTGATTAGAGGATAGCCACAAAAGTAGCCTTGCTGACGTCGCGAAGGACAGATAACAAATCGAGGTCAATCAGTTTGCATCTGGCAGGGTAACTTGGGAGGTTCCAAGGGTTTCTCCAAGGAAGCCGACGCAGAGCAAATCGAACAAATTTCCGTTGAATTGCTTCAATGCGTTGGATATCGGTTTGGTAGTACGGTGACCGACAACCGAGGCGTATTCGAGCGTAGAGCGAACTAAGGCACAATATAATGCTTTCAAGCAATGTACATCCTCGAATTCTTTAGTAACGCGGGAAATGAATCCTAGAAACTTGGAGGCTTTGGAGATAGTAAACTCGATGTGTTCCTTGAAATTTAACTTAGAGTCCAGGAGGACACCAAGGTTCTTCACAGACGTTGTACGTTCCAGAACAATTTGTGAAATATTATAGTCGAAACTGACTATAGACTGTTTGCGATTAAAAGAGATGACGGAGCATTTGGAGGCGTTTAAAACCATTCTGTTGATATTACACCAGTTAGTCAAATTATTCAACTGCTCTTGTAGGAACTCTGCGTCAGCTGTGGATTTGATGACATGAAATAATTTGAAGTCATCGGCGAACGATAGTTTCATGCACTTAATCGAAAAATTTAGATCGTTGAGATAAAGTAAAAATATAGTTAGAGCAGGATCGTTTCTACGATGAAGTTGAGTTTTACTTTGATTTTTGGACATAGTCAGGTCAAGATGATCACAAAATTGATTATAGTGACGCATTATTCGATTGACTGGACTATTTTTGCATAGTTTGTTCTATTGTGTTTTTCTAAAAAAATTTCGTAATTGACACCCAAGTACATATAAATTTAATATAGATAGAAGTAAAGATGATTGTACACGTTGAGAAATAATGTCGTTAATAAAATAAAGCATTGAAGGATTACGACGTTCTTTAAATGTTTGTATATTGATGAACATACAGCGTGCTTCATATGATGGTAGAGAAAATGCTGTCCAGTTGAATTTACGAAGTGCATACAAAAGGAATTGTTGCTGGATCAATTCAATGCGTTCTTCGTGAGTGATATTGTATGGATTCCACACTAGGCCGCAATGTTCCAAAATAGGTCTGACATATGTACTATATAACAATTTGATTGAATATGGGCCCTAGAAGTTATTACTGAAGCGCTTAATAAAGCCAAGCAGACTATTCGCTTTATTAATTATGATATTGTAGTGTTTCACAAAAGTGAGCTTGGAGTCTAAGACTACGCCTAAATCTCGTACAATTTTACATATTTCTACAAGTTGGTTTCCTAGATGTATGTCTATAGATATAGTTTCATTTTTCCTACTAAATGACATTGGGTTAAATTTTTTAACATTGAGCTTGAGTAGACTGCACCAAATGTGGAATAGATTGATTTCGTTCTGGAGTATTGCGGCGTCACTGGTATTTCTAATTTCCATATAAAGTTTCATGTTATATTTGAATATAAAGGAAAATTCGTTTACATGCAGTATGAAAAGAAGAGGCCCTAGATGAGAGCCCTGAGGTACGCCAGATGTTACATTAATTGGTTCAGACAGTATGTTATGAAAGCGAATTACTTGCACATGTTTCGTTAAATATGATTCGAGCCATTGAAGTAGATTGTGTTCTGTGCCATATTTCTCCAGTTTGTATAATAGTAATGGTATGTCGATACGCTCGAAAGCTTTACTAAAGTCGGTGTATAGAGTTTCTGCGTGTTTTCCGGAACCCATGGCATTCAGAGTGAAAGTGATAAATTCTAGAAGATTTGTTGTGGTTGAGCGACCTTTAAAAAAACCCTTGCTGTTGGTTTGTTGTTACATTTTTCAGTTGTTAGAAAAGTTTTTCGTTTACAATTTTTTCAAGTAATTTAGGAAAGCTTGAAATAATAGCTATTCTACGGTAGTTTAGGATGTCAGATTTCGAGCCTGATTTGAATATTGGTACAAGAAAAGATGATTTCCAGTTTACAGAGATGTGTTTTTTAGATGATCTGGGTCGGTGCATGCACAATGTAATTTTCCGTTGAAAAAGTCACCAATGCTTGCTAGATCTACGATTGATGTTTGGCGCGCAACGAGATGCTCAGTATTTCGCCGTTGAAGAAAAGAATACTAGATCGTTGCAAAATCGTTTAGTGCGCAACGAGTAGTTTTGGGTGGAGACTTCACATGTATGCTTGATCCATAAGATTGGTCATTTTGAAACACGTGCTTTATAGCTTATGCCAAATGTCTTAATAGTGGAACCCATATGGCTATTCTAGCTATACCGTAAGTAGGATCAAAAGTTCTGATATCGTTTATCAGTAGATGCATTGTATGCCATGTAATCAGTTAGATAAATAATGTGGGCCATCATGGGCGTGAGTTGAATAAATCAATAATAGGATTCTGCTGTAAAAATAATGAGGTCAAATACAGGGACGGCTATAGCGTGATGGATAAGTCGATGCCTTTCACGCAGTTCATCTGGGCTCGATTCCCAAATCCGAACATAGGGTCATGAAATTTTCCTGGCTCGAAGAGACGAATGGTCTTAAGTTTGAAACCTCTATAATCGAAACAAAAAAAAGAGATTTTCCTTGCATTTAGCAGGCTGAAGTTCGTTCAGCCATTCCGGGTAAAATTTCTAGGATGGATTACTTAAAAACTGCCTATGATGCTATTCATGACATTCGTAAGCTGCTTGAGCCAAATTATTCCATTCTCCTAACGAATTACCAAATTACCAAATGCATTAGTTTGAACGATAACAAGAATAATGGCAGAATCACTCGTCATGTTCACTCCGCTAGAACAGATGAATTGCTCATTTTTCTGAATAGTTCATTCTGATATTGATTCTCAGGACCGAACTCAACGCCATTCGTTAATTTTAGAATGAATACTAAGCAAAATTATGTGGTGGTTCGACTAGTGAGACGGCTATTGGTACAATTATTAAACTAATTCAGCGTTGCCGTAAAAGTTAATGGACACAATATTTAATAAAATGGTAATTTGAACTTTCGAGTGTCCAAGATGAATGTCCCATTTTATTGCTAAAAAGTCAATCGAAAATTGATCCTGTGATTGCCATTCTACGAAGATTCATAAAACACAATTAAGTATTATCAACAGACTAGCGGTGAACCAATTTATGGAAAACTGCTCAAATAATTTGACTCCCTCCGATAATCCCAAGGATTTGCCATTAAATTTTAAAACGTTTTCAGTCTACATTTAAGGCTTAATATGCAATTAATGGGGTTCTACTCCACCCATTAGTTTGAGAGAGATCTACAATCTCTTTTTGATGCACTGACTCAAAGGATGAGATGGTGCATTTGTTTAACTTTTTCGTTACAAAAGCTTTTACCACGTTCACAATATTTTTTGATGATATTTCTTCTTCAGACCGAGTTCAATGTGTCGAATATGAATTTGTCGTAATTCGTTGATTGTAGGCCAAGTAGTTGTTAAAATAATATCATAAAACATTAACGTTAGGAAAGGGCACTATTTGACCCTACAAAAATTTTATCGCAGGGCTACTCCCTTCTCCCAATATTTTGGCTATTGAAATATTTAAAAATATTTTGCATGATAGAATTTTGTATATTCTGTAATTCCTGTTTATATACCATCCTGTGCGTTTACTATAAGTTCAAATTTGTTTTTATTCATTCATTCATGATAATTTTAATCCAGATTTTTCTTAAGTCAACACTCGACACTTCATTTAAAAACATTAAAAAAAAATTTTTTTTTCAATTTTTAGACTTTTTCTATGTGGACTTTTGAAGTAACGTGGTCTCAAAGTCCCAAAGTCGATTAAAACAATTTTTTTTGGATTACACCAAATCTGGACGTTTAATGCATTTCTAAAAAATTTGACATAAAACAAAAATTTCTCTAATTTTGCGTTTTTTTTTCTACACTGATTTCCAAAGTTACGCTTTTTTTACGCCAATTTCAAAGTTACGCGGTACGTATAAAAATAATAATTTACAATGTACAATGCAGTACCACTGACTGAAGAAGATTTACTGTTTTTTATGGTGTTTTTGAGGAATTCTGTTTCGCTACTTCATTCAGCTGATATTTTCGGTGAGGCAAAAATCATCTCGAATCATGATTTACACTTGGCATCTTTTTCGCCGGGCGGAACCGCAGACCCTTTTCCGATTTGGCTCAGATTGTACACAGGTACTTTTTATATTAGATATGTGGTCAAGGGAGGGGTGAGGGGATTCAAAAGGTTGGGAAACGAAAATTAAAAAAAAGTGCGTCATCCACAATATTGACACTGTAAAAAAAATCTGAGAAAGAAGTATGAATTGTCAAGTTATTTGCACTTTTATATAATAAGTACTCTTTCATGGACTTTGAAGTTGAAAAATCTCCCCCCCCCCTTTCTTGCGCACGGGCCTGTGGCACAATGAGAAATCCATTTCGTACTCATAAATGGGTGTAAAATATTTAGCACTAAACAAATTTTGCTTGCAAACCAAGATCAAGCGGAAGGTTTTGCTGTGCATTTAATGGGATTAGAATAGGATAATCTATTATAATTTTTTCAACCAAATTCGGATCTCCATTGGCAACATATGAGGTATCGATTGACCAGAAACGTTAAGAATTTGTCAACAGAAGAGGTGTCGTGTTTCGTTCGCACAACGTCAGGTCACCAACCTGATCTATAATGACTCGTCGAAATTCCGGAAGTTTTTATGCATCCACAATATAGTGGCGAATTAGCATCAAGCGATTAACATATTCTTCTTGCATTGTGAAACTTTGTTAGTAATAAGAAGTTGGCATCAAAATAATATGAAAATCATTTACTACCGTTTTTCGTCAATAGGGACTGACTGACTTCTGAGAGAGGCATTGTGAAGCTACTCTTATAATGGTAAAAATTATAGAACATAACGGTGCATGTTCGATTCTGATTGAATAAAATATCGTTAAGTTTGCGTAAAGCAATGTAAAGATTTCGCAATGGTTCAGAACCTGTCAATTTTTATGGCTGCGTCCTGTTGTTTACACTCTTCTCTAACCACTTGTGCAGGTGTTTATTCGTTTTCATTAGTTTGTTTCGAAATGCGTGGACTTTCAGCAGAACAACGTCGAAAAATTGTGTACAAATGGTGCACATAAAGCGGACTGTCACTGAGAAGATAGCAAAAATGGAAGGAGTAAGTGAAAAAGCCGTGCGAAATGCAATCAGGAAGTTCGGTGAGGATAACACCTTTGAGGATAAACCTAAAACGGGTCGAAACAAAGGTCCAACTAACCCTCAGTTGGATAAACGTATACTGAAGGCGTTCGAGCAAAAGAAGGAGGTTTCTGTTCGGGATATGGTAAAAAAAAGTGGGCACTTTGAAGTCAAATGTTCTTCGTGCTAAAGAACGTTTGAATCTTCGAACCTATAAGAAGCTGAAACAACCGAAACGTAGTCCGAAACAAGACGCATCGATCAGGCCGAGGGTTCGAAAGCTGTACAGTACGATTCTTGCTTAAAATTTGAACTGCATAATCATGGACGACGAAACCTACGTGAAACTCGATTACAAATCCTTGCCGGGACCACAATATTATACGGTGCGAGAAGGGCAAGTGTTAAACCAGTCCGAGACATCGATTGAAGTCGAAAAATTTGGTAATAAAGCTATGGTCTGGCAAGCAATTTGTATCTGCCTTAAGATTTCGAAACCCTTCATCACCACTGCTTCAATGAACAGCGAAATATACATCAAGGAATGTTTACAAAAATTGAATTATTTACAGCGAAATCAAAGTGCGTCCATACTTTCTGGCACAGTCTATATTTTCCTTCTAACATATGCATTTTCGTTACAACAGCAATGCGTTGATTTTATTAAATCTGATTTATTTTAATATGACACATAAGATCATCTGAGATCACATAACGTTGAGAATAATAGAATTATCATCACCCAGCCGACGATTCACGAAACAGGATCAGGTTGTAATCCTAAAAATAAACATCAAAATTAGCCGCCTACACACAGAACAACTTGCAGCCAAGCAAAATATCATAATCACTTTGAAGACCAGTACACATTTGCACTTTAAAATGAAAAATTATCCATTTACGATGGACCTGCCCCGATAGCCATTGGCACTTTGACATGGCCTACCGCGTTTAATTGCTTGAACAGAATGAATTTCCGCTGCCCACGCACGCTGTGGTGGTGCACATGGTTTGAGGGGTGACTTTTCTGAGAATCATGCCGCTAGAGTACTGATTTGAGAATAACCTGCTCGTGTCAGATGCACGATGACAGCGTGAAATCTACTCTGCAATGTTGATTTGTTTGGTTTGTTCAAGATTAAGTAGAGAGAAAAACAACTGCTGCCAGCAACAACGGCGAGCCAAGGTCGCAGAAATTTGGGTATTCCAAAACGAATTAGAATAAACATGACTCACGATGTGTCCTGATAGTTGGTTTTTGAGGAATCCATTTACTTTCTTGAAGAATTAAATGCAAGTTAATGAGGTTCACAATTGTTGACAATCACCCTGTGGCGTTCAGAAAGAATAGATCGATGATAATTCTGAATGAAACACTACAAAACGATTGCGTTTTATTCATTGTGAAACCACGCACAACAGCGAACAGAGCAACGAGAACATAATCCGCTCTAGTGTTGAACTTCAACCAGAAAGGTCGACAACGGCTCAAAGATCCCACTTGACCTAGATTGTGTGTATGCTATATTGTCAAAATCCCTCTACGCTAGTACAAACGGTTCGTCATCATAATAAAATGCAAAATAATAAAACATCCCATTAACCATCCGTTGGGTGAAGTAAAGGGAGGATTTAAACAGATTCTCTCTGCTGATTCAGTCAACAACATGAAATGATGAGTTCACGGGATACTTATACTTCAACGTTATTTCTTTTCTCTGATTCTGGTACAACAACAATCCAAGAAACAATTCAGCTAAAACATGGTAATCCAAATCTGTGGGAGTGCAAACGTACAAATTAGTTTTAGAAACTCATTTTTGTTTTTTCCTTTCTCTCACTAGACGACTTTTCGCATTTTGAAATGTAAAATAACTTATAACACAACTTTTCTAGGAACGAATTATATCATGTCTCGTCGTACCACACAGATCAGCATTATTATTTGTGATTACGGTGATAGATGGACGATAACCGCCCACCGACGTATATTCGCCGACAGGATTTTCTTATAGCTACTGTATATTGGTCCTTTTTTATATTGCTGAGTATTGGTGCAATCTTCTTTTCATTACGGATTTCACTTGTAACCATTCAGACGAGTACTTTTTCTGCTTACTCCATTTTTTCTTCAATCTCGTCATGAAAAATGATCAAAATCTCCCATCATTTTTTCAAGGGTGAAGGGATGAGTGGGGATGTATTTTTGGAGGGGGTAACTACTCCATTCAATGCGTTCGTGAAGGATAGATATAAGTCTTTTTATTTATTTTGATTGAATTCGATTTGCATTCGTTTGGCAACATAGTTTGAGTAAGTGAAAAGATGGATTTCAGAAGCTCAAAAAGTTCCGACGAACTTGTCTCAACTGCTTATTAAAAACGCAGTTTAGTTTCCGATGCCATGTCAAATAATTACGCTGAACAAAACGACCCATGCAATATTGCCTCTAAGAGATCAGTCCCGGTAAAAACTATCATTTGAAACACCTGTTCAACAATTGCTTGTTACAACAAATTGACATTTTGTAGCTCTGTCCTAGGCCGATAAAAACTAACATATAACAGTAGATGACCTGATCATGCTGGTTTCTTTGAACTATATGTAAGTGAGTGTCGTTCGAGTGGCTTCATCAATAGCTATTCCAACATCTTAACTTATATTAAACAAGTAAAAAAAATCTTATTACGTTCGATGCTCCGTCAGTATAACTATCAAACAAAGTCATTAAAAATATTATATCTAACCGGTAATAAGTCGAGCAGTATGCATAGTTTACATTAATTATCGAGTGATCTCCCATGCCAACAATCAATGTAACAACATCCGTCGGATTTAATACACGCAGTCTGTCGTTGAGCAGCAGAGCAGACCGAAATCTTGGCATCAGTTGTATGATCTTGTATTTTTGGCACCCTTGCAGAAAAATTGAAGCGGTTTTCCACACACCGCGTGGCAGAAAATATGCACGGCAAACAGAATTACGATCCATAGGGTTACATGGTCCGTTGATTTTTCTAGTTCCGCCCTAAACCGCTGACGTGTAGGAATTAATGAGGATCAGAAAAAAAAACCGTATGGAATGCAAATTTTCTCCTCGAAGGTTACCACGTTACCCGTGTAACATCGCAGAGAAGCATCTCACGCACCGAAGTGTGGGTGTGAAACGTTTCCGGGAAATGTTGTTTATCTGACGTTGTCCCAGCAACATCCAACCGTTCAATACGAAACGGCAACAGGGGCCAGTCCGGGCAAGGGAAGATTAAATTGGAAATCAACTCCAAACAAGGATGGAACAGAGCGAGGCTCGATTTCTAATGATATCATAATTGACTTCATCTATGTTATCCACGAGCCTGGAATCCAACTCAACCAGTGCATAGTGCGTTTAAATTACTTTTCTGATTTTCTGATTCGAAAGTAGATGGTGTGAGACCGGAAAGGAATAATACGATACTGAGTACTCCCTCCACTGAGGGGTAGGTGTCATGGAAGCAATGCAATGACAAATGTGCAATGAGCTCTAATCAAAGAAGGTCGATAAAGCAAGAGAAACACTGACATCAAGGGTTGCTATGAAGATTGAATTAAAAAAAGGACATTGAAAATTATTTTCGGAAACCCTTTCGAAAGTATTCCTGAAACGAAAATACACTACACTACATCATTGGTTTATTGATTTTCAATAATGTCCATGTCCAGAACTTAATTAACAACAATTGAATTGTCATCGAAACGCTGACATATAGGAGCCATAACTCATGTGCAAAACCTTCGGTTTCATAGTTTCCGACTCACGTAAATTATAGGGGAGAACGGGGCTGGTTGGTCAAGTTTTGCTTTCGGAATTTCTGTACTCATTTTGATTGGACGTTTAAATAAACGGTTTGCGCTGATACAACTTTTAAGCACATACCTTATGATCAAAAAAGAACCGGAATTTTATTAAAAACGTGTTTAATCCACGTAGCAGTGAGATGATACCTTTTTTATCAATCCGCATGTGTTTTTTGCATGAATATACTTCGGTGTTTAAGTTTTCATGACATTATTTTAATGACCGTCGTTTTAAGCGACAATTTGAGATTTTAATCACTCATTACTCTGTAATGTCGAAACTGCAAATCGGATCGAATTTGAATCTAGAAGTGTGATAATCGATTAACATGCCATGATATGTAAGTTCCACTTTAGAGTTTACGGTAATTTAAGGAACTTCCAGAGCCGGTATTCAGGAACCGATTTTAATTTTTTTATCGAATATCCAAATCTGCTAACCCGATAAACCTGATTAATTTATGTGGAATAGACATTTATATACCAATCACTGTATCCCCGAAACCGGAAGTTGGATCTGACTGAAGAGCAAGATGTTTTATAGAATCTTGAATGAGTTACACAATTTTGATTTCGTTTCACATATCATCCTGTAGTTCCGGAACCAGAGGTCGGAACCAAACATAATTCAGGAACTTTGTTTAGGAGCATACGACTTTTCGTATGAATCTGAATTTGTAGAAAAGAAAATTTCCGAGAAAATTGAGTGAAATTATTTGTCACACACGCATTTGCTGATCTCGACGAACTGATTCGAATGGTATATGGATGTTTTGTTCTTCCAGCATTTATTGCTGTAAGTAGTTTGAA
Organism: Malaya genurostris; assembly: GCF_030247185.1. Taxonomy (NCBI): domain Eukaryota; kingdom Metazoa; phylum Arthropoda; class Insecta; order Diptera; family Culicidae; genus Malaya; species Malaya genurostris. The sequence continues at coordinate 335,620,058 of NC_080571.1, read as the reverse complement.
ACAATATAAATAAAAAAATTCTGCCATCATCTGGTTTATATATGTCATATTCGAACGATTATGTTGCCAAAAACGAACCGTGCTAAAATCGGTCCGAGGCTAAATGTCATGAAAAAGGATGCTGTACACAGTCTTTTTGGTGTTTAGAAACAATTGTACGTAACAGTATAAAAAATCGTGTTTTACGTTGCTCCCAAGCATTTCTTTGTCATACAGCGCTCAAAACTCCTACTGCTGGAATAGGAAAAGCAAGGGGAGAGTCGCTTAACACAAACTATATTGTGCCTCTAAAAAACACGTGGTATACTGTGAGTCTAAGTGTGCCACGCTGTTCCCCATGAAACAGCTACTTGTCAAAACTGAGCCCTTTATGTGCCGCAACTGTGCAACTGTAGGAAAACGAAAGAGCCAATATTGATAAAAGCGCCAACGCATTGTGTTAATGTGTGATTGGCACATTGTTCTTAGCGTCCTCCCCTTGGGGAAAAGTCATTTACACAAAAATTTCGATATCTCCGTTAAAAAAGGACGGATTTTAACAATCTATGACTTGTTGGATAGCTATTACCGTGCGGAATCTAAGTCTGAAAACATATTCTGTTTTCAATGTCAATTGTGACAGATGCTGTCAAAAAACTGAAAATTTTGACATAAAACTTCGTATAACTCAAAAAGTAAACATCCGATCTCAAAACCATTCTATAGCGTTTTGGGTGACGGGGAGACCTATCATTTGCGACTAGTTTGATCAAAATCGGTCCAGCCATCTCTGAGATCTCGACCTCTTAGTTGACAACACACATACAGACACACACACGGACATTTTCTCAGTTCGTCGAGCTTAATCGATTGGTATATGTCGGCCCTCCAGGCCTCGGAAAAATTTTCTAAAGTTTGAGCGAATTCTATACCTATTTTTTATATATATAAAAAAAGGTAAAACGCAAAGTTTCAATTTTTAATAAATTTCTTTATTATCCCCTTCAAAGTACTCTCCTCCGGCGGCAATACATGCATGCCAACGCTTGATCCAATTTTCCATACAAGTTTTATAAGCCGTCGAAGGTGCCATACCTTTAGTTCACGCAGCGAATTCTCTTTTATGGTCTCTATGGTCTCAAAACGCGTTCCCCGCAATGGCAATTTGAGTCTGAGGAAGAGGAAAAAGTCACACGGGGCCATATCTTGAGAGTACGGTGCTTGGTTGATGATATTGGTTGAGTTTTTGGCCAAAAACTGCGACACAACCAACGCTGTTTTTGAATGAAATTCAGCTTTTTTGGCACCAGCCGAGAAGCGACGCGTTTCAAACCCAAAACATTAGTTAAAATGTGTTTGGCTGATCCATAAGAGATGCCCAACAACACAGCAATCTCTCTAATCAGTACAGAACGATTTTGCAACACGATTTGCTTCGCCGATTCAATGTTTTCTTCAGTAACAGATGTTGTTGGGCGGCCAGGGATCTCACCATGATCCAAGCTTGTACGACCGCCTTTGAAGCGCTTATACCACTCGTATGCCTGTGTTTTTCCTAGACATGATTCACCAAAGGACTTTTCTAACATTTTCAACGTTTCGGAACACTAAAATCCATTTGCAACACAAAATTTGATGCACGCACGTTGTTTTAAATTTTCATCCATTATAAAAATCGCCACACGAAAATTTTTCAACTTCTTTGTATAGACGCCAAACAAAAACTAATCGTACGATATGCGTCAAAATTTGACAGAATGTGTATAAAAGTGTTGCCAACGTTGAAAGAATAAAAGTTTACCGATTGGACAAGCGCGGGAATTTTAAAATGAAAATTCCGGTTCTTTTTTATCATAAGGTATGTGATTCTTTTTCATTCCTGATAAGAAATCAGGCAAAAAGTTATTAAAAAGGAAGGGAAGAAGTTATTACACGGAAAACACTCCAATCCAAAAATTACGATTTCGCCATTTTTGATTTTTGCAATTGTTGTTTTAACTAATAATTAGTTAATTCAACCAATTTGCTATTTGATTTGAACATATTGAAGTAGTTGAAAAATATGTTGTTTTTAATGCTGTCTAATGTCAAAAATAGCAAAAAGCAAAACAAAAATTGCAATGGAAAATCAACCATTACTTTAGTTGAAATTCAAACGCGTTTCTTAAACATTTTCATGCAAATAAAATTCGCTTATTATACGTTTGTAAAACTCGTAACTCGTAAACTGTAATTTTTGAATTATAGTAAATTAATGTTTATCATAATACTAGTTGTCAGAATATTAATGTGATGATAAATTATCTACATCTTTACTGCACTCGTATTACAAGAAGAAATGATTGATATAAAGTAGTGCTATGCACAGTACTGATAACCGTTAGAGATATTGCAATTAACAAAACGTGTTAAAAAAAACTAGAACCCAGTGGATTGTATGCGTTTGAATTTTGGTATTAAAATCAACTTGATTCTCCATCGTGAAATGCATGTTAATGAATAAGTATCATGTTATCTTCAAGTCATGTACAAAAATTGTATGAACAAAGTGATTAAATTGAAAATGTTTAATATTTATTCATATAATCTGTTGAAACTGTAAGTTGCAATGGCTCAAAATAAAAATCAGTGCATTCGGTTCGACTTTTTATTCGTAAGTAATATAGTGGTCACAATTAGAAAGTTTCGTTGACACCGCACTACTAACAGACAGTATATTGAAAACAAAAATAAAAATGGTTTCAATGAATAATTCATTTCATATAAAGCAAGGGCTGAGAAAGGTTTCATCATACCGATAGATGGAAGGTAATATCTTAACATACCGAATTTTCATTTAAAAAATCAGAACGTATATCAATAAGTAATATACTGAAAGCATTTTTTTTTCAACCAAAAATTTTGTTATTTCAACCATCGTTTCTGTTGATCGAAAAACAAAAATAACAGTTTAGAAAAAAACAACAATCGATTAGTTGTACCATATTTCAATCAATCAATTTCAGAAAAACAATTAATATTTTAGTTGTTTCACGATCGCGAGGGGTTCCGTGTAACAACCAAATGCAGTCAGCCGAACCCGCACAAATTTCGGTCTACCTACCCCAATGAATGTTTTCGAGAACAATCACTATTCACAAAAACAAAAATAAAGTTGCACTTGAAACCGTTATACCATTTTATTGAGTTTTAAATACCCATTTCAACAGTACCTCGTTTATGGAAATAGGATGTGAATTGATTCGCGTTACTCATATGACTTTACAAATATAGAAATTTACTCATCAACGCCGAAAAACGAACAAACGGTAGGTCGGTACTTAGGAGACCTCATACCTACAGGTATGTTGTAGTATGAGAATTTGACGGTTCGTTTGGCTCCTTAAGAAGTATTTGCCAGTCTGTACTCATACTCCACCAAAATCTATCAATAAAGCAAATCCTTGGTATTACATTCCTGTAGAGAAATTTGACCTTCTGTTTCAACAGACTTTGCAGCCGATTCATGGTGTACAGAACCACTGCTGGTGCTACGATCCTACTGACACTACGAATCCTTTCCTGGTCGGGGCTCGAACGTACCGCAACTGGCTTGTAAGTACAGTGCCCTATGCATTGAACCGCCAACCTGGGGCAATTCACACTATCCACGAATTTCTAAGCAACTTCTAGAATACATTGTTGAGATGCTATGCAGCGAGAAAGTTCAGGACTTTCAAGTTGCCAAAAGATCCGCGTGTACTTTTAAACAGGGAGAAAGTGGATATTTTTAGTAATTGTTGCACTTTTGATTACTTGGATAATGTGTTGGACATCATTAGTATAACGAAAGCTGAAAATAGATGGATCAGAAGTCCGTAGGTTCTTTGATTCATTGACCGAAATTTTGCAAAAAATCACCAAATCATACGTCTAAATGTTCAGATTTCGCTTGAAATGTTTAATCAGTACTCTTTCGGTTTTTTTGCGCGTTGTATTTCGGTTGTAGTTCCTGTTCATGATTTTTGGTTCCTGTCATCCGCTCCGGAAACTTTGGAGGACTTTGGAGGTGGTCGAATAATATATATTCGTCAGTTTTCTCCCGGCAAGATCTGACTACCAAGGACCAAGTGTCGCAATAATTATCGACTACACTATAACTATTTATCTCCTGATTTGGCTCCCTCAAACTAATATCTTTTCCCAAACTTTAAATGATGACTCATCAATAAAAAAAATCAGCTAACGCGAGGAGATTATCTGCGTCGCAGAGAAGTACTTAGCAGACCTTCAAGAAAATTACTTTTCGGGCGAGAATCATTGATATTTTTGTATCACATTATACATTGATTAGTTCCATCTTGCAGACTTTCCGCTCGATTGCAGTGAATCGCGATGTAAAGTTGAATTCAGTACAATCAGTTTATTAGCTGTTTGAGTCGAGTTCTGGCAGTACAACAAGACAACAATAATATTTTATTCAAGCTTAGGGTATTACCAACCTTTTAGCAAATAATTCTGGTTTAGGTTTATGTTTAGGTTTGTAACGATGAATATGCCTTGTTTGCTTTAATTCAGAACCAAAAATCTATGCGTTTATGGCACCATCCAGATATGAATAATTTTATCTCATGATGGAAAGTTTTCCAAAACCAGGTATCACATATAATCAGACGAAGTGATCTTCTACCTAAATTAGCATAGGAATAATATTTAGGATGTTTTAAGTCTAGAGCTTATCACTTTTATGGCAGTGGCAGTAAAGTTAAGAGAATGAGTGGCATCTGTACTTCGCGCACGAGGCTACCTTCGTTTGTTCATAGATTTTGTTGATGTAGGGTAAACGCACCCAAACTCATCTCAGTTTACTAAACTTTATTCAGATTTTCATATCACTAAAACAAAAATATTCGTCTTTCCTCGCCCCAGTTTCGATATTGTTTTTAAGAGCCAAAGCATGAACAATTCTTTTATTGTAAACCAAGTAATCAATAAAATTGTGCGCTGTCTGAAATACGAAGAGAATATAGGTACAATAGCCCCATACTATTATCGCGATTTGCGTAAGTGGCAAGTTACAAGGTAAACATTATAATAATGAAAATAGCAAATGTATATTGTTTACAAAACATGGGTTAAAGCAAACTACTTTAAACGTTAAATACTGGCGTATAGTTTTGCGATGAGTAGCACAGACCAGATCATCAATAAATTGTATTAATAGATATATTTAGTTGCATTCAGTGCGATAAAATTGAATTTTGGAGTATTCGGTCGAAATGTTAAATTGTTACAGCTATAGTAATTTACTTTTTCTTTTTTTTCTAACGACTAAGTATAGTAGTCAATATTTCTTTTTTTCTTTCTTTTTTATGCGATATTCACCTAACCAGATCATGAAAATTATAGAATGATAGTACTCAAGGGAGAGCCAGAATGTGAATATATAGAACGGAGAGTTGGGACGCGACAGAGGGTCATTTAAGCAAGCAGAAATCTTCTAGTAACTTTACTTTTACCTACTACCAGAGGAGTGGAACACATTTTTGTTTTCTATATAGGGGTGCAAATTAGAAACTCAAGAAAAATACACGTAGAAATGTGGTCAGGTTTTGAACAATTACAGCTCAGTCAATTTTGTATCAATTATCAATATTATGTCACCATTTGATTGGAAATATTTCTACGTTCATAGTCATGTATTTTTAATTGTATATCATTGAAATGTTGATTAAGCTAGCAGTGTCCTATTTTGTCTGCAAAAAATCTCCGGCATACCGGATTTCCCTGCCATAGTCGACGGTTTTGAAGGAGTAAGCGATATATCAAAGGGAAAGCATCGCTCTGATTGGCCAATCGATGCAACAGCGAAGCTGTTGGAAGCACGCGAATCTATAAATAGAAGAGAAATTATAGCTAACGTTTCAGTCCCACGCGTAGCATGCTAGAGGTAGGTTGTGGCTAGACAGCAAGACAAAATATGCCATGAAACGATTTGAATCTTTAATTGGTATGCTCTGTTCTTGTGTCATGCAAGATCGGAGGAAATTCCATGTTATGTCGTTTCGCCTGAGAAATTGACAACTACCCCAGGGTAAATTTTGAGTTTATAAGATAAATTTCTAATTTATATAAGATGAACTCGATTGATAATCAGAAAAAGTTTGTCGCTTCAACCGAAATCGCAGAATGGTAGTAAGGGGAGGAGAGTTGGCATCACTGGGAGTGCGATGCGTTGTCCTGGTGCTGCTCTCAAAAAAGTATAATTTCAATGTGTTGTTTGATACTTCTAGTTAAAAATTTGGTTGAAACAGTTATTTTTAGTGATAGTGCAGGTGTGGCAAGTGTATGTTTAGTAGTGAGAGTGCCATTTATTGAATAATATTGATCCGCGAATCTAAAGATGCTGAAGCGGCGGAAACTGAGAATTCACCGCCCCAAAATTCAACGATGTTAACCTGTTAACCGATCGAAGCGCCGTCTGCATATCATTGTCGGTGTGGTTGGATTTCTATGGTGTGGTTGGATTTCTATGGAAAGTTTACAAGTCCATCGTGTCATTAAGGTTGAAGGTCTAGGGTTGGGCTGCAGCGGATCCATTCACGAGTGTTTTTATTTTATTCATTCAGTGGTCGTGTTTCATCTCGCGTTGCTGACAGCAGAGCGAACAGTAGAATAGGGATACTGGTGAGATCGTTCCTTGGAGATATTTTATATTTTTCTTACTTGTTATATTTCTCCTGAGTATCGAAAATCAGGTTTTGTGGATCAGGATCATAATGTTTACCAAAACATATCCGGATCTCTTTTCCTCCCTACTAACAAATCTCCTATCCCGTGATGCTCGTGGAGATACAGTGGTACCCGCGGTCTCTAGAAACAACGAGTATTGGACTAACATTGTTCCTTTCCCTCAGTAGCACAGCCTTTGGTCGTAGCCAGCGTTGTTATTGATCGTTTAATAAAAAGTTAGGAGTTAGTGGGTATGTACAGTAAAAATGATTTGCTTCTCCCAAGCTTCATTTTCTTGGTTCATTGTACATTTCCACTCATTCGGTCGATCACAAAGTGCAACTATGGGCGATCTACTTCAGCTCAGCTCAGCTCAACCGAAATCGCAGAATGGTAGTAATGGTAGGGAAACTTAACGCTATAAAAATAACTGCTTGCATACAAAACCTGAACACAAGCTTGGCGAAGAGAAGCATAAATATCGAAATCCGTATCGCTAGTATGTACAAAGATATAATTGCATACATTTGGGTCATTGGTGTAATTTCGTCGGCTGCAAAACAAATACAAATCACGACAAATAGAGTCTATATTCTGGGTTCGCGTGTTCGCTGTTGGTTCCTAATAAAGATCAATCTAAGCAGACTCTCGTGCAATTGCGGATTCAAAAGTGTGGCGATTGATTGAACGGTTTGATTGAAAATGTCGATCATTAGAAATTTTGGTTACTTGTTCCACATCAATGGCTCGAACAACCCCACGGGGCTGATCCTTGTAGTTTTTTCAACGTAAAATTACATTTCCATACAAAACAACGTTATGGATTTTTCCCACTTCTCCTTTTTTGAATTTTTTTAATTTTTTTGATGTACGAACCCGGTGGGGCAGAAGCTAATCAAATGAAAAAAGAATTATGTAAATCCTTAAAAACACTAAAATCTAGCATGCATAGGCGGAATTACAATTCTAGATAAAACCACATTTCGGATGGTTTTTTGTTTCGATTACAGAGGTTGTAATAGTGAAGTCATTTGCCTCTCGAGTCAAAAATACTTTCTAACTCTATGTGCGGCGGGGTTGGGAATTGAACCCATATGGGCTCCGTGAAAGGCATCAACTTACCCATTACGCTTCACCCCATTCTTATGATTCCGACAATTCATTCTCAAATGATGTGTTGTCAAACAAAGGCCTATATTTATTGATAGACAATATTCCATTGACAGAAAACTGAAACTGAAAATTTCTTTTCCGATGCATTTCAGAAAGCTCCTCGCAACGCAGACAGTATTATGTCCAACTCGTATGTGACGTCCAGTTCGAAACCTACTTCACGATGGAAGCGCTTTCTCAAATCAAACTTACTCACCTTCCTCACGGTGATCGGTGTGTTCGGCGGTACCGCACTGGGACTGGTGCTGAAAAATTCCGGCGAACCTTGGACGGAGCGTGAGGTGATGTACATCCAGTACCCGGGTGACCTATTTTTACGGTAGGCTCGAAGTAACACGTTGGCTTGATCTGATGTGCACTTTAGACTAATCGATTCCCCTGTTCAATTTTAGGATGCTCAAATGTCTGATTGTGCCACTGTTAGTATCGTCCATCACCAGCGCGATTGGATCGCTGGATCTCAGCATGTCGAAAAAGATCGCCGCCCGAGCAATCATTTACTACTTCACCACCACGATATGCGCAGTAATATTAGGTATCATACTTGTAACTGTTATAAGGCCCGGTGCCGGGCAAACTGCGGCCAGCATGAAGGGTAAGCCTGCCACCCGAAACGTCCTTACCGTCGATACGCTACTAGATTTAATCCGGTAAATACTAATGTTGAAAAGGCAAATAGTTTTCACTGATGTTTGATCTACCTTTTAGAAATCTTTTCCCACCAAACATCATTCAGGCGACTATGTTCCAGGTAGGCTTACGTTAGTAAAGAAAAAAAACATTCCAGCAAATAATTCGATTATTCTTTTTCAGTTCCGTACTCTTCTGGTAGCACCGGAAAATGCAACTAATGGTAAATATGCTCTTTTCCTAGCATTGCTCTTTTGTTCACCAATCTGATACTGACACCGTGAATGCATATGCTTTTATATATACTCTATTGACTCCTTTGAGCATTATTGCTATGACGACGACTGCAATTAAATTGCAATCGGATGCTCAAGCAAGGTATTAAATTGTCATTCCATTCGGAAGGCATTTAAAATGAGGTTGTGTGATCATTTCACAACTCTTGAATGAGTTCAAGTTCTTGCAAAGCAACATTCAGAGATTAGCAAATAAGAACAAAAAGCACCAAGAACGTTTAGACAATCAATGTCAATTTTATTCATATTATTTATTCGATTCACTCGCTTTCGCAAACAAGTGTTATCATTTTTCGCGGAATTGAGATGTGTTGATTTGCAAGAGTGCACCGAAAACAATGGCATCAACTAATGAGCGAATCTAGTAACAGGTTTTTGGACTGAACCATGAAAATATGACTAAAAAAACTGGAAGTCAAAGGTTTTTTTCTCTTTCATGTTTCACTTAACTTTTTATACAATAATTAAACTTGGGTTTATTTCAGGGAATGATCGCAGCAGGCGTGTGCGTCGGATGTGGAAAATTTTCGTTTTAGTCAACATTTTTCTAAAATGAACTTGTTCTCATTTTAATAGAAAATGTAATCAATCAAGTTTTTTTGTGATTTGAATTCTATGCAAAGTAGAAATGAATTTTAGTTTATTTTCCATGAGGAGACGTGTGATTCGAATTACGAAACCTATGTTCTTTTCATATAGACTGGCTCATGAAATCTTTTCATCATTTCCGATCGTCTGTGTGTCAAAAAACCCTCTTTTATAATTGTTAAAATCTAATCGCTCAGCATCTACGATTCGTTTCGTCACACATCAGCAAACGAATACAAGTTTAGGCGAACAATGGCGAAGCTATGTTTGATTTTTGTTTAAAAAAAATCTGTGAGTATTTCAGCCATTTGACTTTTTCCATGTACGTTTACACTCAGTCATTGTCATACTGAATAGTAATATATAATGATCAGGACTGTGGAAATCAAGATAAAAAATCGTTAAATCAAGATCACTGCCGAAGAAGATCGCTTGTGATCTTTCCCAATAAAGTAGGATCAGTTGATCAGTGTTCTTTATATCACATCGATCAAAATCGGTACTGATCTTTCGTCACACGAAATCGGTAATGATTTGAAGCTAAAACGAATCTAGATTCATGTAAGATCAATCATTAGATAATTCGAAAAAAAGTTCACATATGAGCAAGAGTGCCGTTTACGTCTAAAATCGTTGATTGTGAAAATAGTGATAACAGTAATCATACACGAAATTATAACTAAGGATAACGCTTAATTGCCAATTTTGTATGTTTAGGGAATCTAGTTATGGGTGCTAAAAATATTAAAGGAGCATGTAGGAGCATCAATAATTTGTACCAACTTATATGCGTGGGAGGAACATCGTCAATTTATAACTTTCGGGAATACACTCTTTATCAACATAGTAGAAAAAACCGGTTTCGTTACGGCACGGTTTATGTAGTTTCAACAAATGTTCTCGTTTGATGCACACCGTATTCAATTTCGTAACCGGTTGTTTGATTCGCAATCAAATAAATACTAGATGATAGGAAATAAATGCTAGATGTAGGTTTTATGAAAATAACAAGCTTGGATCGTATTCATATTGATATTGCAATATTAGAAAAAAAATCACACCGAATAGTGAATATAGCGGCAAAAGTCTTTGTTTTACTTTCAGCTGGTTGATGCTGATGATGATGATGCTCATGCACTATTTTTATTAAACCAAATTAAACTCTATTTGACATGAATTTTTATAGAAGTAACAGGAGCGCATGTTTCAAACACGCAGCAGGCGCAGCGTTCTAATGGCGCATTCGAATTTTTTCGCTATTATTTCATTCTTTCTGTCATACTTATATTAAAGGGGTTATAAATTTTCTCAATCGCTGTACTGTGCAATAAAAACCAAACACTGATAATAAACTTGGGTATCGGCACAGTGATTCCGTTTGTTTTTTCAACACGGTTGAAAACTCGTGCACATGTCTTAGGTATATAAACGTGTTCTTGTACATCGGAACAAGAAGTAGTCAAATGATGTCAAGTCTGCTTGACTGTACTGCATTTGAGGCAAAAGTTCTTACAATAATTAACCGAAGCCGCCACATGTGAACGAATATTGTCGTTATGAAAGATTGCTCATATTCTAGCCGGGTTTCGCTTAAATGGTTCCTGAGAAATCACGATAATCCATCATAATCACGTCATAATATGTTTTATATTAGTAGACACCGAGCAAAACATAGGTTTCGATCACCTGTTGTATTGTTCTCACAGATTCATTATAATCTTTGGTAAATTGGTCAACCTTATAGATCATTTTATCAACTGATGCATTGGACCTACAAATGACGTTCGATGATTCGGGTTATTTCGACTTTGTTTACTTTCTCTGTCGACTTTATCTGCGTTATTATTCAAATGTTCGTTACATATCTAGTACTGTTAGAAAAAAAACCTGTTTTAATCCACCTAGTGGTATGATAATGCCTTTCTCTTCTTTCATAACAGTCTCATGAAAATATGTTTCATACTTTTATTAAATAATTTTAGATGCTAATTTTGTCACCAATTGATTCAGCCTGATTCGAGTAGCTCACAAAAGCATGCTTCAGTGTTTATGTCACACAGTCAGCATCATTTTTCCAAACTAGTGCTTGACATTTGCATTGTCTATTTGTAATCAGTGATGCTAATCTAAAAAAGCCTTCTTAGTCCACTTAGTGGAATTTTCATATATCTTGAAAAATCACCATAGGGGGGAGTACATGAAATTTTCGAAATCGAAAAAAAATTTTTGATGCCAAAAGGCTTAGAATTGCATGAAACGTCGAGATTTAGTGTCATCTCGAAAAAAAAATTTTTTGAAAAAGTCGACTTTTTGGGACTTAGAAAAAATATCAAAAGTCCCAGAAAGTTGATTTTTTCAAAAAAAAAATTTTTCGAGATAACACTAAATTTCGATGTTTCATGCAGTTTTAAGAGTTTCGGCATCAAAAAAAATTTCGATTTTGGAAATTTCATGTACCCCCTATGATGCTTTTTCAAGGTCGAAAATTGTCAAACCTTTACCACCGGGCAGCACCCCTTACGCATGTCCGATTTAGGTCAAATTTTGCATGAAGGCTTTTTTCGAGGTGCTTAAACTTTTGAGCACTAGAACTTAACGAAAATAGAGGTGATCCTAAAATTTTGGCACCCATATATATATAAGAGCGGTAAAAATTAATGGCCCTTATTCTGCGAGTCGAGTGACGTGACTCGACAAATCTCACCTCACTGTCACATGACTGTAGTCACCCTATTCTAGGAGTCGACTCGGGTGACGTGACAGGTTCATTCTATGGTGAGTGAGATGGTGAACCTCAAGTGACGAACGATTCATTTTCCCAAACGTCAAAACGAGTGGGAAATGTTGTCGGTTAATTTTGGAAATGTTGCCGGTTGTGAGGTTTAAATTTTCTCGATATAAATCATTAGTGTTGAATTTGTTTTCGGATTCCGGTTCGTTTTTTTCGAATCACGAGTTCCGTTGCCGTTAGTTAGTATGAATTGCAGTTAGTTGGTATGAATAATTATCGCTACAAGTTACCTTCATATATTTCTGAATCGTTTGCAACGATCGGTCTTATTTGCAAAGTACGCTTCTGAGGAGCGAAATATCAACTGTATGATTTGTTTATTTGATTTAAATTAGGTATTAAGTTTACCTACATTGCAGTCCAGACCACTGTTACTCATTCGAATAAAATGCTTACCGGTGGATAAAGACCTGTTGTAACATTCTTGTTCAAGTTGAAAGGATCGTACAGGATTCCTAATTGTATTCTTCCCAGCTAATCTCTCAACAATATCGAGTAGTTAATAATGGCTATGGTTTAGGCAAGGACAAGTCCAATTTAAGTGTGGGTTTGATTATGGTACAGTGTGCTGATATTAGAGTCTTCATGAGGCACAGATGCCCTGAGTATAATTTTCTATCTCGTTATCTGAACATCCTTCCTCTCACAAAATAATTCATACCAAGCCACTATGCTGAAGATTGAATATTCAGTTTTCGACTGACTGATGATTGGCTTTTAACGGTCAAATGTTTCTGAGAGTTTCGAATGACTTTGGGCCACATAAACTGTTGCATATCATTTATTTAATTCGTGTCAAATTAATACTGGGTAAGAATTCTTAGTTACACTTAAATATTATATATAGTAGCAGGAGCACAGAATAAGCGATGGCGATTTGGCGATCTCAGAAAATACTGCAAACAAACTTGCACTTTGACTGCTAGCTACTCGAGAGAAATCAACCTCCTGCTACATCTACAAAATCAAATTCCTGCTAAATAACTTTTAGTTGGGTTTAATCGAAATAGTGCATGAGACTAAATCAACAGTCTGGATGAAAAATAAATATATAATGATTAATATTCAGCATGGAATATTTTGTACATTTTTGCAAATTTAGACCTTATTAAAAAGTTTTATGGTCTGCCGTTGACTTTTTTTTATGTCACTTCGGGTTCTAGAACAACAGGGCAAGTGTGTTTAAAATGTATTCCGCCATGTAGAGCAAAATGCAAAAAAAGACAAACTTCTGTAAACTTGCCTTAAAGCTTTTTATAAATTATATAGGTTGTGCTATATGCTTAAACAACTTTCCTTGTTCAAAATTCAAAACTTTTTTTTCCTTAGTAAATAAAAATTCAAAGATTTGAAATTAACTAAGATTTTTCGGTTAATATTCTTCCTGTCACTTGCTTTACCGGTACCGACTTTGAAACTCACTGCGTAGTGACTCTTGTCACCCAGATTCGACTGCAAGAATACGGTGAGTGTTCATCGAAATTCACCCTGGTGACTTTTGTCACTTCATTCGACTGTCAGACGTGACTCGGGTGACTCGAGTTATCTTACCTCACTCGACTCGCAGAATAAGGGCCAATGTGTTTTGTCGGTTACGTCACTTATACCATCATATATCTGGAACCAAAAGTCACAACCATTTGATCTTCGAACTTGATCAATGGCCCGACAGTAGCTTTCAAACGAGCCCAAGTTTGTTAAAATCGGTTCAGTTATCTCTGAGAAAATTGAGCGCGTTCAAATACAACGCTTTTTGTCGGTTACGTCACTTATACAATCATATCTCCGGAACCAAAAGTCACAGCCATTTGATCTTCGAACTTGATCAATGGCCCGACAGTAGTTTTCAAACGAGCCCAAGTTTGTTAAAATCGGTTCAGCCATCTCTGAGAAAATTGAGCGCGTTCAAATTCAACGCCTTTTGTCGGTTACGTCACTTATACAATCATATCTCCGAAACCAAAAGTCACAGCCATTTGATCTTCGAACTTGATCAATGGCCCAACAGTAGCTTTCAAACGAGCCCAAGTTTGTTAAAATCGGTTCAGCCATCTCTGAGAAAATTGAGCGCGTTCAAATATCTTCTAAAAGTGCACACACACACATACACACACACACACACACACACACACACACACACACACACACACACACACACACACACACACACACACACACACACACACACACACACACACACACACACACACACACACACACATCCATTTTCCGATCTCGTCGAATTGAGTCGAATGGTATATAACACTATGGGTCTCCGAGGCTCCGTTCGAAAGTCGGTTATTCCAGCAATTCTAATACCTTTCTATAGAGAAAGGCAAAAAGATATATTGTCTATCATTCTTTACGAATATTTTGTAAGTAAACGTGAAAATGAACAGAACAGAAGAGAAAGTAGTCTAGGGGAAACTCTTATTAGTTCATGTGACCTTATGAAATGTTCACGTCGATTTCCCATTTTCCGCAAATTGTGAACCCGGTTTAAAACTGGTGACTCAACCGATCACTTTGGTTGAAAACACGCACAAAGGCCTTATAATTTGATTTTAAAATATTTAATACTTACAGTTCCACTCACTGACTACAAAATCAAATCCGAATTTACCGAGGGTACCAATGTGCTCGGTATGGTCATGTTCAGTGTGGTGCTCGGTGCATGCATCGGGAAGATGCGGGAGGCTGGTAAACCCCTTCAGGCAATGTTCGAATCGATGAGTGAGGCTATGATGATCATCACCTCGTGGGTTATTTGGATATCTCCAATCGGTGTGTTCTTCCTAGTGGCAGCCAAGCTGCTGGAGATGGCTTCGTTGGTGGAGGTGCTTGGCCTGCTTGGATGGTACTTTATTACCGTTATGCTGGGATTGCTACTTCATGGATTCGGTAAGTAAATCGATTGTAAATCTTAGTAAGCATAGATCCCCATCCGCTATTTGTTTCAGGTACAATCGCGGTTATCTTTTTCTTAACTACCCGAAAATTGGCATATCCTTTCGTCGGTCAAATGAGTCAGGTGCTGGCCACCGCTTTTGGTACCGGTTCTAGCTCGGCAACAATGCCAATCACGATCCGGTGCTTGGATAATATGGGAATTGATCCTCGTGTGACACGATTTGTTATACCGGTTGGTGCCACTATCAACATGGACGGAACGGCGCTCTACGAAGCTGTTGCCGCCATATTCATCGCTCAGCTAAGACACATACCGCTTTCGTTTGGTCATATTGTTGCTGTGAGGTAATGTAATGCTTGAAAATGTCCATGAATGAGCAAACTATTCAAATGTGCTCTCATCTATTGTAGTGTAACTGCCACTGCTGCATCGATCGGTGCAGCCGGTATCCCACAAGCTGGCTTGATTACCATGGTAATGGTGTTAGATACCGTAGGACTACCAGCCGAAGATGTAACAATTATCATTGCCGTTGATTGGCTACTGTGAGTAACTCACGATGAACCACTCTAATTGGACAACTTTTACCGAATTTCCCTTGTACATTTCAGTGATCGATTCCGTACCACCATCAATGTCATGTGCGATGCCCTGGGCACTATTTTGGTGAACTATCTCTCGAAGAATGATTTAGCTTCTTCCCCTAACAACATTGTAAGTATATGATTGTAGCATCAGTGCATTCCATTCATAATACTGGCCAGATTAGACAAATATACTTTGAGAATTCATCCAATCGTGATTCACGTTCCAAAATTTTTAGCCCTTGAACACAAATAGACTGCTTGTATGGGTAGCTTGTAGTGTCACTGTGAGAAGGAACACTACATTTAATCATTTATGTTTAAACTCGAAAGAATGATTCCCAACATTTTAAACACATGGACTATTTGTAAGACATTTTATCAGTATCCAAAGAATGAGGAATAGGAGGATGATAAAGGAAATAAAATGCGAAACTGAAAACTTGCGAAAAAGTATACACTAGAGGCAGAACTCAAATTAACATACCTCCTTCGTTTCGTGGAATTTTTCAGTCAATTGAACTTTTCTGGACGAGATGAAACTCATGTCGGAAGGTAACTTAATTGTGCATAACACTTTGTCGAGATACACACATTAGGGTTCTGTTTAAAAACACATCCCGGTTGTCGTATTATGAAAGCAAGCACCATCAAACCATACACATTACCCTTTCTAAGTTATTTTCTATTTTTTGCTGAATGGAGATATGTGGTATTCTATGTATTTGTGTTAATCAAAGTTCATGACAAGTTTATATCATACCGAACAAAAAAAAAGAATATTTAATTCTCTTGAATTTTATTTTAATGAACAATTTCAAAACGAGTGCATCAACAAATTTGATTTGAACTCCCAAGAACCGTAGAAATATATACAGGTTAAGAGTCCTACATCGAGGGTATAATTGTACGTTAGTTAAATTTTTCCAATTTTATAGTTCAATTTAGTTGTGTTAAGGATCAAGAGTAAACCAAGTTAACTTGTGTTGGTAATGTGTGTATTACGTGCATTTTATTTGGTACGTATGTCATAGATCTATGTATTCATATATGCAGTGCAACGAGTTTATCAAAGTGATTTGCACGATTGAGTTTCAAACAATCTTTTTTAACAATTATTTATTCTCAAATGAATGTTAAGCCTGACATTTTGGATGAAATATTAGTTTTGATCAATTTTTCACCAACGTTTGATGGAAAACTGCTTACATTTTATGAATGTAGATTTTAATTCTTTAATAAAAAAGTTAGCAACACTGCTTCAATGCATTTGTATTAGATTGCGCTACACAAAATAAACAAAACTAGATATTTTCTGTTACAAAAGCAGTTTTCTGGAAAAATATATAGTTTTACGACAACATTCCATATCCATTGCTTTTCGCTTGTTAAATTAGAGATTTCTTTTTTGCGGGATACTTATAGAAGGTACGTAAATCTTTATATTGCAATAATTTCTGCAAGAGGAAATCTATACATGAATGTGTTTGTTGCTAATCAAATGTGTCAGTGGAAGTAAGCTGAAACTGAAATAATTTTTCTCGAGCAGTTTTAAGGAAAACGGAAGAGTTTTAGACTAAGATTTTCGCTCTTCTTGAATTTCAATTTAAAGTAGTATGAACCGATCGGTTTATTTTACAACCATATGGAAGATTTATTGAGTAAAATCAGGAAAAGAAGCGCCGAAATTTGTTTTTACGCACACATTGTTGACATTACTCATACGCTTGCAAAGAGTCTTGCTCCTTAAACTTGTTCATTCTTGTGAAAAGAACAAACGAAGTGTATTTAAATTCAAAGAAATTCAATTCGATAGTTTAATTATAATATTCCAGTAAAAGACTCCAAAGTGGATATCTGTATTTACAGATATTAACAACAGGAAAGGTAGCATGATCAGGATAGGCTTTCTCCGATATGTAGGTGCGGCAATTATGTGGAGTAATGCACTTTTTGCCCCTACAAAAGATTAATTGGAGCAACCAGGCCCTCCCAATATTTTGGCAACTGGAATAAATATTTGAAAATTTGCTAAAAATATCTTATGATATACCACTTTTATTCTGTTATCCCCATATTTCGTCTCCGTAATCGTTCATATTTCTTAACTAAGTTACTAGAATTTTTTAACGAATTTACTACAATGTGAAATGTGCTATACTTTCGAATATTGGTTATTACTGGAATAGTAAGGAAAATGTTTGTGATCGTGTCACAACAATCGGAAGTGAAACTAAACTTTCTTACTTGGTTGCTTTTTATTTGTTCTAATCTCTCCGTTCTCTTTATAAACATGTTTTATATATTGCAAAATTTATTATGATCTGTAGAAATAATTTTTTGTGCCCCGGATTCAGTATGACAAATCATTTGTTTTACTCGGATAGAGACCATTTGGACTGATTTTCATGAAGTGCGAATGTTGAAAGTCTCAGAGTTTCTCCTCTTCCTGGGATATTCAGACATTAATTTAAAAACAACTCTGGTATTTGTTGATGGACATCTTATATTCCATTTAGAAACACTGTTCTTGTAAGTGTAGCGTCACATTTGATGTGTTAAAACGGAGCCATTCAACGAAAAACCTGTTTTTTTTGGACTTTAAATCTGCATGTCTCCAGAAGGACTACTTCTAAGAGTAAAATCACTATGAGCAAAATACAAATACTAACTCACTTTTCAAAAATCAGTGTTTAGCTGAATTGGTATCTCTATCCGTGCAAAACAAATGATTGTTGCACTGTAGGGCATGACACATCCGCCCTTTCAAACAATCAGACTTGACTCGAATTGATCTCTCTATTTGTGAGAAATACATGGTTTACCATACAGAAGACGTATGTAAAGTTTCGTCCAAATCGAAGTATGTGAATGTTGACGAATTGTTGCACATTTCTGGAATTGGTCAATTGTAACGTTACTTCGATTATCGAAATAGTATGGCTAAGCTGTGATTGATAGGAAGCTAATCCAATTCTTACATTTTTTCTACCTATTATTTGCGTGTAATTTTAGAAAACGAGAGAAAGGACTAGTTTTAACAATTAAACTGTTTCGCGTTTAATTATTTTTTTTTGTGAAAAATAATATTGCAGAAAAAAATCATTTTGTAGGTGTGAATTTTACAACTATTAATCGAAAACGGAATCACCCAGACCGGTGCACGTTTTACCTGTATGGTTGTTCGTGATGAAATGACAGAAGCTGTTCTCAGCGCTGCCAAGTTGCCAGATTTTTGTCGCTTCACCACTCAATCTAGCCAGATCTTTTGCCAGATTTTCCAAATTTTCCCGGATTTACAAAATTTTCCAAGATTTTGTCATATCTCGTTAGATCTTTAGGTTTTGGCCTCTATACGATAGGTGGGGAGATCTTTTTTTTTTTGCTCACTGAAATTAAGCATTTCGTAAATTGTGTATCTTTTTGTGTTCCAAACGAATGTTATATATAATTATCCTAAACACTGCGTAATCCAAACTGTACTATCTGGCCTGTATATTCAATGATCAAATGTTTTTTTTTACTCTTTATTGCAGAATACGTATTAAATAGATATTTTCGTTGCTGCATATTATTTCATTAGATCTTAGAAACTGACGGTATGATTAATTGCTAGAATGACAGGAAATGATACGAGTTGATTTGGTTGATAACACGATGCATTTTATTTGTTGGTTTTGTTTAAATGCTTTATTAATAGTATATTTTGTGCATTTATTTTGACTAATAGTGTCTGTCGGTTTTACTTTTGTGATTGTAAATGAGTTGTCGGAAACCGAATACAGTAGGTAACTTGTAAAACCAGCTTCCTATGTATTAAATCGGCCTAAACTTTTGTTATAAATGCTCGTTATGTTCCGAATCGAATTGAAAAATTTAATCAAGGAGTTTCGAGCCTAAAATTGTTGATATCGATTAATCCATAGGCAAGAAAATTGAGCGGCGAGGGACTATTCATAAACCACATAGACTCTCTGGGGGGAGGGGTTTTTTGTTCAAAGTCTACGTGGTCTCCAATTTTTTTTATTGAATAAAATTTAACTGCGAACTGCGAACTGCGAACTCCACTAAGCCAGAAAAAATTTTCATCAGCTTAGCTTTACTCAAGGACAAATATATATTCAAAAAATGTGGAAGTTCAACTTTGCGAAAAATACACCAGGCTGAACGTGAGCATGCAAACTATATCATTCCCAATCAATTGTTTCTTTAATCTCTCTTTCGCAGAAACCCCATATTGTTTGAGAATCATTGTATCGCATTGTCACTTGTGTATCGGTAATAACTAAGAATTGATGGCACCACCCAGTGACCAACTTTTAAAGCTGAGAACGCGGCAGAATAAACGATATAACTTACTACTAACATAAATTGTCTATTGTTGCACTCGTTGTTTGGCATGTAGTCCCATCTTGTTGAACAACAACACTAAGCACCAAAATCCAATTTTATCACCTTTGATTATCTCATCAGACATGAAGATGAACCGCCCAATAGCAATTAAAACATTTCATTTAAATAAAGCTGTACACGATACTGGCTATTGTTTCCGATCTGCTACTGACTAATGCTCAAAAAAGACTAAATAGTTCCAAATTTTGGTCTACGTGGTTTATGAACGGTCCCTAATGACTTTTGACTTTTACGTCACTTATGCCATTATATCACCAGGACCGCAAGTAACAGTTGAACTTGAACTTTCAATGGTATAAGTATAACTTATATCTCCGGAACCAGAACCAGTCACAGCCAGTTGATCTCCAAACTCGATCAATAGCGCAATAGTAGCTTACAAACGAGCCGGTTAAGCTATCTTCGAGAAAATTGAGCGCGATAAAAAATCATAGAAAAGTTTATACACATTAGGGTGGGACAAGGTTGTATGGGAAAAATTATTTTCTCGCTCCACCAAACTTTTCGTGTTCCTTTTGGGTCCCAAAAGCACCATGCAAAATTTTAGGTTTAGGTTTCCTCATTAAATTTCCTACAAAAATTACATGCCCGCTGATTTTTTGAGTATATAGGGTGACCTCCAGATTTTTTTTTGTTAAAAGTTAGTTTTCCCATACTAAATCCCATACAAACTTTGAACCGCGGGCGCGAAAATATAGTTTCTCCTATCGAGCTAAAATTTTGCATGGTGCTTATGGGACCCAAAAGGAACACGAAAAGTTTAGTGGAGCTGAAATCAATATTTTGTCCCACCCTAATACACATACACACAGAGACATTTTGCGATCTCGTGAAGCTGTGTTAAATGGTATATAACACTATGGGTCTCCGAGGCTCCGTACGAAAGTCGGTTTCTCCAGCAATTCTATTACCTTTTTATGCACACTTAAAACTTAATTTTGATTTCGGCGAAAAAAGATGCCGAAAACGAACGGCGAAGTGATATTTTACTGGAATTTTGGCTAAGATAGCTATTTCCAAAATATTCGGTTATTTCCGATTTTTCGGCAATTGAACATGTTATACTAATTTCGGTTATGTAAACTACCGTGTCAGTGGCGTACCGAAGAAATTTGACGCCCGGGGCAAAATAGCAAAACAGATTTTGCGCCCCCCATCGTTGGTTTTGTGACAGCTGAACTCCATCTGCCGAAAGATGGCTTGTGCGAGTAAAAAAAAGGTCCCAAGCATTGATTTCCCGCCCCCTAAAAACGTTGCGCCCGGGGCGAGTGTACACACTTAGAAAATTTCGCAGAACTCGGTAATATTTTACCGAATTTTCAACAGCTGAACGTTCGTTAATCAGTTCGGTAATTAAATTGATTACCAATCGTTCGGTAATTGCTGAACTGTCAAACAACTACCGTAAACTGTAAACCAAATGGATCTAACTGATTGTTCGGTAATTTTTTGTTTGTTTGTTTTTCTTTGGATGAAATACTTTCCGATTTTCGGATTTCAAAAAACTACACAAATTCACAAAAACGAATGAAGAAAATTCCAACCTCAAATGTTCCGGCTGACCGAAATTATGAGCGCCTTCCGAAACACTGCACAATCCGTCGAGTCCACCAGAAATTACCCTTGAACAATTTGTGTAGGCAGCAAGTGGACAAGTGATACAAAATTATTTTCTGCCTATAAGTAAACAAAAAGCTTTTAGTGGTTTTAATGTTTCAAAAACTTTAGCACCTGTACCTCAATCCATTCGATGAACTCGTCAAGATTTTTCTCGTTTGGTTAATAAAAAAAACTGAAAATTTTAATGTCTGTTTGACAGTTAGTTTCACGACAATCAGTTTTCACAGAAGTTCGGTTATTGGAAGATAATTTTACCATACGGACGGTATGGTTTTTACCGTACTCGACGACTATTCAGATTTACCGTATGAATTGTACATCTA
Organism: Malaya genurostris; assembly: GCF_030247185.1. NCBI lineage: Eukaryota > Metazoa > Arthropoda > Insecta > Diptera > Culicidae > Malaya > Malaya genurostris. Next base: position 335,598,039 of record NC_080571.1, on the reverse strand, counting down.
TTTACGAAATTCTGTAATGAAAATTTACGTAAAACTGATCGTCCGATAAAAATTTGCACAATTATTGTAAAATAAACCTCATATACCGAAATATCGGTCATTTCTATAGATTACCGAAATTTCTCGTCAAAAATATTACCGAACAATGGAATTAAATCATAGTGTGTAGAAATCTATAAATCTATGATTTGAGTTTAATTGCTTAAAATCTCGGTTTGAAAAGAAATTACCGAAGTTATCGGTGTTCACGCATGTGAGTTAATGCGTGAACACCGATAACTTCGGTAATTTCTTTTCAAAAGCGACGAAGATCTCGGTAATTTATAGTCTGTCCCAAACCGAAAATCTCGGTAAATGCAAATGATCTGTCAAATGGATAATACAGAGAATCTCAGATGTTTTACTGTGTGTGTACAGAAAGGCAAAAATACGGTGCAAACTCAGCAATGGCTTGAAAAGTGTTACAGGGATTCTACTCTATCAAAAACAACCACCTGAGTTTGAACATCGAAAATAAAACACTTTACCCGTACCCAACCTGAACCCGAAAAATTAGAGGGTTGTATGCAAGACACGACCGAGCACAATAACATTTAAAATGAAACGTTTCTAGGGTCCCAATAATAAATACAAAAATAAAGATGATAATGATACTAAACTAAAAACTTATTCAATTGACTAATTACAAACTTGCCCTAGTTTGAGCGCTTAGATTGTTAGCGAATGCTAAAATTGACAGTTAGATTCTTTCTTGATAATTGATTCTATTCAATTTTGATCCCTTTCCACAATTTTTTACATTGTTAAGTTTTTGAATAACGTCCTTTAACTAGATTAACTATGATTACTTTAAAGTTACTTGAAAGCTCAATTTTAGATACAAACAACCTAAAGATTTAAACCTGGACAAATGAAACGATTTTATTTTATGATGATTATTTTCGAAAAACGTACAAACTTATTAATTTTATAAACAGTTAATCGATCCAAGAGTAACGAAAAATGTTGTACCAGTAAACTCAGCAATAGTGTAATTTTATTGATCCTTCTTCAAAATCGTCGATAATCTTCAGAAAGTGTCGGTAAATAATATGGCAACAATACGAGGAAGAAAACATGTGAAACAGTCCGCATAAAATGTTTAGTAACTTGCATTGATTTTCGCTTTGGCATATTAGGAATATACGGAATGGATACACAACAAAATTCCGAAATTTTGTTCATATTGTAACTTGATGTTATTAACACATGAATGAACATTGTCATAGTAACAACGCGTGTAGCCATCAGACGCTTATTGTTTTGAAGCAAAGAATAATTGAACTGAAACTGGCTGTTAACCAAATTCTACGAGGGTTCCTATTCAAACGATACATGTAAAATCGCAGTTAAGCTTACCTTGAGTTTATCTTTGATACTATTTGATATTGCATCTTATAGTTCTGTATCCATATGTGAGCCTGTGGAACTCTTTTATACTACTAAACCGAGGAGGCCGCTTTTAGACAAGTTTCAGAATTTAATTTGGAACCTTTTGAAGCGTTTAATTCCTGGTGGGACAATAACTTGTTCAAATTGATACTGCATATTGATTTGCATTGCATTGTTTTTTCTACACTAAGATTCTTGGAAGCTAACTTAGACTAAAGTATTATGCCTCATAAGATTAAATCAATTTCTAACTATTCAGTTAGATTACACGATTATTGTTTGGTTCAATAATAGTGTCTGAGTGCCCCAGCCCGAGTTGGCGGTGCAATGCATAGGGCGCTGGTCTTACAAGTCAGTTGTCGTATGTTCGAGCCTCGACCTGGAAGGATTCATTCATAGTGTCAGTAGGATCGTAGTACCAGCCATGAAATGATCCCGTACGCTATGAATCGGATGCGAAGTCTGTTGAAACAGAAAGGCCAAATTCCACAAAAGGAATGTAATGCCAAAACTTTGCTTTTGTCTGAGGGCTTATGCTGAGATATAGTTCATTGTGTTTAGTCACAATTAATGAAAAAGAAGTATCTATGATTATCGCCATAACACAAATTTATACTGAATCGATTTGCGTGCCACCGTTTTGTTTGTATGGGAATGGGAATGGATTTAAGCGTACAATATTGAAGCTTTCGAATCATTTAAATGAAGAAAATCCATCAACAAAACATCGAGGAACAAGCGCTGCAAATTAAATCCGAAAAATCTATCGCCGATAATTCTAAATTGGCCTGATAGTTACCATAGAACCAAAATAAAATACTACTATACTATTAGGTGTACAACATTGCTTAAGCCGTTTTTTCCAAAATTTAAAGCTTTATTGCGAAAAAGTGCTTACAGTAGTAGTATTCAAAGTATTGTCCGTCGCTAGCGACAACTTTCTCCCATCTTTCCGGAAATTTTCGAATCCCGGCTCGAAAAAATGAGTCCTTTTTTGAAGCTATCCATGAAGCAATCAATTTTTCCAACTCTTCGAAGGATTGAAAATGTTGATCTGCCAGTCCGTGTGCCATCGAACGAAATAGGTGGAAGTCAGAAGGGGCGACATCTGGGGAATACGGCGTGTGGGACAAGACTTCCCACTTCAACGTTTCCAGGTACTTTTTGACCACTTTTGCGACGTGAGGCCGAGCATTGTCGTGTTGGAGGATGACTTTGCCATGTCGCTCTTGATACTGTGGCCGCTTTTCTTTTAGCGCGCGACTAAGGCGCATCAGTTGGGTTCGGTATTATCATCTATGTATTTTAACCAGCCTCAGCCGGTACAGCCACCTATCGGAAAACGGCGGAAGCAAAGTTGTACACCTGATATACTGAACACACAGCACACATGCAAAAGCGACTATCCAACGAGCAAATGGATGTGACTTTCTCCACTCATTATTTAAACATCTTTATCGGCCTACGAGGCATGCTTGCTCACAGCATGGGATTAACTAAAGCAGAAATGTATTTATATGCCCAAATAGATTCCGTTTTGTGCGATAGTTCATACTTTGCAAAGGAGAGGATGACATCATTCACGCATTGCTACTGTTATTGGCTCGTGAAAACATAGGTCAATTCAAACCAAAGCTTCGTATACTGAAGAGTAATGGCGTTTTCGTTTTCAATTTGCACTACACCGGTGCAGTGCTACACTGAGGCATGAATAAACGAACAAAAATGACGAAAACATAAACAGTCACCATTGACTACAATTAACGATTCCATTGCACAGAACTACACCAAACTTTTGATGAGTGCTACCAGTGGTATCGGTGCAGAAAAAGTGTAGCAATGGTGTAGTGCAATTGGTAAAAAACGAACGGTTTAGGAGCAGCTTTCGCTACACCGGTGTAGTGCAATTTAAAAACGGAAACGGTATAAGCAAAAACGACAATCCAACGCGCGAACGGATATACTATCTAGTCATCACCTCACTGCACGAGCTACTAATTTCATTCACAGTCAAGCATCAACTGAAATCAAGAAATGATTTGCAGCATATATTTATAGATTTCTCTTCACACTACGCAGAATGATACGGTGTTTTTATGCATGATGCAAAGCCTCCTATACCGAACAAGAAAATGACGTCAATTTGTACAACTGGGATGGGTGGATGAAAACATAGGTCGACTCTAACCAATTTTTCAATAGTATGCTATTGAAATACTGAAACTACGTTGTCATAAATGTTTAAGTTAAAAGTTTCTGAATCGATTGGTTGTTAAATTATATCAATCCATCAACAAATGACTGAGCTATTAACGTTCAAAATTATGACACAAAAATTTACGCGACTATTTCGAAACTTTTAATTGACCCCGGTCCCGTATATTGAAGAGTAAGGCATTATTAATGCCAAAAATCGGAGATCGAATGCCCAAAACCAAATTTTTGGAAACCGAACCCGACCCGTACCCAACTACCATTTTTTCTCTGAAACCAAATACCCGAGACCTGACCATCTCTAGTAACTACACCTGAATATTGATATGAAACCTACAAGTTGCATCTAGACTGCAATGCTAATTTTTCATGCGAGAATCGCTCTCGACATAACTAGTGTCGCCTGTGTGTATTAACTATCTTGCTACTGCCAACAAATAAACGAATTTATTCCGCAGTACGGAGAAATTACTCCAACATGTTGTGATTTATAGTTTATCCATTCGTGTACTCATATGAATTGTTTGTCTTTCATTTCAGCATGAAGCCGAACCCCACGAGCTGGTCGAGCTGCGGCATGATTGCAACGAGAAAGAATAGAACACATTCGCCGTTGAAGAGTCAAAACCCTAATTGGTCCCTTCCCTCCTAAATGCACCGTTTTTCGGTTTACTTTAGCAACTGCTTAAAAAGCTTGACTAAAGATCAAGGAAGCATTTTTTTTCTAAATAGGGATTGCATCTCATTCAATCTATACCTATTTGTCATTGGCGTTAGATAATCCCGCAGATGTGATTGGTGAGGGGCGAGATAGAGAAATAATCATCGACATCTGTTACGATTTTTCGTCTGTGGTGTTTCATTCCTCCACGTATTGTACGTACGGAAATGTTGTTTAGCTTGCCGAAAATGTCGTCGATGTTATCCTGAAGATTTTCAACCGAATCACATTGACGGTAGTGTTCGTCGAGCCGTTGAAAATCCCCGTAGTTTGTTCGAGCTTAAGTCTAACGTAGCGTCAGTGTTAATTAACTGTATGATTAAAAAATACTTACAAATATATTTTAATAGTTAACGTTTTGTACATTATCACGTTTTTATTTTCGTTTCACCATTCGCTATTTTAGTTTGAAACGCGCGCACATCATCAGTTTTAATGGTTAGTACAAGTGTAGGCCAAACAAAGTGTCACTTTGGGTTTGCAAATCGATTAGAGGAATAAAATGAATGACGCAACCAAAAAATTCAGGTTTCGTTTTGCGTTTTTCTAAGTGACAGTGATCAATAAATATGGACGTATATTATGACAAAAAATGTTATCTATATGTGTTGTATGAAAACCGAATAGGAACACTGTTGGACAAAATGAAATAAATATACAATAAAAATAAAATATATTACTTTTTTTATGTATTTCTGCATTTCGTTCCCATAGCAACAGCATGTCCAAGAATGTAAAATTTTTTTTGAGGTTGAGGGATGCACTGGGGCATAATCAAAATGCATCTAGATTCTCCAGTGTAATAGTAATGTAATTGAGCAGCCCGTGATACCAAAAGCGCGTGTGATGAGAAATGGGTGCGAAAATGTTCCTAAAATGTGTGTATAAAATTTCCTGCGCATTTCACACCACCACAGTATCATAAATTAAGTATCCCTAGATTTCCCACTGTTCGGAAACACAGACAACCCTGCTAATCAGAAGGTAACTTTATACACATTTTAGGAAAATTTACACACCTATTTCATACCGGAGGCGCTTAAGATTTCATGTGCTGCTCAATTACATTACTATTAGGCTGGGAAATCTAGATGTATTGTTTTTATGACAATATGAATTGGAACTTCTCACTAGTAGCGCTGTCAGTGTTTCCGTACAGTGGGAAATCTAGGATTACTTCATTTATGACTGAGGCCTGGGATTCTGGCGCTTGAGGGCTTTTCACTTTTTCAAACTCTGGAAAAATGAAAAATATACTGACCGATATTAAATTTAACATATTTCTAGGTGTAATCGAAATAAAGCACATAGTATCTCAGAAGTTTAAAGATTATTCCATTCTTTAACATATTAGGTAATCATCTCGGTAAAATAATAATTACTGAGGATCTCGGCAATACCAAATTTGTTAACTGTCAATTATTGCCGAACTTCTCAGCAGCAATTCTGCTGTTAGCTCGGCAAAAGCGATTATGATCGAATAATGTATTGCCAAGTCATCAGTAATCGAACGTAGAATGGATTTTTCTTTATTACTGTATGAAATAAATATCACAAAAGCTAATGTTGGAGAAAGGGGGTGTTTTATCGATGTCCATTTTAAAACAGTATACAAAAAAAAACAAATCAAACCTTAAAAGAAAACATTTCGGTTAAAGACAATTATTTCCAGTGCTCCTCAACGCATCTACCTGAAAATAAGAAAAGCAGACTTCTCAGGAAATATAAAAATCTTACATTCATCCAATATATCGACGTCAACATTTCATAAGGTCACATAAACCAATGAGAGTTTCTCTTTGTTCACTTTCTCTGTTGTTAATATCTAGTTAATTTTGACGTGTACTTACAAAATATTCAAATAGAATGAAAGACAATATTCCGATGTTTCTAACAGTACCAAATGTGCAACGAACATTTGTTTAATAACGCAGATATAGTCGAAAAAGAAAGTAAACAAAGAGAATCTGTCAATTGTTTTTATGCCCTTTTGAAATGTTGACGTCGAATATAGTATTTTCCCGCTCCACCAGCAATGGCTACGTGATGTTTGGCACATTCGACAAGAGACATTAAATGACAAGTTTTTCACCGAGATTCAGTTGAAACTATCTCACTGTTCGAAATATCGGCAAACGGATTGGCTGATTTCGGTATATTCGTTGTTTACTGACAAGTTCAGCTTTATATTATGCCAAACTTTGGTAAAAGTACGCGCTTCACTGAGATATTAGCATATTACTTTAACAAATTTCGGAAAAGAGCATGTGGATTACTGAACAATCAGTAAAATGTCGTATTGCCGATCTACTTCAGCATTTCAAAATGCCGAGCTAGAGAATCGGTTTTAAGTGAGTGTGTGTATACTTCATTTTGATTATAACCAACAATTACCAAAATACCTCCGTTACCTTACATCGAACATTTCCTGATGAAAGTCCGCACATTTGGTCCTCCTATGCTAACACTGCTGTTATAGCGACGTAAAAACTCGTAGCGAATGCACCTATTTTCATCAGTCAATCTATCGAACAGACAGCAGATCTCACTAATGGTTTTTCTACATGAGATGAATGGGAGAAACCGTTACCACACAATTCGTGTACACATAATTCAAGGCAATCATCGTTGTTGATCGTAAAACCAATCTGTCGTTAAACAGGCAGTCTGAAAATTGAAATAAAATTGATCAACTTACTATCTTCGAAAAAAAATTAGTTTAAATTAAGGAAAATTTCTTTTCATAAAAGAATAAAGACAAAAATATCTTCTAAACCTATATTTTGCCAAAATGTGCATAATTTGTTTTGCTTCGTTTTTTGTCGTCTGAAGTCATGAGAAATTAATTAGGTTCTCTCCTACCACTAAAATACATGATGCTGCGCTAAATGGGTTTAACTTTCCATCGAGTTCGGTTTTCGAAACCACTAGTAAAATTCAAGAGTTCGAAACGTGGCAAAGGTAAACAAAATCTTACCACTAAACATACAGGTTCCGAGTTATCATTAAATTGTTGGCATACTTAAACAAACATTCTAAACATATTTCTTGCAAAGAAAACGTCCTATCCCACCAGGATTTCTGCGAGTAAAAGAAGGAGGGGTAAAACGAATGGAGACGCTTATTCTGCAGAATCGGCTGACTGCCAAATCAAGCGCTCTTCGTAGAAGTCTATAACCAGCTGGGGACAGTGTTTGCGTGCTTCCTTGGAGGAAACCAATTGGGCCTTATCTTTGTCCTTCCACTGGATAAGGAAGAGCAATTCGCTGTTTGCTTCAGTAGCGCCGAGAATTTTCTCTGGAATGTATCCTTTCTCGAAACCATTCATACCATCATCGCTTGCAGATGCATCATCGGCTGCCACGGTCTTAGATTTTGTTGACTTAGTCGAAGCAGTATCATCTTTGTCATCATCTTCTGATCCTTCATTTTCTCCATCCGAATCCATCTTCTTCTTAGAAGTACCACTGCCACTGCTGGGCTTGCTTGGTTTCTTTTTTTCCTTTGTCTTCTCTTTCTCCTTTGGTGTTTCCTTCTTAGCTTCTGTTCTAGCATCCTCAAATGCTTTGATCAATTCGGGGCATTCCAGATTTTCCTTCGGTTCCCATGTGTTGGCTGATGAATCGTATCCTTTCCACTTCAAAAAATATTCGATCTTTCCTTTCCGTTCTCTTCGATCAACAATTTTCTCTACGACATACTCCTCCTCTTCGCTAGATTCACTATCAGTTTTATTATCCTTTGATTTACCCATTATCTAAGTGAAAATAAGAAATCGTTCATTATTTCATTCAACAAAAACAACAAAAAAAATCACCTCTAAAGCGTCAAGCGCAGCAAAAACACAAATCCGAGCAAACGCAAAATGCAAGCGAATCTGCAAAGGGAGGGTAACGCGGAAAAAGTCGCCATTAAAAGCAGTCGTACATTTACGAATTTTTTGCTTACCGATCGTTTTCCCCCAAGTGAAATCCACCTTTCTTTTGACCTGCACTATCACTATAAACAGTAAATCGCAATAAAAACTCACTAAATCCAGGTATATTCACAGAAATCAGCTATTCTGACCGGAAAACCTCGTTCAACAAACAGAAAAATGCGCGATGGCTTCCTCTTCGGGTTTGGTGAAGAACGAAACGCCGCGAATATTGACAGAAGCCGATCAGCGGAAGAAAAAAAAAACATTACAAATGTTTTAGACCAGTTAGACTACACGGTGCTACACACAAAAAATAGTGTTTTTAGGAGCATTTAAACACTGAAAATAATTTGCACGCTAGCATCATGTGCAAAGCATTTGAACTATTACTATTTGTAGAACACATGAAATTCACGAAAACTTATACTTAACTCATAAAATGAGTGTAAAAACTGTTGATGTTAAGTGGAAATCACGCTACATTGATCTGAAATGCACATCAAAAGCATAAGATATAACGTTACCTCAACATTCTATATACATTTCATACGGATGTCACGTTGTTTTCCACATAGATTTCAATAGAAACACAGTTGACCGAATCAAGCGTTTTGCACATACATTTTTGCTGTGCTCATTTCCACTTGAAAATTAAATGTTTAACACATGCAGTTCGAATCAATAGCAAAATACATCACATCCAAAAGAAAAACACATCAAAGCTAAGTGAAGAATAATCACAGACTAACAGACAGGACACTCAAATTAGATTCTTCAATCATTTTAACGGTCATTTCGAATATTCCTTTATTTGGGACAGTACTCACATATGTCATGATGGCGCCACGTTACCCTATCAAAAACATCCTGTCTGTCATCTAGACTGTGTTTATTTTTTTCATTTACCAACAGAGTTGCCATTCATACAGAATTACCTGTAATGTATTGATTTGTATACGTCCATGCGAATTTCATGCAGGATACAGATTTAATACATATTGCCAAAACTATATACATAATTGTGCCTACTTCTCATTCTCCAACGCAATACAAAACCGAACCCGTTTTGTTACAATATTTACTTGATTCTGGTCTGCCGCCACTTAAATTCGGGTGAAAATTACCAACACAATAAAAAATAGTCTAGTTGCTCATCTAACGTTGAGTCAAATAAATGGTTACCTTCCAACATCGCGAAAAAGTTAAATATATTATCAACGTAATCCAATAATTTATTGTGACGATTCCTTTTCAAATATTTCGATGAAATCAGGCATCCCTGCAAGCAGCTGATCGCTGTTGACAAACGAGGGGAAACCAACTAGTAAAAAAACTTTTACATACCACAAGGGGTGTACAGATAGTAAATAGTTCGCGCAGTACAATATAGGTGGAACTAGTGCATCACGAAAAATTATTTTTATAAGAATTTACTCATACTGTCATGTCTGTTAGTCTGTGGAATAATCTCATCTTGCATCTTAGTGAATTTGTATATGAAATCTTAAAACAAACGAATGAGGGTGTATTCAGTAGTGTTCTAGTTCTAGATGCATAATTTATGTCAGTTACAAAATTTGAACCTGAATTTTATAACAAAAAAAACTGACAGCCCCAGCAGTGTTATACTCGTGTTTCAAATATACAAAAAAATAGAACGGCATCGTAGACCAGTTTTAAATTTGACAGAAGAACTGTTCGAATAAATAAAACTAGATCGGCTTGCTGGGGATACGTTTCAGTTTCAGCTCTATTATAGATCTTCCATATAGAAAAATGTATATATATATATATATATATATATATATATATATATATAAAGGGTGATTTTTTAAGAGCTTGAGAACTTTTTTAAACAATAAAACGCATAACATTTGCAAAATCTCATCGGTTCTTTATTTTAAACGTTAGATTGGTACATGACATTTACTTTTTGAAGATAATTTCATTTAAATGTTGACCGCGGCTGCGTCTTAGGTGGTCCATTCGGAAAGTCCAATTTTGGGCAACTTTTTCGAGCATTTCGGCCGGAATAGCCCGAATTTCTTCGGAAATGTTGTCTTCCAAAGCTGGAATAGTTACTGGCTTATTTCTGTAGACTTTAGACTTGACGTAGCCCCACAAAAAATAGTCTAAAGGCGTCAAATCGCATGATCTTGGTGGCCAACTTACCGGTCCATTTCTTGAGATGAATTGTTCTCCGAAGTTTTCCCTCAAAATGGCCATAGAATCGCGAGCTGTGTGGCATGTAGCGCCATCTTGTTGAAACCACATGTCAACCAAGTTCAGTTCTTCCATTTTTGGCAACAAAAAGTTTGTTAGCATCGAACGATAGCGATCGCCATTCACTGTAACGTTGCGTCCAACAGCATCTTTGAAAAAATACGGTCCAATGATTCCACCAGCGTACAAACCACACCAAACAGTGCATTTTTCGGGATGCATGGGCAGTTCTTGAACGGCTTCTGGTTGCTCTTCACTCCAAATGCGGCAATTTTGCTTATTTACGTAGCCATTCAACCAGAAATGAGCCTCATCGCTGAACAAAATTTGTCGATAAAAAAGCGGATTTTCTGTCAACTTTTCTAAGGCCCATTCACTGAAAATTCGACGTTGTGGCAGATGAAATTATCTTCAAAAAGTAAATGTCATGTACCAATCTAACGTTTAAAATAAAGAACCGATGAGATTTTGCAAATTTTATGCGTTTTATTGTTTAAAAAAGTTCTCAAGCTCTTAAAAAATCACCCTTTATATATATATATATATATATATATATATATATATATATATATATATATATATATATATATATATATATATATATATATATATATATATATATTAAATGGACAAGTTTTGATTGCACTCATCTTTTTTCCTTCATCCAATTTACATGTTTCCAATTCCACCACGAGCAATGACGACATGCTGCTTTGAAAAATCGTAAAGTGACAAGTGACATTAAATGATAAGTGTCTCACCGAGTTTCAGTAAAAGCTAACTCACTGTTCGAAATTTCGGCAAACGCTTTTGCTGATCTCGGTATATTTATTGTATACTGACAAATTCGGTATAATATTATGCCAAACTTTGGCGAAAGAACGCGCTGTACCGAGATATTAACATATTATTTTAGCGATTTTCTGAAAAGAGCATGTGGATTACTGAATGATCTGTAAAATGTTGTGCTGCCGTTCTAATTCGGCATTTCGTTCTACCGAGTTCGAGAAACAGTTTTAAGGTGGTAATTTTTACAAATTTCTCAATATTGCGACTTTAGTTATTGTAACTGGGGCAGAGAGTGGCTCACTTAGGCTCACAGTTGTATATCACGTGTTTTTTTTAGAGGCACAACATAGTTTGTGTTGAACGACTCTTCCCATGGCTTTTCCTTGGTTTCATTTTTTATGCGCAGATGTTTCCACCGGTAATTGAGATTCTACACCTCACTTGAGGGCTTCTCGCTTTTTCAAAATCTAGAGAAATAAATTGATGGAAATTAAATTTGTTACAATCAATGAATTGTGATAAAATCGGATAAAATTTTTCAACTATCGTCCCGGTAAAATAAATGATATAGAAAAAACTATCGTCCCGGTGAATGAGCAAAAAGGTTAAATCCAGGGTAAAATAAATGATAAAAAAAACGATCGTAGAAAAGGCGGAAAAGTCATGACATATCTTTTCTTAGTTTCATGTTTCATATGCAGATGTCAACTGGTAGTTGAGGTTTTGGTTTTTATCTTTTAAACGTATGCAAATTGTTCAACTTTCCGTAAATTTTCACTGAATGAATAATCATTTCGCCTTTTAGGATTTATTTAGTTCTATACTAAAAAATATGAAGTAACTATCCAAAATTACGAAAAGGAACTAGTTTCGCTCATTTCTCCTAGCAATTGAAGCACAGACTAACAGACATGACAGTATGAGTAAATTCTTATAAAAATAATTTTTCGTGATGCACTAGTTCCACCTATATTATACTGCGCGAACTATTTACTATCTGTACACCCCTTGTGATATGTACAAGTTTTTTTACTAGTTGGTTTCCCCTCGTTTGTCAACACCGATCAGCTGCTTGCAGGGATGCCTGATTTCATCAAAATATTTGAAAATGAATCGTCACAATAAATTATTGGATTACGTTGATAATATATTTAACTTTTTCGCGATGTTGGAAGGTAACCATTTATTTGACTCAACCACAGACTAACAGACAGGACACTCAAATTTGATTCTTCAATCATTTTAACGGTCATTTCGAATATTCCATTATTTGGGACAGTACTCACATGTGTCATGATGGCGCCACGTTACCCTATCAAAAACATCATGTCTGTCATCTAGACTGTCTTTATTTTTTTCATTTACCAACAGAGTTGCCATTCATACAGAATTACCTGTAATGTATTGATTTGTATACGTCCATGCGAATTTCATGCAGGATACAGATTTAATACATATTGCCAAAGATAAACTGAAGATTACAATGTTCCATACGTTTCATTGAAAAATGTTGGGTCAGTAATCGTGAACCAGTTGGTTCAGTAATAATGTAATTTTATTGACCCTCCGTTAACAAGCGTCGACTAGTTCCGACAAAATGCCATGGAAACAATACAAGTTAGAAAGGAAGCACACATATGTTTACATTCAGCATATAATGATTTCTTGCCACAACTGATGCTTCATGGGATGAGGCTATAACAAACTAAATAAATTCTAGACAATGGTTCTAAATAGTTTTCACTTTCTTATTCTAAGAATCACTGATATAAAGCGAAATTTCTCAATATCGTTCATACTGTAACTTGATATTTTTCCAAACATAAACAATCATTGTCATAGTTACGACGCATCTAGTGATCAGACACTTGTTGTTTTGCTTCAAAATACTCAAATTGACAGTGAACCGAGCTCATCGAGGGGTCCTGTTCAAATGATACCTAAGAAATCGCAGACTACTCTATCTTGAGTTTATCTTTGATATTGCCTAAACTATATACATAATTGCGCCTACTTCTCATCCTCCAACTCAATAAAAAATCGAACCCGTTTTGTTACAATATTTACTTGCTTCTGGTCTGCCGCCACTTAATTTCGGGTGAAAACTACCAACACAATAAAAAATAGTCTAGATGAACAAATTTGAGTCGAATAAATGGTTACCCTCCAACATCAAGAAAAAGTTAAATATATTATCAACGTAATCCAATAAATCATTGTGACGATTCATTTTCAAATATTTTGATGAAATCAGGCATCCCTGCAAGCAGCTGATCGGTGTTGACAAACGAGGGGAAACCAACTAGTAAAAAAACTTTTACATAACACAAGGGGTGTTCAGATAGTAAATAGTTCGCGCAGTACAATATAGGTGGAACTAGTGCATCACGAAAAATAATTTTTATTAGAATTTACTCATACTGTCATGTCTGTTAGTCTGTGACTCAACGTTGTTCATCTAGACTATGTTTTATTGTGTTGGAAGTTTTCACCCGAAATTAAGTGGCGGCAGACCAGAAGCAAGTAAATATTGGTTCGATTTTGTATTGCGTTGGAGGATGAGAAGTAGGCACAATTATGTATATAGTTTTGGCAATATGAATTAAATCTGTATCCTGCATGAAATTCGCATGGAGGTATACAACTCAATACATTACAGATAATTCTGTATGAATGGCAACTCTGTTGGTAAATGAAAAAAATAAACACAGTCTAGATGACAGACAGGATATTTTTTATAGGGTAACGTGGCGCCATCATGACATATGTGAGTACTGTCCCAAATAAAGGAATATTCAAAATGACCGTTAAAATGATTGAAGAATCTAATTTGAGTGTCCTGTCTGTTAGTCTGTGATTGAAGTATCGCCCTGTTTACCCTCTTAGAAAAAACGCTCAACGGTGGTCCTTCGTTGGTTCAATACGTTGGATCGTTGGTCCAACGAAAGTCCAATCAATCGTTCAACGGGAGGCCAACACGGGGACTTCGTTTGATTTTGAAAACAGACCGTTGAACCGAATGCCATTTTTTTCGTTCAACAAATCCGGCATACAGAGGTCCATTGTTGAGCTATTCTTAATATGAGGAGTTGGAGCTTCGTTGGACTAGTTTTACTGGAGAATTCCCGAAGTTTTTTTTCACTCATTTTTTTAAACTAACACTACATACCTGTTTCTTCAACTTCGTTCTCGGCGTAATTTTCAACTTCACGTAGAATAACAACAAATTTTCTTTCTATATGAAGGCAACATCTAATTTTCACACTATCAGATCCAGAAAACTGAACGAATATTTCGCGCAATATCTCGTTCAACAAACGCTCAACGACCAATAAAATAGAACCTCGCCTTTCATAGTTTTTTTTGTATTACCAAGATTGAGATTTTGACAGAATCAAGATTTCGAAACTAAATGGTTTCGCAGAAAAAAATTCGATTTGTTTACATATGTAAGAAAAACAATTTCTTGTACGTCGTTTACGTCAGAAACTTCGATTTTTTTTCTACGTTTACTCATTTGAATTTTTGAGTAATGTTATTTTACCGTACAGTTAGCTGTCGTTGGTTAGCTTTTCGATGAATATCGATTCGATGACTTTAGTTCAGTTGTCAAACACAAAATAGTCTTTATTTTTATTCTGGTTCATAAAATATTAAAGGAATATTTCGTTGCAGAACTCAGTATTTCGACCAGGTAGATCTGATTCAAGATTTACCCGAAATTTATCCTCCATGTGAACTCCATCAACACAGAATAATTCCTCTGCAAAAACGGTACGTGCGATGGCGAGCAGCAGTAGCAACAACGCCTTGTATCTGCGCCAGCAGTTTTCTGCTCTGCTCGGAAACACATCATCATCGATCAAGTTCATCTGCATATCGACGCTAGTAGGCTATCTACTGTCCTTCTCCGAGCAAGCGGTGGACATCCTGAGTGTAACGCCGGGATATTTAATGCCACCAACCTTCTGGATATGGACGATATTTACGTTCTTCTTCATCGAGTTGCACTTCTGGGAAGTGCTAGTGGATTTGATAACAGTGGGACTCTGCGGGAAACTGATTGAACCGTCCTGGGGTCAGATGGAGATGCTGCAATACTTTGCGATTACCAATACGGGCGTGGCTATATTGACAAGTTTCTACTATTTGTTCTACTCGATGATCACTAAAGATGCCGAACTGTTGTTCGATGTTCACATTCACGGATTGGCGGGAATGAATGCAGGTTGGATACATTTGCTATACTGAATTACTTTTCCTTAATTTCTTCATTCCCATTATTCAGCTGTCAGTGTAGCAGTCACTCAAATTATGCCGGACCATCTTATAGCACGAACACCTCTTGGGAAATTTACGAATAGGTTTGAATTTAGAGAAAAAGGTTAATCAAGGTTTGCTAAAATATTTTGATTGTAGGAATGTGCCACTCACAGTTGTTATCTTGGCGATAACAATGTGGGCATGTGGATTGCTAGATGGAACGTATCCGGCTATGTTCGCCTCTGGATTATATGTGTCATGGGTTTATCTGCGTTTCTATCAACGACACTCGAACGGAACTCGGGGCGATAGTGCTGAAAACTTTCGGTTTGCAAGCTTCTTCCCAAATGTACTGCAACCGTTTATTAATTTGGTGGCGAATCGCGTGTACTTGAGCTGTCTGCGAATTGGAATAGTGAAACGACTTAACACTCAACAAAGCAATTCTTCCTCACTACAATCGGTTAATGTTCACTCGCTGGCAGGAGTAGATCCCCACGATATGGAACGAAGAAGGTATCCTGTTAATGATTGATAGTTTGCTGTAATACATATTTTTGTTATCGTAGACAAATTGCTCTGAAGGCACTCAGCGAAAGGCTGTCCAAAACAACTGATTCTAGTCGTCAAAATACGTTGCCCAAGTCATTCCCACAGACTGCCACGGCTTCTACTGGCCTTTCGGGAAAGTTTCATCACGGCCACCATCATCACGGACATCACCATCTGCCCTTTCCAATGACAATCGATCGGCCGGCAATACCACTTCCACCACCACCAGCAAAATCTGCGCTCAAGAGCGATTCGCTAGCAAAATCCTCCAGCAGTAATACGGGCACAACGAACGCAGATTTGATCAATCTGAACCCAACGGTGGTAGCGACCAGTAGCGATCAACAAGACTCCGATCTGGCAACGGTTGCACCGACGAACACTTAAGCAACAGCTGGACTGGTCAGGGGCATTGTAATTGGATTGTTAAACGGTTTTGATCTGTAACATTTTGGTATGAAAGTAATATTGCATGGGAGGCCGAGTAGGACGACAAAAATGTCACATTTTTTAATGCAAAGAGAAGATGCTTTAATAACTATTAGGGTTCGCGCTCTACCTTTCTGTTTTTTTTTCTGTAGATTTTAATTGTGATGATAAGCTAATAAAATTGAAAACAAAAAAAAAAAAAGATATTGCATGCATGTTAGGTTTGTTCACCTGGGGATGCATTATCTTATAGTTCTAATAAATCCTACTTGTATGGAATATGGGATGCATTATTTTATTTCAAACTCAATGGGAATTACGCCGAGAAAGACACCTTAAAAATTGGCTGAAGATATTGGAAAATTACAAATTTTCATTGGTTTGTTAAACTATAAAACATTTATTACTTACAACAAACAAACATAACAAATTTTAAGCCGATATCGAAAAGGAGCTGTGAAATTTCATCAGGTAATAAAAATCTACAGTCCTTTACGATGTTGGAGTTTTTCCACTACGTAGTCTAATGTGCGATTTTTGCTTCATAAAACATAACTTTACTTCGGAATGATTTACTCATACCTGCCTTTTACCCGACTAGTATAATTTACATATCACTTTTATATAGAAGTATTGGGTTACGAATGCTAATATTTTGGGCTTTCATTAAGCGCATGTGTCTTCACAAATAACGCTGGTATACAACAATGAAGAGTAAATTTGTTAGCTAGACTTCCCTTTTCAATCAGCACAGCACAGCAAAATCGTTAAATATTTTCCTTAATAAGGTTTATGATATAAATACTAAATTACGTCTCGAACATGCCTTTCCAAAGCGAGTTTACAAAAACACCTCTACCCCAACGTCTAACGAAGTATTGCACAATAAAGAGTCATCTTCTCACTGCTACCGAAATCATGACATTGTTGGTCTACGAGGATCTGCTACCAACTTTTGATTGCTCCGATTGTTTCCGTTCTCTACTAACATGTTCGTTGACCGTTCTGATGCCGCCACCGATACAACATCTTCCTCGTCGTCATCTTCTTCTTCGATGTCGTCCGGTGAGATTCGTATTGCCTGGTACCATTTGTTTGTCAGATCAGTCATTTGGCTTTTACAGTCGGAAAGCTCCTAGAGTTGGAAAATAAATGATCACCGAAAACAATTTGTTTATGGATTTTATGTATCTAACCTGATGTGTGAATCTCCTAGTAAAGAATGGTATAAAAAATTTCCTATCAAGTCGGGCGAATCCGACCAGTTTTGATTGAGTGAAACTGACTTCCTCCTCTTCTGTCAATTCCGATAGGTGTTCGGAATCGATAGCCTGTCCCCATTCACGTGTTTTACTCAACGAAATTGCCTTTTCTTTCCTTTTCTTACCAATTCGACTAGATCTGCTCGCTCGACGACTTTTCTTATTTTCGGCCAAGTATTTCATGAGTGGCATCGTCGACCCACCGAAGAACAATGTCGTGAACAGTACAATTATTAGTGTAGTCGTGATTACAACATGCCTTGTTTCTTCGCTAGAAAATTGTAGATGAAGCGAAAGTGCATAAGAAATGGCTCCCCGCAGCCCCGAAAACCACATAATGAATGCCATCTTGTTTGTGATTTTGTGCTCGCGGAAACGATTCACCAACCAGGCGAGCGGAAAAATATTGCACGCTCTTCCAATCAGACAAAGAATAATAGCCCATATGACAAACGAGAGTTCGCAACGATGTTTAAACGAAAAGATGGCCAGACCAAGATACGCAAATACGCACGTTTCTGCTATGAAGGCAAGCGTTCGCATAGTCTGCTGCATTGTAATTTGGGTTACTGTAGACAAGTTAAAGTGGGTATAATGGGACATGACTATTCCGCAGAATAAAATGGCCATAATACCTAAAACAAAAAAAGATACACGTTATAAGACTTCTTATCAAAGATAATGAATCAATAGTTCAATAATCACCCGATAAATGAATTCCTTCTGCTAGCACATACGGTGCATATGTAAACACCAACATGAGACCAAATTCGAGCGAGGGATGCTTTCGCAAATCTACATGTTTTAGAAGCAGCGCACTCATTAGGGCGAACACCACTCCGATTCCGGCCGATGCGAAGAACATCAAACAGAACGTATTCAGTGCCGAGATGATTGATTCACCCGTTCCGGTACTTCCCGCTTCATCTGATCCTGACACCATGGGCATTACCGTTGTCGTCAGCACGATTGATATGGCGTCGTTCAGGATGCTCTCGCCAAATACCAACATGTTCAATATTGGATCGATGTTCAGAGCATGAAAGATTGCCACGGTCGCCACTGGATCAACTGCCGAAATTAGGGAGCCGAACGCAAACGATTCTACGAAATTCAGTCGATAAGCGACTTCGGCTAGTCCAAGAAGATAAACACCTGATCCAATCACTAAAGCCGAAATTGTCGTCCCTATAATAGCAAACACCAGAATAGATCCGATGTTCTGGAAAAAGTTTCCTTTGTGTAAGTTGTACCCGGATTCAAATATGATCGGTGGTAGCAGAACCAGGAAAAATGCTGTCGGAGAAAACACTTCCTCTCTTTCCCAGTTGGCAACATGCTTCACGGAGGAGTTATTTAGAATCAATCCTATCAATGCTCCCAGAAAGACTACGACAATACTTTCGGGCAAATACTGGAATCCAGTTTGTAGCATCATGTGAATGAGCAGAATTCCAAGCGCTATCACACAGAGAACGAAAAATATCGACATTGAGCTGTAGTGTTCTTGTTCTACAGCATTCTTTTCCGGGGACATCGTTGTTGTGGCATTTTTGGTAACTTTTTCATTTCCAGATGCTATCTTCGGCTGTTCCACCACAGCTGATGTTTGCGTCACGTTCATATCCGCTTGTTCCTTCGTGGAACCAACAGAACTTGTCTTTTCGGACGGGATTGGAGCATTTGATGTAACATTGGAGAAAGTGGTGAACAAGAATGCACAAATCAGCAACAAATAAATGAATCCAGTTTTCATTGTGCCCTTGAGGTTCTGAGTCATAGCTCGTCGGTTAATAATGGATGGCGAGGATTAGTTTCTAACAATTAGTTTAGCTTTACTCCATTAGCACATGCAATACTTTGCTAAAAACTTTATGCGACTTGAAACGTCATCGATATGAAATCAAAAAGAATAAAATTTGCGGCAATCCGTTCCATCGATTCACCGAGTTTGTTTTGACTAGAATATTCGCTTCCAACTCCTTCTAACAGAAAACGAAACTGATAAGAATGGAAAATTTCACACATTAGTTCGTCAAATGACAAATTCATGTCGATGAAATTCACACGTTAAACCAAAATATCGATTTTGATGTCTGAAATTTTATATAAAGGGCGAGGACGAAGAAACAGTACACTGGTAAAAATTAACACGACATCAGAGAGCAAAAGTAAAAGAAAGAGACAAGTTTCCTTTATCATATGGTGTTAATCTTTTTTTATCCAAGTGGAATTAAATTTCATTTTAAGAGACCATCGATAAATAAATAATACTAAAAAAACTGAACTGATACTAGTATCTGTATAGCGGTCCTTACAAAATCATTAAATGTATCTAGAAAGTAATGTCATTTTTAATGAAATTGTAGGACAGTCAAATTTTATTACCGCAGATAACAGATATACAGGCTCGAACTAAATCTTTCAAAATCCTGTGCAAATTTCAAACTTGCTATACGTTGGAAACACTATTGCCACCTACTCGACTGTTCGCCGCTATCTTTTAAAACGTTCCACTACGTTCCGAAAGGATAACAAAATCCTCATGCCTGGTGTGGCTGACAGTTTCACCAGCGTGCCTAGAATTAAGCCCCATACTAGGATTCTAAATTTAAGCTGGCGAGAAATGAAATCTCCCGCATCGTCGAGCTCCCGGGTTACGGCATCGAATCATAAAATCCGTTAGAAAATAAGAGCAACGACCGATGTCGTCATTTAAAGGGCTAAAGTAAAATAATGTAAGCACTTATCTCGGGCAGAGTTATGACCTCCTCGAAGAAGGAAGAAATAGCATAAAACACATGCCTCGAAACAAGTTAATGACCTCCTTGAAGGGAGGAGAACTAGCGTGATTTAACTTGTCGTAGTTGGGATCGCAAGCTGGAAAATGTAAGGGAAAGAAGGAAATAGGGGATCATTTTGTAACGCCTATATTCTCTCTCTTTCTTATAGTACAACCGCGCATGCGCACAAGCCAAGGAAGGTATGAAACACGAAATTCAGGCTCACGCGCAGGCGCGGGAATAAAATAAAATCTAACATTAGACGTAAGTCTTTTCTAACTTGTAGTATATAAGGTAAAATTGTTATTAATAAAAGTGTAGTACAAATTAAAACTTGTTTTGCTCACGAAGAAAGAACTCACGCCCGTCACACCTGGTACTAAAATATTCTAACTACAACATTTTTAACACTTATCGCTAATTGTTAAAGGCAACCCTAATTGTTAAAGGCAACTTTTTTCCATATCGTACCGCTTATCTGGTACTATCTCATGACATTAGTGACGACACAGTAAAGTTTGTTTTAATATAGCGGAATTGAATGGAATCTATCTTCTTTCGAAGCGACCTAATACTAAGTAATAAAATACTGTTAACGTTCAGCTACATGGGGATACAGAAAAATTTTAAACATAAAAATATAATTTTCTTTTCAATAAAATAAATTCAGTCTCGACTGGGATATGATACGGATACTGATTCGGTGTATATCAAGAGGAAGTGCATTAAATTTTGTAGACGCAACAATCAAACAAATTCGCCTTCACCGATAGTAGTGGCTGTTTGAACGCG
This sequence comes from Malaya genurostris, assembly GCF_030247185.1. Lineage (NCBI taxonomy): Eukaryota > Metazoa > Arthropoda > Insecta > Diptera > Culicidae > Malaya > Malaya genurostris. The sequence goes on along the minus strand of NC_080571.1, from coordinate 335,576,661 downwards.
TTGGAGGTTTCGGTTATGACGCGTTTTATACATATAATTTGGGGTCGATAACAGTGAGCCACGATGTCCTGTAATATGTAACTTGTCATGAACGAACAACAATATTTGTATGCAATTTAAGTAAGTTATTGATATTATATACTTTATGGCTTGGCAGCTATTTTGAAGAAATTCAAGTAAACTCCAATAATTTTGTACTTAACTTCTAGATTGGCTAAGACCACCGTATATCCAAGAACAAATAATAAAGACCTGAATTAGATGAAGAACGTTTGAATAAATATCTGGTAGGTCCCAGTGAAATAATGGGGCCGACCGTAGCGCTTTGATCGGCCCATCATCGGACAATTCTGCACCATTTGCATCAACCGCATCCGCGTTGTTTGTAAACAGTACCGCTGAACCGTCAACGATGAATGCTTGTTCATTTGTGACGTCACGATAAAACATCTAATCGCAATTCGCTGGCACGATTCGCACTACGGGCGAGCTTACTGGGTTTGTCCCACATTATCAGATCCGAATGGATTCCGAATCAATTCCGAATCGGCGAGAAATTTTCATTCGGAATTTCATGTGGAAATCATAATGAATTCCGAATCAATTCCAACTCCAGTGCAACAACCGATTCCGAATGTATTTCGCCTACAACCGGTTGATTCGGAAATCAGTCGGAATTGAGTAAGAAGATGCGGACTGAATTGTCAATTTGTCTTCTTTTTCTTCTTTCCCGATTTTGCACGTTTTCGTGCTGACTTTCAGTTTATTTTTAAATGAAAACATTACATAACTGATTATACACATTGAAATCTTCATGTTTTTCGGATATACAGAACTAGTAAATAACCAGTTCTTCTTAGAATTCCAACATAAACTGTTGAAATTCGCTGGAAATTAACAAAACAGCCTACCTTAGTCAGCATCATCCATTCCTCTAGCTGGAGTGTAATGAAATGGATAAGTCGCCTAAATTTTACACTAACACATTCATAAAATGAGCGAATATTCAATGACATTTATAATGTCACTGTCAATCAGGTTGATCGAGCAGCCAACTCAGGCGAAAATTCTAGCACTGAACCGATCGAGCACTGAAAAATCATGCAGTCGAGTAAGAATTCATTACGCATTCCGTCATTTCGATAATGTGGGGTAGAGTATATAGCCAGTACCTTCTATAACGACTTCACTTACCACTTGGCAGCGCGGGCAAACGTCAATACAGGGAAGCCAGACTTGCAGATTAAGTAGATATGCAAAATGATTTGTTGTTGTTTTGCGACTTTTGTGTGATAACTATTTATAAACCATCTGTTGATATTTATTATAAAAATGACAAAAAACACATAAGTTTAAGAAACGTACAATGAATTACACGTTTATCCCTGCGCACTCGAAAAGGCACGATTGAATGAAATCATTTCTATTTACTATTGTCACCCGCTTGCCTATACATGCTAAATTCAATTTGGGAATGCATTCTAAAACTCAAAATAAGCTCAAGAGTAATGTAGATGAACTGCACAACATACTGAATACGGTACGAATCTCATTAATACTGACACTAGCATTTCAATGGAAAAATATCAAATTGTTCTTTGAGATTGATGTTAGATTTTTAAAAGAATCGAATTGTTGAATTATTTTTTATGTTGAAGAATTTCAAGTGCATTTTCCTTGGATGCAAATCTTTTGCTCATTGGTTTGGTGTGAATTACGCTGAAATCAGTTCGACCAATAAACAAAAACCTAAAGCAAAGTCTTAGCATTACATTCCTTTTGTGGAATTTGGCCTTTCTGTTTCAACAGACTTTGAAGCCGATTCTTAGTGTACAGAATCATTGCATGGCTAGTACTATGGATCTTACTGACACTAAGAATCCTTCCAGGTCGGGACTCGAACATATGACAACTGGAAGACCAGCGTCCTACAAAAACCTACTGCTACTGAATAAATTTGAGTGAGTTGTTTTCTAATGAAAAGAACCAGTTGAATAATGCTGGATACAGTTTTCCAACAGTTGGCGTAGATAGCAGTGTTTAATGCACCATGATCACAGTAACAATAAAAATTTGGAGTCATCTTTACTCATGTAATGTTATATTGAAAGATTCATAGTTTAGGGACGGGTATAGCATAATGGGTAAGTCGATGCCAAAATCGAAACCAAAATAAAAGAAGATTCATAAATTCCTAATAGACTCATATACAATATTCATCCAAGTCGATTAAAAATAATTATAACTTACCGTTGCTTTACTTTGGACACCAAATCATAATTTCGAAATTGTTGAGTTTGACTACATTTTCCGTAGGATTATGATCGTCTCCTACATTGAAAAGTTTTTTTTATACATATTTTATTATAGGCTATAAACGAACGTGTCAGCAAACTCCTGATAGATGTTAGAAACGATTTAATATTGCAAAACCTAATTTGTAACAAATAACTAAAGATGAGAGATAAGTATTTGGTTTTTGGAAATTAATGTCGGTCGTTTCGTACAAGAACGACATACTAAAATTAAAAAAAGATAATCATGTAGTAATTGTGTGAAAATCGTTCCAAGTCTTTCAGAAATAATGCGTATGTCTAATCTATTTTTCGTTAGATTCATCAGTCTTTTTTGGTTTTCTTGAAACACAATTTATGTAAATTAACAGTCTATTTTCAAGAAAAAACATCTGACTAAAAATTACGAAGCACTTTCTTTCTGGTTTAAGTTCATGAATCGGCTCCTTCGTCAACATTTATAATCTAGAAAGGTTTTGCCCGAGGTTTTGCCAATGTATGAAAACAAGCAATAATGAACTGGAATTACGCGAAAAGCAATAAAATAATCAGCCGTCATCAATTTTTCGCGGAATTACTTGTTCACATTAGAACATGGTCCTCATAATAATAGAGTATGAATTATAATAATTTAACCAGTACTTCAACTAGAACAAATTTGATTTTTCGGCAATGAATATTTAAGTTATAAGCAAACTGAACCCTTGACCTATCAATTCTAGACATTGCAGAAAAAACAGTATATGAAACATCTGGAAATAACTTTCGTATTAGGCACATAGTTTTGTCGGAAGACTATCACGCGAAAGCCAGCAGACGTCTCATATGTATTCAAAGTTGAATTTATTTTATTGTGAAAACAACCATGATTCGACAACTGATAAGTATGATGTGTTGGATCGAAACACATACCAGCACTAAAAAATTTTTTATATTAATTCAATTGAATTTGATCCATTCTCTTCGTGGGATATCGATTAGTAACTTTGTTTGTTTATTGACAAATTGGATTAAACCATTTATGGTCCGTATCGCCTAAATAAAGTTTTAAAACATTTGTTCACGATTGAATACGGTTCGTTATTAATATTTATTAAATAAAAGTGACTAGTTGCAAAGTGTGCAGATGATTGTTTTAGATGTGCTCTTCGATTTTTGTTTAAGCTTGTTTGTAAACAGTACCGCTGAACCGACGACACGACCAGGCACTCAGAAGAAAAATCAGCATTAAAACTGTTCGCTAACGATTCACCGCCAGTTACCACAAATCTAGCGACCCCTTGTAAATGATAAAAATAATCTTCTCGAGCAACACTGTTTAAGTTGCTATGTACTGGTTACCAAGGAATTCCAAAACAAATAAACATGTTTTGAAAGCGGTGGAATATTAGTGTTAAACTTTGTCCAAATTTAGCAGAAATGCATTTTCTGAATTTAATCGAAACTATGGATAAAACCAACGAACGAGGACAATGATCTACTTCCAGCGATTCATCCGTACACTTCCACTGCTAGCTTTTCTGGGCAGTAGGATTCGGTGTAATATGCCGGTGTCAAAGTTGTTTTGTGTCGGTTGATTGCGCAGCAGTGGAAACAGTATTTCTCCTTGTTGGCCACTATTCGAGGATTACTAGTGGAATTCCACAAAGAAATCATTTTACCGTACGTTATGCAGGTACCGCAGAGCACAAGCCTCGCTCAGCTCGTTGTCGGTCATTTCCATGTCTTCTTTCTCACACAACGGTTTCAAGTCAAGACCTGAATTTTGAACTTGGCTTTATAAAAGACATAACTCATACTCCTAAATTTTTACATTCTGCTCGAGTCAGGTAAATCCATTAAAATGTTCCGTAATATAATAACCGATCTGAAATTTATTTTGTTTACATTCATCTTGCCTTCGATATGCAGTAACAAAGGTTATGGTGACTGTTATTCAAAATCAATAAATAAATCAACTTGTGCTGCCAGTTTAAAAAAATTCACTAACGTTTCCGATTTGCCATTTCCAGTTACTGAGGGGTAGTTAAATTTACGATACAGTTTTGATAGACGAGTGGCAGGTCGTGTCGTCGGCTGAACTGTCAAGGATGAATACTTGTTCATTTGTGTCGTCACGATAAAAAACCTAATGCAAGCGGCTATCGGTTCATTATGTGGAATCTGTACTGAAACATACGAATGTGATAATAAACGGATATCAAATGGTACTTTACATTTAGGTAGTTATTTAAAAAAAAATGTTGCTAGATTTGACAGAAACATTTAAAGGGCCTATAAGCAAATGACAGATTCTCTTTCTATACTCTTTTTTTTCGATGATTTCTGTGTTATTTTACAAATGTTCGTTACCTATCTAGTACTGACAGCGAAACGAAAATTTTGTGCGTCGTTCTACCCGTATATTAGATACGTGAACGTGAAAATTAATGAGTTGAATATTAACTGCTAAGGTTGGTGGTTCAGTTGAAGAACTGAAAACAAAAAAAAATATATTGATTATGAGCACTTAGCACTTAGAGTTGTATTTTTAATCCTTTAATGGTCATTAAATAATTGATTATCGAACGCATCTAAGTTTCATATCTCATATCTCTACACAAGTAGTTCTATATTTGAAATGAAAGCTATTCAAATTGTGATTAATTTCATCTTGATACTCGCTCGTGACGTCACATTTCATCAAATCGTTTGATTAAATGGTAAATAAAATTAACATATATCGATGAATATTAGAAAAGGTCCCAAGTGCAACTGATAGTTTTCCTTTCAATTATGTAAGATTTTAGAAAAAGTCCATGAAACTGAGAGAATAAGGCCAATAATAATATTCCGGTCCAAATCCCTTTAGAAAGGTTTGTACAACTTATAAACAAGATCTTTGCCAGAGTCATCCATCAAGAATCGGTCACAATAACATCTCAATCAGAAACAGGGTTTATATTTTAAACCCAGATTACATGACTCATTATAATTACTTTTCGTTCGACTATCACCATTAGTATGAATGTGATAGAGTGATTATTGTACATCCCAAAATATGCGATTATTCTACTTCAACAGGTTTGAAATCAATTCGCGCATACAAATTCATTGCAAACATCACAAAGACTTTCAGTCAGTGATCATCTGTGGAATCGGAAACACTATTTTCCGTGACTAAAATAACTTTTCTTGTTTATTGAAACAGTGTAAAATAGTGTTATATTATATCATAGATGTACCTTTTAGGATAACAGTACAAAACAATCGATCAAACTTACTCTTCTCTCTCAGCGAAGGAACATTTTTTGTGAGCTGAGTACCTTTCGGGAAAAAGGCGCATCGCTCGCTCTTTAGCTAGCCGTCAAGAATTTTCGCTCGAATCAGTCTCTTTTCCACAAAGTTTTGCAAAGTGTAGACGGGCCAAAGCGAGGCTCCGCGAGTGCTTTGGAATTAAAAGTAATATTGAAGAATTTTTAAATTCTCAAGTATTGGACAATTTGGAGATAGAAATAGATTTTATCCATTTCTGTTTGTGTAATCTGACGAACAGGAAAATCGATACAAATCGCAGTGACTTTTGCAATTCTTTTGCGAAGAAAACAATAGGCTTCTTAAAGTGCTCGTAGACAGAAAAAGTGAATAATACGGCGAAGAAATTCTGCAGTTTTTGATCGAAGAAAAAAAAACAAAGGACAATGCCACTAACTAAATCGACAAACGGATTTTCCACCAGCAACGGTCACAATGGCTATGAAATGGAGGACGGATGTTCGTTCCTGTTCACCTCGGAATCAGTAGGAGAGGGCCATCCAGGTATGCTTCAAATTGGAAATGTTTCGACTGATTAGAAATAATGCTGTGGAAGAATCTAGTTTGTACTGACTTTCATATGAAGAAGCAAACGCACCATATTTGAGTTTAATATATTTTCGAGGTTATGTCCGCATTTATTTTCATTTCCTGAGTGCTCCTCGCGGTTTCGTAAAACAAGAACTGCGCTTTTTACGATTGCGCTTGTTACGCAACGTTCATGACATATGTGTACTGGTTGGGATTTTGCTGCCGGTGAATCAGATCGATGAACGAGAGATGCATTTTCGGTGTTTTCCTTTTTTCCAATCAGAAAAGATGGCGTATTTGGTAGTGCCAAATGGCTCGATGTTTTTCATACTTAGCGCTTGTGACGATTACTTGTGGAAGTGATAGAAATTATCAATAATTTACCCAGGAGAATGCGTTGACGTTATTACGACGTAGTCTTTATTTACGTCGTTTGAAAATAAATAATTTTGCCTCTGCCATTATTGCGTGCGATCATTCCACACTTTGGATTGGAGTGTTGCCAGTTCAAAGTTCATCAATCACCGTGGGGAATGTTATAAAATTTTATCATAAATCAATCAAGAACCTTTGCATACTAATTTTTGTTCTCAATCCGTAGTACCGTTAATATCGACCAATGATACTAGGACAGACTTAGCAGATTCGAATATACATATTAAACAGCTTTCTCACTGAAAATGTATAGAAAGCTACACGATCGAAAGTATTGGCCCTTATTACGAGTATCACTACACGGTGAAAACGAAGTGAAGTGAATGTAGGTCTTTATCACGAAAGTCGCTTCAGAGAAAAAAGTAATTACTACTGGTAATTACTTTTTTCTCTGAATTACTTACTGGTAATAGGTAAAATAAAGTGAAGTGACATGTAAGTGAAGTGAATGTGAAAGTGGATGTGAGAACGGTAATAAGGGCCATTGTCAAAATTCGTTGAAATGGCAATAATATTGGTTTATGTAAGTAGTCGGCGAACGACCGCAACTGAGTTAAAGCCTAGTAAAAGTAAATATGTAAGGGCCGTTATCAAATCTGTAAACAAGGCAAGGTGAATCTTTAGTGGTCCTAAATGTCCATTTTAATGGGCGCATATTCCTTAAATGCAATGCAAAACTTTTCAGATTACTATTACTAATTTAGAAGTACACTGAGGTTTTTTAACGCGTTTCCAAAGCGGATTTTCGAAGTTACGCAATTTTTTTAAGTGGATTTTCGAAGTTACGGAATTTTTTTGTGCGGTTATCTTGTTTTGTCTTAGAATTCGTTTAAGTGATTTTTTCAAAATAAATAATTTTCTTTGATTTTTTCAAAATAAATAATTTTCGAAATTACACCAGATCTCAATGTCTCATGCATATCCAAGATAAATTCGGCATAAAAAACCAAATTTTATATTTCTGAAATCATATACTATCAATGATTTTTAGCTTATTGGAAATTAACACTTTATTCGCACTTCCAAGTACATGAACCGCTAGTACAGTCAGCAGCTGATAAAACCATGGGAATGTGTTTTTAGGCTCTAAACTGACAAGATCTTCAAAGCGAAAAAATTTAGGTAAAATGATTATTTTTAAACTTTAAATGAATTATGTTGATACTTGATTTTCCAGCAAATTACACCTTAAAGACTCATATCTCGACATTTATTATATCGATATTTTTGATTCACACTTCACATTCACGTGAATTGTTTGACGTTTTCGCCCGGTGAACGACCAAAAGGTTAAAGTCGGGGTAAAATAAATGATATTAATAATATTATTTGACGTTTGGGCAATTCACGTATGTGATGACCATTTTTTTCATATAATTCAAACGTGAATATTTTGATAAAGTGTCATATATCATTTGACTTAGTTCGTTAAGATCACAAAATGTGTGTGTATGTGTTAGATCGCTAGCTGTGCAATTTCGCTCAGATTCTATATCCAGCTCCGGAATTATAGGATAATAAATACGGGTTCGAGTCCCGTCTCGATGGTAGCTTTGGGCTAAACAAATTCATTTCGTTTAGATCGGTTAAAGGTTTTCGCTTTCATGAGTACCGAAGTAAAGATCAAACATATCCGAAATGGGGATTACCCCAATTTTTCACAGCTCTTTTAATCATAAATACACCGAATTTGGTTATAAACATTTAAGAGAAAGGTATCATTATATCACTAGGTGGATTACACAGATTTTTATTGTTGTAGAATGCCGGCTTTAACTTCGTGTGGGTCGTTCGTCGCACAAAGGGTTTTTTTTATTGTATTGTATTAAATGTTGCTTTCAAAATGAGTATAATGTAAATCGAGGAAAACAACCGAATGAAAGACTTGAAGCAAAAATCAGTAGACTAATACAGGATTACGAAAGAAGAGAATTCTCGGTTGATTTTTCATTTTTCATTAACAAGTGACAGTGTCTTTTTAATCACTCTCTCTTTCGGTTATTGTGATGTGAGAAACAGAAGAAACAAAGAGAAACTGCCATTTGCTTGTACCCCCTAATGAAAAATCAACCGAGAATTATGCACAGAATACCACATACACATAATTAATCACACAAAAGCACCCACATTCAATCATTGTGATTTTTTACATGGAAACAAATTGGGTCCAGATAAAAAATTCGGAAAATAAATAATGTAGTGAAAAAAGAAATTTCTTTTTTTGCTGTGAAATTATGCTCAATATATTTTGAGGTAATCATGATAGTCGCATGACACGCTACTCTTTGATAAATCATCTGTTCTGGGAATGTATTTCATAGAATGTTTATTCATTCATTTTTTAGCTTATGTTTACATTTATTTTGCTGACATAATGATTGTGAAATCTTAGTTCTCAATGAACATTTGAAAAGGTCCCAAGTGCAGATGACAGTTTCTCTTGGTTTACTATCTCTTTCAATTATTACGGTAAATTCCAGTAATTTTCAACAAATTCTATAGTGCATATCAAAAGTTGATGGTTTTTGATATTATCCTATGTAAAGTGTTAGATGGAAAGATTGTAGATTGGACCGTAATACTCGAAAGAGAAAGTAAACAAAGAGAAACTGTTATTTGCATTTAGGACTTTTTCTCGTGTTTGTCTTCAGTTATTTATAATTTTTAAAACTAAACTTCATTCTGCTCACACAGAAAAAAACACAATATTTCTTATAAACTTGCCGAACTAAACTAAAATTTATAACTGGATGGTGTTTTGTACTATCAAGTTTCACGATGATTATGTGAACCTTTCGTCAATTCAACCAGTTTCGAACATAAGCGCATTGTTCTTATTCGGATGGTGTTTTGCCTTTCTCATATAGAAAGGTTATGCAATCACTGTGAAAACCGAACTTAAATTCAAATTAAAGGTCTTGTGGTCCCATAAAAATTCCTGAATATTATTTGGTTCCGACTTCCGGATCCGGAATTATGGGGTAAAATGTGCAAAAAAAATGTGAAAATAAGTGCACTAACTTTTCTCAGAGATGGCTGAACTGATTTTCACAAACTTAGGTTCAAATAAAAGGTCCTGTGGTCCCATGCGTAGTTCCTGAATTTCATCCGGAAATATAGGGTAAAGTGTGTTAAATTTTTTTTATCATCACTGAAAGGGACGAAATACCGTAGAAAGTTTTCTAAATCGACCTCAAATCTTCTCCAATTGATGGATTTTATCAGTAGACGGTCAAACAAACCGATTTCGGTTATTCTTTTAAGAATCGAAGAAAATTATTTTGAAGAATACCACAGTATTTTATGATAGTAAGATTGATATGAGAAAGGTATCATTACACCACTAGGTTGATTAAAACAGGTTTTTATTGTTTGTTTAACATGTTGTGACAATGATCGTTCATAAACCATGTAAACGAAAATTAAGCAATTTTTCCTTGTGTGAAAGATCGAGAACTTTTTTTAAAATTTGCATTGCGTCTTCGGTCGGTGCATAGCGGCTCATGGTCAACTGCCACGCCACTCAACAGTTCATCATAAACCGCTAAGCAGACGGAAAGCTGTCTTTCGGACACTGAGGACTAGTATAGTCCAAATAAGTTAATGCAACATAACAAGACTTAAACGTTTCAAATTATATAGACAGGTCGTTATCAATTATATGACAGATATTTTATTACTCATTAAATCCATTTGATACGGTTCATTGAAACAATAAGAATCTATTGTTTCCTTAAATAGATGAGATCAGTACTGCCCATACTCGCATATCAGTCCCATATCGATTTCTGCCAATATTGAGTTAGCTTGAGCAATGCAATCTATCCACAATATACTCTCAGAAATTGCAATATTTGTTCAGTAAAATGTGAAAAAAATATCAACTCATATCTGTCCCATATGCAAAGTACCCGCATATCAGTCCCATTCAGCGCAAATTTCAAAAATTTCATTGATTGCAATATTGGAATAGCAAAGGCGTATTACCGATATTACATGTAATAATACCATGATTGTGCATTAGGTAGCACAACAAATCGAAAAAATTGAAAATAAAATTTGAATCGTCTTTTTCTCGACTTGCCGATTTTCCATATGGGACTGATATGCAAGTATGGGCAGAGTAATACAATGAAATAAATGTATTCTTTTTATTTAATTATGGTCGTTCGCCGGACCATGTAAAAAAATATTTCATTCATTTAAACGATAAAATCAGGTGAAACAAGTATTTTTTTGTTAACCTTAACCACAATTTAGACTGAAATCAAACATAAATTATTGTTGTCGTTAGACCCAGAAATTTGTTCAAAACAGTAGCATTCGAGATTAAAATAAACATAAATCAAGTTTAACAATCTACCAAGTTCAATTGTTCTGCTTGTATGTTATAAAATGTACAAAAGGAAGAGAAGGTTAAAAAACTTACCAAGAACTAGTTATTAAAACCCATTATGAAAACTCATATATTCCTCTGGCAACACTTCGCAATCTAGCTACCATGCTCCGGTGAGGCACATGCGTGATTCATTCATGATTCTGAGAGTTTTGCGTTGCGTTGAGCTGAAAAAAAAACACGTGGAGAAGTTGCTCCTCTCGGTTGTATTTATGCGGAGCAGTTGCTGCGCATGGTAGAACCATGTAATCGGAATTGTGTATGCCTTGAAGGCGCAATATTTTCAGAATGTATACTAAGAACATCTGAAGTATTCAGATTAATCATATTGAAGTAATATTTCCCAATTTCGTTTAATATTTCTAATAAATAAATGAATAAATCATACGGTCCTAATAATGGTTACTATCAATAATCTTTTTCTTTCGCTCAATTTCAGACAAGATGTGTGATCAAATCAGTGATGCTATTCTTGATGCTCATTTGAAGCAAGATCCAAACGCTAAAGTCGCTTGTGGTATGATGAATTTATATTATCTTGGGAATAGAATTAATCCTTTTGTACTCCATTAGAAACCATCTCCAAAACCGGAATGATTTTACTGTGCGGCGAGATCACATCAAAGGCAGTAATCGATTATCAGAAAGTGGTTCGTGAGACAGTTCAACACATCGGTTATGACGATTCTTCAAAAGGTAATAACAAAGTGGGCTCTAGTTGTTTAGGTTTCTATTAGCGAACTCACGGTTAAAGTTCGATGGAGATTTGCGTTGGCCTCCGCCTGCTCAAGTCAGCTTATAAAATTTCCGTTGTCCTCTCAGGCTTTGATTGGCGCACGTTGAATTTGTTGATTGCGATCGAACAGCAGTCCCCCAACATTGCCCAGGGTGTGCACATCGATCGAGACGAGGATGATGTAGGCGCCGGAGATCAGGTACATTCTGCAGTTAGGCTAAGGATTCACTGTGTATTGCCGCGGGGATGGTCATCAGCCTGACTTAGATTTCAATGTGATCGTCTTGTGTTTGTGTGACTTGCCATTCGTCTCATTAACTATTAACGCTGTTGGATTTGACCGAACACACCTATCCTAATGGAGTGATCATTTTGCATGGAGCCTCAGGAAAAGTTCGCTAGTTCGGTAAAGATTGAGACACGTGGGATTTGCTTAAGGGTGTAGTATCATTTTCATTCATCAGCATGACTGTCCATCGGTTGTGACGCAGATTGGTCAGACTGTGTGTCCCTTGAGGTTATCGCTAAGAAAGGCCCGACGATCTGAGCTTCATTTGAAATGCTAATTATTCAATGCTATAGAAAGAGGAAAGCTTATCTGGGTAGGATGTGCACGTGTTTCCCAGCGCGAAAAGGCAATTTTGAAGTTCTAACCGCGTTGCTGTTGCTAACGAAAAGGTCTCGCGATTGTGGCATTTACAAGATTATCCCATTGGTTCGAAGTTTCGCAATTCGAGAACGTGGTTTGCTGTTTGCATTGACGTATGTGTTTGCTTGGATTGAGTTGAAATTGGATGTCAATGAGCTTTACTTCGTTAATTAATCTAAAATCCAAATGAACTTCGGTTAGACTTTTCACGTGTCTAGATAGATATTAGCCCTTTTATAAAATATTTATATATTTAATCCTAGATCTGTCAGTTTGTTCAAAATTATTTTTTTGAAAACCCAATCCGATACAGATCAGTTGTATAATCTGAGCATATCTCCACTCCACTTTCGGAACCTCAACAATATTTCGTCCACGTGCCTTCGTTTAGTGTGATTGTCAGCCATGTGCACATCTTTTCGACGGTGACATTTGATACAGTCAGGAGACTGTCTAGCAAAACATTTTTACTCTCTTATTTCTGCATGTGTCGTCTGGTGTTCGATGCCACATCACTGGTTTTAGTACTTGGTCAGCTCAACATGACTCCTCGCGTGTCTGTCGATGAGGCAGAACAGTTCACAAGTTGGTGCTTTCGTTTTGCCGGCACCCGATTGTGTCTACAAATTCAATATTGTGGCGACTTGATTGGAAATCAAAATATTTACACATAACAGGACTTTCCTATAGTATTCCATACAAGTTCGATTTCGTTTACCTCCCTTAATCGTCCACGCAAAGCTACGTTGTTTTTGGGTTCGTCGAGCGTGTAAACAGCTGCCTTTATTTACGAATATGTATTTGCACGTCTTTTTTTATTTCCATCGCATGCGAACGGGGATTTCGTAACAATCATATTCACAATGTTCAACAAAAACCAGGATTCGATTACAAGACATGTAATGTACTGCTTGCACTGGATCAACAATCACCAAACATTGCGGCCGGAGTGCATGTTAATCGGTCGGATGAGGATGTCGGCGCCGGAGATCAGGTTAGGCGACTACTAATTTAGATTATCATATTTCATTCTACCTATGGCTAGAGTAGCAGGGTATCTTTCATCTATCGGTGTGGTATTCAATGCAGTCGAGTTCTGAGAACACGCCATTTGCCTTTCAACACTTATCATGATCAGGTCCAAACATTAGGTCGTCCAAAAAGTCAAACACAAGTGGCGTTTCTCATTTTGTTTATTAGTTTATAAATCGCTCAAAGTGACGCGTGGCTTTCGTTGCTTTTTATGCTTACGATTATCGCATGTTTATAAATACTGACCTCTCGGGACATAAACAATAAGCAAACGAATAAACGATTAACTTTTCTTTTTGCATGTGTTTCGTTAGGCAGCATAATCTTCATTATTGCTTTTAGGCAAAACAAAATAATATAATTTTCGGTTATTGGTTTGGGGAAATTGGAGCTAGCGGTAGCGAATAGTCTGAAGTGTTGACCGGCTGCTGATAGTGATATACCTCCTGCGGCTTTTTTTGTTATTACTGCATAAGTATAGGAATATTCTAGAACCGTGCTGCTGCGAAATTATCAGTTTCACGCAAACGACGCAAATTGTTTCGTTGATATGATGGACTAAAAAGTTTCTAAGATTTCTAATTAAATAATCTCCCAAAAAAAAAACTTTCTCGGAGGATGAGAACTGTCCTATATAAGCTTTTTTTTTTGGTAATATTTCGTTACTTCTTATCAGTTTTTGTCAATGTATTTGAATCGGTTGTTCATAAGACAAGAAAATAACATTTGCAAAAATTTATGAACTAAATGGGATCTTTAATCAGTACCAATATTTTAGACCGGAAGCTAATCTCACAATTCAATTATTTTATCTTCGAACCGCATTTCCTATAGGTTAGTAGACACATATTATTGCTAATCGTGCTATATAACTATGGAGCGGTTCAACCAGAAAATCACGAGTTCGACATTAGTCGGGTAAGCATGTCAAATCTGCCTCCGAAGTGAATTCATATCGTTATACCATATTTGAAAAAGCTTGGTCTGAGAACGATTTTCACAAAATTTCAAATCTTTCACAGCCATATTGAACTACTAGAACTAATGAGTATGAGATGTATGAACATATGATTGGTTCGTGTTGATCAGTTTTCTGTTTGAAAAGTGGCGTCTCGTCACGGGTTGTGTACTGGTTATATCAGATATAAAAGTTCGTTGAAAGTAAAAACTAAAGATCAAGAAACTGATATTCGCTTGTGTTTTTCAATACAATGAAATATCGTTTTGGATGGGATTTCTTATTAAACTTAATTCGTATCATCGATACAATCGAAAAAAGCAAATCTGTGAATAATGTCATCAACAAAACCGCTTCGACGTTGCAACTAGTCAACCAAGAATGCCAGGTCATTTTTTTAAATTCTGTGTTCAAACCAAAAATCAGTCTGAACAAAAAAGGTCCCATCACTTTAAAACGCTCTATATGACACTTTGTTTTTCCTAGCAATTTGAAGACGTTTAGGGGTTCATTGTCAGTCTGTGATTTATTTCAGAAATCTTTGAAAATCTGTTTAGCAAATGGAGAATCTGTGAACCTGGCATCTCTATGAAACAGCAATCTGTTTTCGACTGATATAAGCATAAGTCACTAAAGCCTCTCCTGAAAGTGGGCATACAAGTTCTCACAGAGAAGAAAAGAAGAGAAAAAAATCTTGGAGCTGAGCTGAGTAATTCCCTCTCTTTTCGAATCTGTGCAGTAACTCATGTGCACGGAAAACAAAGTAAGACTGCAACAAGAGATACTTGAAATTTTTAGTTGGATATATATGAGATCTGTGAAAATACACATAATTTCGGTACACGATGCAAAGTGCTCAAGTTCAGAGCGCCCCGTATTGGCTACGACAATGCGATTTGAAAAGATCGTTTGGCTGTCATTGATAAGCAAGCGCAAGCAGCTTATAATGAATTTGTCAATATTGTGCTGTGGACAAAATCGCTCATTTATTTCTATTCGGAACCATCCGACTTGCTTTCATCAAATTAATAGAGAATCTAAAAAAGGTGGGTGGGTAATGTCAGAGACATAACTGGATGTCGTGAATACGAAACCAACTGGTATGCTCCTTAACACTAACGAATATCAAATCTTCGATGTTGCACCTTCCTTGGCGACTGATGACTTCAGCTAGCAGGCTTGTTACTCTCGTGTGTGTCTTCCTTCTGTAACCGTTGCTCACAAAATGATAGAAAAAGTGGCAAAATCAGCTTTTATATCGCTGGAGAAGCACATATTTTGTTCTCTTCCTCAGAACGCGTTCGTATTGACTAGTGCTGAAATGGATCAAATCAGACAGGTTTTTCAATAGTGTATTATTGAAAATCTTCAATGTTGTTGCAATATACGTTCAAGTTGAAAAATTTCGAATCTATTGATAATTAGATTATATAAATCGATATATAAATTGAGTATCAAAATGATCTACCAGAAAATTTTCCACGTTTTTTTTAAATGACCTTTTCTGTCAAAAGCGACTATCCAGCGAGCGAATGGATGTGACTTTCATCCACACACTACTCAAACACCTTTACCGGCGTACTAGTCTATATGTCATCACACAGCCAGGGGTTAACTAAAGTAGAAATGTATTCGGGCATATATTTATAGATTCCCTTTTGTGCGATAGTTCATACTTTGCAAATCGGACGAAAGGATGACATCATCAGGGTGGCAAGTGACCGGGAAAATCGGGAAAACCAGGAAAAAGTCGGGAATTTTATTTCACCGGGAAAAACCGGGAAAAAGTCGGGAATTTCAGTGAAAAACCGGAAAAAATATTATTATTTCACATTTGAGTAACAGTTGTTAGCGTAATGATTTTTTTTCAACAAGAGACAATACCCAATTTTACGTTTGAGCGAGATGTTCAGTAAAAGTGTTGAAACAACTCATTGTCTTGTACAGGTTCTATGCCTACATCCCAATTATATGATAAAATAATAAGTATTCAACACACTTGCACAATTAATGCCAAAGTCTCAAGATAACATCGAGAAATTAAAAAAAAATAAAATTCTTAGCAGCTTCCAAGTTTTTAAGTTTACTAATGATTGCCCTTACTTCATCATAATTTGTCTCAGTAATGTCATCTTGTGTTATGCTCATATTACTATGAGATGTCAATAGGACTTACAAAGTTGTCGACTTCGATCTGATATACCGTTTTCATTTGAGTTCCTTCTTTGAGTGCTGAAAATGGTTTCTGATGACCAGTAAGAACCTTAGAATGATTTAGAATATGGATTGATTTGCTCGGTGAATCTATGCTTCATTTTCTTTTAAAGGTCCTCAATAATAAATAGGGTAAGGGCTCCCTATTCCATCTCATTTGTAAGGACGTCGCCTTCAAACCTCGATTTAGCCACTAAAATCACTATAACTATTTCATACAACTGCTTCATTCGCCTTGCTCCACATTGAGATTTGATTCACATTCCTTGGAAATTAAAATAATGTTCATAAAACAACAAAAAACACTTATGAAATGTTCACTACTCTGCTCCTAATTTCATCTCAATGGATTTTTATCCATCCTATCGTTGATCCTTTATTCATCCTATAAATTAGCAATGGCGACAGCAATCAAAACGAAATATTCCACTATTACACTCTCAGGCAGCGCTGCCAACTATACCGATTTCTCTGTATTTATACCGATTTTTGGACTCGATACAGGAATACAGATATGCTCTCTCAAAATACCGATATTTCAAATTTCATACAGATAAATACCGATTTTCAGTTTTTGTGTTGGATTCCATAGGGGTAAACCAGGTTGAGCGACCTTTTTTTTTTTTTTGGGTCGCAAAATCAGTTTCCATCCTAAATCGATGTTTGATTTTTCGAGGAAGATATAGTACAGATAGATTTTTCCGCCAAATACAGATTTTTGGAAAAAACAGTTGACAGCACTGCTCTCAGGTTCAAAATATCAGAATTCTTCTTAAAAACGGCCTAATGCCAACTATGAGACAATATACGATATTTTTAGAACCAGTTTGAAATCATTTCAACGTTTAAAAATTTTTCAGTCGTTTCCGTTACCCCTCGCCATAAATTTAAAATTTTACTGAAAAGTTAATTTGGTGAACTTTAAATAAAAACAAAGCTGTGATTGTTACTATTTATTCATTAGCCCTTTTTAAAACAAAGTGTAGAGCCAGAGATGCCATTTATACAGATTTATATGTATTGTATAGATTTTTGCGTTCGCATACTGGTTTAAACCAAAGTACCGATTTTGTAAAGATTTCCTAAATTTAATACAGATTTGTACAGATTCATATAAAGAAAGAAGTAAAAAATTAGACTTTCTCTCTGAGTATCTATTAATATTTGATTGCAGTGATTCTTTAAAAGTTTATTAATCAACGGACAAATCACATGTTAAAGTGGAAATCTTTTATGTAGATAATTGATTATGAACACTGACAAACATTTATATTAAAATTTGGAACCAATTTTAACTATTTGAAGCCAGATACTTTCATAGAATATGTATTACGTTGCATAGAAAGTCTATATCTGATCTATCTGTTTTCACTAATAAAATGATGTTAACAGATTTTATTAGTGAAAACAAATTTAACATCATTTTATTTGTGAAAACAGATAGACCAGATATAGAGTTTCTATGCAACGTAATACATATTTTCTATGAAAATATCTGGCATCTCTGTGCACAGCCGATGAAACACACACACTTCACAGCGTTATATTGACGTATAGCGGAATGAAACCAGTGCTACTAGATTTGCCACAATGGTTATTTCATTAGTATTTAACATGCTCTTCCTGGTAATATTCGAAGCCAAAACAGTTTTATTGAAATATTAATATCAATAATATAATTAAACTAATGTCACGGATACCAAAAAACATACTTTTTGATGAGATTTTGAAGAAGAAAAACAATTTTTGTTTTGTAACATTATGAGATAACTTGGCAACTTTGCGAAACCAAATGAGATGAAAACAAAGCGCAATCAAGTGAACTAAGTGAAAAACTTTCATCTCATATTTTTAAAGACTTTTATTGTTTGTCGGGTAGTTTTTGAAGTATTAAATCGTTAATAAAACAAGTAGCAAGTGAACATTACTAATCAGTCATCCGGTATTCAATGGTAGTGTAATTGTGCGAAAAAGTGATCATGTTTTGAGACGAATCGATTAGTAGATAATCAGAAACATGACGAACTGTAAATCTGGAGACGAAAATGTGTCCTAAATTGAAAAGTGAGTTTATTTGAAATGGAAAAAACGATAACCGAAGAACTTAAAACCATTTCTTTCAATAGGAAAGTGTGACAATAGCTTTTATAATCATTTTAAAACATTTCACAGTTTGGTTCAGGTAGGTTTTATAATATTGTTCATGTTCAAAGTAATGAGGTGAAGGGATGAGATGGAAATAGGAGCTCAGATGAAATAGGGAGCCGTTACCCTAATTAAATTCAACTTATTGACGATAAAAAGATTCTTTCGTACAATAAAATAACAGAACAAATGAGCACAGAAAAATTTGAATTTTCCGGTTTTCTGTGGTTCAGTTGATTACGTAGCGTGATTTGTGATCGAATGTTTCTCGGTTCAAGTCGCCCTGCTGCTATCGATCTTTTGATGAAATTTTCAAATGACACAACTTTACATGTTCATGAATATAAATCTGTGTGAAGTACGATGCTCAACTATACCAGTGTAGGATCACAAGAACGTTGATATTGATGTAGATGAAGGAGAATTGAATTTAGTTTAAACTTACTGATAGACTTCTAATTTCAATAATGTAATGATTTGAATTATGTATGGCTGTATCGATATTTCCCAAAACAGTTTCAGGGTTTGCATTGCTTTCGATATGAGATCTGTATCCTAGCCAATTAGTTCTAAGGTGGTAGAATATATAACTAATTGAACCTGGGACGGGTATAGCTTGATGGGTAAGTCGATGCCTTTCACGCAGTCCACCTGGGTTCGATTCCCAACCCCGCACATAGGGTCAGAAAGTTTTCTGGCTCGAAGAGGTGAATGACCTTAAGGTTTACTATAATCAACAAAAAAACCAACTAACTGAACTAATCATTGCTTAATTTGAAACCCTGAATGTTATTGGTAGATGGTCTGAATCAAAGTTAGTTTACTACAAAGGTTACATATATCTGCTAGAATCAGATTAATTGTAGAAGGATTTCTTATAGAAGATAAATTATTTGAGCTGTTGGAAATTAAAACTGGGTAAAACCAGCGGAGAGTTCATCATGAAGAACTCGTTCTTTCTGATTATTTTTCTGATTACTCCACGAGCATTTAGAATACTATTAGGAAAAAATAAATCGATGCGTTTTACAGCTATCATTTGAATTATTGAAATTGCTGTATTTCAAAAATGTGATGACATGACGGATGTACCTATTGTTTATTGACTAACAAATACATTAGAAAAAAATTGGGGTTTTAGAAGAGCCAGTCGTGGGAGCCGAATGGTCTTGGTAAATCTTTGGTATATGTACATCCAATGATTTTAAATTAAATGTTATTACATGAGAATTATTTTTTTTGTCTGATAGAACAGTGTTAATAATTGGTTTTATGGTTTCCATCACAATCAGACCATAACAATTCATCTATTTGTATCGTTCGTTGAACAGACGTGCTTGGAGGAAAATTACTACAATTTAAACAGCGTATGTCCATATGACAATTTGTTGTTCGGCCATGAGCCCTGGCAATGACGATATTGTGTTAGGAAATCGGTTACGTATAACCAAAACCTCTAGATGGCTAGAAAAAAGGTTTATGCTTTTCTTATATGCACTTGTTATAATGAATATTTCCTATGTATACATCGAAATGCCTGAAAAGTACACTTGAATCCACAATTAGCGGGCCTATTATAATGATCTTTTTTGGACATAGGATATCTGTTTAAAGTTAAAATTGAATGAATATACAAAAAAAGATAAACTGGGGCTATTTGAGCTTATTCCGAAAATCGGGAACTTTTATCTCGAAAAACCGGGAAAAACGGGAAATTGAAAACGCCACTTCACTTGCCACCCTGTCATCATTGACGCACTGTGACTGCGACTGTGATTGGCTCGTGAAATCATAGGTCAATTTGAACCAATTTTTCAATGGTATGCAATGCTTAAAATGCTTAAACGATGTTACCTCATAAGTTTAAGTTAAATGTTTCCGAATCTATTGGCTGTTAAATTATATAAATCAACAAATGACTGAGTTATAAGGCAAGGAGTAAGGCCAAAATTAGGAAAAACGCAAGTTTCATAGTATAAAATTTAATGAACCATCCTACCATTGGAGCAAGCAAGAGTAAAACAAAAGATGTTCGAAATAGTCAAACCGAGATTCGTGCTACGAGATCAACATCAAGTAGTAATAATGTTGATATTTATTTATTACTATTACGTTGATATTTATTATAAATATTACGATTTATTACTGATAATTCGATCTTCGAAGACTGTGTGCTGAAGATCGATCGTAGCGTTGCCTGTGTGGCACGGAGTGCCGTCTTGTTGGAACCAAATGGTGTCCAAGTCTTCCTCTTCAAGTAACGGGAAGAACCAATCGCTAATCATGGTGCGGTAGCGCTCGCCATTGACCGTGGCGGCGGCTCCTGCCCAATTTTCGAAGAAAAATGGCCCAATGATGCCGCCAGACCAAAATACGCACCAAACCGTCACTCTCTGAGGATGCATCGGCTTCTCCACGATAACGTGCGGGTTTTCCGTCCCCCAGATGCGACAATTGTGCTTATTAACATACCCGCCGAGATGAAAATGTGCGTCATCCGAGAAGATGATTTTTTGGCAAAAATCAGCGTCTTCTTCAAGCTGGTTTTTAAAAGTAAAACTGTACTATTTTCACGCGTTCCTCAAGCGTATAAACAACCATTTTCGTTCAGCGGAAGGATAAAACTAAGTTTATGTAAAATCAGAAGTGACATTAAGGTTACCAATGTCGAAATAACCGCTATTTCAAAAAAAAAAAGTTAGATGGCGGACTCTGTAGAAGCATAAATAGATATCCCATAAGATCTGATAACTGGAACTCTAGTTTAAATTACACAAATAACACCCACTGGCCATCAGACAGTGTATGAACAATTGATTTCACTAGTTTCGTGATTTCCCCCCGGTGAATGACCGATAGGTTAAAACCGGGCTAAAATAAATAACTAACTAACTAGTTTCGTGATTTTTGATTACATCCAATGACGTTGCACGCACGAGGAATCTCACGTGGTAACCGAATGCCGAAAAATTACAAAACTTCATTTTTACGCTAAATTCGTTCTATTAGAAGCAGTTCTATTAGTGCGCTCAAGTTTCTATCTAATCTAATTTTATTACAACCAACTGAAATACGTCAAAAAATATCAGAAGTACATTAAGCATCTGTAGCAAATCCAAATAGTAATTTAACAATGTAGGACCTTCTGCCTCGACTAAGGAGGTACAAAGTATACAGACCATTCGGCATAAGATCGTTAGACATAATGGTCGTTTGGCATAAAGATCATCTGGTAAAAAAGGGCGCTCGGCATAATTAAGTTCGAATCCCAGTTACGGCGCCGCATACCAAATAATTTTATACTAAATGACCTTTATGCTAAACGCCCGCATGTCAAGTTACCGTATACAAAACAGCCTTCGGTCAAATGACTGCATACCCTTTTCTGTAATTATTCTTGAACAATGTGTTTTGGTCGTAAACACATTGAACATATATGAACTACTAACACCGCTTGTTAAGCTTAAAATTTTTGGATTGCATCGAAAAGCAATAACTAGTAATATTTCATGATTCTTTCCGCAGCAATGTTAAAAGCGAGTTGACGTAGTATTTTTGTAGCTATCGGTCAGACAATTTTCACGTGAAACTGTTGACTTCAAAAAAGAAGGTTATCAGCAGCCGCAACAGATAACGAGGATTCATTAGGAGGCTCGCCTTTGATGTACAGCAGCAAATAACCAACTTCAGACTATTCGCTAGCTACCAACACATACGTTTTCGAATTATTTTGCGATTTGAAAATAACCATTTTTTTCCGATTCTCATATATTTTTATATAATACATACTTTCCTAGTTCAAAACCTTTCTTTATCTCGTTAATGTAACCGTTCACTTTCAACTGATGATAGGGATTGATGTTTGGTTATGCCACCGACGAAACCGAGGAACGCATGCCGCTGACGGTGGTGTTGGCCCATCGATTGAATGAAAAAATTGCCGAACTGCGTCGCAGCGGTGACTTCTGGTGGGCTCGTCCAGACTCCAAGACTCAGGTTACTGCGGAGTACGTTTTCGAATCGGGCGCCTGCGTGCCACAGCGGGTGCACACCATCGTCGTGTCGTTACAGCACTCGGATAAGATCACGCTAGAGGATCTTCGCATGAACATTATGAACAAGGTGATTCGGGAAGTCATTCCTGCTAAATATCTAGACTCGAACACGATCGTGCATATTAATCCTTGTGGATTGTTCATCATTGGTGGACCGCAGGTAAAGTCTCTAGGTCGGAAAAAAGGGTTCATCGGTCACATTTTTAGTTCAATGTTTTCTTTATTGCAGGGTGACGCTGGCCTGACTGGTCGTAAGATTATTGTTGATACCTACGGTGGTTGGGGAGCTCACGGAGGTGGTGCTTTCTCTGGTAAAGATTTCACCAAGGTTGACCGTTCGGCGGCTTATGCAGCACGTTGGGTCGCCAAATCGCTGGTTAATGCCGGCATATGCCGACGCTGTTTAGTGCAGGTTGCGTACGCTATAGGTCTCGCTGAGCCACTCTCGATTACAGTATTCGATTACGGTACTTCCAAGTACACCCAGAAGGAGTTACTGTCAATCGTTAAAAAGAACTTTGACCTTCGTCCGGGAAAAATTGTCAAGTACGTATGGCTGTATTTCACAAACTGTACATTTTTAATTTATTTATATCGTTTCCAATAATTAGGGACCTAAATTTGAGGACACCATTCTACCAGCGTACCAGTACCTATGGACATTTCGGACGCGACGGTTTCCCATGGGAGGAACCCAAGGAACTGCTTATTGATTGATTGCCTTTAAGTTACGCCACTGATAGGAGGGCATACGACGGGCAGTTTGTCCCGATCGATGCCAAAAAAGCCAAGCTAACTGTTCAAGCATAACTGGAAATAGTGTTTTAGATACAAAAGTCTTGCTTTGGTTTTTAAGTATAAGTGTGTTCCTGTGACAGCTGTGTAATTTTGTTTAGAGATAGGTTCATTATCCCAGAATTGTAATCTGAATTGTGTCATATTTGTACCGAAAATAGTTCCATATTTTCTTCGTTTATCATATGTGTTACATTGTGACAAACACAAATTTTCTTTTTTTTTAGAAGAAACGTACAATTTAGATAAACTGATTTATCTTTCCAGTTTTCAAACAACAAGTATATGAAATCAAGATTAGTTAGTACATGGAAGCATGCCACGCTATTGTAAGAATCAAAATTTAGAACGTTTTTTTCGTCGATTAAAAATTGTGAAAGAATTTCTTCGCATCGCCGCCTCCCTTAGTTCATTAGTCCCAGTCTTTCTTTACGAAGCAAACAAAAACAATCGCAACATCATGTCTGTAATTAGTTAATACGCTTAAAAAAAATCGCGTAATTAGCAAAACAAATGCGTATAACCATGAAAATGTGACATAGAGTCTACAACCAGTACAGATATAAAATGTATGAAAAATAAAAAAAAAACTAGAAAAAGTGTTCCGTGCCAAAACCGGAAACACAGTATAAAAACAGGATCTCGTGAAACTTCGGCAAAGCTAGATCATTCAGTTGGCCACAGTAGGAACCCCATCAAGTGCGTTTCCAGTGCAAGATCGTTGGAAGTGCTGCCTGCTGCAAAAACCGTTGTATGACGTGAAAAAAATCAGTTCAATTGTTTTATGACATATATTTTGGAAAATGGACAGATTTAAATGTTTCTCGAACAAACAGTGTGAACTAAATCGAACAGCAGAAAGTTAAATGTATTGAATATTAAACATTTGTAAGTCGAAACTTCGTTGAATTTGGATTATGTACTTTACTATAGGTAGTACTTTTTCATGCACGGTTAGCTCATCAAAACCAGACTGCATGTTTAGCAGAAACAAACAAACAAAAAAACAAGAACAGCATTTAAGATGGAAATATTTTTACATTACGAATCGTATGGTGCTTTCGGAAAATGTGTATAACGTGATTTTAATTGAAACTTCTCCCGGGACCTTGAAGTGAAGAAAGAACTACGCAATAATTGATTAACTGCCATTTTTTTTTATTTTGAATAGGAAAGTGTACTAGTAAATCTTACACACATTCGGTAGTCGCTAAACATGCCAATCCACGTGCACTGAAATAGAATCTCTTCACTTTGTAGGCTTGTGTGTTTCTAGAATTTAAAATCCATAAATCTAAATTCTAAAAGCACAGAGCTTCCATAGACGTTCGCAACGTATCCGTCATCCTCACAGCAGCGGCGTTAAAAGTTTCGCAAAGTGAAAATCAAATAATTTTTCAGTTCGAAAATCGGCACCTATTTTTTTAGTTCAAAATAAATTAGATGTTCCTGTCCTGTCGTCCCCGATGTCACCGGTCGGATCAAGATTTCTATTCTCGTCATCGTGGAATTTAAATCTAGACACCAAACTGCGTGACTTCGATGATTAGGATGACTAGTTTTTAGTTTTAATAATCCATACGCAACGAAGTTAATTTTTTTCACATGTTCATACACGTTTTGTGTTGTGTTTACGTAAAGGAATTTATTTGTGGAAAAGAGCCATTTCGAAAACACTCCGGTCCGCTGAATGGTTGAAAGGTGCCACGTGGTACAAAACAAAAAAAGCAAAGATCCCGAGCAAATAGTTCCCCGCTGATGTTAGAGTGTTTGGTTTCGCTGAAATTCCATATTTTACACAAACAATTGTAGCAAAGTAGAAATTTAGCTAAGCGAAAAATCTAACGTCCCGAAATACCCTAGTGAAAATAAGAGATAAACAGAAAATGTACCATTGTACGCTTTGCAAAGACACGGGTCCAACAAAAACAGAGTTTCAATGAATAGATTTTTTCTTACTGAATAATGATCTACTTGATTATCCCTGGAAATAACATTCAGAACAGAACAACATAAGATAAACAACACACAAAGAGAATAAAAACATTGTTCTTACTATTTCTGGTAGAGTAACGACAACCGTAATTCGCAATTGTTTCAATTTAGCTCCATCCGATGACCGCCTATCGTTTCTTTCCTAGTGTACCTTAATCTGAACAACGGCGAATTGGTTTCTCATTCGTGTCCTTAACAACCTATAGTAAACTAAAAAGAAGCTTGGATTTGATAGGACAACATGTGATCAAAAAATCAATTCACCGTAATTCAGAAAAACGGCGTATATCTCTAAAGCAATTTAAAACTGTTTTATTCTTGGTCTCATACGGGTCCCGCGCGTGGAATAATTTTTTGGATGATTGTATTTTTTCTGTGTTGCTTTTTGATTACCGGAAACTTAATCAGCCTTGACGTCACATTTCGTTGAGGATCCATCCTATTGACACTGAGAATCCTACAGAATCTGGTTTTGCCCATAACTGGTTTGTAAGACTTTTCATCCCGATTCTGTATTTCGCTCAAATCGGACTATTTAGATTGAACACGGAATTTGGCTTTTTGTAGTTCGAGTTTTTCATATAAACGCATCACTCGA
Organism: Malaya genurostris; assembly: GCF_030247185.1. NCBI lineage: Eukaryota > Metazoa > Arthropoda > Insecta > Diptera > Culicidae > Malaya > Malaya genurostris. Next base: position 335,550,534 of record NC_080571.1, on the reverse strand, counting down.
CGAAATACATAATGCAAATGTCTGAACGATTTCGGCCTTTTTTAATTCGGCTTTTTGTGAGTTGGCCTTTTGAGGCGCTCCCGATGTACACTCAAAATAATAATCATGTTATAGTTACGTAAAAAGTTATGTGAATATTTTCCACCCTACTTTTCACGTAGGTTTTAATAGACTGGCATTTAAAAACTGTTTAATGCATAATCCAGTAAAAGTTACGTGTTTCATAGGTAAAATGTAATGTACTGCTCATATCACATTTATCTATCAGTTCATATCAAATTTAGATACCAAAGAATCACTATTTTATATGTTGGTTGAAGTTAAAAGGAAGATTTCAGATTTTTATATAAATCTAAAAAATGAAAAATGCCATGAAAAATAAAACATTTATTTTAGAAAATCAGCATAGAGTTTTAATTAATTTATTACCAAAATAACTGCTTCAATTGTGTTTGAGCAACTGAGGATTAGAGATACTGGCCCTTATTACGGGTATCACTACCCGGTGAAAACCAAGTGAAGTAATTGTGACCCTTATTATCGGTATCACTTCACGGTGAAAATCGAGTGAAGTGAATTTAGGTCCTTAGCACGGAAGTCGCTTCAAAGACAAAAGTAATTATTTGGATGAACTTGATGTCATTATGAACATCACGCCACCAAAATTTCGTTAAAAAATGAGTTTTTTGCACTACAGTGATCACTTCACTATGCGTGATACTGGTAATAGGGAAAATCAAGTGAAGTGACATGTAAGTGAAGTGAATGTGAAAGTGGAAGTGAGAACGGTAATAAGGGCCACTGTGTAATATGGTTATTCCGAACTAATTGGCGATGATAAATCTATGAACATAAATTTTCATGATCTCGACAACCATTCCAACAAGCTGGTGCAAGTTAGTAAAATGCAAATATTTTTATCCACATCGTACCGAGACGCCTGTGACACTGGGCCTTCTCTCTCATCCACTTGTGTACCGAATAGCCTGTAAAAAACAGAAAATGACGCACAATGAGTTTTGGTTCGAATAAATACATTCTGCTCATTTTTACAAACTAATAATTTTCTTGGGTTTCAGGAAGACTTACAAAAAATCTATTTTCGGCTGTAGTTTTTGTGTGTCTCATTTCTCGAAAGGACATTGTATGGAACACTTGTAGAACTAATTTGATACTATTAATTTGCTGAAGGAAGTATGTTGATACGTTAATGCGTTGAAGAGTTATGGAATGTTTTTGAATTTTTTGAAGGCATTTTTAAAACTAATTTAAATAAGTTAAAAAAATAATACCCATCCAATTTTCTTTTCAATTTTTACTTATATTATGACCTTTTAGAAACCGCATAGGATACATTTTTATCGATCTGGCATTTAATGAATATTAATATTTGAAGCTTGACTAGTTTTTGATGAAAACACAATCATAACTTTTTACAGGTGGCTCATATGAAGAAGCTTGACTGGGCAAAATTGTGCGCAATGATTAGTTCAATAACGCTTCTGAAGACAACTTTTCCGTAGAACGTTTTACAAAAAAGTTAGAACAAAAAAAGTGATTTTTCAGGAATCACCCTACTTTTACTCGAGAAAATTGATATAACTCGATCAAATAAAGAGCTAGAGAGGTGCTTTTTTCAACAAAGTTGCTCAAAATAAAATTTCCTACAACTTTGATGCTCAACAAAATCATTTTTGAGTTCAATTAAGAAAGTTAGATTTCAGATTTCAATCTAAACTAGGACCACCCTAGTAATTTTTTTCATCAAAAGGAGCGCCATTTGATTACGAACAACTTTTGTGAAGACACCAATTACAAAAAAACTAATATTTAATAGTGAAAGTATTTTTGTCCCGCTAATTTCCCGTTTCGGACCACTGTGCACTGTTCGCCATTTTCAAAAGAGAGTTTTTCACACTGGAAATTTACGTAGATTGTTTAACGTCTGGTCAATTCACGTAAACTTTATGTGATGACTCTATTCACATGTTGTTCTTATAACATTCATTTTCGTCACGTAAAATATTCAATTTGACATTTGAAATCAGTTTACGTGATTTTTCAAGTGAATCGAACGTGAGTTTTTATTTGAGTGTACACAATAGGGGTTTGGGTTCTACTGTCACATGATACATAAATGTATGACAGTTATTATTACCGATTTATTATTTTTAGTTGGTTTGACGTAAAGCCGCCATAACTAAGTTTAGTTTTGCTAAGACTGAGCGGAAACATATTTTGGAGAAGCCAAATGAATGAAAAACTAACAGAAAAGATGATTTATTGGAAAAAGATACGCTCAGAGACAGGACTCGAACAGGTTTTTTTTTACCGTCACTGCTAACCTCAATCGGATGAACACATTTTTACAGTTCCGCGGTACTGTTTATAATCAGACTTTTTTTTATTTGCCTATTGAGAACAGATGAAAACGTTCAAGGTCTATATCGCCTAAATGGAGTTTCAAAACATTTGTTAACGATTCGATGCGGTTCGTTCCAGAGATTTATTAATTAAAAGTGGCTAGTTGTGAAGTGTAAAGATGCTTGTTTGAGATGTGTTCCTCGATTTAGTTTAAGCTTGTTTGTAAACAGTACCGCTGAACTATCAAGGATGAATTCTTGTTCATTTGTGTCACGATAAAAAAAATCTAATAATGATTTATGCATAAAAATTTGTATTACAAAAAAAACAGTTTTAAGCACCCCTTGTCTTTCAGTGGTATGCATTGATGTATGCGCCAAAAATCGCCATTGCGTATGCAACAAACACAGCAGGTAGTTGTGTTTTAGATTCTTTTCAACATTTAAAAATCTAGCATAATAATCGAGAACTTTTTTTTTATTACAATTCTTCAAATTCAAAGCGATGAAATATGTGTTTTATGTATTAGGTTAGGTTATGATTGCATATGATTTCAGCCACAAATTTACTAGAAAATTTCACAAACATTGATATTTTTACAGAACGTTTTTCAATATTGACAGTTATATTTGACAGTTCGCGAGGAATGCTAAGCTAAAGGCTGAGCATTTATGTGCATCAATCGATTGAATTTGATACTAGCGTTACTTTCCAGAAAGAAATAATTTCAAATTTACAAAAATAAAATAAATAAATTTTACAGATTTTTATAAATATTTTTTTATTTACCGACATGTTTAATAAGGAACACTGCTTTAGCTCAATATTACTATTGTTTGACACTTCGATGTTTTTGTTCACCAGCCGATGAAATATAGCTTCAGCTGAAATTTGTAAAAGGAAATTATTTCATATTTCCTCAGAAATTTCAGAAATTTTTGAATATTAGAAATACTTGGAGTTTTGCACGCAAAGCTAATTCTTGAATAATAATCGTTTGCATTTGAAACCAGCTTCAATTTACAGAAATAAATTATGACAAATTCGATATTTTCACAGAATTTTTTTAATGTTATCATTGTTTGACATTCAGCGTGAAATAAAAAGCGAACATCTAGATGCTTTTGCTTGCCAGTCGAATGAATATTAATTTAATTGAAGTTTGCAAAAGCAAATTATTTCAGATTTCCTCAAAAAATTTGCAATCGATTGTAACAAAATCAGTTTCAAAAGAAAGGGTCATAAAGTCCCATAAGGATAATTTTGTGCTTGGTTTGGATGGTTTTCCACCTTACATAAATGTCATCCTGCTCTTGTAACATCACTTGTTGTAATGTTGGGATTGCGGATAAACTAACCCTTCATTTTCTTACATGCTACTAATGATTTTTTCTCCACCGCGTTTGTTACCTAAATTCAATCGGGTTTTGAATACTTTCAGTGTTCTTGAGAAATTTAAATTATAGATTTGCGGTATTTTTTCATCCTCATATTAGCTCTGACTTAAAATTTTCCGACAATTGCACACCTCGATATAATATTCTCTATAAAATCCTTAAATTTCTTAGAAAATATAAAAAATGTTTAGTTTTGTTAGTGAAAAATGAATTATTGATTAAGAAACATTTTCGATGGTGTCGAAGTCAATCGATGGGTATACTCTTAAATGATTTGATGTTATTTTCTTCGGAAAATTATAGCTATATACTATTGGTATAGAAAAAGGGTGATTTTTTGAGAGGTATAGGATTTGATTTTAAAAAAGAAATACTCAAAGAATTTGATAAAATTGATGAATTCTTCATTGGAATAGATAGAATTATCAATATAATTTAATGTTTGAAGATGATTTCATGCAAATGTTGGTCGCGACTCCGCTTTAGATGACCAATGCGCAAGGTCCAATTTTGGCACACTCACTCCACACACACACACACACACACACACACACACACACACACACACACACACACACACACACACACACACACACACACACACACACACACACACACACACACACACACACACACACACACACACACACACACACACACACACACACACACACTCATATCGGCCGGTATTTCACGAATAATACCATCGGCCCACAATCCACACCAAACTGTGATTTTCTTATGATGCATTAATAGCTCTTGCAATGCTTCTGGCAGTTTTGCTTGTTGACGTATCTATTCAACCAGAAATGAGCTTCGTCGCTGAAAACAATTAGTCGATAAAAAAGTGAATATTCCTCCAACTTTGCCAACGCCCATTCATGATTAAATTTTAGACCAAACAATGATTCATGATTAAATTATAGACCAAACTGAACAATTTTGATAATGTCACAAGACATGATTCACGCGTCATCTGTCAAATACAGTGTTGCCAACAAGATACCAGAAAAAATCATCCTCTATATGTCATCGCTTGGAATTTCATGATATGTCAAAAATACTAAGTTTCCTGTTATTTATTCTTGGACTTTCGATTACTTTTCTGATCTAAACTTTTATTCAATATTTAAAATTGGAAAATTCCCCAGAGATTACATTTTTTAAATCGGTCCAAAAACAGCTGATACCAGATAGTCAAAATCAGCGTTCTAGTTTTTTTATATCCTTCGTAGTTCGCATAACATATTGTGTTAAAAAATTACATGAACACACATTTTCAAGAAAAATAATAACGAAATGACAGTTGTTTTCAGTAGACGTTCGTGGAGTTGAAAGTTTGAATGCTAGATTTATGATGGAACATTGAAGACTGATACAAGCATATATTAACATTGAAAATGTTACTTGGGATCCTTCCCGGTATCGGAGCTCGAACATACGACAATTGGTTTGCAAGTCCAGCGTCATGTGCATTGAACCGCAAACTCGTGACGACAATATGCGACTGTCAATATTTGAGGTCCTAATAATTGTAGTAGAGTAAAACTTTCTGAAGTGCACCCCCCCCCCCCCCCCCCCCCATTTTTCACGAGGTAATCGATTTTACAATAAGTGTTATTGTTTTGTAGTATTAGTATCTGCGAACATGTTCGTGAAATATTTCGTCGATATTCGAATTTTTTGTACTATTTTTAGTTACATTAACATTCATATACCTTTTCATTGTAATGCTTCCTGAAACTCAAGCTCTCTTTCGAAATATACGAAACTTTGCAAATGCATAAACAACTATTTTTGTCATAGAATGAAGAAAAAATTGTTTGAATTGTTCAATTTTACTAAAATTTCTTCTTAAATTTTTCAAAGAAATCGATATTAAACTACCTTCTTCATGCGATTTTTGTTGCTGTTAAATGCTAAAATGTTGCATATGTTATTGGTTTTCATAATCAACAAAAAATTTTTTGTGCTCAAATAGGGCTGTTTTTGAAATATTTGATTTTTTGTATACGCACGCTGTATGCAAAGTGCACCACGCGAGCGAATCGGTATGGTACGGCAGGGTTCGGTAGGGTGCGATATCGTCGGTGTGATTAGCGGCCCTTACACGATAATTAAAAGTATCATTACTAAAAAGTAATTTTAAATAAAGATCTATTGTTGAGAAAAAAAGTGCGTGAATACTTACTCCGCAACATCTATCCTAGCTCGCTAGTTAATAGACTAATCAATAGATTTGTAAACAAACCCAACGTGGACAACCGAACGGACGGTGATCGGACAGTATTTAGATCTCTTCATCACGTTGATTCCCTCACCCCGGCGCTTGCAAAAATTGTAAAACGAAACCAGAGAAATGTGCGTTTAGGTTTCAAATGTATGAAAACTAACGCATCTCTTTTCTCCAAATTAAAGCATCCGACACCGATCAGACGCAATGTGAAACAACGATTGTCTGGACATCGTTCATTAATACAACGATATAAAAATTCAAATGGTCGGATTCCGAAAAAAACAAAGAGCAAAATAGATGAGTTCAAAAAAACCGCATTGATGGTTCATATGATCGACAATGAACACAGTTTTGATCTGAAGAAAACCAGAATTCTCGATCAAGAAAACAGAACTAATGCTTTACAAATATTGGAAATGTGCCATATTTTTACTGACAGTTCAACCATTAACTTCAGAACCGACACGCATAATTTGAATGCTGTATACTCCAGTCTGTTGCTCTCTCTCACACATTAACTGTCAATCTCGCCTCCGATTTCGCTGTCTATCATTTCTCATCTGTTTCACTATAATTTTTGCTCTACTGTCTTCCATATTTGCTGCTTGCAATATTTCAGTGCTCAATCGAAGTCGATGTGCGTGGGAAGTACTTGTGTAAGTTCTTGGCAATGCAAATAATTCGAATTAAAGTTTCTAAACAAATTGTATTCGTATGTCCCGTTCTTGTGTTTTAGTGTAGAGTAGCCGTTTTTCAACCAACTATTTTAAATGTTACACCATACTTGACGAAAAATATTTGTAGTCGTTGTGAGTACATTTTGTAAAATTATTGTATTTTGTGAAAAAATTTTAAAATACATAAAATTACAGTTGCCCTGAAGATGAAGGTATAACCTTCGGAACGTTGGCCTTCAACGAAAAAAAAATGTTTTGACGAGAAATTGACCAAAAAGCCATCTCTTTATTTGAAACAACATTAACTGGTCGCACCCGCATCAAATAAATTCACTAAAAAGTAATGACACTTTTAATGATCGTGTAAGGTCTGCGAGTTCAGTGATGACGCGAGTAATGATGGAACTCCGGGTTTTCCATCATTACCAACATTATTTCTTCTTCTTAATTTTGTGTGAAAGTGCTGAATATCGTCAGTTGTATTAGATGAGAAAATTTGACAACCATGAGGTAAACATTTTCTTCAAAACTATACGTGAAAAAAAAATCTGGAAATGGCAAAGTGTATGGCAAATAAACATTATTTTCAGCTAAACGAAGATAACCAATATTGCTAATATTCTTTAATTGCTGAGGAAAAGTTATTCTGGTTATAAGCCCCGTGCTGGAGTAGTTACAAATACTCATCATTAATAATGAACGTGTAATGCTAAAAGGTAATGATGTACAGAAATGCAGTAATGACGAGCGTTTGAGCAGAAGTATCATTACTTAGTAATGACACTTTTAATGATCGTGTAAGGGCCGCTATTGAAGCGAGCGGCGACAGGTTTGTACAAGTAGGCATAGAAAATGATTTTTTGCCTTTTTCATCGTAACCTTTTTAAATTGTAGTCTTTCGATGAATTTTTGCTGTAATATATAAGAGAAAATAAATAATATGAAAATGGCACAATTACAGTACTAGGTAGATTAAAATAGGTTTTTCTATTAAATGTACGTCAGGAAATTTATTAATCACATATTATTCCACAAGCTCGACTCTAGATTATTCTATATTTTCTGGTGGTTTGATCAGAACATTTACAACAAATTCTTCGTTGTCGGAAAAAATCTTACATTCGCGTGTAGTTTTAATCGTCATTACGTTTTTAAATCGATGTTGCTGTTGACTATCCTGAATGTCTGGTTCGTTTATCATGCAAAAATCAAAGTTTATATGTTTGAATGAATCCTTTACTCAATTGAATAGATTATGCGCAGTTGGAATTCGATTGGTTTTGATTTGATGTAAACTAACTTTATACGCGTGTCTTTTCACGGTTCTTCCAAAGATAACTTTTTCCCCATGTGAGGCTGCGAAAGAATTCCATTCGGTCCTAATTTTATCATCTTTCCCATGAAGTGCAGTAAATGCACTGAACTTGTATCGTAATCTTTTTTTCCGGAATGATCACAAACTTTTGTTTTTTCCTTGACTATTTTTGCGTCCAAACCACATGAAAAATAATGTAAAATAATATGTGATCAATAAATTTCCTGACATACATTTAATAGAAAAACCTGTTTTAATCTACCTAGTACTGTAATGATGCCCTTTTCATATTATTCATTTTCTCTTATATATTACAACAAAAATTCATCGAAAGACTCCAATTTAAAAAAGTTGAGATGAGAAAGGCAAAAATTATTTTCTATGCCTACTTGTCGAAACCTGTCGCAGCTCGCTTCAATCACACCGACGACATCGCACCCTACCGAACCCTGCCGCATCATACCGATTCACTCGCGTGGTGCACTTTGCATACAGCGCGCGTATACAAAAAATCAAATATTTCAAAAACAGCCCTATTTGAGCACAAACATTTTTTTGTTGATTATGAAAACCAATAACATATGCAACATTTTAGCATTTAACAGAAACAAAAATCGCGTGAAGAAGGCACTTTAATGTAACTAAAAATAGTATTGAAAATTCGAATATCGACGAAATTTTTAACGAACATATTCGTAGATACTAATAATACAAAACAATAACACTTATTGTAAAATCGGTTACCTCGTTAAAATTGAGGGGGGGAGGACACTTCAGCAATTTTTACTCAGTACGATTTGATGTCAGGGTTGCCACATATACAGATTTTTCAGATAAATTTGTGACCAAGATTCTGTATATGCAGATTACAGATTTTTTTGAAAAAATACAGATTTGTACAGATTTTTAATAGCGAGGATTAACAATTGAATAAATTATCCTGCATCAAAGTGATCAAGTTAAAATATATTAAATAATGGTATTGATTATTTTTTCAAAGTGAAAACATTATTCTGATTGTGTGTTAAAAAGACGATAAAACTAATTGCAAAAAAGTACACTCTAAAAAAATTTGAATTTTACAAGTGACCTAATCCCTCATACGATGTAATTCATAAAGACCTAATTTGTCAAATGACGGAAAATCTCATTTGTAATGACTTAATGTTAGATGAGCTTGAATTTTACTGGTTTCGACTGTAACTTGCGTTCTACTAGCAGGTGCGACTGTATAAATTGAAATGCACCTTCTACCAATCAAGCAGATGCATGCTTCTGTGGCTCAGTCGATTAACAGACGAACTTGCGATCCAATGATTCTCGGTTCAAGTCGCGGTGGGTTGCCACAATTTTTTTTTATTTCCATGAATTTCATGTCATGGAGTTTTAGACACAATATTAAATGTTCTTCCACGTAAATTTGCGTGAATTGCGACGCTCCATTTATGTGCATCTAATAAGATGTAAAAAATTTTAAGTGTGTATGTTAAAGACTTTGTTCTATCTGCTAATAAAAATTTGTTTATGCTTACTTTTATTTACAACTAGTGTAGCGTAATTGCTTATGCTTTCAAAAATTGCTTCTGATAAGATGAAAAGATGATGGCCTCGTCCATAACGTAAGGTAGTAAAGAAGAAAGATTGCCAATTGATCAATCAGATTAAGTTTCACTTTCAGATTGGATTTTGAAAGTTTTTCGTCAAATCATTATTTCGAGAGGCTCCAACGCAAAAACAACTTCCAGCGTTTTTTCAACTACAAAATCATAAAATTCAGACAAAGAAAAGTTTTGGTTTCTTTAAATTTGGGTTCTAAAGACTTTTTCATTCCGTTGTGCTTCGATTTCTTATCACTTCTATATACAGATTTTCAATACAGGTTTTTGAGCTCCCGATACAGATTTACAGATTTTTCTTCTGAAAAATGCAGATTTAAATGTGGTAACCCTGCCGTCAAGTTCAATATAATACGCTTTAGAATCGCAGTATTAATTTTTTCCCAAATAAAGAGCCATAAGAGGTAGCAATCGTAGCTACAGATTTTCACTCAATCATTCTGAGTATTTAAAATATTCCCCGAAGTCGTTGGAAAAGAAAGTTCTATATTTTATTAGTGAATTATACTTTCAAGACATAGCCTTTCCAAACGGGAAACGTCAGGTTCGATGATGACCAATTGAGAAGTGTAGCAGTAGTACCGGCTATAAACTCGCGGGATGATTGATCGCAATCGGGCGCGTACTCCTAACGGTTTACATTGTAAAATGATAGGTCGATCCTGCTGATCAGTTTCCATTGGCAGAAAGATCACATAATCAGATTACGGTACTTTCTATTAGACAGCAGCAGTAGGAGCAAGTAACCCATTAAAGTGTATGATTGGCAATATTCGTGCTCAAAATCGCACACAACAGAGCACAGCAGCCTGAGCAGCTTTCATCGGCCCACGAAAGCCCTCGGGAAAATCACCATTCAGGGCTCGATGTTCCGATTCCTGTTAGACTACTGATGCTGGTAATGTATCTTACCAATTGGCAAACACCGACAGCTCATGAGGCGGGGCGGTGGTTTTCAATTTTTTTTCTGCGTCGGTAAATCGACAAACGAATCAAAACAACTTGTCCGTACATAAAAACATGCTACACTAACCTATGATCTGCAGCAAACCTTTCCGCAAATGGGATGAAACGAAATGAAACTGGAGCAAATTCCCATCAGAAAGGTTTACCAGATGAGAGCGGCCGGTGTTCCACAGTTGAATCAACAATCGACCGACCGACCGACCGCATACCAATCGGCACCAATCAACTCCTGGAATGGCATCGAGTAACATTGTTAGATAGGTACTTATCTGGCGTTGCTTCTTTCGGATCTCCAACGAGAAGTGAGCCCTTTTCGTGGTTTGAAAAATCCACAGACGAAATGCGTACAGAATGGTTGTTTGATAGTCAAGTTCAAGTTCAAGTTAATCCAGTCGCCGTAACGATCACCCTTGGCTGCAGCTTGTTGCATTTTGTTTTGATTGCGGTTTCCTCTTTCATCTGGATTTTTCCGCGGTCGTGCCTAATAAAAAAAAACTCGTTGATGGTAAATAATTCTCACATAGTATGTGTCTGTTTGAGCAGTGTGGAAATCGCGCGGGCAACGGGAAAGCAAGAAAAACATATCAAAGCCCGGCATTGCACCAAGCGTGTGAAAAGTTTTACCGCTACGATAAACTTGAACGCATGGGGCGCAGCAGATGAACTTCCCAGCCCGGTCCATGCCCAAGCAGGAATTACTACACAAAGTGCGGTCTTGTTCGGGCTTACGCGCAAGATTTATGCAATTTCTAGCGGACACTCGTAACACAATAAAACGCTGGTTGCTACTGCAGCAGAGTATCAATGCGCCACGTAATACATTGTATCAAGGTCATTTTTTCTTCTTCTTTTAAATACAGTTGGCTTATCTTGTTGTCAATTTGAACCGCTACAAATTGAATTGTTAAGCCAGTTTGTAGTTTTTCTTACTTGTCTAAAGTTCAGTGGTGAAACACTACCTAGAAGAAAAAAACAAACTTACCAACCCATCAATTAATCTTCAAGGTAAAGCAAACAAAATCCTTCATCAATCAAAATTTAAATCTCTCACCTAACTAATTATCCAATAAATTAAATCCTACACCCATGGGTGTGTTGAAATCGCAATAAACTTCTTTCCCCTGCTATTCGTATTGAGACGCCACCCGGTCTGTCAGAGCTTTCAGAGGCAAACCAACAAAATTAATATACGAACGAAAAAAAATTTCCCGTTGAACCTACCGCAGAGCTGCGCGATCGACCGTCAACCTATCCAAACGGACTGGCCGGAGATCTAGATAGCCAGCTAAAGCCAACCTTTCGAGAATCGAATTTTGCTTTCCAGTCAGTCCCTCCCATCCCAATCAATTTTAGGTTTTCCTACGTGCAAAAGATAGAACGGATGAGAACAATCCGGACTAGAGACGGGGGCCACTTAATGTTCAACCTATATTTACTAGCGCACCAAACGGTTCTCGATGAGACCTTATTGTGGCTAGCTGTAGACTATATTTTGAAGGTTTGTTCATGTATGAAGAATTTTTGACACCGGAAAGGTTTTTTTTTGGGTATCTTAATTTGACCATCCCTGAAATCGCTGGATTGGCAGATTCAAACAAATTTGGAAGATTGCGGCAAATACTTTGCAATTGAAATTATCACATATAATTGAAATGGCTTGCATAGAACAAGTAAAAGCTTATGTGTTAACCAAACACATTTAAAAGGCTTCAATGAGTTAAATACCTAAACACCAGTAAAGCACCGTTTTCTTTTGAGGCTTCTCTTCCGTAGTTAGTCATTTGATTCGGCACTTTGTATTCGTGTTTGTGTGCTATTTAATTATTTATCCCATCGTCGTTTTGTTTATCTCTTCTCGTACTTATTTTTGTACCGTGCGCTACGGAACGCTATAGCACTGACTGACGTATGCCAGTCATGAGATTTTCTTAATTATTATGTTAATTTAATGATTAGGTTTCAATTCCACTGCGGCGAGTCTAGACGAAGGTGCGTGCTAAGTGGATATACATGACGTGCAGATCTGAACAGCTTAACGGATTCGTCAATAAAAGCGTTTATGTACTGCTTCTTGAAACGACCGAATCCGTGGCGATTCGTGCTGATGTAATGCACAGAAACCCATAGTGTTTTAGTAATTTTAGTAATTTTAGTAAAGTTTCCTTCAGATAGAATTGGAACAAAGCCAATTGCCTGTATTTCAGTTATTTATTATTGAATTCAAGATCTTTTTTTATACAGATGTAGCGTTTTCTTCATACTTTTAAGAAAAAATACGGATAAAATTATTCGTCACGGTTTCGTAGGAATTCTCGAATTTTTCCTGTAACACGGCTCATTAGGCGGCGCATCGCATCTTCGTCCATCGTTTTAGTTATCTTATTCCACCAGGTCGTCATCTGACTGATGTCTTTGACAACCTTTCCCTTTGCCTTGAGTCTCCTCTTCATGATTACCCAGTATTTCTCAATAGGGCAGAACTGGGGGCAGTTCGGTGGGTTAAGGTTTTTCGGAACAAACTGGACCCCTTTCTCTGCATACCATTCTTGAACGACTTTGCTTGCCAAATCTGGCCAAAACATTACGGGATGGTCGTGGGATCGAATGAACGGCAAAATACGTTTTTGGAGACACTCTTTTTGGTATAGTTCCGATGTAATTGTCTTATTTGAAACGAAAACTTTCGTTTTTTTGCCACAACTGCAAATACCCTGCTAAATCATAAATTTTCTTGTAAATTTGTTGGCAAAAACAAATTTAAATTTGGCTGAAACATCCCCCCGAGCCGTTGCCAAGTGAAATTTTTGACCTGGGATTTGCCCGAAGTCAGTATCGAAAAATTTGGTAAGAAAGCTATGGTCTGGCAAGCAATTTGTAGCTGAGCTAAGATTTCGAAACCCTTCATCAAGGAATGTTTACAAAAACGACTTCTACCCATGATTTGAAGCCACAAGGATCCTGTTGTCTTCTGGCTAGATCGTGTTTCTTGCCACTACTCGAAATCAACGGTAGAATGGTATACTACCAAAAATGTCACTTTCGTCACAAAAGACTTGAATCCACCAAATTGCCCACAAATTAAACCAATTGAGGAATTTTGGCCATTAACGAAGGCATATCTTAGGAAACGTGTCTCGGCAGCCGAAACCATTGAACAGTTCGAAAAAGATTGGAAAAAAGTGTCAAAACTTGTCGCCAAGAAGTCTGTACGGGATTTAATGAGGAACGTTCGCAAGAAGGTGTGCCAGCTAGTCTACAATGGCTAAGTAGCAAATGTTGAGAATAATATTCTGTTGTTGTAGTCTAATATTATCAGTATATCGAATAAAATTTGAATATCTAACACCTGTGAATTATTTACAGCGAAATCAAAGTGCGTCCATACTTTCTGGAACAGTCTTTAGGTACTTATATTAGATCTGAAAGTATAATAGAAATCAGCTAGACTTCATAACTGTTGATTAAACTAATGAGCAATTATCAATCACTGTGATATATACCGTAGAAGGATCAAAAAAGGATTTCGTCTATGTAGTTTGGTCTTGGTTTTTCAACAGACGCCATATTGCGTTTGCATCCGAGTACAAAATGAACATATGGTTGACATAATGAATTCAAATAACTACGTGACACATAAAAAATATGTGACAACAGTAATGATTCTGACATACGGTCCATTCGATATTGAATCATGATCCGGTGGTTGTTAAGAACATCACGTAAACTCTGATGAAAAAGCTATTTTTGGAAGCAACGTGATTTTTTACATAAGGGGAATTTCTGCTAATATATATATATTATGTGATTCTTGAATTCGACTCAACTAGAGGAGTAAAATTCAGGAATTGAATCGTAGTAGGCGTGAGCTTCGGATGTGAACAATTTTCGCTCCGGTGTGGAAACGTGCAAATCAAATTACGAAATCTATGTTGTATTCATATAGACCGGCTCATGAAGTCTTTTCGTTAAATTATTTATTTATTTGTTTATTTTTTATTCCTTCATCTGACCTTTTATAGTCTCCACGAAGCATTGGATGGGGAAAAGCCCAATTGAGGATAATTCAATCGTCAAATTGGGTTCTTAGTCTATCCTTAAAAACATCACATTAAATGGAAAAATCAAAACATTCATAGGCATTATTAAAACTATTACACATTCCTCTAATGGGTCCGTTTTGTCCATAGTCAATACGTTGATAGTCAAGTCTTAAAAAGCTCCGCGATCATAAAGTTCTAGGTGATACATTGATATTTACTTGAGAGAGGATATTAGGAGCAAATACAAATTATAATACGGAATGCTCTGATGAATTTTCGTGGACACGTTTTGTACTACGCGGTACACTCTAAAGGTACAATGTCAGAGTGACAATCTACTTAAATGAAATTTTTAAATAACTAGCAACGCTGAAGGCTGAAAATCAATTCACCATGGATACTGTTTATTATGACAAAAATGAATCACGCTTGGAGACTAAAAGAAAATATTTGTATGTTTGTTGATCACGATATTGATTTTAAATCTGTTTATTGTAGGATTCACAGTACACGACGGAACAAACACAAATCTTCATCTGTTTGACAAAGGAAATTAAAAGTTCATCCGCGGTCAAGGAGAAATGCCTTCACTCATGTCTAGCTAAGTTACAAAATTGACTTATTAAAGTGTATACACCAAAACAAAACTTTCAAACAATTAAATCACGATCGTAGGGACAGATAACAGATACCAATAATCATGTATCAAACATCCGGACTCAAGTGTGGAATCGTAAGATAATTCGCACGACGCTCCTGAATCGAATACAAATAACTTTTTTAAAGCTGGTTTGATACCTAGCCGTGATCAACAAATGATTCTCTAAAAATTTTGTATGCAATAAGAAACATACAACCAAAACTTTTTTGTGGGGGCACCCAAGGAAAATTTCGAGAATAACACCGTGACTCATCAGGACATTTTTAAGCTTATCATACTTATCAATTCGCAAACACGTTTGGTTATCAACTTAACCATTCCAACAATTCGTGATACCAATCTAGATGATATCGTGAAAATGTGCACTAGCCTTAGAGAGAAATGGCAAAAAAGCCCTGCATACAACTATTCAGAATGTACATTCATTCTAACTATCTGAATTATTTCATAATTGAAGTTGCCAGAAAGGAATATTTATGGTGACTTGGCCTTGTCGAGGGTTAGTAGAAGAATGGACTAGAATGTTTTGTGAACCAAACATTGGCGATATGTTTGTATGGGACTTAGGTGTATTACTATTTGTATTTGTTAGGAGCGTCAATTTGTCCCATCAATAGTTTCCCTATAAATACAGCTCTGGAAATATTTCTCCTTTTTAAAAGTGTGTCCATACCCAGTAATCGACAACGATCAGTATAACGATCTGTCAGGTTGCGCCAAGGAACTTAGCTTGTATTGATTTAATTCGGTTAATCCAAACGTCCGCGTAAGGACACCATATTACCGATGAAGCTTCAGGACAGATAGGACAAGGGTGAAATACAATGATCTGAGACAGTAAGGGTCACTGAATTCTTTTGCTATTTTAAAGATAAATCCAAGATTCCGGTTATCATGTGCAATGATATGGGAGTAGTGGTCTCTGATTGGTGATTACATGGAGCTAGTGATCATGGAGATGAGACTCCAAATTTGTCAGCAGTAGTGTAGTTGGTGAGATTGTTATAATTTTAATTTTGGTTTGTACTTTATGATTAAAAACCAACTTTTCATTCTTAGTTCCAACTTGTACAATGGTCTTATCGCTAGATAAGAGCGAATTCTTGACCTCATTCGTAACAACCAGTTTTCCTTACGTTTCGTCTTTGACTCGTCAGTGCAGAGCAGTTCAAATTGATGATTTGTTTCCTTTTCAAAAAGTTTTTTTACACCCATGGAAAAATGAACTAAGTGGAAAGTTGTGTAGACCTTATTAGTTGTACGAATGACGATCTGGTGGATTCTAGAACAAATTGAGCTTCTGATCGAAGGACTTGTTAATGTGGCAAAACGAAAGCGATGTCTTTATTCAACCAAGTCTCGATGATTGCATTTTTCTTATTATGATATCTCTCATTCAACAATTAAAGTCATCTTTGCATCGATCAGAACAGCTGTCTCAAACAGTAGCCCTCTACCAGCATCGGAATCTATCGTGAACGTAAACTCTTACTACTCACGATTTCTTCGTCGAATTAGAGTTCATGATCTACGCTGGCAATTACCATCATCATCATCTTTCATTTTATGGTCGTGCGCACGCCCGGTTAAGCGTAGCAGTAAATTGCAGCAAAATGTGATAGCATTTTGCTTACTGGCGTGCTTTTGTTCATTGGCTTTTGTACCAAACCATACTCATGCTCTCAATTTCCCGGTGAAAACGCGCAGTACCTAACATCTCGACTCAGGAGGTTCGACAGAACCCAATTTTCCTTTTGTTCGAGATTTCATTTTTCTTTTTCAAGCTAGGCATTCGCGAAAAATGTTACCCATCAACCTACGGGCTTAGTATAAGTGGCGCTTATCTTCGAGTTGGCCACGATGAATCAGTGCTACTGGTTTCGAGTTAAAACTGGCCGACCCAGAGAAATGGATTTGTGACTTGAATCCCCCTACATGCAGACCGAAGCAGTTTCCCGTAGAGATTAGGTTCGATTCGAGCGATCGAATTCTCCGCCCCTAACTACCTGCTTCGAAACGGGTCAATTTCACTTGCACAAACCGAACTGCTGTATCACAGAAGCTACCAACCACCGGTCTACTTAAAGCTAAACATATGCAAATCTCACTCTTCCTATCGGAAACAGGTTCCCGTGGTTTCCCGGTAATCTGGAGCAAGGTAAATGGGTACCACGTATGGATCCGGCAATTTCTAGTAATGTGTGCTCGAAGAGGCCTGCAAAGTGATTGAGAACTATAATCGATTAGGTCCATTTAGGTCCGCCTATCTACCGTGCTTACTATCACTGCGCAGACCTTGAACCATAGCATGGAGCAGTGAAAACTTAAACTCCTGCCAAGTTAATCGTCTTTCGATCAGGTTCGCCCGCCTCCCGCTTCTCCGTATGTAAATGAAAACGGTGGCTTGCGTGTACGGGAGGAAATGGCCGCTGGCTTCCTGTCTTCAACCTCGATTCGTTTGCGAAATGTTGGAAATGAGTAGGTATGATGGTTGTCATAAATGCGTTGTCTTTTTGACTCACGACAATTAATGACACTGGGTTTACTTTCAAAGTGCACTTTCTAGAAAGTGATCGCTTGTGGTTTTCCGATCGGATTTACCAGTGGTAGAGATCGATTTTGGCATCTTTGGCGGGGCAGGCTGGCTCCAGAACGTCCATGGTTGAATAACGGCAGACCAAATCTGTTCGTGACATCCCGTATCTGAAATGAAATTTACCTCAACCATACTCTAGTAAGGAGGTCGTCAAGCACGATGACTATTACCTTTTGGTTGATTATCGAATAATCACGACGTGACATGGCGCCTATTCAAACAGGTCAGACGAATAAATGGTTTTCTCAACTGAGCAAGAATTCAAACTGCGCGCATTTGTAGAGTTCTACAGCGAACCTAATTGGGTATATTCAACCCATCTCCGAGAGCAATCAGCATATTAACGTTTTCCAAACTTCCTTCGATTTTACAAACTTATACCATAATTATCTGTGGAGTCTAACCAAGCCGCAGCATCGCATTTGATTTCGCATAACCAGAAGCACGAACCAGGAAACCAACCATTTTTTTCCCACCTTCAATCCGATTGTTTCATGTTGCTTTAAACTGACGAGAGGGCGAAATGAAAGAATCAGAACAACTATAAACCCGTAGAACAAACAACAATTCAAACGATTTGCCAACTAACAGTACCTACATTTCCTCGTTCTGAGACCGGTAAAGTGATTCCAGGCGCGCGCGCTTGCTCCGAGCCGCACATTTCCGGCTGTGTCAAATGGTTGACTTTCGAGTTCTTCTTCAGAACACTGTTTCTACATGGACTGTTTGTGTTCTACACCAGTGGTTGGTTGGACCACCAGAAGCAAATCAAAGATGTTTTAATTGATAAGCAAATAATGGGAAACAAACAAGTGAGAGAAAGAGTAATTTTCCTCCCTTTTCCGCATCTGTTCCTTTCGTTGGTGCGTCATATATATCTACGGAGCGTGAGTTTGAACAATCGGAACGGCCTAGTAATTGGCGTGCCAACTCTTGTCTGGGTGGAATAAATCGTGGATGAGCCTGTTCGTGATCAGGAAAATGTAATACTGATAAGAAGTTGGGCTTGTTGAAAGACGAGAAACATTTTAAGTGTGTATTTTGATGATAATCGAAATCTAAGAGACTTTATACTTTATAATGGCTCTTTGATGGATTCTCAGAATTTAAATAAAGACTGCCCCAGAAAGTATGGACGCAACCAAAAACCGCTGTCATTTCGCAATGGTTCAGAATCTGTCAATTTTTATGGCTGCGTCCTGTTGTTTAGACTCTTCTCTAACCACTTGTGCAGTTGTTTATTCGTTTTCATTAGTTTGAATGAGATAGAAATGCGTGGACTTTCAGCAGAACAACGTCGAAAAATTGTGTACAAATGGTGCACAGAACGCGGACTGTCATTGAGAAAGATAGCAAAAATGGAAGGAGTAAGTAAAAAGCCGCGCGAAATGCAATTAGGAAGTTCGGTGAAGATAAACCGAAAGGATAAACCGAAAACGGGTCGAAAAAAGGTCCTGCTAACCCTCAGTTGGATAAACGTATACTGAAGGCGTTCGAGCAAAAGAAGGAGGTTTCAGTTCGAGATGTGGCCAAAAAAGTGGACACTTCGAAGTCAAATGTTCTTCGTGCTAAAGAACGTTTGAATCTTCGAACCTATAAGAAGCAGAAACAACCAAAACGTAGTCCGAAACTAGAAGTATCGATCAGGCCGAGGGTTCGAAAGGTGTACAATACGATTCTTGCTAGAAATTTGAACTGCATAATCATGGACGACGAAACCTACGTGAAACTCGATTACAAATCCTTGCCGGGACCACAATATTATACGGTGCGAGAAAGACAAGTGTTAAACCAGTCCGAGACATCGATTGAACTCGAAAAATTTGGTAAGAAAGCTATGGTCCGGCAAGCAATTTGTAGCTGCGGTAAGATTTCGAAACCCTTCATCACCAATGCTTCAATGAACAGCGAAATATACATCAAAGGGATGTTTACAAAAACGACTTCTACCCATGATTTGAAGCCACAAGGATCCTGTGTCTTCTGGTCAGATCTTGCTTCTTGCCACTACTCGAAATTAACGGTAGAATGATATACTACCAAAAATGTTGTTGTAGTATAATATTATCAGTATATCGAATAAAATTGGAGTATCTAACACTTGTGAATTATTTACAGCGAAATCAAAGTGCGTCCATACTTTCTGAGACAGTCTTTATGAAAAACAGAGTATGCTTTGGTGAATAACACATGGATCAATAAGTCCTGAGACTAAAGCAGGGATGGCGCTCGTAGTAAACCAGTAACCACGTCTTTCTAGAGTACTAACCTTTGCTTGACACGGGTCAAAATTTTAAGTCGATCCGACCAGAAACAGCTGAATTGAATGAATTGAAGAGGCGACAGGGTTTGGTATATTCAACAATATTTTTTCGGCCTCATTTAGGCTTCAAGAACCTGTATCTGTTTATATAGCAGAGTTAGCAGCAGTTCATTATAGTTTGAGAGTAATTATCACATTATCTTCAAACCATTATTTTCTCTTCACAGATAGTCTGAGCGCAATTGAAGCCTTTCGCTCAAAGGCTGCTGGCAAAAAATGATCCGTTTTTCTTGGGCAAAATAAAACAGTGCCTGAACGATATATTGAATAATAATTATCAAATCACAATAGTTTGGGTCTCGGTTCATTGCTCCATTCCAGGCAATGAAAGAGCCGATATTTTAGCCAAACGTGGTGCTATTGACGGTGAAATTTTTGAGCGATCGATTGCTTTCAACGAATTCTATAGCGCGTCTCGCCAAAGAACACTTGTCAGCTGGCAAGCTTCTTGGGATAGAGATGATCTGGGTCGGTGGATACACTCAATTAGCTCTAAAATATCGACAAAGACATGGTTCTGAGGACTGGATGTGAATATGGACTTCATTCGTGTGATTTTCAGACTCATGTCCAATCACTACACGTTAGATACACATCTCCTTCGAATTGGACTTTCCGAAACTAATCATTGTGCTTGTGGCGAAGGTTATCGTGATATTGATCATGTCGGAGTATCGTGATGTCAGATCTCAACTAATAAATTCCTTGCTTACCCAAGGTAGACTATCCAATGTCCCAGTTCGCGACATTCTTGTTTGTCGTGACCTTCCTTTCATGAAACTTTTTTATCATTTCATTAAGTCCATTGGAGTTCCAATTTAAATTTTATTTTATGTTAGAATCCTTTCTCTTCCATGAGTTCAACCAATAGCCAGTTATCTTATATTGAATAAAAGTGATGAATTGATACAAACAAACCTAAGTTATAAGATCATGTACAAAATGAATGTTTATTTTTGATGTAACTTATAATAGCAAATCGCTTGATAAAACAGTGTTTAGATTAATTAATGAATTCCAACATACTAATATGGTATTCGAAATGTATTAGGTTTAAAGTACTATGTATAGTGGATGCTACGGCGAAGAAAAACTTATGTATATTGCCTTATGAAATAAACGTATTTGTGAAAAAAATCTTCAGAATTCTGGAACAAAATCTAGGATTTGAATTTTTGATTCAGGAACTAAATGTTATATCTGAACACCTAATCTGAATTTCGGAACTGACTTCATCTGAACCAGAATTTAACTCCTGAACTCAGTGCAATAATTTAATTCCTGAATTCAGTTTCAGAATTTAATTTCTAGATATAGTTTCAGAACTCATTTTCAGAATTCAAGTTTCGAATTCAGATCTGCTGCATGCTGGAAGTTCAAGTTCTGGAACTAAATTCGGGGCTTGGATTTGAAACTGATTTCAGAAACTGGAACACAATTCAAGAACTAGTTCGGAATCTAGGACAGGCTAGGATTTCAGTTGCAACATTCAGGTTCGAAATCCAAATAAAGAAGGAGTTTAGCTCTAGGATTCTGGAACAAGACTGATTTTAAGAATCTAATTTACAGATTCCGAGTTCAGTTCTGGAACTGAATTCTGAACTTGAACTTCAAACTAGAATGAATGTTTATTCATTCGAGTTCAGAATTCAGTTCCAGAAATGAACTCGGAATCTGTAAATTAGATTCTGAAAATGAGTCGTGTTCCAGGATTCTAGAACTAAACTCATGAATTGAATTCTTTATTTTGACTCCGATCTTGAATTTTGCAACTAAATTCTGAGTCTGAAACTAAATTCTAGAATAAGGTATCGAATACAACTCTACAAGGTTCAATTCCCGAACGTTTCGCGTTCGGCTCGTTAGTGCTTGAAGCAGTTTAATTTGAATCGAAATCAAATATGTGCTTTTTGTACAAACTAAAAAAACATAAATGCTCTACAAGGTTGTGCTATAAAGACTGTCCCAGAAAGTATGGACGCACTTTGATTTCGCTGTAAATAATTCACAAGTGTTAGATATTCAAATTTTGTTCGATATACTGATAATATTAGACAACAACAACAGAATATTATTCTCAAAATTTGCTACTTAGTCATTGTAAACTAGCTGGCGCACCTTTTTGCGAACGTTCCTAATTAAATTCCGTACAGACTTCTTGGCGACAAGTTTTGACACTTTTTTCCAATCTTTTTCGAACTGTTGAATGGTTTCGGCTGCCGAGACATGTTTCCTAAGATGTGCCATCGTTGACTTCGAAGTGCCCACTTTTTTGGCCACATTCCGAACTGAAACCTCCTTCTTTTGCTCGAACGCCTTCAGTATACATTTATCCAACTGAGGGTTAGCAGGACCTTTTTTCGACCCGTTTTCGGTTTATCCTCAAAGGTGTTATCCTCACCGAACTTCCTGATTGCATTTCGCGCGGCTTTTTCACTTACTCCTTCCATTTTTCCTATCTTTCTCAGTGGCAATCCGCGTTCTGTGCACCATTTGTACAAAATTTTTCGACGTTGTTCTGCTGAAAGTCCACGCATTTCGAAACAAACTAATGAAAACGAATAAACAACTGCACAAGTGGTTAGAGAAGAGTGTAAACAACAGGACACAGCCACAAAAATTGACGGATTCTGAACCATTGCGAAATGGCAGCGGTTTTTGGTTGCGTCAATACTTTCTGGGACAGTCTTTAAGTTCTGAGATATGGGATTATTTCAATACGTCAAATCTGACATCAGAATCGTGAAGTCGAAAAAAGTTTCGGCACGATTGGTCAAAGAAAGTTCTGAGAAAAATCAATCGCAGTGCTCCAGAAGATGCGGGAGATGAATTATGGATCTATGTGCATGATTTTGAGACTGCACGACAGAAGATTGTATAAGTGTTTCGTCCAACATAAGTTGTTCGAAGCAATTGCGAAGCGAAGCAATACATAAATATTTGTTTGCCAGAAATTTTCGGCAAAATGTGGCTACCAAATCGCCAAAAAATAATCTTTTTCCAAGACGACAATGCGAGCGTCAAACGAATGACATTTTTATTGATCAAAATATCGAACTGATGATTCATCCACTGTGCAGTCCTGATTTAGCCCCAGCTGAGTGCTTCTTATTCTCACACGTCAAAAATTAATTGTGCGGTAAACGTTTTTCGGCGCCTGAAGAAGCGGTTAAACGCTTGCTCGATTCTTCAATTATTATTAAATCGATGTGTTTTTTTTACTGAATGTAAAAAAAAACTTATTTCCAAGGCGTCAAATGTGTTTTTGAACGAATGAAATAAATAGAAATGTCAATCTTTATCGCCGTTTCAGTGACAGTTGTTCTTGTTTTCATATTATTCATGCTCGAAAATGTCGGTTTATGTCCCATTTTACGCCATTTGCGGGAAGTTTTACTTTTCTGTTACAATCCGAAAAAAATGCAGCTGAAGCGCATCGAATGCTCTCAGAAACTTATGGTGATGCTGCTCTGAGTGAAAGAATGTGTCGGGAGTGGTTTCAACGTTTTAAAAATGGTGATTTCGATGTCGAAGACAAACATGGTGGTAGAATAGAAAAAACCTTCAAAGATGAACAACTAGAAGCATTGCTTGATGAAGAATCGTGCCAAACCCAAGAGGAGCTTGCCGAATCGTTGGGAGTGAGTCAGCAAGCCATTTCAAAACGTCTCAAGGCCCAGGGCATGATTCAGAAAGAAAGAAACTGGGTGCCGTACGAGTTGAAACCGAGGGACATCGAGCGCCGTCTATTTGTATGTGAGCAACTGCTTCAGAGACAAAATCGTAAGGGGTTTTTACATCGAATCGTAACCGGTAATGAAAAGTGGGTTCGATACGATACTCCTAAACGCAGAAAATCTTGGGGGAAGCTCGGGCATGCTACTTCGTTGAAGGCAAACCCGAGCTCTTGAAACCGGGTGAAACCATCACAGGGGATCGCTACCGAACGCAACTGATGCGCCTTAGTCGCGTGCTAAAAGAAAAAAACGGCCTCAATATCAAGAGCGACATGACAAAGTCATTCTCCAACACGACAATGCTCGGCCTCACGTCGCAAAAGTGGTCAAAAAGTACCTGGAAACGCTGAAATGAGAAGTCTTGCCCCACCGTATTCCCCAGATGTCGCCCCTTCTGACTTTCACCTATTCCGTTCGATGGCACACGGCCTGACAGATCAACATTTTCAATCCTTCGAAGAGTTGGAAAAATGGATTGCTTCATGGATAGCGTCAGAAGAGGACTCCTTTTTTCGAGCCGGGATCCGAAAATGGCCGGAAAGATGGGAGAAAGTTGCCGCTAGCGACGGACAATACTTTGAATAATACATCTGTAAGCACTTTTTCGCAATAAAGCTTTAAATTTTGGAAAAAAACGGCAGAAGCAAAGTTGTACACCTGATACTATTCTGATAATTAAAGAAATTGAAAAAATAAATTAAATTACGATATAATAAACCCAACTCTTTGTTTATTTATTTCTGAGGATCATAGGGAATAACATTTCCCATGAAATCATAGGAAACTTATGCAAGTGGTTGGTGTTTGATCAATTCTATCGCATGCAAGACTATATTGGCTTTCCTGGAAAATACTTTGAAAATCAATGAAGTCAATTTTGATAACTACACTTTATTAAAAAAAAACAATAAAAAAATATATAGTGAATTAACTGTGTTACAACAATTTCAGTATCAGAATCACGAACATGGTGAAGGAATGGATATCATTAGTGTTATCAAATTATTTTTATAATTTTCAAAACACGTTTTAATCTCTCGGCGCAGTCAAATTTTGCTGACCCTATGTGCTAGATTGAGAATCGAATCCACGTAGGCTGCGTGAAATGCATCGACTTTTAAATCACGCTAAACTCGTCCTCATATCGAATGGTTTATTGACGTAATTATTCAGGAAGTGTAACTCGAAAATAGAATGGGGTGCCCCTGTTTCTAGGTCAACTATCAAAGCATTTAAAATGTCTTAAAATTCCAAAACAATGGACGAATCGCGATCAAGCGGTACAGGTAGTTTATCATACATAAACAACTTCTCAGGCTAATCTCAGGCGACCAGCAGATGTTTCGTCGGTTTGGCGTTTGTTTTGGCCAAATAGCGTTCCATATCACACGGATCATTACGGCTTGACACAGTTTATGTGAACAGCTGAAGCTGGGCAGTTTTTTGTTTAGACAGATGAGCCTGTTTTCATTCATAATTCGAATCAAATGCCGAGAGCTACACTAATTTAATTACTTTGTTGAGGCAGATTGAATAAAAAAGTCTTTGTGTTTAGATTTAGGCGTTGATCAACGTTTGGAGAAAAATTTGCAACCAAGAAATTATTGCGAAAGTGATAATTTAGCAGTGGGCAGTGTTTGGTCAAGCTGGGATCCTGAAGATGAGCAAACATTGCCGTACTCATAACTAATCGAACATTGACGGTCGCTACAGAATGTGTGGGTCATAACCTTAGAAGTTTTGCTGAGTAGAATTATGTTCTTGCCATTTTTACATCTTTTTCCGCATTTTCCCACCCTCTATCAGCTTCTAGATTCAGTGCAGCCAGCTTAGACAGTAGATCGTTTGCTCCGCGTGTTAAAAATACAATTAAAATAGCATTTAAGAAGAAAGAAACGACTCCCTCGGGTGTACAGATATGTTGGCAAACGGAAAACTTTCTGTTTTACGGTTATCTTCAATTAGTCACACATTACTACTGTACTGCACCGGACGGCCCGGCGGGTTAACATTAATGACCATCCCAAACAATTCACAATGAGAGTGGTCTTTGGCGGCTGTCAGCATACAGCATTAGTAAGAGAAGTTTCCTTCTTATGGTTCCAGGAAGTGTTGGCTAATTTTCAAACGTAAGCTCATTTTCTAGAACGGGCGGCATCTGGAATGAAAGAAACGGTTTTCTGTAGATATGCTCATTCCAGTGGTTAAAATCGGTGGGAGTGATCTAGAACAAAAGGTTCTTGGAAGGTTATGATGAGGTTCTAAGGTTGAGGTGTTTGTGTTCTCATCAACAGCATTCCAAGCATTTCAAATTTCAATGCTGGACCACAAAGTTGCAATTAGCTTAGTTAGCTTTCCATACTGGATGTAATTTTGCACACAGACATAAGTTTTTCCTGTCAAAACCCAACTTTCGTAATTTGTTTGGTTTCATTCCTACCACTTATTAATACTATAAACAAAATCTCCTACGCAGTTCGATAACGGCTATAATCACGAATTGAGATGAATGATTTTTTACGACTGTAATGCTAAACACACAACAAACAAAATCGTCACGTTTGAGCTCAACTATTCCACTTGAACGTTACGTCAAAATGCCACAGAGAACTAACCGATACGTGAAAGAACCGTTAGTCAGCCGATCGGCGTCGCTCCCTGGCGTAAAAGCCGATACTGTCCCAAGTCATCTCTGGCAGCAATTCAAGCCGGCACATTTGATGGAATAATCAGTTGTTTTACGACTGACCGCGTCTATGTTTCCCAGTATTTTTTTTCTAACCGAGTGAATGTGTTTGGTTTCTGTTATGATTGGTTTTTAATCCGATCCCACGCATACATAATATAGAATAAAATATGTTAAGCTTCTAGTAGATAACTACTTCAGCCTAGTTTGTAATATCTGAAGAAAAATTGGATAGGTTTTGACTGTTCAACCGTTCGATACGTCTTGTATTAACTCTTACCTAGAGTGGAGTACAAATTCTCAACAGCCAATTGTCTTCAACCTTGAACAATTCATAGCGTCCGATGGTTTGTAGCCATTTGCCGTCTAATACTGACTACAAAGTCAGTCGAAATAGAAGAATTAATGCGGCATCGGAATGTAGCACCAAGACTGTGCTTACGTTTGCTAACACAAGCACAACAGAAACTTAAGTCACGAAAATCATTCCACGAAGAAATTAGTGATTGGTTTGTTCAAATTATCCACGGTTGTTCGACATTCCAAATGAAGGATAAATGGTGAAACTTACAAACAAACATCAGATTTCGATCTAAGGAAATTATTGAGCGGTAAAGTAGTACAACCCCAAAACAAAAAAAATCGAAACTTGCCTCGTGAATCCCACGCACGAATTGAGAGCGATTCCGAATCAGTGGCAAGCAATGGATCGATTCGGACAGTAATTGTGGGAACTACTTTTGGCATCATCGTATCTCCTTTGTTTTCAGCCCAATTGGAGTTAGATCGCGTTTTTCATTTTTCATCAAAGCAATCTATTCACCTATCGACATAAATTGCTCCACCAGTTGACTAGTTCTAACCAACCATGGTGGATCTAGTTGGCTGAAAATGTCTCGTTTGAGAGTTGCTTTTGGTACCAAAGTCAAACATCACATTGATCGCATCGCTTTTCGATTGACGTGCGAGAAACCGTAGTAAATGACAGTGGCGAATATACAGCGTTAAAAATTTTGAGCTTCCACATTGTGACGACAGGAAGGCCTCACCGAAAATAGGCGACTTCCCTCTCAGCGTGTTTGTTGCATGCTGGATCGATTACTGCCAGAAACTAGCGAGTGAACAAAAGTGCTACCACCTGGGCTACAATCTACCTACTAGTAATAATCGACGAGAGAAGGAACGATTATGATCAACTGTTCTTTCTTTGACCTAATAAACCTGAGGGCACCACCGGGTCTCGGTTCGTTTTCGTTATTCCACCTTTCCCGTTCGGTTGCAAATCTTGAACTTGAAGCTCGCGTTAATCAGCGCAAATAAGCGAAGAAGGGGGTTTTTATTATAGGTTGCCAAATGTGCTATCTGTGCGTGATACGTCATTCTTAAGCTTTCTCTTTGTTGGCTTCAATCAGCGGTAGAGTGCAGGAAATCCCTAATTGTGAACTTCATGCGATCGATCACTTGTCGTTGTGGGTAATGCCCATCCGAAAATTTATGATGAGGAAATTGCATATTTGGGAATTCAGTTCGCTGCCGGATTGGTTTTGTTTGGTATAATGTATATGTGTAACGTGAGTGAAATCTGGGGTCCAAATATTTCAAATAAAATGATGATTTGTTCTAATGAACAATAAATTGTATTTCAACAATGTAATTATTTTTTTAAAGAACAATATTTTCATTCTCTCAAAAATATTTTTTTGTGGGAGGCAAAACAGCGAAAAAAGAAGAAAACAAAGCAATGTTAGATAAATATTACGAGGCAATGCTCTTTGGGATTATTTCGTGGTGGTCAAACTCCACTGTCGGTAAAACCCGTGACGGAAGACCCTTCGATAAGGTTGCATTGAATAGTGTCAAAACTACATGAAATCGTGCTGGCTAACCGAAAGTGAAGGTGAGCGGGCTAACAGATGCCACAAAGATTAGTAATGAGCGAAGGTGCCATACATGCTTATTCAGGACTTGAAAGACGAATGCGAGCGCACTTCGGGAGCATATTTGGCTATTCTGATGCAGACACGGTTGGACTTTTGGTGTCGAGTGGTTACTGTTCAAGGAACCAAGATCCATTAAAGACTGTCCCAGAAAGTATGGACGCAACCAAAAACCGCTGCCATTTCGCAATGGTTCAGAATCTGCCAATTTTTATGGCTGCGTCCTGTTGTTTACACTCTTCTCTAACCACTTGTGCAGTTGTTTATTCGTTTTCATTAGTTTGTTTAGAAATGCGTGGACTTTCAGCAGAACAACGTCGAAAAATTGTGTACAAATGGTGCACAGAACGCGGACTGTCACTGAGAAAGATAGCAAAAATGGAAGGAGTAAGTGAAAAAGCCGTGCGAAATGCAATCAGGAAGTTCGGTGAGGATAACACCTTTGAGGATAAACCGAAAACGGGTCGAAAAAAAAGGTCCTGCTAACCCTCAGTTGAATAAACGTATACTGAAGGCGTTCGAGCAAAAGAAGGAGGTTTCAGTTCGGGATGTGGCCAAAAAAGTGGGCACTTCGAAGCAGGGTTGCTGAAATTCGCCTCACACAACTCATTAACGTTCACCGCCTGCGAACGATTCAAGAACGGAGACAGCAAAGCATGTAATGCCGGACGAGGCAAAAGCTATGCTTAATATGTGACTGCCTGAGCGACTCGCAAGAGAGAAGAGATCTTGCTTTTTCATGCTGGTTGCTACTCCGCCGTGAGCCATTCTCTACCATTTCAAGAGCAGGTATCATCAGGCACGAATAGCGCTTACATTGAGTCAATTTTTGACTCACTGCGAGTCAAAATGCCAGCAATCATGAATGCAAGTGTACGAAAAAAATTGAAGACAAAATTAGCGATGCGATGGAAGCAATTTTTTATTTTTCTTAGTTTAATTGTCTCGTAGATATTGCCCTGATAAAAAGTGTGCGTTGAACATCACAAATTAGCTTGGAAAACTTTAAACGTAATATCATTACTTATCATTGGAAGATGGCGAAACGATTGGGTTGGATAAAAATTTAACTGACAAATAAAACTAATAGTCCACTTCAAAACGTCGTTTAAAATCGTATAATAAATGTACATATAATGTACTTCCTACTGCAATAAAACTAATGAAACAGTTTATTCAGATTTCACCGAATACTATTCTCACGTTCGTACTCCGTGCTGTTGAAATTTTGCGGCAAGTAATGACAGATAGATTTTAAAAAAAGCTGGAGTTTAATCACCTGAGGACAATCATTTTTGTAAAGTGAAAATTTTGCAGTTTATATGGCATATAAGAAATAAAATAAAAGGAATTATTTTCCACATATAACTGTAGCAACACTTTTGATTCTCTTTCGGGTTGGTTTGATATTTATTATATTTATGATTTTGAAAATGGACTGAAATATCTACAGTGATGTTTTTTAAAATCACATATGATTATGAATGATCAAGTCCAATACGCAATTTCAATATGCAATGCAAATAGAGTGACAAAAATATATTCTGAATATTGATTATAGAGGCAAGTCTAATCTTTTAATTCCATGGATGATTTATTTTCTCATGTTTTTATTATATTAAACACAATTTAACGCTTCTTCGCATAGATTTGATTTATAGAAGTAATAGGAGTGCAGGGTTTTCCACAACGTTTGAACCTACTGAGACGCCATGTAACTACTTGCTCTGCAAAAATCAAAGCAATTAAGAAGAATGGCTAACAAAGAAATAGTCATTACTAACTAAATACTCATTCAGCATCTTTTACCATACATCTACGCAAAGTATCGATTAGAATAACTGTACTACAATCAGGAAATTAAGACTTTTAAATTGAGAATCACGGTTGTGGTTCCGGCCAACTGCCACAGAATGTCGAAGCATTTTGTAAAACTCAACATAAAATTGGAGGAATAGATGTTCCATTGAAATTTACTTTTGCATTTTTGTATCGCCTTATTAACTTAGTCCTATTTTAGTGCATTCATTAAATTTTTACATTTAATATTATCATTTTTGGAGTTTCACAAAACTTTTGCCTCGTAAGTTTTTTTTCAAAAGCAAACAGCAAAATAATAACGTAATGTGATATCAGTTGAGAAATTGATGAGCTGAAATCAAATTAAGATTACAATCTGATATTGCTGTCAAAAATGTATTGAAAATAAAATGTTCTACAATTGACTCCCGAAGTGATCGGTTTAGCTTTTTTTTAAAAAAGAACCTCCGCTAGAAGAAATTGTAAATTCAATTTCATAACATTTTACAATATTTATATTACAGAGGAAACGATTTCAATTTGAAAAATAACACAATCCGCGTGGTTTATCGATTTGTCAGATATTGCGATTAAGAATTTTTGTTACTCATATCACATATTCAGTTTTGAAACTACTCATTGTATTATTTACCTTAAAACGTGAATACTTCAAGGATCACATACAAAGAGTCCAAATGAAATATAATTCTGTTATCACATAATCAGGAGATAGTAGGAGAATATACGACCAAGAAAAAAATTATGCATTTAATTCCACTTTATTTAACGTCACTAATGTCACGAGACAGATAATTTTGTTGTGTTTGATTGTATGATACTTGATTTTTAGATATTTATTTCGTTATTGGAAACTGCGGAAGGTCTTCATTGGACGATTATCCATGGCATAGTTTCCAACAAGTAACTGTAGAGAGTTTGTTTGTTTTTGACAATAATAGAAATATCATTCTTCAGTAAAATCTTATGTTGGCCTCCAAATTAGTGCCTTATACAAAATTATAGAAATTCTATTTCGGTTTTAGTTTCTATTATATTGTAGCTCTAACGCCCTGTATATTGAATGTGACGGAATTATTTGGTGTTTATGGTTCTTCTAGTATTTGTACGAACTGATAGTGTTTATCTTCAAAGTTGGTCTCAATCTTTTTGGTAGTTGACTTGGTTCGACACAACTTGTCTCGAAGTCAATACAAATACTATTAGTTTATTATGAATGATTAACATGAAATTAAAAGCAATTATTAGTGTCATCACATATGTTTATAATTATTAAGTTAACGATCGTCGAATGGCTTTGTAATCGGTATATAAATAGTTTCACGATTATGAGAAACAATAATAATTGACAAAAACTTGGGACTATTACTTCTCAGGCATAATAAACAACCCTACATTCGACCGAATGAAAAATACCAATTTGGCATTTCGAATGAGGTATAATTTGTTTGGAAAAGTCGAACTCGATCGAAACACAAAATGAATTTATTATAGAACTACGGAATAGGAGTGAAAGTTACATATTTACGACACACAAAAATGCTCCATTAATAACCCTTTACAGTTTGATGATTAATCAATAACATATTCTGGCAGGTATCAAAGTTGTCCCTAACGCTACAAATCACGATTGAAGTATAGCAAACACCGAAGAAATGTGCAGTGAAGACAATTCAAAAAGATTCGACATCTTTCTTATAAGCTTTATACAGGAATAAAATTTTATCCTGGGCGGTCATTCAGTTGTACCGCCATACGTCGCAGAGAACGAATCACCGTGAGTAGAAAATTCGACTCAACGCGAGTCATCAGCACCACCGAATAGCTTTCTACCTAAATGCTTCGAAACGAACTCACTGTGAGCCAACAGAGTGCATATAAGATGCTTGCTTGCTTTGCCAAGCGGTTCAATTCTCTGAGTGGAAGAAAAGAATGAATAAAGCAGACACGGAATATATACAAACTGCTCGCCGCACGGGTAGAGCATCGCCGGTGAAAAGAATAGTTCACGAGTAATGTTTTATTGATAGGATCAGCAACCTTGCTTCGAAGTCAAATGTTCTTCGTGCAAAAGAACGTTTGAATCTTCGAACCTATAAGAAGCAGAAACAACCAAAACGTAGTCCGAAACAAGAAGCATCGATCAGGCCGAGGGTTCGAAAGCTGTACAATACGATTCTTGCTGGAAATTTGAACTGCATAATCATGGACGTCGAAACCTACGTGAAACTCGATTACAAATCCTTTCCGGGACCACAATATTATACGGTGCGAGAAGAACAAGTGTTAAACCAGTCCGAGACATCGATTAAAGTCGAAAAAATTGGTAAGAAAGCTATGGTGTGGCAAGCAATTTGTAGCTGCGGTAAGATTTCGAAACCCTTCATCACCACTGCTTCAATGAACAGTGAAATATACATCAAGGAATGTTTACAACAACGACTTCTACCCATGATTCGAAGCCACAAGGATCCTGTTGTCTTCTGGTCAGATCTTGCTTCTTGCCATTACTCGAAATCAACGGTAGAATGGTATACTACCAAAAATGTCACTTTCGTCCCAAAAGACATGAATCCACCAAATTACCCACAACTTCGACCAATTGAGGAATTTTGGGCATTAACGAAAGCACATCTTAGGAAACATGTCTCGGCAGCCGAAATCATTCAACAGTTCGAAAAAGATTGGAAAAAAATGTCAAAACTTGTCGCCAAGAAGTCTGTACGGAATTTAATGAGGAACGTTCCGAAGATGGTGCGCCAGCTAGTCTACAATGTTGTAAGGCTAAGTAGCAAATGTTGAGAATAATATTCTGTTGTTGTAGTCTAATATTATCAGCATATCGAAAAAAATTTGAATATCCAACACTTGTGAATTATTTACAGCGAAATCGAAGTGCGTCCATACTTTCTGGGACAGTCTTTATTGGGATAGAAGACCGTTCAAAGTATAGTGCACTGGACATGTAGTACGAAAGCAGAATTGAGACAGGAAATTTTATTCGCAACGATACATGCATGCAGCGGACGTACTACTAAGTTAGTGTCATATCAAATCTTGTGTTCAATGGCTTTAATTACTAGGATACTATCGGTTTTGTACTAAGGTGGGCATGAGTCGCTATTAATTTTTTACGTTTCGTTTTAGGTACAAGCCAAAGTGGGCGCGACACGCGACGCAAAGCGATGGGATTCGAGCATTAAAGGATCTGAGTTTCGTTCATTGGTTTCCAGCAAAAAATTGATATGTATTTAAGAGTAAACACGAGGCGTTGCGAAGTGGCAAGCGATTTTCGGTGCGACAAACAAAGAAGCAGCACGTGCACAGTTTTTCATGCGATTAACGAGTGATCAAAGGTTACCTAAACTATTTTTCGTTAAGGCGGAAGAAAATAATTTGATTGATATCGAAGCTCTAATCGGAGAGTTTTTCAACGGAATTCACTTTAGGATCAATAATCTCGCAACTTACAGAACTGGGCACTTATGGACAAGTGTTGGAAAAAGATTTTTAAAACATTAGAAATTACAAGCAAGTACACTCAATGAAAGTGCATTAAATAAGTTTTGAGAATATTTCTAGTTATCTCCATGAAAAAAGTCTATACATTTTATATAAGTTTTTAGATGAAAATTTTAAGAAAAAAATGGAAAATTGGTTTCAGGTTATATGATTTTCTCAAAGTAGCTTTGTTTCAACAGGCATTTTTACCTCGTTAAATAAATCCCCGAAAATCTTCAAGGAATATAAAGCCTTATATACATTACAACGACAATGACATGATTGATACGTCGAAAAAGAACAATTTGAAATGGCATCCGGTCAGATTGAAACATTTGAACTATCCAAGAAATCCAGTGTACAATCAGTTGCTATTCTATTCCGCGTCTCAGCAAGAAAGTGAAAGAGAATTACGAGAAGAATAACCAATCGCCACGAGAGGAAGATTTGCATTCTGCAAGAAAAGCTACAACTTCGGATATAGCTGCAGCAATTGACACTACAGCACGTATATAATTGACATAAGAGTGAGTGATTTCGTTTGATTTTGATCAGAATTTTCTTTCCAATAAATATGTGTTGCTTTTGTAACATAAATAGATTATATTGTTTTTCTGCTCTTACCACATTGACTCTTGCTACCGTCTCTCATTGGAAAACTTTCGCATTACGCATCGCGTCGCGTGTCGCGCCCACTCTAGCTTCACCCTTATACTTATCAATGCGCTAGCAGTTCATGATGAGTTCATCATGATGCACTTGGCAGTCTAGCATACAAACTATCTGCAATCTGTGCGCAATTTGTTAAAATTGTTTCACCTAACAGTAGTGAACTTTTACGTCTACTTAGCGGTTTCTGTTGGACGAACGCACTAATGAGGCGACATATATTATCTAAATGATATTTTGTGTTTGCGATAATCTCAACCAGGTTAAATTTGGAAAGATAGGAACTACTTAGACTTTGTTTTCGCGAATGAGGATAAAATGATAGTGCCTAGAAAATCAATACTACTGAATTAATTATAAATTTTCGTTCAAGTGATCAAACCTGCATTCGTTTTACAGACATGTTAATATTTACTACATTAATATGAGCTCTTCAATCGTGGCTAATCTGTTTTATTAAATTCTGAGTATAGTGGAAAAACTAGAAAAAAAATTTCCACATCTATGATAGTCTATAGTTACTATAGTCTCTTCAATTCACAATCAGTAATGGCGGATCTCGATTAAAGCACTATTCCAGCTTCTTGACAAACGTTCAAACGCATGCGATTCAGTTTCTTGAGTTTTTTCTTCTCAACAGTATGAATGTAATGGCGTTTTCGTTTTTAATTTGCACTACACCGGTGCAGTGCTACACTGAGGCATGAATAAACGAACAAAAATGACGAAAACATAAACAGTAACCATTGACTACAATAAACGATTCCATTGCGCAGGGCTACACCAAACTTTTGATGAGTGCTACACCAGTGGTATCGGTGCAGAAAAAGTGTAGCACTGGTGTAGTGCAATTGGTAAAAACGAACGGTTTCAGTGCAGCTTTCGCTACACCAGTGTAGTGCAATTTAAAAACGAAAACGACATAAGTGATACAATAGATTCAGAATCTTCATGGGATACTGGCCCACGATTGGAGTACATTTTTGTAAGCTGTGAAGGAGCAGTTGAAGCTGTTCCATACTCTAGTCACTATCATGAGTTGACCAAAGGTCTTCGGTTGGTTCTTTGACTTGGTCTACGGTCATGTACTTAGGTATCCATGTGAATTTCTGGTCATTTATGAAAATCGACTAATTCTATGGCAATACTATCAGCATCCTGCTTGCTATGGTAAGCCTTGCGAAAAATCTGACAAACAGAAAATCACAATCAGAGGTAGTGAAAATTATTTTAGAACGGATTCAAACAACCTCACTACGAAATGTTGTTCAGAGTGATTGTCACAGAACCTTGGACTAATACTTTGAACAATACTAAAGTGTGGATTGCCGTGCAGTACTGCATTCATTTCTCCGCGCTTATTTTGATAAATTGTCAATTCAAACTGACCTGGTTGCTGTGATGCCTACTTGGATAATCGTGTTCCTGATTATTTCACCGGTACTGTAGTTTTTGACAAGTTTTAGGAACTCTCGTTTGATCTTCGATAGACGAGTTAGGTATTAGTCTAGCAGTAATTCAACCCAAAATCCGTACTTAGATGTTATCAATTTCTACAACAGCATGATTTCAGATACGTGTACTGAAATTGGCAGGGAACACATTTTGGAATTTTTTTACATTTTTTTTGTAAATTCTATGCACTCAACTTGATGGATAGCTGCTGCAAGACATTTTTCAAACATGTCACGCATCAGTTCAGAACACTGTACAATTTTTCAATCTGATTATCTATACTGACTCTGTTGTTACCCTACTGATTATCTTCTATTCTCTCTGCTGTTCGTTGGTTAATTCATTCTTGTTAACTGCGGGTGACTGAATAAATGCCGGAAATAACTCGTTTCAAATCACAGTTGGAACATAATTACCTACCAATTCAAAGGGCGGCGCGATTTCAAATTCGCTAGTTCAATGTCACTGTTCCTTCGGTTGGCCGTTGACCGTTCCTGTCAAAAGTAAGATAGCAAGCCATGATTGAATGATGAAAAATTAATTAAATTTTGATCTAATCTACGGAATATTTTAACATTAATCGCGATAGCCATCGTGGTTCTACCACACCCGAGAAGCTTCCACGACCGTGGAGAAATTTTTCCATCTCTGTTTCGTCATATCATGTCTCATGTTCTGCATATTAAAATCGTGCCTCACGTGCCCTCCATCGGACGACCGAGAATGCCTTCGGACGACTTTCGCTTGTTTCATCCGACACAAAACAGGAATCTGATAGAGCATAAAATTGCTATAAAACCCACTCGGTTGACAATGGAAGCGTGCAAGCTGCCAGTTGTCTTCATAAAATAAATAAATAAAAACTGAACCGCAAAGCCTACTCATGAATGAAACAGAAAAATGAGCCGTGAGGAACTTCTGAGATGTAACATTCATTATCACGAGATTCATAGGCAATGTTCATGTTTCTATCTTTCTTTCAACAATTAAGAATTCACCTGATACACTTAGAACCACTCTTCGAACCAAGACACATGAAATGCAGCGGACCTTGGTATAGTCTAATATGAAGAAAATAATATTTTCAATTGATGCAGGTTAATAAAGGTCATAAACCGGAAGCATACCGTAAAAAAAAACAACTTTGGAAATCGCCATAAAAATTTCTCCTATCGTGTTCGTTTTTGTTAAAATTTTGAGAAAACATTTTATCAGAGTTTTTATACTTGTATCAGAAGCGTGCGCGCACTTTTCGGTCGCTTTGCGGATGCCATTAGCCCAGATTTGTAGTTTTACTCTCTCTGATGATGCTATAGCCAGCCGGGTGAAATTGAAACTGGCGACCAGAAGAAAACAAAAGTTTACACATTTTTGTGCGTATGTTGCGCTGGCAAACTCAAGAAAAGTGAAATTGTTATCGGTTATGTTTAACCCTAATTTGCGTAATCGAGATACAGTTCGAGTGCCATCCAATCAGTAAGCAGTATTTTTTTTCCTCTCTCATTGATGCTGATTCCCGGTGCCATTGATCGATGAAGTGCGAGACTCGCTTTCTTAACAACTATAGCAGTTCTCACACCATATCGTTAACAGCTATCATTACGGAAAACTCAGTCTGCCTGAGCTCAAGAAATCGATGCGTAAGAATAATTCAATAATCATGGAAGAACGTTCCGATGACCTGACGTGGATAAACAAATCGACGGCTGCAACACGGAAGTGCAACAATCAAACCATTAACTTGAAAAACGTACATTTGTTATGATAACCGGAAGAAATCTCCCACAATTTTGTGTGCCATTGGTTGAACGCCGCAATTGCATTTCCCGCATCTTCTCATCTATCAGCCTTCCTGAATCTGTGTTTGGTTAACGGTTGTCGGTCTCTGTTACTTTGTACCATTCCTGCTCTGTGAGGTTCCGCTGGAAAAGTGCGCTTTGGCTCACATAGATTACACTCGTTGTTCACATAAGAGGCTGACAGTGATACAATTTAAAAGTTGAGGGTGTACTTTTCCCCAATGAAAACATTAGTGCCGCTTAATGTTATGATGCAGTCTGTGAGTTTATTGCGAATTGAAAGTCGCAATATTCGAAAAATATTAAACAAAGCACAATTTAGTGACATTCTAGGCATCTAGGTCCCAGTTCGTTAAGCTAAAAGATGGCGAAACTGTTGAGTTTGATAATTTTTTGTCCTCGAATGCTTCCAAGAGCGGAAAACTTTAGTTCGCAAGTATCACAGTAAGCCGCGTACATAGATAGAAATGTTTTGTGAATTTTCATCCGTTTTCATGAACATGTTTGGAGTAGGAAATTGTACGGAAAATTACGTTACAGTTATTCATTTTGAATGTGCTTTGAAAACATAATTAAGTGTTTTTTCGCGTTCCAATTCAATTTTACATCTATCAAGGCTTTAAATCCGATTTTTGATTCTACTGATTTCTGTTTCATTGTACTATTGGTTTACATTTCGTGTAAATTTAATTATTTTTTCCTGTGTAGTTCATTATAATAAGCGTATTGAAGATAATGGAAATGTAGAACCCCTATCTAAATAAATTGTGTTATTCTTGTAAGCTTTCGTCTATTCATAGATTTCATAGATCTTCTATTCATAGATGGATGAGTATAAAAGATATTCCTTTTTTTGAAATAAACTTAGGCATCTTAGCGATAGCGTCTATCCGATTATTGTAATCTGTAGATGCAAAAGATGAGGGTGTTTTATGCCTACTCGAGAACAAGTTTGCCAGAAGCTAACTCTAGTGGGCTTTTTCCTGCTCCAAAATAAACAAATAGAATTCTGCCTTTGGAGCGTGCAAGGTCATTTCATTTCATCTACCTTTTCCAAGTCCGTCTTTGGAGGGGACATTGATAGGTAATAATTCGCCAATATATTTTTCGCTACAAAACCATCTGAATAATGTTTAAAGCTATATTGATTGGGAATAGAATTATCAAGAATTATCAATTATCAATAGATTATCAAGTTATTTGAGTGAATTGAAGGAAGAGTAGCGCAAAGTTTTTCAGCGATAGAATTTACTGAGTGTCAGCTAAGTGATCGAGATCGCGCGGGAATGGAGCATCTGTACCGATAGAATGAGCCGCGGAAGTGATATGGTGAAGTTAATCGGTGCCGCAAATGCTACGCACCACAGGCTGATACGTTGCAGTGACAACTGCTGGTTCGCCGAAGAATACCTTCTCGTGGACAAAGGTAAGGTGGCGAAGTGGAAGCAGTTCTTTAACGCGAGCACCTCAACGGAGTTGTAGTGCTCGAAGACGGCATTAAAGTCTAACATGAAGTTCCCGCAATTGATGAACAGGTTTCGGTCTCTGAGACGGTGAAACAAGAACGCAGGTTCTTCAAATATTGAAAAGAAGAGTTAGCTAGAGCGCTTTACTTGGTAATTTCTAAAATCTGGAAGGAGGAGAAACTACAGAAGGAGTAAATTAATGGTATCGAATGTTCCATCTACAAAAAGGGTGATACGCTTGGCAGCTACCACCACCGAGGCATCACGATAATTGTGACCTACAAAATACTCTCACAGATTCTTGGCTGTCTTCTGTCATCTCATGACAAAAGGTTTCTAACAAGCGGGGCTCACTAGCTCCAGACCAAATTTTCCCTCTCCGGTAAATCTACCAGGAAGTCTTGAGTACAACCTGATCACACATCACATTGTCATTAGTTTTATGTGGCTTTCGATACAGTCGACTGCGAACAGCTATGGCAGATCATTCACGTGAACGGTTTCCCGGACAAATTAACTAGTCAAGGCTACCTTTGATCGTGTTATGTACTTTTTTTCAAGGGAAGTGCTCCACTTTGAATCGCGTCGAGGGTTTTGACAAGGTGATGGCTTATCCTGTACGCTTTTTAAAAGCGCTCTCCTAGAAAAAAAATCGTGTATATTTATGTCTTCTGAGTTGATCTAACACATATTTAATGCATATTGACGTATTTTTAAGGGCGGAAACATGTATTTTCAAACGGATGATGAACAGCATGTAGAATTAAAAAATAAAAACTTTCAGTGAGATCATAAGCAAAGCAAAGCCATGGTATTACATTCCTGAGTGGAATTTGACCTTCTGTCTGAACAGAACCATTGCATGGCTGGTGCTACGATTTTACTGACACTACGAATCCTTCCAGGTCGGGGCTCAAACATACGACAGCTGGTTTGCAAGACCAGTGCCATATGCATTGAACCGCCAACCCGGGACGCTTATCGAAATTGGCTAACAAGATGTTTTCCAGATCATAAGTAGTTTGAAAAAGGTCTGGCTGGACCCATCTGTCAGGCGGAGGGTTAAGGTGGTATACAAATCAGCATTACGCTTCAAAGCTCTCAGCTCTCCGATTATGTTTTCTATTAAATTGAAATCATTTTCTCAGAGATGGCTGAAACAATTTTGACAATTTCAGATACAAAGGAAAGGTCTTATGGTCCCATAGTTGGCTATTGAATTTCATCTTTATCCGACTTTCGTTTCCTGAATTACAAGGTAATATGTGCAAATCTATGAGAAAAAGCGCACTCAATGTTCTCAGAAATTTCTCAACCACTTTTCACAAACTGTGATAAGTGGAAAATTTTCAATTTCATGTGTAATTTTTTACAAGCAATGACAAAACAAGGTACAAATTAGTATAGTTGGCAGATCTCGTTAGTTGGCTATCTTTAGAACTTGGGCTCCCTATTTCATCTCATTTGTAAGGACGTTACCTCAAAAACATGATTTAGCCACTAAAATCAATACGATTTTTTCATATTTCTTCTTAATTCGCCTTGCTTCACATTGAGAATTGATTCACATTCCTTGGAAATTAAAATAATATTAAAAATTCAGCTAAAAACTCTTCTGATATGTTCACTGCTGTGCTCCAAATTTCATCTCAAAGGTTTTATATTCATCCTATCGTTAGACCTTCATTCATCCCATAAATTAGTAATGGCGAAAGCAATCAAAACCAAAATATTGCACTATTACACTCTCAGGTTCAAAATGTTGAAATTTTCCTTAAAAACGGTCTAATGCCAACCATGAGAAACACACGATATTTTTAGAAACAGTTTGGAATCATTTCGACGTTTAAAATTCTTTGGATCGTTTTCGTTGCCTTTCGTTTTAAATTTAAAATTTTACTGGGCAGTTAATTTGAAGAACTAAAACAAAAAAAAAGAAAGAATTGTTACTATTTAGACATTAGCTCTTTTTAAAAACAAAATGCAGAACCAGAGATGCCATTAATATAGTATTGTATAGATTTTTGCATTCGCATACTAATTTAAATCAAATTACAGATTTTATACAGATTTTCAAAATTTAATACAAGTTTGTAAAGGTTCATAAAAAGTGAGAGGTAAAAAGTTAGACTTTTCTCTCTGAGTATCTGTTAGTATTTGGTTGCAGTACTTCTTTGAAAGTTTATTAATCAACGGACAAATCACATGTTAAAATGAAAATCTTTTGTGCAAATATTTGATGATGAACACTGATAAACATTTATATTAAAATTTTAAACCCATTTTAGCTGATTTATTTTATAAGTGAAAACTGATAGAGCAGATACATATTTTCTATGAAAATATCTGGCATCTCTGCGCACAGCCGATGAAACACACACACTTAACAGTGTTATGGTAACGTATAGCGGAAGGAAACCAGTGCTACTAGATTTGCCACAATGGTTATTTCAATAGTATTTAACACGCTCTTTCTGGTAATATTCGAAGCAAAAACAGTTTTATTGAAGTAATAATATCAATAATATAATTAAACTAATGTCACGGATACCAAAATCATACTTTTTGATAATAATTTGAAGAAGAAAAACAATTTATTTTTTGTAACATTATGAGAAAACTTGGCAACTTTGCGAAACCAAATGAGATGAAAACAAAGCGCAATCAAGTGAACTAAGTGAAAAACATTCATCTCATATTCTTGAAGACTTCTATTGCTTGTCGAGTAATTTTTGAAGTTTTCAATCGTTATTTAAACAAGTGGCAAGTAAACATTATTATTTATGAGGTCATTCAGCATTCAATAGTAGTGTAATTGTACGAAATAGTGATCATATTTTGAGACGAAACGATTAGTAGATATTTAGAAATATGACAAACTGTAAATCTTGAGACGAAAATGAGTCCTAAATTAAAAAGTGAGTTTATTTTAAATGAAAAAAAAAAACGATCACCGAAGAATTTAAAACCATTTCTTCCAATGAGAAAGTGGGACAATAGCTTGAATAATCATTTTAAAACATTTTACAGTTTGGTTCAGATACGTTGTAAGATATTATTCATGTTCAATGTAATGAGGTGAAGGGATGAGATGGAAATAGTGGCTCAGATGAAATAGGGAGCCGTTACCCTACTAGTTCCCTGTTTGCGCTTCTGAAACCACTGATAACAGAGAAGAAAAGCTCCAAAAACAGCACTTACTTTATTTATTCAGCAATGGTTAAAACGATTTTCACAAATCTTAATTCAAACTGAAGCTCTCATTATCTTAAAAGATACTGCGCAATTACATCCAGATTCGACTTGCGGCACCGAAATTATATGACTTTCAAACCGTCAATGACAATGCAAAACCCGTTACGTACTGGTACGGAAGAAGAGAACAGCACCACCTTCGCTCCGTTCACAGTGTGCTTTGTTCAATTTCTACATTTTTCAGGAAAACAATTTGCAAATCTTTGTCGGCAGAGGAAAATTCTGTATTGAAAATCTGTATATGAAAATGACAAGAAATTAAAGCGCAACGAAATGAAAAAGTTTTTAAATCGAATCTGAAAATGATAGCTTCTTTTTTGCCTAGAAGGCTTGATCGATTTTCAAGAACTTAGGCTCAAATAAATAAATTCATAGTTCCATAGGTTGCTATAGAATTTCATCAAGCATTCGTAGAGTAAAGTGTGGCATACCATCATTTAGAGCGACGATGCAAAAAAGGGTAAAATTCTTGTAGATTTGACTCAAAATTGATTTTATTTTTAGGCTATTTTAGTTACTTACCAAACCCACCGACATCGGCTATACCGGTTTCCAGTTCCCAGTTCCGGAAACGCCGGAAACAGTGGTTAAAAACTCTAAACCGAAACTCTTTCAATTTTCTCATAGATGATTTGATCGATTTTCACAAACTCACGCTCAAATGAAAGATCCTATAGTCAGAGGTTGCTGTTGAATTTCATCTGGGTTCGACTTCCGTAACTATAAGGTAAAGTGTGTTTAAAATTTCCAATCGTCATTGTGCGACGTTGCTAAATAAAGAAAAATTCTTATTAACTTGACATAACTGTTTACACATTTAAAAACTTATATTAGTTTATACTCAAAAAGAGTCTCTAGTCTTATTAAAATTTGAATTTTTTTAATAGAGTCATCTAAAGACTGTCCCAGAAAGTATGAACGCACTTCGATTTCGCTGTAAATAATTCACAAGTGTTAGATATTCAAATTTTATTCGATATACTGATAATATTAGACTACAATAACAGAATATTATTCTCAACATTTGCTACTTAGCCATTGTAGACTAGCTGGCGCACCTTCTTGCGAACGTTTCTCATTAAATTTCGTACAGACTTCTTGGCGACAAATTTTGACACTTTTTTCCAATCTTTTTCGAACTGTTGAATGGTTTCGGC
Organism: Malaya genurostris; assembly: GCF_030247185.1. Classification (NCBI taxonomy): domain Eukaryota; kingdom Metazoa; phylum Arthropoda; class Insecta; order Diptera; family Culicidae; genus Malaya; species Malaya genurostris. The sequence continues at coordinate 335,506,863 of NC_080571.1, read as the reverse complement.
CGCCGAGACATGTTTCCTAAGATGTGCCTTCGTTAATGTCCAAAATTCCTCAATTGGTCAAAGTTGTGGGCAATTTGGTGGATTCATGTCTTTTGGGACGAAAGAGACATTTTTGGTAGTATACCATTCTACCGTTGATTTCGAGTAGTGGCAAGAAGCAAGATCTGACCAAAAGACAACAGGATCCTTGTGGCTTCGAATCAGGGGTAGAAGTCGTTTTTGTAAACATTCCTTGGTATAATATTGTGGTCCCGGCAAGGATTTGTAATCGAGTTTCACGTAGGTTTCGTCGTCCATGATTATGCAGTTCAAATTTCCAGCAAGAATCGTATTGTACAGCTTTCGAACCTTCGGCCTGATCGATGCTTCTTGTTTCGGACTACGTTTTGGTTGTTTCTGCTTCTTATAGGTTCGAAGATTCAAACGTTCTTTAGCACGAAGAACATTTGACTTCGAAGTGCCCACTTTTTTTTGCCATATTCCGAACTGAAACCTCCTTCTTTTGCTCGAACAACTTCAGTATACTTTTATCCAACTGAGGGTTAGCAGAACCTTTTTTTCTACCCGTTTTCGGTTAATCCTCTAAGGTGTTATCCCCCCTGAACTGCCTGATTGCATTTCGCACGGCTTTTTCACTTACTCTTTCCGTTTTTGCTATCTTTCTCAATGACAGTCCGCGTGCTGTGCACTATTTGTACACAATTTTTCGACGTTGTTCTACTGAAAGTCCACGCATTTCGAAACAAACTAATGAAAACGAATAAACAACTGCACAAGTGGTTAGAGAAGAGTGTAAACAACAGGACGCAGCCATAAAAATTGACAGATTCTGAACCATTGCGAAATGGCAGCGGTTTTGGTTGCGTCCATACTTTCTGGGACAGTCTTTAGTGGTATTTTTAGAAATATAAGTAATATGAGAAAGGTATCATTACACCACTAAGTGTATTGAATAAGGTTTTTATCTGTAGTTTGAAGTTTTGCAAATGTTACTGAATTGTTTTAGCAGTAACTTCGTCATTTTTCAATTCACACTAACCAAATTTTCACAAAAATGTGGTTGACAAGTTAATATTTAAAGCAAAATTATTTTAAAATATATTAAAAAGTTATCGGAGTTATCACGATTTGAAGAAATTGCATTAACCGGGTATAAATAACGATAAAAAAATGCATGTAAATAAACATACGCCCTTTTTAAAATTCAGTCTTGAGTTGAATTGGTCTCTCCATCCATGAAAAATAACTGGTAGGCCTTTCCAAAATCGTGTGCCAAATTTCGATTGAAAAAAAGTCGATTCTGATTTTGTCACTTGATTCCATTGGACTTCTTGACTACATTTAGTATTTGTTCTGGGATTATATGAGGTCAAGGTGCAAGTCGAATACAAACACCATTGAAAGTGTCATCGGTGACAAACTGACCGAATTGAGTGAACAAGTGAACCGGCAATGAATTGGAGATCCAAAACAAAAATTTTGTTTAAATGTCTTTTTTTTTCCATTTTTAAAAACTAAGCTCATAAAAATTCAGTTTAAATTGAATCGCTTCGTCAGTTAGCCATGCGACCCATAAAGTAATCAATTTACGACTCCGATAATGATCACCTCAAGTCAGAGACGGTTGGCAGACAGTTTATCTCTGAAATTATGAATTAGTAGCTTTATCACAAACAGTGAAGTTTTATATTACCGTATGAATGAAACGTGTTGCTGAAAACACTTGGTAGATTATATAGTTTGAAATTAGATATTTCTAATTGTAGCTTGAATTATATGAACAAACTCATTTTAAAGGGTCAGATCAGGAGATGAGACCAGAATGAATGAACTAAAAATCATATGAAACTAAATGCTAACTTGTTTTGGTATCGACAGCGGAAGTTAGGTATACTGTCAAAAAGCGTGCCGATTTGGGAAATTAGCTTCTGGTTATCAAGGTTTGGTTCCATATTGTTTCTTCTGGATTCTCCATGAGGCCATAAAACTGATACGAAAATGTCGTCAATATACCCATGTACTTCGGAGCGATAAATCGAACTTCCCAGCGATAATAATTCTAAGATAACAGCAGTCTTACCGAAAAGTTAAGTATTATCTGTACAATCAAATTAGTCAGGTACTGTATTACCAACTAGAGGTTGGCCTTACTTTCGATGGTGAATATGGTTTTTATTTGCTAAAAATCTTCGTATCATATTCGTATTTCATTGTACTCCTCGTCGAATATCAAAATTGGTAGCTCACTGAACCATGGTAGACCCCCTGGTACAGCGATTATGTTTCCTATAAATGATGGCTGCGCAGCAATCTAGCGACATATTGTTAACTGGAAGGACTTAGTGCAAGATGAAAGTGTTTGTAGTGTTAGCTTTCGTCTTAGCAGTCGTTGCTGCCGGACCCGAAGAGGATCTCTGGATTCGGTACAACAAACGGATGCCCGACGCGTACTATCTGTCAAAACCAACACCCAATCCTCCACCCAAGGGACGCATTGTAGGTGGCGTGGATGCGGATATCGAGGATTTTCCCTATCAGTTGTCGCTGCGCCGTAGTGGATCACTGTCGTGTGGAGCTTCCGTTATAACGAACCGTTGGGCGTTGTCGGCTGCGCATTGCACATCCCCGCTCCCGGATGTCTCAATAGTATGTTGTAGAGTTTTTTTTCTTGAATGATTGAAACAGTTTGTTAAATATTCGCTTCCGTTGATTTAGATTACCTTGCGTGCTGGAACTGCAAATCGTTTGGAGGGAGGCATCATTTTCGATGTTGATCTGATCATAAACCACCCTCAGTACAACGATAGTACTCTTCAGTATGATGTTTGTGTGCTGCGTACCGTTGAGCTTATGGAAGGCGCCAATATCGCACCAATTGCGTTAGTTCCAGCGGAGACTTACTACCCAGGGGGAACTCGTGCTGTCGTATCCGGCTGGGGTCTCACCGTAAATTTGCCGATAGATTTTTGATTGATCGTAAACATAATGTAACATTATTTTATTGTGATCCACAGAGCGTACCTGGCTCACTAGCAACGATACTTCAAGCGGTTGACATTCCTGTTGTTGACCAAGAAACTTGCGCCTCGCAGTGGTCATCAGTGGCAGTTACCGATGAGTGAATAACCTTACACTAATGCTTGATGAACTCTGAATGAATTGTATCGTTTTGTTTTTAGCATGATATGCGCCAGTGAAACCGGCCGGGACGCTTGTAATGGTGACAGTGGTGGTCCTCTGGTTACCGGTGGCCGTCAGATTGGTGTTGTCTCCTGGGGTACCGTACTCTGTAGAGGATCATCACCGGGAGTGTTTGCACGGGTAGCTTTCCCTGCGATTCGGAACTGGATCACAGAGGTTACAGGTGCTTAGATAAGTGAATAGGTGAATTATTGTTTGGTTATCTTTTGTGATATGATAGATATGCAATAGAAATAAATTTTTCGTTTGAGTGTAAACGATTGAATTTTTTTTACTTGTCCATTCATTTTGCCAATAGTCTAGTATTTTTTCTATTTTTCGTAATGCTATTATCAAGCGATACTACGTGCATCTGATAATTAATAATACAATACAAAAATTTACGTGACAGATGAAAAACAAACCCTGATAATTGGTCTTTGCCAGTCGATAACAGCACGTTTACTTCTCAGTTGGTAGAGAATACACTAAAACTTTAATTTACGCGAATTTAATTCACGCTACATTTTACGCGTTTTAAAACACGATTTTCGATTCAATTCACGCAATAATCACTTAAAAATGTTTCTGAATTGAATATTATGAAATGCACATTACGGAATTTTTTCTTTTCATAGAATCTAGTTAAGATTGTGGGCACACTCAAACCTCCGTTTACGAACACTTTTTTACGTTATCTCTTTTAACGCAACTCTTTTTGCGAACCAAATCCCAAATAACGTAAACTTTTTTTACGAACCTACTTCGTAAAAAGATGTTATGGCCACAGATAACAGATATACAGGCTCGAACAAAGTTTTTCAAATCCTGTGTAAATTTCAAATTTGCTATACGTTGGAAATACTATTGCCACCTACTCGACTGTTCGCCGCGATCTTTCAAAACGTTCCACTACGTTCTGGAACGATAACAAAATCCTCCTGCCTGTTGTAGAATTATTCCAACTACAACAATTTTAACACTTATCACACGATTTCCCTAAGTGTTAAAGACAATTTTAATTCCATGTCGCATAAATCACACGAGAATTCGATCGGAATAAAACAAAAATAAACTTGTTATTTTAACCAACAGCAAAACAAAAATCTAGGGAGAAGTGAATGTTGCACCCAAAGTTGTGCCTCATGTGAAAGCGGCACCCAAATAGTGGTGGCACCTCGTGTCGATCATGGTGACATCTGCAAGTGTTCGCCATGCTGATTGAGCAAATTTTACACTCAGTTTATATGTGAGCCTGTATATCTATTATCCGTGTTATGGCATACAATGAAAACGATTTCCGGCGCATTTACATTCCATGGAAACTACTACAATATGGGTATTTTCGGAACGGGATTAATGAGTAGAAGTCGGAAACTATGTTTAAGATGTTTCTGAATTTCAAGATAGCGACTTCCGGTTGATGGATATTCCTTGAAATCCCTTAAAATATGGATATTTTTCTAACGGGATTGATGAACAGATGTCGGAAAACGATGTGTGAGGTGGTTCCAAAATTCAAGATGGCGCCTCCTGGTTTATTAATATTTCTTGATAACCTTTACAGTATGTGTATTTTTAGAGAGAATTAATGAAAAGTTGACAGAAACAATGCTTAGAGTCGTTCAAAAATTCAAGATAGCGACTTCCAGTTTCTTGATATTCCTTGAAAACAATGTTTAGAGTCGTTACAAAATCCAAGAAGGACGCAACCAATAACCGCTGCCATTTCGCAATGGTTCAGAATCTGTCAATTTTTATAGCTACGTCCTATTGTTTACACTCTTCTCTAACCACTTGTGCAGTTGTTTATTCGTTTTCATATGTTTGTTTCGAAATGCGTGGACTTTCAGCAGAACAACGTCGAAAAATTGTGTACAAATGGTGCACAGAACGCGGACTGTCACTGAGAAAGATAGCAAAAATGGAAGGAGTAAGTGAAAAATCCGTGCGAAATGCAATCAGGAAGTTCGGTGAGGATAACACCTTTGAGGATAAACCGAAAACGGGTCGAAAAAAGGTTCTGCCAAAAAAGTGAGCACTTCGAAGTCAAATGTTCTTCGTGCTAAAGAACGTTTGAATCTTCGAACCTATAAGAAGCAGAAACAACCAAAACGTAGTCTGAAACAAGAAGCATCGATCAGGCCGAGGGCTCGAAAGCTGTACAATACGATTCTTGCTGGAAATTTGAACTGCATAATCATGGACGACGAAACCTACGTGAAACTCGATTACAAATCTTTGCCGGGACCACAATAGGTGCGAGAAGGGCAAGTGTTAAACCAGTCCGAGACATCGATTGAAGTCGAAAAATTTGTTAAGAAAGCTATGGTCTGGCAAGCAATTTGTAGCTGCGGTAAGATTTCGAAACCCTTCATCACCACTGCTTCAATGAACAGCGAAATATACATCGAGGGATGTTTACAAAAACGACTTCTACCCATGATTCGAAGCCACAAGGATCCTGTTGTCTTCTGGCCAGAACTTGCTTCTTGCCACTACTCGAAATCAACGGTAGAATGGTATACTACCAAAAATGTCACTTTCGTCCCAAAAGACATGAATTCACCCAATTGCCCACAACTTGGGAATTTTGGGCATTAACGAAGGCACATCTTAGGGCATATTCAGTAGTGTTCTAGTTCTAGATGCATAATTTATGTCAGTTACAAAATTTAAATCTGAATTTTATAACAAGAAAAACTGGCAGCTCCAGCAGTGTTTTACTCGTGTTTCAAATATACAAAAAATGGAACGGCATCGTAGACCAGTTTTAAATTTGACAGAAGAACTGGTCGAATAAATAAAACTAGAACGGCTTGCTGGGGACACGTTTGTTCCATTTTCTGTTCTATTATAGATCTTCCATATAGAATTTATAGCTGCTGAATTTGCTCTTAGGAAACATGTCTCGGCAGCCGAAACCATTCAACAGTTCGAAAAAGATTGGAAAAAAAGTGTCAAAACTTGTCGCCAAGAAGTCTGTACGGAATTTAATGAGGAACGTGCGCAAGAACCAGCTAGTCTACAATGGCTAAGTAGCAAATGTTGAGAATAATATTATAATATAACTATAATATAATATCTAACACTTGTGAATTATTTACAGCGAAATCAAAGTGCGTTCATACTTTCTGGGACAGTCTTTAAGGTGCTTCTGTGGCTAACAATCAGTGAGAAGGGGGTGTCAAAGCCACTCTTCTTTCGCTTTGGACTGGGGGAAATTTACAGTACGAAATAAATCATCAAGAAATACCATAAGAGCGAAAACGCGGTATTCTGGCTAGATTTGGCGTTGGCCCACTACTCAAAGCGATTGTTGGAGGAGATGAAGCGGATGTATATCGATGTGGTGTCCAAGTCTGCGCGACTCTGACTGGCCGATTCAGATACGGCCATTGCAGTGTTAACCTTTTCGTTTTTTGGTAAATTCTTGTTTCTGATCCATTTGTTAAAAAATTCTTTGGTAAGCGATTTGCAGCTACAGCAGAATTATATATCGACTGGTGACCCAAGACCAATTAAAAGTGAATAAGATTACTTGTTACTGATACTTACAAATGTTCTTCGAGAATAAAAGTACAATGTAAGTGCCCTGCTCATATCACGAAAATCCGGAAATCTATGCATCTCTCGACATGTACGAAAATTTACAAAATCTGGATCAAATTGATGAAACTTCATTAAAATATTGTTGAAGTTGTTCGCTAGATGTTGAGATTAGTGTAGAACTTATTTTTAAATCAATTATCAATTATCAATTCCGAGTCGGAAAATTAAAAGTTCAATGCTCGTGCCGCCAACCATGAAGGATTCTCATTAGTGGTAGCATTTTTCATATTTTTTTAAATTTTTATATATATAATTTCTAGGTGGTGAGCAATTCCAGAAATGCTTAGCAGATCATCGGACTTGACCTTCTCCGACTTGGATGAAACTTTGCACATGGCTTCAGTATGCAAACCATAAGTTTTGAACCGATGGAGAGGTCAATCTGACTCACGACTGATTTTTAAAAAAGGGCGTATGTATTTTTGCATATCACGAAAATTGCATTTTTGAAATCGTTGTAACTCGGAAACCGTTAATTGTATCAAGAGCGACATGACAAAGTCATACTCCAACACGACAATGCTCGGCCTCACGTCGCCAAAGTGGTCAAAAAGTACCTGGAAACGCTGAAATGAGAAGTCTTGCCCCACCCGTCGTATTCCCCAGTGGTCGCCCCTTCCGACTTCCACCTATTCCGATCGATGGCACACGGCCTGGCAGATCAACATTTTTAATCCTTCGAAGAGTTGGAAAAATGGATTGCTTCATGGATAGCGTCAAAAGAGGACTCCTTTTTCCGAACCGGGATCCGAAAATTGCTGAAAAGATGGGAGAAAGTTGTCGCTAGCAACGGATGATACTTTGAATAATACATCTGTAAGCACTTTTTCGCAATGAAGCTTTTAACTTTGAAAAAAAAAAAAAACGGCGGAAGCAAAGTTGTACACCTGATACAAAAATGGTGTTCAGGAACAAGTTGTAGGGAATCCATTGGGCACATTGAATTGTACATTGAAAAAAATTTTTGATTTGTTTCTTAATAATTACAAAATAATCCGAAAAAGTTAAAAAAAAAAAGCATGGTTCTATTTTTTTTTTGATTTTTTTCTCAATAATTTCAAAATGAACCAAAAACATTAAATTAAAAAAAATCTGGGTTTCGTTTTTTTTTTGATAATTTATATTTTAAAGTTCTTATTAAAACCTACAGATTGATGGCTATCCCATCCATGCCTTTTGACAATAGAAGAAGTTACAGCTAAAACAGTTTACGGGTCTCGTTGTAATTCGGAAACCGTTCATCGTACTAAAATGGAAGGAAGAAGTTGTAGGGAATCAATAGGGCACTCTAAAAAAAATATACACTGAAAAAATTTTTTGAAACCTACAGATTGATGGCTATCCCATCCGTGCCTCTGAAAAATGAAGAAGTTACAGCTAAACATATATTCGAAATTTCAAGTTCTCGTTGAAAGATAATCATTAAAACAGTAGAATATTATTCTACAGGTTAAAAGCAATAAATTTGTTCATGATATCCTTTCTTCTAAAAGTAGCTGTTCTAGAGATACTTGGATTTTTAATTATAACACCATTTTTTTATATTTCCATGAATTGTTTATTTGCTTGCTATATCTACAATTATTACATGTACATGAATTATTCTTAATTATATTTAAGATTTTATTTATGTCTGATGGAGCTGCCTCGCAGTACAAAAACAGAAAAAATTTTGCAAGTCTCTGTAAATTTAAATCAATGTACAACATTGATGCTGAGTGGCATTTTTTTGCAACTTCTCATGGTTAAGGACCATGTGATGCACTCGGGGGTAATTTAATGCGAAAGGCACGACGTGAAAGTTTGGCTAAACTACATGAACACCCAATCACAGCTGCAAAACAATTATATGAATGGGCAGAGCAGAGACGTCGAGGTGCATTCACGACCATGTCTTTTTGTAACGTGTCACAAGAAGAACAAGAACGGAGTGTGACCGAGTGGAGTAGTGTTTATAAGGATACCAAAATGATTCCAGGCACACAGAAATACCATTCTTTCGTTCCAATTTCAGAAACCACAATCGTCACTAGACTGTATTCGAATGACGATGCACGTAGTACTCATACAATACATACAGTACAATTTTCAAAAACTTAAAACCTTAAATATAATTAAGAATTATTCATGTACATTTTTTTCAGTGTATATTTTTTTAGAGTGCCCTATTGATTCCCTACAACTTCTTCCTGGGCGCGATTTTTATACAATTAACGGTATCCGAGTTACAACGATTTGTAAAAGGCAGTTTTTGTGAAATGCAAAAATACATACGCCCTTTTTAAAAATCAGTCGTGAGCCGGATTGACCTCTCAATCGGTTAAAAACTTATGGTTTACCATACAGGAGCCATGTGCAAAGTTTCATCCAAATCGGAGAAGGTCGGTTCTGATTTTGTCACTTTTTCGTTTTACTCATTCCTGGAATTGCTCTGGTGGATTATATTCCAGAACTTATTTCAAAGATATACAAAAATAATCATCCCTATTCTGTATTTCAATCGAATCGGATTACTTCGATCGAATGTGAAAATTTGCATTCAGTAATTTGTTCGATCGACGCTTTTGTATGGAAACTGAATGCAACATTTCGCATTCGATCGAAATAATCCGATTCGAACGAACTTCAGAATCGGGGTGAATATTGTCAATTTTCTGTAACGAAAACTATTATTATAAATGTCTTCAATATACTTGAATTCGGAAAGCAAATCTGCCGAAACCAGAGCTACCACCGTCAACTGGACGCTTCTGAACGTGCACATCAGCCCCCGATATAGCCGGCTTAGCGAAGAGCTGAGGAAATTTCTGCTGGTTCCCGGGAAGGTAAGCGTAGCGCGAAAAAAAAGCTCCACGCTTACCTTCTTCTCTTTTTCTCTTCCCGAGTGTGATTATTCGTGTTGCGACTGCCGTTCAGACCGGACCTGTTTGGTTTGCCCGTTCCTGTTTCGGATACAACATTGCATTTGAGCCAAAGCACGCCAGTCCGCTTTGGTGGCCAAGATTGCTGCAGTTGGCTGGTGGCCGTGATACGCGAAAGAAGCTGATCTTGCGGTGAATTTTTCGGACTGTCTCTCTGTTTCTCGCGCTCGGTTCCCCGGAACGTCTCTGCGGTTCCTGCAATAAACGGTCGATCGCGAGTGCGGTAGAAAAAGCATAAGAAATTCAAAGTTTCGAACAGCGTACACAGCGGGGTTTGAGGATGCTGTTAGGCGGGATTTGCTGTAATGCGTTGCGGGTTAGAATTTAATTTTTGGAACCAATTAGAGCTGTCAAGTTGTGCTTGAAGCTTAAGAGATTGTTTCGTGGTTTTGAGAAAGTGTTTTTTTTTGGTCGGTTTTTGCAAATCGTGTTCTTCCTGATCATCAGTGGAGAGTGGGTTGACCCAAATTTGGCCTGGAAGTGTGTGACCCAGTCAGTTCGCGGGAGCGAAGAATATCTGTATATGATTGATTATCACCGCAGGTGTGAAAGAATGATTCGTGTTCCCGAATGAGGTGAAAATCAACAGTTGAGTGATGTGTCTTAATAGCGTCCTGTTAAAAATGGACGGCATAAATCGCCGTGTCAGACTTGGGAGGTGGTGGTCCTTCTCTGGACCGTCTTGCTTGCTGTTGCTACTGTACGGCTTCCTGGTGATGGCGACTCTGATGCCAGTTGGAACCGTTGAAGGAGCCCGGATGAAGCGCAAAGGTGAGAATTAAAAATTTTGTTGATATTTTTTTCGCGTCGATCCCGTTACCGCGCGAATGATGGAAGAATACTTTTATGTGGGTGACGTTTATCGCCAGTGGGGAAAAAATGTTTCTTCCAGTGTTTCCCCCAACCAAATTAGCATAAACAGCATAGTTGGCCATTTTTTTTGCGAACAAAATTTCAGATATGCAAATCAACCAGCATTGAGATAATATTTTTACTTTGGTGGACAGTGGAATTAGGCTGTGGGTGCTGTTAAGATTGGTAGTTTGGGGTCAATGTTCGATGAGAAAAGTTGTGAACATTTCGCATTTGCATTTGCTCATCTTTTTGTGTGAATATTACTGAGTTGAGAACATAAGTTATACTCTGAATATTATGTAGATTTCGGTTTGACTGCAACTGTTGAATTGCATAAGAACGCAGATTTGAATCCTGTTTCTGAGCGTATCTTTTTGCAATAAATCATCTTTTCTGTTAGTTTTTCATTCATTTGGTTTCTCCAATATATGTTTCCGCTCAGTCATTGCAAAAACTGATCAAAGTTGTTTTATCGCACACAGTTGACCGTCTTGTGTTTCATGTTCTGTCAAAATGAATAAACAATTGTTTTTAATTCGAAGTCAGCAATTTTTCAAAATAGGTACCATGTACACTTAGCACTAGGAAGCAGTTTTTTCGCGTTCGCATTTCCAAGGTCTCCAAATGAGTCAAGCGAAATACATGCAAAAGTTGAAACAGTTCTTGAGTAAGCCGATGAATTGTTTCAAAGAGGTGAAAAATGTTATTATCAAACCTCGTTATATCGATGAAGTCCGCGAAAAAGGCAGAATTGTTGGTTTGAGTATATTGTAAGGAGTGCATCGAAAATAAGCACTCCACAAATTTTTCTTCCAAATTATGATAAAAAAAACGATATTTTATTCAAACTAAAAATTGTTCCTTTATTGTACGAAGTTAAACTTGAACATAATAAAAACCGGAAGAAATTTAAGTTATTCCTTCTAAAATTTTCGAACTTTTGATCGAACGCTCTTAATCAAGTTCCGAACAAGTGTTGCATCGCCTTTTTTTGAACGCTTGAGCCCAATTTTTTTTTGAACACCTGCATGTTCCCAGCTGCCTTACCAGTGTTCTAAAAGACCCTCTTCGCAATTTCCCAGTAACGTTCGATGGGTCGAAGTGGGACAATTTGGTGGATTGATATCTTTATCAACAAAATGTATACCCTTTTCTACAAGCCTATTGAGAGTGAGCCGACGCTAAATCCGTCCAAAACAGTGGAGGTGTACCATGCTTCTTATATAAAGGCAGCAATCTCTTCTGGACACACTCAGATCGATAGATTTCTGCATTTATAGTTCCGGTAGTGTAAAAAATGGTTAACTTCAAACCACAGGAACATATTGCTTGCCATACCAGTACCTTTCGACCGAATTTCTCCACTTGAATCGGCCTGTCCGCTTCGCTCACATCCTCCCCAACGACGACAGTAAAGTATTGTGGACCTGAAAGGATTTTTGAGTCCTCCTTTACATAAGTAACATCGTCCATCAAAACGCATGCATCCGGATACTGCAAAAAACGCGAATACAATTTCCGGGCCCTTATTGCTGCTCGCTTCTTCTGTTTTACACTTTGTTTCGAGATTTTCTGCTTCTTGTAGGTCTTCAGGTGATTTCGCCTCTTGATACGCTGGATCATTCCGACACTCGTTCCTGCTTTGTTGGCCAAATCACGCATTGACATTGATTTATTCTTCATGATTAGAACTACCACTTTCTGGTCCAGTTTCGGGTTGGAAGAACCGGGTTTTCTACCATTTCCTGGCAGCTCATCCAAAGAATAGTGTTCCCCAAACGTATCAATGATGGTTTTAACACTGGTATGATGAATTCCGATTTTCGCATAGTAATACCCTTCCCACTTAACCATGTGTCCAGAACCTTAATGTTCATTTCCTTTTCAATACGCGACATTTTGGAAACGCAGAATTTCAACCGCACAAACAAGTAAACAAACGAAAACTGACAGCCAGACGCACAGCATGCTGTGATCTGAACATAAAAACCCATCGCAAATACATGCGTACAACACAAATGTATGTGGATAGCTTATTTTCGATACACTCCTTGATTCCCGAACCGGAAGTGGGATTCAAGTTAAATTCAGAAGTTTTTTAAAGGACCAAATGCCCATTCATTTGGGTCTTTGTTTGTAGAACTTGGTCACGCCATCTCTGAGAAAAATTAGTACGCATATTTTCATTTTTTGTGCACATTTTACCCCATCACTCTGGAACCGGACGTCAGATCGGTTAAGCCATTTCATTTTCCCCCTTATTTAGGAAATTCAGAATTTTTGGAGAGTACCATAAGATCTTTCATTTGAAAACAAATTTTTGAAAATCAGTCCAGCCATCTCCGAGAAAAGTTAGTGCAAAAAAAAGTTACATATCCACATACACACATGCATACACTGACATTTTGCGTACTCGACGAGCTTAGTCGAATAGTATATTCGGCCCTTCGGGTCTTGGTTCAAATGTTTTCATGTATTCAGGCTTTTAATAATAGGTAGATTTTTGAAAATTCTTGCAATACTTTTTTAAATTATTTTCATTCCAATGTTCCAATCTCTGAAATATTGTTGTTACTTCCAACAATAAAAAAGTGTTTTATCTTTATGCACCATGCCATCATTGTAAAAGTTCATCAACGGATTTAGAAAAGAAAAGAGTCACCGTTCTCAACCGGTCCTAGAGATTCGGCAGACATAATTCCTTTAGAGAATGTTTGGGACTAAACGAAGAAAAAAAATCATAATTTATGAATTTTTACCAGAATTATTGTTCAACAAAATAAATTCAAATGTGTTGCATAATAAAAAGCATCATTTGAACAACATTTTGTAAGTTTTTCGTGGAAAAATATTGAGAAATAAGTCAGTGAAGGGGAATTTCTGAGAACGCTTCTTAAAAATCATGATTTGCGTTGTCCACAGTATCTCAGCGCAGACTAATCAGAAATGAACAAATGAACGCAGCATAGTTAGAGTAGAAGTTTTTCTTTACCCCAACATTTTTGTGCAAAATTTGAAAAAAAAATTGGTGCAGTAGTTTTTGAATGACGATGGACGTGGACTTTCAAAACCTGCTTTTAAGGAAAACGCGTTTAAAGGTTTTTGTCTATAAAATCAATGGAAACAATGAATTACTTCAGGGAGCCCGTAGGATCTAACATTATCAAAAAATCATATTTTTTCTTTTATAATTTATTATAACGAAACATTTCAAGAACGTTTTGTCAGGTTTTGAAGTCAATCGAAGTAGAAATCTGTGGCCTGTGCGCCGAGCTCTTGCTTCTTCGTAGAATGAGATAAGCATAGATTAAGGTCCATAACTTCCAGAGTTTCGTTCCAATAGACTTGAAAATTTCACAGAAAATTCTTCAAATGATTTACTATAAGAAAATATAAAGAAAATAATAAATGATTTTTAAAAGTGTTAGACCCTACCCTCCCCTGGATTATACAAAAGTAATTTTTTACGTGATATGCAATGATTTTTTTTTTCGAAAAAATCAATATTCGATTGTTGATTGATTGGTTAGCGATGGTATTTAATCAAATCAGTATGCAATTCAAATGGTTCACAAATATTCATTGGATTTTTAAGAATTCGCAAATTGCTGAAAATTATGGATATAACTGAACTATTGATGCTTGCTCTCAAAACGACCTTGAAACCAGAAAATCAGAATAAAATTTATTCACAGAGAAAAGCTTTCTCACATCTATTAGCGGAAACGGTAAAACAGCTCCGAATCTATCGTATTTTATTCAAATTGCTTCGAAGCACTCTGAATGGCACCACCTCACGTTTTGCTTTCCAATCAGGTTAACACAAAAATCCGCTATCCAACGTTTTAAACATCTTACGCTAGCAGGTGATGTTTTATGGCCAATGGACACTCGTAAAACTCGAATGCTAGCCCACTTCAAATTCGCTTGATTCTACCGACAGTTAAGTAATTTAATTTGCGCCATATTTTAACATCCATCAGTATCTCTGTGAGATTGCCTTACAACATTCGTCTACACATATTTCCGAGTAAAACATAAACCGGCACCCAATTGAAACCACATGTTGTCAGTGCTGTGGTATTTTGTTGTGTGCGTCCGTGCTTTCCCGGTGCTCTATGGGATGGAACAAATGAGTACCCAATTTTTCCGACAGTACAACCCGAAAATGAAACAAACATGTTATCTGTTAAGAAGCCTTCGTTTCGGAGATTTTTCTCTTGAAATGAAACATTCTCGGAGATCTGTTTCGTCAGTTCGGCGGGGGAAGCAACATTGCGTTTTTTTAAATGTGGTTTTCATCTCAATAAGACCAATTTGTTCGGTTCTGCCTAGCAGGGTAATGGAATCATTTGTTCAGTCTTGTATAATAGTTCAATCACTGAAACTTTTTATAGCAGAACTGAACAGAAATTTTGCAGAGATTTTTTTGCTTGCGATGGAAGCATTTCCGCTTTGGGAAGTATTAGATTATACACACTTGTTTGTTATCCGACTGTTGTCCTAAGATTGTAAGTAGAACTTCAACATCTTTGTTACATTCAGTCATTTAAGCTTGTGTACTCGCTTTTTTATGACAGAATCTTCTTCGTACACTAGGATATTATATGTAATCTTTCCATGTTCGACATTATAGACGTTATAATTTTCAGTAACTGCACGGAACCCCTCGCGATCGTGAAACAACCAAAACATTAGTTGTTTTTCTGAATTTAATTGGTTAAAATTTGGTACAACTAATCGATTGTTGTTTTTTTTTTAAACTGTCATTTTTGTTTTTCGATCAACAGAAACGATGGTTGAAATAAAAAAAAATTTGTTTGAAAAAATTATGCTGTCAGTTAGTCAAGACACACACCTTTCAATTTCAATAAAAATTTTAGTTACAACAACCGACCTTGTTTTTGATTTAACAGTTATGTGAGTTGAAAAACAAATCGGTTTTAGTTGTTTTAGATATTACGATTAGTTATTTCAACTTAAGCAAAAGTATCGATTTTGAACGATAATAAATTATTTCTTATTGATATACGTTCTGATATATGTAAAAATGTAATATTTAATATAAATAATATACTGTTTCTTAGTAGTGCTGGTGTCAACGAAACTTTCTAATTGTGACCACTATATTACTTACGAACAAAAGGTCGAACCGAATGCACTGATTTTTATTTTTTGAGCCATTGCAACTTACTGTTTCAACAGATTATATGAATGAATATTAAACATTTTCAATTTAATCACTTTGTTCATACGATTTTTGTACATGACTTGAAGATAACATGATGCTCATTCATTAACATGCATTTCACGATGGAGAATCGAGTTGATTTTAAGACCCAAATTCAAACGCATACAATTCACTGGGTTCTAGTTTTGGTTAAACACGTTTTGTTAATTGCAATATCTCTAACGGCTATCAATTCTGTGCATAGCACTTTTATATATATCGTTTCTTCTTGTAACACCAGAGCAGTAAAGATGTAGATAATTTATCATCACATTAATATTCTGTCAACTAGTGTTATGATAAACATTAATTTACTATCATTCAAAAGTTACTCCTAACGAGTTTTACAAACGTATAATAAGCGAATGTCGTTTGCATGAAAATGTTTAAGAAACGCGTTTGAATTTCAACTAAAGTAATGA